>NC_090823.1:114921653-117695403 GCF_000390325.3 Nicotiana tomentosiformis | reverse complement strand
TTTCAGTAAAACAGGGCATTCGGCCCAAATATTTATATGCATCAAAATAGAGTCATAAAACTGAGTTATGCGGTAAACAAGTATAAACATGACTGAGTATAGATTTTCAATCGAAAACAATGAGAGGATGGTAAGAAACAGCCCCTAAGGGTCCAAACAGCATTGGCGCAAGGCCCAAACATGGCATTCAACCCAATTTACAGAAATTCTTTCTAAAACATATAAGTATCAAATGGTTTCAACAAAGTATGCAACTTTACAGTTGCTACGGGGCGGACCAAGTCACAATCCCCCAACAGTGCACGCCCACACAACCGTCACCTAGCATGTGCGTCACTTCAAAATAGTAGAATGATACGAAATCCGGGGTTTCATACCCTCAGGACTAGATTTACAATTGTTACTTACCTCAAAACGTGAAACCTTTTACTCTGTTATGCCTTTGCCTCGCAAATAGGCCTCTGAATGCCTCGAATCTAGTCACAAATAATTCGTTTCAGTCAATAAAATTTATTGAAATTAATTCCATAAGAAAATACTAATTTTTCATAAAAATCCAAAATTTAGTTCAAAAATCGCCTGTGGGGACCACGTATCGGAACCCCATAAAAGTTACAAAATCCGAAAGCCCATTTAACCACGAGTCTACCCATACCAATTTTACCAACATCCGACCTTAACTCGACCCTCTAATCTATAAATCTTATTTCCAAATTTCTAAGTTCCAATCTCCGATTTACACCTCAAAATCATGTAATCTAGTCGGATTATTTGATAATAATTTAATATTATGGAGTAGAAATGATCACAAGGAACTTACCTCAAGTTTGCCTTGAAAATATATCAAAAATCGCCTCTCCTCAAGCTCCAATTTGTCGAAACTGGCAAATGGGACGAAGTCCCTGTTTTTATAATTCTGCCCAGACAACCTCGGTTCTGCCTCGATCTTGGCCTTCGATCGAGGTCCTCGATCCTGGCCCTCGATCCTGGTTCTCGATCCTAGGCCTTCGATCATGTCTTCGACCCGGCCTTCGACCGTGACCCTCGACCTTGGGCTCGATCATGGCTTCGATCGTGGCCCTCGACTCTGGGCTTCGATCGTGGCCCTCGACTCTTGTCTCAATCTGGGCTTCGATCGTGGCCCTCGACCCTGGGCTCGATCTGGGCTCGAATCTGGCAGAAGAAATTTCCAACATAAGGAAATTGCAGCAGCTGTTGTAGTTCAATTTTTGATCCGTTACCCATCCGAAACTCACCCGAGGCCCTCGGGACCTTAACCAAATATACCAACAAGTCCTAAAACATACGAACTTAGTCGAATCCTCAAATCACCTCAAACAACGCTAAAACCATGAATTACATCCCAATTCAAGCCTAATGAACTTTGAAATTTCTAATTTCTACAAATAACTCCGGAACCTATCAAATCACGTCCGATTGACCTTAAATTTTGCACAAAAGTCCTAAATGACATAACAGAGGTATTCTAATTTTCAGAATCGGATTCCGGCCCCGATATCAAAAAGTCAACCCCCCTGTCAAACTTCTCAAAAATTAAACTTTCGGCATTTCAAGCCTAATTCTTCTACGGACTTCCAAATAATATTTCGGACACGCTCCTAATCCCAAAATTACCATACGGAGCTATTGGAATTATCAAAATTTAAATCCGAGGTCGTTTACACATAGGTCCATATCCGGTCCACTTTTCTAACTTAAAATTTTTAATTATGAGACTAAGTGTCTCATTTCACTTCGAGTTCCTTCTGGACTCAAATCAACTAACCCGATATAACATAATATAGCTGAATAATACAAAAAGAAGTAGGAATGGGGAAATGGGGTTATAACTCTCGAAACGATCAGCTGGGTCATTACATTTATCCAAACATCATATATAGTCATATTATGACTTTAAACTCATTTAAATCATGATTAACAAGTCTGATATTCATTATACGTCACCTTGGGACGTACAGGGTGTAACATCATTGAACCTACAAGTTTCTCCCAGGCAGTTTTACATCCAGTTTGGCAGGATGCAATGGCTAAAGAACTTCAAGCCTTGGAGGCCAACCAAACCTGGGAAATGGTTGAATTACCAAAAGGAAATAAACCTTTACCATGTAAATGGGTCTATAAGGTTAAGTATAGATCTGATGGCAGTATTGAAAGGTTCAAGGATCGTCTAGTTATACGAGGAGACATACAAAGGGAAGGAATTGACTACAATGAGACTTTCAGTCCAGTGGTCAAAATGACCACTTTTAGATGTATTTTAGCAATCGCAGTCAATGAATTGGAAATTATTTCAATTAGAAGTCAATAACGCTTTTCTTCATGGTGATCTACAGGAAGAAGTATACATGAAATTTCCACTAGGAAAGAGTTCACCCTTTGTTAATCATGTTTGCAAATTAAAAAAAGTCCTTATATGGATTTAAACAGGTTTCACGCCAGTGGTATGCAAGACTCACTGGTGCCCTCAATTTCAAAGGTTATTCCCTCCCTTAATGACTATTCCTTATTTTTCAAAAAGACAGCTTCTGAAATTTCTATCGTTGATGTTTATGTAGATGATATAGTTCTAACGGGTAATGATATTACGGAGCTTTCTAATCTAAAAGCATTCCTCGATTCATAATTCAAAGTCAAATATCTTGGAGAGGCTAGTTATTTTTTCGGAATGGAAATACCATGAGAAAAATAGGTACTAATTATCAGTCAGAGGAAGTTCACCTTAGACCTTCTTTCTGAGTTTGGTATCCTTCATTCACGTCCAGCTTCATCTCCACTAGACCCTAGTTGCAAGCTTTGTGCCGATGTTGGTAAGCCTCTTCACGATCCAACCATGTACAGGCGACTAGTGGGCAAGCTCAATTTTTTAACCCATACTCGCCCTGACCTCTCTTTCGCCGTTCAGCAATTAAGCCAATATATGCAAAATCCGCGTCAACCTCATTTTGATGCTGGTCTACAATGTCTCTGATATCTACTCTCTTCGTTGGGTCTTGGCCTCTTTATGAATCCAGACCCCTCTTTACAATTGCTCGCTTTTTGCGACTCTGATTGGGGATCCCCTCCGGAGACACCTCGCTCGATAAGTGGCTTTTACATGCACCTCGGAGGATCTCCTATTTCATGGAAATCGAAGAAATAATCTTCAATCTCCCTTTCTTCTGCAGAAGCCGAGTACCGATCTATGAAGAAGGTCGTTGCAGAACTCACATGGCTTGTACGCCTTTTAACAGATCTCTCAGTCCCCCCCCCCCGGCCAGTTTTTCTTCATTTCGATAGCTAGACGGCTCTTCACATATCAAAGAACCCAGTCTTCCACGAACGAACGAAGCATGTGGAAATTGATTGTCACTTCGTCCGTCAACAGTTCCTCGCCGATTTGATCTCTTTATATTTTGTTCCTTCAACATCTCAACTCGCAGACGTGTTTACAAAACCTCTTTCTGAACCTTTACACCGCTCAATCATCTTCAAGTTGGGTGTGCTTTCTCACCCCTCCAACTTGAGGGGAGGTGTTGGACCGGAAATCTTTGGGCAAGAAAGAGGCGATACAAATTGAAGACGAAGAAAGAGAAAGGGCCAAGCAATGTGTCAAATGACCTAGAAGACCATACATGGGTCTATCGGGTATATTACCCATTTGGGCCAAAGTTAGCAACCCAATACAAATAAAGAATTGGGCCCATTACTGCAGCCCAAAATCTGGTCCACTTCATGTAGCATATTGGATACAGCTGCAAGGCACTCAAACCTTCCAGAACTATCTTATCCAAATGCAAACTACAAAGAGTTATGGGCAAATACATGTGATTATGGCCAAATACATAGGAATTAAGCACTTCTAATTAAATATAGTTTTAGATGTCCTCTATTGTCTTTCAAATACTTGTATAAATATACACATTATACATAAGATTATCATCAATGAAAAAATAATTTTTCTATACTCCTACAATATTATAACATGTGAAATTGAGCAATTTTGTCCATTAAATTTTTTATTTAATATTATCTCGCTATTTGGAAAGCTTCATTTTTTACTCTTTAGGCTGGCTGAAAGTAATTATAAATCATAGTAGTTAAATACTTAAGGATAATTTGATACTCTTTTTCTTAAAGAATTTGAGTCCACCGACTATTCACGACAAAAACAAATCAGAATAGTATTCTAACGGTAAGACCATTAATGAAGTGAGCGTGTAAGAAATGACAAAATTGAACAATTTCAATAGTATCGTAAAATTTTGAAGGTTTTCTATTTATTCAATTTGCACAGTTGAACAAATCATGATGTGATGTCTCTCCCAATTCTCTTCCTTGGAGCAGTTTTGATCAATAAAATTACAAAAAATACATAATTTACTCATCCACCTTGCATTCAAATATTTATTACACACCTATTGACCACAAATTTAACTTTATACACCAAACCTTTTAAATATGTGTCAATTACACACTACTTTAGCTATGTGTCACCAGCGTGTTACACACATAAAACAAACGCGTGAATGATAAAACTTTCATTTCACAAGTTTTATAAAGAATCCACATATCTAATTTTTAAGTTTTTTTTTTCCTTTTCACACCAATTTACAAATAAATAAAAGGAAAAAATAACCCCTCCCTCTCTTGTCTTCTTCCCCGGCCCAACCCCCTTCCCCAATCTATGTTGTCCCCCAACTCCACACAAAAAACCCTTCCCCCACTGCTTTATATTGTCCAGATGCCCCTTCCTGTAATGACCCAACCGGTCATTTTAACTTTTAGAACCCCGTTTTCTAAAAATAAAACTTTCAGTATGTACTTGTAATGATTTATGACTTGCGAGGATGGTTGGTTCGGGATTTGAAAGTGTTTGGGGTGAAACCGGAACACTTGGTTCCTTAAGTTGGCCTTAAAGTGCTAAGTTTGACTTCGGTCAACATTTTGAGAAAACGACCCCGGAATAGAATTTTGATAATTCCAACAGCTCCGTATGGTGATTTTGGACTTAGGAGCGCGTTCGAAATTTTATTTGGAAGTCCGTAGTTAAATTAGGCTTGAAATGGCTAAAAACAAGAATTTAAGTTTGAAAGTTTGACCGATGAGTTGGCTTTTTGATACCGGAGTCGGAATCCAGTTCCAAAAATTTTTATAGCTCCGTTATGTCATTTATGACTTGTGTGTAAAATTTGAGGTCAATCGGAGTTGATTTGATAGGTTCGGACATCAAATGTAGAAATTGAAAACTCTTAGTTTCATTAAGCTTGAATTGGGGTATGATTCATGGTTTTAGCATTGTTTGATGTGATTTAGAGGTTCGACTAAGTTCGTATAAAGTTTTAGGACTTGTTGGTATATTTGGTTGAGGTCCCGAGGGCCTCGGGTGAGTTTCGGATGGTTAACAGATCAACAATGGGACTTAAACAGTTGGTGCAATTTTTCTCTTCTGCTGGAAATTCTGAGCTGAGATCGAGCTCGCAAGATCGAGCTCCTTGAGATCGAGCTCCCTGAGATCGAGCTCCCAAGATCGAGCTCCCTGAGATCGAGTTCCCCTGATCGAGCTCCTTGATCGAACTGGACAGAGTTGTAAGTTATAAAAACAGAGGGCATTTGTCTTATTCGCCATTTTTAACAAATTGGAGCTTGAGCAGAGGCAAGTTTTGATAGATTTTCAAGGAAAAGACATTGGGGTAAGTGATTCTAACTTGGATTTGGTCTATAAACATAAATATATCATTGTTCTCATCATTTAATTAGTGTTTTGAGATTGATATTTGGGAAATTTTAGAAATCTCATAGAAACGAATTTTCGAGATTTCGGTATCGATTCGGAGTCAGATTTGAGTGAAACTGGTATGGTTGGACTCATAATTGAATAGGTCGTCGGATTTCATAATTTTCGCTGGATTCCAAGACGTGGGCCCCATGGATGAATTTTTAATTAATTTCGGGAGTTTTATTAAAAATATAGTATTTTCTTATATAATTGATTTCTATAATTTTTAGTGATTGTATCGAATTATTTTGGCTAGATTCGAGCCATACAGAGTTGGATAATCGTGGAAAAGGCCTTATAGTAGATTAAATAGGAGCAAGACGAGTTAAGTCTCTTGTCTAATCTTGTGAGGGAAAAATTATCTCATAGGTGATTAAAATTACATAATTGTTGCTAATTGTGGGGGGCTACGTACGCACGAGCTGACGAGAGTCCGTACGTAGCTACTATTAATGCTAAAGTCCGGGTAGTTTAGGACTCAAAGCATGCATTACTTGTGTAAATAGTATTCTTTGATTAATTAATATTAATTGATATATATGAATATATTGTGAATTGTTAGATAAAGATATTAAAGGATGAAAATCTCATAGGCTTGATTTTCTGTTTAAATCAATTAATTGTTAAAATAAATTGTTCTCCTCCCGAATTTATCTTATAATAAATATACTCTCCTTCCGGAGGCACATAAGAAAATATCCTCCTTTCTTGTGGAGGGGGCCGAACGCCTCGACAGTGTACACGACACTCTGGATCGGGCCGTACGTCCTCAGCAGAAATCGTGCTTAATAATAATAATTACATGATACTCTAATAATTTATTTCAGCTTCACATTAGAAAATCCTTGGAATTTAATGAATTATTATTCTTGCTTGTTAAGGAATTAATTGTTACTCATGTAAATGAGATTTAATTGATAAATTGGAAATTATTTGAATTGAAGGAATTTAATTAATATATTGAGAATTGTTACATTTGTAGGAATTTGATTATTTTCGCTGATTAAATAAATTATTGTAAATTCTGTAAATCATGCTGATTTAAATATCCTAGTTTTATTTCAGTTATTATTATTGACCCATAGTGAGTGTCAAAGTCGACCATCTCGTCTCTACCACTTCGAGATTAGGCTTGATACTTACTGAGTACACGTCGTTTACGTACTCATACTACACTTGCTGCACTTTTTGTACAGGATCTGAGACAGGTACTAGTGGAGGACCTATCATCACATACCCACGTCATCCCGAGGCATAGTGGTGAGCTGCTTTTCTGAGCCATTCTACAGCTACCAGTGTCTCTTCTTATATTTACATTCTATCTATTTCATTTCAGACAGTATTTGAAGTTTTGTATAATCTACTAGATGCTCATGCACTTGTGACACTAGGTCTTAGCACACACATTGGTAAAGTTTGGGTTTTTTTTTTTTATATTTCCTTGGTTTTAAATTTTATCAATATATGCTTAATTTATTAGTTAGCTTGCCTAGCTGTAGTGTTGGGCGCCATCATGACCTATAGGTGAAATTGGGTCATGACAATATGGTATCAAAGCACTAGGTTCACGTAGGTCTCACAAGTTATGAGCAGACCTAATAGAGTCTTGCGGATCGGTACGGAGACGTCTGTACTTATCTTCGAGAGGCTATAGGGTGTTAGGAAATTACCTTTCCTCACATTCCATCTTGCAATTAATGTAGCACTAAAAATCCTTCTCTTATTTTCTCACAGATGGTGAGAACGCGCTCGAATGAAGTTCCAGACCAGGGAAGAGCTACTCCCCCAGTTGCTAGAGGCCGAGGCAGAGGGAGGGATCTAGCCCGTGGAAGAGGGCGAGGACGTCCCAGGACTATTCCGGTTATGCTGCCAGTAGATCCAGCAGAGAATCCCATTATTGAGGAGCAGGGTGAGGTGCCTGTGGCAGAGCCAGCTCCGGTGGACTACACATCTACACCGAAATTTCAGGATGTCATGGGTCGTATGCTGCGATTCATGGACAATATGACTCAGGCCGGTTTATTTCCGGCAGACCTAGCCACATCTCAGGCGGGCGGGGGAGCACAGACCCCTACCGCGCAGGCTCATGGACAGGCAGTTGCCGTATATCAGACCCAGGGTGCACTACCCAGGGTGCACTACCCATGGGTGGAGCCCAGCCAGTGGCAGCAACTACACCTGAGCCCAGGCCAGCTGTAGCCGCCGATCCTCAGAAACTATTGGACAGATGGACTAGACTACATCCTCCTGTCTTCGGGGGTGAGCGACATGAGGATCCACAGGATTTCATTGATCGTTGCAAGGATAGACTGTACAACATGAGGATATTGGAATCCCATGGGGTTGATTTCGCTACTTTTCAGCTAGAGGGTAGAGCCCGTAGATGGTGGCAGTCTTATGCTCTTGGCAGACCAGCAGATTTTCCTCCCATGACTTGGGATAGGTTCACTCGTATCTTCTTGGACAGGTATATTACACCCTCCCAGAGGGAAGAGTTGTGGTTTCAGTTTGAGTAGCTCCAGCAGGGTCAGATGTCAGTGACTGATTATGAGGCGAGGTTTTCTGAATTATCTCGCCATGCACTAACGATACTCCCTACTGAGGCGGAGAGAGTGCGAAGGTTTGTAGCCGGTTTACATACTGGTATTCAGGCCACTATGGCTCGAGAGGTTGAGATGCGTACTTCTTATGAGCGAGTTGTGGAGATAGCCCGGAGGATTGAGGGTGTACGTCAGCGAAGCCGAGAGCAGATTATGAGAGATAAGCGGTCCAGGTACTCTGGAGAGTTCAGAGGTGCTCCGTCCGGGGGCAGAGGTCAGTTCGTAAGGGGGCAGTCCAGCAGACCCCCATATCCAGCACCACCACCTCCTCGAGGTGCTCCAGTGCGACCTTATCTCAGTGCTATCCCAGAGAGCTTTTACCACCCACCAGCTATTCAGGGCCCTCCCAGTGGGTATTCACGTCCCCAGGGCCAGACACTTAGTCAGCAGCCCATCGCACCGAAGAGTTGTTATGAGTGCGGGGATCCCAGTCACATGCGGAGGTTTTGCCCCAGGGTTCGGGGTAAACCAGTATAGCAGGGTCAGCAACCTATGCTTATCGGACCAGTTGCTCCACCAGTAGTCCGACCACCTAGAGGTGGAGGACAGGTGGGTAGGGGCCGTCCTAGAGGTGGAGGTTAGCCAGGCGGAGGCCAGATAGTTGGCGCTCCAGCTCAGTTCTATGCTTTTCCGGCTAGACCAGATACAGAGGCCTCAGATGCCGTGATTACAGGTATTATTTCTGTTTGTGGCAAAGATACCTCAGTATTATTTGATCCAGGATCTACGTATTCATATGTGTCATCTCTATTTGCTCTATTCCTGGGTGTTTCTCGTGAGTCCTTGAGTACTTCTGTTTATGTGTCCACTCCTGTGGGCGATTCTGTTGTTGTGAACCGGATCTACCGGTCCTGTATTATTATATTCTGTGGATATGAAACTAGAGCAGATCTCCTATTGCTTGAGATGACCGATTTTGAAATTATTCTGGGCATGGACTGATTATCTCCATATCATGTTATTCTAGATTGTCATGCCAAGACTGTTACCTTGGCTATTCCAGCATTGCCTAAGCTGGAGTGGAAGGGTTCGCATGTTAGTTTATTTAATCGAGCTATTTCTTTTATAAAGGCTCAACACATGGTTGAGAAGGGTTGTTTGGCTTATCTAGCCTATGTTCGGGATACTACTATAGAGACTCCGGCTATTGATTTAGTGCCTGTAGTTCGGGAGTTCCCCGATGTATTTCCGCCAGATTTTCCAGATATACCGCCTGATCGTGATATTGATTTCTGTATTGACTTGGCTTCAGATACCCAGCCTATATCTATCCCACCGTATCGCATGGCTCCGAAAGAATTGAAAGAACAGCTTAAAGAGTTACTAGCCAAAGGGTTCGTCAGACTGAGTGTATCGCCTTGGGGTGCACCAGTATTATTTGTGAAAAAGAAGGATGGAACAATACGGATGTGTATTGATTATCGCCAATTGAACAAAGTCACTATTAAGAACAAGTACCCGTTGCCGCGTATTGATGATTTATTTGACCAGTTGCAGGGTGCTAGGGTATTCTCTAAGATCGACTTGAGGTCGGGGTACCATCAGTTGAAGATTCGGGATTCGGATGTTGCGAAGACTGCTTTTCGGACTAGATATGGTCATTATGAGTTTCTAGTGATGTACTTCGGTTTAACTAATGCCCCGGCAGCGTTTATGGATCTGATGAATAGAGTATTCATGCCATATATTGATTCGTTTGTCATTGTCTTTATTGAAGACATCTTAATCTATTCGCGCAGTAAGGCGGAACATAAGCAGCATATGAGAGTAGTGCTTCAGACATTGCGGGAACAAAAGCTATATGCTAAGTTCTCTAAATGTGAGTTTTGGCTAGAGTCTGTAGCATTTTTAGGACATATTGTATCGGGCGAAGGTATTAAAGTTGATCCCAAAAAGATTGAGGCAGTTCAGAATTGGCATCGTCCCACTTCGGCGACTGAGATCAGGAGTTTTCTGGGTTTAGCAGGTTATTATCGTCGGTTCGTGGAAGGTTTTTCATCTATTGCAGCACCTTTGACCAAATTAACCCAGAAGGGTGTTCAGTTCCGATGGTCCGATGATTGTGAGTCAAGCTTTCAGAAGCTCAAGACAGCACTGACTACAGCACCCGTGTTAGTGTTACCATCTGGTTCGAGAATATATACAGTGTATTGCGATGCGTCACGCATTGGCTTGGGTTGTGTATTGATGCAGGAAAGGCGAGTTATTGTATATGATTCATGTCAGTTGAAGCCCCACGAGAAGAATTATCCAGTACATGATTTGGAGTTAGCTGCGATGGTTCACGCTCTAAAGATTTGGAGGCATTATCTTTATGGGGTGTCTTGTGAAGTTTACACTGATCATCGCAGTTTGCAGCATTTGTTCAAGCAGAGGGATCTAAATTTGAGGCAGCGCAGATGGCTGAAGTTACTAAAAGATTATGATATTACTATCTTGTATCATCCGGGCAAAGCAAATATGGTTGCAGATGCCTTGAGCAGGAAGGCGGAGAGTATGGGTAGTTTGGCTTTCATTTCAGCAGAGGAAAGGCCATTAGCCTTGGATATTCAGTCCTTGGCTAACAAACTTGTGAGGCTGGATATTTCAGAGCCCAGCCGAGTTCTTGCATGTGTGGTGGCCCAATCTTCACTATTTGAGCAGATCAAGGCTAGCCAGTATGATGACCCATACTTGATGGTTCTTCGTGAAATGGTACTACGAGGTGGTGCCAAGGAAGTTACTATTAGAGCAGATGGTGTTCTGCGACTCCAGGATCGTCTATGTGTTCCTAATGTGGATGGACTAAGGAAAAAGATCCTGGAAGAGGCACACAGTTCTCGGTATTCTATTCATCCGGGTGCTACTAAGATGTATCGTGACTTGAGGCAACATTATTGGTGGCGACGAATGAAAAAGGACATAGTTGAGTATGTATCTAGGTGTCTAAATTGCCAGCAAGTTAAATATGAGCACCAGAGGCCAGGTGGCCTACTTCAGCAGATGACTATACCAGAGTGGAAATGGGAACGAATTACTATGGACTTTGTAGTTGGGTTGCCGCGGACCTTGAGGAAGTTTGATGCAGTTTGGGTGATTGTTGACAGGTTGACTAAGTCGGCACATTTTATTCCTATTGTGACTACATATACTTCAGAGAGGTTGGCCCAGATTTATATTAAGGAGATAGTTCGGTTGCACGGTGTGCCAATTTTCATCATATCAGATAGAGGCCCTCAGTTTACTTCACATTTCTGGAGAGCAGTACAGAGTGAGTTGGGGACCCGTGTAGAGCTCAGCATAGCCTTTCATCCGCAAACCGATGGACAGTCAGAGAGGACAATTCAGATTTTGGAGGATATGCTCGGGGCATGTGTGATCGACTTTGGAGGTCAGTGGGATTGTTTCCTGCCTTTGGCCGAGTTTGCTTATAATAACAGTTACCAATCTAGCATCGAGATGGCTCCATTTGAGGCTTTATATGGTTGGCGATGTCGTTCACCTATCGGATGGTTTGAGCCAGGTTAGGCTAAGTTATATGGTACCGATTTGGTAAGGGATGCCTTGGAAAAGGTAAAGTTGATTCAGGAGCGACTTCGTACAGCACAGTCCAGACAAAAGAGTTACGCGGATCAGAAAGCGCGTGATATATCATTTATGGTAGGTGAAAAAGTTCTCTTGAAGGTTTCACCGATGAAGGGAATTATGAGATTCGGGAAGAAGGGTAAGTTGAGCCCAAGGTTTATAGGCCCATTTGAGGTGTTGAAATGAGTTGGGGAGGTTGCTTATGAGCTTGCATTGCCTCCCAGCCTATCGGGAGTTCATCCGGTTTTTCACGTATCTATGCTCCGGAAGTATCATGCTGACCTATCACATATGTTAAACTTTGGCACAGTTCAGCTAGATAATAGCTTGGGTTATGAAGAGGAGCCAATTGCCATTGCTGATAAACAGGTTCGCCAGTTGAGGTCCAAGAGAATTTCTGCAGTAAAAGTCAAGTGGAGGGGTCAACTAGTCGAGGAAGCAACTTGGGAGGCCGATGAAGTAATGCGGAGCAGATATCCACACTTATTCAGCACTCCAGGTACAATTCTAAACCCATTCGTGGACGAACGTTTGTTTAAGAGGTGGAGAATGTAATGACCCAACCGGTCATTTTAACTTTTAGAACCCCGTTCCCTAAAAATAAAACTTCCAGTATGTGCTTGTAATGATTTATGACTTGCGGGGATGGTTGGTTCGGGATTTAGAATTGTTTGGGGTAAAACCGGAACACTTGGTTCCTTAAGTTGGCCTTAAAGTGCTAAGTTTGACTTCGGTCAACATTTTGAGAAAATGACCCCGGAATAGAATTTTGATGATTCCAAAAGCTCCGTATGGTGATTTTGAACTTAGTAGCGTGTTCGAAATTTTATTTGGAAGTCTTTAGTTAAATTAGGCCTGAAATGGCTAAAAACAAGAATTTAAGTTTGGAAGTTTGACCGATGAGTTGACTTTTTGATACCGGAGTCGGAATCCAGTTTCGAAAATTTGTATAGCTCCGTTATGTCATTTATGACTTGTGTGTAAAATTTAAAGTCAATCGGAGTTGATTTGATAGGTTCTGACATCGAATGTACAAGTTGAAAACTCTTAGTTTCATTAAGCTTAAATAGGGGTATGATTCATGGTTTTATCGTTGTTTGATGTGATTTAGAGGTTCGACTAAGTTCGTATGATATTTTAGGACTTGTTGGTATATTTGGTTGAGGTCCCGAGGGCCTCGGGTGAGTTTCGGATGGTTAACGGATCAATAATTGGACTTAAACAGTTGCTGCAATTTTTCTCTTCTGCTGGAAATTCTGGGCTGAGATCGAGCTCCCAAGATCGAGCTCCCATGATCGAGCTCCCAAGATCGAGCTCCCATGATCGAACTCCCAAGATCGAGCTCCCAAAAATCGAGCTCCCAAGATCGAGCTCCCATGATCGAGCTTGCAAGATCGAGCTCCCTGAGATCGAGCTCCTTGATCGAACTGGACAGAGCTGTAAGTTATAAAAACAGAGGGCATTCGTCCCATTCGCCATTTTTAACAAATTGGAGCTTGAGCAGAGGCAATTTTTGATAGATTTTCAAGGAAAAGACATTGGGGTAAGTGATTCTAACTTAGATTTGGTCTATAAACGTAAATATATCATTGTTCTCATCATTTAATTAGTGTTTTGAGATTGAAATTTGGAAAATTTTAGAAATCTCATAGAAACGAATTTTTGAGATTTCGGTATCGATTCGGAGTCAGATTTGAGTGAAACTGGTATGGTTGGACTCATAATTGAATGAGTCATCGGATTTCATAATTTTTGCCAGATTCCGAGACGTGGGCCCCATGGATGAATTTTTAATTAATTTTGAAATTTTTATTAAAAATGTAGTATTTTCTTATAGAATTGATTCCTATAATTTTTAGTGATTGTATCGAATTATTTTGGCTAGATTCGAGCCAGACAGAGTTGGATAATCGTGGAAAAGACCTTATAGTGGATTAAATTGGAGCAAGACGAGGTAAATATCTTGTCTAATCTTGTGAGGGGGAAATTACCTCATAGGGGATTAAAATTAAATAATTATTGCTAATTGTGGGGGGCTACGTACGCACGAGATGACGAGAGTCTGTGCGTAGCTACTATTAATGCTAAAGTCCGGGTAGTTTAGGACTCAAAGCATGCATTACTTATGTAAATAGTATTCTTTAATTAATTAATATTAATTGATATTAATTGATATATATATATATATATATATATATATATATATATATATGAATATATTGTGAATTGTTAGATAAAGATATTAAAGGAAGAAAATCTCATAGGATTGATTTTCTGTTTAAATCAATTAATTGTTAAAAGAAATTGTTCTCCTCCCGAATTTACATTATAATAAATATACTCTCCTTCCGGAGGCACATAAGAAAATGTCCTCCTTTCTTGTGGAGCAGGCCGAACGCCTCGACATGATAGATGCATCTATGGATCGCACCGCACGTCCCTCGGCAGTGTACACGACACTCTGGATCGGGCCGTACGTCCTCGGCAGAAATCGTGCTTAATAATAATAATTACACGATACTCTAATAATTTATTTCAGCTTGTGAAGCTAATTGATAAATTAAAAAATCCTTGGAATTTAATGAATTATTATTCTTGCTTGTTAAGGAATTAATTGTTACTCATGTAAATGAGATTTAATTGATAAATTAGAAATTATTTGAATTGAAGGAATTTAATTAATATATTGAGAATTGTTACATTTGTAGGAATTTGATTATTTCCGCTGATTAAATAAATTATTGTAAATTCTGTAAATCATGCTGATTTAAATATTCTAGTTTTATTTCAGTTATTATTATTGACCCATAGTGAGTGTCAAAGTCGGCCATCTCGTCTCTACCACTTCGAGATTAAGCTTGATACTTACTGAGTACACGTTGTTTACGTACTCATACTACACTTGCTGCACTTTTTGTGCAGGATCTAAGACAGGTACTAGTGGAGGACCTATCATCACATACCCACGTCATCCCGAGGCATAGTGGTGAGCTGCCTTTCTGAGCCGTTCTGCAGCTACCAGCATCTCTTCTTATATTTACATTCTGTCTATTTCATTTCAGACAGTATTTGGAGTTTTATATAATCTACTAGATGCTCATGCACTTGTGACACCAGGTCTTGGCACACACATTGGTAGAGTTTGGGTTTTTTTTTAATATTTTCTTGGTTTTAAATTTTATCAATGTATGATTAATTTATTAGTTAGCTTGCCTAGCTGTAGTGTTGTACGCTATCACGACCTACAGGTGAAATTGAGTCGTGACACTTTTCCTCTCGTCTGTTTTCCCAACCCCCTTCCCCTACCCAGTTTCATCACCCCTCCCCCCTATTTCATCTTCTTCCCATACAACTTTATCCCATTTTGCTTTTTCTTTTGGGTGCTCAAGATTTGAAATTTCTTAGAAACAATTCAACCATTTTGTTTGAATTTAAGTTTTCAATTTCTTATTTTGAAATTTTGTTGACAAAGTGGCCTTTGTGGTTCTTTTAATTTTTCCAACAAAAGATTTAAAATTTCCCTTTTTCGTTATTTTCTTTTGGCTCATCATTATCGATCTTTGTGAAAGGAAAAAATAATGAACCAAAAAAAAAAGGGAGGGTCGGAGATGGAGTTTCAGGCAAAATTCCGATCGGTAAAATTTTTTGGGTATGTTGTTTGTGTGCATCTATTTGGGTGTTGCAGCTAGTAGTTTTATGGTAACTGTGGTGGAGTTTTCTTTACAAAGAAGAAGAAGGGGTTGCAATGGTGGAGAAGGCGGTGCAGTGGTGGGGAAGGTGGTTCACTGATTGGTGGGGTATTTTTTATTTGAGCGGGTCAGTTCTGTAAAGATGTCAGTTGATTAAAAGGGTACTTTTTAATTCAGAGATGCATGTGTATACACAACATTGAATATTAACTAGGATGGTCAAAAGTAGTGTGTAATTGACATACATTTGAAAGGTTTGGTATGTAAAATTAAACTCGTAGTCAACATGTGTGTAACAGAAATTTGGGTGCAAGGTGGATGGGAAAACTATGTATTTTGTCATAAAATTATATAAAATTATATTAGAATCAACTTTTCTTTGTAATAAAGTATCAGAGAATTTGAAAAGTTAATCGAATAATGACATTAGTGAAATTCAGACTTTTTGATAATTTACATTTCATTTTCTTAAGAAAAATTCCCAAACCTCACTTGTGGAATTCCACTGAGTTTGTTGTTATTATATTACTAGCCATATGATACGCGCATTGCTCGTGTATTCCGTCTCAATAAATATATTTTTATTTAAATTACATAAATTCTATATTAACTAATTACACCTGAGTTATAAAATAAGTTTAAGAAAAAAAATGTGAGTTCCTAAAATGATAATTGTTGACTTTATTTAGCAACTCAATAATGAAAAACAATGACAATATAGAAGTCATCAATCATCTTAGTTGATATTTTCAATCAAGATTTATTCATTGCTAAAATTTCACAAGTTTTCATGCTTATCTTTTACTTAGGTTATAAAATAAAAATTAAAAAAAATTATAAAATGATGAACATTGATCCTATTTAGCTAGCTCATTATGAAAAATTCTTGTATATAGAAATTCTCATATACCTTATTGTGATTTCTTAGAACTTCTTTTGGAATATCTTACAAAAATTATTACTGTTGTGTAACGTAATATTCGAAACAAACAAGTGACACAAAAATAGTTCATTGCAATTCTCCAAAGATTTTTTTAAATAAAGCAAATTAAAATATTAAATCTTTTGATCTTTCAGACATTTGAGAATGCAGATGTTGGCTCTATAGCTCCGAGGAAAGAAAAAAATAAGTAATAATGTAAAGTCTAAAAATTGACCAATGTTGAATTAATATTTTATAATAAATCACTTAATAAATAAAAAATATAGGAACTTATCATTTGTTGGACAAACGCAAAGGAATAACAAATTAATCATAACTCATTTAGAATATATTTTGTCTTCTACTATTTCATCCTTATTACTTTAAGTTTGTAGTTTTATCAATTTGACTCTCAATACTATATTGTAACTAATTTGTTTTTTATTTATTTCTTCTACTATCAATATTATTATGTACAATACAAGTTTTGGAATTACTTATATGATGAATTTGTAAAATATTTGAATTGAATTTTCTATCTAATTAGTTGATTCAAAAACTTATTTTGTTCAAAATATTTATTTTTCATTCTCAATATTAGAGGAAATAGTTTTTCTTCATTCAAATTCTTAATATTAATTAGATCATCTTAAGTTTAATATTTAACTATAATATATTATTATCCAATAAGCATTCTATGTTCAAAGGATAAAAATATCGATATGACATTTCACGTAGAGAATTTTAGTTATTTTTAAAACTTTAAATATTAGAAAGATAATTAAAGTATAAAGTTTTCTCAATGTAAAATCTTTTTGTACAGGATAAAAATATTGACAAACATATGATTATAATAAATTCTAAAATTTAATTATTTTTAACCTCTTTATTAGAGAGTAAAAACCCAAACCCCTCTATGTTTAAGTAAAATGCCAAAATAAAAAAGTGACTACTACCTGAATCATAATGTTTACACACGTTTAAGACACAAAGTTGGGGTGGGATTAATCTACATAATTAATAAGAAAAAATTTACTAATAAGTAAAGTTTTAGTTGATTTCAAAGTTCTAAATATTAGGAAAATAATTAAATGACTATTCCTAGATAGTAGGGAATTAATTAAATAAATATTTCTAAATATTAAAAAAATAATCAAATAACTATTTTGTCTAGTGTACACTTTAATTTTAAAGGGTAAAAAAGACGGACAATATTTCGTTAATGGAGAATAGGGTTTCAACTTAAATTGGAAGATAGTAGGGTTTTACATTTCAATTGGCCGGCCTTTAGAGTAATGGGCCTCACGGTTGTTTAGTTTGGGTTCATTTTCAATTTTCAATCATAGTGAAACATATAAAGATTTTTTTTGATAAACCAAAATTTTGAGAAATATAAAGTTGATATTTGTCAAATTATAAAGTTGATTAGTGTATGTTAATTAGGGATGAATTGATTAATATTAAGTTACTATCCATGCTACAATACTAATGCTATCCAGGCTAAAATATGAATTAGAGAGAGAGAGGATATATATAGGGAACAATGTAAACATTGATGGTTTTTAGTATCACGTCGAATATACATATATATATATATATATATATATATATATATATATATATATTTATTAGTTTTAGGGTACGTGTTTTGCGCGTGTACCTATATTAATGAGTACATAATTTAAAAACATTATGTAAATTTAGGCATGTCGATCACCCATAGTGAAGTATACATGAGTTTTTTCTTTAAATTAGCCACCAAAATATTTGATCACAAATTAGGACAATGTTAAATTTAGGCATCGATCACCCATGATAAAGCATACATGAGTTGTTTTCTTTAAAAGAGCCACCTTTCATCATTTGCAGTTAGCTCTTTTTTTCTTTAAATTTTATTTTATACCTCCACGCATGTTTTAAATAATACTTATGAAATTTTATTTTCTTTAAATTACTTTTCTTGACGCAACACACATGTACAACATGTACCATAAAAATATCGATATGACATTTCACATAGAGAATTTTAGTTATTTTTAAAACTTTAAATATTAGAAAGATAATTAAAGTATAAAGTTTTCTCAATGTAAAATCTATTTGTACAGGATAAAAATATTGATAAACATATGATTATAATAAATTCTAAAATTTAATTATTTTCAACCACTTTATTAGAGAGTAAAAAATCCAAACCCCTCTATGTTTAAGTAAAATGCCAAAATTAAAAAGTGACTACTACCTGAATCATAATGTTTACACATTTTTAAGATACAAAGTTGGGGTGGGATTAATCTACATAATTAATAAGAAATTATTTACTAATAAGTAAAGTTTTAGTTGATTTCAAAGTCCTAAATATTAGAAAAATAATTAAATGACTATTCCTAGACAGTAGGGAATTAATTAAATAAATATTTCTAAATATTAAAAAAAATAACCAAATGACTATTTTGTCTAGTGTAAACTTTAATTTTAAAGGGTAAAAAAGGCGAACAACATTTCATTAAAGGCTTTCGTGCTTTTAATATAGTACTAGTCTTAGGATACGCGCGTTGTGCATACACCCTATCTTAATAAATACATAACTTTTTAAAAATCACATTAATTTTATATTAATGAATAGTGTTTGAGCAATAAAATAGTTACAACAAAAGAGTAAGTTCCTAAAAATGATTATTGTTGATTCTATGTAGCTAACTTATTAAAGAAAGAAACTCTCCTCAATCATCTTGGTAAATATATTCAACTATAAACTTATTCCATCTTTATAAGTTATTATTATTTTTGTGATGACCCAAAAGGTCATTTTATATTTTAAAACTCGAATCTGCGCTCTTAAGCCTTGAAAATCTCATTTTTACCCTACTCAATTTACGTGCGCAGTCCGGGCATATTTCCGAAAAGCTTTTATGTTGAAAACTAATGAAAATAAGAATTTTTGCCTTAAAAGTTAATTTTTGTTGACTTCGGTCAATATTTTTGGTAAACGAGCTCGGATTCGTATTTTGATGGTCTCGGTGGGTCCGTATTAAATTATGGGACCTGGGCGTATGCTCGGAATCGAATTCGGAGGTTCCTAGCTTGAGTTATGAATTTGTGATGAAAATTAAAAGTCTGAAAATCAATTATTTTTAAGAATTGATTGATGTTTGGCATTGTGAGTACCGGCTCCGTATTTTGATTTCAGAGTCCGGTACAGGTTCATTATGATATTTAAGACTTGTCTGTGAAATTTGGTGAGAAACGGAGTTGATTTGACGTGATTCGGACATTCGATTGAGAAAATAGTAACTTTAAAGTGTTCTTGAGAATTTCATTTGATTTGGTGCTAAATTTAGAGTTCTAGGTGTTATTTTGGTGATTTGATCGCGCGAGTAGGTCCGTATGATATTTTTAGACTTGTGTGCATGTTTGGTTTGGAGCCCCGAGGGCTCGGATAAGTTTCAAATAGGCCACGGGATATTTTTGGACTTTGAAAATCTGGTTTTTTCTGCAGAGTCTAGGTTCTGGCATGTCCTTCGCATTCGCGAAGGTCCTCTCGCGAACGCAAAGAGTAAACTGATGAGGCAGGGATTTCTTCTTCGCGTACGCGAAGCCTTGGTCGCGAACGCGAAGCGATGGGGGCGTTACCCTTCGCGAACGCGACAAGCCTATCGCGAACGCGTAGTGTTAGGCACTGGGGAGGGGGAGTCAGCCTTTTCTTCATCGCGAACACGAACACTGTCTCGCGAACGCGAAGACCAGGGAAGGGTAGCCTACGTGAACTGTCACGACCTAAAATTTCCACCTTCGGATCGTGATGGCGCCTAACATTTTACTTGCTAGGCAAGCCAACGTTAGAATAATATTAACCAATTTTTAAACAATCTTTAAATTATTAATAATCAAAGAAACAAATGCGAAAGCAAAATTTGATTGATAGTAAAATAACCCATAAAAATAATGGTATCTAAATACTATCCCAGAATTGGCGTCACAAGTGCACGAACTTCTAGAATAAATACAAATAAAGGTGTGAATAAAATAAAGCTGTCTGGAAATAAACACACAGCTAAAGTACAATAGACGGGGACTTTAGAACTGCGGACGCCATGCAGTTATACCTCAAGTCTCCTCTGGTAACTGAAATCCAAGCAAGTCTATGGTACGCCGCTGGGACCAACTCCAAAATCTGTACAAGAAGTGCAAAGTGTAGTATCAGTACAACCGACCCTAGGTACTTATGAGTGCTGAGCCTAATCTCGACGAAGTAGTGACGAGGCTAAAGCGGTTCACTTACATTAACATGTACGCAATATTAATAACAATAACAAATAATAGAAATAAATCAGGTAACTCATTTATAATAATTGAAACCAACCCAGCAGTCATAATCCATTATTATTTCAATCAATTCTGTTGCAGCGTGCAACCCGCTCTCACAATATATTCACATTCAATTCTGTTGCAGCGTACAACCCGCTCTCCCAATATTTTCCTTTTAATCAAGTCTGTCATATATTTATTTCAATCAAGTATATATATATATATATATATATATATATATATATATATATATATATATATATATATATATATATATTTAAATAAGTCTGTTGCGGCGTGCAATCTGATCCCCCAATATTGACTTTTCAATAAGTCTATTGTGGTGTGCAATCCGATCCCCCAATATTGACTTTTAATAAGTCTGTTGCGGCGTGCAATCCGATCCTCCAATATATCCATTTCAATCAATTCTTATAGAAGAATTTTCCCCAATAAATGCAACAATTAATATAAAATTATAAGACAACAAGCATACAATAATTATAATTTAATTATGAAACAAACAATGACAAATAGCAAATTATTATAGAAATCAGGGAGAAAATAGGCAGTTTAATATTTAATATGCTATATGTCAAATAACAATTAAAACACATAATTCAAATAGCATGTAACAATTAATGCAGGAATTCAAGAATTAATATTTGACAAAGAATAAGAGAAAAATAATTATTATAATAATTAATTAATGATTAAAAATAATTTATGATTTTTCAAGTAAGCAGGCAAACAATTAATTTGACGACGTATAGACACTCGTCACCTCGCCTATACGCCGTTCACATGCAATTCACATAACAAATAATTTAAGGGTTCTATTCCCTCAAGTCAAGGTTAACCCCGACACTTACCTCGCTTTGCAAATTCCAATCAATTACTCGACCACAACTTTTTCTTTTAAATTTGTCTCCAAAAGCTTCAAATCTATTCACAAACAATTCAATATACTCAATACGAATCATAGGAATTAATTCCATATGAATTTATAAATTTTCCAGATAAAAATCCAAAATTCATTAAAAAATTCGGCAGTGGGACCCACATCTCAAATCTCGGAAAACTTACGAAATCCGAACATTCATTCCGAGACGAGTCCAACTATACAGAAATTATCCAATTCCGATGTCAAATGGACCTTCAAATCTAGATTTTTCGTTTTTGGAAAGTTTTACAAAAATTACAATTTCTTCCATCTAAATCCGAAATAAAAGATGAATATAGGCTTAGGTTTATGAAATACAATCACTATATGATAAAGAACACTTACCCAATTCGAAATCGTGAAAAACTCCTTTGAAATCGCCCCTAAGCCGAGTTATAATTGAGGGTTTGTGAAAAATGAAAAAAATCCCGTTTTGGTTCTGTTTTAAGTCACAGGGGTCAGGCTTTCTTCGCGTTCGCGAAGGGCTTGTCGCGTTCGCGATGAGTAGAAGCCCGTGGCTTTCGCGTTCGCGAGTCCTCCTTCGCGTTCGAGAAGGCGTTTTCCCCCTTGGCCTTCACGTTCACGTGCCAATGCTCGCGTTCGCGTATAAGGACAATTGACCTCTCCCCCACCTCTAATGCTTCGCGTTCGCGTTGAGCTGGTCGTGTTCGCGAAGGGTAAAGTCCCCATAGCTTCGCGTTCGCGGTTCAATCTTCGCATTCGCGAAGAAGGAAAATTCAGCCAGCTCAGTTTGCTCTTCGCGTTCGCGAGAGTACAAAGTTTGCAGAAAACAAGATTTCCTAAGTCCGAAATTATCCCGTAGCCTATCCGAAACTCACCCGAGCCCTCGGGGCTCTAAACCAAACATGCACACAAGTTCTAAAATATCATACGAACTTGCTCGCGTGATCAAATCGCCAAAATAACACCTAGAACTACGAATCGGACAGCAAATCAAAGGAAGTTTTTAAGAAAACTTTAAAACTTATATTTTTACAACCGGACGTCCGAATCATGTCAGATCAACTCCGATTCTCACCAAATTCGGCAAACAAGTCATAAATATTATAGTGGACCTATACCAGGCTTTAAAACCAAAAAACAGACCCGAGGTCAAAACACTGATCCGGGTCCGTTTGCTCAAAATGTTGACTAAAGTCAACTTAGTTGAGTTTTTAAAGCTCTATTTCACATTTTTATCTATTTTTCACATAAAAACTTTCCGAAAAAATTATACGGATTGCACACGCAAGTCGAGGAATGGTAAATGGTGCTTTTTGAGGTCTTAGAACACAGAATTACTTATTAAATTTAAAGATGACATTTTGGGTCATCATATTCTCCACCTCTAAAACAAACATTCGTCCTCGAACGGAGTTAGAAAAAGTACCTGAGCTGGAGAAAAGGTGTGAATATTTACTCCGCATGTCCGACTCAGACTCCCAGGTAGATGCTTCTACCGGCTGACCTCTCCATTGCACCCGAACTGAAGGATAAATCTTAGACCTCAACTGTCAGACCTGCCGGGCTAAAATAGCCACCGGCTCCTCCTCGTAAGTCAATTCTTTGTCCAATTGGACTGAGCTGAAATCTAACACATGGGATGAATCACCATGATATTTTCGGAGCATAGACACATGGAACACCGGATGAACCGCTGATAAACTAGGTGGTAATGCAAGCTTGTAGGCTACTTCACCCACCTTTCAAGAATTTCAAAGGGTCCGATATATCGGACCCAACTTGCCCTTCTTTCCGAACCTCATAACACCTTTCATAGGTGAAACCCGGAGCAATATTCTTTCTCCAACCATGAATGCAATATCATGAACTTTACGGTCGACATAACTCTTTTGCCTAGACTGAGCTGTGCGAAGTCGATCCTGAATAATCTTGACCTTATCCAAGGCATCCTGTACCAAATCGGTACCCAACAACCGAGCCTCTCCCAGTTCAAACCAGCCAACTAGCGAACGACAGTGCCTTCCGTATAATGCCTCATATAGAGCCATCTGAATGCTCGACTGGTAGCTATTATTATAAGCAAACTCCACAAGTGGCAAGAAATGATCCCAAGAACCTCCAAAGTCTATAACACAAGCGAGGAGCATATCTTCCAATATTTGAATAATGCGCTCTGACTGTCCGTCTGTCTGTGGATGAAATGATGTACTCAACTCCACCCGCATGCCTAACTCACGCTGTACAGCCCTCCAGAAATGTGAGGTAAACTGCGTACCTCGATCTGAAATAATAGACACAGGCACACCGTGAAGGCGGACAATCTCACGAATGTAAATTTCAGCTAACCTCTCTGAAGAATTGGTAACTGCCACTGGAATGAAATGTGCTGACTTGGTCAACCTGTCCACAATGACCCAAACTGCGTCAAATTTTCTCTGAGTCCGTGGGAGCCCAACAACAAAATCCATAGTGATATGCTCCCACTTCCACTCAGGAATTTCTAACTTCTGAAGCAAACCACCAAGTCTCTGATGCTCGTACTTAAATTGCTGACAATTCAGATACCGAGCTACATGTGCAACTATATCCTTTTTCATTCTCCTCCACCAATAATGTTGCCACAAATCTTGATATATTTTGGCGGTACCTGGATGAATAGAATACCTGGAACTGTGTGCTTCTTCAAGAATTAATTCACGAAGCCCATCCACATTAGGCACACAAATACGACCCTGCATTCGCAAAACCCTATCTTCCCCCACAACAACCTGTTTAGCATCACCGTGCCACACCGTGTCCTTAAGGACAAGTAAGTGAGGATCATCATACTGCCTCTCTCTGATGCGCTCATATAGAGAAGAACGAGCGACTGTGCAAGCTAGAACCCGACTGGGTTCTGAAACATCTAACCTCACGAACTGATTAGCCAAAGTCTGAACATCTGCAGCTAATGGCCTCTCACCAACTGGAATATACACAAGACTGCCCATACTCATAGCCTTTCTACTCAAAGCATCGGCCAGCACATTGGCCTTTCCGGGGTGATACAAAATGCTGATATCATAGTCTTTCAACAACTCCATCCATCTTCTCTGCCTCAAATTAAGATCTTTTTGTTTGAACAGATATTGAAGGCTGCGATGATCAGTAAATATCTCACACGAGACACCGTAGAGGTAATGCCTCCAAATCTTCAGTGCATGAACAATGGCTGCCAATTCTAAGTCATGAACAGGATAATTCTTCTCGTGAACCTTCAACTGCCGCGACGCATATGCAATTACCTTGCCATCTTGCATTAATATTGCACCAAGCTCAATGTGATATGCGTCACAATATACAGTATACGATCCTGAACCTGTGGGTAATACCAATACTGGCGCCGTAGTCAAAGCGGTCTTGAGCTTCTGAAAGCTCAACTCACATTCGTCTGACCATCTGAATGGGACACCCTTCTGGGTTAGTCTGGTTAATGTGCTTGCTATAGATGAAAATCCTTCTACGAACCGACGATAATAACCTGCCAAACCCAGGAAACTCCGGATCTCTGTAACTAAAGTAGGTCTAGGCCAATTCTGAACAGTCTCAATCTTTTTAGGATCCACCTTTATGCCTTCTGCCGATACAACATGCCCCAAAAAGGCAACTGAGTCTAACAAAAACTCACATTTTGAAAACTTGGGATATAACTGATTATTCTTCAAAGTGTGAAGCACACTTCAAAGATGTTGCTCATGCTCCTCTCGACTGCTGGAGAAAATCAAGATATCATCAATGAATACAACCATAAAAGAATTCAAATAAGGCTTGAACACCCTATTCATCAAATCCATAAATGCTGCTGGGGCATTTGTCAACCCAAATGACATCACTAGGAATTCGTAATGCCCATACAGAGTTCGAAAAGCTGTTTTAGGGACATCAGATGCCCTAATATTCAATTGATGGTAACCAGACCTCATATCGATCTTCGAAAATACCTTGTCACCCTGAAGCTGATCAAATAAGTCATTAATTCTTGGCAGCGGATATTTGTTTTTGATAGTGGCCTTGTTCAACTGCCGATAGTCTATACACATCCGCATAGAGCCATCTTTCTTCTTTACAAATAATACTGGTGCACCCCAGGGCGAGACACTAGGCCTAATGAATCCCTGGTCAAGCAAGTCTTGTAACTGCTCTTTCAATTCTTTCAACTCTGGTGGGCCATAAAGTATAATGGAATAGAAATGGGCTGAGTGCCCAAAGCCAAATCAATACAGAAGTCAATATCTCTGTCGGGTGTCATCCCCGGCAAATCTGCAGGAAATACTTCTGAAAATTCACGAACAACTGCTACTGAGTCCATAGAAGGGACATCCGCACTGGGATCGTGAATATAAGCTAAATAGGCTAGACACCCTTTCTTTACCATACACCGATCTTTCATATAAGAAATAACCTTGCTGGCAGAATGATCAGGAATTCTTTTCCACTCTAACTGAGGTAACCCCGGCATAGCTAGGGTCATTGTCTTGGCATGACAATCCAATATAGCATGATAAGGGGACAGCCAATCCATACCCAAGATGACATCAAAATCTAGCATATCAAGAAGTAGAAGATCCATAATAGTCTCAAGTTTACCAATAGTAACCACACACGAACGATAGACATGATCTACTGCAACAGAGTCTCCCACCGGTGTAGATACACATACAGAAGCACTTAGAGAATCACAAGGCACAACCAAATATGAAGCAAAATAGGAGGACACATAGGAATAGGTAGATCCTGGATCAAATAGAACTGAAGCATCTTTATGGCAAACTGGAATAATACCTGTGATCACAGCATCAGATGACTCGACCTCAGGCCTAGCTGGAAAAGCATAAAATCGGGGTTGGGCCCTACCACTCTAAATTGCGTCTCTGGAACGGCCTCTAACTGGCTAGCCTCCACCTCTAATGGTCTGACCTCCACCTCTAATGGCCTGACCTCCACCTCTAGCTGCCTGACCCCTACCTCTAGCTGGCTGAGCAGGCGGTGAAGCAACCGGTGCCGGTATGATGGCACGAAAATCTTGTCGAGATTTGTTACTCGCCAATCTAGGGCAATACCTCCTGATGTGACCAATGTTTCCACACTCATAATACCCATCCTGATGTCGTGGCTGCTGAAGCTTGAGCTGACCCAAATGGGCCGGATAACCACTGTAGTAACTCTGGAATGGTGGTACACTAATAGGAGCTGAATGTGCACTGAATACTGGCTGCCCAGAGTAAGGCATAATAGGACCGTGACTCCCTGAAGTACCGGGAGATGCATGAAGTGCTGAATGAAATGGTCTGGGAGGATGACCCCCTACCAGAATTACCCCTGCCTCCAGACGAGGCACCACTGAAACCACCGAATTGACGAGGCCTCTTATCAGACCTCTGCCCTCTCTCCTGTGCAAGAACCATCTCGATCCTCCTGGCGACATTAGCAGCCGCCTGAAAAGAAATCTCACTTCCGGTTTCCTTGGCCATCTGAAGTCTGATAGGGTGAGTGAGTCTCTCAATAAACCTTCTCACTCTCTCTCCCTCTGTAGGTAGTAAAAGGAGAGCATGACGGGCCAAATCCACAAAACGGGACTCATACTGAATAACAGTTATACTGCCCTACTGTAGACGCTCAAATTGCTTCCAGAAATAGCTGAGAGAACTGCTCCCATGTAGGTGCAAGCAATCCAACTGGTCTAGTCAATGTATAATCTCTCCACCATCTCTTGGCAGAACCCGTCATCTGAAATACAGCAAAATCAACCCTATTGGTCTCAACTATACCCATGTTCCGCAGCACCTCATGGCAGCGTTCAAGATAATCCTGTGGGTCCTCAGAAGGTGTACCACTGAAGTGAACTGGAAAGAGCTTGGTAAACTTATCCAGTCTCAATAAGGCCTCAAAAGACATGGCGGGCCTATCACCGATCTGTGCCGCAACAACTGGCTGAACTACCCCAACTGGCGGGGCTGCTGGAGCCTGAGTCTGGGGAGCCATCTGCTCCGGAGCGGGAGTAATGGGAGTTTGTGCTCCTCCCCCAGCCTATGAGTCGGCTGGTGCCACTGGAAATGTACCATTCTGGGCCACGCCCTCCATAAGACTTACCAAACGGACTAGAGCGTCCTGAAGTACTGGAGTGGCTATGAATCCTTCCGGGACCTAAACTGGTCCAACTGGTAAATCCTGAACTGGAACTTCCTCCTGAAGGTCCACCTGAGGTTCTACAACAGGTACAGTTACTCGAGCTCTGGACTGAGCTCTATCTCGACCTCTAGCACGACCTCGACCTCGGCCCCTGGCCATAGTTGCCACCGGGGGTTCTGGTCCCTGTCCATCGGTAGAGGTATTATGTGTTCTCACCATCTGCAAGAGAATAAGAGTAGAATGATTCAATCATCGATGATAGAATAAATTCGCATGACAGAATAAGAAAGAAGTGATATTATTCCTAAACTTCATAGCCTCTGAGAAATAAGTACAAACGTCTCCGTACCGATCTTTCAGACTCTACTAAACTTGCTCGTGACTCGTGAGACCTATGTAACCTAGTGCTCTGATACCAACTGTCACGATCCGAAATTTCCATCTTCGGACCGTGATGGCGCCTAACATTTCACTTGCTA
This sequence comes from Nicotiana tomentosiformis, assembly GCF_000390325.3. Taxonomy (NCBI): domain Eukaryota; kingdom Viridiplantae; phylum Streptophyta; class Magnoliopsida; order Solanales; family Solanaceae; genus Nicotiana; species Nicotiana tomentosiformis. Next base: position 117,666,993 of record NC_090823.1, on the reverse strand, counting down.
GGCAAGCCAACGTTAGAATAATATTAACCAATTTTTAAACAATTTTTAAATTATTAATAATCAAAGAAACAAATGCGGAAGCAAACTTTGATATATAGTGAAATAACCCATAAAAACAACGGTGTCTAAATACCATCCCAAAAAATAAATACAAATAAAGGTCTAAATAAAATAAAGCTGTATGAAAATAAACACACAGCTAAAGTACAATAGACGGGGACTTCAGAACTGCGGACGCCATGCAGTTATATCTCAAGTCTCCTCTGATAACTGAAAATCGAGCAAGTCTATGGTACGCCGCTGGGACCAACTCCAAAATCTGCACAAGAAGTGCAAAGTGTAGTATCAGTATAACCGACCCCATGTATTGATAAGTGCTGAGCCTAACCTCGACGAAGTAGTGACGAGGCTAAGGCGGTTCACCTACATTAACTTGTACGCAATATTAATAACAAGAATAAATAATATAAATAAATCAGGTAACTCATTTATAATAATTGAAACTAACCCAGCAGTCATAATTCATTATTATTTCAATCAATTCTGTTGCAGCGTGCAACCCGCTCTCACAATATATTCACATTCAATTCTGTTGTAGCGTGCAACCCGCTCTCCCAATATTTTTCTTTTAATTAAGTCCGTCATATATTTATTTCAATCAAGTATATATATATAGACTTTTAAATAAGTTTGTTGTAGCGTGCAATCCGATCCCCCAATATTCACTTTTCAATAAGTCTATTGCGGCGTGCAATCCGATCCCCCAATATTGACTTTTAATAAGTCTATTGCGGCGTGCAACCCGATCCTCCAATATATCCATTTCAATCAATTCTTATAGAAGAAATTTCCCCAATAAATGCAACAATTAATATAAAATTATAAGACAACAAGCATACAACAATTATGATTTAATTATGAAACAAACAATGATAAATAGCAAATTATTATAGAAATCAGGGAGAAAATAGGCAGTTTAATATTTAATATGCTATATGTCAAATAACAATTAAAATACATAATTCAAATAGCATGTAACAATTAATGCAGGAATTCAAGAATTAATATTTAACAAAGAATAAGAGAGAAACAATTATTATAATAATTAATTTATGATTAAAAATAATTTATGATTTTTCAAGTAAGCAAGCAAACAATTAATTTGACGACGTATAGACACTCGTCTTCTCGCCTATACGTCGTTCATATGCAATTCACATAACAAATAATTTAAGGGTTCTATTCCCTCAAGTCAAGGTTAACCCCGACACTTACCTCGCTTTGCAAATTTCAATCAATTACTTGACCACAGCTTTTCCTTTTAAATTTGACTCCAAAAGCTTCAAATCTATTCACAAACAATTTGATATACTCAATACGAATCATAGGGAATAGAACTTCGCGTGCCAAGGCTTTCGCGTATAAGGACAACTGACCCCTCCCCCAGGCCTCTAAAACTTCGCGTTCGCGTTGAGCTGGTCACGTTTGCGAAGGGTAAAGTCCCTATTGCTTCGCATTCGCGGTCCAATCTTCGCGTTCGCGAAGAAGAAAAATTCAGCCAGCTCAGTATGCTCTTCGCGTTCGCGAGAGTACATTCGTGAACGCAATGAAGGAAATACCAGAAGTCCAAAGTGTGCAGAAAAACAGATTTCCTAAGTCCGAAATCATCCCGTAGCCTATCCGAAACTCACCCGAGCCCTCGGGGTTCCAAACCAAATATGCACACAAGTTCTAAAATATCATACGAACTTGCTCGCGTGATCAAATCACCAAAATAACACCTAGAACTACGAATCGGACACCAAATCAAAGGAAGTTTTCTAGAAAATTTTAAAACTTATATTTTTACAACCAGACGTTTGAATCACGTCAAATCAACTCCGATTCTCACCAAATTTGGCAGAAAAGTCATAAATATTATAGTGGACCTATACCGGGCTCCAGAACCAAAATACGGATCCGAGGTCAATAAATCCAACATCAGTAATTTCTCAAAAATTATTAAGCTTTCAAGCTTTTAATTTTTTAGCAAAATTCCATATCTCAAGCTAGGGACCTCGGAATTCGATTCCGGGCATACGTCCAAGTCCCAAATCACGATACGGACCTATCGAAATTGTCAAAATACTGATCCGGGTCCATTTGCTCAAAATGTTGACTAAAGTCAACTCAGTTGAGTTTTTAAAACTCTATTTCACATTTTAATCCATTTTTCACATAAAAACTTTCCGAAAAATTATACGGACTGCGCACGCGAGTCGAGAAATGGTAAATAGTGCTTTTCGAGGTCTTAGAATACAGAATTACTTATTAAATTTAAAGATGATATTTTGGGTCATCACACGAACGCAAGCACTGTCTCGCGAACGCGAAGGCTTGACAGCCTATACTCTTCGCGAACGCGACAGTGCTCTCGCAAACGCGATGAACACTGTCGCCCATCACTTAACAGAATCCAAACACGGGATTTAGCCAAAAATTTATTTTTCTCAAAAACCAAACGGTGTGAGGTAATTTTTCAATAGTCATTTCTTCCCCAAAGTATTGGTAAGTGATTCTAAACTATTTTTTTTTTAATTACCCATTATATTTCTTGAATTTTCAACCTAAAATCTAGAGATTTCAAGGTAGAATTAGGGGTTATGGTAGAAACTAGGAATTTCGGGAATTTGGAAATTTAGACCTCAATTTAAGGTCGGATTCCAAAACCAATTATATATTCGGGCTCGGTGATGAATGGGTAAATGGATTTTGGTCCGAACCTCAGGTTTTGACCAAGCGGGCCCGGAGTCAATTTTTTGACTTTTTGGAGAAAAATTTGGGAAATCTGTAATTATTCATTAAAGTTGATTCCTTTAGCAATATTTGATATTATTGAGTCATTTTTGAATAGATACGAGTGGTTTGGAGGTGAATTCCAAAGAAAAAGCTGTGATTGAGAATTAAGTGGCCTTCAGAGCGAGGTAAGTGTCGTGTCTAACTTTGGCTTGAGGAAATAAGTATTATGTGTTCATTTGCTACGTGTTTGGTTGTTAAATACGATGTATAGGTGAGGTGACGAGTATCTATGCGTTGTTGTTAAGTCATAGCATGCGAGTGAAATTCTATTCTTGTCTATCTTGTATCCTTAAATTCTATTATCCATGCTTAGTGGGCTATTTGAAATGTTAGGTAACTTATATCTGGTTTCACTGAGATTTGGTAACTTTCGAATATTGATTCAAGGTTGAGGTTACATTGTGCTATTGATTATGGGTAAAATACTGGTTTCTTTGTGATACTCCTATCTATCCATTGTTATTGATTCTGTGATTTGTGAGGAGGAGAGTAAAAGCACGAAGGGTGATGCCGTGCCGTTCTATTTATTTATTTGGTGAGGTTGAGAGTAAAAGCACAAAGGGTGATGTCGTGTCGTTCTATTTATTTATTTGGTGAGGCTGAGAATACAAGCACGAAGGGTGATGTCGTGCCGTTCTATTTATTTATTCGGTGAGGTTGAGAGTAAAAGCACGAAGGGTGATGCCGTGCAATTTTCCTTTGTTGTTTTATTTGCTCAATTCGTTTAAGGATTTTCGGTTTAATTCTATCTTTTCATTATTCTCACTCTTTATATTGTATTCCCCCACTGTATGTCCCCTTCCTATTATTTCTACGTTATTTCTTTATTTACTGTTATTGCCACTAGTATGATTATATTGTTCAGGTTATATGTGGGTGTCTTATCCTAGCCTCGTCACTACTTCGCCGAGGTTAGGCTCGACACTTACCAGTACATGAGGTCGGTTGTACCGATGCTGCACTCTGCACTTTCTGTGCAGATTTTGGTACCGGCTCAGGTTGATCGAGATTTTGCTATTGGTCCATTGTCCGGAGACTCAAGGTAGATCTATCGGCGTTCACAGACCTTGAAGTCCCGGTCTATCTTTTATGTCCTACTGTTTTCTTTCATTCAGACAGTTGTATTTCTTTCAGACTATTACTTGTAGTAAATTCTAGAATGCTCGTGAATTGTGACTCCAGATCCGGGTGGTAGTAATTAATACAGTTTTATAATATTCCGCACTTATTATATTTTACCTTAGTTAATTATTGTTATTTACTGAATGGAAATAAGGAATTAGTTTAATGATTCTCTAACGTTGGCTTACCTAGCAAGTGAAATGTTAGGCGTCATCACGGTCCCGTCTGTGGGAAATTTCGGATAGTGACAATTTTACAAGTCTTCAAGCTTTTTTTTTTTAATTTAATTTTAGTAAGAACACATAAACTTTTGAAGATTTAAGAGTTTTTTCTGAGTTTTTCCAAAGGTATATATTCTTGAGTTCATTCTATAAACACAATCATGCATGGGTAGCTAACTAACAAAAAAACAATTCTCGCCCGAGGAAAAAATATAAATTCTTCTATTTCTTTAATTGATTGAAATACTATAAGAATTGTAAAATAACTCAAAAATATAAATAGCTCAACGACTTTATTAAGGTGCAGACGTATTTTAGATTCGTATCAATTTATGTTCCACGATTGTAAATATTTTGTGGCATTCATATTCCTAGCATTTCAGTAATGAGGCTAATTATATCTCTTTCGTATTCTTCAGCCATGCACACTATCAGATGTACTAAATTTAGTATATCTTTCTCTAAGAAGTTTAATTGTTCTATTTTTAAATATTTAAGGCTCATTGTTTCTATTTCATGTAATTGCTTTCTATTTTTCATAAAATAGCAAATTACATGTCCACCGAAAACGAACATGCTAATTTGTTATATCTTTCTGTATGAAGTTTGATTGCTCTATGCTTTAATATTTAAGGCTCACTGGTTTCTAATTTTATGTAAGTTACTGTTTTATATAATTTTCTCATAAAATAGCAAATTATATGTTCACGAAAAATAAACATTTTAACTTTTAAATTACATACTTGAATTGATAGCTATGAAGAAAATTACAAGAACTTTTGTTACTACAAAGCTGAAGAATGTCTATTATTAAACTTCAAGAATAATCTAAAAGTCAGAAAGTTAAACTCAAAATAAAAGCAAATTTACCTTCGCAGACCTCGACGCTATCAAGAATTTTTGAAAAGGAATATAAAATATTGGCTTCTTTTATAGAAGTGTCCAACTCCTCCTTTTTCTAAATGACTTTGGTTTCAAAATTCTAAACAATATAGGTTGATGAAAGTATTGTCCAGCCAGAAAACTAAAAGAGAGTGTTTAACTGTTTATGGAGAATAAAAATTAGGTATTAATCGACTTCTTTTTACACACTTTGAAAGGAATATTAAAGAATGTGTTTCCTACTTACTATCTTTTTTTGTCCATTTTAACCTATGAAAATTTACCTCTTTAATATGTATATTAAATAATGAGTTTCTACTTAATGTCTAATAATTTTTCCTTTATAACATACGAAAATTTCGACCAGGAATTTTAAATAATGAGTTTCTTCTTATTGTCTTAATTCTTTTTAACTTTTTACCTTGATAAGTTTTACTTTTCCCGCAAGCTATGGGATGGAAGGACCGTTTTTTACGTTATTAATTAAGAAAGAGTTTCCTTTTTATTTTACCGGCAACCTTTTTTTCAAAAAAAAAATAATTGTATTTACAATTTTATCTAATATAGAATACACTTATAGAGGGTAAAAAAAATGAACGATATTTCGCTAAGGAGTTTCGTGCTTTTAATATAATACTAGATTTAGTGTACGTGTGTTACACGTATTTTTCGTATCTATCAATAATAAAGTATATAAAATTTAGAGTAAAAATAATTATGTGTAATAGCAATTGACATCGAGATAGTGCAACATTTATTTAATTAAAAAATAAATGTTATTTATAAAATAGTTGAATGCAGAGTTATTAGATATCTTCTGAACTTGCAAAGATTAAGAATTTAGGTAGGTTAATTATATAATTTATTATTTCCTTTTCTTTTCTTCACATGCTAGGTTCCTTAAATTTTTAAATTTTAATAAAATTTAGTGGCTTAAAATTGAAGATATTCTTCAGACATGCATCGTCATATATTCAAGTCTTTTCAAGTGAATTATTTGATCATTTACTCGTAAAATGTGGCCAGTGGTACATGATACATATAAAAAGTGACAATCAGACCATACCCTTAAGGGTGGCCTAGTTGATTGAGCAGGAAATCCCCAAATGGGATGTCACGACACAATTTCACCTATAGGTCGTGATGGCGCCCAACACTACAGATAGGTAAGCCAACTAATAAATTAAACATATACCGATAAAATTTTAAATCCAAGAAAAATAATAAGACACCAAATTCTACCAATGTGTGTGCCAAGACCTGGTGTCACAAGTGTATGAACATCTAGTAGATTATACAAAACTTCAAATATTGTCTGAAATGAAAATAGACAGAATTAAAAGAATACAAGAAGAGGCACTCTTAGCTGCAGGACGGCTCAGAAAGGCAGCTCACCACTACACCCCTGGATAACGAGGATGTGCGATGATAGGTCCTCCACTAGTATCTGTCTCAGATCCTACACGAAAAGTGCAGCAAGTGTAGCATGAGTACGTAAACAACGTGTACTCAGTAAGTATCAAGCTTAATCTCGAAGTGGTAGAGACGAGATGGCCGACTTTGACACTCACTAAGGGTCAACAATAATAAATAGAATAAATTATAATTATTCAAATCAGCATGATTCACAGAGTTAATAATAATTTTATTCAATTAGCAGAAATAATAAAAATCCTTCAAATGCAATAATTTTCAATCTATTAATTAAATCCTTCCATTTCAATAAAATTTTCAATTTATCAAATAGCTTTACAAGCTGCAATTCAATTTCAATAAATTTCCAATTTATCAAATAGCTTTACAAGCTGCAATAAACTGTCCAAGTATCGTGTAATTATTATTATTATTATTAAGCACGATTTCTGTCGAGGTCGTACGGCCCGATCCAAAGTGTCGTGTACACTGCCGAGAGACGTGCGGCACGATCCATAGATGCATCTATCCTGCCGAGGCGTTCGGCCCGCTCCACAAGAAAAGAGAACATTTTCTTATGTACCTCCAGAAAGAGAGTATATTCATTATAAGATAAATTCGGGAGGATGAACAAATTCTTTTTAACAATTAATTAATTTACACATATAATTAAGCATATGAGATTTTCATCCTTTAATATTTTTATCTACCAATTCATAATATATATATATATATATATATATATATATATATATATATATATATATATATATATAGAGAGAGAGAGAGAGAGAGAGAGAGAGAGAGAGAGAGAGAAAGAGATCAAATAATATTAATTAAATAAAGAATACAATTTACACAAGTAATTCATGTTTTGAGTCCTAAACTACCCGGACTTTAGCATGTATAGTAGCTACGCACGGACTTTCATCGCCTCGTACGTACCTAGCCCCCACAATTAGCAACAATTATTACTTTAATTACCTATGGGATAATTTCTCCCTCACAAGATTAGACAAGAGACTTACCTTGTCTCAAAGTCCACTTTCCGATTACCGCGTCGCGTAAAATTCTCGATTCGACGCCAAAAAATCCGAAGTTATCCAAATATTATACACAATAATTAATATATATTTAATAATTCAAAATTCATCTATTAAATAAATTACCCTATCCAAAATGGTAAAAATTTAAAAATTTACCCCGGGCCCACGTGCCCGGATTCCGAAAATGTTCGGATGAAAACGTTACCCATAATCTCAAGAACTCAAATATATAATTTCTATCCAATTCCATAACCATTTTTGTGGTTAAAATCTCGTTTTTATATAAATCTAGGTTTTTCACCTAAATCCTTGATTTCTAAGATTTACTAGTTATAATGTCACGACCCAATTTCCCATCCGTGTGACGTCGTGATGGCACCTAGTCTCTACAACTAGGTAAGCCTAATACTTTGCGGAATAATAAAATAAAAATATAAATTTAACCAACTATTCAAAAATACACAACAATCCCCAAAACCCGGAACATCGTAAATCACAAACTACATAAGAAAACGTTTAGTGTCTCTATACATCAGAATCTAACAAGAAAGATACAGAAAATAATGGACATGAGAAAGAGTAGAAGGGGACTCCGAGGTCTGCGGATGCGGCAGATATACCTTGAAGTCTCCAAAGTTGTCCCGGCTCACTGATAGTGCGGCCGATAAGGTGCAGCTGGATCTGCACACGAAAAACATGTGCAGAAAGTAGCATGAGTGCATGAGTACACCACAATCGGTACCCAATAAGTATCAAGCCTAACCTCGGTCGAGTAATAATGAGGTCAGGTCAAGGCCCTACCGGAATAAATATAATAAATTAAACAGTAAAAAAAAAATTATAAGTAAGTTTTACGGTAAACAGTTAAAGAAAATTTTCAAAGAAATTTAACAGTCAAGGGAACCCTCGGCTCAGAACAAGGTATACACAATGTGGAATCTCCCGGGATACTGTCCCGTAGTCCCGAATAAATATGCAGTACAGGGGGATCTCCCTGAATACGTCTGTGGTCCCAAAGTAAATATGCAGTGTTGGAGGATCTTCCGGAATACGTCCGTAGTCCCAAAATAAATATGCAAGACAGGGGGATCTCCCGGAATACGTCCGTAGTCCCAATTTAAATATGCAAGATAGGGGGATCTCCTGAAATACCGTTCCGTAATCCCAAAGTAAATATGCAGCGCGAAAGATAGAAATACAACTACATCACGAACTTTTTACAATTTAGGCTAGGTACCAGTCAGGGAAGGAGCGGAAAATTCACTAAGTATGCTGCACATAATTCACATAAACAATTAAGACACGTAGACATGTTGTAATAGACTAAACATGATATCTACACATATTGAAATAACTTAATCAAGAATAAAATAGATTTGTACTCATTAAAATGGTATAACTCAAAATAAAAGGAAAACACGTTGCTGCTCAGTAAGAAAATCGAGTTTTACCAAAACTAGCTCGTGTACGTACTCGTCACCTCACGTACACGGCGCTCACATATCACAATAGTTTCAAATCTTAAGGGAATTTCCCCCACACAAAGTTAGGCAAGCCACTTACCTCGAACCAAGCTCAATCAATCGGTCACAATGCCTTTCCCACGAATATTCGGCTTCGAATGGCCCAAATCTAGCCAAAAGCAATTACATATCATAAATACAATCATAATAGACTCATCTAATTAATGAAATCAACATTTAACAAAAATTCCGAAATTAACTCAAAAATCGCCCGTGGGGCCCATGTCTCGGAATCGAGTAAAAGTCGCAAAATACGAACACTCATTCACTCCCGAGTTTACTCGTACCAAAATTGTTCAAATCCGATACCAAAATCTCGATCAAAACCTTAAAATTCGGTCTAAGAACTTTTCTCAAATTTTCACCCCAAATCCGAAATTAAACGATAAATTCAAGCATACATTAGTGGAATATAACCATAAAGAAGTTAAGAATCATTACCCAATCGATATCTCTGAAAATCCCTCAATCCCTCGTCCAAAATCCGAGCTCCCAACTCAAGTTTTTCATAAAAATGGCATAACCCCCGTTGTTGGAAACTTTAATACTGCCCAGACGCGTCCTTCTTCGCGAACGCGGCCACACCCTCAGTTTGACCCTTCGCGAACGCGGGATCTCCATCGCGAACGCGAAGCACGAAATCTCGCCTGCCTTCAGTTCTTCTTCGCGAACGCGAGGACCATGTCGCGAACGCGTAGCTTCGAGGTTCCACACCTTCACGAACACGATAGTGACATCGCGGACGCGAAGAGTAATTCAGCTGCCCTTCCCAGATACCTTACGCGAATGCGAGGACTCCCTCGCGAACACGATGAAGAAAATGCCTGCAACAGAATACCAGAAATCTCCTATCTTCCAAAGTCCAAAACTGATCCGTTAAGCATCTGAAACTCACCCGAGGCCCCCGGGACCTCAACCAAACATACCAACAAGTCCTAAAACACCATACAAACTTAGTCGAGCTCTCAAATCACATCAAAAAATGCTAAAATCATGAATTACCTTCCAATTCAAACTTAAAGAACTTGAAACTTCAAAATTCTACAACTGATGCTGAAACCTATCAAACCACGTCCGATTGACCCCAAATTTTGCACGCAAGTCATATTCAACTTTCGCCATTTCAAGCCTAAATGAGCTACGGACCTCCAAAATACAATCCGGATAAGCCCCAAAACCCAAAATCACCTAACGGAGCTAACGGAACCGACAGAATTCCATTCCGAAGTCGTCTTCACATAGTTCTGACTACGGTCCAAATCCTAAGGCTTAAACTCTCATTTAGGGACTAAGTGTCCCAAAACATTCCAAAACTCAAAACCAATCATCCTGGCAAGTCACAATAGCAGAAATAGATATGGGGAAAGCAGTTATAGGGGATCGGGGATATTACTCTCAAAATGACCGGTCGAGTCGTTACATATAATCTACTCATAATCTATGTAATTAACTCGAGGTGTGTAGAATTAACTTACCTCCAAATTGCTAGTTGAAATCTCCTTTCAAAGAGCTCTAAAATCGCCCAAACATGGAAGAAAACTGAATAAAAATGGACTGAGCTTCGTCCATTTTAAGTGTCACGACCCGAAATTCCCTCCTTCGGACTGTGATGGTACCTAACATTTCAATTGCTAGGCAAGCCAACGTTAGAATAATATTAACCAATTTTTAAATTATTAATAATCAAGGAAACAAAAGAGGAAGAAAAGTTTGAAATATAGTGAAATAATCTATAAAAACAACGGTGTCTAAATACCATCCCAGAATTTGGTGTCACAAGTGCACGAGCTTCTAGAATAATACAAATAAAGGTCTGAATAAAATAAAACTGCCTAGAAATAAATACACAGCTAAAGTAAAATAGACGGGAACTTCAGAACTGCGGACGCCATGCAATTATACCTCAAGTCTCCTCTGAATAGCTGAAATCGGAGCAAGTCTATGGCACGCCGATGGGACCAACTCCGAAATGTGCACAAGAAGTGCAGAGTGTAGTATCGGTACAATCGACCCCATGTACTGGTAAGTGTTGAGCCTAACCTCGACGAAGTAGTGACGAGGCTAAGACGGGTCACTTACATTACATGTACGTAATATTAGTAACAACAACGATAGTAGAAATAAATCAGGTAACTCGTTTATAATAATTGAAGCCAACTCAGCAGTCATAACCAATTATCATTTCCATCAATTCTGTTGCAGCGTGCAACCCGCTCTCACAATATATTCACATTCAATTATGTTGCGGCATGCAACCCGCAGACAAGCCATTACGAAGCGCCATCAGCTCACAATATATTCATTTTAATCAAGTTTGTTGCGGCGTGCAACCCGATCTCCATATATATATATATATATATATATATATATATATATATATATATATATATATATATATATATATATATATGTGTCGACTTTTAAACAAGTTTATTGCGGCGTGCAACCCGATCCTCCAATATAGACTTTTTAATAAGTCTGTTGCGGCGTCCCGATTCTCCAATATGGACTTTTAATAAGTCTGTTGCGGCATGCAACCTGATCCTACAATATTGTAATGATCTGACCGGTTATTTTGAGCCCTAGCGTGTCATTCAGCAGTTTGAGGCCACGAGTAGCTTCACTTTAGGTATTATGACTTGCACGCGTGGTCGGAATTAAAATTTTGGAAGTTCAGAGTTGATCTGGAAAGAAAATTCTCATTTCAGAAGCTTTAAATTGGAAGAATTGACTAAAGTTAGATTTTTGAGTAAACGATATCAGAATCGGGATTTGAAGGTTCTAACAGGTTCGTATGATGATTTCGGACTTGGGTGTATGTCCGTATCATATTTTGGATAACCCGTGAGTGTTTCGGCACCTATTGTGGAAGTTAGCATTTTGGAAGAATTCCATAAATTTGGGTTGAAGTGCATTTCAAGGTTATCGATGTCTGTTTGGTATTTCGAGTATAGGTATAGCTCTGTATGGTGATTCTGGAATTGAGAGCGCGTCCGGAAGTGGATTCGGAGGTCCGTAGGTCATTTTGGAGTCATTTGGCTAAGGCTAGAAATTTGAAGTTTTTTAGAAGTTTGACCGGAAGTGGACTTTTTGATATCGGGGTCGGATTCCAATTCTGGAAGTTGGAGTAGGTCCGTAATGTCGAATGTGACTTGTGTGCAAAATTTGAGTTCAATCGGATGTGATTTGATAGGTTCCGGAATCGAATGTAGAAGTTTGAAGTTCTAAAGTTCCTTAAGCTTGCATTGGGGTGCGATTCATGATTTTAATGTTGTTTGATATGATTTGAGGCCTCGAGCAAGTTTTTGTTATGTTATGGGACTGGTTGGCATGATTGGACGGGGTCCCGGGGGCCTTGGGTGTGTTTTGGGGTGGTTTCGGATCATTTCGGGCTGTTTTGCAATAGCTGATGCTGGTGTCTGGTGTTGTTCTTCGCGTTCGCGAGGATCCTCTCATGTTCGTGAAGAAGGATTTGGTTTTTGGGATATTGTTCTTCGCGTTCGCGAAGGGATTCTCGCGTTCGAGAAGAAGAAAATTTCTGTTCTGCTGGTTTGACTTCGGAGGCTCATATCTCACAATCTATAAGGAATTTAGAGATAATCCAAAAATAAAAATTTTAGCTCTTTGTGTCTAGTTTTCAGAAAGGTAAACCATTGAGAATTTGGATTTGTGTACAAAAAGTTATATCTAGTAGACTACAAGCTATCCAGGAAGATGAAGAAATTTGTATTTCACGGGGCTGACTTTGACAGCTTATATCTCAAAATCTATAAGGAATTGGGAGATGATCAACATATAAAAGTTATAGTCCTTGATGTCTAGTTTCCATAAAGTCAAATCATTTGTGATTTGGATTTTTGTACAAAAGGTTATGACTATTATACTAGAGGATGTCTGAGAAAAGTTTGAAAATGGTTTTTGAGAATTTTGTTCATCGCAAACGCGATGAAGGGTCGCCTGGGCAGCGTATAAGTTTAAAAAAAGGGTTTGGATCATTTCATCTCTTTTCCTCCATGGGATCCGACCTAGGAGCGATTTTGGAGCTCCATTTTCATCATTTATGTCAAGGTAAGTGATTCCTACCTATTGCAAGTTAAATACTTGGTTTATATACGAATTTAAGCGTGAAAATTCATGAAAATTAGTAGAAATTTGGGGTTTTGAAGAAAAACCTATAAATTGATATTTTTGGATTTTAACCACGAAAATAGTTATGGAATTGGGTAGAAATTGTATATTTAAGTTCTTGAGATTATGGGTAACATTTTCATCCGAAAATTTCTAGAATCCGAGCACGTGGGCCCGGTGTGAATTTTAGGAATTTTACCATTTTGGATAAGATAATTTATTTAATAGATAAATTTCGAATCATTTAGCATATATTAATTATTTTGTATAATATTTGGATAGTTTTGGATTTTCGGCGTCGAATCGAGAATTCAACGTGACGTGGTAATCGGAAAGTGGACTTTGAGACGAGGTAAGTCTCTTGTCTAATCTTGTGAGGGAAAAATTACCCCATAGGGATTAAATTGAATAATTGTTGCTAATTGCGGGGGCTACGTACGCACGAGGTGACGAGAGTTCGTGCGTAGCTACTATAAATGCTAAAGTTCGGGTAGTTTAGGACTCAAAGCATGAATTACTTGTGTAAATTGTATTCCTTGATTAATTAATATTAATTGATATATATGAATATATTGTAAATTGTTAGATAAAGATATTAAAGGATGGAAATCTCATATGCTTGATTTTCTGTTTAAATCAATTAATTGTTAAAAGAAATTATTCTCCTCCCGAATTTATCTCATAATAAATATACTCTCCTTCCGGAGGTACATAAGAAAATGACCTCCTTTCTTGTGGGGCGGGCCGAACGCCTCGGCAGGATAGATGCATCTATGGATCACGCCGCACGTCCCTTTATAGTATACACGATACTCTGGATCGGGTCGTACGTCCTCGGCAGAAATCGTGCTTAATAATAATAATTATACAATACTTTAATAATTTATTTCAGCTTGCGAAGCTAATTGATAAATTGGAAAATCCTTGGAATTTAATGAATTATTATTCTTGCTTGTTAAGGAATTAATTGTTATTCCTGTAAATAAAATTTAATTGATAAATTAAAATTTTATTGAAATTAAATTGCAGTTTGTAAAGCTATTTGATAAATTGAAAGTTTTATTGAAATTGCATGATTTAAATAAATAAATTGGAAAATTATTGCATTTGAAGGATTTTTATTATTTCTGCTAATTGAATAAAATTATTGTTAACTCTGTGAACCATGCTGATTTGAATAATTATAATTTATTCTAATTATTATTATTGACCCATAGTGAGTGTCAAAGTCGGCTATCTCGTCTCTACCACTTCGAGATTAGGCTTGATACTTACTGGGTACACGTTATTTTCGTACTCATACTGCACTTGCTGCGCATTTTATTGTGCAGGTACATATATGTATAGTGGCCTTGTGGGCGCAGAGGTGTGGTTAATAATTGTGGAGACGTAGGTGAGCTGCATTCTATATTTCGATCTGCAGCTAACAGAGTCTCCTTCAGAGTTATTATATTTTCCTGTCTAATTTATATTCTGGACAGATACTGTATTTTATTTTTAATTTCCTAGTAAATGCTCATGCACTTGTGACACCGGGTTTTGGGAATGGTTGTGAATTGTTTAAAAATTTAGTTGCTAAAAATATTTATCATTTACTCTATGAGTTTTATCTTTACTATTTCATTGAAGAAATTTTTATTTCAAAAATACTAAAAATGGGTATTTAAGTTATTCGAATTATGGTTGTCTTGCCTGACAGTGGTGTCCGGCGCCATCACGGCCTTAATGGATTTTGGGTCGTGACAAATATGGACTTTTTAATAAGTCTGTTGCGGCGTGCAACCCGATCCTCCAATATATTCATTATAATCAATCATATTGCGGCGCGCAACCCGTTCCTCCAACATATTCATTTACCAATTCTTATAGAAGAATTTCTCCAATAAATACAACAATTAATATAAAATTATAAGACAACAAGCATACAATAATTATGATTTAATTACGAAACAAACAAAGGCAATTAGCAAATTATTATAGAAATCAGAGAGAAAATATGCAGTTTAATATTTAATATGCTAAATGTTAAATAACAATTAAGGCACATAATTCAAATAGCATGTAACAATTAATGCAGGAATTCAAGAATTAATATTTGATAAAGAATAGAAGAGAAACAATTATTATAACAATTAATTCATAATTTAAAATAATTTATGATTTTTTAAGTAAATACATAAACAATTAATTTGACAACGTATAGACACTCGTCACCTCGCCTATACGTCGTTCACATGTATTTCACATAACAAATAATTTAAGGGTTCTATTCCCTCAAGTCAAGGTTAACTACGACACTTACCTCGCTTTGAAAATTCCAATCAATTATTCAACCACAGCTTTTCCTTTTAAATTTACCTCTGAAAGCTTCAAATCTATTCACAAACAATTTGATATATTCAATACTAATCATAGAAATTAATTTCCTATGAATTTATAAATTTTTCGGATAAAAATCCAAAATTTATTAAAATATTCGACAGTGGGACCCACGTCTCAAATCTCGGAAAAATATACGAAATCCGAACACTCATTCCAAGACGAGTCCAACCATATAAAAATTATCCAATTCCGATATCAAATGAACTTTCAAATCTTAAATTTTCGTTTTTTAAAGATTTTAGAAAAATCTAATTTTTCTTCCATAAATTCACGGATTCATAATATAAATGAGTATGAAATCATGAAATATAATCAATATAGGATAAGGAACACTTACCCCAATGTTTTTTCGTGAAAATCGCCCAAAATCGCCTCTTGAGGTTCTAGGTTTTGAAGATTTGGGAAATGAATCAAAAATCTCGTCCAAAATTCATTTTGTTCAGCTATAGGTGTCGCAATTGCGACCTGAGCTTCGCAAATGCAAAGAAACACTCGCAATTGCGAGGCCCTTCACAATCCCGCTGCCTTCGCATATGCGAAGATTATGTCGCATTTGCGACAATTGGCCCTTCGCAATTGCGAAGATAAACTCGCAATTGCGAGAATTGCTGGCCTAGGCTTTCTTCGCAATTACGAGAAAAATCTCGCAATTGCCATACTTGCTTGGTTCGCATTTGCGATGCCTAATCTCGCAATTGCGAGATCAGAAGCCTGCAACAGGTTCAGTTATACCAACAAAATTTTCTAAGTTCAAAACATCCTGTGACCTATCCGAAACTCACCCGAGCCCCTCTGAACCTTATCCAAATATCCCAACAAGTCCCGTAACATAATACGGACTTACTCAGGGTCTCAAATCACATCAAATAACATCGAAATTGCAATTCATACCTCGATTCGTACTTTGAGTTTTTTTAAACTTTTTAATTTATAAATTTTGTGCCAAAACATATTAAATGAATCCGGAATGACTTCAAATTTGGCACACAAGTCATAAATGACATAACGGAGCTATTCAAATTTTCAGAATTGGATTCCGGCTCCGATACCTAAAAGTCAACCCGTGGTCAAACTTGGAAGTCTTTAGCCTTTAAATTGCTAGTTCCTTTAAATGACCATAACTTGAGTTAGGGACATCCAAATTAAATTTCGAGCATATGCCCAAGTCCCAAATCACGATACGGAGCTACCGGAACTGTCAAAATACTGATCCGGGTCCGTTTGCTAAAAATGTTGACCAAAGTCAACTCACTTGAGTTTTAAAGCTCTATTTCACATTTTAATCCATTTTTCACATGAAAACTTTTTGGAAAATTTTACGGACTGCGCACGCAAGTCGAGGAATGATAAATGGTGCTTTTCGAGGTCTTAGAATATAGAATTACTTATTAAATTTAAGGATGACATTTTAGGTCATCACATTATGGTTCTACCCAACAGTGATTTTCGCACTTGCGGAGCTATGACAGCATATGCGGTCCCGCTTTTGCGACTACACCCATCGCACCTGCGCCCTTTCCGTTTCTGCGGTCATGGTCTTCGCACCTGCGGGCTCGCAGGTGCGCTCCCTTGGTCGCTTCTGCGGTCAGTGCCAACCTTTCCTTTGTTTCGCATCTGCGGCTTGGAGATCGCTTCTGTGAGCTCGCAACTGCGGCTTCCCAAGCGCAGATGCGGTTGCAGCAGAAACTGGAAGCTTTAGCTTTGGCTCCAAATTTTTAACTTGGTCCGAGTCTCGTCCGGTTAACATTCGGGGGCCCCGGAGCCCCCGTCCGAACATACCAACAAGTTTGAAATCATAAAGCGGACTCGCTCGAACTCTCGGAACGTGTAAAACAACATCAAATCTAAGAATCATACCCCAAACCAAATTGATTCAAACTTAAGAACTTCAAGTTCTTCAATTTACTACCAATGCGCCGAAACATACTTAAACTACTCGTAATGACACGAAACTTTGCGGCCAAGTCTTAAATTACTATACGGAACTATTCTCAAACTCGAAATTCTAAACAGATTTCAATTACTCAAAAACCTACTCCAAACCAAATTTAAAGAACTTTAAACCTTCACATAGTTGATTTTTCACTATTAAGCGCCAAAACGCTCCCGGGTTATCCAAAATTCGATTCGAACATAGGCCCAAGTCCGAAATCATCATACGAACCTATTGGAACCGCCAAATCCCGATTTCGGGGTCGTTTTCTCAAAATGTTAACCGAAGTCAAACTTGGCCTTTTAAGGCTAACTTAAGGAACCAAGTGTTCCGATTTCAACCCAAACACTTTCAAATCCCGAACCAACCATCCCCGTAAGTCATAAATCAATAAAATCACATACGGAAAGTTTTATTTTAGGGAATAAGGTTCTAAAAGTCAAAATAACCGATTGGGTCATTACAGGGAGGCCGTAGGTTCAAACCCCCTGCTTGCTTTCTCGGTGGAGCAATTCCCTAGTTTACAAAAAAAATTCTATATCTCTAAAATAATGTCCACGCTATAAAAGGTTACAAAATGTGATTTAAAATCACATATGAGTTAATATACGTCTAAAATAAAGTTTATTATGAAATAATATAACATATATTACACTAATATTCAAAAAGTTGTCACATTTGGTTTTATATTTGTTGAAGTAATTCTTTCCAAATTTATTTTATACTTGAGGGAGTAATATATCTCTTCGATTTTTTTTTAAAATATATATTATCTAATTTTATTTACTTGTAGGCTATAGAGTATCTGACTTCGTATCCAACATATCTATCTGCACATGGTCATCACCAAGAGGAGTCTTGAATTGTCTATCACACAAATAAGAATTATTAATACGAAAAAGTGGTTTCAAACAAAGAACACAATTCAAAGAAGAAAAAGATTATATAAACTAAAATTTAATCGATTTTAAAGTCCTAAATATTAGGACTTTCAACATAATTCAAATAATTAAGGAAAATTTAATAAATAAAATTTTGGTTGATTTTAAATCCATAAATATTAAAAATAGTTAAATTATAACTTTTTTCCAATGAAATCTATTTATTTTTACCCTTTAAAATAGTTTTCACATAAGATAAAATAATTATTAAATTATTTCTCTAAAAATTACAAATTTAAAATCAACTAAAATTTTGCATATTAAATCCTTCAGTGTTTGAACTTCTATGCCATAAGTCATAATATATAGGGCTCACGCATTCTATAAGCATGAAGAACCGAAACAACATATTTTCTCTTATGAGAAAAAGAAAACTTAAGGCTCAGCAAGATGCAATTTTCTTCGTTGACCAATGAAAAAAGAAAGATGTCATCGTGGGTCCTAATTTTAATTAAAAAACATATCCTAACTTATAGACGAAATATGTTCTTAACGAATTGTCATTATTTTTTAATTATTTCAACAAATGATAATTTTTGATATTTTTATATATTTAATTATTTAGCAAATACTATTTCATATCAAATAGATATCAGTATCGCTCATTCAATTACAAAAAACATTAAGAAAAGAGGAAGAAACTTAAAAACCAAGAAGAAAAATAAAAACTTTAGTACTCATGTAGGTTTAACCAAAAACAATTGTGCAACACACAACAGAAAGGCATACAATAGCAAATACTATTTCAGATTAAATAGATATCAGTACCGCTCATTCAGTTATAAAAAAACATTAAGAAAAGAGGAAAAAACTTAAAAATCAGGTATAAAGAAGAATAAAAACTTGACTACTCATGTAGGTTTAACCCAAAAAGTTTGTGCAACACACAACAGAAAAACATACATTACAAATTTTTTAATTAAACTTCAATGAAAAAGGGTAAACAAATATTTACTGAAGATAAATTTTAAACTGATATTGGTACATGGGATATCATAAATAAAAATCAAAACTGACAAGCACAAAAAAATTATCTCCACATACGTTCACGTTATCAAGGCTTTATGATAAAAAATATGAAATACTGACTCCTTTTATAGAAGTGTTTAGCTCCCTATTTTAAACGGTTATGATTTTAAAATTGTAGAAAACCTAACTTCTTTTGTTGTGTGTATCCTTCGGCAATTTTAGTAAAAGAAGACTAAACCTAAACTAACATTAATTGATGCTTCTTGTTCGATTTTGGCAAAAGAATACCAAGCCTAAAGCAAAAATAAATGCTGCTTCTGATTTCGTTTTGGTTTAAAATTCTAGACAACAAAAAATTAACTTTGTAACCTACGGAAATTATTATAAGTACTAAAAGAATACTAAACCTAGTGTCATTAATTGTTGTTCCTTATTTACTTTTGGTTTAGAATTCTAGAACACCAAAAAGTGGCTTTAATTATGATAAAGCAAACTAAATCCAGACTAACATTAATTGCTCGGCAATTCTAGTTAAAGAATCCTAATCTAAAATGACACTAATTACGGTAGAAAAATATAATGCTAAAACCTAAAGTGACATAAATTGTTGGGCAATTTAATTTTGGTTTTCTCGAAATACCTTTTTGTATTATAATTACGAATTTATCCAACATAAATTGTACTTACAAAGGGCAAAAAAGACGAACGATATTTCGCTAAGGGTCTTCGTGCTTTTAATATAGTATATATATAAATAATTTTATTTTTCTTAACAGAAATGGGTAATGAGCACACTTTCCGGTTTCCACCAGTGCCTATCACCGTCCGCCTCCCACAAAGGCACATGAAGAAGACCGAACTACACATTAAGGGGTTGTTTGGTAATTGATATAAGTAATAATAATCTCAGGATTAGATGCAAAATTATTTTATCATGTATTTAGTTAAACTTTTGAATACGAGATTAATAATCCCTGAATAATTAATCTCACAATTAAGTATTAATCCCGAGATTAATTAATCTTGTAATGCACTAAAATGACAAAGATGCCTTTCTACAAGACTCTTCCCCCAAAATCTTTTAAATGATCTAAGATTGAAATAAAAATAAATATTTATCCCAACTTATCTAGTATACACCACCAAACACATTTACATTATACCTCATATATCTCATTTTTAGTCTAATAAATCAAACATCTTCCAATAAAAATATATTCACCAAATAATCTCATCATTATTTAATCCCTATATTATACCCCAAAATAACTTGCTCTCCTACCAAACGACCCCTAAGAAATATCAAGATGGTGTAAAGGGTGATTGACCGCGGTTATCTAGAAGATATCTGTAAAATTCATGCACTGAATCAAAAAAGAAAAAATCGTGGATCCTGCATATATATAATTTAATACGCAAAATCCATCAGATCATTCATATATGAACAAACAGTGTAATGATTTCTACAAAATGCATAGCACATGCAATAAGAAAATCATAATGCTTATACATCTGGTTAATTATCCTGGAGTATAGATGAACAACATACATAGTATTATCCCACATCGTCGGATCTGAAGAGGATAGTGTGTACGCAGACCTTACCCCTACCTTGTGAAGGTAGAGATGTTTCCAATAGACCCTCGGCTCAGGAAAACATAAGCACCACATCCTGGGAGTATAGATGATGACTAGTAACTCGAGCATTAGAGCTAGTTAAACTTCTATAATTACTCGTAATAGCTATGGACTGATCTTGCAACATACCCTGTGGCATTAGCACAGGATTACTAAAACGCTTAGCTACATTACTATTCTACAGATGAATCAATGTGCATCGATCGTGTGTTGGAGGAATTTGTCAGTTACAAGAAAAAGAAAACAATATCAAATAACGACTGTTAACTTTTTCATCTTCTACTGACATAATTCAAACATATTATACGTGCAAGATAAATAAGGTCCTGGTTTTTGCTAGAAGAGTAGCTTTCCATCAGCTGACCAAAATTACTAGCTTTGAAAGGAAATGCAACATTTGCATGATTTGCCTTCGATGATACCCAGTCTGTTTTAGCTCCATTGCCTATTGCCTCCATAACCCCTTCCACGGTCTCGAAAACCCCCAAGACCTAGTCATAAAAGAAAATCAATAAGATGAAAGCATAGATAGTAAAGCACAGAGATGTTCACAGTCACTATATGGTTCTTTTCATAGCCAATCACGTTATTAACAGCAAACACATCCTACTGGAAAGTCAATTGACCAGGAAACACATCATAAGGCCAACTATCATCTTTTTCTCTTCTTTTGGGTGGGGGGGGGGGGGGGGTTGAGAGGAATTAAGAATAAGTTCAATATTTTATCCATCTCTTCCATAGAAGAACAGACAGCAGAATTTTGTTAACAGTCCATGGGAATTTAGTCTTTTGACACCTCAACCAAATACTAGACATACAGAAATCCCACCTGGCAGGAGATTCTACTAGTGTGTTGCTATGATGAACCACAAAAAATCAAATTTATTTCCATATACAGCCAATAGACTAACCTGGAGGGGGAGGAGCACCACGTCCCATTTTTGCCAGTTCAGGACTGACCTTCTGTCCAGCCTCCTCAAGAATGTTAATAAGGTCCTTCGCGAACCTAGCATTCGCCGCGGTAAAGTAGGTGTATGCTGTCCCTGATGCACCAGCCCTTCCCGTTCTACCAATGCGATGAACATAGTCCTCCAGCGATCCAGGAAAATCATAGTTGATTACAAATTTTACATCCTTCACATCTGTACCAATTCAAATTTTATAATGTCTGTAAAATGTTTCATAGTAGTTCCAACTTGGTTATGGTAAAAATTTACTGCTTTCTCCCTAAGACAATGTTAAAAGGCCTTCAGAGATAGGAGTGCACTCAACTCCCTAATTAAAGTGATATCCATTTTTCTGTACTCCAGAACAATTTATCATGCTAGCCATACCGTTCTAGCACAGAGAATCTTTTTGATATTAGCCTTTGCTCATTGTACCAAAGTATGTGAGGGTATACTAGCAAACAATACATATGGAGCATTCAGACAATACCAAGTGCCAACAAGAGTTATTTCTGTTCATATATTAAAACTGCAAAATTGTCCGTGTTATCCACAAGATGCTGCTACACAGAAAAAGCCTGAATATCTTCTTCGCATCAGATGGCCAAAAAATTAGAGATTGCCGATCTATGAAAATATGATTGCACAATTATAGACGGTAACAATGCCATAGACAGAGAGAAACACGTATAACAATGAGCATTAAATGGTTATATTTATAGAGGCTGATAGAGTTTCCTTGTGCTAGGCATACCTAGACCTCGAGCAGCAACATCTGTAGCTGTCATTATAGGAGACTTTCCAGCTTTGAATTCTGAAAGGACCCAATCTCTTTCTGCCTGACTCTTATCACCATGAATAGAAAGTGCAGGCCAACCATCCATCCGGAGCTGCCGAGTTACTTGGTCACACCCCTTTTTGGTATCCATGAATATTAAAATCCGACTACCATCCATAATATCTTCCAGCAACTTTACTAATCTGAATTTACAAAACAAGTTTAGTTCGATGGGAGAATCTAATCAAATGTGAAGAATGTATGTTAAAAGGTTTTGAGGCCTGCAATACTTGAAATAAAAAAGTAAAGGGTGTTAACCATACTTATTATACTTCTGGCTCTCCGAGACAATTTCCACATGCTGGCGAATAGCATGATTAGCTTTCAGGTCAGCTGAACCAATAACCACCTGAGCAATTTTTCATAGAAAATAGTTAAAAGAGCGTAAAAATCACGTTCAAACTATTAATTCAAGAAAAATAGTGCATTCACTTTTCCTCTAGATGACAATAGAAAGAATTTCGGGCCACAACATAGTGATCAATATCCTCATTTTGTATAGGCTGAGGAACTGGATCAGAACCTTGAAAAGAAACTCACTTTGTATGCGTTTAAAAGGAACTGCCTTGCAAGCTGCTCAACTTCCTTGGGCCATGTGGCACTCCAATACAACGTTTGACGATCTGGACGTATCTGCAGAACCATTGAACCATAGAAACAACATCCCAAGAATGAACAATGTCCAAGTGGGAGGAAAGAGGATAAATATTACACTTATTAACTTGACAGGAATAACATCTCTTCTCTGAATGCTTTGTATTGTCCAGATAAATAGAAAAAATACAAGAAGAAATTTCTTTCAGTATTTTTAGTCCTTCTGAATGTGAGAAATTATCAATCAAACTCCAGAACTAAAAGGTTGGAGGGAGTAACAAGAGCTAAAAGTCAAAGTTCTCTATTTTGTTTTAATCAAGAAGTCAAAGTTGTCTCTTCTGAGAGAGAGTACCTTCTTTACACTGACAAAAGCTAGTTGTTTCATCAGATTTGAACAAGAATATGATGGAATAAACACTATAATGGTAGTAAAATTTAACTGCAGAAGATCCCGGCCAAATCATAGAACCTTGTTGGTAATCACTTGTTCGCGAATCAAACTTTTTGGTTAACAAACCAGACAGCAACCTTATAGAGGACACAGTTGCTTAAACAGCTTAAGAAATCCAATTCAAAGAGAACTTATAATTTATGCTGGGAACAAGAATTTAATCCAGTAAGCGAAGCAAGAACAGCTAGCAATTTAGAGAAATAGAAGACTGAAAATACTAAGACAAGGGAAACTCAATTTTGGATCCAACAGGTAATTACAGAAGCAAACCTGAGAAACAATTTTGCGGATTTGAGGTTCAAAACCCATGTCTAGCATGCGGTCAGCCTCGTCCAGCACGAGATATGTCACCCTTCGCAAATTTGTATTATTAGATTCTAGCATATCAATCAACCTTCCAGGTGTGGCAATAACAATTTCAACACCTATCAAATAAAAGTACATCGATTAGCTCCATTATGAAATGCAAATAATACAACAAAACTGAGAGAAGAAGAAGCTCTAGGATATACCCGATCCATCAACATCACGACACAGTAGTAAAGTCACGCTGAGCATATCACCACCTACCTTTCTGAAGATCACGAACCTGGGGCCCCTTTGGAACCCCACCATAAATGCAGGTATTCTTAATCCGTGACGATGCACCAAATTTAGTGGCTTCTTGTTGAATCTGAACAGCTAGTTCACGAGTTGGGGCTAACACTAAGACGATAGGACCATCTCCAGGAGCTTGAAAATAAGATTTGAACAAAAAAAAAAAAGAAATAGAGAAAGAAGAGTTGCATCAAAAATCACGCTATGCAACAAGAAGAAAGTAATGCTCGACAAGTATGAAGATGTATGTACTCATGAGTGAATGAGCTGCTCTGCACTTATACCTAAAAATGGCTGGGCATTAACGTGCACAATTGCGGGCAACAGATAAGCAAGTGTCTTCCCAGACCCTGTTTCTGCTATACCAATGAGATCACGGCCCTTCAAGGCCATAGGCCAACCTTGAGCTTGAATAGGTGTAGGTTCAGTGAAGCCAGCCTTTTCAATTTCTTGGATGACATAATCTGTAGTGGCACCAAGGAAACATAGAAAGGAGGGAAAAGAAGAACAAAAACGAAGTGCCATTCAACCAAAAGCTTGTGACATGCATAATAGGAAATATCGATGTGTACAAAACCCGTCAAATAGAACAGGAGACCTTTGAAAAATTGAAGATATTATGGAAACAATAATCAAATGGGGAAAAAAGTATCAATTGATGAGTTCAACATTAGAAGTCAGTGAATACCCCTTTTCACTAGATCTGCACAGCTCAATAACTCCGTAATCAAACATATTGATGATTTACAATGTTCAGATAAATCTTCACAACTTTTGCACGCATACTACTGAAACTTACATGCATGACTTCCATTATTCATTAACACTATCCTTCCATCTCCTATAAAATTGATTTAGTTCATATTCATGGGCAATTCCAAGTATCTATAGTTGAAGCCTGCACAAGTAATAAGAGACAACGATCGCCAGTACACTACTGCTACAATACTTCAGGTGTTCTGCATAACAGACCTTTGGACAAGTACCTCATCAGTTCCAAACAATACCAAGAGGATCCCACACTAAATATTCAGGAAATTGTACCAAGTAGCACCAAAACTGAGCTCTTGGAAGAAATTAGAACAATATCCTCTAATTAGAGGATCCCAACCTGTAATTAGGCCTATTGCACTGGCTTAGTGCAAATATTTATATTACATATTTACCCATTAAAAAAAATGAGTATACTCACAATAATGTTTCTGTTTTTGGGGAGTGGAGGACAGTGATATTATGGACGCTGCTTGGTTTAGAATTTAAGGTTTAAGCATAGCAATCAGTCTTATTTCACCAGCTTCAACGGATTACACACCCGCCATTCCAGATTGTGTTAAGCTTTCAAGTGACAGGAATGTGAATTTTTTCACACCATTACTGTATTTTTTTCTTCTTTTTTGATTAAAATACAGAGTATAACTTAAGTTTTTTGTTTTTTAACCGTTAAAGATAATATATTAATTTCAGCAATTACAAAGTGCTGTGGAAGTATTTAAAACAGTAGGCTACATTACGAGCTGAGTAGTGAGCTCAAAAAGTAAACCGTGGCCTCAATGTCACACTAAATTTTTCTGTTGAAGATTGGATAGTGGTATTATAAGGGCTATTTGCTTTAATATACCTGGAAATCCTACGTCATGAAAGGACTTTACAGGCTTGGGCACGTCACGGCCCTCAACAGTGATCTCCCGGCGTCGTCTATACTCTTCCACCTCACTTTCGGTCATTGCCGCGATGGACGGTGATTCAACATAGAAATTCTTCTCGAATGGAGTCAATCCATCCAAATCGACCTTCCGTGGCGAATCCTTACCCTCGTAATCTTTCCTGCTCGATGACGATGATCTATAACTCGAGCCCCCACCAAAGCCCGAGTCACTGCAAAATAATCCAAAATTTAAAAGATTTATATTCAAAGCAGCTAAAACCCTGACCATAATTACAGTCATCAAGAACTGCCGTATAAGAAAAAGTATAGATGAGTATGTCTAGTCTCTCCCGGGACCTAACCCCAACCAAGGGTAGCTAGGTGGGGAAGGATTCAGGAATGAGGAAACAATTCTCAAAGATCCCTTTTCCTTTGGGAGGGTACAAGAAGACAGGGGGAATGTACAGTAAAAGCTACGGGTTCAGTAACTCAAATGGTCAGTGGGTTCAGTGGCATTGCAAACCCATAAATTTCAAATCTTGGACCCGCCTTTGCAAGTAGAGTCATTTCCACTCAGTATTTCTTTTTAAGTAGTGTTCGATCGATTAATCCACAATTAATTACAGTTTATTGGAATCATACCCTAACTATAATTAGGGTCAACAAGAATATCATATATGAAAAGCCTATAATAGTATTATTTACAGGTATAACGGGAGATAATACAAAACTAAATACAGTTTTATTCAAAGCAGCTAAAACCACCATAATTACAGTCAATAAGAACTATCGCATATGAAATGCATACATGAATTTACACGTATAGCCGGAGATAATGCACAACTAAATGCGGTTTACCCAGAGCAGCTAAACCCTAACCATAATTACAGTCAATACAGAACTAAGTATCGCATATGGTCATATATGAGCGTTTGTACGTATAGCCGGAGATAATAAACAGCTAAATACAGTTTATTCAGAGCAGCTAAAACCCTAACCATAATTACAGTCTATAAGAGTTATCCAAATGAAGTGCGTATATTATACTTTATATGTATAGCCGGAGATTGCATAATTAGGGTTTTTACCTGCGACGGTCGCGGTAAGAGCCAGGGTCCGCCGGACGGCTATCATAGCCACTCATTTTCCGGCAACGTCGGAGGAGGATGTTTTAGGCTAGTGAATCGAAAAGGAAGCTTCTAGAAGAAAAATAGTGGTTTTGTATGCCAAAGAAGAATAGGCAATAGTAATGGGGGATATGCAAAATGTGATTTCACCGCCGTTGTTGCTTTGCTTCTGTTTTTGGTCGGTTTTATTTTGGTCCTTATTGACTGATCTACATTCAGTTTGGTCCCTTTCAGTTTTTTATTTATCTCGATTTCGTCCTCAATGTTTCAAATTGTCCATAAAATGGTCCCTTGAGTAAGCTGTCACAATGGGTCCAGGCGTCCAGCCCAGCGCAGCCAAGACTTATGGGCCAAAAAATTTGAACGGGAAAATGGTTAAAAGAAAACAGTTATTCACTCATATTATCCGTTAAAAAATAAGTTGGTTAATAACATTTTTAAAATTGATCAAATATTGATAAAAACTATATTATTCACTTAGGGCATCTCTAATCCTCCATCATTTCTCCATAACGGGGGCAGTTTTTGCCGTAATGGGGCTCCAATGCTCCCCTATTTTTGCCCCCAAAATGGGAATGAATAGTGTTATCTCAAATATGGAGCGACACTATTCATTTCCTCCATTACTATTCATCATTATTTTATTATTATTTTTATTATTTAACCCATTTAATTTATCTCTTTATATATACTTAATTATGTTTATGTAATATCTTTATAATATTAATTTTACATCATAACTTTGGCATTATAATTTTGATAAATTAATTTTTGTGCATTTATTATTTTTATGTAAAATTATAAGTTAATTTTATTATAAGTTATAATTGTACAAAAAATATATAATCATCTCAAAAAATGAATGATGCAAATATAAAATATTAGATGTTGCTAAAATTGAAAGGCGTGAATATAAAATATTAGATGTTGTTAAAATTGAAAAGTGACAATTAAAAATACATTAAAATTGGAAATACATGAAAATTAAAAATACATTAAATTAAAATACATAAAAATTGAAACTACGGTAAATAGCATAATAACTTAGTAAGGAGGTATGTCGTTTCCAGATACACCAAAATCATTATAGTATTGAGTGAATGGGGCCGAGGATTGTTGTGGTTGTGACTGTAAAAATTGTTGACTTCGTTTCGCAATTGTTGCAGTACCATCACATCTTTGGATAAAAGAAGTGTTACATGATATAATATATTAATAACTACATGTATTATACTGCACAACATAATAATGCACCAATTCAAGATAATTGGGAATGTTCACCTCCAACGGTTGAAATGGTAGTAGATAAAAATTACCGATTTGAACAAATTTTAGCTCGACACAAAAAAATTAAGGACAAAGATACTCATTTTGCACTTCGTAATGCATTAATAGATCATTTATGGGAGCATACTAGAGGTGGAAGTTAAATATTTATGTAACATTTAATATGAATTTTACCATAATGTAATATGTATTTAATTATCTTGTATCTCAATGATTTCACTTTTATTTGAATTATCCGTTAATATATATAATCTATAATATTTGATTACAAATTATATTATTTAAAAATTTATGGTATAAAATAATTTTATACCATAATTATATGTGATGAATATGTAAAGAAGAAAAAAAAAAGATAGAATTTCTTTAATAGAAATAAGAAAATAAAATTTAAATAAAAGATAATAATACAATATTAAAGAGAGAGAAGAATATAAAATGGAATATTCTTTTTGGAGTAAAAAATGGAGTAATGGTTGGAGTAACTTTACTCAATTTTGGAGTTTATTCCATTTTGGAGGAGAAAATGGAGGTAAGGGTTGGAGATGACCCTAGAAAGTAGATAATCAATGGATAACTAATGAGTTTAACTTTTACATTTATAAAGCCTCAAATTGGTGGTTCCTCAAGTTTGGGAGAGTAGGTATTCTCCCAAAAGTGATCATATTCAAGAAGTCATGGATATATGGATATCCATATTATCCGTCGATAATCACCTTTTCTATCCGTATTAAATATGGGACGGGTCGGATAATTTATCCATTTTTTATATTATCCGTTTTCGACATGCCCATATCCAACCAGACCCGCCCCGTTTGCCACCCCTAGCTAGGACGATCCCAGTTTCAAAAGGACCTTAACTCAGCCTTAAGCGAGCCGCGAGCTAGGACGGACTAGCCATTCATCTGTTTCTTTTTTCGTAAGAATTGTTTTTTTAATGTAAATTTGAATATAAAATTCTAATATAGTATAAGTAAGCAAAAATTACAAAAGCATAAATTTTTACAAGATAATACGTCAAAATTACATAAAACTTCATAATATTTAAGAAAGTCGACTTTATTTGCAAACATAAAGGTTTAGCTGTTAATAAAACTTTTAAGTTATCAGTTGGATTCCAAAAAATTACTAATCATAATCAAAATAACGGAAAAAATACTTCACAAAAAGAAACCTTAACCCAAACCATGGATACATACAAATCATATATCCCTACCCAATAGTCACATACATATAGAATATGGCTTAACGGAAAAAATAAACCGAAGCTTCCCAATAAACCAAGGTGAACTAGGGATGGCATAATACCGACCGAACTGATAATTTTGATTTATTTTGATCGGTTTGCGATTTATATTTTTTTAAAATTTGGTGTTCGGTTTTAGTATTTCGGTTAACCGAAAAAACAATTTTTTTTTTAAGTACGGGTTCTATTGCCGAAAGACCCCTCTTTAAAAATATGTTAAATGACACAACTACACAACTAAAGCTAATCAGATAACAACTAGTCAACTTCTTGTTAAATTTTCTAAAACAAACTTTCGGTCACTAACTTTTAAAAGTTTAAGTGATTGTTTCACATCAAGTCACTTTAAAAGAAGGGTATCTAAACAATCCAACCAGGAAATATTTTAGGGAGAAACTAAGAGTTTCTTCTACCAATGACCTGTTAGATTTTTCTATGTTCATTAGTGTTTTCTCGACAGATTTGTCGTGTTTGTTTCTCACCATAAAAGGGATATGTCCTTCTTAGCCCTCGTTCCCGTGTTAGTTGCCTTGTCAGTCATTTTGTTAGCTAAAAAAAAAAAGAAAAGAAAAAAGATAAGGAAACTCACGAAGCTTTTCTCAATTTCTAGCTTCAGTTTAACTGTCCGTTTCTTATGCTACCAAATTTATGGGGCATATAAAACTAGAATCCACATATAGAATTAAAACGTTATCATACGTTACAGATTCTCCTCCAATTGGCCATATTTGACAGCACCACGTAGGATAAATTACAACTGTTAGAATGGTCACAAAACAGAGATGGATTAGCATACCACTAGGGCAATGCAAAACTAGTTCAGTACAAAGATGGCATCACTTGTTAATAGTGAAGTAAAATGTCTCATTGAATAACAGAATAATTAGGAATCTAATGTACAATAACAAATTGGATGGAGGATAACACCACATAAATGGATGTGGCACATATTGTCACACTAGCACCGAAAAATAAAACCAAAAATAAAAAAGCGATAAATAAAACCGAAAATAACCGCATCAAACTGCAAGAAAATCGCACCGCACCGAAAATACTTTGGTTCGATTTTAGTTATTAAAATCGCAAACCGAAAAAATCGAGCCGAACTTCTACAAAACCGAACCGAACCGACGCCCACCCCTTAGGTGAACTGAATTCTTTTATTTTGCTGAAATAAATTTCGTTCTGCCAACAAAGTGCTGAGATTGTACAAAAATACAATAACAAATTCTAACTATGAGATAAAAAAAATATATAATTCAAGCATATTTGTTGAAATTATGTTCGAGCAACTCAACTCAAAAGACTGATTTGGTTAAGTGTTATGTGCTAGTCATACTAGTCTCTTTGACTCCTTCTTATTTTTTTAATTTTAAATTCAAATTTTAAAAAATCGGTCCACGGGCCGAACCCGACCTTGACTCATTCGAGCCTCAAAGGTTGATGGACTAACTTAGATCGAACCTATAAGCCTCACTTTTAAATGGGTTAGAAAATTTTTAACCTAATCATGCTTAAGTAACAAATTTGGTTGGGGTGACTTTATGGACCAAGTCATTTTGACAGCTCTATCTTGACCAAGTTAGCAATGAGCTATGACCTATGAGTGTCAAATTAAACTCACAAAAATATAACCCGTTTAAGCCGCTCAGAATTGAACGTGGACTAAAAGTGAAGGCCAATTTGTGACACATATATAAACCCACATCGATTTATTATAAAACTTATCAGAACATAGAAAAATAAGTCTTTTAAAGTTTAATTGCTTGATATAATCGTATTAAATTAAAAAAAATTACACAAATTATAAAAGACTGGAAAAGATGAAAGTAGAATATTATCATTTTTAGAGAGAAGAGCCTCCAAACTTTAATCAACGAGCCGAGCGAGATGAATAATCGATCTATTATTTAGTTCAAATCGTGTATACATACTTTGAAAATTTTAAAGACCTGCATATCTAATCCATTTTGATTATTTGTAAAAGAAATACTTAGAAGATACCAAAAATCACGGTGATTCCTATACGGAAGAAAAAGTGTTTATCAATGTGAGCCTAAAGATATTATTTATATAGCTTTTAAGCTCAAATATCTACGAGTTGCCAACGAGCCCAATTTATTGAATAAATCAGCAGAGTACGTAAGGCAAAAGAGGAATTTCAGAAACCATTATTGTTTAGTGGCTATTAATTTCTTATAACTACCAAATATATAATTACTTTCTATAGTTACTATTTAATTATTACGATAGTGTATTCGCGCTACTGTATTCATACAGTAGCAAAAGTCGCCTAAAAACAGGGGGTTACAGTTATATGCGACTGTATTCACATGTATTCGCGTCATATATTTAGTAACGACAATCACCTTAAAATTGGCATGTCCAACTGTCTAATAACAGAAATAGGATCAATTAGAGTGATACACTCCTAATATAACTCAACAAAATCAATTCTAACACGCCTCGTTATCAACCCAATTAATTAAAATAATTTTTTAGTTGTATATAACTGTTGTATTTAGTATGTTTCAATATTTATTTTTTATTGTTGCATTCAGTAGATTCAATGTTTGTAATTACTGTATTCACTATTTTATATTTAGTGTATTCAAATGTATTTGTATTAACAATATTTTAGTTATTCTTAATACATATTATTATCATTGTATTCAGTATATTTCATTAGTTGTATTCACTGTATTTCTATTTGTATTCAGTGAATTTTACTGTATTTCACAGTATTTTAAAATTAAGTGTATTCAATGTTTATATTTTGTTCTATTTCAATATTTGTATTCAGTGTATTTCAATGTTTATATCTTGTATTCATGCATTATATATGTACACTATGCTATGCATGAATACATGTGTATTCAGCTATATTAAAAAGATACAGACCTTCGAAATACATAAATACATACAAAAAAAATATAGTTATACAAAAATACAATGTGTTTTAGTGAATTTGTACAGAATATAATATATTTGTATCATTGTATGTGACTAAATAGCAAAGAAGAGAAGAAAGTTCGTCGGAGATAGCATTTTCCGGCCAAGCAAAATATTATATACATTATATTAAAATTAAAAATGGAGACGAATAAAAATTTCGGCCCTCAAATCTTCTCTAACGTAGAAAATACAGCAGTATCCGTCGTTCATGTTACAATACTCATGCTCTACTCGGATTATTCCAATATTGTTTTTGCTCCCCGCGCAGTGGCCCTAGCCTCAAAGCGACGAGCCCCTCCTTGCTATGGAGGACTCTGATTTTGAAGAAAAGGTTCGTCTTTCCCCTCTTTCTCCCAACAGTTTAGAAGTATCTTCAATTGCAGTAACCCTAGAGGATTCGACCAGAGAATTCACGATTAGAAGCAAGTATTTTGCTCGAAGAGAGATAAAAGGAAGAGAGAGAGAAAGAAGAGAAATTATGAGAGAGAATCGTGTGTTAATTGAAAGAAAGAGAGGAAAAACATAAATAGTGTATTTCACGCCTCAATGATAGTATATACCATAAATACCTATTTTGCTATAAAATATAAAAGGTAGTTATAGAAAATAATATTTTAAAATAATTTTAGTTTATAATAAATAGGGTGTATACCTTTGCTATAGGAGATAAAATTTTCTTGCAAAAATTATGATTAGTAGTGGCAAAATAGTTAAAAGAATACAGTTATTCACCCATATTATCCATTAAAAATTGGTTGGATAAAGAACTTTTTAAAAATGGGTCTAATATGGATAAGAACCATATTATCCACTTATAAAATGGATAACTAATAAGTTTTACTTTTATATTTGTAAAGCCTCAAATTGGGGATTTCTCAAGATTGGGATACTAGGAATTATACCAATGTGATCATATTCAAGAAGTCGTGGATAATATGGATATTCATATTATCCGCCAGTTAATTTATTTTTTTTATCCGTATTAAATATGTATCGGATGAATAATATATATATTTTTGTATTATCTATTTTCGACCCGATCATATACGTCCCGACACGCCTGTTTACCTCCCCCAATTATGAATATTGACAACTCTAGTATGCAACTTGATCATTCAACATGACCCACACATTCTCTGCGCTAAGCATTAATAATAGCCACAACATGACCCACGAAATAAAGAACCAAAAAATGTGGGAGAATTGCATTATGTATGTTAACTTTTGTCTTTATTAAAGGAATTTGTGCAAAAATAGTTTCGGGGCATAATTTTGGTACAGAAATCTACCATTTTTTTCAAGTTTCAACGTTTAATATTCGTGTGATAAATCTAAGATTATTTTACTATGAAAACTGCATGCGGCAAGCATGAAAAAGGATCCAACAAACTGTGTGTATGTAATTATTAGTGGAGCTCGATAGGAGACTGAAGATTATGATATTTCACTCTCTTTGCAATATTTTAAACGATATTTCATTTTAATGTACTGAATATTTCATTATCTTCTAGTTTTTACCTGTGTTTATCCTAAAATCGAATAACAATTGAATTTATATGCGGTTTTAAGGATACGTGATATAACTTAATACAAATTGGAATAACAGATTAATATTGAAATTAATGAGAAGAAAATAAATGCAAACCACCCAAATTGGATAGCCTTAGCCTTGAAGGTTGGTCATTCCCAAGTCAAGAAATGCCTGAATCGATGTCGGAATAAAAAGACAAGATAATAAGAACTAGAAATAACAGTATATTGCTTTAGGATGCGTCTTTACAATCTGTTTTACAAATAATCAGACCCCTATTATATAGTAGGGGAGTCCTATTTTAGGTACAACTCTATATAAGATAAAAAAATCTCATGATTTGCTAATTAATCGGTTTCATTGATACGTGTCGAGATTCCCGCCGTGATGTGCGACTGGTTACAGATATTTCGACCTTCCGTTATTTTGGTTCGATGATGTTATCTCGAGCTAATTCGGAGTCAGAGTCAGTTCCGGGTTCACACACTCGATAATCTTGTTCTAACCTCGTACCTAGGTTCGATGGAATCGAGGGTCGATTTTCAATCTATTATGTTTCATTCCCGGTACGTCATGCAATAGGTGGGCTCGATTTCTACCGTATACAGATAGTTCCCTTATTTTTCGGAGAGTAAATAACGAGAAATGATATGAACGTCAGATTCTCACTATACGATCTTCCGATTCTCACTCTGATAAATGACGATAAATTCATGACGTAAGTGATAAGAATAGTTGAAATGTCCCGTCAGTCCAGTCTTCGAGGCATTGAATGTGTGTCAGTTAACGGTCTGTCGCTTCAGGATATGAACCGCCGTTTGAGAAAACTATAAATACCATTTTCATCCATTCATTAGAACTTTTACATTCAAATATTTGCACTTGTGTTTTAAGGAAACTTCATCACTCTCATCTTCAAACTTCTTTCTTTCTGGTTTTCTAAAAGCTTTCATAAGTTATCTGCTAATTACACCTCCTCTTTTATCAGCACCCTCTTTTCTCCTCTATTTAGAAGCAATGGCAAAGATTTCAAAATCCGTTCCTAAAAAAAAACCCCTCTTCCTCGAAACCGACTGAGAACGTTTTGCCTGTTGTTACTGAGGAAACGATACCGGAACCCCTTCTAAAGATATTTGTCCCTATGGGGTGTCCAATCGGAGCCGATTTCAAGGTTGAGAAAACCTCCTCGGTACAAGTCCGGTGCGAATCGATCTCGAGATATATATATTCGGTCACCGACAGTATTCTCGACAAGGTCAAGGAGGACTGCAACTGGGTCGGTAAGCACGTAGTGGTTCTTACGCTCGAGGAAGCAATCACCACCCACATGGAGGTTTTTTTTTTAAGTATTTACACTTATCCCTTCATGTTGGGCCTTTTAGACCCGGTCATCATCGCCTTTTGTAAGAGGTACGAGGTGACCCTAGGCCAAATTCATCCCTCCTTCTAGAGAATAGTCATCCTCCTCTTCTTTTTTGTAAACAAGATCGAGGGGTGCCCCTTCACCATCGATCACCTCATGCATCTATACAATCCCCGTCTCTATCGAAGGGGGCTAATAAAACTTGCCTGTCGGGCCAGTAAGGCCCCGTTCTCGAGCACCGACAAGGATTGGGATCGAGGCTGGTTGGGCCGATTTGTTCGAGTGAAGACCTCAGCCTTAATCCTGGCCGAAGACATGCTATTTTCTGAGTAATGAAACATGAAACGTAAGTATAACCATGCCTCTAAGAATTTGTTTATCATTTTCCTTTTGTCCTTCTTCTTATCGGTTCTTTATGATGCAGTTGTTGCTCGGATGCCGAATACAATTCCTCGATTCAAGGAGTAGGTCGAGGGCATCCTGTCGCAAAAACCTTATTTCGAGCGCGCGTGGCGTGAGCTTTCAAAGGGCCGATGGGAGTCCCGTTCTCATGGTGAGATTCTTTCTTTAAGTTATATTCGACTTTACTTCCACATCGTTGATTTCTAACTTGTTTCACTTTCCTTTTGCAGGTTTACCAAAAGATGTTGAAATGAGGCTCCCATCCAGTGATGATGACGTCTTCATCGAGCCCCCTCCTTCGAAGCAGGATAAAGAGAATAAAATAACAAAGGCTCCGAGTTCTCCGAGTCCTGGAAAGGATAAACCGAAAAGGTGATTGGTGCAAAAACCCAAGGAAGGCACCAGTGCTCGAGCGCCGTCTCCAGATTCACTTTACCGATTAAAAGATGAGTTCGATGGGGAAGAAGGGGCCTTTGACGTGATGGATAGCGTGCCGCCTCAGCCCGAAGGTCAAGGAGCTTCCGAGTCGGAGGGGGGGTGAGGCCGCCCCTCATCAAGTTAGAGAAATAGAGGAGGCCGGGGCCGGATCCTCGCGAGCCGTGGGCAATGCCTCGAAGGAGGCACTTGGCGTAATAGAGGTTTCCGAGTCGCCCTCATTCACATAATCGATGTTTAACGAGGCGCAAGCTGCTAAAGAATGTCCCGGCCGAAGGGACTCATGGAACACATGACCTTTTCCGCTGTATCTTCGATGGCGTGGACTCGACGGCCACAAAAGACGCTACCGGTTTGGAAGATTTAGATATACCAAGGAAAAGCCAAACCCAGAAGTAAGCGGGCCCTCTTCGAGCCCGAGATTGGTCAATAAATTTCATGCTCCGAGTGCGTATCCCGATCGAAAACGTACTATTATTTTTTCTCTTCTGGAGGACGCTCAGATTCTTTCTCCCCGTATGGGTGGCCAGTTATCTTCGATGCCTGGTGACCGAAGATGATCAAGATAAGATGAACGAGGTGAATGCACCTTGCCTTTTCAACGAAGCGCAACATGCGTTGAACCGGGTAACTTAGTGCTTCCCTAAGTGAATTATTTTACCTACACTTAGAGTTTTTCACAGATGACTTAGCATTTCTTTTCTTGCTTGTAGGCTTCGGTGCTTCATTACGAGGCTTTTTTGAGGCACCGAGATGACCCGAAACAACTTGAAGCCAAAGTTTGAGAGCTTACTGAGACGAGATATGCCTTTAAAATTCTTAGTGAGCAGCTCGAAGGGGAGGCTAAGAACCTCAGTTACGAGCTGGAGGTTGCTCAAAAGGATCGTAAAAGTTTTCGAAGTAAGTAATGATGAATTTGATTCAGTGACTGATGGTCAAAATCCGCAGGTCCAACAAAAACTCGATCGGATTAATCAGCTTCAAACTGAGATGGATGTAGTCAAAGCTGAGACTGATGAATGGAGAGGCAAGATGGATCATCTGGCCTCGAAAAAAGAGGTTGTTCGGGCACAACTAATTTCAGCCGAAATCTAACTAAGAGAGGCAAAAGAAAGGGTCGAGATCCAGACAAAAAAGGTCGAGGAGCTTCAATCTCGGCTAGGTTCGGCCGTCTCAGATCGAGATAATCTGGCCAAGGAGCTTAAAACGGCCAAGTCGGAAGTCGCCGTGGTCAAGGCCGAAGCTGATGAAATGGTGGCCCAGTACAAGGCTAATGTCAAAGCAGCTCAAGACCGATCGAAAAATATACTCGAGCATATGAAGTGGCAATCCCGTAGGCAGGCCCTCGAGGAAGTTCACGCTCGAGGTTTTGACTTATTTGCAGAAATTGAGGATGCTAAGGTGTTTGAAGCTGAGGCCAGGAAGTTGGCCTATCCCGAGGAGGATGATTCTGAGGGCTCAGTTGGGTCCGAGGATGGAGAAGACCCCGAAAATCTCGATGACGAGGCTGGCTCCGGCCAAGATTTGGTCGCTTTTGTTCGATTTTATTCCTTTTTGTACTTAATACTATATGTCAAGGCTGCTCAGCCTTTGTAAAGATAATACTTCGTAAATACAACTTTTCTATTTCTTTTTTGGTGATTCTCGAGTTCTTTCCTTTGATTTTCTTTTTATCTTTTGCAAAGATTGAAATGCCTTAGCATTAAGTAGTCATGTCCGGAATCTTGAATAGGCTTGGCTTTTGATTTCGTTATCTCTAAAGCATCGTGGGACCCGGTATGTCCAAGAACATTTTCCATGAAATACTTATGCTTTTTAGAATATGACTTGCCGAGAGTGTGTTTTTCGCAAGCTTTTGTTTTCTCGGGTTTTGTTAACCCAGAATGGCCTTAGCCTTTTGTTTTTTATGTCATCTTTTTGTTGAGGCCATTTTTGGCCATTGTAAAAAGTTTCATCGGGCAGTTTAGCCCTTGTAAAAGGAATTTTTTATTATGAATATAAGGCTTTTCCCTTCAACAACTTTCAAATTTTCTCTTTGCCTTGTTTATTTTTACTTGCAAAGATCTACATGCCTTGGCATAAAATAGTTGATTTTCGTTTAGAGACTCGAAGAAACCTTGCCTTCAACTATTTCGTTTTAAGGCATCGTGGGGGTTCGGTGTGACCGAAAGTTTTCTTTCCCCAAAGTACATAGACTTTTAGTCACAATCTGTCGAGGATAGCCCTTGGAATCGGTTAAGAAAATTTTAAAGCCTTATTGTTTTTATGACGGGCTTTGGACATCTCCGAGCCGAGTTTATATGGATATAGCCTTTATAGTTCGGGTCCTGTACCGTGTTAATATCATTATCCTGAGTTATCCGGGTTTGCCTAAGATGGCAGTCCCCGAGTGGGGTGGCCTTAGCCTATAAATTCAGGGGTTGCCTAATAGGTCTTATACCCCCGAGGTCTAATAGCTTGGACCGTCCGGGTTTGTTTCCGGACGGCAGTCCCTGAGTGAGAAAGTGATTATTCGAACTCAAGTTAAGGTGGCCCTTGGGCTCATTTCCTTTAGGGGATTAGAAGCACGGAAGCAGAGAATTCCTTAATAAATGTAAAGGAAAACTTTTAAAAGACAAGATGTTTGCAATGAAGAGACTTCTCTTAATCTTGTGCATAATAGTAACGTATGTGTACATGCTTTATGTCAGGGTTCGAGCAGTCTATGCGGGTACGGTTCATTTGACCGTTTGACCCTTACATCGAATCCTATCAATCGAGACCCTTCAATCCTGAAGTCTCTTTCCATGCTAAAGTTGGTATCGGAGGGTAATGCCCCCCAGTGTTCGAGGTTGATCGAAGAAAGATCTCGAATACTGTTTTGATCACCGTTACCGGTTCACTGCCGGCCTTCGATTCTAAGTTAGCACGATTTTTTTGTTGCCTCGTTAAAAACCTTGCCGGAAAACCCATTGGGACAAAACCGATTCAAGGGAAAAAGAGTGCAATGCGTGCTTTCAGACTTAAAATCTCGTAATTTTCCTTGTCGATCACCTGCAAGAGTTAGTCCAAAACATAAGTAAAAGGAAATGGATGGGGTCGTACCTTAGCAGTAATATCATTTCAGGTGAGCTATATTCCTGTTGTTCGATAGTTGCTCGCCGTTCATTGTTCCGACCTTGTAGGATCCTTTTCCGGTGATCTCGATAATTTGGTACGGTCCTTCCCAATTTGACCTAATTTCCCTTCATTCAGGTTTTATGCGCTTAGCGTGACCTTTATTAGTACCAAGTCCCCAGTATTGAAGTGTCGAAGGTTGGACCTTCGATTATAATATCTTTCGATCCGCTATTTTTGGGCGGCCAACTGGACAAGAGAGGCCTCACACCTTTCATCTAATAGCTCCAGGTTCGTACTCATAGCTTCGTCGTTCGATTCCTTTTCTGCATATCGAAATCTGATGCTCGGTTCCCTGACCTCGATCAGTATCAAAGCTTCAGCGCCATAAACCAAAGAAAATGAGGTAGCCCCGGTATTGAACTTCGAGGTTGTACGGTATGCCCACAGAAATTCGGGTAATATTTCTTTCCATCTTCCTTTGGCGTCGATTAACCTCTTTTTAAGGTTTTGGAGTATGGTTTTGTTGGTAGATTTAGCTTGTCCATTCCCACTAGGGTGATAGGGTGTCGATAAGATTCTTTTGATCTTGTGATCTTCGAGGAATTTGGACTTTGCTACTGTTGAACTGTTTTCCATTATCGCACACGATCTCGGCTGGCATTCCAAATCGACATACGATATGGTCCCAAATGAAATCGATGACTTCCTTCTCCCTGACCTTTTCGTACACCTGAGCTTCCACCCACTTAGAAAATAGTCAGTCATAAACAATATAAATTAGGCCTTACCGGGTGCCAATGGAAGGGGGACGACGATGTCCATTCCCTCACTTCATGAATGGCCATGGCGATAAAACCGAATGTAGTAGCTCCCCAGGTTGGTGTATCATCGGAGCATTTCTTTGGCATCCATCATATTTTTGTACGAACTCCTTCGCGTCCTTTTCCACGTCGATCCAGTAGTAACCCACCCTGATCACCTTTCGAACCAATGATTCGGCGCCCGAATGGTTTTCACAAGTACCCTTGTGAATTTCTCTCAGAATGTAATCAATATATCCTGGACCTAGACATATTACTAGTGGGCCATCAAACCTTCTTCTGAATAAAGTTCCATCCTCGGATGATCACGCGAGCAGGTTCGTATGGTATTTTTATACTTGTGTGCATGTTTGGTTTGAAGCCCCGAGGGCTCGGGTGAGTTTCGGATAGCCCATGAGATGTTTTGGACTTTTGAAATCTGGTTTTTTCTGCAGAGTCTGGGTTCTGGCATGTCCTTCTTCACGTTCGCGAAGGTACTCTCGTGAACGCGAAGAGTAAACTGATGAGGCAGGGATTTCTTCTTTGCGAACGCGAAGGCTTGTTCGTGAACGCGAAGCGATGGGGGCGTTATCCTTCACGAACGCAACAATCCCATCGCGAACGCGTAGTGTTAGGCACTAGGGAGGGAGAGCCAGCCTTTTCTTCATCGCGAATACGAACACTGTCTCGCGAACGCGAAGACCAGGGAAGGGTAGCCTATGTGAACGCGAGCACTGTCTCGCGAACACGAAGGCTTGGCAGCCTATACTCTTCGCGAACGCGATGAACACTGTCTCCCAACACTTAACAGAATCCAAACACGGGATTTAGCCAAAAATTCATTTTTCTCAAAAACCAAACGGTGTGAGGCAATTTTTCAAGAGTTATTTCTTCCCCAAAGTGTTGGTAAGTGATTCTAAACCATTTTCTTTCAATTACCCATTACATTTCTTGAATTTTCAACCTAAAATCTAGAGTTTTCATGGTAGAATTAGGGGTTAGGGTAGAAACTAGGAATTTCGGGAATTTGGGGATTTAGACCTCAATTTGAGGTCGGATTCCAAAACCAATTATATATTCGGGCTCGGGGATGGATGGGTAAATGAATTTTGGTCCGAACCTCGGGTTTTGACCAAGCGGTCCCGGGGTCAATGTTTCGACTATTTTTTTGAGGAAAATTTGAGAAATTTAACTTATGCAATATAATTGATTACTTTAGCAATATTTGATATTATTGAGTCATATTTGAATAGATACGAGTGGTTTGGTGGTGAATTCTAAAGAAAAAGCTGTGATTGAGAATTAAGTGGCCTTCGGAGCGAGGTAAGTATTGTGTCTAACCCTGACTTGAGGGAATTAGGAACCTTTGATTACTTGGTAAGTAAAATCCATGTGAGCGGCGTATATGTGAGGTGACGAGTACTTATGCGCCGCCAATTTACCTGTTTTTCATGTTTCTCTATTTTTCTTATATTGTCTCTTTCCTATGCCAAATTGCTACGTGTTATACTAGTGTTGTTCAATTTATCGTTCTTATCATGTTTACGGATTTTCTAGTGATAATTGAGTTTTTATTTCAAAGTTGAGATTGATATTATGGAACCAAATATTGAAGTAAGGTTTGTACTTGTTAATCTATCTCCCTGTTGTTATTTATGCATTGCATTATAGTAAGGGAGAGTGTTAATGCACGAAGGGTGATACCGTGCCATATTGTGAGTGTTAATGCACGAAGGGTGAGGTCGTGCCATATTGTGAGTGTTAATGCACAAAGGGTGATGCCGTACCATGATATGAGAGTTAATGCACGAAGGGTGATGCCGTGTCGTTTCTATTAATTTTATGGTGAGATTGAGAGTAAAAGCACGAAGGGTGATGCCGTGCATTTTTTCTTACTGTATTCACTATTCCTGTTAATTCATGGTATATTGACTGCTCCGATGATCATTCTGTTGTAGTTCTTTATCTTGTATTCCCCTCAGTATGTTCCCCTCCCGACAATTCCTGTTTAGTTCTTCATTTATGTTATTTGTATGTACACTGTTAAATTGTATATGTTGAGTTATAGGTGCCTGTAACGACTCGACTTGTCGTTTTAAGAATTAACGTCTCGTTTAGAGACTTAGGTCTCGATCAACTTCGTAATAAGTATTATGACCCACGGGTGTGGTCGAGTTTGATTTTTTGGAAGATTCGAATTATTAAAATAAATAATCCTTAATTCGAAGCTTAAATGGAAAGAGTTGACCGGAGAGTTGACTATTGAGCAAACGACTCCGAAATAGAATTTTGATGATGTCAATAGCTTCGTATGGTGATTTTGGACTTAGGAGCGTGTCCGAAAAATTATTTGGAGGCCCGTAGTGGAATTAGGCTTGAAATGCCAAAAGTTGATTTTTTGGGAAGTTTGACCGGGGGGTTGACTTTTTGATATCGAAGTCGGAATCCGATTCTGGAAATTGGAATAGGTCCGTTATGTTATTTATGACTTGTGTGAAAAATTTGAAGTCATTCCGAATTGATTTGTTTTATTTCGGCACAAGATATAGAATTTGAAAGTTCAAAGTTCATAGATTTTGATTTGAGATGCGATTCGTCGTTTTGATGTTATTTGATGTGGTTTGAAGCCTCGACTAAGTACGTACTGTATTTTGGGATATGTTGGTAGAATTGGTTAAGGTCCCGAGGGCCTCGGGTGGATTTCGGAAGGTTAACGGAATGGATTCGGACAAAAAGGAGCTGCTGGAATGTTTCTGCTGCAGAAGCTGTTTTTGGACAGCAACTGGAACAATCGCAGAGCCGATTTTGAAAGCTTATATCTCGAAATGTATAAGGAATCAGAAAATTATCAAAACATAAAAGTTGTATTATTTTGATTCTAGTTTGCTGAATGTTAAACCACTTATCATTTGGATATTTGTACCAAAAGTTATGATATATTGAATGAAGACTGGTAGGGCAGTTTCGCCAGATATTTCTGATGCGTGGAGCCGATTTGGAATCTTATATCTCGCAATTCATAAGGAATCAGAAAATTATCTAAACATGAAAGTTGTAGTATTTTGATTCTAGTTTTCAAAATGTTAAATCACTCATTATTTGGATATTTGTACAGAAAGTTATGATGGATTGAATGAAGGTTAGTAGCGCAGTTTCGCAAGAAATTTCTGATGCATGAATATGACTTTGGAAGCTTATATCTTGCAATTCATAAGGAATAAGAAAATTATCAAAACATAAAAGTTGTAGTATTTTGATTCTATTTTTCAGAAAGTTAAACCATTCATCATTTGAACATTTATAC
This sequence comes from Nicotiana tomentosiformis, assembly GCF_000390325.3. Taxonomy (NCBI): domain Eukaryota; kingdom Viridiplantae; phylum Streptophyta; class Magnoliopsida; order Solanales; family Solanaceae; genus Nicotiana; species Nicotiana tomentosiformis. The sequence goes on along the minus strand of NC_090823.1, from coordinate 117,623,336 downwards.
AGAAAGTTATGATTGATTGAAAGAAGGCTGGTGCAAGCAAGTTCTGGTGTGGACTTTTAGTGACAGATGTGCATAAACTTAAGGACCAAAAATTGTCATTTCCTTCATTTCGTTTTGGATTTTTGGAGCACGGTTCTTGGGCGATTTTTGGGCGATTTTTACGGGAAAATATTGGGGTAAGTGTTCCTTATCTTATATTGATTATATTTCATGATTTTATACTCATTTACATCATGAATCCGTGAATTTATGGAAGAAAAATCAAGATTTTTGCAAAATCTTCCAAAAACGAAAATTTGAGATTTGGAGGTGGAGTTTTTATCGAAATTTGATAAAATTGGTATGGGTAGACTTGTAATTGAATGGGTTATCGGATTTTGTGAGTTTCGTTGGATTCCGAGACATGGGCCCCACAGACGATTTTTGAGTTAAATTTCGAATTTTGTTGGAAAATTAGTATTTTCATATGAAATTAATTCCTATAATTAGTATTGACTAAATTGAATTAATTTGAATAGATTTGAGCTGTCCGTAGGATTCATTCAAGCTAGACGACTATTTTGGAATATCGGCATAACTTCAAAAAGATAAGTATCTTGTCTAACCTTGAGTGGGTGAAATTACCCTTAGGCATTGAGTCTTATGTGAAAATTGTGTAATTGAAAACCATGTACGCGAGGTGACGGGTACGTACTTGGTTTATATGTGCATATTATATCGGTTGAAATTCGTAGACGCCCTTAAGTATTAAATTGGAAAATTGTTGTAACTTATTAAATACCTTATTTGTCATGCCTCATTCCTTGTTTGTCGAGGTTGTTTTTATATGATAATTTCGTGTTATTGTCACTTGACTTTTACGTGAACTCTGTGTTTGTTTGAGTTGCCATTTTTATGGAAAACACTTTCATTATTGATTTTACCTATAGATAATTTAAATAAAAAATTTAGTTAATAAGATGAATAAATCTATTTATTTCTTGAAGTTGTGATTTAAAAGAGGTGTTGTTCCTTGATGAATCACTTTTTAATTCACGTTGTTGAAAATTTGGTATTGAATTAAAAAGGTCGTGAATCATATTGAGGCAAAGTGCCAAATTGTGAAATATTATTCGGTTGAGTTGTTCACTCCCGAACATTTTGTTAAGATGTTGTACACATTATGATCGATTCGTGGGCTCCTTATTGTGAAAAAAATATGTATTGTTGATTTCTGTGGAAAGTTATAATATTTGAGCACTTGATGTGCAATTTGTGATATGTTATAATATTTGAGCACTTGATGTGCAATTTGTGATATGTTGTAATATTTGAGTACTTGATGTGCAATTTGTGATATGTTATAATATTTGGGCACTTGAGGTGCAAGTTGTATTATGCTGTGATATTTGGGAACTTGAGGTGCGATTTATGAAATATTGTGATATTGATACGTATGCGGTGAGATAAGGGTTGCTTGAAATGCGTGGCGAGTAGGGAAACTACTAGAAGTCATGCGGTGATATAAGGTCAGGGTGTTGAAACGCATGCGGTGAGATAAGAGTGGCTTGAAACGCGTGGCTAGTAGGGAAACTACTAGAAGTCATGCGGTGTGATAAGGGTGGCTAAAATGCGGGATGCTATTTCGGGAAAAATAATTTCTTTACAATTAAATGTGAAGGATCCCGCGATGATATAAGGAAATGAGATATTGTGAATTTATTTATGATTTGGGACTACGAGGCGGTACCTCGGGAGTGACCTGATGATATTTCTTTATTTATGTTCTTGTTTTGGGTGATTTTGTTTCATCTAATATGTAAATTCTTGTCTTCTTCCGTGATGTACTAGTTGTCTGTATTATTATGTGTTTTGTGCTCCTAGTTGTATTGTGTTGGCTTTGGCTTTTTAGCACGAGACTCTGAAGAAGTATATTTCTGGTTTTTCTTACTAATTTTCGATGATTGAGTTAATTTAAATAAAAGAAATTATTATTATATTTTATATTAAATAGTTTTACATCCAAATCAGTAGTTTATCTGATGCTTTAATTTAGGTACAATGTTATTTTCTTCACCCAAATAATTTCTAAAATAAATTCATTTCTTTGTTGATTTCTTACTTGATTTAAAAATTATAAACTCACTTTAGTGGAAATAAATTGATCATGTGGATCTTATATACATTGATATTATTGGCACGTGAGTTATCCGTGCAGTTGTGATAGAAATATGGGCACGAGGTGCCGTGAAAATATAGAAATGGGTTGGGACCCGTATTTTTTATGATTATGAAATGAAGTATCACACGATGACTTTTATTTGAAGGAATTATATTCCAAAAATATTATTTGAAAGAATTATAGGTGAAAGAAATTTATTTGAAGGGAGTATATTTAAAATATATATTTATTTGACAAGGTCATATTCTAAGGATTTATATTGAAAAACTTATATTTGAAAGATTTATACTTGAAGTACTTACATTGGAAAGACGTATATTTGAGGGACTTGATTGATTGGTTGTATTTGTGTTCCTTATTCGTTTGAGCAATATTTATGGTGTTCTTGTTGCCTTGTGGTTTACATCATTTATTTATTCTTGTTGTCATCATTGCCATTTGTTTCTATTATTATTATTATTATTATTATTATTATTATTATTATTATTATTATTATTATTATTATTATTATTATTATTATTATTATTATTATTATTATTATTATTATTATTATATACTACTACATTGCACAAGTTAATTGATTAGTGAATGTCTTGACTGTATCTCGTCACTACTCTACCGGGGTTAGTCTTGATACTTACTGGGTACCGACCGTGGTGTACTCATACTACACTTCTGCATATTTTTTGTGCAGAGCCAGGTATTGAAGCTATCGGACTCGGACAGAGTTAAAGTGTGATTGCAAGGATTCAAGGTAGAACTGCTTTGTCGTCGAAGTCCCTTGAAATCTTTTTATTTTATTGTACTGTTAATTATTAATCAAACAGTATTGAGTATTCAATCCTTGAGATCATTTCATGTATTCAGTTAAAGTTTGTGACTCAGTTCTACTAGTCTTGGGAGGTTGCTATATTCATGTTTGTTCTGCTGTTGGTTTTGATTATCTATTTAATTCAGTTTCGTTAAAAAAAAAAAGGCTTCGAAATGTAATGGAAATCGACTTACCTAGTCTTAGAGACTAGGTGTCATCACGACGCCTGTGGTGGGATTTTGGGTCGTGACAAGTTGGTATCAAAGCTCTAGGTTCATAGGTTCTACGAGTCACGAACAAGTTTAGTAGAGTTTTGCGGATCGGTACGGAGACATTTGTACTTATCTTCGAGAGGCTACAGAGCTAGTAGGAAAATTTCCACTTCTTTCATTCCTTATCGTGCAACATTTATTTAGCTTGAAACATATATCTTATGTTCTTTTGCATCCACTCGTATATGAAATTGCGCACTCGGTATCAACTATGCGCCAACGATTCGTGATACTACATAGGGGTTATAAGGGAGCCAGGGTTGCTCAACCTTTGTTACCATGTATCGTCTAGATCGAGGATGACATGCGCCAAATAAATGGCTTAAGGTGTCTTATGACTGGTGTCGTACGAGTGGTGAAGGTTAGTATTGGGGATCATCGGACTGTGTCCTATGGCTTCATGCCAAGTGAAGGGATTCCACTATCAACGATCAGATTGCGGGGTCATGTGTTATATGAGTTTTGGCCTGAGATGTATATATGTGGTATTGAAAGGTTCTCCGAAACTTATATATGATTAAGAGTTGAGATTCATATGGGATGATGCTGGGACTTGTGGTATTCCTACGTCCTTAATAATTCTACATTTCAGTCTCAACGGGGTCATGAAAACAATTTCAGAATACTCGGGGTGTTCTAGTAAGTTCTTTTAATGCACCATCGGCACGTGGTTCCTATAATAGTTATTCCAGTTAACTGGCACAGACTCAGTATGAGCAGCCGAACCCACAGAGGGGTTGTTATGAGTGTGGTGATACTAGACACATCAAGAGAAATTGTCCCACACTTGGGAGGGGTGGATTTCATCAGAGCACTCAAGCTACAAGCTTTATTCCAGTTAATACTCCATGTGCACAGCTAGTTAGGGGTGGAGGACAGGTGGGTAGAGGGCGCCTAAGAGGTGGAGGCCCGACCCGTTGATATAATTGCTATGATATGGCCGAGGCCGATACACCAGATAGTGTCGTTATAGGTATGAATCAATTTACAATAAAACTATTCTTATTTTGATTCGATTCCAATTATCGAGGTGAGAACTCCTTTCATGCTCCTTATATAGTAGATTAGTGAATTTGTACTCCACTCTCGTGTTTATCCCCGTTAGGAGATTTTAATGGTGTTAACCCGTGTCTAACATTTTGTTTTGTACACTATTGAGGGCTAAGAGTCCAAAAGTGACTTTCTGTTACTCACTACAGTGAGTTTTGATATAAATCCGGGATAGTTTGGTTAAAATTTATGAATTTTATGCCCTACCGGTATGGGGTTCATTATGTGATGCGAAATTTTATTTTTATCAGAATTTATGAGAATAAAGAAAAAAAAACCAGTTGGCACAATGTGTACAATATTTGTGATTTAGAGTTGAGGACGAGATCATTGCATTTTTATATGATGTGAAATATTTAAATCGGGATACAAGCCGCGGTGGAAGTTATATAAGGACGAGGTCCTTATGATGAAATATTTATGAGTTTAAATTCTCCCTTTGTGAAATTTAATTGTACAATAGTATTAATAGAGAGTCATGCATGTTAGGCTTATTTGATAATTCTTGTATATTTTCTGTGCATATTCAGCCATTTTCGTCCTGTAAACATTGAGTTTTAACTTATGAGATGAGTGCCTAGGTGGCGTTAAATGTGACTCATTAATCCGAGTAAGTAATCATGAGGTCTTCATGCCTCATATTTTGTTGTCAGTGTTGAGAAAAAAAATATTCAAAATGAGGTGGTGGTTAATATGAGATTAATTACTGATGCTGGAATTAATTATGAACAGCTTTTAAGACCAGAGATGTGGTGATGAGCATATATATGATGTGCTTCATATCGTGATATCATTATGATAATGTAGCGCTTGTAACGCTTAGATTAGTGTTATTGATATATACATTGTGGTATTTTGTTGGGTTGTGGATGTGTTGTTAGGAGTTATTTTGGTGTTACTTTGGCAGGTGGATAGGCCTAATTACAGGGGTGACTCTGCCGAAATTTCAGAAAAATTTGGGAGTTAGAAGAAAAAAAAAATTGGGAGATTGATATGTACGACAAAAGAGTTAAATTATGTTATGTGTTTGAGGGCGAATGATCCTAAGCAGGGAAGAATATAACACCCTAGAGAAATTTTGAAGTACTTCAATACTATCAAGAAAGTTGATGTGTGCGTAGGCACGAGTTGCTATAGCCGGTTGAGACTAAAACCGTGCGTTGTGAAAATCAAGCCTTTTGAAAAGGTTTAGAGTGTAAGAAATTAGTCTTAAAGTTTACAAATATAGATAAAAGAAATAATCTCAAATGAGATGGTGTTGTCGGGCTTATCTCAAATGCAGTAGCGTGGAATCAACCGTGAGTATATGTGTAAAAGTAAAATCATCAATTTGGTAACCTCAGAATAATTCTTAGAACGTTCGAGGACGAACGTTTGTTTAAGAGACGGAGAATGTAACGATTCGACTTGTTGTTTTAAGAATTAATGCCTCGTTCAGCGACTTAGGTATCGAGCAACTTCGCAATAAGAATTATGACCCGCGGGTGTGGTCGAGTTTAATTTTTCGGAAGATTTGAATTATTAAAATAAACAATCCTTAATTCGAAGCCTAAATGAAAAGAGTTGACCGAAGAGTTGACTTTTGAGAAACGACTCCGTAATGGAATTTTGATGATGTCAATAGCTCCGTATGGTGATTTTGGATTTAGGAGCATGCCCGGAAAATTATTTGGAGGTCCGTAGTGAAATTAGGCTTGAAATGCCAAAAGTTGATTTTTTGGGAAGTTTGACCGGGGGGCTGACTTTTTGATATCCAGGTCGGAATCCGATTCTAGAAATTGGAATAGGTCTGTTATGTCATTTATGACATGTGTGAAAAATTTGAAGTCATTCCGAATGGATTTGATGTGTTTCGGCACAAGATATAGAATTTGAAAGTTCAAAGTTCATAAATTTTGATTTGAGGTGCGATTCATCGTTTTGATGTTGTTTGATGTGGTTTAAAGTCTCGACTAAGTTCGTATTGTATTTTGGGACATGTTGGTATAATTGGTTAAGGTCCCGAGGGCCTCGGGTGGATTTCGGAAGGTTAACAGAATGGATTCGGACAAAAAGGAGCTGCTGGAATTTTTCTGCTGCAGAAGCTGTTTTTGGACAGCAACTGGTGTAATCACAGAGCCGATTTTGGAAGCTTATATCTCGAAATGTATAAAGAATCAGAAAATTATCAAAACATGAAAGTTGTATTATTTTGATTCTAGTTTCCAGAATGTTAAACCACTCATCATTTGGACATTTGTACAGAAAATTATGATAGATTGAATGAAGGCTGGTATGGCAGTTTCGCCAGAAATATCTGATGCGTGGAGCCGATTTGGAAGCTTATATCTCACAATTCATAAGGAATCAGAAAATTATCTAAACATGAAAGTTGTAGTATTTTAATTCTAGTTTCCAGAATGTTAAATCACTCATAATTTGGATATTTGTACAGAAAGTTATGATGGATTGAATGAAGGCTGGTAGGGCAGTTTAGCTAGAAATTTCTGATGCGTGGAGCCGACTTTGGAAGCTTATATCTCACAATTCTTAAGGAATCGGAAAATTATCAAAACATAAAAGTTGTAGCATTTTGATTCTAGTTTTCAGAAACTTAAACTATTCATCATTTGGACATATGTACAGAAAGTTATGATTGATTGAAAGAAGGCTAGTGCAAGCAAGTTCTGGTGTGGACTTTTAGTGATGGAAATGGACTTTTAGTGACAGATGACCAGAAACTTAAGGACAAAAAATTGTCATTTCCTTTATTTCGTCTTGGATTTTTGGAGCACAGTTCTTGGGTGATTATTGGGCGATTTTCACGGGAAAACATTGGGGTAAGTGTTCATTATCCTATATTGATTATATTTCATGATTTCAGACTCATTTACATCATTAATCCATGAATTTATGGAAGAAAAATCAAGATTTTTGCAAAATCTTCCAAAAACGAAAATTTGAGATTTGGAGGTGGAGTTGTTATCGGAATTTGATAAAATTTGTATGGGTGAACTCGTAATTGAATGGGTTGTCAAATTTTGTGAGTTTCATCGAATTTCGAGACATGGGCCCCACGGATGATTTTTGAGTTAAATTTCGGATTTTGTTGAAAAATTAGTATTTTCATATGGAATTAATTTCTATAATTAGTATTGACTAAATTGAATTAATTTGAATAGATTTGTGGTGTCCGGAGGATTTATTCAAGCAAGACGTCTATTTTGGAATATCGGCATAACTTCAAAAAGATAAGTATCTTACTTAACCTTAAGTAGGGGAAATTAACCCTTAGGCATTGAGTCTTATATGAAAATCGTGTAATTAAAAACCATGTACGCGAGGTGACGAGTACGTACTTGGTTTATATGTGCATATTATATCGGTTGAAATTCGTAGACACCCTTAAGTATTAAATTGAAAATTTGTTGTAATTTATTAAATATCTTATTTGTCATGCCTCATTCCTTGTTTGCCGAGGTTGTTCTTATATGATAATTTGGTGTGATTGTCACTTGACTTTTACGTGAAATTTGTGTTTGTTTGAGTTGCCATTTTTATGAAAAATACTTTCATTATTTATTTTACCTATAGATAATTTAAATGAAAAATTTAGTTAATAAGATGAATAAATCTATTTATTTCTTGAAGTTGTGATTTAAAAGAGGTGTTGTTCCTTGATGAATTACTTTTCAATTCACGTTGTTGAAAATTTGGTATTGAATTAAAAAGGTCGTGAATCATATTGAGGCAAAGTGCCAAATTGTAAAATATTATTCGGTTGAGTTGTTCACTCCCGAACATTTTGTTAAGATGTTGTACACATTATAATCGAGCCGTGGGCTCCTTATTGTGAAAAAATAATGTATTGTTGATTTCTGTGAAAAGTTATAATATTTGAGCACTTGATGTGCAATTTGTGATATGTTGTAATATTTGAGCACTTGATGTGCAATTTGTGATATGTTATAAGATTTGATCACTTGATGTGCAATTTGTGATATGTTGTAATATTTGAGTACTTGATGTGCAATTTGTGATATGTTGTAATATTTGGGCACTTGAGGTGCAAGTTGTATTATGTTGTGATATTTGAGAACTTGAGGTGCGATTTGTGAAATATTATGATATTGATACGCATGCGGTGAGATAAGGGTGGCTTGAAATGCGTGGCTAGTATGGGAACTACTAGAAGTCATGCAGTGATATAAGGTCAAGGTGTTGAAATGCATGCGGTGAGATAAGGGTGGCTTGAAACGCATGGCTAGTAGGGGAACTACTAGAAGTCATGCGGTGTGATAAGGGTGGCTAAAACGCGGGATGCTATTTTGGAAAAAATAATTTCTTTACAATTAAATGTGAAGGATCCCGCGATGATATAAGGAAATGAGATATTGTGAATTTATTTATGATTTGGGACTATGAGGCAGTACCTCGGGAGTGCCCTGTTGATATTTCTTTATTTATGTTCTTGTCTTGGGTGATTTTGTTTCATCTAATATGTAAATTCCTGTCTTCTTCCGTGATGTACTAGTTGACACTATTATTATGTGTTTTGTGCTCCTAGTTGTATTGTGTTTGCTTTGGCTTTTTAGCACGAGACTCTGAAGAAGTATATTTCTGGTATTTCTTACTAATTTTCGATGATTGGGTTGATTTAAATAAAAGAAATTATTATTATATTTTACATTAAATAGTTTTACATCAAAATCAGTAGTTTATCTGATGCTTTAATTTAGGTACAATGTTATTTTTTTCAGCCAAATGATTTCTAAAATAAATTTATTTCTTTGTTGGTTTCTTACTTGATTTAAAAATTGTAAACTCACTTTAGTGAAAATAAATTGATCATGTGGATCTTATATACATTGATATTATTGGCACGTGAGTTGTCCGTACAGTTGTGATAGAAATATGGGCACGAGGTGCCGTAGAAATATGGAAGTGGGTTGAGACCAGTATTTTTTATGATTATGAAATGAGGTTTCACACGATGACTTTTATTGTGATGACCCAAAATGTCATCTTTAAATTTAATAATTAATTATGTGTTCTAAGACATCAAAAAGTACTATTTATCATTTCTCGACTTACGTGCGCAATCCGTAAAAAAAATATTTCTAGAAAGTTTTTATGTGAAAAATGGATTAAAATGTGAATTAGAGCTTTAAAACTCAATTGAGTTGACTTTGGTCAATATTTTGAGCAAACGGACTCGGATCAGTATTTTCATAGTTCCGGTAGGTCCGTATCGTGATTTAGGACTCAGGCGTATGTCCGGAATCAAATTCCGAGGTCCCTAGCCCGAGATATGGAATTTTGATGAAAAATTAAAAGTTTAAGTTCAAATAGTGACCGGATGTCGAATTATGTGCAAACGACCCCGGAATAGAATTTTAATGATTCCAACAGTTTCATATGTTGATTTTTGACTTAGGAGCATGATCGGAATTTTATTTGGAAGTCCGTAGTGAAATTAGGTTTAAAATGGCTAAAATAGGAATTTAAAGTTTGGAAGTTTGACCGGGGAGTTGACTTTTTGATATCGGGGTCGGAATTCAGTTCTAAAAATTTTCACAGCTTCATTATGTCAATTATGACTTGTGTGCAAAATTTGATGTCAATCGGACTTGATTTGATAGGTTCCGGCATCGAATGTAGAAGTTGAAAATTCTTAGATTCATTAAGCTTGAATTGGGGTATGATTCGTAGTTTTAGCGTTGTTTGATGTGATTTATAGGTTCGACTAAGTTCGTATGATGTTTTAAGAATTGTTGGTATATTTGGTTGAAGTCCCGAGGACCTCGGGTGAGTTTCAGATGGTTAACGGATCAAAAATTGGACTTAAACAGTTGCTGTAATTTTTCTCTTCTGCTGTAAATTCTGGGCTGTGATCGAGCCCAAGATCGAGCCCAAAATCGAGGCCCAAAATCGAGCTTCCAAAATCAAGCTCACAAGATCGAGCTCCCAAGATCGAACTGGACAGATCTGTAAGTTATAAAAAAACAAAGGCATTCGACCCATTTGCCCTTTTTTGACAAACTTGAGCTTGAACAAAGGCGACTTTTGACAGATTTTCTAGGAAAGACATTTGGGGTAAGTGATTCCAACTCGGATTTGGTCTATATACACAAATATATCATTGTTTTCACCATTTTAAATAGTGTTTTGAGATTGAAATTTGAAAAATTTTAGAAATCTCATAGAAACGAATTTTTGAGATTTCGGTATCGATTCGGAGTCGGATTTGAGTGAAACTGGTATGATTGGACTCGTAATTGAATGGGTTATCGGATTTTATATCATTCACCGAATTCCGAGATGAGGGCCCCACGGGCGAATTTTTAATTAATTTCGGGATCTTTTCTTAAAAATATAGTATTTTCTTATAGAATTGATTCCTATAATATTTAGTGATTGTATAGAATTATTTTGGCTAGATTCGAGCCAGACAGAGTTGAATAATCATGGAAAAGGCCTTATAGTAGATTAAATTGGAGCAAGACGAGGTAAGTCTCTTGTCTAATCTTGTGAGGGGGAAATTACCTCATAAGTGATTAAAATTAATTAATTGTTGCTAATTGTGGGGACTACGTACGCACGAGGTGACGAGAGTCCGTGCGTAGTTACTGTTAATGCTAAAGTCCGGGTATTTTAGGATTCAAAACATGAATAAATTGTGTAAATTGTATTCTTTGTTTAATTAATATTATTTGATATATATATATATATATATATATATATATATATATATATTGTGAATTGTTAGTTAAAAATATTAAAGGATGAAAATCTCATATACTTGATTTTCTGTTTAAATTAATTCATTGTTAAAAGAAACTGTTCATTCTACCGAATTTATATTATAATAAATATACTCTTCTTCCGGAGGTACATAAGAAAATGTCCTCCTTTTTTGTGGAGCAAGCCGAACGCCTCGGCAGGATACGAGTATCTATGGATCGTGCCGCACGTCCCTCGGCAGTGTACACAATATTCTAGATCGGGCCGAACGACCTTGGCAGAAATCGTGCTTAATAATAATAATTACACCATACTTTAATAATTTATTTCAGCTTGTGAAGCTTATTAATAAATTAAAAAATACTTGAAATTTAATGAATTATTATTTTTGCCTGTTAAGGAATTAATTGATACTCCTATAAATGAGATTTAATTGATAAATTAGAAATTATTTGAATTGAAGGAATTTAATTAATATATTGAGAATTGTTACATTTGAAGGAATTTGATTATTTTCGCTGATTAAATAAATTATTGTAAATTCTGTAAATCATGCTGATTTAAATATCCTAGTTTTATTTCAGTTATTATTATTGACCCATAGTGAGTGTCAAAGTCGGCCATCTCGTCTCTACCACTTCGAGATTAGGCTTGATACTTACTGGGTACACGTTGTTTACGTACTCATACTATACTTGCTACACTTTTTGTGCAGGATCTGAGACAAGTACTAGTGGAGGACCTATCATCACATACCCACGTCATCCCGAGGCATAGTGGTGAGCTGCCTTTCTGAGCCGTTCTGCAGCTACCAGTGTCTCTTCTTATATTTACATTCTGTTTATTTCATTTTAGACAGTATTTGGAGTTTATTTCAGTGCTATACCAGATAGTTCTTATCGCCCACCTGCTATTCAGGGTTCTTTCCGTGGGTATTCAGGTCCCCAGGGCCAGACACTTAGTCAACAACCTATCGCACCCAAGAGTTGTTACGAGTGCGGGGATCCCAGTCACATGCGGAGGTTTTGCCCCAGGCTTCGGGGTAGACCAGTACAGCAGGGTCAGCAACCTATGCTTACCGAACCAGTTGCTCCACCTGTAGTCCGACCACCCAGAGGTGGAGGACAGGTGGGTAGGGTCGTCCTAGAGGTGGAGGTCAGCCAGGCGGAGGCCAGACAGTTGGCGCTCCATCTCGGTTCTATGCTTTTCCGGCTAGACCAGATGTAGAGGCCTCAGATGCAGTGATTACAGGTATTATTTCTATTTGTGGCAAAGATGCCTCAGTATTATGTGATCCAGGATCTACGTATTTATATGTGTCATCTCTATTTGCTCCATTCCTGGGTGTTTCTCGTGAGTCCTTGAGTACTCCTGTTTATGTGTCCACTCCTATGGGCGATTCTGTTGTTGTGAACCGGATCTACCGGTCTTGTATTATTACATTCTGTGGTTATGAAACTAGAGCAGATCTCATATTGCTTGGGATGATCGATTTTGAAATTATTCTGGGTATGGACTGGTTATCTCCATATCATGCTATTCTAGATTGTCATGCCAAGACTGTTACCTTGGCTATTCTAGCATTGCCTAAGCTGGAGTGGAATAGTTTGTCTGTTAGTTCATTTAATCGAGTTATTTCTTTTATAAAGGCTCAACACATGGTTGAGAAGGGTTGTTTGGCTTGTCTAGCCTATATTCGGGATACTACTGCAGAGACTCCGGCTATTGATTCAGTGCCTGTAGTTCGGGAGTTCCCTGATGTATTTCCGTCAGATCTTCCAGGTATGCCACCTGATCGTGATATTGATTTCTGTATTGACTTGGCTTTAGATACCCATCCTATATCTATCCCACCGTATCGTATGGCTCCGAAAGAATTGAAAGAACAACTTGAAGAGTTACTAGCCAAAGGGTTCATCAGACCGAGTGTATCGCCTTGGGGTGCACCAGTATTATTTGTGAAAAAGAAGGATGGAACAATGCAGATGTGTATTGATTATCGCCAATTGAAAAAAGTCACTATTAAGAACAAGTACCTGTTGCCGCGTATTGATGATCTATTTGACCAGTTGCAGGGTGCTAGGGTATTCTCTAAGATCGACTTGAGGTCGGGGTACCATCAGTTGAAGATTTGGGATTCAGATGTTCCGTAGACTACTTTTCGGACTAGATATGGCCATTATGAGTTTCTAGTAATGTCCTTCGGTTTAACTAATGCCCCGGCAACGTTTATGGATCTGATGAACAGGGTATTCATGCCATATATTGATTCGTTTGTCATTGTCTTCATTGATGACATATTAATCCATTCGCGCAGTAAGGAGGAACATGAGCAGCATATGAGAGTAGTGCTTCAGACATTGCGGGAACAAAAGCTATATGCTAAGTTCTCTAAATGTGAGTTTTGGCTAGAGTCTGTAGCATTTTTGCGACATATTGTATTGGGCGAAGGTATTAAAGTTGATCCCAAAAAGATTGAGGCAGTTCAGAATTGGCATCATCCCACTTCGGCGACTGAGATCAGGAGTTTTCTGGGTTTAGCAGGTTATTATCGTCAATTCGTGGAAGGTTTTTCATCTATTGCAACACCTTTGACCAAGTTAACCCAGAAGGGTGTTCAGTTCCGATGGTCCGATGATTGTGAATCAAGCTTTCAGAAGCTCAAGACAGCACTGACTACAGCACCCGTGTTAGTGTTACCATCTGGTTCGGGAATATATACCGTGTATTGCGACGCGTCACGCGTTGATTTGGGTTGTGTATTGATGTAGGAAAGGCGAGTTATTGCATATGCTTCACGTCAGCTGAAGCCCTACGAGAAGAATTATCCAGTACATGATTTGGAGTTAGCTGCGATTGTTCATGCTCGAAAGATTTGAAGGGATTATCTTTATGGGGTGTCTTGTGAAGTTTACACTGATCATCGCAGTTTGCAGCATTTGTTTGAGGGATCTAAATTTGAGGCAGCGCAGATGGCTGGAGTTACTAAAAGATTATAATATTACTATCTTGTATCATCCGGGCAAAGCAAATGTGGTTGCAGATGCCTTGAGCAGGAAGGCGGAGAGTATGGGTAGTTTGGCTTTCATTTCAGCAGAGGAAAGGTCATTAGCCTCGGATATTCAGTCCTTGGCTAACAAACTTGTGAGGATGGATATTTCAGAACCCAGCCGAGTTCTTGCATGTGTAGTGGCCCAATCTTCACTATTTGAACAGATCAAGGCTCGCCAGTATGATGACCCATACTTGATGGCTCTTCGTGAAATGGTACTACGAGGTGGTGCCAAGGAAGTTACTATTAGAGCGGATGGTATTCTGCGACTCCAGGATCGTCTATGTGTTCCTAATGTGGGTGGACTGAGGAAAAAGATCACACAGTTCTCAGTATTCTATTCATCCAGGTGCTACTAAGATGTATCGTGACTTGAGGCAGCATTATTGGTGGCGATGAATGAAAAAGGACATAGTTGAGTATGTATCTAGGTGTCTAAATTGCCAGCAAGTGAAATATGAGCACTAGAGGCCAGGTGGCCTACTTCAGCAGATGACTATACCAGAGTGGAAATGAGAACGAATTACTATGGACTTTGTAGTTGGGTTGACGCGGACCTTGAGGAAGTTTGATGCAGTTTAGGTGATTGTTGACAGGTTGACCAACTCGGAACATTTTATTCCTGTTGTAACTACGTATACTTCAGAGAGGTTGGCCCAGATTTATATTCAGGAGATAGTTCGGTTTCACGGTGTGCCAATTTCCATTATATCAAATAGAGGCCTTCAGTTTACTTCACATTTCTGGAGAGCAGTGCAGAGTGAGTTGGGGACTCGTGTAGAGCTCAACACAGCCTTTCATCCGCAGACCGACGGGCAGTCAGAGCAGACAATTCAGATTTTGGAGGATATGCTCAGGGCATGTGTGATCGACTTTGGAGGTCAGTGGGATCGTTTCCTGCCTTTGGCTGAGTTTGCTTATAATAACAGTTACCTATCCAGCATCGAGATGGCTCCATTTGAGGCTTTATATGGTCGGTGATGTCGTTCACCTATCGGATGGTTTGAGCCAGGTGAGGCTAAGTTATATGGTACTGATTTGGTAAGGGATGCCTTGGAAAAGGTAAAGTTGATTCAGGAGCGACTTCGTACAGCATAGTCCAGACAAAAGAGTTACGCGGATCAGAAAGCGCGTGATATATCATTTATGGTAGGTGAAAAAGTTCTCTTGAAGGTTACGCCGATGAAGGAAATTATGAGATTCGGGAAGAAGGGCAAGTTGGGCCCAAGGTTTATAGGCCCATTTGAGGTGTTGAAACGAGTTGGGAAGGTTGCTTATGAGCTTGCATTGCCTCCCAGCCTATCGGGAGTTCATCCGGTTTTCCACTTATCTATGCTCCGAAAGTATCATGCCGACCTATCACATGTGTTAGACTTCAGCACAGTTCAACTAGATAATAGCTTGGGTTATGAAGAGGAGCCAATTGCCATTGTTGATAAACAGGTTCTCCAGTTGAGGTCCAAGAGGATTTCTGTAGTAAAAGTCCAGTGGAGGGGCCAACCAGTTGAGGAAGCGACTTGGGAGGTCGAGGAAAACATGCGGAACAGATATCCACACTTATTCAGCACTTTAGGTATAATTCTAAACCTGTTCGAGGACGAACGTTTGTTTAGGAGGTGGAGAATGTGATGACCCAAAATATCATATTTAAATTTAATAATTAATTATGTGTTCTAAGACCTCAAAAAGTACTATCTATCATTCATCGACTTGCGTGCGTAATCCGTAAAAAAAATATATTTCTAGAAAGTTTTTATGTGAAAAATAGATTAAAATGTGAATTAGAGCTTTAAAACTAAATTGAGTTGACTTTGGTCAACACTTTGAGCAAATGGACTCGGATCAATATTTTGACAGTTTCGGTAGGTTCGTACCATGATTTGGGACTCGGGCGTATGCCCGGAATCAAATTTCGAGGTCCCTAGCCCGAGATATGAAATTTTGATGAAAAATAAAAAGTTTAAGTTCAAATAGTGACCAGATGTCGAATTATATGCAAACGACCCCGGAATAGAATTTTGATGATTCCAACAGCTCCGTATGTTAATTTTTGACTTAGGAGCGTGATCGAAATTTTATTTGGAAGTCCGTAGTGAAATTAGGCTTGAAATGGCTAAAATAGGAATTTAAAGTTTGGAAGTTTCACCGGGGAGTTGGCTTTTTGATATCGGGGTCGGAATCCAGTTCTAAAAATTTTCACTGCTCCGTTATATTAAATATGACTTGTGTGCAAACTTTGAGGTCAATCGGACTTGATTTGATAGGTTCCGACATCGAATGTAGAAGTTGAAAATCCTTAAATTCATTAAGCTTGAATTGGGGTATGATTCGTGGTTTTAGCGTTGTTTGATGTGATTAATAGGTTCGACTTAGTTCGTATGATATTTTAAGAATTTTTGGTATATTTGGTTGAAGTCTCGAGGACCTCGGGTGAGTTTCAGATGGTTAACGGATCAAAAATTGGACTTAAACAGCTGCTGCAATTTTTCTCTTCTGCTGTAAATTCTGGGCTGTGATCAAGCCCAAGATCGAGCCCAAAATCGAGGCCCAAAATCGAGCACCCAAAATCGAGCACACAAGATCGAGCTCCCGAGATCGAGCTTCCGAGATCGAGCTCCCAAGATCGAGCTCCCGAGATCGAGCTCCCAAGATCGAACTGGACAGATCTGTAAGTTATAAAAAAAACAGAGGCATTCGACCCATTTGCCATTTTTTTAATAAACTTGAGCTTGAACAAAGGCGACTTTTGACAGATTTTCAAGGAAAGACATTTGGGGTAAGTGATTCCAACTCGGATTTGGTCTATATACACAAATATATCATTGTTTTCACCATTTAATTAGTGTTTTGAGATTGAAATTTGGAAAATTTTAAAAATCTCATAGAAACGAATTTTTGAGATTTCGGTATCGATTCGGAGTCGAATTTGAGTGAAACTGGTATGGTTGAACTCGTAATCGAATGAGTTGTCGGATTTCATAACATTCACCGGATTCCGAAATGAATGCCCCGCGGGCGAATTTTTAATTAATTTCGGGATCTTTTCTTTAAAATATAGTATTTTCTTATAGAATTGATTCCTATAATATTTAGTGATTGTATCGAATTATTTTGGCTAGATTCGAGCCAGACGGAGTTGGGTAATCGTGGAAAAGGCCT
Organism: Nicotiana tomentosiformis; assembly: GCF_000390325.3. NCBI lineage: Eukaryota > Viridiplantae > Streptophyta > Magnoliopsida > Solanales > Solanaceae > Nicotiana > Nicotiana tomentosiformis. The sequence goes on along the minus strand of NC_090823.1, from coordinate 117,606,108 downwards.
TATAGTAGATTAAACTGGAGCAAGACGAGGTAAGTCTCTTGTATAATCTTGTGAGGAGAAAATTATCTCATAGGTGATTAAATTATATAATTGTTGCTAATTGTGGGGACTACGTACGCACAAGGTGACGAGAGTCCGTGTGTAGTTACTATTAATGCTAAAGTCCGAATAGTTTAGGACTCAAAGCATGAATAAATTGTGTAAATTGTATTCTTTGTTTAATTAATATTATTATTATATATATATATATATATATATATATATATATATATATATATATATATATTGTGAATTGTTAGTTAAAAATATTAAAGGATGGAAATCTCATATACTTGATTTTCTGTTTAAATTAATTCATTGTTAAAAGAAACTGTTCATTCTCCCGAATTTATATTATAATAAATATACTCTTCTTCCGGAGGTACATAAGAAAATGTCCTCCTTTCTTGTGGAGCGGGCCGAACACCTCGGCAGGATAGATACATCTATGGATCGTGCCGCACATCCCTCGGCAGTGTACACAATATTCTGGATCGGGCTGAACGACCTTGGCAGAAATCGTGCTTAATAATGATAATTACACGATACTTTAATAATTTATTTCAGCTTGTGAAGCTTATTAATAAATTAAAAAATCCTTGAAATTTAATGAATTATTATTCTTGCCTGTTAAGAAATTAATTGATACTCCTATAAATGAGATTTAATTGATAAATTGGAAATTATTTGAATTGAAGGAATTTAATTAATATATTGAGAATTGTTACATTTGAAGGAATTTGATTATTTCCGCTGATTAAATAAATTATTGTAAATTCTGTAAATCATGTTGATTTAAATATCCTAGTTTTATTTCAGTTATTATTATTGACTCATAGTGAGTGTCAAAGTCGGCCATCTCGTCTCTAGCACTTCGAGATTAGGCTTGATACTTACTGGGTACACGTTGTTTACGTACTCATACTATACTTGCTGCACTTTTTGTGCAGGATCTGAGACAGGTACTAGTGGAGGACCTATCATCACATACCCACGTCATCCCGAGGCATAGTGGTGAGCTGCCTTTCTGAGCCATTCTGCAGCTACCAGTGTCTTTTCTTATATTTACTTTCTGTCTATTTCATTTCAGACAGTATTTGGAGTTTTGTATAATCTACTAGATGCTCATTCACTTGTGACACCAGGTCTTGGCACACACATTGGTAGAGTTTGTGTTTGGATTTTCTTGGTTTTAAATTTTATCAATGTATGCTTAATTTATTAGTTGGCTTGCCTAGCTGTAGTGTTGGGCGCCATCACGACCTACAGGTGAAATTGGGTCGTGACATTTATTTGAAGGAATTATATTCTAAAAATATTATTTGAAAGCATTATAGTCGAAAGAAATTTATTTGAAGGGAGTATATTCGAAATATATATTTATTTGACAAGGTTATATTCTAAGGATTTTTATTGAAAAACTTATATTTGAAAGATTTATACTTGGAGTACTTACATTGGAAAGACGTATATTTGAGAGACTTGATTGATTGGTTGTATTTTTGTTCCTTATTCGTTTGAGCAATATTTATGGTGTTGTTGTTGCCTTGTGGTTTGCATCATTTATTTATTCTTGTCGTCATCATTGGCATTTGTTTCTATTATTATTATTATTATTATTATTATTATTATTATTATTATTATTATTATTATTATTATTATTATTATTATTATTATTATTATTATTATTATTATTATTATTATTATTATTATTATTATTATTATTATTATTATTATTATTATTATTATTATTATTATTATTATTATTGTTATTATTATTATTATTATATACTGCTACATTGCACAAGTTAATTGATTAGTGAGTGTCTTGACTGTACCTCGTCATTACTCCACCGAGGTTAGTCTTGATACTTACTGGGTACCGACCATGGTGTACTCATACTACACTTCTGTACATTTTTTGTGCAGAGCCAGGTATTGAAGCTATCGGACTCGGACAGAGTTAAAGTGTGATCGTAAGGATTCAAGGTAGAGCTGCTTGATCATCACAGTCCCTTGAAATCTTTTTATTTTATTGTACTATTAATTATTAATCAAACAGTATTGAGTATTCGATCCTTGAGATCATTTCATGTATTCAGTTAGAGTTTGTGACTCAGTACTACCAGTCTTGGGAGCTTGTTATATTCATGTTTGTTCCGCTGTTAGTTTTGATTATCTATTTAATTCAGTTTCATTAAAAAAAGAAAGGCTTCGAAATGTAATGGAAATCGGCTTACCTAGTCTTAGAGACTAGGTGTCATCACGACGCCTGTGGTGGGATTTTGGGTCATGACAGTGCCTTGCCTTAGCCTCGTCACTACTTCGTCGAGGTTAGGCTTGACACTTACCAGTACATGGGGTAGGTTGTACTGATGTTGCACTCTGCACTTTCTGTGCAGATTTTGATACCGACTCATGTTGATTGAGATTTTGTTATTGATCCGCTGTCCGGAGACTCAAGGTAGATCTATTGGCGTTCACAGACCTTGAAGTCCCCGTCTATTTTTTATGCCCTACTATTTTCTTTCATTAAGACAGTTGTATTTCTTTCAAACTATTACTTGTAGTAAATTCTAGAATGCTTGTGAATTGTGACTCCAGATCAGGGTGGCAGTAATTAATATAGTTTTATGATATTACGCACTTATTATATTTCATCTTAGTTAATTATTATTAATTACTGAATGAGAATAAGGAATTGGTTTAATGATTCTCTAACGTTGGCTTGCCTAGCGAGTGAAATGTTAGGCGCTATCACAGTCCCATCGGTGGGAAATTTCGGGTTGTGACAGTTGGTATCAGAGCACTAGGTTGCCTAGGTCTCACGATTCACGAGCAAGCTTAGTAGAGTCTGGAGGATTAGTACAGAGACGTCTGTGCTTATCTTCCAGAGGCTATGAAGTTTAGGAACAAGTTTCACTTCAATTCTTCTCTGTCGTGCGAATTTTCTTTCTCAATACTGATTGAAATCTTCTACTCTTATTCTCTCGCAGATGGCGAGAACACGTACCGCTTCCTCAGTTGAGCAGCATCCAAAGCCTCCAGTGACAGCTCCTACGCGGGGCAGAGGTCGAAGCCGAGGCCGAGGCAGGGGCAGGGCTCAGCCTAGGGCCCGAGCAGCAGCCCCAATAGTGGAGCCTCAGATAGAGCTTGACGAGGAGGTTCCAGCCAGACTGTTCCTGCCGGACCAGCTCAGGTTTCGGAGGGGTTCATTGTTACTGTAGTACTTCAGGATGCTTTGGTCCGTTTGGTGGGCCTTATGGAGAGTGTGGCCCAGACTGGCGCATTTCCCATGGCACCGGCAGTCTCCCAGGCTGGAGGAGGAGCCCAGACTCCCACCACTCCCGCTCCAGAGCAGATAGCTCCCCAGTATCAGGCTCCAGCAGCTCAGCCAGTCGGATTAGTTCAACCGGTTATTGCGGTACAGGCGGAGATGGGCCAGCTATGTCTTCTGAGGCTTTATGGAGATTGGACAGGTTTACCAAGATCTTTCCTGTTCACTTCAGTGGTGCTCCTTTAGAGGATCCCCATGAGTATCTTGACAGATTTCACGAGATTCTACGGAACATGGGTATAGTAGATACCAATAGGGTCGATTTTGCTGCATTTCAGATGACTGGTTCCGCCAAGAAATGGTGGAGAGATTACTTGTTGACCAGACCAGCTGGGTCGCTTGCTCTTACTTGGGACCAGTTCTATCAGCTCTTTATAGAGAAGTTTTTGCTTATCACATTGAGAGAGGAGCGTCGCCGTTAGTTTGAGCGTCTCCAGCAGGGCAGTATGACTGTTACTCAGTATGAGACCTGTTTTGTGGATTTGGCATTCCTCTGCTTCCCACCGAGAGAGAGAGGGTGAGGAGGTTTATTGATGGACTTGCTCAGCCTATCAGATTGTAGATGGATAAGGAGACTGGGAGTGAGATTTCTTTTCAGGCGGCTGCTAATGTCGCCAGACGAGTCGAAATGGTTCTTACTCAGGGAGGTCAAGGGTCTAACAAGAGACCTCGTCATTCTGGTGAGTTCAGCGGTGCCTCATCTAGAGGTAGGAGTACTTTTGGTAGAGGCCATCCTCCCAGGCCATTTCATTCAGCGCTCCAGGCATCCCATGGTGCCTCAGGTGGTCGTGGCCCTCAGATGCATTATTCCGACCACCTAGCCTACAGTGCACCACCAGCTCCTATTAGTGCACCTCCACTCCAGAGTTATCAGGGTGGTTATTCAGGTTTTCAGGGTCAGTTTTAGGGTCAGCAGTCACAGCAGCCGGGGTTACATTATACTTGTGGTGATCCGAGGCACATTGCTAGATTTTTCCCTCGGGCAACGGGCAGCTCACAACATCAAAGTTCTCGTGCCATGGTTCCGGCACCAGTTGCTGCACCACCTGCTCAGCTAGCCAGAGGCATGGGTCAGGCATCCAGAGGTAGAGGCCAGACTGTTAGAGGTGGAGGTTAGGCCGTTAGAGGTGGAGACCAGCCAGTTAGAAGCCGTCCCAGGGACGTAGTTCAGGTTATTACGGCACAGGTCGGAGATGGGCCAGCTATGTCTTCTGAGGCTTTATGGAGATTGGACAAGTTTACCAAGATCTTTCCTGTTCACTTCAGTGGTGCTCCTTCAGAGGATCCCCAGGAGTATCTTGACAGCTGTCACGAGGTTCTACAGAACATGGGTATAGTAGAGACCAATAGGGTCAATTTTGCTGCATTTCAGATGACTGGTTCCGCCAAGAAATGGTGGAGAGATTACTTGTTGACCAGACCAGCTGGGTCACCTGCTCTTACTTGGGACCAGTTCTCTCAGCTCTTCATAGAGAATTTTCTGCCTATCACATTGAGAGAGGAGCGTCGCCATTAGTTTGAGCGTCTCCAGCAAGGCAGTATGACTGTTACTTAGTATGAGACCTATTTTGTGGATTTGGCATTCCTCTGCTTCCCACCGAGAGAGAGAGAGGGTGAGAGGTTTATTGATGGACTTGCTCAGCCTATCATATTGCAGATGGATAAGGAGACTAGGAGTGAGATTTCTTTTCAGGCAGCTGCTAATGCCGCCAGACGAGTCGAAATGGTTATTACTCAGGGAGGTCAAGGGTCTAACAAGAGACCTCGTCATTCTGGTGAGTTCAGCGGTGCCTCATCTAGAGGCAGGAGTACTTTTGGTAGAGGCCATCCTCCTAGGCCATTTCATTCAGCGCTCCAGGCATCCCATGGTGCCTCAGGTGGTCGTGGCCCTCAGATGCATTATTCCGACCACCTAGCCTACAGTGCACCACCAGCTCCTATTAGTGCACTTCCACTCCAGAGTTATCAGGGTGGTTATTCAGGTTTACAGGGTCAGTTTCAGGGTCAGCAGTTATAGCAGCCAGGGTTATATTATACTTGTGGTGATCCGAGGCACATTGCTAGATTTTTCCCTCGGGCAACGGGCAGCTCACAGCATCAGAGTTCTCGTGCCATGGTTCTGGCACCAGTTGTTGCACCACCTACTCAGCTAGCCAGAGGCACGGGTCAGGCATCCAGAGGTAGAGACCAGACTGTTAGAGGTGGAGGCTAGGGCGTTAGAGGTGGAGACCAGCCAGTTAGAGGCCATCCCAGGAATGTAGTTCAGGGTAGTGGGGCCCAACCCCGGTGTTATGCTTTCCCAGCCAAGCCTGAGGATGATCATCTGATGCTGTTATCATAGGTATTGTTTCAGTTTGCAGTAGAGATGTTTCATTTCTATTTGATCCGGGATCTACTTACTCCTATGTGTCATCCTATTTTGCTTCCTATTTGGTTGTGCCCCGTGATTCTTTGAGTGCTCCTGTGTATATGACCACACCAGTGGGAGATGCTATTGTTATAGATCATGTTTATCGTTCGTGTGTGGTCACCATTGGGAGTCTTGAGACTCGTGTAGATCTTCTACTTCTCGACATGGTTGATTTTGATGTCATACTGGGTATGGATTGGTTGTCACCTTATCATGCTATATTAGATTGACACGCCAAGATGGTGACCTTAGCCTTGCAGGGGTTGCCTCGATTAGATGGAGAGGGAATCTTGGCCATTCTGCCAGTAGAGTTATCTCTTATGTGAAGGCTTGGCATATGGTCGAGAAGGGGTGTCTAACTTATTTGGCTTATGTCCGCGATTCTAGTGCGGAGGTTTCTTCCATAGATTCGGTGCCGGTTGTTCGTGAGTTTACAGAGGTATTTCCTGTAGACCTGCCGGGGATGCCACCCGACAGGGATATTGATTTCTGCATTGATTTGGCTCCAGGCACTCAGCCTATTTCCATTCCGCCATATCGCATGGCCCTGCCAGGGTTAAAAGAATTGAAGGAGCAGTTGCAGATTGCTTGATAAGGGCTTCATTAGACCTAGTGTCTCGCCCTGGGGTGCACCTATGTTGTTTTTTAAGAAGAAAGATGGATCGATGAAGATGTGTATAGATTATCCGCAGTTGAACAAAGTCACCATCAAGAACAAATATCCATTGTCGAGGATTGATGATTTATTTGATCTGCTTCAGGGTGCCAAGGTGTTTTCAAAGATTGATTTGAGATCTAACTACCATCAGTTAAGGATTAGGGCATCCGATGTGCCTAAGACAGCTTTTCGGACTCGGTATGGGCATTTTGAGTTTCTAGTGATGTCATTTGGGCTGACAAATACCCCAGCAGCATTCATGGATTTGATGAACCGAGTGTTCAAACCCTACTTGGATTCCTTTGTGGTTGTATTTATTGATGATATCTTGATCTACTCCCACAGTCGAGAGGAACATGAGCAGCACCTTCGGATCGTTCTTCAGACTCTGAAAGACAGCCAACTATATGTTAAGTTCTCAAAATGCGAGTTTTGGTTGAGTTCAGTTGCTTTCTTGGGTCACATTATATCAGCAGAGGGTATTCAGGTGGATCCTAAGAAAATTGAGGCAGTCCAAAACTGGCCTAGACCCACATCAGCTACAGAGATCCGTAGTTTTCTGGGTTTGGCGGGTTATTACCGTCGATTTGTGGAGGGGTTTTCATCCATAGCAGCCCCATTGATCAGATTGACCCAGAAGGGTGCCCCGTTTAGGTGGTCAGACGAGTGTGAAGCAAGCTTTCAGAAGCTCAAGACTGCTTTGACCACGACAACGGTATTGGTGATACCCACAGGTTCAGGATCTTATACAGTATATTGTGATGCATCTCGTATTGGTCTGGGTGCGGTATTGATATAGGGTGGGAGGTTATTGCATATGCTTCGCGGTAGCTAAAGGTTCACGAAAAGAATTACCCTGTTCATGATCTAGAGCTGGCAGCCATTGTTCACGCGCTGAAGATTTGGAGGCACTATCTTTACGGCGTGCCATGTGAGGTATTCACTGATCATCGAAGTTTGCAGTATTTGTTCAAGCAGAAGGAACTCAATTTGAGGCAGAGTAGGTGGCTGGAGCTATTGAAAGACTATGATATCACCATATTGTATCATCCCGGGAAGGCCAATGTGGTGGCTGATGCTTTGAGTAGAAAGTCAGTCAGTATGGGTAGCCTTACATATATTCCAGTTGGTGAGAAACCGCTTGCATTGGATGTTTAGGCCTTGGCCAACCAATTCGTGAGGTTAGATGTTTCTGAGCCCAGCAGTGTTCTAGATTGTATAGTTACTCGGTCTTCTTTGTTTGAGCGCATCAGAGATCGGTAGGATGACGATCCTCATTTACTTGTCCTTAGAGATACAGTGCAGCACGGTTGTGCCAAGCAGGTTACTATTGGAGATGACGGAGTTTTGAGGATGCAGGGTCGTATTTGTGTGCCTAATGTGGATGGACTTCGTGAGTTGATCCTTGAGGAGACCCACAGTTCCCGATATTCTATTCATCCGGGCGCCGCCAAGATGTATCAGGACTTGAGGCAGCATTATTGGTAGAGGCAAATGAAGAAGGACATAGTTGCCTATGTAGCTCGGTGCCTAAATTGCCAGCAGGTAAAGTGTGAGCATTAGAGACCTGGTGGTTTACTTCAGAGGTTAGATATTCCTGAGTGGAAGTGGGAGCGTATCACTATGGATTTTGTTGTTTGACTCCCACGGACTCAGAGGAAGTTCGATGCAGTTTGGGTTATTGTGGACAGGCTGACTAAGTCAGCGCATTTCATTCCTGTAGCAGTTACCTATTCCTCGGAGCGGTTGGCAGAGATTTACATTCGTGATATCGTTTGTCTTCCCGGTGTGCCAGTGTCTATCATTTCTGATCGAGATACGCAGTTTACCTCGCACTTTTGGAGGGCAGTTCAACGTGATTTGGGTACGCGGGTTGAGTTGAGCACATCATTTCATCCTCAGACGGACGGGCAGTCCGAGCATACTATTCAGATCTTGGAGGATATGCTCCACGCTTGTGTTATAGACTTCAGAGGATCGTAGGATTAGTTCTTGCCCCTTGCAGAGTTCGCCTACAACAACAACTACCACTCGAGCATTTAGATGGCTCCCTATGAGGCATTATATGGTAGGTGATGTCGGTCGCCAGTTGGGTGGTTCGAGCCGGGAAAGGCTCGGTTTTTGGGCACAGACTTAGTACAAGATGCCTTGGATAAGGTCAAGATTATTCAGGATCGACTTCGCATAGCTCAGTCCAGTCAGAAGAGTTATGCCGGCCGTAGAGTTCATGATATTGCATTCATGGTCAGAGAGAGAGTGTTACTTCGGGTATCACCCATGAAGGGTGTAATGAGGTTCGGAAAGAAGGGCAAGTTGAGCCCTAGGTATATCAGACCTTTTGAGATTCTAGAGAGAGTGGGAGAGGTGGCTTACAGGCTTGCGTTTTCACCTAGTTTAGTAGTTGTTCATCCGATATTCCATGTGTCCATGCTTCAAAAGTATCACGGTGATCCGTCCCATGTGTTAGATTTCATATCTGTCCAGTTGGACAAGGATTTGACTTACGAGAAGGAGCCGGTGGCAATTCTATCCCGGCAAGTTCGCCAGTTGAGATCAAAGAATTACCCTTCAGTTCGAGTGCAGTGGGGAGGTCAGCCTATTGAGGCAGCTACTTGGGAGTCCGAGTCGGATATGCGGAGTAGATATCCCCACCTTTTCACCAGCCTAGGTACTTTTCTATGTTCGTTCGAGGACGAACGATTGTTTTATAGGTGGAGAATGTGATGACCCAAAAGGTCATCTTATGTTTTAGAACTCGAATCTGCGCTCTTAAGCCTTAAAAATCTCATTTTTACCCTCCTCGATTTGCGTGTGCCGTCCGGGTAGGTTTTTCGAAAACCTTTTTGGTAAACAGGCTCAGATCCGTATTTTGATGTTCTCGGTGGGTCCGTATTGAATTATGGGACCTGGGCGTATGCCCGGAATCAAATTCGGAGGTCCCTAGCTCAAGTTATGAATTGTTTATGAAAATTAATAGTCTGGAAATTATTTGTTTTTAAGAATTGATTGATGTTTGGCATTGTTAGTACCGGGTCCGTATTTTTGTTCTGGATTCCGGTACAGGTTCATTATGATATTTAAGACTTGTCTGTGAAATTTGGTGAGAAACGGAGTTGATTTGACGTGATTCAGACCTTCGGTTGAGAAAATAGTAACTTTAAAGTGTTCTTGAGGATTTCATTTGATTTGGTGCTAAATTTAGAGTTCTAGGTGTTTTTTTGGCGATTTGATCACGCAAGCAGATCCGTATGATGTTTTTAGACTTGTGTGCATGTTTGGTTTGGAGCCCCGAGGGCTCGGGTGAGTTTTAGATAGGCCACGGGATGTTTTGGACTTTGGAAATCTAGTTTTTTCTGCAAAGTCTGGGTTCTGGCATGTCCTTCTTCGCGTTCGCGAAGGTCCTCTCGCGAACGCGAAGAGTAAACGGATGAGGCAGGGATTTCTTCTTCGCGAACGCAAAGGCTTGGTCGCGAACGCGAAACGATAGGGGCATTAGCCTTCGCGAACGCGACAATCCCATCACGAACGGGTAGTGTTAGGCACTGGGGAGGGGGAGTCAGCCTTTACTTCATCTCGAACGCGAACACTGTCTCACGAACGCGAAGACCAGGGAAGGGTAGCCTACGTGAATTCGAGCACTGTCTCGCGAACGCGAAGGCTTGGCAGCCTATACTCTTCGCGAATGCGACAGTGCTCTCGCGAACGCGATGAACACTGTCGCCCAACACTTAACAAAATCCAAACACGGGATTTAGCCAAAAATTTATTTTTCTCAAAAACCAAATGGTGTGAGGCGATTTTTCAAGAGTCATTTCTTCCCCAAAGTGTTGGTAAGTGATTCTAAACCATTTTCTTTCAATTACCCATTACATTTCTTGAACTTTCAACCTAAAATCTAGAGTTTTTATGGTAGAATTAGGGGTTAGGATAGAAACTAGGGATTTCGGGAATTTGGGGATTTAGACCTCAATTTGAGGTTGGATTCCAAAACCAATTATATACTCGGGCTCGGGGATGAATGGGTAAATAAATTTTGGTCAAAACCTCGAGTTTTGACCAAGCGAGCCCGGGGTCGATTTTTCGACTAATATTTTGAGGAAAATTTGGGAAATTTAAATTATGCAATATAATTGATTCCTTTAGCAATATATGATATTATTGAGTCATTTTTGAATAGATACGAGCAGTTTGGAGGTGAATTCCAAAGGAAAAGCTGTGATTGAGAATTAAGTGGCCTTCGGAGCGAGGTAAGTGTTGTGTCTAACCCTGACTTGAGGGAATTAGGAACCTTAGATTACTTTATAAGTGAAATCCATGTGAGCGGCGTATATGTGAGGTGACGAGTACTTATGCGCAGCCAATTTACCTGTTTTTCATGTTTCTCTGTTTTTCTTATATTATCTCTTTCCTATGCCAAATTGATATGAGTTATACTAGTGTTGTTCAATTTATTGTTCTTATCATGTTTACGGATTTTTTGGTGACAATTGAGTTTTTATTTCAAAGTTAGGATTGATATTATGGAATCAAATGTTGAAGTAAGGTTTGTACTTGTTATTCTATCTCCTTATTGTTATTTATGCATTGCATTATGGTAAGGGAGAGTGTTAATGCACGAAGGGTGATACCGTGCCATATTGTAAATGTTAATGCACGAAGGGTGATGCCGTGCCATATTGTGAGTGTTGATGCACGAAGGGTGATGACGTGCCATGATATGAGAGTTAATGCACGAAGGGTGATGTCGTGCCGTTTCTATTAATTTTATGGTGAGATTGAGAGTAAAAGCACGAAGGGTGATGCCGTGTATTTTTCCTTACTGTATTTACTAATCCTGTTGATTCATGGTATATTAACTGATCCGGTGATCATTCTGTTGTAGTTATTTATCTTTTATTCCCCTCAGTATGTTCCCCTCCCGACAATTCTTGTTTAGTTCTTCATTTCTGTTATTTGTATATACACTGTTAAATTATACAGGTTGATTTGTAGGTGCCTGTAACGACTCGACTTGTCATTTTAAGAACTAATGCATCGTTCAGCGACTTAGGTCTCGAGCAACTTCGTAATAAGTATTATGACCCGCGGGTGTGGTCGAGTTTGATTTTTCGGAAGATTCGAATTATTAAAATAAACAATCCTTAATTTGAAGCTTAAATAGAAAGAGTTGACCAGAAAGTTAACTTTTGAGCAAACGACTCCGGAATGGAATTTTAATGATGTCAATAGCTCCGTATGGTGATTTTGGACTTAGTAGCGTATCCGGAAAATTATTTGGAGGTTCGTAGTGAAATTAGGCTTGAAATGCTAAAAGTTGATTTTTTGGGAAGTTTGACCGGGTGGTTAACTTTTTGATATCGAGGTCGGAATCTGATTCTGAAATTGGAATAGGCCTGTTATGTCATTTATGACTTGTGTGCAAAATTTGAAGTCATTCCGAATTGATTTGATGTGTTTCGGCACAAGATATAGAATTTGAAAGTTCAAAATTCATAGATTTTGATTTGAGGTGCGATTCGCCGTTTTGATGTTGTTTGATATGGTTTGAAGCCTCGACTAAGTTTGTATTGTATTTTGGGATATGTTGGTATAATTGGTTAAGGTCCCGAGGGCGTCGGGTGAATTTCGGAAGGTTAACGGAATGGATTCAGACAAAAAGGAGCTGCTGGAATTTTTCTGCTACAGAAGCTGTTTTGGACAGCAACTGGTACAATCGAAGAGCCGATTTTGGAAGCTTATATCTAGAAATGTATAAGAAATCAGAAAATTATCAAAACATGAAAGTTGTAGTATTTTGATTCTAGTTTCCAGAATGTTAAGCCACTTATCATTTGGACATTTGTACAGAAAGTTATGATAGATTGAATAAAGGCTGGTAGGGCAGTTTTGCCAGAAATTTCTGATGCGTGGAGCCGACTTTGGAAGCTTATATCTCGCAATTCATAAGGAATCAAAAATATTATCGAAACATGAAAGTTGTAGTATTTTAATTCGAGTTTCCAGAATGTTAAACCACTCATCGTTTGGATATTTGTACAGAAAGTTATGATGGATTGAATGAAGGCTGGTAGGGCAATTTTGTCAGAAATTTCTGATGCGTGGAGCTGACTTTGGAAGCTTATATCTCGCAATTCATTAGGAATCAGAACATTATCAATACATAAAAGTTGTAGTATTTTGATTCTAGTTTTCAGAAAGTTAAACCATTCATCATTTAGACGTTTGTACAGAAAGCTATGATCGATTGAAAGAAGGCTGGTGCAAGCAAGTTCTGGTGTGGACTTTTAGTGATGGAAAATGGACTTTTAGTGACAGATGGGCAGAAACTTAAGGAGCAAAAATGGTCGTTTCCTTCATTTTGTTTTGGATTTTTGGAGCACGGTTCTTGGGCGATTTTTGGGCGATTTTCACGGGAAAATATTGGGGTAAGTGTTCCTTATCCTATATTGATTATATTTCATGATTTCATACTCATTTACATCATGATCATGTGGATCTTATATACATTGATATTATTGGCACGTGAGTTATCCATGCAGTTGTGATAGAAATATGGGCACGAGGTGCCATGAAAATATGGAAGTGGGTTGAGACACGTATTATTCATAATTATGAAATGAGGTGTCACACGATGACTTTTATTTGAAGGAATTATATTCCAAAAATATTATTTGAAAGAATTATAGTTGAAAGAAATTTATTTGAAGGGAGTATATTCGAAATATATATTTATTTGACAAGGTTATATTCTAAGGATTTTTATTGAAAAACTTATATTTGAAAGATTTATACTTGAAGTACTTACATTGGAAAGACGTATATTTGAGGGACTTGGATTGATTAGTTGTATTTGTGTTCCTTATTCGTTTGAGAAATATTTATGGTGTTCTTGTTGACTTGTGGTTTACATCATTTATTTATTCTTGTTATCATCATTGCCATTTGTTTCTATTATTATTATTATATACTGCTACATTGCACAAGTTAATTGATTAGTGAGTGTCTTGACTGTACCTCATCACTACTCCACCGAGGTTAGTCTTGATACTTACTGGGTACCGACCGTGGTGTACTCATACTACACTTCTACACATTTTTTATGCAAAGCTAGGTATTGAAGCTATCAGACTCGGACAGAGTTAAAGTGTGATCGCAAGGATTCAAGATAGAGTTGCTTGGTCGTCGCAGTCCCTTGAAATCTTTTTATTTTATTGTACTGTTAATTATTAATCAAACAGTATTGAGTATTCGATCCTTGAGATCATTTCATGTATTCAGTTAGAGTTTGTGACTCAGTACTACCAGTCTTGGGAGGTTTCTATATTCATGTTTGTTCCGCTGTTGGTTTTGATTATCTATTTAATTCATGTTTGTTCCGCTGTTGGTTTTGATTATCTATTTAATTCAGTTTCGTTAAAAAAAGAAAGGCTTCGAAATGTAATGGAAATCAGCTTACCTAGTCTTAGAGACTAGGTGCCATCACGACGCCTGTGGTGGAATTTTGGGTCGTGACAGTTCCTTGTCATAGCCTCGTCACTACTTCGTCGAGGTTAGGCTCGACACTTACCAGTACATGGGGTCGGTTGTACTGATGCTGCACTCTGCACTTTCTGTGCAGATTTTGATATCGGCTCAGGTTGATCGAGATTTTGTTATTGGTCCGATGTCGGGAGACTCAAGGTAGATCTGTCGGCGTTCACAGACCTTGAAATCCCCGTCTATCTTTTATGCCCTACTATTTTCTTTCGGCGTTCACAGACCTTGAAATCCCTGTCTATCTTTTATGCCCTACTATTTTCTTTCATTCAAACAGTTATATTTCTTTGAGACTATTACTTGTAGTAAATTCTAGAATGCTTGTGAATTGTGACTCCAGATCCGGGTGGCTGTAATTAATACAGTTTTATGATATTTTGCACTTATTATATTTCATCTTAGTTAATTATTGCTAATTACTGAATGAGAATAAGGAATTGGTTTAATGATTCTCTAACGTTGGCTTGCCTAGCGAGTGAAATATTAGGCGCCATCACGGTCCCGTCGGTGGGAAATTTCGGGTCATGACACTCAACCTCAACATCTGAAATAAATAAGAACTGTGATTCAAAATAGTTACAACTCCCAAAATCCGGTAGAAATAAGCCACAAGCTCCAAAGAGAAAAAAATACTAAATATCTATATACATTAGAGAACACATCAAATAGAGATAAATAATAGGGGCACTCCCAAGGTATCGCCTCATAGTCCTAAAAGTAAATACACGACAAGGGCACTCCCGAGGTACCGCCTCATAGTCCCAGAAGTAAATATGCAACAGGGACGCTCCCAAGGTACCGCCTCGTTGTCCCAAAAGTAAATATGCAACAGGGGCACTTCCAAAGTACCGCCTCGTAGTCCCAAAGTAAATATACAACAGGGTCGCTCCAGAGGTATCGTCTCATAGTCCCAAAAGTAAATATGCAACAGGGCCACTCCCTAGATACCGCCTCGTAGTCCCAAAAGTAAATATGCAACAGGGGCACTCCTGAGGTACCACCTCGTAGTCCCAAAAGTAAATACACAACAAGGGCACTCCCGAGGTAACGCCTCAGAGTCCCAAAAGTAGATATGCAACAGAGGCGCTCCCGAGGTACCGCCTCGTAGTCCCAAAAGTAAATACACAACAGGGGCGCTCCCGAGGTACCGCCTCGTAGTCCCAAAAGTAAATACACAATATGTGACCAATGGGACAATAAAATTACAACAAGGAATCCTAGAGTTAAAGCCTGAATACAAAATCAAGGAAGCAGGTAATTCAACTAAGCATATTGCACAAATTGCAAATAAGAGATAAGACACATAGACATGTGACATTAGGCTAAACATGACGACTACACGTACTAGAGTAACTCAATTAAAGGAATAAAAGGAACTATTTAGCAAAAATCAGATTTTTCAACATTTAGCCCGAGTACGCACTCGTCACCTCGCGTACACGGCCTTCACATATTGCAAATACCATAATAGTACCAAATCCTAAGGTGAATTTCCCACCACACAAGGTTAGATAAGTCACTTACCTCAAACCTCACTCAATCAATCAATAAGAAGACCTTGCCTCCATTTTCCAACTCCGATCGGCTCGAATCTAGCCAAAACAATTACATACTATAAATATAACTATAAAAAATTAATTTAAATATGAATCTACGAATATAGAAAGAATTGAAAAATCGCCCCAAAAAGTCGACCTGACCCCACATCTCGGAGCCCGACGAAAATTTACGAAATCCAAACACCCATTCCGATACAAGTTCAACCATACCAAAATTATTATATTCCAACAACGAATCGTCCTCCAAATCTCCAATTTACACTTTAGGAAGATTTCACAAATTTTTCACAATTCTTTCCATTAAATTCAAAATAAATGATGAATATAACCGTGGATTTATGAGATATAATTACTTTTGGATATAGAACACTTACCCAAGTCGAGGATGTGAAGAACTCCTCCAAAATCGCCCAAACCCGAGCTCCAAAAGTCCAAAACGAAATGAGGAAAGTGACCAAGTTCGATCTCTCTATAATCTACCCAGTTTCGCTTTTGCGGACGAATTAGCGCACCCGCGACATCGCTTCTGCGACTCCATCTCCGCTTCTGCGAAGCCCACTGCCCAGTCGCACTCTCACACATGCGGAAATAATTTCTCTTCTGCGCCATCATAGGTGCGAGTCCCATTTGCACATCTGTGAAGCCAGCTGCTTCTGAGCTTCCCGACTCCGCAGGTGCGGTCCTGCTTCTGCGGCGACACGACCTCTTCTGCGGTCCCAGCACTAAAGAACCAGAATCGCTCCTACGCTTGCCTGGCCGCTTTTGCGGCATCACATATGCGACACTTTTTTCGCTGGTACGATTGCACCAGTACCCGGGCTCTTTAGCAATACAACAAAGCTCCAAAGTGATTAGCGACTCGTCCGAAACACATCTGAGGCCCCCGGGACCCCATATGAAATTACCAACAAGTTCCATAACATAATACGGACCTTTTCGGGGTCTCAAATCACACCAAACAACATCAAAATTGCGAACCGACGATCGAAACCTTTCTTTAAACTTTTAAACTTCGACGAACGCGTCCAAATCATACCAAAATATTCCGGATTGACGCCAAATTTTGTGTACAAGTCATAAATCACAATGCGAACCTATTCCAAGGCTGAAATCTCGAACGAACATCAATAACACCTGAATCCATTTCAAACCAAACTTAGGAAATTCAAAAACTTTCAAAATGCCAACTTTTCACAATAAGCGTTGAAATGCTTCCGGCCACCCGATACTCAACTCGAACACACGCCCATGTTCGAAATCATCATACGAATCTACTGGAATATTCGAATTCCGATTCTGGGGTTGTTTACTCAAAAGTCAAACCTTAGTAAATTCTTCCAACTTAAAGCTTCCGAAATTAAAATTTTCTTTCCAAATCAACTCTGAACTTCCCGAAATTCAATTTCGACCACACGTATAAGTCATAATACCTGAAGTGATGCTACTCAAGGTCTCAAACCGCTGATCGACATGGTAGAGCTCAAAATGACCGGTCAGATCGTTACAGGTAGTTGCGTAAAGTAAGAAGAAAGTCCTCTTTCAGACTAAATAGTAGTAAATCCTATTTTTCAGGATTAAAAATGGTTATTTGAATATGTACAAAGTCTTATTTCGATCAATTTTAAAATATAAGTTGTTATAGAATACTGAGTAAAGAAGGATTTAAATACTAACCTAGATCAAAGGAAGGATTTGAGTTAGCAAGTCTTATTTGAATATTAAGTAAGGAATGATTTTAAATTAATTTTCAATTAGAAATTTCTTATTTGAATACGTAGAATGTCCGATTTTCAATTAATTTTAAAATTGAGTAAAATTTTATTTAAAAATTCAAAAGTGAGATATCAAATTGACTTTTTTTACCATTTCAAAATAGAATTCTTAATGAATAATATTTTAATTACAATTAAACATTTAAAGCATATGATGAACTAATATTAATAATTTGAATCAATAAAAGATAATTTATTTCCTTTAATATTGAGAATAAATAATTAAGTATTTGAATTAACTGATTAGCAAAAATTCATTCAATTCTTTTTCAAATTAATCATATAAGAAAAAATTATTTTTTAAGTTGAAAAAACTCTTAGAATATATAAATATGTTCTCATTAGAAGAGCACTGCAGTGAGAGAAATAAAAAAAAACAAAGCAAAAATTAGTTGTATTATTGTATAAAAAGTCAAATTGATAAAAATTCAAATTTGAAGCACTGGGGATCAAATAGTAGAATACAAAAGGTTTCTAAATGAGTTATTATTAATTATTATTATTTTTACATTCATTTAAATAAATGACAACTTTTTATTTTTTAATGTATTAAAAATTGATTGTAAAATATTAACTAAAGATCATTGGTTATGTTTTTTTTTACATTCATTTCAATAAATGACAAATTCCTATTTCTTAAATACATTAAGCTATTTATTGTAAAATATTAACTAGATATTAGTTATTTTTAGAGTTAACATTGTTGCTTAGCAATTTTTTTCTAGGAACAACGTAGCCAACCTCTCATCCCCAATCTCTAATAGCCCACAAGACTCAGTTTTTCAATTAGTATTACTTGATAAATCAATGAAGAATTTTGATAAATGTATTTTTTTTGTGTTACTTATTTATTTTTAGTATTAAGTCATAAAATAACAATTTTCATAAGATATTCACATAGAAACTCTCACAAATCACAATAAGGCAGCAGAGAACTTTCATGGGACATGATTTCTTCAGTTATTGAACTTGTTAAATTGGGATCTAACATTCATAATTTTCAAGAACTTATATTTCTTTTATTTAATTGGTACTTTCTAACTTAAAATTAAGTAAATTTATTATTTAAAATTATTGATGTAATTTTTAAAAATTATGTACACATTAATGTAGGTACCCGCGCAAAGTGTGTGCCCTAAGTTTATTGTAATGATAAACAAAGGTGATAATATATATTAAGCTATATGTATACTATATTAAAAGCATGAATCCCTTAGCGAAAAATCGTTCTCCCTTTTCTACCCTTCGTAAGTATATTCTACTTTGGATAAAATTATAACTATAAACTCAAAAAAAAAATCCTATGGAATAAAACTAAAAATAGCCGTTTGTTTCCGTTTTAGTTGCATACGGCCTTTTATTTATTTAGGTTTAGGTTTCACTTTAAGTTTAGAATTCTTTTACCAATATATATTTACTTATGTCTCTTCTTTGTTTAGGTTTAGGATTTACTTTAGATTTAGGATCCTTTATCAAAATTTCCTTATGCTACAGATCTTTTGTAACAACTTTGTTTTCGTTTTAATTATTGTATGTAGCTTTATTTTGTTAACGACTTTTATTTTCATTTTAACTGTTGTAGGTATCTTACAATTGATCATTGGAAGAAGTTCTTAAAATTCGTGGGTTTGGATACGCCAGTAACAACGTCTCTAGAGGCAAAATTTATTTATATTTGAAGTAAACCTTTTAATCTTTAGTGTATTTTTGAAGTTAAGTAACAATAACGGCTCATGTATTCTTGACATACTATTACAAATTTAAAAGTTGTTAGTTTTGTGTTTTTTTTTTTTACAATTTTTCATATATGATTATCAGTTTAATGACCTATTTACAGATTTTGTACAAGTTGTTTAGACTTTAGATCATTGCATTCCGTAACAAAAAAATAGTTGGGCATTCTAACTCATAATATAAATTCAAGATCTTATTATTTCAAGATTATTTTACCTTATGTTTTATAATTAAAATTATTAATTATTGTGTCAGCTCAAATTGCTCAGTATATCAAATTCGAAACACGTGACTTGAGTATATTCAGGTGGACCAATTAAACTTTATAAGGAAAATATTACAAGATATAACTAGTAGTATCATCACTAGAAAATATAGAGAAGATAAAATTGGTTAGATAAAGTAATACTTTCATCTTCCAAAGTAAGTTGTGCGAAGGATAACTAGGAAGATATAACGGATAAAAGTTTCAAGAGACAAATATTTCAGTTGTTGTTAATCAATCATAGTAATAATTATCATGAATTATATGTTCTTTATTCAAGTTCCATAACAAGGAACAAAGTTTGTTAAAGTGATTTGAATAGTATTTGTAATAAGTTGGCTGGACTTGGTAACCAAAATGTCCTAAATGACATAACTATGGTCTGTAATATTCCTAAACAATGTATATTTTAATATACGTAATTTCCCTTTTCTGCTAAAAATAGTGCCATATAAAGATTAACGACCTTCTTTCAATACTATCCCCCTATAATATTTTGATATAATGAAATAGGTACTGAAAAAAACTATAAAAATACAAAACTGGACTCAATTAAACCCCTAAATATAATTTATATTTATATTTTTTTTTAAAAAAAAACTTGCAATTTTGTCTTAATTTTTATTATTTTATAATACAGACACGTATTTTGAATATTACTCACATATTTAAAAAAACATTTCTCATTGACACGAAATACACGTGCAACGCGCGTACCGATAGACTAGTTATAATTAATAATAATGTGATGACCCAATATGTCATATTGAATTTTAAACATTCATTTCTGTGTTCTGAGACCTCGAATAACACCTTTCAACATTTATCGACTTGCGTGCGTAGTCCGTAAATTTTTTCGAAAAGTTTCTATGTGAAAAATTTATTAAAATGTAAAATGAAGCTTTAAAACTCACTTGAGCTGACTTCGGTCAACATTTTGAGTAAACGGACTCGAATCAGTATTTTAACGGTTTCGGTGGGTATGTATGATAATTTTGGACTTAGGAGCGTGTCCGAAGAATTATTTGGAGGTCTGTAGTTAAATTAGGCTTGAAATAGCAAAAATAAAAATTTAAGTGTGGAAGTTTGATCGAGGAGTTGACTTTTAGATATCGGGGTCGGAATCCGATTTTGAAAATTTGAATAGGTCTGTTATGTGAATTATGACTTGTGTGCAAAATTTGAGATCAATCGGACTTGATTTGATAGGTTTCGGCATCGAATGTAGAAGTTGAAAATTCTTAAGTTTCCTTAAGCTTGAATTGGGGTATGATTCGTGGTTCTAGCATTGTTTAATGTAATTTGAGGTTTCGACTAAGTTCATATGATGTTTTAGGACTTGGTGGTGTATTTGGTTGAGGTCCCGGGGGTTTCGGGTGGATTCCGGATGGTTAACGGATCAAAATTTGGACTTAAGGAAAATCTAAAATTTTGGCCTTCTGGTGCAATCGCACCTGCAGATTTCTGACCGCAGGTGCGAGCTCGCTAGGGGCAGGGGTCAGACAACTAGTGGTGGAGGTCATGTCGTTAGAGGTGGAGGCCATCCAGCTAGAGGTCGTCCCAGGGACGCGATTCAGAGTGGTGGGGCCCAGCCTCGATTTTACGCTTTTCTAGCTAGGCTTGAGGCAGAATCATCTGATGCCATGGCCGAATCATCTGATGTCGTGATCACAGGTATTGTTCCAGTTTGCCATAAAGATGTTTCAGTTCTATTTGATCCAGGATCTACTTATTCCTATGTGTCATCTTATTTTGCTTTATATCTGGTGATGCCTCGTGATTCTCTGAGTGCTCCTGTGTGTGTGTCCACTCCGGTGGGAGATTCTATCGTGGTAGATCATGTCTATCATTCATGTGTGGTTACTATTTGGAGTCTTGAGACTAGTGTAGATCTTCTACTACTTGATATGGTAGATTTTGATGTCATATTGGGTATGGATTAGCTGTCACTTTATCATGCTATATTGGATTATCATGCCAAAACGGTGACCTTAGCCATGCCGAGATTGCCTCAGTTAGAGTGGAAAGGGATTCTTGGCCATTCTACCAGCAGGGTTATCTCTTATGTGAAGGCTCGACGTGGTCGAGAAGGGCTGTCTAGCTTATTTGGCTCATATTCGCGATTTTAGTGCGGATGTTCCTTCTATGGATTCAGTCTAGTTGTCCGTGAGTTTCCTGATGTATTTCCTGCAGATTTGCCGGGATGCCACCCGATAGAGATATTGACTTCTGTATTGATTTGGCTCCGGGAACCATGCCCATTTTTATTCCACCATACCGTATGGCCCCGCCGGAGGTAAATGAATTGAAGGATCAGTTACAAGACTTGCTTGATCAGGGATTTATTAGACCTAGCGTCTCGCCCTGAGGTGCACCAGTATTATTTGTAAAGAAGAAAGATGGTTCAATGCTGATGTTTATAGATTATCGGCAGTTGAACATAGCTACTATCAAGAACAAGTATCCGTTTCCAAGAATTGACGACTTATTCGATCAGCTTCAGGGTGCCAAGGTGTTTTCAAAGATTGATTTGAAGTCTGGTTACTATCAGTTGAAGATCATGGCATCTGATGTCCCTAAGACAACTTTTCGGACTCGGTATGGGCATTACGAATTCCTATTGATGTCATTTGGGCTGACAAATGCCCCAGCAGCATTTATGGATTTGATGAACCGGGTATTCAAACCCTATTTGGATTCTTTTATAGTTGTATTTATTTATGATATCTTGATTTACTCCAGCAGTCGAGAGGAGCATGAGCAACATAATTGTGCTTCAGACTTTGAAAAATAATCAGTTATATGCCAAATTTTTAAAATGCAAATTTTGGTTAGACTCAGTTGCCTTTTGGGGGCATGTTGTATCGGTAGAAGGCATAAAATGGATCCTAAGAAGATTGAGGCTGTTCAGAATTGGCCTAGACCTACTTCAGCTACAGAGATTCGTAGTTTCCTCGGTTTGGCAGGTTATTATCGCCGATTTGTGGAGGGTTTTCATCTATAGCATCTCCATTGACCAAATTGACCCAGAAGTGTGACCCATTCAGATGGTCAGACGAGTGTGAGTTGAGATTTCAGAGGCTCAAGACTGCTTTGACTACGACGCCAGTGTTGGTATTGCCCATAGGTTCAGGATCTTATACGGTGTATTGTGATACATCTTGCATTGGGCTTAGTGCAGTATTAATGCAAGATGGCAGAGTGATTGCATATGCGTCATGGCAGTTGAAGGTTCATGAAAAGAATTACCCTATCCATGACTTACAATTGGCAACCATTGTTCATGCACTGAAGATTTGGAGGCACTGCCTTTACGGTGTCTCGTGTGAGGTATTCACTAATCATCGTAGTCTATAGTATCTTTTCAAACAAAAATATCTCAATTTGAGGCAGCGAAGATAGTTGGAGTTGTTGAAAGACTATGATATCACCATTTTGTATCACCCCGGAAAGGCCAATATGGTGGCCGATGCCTTGAGTAGAAAGATTGTGAGTATGGGAAGCTTTACGTATATTCCGGTTGGTGAAAGGCCATTAGCTGCAGATGTTCAGACTTTGGCTAATCAGTTCTTGAGGTTAGATGTTTCAGAGTCCAATCGGATTCTAGCTTGCACAGTCGCCCGGTCTTCCTTGTATGAACGTATCAGAGAGCGACACTATGATGATCCTCATTTGCTTGTCCTTAAGGACACGGTGCAGAACGGTGGTGCCAAGCAGGTTGTTGTGGGGGAAGATGGAGTTTTGCGGATGCAGGGTCGTATATGTGTTCCTAATGTGGATGGGTTTCGTGAAATAATTCTTGAGGAGGCCCACAGTTCCCGGTATTCTATTCATCCGGGTACCGCCAAAATGTATCAAGATTTGCGGCAATATTATTGGTGGAGGAGAATGAAGAAAGATATAGTTGCATATGTAGCTCGGTGTCTAAATTGTCGGCAAGTCGAGTACGAGCATCAGAGGCCTGGTGGTTTGCTTTTTCCTGAGTGGAAGTAGGAGCGTATCACTATAGATTTTGTTGCTGGGCTCCCATGGACTCAGAGAAAGTTTGATGCAGTAGGGATCATCGTGGACAGGTTGACCAAGTCAACACATTTCATTCCAGTAGCAGTTACATATTCTTCAAAGCGGTTAGCTGATATTTACATCTGCGATATTGTCCGCCTTCACGGTGTGCCCGTGTCTATCATTTCTTATCGAGGTACACAGTTCACCTCGCACTTCTGGAGGGCTGTACAGTTGAGTTAGGCACACGGGTTGAGTTGAGTACAATATTTCACCCACATACAGACGGACAGTCAGAGCGCACTATTCAGATATTGGAAGATATGTTTTGCGCTTGTGTTATAGACTTTGGAGGTTCTTGGGATCAGTTTTTGCCCCTTGGGGAGTTTGCCTATAATAACAGCTACCAGTCTAGCATTCACATGGCTCCGTATGAAGCATTATACGGGAGGCGATGTCGTTCGCTAGTTGGCTGGTTTGAACCGGGAGAGGCTCGGTTATTGGGTACCGATTTGGTACAAGATGCCTTGGATAAGGTCAATGTTATTCAAGATTGACTTCGCACAGCTCAGTCTAGGAAAAAGAGTTATGCCGACCGTAAAGTTTGTGATGTTGCATTCATGGTTGGAGAAAGAGTATTGCTCCGGGTTTCACCTATGAAGGGTGTAATGAGGTTCGGAAAGAAGGGCAAGTTGAGTCCTAGGTATATCGGACCCTTTGAAATTCTTGAAACGGTAGGTGAAGTAGCCTACAAACTTGCATTATCACCTAGTTTATCAGTAGTTCATCAGGTGTTCCATGTGTCTAATATCATGGTGATGCGTCCCATGTGTTAGATTTCAACTCAGTCCAATTGGACAAGGATTTGACTTATGAAGAGGAGTCGGTAGCTATTCTAGCCTGGCAGGTCCGACAGTTGAGGTCTAAGAGTTATCCATCAGTTCGAGTGCAATGGAGAGGTCAGCCAGTAGAAGCAGCTACTTGGGAGTCCGAGTCGGACATGCGGAGTAGATACCCATACCTTTTCACCAGCACATGTACTTTTTCTAATTCCGATCGAGGACGAACGTTTGTTTTAGAGGTGGAGAATGTGATGACCCAATATGTCATTTTAATTTTAAACATTCATTTCTGTGTTCTAAGACCTCGAATAGTACCTTTCAGGATTCCTCAACTTGCGTGCGCAGTCCGTAAATTTTTTCGAAAAGTTTTTATGTGAAAAATTGATTAAAATGTGAAATAGAGCTTTAAAACTCACTTGAGTTGACTTCGGTCATCATTTTGAGCAAACGGACCCGGATCAGTATTTTAACGGTTCCGGTGGGTACATATAGTAATTTTAGACTTAGGAGTGTGTCCGAAATATTATTTGGAGGTCCGTAGTTAAATTAGGCTTGAAATGGCTAAAATAAAAATTAAGTTTGTAAGTTTGACCGGGGAGTTGACTTTTTGATATCGGGGTCAGAATCCGATTCTGGAAATTTGAATAGGTCTGTTATGTGAGTTATGACTTGTGTGCAAAATTTGAGGTCAATCAGACTTGATTTGATAGGTTTCGGCATCGAATGTAGAAGTTGAAAATTCTTAAGTTTTCTTAAGCTTGAATTGGGGTATGATTCATGGTTCTAGCATTGTTTAATGTGATTTGAGGTTTCGACTAAGTTCGTATGATGTTTTAGGACTTGTTGGTGTATTTGGTTGAGGTTCCGGGGGCCTCAGGTGGATTCCGGATGGTTAACGGATCAAAATTTGGACTTAAGAAAAATCTAAAATTTTGGCCTTCTGGTGCAATCGCACCTGCGGATTTCTGACCGCATGTGCGAGCTCGCAGAAGCGGATGGACCGCATAAGTGGAAGGCACATCGCAGAAGCGCGACCACAGAAGCGACGCAATAGTCGCAGATGCGGCATGGGCTAAGGGGGCCTTGGACCGCAGAAGCGGATGCTTCTTCGCATAAGCGGACTATTGTCCGCAAAAGCGAGCCAACCGCAGAAACGACCTCCACCCTTGCATCTGCGAGACAGCTGATGCGGCCAAGTGCATCGCAGATGCGGAAACAGTGGCAGTGTTAAAAAACAAAAGGGTTCTGAGATTTTTCTCATTTTTGGAAATTTTAAGTATGGGTTGGGGCAATTTTTGAGCAAGAATTCACAGAAAAACTTGAAGTAAGTCACTTGTGGTCATTGTTAGTCAATAATATTGAATTACCATCAATTATTCCAACTAGATTACGTATTTTTGAGGTGATATTCGAGGATTTGGGAGGGATTAGAAAATAAGATTTGGGGATTTGAAGGTCGAGTTGATGTCGGAATTTGATAAAATTTATATGATTAGACTAGTGTTTGAGTGGACTTTCGTATTTTGTAACTTGTATCGGGTTCCGAGACGTGGGCCCCACGAGCGATTTTTGAGTACAATTTCATATTTTTGTTGGAAAATTAATATTTTCATATGGAATTAATTCCTATAATTTGTATTGACTAGATAGAATTAATTGTGACTAGATTTGAGGCGTTCGGGCACTAATTCATGAGGCAAAAGTGTATTGGAATCTAAAGTTGGTTGCAAATCGAGGTAAGTGTCGTGGTTAACCTTGACTTGAGGGAATAAGACTTGTTTGTCTATTTGCTACTTGATTTAATGTGCGGGTATAACATATATATGAGGTGACGAGTACTTATACATTGTGGTTGAGGCAAAGCATGCGGGTGGAATTTGTTTATTGTGAATAATTACCTATTTAATTAAGATATTCCTGTTTAAGTTATTATTGTTTATTTGATCATTTTTCATGAAATTATTGCCAATTTAATTATTGTTGAATATTTTGGAAGGTGAGGTCGGTATTCTGGTATTGAATTGATTGATAAGTATATATCCCCGCATTTTAATACTCTTCCGAATTTATATCATTATTTTCATGGTAAGGAAGAGTGTAAAAGCACGAAGGGTAATGCCGTGTCATTTATATTATTTATATTATCCTTAACATGGTGAGAAAGAGTGTAAAAGCACGAAGGGTGATGCCGTTCCATAAGAGAGTTAAAGCACGAATGGTTATACCGTGCCAGAAGAGAGTTAAAGCACAAAGGGTGATCCTCTGCCAATCTTATTATTTATTTATAAATTTATGGGAAGAATGAGAGTAAAAGCACGAAGGGGTGGTGCCGTGCCATTTTCATATTATCAGCTGCTCATTTTATTATTGATGAATTAATTGGTTGCTACGTGACACTTTTCCTACTGAAATTTCTATATCAATCTCCTTCGCATGTTCCCTCCCAAATTTATAAATTGTTAATTATTGTGTTATTGTTGCTTCGTATTTATATATGCTTGTACATGTTGTTTACGTACGTGTCTCGTCATAGCCTCGTCACTACTTCGTCGAGGTTAGGCTCGACACTTACAGAGTACATGTGGTCGGTTGTACTCATACTACAATATGCTCTTCTTGTGCAGATTTTGGAGTTGGTCCCAATGGCGTACCATAGACTTGCTCGGATTCAGCTACCCAGATGAGACTTGAGGTATAACTGCACAGCGTCCGCAGTTCTGAAGTCCCCTTCTATCTTATCTTAGCTGTGTATTATCTTTCAAATAACTTGAATTTTATTCAGACCTATATTTGTATTTTTCTAGTAGCTCGTGCACTCGTGACACCAGATTCGAGATGTATTTTGATGATTCGGTAGTTATGGTCTTCCGCACTTTATTTCAGTAATTAACTTCCGTTTAATTTAATTTTTTTAAAAATAATTAAGATTATTCTAACGTTGGCTTGCCTAGCAAGTGAAATGTTAGGCGCCATTACCGTCCTGAAGGTGAGAATTTCAGATCGGGACAAATAAGAATGCATACATTATGTGTTCATTAATTTGTTATAAATACTTTTGTTTCATCGTGGTTTGATATAAATACTTAATATGGATAATTTTTATTTTTTTATTTTTTTATTTTTTATAATCTCCTCTTCTTTGATTTTCCTTTGATCCCATTGTTAGAGCTATTGCTCCTTTGAAGATTCATACACACGACCTGGAATTATAAATGGGGGATGCTGACCATCTAAGTAACTCCTCTCGTCAATATGGACAATTGATATCCATAGACTTTCGCTCTTATCCTATCCATTCTCTTTTTGATTACTGAAATGAAAGCTTTGCCCTATCGTTTTATGCTCTTCACATGGCAACATTCGACGCACAATTTGATTACCGAAAGCTATTCGTTTTTAATGGAATTAATTTAGAGATTAGGGGAAATAATAAAAAATATTGAAGTTTATCATTTAAGGATTCAACCTTCGGCAAAAAATAGGAGTTTTAAAGGAGGCGTATACACTAGACACGTCATATTAGAAGCTTGCTCAAAATCTAAAAAGGATATACGTAATTAGTTGAGATGTACGCAAGCCGGTTCGGATATCAACTTTATAAATGAAAAAAGGAATATTTTCTAATTTTGACGTGATTGCGCTCGTCAAATGTCGACAATTAGTTGGATTGTAGTCAGTACCACCGAAAGATGATGAAATTCAAAGTGCCTGACCTCAAATTAAGTCTAAGCTTGTTTACCCTTAAAAATAGATAATAATTGAATTTATATGCTATTTTGAGGATACGTGGACTAATTAAATAGAAGTGATCAATGATGTTAGATAAGCAAATAAAAGATAGAGTAAATAGCCAAACCAATGATGATGATGATAATAAGTCCGAGTTCGGTTAAAGGCTTAACAAGAAATCTGCCATCTGTCCGAGCCAACACTTATGAAGAACTTATGAACGAAAGCAAGAACTTTGAATAACTTTTAGAAATAGAGAGAACAAATATATATTGCCTTGGTATGCGTGTTATAAAAGTGTTTAATGAATAGTCAGCTGCCCCTTTATATAGAATGAAAGTTTTACCCTAAGTACAATTCTAAAAAAGGTAAAAATCCTTTTTTTCGCTAATTACTGATATACTGCTGATACGGACCGAGATTCACGTTGTGATATCCGGTTGGCACAGATATCACGGCCCTTTGTTAATCGTGTGCGGTTGTTTGGCAATGCTTTCTGAGGTCTCATTATTCGAATCAGGTCCTGGGACATGATCTCGATGGCTCCGGGGGCAGGTGTTTTGTCCGGGCTATGATACGGGCGACTCCCGGCTTCGATCTCGACTACACACAGTTATGTCCTCTCTTCATTCGCCCCACCGGAAAATCGGGGTGCTCATTACCTCTAGTTTTACCCGTATACATCCCCTCATTTCTCACAGGGTAGATTTGCCAAAACGATGAGAAACGACATATGTTTTCCGGTTCCTTCTTCCGTATGTTATAACGAAAACGACAAAGAAGCCGAAATGTCCCGTTAATCGCATCATTCTGACTTTGGACACGTGTCAACCATCGGCTGGTTGCCTCCGAATGCGAAGCGACATGAATTTTTTCTATAAAAGCTCATATCCTTTGTTTTTTTCCTACTTTCCGACCAAGCTTCTACCTTCGATCTTTTAAGTTATTACCAACTTTCTTTAAACTTTCACATCTTCATCCTTCTTCTTCAAGTTTTCCTAGCAATTTCTAGGTTTTTACCCAGATTTTCCCAAATCATTACACTCAACTCTTTATCTATCCATTTTTCTTCAAATCCTCAAACATTTCCAGATAGAAATGGCAAAAACATCTAAATCAGTTCCTCAACAGGCTGCTTCTTCTTCCCACCGACTGCTGATATCGAGGTGGTCACTCTCGAAATAGTTACCCTCGAGACGGCTGCTCCTGATGTTCCTATCGACAAACCGGCCCCTGAGCCCCCCATGAAAATGTTTATTCACGGGGGCAACTCGACTGTAGACGACTTTAAGGTCGAAGAACCCTCATGCAAACAAGACCGGGGTGAATGGGCATCAAGGTACATATGCTCCTTGACCGAAGATGTCCTTCCCATAGTCTGAAGGGACTGTAATTGGGAAGGTAAGGATGTAGTAGTCCCCGGGACCGAGGATGCCATTACTACCCACGTAGAGGGGTACTTAAGTGTTTACACTTACCCTTTCACACTCGATCCGGTGGACCCGATTGTTTTGGATTTTTACAGGAGGTGAGAAGTATGCCTCGGGCAAATCCATCCGTCTCTGTGGAGGATCGTGATCCTCCTTCGTTACTTCGTGAACAAGACTAAATCTCGTCGATTCACCATCGATCATCTGCTCCATTTATACATTCCCCAAATTTTCCGAGGGGAACTGAAAAAGCTTACTCGTCGGGCCAGCAAGGCCCCATTTTCGAGCATTGTTGAAGACTGGGGCTGGCAGGGACGCTTCGTTTGAGTGAAGACCGAAGACTTGATCCCTCCTGAGTCCATGCCATTCCCTGAGAAATGGAATGTATGTCGTAAGTACAGTCTCTTCTTAAGCATTAATTTTTTATTCATTTCCTTTCTTCCCATTTGCACTTGTGGTTGTGCAGCCGTTGATCGGGTTCCAAATGCTATCCCCCGGTTCAAGGATGGATCGAGGGTATCTGCACACATATGACGTACTCCGAGCGTGCATGGCGCAAACTCTCGAAGGGCCGATGGGAGGTCCGTTCTCATGATAAGATCTCTCTCTCAATAGTTAATACCATGCTCCTAACTTTCGTCATACTGATTTTCCTTCCCCATTTGTTTTTGTAGGTTTTCCTAATACCACTGAACTTAGGCCTTTGGAAGGGGACGAGGGCGTGTCTTTGTCCGTTGATCCCTCCTTTACGGGATATCCCGGGGCTTCTGTGGACGAAAAGTAAAAGAAGAAAAGAAAGGCTTCGAGCTCCCTGACCTCCGTGGTAAAGCCAAAGAAAAGAGTGGCCCGTAAGCCCAAGAAGAGCTCCAATTCTTGGGTGTTGGATTCTGATTCGCTTATTCAGATCAGGGACGAACCCGAAGAAGACGACATTTTCATTGCCCATGGATCGACTCCACATGGGGAGGAGGCGACAGCCGAGGGGGAGATTCGTGAGGTCGACCTCCCTCAGATGTGAGAGGTCGATGTGAAGACAGGGGATGAGACCCCACGGGACGC
Source organism: Nicotiana tomentosiformis (assembly GCF_000390325.3). Taxonomy (NCBI): domain Eukaryota; kingdom Viridiplantae; phylum Streptophyta; class Magnoliopsida; order Solanales; family Solanaceae; genus Nicotiana; species Nicotiana tomentosiformis. The sequence goes on along the minus strand of NC_090823.1, from coordinate 117,575,736 downwards.
TGGCTCCGCTCGAAAGGAAGCTCCCGGTATAATAAAGATTGCGGGGATGCCCTCCTACACTGAGTCCATGCTCGAGGAGGCTCAAGCAGGAAAGGAGAAGTCCAATGAAGGTTTTCATAGCGCGGACGATCCCCTTCATTCCTTTTTTGATGGTGTGGACTCGCCCGCTTTAGAAGCTTTTTTCCGGCTGGTCGACCTGGAAGTTCTGAAGAAGGACACACCCTTGGAAATCGGTGGGCCAAGTTCGAACCCGAAATTGATCAATCAGTTTCCTGCTTCGAGTGTGGACCCCGGTCGCAAGAGATCGGTTATTTTTACCATCCCGGGTTCTTTCTGCTCATGTGGGGATAGCCAGCTACCTCCAATGCCTGGTGACTAAGGAGGACTATGCAAAAATGAATGAGTTGAACATTTCGTGCCTTTTCAACGAGGCGCAATAGGCGCTGAATTGGGTAAGGCATCACTACATTCTTTGAATTTCACTAGGTTTTGATATTTCTCACGTTTTTCACTGTTTGGTAGGCTTCGGTACTTCACCATGAGAGCTCCTCTGGTTATGGGTCGAGGTCAATCAGAGTGTGGGAACATTGGTCACATCAGGAGTTATTGCCCTAGATTAGCGAGTAACAGATCTCGGCAAGATTCCCGTGCCATCATACCGGCACCGGTTGCTTCATCGCCTGCTCAGCCAGCTAGAGGTAGGGGTCAGGCAGCTAGAGGTGGAGGTCAAGCCATTAGAGGTGGAGGTCAGCCATTAGAGGTGGAGGTCAGACCGTTAGAGGTGGAGGCCAGCCTGTTAGAGGCCGTCCCAGAGACGCAGTTTAGAGTAGTGGGGCCTAGCCCCGGTTTTATGCTTTTACAGCTAGGCCTGAGGCCGAGTCATCTGATGCTGTGATCACAGGTATTATTCTAGTTTGCCATAGAGATGCTTCAGTTCTATTTGATTCAGGATCTACTTATTCCTATGTGTCCTCCTATTTTGCTTCATATTTGGTTGTGCCTTGACATTCTCTAAGTGCTTCTGTGTGTGTATCTACACCGGTGGGAGACTCTGTTGTAGTAGATCATGTCTATCATTCGTGTATGGTTACTATTGGTAATCTTGAGACTAGTGTGGATCTTCTACTTCTTGATATGGTAGATTTTGATGTCATCTTGAGTATGGATTGGCTGTCTCCTTATCATGCTATATTGGACTGTTATGCCAAGACAGTGACCCTAGCTATGCCGGGGTTACCTCGGTTAGAGTGGAAAGGAACTCCTGGCCATTCTGCCAGCAGGGTTATTTCTTATATGAAAGCTCGGTGTATGGTAGAGAAAGGGTGTCTAGCCTATTTGGCTTATATTCGCGATCCCAATGCGAATGTCCCTTCTATGGACTCAATACCAGTTGTTCGTGAATTTTCAGAAGTATTTCCTGCAGATCTGCTAGGGATGCCACCCGACAGAGATATTGACATTTGTATTGATTTGGCTCCGGGCACTCAGCCCATTTCTATTCCACCATACCGTATGGCCCCGCCAGAGTTGAAAGAATTGAAAGAGCAGTTACAAGCCTTGCTTGATCAGGGATTCATTAGACCCAGTGTCTCGCCCTGGGGTGCACCAGTATTATTTGTAAAGAAGAAAGATGGCTCGATGCGGATGTGTATAGATTATCGGCAGTTGAACAAGGCCACTATCAGAAACAAATATCCGCTGCCAAGAATTGATGACTATTTGATCATCTTCAGGGTGCCAAGGTATTTTCGAAGATTGATTTGAGATCTGTTTACCATCAGTTGAAGATTAGGGCATCTAATGTCCCTAAGAAAGCTTTTTGGACTCGGTACAGGCATTACGAGTTCCTAGTGATGTCATTTGGGTTGACAAATGATCTAGCAACATTTATGGATTTAATGAATCGGGTATTCAGGCCTTATTTGGATTCTTTTGTGGTTGTATTCATTGATGATATCTTGATTTACTCTAGCAGTCGAGAGGAGCATGAGCAGCATCTTCGAAGTGTGCTCCACACCTTGAAGAATAATCAGTTATATGCCAAATTTTCAAAATGCGAGTTTTGGTTAGACTCAGTTGCTTTTTTGGGGCATGTTGTATCGGCAGAAGGCATAAAGGTGGATCCTAAGAAGATTGAGGCTGTTCAGAATTGGCCTAGACCTACTTCAGTTACAGAGATCGGAGTTTTCTGGGTTTAGCATGTTATTATCGTCGGTTCGTGGAAGGGTTTTCATCTATAGAAAGCACATTGACCAGACTAACCTAGAAGGGTGTTCCATTCAGATGGTTAGACGAATGTGAGTTGAGCTTTCAGAAGCTCAAGCCCGCTTTGACTACGGCGCCAGTATTGGTATTACCCACAGGCTCAGGATCATATACGGTATATTATGATGCATCTCACATTGGGCTTGGTGCAGTATTAATGCTAAATGGCAAGGTAATTGCATATGTGTCGCGTCAGTTAAAAGTTCACGAGAAGAATTATCCTGTTCATGACTTAGAATTGGCAGCCATTGTTCATGCACTGAAGATTTGGAGGCATTACCTCTACGGTGTCTCGTGTGAGGTATTTACTGATCATCGTAGCCTCCAGTATCTGTTCAAACAAAAGGATCTTAATTTGAGGCAAAAAAGATGGATGGAGTTGTTGAAAGACTATGATATTACCATTTTGCATCACCCCGGAAAGGCCAATGTAGTGGCTGATGCTTTGAGTAGAAAGACTATGAGTATGGGCAGTCTTGCGTATATTCCGGTTGGTGAGAGACCATTAGCTGCAGATGTTCATACTTTGGCTAATCAGTTCGTGAGGTTAGATGTTTCAGAACCCAGTCGGGTTCTAGCTTGTACAGTCGCTCGGTCTTCTTTATATGAGTGCATCAGAGAGAGGCAGTATGATGATCCTCATTTACTTGTCCTTAAGGACATGGTGCGGCACGGTGATGCCAAACAGGTTGCTATGGGGGAAGATGGGGTTCTGCGAATGCAGGGCCATATTTGTGTGCTTAATGTGGATGGGCTCCGTGAATTAATTCTTGAGGAAGCACACAGTTCCAGGTATTCTATTCATCCAGGTACCGCTAAAATGTATCAAGATTTGCGGCAACATTATTGGTGGAGGAGAATGAAAAAGGATATAGTTGCACATGTAGCTCGGTGTCTGAATTGTCAGCAAGTTAAGTACGAGCATCAGAGACCTGGTGGTTTGCTTCAGAAGTTAGAAATTCCTGAGTGGAAGTGGGAGCGTATCACTATGGATTTTGTTGTTGGGCTCCCACAGACTCAGAGAAAATTTGACGCAGTTTAGGTCATTGTGGACAGGTTGACCAAGTCAGCCCATTTCATTCCAGTGGCAATTACCTATTCTTCAGAGAGGTTAGCTGAAATTTACATTCGTGAGATTGTCCGCCTTCACGGTATGCCCGTGTCTATTATTTCAAATCGAGGTACGCAGTTTACCTCACATTTCTGGAGGGCTGTACAGCATGAGTTAGGCACGCGGGGTGGAGTTGAGTACAACATTTCATCCACAAACAGACGGACAATCAGAGCGCACTATTCAGATATTGGAAGATATGCTTCGCGCTTGTGTTATAGACTTTGGAGGTTTTTGGGATCATTTCTTGCCACTTGCGGAGTTTGCTTATAATAATAGCTACCAGTCGAGCATTCAGATGGCTCCATATGAGGCATTATACGGAAGGCGATGCCGATCGCCAGTTCGTTGGTTTGAACTGGGAGAGTCTCAGTTGTTGGGTACCGATTTGATATGGGATGCCTTGGAAAAGGTCAAGATTATTCAGGATCGACTTCGCACAACTCAGTCTAGGCAAAAGAGTTATGTCGACCATAAAGTTCGTGATATTGCATTCATGGTTGGAGAAAGAATATTGCTCCAGGTTTCACCAATGAAAGGTGTAATGAGATTCGGAAAGAAGGGCAAGTTAAGCCCTAGGTATATCGGACCCTTTGAAATTCTTGAAAGGCTGGGTGAAGTAGCCTACACGCTTGCATTACCACCTAGTTTATCAGCGGTTCATCTGGTGTTCCATGTGTCTATGCTCCGGAAATATCATGGTGATCCGTCCCATGTGTTAGATTTCAGCTCACTCCAATTGGACAAAGATTTGACTTATGAGGAGGAGCCGGTGGCTATTCTAGCCTGGCAGGTCCGACAGTTGAGGTCAAAGAATTATTCTTCAGTTCGGGTGCAATGGAGAGGTCAGCCGGTAGAGGCATCTACCTGGGAGTCCGAGTCGGACATGCAGAGTAAATATCCACACCTTTTCTCCAGCTCAGGTACTTTTTCTAACTCCGTTCGAGGACGAACATTTGTTTTAGAGGTGGAGAATGTGATGACCCAAAATGTCATCTTTAAATTTAATAAGTAATTCTGTTTTCTAAAACCTCGAAAAGCACCATTTATCATTTCTCGACTTGCGTGTGCAGTCCGTACATTTTTCCGAAAAGTTTTTATGTGAAAAATAGATTAAAATAGGAAATAGAGCTTTAAAACTCAACTAAGTTGACTTTGGTCAACATTTTGAGCAAACAGATCCGGATCAGTGTTTTGAAAATTCCCGTAGGTCCGTATCATGATTTGAGACTTGGGCGTATGTCCGGAATCTAATTCCGAGGTCCCTAGCTCGAGATATAGAATTTTGATGAAAAATTAAAAGCTTGAAAGCTTAATGATTTTTAAGAAATTACTGATATTGAATTTATTGACATCGGGTCCATATTTTGGTTCTGGAGCCCGATATAGGTCCACTATAATATTTATGACTTGTATGCCGAATTTGGTGAGAATCGGAGTTGATTTGACATCATTCGGACGTCCGGTAGTAAAAATATAAGTTTTAAAGTTTTCTTAAAAATTTCCTTTGATTTGGTGTCTGATTCGTAGTTCTAGGTATTATTTTGGCGATTCGATCGCGCGAGCAAGTTCTTATGATGTTTTAGAACTTGTGTACATGTTTGGTTTGGAGCCCCGAGGGCTCGGGTGAGTTTCAGATAGGCTACGGGATGATTTCGGACTTAGGAAATCTGGTTTTCTGCAAACTTCAGATTTTTGGTGTGTTCTTCTTCGCGTTCGCGAAGGTACTCTCGCGAACGCGAAGAGCGAATTGGGCTGGCACGTTTTGTGCTTCGCGTTCGCAACATAGTAATCGCGTTCGTGAAGGTTTGAGGTCCAAAGCTTCGCCTTCGTGATAGAAGCCTCGCGTTCGCGAAGGGAAAGAGACTGGCCAGGAAACATTAGCCTTCGCGTTCGCGTAGGGCATCTCGCATTCGCGAAGGCCAAGCCAGGCATGCATCGCGTTCGCGAGGTAGCCCTCGCGTTCGCGAAGAGTAAAATTTGACAGCACATAATTGTGCTTCGTGAACGCGAGGCACTGACCGCGTTCGCGAAGGGTAAAAATCCCAGAAACAGAACTTAAGTTCTCGAAATGGGGTTTCGATCCATTTTCAATTCTTTCCCATTTTTGAGCTCGGGTAAGGCGATTTTTGGACGATTTTCACGGAAAAATATTGGGGTAAGTGTTCCTTATCCTATATTGATTATATTTCATGATTTCATACTCATTTATATCATGAATCCGTGAATTTATGGAAGAAAAATCAGATTTTTATAAAATCTTCCAAAAATAAAAAATTAAGATTTGAAGGTCCATTTGATATCGGAATTGGACAAATTTGGTATGGTTGAACTCGTATCGGAACGGGTGTTCGGATTTCGTGAGTTTTTCCGGGATGTGAGACATGAGTCCCACTGCCGAATATTTTAATGAATTTTCGATTTTTATCCGAAAAATTTGTAAATTCATATGGAATTAATTTCTATGATTAGTATTGAATATATTGAATTGTTTGTAAATAGATTTGAAGCTTTCGGAGGCAAATTTAAAAGGAAAAGTTGTGGTTAAATAATTGATTGGAATTTGCAAAGCGAGATAAGTGTCGGGGTTAACCTTGACTTGAGGGAATAGAACCCTTACATTGTTTGTTATGTGAATTGCATGTAAACGACGTATAAGCGAGGTAACGAGTGTCTATACGTCGTCAAATTAATTGTTTGTCTACTTACTTGAAAAATCATAAATTATTTGTAATCATAAATTAATTATTATAATAATTATTTCTCTCTTATTCTTTGCAAATATAAATTCTTGAATTCCTGCATTAATTGTTACATGCTATTTGAATTATGTGCCTTAATTGTTATTTGACATTTAGCATAATAAATATTAAACTGCCTATTTGCTCCCTGATTTCCATAATAATTTGCTATTTGTCATTGTTTGCTTCATAATTAAACCATAATTATTGTATGCTTGTTGTCTTGTAATTTTATATTAATTGTTACATTTATTGGGAAAATTTCTTCTATAAGAATTGGTAAATGAAAATGTTGGAGGAGCGGGTTGTACGCCGCATCATGATTGATTATAATGAATATATTGGAGGATCGGGTTGCACGCCGCAACAGACTTATTAAAAGTCTATATTGGAGGATCGGGTTGCACGCCGCAACAGACTTATTAAAAGTCAATATTGGAGGATCGAGTTGCACGCCGCAACAGACTTGTTAAAAAGTTAATATTGGAGGATCGGGTTGCACGCTGCAACAGACTTGATTAAAATGAATATGTTGGAGGAGCGGATTGCATGCCGCAACAGAATTGAATGTGAATATATTGTGAGAGCGAGTTGCACGTTGCAACAGAATTAGTGAAAATGATAATTGGTTATGACTGCTGAGTTGCCTTCAATTATTGTAAATGAATTACCTGATTTATTTCTATTATTGTTGTTGTTACTAATATTGCGTACAGGTTAATATAAGTGAACCGCCTTAGCCTCGTCACTACTTCGTCGAGGTTAGGCTCAGCACTTACTAGTACATGGGGCCGGTTGTACTGATACTACACTCTGCACTTCTTGTGCAGATTTTGGAGTTGGTCCCAGTGGTGTACCATAGACTTGCTCGGATTTCAGCTACCAGAGGAGACTTGAGGTATAACTGCATGGCGTCCGCAGTTCTGAAATCCCCGTCTATTGTACTTTAGCTGTGTGTTTATTTCCAGACAGCTTTATTTTATTCAGACTTTTATTTGTATTTACTCTAGAAGCTCGTGCACTTGTGACACTAATTCTGGGATGGTATTTAGACACCGTTATTATTATGGATTATTTCAAAATTGCTTCCGTATTTGCTTCCTTGTTATTAATAAATTTAAAAATTATTTTAAAAATAGATAATGTTATTCTAACGTTGGCTTGCCTAGCAAGTAAAATGTTAGGTGCCATCACGGTCCGAAGGTAGGAATTTCGTGTCGTGACATAGGCACATGTTCGTATTTGGATTTGGAAGTCTGTAGGACAATTCGGTGCATTTTGGCGAAAGTTGAAAAATATAAGATTTTTGGAAAGTTTGACCGGGAGTTGACTTTATTGATATCGGGGTCGGAATACGATTCTGAAAATTGGAACAGCTCCATTCTGGAAATTGACTTTACTCTAAGTACAATTCTAAAAAAGGTAAAAATCTTTCTTTTTACTAATCACTGATCTACTGCTGATACGGGCCAAGATTCACGCCGTGATATCCGGTTGGGCACGGATATCACGGCCCTTTGTTAATCGTATGCAGTTATTTGGCAATGCTTTATGAGGTCTCATTATTCGAATCAGGTTCGGGGGCATGATCTCGATAGCTCCGGGGGCAGGTATTTTTTTTCGGGTTGTGATACGGGTGACTCCCGGCTTCGATCTCGACTACACGCAATTATGTCCTTTCTTTGTTCGCACCATCGGGAAATCGGGGTGCTCATTACCCCGGTTTCACCCGTATACAAAGCTTTTTCCAATTTTAAAATATTTGCTATGTCAAAGGTCATTTGTCACTACTTAGCAAGTGCATGATGCTATTAGCGCTTCATGTGAAATTAATACTTTTCCACGTTTCAAAAGTTTTAACCTATAGAGCCGGCACGAAAAAAATAGTTTAATGGTATATACTTAGTAGGTGTTTGGACATAAAAATTATAATTAAAAAAAAGTATTTGGAGCTAATTTAAAAAATAATATTTGAAATTAGAAATTATGTTTGGACATGTATTTCACTTGAGAAAATGTTTCAATTTTATAAGTTGAGACCAAAATTTCTGAAATTTTTAAAAAGTGGTTTTTGGAAAACTCATTTTTGAATTTTTTTTAAAAAATTTACAAATTTTCATGGACAAACATATTTTAAAAAATAATCAAAAATTTGAAAAAAAATATCTATGGACAAATGGGTCCTTAATATGTATTTTATAAATAAATAATTATGGTTTAAATTTGTAATATTGCGATTAAAATTGTTTTATGTTCACTAGCCAACTATGTTTGTGGATACGCAAAACCTTCGAAGCTTGAAGAGCTAATTAACCATCTTATTTATAAACTGTTAGGATCGGAAATCCGGGTAGTGCGAAATTTAGCCAAACAACGGTATAATGATAATAACAAAGACAATGGAAGTTGATAATAACGGCAATTAAAGAATATAAAAAAGACACAAATTTAACGTGGTTCGGTCAAGGTGACCTACGTCCACAAGCGGAGATGAGCAATTTCACTATACCAATAAGAGTACAAAAGAGAGAACAAAATTAGAGTAAATATTCTAATTAATCCCAAATACCCCAAGAGAATAACATCACAAGATCACTCCAAAGAAAGGGTTCACACAAGTATTTTCTAATACTCACTCTCTTACAAAATACTCTATAATGAAATAAAGGAGGAGAAAGAAAGACAAGAGTGAAAAGCTCTTGAATTGGTGTGTTTGCAAATGAGGAGAAACTCCTCTATTTATAGCAAGAAATCCTTGGCCTAATAATGGATATTATGTCATGACAAATGTCATGATCCACAAATTTATTATAATGGATATTATGTTATGGCAAATGTCATAAACCACAAATTTGTTATAATGAATATTATGTCATGGCAAATGTCATGAAAATTTGGCCATATTACAAATCTCCACCTTGGCCTAATTTTGGCTTATAGTAAATTTGCTCCACTTTCTCCGCAAAAACCCCAATGGGCAAAATCATTCTTCATAAATGCCAATCAAGTTCAGGCAAAGCTTGAACTTGGATACTGGAAGAGGTTTTGTGAACATGTCAGCAAGATTGTCTCTAGTGTTGATCTTCTGAACAGAGACTTTTCTTTCAGTAATGGTTTCTCAGATGAAATGATACTTTATATCAATGTGCTTCGTCCTCTCATGATACATTTGATCTTTAGTCAAGTGAATGGCACTTTGACTATCACAGAAAATGGTAATACCACCTTGGTGTAAACTGAGTTCCGCAAATAGACCCTTCAACCATAAAGCTTCTTTGATCGCCTCGGTCACTACCATATATTCTGCTTCAGTAGTAGATAAAGCTACTACATGTTGTAATGTAGCTTTCCAACTAATAGCGCAACCCCCGGTGCAAAATACATAGCCTGTCAGTGATCTTCTTTTGTCAAGATCACCTGCATAATCTGAGTCTACAAAACCAACCAAAGTGTTAGTATTTCTCCCAAACTCCAAACATGTGTTTGAAGTACCTCGCAAGTATCTGAGAATCCATTTCACAGCATGCCAATGTGCTTTACCAGGGCAAGACATATACCGGCTTACCACGCTCACTGCTTGTGAAATGTCTGGACGTGTACAAACCATTGCATACATAATACTGCCGACTGCACTGGAATAAGGAACCTTTGCCATGTACCTCTCTTCTTCCTCTGACTGTGGGAACTGAGCAGCTGATAACTTAAAATGAGCAGCAAGAGGGGTACTAACTGGTTTAGCATCTTTCATGCCAAACCTCTCCAAAACTTTCTCCAAGTACTTCTTCTGGGTCAGAAATAGCCTATTGGCTTTTCGATCTCTTTTGATCTCTATGCCAAGGATTTTCTTAGCTGCTCCCAAATCTTTCATCTCAAATTCACTTTTCAGCTGACTTTTCAAATTGTGAATTTCAGTTAAATCCTTAGCAGCAATGAGCATGTCATCAACATATAATAATAGGTACACAAATGAACCATCATTTAACTTCCAGAAGTAAACACAACTATCATACATGCTCCTCGAATAACCATGACCCAACATAAAGGAATCAAACCTTTTATACCATTGCCTTGGAGACTGCTTTAATCCGTACAAGGATTTCTTCAACAAGCAAACATGATCTTCTTTTCCTTCAATTTCAAATCCTTCGGGTTGATGCATGTATATTTGTTCCTCAAGTTTGCCATGTAAGAAAGCTGTCTTAACATCAAGTTGTTCTAATTCCAAATCATACATGGCAACGAAGGCAAGCAAGACACGAATAGAGCTATGTTTAACAACAGGTGAGAAAATATCATTAAAATCAACTCCTTGTACCTGACTATAGCCCTTTGCAACTAATCGTGCCTTATACCTCGCATCTTCAACCCCTAGAATGCCATCCTTTTTCTTGAAGACCCATTTGCAACCAACAATTCGTTTTCCTGATGGCAGCTTCACAAAAGACCAAGTACCATTCTTGTGGAGAGACTCAATTTCTTCATTCATTGCAATCATCCCACTTGGCTGAGTCAGCACCAGAAACTGCTTCTGAATATTTTGATGGTTCTCCAATTTCTTCAGTTTCCTGTGCAACTAAAAAAGCAAATGCAACATAATCTCCAAACCTTAATGGTTGTTTACCTTCTCTTCTTGGTCTATGTTTGGCTATAGAATACTCCTCTTCTTATGGTTCAACTTCAGGAGTCTCAACTTCAGGAATTTCAGCTTCTGTCTCAACTTCAGGAGTTTCAACTGTATTTTGCTCCAAAGTTGATGAGCTTGGCTCAGAAGGAATGCCAATCTCAATCTCCACCTGGTTCTATGTACTCTTTCCTTTATCTGTATTACAAGAACTAGAAGACTCTTTTCTAGAATGTAACATAGAGGATTCATCAAAGGTTACATCTCTGCTAATTATAAATTTTGGTGCCGTGGGATCAGGATACCATAGTCGGTATCCTTTTACCCCAGATGCATACCCAAGGAAAATGCACTTTTTAGCCCTTGGCTCTAATTTTCCATCATTTACATGCATGTATGCAGGGCAACCAAATATTTTTAAATCAGAATAATTAGCAGGAGTACCTGACCACATTTCCTCTGGAGTCTTAAAGTTCAAAGGTGCAGAAGGAGCTCGGTTGACAATATAACAAGCTGTAGAGATAGCTTCTGCCCAAAAGGCGTTTGTCAACCCAGCATTTGAAATCATGCAACGAGCCCTTTCCAAAAGAGTTCTATTCATCCTTTCTGCCACACCATTTTGCTGATGTGTCATTCTCACAGTACGATGTCGAGCAATTCCTTCATTCTTGCAAAATTCGTTGAATTCATCATTACAAAATTCCAAGCCATTATCTGTTCTAAGCCGCTTAACCTGTTTTCCTGTTTGCTTCTCAATCAAAACTTTCCATTGTTTGAAATTTAAGAAAACATCACTTTTATTTTTCATGAAATAAACCCAAACTTTTCTTGAATAATCATCAATGAAAGTTAACATATACCTGGCACCACCTTTTGATGGGGTACGTGAAGGACCCCAAAGATCTGAATGAATGTAATCCAAAGTACCTTTTGTTCTATGAATCGCTGGAGATTTGAAGTTGACTCTTTTCTGCTTTCCGAACACACAATGTTCACAGAACTCCATATTTTCGGTACTTTGGCCACATAAGAGACCTCTTTTACTGAGGATGGAAAGACCTTTTTCACTCATATGCCCCAATCGCATATGCCACAATTTGGTGATGTCAGAATCTGATTTATCTGATATTGAAACTGCAGCAGCACCTGTAACAGTAGATCCCAAAAGAGTATACAACGTACCAGATCTGCGTGCTTTCATGATCACAAGAGCACCATGAGAAATTTTCAGAACTCCACCTTCACCTGTGTACTTGCACCCAAGAGATTCTAGAGTGCCCAAAGAGATGAGATTTTTCTTCAAGTTAGGAATATGTCTAACATCGGTGAGAGTTCTCACCACACCATCGTGCATTTTGATTCGGACTGTACCTTTTCCAATAATTTTGCAGGCAGCATTGCTGCCTATCAAGACAACTCCACCTCCAATAGATTCATATGTGGTAAATAAATTCTGACTGGGACACATATGATAAGAACGACCCGAATCTAAAATTCACTCATTGTTAGATTTGAAATTATTATTAGTTGCTAAAAAAATAGTTCACTCAGTCTCATCAGCAGCTACACTTGCTTCGGCAGTGTCAGTATTTTTGTGCTCATTTTTTTTTCTGTATGCTTTTCTTTGTTTTTCAATTTAAAGCATTCAAAAATAATGTGACCTTTCTTATGACAATATTTGCACATGACATTTCTGTATCTGGATTTTGACCTTGATTTAGGTTTCTCACTAATTGAATCTTTCTTATTGGATCTACCTCTTATGAATAAGCCTTCCCCTTGGTTCCCACTAGTTTTCCCAGTAATATCTCTATCTATTTGTTCTTTTGATTTCAAAATAGATTTGATATCTTTATAAGAGATATTATCCTTTCCATAAAGCATAATATCTCTTATATGTTTAAACGACTGGGGTAAAGAAACAAGCAATAACACAGCTTGATCCTCATCTTTGATTCAGCATCTATGTTACTTAAATCCATAAGAAGAGAATCAAAAGTATCAAGATGAGTAAGTATAGAGGTACCTTCAGCCATACGAAAAGTGTAGAGTTTTTGCTTTAGGTAAAGCCTATTTTCTACTGTTCTTTTCATATATAGGGTTTTAAGTTTTTCCCATATGCCTTTGGCTGAGCTTTCTGTTGCAACTTCACGCAAAACCTCATTTGAAAGATTTAAAATAATACCTGCTTTTGCCTTTTTGTCTATGACGGTAAACTCCTCGTCCGTCATTTTATCCGGCATCTTCTCCTTTCCTTGCAGTGCCAAATCTAAGTCATCCTGAATTAGGATAGCTTCCATCTTTAATTGCCACATTCCGAAATTTGCACTTCGGCCAAATTTCTCAACATAAGACTTTGTTAGAGTCATTTTGGCTATTTAAAATAACCCGGTTAGATCTGGCTCTGATACCAATTTGTTAGGATCGTGAATTCGGGTAGTGCGAAATTTAGCCAAACAACGGTATAATGACAATAACAAAGACAATGGAAGTTGATAATAACGGCAATTAAAGAATATAAAGAAGACACAAATTTAACGTGGTTTGGTCAAGGTGACCTACGTCCACAAGCGGAGATGAGCAATTTCACTATACCAACAAGAGTACAAAATTAGAGTAAATACTCTAATTAATCTCAAATACCCCAAGAGAATAACCTCACAGAATCACTCCAAAGAAAGAGTTCACACAAGTATTTCCTAACACTCACTCTCTTACAAAATACTCTATAATGAAATAAAGGAGGAGAAAGAAAGACAAGAGTGAAAAGCTCTTGAATTAGCGTGTTTGCAAATGAGGAGAAACTCCTCTATTTATAGCAAGAAATCCTTGGCCTAATAATGAATATTATGTCATAGCAAATGTCATGAACCACAAATTTGTTATAATGGATATTATGTCATGGCAAATGTCATGAAAATTTGGCCATATTACATAAACCTAACTTGTGAGACTAATTAAGGTGAGATACAAACACAAAATAATAGTTTCTTTTACAAGTTTTTTGAGAATCTAAAAGTGTTTATTCCATTCAATATAAAAGTAGTACTACTTAGTTTGGAGACCTAATGTAATTCTAGGAAATTTAAGTAGTAGGAAGATGGCGGTAATGATAGTATCTTATACGGTGACGATGTTTTTTCATTAGGGAGAAAAAGTTAAAATTTAAGCAAAGCATAAAGAGATACTTTTATTTATTTTTTCTTGGAGAAGATATTCTTGTCAGCATTTTATATTTATCAAACTATATTCCCACAGTAAGCATAAACTAATAATAAGCATTGTCGATACTACGTCAATGATCGAAGTCTCATAAACCTGCTTTATCTTTTTTCTCACGATACAACTTTATAAATCATCATATAATGATATAAATATTTACTAATTGTATAATATGTTCAATATTATTACTTAGGTTTAACTATATTAATATTGGTTAAAATTTTGGATGTACTTTGGGATTTTTTTACATCTTAATTATATAAAAATGAAAAACTTAATTAAGACCTCCCATAATAAATATTTAAAATAACTTATCGATAATAATACTACTAATTGTAAAGTAATTTTTTAATATACTTTTTCTTAATCTGCCATTCAAATTAAAAAATATAGGCTATAAACTGCTCCTCTAGCGCTAAATGAAGTGATTTTCAAATAAATGAATAATCGGACAAAACACAAATTGCTACTTCTCCTAAAATACTTTTATTCTTTCGGAACTCAACATTACCACATTCCCAAGTAAGCTGGTTTAATTATAATCATCATTCTATATGTCATTTTATTAAAGTATGTTCCAGCCTAGTATTATGTAATTCTTGTTTAGGTGTATACATCATAATATATTTTGTTTTATGAGTATTCATCGTACGTTAACTAATTTTGAACTAGATGTCCACTTACCACCGGGGACAGAGCTAATATTAATATTATGAGTTCAGTTGAATCCAATAATTTTGGTTTAAACTGTATATTTATCTTAAGAAATTTATTGAATATGTACAAAATATTGATTTAGAACTCAATAACTTAAAATGATTATAATTACAAACTCATAAGCTTTAAATTTTTGCTCCGCTTATGCTTACCACAATACTCTTTCTTTATTTGTGTTTGTAACTCCATGGGATAAAAATGGCTTCTCAACGTAAGGTGACTTTAGTAGAAATGACACCAGGTAGTCACTCTAAGGGCTACTATTTAGAAATTAGCCAGTGCATCCTGAATTTCAGTTCAAATTTTCAGAACAAAAATGTCCTGAATTATCCTGAAGTTACGATTTTTAGTTTAAAATTTCAGGACAAAATAAGCATTGGCTAATCTCTAAATAGCATCCCTGAGAATAACTATATGTGCACTTGCCCCGTGATTTTAGGGATTTTTACCTATCTGGCCTACATATGAAGCTTATTTACCCTCCCTAATCAAGTTTTAACTTAATCACATGGGCATATACAATTTATCAATTATATACAAATAAGTATTAATGAGTATCCATTTATATTAGGAATTGAATAGGAAATCAGTCATTTCCCCATCTCCGCTCCCTCTCTCTCTATCTTTATCTCTGTCTCTCTTTCTCTCTTTCTCTGTTCTTTCACCAATTTGTCTTCCTTTGTTTTTCTCTACTTGTTATCCTCTTTTTTATCAATGAAATTCAATTGTTTAATATAGAGTAAAACTTCGCAAATTCCTTTTATGTTGCACAATTAGTGATCGAATTGAAATTGTCCATCGATAAATTTTGAAGGTATTTGATTCTCCACCATTAACAACCATTAAAAAACTTCAAAGCTTTAAATTCGAATTTGAGTTTTCAAAAACTATTGTTTGTTTGGATTGGGTATTGTTGCAAACAATCAGGAATATTTTTTGGAGTTTATATCTCAATTTTGAGGGTGTTTGGTGAAGATTAGATTTGATTTTGGCTAAATTTTAGATTGAACATGATATACAATATACTTACGAAATTGTATTAAAGTTGTATTTAAGTTGTATTTTGTTGTAATTATATAAAAAAAAAATTATTTGAATGTTGTATCAAAATTGAAAAATAGTTGTATAATGTATGAATCGTTGTATGAAATTTGTATTTAAGTTATAAATACTATATTTTTACATAAAGTTGTTGATATGTATAAAAAATATATTAAGAGAGAGTTTTGATTGGAATTTCAGAGAAGAAGAAGAACATACCACTTACAAAATATATACAAATCATATACAAAAGACATATTATATAAAATTTGTATGAAATTGTATTTAAGTTGTATGATATTGTAGTTATATTTAACTGGGTAGAAATGATGTATGAAAATTATAGATAAGTTGTAAATAAGTTGTATACTATATAATTAGTTGCATGAAATTTATTTTTCGTATGTATAATGTTGCAGATATTTAAATTTGTACGAAATTTATTTCTAATTTGTACGTTGTAGTATCATACATTATTCTTTTCTTAGGTAAAATAAGTATGCATTTTTTCAAGAACCCAATATTATAACCCATCCTCAAAAGACCAAAATTGGGTTCGATGGTTATTCAACACTAAAATCTGCACTCTAATTTTTATGTCCGAAACTATTTTTCTTGGATCTTAAAAGTTTTGACAATAAATAAATTTATTCTCAAATGGACAAGCAATAGTATGAATGATTTGTCGATATATGCCGAATATTGCTTTGATACTTCAAACATAAAATTGTCTGGAAATTCCTATTTTCCTAGCTACTAGTTACTACATAGTAAAATATGTAGCTTGGCTTCACTACCCACATATTTTGATACTCAATTAAGGGAGTTTTGAGTGGAGATAAGCGACAAGGAATAGGGAAAGAGGAGAGGAGAAAATAAAAAAGAAAGTAATTGAATTTCTATTTAAGACGCTAATAATTGATTATATATAAATTGTAAGTAAACCTTAGTTAGGACGGATAATATATAAAATTATGACAATTTTAATAAATAAGTTTTAAATATTGTGTAGGAAAGAAAAAATCTCTTATATTTTAAAAGATTGGGCTGTTGCCTCTTGTGCTCTCCCGAACTGATTAACATAATTAATTACAATTGCCCCAAAATACGATTATCCCAAGAGCGTGAGGTCACTTACCAATAACATAGTAGTAGTGACTACGGAGACATTGCACGCGCGTTTGTGGTTTGAGAAAATTAATTTTTTATTCTTATACACTATTTGAAAGGTTCTCAATCCATTATTAGTGTCTTCAATCAAAGGATTTAGTTATACTTTTTTTCCTTTTTTCTCTCCTCAAATATCTCTATTTTCTCTCTCTGCCATCAACGACCTACTCATACACGAGTTACAAATTCTCCATAGTTTCTTAAAATACAACGATATTATCAAGCTTTAAAACACACTAATTTTGTTGCAAAGTATTGAAATCACGATGATTTAGATAAATAGCTTCGTTTTTTACTTCAATGGCGGCAATGGCAGCCATGCTTCAACATAATAGTCGATGGGATAGCAGTGGTCGATGTGTTAATTTCAATGTCGACAAAATTGTGATAAACTCGGAGTCAAGTTACGACGCATTACTTTCAGCCATTACAGAGCATTTATCAATTGTTATATAATTACAATTTTCATACATTATTTCTATCCAGTTATATACAACAACAATATCATGCCGCTTAAATACAATTTTTATACAAATTTTATACAATATGTCTTTTGTATATTTTGTATCTGATTTATACATAGTAAAAACAAATTTCATACAATTAATTATATATTATACAACTTATCTACAACTTTCATACATTATTTCTACCTAGTTATATACAACTACAATATCACACCACTTAAATACAATTTTTATACAATATATTTTTTGTATATTTTGTATCTGATTTATACATAGTAAAAATAAATTTTATACAACTAATTATATATTATACAACTTATCTACAACTTTCATACATTATTTCTACCCAATTATATATAACTACAATATCATACAACTTAAATACAATTTTTATACAATATTGTTCAACTTTCATACAATATTTATGTATGTGTGTGTGTGTATATATATATATATATATATATATATATATATATATATATATATATAACAACATAATATAATTTTTCTACAATTTTACTACGACTTTACTACAATTTCGTAAGTATAATGTATGTCATGTCTTCTTCTTCATCTTCGAGTTTCAATCTTAAATTCAGCCAAAATCAAGTTTAATCTTCATCAAAACACCCTCAAAATTGAGATATAAGCTCCAAACAATATTCCTAATTATTTACAACAATATCCAATCAAAACAAATAATGATTTTTGAAAACCCAAATTCGAATTCAAAGCTTCAAAACCTTTTAATGGTTGTCAATGGTGGAGAGCCAAACACCTTCAAAATTTATTGATTGACATTTTCAATTTGAACACCAATTGTGCAACATTACTGGAATCTGAACACCAATTGTGCAACACATTCAACTCTACATTAATGAAATTTCAATAAGCATGGAATTGCTGCCCTCTTTTTCTTTGATCTACATTATTGAAATTAGGGATTGAGAGATAAAGAGAGACGTAGAGAGAGAGAGCGCAGGAGAGAAAGGGACAGAGAGAGAGAGAGCGCATGAGGGAGAGAGAATAAAGATGAGAAATAATTTGATTCATAATATAAAGAAATACTCATAAAGTGTATATAATTGATAAATTGTATATATGATGTAATTAAATTAAAATTTGAGTAGGGAGGGTAATAAAGTTTCAAATAATGTATAACAATGTAAAAATTACTTGAGAAAACAAGACGATCCGACCCATAAACCCGGAACCGACCCTATAAGGATTGGAGAGAATATTTGTACGGTACGCCGGTGCTGGTGTGGTATAAGAAAATGAAAAAAAAGAAAAGAAAAGGAATCTTTGTTCAGTAGCTTTAAAACCCGCAATTAAATTCACTTCTCTAACTACAGCCAAACACTACTTTAATTATTAACTTTTCTACTCCAATTTAATGAAAAATTCAGATGCTTTAAATAGCAGTGGGGAAATTTGTTCATTGAATGTAAGCTTTGTGGATAATTGGAGAGATAAGTGGGACCATCAATAATTATAGGGGTTGTTTGGTTGTAAATAAGTTATTCCATAAGTAATTATTTCGGAATTAGTTATATCGAGAATAATTATTTCATTATCTCATAAGGATAAAAAATACTACAATCTCGGGATAACTAATTTCAGAATTAGTTATAATACGATTTTATCCCAACCAAACATGGGTTAAATTCATATCAAGTTTAATCCGGGACTAATTATCCATGCACCTTTAATCCAAGGTATTGGTTCAAAGTCCTAACAATAAAAGTTTATGATGGAAAGCGTTTCTTATTTAATTGAACATTACACGCGTGTAAATTCGAATTAATTAGCTCCAAACTAGATATTAATACTAAGGTGGGACCCAGTCTTTGTGAGATGATAAAATGCAGAAAGGTTGGGCCCCACCCTCACTTCCACACCGTCCATGCTTTCGGCATTTAAAGTAGCTGCTAACTGCTCGTTACCAATTTTAACAAGGTTCCGATTTCTCACTTAATTATTCGATCAACTAATTGTGTTTTAATTCTAAACTACTTTGATAAATAATACGAATCCTCGTACTTTTAAAGTTAAAACAAAAGCTATTTAATTACGATATAAACATATTTTTTTCAAATAAATTACAAGTATTATAAATATCAGACAGATTTTATGCTAACATACTTTACCTCTTATTTTAAATATTAGTTATTTTAATAGATTGAAGTTGTTTTAATATATTTGATATTATAAAGGAGAAGCCCAAATGCGAGAAGCGAGGCTTAGATAATTCGGACATATTCAAAGGAGAAGCTCAGATGCTCCGGTATGGAGGTGTGAGCGGCTGGTCGTGGAGGACACGCGAAGAGGCAGAGGGAGGCCTAAAAAGTATTGGGGAGAAATGATCAGACGGGATATGGCGAGACTTCAGATTTTCGAGGACATGACACTTGATAGGAAGATGTGGAGGTCGAGTATTAAAGTTGTAGGTTAGGATGTAGTTGAGTCTTGACTTACTTCGTACCATTGTGGGACTAGCCAGGTAAGGTTTTTGTCTAAGATAGCTAGTGACAATGTTGTGTTTTACTACTTCGCTTTTCAGTGCATGTCCTATATACTAGCTATCGCTTTTGCTTTGCATATTTCTTCTGCATTTCATGGTGTTCCTATTTTTCCTATGATTGTTGTGGTGATACTAATTAATATTATCTCCTTTTGTCCTTTTGTCCTTTTGTTTTCTTGAGCCGAGAGTCTTTCGGAAATAACCCCTCTACTCCTTTTAGGGTAGGAGTAAGATCTGCGTACACACTACCCTCCCCAAACCCCATTAGTGGAATTTTACTGGGTTGTTGTTGTTGTTGATATTATAAAAACATATGGAGTCAATTATAGTTCTTTTTTGTAAATCTATCCTTACCGTTCAATTAATAAAGTGGTAACTAAATGACGTGATTATAATTTATTGAGAGAAAAAAAATTATTTATACAAATATCTTATGCTCCCTCTCATTCTTCTTGGTTGTCATGGTTATTAAAAATAACTGATTCAAAATACTTGTCATTTTAAAAAATCAAGAAAGAATTAATTAATTTTTCACATCTACCGTTATTCTAATAAATATGGAGACAAATTAACGTTATGAAAAAAGAGTTGAAATAAATTAAGATAGGAGTAACAAATAAGTAAAAATAATTTAATCAAAATAATTTATTAATTAATATCTTCTCACGAAAGAACGCGAGGTGAGGGAGTAATTATTAATACTGTTAGATATCATTGTTAAAAAGTGTAAAAATTTCAAAAAGACATATAGTATGTCTCGAATAAAACCAAAAGAGTTCCAATAAACACCAGATTCGACGTAAGTATTATAAGAATAAAAACAAAAATCTTAATTATGAAACCTTATTTTTAATAATGAAAAAATGTCCGCACTTGGTCACACATTCACACAGTCACTCGGAACTACACTACTTTATTTGGACAAAATTTCTCTCTCTTTCTTTATTCTTTCCCTTACTCTGCACTAGAAGGGAAAGTATGTTATTAAAAAAAAAAAAAAAAAACTAAAGACAACAAAAACAGCTGTTTCTCTTCACCACTCTCCCAATACTATTTATTACTTATTATAGTAGTACATTTTCTCTCCCTACATAATGCAAGAATAGAATAAAGTGCGACTAAAAAAGAAGGAATAAAGTTAAGTGCCTTGTAAAAGGCACAAGAACTTGAGGTACAAGGGGAGCTGAATGCTCAATGCTGACCAACATGGGTTGTTCTTGGATTGCAATGTGGAATGTATTGTTGATTTTATTGGTGTTATTGAGTTCATGGGTTTCTTGTGGAACTGCTTCAGTGTCATATGATCATAAGGCTATCATTGTAAATGGACAAAGAAAAATCCTCATTTCTGGATCCATTCATTACCCAAGAAGCACACCTGAGGTATAATTCATGTGAACAATTTACTTTACATGTTGATTTCATGTTCCATGTTTTATTCAAGATTTTTTTTTTTAGCAAATGGGCGTCTTGATTAGTTGCTCAGTCCCTATCTAACTGAGCTTTTAATTTTTATTGTTTAAAGATTGGATTTTTATAAGCTTATGTTATCTTTCTCATTGTTTTGGTGTTTACTTCAAAATGTTGATTTCATGTTCCATGTTTTTTTCAAGATTTTGTTTTTAGCAAAAGGGTGTCTTAATTAATTGCTCTCTTCCTCTCTAACTCAACTTTGAATTTTTATTGTTTAAAGATTGGATTTTTATAAGCTTATGTTATCTTTCTCATTGTTTTGGTGTTTACTTCAAAATGTTGATTTCTTGTCCCATGTTTTTTCAAGATTGTTTTTTTAGCAAAAGGGTGTCTTAATTAGTTGCTCACTTCCTCTCTAACTGAACTTTTATTTTTTTCTGTTTAAAGATTGGATTTTTATAAGCTTATGTTATCTTTCTCATTGTTTTGGTGTTTTCTTCAAGATGTTGATTTCATGCTCCATGTTTTAGTCAAGATTGTTTTTTTGGCAAATGGGTGTCTAAATTAGTTGCTCTCTCACTCTCTGAATAAACTCTTAATTTTTATTGCTTAAAGATTGGGTTTTTAGACAATCTTTTGTTATGATGATCACATGAGTTGAGTATAAATGAAGCAGTGAGGATTCATATAGCCGACTGTTGACTTGTTTAGGACTAAGGCATAGTTGTTGTTTTTGTTTGTAAAGATTGGATTTTTATAAAGTTATTATCTTTATCCTTGTTTTTGGGTTACACAGATGTGGCCAGATCTTATTCAGAAGGCAAAAGAAGGAGGAGTGGATGTGATACAGACTTATGTTTTCTGGAATGGACATGAGCCTGAAGAAGGGAAGGTGAGTAAAGTAGACTCCTTTCTTCAAATTTTTATTGTTTTCATCATTTGCTGTTATTTAGCTAACTCTTTTGTTTCATTTTCCAGTATTATTTTGAAGGGAGGTATGATTTAGTGAAGTTCATTAAAGTGGTGCAAGAAGCAGGACTTTATGTCCATCTCAGGATTGGACCTTATGCATGTGCTGAATGGAATTTTGGGTAATGTTCAAAATTATTGTCATATCTGCCAAAATAATGATACCCCATATAGACATAAAGTTAAGTTCTTGATCATATTACCTGTTTCAATTTCAGGGGTTTTCCAGTTTGGCTAAAGTATGTTCCAGGTATCAGTTTCAGAACAGACAATGAGCCTTTCAAGGTTAGATTGAGCTGCCAAATGAAAAATTCTTCATTGCAACAATTTTTGGTACTAGTCTTACTTTGATGTGATTGGTTTCTAATAATGGTGTTATTCTTTTTATCTAAAATGCTGTAACTTAGGCTGCAATGCAAAAGTTCACTACCAAGATTGTTGAAATGATAAAGTCAGAACGGTTGTATGAATCTCAGGGTGGTCCAATTATTCTATCTCAGGTTGTTAAAACTTTTCAATCTTGCAAATTTATAGTTCTTCCTACAGCTAAAGCTAAGAGGTAAAATGGGTAACTAAATGTCTTTGAATTTTTTTAACAGATTGAAAATGAGTATGGACCTATGGAGTGGGAACTAGGTGAACCAGGTAAAGCTTACTCAGAGTGGGCAGCCAAAATGGCAGTAGATCTTGGCACAGGTGTCCCTTGGATCATGTGCAAGCAAGATGATGTCCCTGATCCTATAGTAAGTGGATTCTATAGCATTTCATTGATTTTCTATTTTCATTGTCTGTATATTTTCTTCTTGTTCTTGGCATCTTTCCTGCTATGTTCCCATTTCTAGTGGGGTTCTTATGCAACAATTATTGTCAGTTGTCAGTTGTCACCATGTATAGTCATGAATTAAATAGAATACTTTTAACTCCTGCACATGTGGTGGCTTATGTTCCCACTCCTTTCTGTTTTCATGTCTCTTAAAAAAATATTCAGTTGCCTTTGACTCTTGTAGTCACCGACTTGTGACTATGTTTGCTTTTTAGTGGTCTGTAAAATAACATTCTTTTACCTGTTTGAATCAAACTTACAAACAAAGGGATACTGTACTTGCTCTATTTGTGATAACTAACTTTACTAAAACTTAAAACATCCAGTAAAAAAGCTTGTATTGGCATGTCTTCTGTTATTTTTTTTTAAAAATTAAATTTACTTTGGTACTTTATGTTAATGTATATCTTCCCCTGGGCAGATTAATACTTGCAATGGTTTCTACTGTGACTACTTCTCACCAAATAAGGCTAATAAACCCAAGATGTGGACTGAGGCCTGGACAGCTTGGTAAATTTCATATGCATCTCTCGTAAGCTATAGCTTAATATCTTATTTTACATCTTTGCTAGAGTTCATGACAGGATAATTTTCTGCTTTGATAATCTTGGCAGGTTTACTGAATTTGGAGGTCCAGTTCCTTACCGTCCTGCAGAGGATATGGCATTTGCTGTCGCAAGATTTATACAAACAGGAGGCTCCTTTGTCAATTACTACATGGTACTTCATTGGAATTTGACTTTAATAAGTTTAAGTGTTTAATATGAATCCAAGGAGGATTCTATGACTTTTTCCCCCCCTATTTTGGTCAGTATCATGGAGGAACAAACTTTGGAAGGACTGCTGGTGGCCCATTTATTGCTACTAGTTATGACTATGATGCACCTCTTGATGAATTTGGTATGTGCTTTCTTAGAATCAATATTTGGATTGAATTTCGTAGTTTAAGGAGAAGGTTAAGGATCAAAATACCACTCCTGTTTAGTTCCATAAACCATTTGAATTTGAATAGGGAGAAGCAGAATTTTCTTGGTCAACTCTTCTATTTGATTCTTTGGTTTACCTTTTTTTTCCTGTTAGCCCCTGGCTTCGTTAGTACACTGCTTTCCGTTAAATTTTTCACATCACCCACGAGAGTCAGCTCTTTCATTTCACAGCCGCAGAAAAGGGCAACTCCATGACCAAATGATCTGTGCTTCTGTTTGGATGGAGGAAAATTTTACCTGTTGTATGACTTACTTACCCAAAAACAAATCGTTGTTTTATTTGTTCCGAACACTGTGATCAAATTTTAAGTCAATCTAGTTCAGAAGGCAATGCATGTGTTATAGTAGGTCATGCAAGCTGCATTTAAAGCAAAAGCGGCTGACATCTATGCCTACTGGTTACTATTAAGTTCAACCAGCTGATATTAATAATTCCATCAAATTAATTATTTCATCATAAATGATATTGTGTTTCTCAGTTAGTTTATTGCTGTTGATAAACTTACATGATATAATGTTGTTCAGTTAGTCACACTGCTATTGAGTAAAGCTTACTATGAGGTTTCTTTACTATCAAATCCATGATTAGAACTAGGACGAAGATGTAAAAGATAAGAAAAAGAGCAGCTGAAGTGGAAATCATTGTTTAACCAAAGTGTTTTTTCCCCCCTTTGATCTTCAGGGTTATTACGGCAACCTAAATGGGGTCATTTGAAAGATCTGCATAGAGCAATAAAGCTTTGTGAGCCAGCTTTAGTATCTGCTGATCCAATTGTGACACCCTTGGGAAACTATCAAGAGGTGACATTCATTTGAATTCTTCTTAAACCAGTCAGCATTGCCAAATTGGAAGCGAGATCAAACTTTTTATTTTTCTCTTACAGGCTCGTGTTTTTAAGTCGGAATCTGGAGCCTGCGCTGCCTTCCTTGCAAATTACAACCAGCACTCTTTTGCTAAAGTGGCATTTGGGAACATGCATTATAACTTGCCACCCTGGTCTATCAGCATTCTTCCCGACTGCAAGAACACTGTATATAATACTGCGAGGGTGAGAAAAAGACACCTCCTGAATTACTTATGCTATTAGTGCACAATAATGAAAATGTCTCACACTCTTAATTTAATGTGAAGGTTGGTGCTCAAAGTGCACAGATGAAGATGAGTCCAGTCATTAGAGGATTCTCTTGGCAGTCATACAACGAAGACGCAGCATTGTATGAAGACAATACTTACACAGTTGTTGGGTTATTGGAGCAGATAAATACCACAAGAGATGTATCTGATTATTTGTGGTACATGACTGAGTAAGTTCTCTTTAGTTTCTTACTTTCTGGTATTGCTTCACAAACAAACAAAGGAAGTTAATTACACTCGAACAACTTTAGATTGCTCACATGTTTAGGATTGATTATGTTTACCCGCAGCGTCGAGATTGATCCAACAGAAGGATTTTTGAATAGCGGAAATTGGCCTTGGCTTACAGTCTTCTCTGCTGGCCATGCATTGCATGTGTTCGTGAATGGTCAATTAGCAGGTCTGTGATGTTTTTCATTACAAACAATTGCAATTGTGGCTTTTTTTTTTTTTTTAATCAGAGATTTCATGCTTTTTGTTGTATGCAATTTACGACCCAATTGAGGGAACAATTTGGTTTAATAAGAAAAACTGATGTCCCGGTCAATTGCACATTGTTATTTAACATTTCTGTACATCCATACATTTTGCAGGAACTGTGTACGGAAGCTTAGAAAACCCAAAACTAACTTTCAGCAATGGTATTAATCTGAGAGCTGGCGTCAACAAGATTTCTCTGCTAAGCATTGCTGTTGGTCTTCCGGTTTGTCCCTCCTCTTTCTCTATTCCACGTGC
The DNA here is from genome assembly GCF_000390325.3 of Nicotiana tomentosiformis. Classification (NCBI taxonomy): domain Eukaryota; kingdom Viridiplantae; phylum Streptophyta; class Magnoliopsida; order Solanales; family Solanaceae; genus Nicotiana; species Nicotiana tomentosiformis. The sequence continues at coordinate 117,549,796 of NC_090823.1, read as the reverse complement.
ATATATCATACATATGCCTGTTTATCTCCTCATGGCAGCTGCATGACTCTTTGTGCTGCATTCGAGTAAAACTGATTTTGAGAGTTACACCCGCCGGAAAGGAAAAGCCGGAATAGAATGAAGGAATGATTCAATCTTCCATCATTTCAGAGCCGACGCCTCCTTTTCTGCCTTTCTATCTATACTTCCCATCCCAGAATACTTCAGTAATTCCAAAATATGCTCATCATTTGGTTTGCTTCTACATGTGCTTGAATGCAGAATGTTGGCCCTCATTTTGAGACATGGAATGCTGGTGTTCTTGGACCAGTTTCACTTAGTGGTCTTAACAAGGGGACAAGAGATTTAACATGGCAGAAATGGTGCTACAAGGTTTGTCTTTTTAGATTTTTGAAAAAAAGAATTGTTTGCTTAAATGTCCGTCTATCTGACTGTTCATTTCTTTGACCAGGTTGGTCTAAAAGGAGAAGCCCTGAGTCTTCATTCGCTCAGCGGTAGCCCATCTGTTGAGTGGGTTGAGGGCTCTTTAGTGGCTCAGAAACAGCCACTCTCTTGGTATAAGGTGCATAACTCATATCTTCTCTTTCATGGTTAGTTACAAAAGTAAAGTTGTCCTTCTATAAGTCAGGAATATTAGGTTCTTCTAAAGCTCAGTATATTAACATAGGTGACGGGCATCACCAAGAGGAGTTAGCTTTATGGTGCAGTGCTTACATTTACATATCAAGAATTCAAATCTCTGCCTTCAAAAGACCTGAGTAAAAGCCAGCCACTAAAATCCCTTTGCTGTGTTTGCAGAGTACATTCAATGCTCCAGCTGGAAATGAGCCTTTGGCTTTAGATATGAACACCATGAGCAAAGGTCAAGTATGGATAAATGGTCAGAGCCTCGGACGCCATTGGCCTGCATACAAATCATCTGGTAATTGTACTGCCTGTAACTATAAAGGCTGGTTTGACGAGAAAAAGTGCCTAAGTAACTGCGGAGAGGGCTCACAAAGATGGTAAGTCATGACAAACCTTGGTGGATTTTCCTCTTTATGTAACATGAAGCTCCAATTAGTTAACAGAGTAGCATAAATTCAGGTACCATGTTCCCCGGTCGTGGCTGCATCCTACTGGAAATTTGTTAGTTGTATTTGAGGAATGGGGAGGAGATCCTTATGGAATCACTTTAGTCAAAAGAGAAGTAGCAAGTGTTTGCGCTGATATATATGAGTGGCAACCACAGTTGTTGAATTGGCAGAGGCTAGCATCTGGTAAATTTGACAGACCTCTCCGACCTAAAGCCCATCTTCGGTGTGCACCTGGTCAGAAGATTTCTTCAATCAAATTTGCAAGCTTTGGAACACCAGAGGGAGTTTGTGGAAGCTTCCAGCAGGGAAGTTGCCATGCCCGACGCTCATATGACGCTTTTGAAAAGGTATTTAAGAATCATAGTTTGATGAGTTTTGACCTTCATGATTGGAATCAAAATTGAGTTTCTCACTTTGTATAAACATGAGAAACCTACTTGCATCTTTAATTATTGTTATTATTATTTTGCAGAATTGTGTTGGGCAAGAGTTTTGCTCAGTAAGTGTGACACCAGAGAATTTCGGAGGTGATCCATGTCGAAATGTATTGAAGAAACTTTCAGTGGAAGCCATTTGCAGTTGATCACCATGACGGTATTACTGGTTTTCAGTGATTTTTCTTAAACACCGCGATAGAAATAGTTTGAATATTCAACATTTCTCGAAGAAGCTACTACACATCCAAAAATCGGCACCTATCATTTTTTGGCTTTGCTGGGGGTGAAGTTGTACAGTTAAGCAACACACCTCTTTGATCAAAGCTCCCCTGATTCTGTACATGTTAGTTACTGAGATTGGTATTGGCCTGCTACTGTAAAACAAGAATTTGAGGTTTGGTCCAAGTGCACATAGGGATGATTAGTGATGAGTCTATGTGCAAAATTTTGTTTGGGTTAGACTTGGTAAGCATTTCACTTCCATGAACTTCCATTGTATAATCTATGTAAGAAAGCAATTATTCATTGCTTTGGACATTAATAGTTTAACGATGTTGCAGTAACAACAGGCTCCTTTTTCTCATCTTATTCACCTGCATGTCTCTATATCGGAAACAACCTCTCTATCTCTATAAGATAGGGGTAAGGTCTACGTACACACTATCCTCCCCAGACCCCGTTTATGGAAATACATTGGGTTTTTTGTTGTTGTTGTTGTATTCATCTGCATGTGTTGTCTGTCAAGATACCTAGTGTTGCATTCTGTGCTTGCATTGTTTAGCACTTGGTGTTGTTCTTGACAACTATGCAATGGCCTAGAGAGACTAACATAAAATGCTATCTTAATCACATGCAGAAGTATAGCATAAATGTTTCTCATGGATTTCAATTTGCTAATCGAAAGGACAAGCTTGTACACATTTGTAGATGCATCATCATAAGTTTTCAAGACAGAACAAAATTTCTGGTAACATTCTACCATATGTATTGTTTTAAAAAGGTACAATTAATGTTGCAATAATGTAACCAACAAAACAAAATGAAATAAACTTAAATGACAAGAAACAAGTCAAGCCTGTGAACAGACACAAAACAGTCGTTGGCAGGCAGACTTCAGCCTTAGTCCTATGCAGCACGAAAATCTGCTACTTTCTATATATCAAAATCATCAGAATTCAGACCTCTATACAGGTATGGACTTATGGCTATGTCTCGGTCAGTCCATCTTCAATGAGGAATGTATTTTCTGAACAAAGCAAAAGCAAGCATAGAAGCCAATTGTTCCTGTTAGCGCAAAGAAGGCATATGATGCAATCCACATGACCTTTCTTACTAAATCTCAAAATCATCAGAACACCAGACCATTTTCACTATACTTGCAACAACTTATGAGCTATCTCTTCATCAGTCAATCTTCACCGAGGAGTAGATCTTCCGGACAAACCAGAAGCAAGCATAGAAACCAATTGTTCCCGTTAACACAAAGAAGGCATACGATGCAATCAACATGTAACCAAAATACAAGATGCCTGAAACCAGCTTTGTGATTTCCAGCTTGGTGAAGAAATAGAAAACAGAGTAGACAAAGAAGTATAAAGCCGAGGATCCAGCAGTCAGATAAGCTCTCCACCACCAATAATAGTCTTCACTGCACAACTGGAAGTAGCACAGAACGATAGTTATCTCCGCACATGTGATTATCAAGATCAGAAAAACTATAAATAGGAAGCCAAAGATGTAGTAGAACTGGTTCAGCCATATGGAAGTCAAAATGAAGAACAGCTCAATGAAAACAGCCCCAAATGGAAGAATTCCACCGATAAGAATTGAAAAGGCCGGTTTCATGTACCACGCCAGCTCCGGTATTTGTCTAGGTATTTTGTTTGTCTTAACTGGCTCTTCACGGGCCGCTTTCTTATTGCCGAGGTAGCTGCCAACAAACACTAAAGGTACTGAGATTCCAAACCATAAGCACACAAGAGCAAACATAGTTCCAAAAGGTACTGCTCCGGAAGATTTCTCTCCCCAGATGAGGGCGTTCAGCACAAAGAAGACAGCAAAAAGTATACCGGGGAACATAAAAGCAGTTCTCAAGGTAATCCTCTTCCACTCTGTTCCCCTGAATGTTTTGTAAAGACGTGCAGAAGAATAGCCAGCAAACAAGCCCATGAAAACCCAGAGCAGAACCATGGCAGTCATAAGTCCACCACGGTTAGAAGGTGACAAGAAACCCAACAGAGCAAAGATCATTGTCACTAGTGTCATCGCAAATATCTGGACGCCAGTCCCAACATAAACACATAGTAATCCAGAATTAATAGGAGGGCGGAAAACATCGCCATGAACAAGTTTCCATCCTGTTTCTTCCTGAGCTTCATCTTGTGTTTCCAGTTGGTTATAGTTAGCAATATCTCTGTACAAAGTTCTCATCATGATCATCGCAACCATACCAGAAAGGAAGAAGACAATCATAAGAGAGTTTATGATGGAAAACCAGTGAATCTGATCATCATTCATGAGAAGGTATGTATCCCAACGAGAAGCCCACCTTATATCACTCTCCTGCAGAAACAAAAGAAGATAAGAAATCAACAAACAAATAAATACTGTGTCACATCTGAAGTAGGAGAGAGAACGGTTCAGTAAGAGAATACCTTGAAGGAAACATCATAGGTGAATACAACACCTTTATCTGTATCTACTTCTTGGGGTACAACGCCACCTAGAATTAAATTTTTTGTATTGTGGTTGCACGTCATCACTTGAGGGTTCTTCTCATTCCAATCCTTGTACTCATGATTAATGCTGTTGCGAAAAATCAAGTGAGAAAAGAACAGCCCTCCCAAGAACAAAGAGTGTGAAAACAATAGCAAGGAACAGGTTAGCATTGAAACCTATTTGGAGTGACTTCAAACCCAACAATACGCGCAGTATCAGTTTCAGGGTCCTTGTGGTACATGACACGAAAGCTTAAATGGTTGTTGATAAAATACTTCTCCTCTTTACGCTGGCAGAAGAAAGTAAAACATTAAGGGTTAGATTACTTAGCAAGGATTAAGTCACCATTCTATAGCAATTCAGTGCTGCACTAACCCCAGCATAATTTCCCTTGAACCCAACACGGAAACCATGCTCATAAGTAGTTGACTGACTTCCATCTCGCCTTTGTCTAAGAACAGCAACAGGAAGGTTGTCCAAAATCCTGCATAATTATTTGAATAATCCATGTTTAATTTTTGTGGCGGAGCAAAAAGATGAGCAAAGATATCATGCTGTGGTGGGACTGAACTGGAACAAAACTACACTAGATTAATCTTACATATTGATTCTGTATTCATCATCAATCTTTTCCTTGAAGTTCTTTGCAGATTCAGCATCAAGTTTTTGTCGACAGACCACTTGGCATGTCTGTTCTTGTCTCATTTGGAACTGTGTATTAGTTCACAAGATATAACCAATTCAGCTTGTTCACTCGTAAGTACATGAACAAACATATTTTTAATGCCAATTTCAAGCTAGAAGGAAAAAGCATATATCCTTACAGTATAAACTGAATTCTCTATGCGGTCCCCTCGAAGAACCTCCCCCAAATTCTCCGCACTATTCAAAATTTCAGCAGGTTTGCAATACTTCAAGTAGTAATAGTCATATGGTAGTTGTGTCTTTGTAGATGTTAGCTTGTTTACTTTGACATTAAGTGGATCACCCTGTACAGACATATATAAGAACAGGTTTGTTATAGACAATTATAAATAACAGAGAAAGCAGTAGGTTGCATAGAGTTGCCCCTTTTTTCCAGGCACTTTGTTCTTTTCCTCTAGAAGGGGGAAGAATCAAACAGTAACCAGAAACACATATCACAGATAGCAACAATCAAACAAAGCAAAAATGGTATCTTTCAATTGATCTTCTTTCTGATATTTCTACCTGAGCAACTAGTACAAAGTGTTCAATTCTGACCAGATGAAACTGGGAAAATGAAATCACTGCAATGCCCAATGTTTCTTGCACAGGATATTCAAGACATAAACCAATAGACAAATTTATATAGATTTCAAGACAAGCGGATTCAATTAAAAGAAACATCAAGAAGGCCTCCTCCTCATAAGCAAGGAGATTTCAGAGCTTTAGAATATACAGCATTTCTACATTGAGTTCACACTGAATTAGTCACTGTTTTTTTAATCTTTTCACACACATTCGCTATGAATTAAATGTATTCTGCCAAAGGCATTCATTCAAGCAGACCAACACAAAAACCACAAAGGCCCCAAAGAAAACTCCTAAAGAAGCAGAAGACGATCCAGCAATCAAAATTAGGTAGTAGGTGCACACACATTCACAGTCTCAAACTTGGTCTTCATATAGGTATTAAAAAATTTAAGGACAACAACGACAACAACCCAGTATAATCCCACAAGTGGGGTCTGGGGAGGGTATGATATACGCAGCCTTACCCCTACCCTGGCAGGGCAGAGAGACTGTTTCCGAATATATATATAGCAGGTGCAACACAATGACCTGAATCCTGGAACTGCTAATGAAATGACCTGTAACAAAGGGTTGAAATGATATCATATAAGACACTAAACATGCCTATCCAGCAAATAATCAACTTCAGCAGAAGTAATACATATGTGACTTATTTTCCCTGGACTTGTCTAGCAATAGAGGAGATCAATTATCACATCCATTTTATAAATCAATCAGCCAATCAACTACGCCTTCATATGAAATCATTCCACTCTATATAGGCCATTTCATTAGCAGGGGGCGGATGCAGCATAGCAGTAGTAGGTTCATCTGAACCTAGTACTTTTGACTTGGTGCATAATTTTATGTGTAAAAAATTCACTAAAAAATAGTAGATATGAAACCCTAACTTTAGAAGTACAATAGTTTAATGCTAAGAACCTTAAAAGTCTCATAGAGTTTAAATTGTGGATCCGTCTGTGTTCATTAGTCATTATATTCACAATCATTTTACAAGCCAAACATTTTTGCTAGTAACCCCTTATAAGAAAACATGGTAATATAAGAGCTTCAGCAGTAGATGAAAATCAATAGATCCAAACCACTATGATTCACAAGAACACAAAAAAAGTTATAAACTCTTGAAATTTATAGACTCCCAAAATAGTAAAATATCTAAATTATTCAAGAAAAATGAACATGGGTAGAAATTACGGAACACCCAAAACTAAAAAATGTCTAAATTAGTCATAAAATTGAACATGGGTAGAAATTAGTGGACACCCAGAATCGACATGCCTGAATTATTCAACAAATAAAAGGGCAGGCAGTGCACAAAACATCTCGCATTCACGTAGGTTCCGGAAAAAGACCGCACCCAATGGTGTGATGTAGGCAATCCAACCGTGCGTCAGTAACCTATAAGACACACGGAGATAACTTGAACTTGCTTCAAGACTCCCCTTCTGAATTATTCAAGAAATGATTATGGATAAAAATTATTGGCCACCCAGAAATTATTATGAATGATTGTGGGTAGATATTAGTGGACACACAAAATCGAAAGATATCAAATTTATTCAAAAATTGATTATGGGAATTATTATCTGGTCCCAATACTATTCATTTTTGCATGCATACCACAAAAATAGAAAAAAGAAAAGCGAAAATGGTTACCGATTGAAAATCGCGAGGAGCAACCCCAGGAAGATAGAACGAATGCGTAGACGATATGAGGAAGACGAAGAAGGTGGTTGTAAGCTGGCATGATCTTCGTCGATCCATCTGAAATTCCATGCTTCACTTTTATTAGTCAGGTCGAAGCTTTTATACAAATTCCCAAGGTTCCACCTTTTTGATAAGTACACTTCTTTAATGTCATCTTTTTTTTTTTCTTTATATTTTGGTTAATTGAAACTTTTTTCCCCCACAGTTAATTAAACAACTATAAGGAACTGTGGTGTATAAGGGTTATTAGGGATATGGAGGGAGGGGCCCAGTGGAGGAGTAATCGAGACCGAGATAATTCGGGCATGTAACTATCTTGGTATATAAAAAGGCTAGATATAACTATCTCGGTTAGGACGCGTGAGAGGTTGACCATGGCTGGTACGAAGAAGGGTAGGCGTAGGCTAAAGAAGTACTGAAGTGAGGTGATTAGGCAAACATGTCATTGCTTCAGTCCAGGGGCGGACCTAGAGCATTGACTACGGGTTTCCGGGAACCCAGTAGCTTTTGCGTAGACCCTGTATTTATATTAAGAAATTCACTAAATATTTGTAAATATCTAATTATGAACCCATATATTATTGTATATTAATTTAAAGTTACGGTAGGAACCCATAAGTCTCAAATCCTGGATCCGCCTCTGCTTCAGCCTACCGAAGATATGACCCTCGATAAGAAGGTGTGGATGTCGAGTATTAGAGTTGAAGGCTGACAGATAGTTGCGAGTCTCTTCTAGGCTTACCAGTAGCACTGGTACTATTGTTGTATTTTCTTATTCCTAGTTCGTTATTAGTACATGTTGTGCATTCGCTTCTGTTACCCTGTTATCTTGTTGTTGCAATTTTTGTTGCTTTATTTTCATAATTTCTTGAGCCGAAGGTCTACCAGAAACAACATCTCTATCTTCACAAGGTAGGTTAAATTTTGCGTACACATTAATTTTTTCATACCTCACTTGTGAGATTACATTGAATTTGTTATTATTGGTAGTTGGTGGTGTATAAGGGTTATAAATTGCAATCCAATTCCAACATTGGCTCCTTGATTTTTAATAAAACTCTTATGATTTAAAATTCATTATCTTTATATCCTAGCGTAATGTGTGTCAGAAAACTACATATTTAAGTGAAAAAGATTGAGGAGCAGATCCATTATTTATTGAATTAAATTTTGAATGATGCAATTACTAACCTTTTGAAAATTTTCGCTTATAAAAAAACTCTTTTTTCCGGATAATGTAGTGTTAAACCAAGCTTGCACACACCTCGATTATTTTATTGAATACTTGTTATTTTCTATCAGCACATACATTAGATAACTTCACCCATAAAAAGTTAGGCAACTATGAAGATGATATTTATAAAAGGAATCGCTATAACATTAAAAAGATGTGTATTTATAGTCATTTGTTTGATGTTAAAAGAAATATAATTATTTTTTCACCAACAGAAGAACCACTAATCTTGATTATTAGTGATATGCGACAGAGTTAGTATTTAAAATTTATGGGTTTATGTGATCTGAATTTGCCACGGAACTGTAGCTCTTCTTAGTTATATGTTCGCAATTTTTTATATATATATAAAAAATGAGTAGGGATTCGGCTAAACCCGTACCTAATAGGCTAGCTCCGCATGTGTCATATGTTCATATATCATAATCTAGCTATCATAATAGAACTTTGATAACGAATTCTTGAATTCACATATATAATTAGTAATCTGTTATAAATAGAATTGTATTTAAGGTGAATGTCTATATTTTTGAGAGATTTTAGGGTTTGTTACTTTGTGGCTAAGTCACTTTTTCCCTATAAATAGATGGGTTCTATTCCATTGTAATTCATCCCAAATCAATAAGAATTCTCTCTCTAATTTTCTCTGCAATACTCTTTTTTTTTTATTGTTTTATAATACGTTATCAGCATGAGACTCTAACCAATTGAGTAGAGGCATATGCTTTGGTCGCTAGGATTTGGGATACGTGCATGATGCTCAACTTCTACATAATATTGAGCATAATGATTGTCAATTGATCCATGAACTTCCTTCAGGAATAAATTCTGGATTTAAGGTAAGTATTTTATCATATTTTTCTCTTTTAAATTTTTGAAATTCTATAATTTGATTTTAAATACAAGAAAAGATAATAAATTTTTATTATAACTCTAATAGAGTTTGTGAGAAATTATAACCACCCGAAGTGGTAAAATTTTTATGTCTTGCCATGATCAAATTCATATATGATTATGAGCACAAGAAGTGAAAACTCGTCCCAATGGATTTGCTTCATTCTCGTTCCCTTAAGAAAATGTGGTAGCAATATGCAATAAGTCTGAAGGAAGACAAAATTATTATTGTGAAGGTATCAATGGATGTGGACGTGGCAATAGACGAAATTATAATTGTCATCGTTGTGTTAATGAGAATAATAAGGATTCTCAAATAATCCTTCACTCTGTAAAAATAATGTTTGTCATCGATTTGACATGAGATTAGATGTTTATAGTCCATTCATGATATGAATGTGACAACATCTCATTTATGAATACATATTTATTCTTGAAAGAATATGAACGTGCTAGTGGTAGTGGATATACTACATTAATCTCTAGAAAGAGGTTTGAGATGAAATAAGAAAATAATTTCATTATTATGGCATGAATTATCATTGATCAAGTACCTATTGTGATTATGCCAAAATATTATGGCAATGTGATTATTACAGGGTAAAAGTAATAGAAGCAACATATCTTGCCTATAATGATTTTGACCATGACTATAATGGTATAACTTTCTCCTTGAAAGAGATATTCACCACATGGATGTTGATGAATATGTGGTAGTACAGAATCAATCGAAAGCTCTAGAAGAGCCAATTATATTATTTTGAAGAAATAAAATTGATAATCAATAAGGTATTGTGTTGTAGTAAGTCTCAAAGAAACTTATATAGTATCTAAAGTATTCGCGAAAACGGTTGGTTATATTGAGACTATAAATAAAAGAAAGATATAATATCTTTTTTTACTACAACTTGTGGCGAGGTAATATGTATGTGAAAAAATACTTGCTTTATTCTCCCGTTTGTACTACACAAACAAAAGAATATCACAATAAAATAGAAGTTATTGATATAAAAATTCATATCATAATAAACTTGGAGTTTATTGATAATTGCATATGTCATGGTGTAAACCTAAAATTTATCAATATTGATAATTTATTCAGTTGACATAATTAATTTTAGCCATATAAATTTAAGTATGATCTGCAAGCAAAAAAAAAATAAAGAGAAAGAGTCACATGGGTAAATATTAAAGAACTAGAAAGTTCTTTATGAATTCTCTTATGTTGTTTATTCTCATTAATTAATAAACCAACTAAAATTGTGATTGAATCCCATGAATGCTGAAAACATCAAAGGTGAATATGGGCTTATTCACCTGTCATGTATACCACATAAGATGCATTTATGAGATGGTTACATGTGCGATTATTATTAACCCGCAACTTAATGTTTGCGAGGTAACTTGTTCAATAATTTAATTTCGAGCATAATTCTCATATTTTCTATTCAAGACAGTTCATCTTGATAAGTTGGTTTACATCACAATTGGTTTAGCAAAATAATTTATTGAGTGCCTCCACTTAATAATTAAACTATTGCTTCTGAGAACAAAGTTATCTATATCAGTTTAATATACGTTATATACGAAGTATAATACATTCTCCCCTCACAAGTGATTCAGGGTCAAGAACCAAATAATTTTATCTTATTATTATTGATGTGCGATATATATTTTAAATAACACCATAATGCATAATGGTATTTTTATAAAGTTGAGGAAGCAAGTTAGTTTTTTTAACACGAGGGGGAGATATGATAAACAATTGAGAAAAAGTTACATAGTATGAATTATCATTTGTACATCTAGATCCTAGAATAAAACAATATGAACTTGAAATTCATAAAAAGATAATTCATCTGCAATATATTTCAAAGCATGCCATACACATTTGCTGACCCAAAGAAAGTAACTATATTCTCACTGCAAATGCTCTTATTAGAATAAGTCCTAGAAGGACAAAGTCTATGGTACACTTAAAACGTATAGACAAATCGGTTTCAAATAATATTCTTGATAAAGAAGATGAGCAAATGATCAAACTGATCATAATAAGGAGGCAAGTGATCTAGAAGATCACATGACATAACACTTCATAAAATCTCAGGAGAGATTCAGGTACCTGAAAATATGAATGAAGAGATCTCTATGTTATGTCTTTATGAAAAATAAGGAGGTTGAAACCGATATAAAATATTCGTCGACGACGTCTATGATAGCGCTAAATATATATGAGGATTTTAAGTCTGGAGAAACAATTCAAGTAGAATTGGTTTTATATGAAAGACATGTAGTTTTGGACATATAGTTCAAACACTCGAAAGTATAAAGTCAATAGGTGTGTGCAATCACTTTCATGTATTTTATATATCGTCATGACATGAAAACTTGATATAAATCTAAAGTCTATTTATATGGCTTATTTGGCTATACTTATATGACAATCCCTGAAGGATTTAAATTGCTCCATATAGATTTCTTGGTCATGAAGTACTACATCCTAAGTGCAATTTGTGCACATTTGTATCTTGCTATAACTATAAGCACGATAATGTGATAGCGAAAATCTTTACCCATATGTGAAGATATTGAAATGACGATTCCAACAAGATCATACGAAGATAATACATCTCTATCAGAAATGATGATTTCAAGGTGAAACAAATTCGTTCAAGTTAACGTGGCTGATTTGTTTATCGAATCTCTACTAACAATTTTTTGAAGATGGTGCACAAGATTGAAATGCGAAGGCTCAAAGATGTGAATTGATTGTCTCATCAAGGGGAGTTAATACGCGTTGTACTCTTTTTTCCTCACAAGGTTTTATCCCACTGAGTTTTCCTTGCAAGATTTTTAACGAGGCACCCAATAAGTGTATTGTTAGATATGTGTACTCTTTTTCTTCACTAGAATTTGTTTTTCCACTGGGTTTTATTTTAGTTAAAATTTTAATGAGACACATTATCTGTTGAATAAACATTCAAGGGGGAGTGCTATAAATAGAATTGTATTTAAGGTGAATGTCTATATTTTTTAGAGATTTTAGAGTTTATTACTTTGTGGCTAAGTCACTTTTCCCTATAAATAAAGGAATTTTATCATCCCAAATCAATAATAATTCTCTCTTTACTTTTGTTTGCAATACTCTTCTTATTCTTTTATTGTTTTATAACGTAATCAAAGTCATTTGATATTTGTATGGATGAAAGTTACTCCATAAGTATCCGGTTACTAATCAAATTTACAATAATTTAACATAATTAGGCACGTTGACAAAAATTCTCCGTACATGAAGTACATTTCTTTAACTAATTTTGAACATTTGGCGTGTCCCTTTGTAGGAACATCCGATGGAAAAGGGGAAGATTTTCATAAAACGACATGGGATCCGATCCATGCACGTCCTATTCATAAGATTATTTGTTTTTTCCCCCAGTTTTTCACCTGGTTGGTTACATGGAAATTGTGAATGCTAAAAGTTAAAATAACTGGTTTAATGTAAATATTGCATAAATTCTTTCGTCTATAGAAATCGCACAGCAACACTGGCTTCGATCATATAATTGTACATTCCAATCTACAAGCATTGATCAAGCTTTGAGTTTTCACGAATGGGTATGCCTTCAACGTTTTTATTTTATTTTTTATTTTTATGCTCTGATCCATTTCTTATTCATGGTTCTTTATTATTACACGACGTGTTATTCGTTTTTGTTAGGATATTACATTCTTGTTACTATTGTTTGTTGCTTGGTTGCTTTATTTTCACTGTTCCTTTAGCCGAAGGTCTATCAAAAATATACTCTCTATCAATATTAGGTAGGCTAAGGTATGCGTTCACACTACCCTCCCCATACTCCATTTACGGGATTACGCTAGATTTTTTGTTGTTGTTGATGTTGTTGTTATCTGGAACCCCTCATTTAGCTTTTAATATCAATCCCATTAATTCGACCTTGTCATTGCTCTGTATATGTAATCCAATGCTAGTTAATTGTTCTTGTGTTATTATCATTTTCTTCCCACGGGTTAGCCACCCCCCCCCCCCCCTTTATTTTTTTCTGGCCTATGTGTTGTAACTATAAAGATTAAATTTTTATTTATTGCTTGGTACTTTGGATGATTGATTTATGTCAATTTGATGTTGATTTTGTCAGGGTTAGTGAGTTTCCTTCAATTGTCGATTTTCTTTTTGTGAAACTTGCCTAAGACAGGGGCTGCAATTCTGAAATACCTTAATTATGATGATTTAGTTAATGTAAATGCTTTCCTTGTTGTGCATGTTTTCACATCTGACTGTTTGAATGTTTAGGATAAACTACTTTAAGGAGTGTTAGGGAAAGATGACCTCCATATGCTTTGGGGGTAGTTTGGTTCGCAAACTAGTTACATAGTGATGATAAATGTGGATTGCTATCATGCTATGCCTTAAATTGTTAATTATAATACAAATATAGTTATGCAGGCTGCGACACCAAAAGGATTAGTTTTATTAATTAGTAAACATGTACATGATTTACTTTAACTAATTTAAATAAAAATTGTTAAGAACTTTTTCTATATAGAATATTGTCATGTTTTATTTTTAGAATGCCCTTGTAGTCTTCACCCAGGTGCACAAATACCCTCCGTTAAATATTGAGCCCATATGTGTCCCTACCGTTACCCAAACTGTGGTATTATTGCCCCTCTTGGCTAATGGATGTATCTTTAGCCTCCTGCCAATAATTGAGACTTATTAATGGTGGCAGGAGGCTAAAGATACGTCTGTTAGCCTAGAGGGGCAATAATACCACAGTTTAGGTAAAAGGTAGGGACACATATGGGCTCAATATTTAACGGAGGGTATTTGTGCACCCGGGCGAAGACTACATGGGCATTTTAGGCCCTTTTCCGTAGATACTTTTAAGATTATTTTTTTGTTATTTTAGCTGCTCTTCTTCAGGTATTGCGGACAAATTTATTCTTATTCTTTCACATTCTATCTCACAACATAGATTTTCCCATAATTTATGTCAGACTGTGAGTAGTACTTATACTACAAACGAAAACGAAAATGGTAACCAAACGTTGCCTTAGAGATGTAGATTTCTATGTTGGGAACTAAACGTTGTATTGACAATGCAGAGTTTTATGCCAGACATATATTTTATGTGGTAAACCAATACGGGGTCCTTTATTTACTGCCTTACTGGTTAGAGTTATGCAGGTATTAATAAGTCTTGAGTGTTCTTACTTAGGTTGCTTTACTTCTTCTTCTCTGGTGGTAAAAATGTGGTGGAGCTCGAGCGTGTGTACATTGTTTGAACTGATAAAGAAGAGCATAATCTTTTTTCCTATTTATGGATGGATGTACCTTCTTACTTAAGAGCTTGACTCTGTGGCCTTCAGCTTTTGGATGAAATGTGGACTCTTTTCTCTTTTCTATCTTGCTATGAATAATTATGGATTTCATTTGTTTCCAAAGGCACCTTTAGAAGTTGGGCTCTTGCTGACTTTATTACTGATCGATGCTTTCAGATAAAAGTGATGGATGTTGTTCCACACACCTCATTGATGGGGATGGGGTCTTCAATGTTGCTGGAGTTGAAAATTTCATAAAGGAAGTTAAACTGGCAGAATGTGGTCTTTCATATGCTATAGTATCCATTATGGGTCCACAAAGTAGTGGTAATAATTCTTTCTAGATAAACTCAATTGCTATCATCCATTTTCCAGTTTGTAATGTACTAACGTAAATTTATCTTGTTGTTCCGTATGCTTAAATGACTCAACTATCATTCCCCTCCCTATATCAGGATTCCCTTACTGCTTCATTTGAGCTCTACCTATCGTCATGCTAGCACTTCTAACACAGTTTAACTGAGATTATGCCAGGGAAAAGTACACTGTTAAATCATCTATTTGGTACTAACTTTAGAGAGATGGATGCTTATAAAGGAAGGTATGGTTTAGTGATTTAGCTTATCATAATAATTCTGTGTATCCTATTGAAAGCATGCATTCTTGATGTTCTTTTCAGGTCACAAACCACAAAAGGTATCTGGATGGCTCGATGTGTTGGGATTGAGCCGTGCACCCTTGTTATGGATTTAGAGGGCACCGATGGGAGAGAGCGTGGAGAGGTTCGTTGAAATGACTTTCACAATGATGATTTACTTTCCTGTACTCCTTTTCGCCCATTGCTTGGTTTCAATGCCTTCGACTGTTTATACATAAAGCACCATATGTGTTTTTCCCGAAGTATTGTACCTTTCTGTGTGGCTGGATATGTAACAGCATCCTAATATGGACACTGTCCTTTTTCTTTCTTGTTTTATGCTTTTTAAAATTTAATATATCCTAATAGTTTTCCTTATAAAGTGACCTATTCCAATTTAGTATCCACAATCTTCAGCTTCCTTAATTTTTGCCGCAATGCTTCGCTGAGATAACTTTGGAACAACTTTCAGTGATTTGCTTGTCTATGAGATCTTTTACATTCCACTTTCCCTGATCTTTGTAATTGTCAAATTTCACTAATTGATTTGTATCACCGAGTTTCCTGCTACCAATGTTCATTGAATGCTCCCTGCCTCATTCAATTTTGATGTTTTGTTTAGGATGACACTACATTTGAGAAGCAAAGTGCCCTATTTGCCCTTGCTGTTTCTGATATAGTGCTAATCAATATGTAAGTTCCCTTTTAGTGTGTGAATTACATGTACTTAAGCTAAATTGATACCTTAAAACGTATCCAAAGGGACAAGTTATTAATAAAATTTAAAGTACAGGTGGTGTCATGATATTGGCCGTGAGCAAGCTGCTAATAAGCCTCTTCTGAAGACTGTCTTTCAGGTATAATACAAAGTGTTATCTTGTCTGAATATTCGGTATCACTTTTAAACTGCTTAATCTTAACAGGTTATGATGCGGTTATTTAG
Source organism: Nicotiana tomentosiformis (assembly GCF_000390325.3). NCBI lineage: Eukaryota > Viridiplantae > Streptophyta > Magnoliopsida > Solanales > Solanaceae > Nicotiana > Nicotiana tomentosiformis. The sequence continues at coordinate 117,533,532 of NC_090823.1, read as the reverse complement.
CCCTCGTAAAACGACATTGATGTTTGTTATACGCGATAAAACGAGGGTAGGTTCCTTCTTCTCTCATATATGGTTTCCCAGTTGAAGATATTCCCACATTTGATTATACCTGCAGATCTTGTCGAAAATATTGCCTAACTTTTTGAATTTCCTATAATATTTGTTAGACTCCGCTTGAAAATTTGGAGCCTGTTTTAAGGGAAGACATTCAGAAGGTAACATATGCATGTTTCTTCATTTTATACATATTATTATAGACTCAATTATTGGTTCTTAGTTGCTTCCCTTTGACTGTAGATATGGGATTCCGTCCCAAAGCCGCAAGCTCATGAGGAAACACCTTTAGGTGAATTTTTTAATGTAAGTCTCTTAAGTTAAGATCTCTGTAGCCTTCTTATTAGCTGGTTTTCTCTAATGCATATACATGTAATGATATTGAATGATATGTGTCCAGGTTGAGGTTGTTGCACTTTCTAGTTATGAAGAGAAGGAAGAGCAATTTAAAGAGCAGGTAGAGACAAATCAATTACTGGAATCTCCTTGATTGTTTTATCTTCCCTCTCTCTCTCTCTCTCTCTCTCTCTCTCTCTCTCTCTCTCTCTCTCTCTCTCTCTCTCTCTCTCTCTCTCTCTCTCTCTCTCTCTTTTATTATTTTAAATCTGTTTACTTTGACATATAGTGTTTTCCGACATACTCAAATAATTAACTCTTCTGTTTAGTGAGCTTTGGGTTTAGATTATGTTTATGCTTGTTATCCTTGTAAAGGTGGCTAGTCTAAGACAGCGATTCTTTCATTCTATTGCACCTGGGGGTCTTGCTGGAGATAGGCGGGGAGTTGTTCCTGCTTCTGGTTTTTCGTTTAGTGCACAGCATATGTGGGAGGTTATAAAGGAGAACAGGGACCTTGACCTCCCTGCCCATAAGGTTACGTCCCCGGAATCTGCTCAAGTGAAGTTTCAGTTGATCATTTATATCCTCATTGATGTGCTTGTTGTAATCCAAGTGCAGGTTATGGTAGCTACCGTACGCTGTGAAGAAATTGCCCATGAAAAATATGACTCTTTCACTGCAAATGAGGTATTTGCATTTTATTAAATATTTTTAGTATTACACATTTTTCGTTTTTATTGACCAATTTTGAACATCGGTATTTAATTATAGGTAATGATTTATCTTTTGTTATAGGAGTGGTGTCAATTAAAAGAGGCAGTGCAATCTCATCCTGTGGGTGGCTTCGGGAAGAAGCTTAGCACAATTTTGAACACTTGTTTATCAGAGTAAGAACACCTATCTCATACATTATAGTATGCATGCTTTATAGCTGTATGGATAAATCTTTTCATACATCTATACGATTTTGCTCAACTTTCTCCTTCTTTCTTATACACTCCAAAGTAGTTTCAGATGCCAAATGACGTTTGAGAGGAGTATCTTTATGTCTGTAGTGAAGCATATCTATATGCTGATGTTTTTTAAGTCTATTAAGCAAAGTTGGATTCTGCAGAATTCATCTTCACATAGGCATAATTCTATGCTCTTCTTCCTTGAAATACATGTTATGAACTTGTATGGATATTGTCAATAATAAGCCCATATTCACCAGGGCTATAACATTTTTTTCTTTTCAGATATGATGCAGAGGCTACATTCTTTGATGAAGGAGTGAGATCTACAAAACGAAAGCAGTTGGAAGAGAAATTGCTTCAGGTAAGTTAGCTAGACAATGCTCTCCCCTAAACTTGTTTCCCCGTGTACACCTATCATTGTATATGCACTGAATTCACCTTTCGACTTTTGATTATTTGACCAATAAAACTTGGTGGATTCCTTTCGATTGATGACAGCTACTAGGACTTCCTAGACCCAATGAATTCACTGCTAATTTAGTAGTTACTCTCTCCCCCTGAACTGCTGATGTCATTTCATTTTCCCTCCTCCTAGAAAATTTATACTACCTACATTGCGTTTATATGAAGGTGTTTGACTAGGCACATTAAAGATAATTATTTTGACTTATGTGTTATAGAAGTGGAAAACATAGCAAAACAATAGTAGAAAGTTTGTTTGATAGAGAAAACTTCACATCAAAGTTTTAAAAAACTCTTCCACGAGTTTCATCTGCACTCCTAACAATTTTTCTGTCATTTCTGCATTCAAATGTCACTGTGTTGATATGAATGTCTGAAATGGAGAGAATTTTTTTGTTATTAATATACTAAATTTAGAGACTAAGCTAAGAAATCCTGATGACAGACTTCGATAGTAAATGTACTTTCTACTGTTGTGTCTAAGTTGTGTAGTGGTGGTGGTTGTATATTGAGTTTGTCCCTTGGAACGATGTATCAACTAGCTGCAAACATCATGTCCCCTCTGAGCTGGGCGTGTTTTCTAACCAAGGAAAGATACTTTCTTTAACTAACCTTGTTATTCATTCTTTTTTCTGTTGTAGTTTGTCCAACCAGCCTACCAATCTATGCTGGGACGCATACGATCTGATACTTTGGAAAGATTCAAAGAAGCATTTGATAAGGAACTGAAGGGAGGTATAGGGTTTGCAATGGCCGCTCATGAGTGCACTGTGTCTTTTATGTCCCAGTTTGATGAGGAATGCACAGGTACAGGATATAACCTTCCATTCTGTAGCCCCACTCGATTTAATCTATTCGCGAGACTGTCAGTACTGATCATGTTTACTAGGGGTGTGTACCATAAAAATACAGCTGCTGTTGCTATATGATAAACTTGCAAAACTGACAAATCTTTAGCGAGTAGTGTTCATAACAATTTTTCTTCTAAAGATCTTGCTGAACATTGTTGTTGGGCTAAAACGGCTCAAAGATACTCTTAACATGGTGTGATATTGTCCGCTTTGGGCCAAGGCTACACAGTTTTTTTTCCAAAAGGCCTCACACCATTAAGAGTATCCAACTCCTTATAAGTAGCTTATGTTTCTTTTCTACTTTCCATGTGGGACTTTGTTCCTACACTCCCAACAATTGCGTTAACAAAGTGGAGTAAGACAAAGCATTAGTGACTGATAAATTGTGCTGAGCGTGAAATGTTGAGCTTAGTCCCAGCAGATTGCTCTTTGAAACTTGAAGGCTGATACATTATTTTGCAGATGCTGTTATTGATCAAGCAAAATGGGACTCATCCAGAGTTAGGGATAAGCTCAAGCGTGATGTAGATGCTCATATTGCCGAAATTCGTACTGCCAAGCTGGCTGAAGTTACTACTCTTTACGAGGTACGGAGTTTAATGACCTATATATTTTGGTTCTTTTGTAGTAAGTATCAGAAATTATTGAAACTTGGTTTTATCATTGGCTAGTGTTAGATACTAGGATTTTGAGATCCAAGTAATCTGGCATTTGCTGGAATAAAAGTTCAATATGACGAAACATCGTCACCTGACAGCTGAACGGCTCTTACAACATTCATAATGTCAATAGATTTTTCCTTGTTATAATTGGATCTTTTGAGATTGATCGTGTCTTTAAATGTAGTCACACTGGCACTGAAGTTTCTCGAGTTTTTGTCTAGACCAAATTAAATGATGCTTTAGCTGGACCTGTGGAGGGTCTTTTAGATGGAGCTGCTGATGATACATGGCCAGCAATAAGAAAACTGCTTCAGCGTGAGACTGACACAGCACTCTCTGGGTTTTCGGCTGCACTTTCTGGTTTTGAAATGGATGAACAAACAAGGGAAAATATGGTTTTGAGATTGAAGGATTATGCACGCGGAGTGGTTGAAGCAAAGGCGAAGGAAGAGGCTGGAAGGGTTTTGATTCGTATGAAGGACAGGTAGTATATTGGTTATCTTGTTCAGAAGTTCTGACATGGGAATATTTTCGATATATAATGCTACTGACCTAAAAATCGTTGACAGGTTTTCAATGTTATTTAGCTATGATTCTGATTCAATGCCACGAGTTTGGATTGGAAAGGAAAATATTCGAGCTATTACCAAAACTGCCAGATCAGCTGTATGACTGACTGAATTAATTTTTCTTTCTCGGCTGTCTGTTTAAAGTTCGAATATCACATAAATCTCTGTTCTTTTAATGTGCTCCTCAGTCTCTGAAGCTCCTGTCAGTTATGGCTGCAATTCGTTTGGAAGATGAACGTGATAGCATAGAGAATACACTCACTGTTGCTCTTTCGGATGGAGGTGCTTCAACCAAAAAAGGCATTGCATCTCTTGATCCTCTGGCCTCTAGCACTTGGAATGAGGTAACTCGCTTAGTCGATAAGATGGTTTGTCTTAGATGTTAATTACAAGAAGAGAAGCACGGTCAAAGAAAAAGGAGAAGCATTCAAGTACTGGCCAAAGTGATTTCGTAGAGTTCATACAATGTGAATATTTATTGAACCATCAACAAAGTTATCACTTTTTATCGGTGCAGTACTATATACACCCTTCTATGTAACCTTGCCGCTTGGTCTAACGTTTGCATTTATTTACCTTTCTCATTTTGGTAATTAGACTTGCAAGATCAGAAAGTTGCATGCAAAAGTTCATCTCTTGAACTTACACTTCTATTGAGTAACCTTTTTTTTTTCTTTTTCCATATTTGACCTGTCATGAGCCGAGGGTCTATTGGAAACAGCCTCCCTACCTTCACAAGTTAGGGGTAAGGTCTGCATACACATTACCCTCCCCAGACCCCGCTTGTGGGATTACACTGGGTTTGTTGTTGTTGTTGTTGTTGTATATTTGACCTATCATATCTATCATCTTTTCTGGTTAACTCTTTATTGCAGGTCTCTGCATCAAAAACTTTAATCACACCTATCCAATGCAAGTCGTTGTGGAAGCAATTTAACACTGAGACTGAATACATTGTTACACAAGCCATTGCTGCTCAGGCACGTTATCTTACATCTTGCACATAACTTTGTGCTTTTTAGGACTTCATTCCTTGTATATTTAATTTTTACCATCGCACAGACATATAGTAATATTTTATATATTATTAATTTTGCACCTTTTTAACTAAAGCTCACACGTTAATTGCACATTGCACTTAAAGTCCCAATCAACCTTGGTTCTTCTTTTATGATTTTCACCATTGACAACACTTTTCAGTACATTTGAATCAGACAAATATAAAAGTGTGACTCACGTTACACTGCTGCTTTATAATTTGATTCCAGCGATTCTCTGAGCCTGTCAATTGTATGTTAACATAGCAGTTTTTCTTAACATCTGCGGTGACATCTCTATTTGATATATTCATCAGGATAAAAATTCTCTTCACGGTTGTAATATTTGTAGACTCCTTTGTTAGCTTCTGACCATCCGTTTTTTTTTAACTTCAGGAGGCTAGCAGGAGAAATAACAATTGGCTTCCACCTCCATGGGCAGTTGTCGCGTTGCTTATTCTGGGGTTCAATGAATTCATGACACTGTTGAGGTACCATTTCCTACTTATGGATCAAGATTGGGTTCGGATTGCGCGAGTCAAAACAGTTTTTAAAATTATGGCTGTGACCAACTCGTTTAAAATTTATTTGGGTAAACATGAGTCGAGCCAACTATATGTTCAATAGCAGGTCATAACCCAACCTTCTCCACTTATGACCACCTCTCAATTTCTTGTTAGAATTGGGTAAACGTTTCTCTATCCATTTTGTTTCATTCTCTTGGAGTAATTTTTATACTCTTAGTCATGATACCCCTTAGCCGAGGGTCTTTCGGAAACAACCTATTTATCTTCCACGGTAGGAATAAGGTCTGCGTACACACTACCCTTCCCAAACCTCACGTGTGGGATTTCACTGGGTTGTTGTTGTTGTTGTTAGTCATGATACCCCTTAGTTTGACGAATAGAGGCTTTTATATCCACTTGATGATAGGATGTATCCACTGTATTCACATATCTCACATTGGTTTTTTACTCTTTTCAGAAATCCTTTGTATTTGGGAGTCATATTTGTTGCCTTTCTACTAGTGAAAGCCCTCTGGGTGCAACTTGACATCTCGGGCGAATTCCGCAATGGCGCTGTAAGTGTTGAATATGATTTGTTAAAATTTCAGTTTTGTTGCATCAGAAGCATTTGACCAAATAACTGTATGAACTCTTGGTCTTTGCTCATTCATAAAATCTTGTTGTTAAACTTCCTCCATTGTCCTAAAGTATGACACTTCCTACCATTTTCTTTTGTAACGTTCTAGAATGTTATTGAGTCGAGGGTCTATCGGAAACAGCCTAGCCTCCCCCTCCAGGGTAGGGGTAAGGTCTGCGTACACACTATACTCCCCAGACCCCACCTGTGAGACTATACTGGGTTGTTATTGTTGTGGTTGTAAAAATTCATGCAAAGCTAAAATTGCCAACACAAATAAGTTGTAACCTTTCAATGACGTTTCGATTCATCATAATCTTGGGAATGTTTTATGTGGGCTTTCAGGAGTTATTTCCTAATATAGTCTGCTAAGATGAAACACATTTGTACCTTCCTTTCTATTCTGAAACATTTTTAGAGTTAACTGTCTAGACTTGGACGAGAACAAACCGATGGGACATAAATGTGATTGCTGCACTTCATTTCTTCCATTACAATGATGAGAACTTTCAAAATAACAATCTATCTGTTACCTGATCTTGATACATGTGTTTACAGCTTCCTGGACTTCTCTCTTTATCCACAAAGTTCCTTCCTACAGTCACGAATCTTCTTAGACGACTAGCCGAGGCAGGCCAAAGGAAGGCAAATAATGAACCTCAACATAATACTACAAGTGCTTCATCTGAAGAAAACAGAGGGGAATACTCTAGCCCCTCAATGCATGACAGAATGAAGTAAAACTGCCGCGGATCTAACAATGGGTTCGCTGGTTCGGCTGAACTCAATGATTTGGGGGGTCGAACTCTATATATATGTGCGGAAAAAAATATAGATAGAATATGATATACATTTTAGAACCCATTGTCTCAACTCAGAACTCACAACATCTAAATTCCGGATCCACCACTGGAAGTAAGTCATGTTTATTGAGCACTCTTCCATTCTTTGGCAGCAAGTTTATGTTTATAGGATGTTTTGTGGTGCACAATCAAACGGCTTTCACCTTCCAAGGGAAGCATGTGAACAATCAGAGAGAGTTGATTTTTGTGCAGGACATGTATACTGGGATGTGGTTTCTAAGTGGAAGAAGTTCCCAAGTAACTTAGTTGTGGGATAAACTACAGAGGGTCCTCCCTGCTTTTTTTTCCTTGTTACATGTCACCAATTTTGTCTTTCAAGAAACTAAGTTACTGACGCAAGATATATAATGTATTCAATGTGATGTGACTATCTTTTTGCTGGTTTGTAATTTATAGACTATTGTAACTTATATTTCATTATTGACTCTCTCTCTCTCAAAATAAATATAAAAATGGGTGACATTTTTGTAGAAATCTTGCTTACCTAATAACCTTTTGTGAATTCACTGTTCTCTTTTTGCCCCTCGTATTCTAGGTTGAAATTCAAAAATAGTCAGATTTATAAGTGGTAATTGAAAAATAGCCACAGTTTCAAAAGTAATCGAAATTTAGCCATTTTTCATGTAAAAATAAATCTCAACAAAAGCATTGTTCAAAATCCGGAAAATATTGCAGCATAATATACTGGAGTTCGAATTTTTTACATGTGAACTTCCAGCTGGAAGTTCATACACAGATGCTCCAATCTCCAGTATATTATACTGGAACTTTCCGTGTGCTGGAGTTCCCAGTATAATATGCTGGAATCATACACAGGTGCATCAATCTCCAGTATATTATGCTGGAACTTTCCGTGTTGCAGCAAAATAGTGGCTACTTTTCAATGACTTTACAAACACTGGCTATTTTTCAATTTCCAGTCCGAAAACTGGCTAGCCCGTTCTATTTTTACCGTATTCTAAGATCCAACCTCACTTGCATGATTTACATGTGATTATAATTGAGAAAATGACCCTCTAGCCCCTCAAAATTTTAATAGCCCATGTTTTTCCCCATTGACACGAAATGGCCCTCCGGCCCAAACATATTACATCTAATAGCCCGAAATATCTATTTTGTATATTTTTTGTATAGTGAGAGTCTATTTTGTATATTTTTTGTATAGTGATAGTGTATTTTATATAATTTTTTGTATAGTGACAGTCTATTTAGTATACTTTTTATATAGTGACAGTCTATTATATATAAATTGTACAGTAACGGTCTATTTTGTATAGTGATATCTATTTTGTATATTTTTTATATATTGACAGTCTATTCAGTATATAAATTGTATAGTGACAGTTTATTTTGTATATTTTTTGTATATCTTCTAAGATGACCGCGGCAAAAGGCTCGCTCCCATAGGTTAAATCATCTTGACAATTGACACATATAGGTTAAATACACTACAATTCTCTTTCTTTTACAAAAAAAAAAAAAAGAAAAAAATGAAATACTGTAATGCAACGCTTTAAAATGTTCAAGATCTCGCAAATTTGATAAAAAGCTTTCAACTTCTTCCTCGTTATCATCTAATCCAGTAAGATCAAGAAATAATAAATCAAATAAAAGCAATTCTTGAATGGAGGAATTTGTATCCCAATCAGAGTTGTAAAACAAGCTTTTAACTTGCTTTTTGATGGGCAAAATAAATATAATCGTCCATAGAATCAGGAAAAGGCTTAGGACAAAAGGACTAGAAAATTCACGCAAGAATACTTACTTTACGAGTCGGGGTACTTGCTATAAAGTGCATATTGTAATTTATGGCCAGCGGATGATATTAGTTTCTAGCGAATGGCTAGTAATGAAATTTAACTAAAGCTCAAAGAAAATTTAGGGTCATTTGTTATTAATTATCCAAAGAAAGATAGTACGTAACAATTTTGGGAGAGTTTAAATTGAGGTATATTAAAATGTGAGATAAATGATAATTAAATTTTTCGTCTCTTTTCTAAAACATAAAAAATTTATTTAAACATTTTCTTTTAACTTTGAAATTAATAGTTCAAACATTATTGAAAATATAAAGTGATAACAAGAGATGATTAACTAACAAGTGATAGTGCAATGAATATTCTTATCATTTATGTGCTTTTGTAATGATATTGCTCGTGAGTATTTTGTTATTTTATGTTAATTTTAGTATAAAAGAAATTATCGCACAATATAATATAGATGTGGGCATTGTTAATACGGAACTAAAAGTGTATTACAGGTTGAAAGAATCAAAGAAAAGACAAGGTTTTGTAAACATTATTTTGGACTTGATGAAAGAGCTATATATTCATATAAGTCCGAAAACGATTAGGCAATAATACTGCAGTACGAGCAAAAAGTCTAAAACTTATTTAGGATAGTTTGGCCATAGATTTTGTCAAAATATATTTGGGTTTTTCAAATACATATTTGTTCATAAATTTTATCCATATTTTGGTAAATTCCCAAAACTCAAATCCCAAAACCAGCTCAAGAGTTAGTTTTGGCCCAAAATATTACTATTATATTTTTTATTGCCCCAAATTTTTGTATTTTATAAAAAAGCATGCCATTTATTATTTTGTAACAATGTTGCTTCGTCTTCTCGGTCATCTGATAGTGTATTATGTAGTTCATTATAAAAATGATAATTTTGTACCAAATTTATTTATGTTCAGGACTATGGTTTGCGATCATATAATGAATGTTATTGATGAAGGTACTGGTGGATATTTGTGATAGTTTTTAGAACTTGTGGGTATAAGACATGTTTCAAGTTTTTTCAAAATCAAAAAAGTGAAATATGTTTTGAAGAATTTTCAATCTTCAAACCAAACTTCACGGACACACATAATTTGAGTTAAGACTTGAATAGGAGCAAAAACAAATATTTTAATCGCTAGAAGGAGGGTTTGAACCTCCGACCTTGTGGTTAACAGCCACACGCTCTAACCAACTGAGCTATTCCAGCTTTTGATTTCATTAACCACATAAAAAATTATTTATCACATGACTGTCTCTAATTAACCCTTTTATTGGGGGTAACTAGATATATTATATGATATTAAACAGAGTTTAGTACATGCTTAGATTTACTGGGATTACATAGTTCCCCTACAATCGTTGACGCAGAAGAAATTACAATAACTAGGAGGATTATGTTATGTCTCTAGTTCACTTGAATTGCTGTATTAGTGATTTCCCGGCCTCCCTTTCTTATATTCCCTCTTTATTCATGTACTCACCTTTCTTGAGCCCAAAAAAGAAAGAAGCGTCTCAATGCATTTCTTTTCTTGCTTGTTTGCGTGTTAGCTTGAAATGAGAGTGGAGCTTGAAGAAGCGAAGCTAGCCTAGAATAGCAGCCTATTATGTTTTTTGCGCTCCTTTAAGCCACACTATTAAAGTTTGGGAGAGGGGTAGAAATGGGAGTGAGGACGAATGTGTCTATTTCCGAGAACCAATTCGAATTCATGCCGGGACAATCTACCACGGAAGTCATTCATATTATGAGGAGATTTACGGAATAGTATAGGGAGAGGAAGAGAGACTTACATATGATATTTATTGAATTAGAAAAAACATATAACAAGGTCCCATGAGAGGTTTTATGAAAATATTTTTAGGCTAAAGGTATATCTATAGCATACACTGGGGCGATCAAGGACATGTATGATGAAATTAAGATCCGGGTAAAGATATTGGGAGGAGACTCGGAAAACTTTTCAGTCATGATGAGGTTACACCAGGGATCAACTCTTAGACCATTTTTATTTGCCTTGACGATGAATGTATTAACATGCCGTATTCAAAAGAAGTTGTCATAGTGCATGTTATTTGCAGATGACATAGTACTGATTGACGAGACGCAAGACGGAGTTAACGCTAGGCTGGAGGTTTAGAGACAAACTCTGGAGTCTAAGGTTTTAAGTTTGAGTAGGACTAAAATAGAGTACTTGCAATGCAAGTTCAGTGATGTAATTCAGGAGGTTGACGTGGAAGTGTGACTGGATTCATAAGGCATCCCAAAAAAGTAAATTTCAGGTACCTTGGATCAGTAATCTAAGTCAAGGATCTATCGGAAACAGTCTATCTACCTGCATAAGGTAGGGGTAAGGTTGCGTACTCTCTGAGTTCCCCAAACCTCACGTGTGGGATTACACTAAGTATATTATTGTTGTTGTAGATAAGATTGACTCTGTCACATCTTTTGACTTATTTCCTCTATTTCTTTCTAATCTTGTACCCTAGGTAGGATCAAACAATGTCATTTCTTGATGTGGTTAAATTTCCTAACAAAAAATGATAAATCAGACTTCTCAATTCCCTAATTTTTGGTTCAGAATAGAGCTTCATTAAAACGAAACTGCATTAGCATGCCCTAATAAGACCACCAAAAACCTTAGAAGTCATGGGTAATCATTGGTCTAATGATTCGGGAGGAACAATTACGCAAGGTATGATGGATGGTGTGTACAAAGCCAGGATACATATCCACGGAAGCGAATATCACTCATTATTATTTGTGTTAGTAGTCCTACGGTGGGATGGAAATTTATCTCCTTACCATCTTATATTATCCATGCTTTAGATGTCTAGTAGTGAGCGTTCACGGGGAGGGAAGGGAGGGGGTGCGTTGAGTCTAATATCGGCTGAGAAGGAAAATTGTACTCCTTATATGGTCTTAACAGTCATAGCCTCTGGAGCTAGCTTTTGCAGTTGAGTTAAGTTAAGGTCCATTTTCTTATCAGTTCGCCATTTTCCATCTACGCTTGTGTTATGCAAGACGAATCTATATAGGGTAAAATCGGTTCATATTAATTGCTCGAATGACAGAGTGACACGTGGACCGGGGGAGGGGGGAGGCAGACGGAAGATGAAGCAAGTGAAAACCAAGACCGAGGACAACGGCTTCGGTTGACACCAGGTACATCCCGAAGGGAACATTATCAACGGGAGAAAACGAATATTTATCGCCATATGACATTCAATGAAGGCTCTTTGTGATGTTGAAGTCGGAGAACTTACATTCCGGGTTGGTGATGAAAAAGTTGTTTTTCATGTGTGTAAGTCCATGAGGCAACCAAATAGCAATGAGGTGTGCTCTTTTGTGGACTTGGTGGCTGATGTTATTGTTGATGACACAAGTGCTACAATCAATGTTGGTGATATGTTGGAGTCCGTCTTGCTCAACTTTGATGATGACAAGATGGATGGCTTCATGGAATGTGTGAACTCTTTGCAAGGAATAGGGTCGTACAACTATTCACCCCGGAAATTATCTTTGGATCTTGAAAATAGGACAACTCCTCCTACAAAGCCTTCTATTGAAGAGCCTCCTACCTTGGAGTTGAAGCCATTGCCTCTACATCTTCGGTATGAATTTCTTGGCCCTTGTTCTACTTTACCGATTATTCTTTCCTCTTGTTTGGCTAACGTGGAGGTAGATTCCACATTGGCGGTGCTACAAAAGAGAAAGAAGGCTATTGGGTGGATATTGACGGATATTCCGGGGATAAGCCCCACCTTTTACATGCATAAGATCAAGTTTGAGGATGGTGCCAAACCATCTATTGAACATCAAAGAAGAGTTAATGAGGCTATGCAAGAAGTTTTCGAGAAGGAGATTATTAAGTGGTTGGATGACGGGGTTGTCTACCCCATCTCCAATAGTTCGTGGACTTCTCCGGTTCAATATGTCCCAAAGAAGGGGGCATGACGGTGTTCACCATTGACAAGAATGAGTTAATTCCTACAAGAACGGTGACCGTATGGAGGGTGTGTATGGACTTTCATAAGCTCAACAAAGCCACAAGGAAGGATCACTTTCTATTTCTTTTCTTAGATCAAATGCTTTATAGATTGGCCGACCGTGCTTTCTATTACTTTCTTGATAGGTATTCAGGCTACAACCAAATTCTTATTGCTCCGGAAGATCAAGAGAAAACAACCTTTATATGTCCCTATGGTACTTTCACCTTCAAGTGGATGTCATTCAGTTTGTGCAATGCACCGATGACTTTTCAAAGGTGTATGATGGCTATCTTCACGGACATGGTGGAGGACTACCTTAAAGTTTTCATGGATGACTTCTCGATGGTTGGAGATTCTTTTGATGAATGTCTTACAAATTTGGATAAAGTATTGGCTAGATGTGAAGAAACAAATTTGGTTCTTAATTGGGAGAAATGCCATTTCATGGTCGTGGAAGGCATTGTCCTTGGCCACAAAATCTCAAAGAATGTAATTGAAGTTGATTAGACAAAGATTGAGGTAATTTCTAAACTTCCACCTCCAACTTCGTTGAAGGGTGTGCGGAGTTTCTTAGGCCACGCGGGGTTTTATTGGCGTTTCATCAAAGATTTCTCTGAGGTGGTGAACCCGTTGTGAAAGCTTCTTGAGAAGGATGCTAAGTTCAACTTCAATGATGATTGAATGAGAGCTTTTGAATTGTTGAAATCAAGTTGACAACTACTCCCATCATCACCGCTCTAAATTGGAGTGTCCCTTTTTGAACTTATGCGTGATGCAAGTGACATAGTGGTTGAGGCTGTTTTGGGGCAACACATCAACAAAAATTTTCATCCGGTCTACTATGCTAGTAATAACATGAATAGTGCCCAAGTAAACTATACCGTTGCGAAGAAAGAGCTCCTTGCCATTGTGTTTGTAATTGAGAAGTTCCACCCGTACTTGATGGGTGCAAAAGTCATTGTCCACACGAATCATGCGACGCTTCATTATCTTATGAGCAAAAAGGACTCCAAATCTCGGTTTATGAGATGGGTGCTTTTATTTCAAGAGTTTGATATTGACATCCAAGATAGAAAAGGGAGTGAAAACCAAGTGGCATACCACTTGTCTCGTTTGGAGGATGGGAGGCTGCATGATGGCCTCGAAATCAATGACTCATTCCCCGATGAGAAACTCTTGTCTATTTCAATGAAAAATGTGCCATGGTTCGCGGATCTAGCAAATTGTCTTGGTTGTAGAATTATTCCTAATGAGTTCTCTTCAAACCAATGGAAGCGGCTCAAATGGGATTGTCAAGATTATTATTGGGATGAACCATACCTTTTCCGGATTTGTACGGATGGGGTGATTAGAAGATGTGTACCAGAAGAAGAGCAAGGTGAAATTCTTGGGGCTTGTCATTCTTCTCCATATGGTGGTCATCATGGTGGAGCAAGAACGAATGGCAAAGTGCTTAGTTGTTGGTTCTATTGGCCCACTCTTTACAAGGATGCAAGTGAGCTGGTAAAAAGATGTGGTGAATGTTAACGGGCCGGTGGAATCTCAAAGAATAATGAAATGCCTCTCACAACCATCTTGGAGATTGATATTTTTTATGTGTGGGGTATTGACTTCATGGGCCCTTTTGCGAGTTCTTATGAAAACACCTACATCTTGGGCGCAGTTGATTATGTATCCAAATGGATTGAGGCCGTTGCTTTACCCAACAACGAGGCGAGAAGTGTGGTGGCTTTCTTGAAGAAGAATATTTTCACATGGTTTGGTACTCCACGTGCTATTATAAGCGATGAGAGGTCACATTTTTGCAACAAGGCTTTTGACACATTGCTTAGCAAGTATGATTTTACTCACAAAGTCATGACTCTTTATCACCCATAAGCTAGTGGGCAAGTGGAAGTTTTTAATCGGGAGATAAAGAGTATCTTGTCCAAAACGGTGAATGCTAATCGGACGGATTGGTCCAAGAATCTTGATGATGCATTATGGGCTTATGGGACGGCTTACAAAACACCTTTCGGAATGTCTCCATGCCGGTTGGTGTTTGGAAAAGCTTGTCATCTTCCGGTGAAACTAGACCACAAAGCCATGTGGGCTCTAAAGAAGTTGAATCTTGATTGGGATGTAGTCGCTAACTTGAGAGTTGCACATTTGAATGAATTGGATGAGTTACGGTACCATGATTATGCAAGTTCTTCCTTGTACAAAGAAAAGATGAAATATCTTCATGACAAATACATTTGGAATAAAGAGTTCAAGGTGGGCGATCTTGTATTGTTGTTTAACTTAAGGTTGAGAATGTTTTCCGGGAAGCTAAAGTCTAAATGGAGTGATCCTTTTGAAATTATGGGTGTGACACCTTTTGGTGCATTAGACTTGAAGAACAAAAACAGAGAAGTATTCTGAGTCAATGGTCACCGGGTGAAGCACTATTTGGGAAAGGTTGGAGATAGCTACGTCGTGGCGGTCTTTTATTTCAATTGATGGTATTTTGCGTGGTGCTGCGACGTTAAATCATGCGCTTCTTGGGAGGCAACCCATGTTTCTTTTCCTTTTTCTTTTGTAGTTAGGTGTTATTTTTGTGCTAACTTAATTTGAAGTGTGTTACAGGGCTGAGTGTGACTTACAACAATTGTGTACATAAATCTGCTAAGTGTTGTAAGAATTGTGGGCCATAGTGGATTTGTGCGGACCGCACATTTATGGTTGTTGTAGCAAAAGTGCAATGTGGCCGCATAATCATCTTGCGGAGCACACAAATGAAAGGTTGAAAATGTCAACTCTCTGAAGTTTAGTCTGTCAAAGAAAAGGTCGAAGTGCGACCGCAAAAAGAAATCTACGGTCGCAACATGAAATCTGCAGCCGCATACAAAATTGTGCGAACCGCAGATGAGATGCTGAGTTAAGGTGACCAGGTAACAGAGTGCGGACCACACATGCAATTGTGTGGCCGCAGTCGCTCCTCTTTTCCTTAGCCAACCAACTAGTATAAATAGAGGAACATGTCCGTTTGCTACGTTTTTCACTCTCTGAGCATAGAAATACCGCCCTCTTGAAATTTCTTGATGATTTCATATGTCCACACACACAACATCCTTGATCAGTCACTCATTACACTCATTCATCTGGTATGCTTAGATTTCTTGTTAATCGTTTTCTTTTAATTTGTAGATTTATAGCTATTTTTAGGCCATTTGTCATTAGAATTCAATTGTGTATCCATGTGGGAGTAAATCTGTAATGGGTTAAATAATACATGCTCTGTGGGGACTAGGTTAACATATTTTCATGCTTTTATGATGTTTCCATGTCAAATTATGCATGAAACTGAAAAACCTAGAATGAAACAACTGAATTGTTCGTAATTTTTGAATTCTGTGGCCGCACCCGAATCACGAGGCATCACCAGATATGAAGCAAAATAAGATGACACATAGGAATAAGTAGATCCTGGATCAAATAGAACTGAAACATCTCTATGGCAAACTGGAACAATACCTGTGATCACGGCATCAGATGATTCGGCTATGGCATCAGATGATTCTGCCTCAAGTCTAGCTGGAAAAGCGTAAAATCGGGACTGGGCCCCATCACTCTGAATCGCGTCCCTAGGACGACCTCTAACTGGATGGACTCCACCTCTAACGACATGACCTCCATCACTAGTTGTCTGACCCCTGCCCCTAGCGAGCTCGCACCTGCGGTCAGAAATCTGCAGGTGCGATTGCACCAGAAGGCCAAAATTTTAGATTTTCCTTAAGTCCAAATTTTGATCCGTTAACCATCCGGAATCCAATCGAAACCCCTGGACCTCAACCAAATACACCACCAAGTCCTAAAACATCATATGAACTTAGTCGAAACCTCAAATTACATTAAACAATGCTAGAACCACGAATCATACTTCAATTCAAGCTTAAGGAAACTTAAGAATTTTTAACTTCTACATTCGATGCCGAAACCTATCAAATCAAGTCCGATTGATCTCAAATTTTGCACACAAGTCATAATTCACATAACAGACCTATTCAAATTTTCAGAATCGGATTCCGACCCCGATATCTAAAAAGTCAACTCCTCGATCAAACTTCCACACTTAAATTTTTATTTTTGCCATTTCAAGCCTAATTTAACTACAGACCTCCAAATAATTCTTCGGACACGCTCCTAAGTCCAAAATTATCATACGTACCCACCAGAACCATTAAAATACTGATCCGAGTCCGTTTACTCAAAATATTGACCGAAGTCAGCTCAAGTGAGTTTTAAAGCTTCATTTTACATTTTAATAAATTTTTCACATAGAAACTTTCCGGAAAAATTTATGGACTACGCACGCAAGTCGAGGAATGTTGAAAGGTGTTATTCGAGGTCTCAAAACACATAAATGAATGTTTAAAATTCAATATGACATATTGGATCATCACATTATTATTAATTATAACTAGTCTATCGGTACGCGCGTTGCACGTGTATTTCGTGTCAATGAGAAATGTTTTTTTAAAATATGTGAGTAATATTCAAAATATGAGATATTTAGACTTACATGTTGAGTCTTTTACTCCATGTTTCTCTATGTCTTTTATTTACTGATTTTTATTCCTTACATACTCGGTACATTATTTGTACTGACATCCCTTTTGCCCGGGGACGCTACGTTTCATGCCTGCAGGTCCCGATAGACAGGTTGAGAGTCCTCAAAGTAGGCTATCAGCTCAGCGGAAGGTATTGGTGTGCTCCATTTGCTCCGGAGTTTCTTATTTGATCATGTATTAATTGGTATGGCGGGGCTCTATCCCGACCTTTATGGTGTTTATCTACTCTTAGAGGCTTGTAGACATATGTCATGTACGTGAAAGATTGTATGGCCTTGTCGGCCTATGTTTAGTATACGAGTGATCATTTTGGTCTTATACCATATGTCATATGTATAAGTTTGTATTACATGTTGGGTCGTCCTATGAAGAGTATTCCCTCATGTTTTATTCTAGTTATCTCACGGCAGCCTTTCTATCTCATTTACCTATAATAGTATGATACAAAAAGATATGTTACATTGGTACTCGGTTGAGTAAGGTACCGGATGCCCGTCGCAGCCCATCGATTTGGGTCGTGACAGAAGTGGTATCAGAGCAGTTCTGTCCTAGGGAGTCTACAATCCGTGTCTAGTAGAGTCTTGTTTATGGGTATGTTATGCACCACACTTATAAGCAGGAGGCTATAAGGCATTTAGGATTGTTACTCTTTCTTCTTACTCTAGATCTTGTGGTAGAGCTCAGTTGTAAGAATTTAAACTACTAAATTCAATTTTATTCGTAATACAATGATACTTACATCCAGAAAGACAGTTGGTAAAAGATTGAATGTGGCTGTGGAAGAGTTGAGTCAGAGGAACTCGATTTTGCATCATGCTTCTGATGAATAGATGTGAGGTCTTTAGCAGAACATGTGTGTACCAAGACGTGTAAGCTTCTTGATAGGGAGCCCTAAGCCAAGAATATCTATCCACCCATATGGTGAAAAGAAATGAGATATTTAGAAGGTAAATAAGAGTTTCAAAAAGTAAAAGAAACAAGGTGAAGAAGGGTATGAGGCACCCAGTTAATGAAGATTATCAGTATTTACAATTCAGGCAGAGAAATATAAGCCTTTTGAGTTACCCTCAACAGTAACAGAGGTATGTACAATCGGCCATACCCATATCAGTTATGCCCTGTGGGAGCTAACAGATATGGTTTAAGAGAAGGACGGGATATCAGGATCCGGCTGGGGTTAGAGTAACCCAAAATGCTGGATGGATTATTAGTATTAGTTGACATTTTCGAAGGATAGTTAGTGCAAACGTGGTAATAGATCTCTTTGTGAGACACCCAGATGGTGCACTCTAGAATAGTACAGCTAGATATGAATACTAGAGTGTTCAAACTTTTATTTATTTTATAAAGATAGGCACTGGAAGCCTAGAAGGGATAAATATTACCTTAGTGTGGCTTTCGTCCCTAGTAGAGCGAGAATGTTAGGCAACCCGAAGAGCCAGGGGATGGAGCAAGGAGAGATAAAAGCAAAATAATGTCTTGTTGAAGTTTTAGAATAAAGTGATAAACAGAAATATTAGCAGGGAAATAAGAAAAGAGTTAATGAAGCATTATGAGTAAGATGTGATACATAGATGACAACGGTAGATCAAAATAATGACAGAATTACGGAGTCTATAGTCAAGTGAAGGAAACAAAATGAGAGGTGACAGGCCTTGAGACAATAAAAGAATATAGGCCATAAAGTCATATCCTCATTTTGAGAAATAAGTTTGTGACTCTAGCATGATTACCAGAAGGAAAGGTTACACCCTAGAGTAATACAAATCAGTATGGGCTGGTGAACAAGACAAACTAAACATAAATTAGGGATTGAGTGATTTGATAACAGTCGACATCATGAGAATTTTAGAGATTGCATTCCGGTGATAATAGAATGTACGACAGAAGAATAACCTTCAAAGGTCATTCAGGAAGACGCTTCTCTAAAGCAAGCAATGTGAGCAAAGTTAAGCTTAAGGGACTATGTGTGCCAGTTATACTAGATGACACCCTCGTGAGTAAGGAATTTTGTTATCCTTGGTACAGAAGGATTACCGCAAGGCGAGTAAGGGTCATCGATGATATAAAAAGGCGCCAAAGATGAAGGGGTAAAACATCTATAGGTAGATTGTCGTAGAATTAAATCTTAGTACTCCCCTAAAGGAGGGAAATATGGAGTGATATGGCATTAAGTCAGAATTAAGTGGTTCTAGTAACTATGAAACAGTAAAGGAAGAATGCAATAAAAATGAGAAAGGGATGAAATTGTACTTATTCAAATCCTACAGATATGCTATGATTCCAGAACATTATGTAAACACGACGTCAAGGAGAGGAAGTAAGGGTTCCTGTCCGAGATGTTATTGATAGATAAGGAGCCGGTGTGAGACATAAGTTAAGACGAAGGAAATAACCCAAGAAAGATTACGCGGAGTATTGATATGAGAATGGGCCAACAAATAGTTAGTAGTTGATTCAGGAAGAGCCTAGTTATGGCGAGACAAGAGGATACAGAAAAATCAGCAGATCGTGCAAGATAAACATAGTGAACCCCAACATAGTGAATCCAGTCTTGCAGCTAATGATATCGTGATCCTTGATAAATATTCAGATAGGAGTTGGGTAGTTAAAGGTACCGTATGAGTGTTACGGAAATAAAAGAGAGTACCACTAGGAAGACAGTCAAAATATCATTTCAGAAGCAACCCTACAAGCTCAAGGGCATGAAGGTAAGTAACTACGGATAATTATAGGCAAGGAAGGACATCAAAACAAATTCCGCCGAGTATACGATGTAATAAGCTCGCAGCTTTACAAGAGTCATAGGGTCCTCCCTAAGTACTACAATGAAAGACTAGCTGAGGAAATAAGGAAGAAGGCTTCAACTTAAACATAGTAACTTGAAGAGGAAATGGTCTTGTAACAACAGTCTCACAACAACAATGTATGCACTTCATAAGAAAGTGGCAGCTATCGTGGCTAATGAATGGGAAGAAGAAAAAAATCAAAAGGTGATATTCAAGATCGTATGGGTTGTATGAAATTCCAATATGTGTGAGCACTAAGATAAGCCAAATATTTGTGCAACAAGTGGCAAAATGACCAGGAAAAGTAATTGCTTACATTTAAAGAAAGTTGACAAGGAACGAAAGGAATTATTAGATCAATGATCCAGAGTTAGTTACATTATGAATGCACTTAAGATTTCGGAGTATTATCCATGCAGCATATATGTTGACAATCATACAAGCCGGAGAAGACTCAGGTATAAGTTAAAAGAAAGAATTGAGTCCAGGTCATAGACAAAAGATTGAATTGTTAGAAGATTGTATCATGTATATTCCATAGCGCCCATGAAAGGCTAAAGTAATAACTAATACCAGGAGTTGTAGATCGGAAGATAGCTTAAGCCTACATAAAGGCTGATCAGAAGGAAGAGGAAACTAAAGAGTTACATCAACCAAGTGAATCAGGAGTCTGATTATTAGACCTAGAAAATTATAGAAATCGTGATTGAAAATATTGCAGAATCACTCTTAGTATCAGAAGTACAAGAGTACAATAACCATATTCTATGAAGAGTACCAGCCTTATAAGAAGTCAATATGTGGATGTGAATTATACCTATGTGGAAAGAAGGTCATGAAAGAAATAGAAGATGTGATGCGAGATTTTAAGGCGAGTAAGGTAAAAGTGAAAAACGTACGAGATACTCAGGTGCAGAAGTTGTGAATAATCTATACTTCAGATGGAGGGATAGCAACGTTGGGATTCAGTATCCAGGAATGATAGTGGTGTCATTAGTGGCATATTTTCTAGCCTATGGTTTCTAGGTATCGAGAAGTCGAATTAAGAGAGTAAAGAAGAGTTAGAGACGATGTGATGTCTCGCTTGATATTCCAGAATGACATAAGGATATCTATGATGCAAGCAAGTTGAAGGAATCTTGCGAGTAGTATAAATAGATATGTGTAGGTAGCAAGCTAAAGTATGGTAGAGTGACAAGGTTTTTGGAAGATAGGAGTAAGGATAAAAAAAGGGTGAGTGAGAAGGTGACGACAATGGATAAATCCTCGGGATTAAGCCCATGAAAAAAAGAGAGCTAATGGTTTCTCTAAGTTATAGAAAAATCAGTATAGCCTGTATGAACTCAAAGGAGTCTAAGACTAATAGCATTTAAAAGAGATGGAATGCTACCCTGGTAGTAGAATAAGGGTGTAATTGTGATAGATAAAGGATGATGTTTGGGCCTTCGATTGAGTAATGATTTGAAGAAAAAAAAAAGGATTTCATGGATGGCACGGGATTAGAGTACCCCCCATAAGATGAATCACGCTGGAATGCTATGAAAAAAATGGTTATTGAAGTATAGTATAGCCCCTAGGTGGATTAGGCAAGTCACTTCAGGTATTCCCCGATGAGACGTAAGCCATAATGGCAATGTATTACGTAAGAAGTTTCAAGTTATCAGTGGTAAATTGTAGATCAACATTGAGGTGAATCAACAATGGATGGATAAAAGTTACAAAGTATGAGATGAGATTACGCCATCATTCCTAAGATGAACAGTAATGAGAAAGCATTGAAGGATTTAGATTTATATATATAGGATAAACAAAGAGAGTAACCTGGAGTTTGGTAGCAAACCTCAGCAACGATAAATCGAAGTAAGAGTTATGGTATAGTATGACCTACCTAGATGCAGTAAAGTCATATGGATAGATAACTGGGTCTATGAAATAAGATATAGCAATATTCATAAATTCGACAAAGTACCGAGCGAAGAACTTCAGTACACCTATAGATGACCAGAGCGACATCTAGTCAAGTTCTGTATATGTTCCCAAAGTGACGCCTAGAGATTGACTAAAAGCTGGAGGGAAGAGTCGCATAGGCACATATACAAGGAAAAAGTCGTACATGCTGCGTGACAGAAGGTAGCAAAAGTTACGAGATTGGAAGTATTGCGATCACATGCCGTGGTGTGAGAAAAAGGCCTAAATATGGGAATGCCCTGGCCTTTGGATTTATTCACAGAACAGTTGCCTAAATGGCAAGGAGAGTATTAAAGTATTCGCAAGAGCTATGGGTTATGATAATGATAAAGTGCATCAGTCAACATTCGAGGATGAATGTTCCAAAGGGGGAAATAATGTTACACCCCATGTTTTCGTGCATGAAAGCATGCCATAAGTAAATTGATGTAAGCTCGGAAATGAGATGTTACATCCCGCATTTTCTTACGTTAAAGTTTTGCCGTAAGTTAATCGACGTAGACTCGGGAATGAGATTATTTTTGAGGTTATAAGCATTTATGCTATTTATAATAGGCAATAAGTAAGTGTCGTGAAGGTTAAAGGTTAAACGAATCAAAGAAAATGAGTTTGGTTGAAGATTGCCAATTTGGGATAAAATACGGTCCGAGCTATAATACCCGGTATTTATGAACTAGTGCCATACAAGGTACCACATGACCATGATAGTAGGGTACATAAAGTGTGTTAAAAGTGAGTTGTATTTTAAGTAATTTAGGATAATTCTTAATTATGTAGGTAATTGGTTAATGGGAGATTAACTAGTTAATTAAGGAATTGGTGGGTGATTAATTAAGGCTTTTTGATAAGCCTTAACGTGGCAGCCAAATTGTGACTCCTAAGTCCACATTATAAGGTGGCACATTAAGAGAGATTGGTGGCTTAGTCATCTTATCAAAGTGGGTCCCACCTAAAGGTTAAAGATAACCTTTCTAATTCACAATTGAATTGCTCACATCCTAAGAAGAAAGCTTCAGCAAAGATAATTTTTCAATAGAAACGTGATTGCTTCAAGCATTTCATACGAAGACTACCTAATACTATAGCAACATGGGATTTGCGATTCTAAGGGAGTACAGTACAATCTTTCTCAAGAATATCATACAGATTTTTCCCTACCTCGATCCGCCGTTACATGTTTTTCGCAAAAGATGTATATTAGAGAGATTGTCAAGAGAATCGGTTCAGGTATGTTAAGGCTATCCCTTCTTTCTTTTTGGCATGATTCATACAATATAAATGAAACAAGCAAACACACAGCTTTAATAAATGACTCAATTCATAGAAGTATAGGGGTGCCTATGTTCTTGATTCCCCATGTGAATTATTATTATATCTTCTCTTCATGGGTCTCAGAAAAATATGTATATGATAAAGTTTATCCGAAAGGCATATTGATCTTATGACATTCCGAGAAATCTTATTAACGCACTTCTTATGCATTTCATGCATTTATACATATACATTGACCTATGACCAAATGGCGTTATATACGCATATATTATATGTATATGGGATATGGAAAAAGGATAAATTGTTATATATGCACCACCACCCGATCAGCTGGTATACATTGATGATTTTTCCCACAGTAGCCGAGATGATATGATGGGATGCCCTCAGAGGCTTGATGATGTTATGAACGCATATACCTATGCATGGTATGAAATTTATACGCATATGCATGATATTATAAATATGAAATGATTCACAGAACTATTCACACTTACATGTTGAGTCTTTTACTCCATGTTTCTCTATGTTTTTTATTTACTGATTTTTATTCCTTACATACTCGGTACATTATTTGTATTGACGTCCCTTTTGCCTGGGGACGCTGCGTTTCATGCCTGCAGGTCCCGATAGATAGGTTGAGAATCCTCCAAGTAGGCTATTAGCTCAGCGGAAGGTATTGGTGAACTCCATTTGCTCCGGAGTTTCTTATTTGATCAGTATGATTTGGTCATGTATTTATTGGTATGGCGGGGCTCTGTCCCTACCTTTATGGTGTTTATCTACTCTTAAAGGCTTGTAGACATATGTCATGTACATGAAAGATTGTATGACCTTGTCGGCCTATGTTCAGTATATGAGTGATCATTTTGGCCTTATACCGTGTGTCATATGTATAAGTTTATAGTACATGATGGGTTGTCCTATGATGAGTATTCCCTCATATTTTATTCTAGTTATCTCACGGCAGCCTTTTCATCTCATTTACCTATAATTGTATGATACGAAAAGATATGTTACGTTGGTACTCGATTGAGTAAGGTACTGGGTGCCCGTCGCGGCCCATCGGTTTGGGTCGTGACATATGAGTCGGGGTCGAATCTACTAGGAGTTATGAGGAGTGTTAGGAGTATATATTGGAAACAAGCAAATGGGTTATCTAAGATTGCACTTCCATAACAAGGTTTTTTTTTCTATTTCTACTGTTACTCTAATAAATGCAAGCTAAAGAAAATAGATTATAGATAAATATTTTTGAGGTTTTTCCAATTAGATTAAAGGCCTAGGGTTGTGACCATAACCTAGGTGTTTGCCTAATGGTATAAAGATGTTTATACTTGTTTTGTTTATTGGGGTGTATTATAACTCTCAACTCCACGTTACCCACTTAATACCTCTCGGTCAGAGAGTGATTTTGCCCAATTTGGATTTCTCAAGTCCAAATGGGTATCAACCAAAATAGTTGATAAGAGCTCAAGCTGGGTTCTTACTATCTCTAGTTTGAACCCTTTAATTAAGTTAATCAATCTCTCATTTAACCCAATTCTTTATTAGCTAAGTTATCCTAGACTAGGTCCCTCTTTCTCAAGTAGAGACTGAGTCAATAGGCATAAATCAATCTTTGCAACCATTAATTCTAAAATTGATGCATGAACTAAGCTAAATAATCAACACTCAGTCATAAACAAGCATAAAATTAATCACCCATAAGGTTTACACACTAGGGTTGGGTCATAACCCTAGTAAAAATCTAGCTACTGATAATGGGATTTGAAGAAAATAAAGATGAAAAGCTAATTAAACTCATAATGGAAGATTAAAATGACGAAATCTAATGTTAAAATACTCAAATAAACTAAAACTTCCTAAATAGCAAAGAGAAATGGCTACAACAACTTTTGTATGTTCAAACTTGACCTAATTTTGAGAAACTCGTCTATTTATACAGGATCAAAAATCGCATACAAAAATGCCCCTCGGGAGGTTCTGCGGTCGCACAATTCCATGTGTGGTCTGCGGATTTCTTCAGTTGGCAGGAAGGTGAGTTCTGCGGCTGCACATTTCTAGATTGCGATCGCGAGGCAATTTTCTACGGCCGTACAATTCTTGTGTGGTCCGCATTTCACAAAGGCTCCTGGACTTGATCTTTTTGCATACTCTCTGATATTTGACTCTTAAGCCCAGTTCTGCGGCCGCACATTGCTGAAAGTTATGTTAGATTTTTCTTTTTGGTTTGCGGCCGCAAATGGATTTTGCGGTCCGTAATTTCTTCTACTGCCGCAGAATTTCTTCTGCGGATCGCACATTTCTGCTTCTGCACCCTTTATTGCCTTGTGCTTTGGAACACTCCTTTTTGATTCGGATTTCATCTCGGGAGACCAAACTTCCAGGATTTCTGCAATTTGTACAATTTCATTAGTTTC
Source organism: Nicotiana tomentosiformis (assembly GCF_000390325.3). Lineage (NCBI taxonomy): Eukaryota > Viridiplantae > Streptophyta > Magnoliopsida > Solanales > Solanaceae > Nicotiana > Nicotiana tomentosiformis. Next base: position 117,507,783 of record NC_090823.1, on the reverse strand, counting down.
GGGAACACAATTCAATATTTTCGGACTAAAACAAAAGTTAAAAGATACTAATAAGCAGTCTAAATCCCCACTTATCAACTCCCCCAAACTTAAGTCTTTGCTTGTCCTCAAGCAAATAAATTAGTTCCCATCTCTAAAAGTTACGAGTCATTTCAGCGAGTCAAATGTGAGCCATCCACACATCAGTTGGGACCAACAATTACCCACACTACTTATGTATTATCAACAAGGCGACAAGTTAAACATTCATGCGCATATAGTTCTAATGTGACATTTGAGCTTCAAGAATTGACTTTACTCATTAAGGACTCTTTCTTTATAATGTAGGTCATGGTGGACTCCAAACTCTTCCTCCTCTACTTTCCATTTGCCTAGCTCACTTAAGAAATTTAGCACTCATCCAAAGATTTATGAAAGGTTCACTCATCACTCTCAAGAGAATGTCACAATTACGGCTTCAAGTACCATAGGCTTGCCCCTCATGTAGATTGCCACTAATGTAAGCTCACTCGATTTGAAATTAAGTAGGACTTCTTTCAGGATGTAATGAAGTCTTTTGGGTTAGGGTAGGATACCGTATGGGTAAGTGGTTACACCTTTCCTTAAGCACTCCATCTTTCATTTCTCGGCTCATACTTTGCCAATTCTTAGAGCCACTTTCTTTTCATTGCGTACTAGAGAGACTTAGCATCACTCTTTCTCGATCATTTCATTCTTTTTCTCCCTTTTTTATTTCTCCATGTTTAGGATCATTACCCATTTTTGAATCCCTTCAACCCGTTCACTTATTCACTTTTTGCATCTTTCTTTTTGTTCTTTTCTTTTCTTGCCTTTTCTTCCCATAGAGATCATTTTTTCTCTCTTTTTTTGCCTTGATACCTTTTCAAATTCCTCATCTCTCCCTCAAACTTATATTTTAAGCCATTTGTTTCACAAGAGTATTAAGGAAAGCTCGGGTGCCAAGAGAGGGTCACGACCAAACGGGTAAAGGCTTATAATATGGTTATCAAATAAGAAAGGCTAGAGGCTCAAAGGGATTGACTAGGGATAATGACATTGGTTGGCAATAGAAAACTCAAACAGGCCAAAGAGATCCTACAATCACTTCTCAAACTAAGCAAAACTTAGGATTTCGTCTTGAAACACATTCAGGGCAAGTTCTAGACCCTCCGCATGAATATTTGTATTAGCAACAATTCATCGCACCCCTCACGCAATCGGATTGTAAAAGAGGACATATTCGAGGGCCCACAACAACCACATTCAATTTTAAAGATCACAATGGTCCAATTAAACCACTCGATGATTGTCAAAGTCAACACAAGAGTCACAAAGTCACTAACTAGAGTTATTTCTTTCAAAAACCTTGTTTCTAATCATAAGCACGTAGTCAAGTGTGTTGGTACCAATTGAAGCATAGTTGACTCTTCGAGCATGACTTAATTAGGTCTTTTTATTCATTACTACTACTATTATTACCTAAACACAAAAAAAACTGACTCATTCCCTTAAACATAAAAGGAAGCTACTAAATCAAACAAAGAAGCTACTAAATCAAATAAAGAACTAATAAAGAAACAAAAATAAAGAAGCTAATAAGCAAAAACTACTGAAGATAGAATGAATATACATAATGAGAGAAAGAGAGAGAATATATATACATAATAAGAAAAGAGAGAATAATATCAAGTTATTACATGCCAAATATCTTAGAATGTATCAAATATAATAAATAAACTTCACCCTCGAATAAAGAGAAGCATTGTCCCTAATGCTTAACAAAATAAGAGTAAAAGAGGGGACAGAGTGAAGAAAAACTCCATATGGCTCCTTGGACATCTCTGTGTCCCCAACAATGTCATCACCCTCAGGCTCAGCCAACTGAATCTTATCATCCTCAACTTTGGGTGTGGCTGGGTTGGCAAATATCTGACGCACTGCCTCAGCAGTGTCGGCAGCAAGGTCTGCCTCTTCAGACTGGCCATCTGGTGTCACTGGTGCGGATGATGTTGTAGGATCCGGGACAGAATGGTCTGGGTCAAGCAACATGTCAAAGGGGAGATCTCTGGCTATAGCAAGCCTGGTCACTTATCTCCGAAGCTTATCCACTGACTTCTTGCTGGCCTGGGACTTTCTCATCTTCTTTACTTCTTTTCCCAGCTCTTCGATCACTGACCTGTGATGTACTAAGGTAGCCATAATAGTGTTCTAGTTCTCTAGGAGCTTTTTCAATGTCTCTTCAACTATCGGGGGAAACTGAGGTGCCTGAATAGAAGACTGCATTGCAACAGTAGTGGATAAGTAAGACAGCATTGCAGTGGCTGTCTGCATCCAGTTGTTGAGGCTCGCCAATGTCTGGGAGACTCGCAGTGCAGAAAGTGGGACAATAGGCATAAGAACTAGCTTCAACACCGAGGTTGTAGCTGTGGAAGGAGCTGCAGTAGGGCATGTGGATGATGACGGAGGCATAGCTGCGGCACTGCAGGAAGGTTCCATAGCTGGCTCATCAGACTGGCCCACGGTGGTAGGAGGCTGAACTTTCTTCTTCGGATTGTTCGCATCTATTAGTGAATACCAAGTAAAAGGCTTCTTCAGCTTCACCTTTGTGTCATAATCCCTCGGCTCTACCCTTTCATCTGTGAGATTTTCTGTAATAGTGTTGGGATATGGGTAGGACGAGTCATGTTGCCAAGCAATCACTGAGATGTTGGCCGATATCACGGAACATTCATTGATAGGGTACCCGACCATAATAGAAGCAACCAGAACTGCCCGAGGAATCGGAAGGTAAGTCTTATTCTAGCTCAGGTCCAGTCTACTGCAGACAAAGGTTTGCCACCCCTTCACCTCGAAACTGAGAGTGCTCTAGTAGATAGGAACCCCATTGGCAATACATGGTGGTGGTGGCCCTGGTGCTGCTGGAATCTCCGCTAACCAAGGTCAGGCTGCGTCTCCCAATGCATACTTCTCCAAATATTCCTTTGGCTCAACATCTTCGAAGCCCAAGTACGTGTTGAGTGTATGCTGGTCAAATCTCACTTTTAGGTTACGTACTTTAGTCACTTTTGTCCCCTTTTTCATGTGAGCCATATTAGTATAGAATTCACAGACCAGGTACTCTTTGGCGTCTACTATACTTTGAGTGAACCACATCCACCCCTTGCGTTCCCTGAACTATCTCAACACTGTTGGGTTGTACCTCTCCAAATCTTTCAACTGAAACTGTCGCTCAAGAGTTAGCGACCTCACTGGCCACCATGTACGAAAGCTAGTGAAAGAGGCCAGGTTGACAAAGCGGTCCTCCCAAAACTGTTTCTTCTTTGATCATTCAGGACCAGCTGCTGTAGCATCTCCCCCTTTGTGATCATCGGGGATATCCTGAAATGGTGTATCCTGTGCCTCAGGGACAGGTGTAGTCGATAGCTTAGAAGCCTGACTAGAATTCTATGATTCCTATGAAGTGTTATGCGATGAGGATGGCTCGTCCCTGAGTTGGTATCTCCCTAGCGGCATTGACTGTACGGCTGGCTGCTCCTGAACAGAGGTTGATTTACCCTCTAATGCTTCCGTAGACAAGACATATGAGCTTATGTCTGAGAGATCTGCACCTCTCCCCCTACCGGTTGTAGCTTTCTTTGTAATTGTCTTTTGTTGGCCAAGGGGCAAGGCACTCTTGCCTCGACCCCGAGAAGGTTCACCTCTCCCTTTAGATGTGTCGCCTCGTCCCCTAGATCATATCATTGTCTGTATCAAGCAAATGTTATTGTTAGTTTCAATTCAATGTTCAAACATACCCAGGAGATATGTAAGTAGGATACAAACTAGAAGACACAGTGAAGGTACATAGTCAAACCAATTTCATATTTATAATGTCATGCATATGCATATAAATGTCATATCATGCATAGGTATATGCATTCATAACATCATCAAGACTCTGAGGGCATCCCATCATATCATCTTGGCCATTGTGGGAAAAATCATCAACGTATACCAGTTGATCAGGTGGTGGTACGTATATAACGCCGTAACCTTTTCTCATATCCCATATACATATAATATATGCTTATATAACGCCATCTAGTCATGGATCAATGTACATGTATAAATGCATGAAATGCATAAAAAGTGCGTTAATAAGATTTCTTGGAATGTCATAAGATCAATATGCCTTTCGGATAAACTTTATCATATACGTATTTTTCTGAGACCCATGAACAGAAAATGTAATAATAATTCATATGGGGAATCAAGAATATAGACACCCCTAGTACTTCTTTGAATAGAGTCATTTATAAAAGTTGTGCGTTTGCCGTTTCGTTTGTATCGTATGAATCATGCCAAAAAGAATGAAGGGATAGCCTTAACATACCTGAACCGATTCTCTTGGCAATCCCTCTAATACAAATCTTTTGCGAAAAATACCTAACGGCGGATCGAGGTAGGAAAAAATCCGTATGATATTCTTGAGAAAGATTGCACTGTTGCTATAGTATTAGGTAGTCTTTATATGAAATGCTTGAAGCAATCACATTGCTATTGCAAAATTATCTATGCTGAAGCTTTCTTCTTAGGATGTGAGCAATTCAATTGTGAATTAGAAAGGTTATCTTTAACCTTTAGGTGGGCCCCACTTTGATAAGATGACTAAGCCACCAATCTATCTTAATGTGCCACCTTATAATGTGGACTTAGGAGTCACAATTTGGCTTCCACGTTAAGGCTTATCAATAAGCCTTAATTAATCACCCACCAATTCCTTAATTAACTAGTTAATCTCCCATTAACTAATAATTAATTAGTTATACGCATAATTAAGAATTATCTTAAATTACTTAAAATACTACTCATTTTTAACACACTTTATGTACTCTACTATCATGGTCATGTAATACCTTGTATGGCACTACTCCATAAATACCGGGTATTATAGCTCGGATCGTATTTTATCCCGAATTGACAATCTTCAACCAAAATCATTTTCTTTGATTCGTTTAACCTTCACGGCACTTACATATCGCCTGTTATAAATAGCATAAATGCTTATAACCTCAAAAATAATCTTATTCCCGAGTCTACGTCGATTAACTTACGATGAAACTTTAACATACGAAAATGCGGGATGTAACATCTCATTTCTGAGCTTACATCAATTTATTTATGGCGTACTTTCACGCACGAAAACATGGGGTGTAAAATCATAGTTGGGTAATTATTATTGCATACGACCGTATCATATCTCCTATAGAGGTGTGTTGTGGACGTCATCACATATTCATCAATGGCTCCCATTATTGTCATTTAAGAGGGTCTTCATCCTAGGACCATGTTCCCTAAGTATAGCTATAAATAGTGGCTTCAACAACCATTGTAACACACGAAAACTTTGACAAACTTATGCTACATGTTGTTCCCAAGATAAATAATACTTTGTTTTCTGTCTAATGTTATTCTTATTGCTGCCTTCGGAAGCCTTGCTCCCGGAAACAAGCTATTTTCTATTTATCTCGATTTTAAGGCAAAGTCTTACATTTTATTTAATTTATTTATCATTTTGGGATCAAATCGATTTGCTAGTCTATAAACCACGCTATAAATTTAACTGTACCATTTTATGGGTAAACAGTTTGGTGCCCACCGTAGGGCTTAGACAACTGCGTAATTGAGTTGATTCTTGCATTTATTACTAACCTGTTAGATTCTTTGTTTCTTAGCCAAAAATCATAAAAACATAGCAGCTAACAATGCCAACATCGCACACAATGTTGAGCCACAAGAAAATTTGCCTCAACACGAGAATTCGATCAGTGACACCCGCAATGAGGACGACGTAGCAACACCGGTCAATGGCGGGAGATATCCCCGACATGTACGGGAGGCGACTCTTGATGATTCTGAGGACGAGCACGTTGCGAAAACGGTAAGGATCTTGAGAGGACAGAAAAAGGCCATCATGGGCCATCTCTCACGGCAAGACCAGGTCATGACAGAACTGAGACAAGCGTTGCCAGGTGCTTCCAATAATGCGAACGTAAGAGGCCATATTCCCCCTGGTGCTCCCGCAAATTAAACAGCGTAAAGGGTTGATAACAACACCCCGAGGGGTGAGGTCGGCTTCAACGAATTCGGGGGGATCGGCAACCAGTACGGTAACGACAACTGCAATGATCCCTTCAAAACTGAACTTATGCGGTTCATGAGGGAAATGAACGAGCGGATGGACCATGACACAGAAGAATTCCATGCTCGAATGGACCAAATTCTGGGTGCACCACCAGTGCTAAATGGCCCGTACTCAAAGAAGTACACCCAGTTGCCATTCAAACTGAGCGCGGCACCAGAGTTGATTCTAAAGCGATTCAAAATGCTAGACGTACCGAAATATGATGGGACTTCGGACCCTCAAGAGCACATCACCACCTATACAATAACGGTAAAAGGGAACGACTTGGCTCAATATGAGATCGAGTCGGTCTTGCTGAAGAAGTTCGGAGAAACCCTCACGAAGGGTCCTTGACATGGTACTCACCCTTACATGAATACTCAATAGATTCCTTTGAGATGATCATAGATTCTTTCATCAAAGCACATGCCGAGGCCAGGAAGATCCAGGCCCGGAAGGCGAACAAATTCATAATTTCGCAAAGAGAGTCCTAGTTGCAGCATGAGTTCGTGATTAGATTTCAGAAATAAAGAATGATGTTACTGGACGTGCTAGATGAATGGGCAGCTTAGACATTTACTAAAGGGTTGAAGCCGATGAGCTCCGACGCCTCCCAGAAACTACAAGAAAGCCTGCTTGAATTCCAAGCAACTACATGGACGGATGTCCATAACCGTTATAAATCAAAGATAAGGATAGAAGATAATCACTCGGATTCCCGGCATCAACTAAGGGTCGGGATCGAGAAAAGAACATGGATAAATCAAAATATGATTTTGATGCAGATCGGCGATCTTCTAAGGGCCGATTTTTGCCCTACGAAAGGGCCAAAGGCCGAGGCAACATAGGGTTCCTGTCAGTGGATAGGTTTGCTCACGATAGAAGAACTTACCGTGGTTTGAATAACAGGTCATTGCAAGACAAAGAGGTATCGGTCTCCCAGGATTCCACCTACCAGGTAGTCAGAGTATAATTTCAACATCAGCGTAGTGGATCTGGTATCGGCAATGAGAAACATCAAGGAAGCTTGGTTCTCGAAGCCAATAAGGTTCGTTTCTAGCCAGATGGATCCTAATTTATTGTGCGAATACCATGGGACTAATGGCCACCGAACTGGGGACTGCCGATATTTGCGCGAGGAGGTAGCAACGCTGTTAAAGAACGACCATCTCAGGGAATTCTTAAGTGACCGGGCTAATAAAAATTACGGCCGCAGTCGAGACAACACAGAGCCTTTAAATATAGGGGAAGACCCTCCTCGACTAACCATCAACATGATATTTGGGGGGTACAATATCAATGGTGTAACCTTCTCAGCAGCAAAAAAGACAAAGGTATTGGTGACTCATAGCAAGAGACTCCGAAAAGTCATCGAGAATGACATCACTTTCACAGAAGAAGACGTCATTGGACTTCTACTACCACACAATGATGCCCTGGTAATTTCTCTTAACGTTATAGATTTCAAGATTAAATGTGTTTTGGTTGACCCAAGAAGTTCAGCCAACATAATTCAATGGAGAGTGCTGGAACAAGCCAAGCTAACCGGAATTATCATTCTGACAACAAAACTCCTCGTCGGGTTCAACTTAGCTAGTGTGACAACCCGAGGGAAGATATTACTGCCCACAAATGCCGAAAGGGTCATGAAGACTACCTTATTTAAAGTAGTAGACGCCGACATGGGCTACAACAAAATTCTTGGCAGACCATGGCTACATGAGATGAAGGTCGTATTCCAGCAGTAAGAGGAGATCAACCGGCGGCAAGGGAGAAGAACGCGGTCTCGATTTCTAGCAGTAAAGGGAAGGAACACGAGGCATAGTAATTATGGGAACCGATGCATGCTCCCGAACCAAACGAAGATGACAAAGGGGAGGAGCCATCAGAATCCCATCAGGTACCAAAATATTTTTAGGTACCAGAAGAAATGGGCGCGACCAAGTCCACGACGGAAGATCTCGAACAAGTGGTGTTATTCAAAAAAATTCTAGAGAGAAAATTTCACTTTGGGACAGGACTGAACCCTGAGCTCATGTCAGGATTTATTTTTCTTAAAATTAACATTGATTATTTTTCATAGTCGCACGCGGATATGACAGGTATCCCGCTGGAGGTGGTCGTGCACAAGCTAAGACTAGACCCAAGCATCACGCCGTTAAGGCAGAAGAAGCGCTTGATTGCCGAGGTCAGAAATAATTTTGTTAAAGAAGAGGTAACTCGATTGATCGACATCGGTTCAATTTGTGAGGTAAAGTATCCCGACTGGATAGCTAGCGTAGTAGTAGTTCCGAAAAAGAATAATAAATTTTGTATGTGTGTAGATTATAAAGATTTGAATAAAACGTGCCCAAAATACTCGTTCCCACTGCCAAACATCGATCAAATGATTAATGCACTAGCCAGACATGAGTTGATGAGTTTTCTTGATGCCTATTCTGGGTACAACCAAACTAAGATGAAACCCAGAGGATCAGGAAAAAACTTTGTTCATAATGAACTTTGGCACATATTGCTATACTGTGATACATTTCGAGCTTAAAAACACCGGAGCCACTTATCAGAGGCTCGTGAACAAAATGTTCAAAAAGCAAAAGTGTATAAAGATGGTATGTTGGTCAAGTCTTTGAGTGTAGGTGACCATCTAAAACTCCTTCAGGAAACCTTCAATATCCTAAGGAAGTATAACATGAAGCTCAACCCCGAAAAGTGTGCGTTCGGAGTTAGCTTCGATAAATTTTTGGATTTCTTGGTGTCACAAAGGGAGATTGAAGTCAATCCCAATAATATTAAAGCTATCGACGACATTCTAGACCAGCTGACAAGCGTGAAACAAGTCCAAAGGCAAACCGGAAAACTGGCCGCTCTAAGCAGGTTCATTTCTCAGTCTTCGGAAAAATGTCATCACTTCTTCTCACTTCTGAAGAATAACAACAACAACTTCGAATGGACTCCAGAATGACAACATGCCTTAAAAGACCTGAAATGGTATCTATCGAGCCCTCTGTTACTATCGAAATCAGAGGGAGGCGAACAATTACTAATATACTTAGTTGTCTCAGAGGTAGCAGTAAGTTTCGTTCTAGTTCGGGAGGACAAAGGTATGCAATCTCCTATCTATTATGTTAGAAATTTTTTATGGGGAACGGAAACTCGTTATCCGCACCTCAAAAAATTGGCCTTAGCTCTCGTAGTCGCCGCTCGAAAGCTTAGGCCTTATTTTCGGTGCCAGCCGATAGAAGCGGTGACAACTTTTCTACTGCAGAATATCCTTCACAAAACTGAGTTGTCAGATTAATTGGCCAAATGGGCGGTTGAAATAAGCAAATTTGATTTTGAATATAAGCCCAGGACTGCGATCAAATCACAAGTTTTGGCCGACTTCGTGGCCGATTTTAGTCTCGAGCAACTACCTTTGGCCACAAAAAGAAGCGGTGATGGTGTCGGAAATGACATCAGGAGTTTGGACATTGTTCATATACGGATCTTCCAACGTGAAAGGGTCCGGGCTCAAGGTGGTCTTAATCACACCCTTGGGAGAAATCTTGAGGCAAGCCATAAAAACTGTTCCCTTGACTAACAATAAAGCCGACTATGAGGCTTTGATTGCAGGAGTTGAACTGGTCCGAGGGCTAGACTCCGAGGTCATTGACATCAAATGTGATTCCCAACTAGTGGTAAATAAAGTATATGTAATCTTCGACACCGAAGAGGTATGTATGCAACAATATGTGGTTAAAGTTTAATCTTTGCTCGTGCGGTTCAGGGAATGGTTGATCACCCATATCCCGAGAGAATAAAATGCAGAAGCGGATGCATTGGCCAATTTAGGATCGTCCACAAAAATGAAGGGATCATATTCTGGTACCTTCGTTCAGCTCATGCATTCGATACTGGATGTGGATGGTTATTATGAAGTAGAGACAACCAACCTAGTTTGGGACTGGAGGAATGAGATCATCGACTACCTTGAGCATTGAAATCTGACTGAAGACCCGAAGGCATCCCAGGCACTCCGCACCAAAGCAACTCGTCACAACTTCTAGGGAGGACAGTTATACAGAAGGTCGTTCCAAGGCCCGTTGGCCCGATGTTTAGGAGCCTCGAAGGATAATTATGTCATGAGAGAGGTTCGTGAAGGAATTTGCAAGAATCATTCAGGTGCAGATTCGTTGGTCCTAAAATTAGTTTGGGTCGGATACTACTTGCCTTGGATGGAACAAGACGCGAAGGCATTTGTTCAGAAATGCGACAAGTGTCAACGTTATGCACCGTTGGTATACCAACCGGCAGAACTGTTACATTTGGTACTATCCCCATGGCCATTCATGAAATAAGGGATGGATATAGTTGGACCGTTGCCGCCGACTCTCGAGAAGGTAAGATTTTCTTTAATTTTAACTAATTACTTTACTAAATGTGTTGAAGCAAGTCCTTACCAGAAGATCGGTGAGCGCGAAGTGGTCGATTTCTTATGGGAAAACTTAATTTTCCGGTTCGGAATACTGAAGAAGAATGCCTGCGACAACGGGCCACAATTCATAGGCTCTAAGGTCACAAAATTTCTTGAAGACCTGAAAATTAAAAAAATCACATCTTCGACATACCATCTAAGCGCAAATTGGCAGGCAGAATCCACCAATAAGGTAATTATTCAAAACCTCAAAAAGAGGTTGGAAGCAGCCAAGGGCAAGTGGCCCGAAGAGTTATCGGGGGTGCTTTGGGCATACAGAACGACGACCAAGTCGAGCACAGGGGAGACACCTTTCTCTCTCGTATACGGCGCAAAATCTCTGATCCCGGTGAAAGTAGGAGAACCGACCTTGCGATACTTCCGGACGGATAAAGAAGCAAATAATGAAGCATTACTGGTCAAACTGGAGCTACTTGACGAACACAGGGACTTGGCACACATAAGCATGTGGCCCAAAAACAAAGGATGGAAAGGTACTATAACCGGAGGTCCAATCTCCACTAGTTTAAAGTGGGGGACTTGGTTTTAAGAAAAGTGACTCAAAACACCCGAGAGCTCAATGCAGGAAAGATGGGTCCAACATGGGAAGGCCCCTACCGAGTTTCAGCCGTCACCGAAAAGGGATTATACGAGCTAGAAAATCAAGATGGAGTCAAATTGTCAAGCACCTAGAACGTGACTCATCTCAAAAGATATTACTGCTGATGGGCACCGCTTGTACTAAAAGTATGTGCTGCACTCTTTTTCCCTTCGCCTAGTTTTTCTCCCGATTAGGTTTTTCTGGCAAGATTTTATAACAAGGCAACAACGAAAAACATACTACAAAGAAAACATCATCAGCAAAGATAAGACCTTTAAATGACAAGTCATTGAAGCAACAAACCATTACGGGGTGGTTAAATAGTCTTTGACTCGGTGGCGAATTTCTAATGGGAAGCAAAACTTGTCATCGGACCAAAAGTTATTCAACCGTTCATAAATATTTTCCCTACAAGCTACTGGGGGTGGTTATATAATCTTTGGCTCGATAGAAAAGTTCCTAAAGGGAAAATAAGCTTGCTATCGAACCAAAGATTATCCAACCATTCACTATTGTTTTTCCTTAAAGGAGCAAGACTTCCAGTATTCCAATTCACATTCTTCGCATTCGAACACTAGGGGGAATAGGATGAGAATACGACAACCTGATTGCCACGAAAATCGGTACTACAAGACCCCGGAACAAAAATGTCTCACAGGGACCGGGGATTACACAGCCAGCCCCGTAGAAACAAGTTGTACAAATTAGCCATATATAATGACAATTTCATTTCTTTCAGCAAACGAATGCTTATGTACTTTTGAAGATAGAAGGAATAAAATAAAGTCCTTTTATTTTTATCTTGTTTCTTGTCCAAACGATGAATTGATTTTATCATTTAAAAGTTAACTAAGTACTTCAAATGCTAGTGCCGGAATGAACAGGAGACGTCCTCTTCAAGAGCACTATAAACATAAGAGGGCCCTCTCTTATGAAACTCTCATAGTAAATAGTTGATTCCAAAAGAGTTTATGCCCGGAACCCAAATACTATTGGGAAAAATTACACCTGAAGCCTTGTCTAATTTGACACAAAAAGAATAAATTTTGTGCAATGCTCAAACAAAAAGTACTTTTATTTATTAAACGTTCCAAGCAGCACAAGTACAAAAACACAGAAGGAAAACAACAAAGGAAAAGAAAGCAAAAAGCTAAACTACACAGCCACCAGAATTCAGGGGAAGAGAAACATTTGCGCCCTCGGGAGAAGTAGGCAGATTTGCCGCCGGCTTAGGATCTTGGCCTTCATCGTTATTAGGGATGGGCATAAAATCCGAAAAACTAAATTTTGAACTGGACCGAATTAATTCAGTATTTTGGTTTCAGTTTTTTCGGTATTTTGGTATAATTCAGTATTAAATTTTTGGTATTTTGGTATAACGGTATGGTCCTCGGTATTAAGATATTAAAATTTCGGTATACCGGAATACCGAATTTATAAAGAATTTAATGTGCTTCCTAATTTCTATCCTAGTCCTATACTACCCTAGCCCAACCCAACATTTTAAGTTTGTGTCTCTAGCTCAATAAGACTAGGCCCAACTCCCTTACTCTCTTAGTTTCTTTCCCTAGTTTCACTATAGGAATTAGAATTAGGTTTCTCTCCACTCTCAACTCTCAAGTGTCAAGGAAAGAAGTGAACATATCGGCTGTGACTTGTGAGCCTGTGACTGCATCTGCGACTGCGGTCTGGGAGTGCGATAGAGATGGCGTCACGGCGTCACAATGTGACTGAGCAAAATAGTGAAGTCACCATGTGATTCAGGGTATTTACTCTGCTCATTCATCACGAACCTTGTTATGGTCATCAAATCAGTCCTATGAGCATCCGCTGCTTGATCCATGGCTAGCTAACTCTTCCTTTATTGATTAAAGTATTATCTGTTGATTGGTATTGGGGTTTTAAGATTATGGGAAGCATTAAAAATGTGTTACTGCACTCAGTTTTCTTTAAGGCGTATGTTTATTTTTATGTTTATTCAAAAAGTATAATTTTTTAGTGGAAAACATCCTCAGCTAAGTTGCAATGCTTTTATTTTTCAAAAAACTAGATCCTTGATGCTTAAATGTATACTTAATTCCTATTGAGAGTTTCATCTTTTGCAGCTTTCTAGATGATAAATTGGAGAGTAAATCTCACAAGTTGAGATAAAAGAAGCTTAAACGATTAAAGACATCGGTGCAGATTTCTTGTGCTATCCTTTAATTTTTTTATATCCTTATTTGCTACTTCAAATATATTCCTAGGACTTGCGATCTGCTGAATTGTCTTTGAAGAAGAACTATAAGTCTTCATTGTGTCATGAATCGTGGAGTCTTCATATGTACAGTTCATACTTGTTTATTTGAAGAAGAACTGTAAAGTCTTCATATGTCTTTGAATAAGAAATGTAAAATCTTCATACTTGTTTATTTGTATGACATATTTGGTCGAATTATCTTTAGATATGGAAAATAATGGAAGCACTACTAGCATTGTTTGATGTATAGTTGTAACTTGTTGTATGCCATCTCGCTTGTTTTTGTTTGCTTAATACTTAGGCTCTTAGCACTTAGCAGTACGTGACACATGAATATGTATTAAACCGAAACCGTACTGAAACCGTACCGAACCAAACAAAGAAATACCGAACCGTACTGAACTACTTTGGTACGGTATTTGGTATACACAATTGATAAACCGAATACCGAACCAAAATTTTTAAATACCGAACCGAAAACCGAATGCCCACACCTAATCGTTATTCTTTTCAAGTTCCTCCTCGGTTTCTGAGTAATCAGAACCGAAACTAGAAGAGTTTGTTGCATCAGGCTGAGCTGGAGGCGTTCTCGAGTAGTCAACTCCAGCGCTTGGGCCTTGGCGATCTCATCATCAATATCAATGACTCCCACTTTCGCCTATTTCAAGGTTTAACTCCTCATATGATATATAGAATGTGTTTTTTTGATGATGAGGGAATCCCCTCGGCACTGAAGTTCTGATTAAGCTGATCAACCTCCGTCAAAAGGCCATCTCGCTAGACTCATGGTGCTAAGGCTAAGATCGAGATCACGGATAGTGGTTATATGAACCTTATTATGTTCCATGATCTTCCTATACCTATCCTTCATCTGGGAACGCTTCTCATCGGAGCAGCAGCCTCTTCAACCTTGGAATTCAAGGTTGCCTCTAAGTTATTTACTCTCTCAATGGAGGCAGTCTCGCGCTCGGTAGCGGCAAGCACGGCATCTTGAACTTCAGACCACTTAGCCTTAGCTTCTTGGAATTGAACATTTAATTGAGAAGCTTCTTGACTAAGGGCCACTACCTCCTATTTGCTAAGTTGTAGTTGGGCCTCAAGATCACTCACTTCAGCGGCCTTTGTTGGTCCTTCTCGGCCAACAATTGATCCTGCTCGGAATTAAGTCCCTTTTTTATCGAGGATCAATTTCTGAAGACCCTCAGAAGCAAGGAAGCTGGAATGCAAAGCAAATACCCAAGTTAGAAACCCTGTCATAGCAAGTCAGGCAGTAAAGAGAGCAAGTACAATACCGTTGTTGCGTTGTGCATTGTATTATTTATCATATACTCCCCCAAAAGAGAGTGTATTTTCTTCTTATCTTTCTCTTAAGCTAGCTCTTCAGATAATTGGCGAGTTCCACCGACCTGGACAGTAGATGGCACTCTGTGGACACTGAGAGAGAGACACTCCTCCCCTGGGGATCTGCAAAAGGGGGCGAGTAGTTGTGCCCCAAATTCTCGTGGTCAGGGGACTAGGGAGGAGAGATCTTCCTCTCGGGCGTCTGTGGCCGATGGGGGAGATGTAGCAGTTGCTGGTGATGAAGGTACAATCGGCATGGAAGGAGATGAAGATAATGTTGTTGCAGGTTGAGAAGCAGTTGTGGCAGAGGCAATGCTATTTGTTAATTTCTCACCAACCGAAGGTGGAAGAGGCCTGGTACTCGGCCTCATAGTACCGGGAGTAGCAATTGGGGCCGAAAAGGGAGAATTAACATTCTCCACTAAGTCAAATTCCCCTAGAGCGCTCGGGCAACGTCCTCGGTTGGGGTTCTAAGCTCTTCAGATTGAGCATTCGGTTGAGCTGATGAAGATAGTTGTCTCCTTTGAAGGGAAGCCTATTCATCACTAGCTTCCCCATCATCATCAATAACCATAGTGGTTGTGGCTGGCTCGGGTGCGACTTTCTTCATTTTCTTATTTTTCCCTCGATCGAGGAAGAACGCCGTCTTTTTGGTTTCTTGTTCTCTGGTCGTGGACTCTAAGAAGAAGCACCTACTACCGGAAGCAGACCCGAGGGCACCCGTTCAGGTGAGAGCCTCATTCAACAGCCTCGCAGCCTCTGCGGGATCGACCAAAACATCCTCCTCAAGGATGGAGACAGAACCCTGAGGGAGACCTGAATCAAACAAAAAGGTATGGTTAGATAGTTTTCTTATGTACAAAGATGGAATGAAGGTTGAATCAGTTTACAGTGGTTCTTGGACCTCCACCCGTATTTGGGGTCCAATTCCTTCCACCGGTGGGTCTCTGGCATGGTGATATCCAGAATCTTTTGAACCCACCGGTCAAGGCCTTCAACCCTCGGAGGTGTCCACCGAGTTGTTAAAATTATTAATGAATAAGGGTTAACAATGACATAGTGTGCGTTTGGACTTAAGAATTGTAAAATTCCAAAAACAAAGTGAAAATGGTATTTGAAAATTAGAGTTGTGTTTGGACATAAATATAATTTTGGGTTGTTTTTGAAATTTTGTGAGTAATCTAAGTGAAAATTTTGAAAAACAGCTTTTGGAGTTTTTCAAATTTTCAAAAAATTCCAAAATTCATTTTCAAGTGAAAATTGGAAATTTTATGTCCAAACACTGATTTCGGAAAAAAGTAAAAAAATTCTTATGTCCAAACGGGCTCATAAATCAGCCTATTTTCAGAGAATAAGATAAAATGTGAACTTAAGTGAATGAGTCCAGGACTCGGGGAAGGATGGAGTTGTAACCGTGATGATATCCCTGGTAGCAACGACGACAAACCGCTACATCCATCCATGGTGATTGTCATCATCCATGTTGGTAAGCAATGCATGTCGGCAACGCTTACTGAAGTTTATTACTCCTCCGCAAAAGATTTTGGGGGAGTAGAGATTCATCGTATGAGCCAAGGTGAGGGGATCCTATATCTCCTAGAACAACCGCCACAGACAGGCCACCGTTTGCCACACCGAGGGGCCCACCTGAGCCAAACAGACTTGGTACCAGTGGCATAATTCCAAAATCAGAGGGTCAAGTCCCCTGCGCAAAGAAAACACACCCAAAGTGAAGGGGTACGTGTAAACGTAAGTGAGGCCCTTCTTAGTAAAGGTTACTCGCTCCACCAGATCGGGAGCAATGATGTTTAGGTCGTGGCAATCAGAGTCCTCCTTCACAGTAGGAATACTGGAAGGGCGAATAGAAGAAGGATATTTACCAACAGCCCAAGTTCGAGAGTTTGAAGTGGGAAACTTCTCTTCGAAGTCCTTGGCTGTGTTGAGATACTTGGGGATGATGGTGCTCACCGTGGGAGGGTCAGCATCAACATCAACCTCTCTCTTTGCTCCTCTTTGGGCCCCCACCGAAAAGAAGACCAGAGTTCTTAGAAGAGTTAGCATAAGAAACCATAATGATAAGAAGGTGATAAGAGTTTTTTAGAAGAAGATCAAAGAAAGATAAGGAAGTTAAAAGCAAAGAAGTTGAGAGAGTTTATGAAGATTGTTAGGAGTGAAAGAGGTAGAATGAGACGTAAAAGTAAAGTTATACGCGGCGGAAATCGTGGCCATGATTACCTCAAGAACCAGCGAAAATATTGCTAAATCGTGGAATAACATATGTCCGGAGTATTAAATGCGAGGAGACGTGCGCCTCATCAAGCGTCCGAAACTTTTCAGAAAGGTTCAAAAACTTTCCCGCCAAGAAAGGAATCTTTACTAACTTCCAGGTGACACAAAGATGGGCCACCAGAAAGCAAGGGACTATCCGTATAGGGTAAAATCAGTTCATATTAAATGCTCGAATGACAGAGTGACATGTGGAACTGGAGGGTAGACGGAAGATGAAGAACGTGGAAACCAAGACCGAGGACAGCGACTTCGGTTGGCACCAGGTAGATCCCGAAGGGAACATTATCAGCGGGAGCAAACAAATATTTGCCACCAGATGACATTCAATAAAGAATATTCCTCAGTATTAAATATGCAACTGTTACAGAGAATTTTGGCATTTAAGATTTGTCGTTATATATTCATCAATAGCCCCATTATTGTCATTTAAGAGGGGCTTGATCCTATAACTTTGTTCCCTAGGTATAACTATAAATAGTGGCTTCAACAACCATTGTAACTAGGGGTGAGCATAAAATCCGAAAAATTGAATTCTGAACCGAATTTAATTCGGTATTTCGATTTCAGTTAATTCGGTATTTTGGTACTACTTCGGTATAAATATTTCAGCAATTCAGTATTTCGGTACGGTTCTCGATATTGAGGTTTCGATATTCCGGTATACCAAAATATCGAAATATTAGGTTTAATAGTTTATCCCAGTTTCAAATAGTCCAGGGCAGCCCAACACAAAGATGATACCGTTGAGCCCAAATCTAATTTGTTACCCTTAGGCCCAAGTCCAACCTCATTTAGACTAACGATAGAAAATTAGGAATTAGCATACCTAGGGTTGGATAGGAATTTTCAATTTCTCACCTTTCTCTCAATTCTCAAAAGCTCTGTTGCTGACCCGCTGTGACCTGTGAGTTCGAGTTCGAGCCTTCGACTGCCGATTGTGTGACAGAGACCTCGGCGATGACGACTTCTCAGTTCTCTCATCGGCGACTGACAGTCATTGTTCAATCTTCATTCTTCAACAAGTTTACAACTTCTCGCCTTCTTCATTCTTCAACTTCTTTATTTTTTCTTGAAATTTTGATAGTGATTTTATTGCCCTTGTAAGCAGCAGTTGAGGTGTTGAAATTTTGATAGTGATTTTCTCAGTAAGCAGTAATATAAGGCTACTTTATATCTTTCTCTTTAATGGACCAGACATCTTGAATATTTTCAATTAAGTTGTTCTTCTTCATTTATTCAGGTGGGTAGAATTAAATACCAACTGGATTTGTTATCCTTAAAAGAGATGTGTAGTTACTTATAGTTATTTGGTCTTGTAGTTGCAGAGGATGGAGGAGTCATTTGGGAGTTCGACAAATGAATCCTTGAATATTTTGCACTTGCTTCGTTTGCTCCATAGTTTTCCATTTTCTCTTTTCACGGCGAGTAGTTCACATTGGCCTCTATAGTTCAAAATTTTGTATATAGGATAATACACAATTTATTTTCTAGCTATACATTTGAGGAGCAGTGACTACATTGATGTAGTTAATTAATTTTAGTTACATATTCCTCTTTTATTATAGCATCATATCCTAACACATTGTTGTTACTACATTTTAGAAGCTTGAACAACTTGATCGAAGTAAGATTTAGCTCAAGAAGAGACGTTTCACGTTAGGCATAATCTTAATTCTTGGGAGATTTGAAAGACTTTGGTATGATACAGAATCGTACCGAACCAAATAAGAAAATACCGAACTACTTTGGTACGGTATTTAGTACGCACAATTGATATATCGAATACCGAAGTACCGAACTGCAGTTATTAAATACTGAACCGAAGTACCGAACACCCATCCCTAATTGTAACATTCGAAAATTCTGACAAACTTATGCTACACATTGTTCCCAAGCTAAATAATACTTTATTTTCTGTCTAACGTTATTCTTATTGTTGTCTTCGGAAGCCTTGCTCCCGGAACCAAGCTATCTGTTATTTATCTCGATTTCAACTCTAAGTCTTGCATTTTATTTAATTTATTTATCATTTTGAGATCAAATCGATTCGCTTGTCTATAAATCACGTTATAAATTAAACTGTACCGTTCTGCTATTTATCTCGATTTCAATACTATGTCTTGCATTTTATTTAATTTATTTATCATTTTGGGATCAAATCGATTCGCTTGTCTATAAATCACGCTATAAATTCAACTGTACCGTTTTACGGACAAACAGAATCAGCCGTTGGCATAGGTAGCAATGTAGCATGGTTCTATCACAAGAACTAAGAAACGGAAAAGAAAATCCTGGACCGCACAGTAACGAGCACAAAAATTTAAAAATTGTCAAAACCTCTATCACAATTGGCTGGCCTACTGCAAGTGCCTAAATGACATTTGGAGTAAAAGGCTTAAAACTAACAGAAATAAGATATTCTATATGAACTTAAAACATGAATCGACTTAAAAGGATGGACAATATTTCCATCCCGAGGAAAAACCAACTAAAAATTTTGGGGACAAACACTTCTAAAGAATGAAGTCAATTAATCTCTTTTCACAAGCATTGAGATGCTTCATCTGAGAAGCGATCTTGTAAAATGCTCACGAGCCGTTGCCAAAGCTTGACTGATTGTCTGAAAATTATAGAACACACCAAACATGCAGGTTAATAGCTACGCAACATGAGAATAAATGCCTCCGAAGTATAATGAACGCTGTAGCTCTTTTAATATGTAATAAGTAGGTTCCCTTTTAGGTACTTACAACAGTAGAAACCAAAAGAATAAAGAGGTAATGAGGTTTTCAACTAGAATATGTGAGAAGCTTCAGAAACTGAGAGTTCACTTGCCAAAGAAACAACTCAACAGAACAATGTTTTGCATGAGATTTTCAAATAAAGTTACCCATTCAACAATTTTAGAACAAAGAACACTTTGCATGAGATTTGGGTTTGTCAAGATTTTATCCAAGCAAAGAAGATGAAATGCTTTTATTTTTAATTTCTCTAAGGGTTTTGCTACAGAAAAATTAGATTAGCCTCCCAAGAAAAAGAATCAGATATAACGGATATAACCTATGTTCCAGACAAAGGGATAGTTGATTGATTAAACGAATACAACCTAAAGAATTGTCTCACTTTTATTTGTTCTTCTGGCAATTAGAATTATACATATGGCTCATGCAATTGACATGATTCGGACGTTCTAAAATAACCCTTTAGAAAGGGTTGCCTCCTAAAAGGTTCTAACTGAGTTCAGTGAATCAGATGTCTTAAACCATCGCCCAACCAGCAAAACAATGTTTCAATCTTGAAAACCAGGGTCCATAGAGGAACCTGGTTTCTAGACCCTCAAAGGAAGGGGGTGTCATTCTATTGGTCCAAGAGGCCTAATATCATACTTTTACGATCATCCATCATATTCCTGAGGTCCTCTCATAACCTAAATCTCCAAAAGATTGAATATTGTCTAAAATATGATTCAGCAAATATAAAGAATTGTTGCTTACCTGCTCGGAAATGGGTGACCCATCATCCATATTATGACTAGCAACTTTGCCAGCAATGACACTACCATCTGTTTCAAGAATCATCCTGCCAGATTATTTAATAACACCAAAAGTTTTAGGTAAAAGTTCTCCCATGTAAAGAGTTTCTGGCCTTCTGGGTAAAAAAGAGGAATTAGCTTACGTGATTCACAGAATATGAACTTTAAGCAAACTAATTGTTAATTGTTTACTTATATTAGCTTTATCTAATAAGAGGACTATGCCTCTATCAAAAAACTTGAGGTATGCTTTCTGAATTTCCTATCAGGATGAAGAGTATTTGAACCAAAATGCTTCTACTACAGTTCTGATATGTGCTTTTAGTTTATGCAAACCACTAACATCACATTAGTCCGTTGGCTTAAAGAGGAAACAGAAACAAAAAGGGGGGGGGCGGTTGGGAGGCTAAAACTTCAGTTTTGGCACAAGGGATGCAGTTGTATTGGGCACATGCATTATATGAGAATAGCTTAACCTTTAGTAGCCAAAACCTATATACATCCTCCAACTGATTCAGTTTTCGCTTAAAGAAAACTTTCTGCTTGATCCAATTTCTATGAAGTTGTGATGACACGATATGTCATCTTTAAATTTAACATTCAATTATGTGCTCCAAGACCTCGAATAGCAACATCCAGCATTCCTCGACTTGTGTGCGCAGTCCGTATACTCATTTAAGTTGACTTCGGTCAACGTTTTGAGCAAACGGAACCGGATCAGTATTATGACGGGCCCGGTGAGTTTGTATCATGATTTGGGACTTGGGCGTATGCCCAGAATCAAATTTGGAAGTCCCTAACTCGAATTATCGCCATTTGACGGAAACTAGAAACCTAAAGGTTAAAGATTTCCAAAGTTTGACCGTAAATTTGACTTTGTCGATATCGGACTCGGATTGAGATTCCGGTAGTTGGAATAGCTCCGTTATATCATTTGGAACTTACCTGCAAAATTTGAGGTTATTCCAGATTGATTTGACATGCTTCGACGCGAGTTATAAAATTGAAAATTTCATAAACTTATAAGTTTGAATCGAGGTGTGATTTGTAGTTTCGACGTTATTTGATGTGATTTGAGACCTCGATTACGTCCTCGTTATGTTACAGGACTGGTTGGTATATTTGGACGGGGTTCCGAGTGGCTCGGGTGAGCTTCGGACGTGATTCGGATCGTTTAGAGCATGTTGAATGAAGCTGGTTCTGGGCAGTACCTGGTGTCGCACCTGTGAAATTGTGACCGCAGATGCGCGTCCGCTTCTGCGAGAAGTTGGTCGCTTCTGCGACGTTTGAACATGTCCAGTGGACTCGCTTTTGCGGAAGGAGGACCGCAGTCACGCGATCGCATCTGCAGAAGGCCTATCGCACATGCGATATTGAGGCTCCAGGTCGTCCACTTCTACGATATTGTGGTCGCTTCTGCGGAATCGTTGAAGCGATAGAAGGCTCGCAGGTGCGAAGCCTGGACTGGGCAGTGAAGGCCGCAGATGCGGTAAACAGCCGCAGATGCGAGATTCGCAGAAGCGAAAATTGAGTCCGCAGATACGAAAATGCTGGACAGAATGCATAAATTCGGGAGTTCAACATTTTTGCTCATTTTTGAATTTTAAGTCTCGGATTTGGGCGATTTCAGAGAGGTTTTTCACAAGATTGAACTGGGTAAGTATTCTTTATCCTAAATCATTTTTATTTCATGATTCCATACTTATTTACATCATGAATACGTGAATTTAATTGAAGAAAATGAGATATTTATAAAATCTTCCAAAAATATAAAATGAAGATTTGAAAGGCAATCCGATGTCGGAATTCGATAATTTTTGTATGGTTGAACTCGTACCGGAATGGGTGTTCGGATTCCGTAATTTTTCGTCGGATTCTGAAAAGTGGGATTTTTCCGAAAATGACTTAAATTAAGTCTCTTTCGAATTGTGAATAATTTCTAAAGCTCAAATTGAATTGTTGGTAAATAAATTGCTAGGTTTGGTTGGTTTAGAGACTAATTCGAAAGGAAAGGTCGTGGTCGAGTGATCACTTGAATTGCGAAACAAGGTAAGTGTCGTGACTAACCTTGACTTGAGGGAATAGAACCCTTGAACTATGTGTTCGTGAATTTCATGTGTAGCGGCGTATAGACAAGGTGACGAGTGTCTATATGTCGTCAAATTACTTGTTTCCATGTTTTTACGCATTTCACCAATTGTCTTATTTCATGAATTAATTGTTATATTAATTGATTTCCTTATTTCCATTGCCTACTATTATGCCATGATTTCATGCCTTAATTGCTACCTGCTTATTTGACTTTGGCGTCATAATTGCTACTTGACATTTAGCATTTTATATATTAAATTGTCTATCTCCTCCTTGATTCTACACTTATTTATTACTTGTCCCTACTTGTTTCCTGCATAAAACATAATTGTTGTATACCTTGTTGTCTTATAGTTTCATATTAATTATGGCATTTATTGAAGTAGTTTTACGTATAAGTATTGTTAATTGATACTATTGAGGAGCGGGTTGCACGCCGCAACAGAATTTATTTAAAGCTTATATTGTGGGATCGGGTTGCATGCCGCAACAGAATTAATTGAAAGTTTATATTGTGGGATCGGGTTGCATGCCGCAACAGAATTAATTGAAGGTTTATATTGAGGGATCGGGTTGCACGCCGCAACATAATTTAATTGAAAGATTATATTGTGGGAACGGGTTGCACGCCACAACAGAATAATAAAAGAAATAATTGATTGTGACTGTCGAATTGGCTTCGAATGTTGATATGAGTAACATGTTTTACCTCTATTTCTGTTATTATTATTATTATTATTATTATTATTATTATTATTATTATTGTGTACAGGTTAATGTAAGCGACCTGCCTTAGCCTCGCCACTACTTCGTCGAGGTTAGGCTCAGCAATTACAGAGTACATGGGGTCGGTTGTACTCATACTACACTCTGTACTTCTTGTGCAGATACCGGAGTTGGTCCCGGCAGCGTACCATAGACTTGCTCGGATTCAGCTGCTAGTGGAGACTTGAGGTATAACTGCACGACGTTCGCAGCTCTGAAGTCCCCATCCATTTTATCTTAGCTGTGTATTTTCTTTCAGACAGCTTTATTTTTATTCAGACCCTTATTTGTATAATTACACGACGTTCGCAGCTCTGAAGTCCCCATCTATTTTATCTTAGCTGTGTATTTTCTTTCGGACAGCTTTATTTTTATTCAGACCCTTATCTGTATTATTCTAGAAGCTCGTGCACTTGTGACACCAGTTCTGGGATGGTATTTAGACATCGCTATTAATTTGGCTTATTCACTTATTTTCAGATTTTATTCCAGTTATTGGTTTCTTTATTATTATTTAAATTAAATTGTTAAAAATGGCTAAAATTATTCTTACGTTGGCTTACCTAGCAAGTGAAATGTTAGGCACCATCACGGTCCCGAAGGTGGGAATTTCGGGTCGTGACAGAAGTAGCCCCCCCCCCCCCAACCCCCAAAAAAAGCAATGGAGAAAGAGTATGACAGTCAAGTCTGATAAAGTAAAAGCCCTCGCGAACTATATTCAGTTGTACTACCCCTTCCCCTTGTTTCCCTCTCTTCTCTTTTTTGTGGGGGTGAGGGGTGGGGGTGGGGGTGGGGGTTAAATAAAAGAAGAAAAGGAAATGCAAACTATTGAAAGCAGTAAGACTCTTTGGCAATACACCACAGGATATTGGAAGAACACTATCTTCCACTGGCCTAGATAAGCATTTTGATCTGTGTCATTAACCATCATCTAGTATTCAAGAGACGACTTTCTCCTGGCTCAGCATACCATCTGAGCCATGGATGAAGCGGTGTTGAACAGAGTACGGTAGCCTCAAAAGTCAAAAAGTGCCTCCATAGAACAAATTACTGCTAAAGGTAGAAAAGCATAACCACCCAAATGCTTAAGTATGAAAGCTAGTTACCTCGAGCATATTGTACTGTTGTTCAACCTAAACTTATATGCATCCCTCTATACAGCAAGAACAACTTTTGAAGCAAAGACTTACTTGCAGAGGATGTAGTACTTAAGTAGCACGAGATGACAGAAATAAATTGCTAAAGGATGACTGTAAGAGCTTCTAGCAGTACAAAATGGAAAGAGAGAAACGGAAAAGAAAAAATGAAAAAGAGATGCTAAGTAGAAAGAAAACACTGTAATGTAAATTCTGTTAGGACATCATTAGAGAACCACATCACTTACCCTCCATCCACAATCTCATCTAGGCACAAAAGAACCAAATCTAAGTTCTCAAGAGCCTCTCTCTGCTCAACATTACTCCTGCAACAATTGAATGATCGTTTAGACAGCAAGTGTGCACATCTGAAAAGATTACAGTACAAGACTCAAGATAGTTTAAGGATTTGGCCCATTGTACCTGAGAAGAACGGTAACTGCATCAAAGAAGCCCTGGAGAACAGTGGCTAGAATTAGTTCATTTTCATCATCACCTCCCGTTACAAAGAAGTGAAGGTCTTGCACAAACTTATAGACAACAACGCTATTATCAAACATTGCTATCTCAGCTGCAGATCAATACTTCAAAAAGTAAGCAAAAAGAATGAAAATTAGAGAATCCTACTAAAATGAGATCCAGAATACAAGTATATAAAGAACTGGCTTTATTCCTTATTTACAAAGTAAACTAGAACACAGAAAAAGAAGGTCCAATAAACATAAAACCCCATTTCTCATGGTTAAAGAAAATCAATTAAGCAAATACAATTTCAGCACCAGATCATTTGGTAATGGAGCAAAAGAATGACTTTGCATAAGCATACAAATATGCAGCCATAAAGATTAAAGAGAAACCATAAGGTTGAGCGGTACCTTCAGTGCGAGCGTTTGTCTTTTGAGTCTTGGTAAAAGTAGCCTTCTCAAAAGCAAGCTTGGCACTATTTGCCGGCCAGTCATCGCAGTAGTACTTAACAGCTACACGCTTTCCTTCCGAATCCAAAAGAAGTATATTCTTGACCACAGGGCAAGAACCCTACAGCAATCATATGATCATTCTACCATGAGTAACCATTAAGCCATTGTACGCAAGGGGGGGCTAGTAAGGAGCAAGGAGGTTCAACTGAATTCACTTCAGCGAAAAAATATATTGTGAAAATAGGGTAAAAATAATATTATTTTTTTAGCATTATAAACTGTTGAATCCTCTTTGACTTAAAGAAAATTCTAGTACAGTGATAAGGGGTTTCCAAAATTGCGTTATGTCAGAAATTTGTCCCAACTATGACATTCTAGCATGTTTTGAATCCTCTTATATAAATTCCTAGCTTTGCAACTCATTGTACCCACATTCAAAGTTCAGTGATTTACATCTTTAGCACGCACTTCTCGAACACTAAATGACAGTGACAGATGCAAATATACAAGGGAGCTACTTTTCACTTGGACACAATATATATATATATATATACACACACACTAAGTTCACACACGTTTTCACAAATACATAGTGAGTGCAGTGTTACTTCGCATCAAGTTAAGAATGATGGGATCAAATCGTTCAAAACCCGTTTTGGACCAGATTTGATCAAATAAATGACACGTAACAAATACATGAGTGTATGTCGCGAGTGATACCTGAACTATGCAATGATTATAAAATGATGAGCTAGATCAGCTAATATTACCCCAAGATTTTATTATTATTTTCTCTTTTGATGATTAATCAACCAACGATTAGCTAAGTCCTAATTAATTATGCACAGATCAGATATGTAATACGAGTGAACAGAAACATGCAGAAATATTTCGAGAATCGCGCATCGTGATCGACTAATAAATAGATTATTAGATCTTTGAACTTAATTGAAGAAATTAAAGCGTTTTTAAGGGGAAATGAAACTGCAAAAGTAAGTTAAGAGGGGAAAAGGAAGAAGACGTACGTAATGGAGAGGAAACGCCATTGATGGAAGAAGTGATTCACAGAAGAAATTGTTCCGTCTTGATTTGGAAGCTTAACTGTTGGCTGGTAAACAGGTATTGTATTTTTATTTTTAGTAAACAGGAAATTACATCTAATTTTTAGCCTTAATTCTTTTTACCTTCACTTGTTCTAAGGATAAACTTTTAAGATCAAAATTAAAAGTATTACTCATAAATAGAAGTGTAAAATGAGCGGCATGAGTTTATTTTGAGAGGTCAAGATAGATCTATATATCTAGAGGTACTTTGGCACGGTGACGTGGCACTCTCATTTCAAATTATCTTTTTTCTCCATTTTTTTCACATTTCTAAAACTCATTCTTTTTATTGTAATAATAATTTAATAATTATATAGGAGTTCAAACGTCATGTCTTTTGAAAAAGAATTTCAAAAGTCATTACTATTAATAAACAACCGTTTTCTTACATAAGAGAACCCAAGGGCAAAATTTTGAAGGACTTATGGCAATTATATATAGAATCTAATGCCTGTCATAATGGTGAGGAATTTCTACATCATGTATGTTGAAAAGGCAACTGAAAATATTTTTCGGATTGGGCTTTAATAACCATTTGTCATCTTCAAAGCTTTTGTCCATCTCTATGGAGTGGATGCATCATCTCTTTTTAAAAGTTATGTTTTCCTTCCTTCGTTCATACATATGTATTTTTGTTTTTCCTTTACTCACTTATCCCATACGAATGGATCACGGCGTTTGAATTTCATCATTCTGGAAAAATGACTTCTAAAGGAGATACAAGGGTCACGACCTTTCCACCAACATCACCGTTTGCATATTCTCATTTGACATCTTATTTTCTTCATATTTCATATCTCTCCATCTAATATCAAAAAAACAAATTCCCTAAAATGTAGCGAAAGCCATGGTAATACCTTAAACTCGGCCTATAGTTTTTTTTCAACTAGTACAAATTGAAGAAGTGAGTACTTTTTGGAATTTTTTAGGTAGCAATCGTTGTTGCACAGATTTTACAAACACATCTTGAAAATTCTTGGTTATTTTCAGGTTTAAAAGACAAGCATGAAATTTGGGCGCTATGACAAAGAGATCCTTGACATTGTAGCTTTGATGTAGAAAGGCCTTATCTCATATGAGTGGATGTTGGCCGGATGTAAATTTTGCATTTCTCAATTGGCCAGGTTTATTGAAATCTTCACTTCTCTTAAAATTAATGACATTTTTATTTGTTAAGATCTTTTTCGATGAAACTCTGTAGAATCTATTGGGGAATCCCCATCCGCACCCGAATTGGCTAAATCTAGTATAGTGGGTCTTGTTCCGATGCGGGAAAAAATCTTTTTAAAGGGCATCTCGGCGAAAGAGGACTGAGAACCATAAGGCGAGCGCCAAAACGCTAGCACAAACTGCTCCCACAGACACGCATGATAAGGGGGTGTGGGGACAACCAGGCCACCACTTTTACCAGATATGGGTCCGGACGACCCAAGAGCCCGCCATGCTAACTCGTATCTTAATGCTGAGTGTTAGATTATCATTTGAATCATGCAAGATATATTATTATGAATTTATGACTATCCATTGAAGTTATTATTAAATTTAAATATAAAATAAATCCAAGTAAACCACCTATTATAAAAATAAGAAAAATGAACTTTTTCAAAAAGTATTTTCTCTTCTTTCCATTTCCAGAAAATCAAAGAAATGACAAAAATTTAGAAACCTATATAGATTGTAAGACCTAAAAAAGCTAATAAAATTATTTAGTTAAGTTTATAATTTCTAATCGAGGAAAAAATAAAACATATCTACAATTGATACGAAAAAAAATTATAATACTTAAAAGTATAAAAATGATTAAAATGAGCGAGAAGGTAAAACATTTACGTGTCTAAAAAAAAGTTGTTTGTATGAAACCATAAAAATAAAAACAAAAACAATATTTTACCTAACCATTACTTGGAATGTAGACATTTTGAGTGAAGTGTGATTATCATTGGGATTGTGTTCATATATCCTTTATTATGGGATTACCTTCATATCCTTAATTATATATGAATCGCATCACACTCATGTAAAGAGTGATTATAGTGAGTAAATTTTTCCTTTCTTCTTTTAGTAATGGAGAAGAAAGAGATAAATTATTGATGGTGCTTCGATGGAGAAGTATAGTGATATATGGTGGATATAAAAATTTCTATGATCGTTAATTTAGATATTAATTAATGTACAGAAGAAAATAAAGCTTCATAATTGTCGGAATATAATTAATGACAACATGATTTTAATAAGGATGAAGAACGATAAAGTTTTATCATTTTTGTTACTTCTAAAAAGAATTATTTGTTACTATGTGGTTGTATATGTAAAGTTATTACCCCTCCGATAAAATAAGAACAACCCCATGTTCAACCCCTTTTTACCAGTAATATCGTCGTGGTAGTAATATCACTTTTCTTTTGCCTTCAATTTATTTTTTTATGAAACTGATTATACGAAGTGTGTTGGAGCAACCGAAAAACATAAATATGTCCTATAATTTATTCAACTAATAGAACTAAAACCATAAATAATTTTTTAAAATTGCAGTAATTTAGTTTTATTTCACGCTGCTAAGTCATTAGTTTTTAAATAAAAAGCAGGGACATAAAAAGCTGATGTGGCACTCCCAATGACCAGCAATTAGATTGATCTTTTTTCTCCTTTTTTTTGCAATATTTTCCTTTACCTTACTTAAAGAAAATACAAAACAAAACAAAAACACTAACAAACTTGCATCGTTTCCCTTGATTGTAGCTACATGATAAATAAGGAAAAATAAATTTTACCGCCGTTTCTAAATTCTAATGGATGTGTTCATAACATATGCGACTTTTCCCTTTAGTTTCTAAGACAAATGCTTAATAATGTTTTTGTTAATTTGTATGGAATAAATGCCTACCGTTACAATAAGGTTTAAATGGTTACCGATGCTTACCGCTATAAGAAGGCTTCGGCTTCCATGAGGTTTAAATGTATTTGCCTTTTTTTTTTTTGCAACTACAAAAAGGTGAATAACTTTGGCTCTCATGTGAATTCTCAAGAAACTAAACTAAAAATGTAGTCCCACTATTTTATTTGCTCATGGAGTAGTCAACAGTGAGTACTTCATGCATTTCTTCACTTCTTTTATTTTTTGCTCAAATATATCTAAATCAAATATCAGATGATTTATTCAACGAAGGATTATATATGAATATCTTTTGTTTAAGTACCTTGAGTTCATTATTGACATATTATATTTCTCGTAGCCTTGTGAATGTGATTCCCATATAATATTCACTACTAAAAAACTGGCTAATTTCGTCCAGGAAAATCGATCGAAATCGGTCGGAAATTGAGAAAAAGTGACTGATTTCCGACCGCTTTTAACTAGTCGCAAAAATGATGGTCGCTAAGGTATTTCGACCGAAATCGGTCGGAAATTTCAGTGCGTTGACTGACAGTCAAACTATATTTACTGACTGAAATCGGTCGGTATTAATTAAATTTTATTTATTTATTTTTCAAATTACCGACCGAAATCGGTCGGTATTAATTAAATTTTTTTTAAAAACTTTTTAAAATACCGACCCAAATCGGTCGGAATTTTAAATATATAATAATTTTAGAAATCTTCCAGATATATACTTTTTATATTGCATGTATACTCTCCAACCCAAGATATCATAGCACCACAATATTATATCTTATTACTATATTACTAATTAGTACTAGTATATATTATCATTATTATTTTATTGAATTCTAATTCTAAATATAGAATATTAAATCTTATTACTAACCATTAACTACAACCCTTCCTATATTTGCTTATTTTTTGTTAGTCCATAAATGTTGGACTCTATGCATCAAAGCTCAACTTATAATATGGAAAAGCTCACATCTATCCGCCGATGTGGGACAAGAGTATTTTCTAATTTTTGACGAAAATCGGTCGGAAGTTTTGAAAAATTTTAATAAAAAATTATTTTCCCATTTCAGCTGATGTGAGACAAGAAAATAATTTCAAATTCCAACCGAAATCGGTCGGAATTTTTGAAACATGTTAATAAAAAATTATTTTCCCATGGAAAAACCCACTACTTCTCTTCCCATGGAATATTTATTTACTAATCTATCCATTTTATTATTTGTTTGTTTCTTTCTTTTTTATGAAAAAAAGAGTGCATTAAATAAGGATTTCATAAATCAATAAAAAATTATTTCAAGTGAATAAAATTATGATTACATTTTAATGTAAAAATATGCTTAGTTATTTTTTCTAAAATTTCATTTATAATCATGAAATAACACATTAATTGTTTTATATAAAAAAAATATATTAACTAACCAGAATTAAATATATCGTACATTGATTAAGTAATTGGTATATAAGCTATAAGCTATATTGGATACAACTCATATATATATATATATGAGTTGTATCCAATTATATTAAGTTGTATTAATATAATTTAATTCAATTATAGTAAGTTTTAATTGAACATAATTGAATTTTCAATTGATCCACCGATCAAGCATTCGTGTATATATAGTATATATATAAGCTATATTCGATATATATATATACTGTATATACTAAGTGTATAGTATATAAGCTATATAAGATGTACATATAGTATAGTATAGTATAGTATATATATATATATATATATATATATATATATATAAGCTACATTCAATATTAAATATTGAATATTAAAATTTAGGATCTTAAATCAATTAAATATTATGTACATATATTTACACACACACACACACACACACACACACACACACACACACACACATATATATATATATATATATATATATATATATATATATATATATATCAAATAAGTATTAAATATTATTTATTTAAAAGTTGTTTATATAAAAGGTGACAAAAACCGACCGATTTCGGTCGGTAATATTATTAAATTTATATTTTAATTATTTTAAAATCATTTTTTCCGACCGAAGTCGGTCGAAAATATTTAATTATAACTTATTCCAGTTGGTTAATTTTATATATATATATATATATATAATTTTTGTTATATTAAAAATCAATTGCCTTGGGCGGAAAATAATAATTTCAAAATTTCCGACCGAAATTTCAAAATTTCCGACCGAATTAATAAAAAGTTATTTTTGTACATTATATACAAGTATGACCCCAGGTGTTGGTCAAATATCGACCAATTTTCGACCGAAATCGGTCGAAAGTTTTATTTTTTTTTTACTGTGGGACCATTATTTCCGTTGTCAGAAATTTTCTTGTTGACTTTTGCGATCAATTTAGCAATTTCCGATCGATTTCGGTCGGGTTTTTTTCCCGACCGATTTCGATCGGTATGCCTTGGACGAAATATGCCAGTTTTTTAATAGTGATTGTATGCTGTCAATGCCTCAATGGGCAAAAATTGAGACCGTAAAAGGTGTGGAGTCCATAGTTTTTGTTGGAGAAGGTAAAAAACTAGAAAGTTTTGTGCTTGATCTTTTCTTTTATCTTTTGCAAAGTTAGAGAATGTGGCAGTGTGGCAGATCCCATTTTCTTCTTTAAAGAGCCTTACACGGCTTGGCGGCAAAAATACAAATTAGTCCAATCAATGGTTATTAGATAATGAATAATTATACAAGTAAAATACTAATAATATGTTCAGATGTTATTTTTATTTTATTGTTATATCAATTTCGGGACTTTCATGTTTTTCTTATTGTGTATGAGATTCTTATGAATGCATTATCAATTTGTGTTTCATTTTAAGATTTTCTTTCTTCATTTGGACTAAAGTTACCTATTTCTTTTGAGATCAAATGTCTCTTATTATGAATAATAGTTACCTCTAAATTATACATTTATTAATAATAAATGATATTGTTTACAATAATTAAAATTATTTGTGGACAAATATAAATCAAGGACATGCTAGAAGAGTTATCATGTTACGTCTTCTTTTTCTCTGTAGAATGAAGGTTAACTTCTCCCTATGTGACACTTTTATTCCTTTTTTGTTTTTTTATCTGTATTTTTTTTTTTACATTTGATTTACATTTTGCGTATGTCTTTTATTATATTTTAATCATAAGACTTTATATAAACTTTTATCTTTTCTGTATCAACTAAATTTATAAAGATACATGTCTTACCGCGCGAAACCCGGACAACTTAACTAGTTTAATCAATAAATGGGTAAATCAATGGCTGAAACAAAAATTACTGTGAAAATTCAAAAATAGGCCGAGTTATAAGTGGTAATTGAAAAATAGTCACAGTTTCAAAAGTAATCGAAATTTAGTCACTTTTCATGTAAAGATAAATCTGAACAAAAACACTTTTTAAAATCCGAAAAATATTCCAGCATAATATTTTTTACATGTAAACTTCGAGCATAACATGTTGGATTTTCATAATGTGCTAGAGTTTCAACATAATATATTAGAAGTTCATACACAGGTGCTCTAATCTCCAGTATATTATGCTGGAACTTTTTGTGTGTTGGAGTTCCAGCATAATATGCTGGAAGTTCATACACAGGTGCTCCAATCTCCAGTATATTATGCTGGAACTTTCCGTGTGCTGGAGTTCCAACATAATATCTGGAAGTTCATACACAAGTGCTCCAATCTCCAGTATATTATGCTGGAACTTTCCGTGTGCTGGAGTTCCAACATAATATCTGGAAGTTCATACACAAGTGCTCCAATCTCCAGTATATTATGCTGGAACTTTCCGTGTTGCAGCAAAATAGTGGCTATTTTTCAATGACTTTGCAATCTATTTTTTAATTATCAGTCCGAAAACTGGCTAGCCCGTGCTATTTTAACAAAAAATACTTGGGTTGAGATGAGATGGGTCAAGATGAACTTAAATTTGGGTCATAATCCAACTCTCCCAACTTTTATCAAGTTTTAATTAAGGGATTTTTACACAAATAACCGGTCATATTCATTATTTACTTTTTTTAGCCATATACATAGATTATACACAATTATACATTATATAATATATAAATTATACATTTATTATACCTTCACTGGCTATTTTTAGTTTAAGCAATTTAGTGGACGGTTATTTGGGTTAATTCTTTTTTAATTAATGTGTATTATTTTCTTATAAATTTTTTATTATCAAATAAAACTTTTTTCTTTTTTATAATCATATATTACATATCAAATAATTTTAATAATATTTTGGTAAAGCTACTCATGAATTAATTTGGGTTAAAAATCAACCCAACTTTAGATGGACTGGGTCAACATGGGCTGAGTTCAACAAATGGACAGGTTAAGCGGGTCATATTTTTCTAGGTCAATGTTGACACCTCTACCCATAGAGAAAGCGAGTGATAACACTTATTAAACTTGAAGTTTTGCGAACGAGATAAAAAAATGAATAGTAACACCGAAATATCCTATTTGTACAAATCAGGGGGGAAGTGCACAGTTAGCCACTAATTAGAGATGTCTTTACTATTTGGCCATTGTTTAAAATATATTTACTTTTTAGCCAGTGCTTAATAAATTTTTACCCGCCCGGATGAAAATACTCATGTGCTAGACATGGGTGTTGTGTAAATATTAAGGACATGGTGTCCTTAACTTCATGAATGATGTGTAAATATTAAGGACAAAGTGCCCTATATTTGCACCTTCTGTTGTTAAACTTTAGGACATCATGTCCTTAACTTCATATGTGCAGGGTAAATATTAAGAACATGGCGTCCTTAATTTCATGTGTGCAGTATAAATGTTAAGGATATAATGTCCTTAACCTGTATTTGCACCTTTTGTTGTTAAACTTTAGGATCTCATGTCCTTAACTTCATATGTGCAGTGTAAATGTTAAGGACATGGTGTTCTTAACTTCATGTGTGTAGTGTAAATGTTAAGGACATAATATCTTTAACTTTATGAGTGTTGTGTAAATATTAAGGACATGATGCCCTTAACTTCATGACTGTTGTGTAAATATTAAGGACAAAGTGTCCTGTATTTGCACCTTCTGTTGTTAAATTTTAGGACATCATGTCCTTAACTTCATATGTGCAGTGTAAATGATAAGGACATGTCGTCCTTAACTTCATGTGTGCAGTGTAAATGTTAAGGACACCATGTCCTTAATATTTACACAGCACTCATGAAGAAAGGGTAAAAATATCTTTTCGTAATAATTTTAATAGAGTAGTGGCTATTTTTGGTCAGCATTAAAAATACTGGATAAAAATTAAATACCAATGTTAAAAAGTGGCTATCCCACGCCATTTCTACTACAAATCACTCTTTAGTAAAAGGCATAAATGGGCTATCCACGACTTACGAGTTACATGGACCAAGCCCACTCCATTTTCACGGATAGTATTAGAGCCCATCTTGATTAGTTGATCAAATTTGACAAATGATCGGTTTTTAGACCGCTAATTAAGTGTTAGCCAGCGGTTTCAAACTATACAATGTTTAGTCATTTATAATGCGAAAATAAAATTTTAACAAAAATATATCTAGTTAAAATACGAAAAAACTCCAAAAACTTTTACTAGAGTTTGGATATTTATCAGCTCAAACTCCAGGAATAATTTCTACGATTTGAAATGTGCAATTTGAACTCAATAAAAAATTCATGAAGTTTGAAGTTTTACTAGTTCGAACTTCACGAACTATTCTTAGAATTTAAGTTCACTATGTTTCCAAATGGGCAATCACTTATTTCACTAATTGTGTATTGCCAATTTTCTATGTGAATCATAAATAACGAGAAAATTATCAGAATGGTCCTTTATGTGCGGAGGTTGGACTACATTTGTCCTTAATGTATATCATTAACAAAAATAATCCTTAATATATTGAAATAGTGGATATTTTTAGCCGAAAACACTAAACCTAACACAAATTCTAGTTTCCAAAGACCAGCCAAAATTTTTTATTACCATATGTATAACCCAAAGGTAGATTTCCACAAACATTAACACAAATTCTCTCCAAAAATATTTTTCTCAAAGATTAATCTAAATACACAAATTTATTTCTAAAAGTTGTTTTTCAAATGTACACAAAAACCAAAATCCAAACACCAATTTATAGTAGATAAGCAAAATAAATAAATCTTCAAAACACACAGGAGTATATGATTTTTCGGATCAAAGGTAAAAGATACTGTATACAGTATACATAATCAACCAATACATACAAAAAAAATAAACCAACATTCAATTTCTAATGGGATATGAATCATAAAGACAGACTTAACTTAGATTTGGGCAATTAAACCATCTTCGTCGTGTCCTAGGAAGTGAGGCTTTTATATAACACCATTAATGGACAGGGACTTAACGTAGAATTGGGCAATAAATACCTAAAACCTATTTTTAAAAATAATTTGAAATTAAGACTAAAAATTAATTTGTGTATGTTTATTTTTAGGAAATAACTCTACATATGATACTATAGTGGCCGTTTGGACATAAGAATTATGAAATTTAGAAGAAAAAAGTGAAAAAAAATTTCAAGTGAAAATAATATTTGAAAATTAGAGTTGTGTTTGGACATGAATACAATTTGAAAATATTTTTTAACTTTTATGAGTGATTTGAAGTGAAAATTTTGAAAACAATTTTTTGGAGTTTTTAAAAAATTTTAAAAATTAATTTTAAGTGAAATTTGAAAATTTTATGATCAAACACTAATTAAACAAAAATGAAAATTTTTAGACGATTTGTTTTTTTTTTAAAATAACCAAACGGGCCTATATGTCAATTTTCCAAAAGTGGACACATCGATCCGAAAGTAGAAGAATCAAATACATACAAACACACGCACGCGTAAAGTGAACAACGTCCAAAAGTGAAATGAGAAGTGGAAAAGCCAAAAACAGAAAAAATAGAGAGAAAAGAAAGACTTTTTCTGATAGCCAATGGCCAATAGACAGGAGTTCAATTTTAATGAATAAGATTTCGCATTTTTTCACACTGTGTGTCAGAGGCCTCATCTTTAGGTCCCACACTCTTCCACTCTCAAATTACCCAACAAACTCCATTAATATTGTTATATATAGTGGGCTTTTGGATATAAGAATGGTAAATTTTCGGAAAAAAATTCGAAAATGATATTTGAAAATTAGAATTGCGTTTGGACATGAATATAAGTTTGGGTTGTTTTTGAATTTTTATGAGTGATCTGAGTGAAAATTTTTGAAAAATAGCTTTTTGGAATTTTTTAAATTTTAAAAAAATTCAAAAATTCATCTTCAAGTGAAAATTAAAATTTTTATGGCCAAACACTAATTTCGAAAAAAAAAATTAAAAATTCATGGCCAAATGGGCTCATAGTATTAGTACTTGAAAATTTATACATTACTTTTATACGGCGTATTTGATTGAGTACAATTAGTGGTGGCAAAATAGTTAAAAAAAATCAGTTATCCATCCATATTACCATTAAAAAGGGGGTTAAACAATGGACTTTTTAAAAATGGGTCAAATATGGATAAGAACCATATTATCCACTTTAAAAAATGAATAACCAATGGATAACTAATGGGTTTAACTTTTACATTTGTAAAGCCTTAGATTGGGGGTTTCTCAAGTTTAGGAGACTGGGAATTCTCCCAAAAGTGATCATATTCAAGAAGCCATGGATAATATGGATATCCATATTATCTGCCAGTTAATCTATTTTTTATTCATATTAAATATGGGTTGGTTCAAATAATTTATCTGTTTTTGCATTACCCATTTTCGACCCGCCTATATCTGACCTGACCCACCCGTTTGTCACCCCTAAATACAATGTTAAAAATTGAAAGAAATCGTTTGATTTTAAATATATACTCCTTTCGTTTCAATTTATGGATCTTATTATTTTTTTTAGTCTGTTTCAAAAAGAATATTTTTTTTATATTTAGTAACTCTTTAACTCTAACTTCCAACCTGACATATTTAAAACTACAAGATTTAAGGATATTTTGGTAATTTATACAAATTTTTAATTTAAAATCACAAGATTTAATAATTTTTCTTATTTTCTTAAACTTTGTGCTAAGTCAAACTAATATACATAAATTCAATACCAAGTACTTCCTCCGTTCAATTTTACTTGTCCACGATAGATTTTGCACACCCTTTCAAGAAATAATAGACGAAATGCATATTTTACCATAGTGCCCATAATAATAATGATAGTATTGGGAAAAAAAATTGTGAATGAGTAATCTATATTATATTAAAAATACGAAAGCCTTTAGCGAAATGTCGTTCGTCTTTTTTACCCTTTAAAAATAGAACTAACACTGGATAAAATAGTCATTTGATTATTTTTCTAATATTTAAAAATAGTCATTTAATTAATTCCCTAACATTTAGGAGTTTGTATAATAAATGTTTTCCTTATTTGAACAGTATTAAATATTATGACATTTAAAACTTTAAAATCACTAATATTTTACCTTATATAAATTTTACACTTAAATTATATATAAATAATAAATAAAATAAATAAAGGAGAGAATAAGAACATTAAAGAAGAGGAAGTACGTTTGGCTTTGGATAATATGGAAGTTTCTTTAAATTTCTTTAAATCTCTTCTATATTAGAATACTTACAATATATAGAAGACTAATCCACTAATAATAGTATTCTATATTATATTAGTTTTCAAAGCTTTTAAATTAGTAATTGCAATTGTTTGGAATATTTAGCATAAATTAATAACAAACTCCAAAATTATCAATTATTCCAACAAGATAGTTTATGAGATCTTTTAATTTCTCTAGATAGTATTAAATTTAGCTGAATATAATCAAGTTTCTTGATTATAATTATGTCTTTTAAAGGGCATTTTAATTGTAGACTTTATTTATGGTATAAAGTGATTCTTAAATTTTTGAGATTTACAAAGAATTATCATTTCTTTTTTCGTGGATGATTTTTTACCTAATCGACTTTTTACTATTTGAAAAAAATTATTATCGAATAAAAATATAATTGCAATTAAATACTTAAAATTTGGTATGAGCTAGCTAATTAGTATTATTTAAATACTAATCTCACTTGAAAAATGATACTTCCAAACTAAATACACACTTCCCGTTCTAACTTCAATCATTCTTTGAAATGCATTTTAAGTTGAATTATTTGACTGGTGATTGAGTATTTTCGTGGAACAGTTTTATTTTTTATTAGTTATATATGACCAACATTCATTATTTTCAAGAGCTTGT
This sequence comes from Nicotiana tomentosiformis, assembly GCF_000390325.3. Classification (NCBI taxonomy): domain Eukaryota; kingdom Viridiplantae; phylum Streptophyta; class Magnoliopsida; order Solanales; family Solanaceae; genus Nicotiana; species Nicotiana tomentosiformis. The sequence continues at coordinate 117,468,969 of NC_090823.1, read as the reverse complement.
ATTTTTATTTTATATCTCAAAGATAAATTTTAAATAATTTTTTTATTGGGTTAGGCACACGCGCAAAGCGCGTACGCTAATACTAGTTAATGATAAAGACAAAGGAGGAAAAAAAATATGATCTTCTCTTGATTTGCTAAAATGGACAAATAAAAGTAAAAATATATTTTTAGCACAATGAACAAGTATAAAATATAACATTAGGAATAACTACTTATAGAAATGCTGTTTAAAATATAACATTCGTTTAATAGTTGGAAATTATCACGAACTTATAAAAAATATAAGAAACCTCCTAAAAGTTTGAAATGCACGCTATTTGATGATGTAATAGTTCTTGCAATCATCAGTGTATAAACCTTAAGGCTTAAGTTTATAGGAGTACTGTAGTATTTGGGGTTGAATAATTCTTTTTTGTAAAGCAATTGTCCAAAAAGCAACTGCTATAAACTTAAATTACACGAAGTGTAGCGTGTACAAAATATTCCATCCGCTCACTTTTAATTCTCAGTATAAAGACAATTTTTTTCTCATATTTTTTCCTTAATTTATTAAACAATATTTCTTGAATAAATAATGGTTAATTATAGCTTTTTAATACTCAATATTAAAATTCACATAGAACTCAATATTAAAATTCACATAGAACTCTTTGTAATCAACCCTTCGTTAAACACAAAAGTCCACTAAAGTATCTTTTATTCTCTTGTTTTATGAATTATTTTTTTCTTCAGAGGTTATTTAAGAATTTGAGTTCAATTATTGAGTATCAATTAATAAGATTATTATAGTAAAATTATCATGTCATTCATTATTTTTTAACGGTAAAGTCAAAATGTGTACGAGTGATCGGAGCGAGTAATTCATTTTATGCGTCAGTTTTTCTCAAGAAACAAGAAAAAGGACGGTGAATATTTGGAGAAGTGAATGCAACTGAAGTTCCGAGAAAGAAGCAGTGAATCCCATGTCTGTAAAGAGGATAGGAGGGAGAAAACACACAAACAAACAACATGTTTATGTTATGTTATGTTACACATTGCACTCCATAAAGAGAGAGAGAGAGGGGTTGTGTTGTGTCCTAAAATACTGGCATTGCTTCGGACTTTGGGACAGAGAGAGAGAGAAAGGACTCTTTCTTCTTTCTCTCCTGAACCCATCATCGTCCTTGTCTCTCTCTCTTCTTTCTCTCTCTTACGTTGTACATTTTGATTTTCAAGAAAACTGCTGCATTCTTCTATTTCAGGGTCTTTTTTTGCAGTTATATCAATTGCCACTTCCTTATTTCTTTATCCTTTCCCTTTTCAGGTACCCTTTTTTTCCCCTTAATATTTTGCTTTTTGTGGCCTGTGTCTTGTTTTTTCTTTTAATCACAAGAAAATGTGCTGCCCCTTTTTTTTCTTCTGTGAAACTTTGCCTGTTGTAATTTGGTAAATGAATTTTCTTTCTGAAGGATTATGTATTTTGTGTTGTGGTTGTTGTGTTTGTTATGTTTAAAATGCTGGCAAAATAGCTGCAGCTTAGCTGAAATGTTTTGTGATTTCCTCTCAAAGAAAGTTAAATCTGTTGTAAAAATTGAATCTTTATTGGATATATGCAGGGGCCTTTTCCCAAATTTAAGGCTCAGATAAACTCAAATTTGTTTAAATAAAATATAGTAATTTTCAAGAAAAGTTAGATTGAACCCGTGGAAACAGGCACTTGCAGAAATGCAGGTTAATGCTGCTTGCAATAGACCCTTACAAAAGTTAGATCACGGGTTCAACCCGTGGAAACGTGCTCTTGCAGAAATGCAGCGTAAGGCTGCATACAATAGACCCTTATGGTTCGGCCCTTCTCCTGACCTTGCGCATAGCAGGAGCTTAGTTTACCGGGCTGTCTTTTTTTTTTTTGGATCTTGATGTTATTTGGATGAGCTGTGATTAATTTATATATTTGAGGTTAATGTATCACCCCCCTTTGCGTTACAGGCCTGGCCTAATTCCTCTGGGTATCCCAATTCACATAAAAAGGAATGCTTGCATGAGGATGCCCTTTAATTCATGTCTTTTTCCTCTTAGGAAAGTTATCATGTTGTGGTGCAACTGATTTAGGCTTTCCTTGAGAGGAAAAAAGAAATGGCGCGAGGCAGGATAAGGGCAAAGATCCGAAGGAGCAGTTTGTACTCATTTGCTTGCTATCGGTCGCATGCCAAGGAAGATGGTCCCCATCAGTTAGGCCCCGGGTTCTCGCGAGTTGTACATTGTAACCAGCCCCATCTCCATGAAAAGAAACCTCTTAAGTATTGCAGCAATCACATATCCACCACAAAGTATAACATCATCACATTCCTACCCAAGGCCTTATTCGAGCAATTCAGGCGTGTTGCTAACTTGTATTTTCTCATGGCTGCAATTGTGTCGGCCACAACAAATCTGTCCCCGTTCTCAGCTTTCAGTATGGTAGCTCCGTTGGTCTTTGTGGTCGGGTTGAGTATGGCGAAGGAAGCCTTAGAAGACTCGCGGAGGTTCATACAAGATACAAAGGTCAATCATCGGAAAGCTAGTGTCCACAAGGAAGATGGTGTGTTTAGTCATAAGCCGTGGATGAAGATTTCGGTTGGAGACATCGTGAAAGTGGAAAAGGATCAATTTTTCCCGGCAGATTTACTTCTTTTATCGTCTAGTTATGAAGATGGAATCTGTTATGTGGAAACTATGAACTTGGATGGAGAGACAAACTTGAAGGTAAAACGAGCGTTGGAGGTTACTCTATCTTTGGAGGATGATGAGGCTTTCAAGCAATTCAGTGCAACCATAAAATGTGAAGATCCTAATCCTAGTCTTTACACTTTTGTGGGCAACCTCGAGTATGATCGTCAGGTTTATCCTCTTGATCCGAGTCAGATTCTTCTCAGGGATTCAAAGCTTAGGAATACAGCTTATGTTTATGGAGTTGCTATATTTACTGGTCATGATAGCAAAGTTATGCAGAATTCTACAAAGTCTCCTTCTAAAAGGAGTAGGATCGAACTACAGATGGACAAGATTATTTACCTCCTTTTTACTGTCCTTCTCTCGATCTCATTTGTCAGTTCAATCGGCTTTGCCATATATGCAAAATTTCAATTGCCAAGCTGGTGGTATATGCAACCTATGAACGAAGTAAATAATGTGGTCGATCCAAGACAGCCTGAGTTGTCAGGCCTTTTGCATCTGGTCACTGCACTTATACTATATGGTTATTTAATTCCTATATCCCTCTATGTTTCCATTGAAGTTGTGAAGGTCCTACAGGCATTGTTCATAAACCAGGATATTAGTATGTATGATGACGAGTCTGGAACTCCTGCTCAAGCGCGAACATCAAACTTAAATGAGGAGTTGGGGCAGGTCGATACTATCCTCTCAGACAAAACCGGCACTTTGACATGCAACCAAATGGACTTCTTAAAATGCTCCATTGCTGGTACGGCATATGGAATGCGTGCAAGTGATGTAGAACTTGCAGCCGCAAAGCAGATGGCTGAGGACCTTGGTGGGCAAGATCCTGATTCACCGAGACGCGAGTATGAGAATGGTTCATCAGAAATTGAATTAGAGAGTGTCATCACTTCAAAAGACGATTTTAAAGCTGCAATAAAGGGGTTCAGTTTTGAGGATAGCCGCCTTATGAAAGGAAATTGGATGAAAGAGCCAAATGCAGAAGTCATCTTGTTATTCTTTAGGATACTTTCAGTTTGTCATTCTGCTATTCCCGAGCTAAATGAGGAGACTGGCAACTTTAACTATGAAGCGGAGTCGCCAGATGAAGGAGCATTTCTTGTTGCAGCTAGGGAATTTGGCTTTGAGTTTTGTAAAAGAACTCAATCAAGCATTTTTGTACGGGAGAGATATCCTTCTTTTCAAGAGCCAATTGAAAGGTGAGATAAACTCACATACTCGTAAGTTGCTTTCAACAACAATTGCACACCACTTGTAGTATGTCACTATTTTCTAAGGTTACATGTTGTTGCTATTCGTTTAGGGAATTCAAAGTTCTCAATCTATTGGAGTTCACTAGCAAGCGGAAGAGAATGTCTGTTATAATTCGCGATGAGAGTGGCCAGATTCTTCTCTTGTGTAAAGGAGCAGACAGGTGTTTCTTTGAATGTCCTTTTTATTACGATGAACTATGCATCCTTAAAGTAGGTGATCTAAGTGACTATTTTGCTATCAAACACGCTGTTAAATTGTCTGTCAATTACAATATGCTTATTCGTTGATTACTCTATTACCCCTTTCCTCCTATATCTTTCCTTTGTTTGGTTTGGGGTGGGGGTGGGGGGTGGGGGGGTGGGGGGGTGGGGGTGGGGTGTGAAGACGGGATGTGGTTTTGCTAAAATTATTAGTATAAGTTATGATACCTCTCTCGGCTATTTCTTAAGTTGTACAGAAATGATTTATGGCTATGTTCTTAATATATAATTTCAAACCTTTTCTTTAATTATGCAGCATCATCTACGATAGATTATCAAAGAATGGAGGAAGGTTTCAAGAAGCTATGACAAAGCATTTAAATGATTATGGGGAAGCAGGGTTGCGTACACTTGTGCTTGCCTACAAAAAGCTCGATGAGGCGGAGTACTTAGCCTGGAATGAAGAGTTTGCTAAAGCAAAATCTTACATTGGCGGTGACAGAGATGCCATGCTTGAAAGAGTATCTGATATGATGGAAAGGGACTTGATCCTTGTTGGTGCAACTGCTGTGGAGGATAAACTACAGAAGGGAGTATGTAACTTATACAACAACTACGCCTCAGTCCCAAACAAGTTAGGGTCGGCTATATGAATCCTCGTCGACCATGTTACTCCATTTAAACTCATCTCAGGACAATATTTTAAAAATAAAAATAAAAAAGTACTAGAAGTTCTATATATTCTCTACTTACATCCTAAGAAAGCAAAGGACGTAAAGTAAAAGTGCTAACATGACTTAAACATATTCTCAACTAATAGGTATCGCAGGAGTATGAGCTTACTTAAAAATTCAAAGTATATTTTCTTGCACATAATCGCACTTTCTGACTAATTCATTATTTATCTTTTCACCAGGTTCCTCAGTGCATAGATAAACTGGCGCAAGCTGGTCTCAAAATCTGGGTACTGACAGGTGATAAGATGGAAACAGCCATCAACATAGGGTCCGTCTCCTAAAGAGAGAAATGCCTTCCAACATTATAATACTTATTCAGTCAATGGTTTATAACTGCTAAAGGACAAATTCCTGTTTCCTTGCAGCTATGCTTGTAGTTTGCTTCGACAAGGAATGAAACAGATAAGCATAACGACAATGAATGCAGACTCAGTGGCTCAAGATTCTAAACAGGTAGGCCATTCTAAACCAAGTATACAAAGTTTGTAGGAGATTTGTTACAAGTGATGGAGCCTCCATTTCTGTTTTTTACTGGTCAGGCTATGAAGGAGGACATTTTGAAACAAATCACAAATGCTTCTCAAATGATCAAACTTGAAAAGGATCCACATGCTGCGTTTGCGTTGATTATTGATGGGAAAACTCTAGCTTATGCTTTGGAGAATGATATGAAGCAACACTTTTTGAACTTAGCAGTTAATTGTTCATCTGTCATCTGCTGTCGTGTATCTCCTAAGCAGAAGGCCTTGGTAAGATAAACCAGATTGGCTTCTGTAATTCTACCCCAATTATTCAGCCATGAAATTGGTCATATTTATATTTCCTTCGTAATTGATTTGGATCAGGTTACTAGGTTAGTAAAAGATGGAACTGGAAAAATCACCTTAGCAATTGGCGATGGTGCAAATGATGTTGGGATGATTCAAGAAGCGGACATCGGAGTTGGTATCAGTGGTGCAGAAGGAATGCAGGTTAGTGGTGCATCTATGTGGCATTTGGCCCTTATTAATCTAAAAGGTTTTTCAGCATTTTGCTTAAAAACGCATTATTGTTTTTCATAAGTATCAAGCCCGCCTTTTTCACCCAAGCCGATTCCCCGTGCTACCAAGTTTTGAGCAGACTACGGATCCATTCGACGATCTTTTTGATAATATATGTGAACAAATAATAGCTATAGTCCAACCATTTCCCGAATTTCAAGGGTGGGATTTGTATTTGTTGGACGAAGTTATTTCATTGTCCCTTTTTTCCCTGATGGATGAATATTATTTTTCCATTGAATGCCTCCAAGGCATATACTTAGATTTAATCACCAATGGTGCTTCTTCAGCCTTTTAAACCTTTTTTCTTAATTATTGAATTGAAGTTATATAAAAAATGAACTGACAAAGCATCTGTTCACGGAGGTTGTTGTAGTTTTCGTAGTTGCAAGAATTTTTTTCTCACGATTGGGTTAGTGTTCAGTGTACCGCTTGTCTAGCCTATGCTTCGCATGATCATCTCAATGTTCAAGCTCTAGATTTTTATGCACATAATTCCAGTCCCACTTTCTCAAACTTTGAATTGCGAATTGTCATGTTTGTTACAATATCACGTAACATCAGCCTTTATTATGTTGCAGGCTGTGATGGCGAGTGACTTTGCTATTGCGCAGTTCCGGTACCTGGAGAGACTTCTTGTTGTACATGGGCATTGGTGCTATAAACGAATTGCTCAGATGGTAATGACTGTACATAATGTTTCATTTTGTGGATAGAAGATCAAATACATATGGCAAGTGACATAAAATGCCTAAGCAGATAAATATGTGATTATATTCGTGATCTAACTGGATCTTTCTCCTATACTTTTCTGACTTGCATTTTATCTTCTGCGTTCAGATATGTTATTTCTTCTACAAAAACATCTGTTTTGGCCTCACACTCTTTTACTTCGAGGCTTTTGCTGGCTTTTCGGGACAGTCTGTCTATGATGATTCGTATATGATGCTATTCAACGTCATTCTTACTTCATTGCCTGTAATTGCACTTGGAGTATTCGAGCAGGATGTGCCTTCTGATGTTTGTTTAAAGGTATTCCTCCGGTTACTATCTTACTTCTCATAGTTTCAATAAAATCGACTTACACAGACATCTCTGCTAAATTGCTCCGCAGTTTCCAGCACTGTACCAACAAGGGCCGAAAAACTTGTTCTTTGACTGGTATAGAATTCTCGGGTGGCTTGGCAATGGTATCTACACGTCCCTCATTATTTTCTTCCTCAACATTATCATCTTTTACGATCAAGCCTTCCGTTCTGGAGGCCAGACGGCTGACTTGACAGCTTTGGGTACTACGATGTTTACCTGTGTCATATGGGCTGTGAACTGCCAAATTGCACTTACTATGAGTCATTTCACATGGATACAACATATTCTTATTTGGGGAAGCATTGCTACTTGGTACATAGTTCTCTTGATATATGGTAGGTTAGCACCAGTTTATTCTAAATACGCGTTCAGGATACTCGAGGAAGCTCTAGCTCCTGCTCCAATCTACTGGTGTACCACTCTTTTAGTAACTATGGTATGCACTCTGCCTTACTTAGCTCACATAGCTTTTCAACGATCGTTTAGTCCGATGGATCATCACATTATTCAAGAAATCAAATATTATAAGAAAGACATAGAAGATCGTCATATGTGGAAGAGAGAAGGATCTAAAGCAAGGCAGAAGACCAAGATTGGGTTCACAGCAAGAGTAGATGCTAAAATTCGGCTGTTGAGAGGGAGACTGCAGAAAAAGAAATTATAACTGTGAATGGTTGATTTTCTTTTAATTTTTTTGGGGGAGTAATTTTTCCCTTTCAATTACTACACAGAACTTAGGGGGTTAGGCCATTTACAATTTTTCTTCTTTGGCCTATTTGTAACTCATTTGTAAATTTCTTTTTGTCCAGTATAGTGAGAAATCAAATGAGGTCATTCATTTGTTCCCAACTACTGTGGCAGTCTGTATTGTACAATACTTGCACGATTTACTTGTAGTTTGAGAAGGTAGCTATATGTGTTTATATAAATCGTGGTCATGTTCATTGTTTACTTTTTCTAGCCATGTACATAAATTATATATTGATTATACATAATTATATACATATAATACATAAATTATGCATATATTATATCCCCGCCGGCTATTTTTAGTTTAAATGGTTGGATAGGCGGCTAATTAACCATAACTTGACCTGTGACTCTTGGACTAATACCAAATCCTAAATTGACTCGTGTACTGTGTATAAGCTTCATTCTCAGCTGCCAGACAGTTTTTTTTCGTGAAAAATGTTAATAGGTCCTTTCCTATAAATTATAATGGGATTTAGTATTATACAACTATGCCTCAATCTCAAAGTAATCATGTAATTTTCATTAATCATGTCACTCCACTTATACCATAGTAATTTAATTTTTGAATAATTAGGTTTTCTAGCATTATAATATCTTTATACTTTTTACTAGCATACAAATCTCTAACAAAACTAACAGACTTTAAACGCTAAACCTTAATTTAAACTAATTGGTATAAGTCTATATGGATCTTATGCTTCTATTCTATCCTTCTTTGTGCTAAGTCTGTATGGATTCTAAGATTGTACGTCTTCGACACAATTCCTCCTTGTGATTTTAGGTAACCTTCAATCATCACGGTTACACACTTACAAACTAGTGCGTCGAGAAGTCGACGTAAGACACCAAATAATCTCTAGCTGTTCTCTTATTTTATCCTTTAAGTGTGTTACTTGCACCTTTTGACGAACATAATCATTTTTAGTTTTATCTAATTTTGTATGATTATACTTTGTTTACCCTTATAATCGGATAACAATTAAATCTGTAAATAGTTTTAAGGATATGTGATTTCACTTGGCACAAACTGAGAAATATAGGAATTGAAGTCAGAAATTAACTGTAAAATGAAGCAAGCCAATGTAACGTGCAACTTTGGCCCTCGAGCTAGATCGCCCTCGAACCAACTGAGTATAATATTGAAAAGCAAGAACTGAACAACTGAATAAGAGAGCTTAAGAGAGAAAACGTAATATATTGTTTTGTTATGCGTGTCCCCCCTTACAAAATGATTGGAACCCCATTTATATAGTAGAGGAGTTCTACATATGGTACAATTCTAAATACAGAAGAAAATCTTCTGATTGGCTAATCAACCGGTCTTGACTTGATATATGCCGAGATCTCCGCCACAATCCTCGTCCGGTCACGGATTCCTCGGCTTTCTGTTATTCGACCTAGCAGGCTTCCTTCGATCTTGCTAGATCCCTATCCTTCTCGGTCTCGACCTTAGCTGGTCTCGATCTCGATCTCGATCGATCCCTGAATCACGAGCTAGGCAATATTTACTGATGTAACGATCCAATATAACTTGGGATTGAACCTCGGTCTGCCACCCCGGTCTCGATTAACCATACAAAATCGGGCACGATTTTAACTGTATACAGATAGTCCCCTCGTTTTTTGGAGAGTAATAACAAGAAACGATTTGAGCCTTCGATCATGATGTAATCGTCGTGACATAAGTAGCAGAAATGACAGAAACGTCTCGTCGGTACAGTTTCCTAGGTATTTATTGTGCGTCAGTCGACGGTCGGCCACTACCAGTTTTGAACCGTCGTTGTGAAAACGATAAATAGCCCCCTCTTCATTATTTCAAACTTTACTTTCAAATCTTTTTCATTCCAATCTCCATAGTTCTTTGCCTTCTTCAAAGCTTCCTATCTTCAAATCTTTGAGTTTCTTTGCTTGTTCTTCCTGAAACACCAAGTACTTCAGTCTCCATTCTTCTTTTCCCACAAAAACTAAATGGCTAAAACATCTAAAACTGTTCCGCAGAAAGAGGTTGCTTCCTCATCTCGGCCGGCCGGTGAGAAACCAGTGGTGGAGCCACGCCCTGAAGAACTTATTCTCGGGGTATGTGTCATAGATTCCGACTTGAAGGTTGAGAAAACCTAATCGGTTCCTGGTCGATGCAAGTCGATATCGAGATACATATGCTCGATACCCAAAAGTCTTCTTGATCCGGTGAAGAAAGATTACAACTGGGAAAACAAAGAGGTTATGATACCGACACCGGAGGAAGCGATCACTACCCACGTGGAAGGGTACCTGAGTGTTTACACTTATCCTTTCACGCCGGGTCCCCTCGATCCGATCATCGTCGATTTTTGCAAGAAATACCAGCTGATTCTCAACCAAATTCACCCTTCTTTCTAGAGGATCGTGATACTGCTCTGTTTCTTTGTGAACAAAATTGACGGGCTTCCCTTCACCCTCGACCACCTCGTAAGATTATATAGCCCTCGACTCTACCGAGGTGGGCTGATAAATCTTCAACGCCGGGCCACCAAGGCGTTAACCTCGAGTATAGATGAAGACAAAGATCGAGGCTGGATGGGCCGGTTTGTTCGGGTGAAGACCTCGGACCTAATCCCGGCTGAGAGTATGCCATTTCCTAAGAAATAAAAGATGAAATGTAAGTATGATCCCGTTTTTAGTTTTTGTTATTTTTACTTCTTCATCTTTTCTTATCACTATTTTTCTCGATGCAGCCGTTGCTTGGATGCCGGGTGCGGTTCCCCACCTCGAGAACTGGGTCAGGAGCCTGGTTTTGACGTCAACATATGCCAAGCGTGCGTGGCACAATTTGTCAAAGAGCCGGTAGGAGGCTCGTAATCATGGTAAGACTTCTTCTTGGCTTGCCGATTTGCCTATCGTTCAAGCATATTTTCCTCAAGTATGAGTTTATTTACTTTCTCCTTTTGTAGGTCTCGGAAAGGATGCGTCTATGAGACCCCTGTCCGGTGATGAAGAAGCTTTACTGCCTATCTCAAAACCAGCGATGGTGATTAAGAGAAAAAGGGCCTCGGACTCCGAGGGTCAAAAACCCAAGAAGAGAGTGGCCCGTAAACCCAAGGGGAACACAATCCCACTGACTATGGAGTCAGTCCAAAGACTAAGAAGAAGAAGAAGAAGAAGAAGAAGAAGAAGAAGGTGGTTCTGGGCTGGTGGCCCCTGTACGAGCTGGCACCGATATTCAGAAAACTTCGGGACCAGTGGGAGCTGATACTGCTCCATCTAGGCTCGATGAGGTCGAGTAGGAGACTCTGGCCCAAATTCTCGGGCCGAGGAAAATCGAAGATGCTTTACCTCGGGGCGAAGGGACCGTTGAGGAGGCGGTGGATGCCGATGTAGAAACCAGGCTTGAGGCTCGTCAAGACGGAGGCGGCGCCCCAAAAAACCTACTCGGGGCAATAGAGATCAGGGATTCTCCCTCATTTCCTTCATTTTACCAATCGATGATACATGATGCTCAGGCGGTGGAGACTTGTCACGGGGAGGGATCCCATGGAGAGGAAGATCCTTTCCGTGGTTATTTTGTTGGGGTAGAATATGTCACCGGTATGAGTGACTTGGAGGCTCCGAAGAAAAGCTCGGGCGAGGTGGGATTTTCTTGTCTTTTCAACGAAGCTCAACATGCCCTGAATCGGGTAAGTTCATTTTCTCTTTGTTAATTTTCATACTTGTATTTTTCTTTCCTTATAATTCCTTCTTTCTATTTTTGTAGGCCTCTGTGCTTCATCACGAGGTATTTCTCCGATCCCGAGGGGAGCTGAGCAGGTACAAAGCCGAAATTCGAGGGCTTATTGAGGAGAGAGATGCCTTCAAGCTTCTGAGTTAGCAGAGAGAAGGAGAAGCAAAATGACTTCGGGCTGAGCTAGAAGCAGCTCGGAGAGAACAAGCCGATTTTTCCGAGCAGGTAAAAATAATCTTTGAAGTTAATGACACTAACTCGGGTGTGATGGCTAACAGTTCGGTCCCACAGGTCCAGCAAAAGCTCAATGTGATCAGGCGGCTTCGTGTTGAAGTGGACACCGTGAAAGTGGAGGCCGAGGAGTGGAAAAAGAACATGGACCACCTTGCCTCAGAAAAGGAGGCTGCCCGAACTCAACTGGCCTAGGCTGAGACCCAACTCTAAAGCTTGAAAGAGAAGGCCTTGGTGCAAGCCAAGAAAATCGAGGAGTTCCAGTCTCGCTTGGGCTCAACAACTTCTGATCGAGAGAGACTGGCTACAGAACTTGTAGCGGCTCCGAAGCTTGAAAGAGAAGTCCTTGGTGCAAGCCAAGAAAATCGAGGAGTTCCAGTCTTGGTTGGGCTCAGCTACTTCTGATCGAGAGAGACTGGCTATAGAACTTGCAGCGGCCAAATCGGAGGTCGAAATAGCCACGGCTAATGCTGATGCAATGGTAGCCATCTACTGGTCCGATGCTGAAGCTGCTCAGTTTCAAGCAAAGGAGGTTGTTGAGGCTACTTAAGCTCGAGCAAACTGGGTTGCCGAGCATGCTAAATGCCAGTCTCGGAGGGAGACTCTCGAGGAGATCCATGCTCGTGGCTTCGATCTAACAGCCGAGATCGAGAATGCTAAGGAGCTTGAAGCCAAAGCCAGAATGTTGGCCTTTCCTGATGATGATGATACCGGGAGTATGAGCGTATCTGAAAGTGAAGGAGGTCTCAAGGGCGGGGATGCTGCTCCCAGATAGGACTAAGTCCTTTAGTATTTTTTATGTTTCTTTTAAGACCATTTCGGTCTTTTGTAGAGAAATTTGATCGGGCCCTGTTGCCTTTGTAAATGATTTTTGACGTGTATATATATATAAAAACTTTCTTCCTTTCTACCTTATAAAATTATGAAGTTGTATTCTAAGGTCTGAGGTTTAGACAATTTGATTGAAACCGAACTAGTATAGCCCTTAGGCTTTACGATCGAGTGAGTGCTTGCTCAAACTCAAAGTAAGGTAACCCTTAGATTTTTTATTTGAGCGAGGGTGGTCTCTCGAACTCAAAGCAAAAATAACCCTTAGGCTTTTGTATTAGGCCGATATAGCCTTTGTAAAAAGATTTCTCCCCTTTTCGGCTTGAAAAAGTTTTTTATTATTTGTATTTGCAAAACTTATAATGCCTTAGCATGCAATAAGGAACTGTTCGGGAGTTCGAACAATTTTAAACTCATTAGAGTTTTCGAGGCTTGATATTATCGAAGTCTTTTATGATTTTGCTGGGGTAGCCCTTTTAATCGGCTTATGGGGAAATTCGAAGGCCTATTTTGTTACGGAATTCGGACGTCTCCGAACCGTGTTAATTTGGCCGTAGCCTTTTTAGTTCGGAATTTTCCCCTTGGGCTTATTTTCCCGTTTTACTTCAAGCTTGCCCGAAGTGTCACGAGTGGGGTGGCCTTGGCCTATAAAAATCGAGGGTTGCCTAAAAGGTCTTATTATCTCGGAGTTTTAATGATTCAATCTCGTTTATTTTTCGGATGGCAGTTCCCGAGCGTAGGGGTAATTATCCGAACTCTGGTTATGGTCGGCCCTTAAGCCTGTTTACATAATAGATCGAGAGTATGAAACTATAAAGTAGAAAAAATTTTCTAAGGCATGAGATATCGACAAAGAAAAATACTTCTCTTTATAAATGATTATACATGCGTACATGTTCTGTGCCAAGGCTCGAACAAACTACGCGGGCACGGTTCGTTTGACCGTTTGGCCTTTACAAATTTTTTCTATAGAGACCCTGCTGCCATGAAGTAATTTCTTCGCATCAAAGTTGACATTCGATGGCAATGCCCCCCAGTATTCGAGGTTGATTATAAAGAAACCTCGGATACTGTTGAATTGTTCTAAGTTAGCACGATCAATGGTTGCCTCATTAAAAACCTCGCCGAAAAATCCATTTGGGACAAAACCGATCTAAGGAAAAAAGAGTGCAATGCGTGCTTTCAGACCTAAAGGCTTCATGTCGAAGAATCCATCGTTGTTTCTAGTCGAACACTTGCAAGGGTCATTTTAAAATATAAATGAAAATGGAAGGGGGCGTACCTTAGCAGTAGTATCGTTTTAGGTGTGATACGTTCCAATTGCTCGGCCGTTGTTCGCCATTCATCGTGCCGAGCTTGTAGGATCCTTTTCCGATGATTTTGAGAACCTGGTACGGTCCTTCCCAGTTCAGACCCAATTTCCCTTTATTCGAATTTCGGGTGTTGAGGGTAACATTTCTTAGCATCAAGTCCCCGATGTTAAAATGTCGAAGGTTAGCTCTTCTATTGTAGTACTTTTCGACCGCTGTTTTTGAGCGGCCAATCGGACGAGAGAGGCTTCGCGTCTTTCATCTAACAATTCTAGGCTTGTATTCATGGTCTCGTTATTCGAATCCTCTGTTGCATATCGAAACCTGATGCTAGGTTCTCCGACCTCGACCGGGATTAGAGCTTTGACGCCATAAACTAACGAGAACGGTGTTGCTTCAGTGCTAGATTTCAATGTTGTGCGGTATGCCCATAGAACCTCGGGTAGTATTTCTCTCCATTTTCCTTTGGCATCAGTCAATATCTTCTTAAGATTTTGGATGATAGTTTTGTTCGTCGATTCGGCTTGTCCGTTCCCGCTGGGATGATAAGGTGTTGATAGGATCCTTTTGATCTTGTGATCCTCGAGAAATTTAGTTACTTTGCTACCGATGAATTGTTTTCCATTATCACATACAATTTCGGAGGGCATCCCGGATCGACATATGATGTGGTCCCAAATGAAGTCTATGACTTCCTTTTCTCTGACTTTCTCGAAAGCTTATGCTTCAACGCATTTAAAGAAATAATCAGTCATAAACAAAATAAATTGAACTTTACCTGGGGCCGACGGGAGAGGGCCAACGATGTCCATTCCTCATTTCATGAAGGGCCATAGGGACATGACCAAGTGGAGTAGTTCCCCGGGTTGATGAATCATGGGCGCATGCCTTTGGCATTTGTCGCATTTTCGAACGAACTCCCTTGCATCCTTCCCCATATCGGTCCAATAGTAACCTGCTCTGATTACTTTGTGGACTAGCGATTCGGCACCGGAATGATTTCCGCAAGTGCCCTCGTGAACTTCCCGTAAGATGTAGTCGGTATATCCCGATCCCAAACATATTGCCAACGGTCCATCGAACGTCTTTCTAAACAGCGTTCCATCTTCGGACAAAGTGAACCGTGCTGCCTTTGTGAGTAGAGCTCTCGACTCCTTTGGATCTGATGGAAGCTTCTCGTTCTTTAAGTACTCTATATACTTATTTTTCCAATCCCAGGTTAAACTTGTGAAGTTTATCTTGGCGTGACCTTCTTCGATTACCAATCTTATGAGTTGTACGACAGTCCCCGAGTTGAGTTTGTCGTCTTCGACCGATGAACCTAAGTTTGCAAGAGCATCGGCCTCGTTGTTCTGTTCCGAGCTACATGCTGCAAGGTCCATTCTCTAAACCGATGTAGAGTCACCTGTAGTTTATCCAAGTACCTCTGCATTCAGTCTTCTCGGACTTCAAAAGTCCCGTTCACTTGGTTTATCACGAGGAGGGAATCACACTTAGCCTCTATGACCTCCTCCCCAAGCTTCTAGCTAGTTCGAGACCTGCAAATGGCCTCATACTCGGCCTCATTGTTAGTCAATTTTGTAGTTCTGATAGACTGTCTAACTATATTACCTGTGGGTGATTTTAGTACGATGCCTAATTCGGACCCCTTCGCGTTCGAAGCACTGTCCGTAAAGAGGGTCCAGACTCCCGAAGATGTACCCGATTTTATTAGTAGTTCTTTTTTAACCTCGGGTACGAGGGTCGGCGTAAAGTCATCCATGAAGTACGCCAAGATTTGAGACTTGATGGCGGTTCGGGGTCAATACTCAATATCGTACCCACTGATTTCTACGACCCATTTGGCCAATCGACCCGAAAGCTCGGGTTTGTGCAAAATATTTCAAAGAGGATAAGTTGTTACAACACATATTGCATGACATTGGAAATATGATTTTAGTTTTCTTGAGGCGCTTATTAAAGCAAGCGCTAATTTTTCTAAGTGTGGATATCTAGTTTCGGCCTCACCTAAGGTCCGACTAACATAATAGACAGGGAATTGCGTACCTTGTTCTTCTAAGACCAGGACTCCACTTACCGCTATCTCCGAGACTGCCAAGTACAGGTAAAGCTGTTCGTCCACTTTCGGGGTGTGAAGCAGTGGCGGGCTCGATAAATACCACTTCAGTTCCTCCAAGGCTTGCTAGCATTCCGGAGTCCATGCAAAATTGCTCTTCTTCTTAAGCAGCGAGAAGAATCGGTGGCTCCTATCTGAGGATCTCAAAATGAATCATCCTAGGGCGGCTATCCGCCCCGTCAGCCTCTACTTGGCCTTTACATTATCCATTACCGTGATATCCTCGATAACTTTGATTTTATCGGGGTTGATCTCGATTCCCCGATTGGACACCATGCAACCAAGAAACTTGCCCGAGCCAACCCCGAATGCACACTTTTCGGGTTGAGCTTCATATTGTACTTCCTCAGTATATCGAAAGTCTCATGCAAATGCTTTAAATTATCCTCTGCTCGGAGGGACTTAACTAACATGTCATTAATATAAACTTCCATTGATTTTCCTATTTGTTCTTCGAACATTCGATTTATTAGGCGTTAATAAGTTGCACCATCATTTTTTTAGTCCGAATGGCACTACATTATAACAATAGATACCGTACTTAGTGATAAATGAGGTCTTTTCCTGATCCTCCGGGTTCATCTGTATCTAGTTGTACCCAGAGTAGGCATCGAGAAAACTGAGAGTCTCGTGGCCGGCCGTGATATCGATCATACGATCGATATTATAAAAAGGAAAAGAATCCTTGGGGCATGCTTTATTCAGGTCTTTATAATCTACACACATTCTAAGTTTGTTTCCCTTCTTAGGGACTACCACTACGTTTGCTAACCATTCAGTATACTTTACTTCCCGAATGGATCCTATTTTGAGAAGTTTGGTTACCTCGTCCTTGATGAAGACATGTTTGACCTCGGACTGGGGCCTTCTTTTTTGCTTCACCTGGTTGAATTTAGGGTCCAACCTCAGTTTGTGAGTGGTAATTTCTGGTGGGATCCCTGTCATATCGAGGTGGGACTAAGCAAAGCAATCCATGTTAGCTTTAAGAAAATGAATAAGTTTTTTCCTAAGCTCTGGGGTTAGCCCCGTGCCCAGGCATACCTTTCGTTCGGGCTGATGCTTGGCCAGTGTGACTTGTTCCAGCTCTTCGACCATCGATTTGGTGGCGTCGGAGTCATCGGGAATTATGAAGGATCAAGGGATCCAGTAGTCGTCATCCTCGTCGATCCCTTGGTTCTGTAATTGGGTCGAGGCCGGTGTCTGTGGTTGCTATTTGGCCTCCTGCTTTCCCTTCGAATCCGATCCCTTTATTGATGAGAGCGTCGATACCGGTATCACTTCATCGATTGCAAACATCTCCTTGGCAGCAGGTTGTTCCCCGTACACTGTTTTGACTCCCTCCGATGTCGGGAACTTCAGAACTTGGTAAAGGGTCGAGGGTACTGCCCTCATGTTATGGATCTACGACCTTCCGAGCAGGGCGTTATACCTCATGTCACCCTCGATCACATGGAACTTTGTTTCTTGGATGGTCCCGGCCACGTTCACTGGAAAAGTAATTTCACCTTTGCTGGTTTCGCTTGCCATGTTAAAGCCGTTAAGTACTCCGGTTGCGGGCAAAATTTGATCTTGTAGGCCGAGTTGTTCTGCGACCCTCGATCGAATAATGTTGGCCGAGCTACCTGGATCAATCAAAAGACGTTTAACTTGAATTTTATTCATAAGGACAGATATTACCAGTGCGTCGTTGTGGGGTTGTAAGATCCCCTCTGCATCCTCGTCATTGAAAGACAGGGTCCCTTCCGGTACGTAGTCTCGAGTCCGCTTTTCCCTCGTGATCGACACCTTGGTGCGTTTGAATACGGGCCCCTGAGGAGTATCGACCCCTCCAACAATTATGTGGATCACGTGTTGCGACTCTTCTTGCTCACTCTGACAGTTTGAATCTCTGTTCTTGAAGTGGTTTTTAGCCCGATCGCTTAAGAATTCTCGAAGATGCCCTTCGTTGAACAAATAGGCTACCTCCTCCCTCAACTGTCTATAATCTTCTGTTCTATGACCGTGGGTGCCATGATATTTGCACATTTGATTAGTATTTCTCTGGGCCGGATCAGTCTGCAGAGGTCGGGGCCACCTGGTGTCTTTGATGCGCCCAATGGCCGATACAATAGCTGATGCATCAATGTTGAAGTTGTATTCCGATAGTCGTGGTACTTCTTTGGGTTCGACATTTTTGTCGAAACTACTATTATTCATGAGTCCTTGAGAGCTCTGTCCTCGATCATTTCTTCTATCAATTCGAACGGGGTTGCGTCCAGGCCCGTTATTTTTCCGATCTCCACCGTATGGCTGATATCGATCTCTGTTTGACCGTGGTTCCTGGTCAATATCCCTTTTAACTCTGTCGATGGTCCTGTTTGGATAAACGGACCCGGAAGGAGCCCCCAACTGGTCATCCTTGACCCTAATCTTTGACTGTACCGATTTTGCACATCGGCCTAGGTTACAGTTAGATATTCGATCAAGTTCTGCTTTAACTGTTGTGAGGCTACCGAACTTCGTACGTTTAGGCCTTGAGTAAAAGCATGAATGGCCGACGGTGACCGGGGGCAGATCCATACGCTCTATTTGGAACCGAGATACGAACTCTCTGAGTATCTCGTTGTCTTTCTATTTTACTTTGAAGAGGTCCGACTTTCTAGTCTCAACATTTATCGCTCCGACGTGTGCTTTGACGAAAGAATGTACGAGCATGGCAAAAAAATCAATGGAGTTAGGTGGCAAATTATGGTACCATATCATCGCCCCCTTTGATAAAGTTTCTCCAAATTTCTTCAGTAGTACAGACTTAATCTCATCGTCCTCTAGATCATTCCCCTTTATTGCGCATGTGCAAGAAGTGACATGCTCGTTGGGGTCGGTAGTTCCATTATACTTGGGAATTTCTGGCATGTAGAATTTCTTCGGAATGGGCTTAGGAGCCGTGCTCGGCCGTGCTCGGGGACGAGGGCTTTTGTACGAAATTCTTTGAATCCAAACCCTTCAAAATCGGTGGTGCCCCCGAAATTTGATCAACTTGGGAGTTATATGTTTCCACTTTTTTGTCATTCGCTTCAATCTTCTTCTCCTCTGATTCAATTCGCTTTGTCATCTCCTCGAACAGTTTCAAGATAGCGGGGTCGGTCCCTGACTCATTCACATTTGATCTCCCCGGTACTGGTTCAGCCATGTGAACAACTTCCTGTGATGGCTCGGGTTCGACCCTACTCGGTGCGTGGTTCTGATTTTGAAGTTGTGCTATTGCAACTTGTTGAGCCTGCAGCATTTCGAATATTATTCGAAGGCTGATTCCGCCTTCTTCGCCGCCCTGTGTGTCCTGACCGGCTGATCGAATGTCTCTGCGGATGCTATTTTCGGGGTCGACACCTAGATTTGCATTCAGGGCAACATGGGAACTGACGTTGATGTGGTCTGCAACTGGTACTCCCTCGAGATCAACTGGAGGTACTTCGTTTCCTGGGGCGGCTACGTTGTCGTTTTCGCCATGAAAACCAAGACCATTGTCGATGTGTGTGGGTATTGCTTGAGAGTTCGACATGCTGATCCTGAAATCAAAAATGCTTACAAGAATAAGTGTAAAGCAGTGTGTGTTATGAAAATTAGCACCAGACAATCACTATTATCCTTAGACCCACAGTGGGTTCCAAATTGTTTACCCTTAAAATCGGATAACAATTAAATTTGTAAGTAGTTTTAAGGATATGTGATTTCACTTGGCACAAACTGAGAAATATAAGAATTGAAGTTAAAAATTAACTGTAAAATGAAGCAAATCAATGTAACGTGCAACTTTGGCCCTCAAGCTAGGTTGCCCTCGAACCAACTGAGTATATTATTGAAAAGCAAGAACTGAACAACTGAACAAGAGAGCGTAAGAGAGAAAACGTAATATATTGCTTTGTTATACGTGCCCCCTTACAAAATGATTGGAACCCCCTTTATATAGTAGAGGAGTTCTACATATGGTACAATTCTAAATACAGAAGAAAATCTTCTGATTGGCTAATCAACCGGTCTTGACTTGATATATGCCGAGATTTCCGCCACAATCCTCGCCCGGTCACGAATTCCTCGGCTTTCTGTTATTCGACCTAGCAGGCTTCCTTCGATCTTGTTATATCCCTATCCTTCTCGGTCTCGACCTTAGCTGGTCTCGATCTCGATCGATCTCTGAATCACGAGCTAGACAATATTTATTCATGTAACGATCCAATATAACTTGGAATTGAACCTCGGTCTGCCACCCGGGTTTCGATTAACCATTGACCGTATACATACATATATCCATCTATGATCTATGACACTTATTTTGAGGATATATTAGACATTAGAAGTCTCAACATGCAATTCAATAGAACTTCGTCTTTTATTGAGGTTGGTATCCTCCTATCCCTTTGATTCTTTTGACATGAGACTGACTAGTTTTCCTTTACTAGCACTCCACTAAATTTTTTATTCATTTCAAGTTATCAGATATGTACCGGTGCAAATATGTTTTTTTTACTAACGAGATATAATAAACAACAGTCCCAATTTGAGATTTGAGCCGTTAAAAGACCTCTCACGAATAGAAGTGGGGTTTTGAAGACCATTGTAGCCAACTAAAAATTAAGACAACTGCTAACCTGGGGCGGACGGGCGGTACACCTTCTCTCGAGTTATGTCACATGACACCGTCTCATTAAAATTTTCAATTAAATTTATACATATAAATAATAAGCAAAATAAAAATATGAAATATAAATATGAAAAATAATACTACATGTACACTTGTTATTATAGTAATTTATCCATTTTAGTTTTTCAAATATTAACATCACTTACTAAAATTCCGAATAAGCAGTTGTTGCTAATGATTATCCATGAGTAAAGAGGTGAACTCTTTATCTCTCCCCACAATTTCGTTTTTACCTTTTCTTGTATATATTGTGAACAGCAAGTTTCTTTGGCATAATTTTAACTTTAGCAATGATGGAAGCTGCATTACCAGCTGTGCTTTGTCTCAATTCTCTCTTTGGGTAAATTTTTTGGCACAATACTGCAACTAGGAGATGTTTGATAGATAAAGTTGCTGGTAGAGAAAGCTATAAGCTTTTTTTTTTATGGGGGGCGCAATGAGGAGAGCCAAATTTTGAGATTCTTCGATATAAGTCTCTGTGTAACTTGTAGGTCACGGGTTCTAGTCGTGAAAGTAACTACTAATATTATATCTTTTGGGGTACATTCTTTCCTCGAACATTGTATAAACGTGGGATACTTTGTGCAACAGCCAGCCCTTTGAGCATATATATATATATGGGTAAAATAAAAATTGGTATCTTGCTAACATATGTAACTTATTCTAAACAGTTTGAGCTCTTTGAATTCCTTCTCCCTCTATTATTTTTTACCATTTTTTGTTGTCATGATATTATGAATTATGAAGATGATGGCCTATGAGTGCCGAGCAATTATTTGGTTTGCTATATCATGTTGATAACTAACTGTTCAATCTTTTAGCAGATTCCTTGTTTTGAGCATGAGAAACAATTGTTCAAAAGTACTTATTCTTTCATCCACCTATTGAGAAGGGAGATTCAATTATACTTCTCATATAGAGTAAAAACAACAAATTTTAGGTTCAGATCTCAAGTGTGTCATTCTTGTATTTTTGAATCCTCTAATTAGCAAAATTCCTGGCTAGCCCCGAAAAGCACAAACGGGTTCCTGTTAATAGGCGCACCAACATTAGGTTTAATGGCTCGACTGTTACAAAGCCGACGAGGCCAAGTATATATCACTCTTCAGTCTAAAAAGAATTTTTATATTATTAAGTCATTTAATCATATCATTTAAGTACTCACTTACGAAATAAATGACACACAAATGCCGTTAGTAAATACTCCCTCCGGTCCATAATAAGTGACTTTTTAGTCTTTTGCTTTTGCCAATCAAAGCCCCAAAACTAGTAAGGGCACTCGTGCCCCAGCAAGCCACCCCAAACCCTACCGCCAAAGCTTGACTTTACTAAACAAGCAATAAAGGCTCCTTCTATCTTATTAATCAAGCGCTAACGAGCAAGAAAACGGATATGCCCTAAGAAGCAACTTCGTCCAGCTGTTGCGCCCTTGCTTCTTGCTTTAGAAAGATTGCTCGTTAGATCGGCCGTTTTCAATAAGGCTCATGCTAGGCGCTCACCTTCTTTGGCTAAGCCTTATTGTATCTTGCTGGTAATGGATTGATTCTTGAATCTTGTTTGGTTTACGCAGGTAAGTGTTAAGAGGCTTTTCTTTCGGACACCCCATTCTGCAGCGGAGTATGAACACACGACAGCTCACGTTTGATTCCTATCTTCAGGAGCATGAAATCAAAGACCCTTGACATGTATTCTCCGCCGGAGTTCAGACCTCAACCTCTTGATCCGGAGATTTGACTTATTTTCCAAACTTTCTATATATTAAACTTAGAAAGATCTTAGGACTTCTCTCTAAGTAAAGAAAGGTCGGTTAAGTAAATCTAGATTGAGAGAGAGAATTGGCTTCTCGAGAATCCGCTTGAGTCAGATCAGTAGGGGATTGGTTGGATTAACTCACTTTTCTGTAGGTTATATATTCACTTATGCGGCTTTCTTGATTGCCTCTACGTCGGACAAATTTGGTTAATATTTTTAATGTGTGTATCCGCGTTGACCCATTTTTCTTTTCTTTGCTGATTTAGGCTTTGACCCAGTGAAAAATGGGGTTGATGGTATTGGCTAAAAAAGGGGGAGAGAGGAGAGCCTTAGGGTACGCTCACTTATGAATTTTTGTTTAGATTCTCAAGATTCTCAATCGCTCTTTTTAGTGGGGAGGAATAGTATGTGAATGACGCTTCTCAGACACACGTGAAAAGGCTTACCCCGCAGGCTGACTCTTCCAATCCAACTCTATCGAAGGAGAAAAAAAGCTGGGACTACTCCTTAAGAAAATACAAACTTCTAGAGAAAAAAAAGATGTATTCACTAAATTACCCTTAATTAATTATTACATTGACACTTAGAGGATATGTAAATAAGGGCAAATTTTGAAAAAATAAAATTAATTCTTTCCTGATTATGTAAAAAGTCACTTATTTTGAACCAAAATAAAAAGGCCAAAAGGTCACTTATTATGGACCGAAGGGAGTATAGCATAATAACATATAAATTGCAGAAAACCATGAAATACAAAGTAAAAAAGAAGTAAAAGAAAAAACCATGTTTCTTCTTGACTTTAGTTAATATCATGGCTACTAAAAATAATTGTTCAATATACTTGTCATTTTAAAAAATCAAGAAAGCATTTTCATCTTTACCCTTACTCTAATAAATATAGAGAGGGATTCATTGATAGTAGCAAACCTGTTGTTGTATGCGAAATAAAGAAAAGTGGACAAAACAAAAGAAAGAAAAATTAAAAAGCGATGAACTTATGATGTAAGCGCTTACATCGGTATTCTTATGATGTATGCACTTACATCGGTATTCGTATGATGTAAGTGCTTACATCGGCATTCCTATGATATAAGCGCTTACCTCAGCAAGGCATTCAAATGCCTATAAAAGGGGTATGTATTTTCATTTGCAAATCATCCCTCAACTTCTTCTTTTTCTCTTCAATTAATAAAGAGCTATTCTTTGTGTGGCCGTGGAATAGGCAAAATTGCCGAACCATGTAAATCTTGTCTCGTCTTGTCTTGTGCAATTTATTGGTTTTCTCTTTCAAATATTTTTCTCTTCTATAAGCCTGACACGTTTCCCAACAACTGGTATCAGGGCACAAACAGTATAATTCTGGTAGAAAAGTATGGTACTAGTGCATGTACTATTCATAAGAATAGTGTGACACTATTGATCATCGTTACTATTCAAAGGCACTATTCACATAATTATTTTTGTGAAAAAATGGCATCGGAAGAAGGGAATGTTAAGATTGACAAATTCAATGGAAAAGATTTTGGATTCTGAAAAATACAAATAGAGGATTATTTGTACCAAAAAAAATTACACTTACCTCTGACCGAGGTAAAACCAGAGAATATGGCAAAAGCGGATTGTGATCTATTAGATTGCTAAACTCTTGGTGTGATTCGTTTGATGCTGACACAAAATATGGCGTTTAACATTATTAACAAGAAGACCATTGCAGTCCTAATGAAGGCGTTACCAAATATGTACGAGAAACCATATGCTTCAAATAAAGTCTATTTGATGCGTCGATTGTTCAACTTAAAGATGACAGAAGGTGGATCTGTTACGGAATATATCAATGAGTTTAATGTAATATTAAATCAGTTGAGTTCTATTAATATATCATTCGATGACGAAGTCAGGGCATTGATTCTACTATCATCTCTACCGGAGAGTTGGTTTGCAATAGTAACTGCAGTTAACAGTTCATCGGGAAGTACCAAACTCAAATTGGATGATATTAGAGACTTGGTTCTAAGCAAAGATATTCACCGGAGAGAATTAAGTGATTCCCCAGGATTTGCTTTGAATACCGAAAGCAGGGGGAAAAACAACCAAAAAGGACAAAGTCATGGTCGCAGGCGATAAAAAGGGTCACTACAGTAGTCAGTGCAGAGAGCCAAAGAAGAAGAAGAACGATCAATAGAAGGATGATAATTCAGCAAATGCAAGTGCTGAACAAGTTGGTGATGTACTAATTTGTTGTGTAGACAGTCCAGTCGAATCTTGGATTCTCGACTCGGGTGCATCATTTCACTCTACATCATGCAAAGAATTATTGCATAATTATATTGCTGGAAAATTTTTGAAAGTTTATCTAGCAGACGGCGAACCTCTGGACATTGTCGGAAAAGGTGAAGTTCATATAAAGACTTCACAAGGCACGCTATGGAAATTGCAAAATGTCCGACATATTATTGGCCTCAAGAAAAATCTGATATCTATGGGTCAGATTGACAATGAAGGATATACAACAACATTCGGTAACGGATCGTGGAAGATAACCAAAGAAAATTTGGTTATGGCACGAGGCTTCAAGAAGGGAACACTGTATGCAACTGCAATACATCAAGATACTATAGCAACAGTTGATCATGGTCATGATACAACATTGTGGCACCGGAGGCTCAGGCATATGAGTGAGAAGGGAATAAAGTTGTTAGCATCCAAAGAAAAGTTGCCAAATCTAAAGCATGTTGAATTAGGTTTGTGCGAAGATTGAATTTACGGGAAACAAAAGAGAGTTAGTTTCTCAAAGGTGGGAAGGACGCCAAAGAAAGAGAAGCTGGAATTAGTGCATACATATGTATGGGGACCAGCTCCTGTAACTTCTCTGGGAGGCTCACGCTATTATGTCACCTTCATTGATGATTCCACAAGAAAGGTATGAGTTTATTTTCTGAAAAATAAATCTGATGTGTTTGTTACCTTTAAAAGATGGAAAGCTGAAGTTGAAAATCTGACAAGTCTAAAGTTAAAATGTCTGAAGTCTGACAATGGAGGAGAGTATGATAGTCAAGAGTTTAAAGCATTCTGCTCTGAGAATGGGATCAGGATGATCAAGACAGTTCCTGGAACACCAGAACAAAATGGCGTTGATGAGAGGATGAACAGAACCCTGAATGAACGAGCCAGAAGTATGAGAATATATTCTGGATTGCCGAAGTATTTTTGGGCTAAAGCTGTTAACACGGAAGCTTACCTCATAAACAAGGGACCCTCTATACCGCTGGATTTTGAAATTCCTGAGGAGGTATGGACAAGAAAGGAGGTAACTCTCTCACATCTGAAAATTTTTTGTTATGTTGCTTATGTGCATGTAAACTCTAATGATAGAGATAAGCTTGATCCTAAGGCCAAAAAATGTTTCTTTATTGGCTATGGTGATGATAATTTTGGTATCGATTTTGGGATGATCAGAATAGAAAGATCCTAAGACACATGACTGTCACATTGAATAAAAATGTGATGTACAAAGACAAGCTTGAAGTAGAACCAACCAACACTAGTAGACAGATATCTGAAACAGCTGAGTTAAAAGAAATCTCAGAAAATGAAGTGGCTAGAAAGACTACAACTGGATCTGAAATTGAAGATGCCGAACCAGAAGCCGATTGTGGATCAGAATCAGAACCAGAACCAGAGATAGAATCAGATGGAGAACCAGATCTGGAGTCAAGACTTGAATCAAATTCGGGACCAGTTAATCCTGAACCTACATTAAAGAGATCTAAAAGAGTCATGAATGCTCCAGATAGGTTAACTATCTCTCTCTCCACTATTTACTTTTGACTGATGCTGGAGAACCAGAGCATTTTGTTGAAGCAATGCAGGTGATAAGTTTTGATAAGTGGAAGCTAGCCATGAAAGAAGAGATGATTCTCTTCAAAAGAATAAAACATGGATACTTACAGAATTACCAAAAGGAAAGAAGGCATTGCAAAATAAGTGGGTGTACAGGGTCAAGGAAGAGCATGATGGTAAGAAGAGATACAAAGCACGATTAGTAGTAAAAGGCTTTCAGCAAAAGGAAGGGATTGACTACACCGAGATTTTCTCTCATGTAGTCAAATTAACTACTATCAGGTTGGTGCTAAGTATTGTAGCTGTATAAAATTTGTATTTGGTGCAGCTAGATGTTAAAACTGCTTTCTTGCATGGTGACCTTGAAGAAAACATCTACATGAAGCAACCTGAAGATTTTTAAATTTTTGGTAAAGAAAACCTTGTGTGTAAGTTGCAGAAGAGTTTGTATGGTTTGAAACAAGCACCCCGACAATGGTACAAGAAATTTGATGGATTCATATATAATAATGATTTCACACGATATGAGATAGACCATTATTGTTATATCAAAAATTTTGATAAATCCTATATCATTTTACTGTTATACGTTGATGATATGCTAATTGCAGGATCTAGCATAAATGAGATCAACAGGGTTAAGCAACAACTGGCGCAGGAGTTTGAAATAAAAAACTTAGGACCAGCTAGGCAAATGCTTGGGATGAGTATTAGCAGAAACAGGTCTGAAGGAACCTTAAAATTGTCTCAAGAAGAGTACATACAGAAGGTACTAAGCAGGTTCAATCTTCATGATGCAAAGACCAAAAACACTTCATTCGAAAGTCATCTTAATCTGTCGAAGGACCAATCACCGAAGACATATGAAGAAAGGAAGTATATGTCCAAAGTTTCATATGCTTCAACAGTAGAAAGTTTGATGTATGTTATGGTTTGCACTAGACCTGACATAGCCCATGCAGTTGGAGTTGTCAGTAGATACATGTCAAATACAGGAAAAGAGCATTGGGAAGGTGTAAAATGGATATTGCGATATCACAAAGGCACCTCAGGTATGACACTTTATTTTAAAATGAGCAATATTATCTTACAAGGTTTTACTAATGCAAATTTAGGTGGTGATCTGGATAGTCAAAAAAGTACCACATGCTATGTATTCACCTTGGGTGGTACTGCTGTTAGCTGGATGTCTAGACTTCAGAAAAGTGTTGCTCTATCTACCACAGAAGCAGAGTACATGACAATCTCATAAGCTGGAAAAGAGATGATTTGGCTCAAAAATTTTCTTAAAGAGGTAGGTAAAGAGCAAGACAATTGTGAGCTTTTCAGCGATAGCTAGAGTGCAATTCATCTTGCCAAGAATCCAGTGTTTCATGCAAGATCGAATCATATCCAATTGAGGTATCATCATATCCTAGAGTTGATAAGTAAAGAAACTATTTCCCTGCAGAAGATACCAGGATCAAAGAACCCGTCAGACATGTTGACCAAAGTTGTCGGTGTTGACAAACTGAGGCTGTGCACTGCCTCAGTTAGCCTTCAAGACTGATAGGGTGAAGGCGCCACCAGAGAATATCAAATATTTATTTTAATTTCTTTCTTGATGTAACATAGGTTTGAGGAGAAGATTGATAGTATCAAACCTGTTGTTGCATGTGAAAGAAAGAAAAGTGGACAAAACAAAAGAAAGAAAAATCAAAAAGAGATGAACTTATGATGTAAGCGCTTACATCGGCATTCTTATAATGCATACGCTTACATCGGCATTCGTATGATGTAAGCGTTTACATCGACATTTCTATGATGTAAGTGCTTATCTCGGCAGGACATTCAAATGCCTATAAAAGGGGTATTCATTTTCATTTGCAAATCATCTCTCAACTTCTTCTTTTTCTCTTCAATTAATAAAGAACTATTCTTTGTGTGGCCGTAGAGTAGGCAAAATTGCAAACCACCTAAATCTTGTCTTATCTTGTGCAATTTATTACTTTCCTCTTTCAAATATTTTCCCTTCTACAAGCTTGACACGTTTTCCAACATTCATATAATAAAAGCGAAAGTAGTAGTAATAAATTGAGATCAAAGAAAAATATGGGTACCACTAAGAATTGTGGTAAACTTGTAATTAGTACTCCTTATTTATCACTAACCAGATGCATCGAATTCGAGCGCTCTAATTATAAAGTCACCTTTATTAAGTAGAATTTAAATCTCCCCCACCTAGTGTAGGACTTCACAGTGGGAATTCATATTTAGCCGGATCCTAATATCAATACTATAATACGTTGGGGGAAACCAAAAGAAAAAATATATATATAAATAATTTAATCAAATTTATACTTTATCTTTTTTTTTTTTGGGGGGGGGAGGAGTTAACAATTATACAAAAGTTAAACATGACAAAGTAAAAGAGATCGACAATAACTACGCGGGGGTTTGCATGGGAATTCTAACATTTCAATAAATTTCCAAGCGTCGTATAATGGGCATATTTTGGAACTAATTGAAGCTTCCCTAGTAAATGCAAATACACATATTTTGAGAAGCCTATTGCTTCTCCCAAATTCCAATAGAGAGGAGGGAGAAAACTCGCTCACTGTCACCATTGCAAATCTTCAAAGATCTCTTTTTCACTTTCTGTCCGTTACTCTTTCTTTGAGCTAAAGACAACAGCTTCAATAGGCTTCTATAGTACATTGGTTTATCTTGATTTAAGTTATACTTCTTCTGTCTCAAATTATAATTTAAGATATTTAAAAATAAATATCTTAAATTATATCTAGTTCAAAATAAAATTAATTATTATTTTTTATTTTACTTTTAGTAGTAACTTTTCTTAAAGATTGAGATAACATATAAAAAGAATAAATATTCATTTAAAAGAGATTATATCTTAAAATATAAATAAGGATAAAGTAGTCAAAAACTCATTCTAATTAACGTATTCTTAAGGAGCGTGTAAAACAATATGACAAATAATTTGAGACGGAGGGAGTATATATCGGCAGTTGAAAGAGCTGCTCGATTTTACATTATTAGGGATCGTTCGGTTATTGGGACTGGGATTATAATCTCGAAATAGAATTTAAGATTCTATTTATCTCGTATTTGATTATGGGTAGTGGCGTACGCATGATTTTACATAAGCGGTGTCATAATCTGAAGAAATTGATAAATGAGTAGATTACTATAATAACAAGCGGTGTCATTTTCTATATATATCCCCAATATTTTTATTTTTCTTAGAAATATCTAGTGAATTTTTTTGAACGAGCGTTGTCTCATGACACCGCATGTTATAATGTGCATACGCCCTTAATTGTGGGTATTAATGATATCAGGAAAAATTTTATACTAAAATGATGGTATTTTAACTCATATTGGAATGTTGGATATGGGATAACAATCCCAGGATTATAATTTTGAAATTATTTATCCCTAAATAACCCTCTTTGGAACCAAATGACCCCATGTAAATATCTTAATATGTGATAGTAAATTAATTAAGTACTATTTTGTCGATTACCAACTTATAATCAAAGAGATTATCCTGTATAAGTGATCTTATTTTGTTAGTAAAGAGAGTCATAGACTGAAGTATAAGAATTTACCGTTTATACAGTGTGAAACCTTTTAATATGTTCAGTAATTCGATCGGTTAAGATTACGGTTGGGATTAAAAGATTGGTGAATGGAAATGGAGGGAAGAAAGTAAAGGAAAAGTGAGTTCCCTTTTTCTTTGGAAAGAGCCCGTGTCCCTAGTTGCATGTAGAAAGAAAAATGAATGTGCTTGTATTGAGAAATCATTTCCCTTGGTGTTAAATGGGTTGGAAAGAAAGTAAGTCTCGCGCCGTCGTCGTCATCGCTCGCTCGACTCGGCTTCGGCTTCGGCTTCGGTCAAGGATTGATTGATTAATCTTTTTGGACAAAATTTCTTTCAATTATTTAATTAATTAACAAAAAGTTAAACCGGAATAACCTAGGACCCGCGATGTGACCCGGTCCGTTTCTTTCCCGAATTATTTTAAATTAATTTCACGGAATATTTTAAATGGGAATCGTTCCCGCATGTTCCAACAACCATGGTTGTTTCTGAAAGGTTGCAAACTTTTTCAGAAATAGTGCTAGAAAATGGCTATAAATATGCCTTGGTCCCATAATTTTTCCTTACGAAATTTTCTAATCTTCTTCTTCTTCTTCTTTTGCACAAAATTTCCAATGTGTTTTACAACCTTCAAGTGGTTCGCTGTTTCACCGGCGTTTTTGGTACTAATACTCTAGTGAGTTAAATCGTTATATCCTAGGAGGATAATATTCCAACACCTCGGGTATTGAGGGGAATGATTTCCTTAAGGACACACTGTGCATTCAGTGGGCTTGATATTATTCCGAAATATATTTTCAGATTCTGCTTCTGATTATATACATTTCTACTATACTACTGTTTTTTTTATTTCTGTTTTTCTTGTTACAGAAATATTACTATTTTTTTTTTATATTATAGCATTACAGTTTGACTAACAATCTTAAGGAAATTAATAATATATTGTAATCTATATTCTTCTTTGGAGATTAAAACCTTTGTGGTTTTTTACTCCGTCTGAATTTTTTTATTTCTGATTTGAAGATATAAAAATTTCATCGGAGTATTAAAATTCAGGAACTATTGGAAGAACATAAAAACTTCATCATTTTATTGTGAAATAGTATATACAAAACTTCGATTTTTGTTTATTAAACGTTACAGTACTGTTTACTGTTCTATTTTCTGCCATTAGTTGAACTCTTCTGTTGTGGACAGTGAAAAATGGCAATTGATAATGGAAATTCTTCTACGACTGTTGCGGCAACGACGATAGCCTCGTCAAGCCGAACTACTGTACCACCGGCCGAAAAATCGGTGAAATTTTCTGGAGCCAACTTCAAAGGGTGTTCTTTTGGCTTACTACACTTGGTATGCAAAAGTTCACCAGTGAAGATCCTCCAGTGCCTGCCGCTGACATGCCAGACAATGAGAAGTTTATGATTATTGAGACGTGGAAACTAGGGCTATACTTTTGGATTGGATATCCGAGAATCCGAACTGATCCACCCTATTCGGATTTTAGAATTTTGGATTTTGGATATTTGGATCGGATGAGTTAGGTTTTTTAAAAGTTCGGATATTCGGATCGAATTCGAATTGGTATAATTTTATTCTAATCCGATACGAAATCCGAATTATATGGATATGTATAAATATTAAACTTACATTTTAGGGTTAAGTCTTCTCATTTCATCCGCCTCTCTTTAGACTCTTCTTTTCTGAGTCTATATCGAAGTCTATCTCTAACGTCTCTTCAGATTGCTCTGTCCGCTTCTCTTAAGTCTTACCATTGTGTCTCTCATTCTGAGTCTCTCCTTCCTATCAACAAACAACGACGCCTCTTCTTTATTAGACATTTGTTCGAAATTTCAGTATATTTTATTTTTCTATGAAACATTAATTTTTGTCTATTGCTATGAAAGATATTTGATCCCTTTCAATTTAATACAATGGTGAATAGCAGTAGCCTTAAAAAGTTCTATAGTCGATTAGATTGTTAGTAGCCTTAATAAGGCGTACAGTCTGATCCGAAAATCCGAAATATTTATCCGAACCAAACTTTAAAATTCGATCCGATCCAATTTAATTCGGATTGGATTCAGATTGTATTTTATAAAATCCGAAATCTGAATTTACAATCTGAAATATGCTAAATCCAATCCGATCCGACCGATGCACATCCCTAGTGGAAACATGCAGACTTTTTTTGTAAAGGCTACATCCTAAGTGCTTTAAAGGATGACTTGTACAATGTCTACAGTGCTATGAATACTTCGAAAGAGTTATGGGTTTCACGTGAGAAGAAGTACAAGACTGAAGATGCGTGCTTGAAAGAATTTGTGGTTGCCAAGTTTCTAGACTATAAAATGATAGACATCAAAACTGTTGGAACCCAAGTTCAAGAGCTTCAACTTATTTTTCATGACCTTATTACTGAAGGTAGGGTAGTGAATGAAGCATTTCAAGTGGCTGCAATGATTGAAAAGTTGCCTCATTCGTGGAGAGATTTCAAAAACTATCTAAAGTACAAGCGCAAAGAAATGAAGTTGGAAGATCTTGTGATTCGTCTCAAGACTGAGGAAGATAACAAAACAGTCGAGAAGAAGTCTCGTGGAAATTCAATGATTATGGGAGCTAATATCGTTGAGGAGACTGCTCCAACAAGTAAAAAGAAGAAGAATAAGTCTTCTGGACAGACTAAGGAGCAGAACAAGAAGAAATTCAAGGGCAACTGCTACAATTGTGGAAAAGCTGGTCACAAAGCCCCTGATTGTCGTCTCCCAAAAAAGGACAAGAAAAAGGGACAGGCCAACATAGTGGAGAAAAATGATGACATTGAAGATCTGTGTGCAATGCTTTCGGAATGCAACTTAGTTAAAAATCCGAAGGAGTGGTGAATTGACTCTAGAGCCACTCGACATGTTTCTGCTGTCAAAGAAGCATTTGCAACTTACTCTACTGCTGGTCCCGAAGAAGAGCTTTCCATGAAAAATACTGCAATTGCCAAGATTGAGAGTTATGGAAGATATTCCTGAAGATGACTTCCGGCAAGGTGTTAACGCTCAACAATGTTCTTCATGTTCCTACTATTAGGAAAAATTTAGTTTCAACTTCTTTACTTGTTAAGAATGGATTTAAATGTGTATTTGTATCTGATAAAGTTGTTGTAAGCAAGAATGAAATGTATGTTG
This sequence comes from Nicotiana tomentosiformis, assembly GCF_000390325.3. Lineage (NCBI taxonomy): Eukaryota > Viridiplantae > Streptophyta > Magnoliopsida > Solanales > Solanaceae > Nicotiana > Nicotiana tomentosiformis. Next base: position 117,435,968 of record NC_090823.1, on the reverse strand, counting down.
GAAAGGGCTACCTCACAGAAGGCCTTTTCAAACTCAATGTAATGGTTGTTGACAGTATTAATGAAATTTCAGCTTCTTCTTATTTATTGGAGTCAAATAATTTATGGCATATTCATTTAGAACATGTCAATTACAAAACCTTACGGAAGTTAATTAACTTAGAAGTATTGCCTAAATTTGAGTGTAATAAATCAAAATATCAAATATGTGTTGAATCTAAGTTTGTAAAACATCTTTATAGGTCTGTTGAAAGGAATTCAAATCCTTTAGACTTAATTCATACTGACATTTGTGATATGAAGTCAACACCATCTCGAGGTGGAAAAAAGTATTTTATAACTTTTATTGACGATTGTACTCGATTTTTACGTTTATTTGGTTAATAAGAAGGATGGAGCAATTGAAGCATTTAAGCAATAGAAGAATGAAGTGGAGAATCAATTGATTAAAATGACTAGAAGTGATATGGGTGGAGAATACGAATCTCCGTTTGCAAAAATATGTTCGGAATATGGAATTATCCATCAAACTACTGCCCCTACACATCTCAATCCAATGGAATTGCGAAAAGGAAAAATCGGACATTAAAGAAAATGATGAATGCCTTATTAATAAGTTTCGGCTTACCGCAGAATTTGTGGGGGGAAGCTTTCCTTACAGCTAACCGAATACTCAACAGAGTACCCCACAGCAAAACACAATCTATTACATATGAAAAATGAAAAGGAAGAAAACCTAACTTGAAATATTTCAAAGTGTGGGGATGTTTAGCAAATGTACAAGTACCTTTACCCAAAAGGGTAAAGATCAGACCAAAAATTATGGATTGTGTTTTTATTGGATATGCTACAAACAGTAAAGCATGTCGGTTTTTTATTCATAAATCTGATAATCTCAAAATTCTTGTTAATACGGTAATTGAATCAGATAGTGCTAAATTCTTTGAAAGCATCTATCCGTATAAAATTGAATGTGAATCGTTAAGTGAAAGACCTAAACGACCACGAGAAGAACCAAAGAAAAATACTCCAAGTGAAGAGGATCCAAGGCGTAGCAAACGTCAAAGAACATATACTTTCTTTGGACCAGATTTTGAGATATTTTTGCTTGAAAATGAGCCTCAAACTTTCTAAGCAGCTATGTCATCTTCTAATTCAGTATTTTAGAAAGAGGCAGTTAATAGTGAGATTCAATCAATTTTGGATAACCATACACGGGAATTGGTTGATCTTCCTCCAAGAAATAAGCTTTTAGGTTCGAAATGGATCTTTAAACGAAAAATGAAAGTTGATGGCACTATTGACAAATATAAGTCAAGACTTGTTGTCAAAGGTTATAGACAAAAGGAATGTCTTGATTACTTTGACACTTACTCGCCCGTAAAGAGGATAACATCTATTAGGGTGTCAGTGGCACTGGCGGCCGTGTATGGTCTTAAAATCCATAAAATGGATGTTAAAACAACTTAATTAAATGGAGAATTGGAGGAAGAGATTTACATGGAATAACCTGAGGGTTTTGTGGTTCTGGGTAATGAAAAGAAAGTGTGCAAACTTGTTAAGTCGCTTTATGGACTTAAATAAGCATCCAAATAATGGCATGCCAAATTTGACCAAACAATATTGGAAAGTGAGTTTAAAATCAACGAGTGTGACAAATGTGTTTACATTAAAAATAATCCAGGTCATGAGGTCATTGTTTGTTTATATATTGATGATATGTTAATAATGAACAAAGATATGGTAGACATAAATGCTACTAAGTGCATGGTAGCTAGAAAATTCGACATGAAAGACTTAGGAGTTGTTAATGTGATCTTAGGAATCATAATTCACAAGACTCCACAAGATCTAGCATTATCATAGTCTCACCACATTGAAAAGATACTTGACAAGTTCAAGTATTTGGATTTCAAGATTGCCAAGACTCCAATTGACGTGAGTTATGCACTTCAAAAGAATGAATGTGAACGTAACTCACAACTGGACTATGCAAGAGTATTGAGAAGTTTGATGTATATCATGAATTGTACGCAACCAGATATAGAATGTGCTATTAGCAAACTGAGTCGATTTACAAGTAATCCCAATAAAATACATTAGATGGCAATGAAACGAGTTTTGGGGGTATCTGAAACATACCCAAGACTATGCTCTGCATTATAACAAATATCCCTCCGTGATTGAGGGATATAGTGATATTGGATCACCGGATCATCTGAAGTTAAATTCACGAGTGGATATGTTTTCATAATTAGCTATGGTGCAGTGTCTTGGAAATCATCCAAACAAACGTGCATCGCCCGTTCTACAATGGAATCTAAATTCATAGCTTTAGACAAGGCCGGTGAAGAAGCTGAATGGCTCTAGAATTTCTTGGAAGATATTCCATTTTGGCCCAAACCTTTGGCACCTATATGTATACATTGTGATAGTTAAGCGACAATAGGCAGGGCAGGGAGCATTATGTATAATGAAAAATCTCGTCACATACGACGGAGACACAATACCGTTAGACAACTACTCTCTAGTGGTGTTATCACGATTGACTACGTAAAGTCAAGAGATAACATGTCGGGTCCACTTACAAAATGCCTATCTAGAGAGGCAGTTGAAAGATCATCGAAGGGAATGGGATTAAGGCCTAGGACAAGTCATCATGGCGGTAATTCTACCTAGCAGACTGGAGATCCCAAGATATAGGTTCAGAGAGATCAAACAAAGTTATGTCTGATGGTTCAACATTGTCAAATAACTCAACCCATTCTCATGATGAAGACAATGTTCAGAAATCAGGGTAAAGCATTAAGGTTTTTTGATGAGTCAATAAAGCTTAAAGCTTTTTAATGATTTGCTAAGTCTAGCAGGAAATGACCAGATAGTGTGTCTAGAGGATTACACGTTTAGAAATCACCTATGCGAGTATGAAGTGTAAGCCGCTTCAAGGGGACTAAAGGTAAATGCCCATTCTCTAAGCACTCATGAAATCAGGCGGTGTTCATGGCTGAAACGAACACAACCGTGAGAACCATATAGGGTTAAGGGTTGATTGTGTGACTTATGATTGTCTAGGTATATAACAAAGCTTGACGGTTCAAAGATATCAAATCTACCGATTGACCGAATATATCCGATATAAGTTCACTACGGAAAGTTCAAAGGGAAACTTATTTATCGAGATGCAATTAATCTTTGCATGTAAATCTCACACTCGTCTGTGCATTCCTTTGTCTTATAACCATTCCCCATTCACGTGGGAGATTGTTAGGATTAAAAGATTGGGAAAAAGGTCAAATATACCCCTCTACTTTGGTATATTATTTACATCTACCCTCCGTTATACTATCGGGACATATCTACTCTTGCCGTTAGTCAAACTTTTTAAAAATGCCCTCCACCTAACGGAAAGCCACCAAATTAAAAAAAATACCTATCTTTTTAAAACCCATTAATAACCTGTTAAACCCCTTTTATTTACTGCACTTCTTCCTCGCATATTAGTCATCTCCTTCGTAGCCACTTGTTGAACTCAATAAGTGAAAGATATAAAAATACTGATAACCATATATTCATTTATACATTGAGTCCCAATTCTTTTAATATCCTTATTATATATTTATTACATTCTACCTTTTTGCAATTTTCTTTTTTTCTTCTAGCTTTGTTTTTTTCCACCATGTTGAGCCGTACCGAGTATTCATCATGATTTTCTTTCCACTATGACTTAAATATTTATAGCATCTTAGTAGGTTGCCAATTCTAAAGTCTTAAGGTAGCTATCGAAGTATTTCTTCCTCCAACAGTGAGCCTTTGTTGATGAGTATTCATGCACCATGATTTTCTTATTCTGCTTTAAGCATTTGGGCAACAAGTAATTATTGCCAAATCACGCCTTAAGAACCAAAGTTAGATTCCAACATATAAGATGGGATACTCATAATTCTTAGTAACAACTGAGCTTATAATGAACAAAAATTAGAAAATAATTAGAGGAGATTCAATTTAATATCAAGCTACATTCTAATAAATTCATCAAGAATGAAAGAAAGTACACCAACAAGTTGGAAAGTAACTTAACCACCTAAGTACACTACCTTCAAGTATTAACCAAACATAAGAATTATTAAAGTATATATTAGTTGTTACCAACTTACAAACCAACTGTGAAGTGTGCATTACATTAGACAAAAAAGATTTCATATTATAACCACACACACAAAAAAATAATCGAAAGTGATAACATGACATCCTAATGCCACCATGAGCAACTAATAACCAAAATATAAGTTCTTACTAATCATACTTCCACCACCATTCCCGGTCTCTCTCTAAATGTGTTAAGACGTCTCAGAAATCTAGGTTCCGTATTTTTAAATGATGAGTTTAATGGGTTTGGGTTAATATTTTTTTTTAAAATAATTATTTTATTAATCTGATGGCTTTCCGTAGGGTGAAGGGTATTTTTAAAAAGCTTGGCTAACGGTAAGGATAAATATGGCCCGATAGTATAACGGAGGGTAGATATAAACAATATAATAAAGTATAGAGGTATATTAGGCCATTTTCTCTTAAAAGAATGATGTATGGAAAATAGAGGGAAGAAAGTGAAGGGAAAGTGAGCTCCCTTGTGTTTTGGAAAGAGCAAGTGTCCCTCATTGGTGGTAGAAAGAAAAATGAATGTGTTTATATTGAGAAAACACTTCCCTTGGTGTTAAATAGGTTGGAAAGAAAGTAAGCCTCGCGTCGTCGTCGCTCGGCTTCAGATTCGAAATCTTTTTGGACAAAATTTCTTTCAATTATTTAATTTAATTAATTGACGAAAAGTCAATCCGGAATAACCCAAGACCCGCGACGTGATCCAGCCCGTTTCTTTTCCAGATTATTTTAAATTAATTTCCACTAATATTTTAAACGGGAATCGTTCCTGCCTGTTCCAACAGCCATGGCTCTTTCTGAAAGGTTGCAAACCTTTTCAGAAACATTGAAAGAAAATGGCTATAAATATGCTTTGATCCAGAATTTTTCCTTACAAAATTTTTTGATCTTCTTCTTCTGCACAAAATTTTTTAGTGTGTTATACAACCTTCAAGTGGTTCGCTGTTTCACCGGCGTTTTTGGTACCGATACTTTGGTGAGTTAAATCGTTCTATCCTGGGAGAATAATATTCCAACACCTCAGGTATTTGAGGGAAATAATTTTCTTAAGAACACATTGTGCATTCAGTGGGCTCGATTTTATTCCGAAATATATTTTCAGATTCTGCTTCTGATTTTTTCTTGTTACAGAAATATTATTGTTTCTTTATATTATAGCATTATAGTTTCTTGTTACAGAAATATTATTATTGTTTCAATTACTCATCTATCGTTGGCTCTGAGTGATATTATTGTGTTACCTCTATTCCAATTTGCGTGGCAAAATTTTATCTTTTATCTGTCACAAAAAGAATAATATTTTTACAAATTAAAAAAAAAAATAGCTTAAACTTTAAATTTTATGACTTGTTTTAAATAATAAGTTTCAAAATTTTTCTTTATTTCTTAAACTCCAAACTAATTCAAATTTTACCAAGTAAAGTGAAAACGGAAAGAATCTTAAATAATACTCTCCGTTTCAATTTATGTGAACCTATTTTCTTTTTAGTCCGTGCAAAAAAGAATGACCTCTTTCCTTATTTGAAAACAATTTACCTTTATGCAATGATTTATAGCCACACAAAATATATGTGCTTTATTTTACACCACAAATTCAAAAGTCTTCTCTCTTTTCTTAAACTCCGTGCCCAGTCAAATGAGTTTAATAATTTTAGGATTTAACTATTGATAGAAGGAAAACTTAATTCTCAACATAAAAAAAAAAAAAAAAAAAAGAAGAGTCAAATTCGACTTGCAAAATTGGCAGATAATATTCAACTAGATGTACATACGTACATGTCTTTCAAAATAATATTCAACATATGTTTTTTTAAGATAACAGGCTTCCCATTTCCAAATTACTCCTCCATGTTGTTCTCGATTGAGAGATTGATCGATCTATTACATAAAGTGATGTTTTTTTTTTTTGCAAGATCCACAACTATCTCCAGATATCTGATAAATTTCTTCTTTTTTTAGTGTGAAAAAGATAAATCTTTATGTAAATGCTTAAACGTGAAAAGAAATTACAAGAGTCGTACTAACAAAGTGATTCTAGCTTTTCGCTTCCGTTGTTTATATCTGCGATGTTGCTCGGATTCTTCGAAGGTGCGTGTCGGATCCTCCAAAAGTATGAAGTGCAACATCATAATGAAGAGTCCGCACAACATTTCCATCACATTGATCGATCACCACCATCCATGGACAACATGGTTGCAAGTATCCTTAATCCACCTAAAGCTCTTTCTAAGTGAACCCTTCATCTTACCTTCCATAGCATAAGCTTTATATCCAACAACTCTTCTCTTTCTTTGCAATTCAAGATCATTCAAATTCCACCCTTTTATAGATGAAGATGACATCACTTTGCTCTTATTATTATTGCTCTTTTTCACCTTATCCATAGAAAAATAAGGAACATGAGAAGTACTATAACTCCTTAAATCTTGCATGCTTGTTGGTGCTGCTGCTGTCTTCTGCATTCTTCCTTCTCTTGTTGACATTGATCTAAAATTTTCCATTATTAGGAAGGAAAATGAGATCTTTAATTTGTGATGGGGTTTGGGTTTAGAGGAAGGAGGAGGAAAAAGAGAGGGTTAGTAATTAGGCTTTGCTTCAAGATTTGGTTTTGAGTAACTATAGATTTATGTATAAAAGGTGGAGGTGACTTTATCTTTTTATTCTATTCTTGAGTAGCTTTTCCTCCTTTTTCCTTTTCCTTTTACTTTTTCATTATTCTTTTCGTTAATGGAGTAATGTCACTCCGATAGTAATAGGTACAAGACACTGAATATTATTTTTTCTTACGAACTCTATATAATGGTTTTAAGAATACATATATATTTATGGTAAGTCCTCAGATGTTATTTATCAGTAGTGTAGTCTGTTGTGATATTTGTAGTAAAATTTTAGATCTTACCGAGGACGTGTCCTTTGATAGGAGAGTGTTGAAGTCGAGAATTAAAATAGAATGTTAGTAGGTAGTCGAGCGTTTTACTTTTTCTCTTTCCTGTACCGGTAAGTTTAGTGTTAGTATGTTATCTTTGTATTCTTAGATTGCTATCACTGCCTATCATTTGATTGCTATCTTTCGCTTCGATATTTTTTAATATCTTGTTGTTGCTTCTTGTCACTACTTCTTTTCATCTTTTCTTTAGCTTAGGGTCTTATGAAAACCATCTCTCTGTCCTCCCAGGATAGGCGTAAAGTTTGCGTATACCCTACCTTCTCAAACCTCACTTATGGAAATAAACTGATTTGTTATTGTTATTGTAGAAAGTACAATTGTGGGAATAAGTTGAGGGGTAAAATAGTTTGAGCATTTATAGACTAAAAGACAGATAGTATGCATTTTAAAAAGCAATTTAAGGTGGAAGTATTGCTCGTTAAAGTCAGCTTTTAACTTCCGATAAGCACAATCGTTCGGGTTGCCTAGTTGGTTTGGATGATGGTCATCTATGCCTTTTGGGTTGAGTCTGTCACATAGGGCTTGCCTAGTGCGGTTTACATCCCCTGTGTGGTTTGTAGGCTATTACACAGGGGGGAGGTTTACCCAGTGCGCACAAAGTACTCACCCGAAGGGCAGAAACTGTGGCAGAAATTGTAGCGGCTGCGAGTTTCCCCTCTTACCAAAAAAAAAAAAAAAATTCCGATAAGCACTTATCTTAAAGGTAGACGAGAAATTCATTCTGAATGAAAACCTATCCACACGTAAATATTTTTTCCTTGGGGGATGGTAGATAATCTACCCAACAAAATCGATGTTATTACATCACATCAATTATATATATATATATATATATATATATATATATATATATATATATATATATATATATATATATAAAATTTAATTATGATTAAATATTAAATATTCCCAATTTTATAAGTTTAAAGTTTAAACCGGGAGAGGGGGGGAGTTTTGAAAGCAAATAGAAGGAACTAGTTCTCTAAACAGTGTTGAGGGCTAAGTTTCGATAATTTGAAATAGAGATACCATAATGCCAGATTTCACATACTTAACAGCAAAGACATCATGCAATTGAATCGAAATAATTAGCATTATAATAATACCTATGATAGTCCTATCTGAAGCGCGGACACAGCAATCACTCAGGTGAATAGAAATTCATCATACCACTGCTTTGAACTTTTACCAAATACTCAGATTATGCTAAAAACAAGAAGGGTTTCCCGGTTGACATCATAGCTGTAGTTTATGTGTGATTTTACACATATCTAAGATGACATATATTTATTCATAACTTTTTACCAATATAAGAGGAAATGGCCTAAACTTTTCAGTTTTTTCCTATAACGATAAACTCCAGGGCAGCATGCTTACACCTCAATTATTTTACCGGATGTTTGCTACCTCCCACGAGCACAAGTACTGGATAACTCTGCCATCAAGGCTTAAGCAATTGAAAGAAATCACCTAAAGTTTTCCTTTCTTGTTGGGATATGAACCTGGTCTCCAAAGTTTTCACCCACTTCATTGACCACTAGGTCACGTCCTTGGATCTAAAATTGTAAGTTTCCTTTTTAATTTATTAGCAAGAAAATAAATATAAATATGAATTTAGATATTGGAAAACACCAAAATAATTTTTTACAATATAAAACATCTCCAAGAAGCTTTGCATTGAAAAACAGCATGCTCTTGTATGAGCTCCCAAACTGTTCAATCCAATATTTCAACAAATGATCACTTTCTCAGAAAAAGTTAATGAGGGGTGGAACTTGATCAACAAGAATGAATCATGAGTTCTGTTCAAAGATTGAAAAGGAACATGCCATGGTTGTTGAAGCAGTAACAAAAAACAAAAATTCAAGACAAGATTACTGCTCGGACCATGATTTCCAAATCCTCTACTCACATTTAGTACGATCCCTTAAAAATCGTATCAATATATAAGCCAATTTCAAAAAAGAACCATATGCACTGTCATAATCAAATAAACAGCGATCCTACTGGGAATACTTAGCAATTAACCTAAACTGCAAAACAAGAAAGTAATATTGTCACGGTACATATACAATAATAACAACTATGCCTCGTTCCTAGGGGTGGCAATTGGGGGGGGCAAGGAAAACGAAAAAACAGAAAACAGAAAATACAAAAAAAAGAAAAAAAATAATTGCGGGGTTGAGGGGTTGGGTGGATGGTGCAGGAAAACGAAAAAACAGAAAATTGAAAACACAAACAAAAAAAAAGGTACAAAATTTTCTTTTTGCTGGGGTAGGGTGGGTGGTAACTAAGTAAATTTCTAGATAAGTTGGGTTGAGATCCCTTTGTTTTGGGATGAGTTTCATGGGTTGTATTCGGGCTACTTCATGGGTCAGAATGAGCTACAAAAAATAATGAGTTAACTTGGGATCAGCCCAAATTGACCCATGAGCTAAAATTTTGTAGCCCAACCCATTAATCTCTGGGCGGGTTGGGCAGATTGGATGGGTTTGGGCTCAAATTGACACTCCTAGTCGTTCCCAAACAAGTTAGAAACTGTTACAATGCATATACATGCATAAAATTGATCAGCAAGAGAACTAACACAATTGTAATTGTCAAAGCAACTGATTTCAATGGTTCATAGATCATAATCCCAACGTTACCATCAAAGAATAAATGGTACTTCTCAAGAACATAAAATGACTACAGCAAAAAAAAAAAAAAAAAAAAAAACAATTAGCTACTGTATGCCATAAAAAAGTGCACCTTAAATTTAGTTGTCCGAATGCTAGCTACTGAACAGCTTTTTCAGTAACTAACAATTGGTACAAAACTAGGAGCGGAGGACCATTACAAAGGTGCATCCTTGAAACTTTCTGCAATCGCTAAAGATGCATTCTTGAAATTTTGCACGAGTCTAATGACAAAAGACAATTGACGGAGAACACAAAAGTAAGGGAACAACCATTGGCAACCCGGTGCACAAAGCATCCCGCATTCACGCAGGGTCCGGGGAAGGGCCACACCATAAGGGTATGATATAGACAGTCTACCCTAATACAAGCATTAGTAGCTGTTTCCGTGACCTATATGTCATACGGAAACAACCATTGGAAGGTGCTATATATATTCACTAGCAAGTCTCTGTTTTGTAAAATTCATACCAAGTCTCTTTTGAACATAATTTCAGAGTATATGTTCAAAAGATACGAAAACACCTCTAGAAAGCATACAACTTGCATGAAACAATTATAGCACCCGAAGTGTGGCTCTCGTAGTCAACAAAGTGAAAGGAGAACAGTGGGGTATCAAGTTCAAATCCCAATAGAGGCGAAAAAATATTAGGTAATTTTTTTCCATCTAACTAAGTCTTTAGGCTAATTCATACCTAAGTCTTTAGGCATAGAATTAGCCTAAGTCTTTGCGCATAGGATACCCCTGATGGAATAGTGTGTGCAGGCTGGTCCGACCACCAACGTCATTAAAAACATTATTGCTATTCAAGGTGCAATTTAATGGCATGCAGTAGCTAATCATACGATACAAGTGTCTTTTATACCTAATTTCAGAATATCTATTCAAAAACATGTAAATACATCTAGAAAGCATGCAACTTTTCATGAAATAATTACCTTACTGCTCAGCCTGAAAACAATTTCTCAATGTATGATCTAAAATTTCAGTAACAATTGAAAGCTACTAACATTAAGGCCCAAAAATTAAACCAGCACAAAAGCTCAGATAGGTACGTATCGTTTCACGGCCTGTTTCGCTGCAACACTGAGCCCTACAACAGCACCACCAATAACCCCAGCAACAGCCGCCGACCTCAGCCCCGCCGCTGCCCTATAAAAAGCTCCAGTCCCTAAACCCGCCACCACGCTATTGATCACGTCATCCGTATCCCTAATCGCCACCATCCCACTCTCCATACCCGCATAAATCAGCCCAATTATTCCGACACGGTTCCCGAATTTCCTTCCCGTATGACCCGACCCGTTTAAGATCCTGTTAACCCGGAGCTTTAAGGTATCCCCTGGCTCGGAAGCTTTTACGCCTTCGATGAATCCCTTACCGGCGCCGAGGACAGAACCGGAGAGGTAACCGATGCCGGTGAAGTACGTTAGGTTTTCTCCCCATGATCGGCGTTGTGCGAGAGATTCTTCTTGGAAGAGGAATTCAGGGGAAGTGGGGAGTTTGTAAAGGTTTTGTATAGGGACTTGGAGATCTTGGTATGGGTTATAGAGCCGCCGTTTCTGGCCGTCGCCGTCGTTGTCACCGGCGTGATGTGCCATGGCCGTTCGGATTTGCTTCTAAGATTAGGGTTTAGGGTTTAGGAATGTTGAATTTGAGTAATTGGAGTACACGTATAGAAAGAGAGAAGTGGTACCAAGGTTTCTCGCATGGCCGTGCGTAAATACCGAATTATTAGTGAAACCGAAAATTTTGATTGGTTTAAGTTTTAAAAAAAATTGATATTAAGTATGATATTTGATAATAGCGAAATAACGATATCGTACCGAAATATATATTATATTATATAATACACATATTATTAATTATAACATAAATATAAAAAATTTAAAATTTTACTTTTCTTTATTCTCTAAGTTCATCGATTAACTCTAAACAAGTAACAAGACATTTCTAATGATCAAATTTATTCCTTTATCTACAGTTTTCTCTTTCTGGGTTGATATTTATTGGTTTTGGACAAAACTTTTGTCAACAAAATGTTTTTAGTTTTGTACTTTTGAGTAGTTTAATTCAGAATATTACAGTCCATGACTCTATGCACTAGTTAGTGTTCAAACCGAATAAATCGAAATTACCGAACCGAATAAGCCGAAACCGAAAGGAGAAAAATCGAACTATACCGAATTTAATTAGGTAAATTCGGTATGGTATTGATATAGTATTTTAAGAAATCGAATATCGAACCGAAATATCTAAATATCATACCGTATCGACCGATGAACACCCCTAGTTTTTCGTACGTAGGACCTAAAATAGAGTGACGTGCTCTAACGACGATTTCTAGGAAAATACTAAAATATTGTACTACTAAAGTTATAATGATATTTGGGGCAAATTTAAAATAGTCCTTTAAATATACTTATTTCGAGTTCTTTAAATTTGCTAAGCACAATCGTTTTTTTTTTTTTGTGTGGGGGGGGGGAGGGGGAGGGGTGTATTTAGAGATTTTATATACCAGAAAAAAAAAAGTATTTACAAGCAATTCTAAAAAAAACCTCAAGATAGGTAGGAATGCCCCCACTCTACAATCTGCCCTACTACAAAGCTTCAAAATTTATAAAAGTCATAACTACTACACTCATAACTAGCAGAAACTAAGGATAGTAATTCATTCTGTTTCATTGGCTTGCTATTCTTCTATTGCCTGCACCTCGAACATGTACATCTTGAACAATCTGTCTCACCAGAGTAGCATCTTCTCTCCTTCTATCTTGAAATATTCGTTGGTTCCTTTCTTTCCAGACATAGTATGCACATCCAGCCAAACGCATTCTATAGATCTCTGCCTTGCCTTTTTTACCATTCATGGACCGCCCATGCTTGCTCATCCACCCACCCCATTGCTTGTCTATCCACACCCTGCCTTTTTAGCAATTGATTCCATATTGAAGCAACAAATGAGCACTTGAAGAGTAAGTGGATTACAGATTAAGCTTCTATATCACATAAAGAGCATATAATATTACTCGTCACTCCCCATTTTACCAGTCTATCTTTGGTATACAACCTTCCATGGGCCACCATTCTAAGAAAAAAAATCCATTTTGGGCATCCCATATTATTACAAACTAGTCTCTTCCGTGGAACCTTTTGAAACTCCCCTCTTAGCTTTATATACACCTCCCTAATAGAGAACTGTTGTATCTCCATTAGCTCATCAAAAGAAACGCCTGCTTGCTCCAAGAACTCTTTAGCTTTAAGGATTTTGTTCACCATCCACGATGCTTGTTTAGCACATATTCCCCAAACAGGTTTTGTTTTTATATAATAAGTGTGTAACCCATTGAATCCATAGTCTATCTTTCTTCTTATAGAGATTCTAGTAATGCTTACAAATTGTTGCTTTATTCCATAATGTTATATCTATCACATTTAGTCCACCAGAAGACTTAGGTAAACATACTTTGTCCCAAGACAATAAAGCTTTCTTGCTCAAGTCATTTCTACCTGTCCACAAAAACTTCCTACATACAGTCTCAACCAATGTAATAATCTTCTCAGGCAATACAAAAATTTATGACCAGAAAGTCTGTATAGAGAACAAAACACTTTTAATAAGCTGACTTCTCCCTGCATAAGACAAGTATTTTGCAGTCCATGAGGTAATCCTTCCAACCATCTTGTCAAGCAAAGGCTGACATTGCATTACTGTCAATCTTTTGCAACTTAATGGCACCCCTAAGTATCTGACGGAAGTGCTCCTTTAGAAAAGCCCAGCAAGCTAAGAATCTCTATCTGCATATCCTCGGGCACCCATGCAAACAAGATTGAGTTTTTGGCCTGGTTAACAATCAATCCTGAAGCCAATGAAAACTGTTAGAAACAGTCATACATCAGTTTGACTGATATCACATCACCCCTGTAAAACATCAGAAGGTCATCAGCAAAAAGCCCAATTGCACTATCTACATTTTGCTTCATCTAGGATGGTAGTTAAAATCTGGTTTTTATCTTAGGGTTTTCAGCACTTTAGTTAAATATTCCATCGCTAGTACAAACAAGAAAGGGAATAATGGATCCCCTTGCCTCAGGCCTTTCTTGGCATCAAATGGTGTAGTCGGCCTCCCATTTACAAGAATAGAGTGAGACACTATCTTTAGACAACTCATGATCCATTTAACAAATCTATCAGGAAAAGCCAACCCAATAAGTATTTGTTCTATGAACACCCACTCCAAGGAATCATATGCCTTTTGCATGTCTAACTCCATCCTACATCTAGGTGATAAACCCTTTCTTCCATACCCTTTAACTAGTTCATGCCCCCATAATAATATTGTATGTAATGACTCTCCCTGGGACAAAAGTTGATTGGCAGTTATCAACAAGATCATCCATAACTCCCTGTAGTCTTCTTGTTAGGATTTTAGAGAAGATTTTGTATATTGTCGTGCAGCAAGATATAGGTCTACAGTCCTTGACAGTTGAAGGTTTCTTGACCTTGGGAATTAATGTCACTGATGTGCAGTTTATGGGCTGAAACATCTCATTTGTATCAAAAAAGTGAAGAACGACATGTGTAACTTCATCACATATAAATGGCCATGCTTTCTTGAAGAAATATGCATTAAGCCCATCACACCCCGGGGCCGTCGTATCATCAATACTGCTAACCAGACTGATTAACTACTTCTGCTGATTTTTGTTAAGTACAGCCCCATCTTGAATAACTGTAAGGTTAATTGCGGGTAAAGCTTCAGTAGATGTGCCCAGAAGACTCCTATAAAAAACCACCACTTATGCTGATTTCTATTGCTTTTTTGTATACCCTATTGCTGAACATGTATCACCTTTCGAATATCTGCCACTGATTCGCTCCTTTGCCAAACCTATTTGGTGATGTCATTCTTTCCTTTATCTAGCTTAGGTTGAGTCTTCCTTTCAATCAATCGCTTACGATCATGCCCAATGGTTAGACATGTTGAGCAATATTCTAGTTCTCAATCATAAACTATCTCCTGCTCAAATATCTTTCCTCTAGGATCCTTCATCTTCACCTTTTTTGGCAAGGGTCCTGTAATGTCTACCTCGATTAACATTCGAGCAAATGAGATACGAGCGACTGAAGTAGTACACTCATCTGCAAAAAGTGGTTTGCCTTGGCCACTACTAATACGACTAAGAGTCCGTATTCCCCAATAATTAAGTGGAAAATTGGGAAATTTCACCCATAATGGCACAGTTCGTAGCACTTCATCATAGAAATTAAATTCAGAACTCCATGGCTTCATTATCATAGGCCTATTGTTAATTGTTTGTGGACTAGAGAACAATACCTCATTCCTTTCCTCGTAGCAGCTGAAAGAGATCACAAAATAGTATAATAGATTCGTGGTTTTTGAGAGAACCACCATTGAGGGGAAAGGAATCTCTCAACAACACCAACTGTTGGTGAGATGCTAATGACATACAAGATAATAGCCTGCTCCCACTTCTTATTTTCTTCTTCAATCTCCTCTTGGTCCAATTCCACAATTATCTCCCCTTCTTGTATCAGCAGAACTATGAAGTCCAGTTTCATTCCCCTAGAGGCCAGCTTAATCCCGGTGACAATATTGGCCCAAGTAGGGACACATTTGGTAGCATCAATCTGATCAATCTTCATTATCTCTTTAGTAGGGGTCTCTTGTTGAAACATATACGGAATAGCTCTTCCAGACTCAGACCTAGGGCTTTGAGTTTCCTTTAATTACATTACAATTCCACGGTCTCCGCTATTCGCAACCCTTGTTGTTGAGATAAGCTTAGTTATCCCCGATACAGAAGTTATTATCCCTATAGTGTCATCATTCCCTGGTAAATCACTTATAGCTTCATTGCCCTTTTTGGGCGGAGTATGCGTGCCCCCATCGTTGTGGTTTGGAATCCTAGTTGACAATTGAATAGACCCTGTTCCCAATCGATTTTCCACTAGCTCAGGCTTCTCAATTGCTCTACAATTCACCTTTGCTATCTTCAATTCTGATAATTGAATTTTGTTCGCAGATTCTTTCGTCTTGCCCCTAGCCATTTTCGGCATAGGCGTACGATAAGTTTCACCACTAACGTGCTCCAAGAGGAGAATTAACTAGAGAGTAGAGAGTATAGAGTACACCATCGCTTTTGGTATGGGTCAAACGGTTGATTCTGCGAACAAAAAATAAATATAAATTCACATATAAATTGTATGGATTTATTAATAGTGTCAGGCTTTTGGAAAAGTCACGTGGCATAGCTTAAAGAGAATAATATCACACCATATTTATAAATTAGCACGGTGTGACCCCCAAAGGGGATGGTCTTGGCGAAATGTCCCAAATTTTTATGATCTTAGCAAAACATCCTCCCTTTTTACTTGAACATCATAGCTCTTTAATTTTTAAAGCTGAAAATTCTTGTTTGATGGTAAAAAATAAAAGTTAATGATCGATTATTGTTAAAATTATTTAAATGTTAATACTTTATGCTTAAACTATTAGTCCAAACACAACTTTTTGGTGATTTACCGTAAAAATCTCAAAACTCCATTGTTGGACCTTAGAAAGTGTTGATTTTTTTTTAAAATTTTGTGTTATTCGACTAAATTGATGATTGTTCTTGTTGGTATTTAAAAGCTTTGTTTCAAAGTTGAGATCATTTGGAGCAGATTTGAGGTTTTTTGATCGAAATTGAAATCGCAAATTTGAAGAACACTTTGTTAAAACAACCCAAAAAAAGTATGTCAATCCGGCAGACTTCTATGAATAACTTAACAGATAGGTAGACAAAATATAGTATCAACTCTACCGATCCGGTAGAGAAATATCCCTAAAGAGCAGAAGTATGACAATCCGGTGGACTTTAATGAACAACTTAACAGATAGATAGATTAATAATAGCATCAACTCTACCGGATTGGTACAGAAATCCTGAAGAGCAATAGAGTGACAATTCAATAGACTTCAATGAACAATTAAATCTGGTAGAAAAATACATAAAGAGCTTGTGCGATTTCGGGGTCATTTTTTAAATACTGCCAATTTTGGGACATTTCGCTAAGACCACCCCCAAAAAGTCCCTTTTGTGTCAATCACCCCATCATATTAAGAGTATCTTTAAATTGGTGTCAGAACCTAAATTCGCCAAACGAATATGATGATGACAGAGTGATGTTACGAGGCTCGATTTGATCATGTTAATGGTAATAATAAGAATAGGGTTAGAAGGAGCAAATCTATATGGGTTTGTGTTGGGCATGAAAGTAAATGTTCTCACGGAAAATATTTTGTTGAAAATGATTTTTTAGAAAATATGTAATTATTTAATTTATTTTTCAATATTTAAGTAAAAAAGGACAACTCGGTGCACTAAGCTCCCGCTATACGTCGGGTCCGGGGAAGGGTCGTTTCTTATACGGAGATATAGTTCAGAATTTTATATTTCTTGTTTGGGAAATATTTTCCATTGTTCGATTGAAAGTCTTGAGATTCATCTTTATTTGTGCTTATCCAAATTACTAGAATTGTTTTCTTTTTGGTTGGTCAAGTGGAAAACTTGAATTTTATTCATTAAGAATATTGGCTTTTTGTTGTAATCTCAAATAATATAGTAGAAGGGACTACATGACATCACATTGAAATTTTTTTGAAAACAAAAACAAATAGTTGTAACTACAAATTTTGGTTTGTCACGGTTGGAAATTCGTGATTTCTTAATTATGAGAAATAATTCAAAAGAACGTATACAACTGGTTAAAAAAATCGAGAAAATATTGTTAAATATTTGTTTTGTGAGGACAAAAAAACTGGAGAATGTATACCTAGTGACTAACAGAGCTCAAACATACTAGCACCAATTAATATTATTCGTGAACGGCCCGAACCTGTTAAATAAATATTTTAACAAGAAATAATAAATTGAAGTATAGCCAGGGTCATCATCTAGTAAATCTGCAGTCTAGCATAATTTCTTGTCCATTACCACTCTCTAGAAGCTTCCTCCATTGAAGGACTTGTCGAGCTTGAGGCTTCAAGTACAGATTAACACTGATTTTAGCATGGTATCAGAGCGGGAGATATTGATAATTCGCACAAATTAATCGGTATGATTTACAGCAGCCTCGAGTTTATCGATCATTCATTTACTGAATGATTTTTTTTTGAATTTGAGCCCTTCAATGGCAGAAACAACAATTCCCTTTACGCATCCACTATACCTTGGTCCATCGGACACTCCCGGCGTTGTTCTAATCCCTGTGAAGCTAACAGGATCTAAGAATTGTGGCCTTTGGATCAAGACGATGAAGATCGCTCTATTGGGGAAGAGAAAGCTAAGGTTTGTGACTGACACTTGCACAAAGGAGTCATGTGAGACAGAGTTGCATGAACAATGGGAAATGTATAATGCAATTGTTCTCCCGTGGCTTATGAACACAGTATCAACAAAACTCCTTAGTGGGATTGCATATGCTTCAAATGCTCATTTGGTCTAGGAAGATCTAAGAGAATGATTTGGTAAGGTCAATCGCATGAGGATCTTTCAAATTCACAGAGTTATTGCTACTCTATCTCAAGGTACAGATTTTGTCTCTACTTACTTCACTAAATTGAAAGGTTTGTGGAATGAGTATGATGCCATGGTGCCTGCTTCTAATTTGAGAGAATATACTGAACACCTACAACAACAAAGGTTTTTACAATTTCTCAGTGGCTTGAATGACTCTTATGATCAAACTAGGAGACAAAATTTGTTGAAATACAATGAGTCTTCTCTTAATCAGGCATATGCTATGGTAATTGAAGATGAGTCTCAACATTCCTCTTCTTGCTTGAGCTCTTTGAGTCAAAAAGGTGATCCAATGGCCATGTAAGCTGGCAGGAGTCAAGGTTACAGGGGAAAGAAATCTTTTATGCAATGTGAGCATTGTGGACTTAGAGGTCACACAAAGAACAACTGCTACAAAATCATAGGATATCCTGAAGATTTTAAAGAGAAGAAGAAGTTTAACAATAGCAACACTGGTGGACAGTTTCGTCGAGGTAATGGCAATTTTGGAGGATAGTTTGGAAATCAACAATCTATCAATGTTGTGAATAATATTTGTGGAAATGCTGGAAGTGCTGATGTTCAGTGCCAAAGTTCTCCAGCTACTGATTTACAGACTACTCTGGCTGGAAAAAGACCCTATTTTACTGATGAGCAATACAAACAGATCCTAGGATTGCTAAGCAAAGACACTACTGATGCCCCAGCTAATATGGCAGGTATTGCTACTTGCTTGATGACTAGTAGTTTTACAAATGAATGGATCCTTGATTCTAGTGCTACACTGATGGTAGGCTAGAAACTCGTATTTTAGTCATAGTTTGTACTCTAATCACTATATTTTACTTGGAGTTGAGCTTAAATAATCGTGATTTATGCTTATTATGTATTTTATGCTTTGTAGGAGATGATGCGGAGTTAAGAAGATGTTTTGGAGCTAAATCAAATAATTGGAGCTTTAAAGTCTGAGTAAAGGCCAAGGAATTAAACCGGGATCGCGTCCGGGCTTGTAGACTGGCGTTGCATACGAATGTTGGAAGAAAGAGCAAGGGATAGAGCAAAAAAGTACTAGGGTGTCGCATAAGGCGTGGCATTAAGCGTGGCATTAGTACAAAATTTCGTCAGAAGTTTGAGAAGTTCAGAGACTTGAAGTTTTTGGGTCTGACAGAAAAATACACTAATGCTAGGCATAGTGCGTGGCATGGTGCGTAGCATCAGCACAAAATTTTGTCAGACAATCTAAGTTGAGAGAGCTTACAATCGAGCAAATTGAACTAATGCTACGCACCCTGCCTAGCGAAGTGCGACGCATGAAGTGTAAAACGTTTGTAGGTTTTTCCACTTTGGCTCAAAGAGGGTAGTTTCATCCGGGTTTATTCCTACTTGGTATAAATACACTAGAAACACGATTTTGAGAGGACTTTTGACATACTTTCGACCTAAGGAAGCTAAGGATGAGTTGGAAGAACACAAGCACAAGGATTTCATCATTCCTTCCTCACTCAAGACCCGAGTTTGGATCGAATCTATGTTTTCCTATACTTTAATTATATATGTGATGAATTTCTCCATGTTTATGGAGTAGTTCTCTTTAGGGTTTGATGGATTTGGTGTATTGATGATTGTTTGTAGATTATAACTCTAGTTTTATGTATTTGAATCATTTTGAAAGATTTAATTGTTGCATCTATATTCACTAGTCCATGTAATCGAGAGAGGCACAACTTGTGATATCTTTGCATCATATTGTTGGTTGAGTTCATAGATTCTTCTAAGTAATCAAAAGAGGCTAGTTGAATCATTGATTAAACCTAGTTAAGATAATAATCGAAAGAGGTTTTCCTAAAGACCAATCCACTATGCATTCTTGCATATCTTCACAGTGCTTAATTTGGTTCGTCTCATGAGGTTAAGGCTTAATCGAGAGAGGAGTTTATGCTGAACGTTTGAACCAATAATTGAGTGAATTCGAGACTCACTTGAACATTAGAAGTGAATACTAGATTCAGATCCCGAACAATTATCTTGCACATATCATATCAAAACCCTACTTTCTCCACTGATAACGTTATTTTCTTATTCCTTTTCTCGATAGTCACTAGTCAATAGCTTTAGATTCTTAGTTAATTTTAATTAGTAAATCATATAAATCTCAACTGTTGATCCACATGGATAGCAATCAAGCTAGAAACTACGAGAATGTTGTTTAAATCCAATCCCTGTGGATACGATACTATACTATACTATCTTTGATTAGCGAGCATAATTTAAGTGTGTGTTTTGCATTCATCATACACATCACATAGCAGTGTTCATCATACACATCATACTCAGAAGGTTTCTAAGGATAATATACATCTTCCCACATGAGATAAGGTTACAATTTCATGTGTTGGTGAATCCTACCTATTTGGAACTGAGTCCATAATCAATGTATTGTTTATACCTAACTTCAAATTCAATTTGTTGTCAGTGTCCAAGTTAACCAGGGAACTCTCATGTTCAATCAATTTATTCCCTGACTTTATTTTATTTTAGGACCTTTACAGTGGCAGGGTAAAGGGGATTGTTAAGGAGAATGATGGACTGTACATAGTGAAAGAAGCAATTGACAGAAATAAGATCAAAACACAAAGGTTGGTTACTGCAGTGAATGGAGAAGTCTGCAACTATAGCATATGAGGCTTAGACATCCTTTACCAACTGCTATGAAGAGCATGAATTTAGAGAGTGATGTAAATAGTAAATTATTGAATAAGTGTCATGTTTGCCCACTAGCTAAGCAAACTAGACTAGTGTTTCCTACTAGCAACTCCAGAACTGATTCTCCCTTTGTTCTTGTTGATATGGACCTTTGGGGACCTTATAAGGTTGCCACTTTTGATAAGAAATGTTACTTCTTGACTATTGTGGATGGTTTCAGTTGTTACACATGGATTCATTTATTACAGCTTAAATCAGAAGTCATTGTTGCTATTAAGAACTTTCTCCTGATGATAAATAACCAGTTTGGAACTACGGTGAAGATAATAAGATTTGATAGTGGAACAAATTTTTTTAATTCTCAGTGTAAAGCACTCTTGAAAGATCTTGGTGTGATATATCAGAGTAGTTGCACACACACTGCACAACAGAATGGTGTTGTGGAGAAGAAATATAGGCATATACTAGAGGTAGCAAGAGCTTTAAAATTTCAGTCCAAAATGCCTATTAAGTACTGGGGCATTTGTGTCACAACTGTTGTGTACTTGATCAATAGGTTGTCATTTGTAGCCATCAAGGAAAGAGTCCCTATGAAATGCTATACTCTAAATCTCCATCTCTGAAATACTTGAAAGTAATCAGATGTTTATGTTATGAAACTACTATACCTAGAGGTGATAAATTTGTTGTAAGAGCTAGACCTGCAGTTCTTATGGGTTATTCCGAGAGACAAAAGGGCTATATGTTGATGGAATTGGATAGCAAGCAACTCTTTGTAAGTAGGGATGTAATTTCTAAGAAATCAGAATTTCCTTTTGCTGGAAATTTGGACACTGATCATTCTTTGTTCCCTGACATGCCTGATAATGTACAAGATCAAGAACTACAGACACCTCACACAACAACTTACACAAGTGTTGATACTCATGATATAGTTGATAACCTTGAATATGTAGAATCAGTCACTGACGGTGATGATCAGGGACATGCCACAACATTACAAGAAGAGATAACACAAGAAATGCCTACACAGGAGAATACCTCACAAGCAGTAGAAACAACAACACCACATGCACATGTCAGAAGGTCTGCTAGGGAGTCCAAAGAGCCTATTTGGTTGAAAGATTACATAAATCAAGAAAAGCTTCAAGCAAATATCCTTTGGCAAATTATCTCTCCTATAATAATGTCACTCCAACTTACTATAGCAACCTGTCCAAATTTTCCACCTTGATGGAACCACGAACTTTCAAGCAAGCAACCAAAGATACTTGATAGATTTAAGCTATGCAACAGGAAATCCAAGCTCTAGAGGATAATCACACCTGAAAAATTATTCATCTACCTGCATGAAAGAATACTGTGGGCCCAAAATGGGTATATAAGATCAAGTATCATGCCAATGGAGAAGTTGAAAGATTCAAGGCTAGATTGGTTGCCAAGGGGTACAGTAAGCAAGAGGGTCTTGATTATCATGACACCTTCTCTCATGTGGCCAAGATGGTCATAGTAAGATCAGTGATGGCACTAGCAGTATCCAGAGGTTGGTCTTTATACCAATGGATGTGTACCAAGCTTTCTTGCAATGTGGTCTTTGTGAAGAAGTATACATGGAACTTCCTGAAGGTTTAAGAAGATAGGGGAGCAGAAGGTTTGCAGGTTACTTAAGTCTCTATATGGGCTTAAGAAAGACTCTAGGCAATGGAACATCAAGTTGACAGAGGCATTGCTTGATGTAGGTTTTACTCAGTATAGTCATGACTATTCTTTGTTCACCTTGAAGAAGAAGGGTGGCATAATGGTTATTTTGGTCTATGTAGACGATCTACTCATTACATGTAGTAATGCAGATTTGATCACTGAAGACAAGCAAGTGCTTCATCAGAAACTCAAGCCGAAAGATTTGGGGAACTCAAATACTTCTTGGGAATTGAGGTTCTTAGGTCCAAAGCTGGTGTTACATCAAAACAAAGGAAGTATGCGCTTGAGCTAATCTCTGATATGGGCCTCAGTGGAGCTAAACCTGCAATCACCCCTATAGAAATCAATCTGAAGTTAACCACAGTGGAGTATGACAAGGCCACTGGCATTGTGGGAGATATGGCATTGAAGGTTCCTACTATGTACCAAAAGCGGATTGGCAAGCTTATGTATGTTGCAATTACAAGGACAGACATCAGTTATACAATCCAAAGGTTGAGTCAATTCACGCAACATCTTAAGAGGTCACATTGTGAAGCTGCACTTCGAGTGGTGAGATACCTAAAGAATGCTCCAGGTCAAGGTGTGTGGCTGAAAGCTGGGGCTGCGACTAAGTTGAGTTGCGGGTATGATTCAGACTGGTCTGCATTCCCCAATACATGTAGGCCAGTCACAGGTTATGCGATCAAATTTGAAGAATTCTTAATATCTTGGAAATCCAAGAAACAACAAACAGTGTCCAGAAGTTCTGCTGAGGCTGAGTATAGAAGCATGGCTTCAGATGTAGTAGAGGTGACTTGGTTGCTAGGTCTGTTTATGAAACTGGGAGTTGCCATTTAAGTCCCTGTTAGAGTCTTCAGTGACAACAAATCTGCTATGAAAATAAAAGCCAATCCTATCTTCCATGAACGCAGTAAGCATATAAATATTATCTGCCAGTTCATTCGAGATACGATCAAAGATGTTGTTGTCAAGACAGTCTATGTGATTACTCGAGACCAATTAGCTGATCTACTCACAAAAGGGTTGTGTCAAGCTCAACACATGTTTCTTCTAGGCAAGCTTGGTGTGCTAAATATTTTGCACCCTCCAGCTTGAGGGGGCGTATTATGACTTGTATTGTTAGTTTGGTTGTTAGTCTATTAGTTCATCGTTAGTTAGCAGTAATTGTTAGTTTAGTCATTTAGTCAGAATGATGTGGCAACATCTTATTGGCTAAGTTAATTAGTTAGTCGGTTAGTGGGAGTCTAGTATATAACTACCTGCACAGTACCTAATGAAAAAAAAAGATTTCATTTGTCTCTGAAAATGTTCTCTTCTTCTTCTCCTCTCTAGAAGCTTCCTCCATTGAAGGACTTGTTGAGCTTGAGGCTTCAAGTGCAGATTAGCACTGATTTTAGCAATTAACAGTGAATAGTTTAGCTATAGATATATAGAACTTACAAGTGCAACAGCATCCCGAGCAGCGAGTGCCAAAATACCAGCACAAGAGACAACTCCAGGGCACAAATCTTTGATTTGCTTCTTAACAACGTCGATATATAACATAGAATGCGTGCAATGAGATGTTAGGAAGCTCATCTTTCTCTGCTTTGATGTTTCTTATTGAGTTTAGCAGCACAGAACCATCACAACTCTTTCATATACATAATACATATATAATTAGTTACTATGTATATAACCAGTAATCTTGTCCATTGTAAGCAAAACTACAGCATAAGATGATCACAATAAAAAGAAATACATCCTTGGCAAATTAAAATAAGATGATTATTGCGTAAGGTTGGCTTAAATGATAAATGCCTTCAACTCCAACCAGGGGCATAAGGTAAAGAGTCCATTTGGCTAAGCTGCAAAAAGTTGCTTATTTTTTAAAGTATTTTTGTTTAAAAGTGATTCAAAAAAGTACTTTTGCAAAGTAGCAGTTCGTGTTTCGCCAATTCATTGAGTACTACTTTTTGCAAGCAAATTGTGTTTGGACAATTGATATTTAGCTTAAAGTATATATATTTATATGTATATCGCCTCATGTTTTACTCGTGTTTTGTGGATTTTGGATGTAAAATGTATTGATTTATATTAATTCGTGGTGTTTTTATGTGTAGGAATTATCCGAAAGCAATTGGGGTGAAAGGTGCGAGATTAGAGCCAAAACGGAGGAAACATGGGAAATGTAGAATTCCAGCGCCCCACGCCACATGTGGCACTGTGGACAGAATGTTTAAAATGCCAGCGCCAGCACCCCACGCTACCCTAGACGCTGGTGACGGAAATTTCTTTCACTTTGTTCGGGACAAGGTTATTTCGGCCCTAGACCTACCCAATGCGAATAAAAGCAAGACTAAGCTTATTTTTGGAGAGGAGACGCCACTCTGAAGGAAAAATACACACGAGAAACATTCATGAGCGAGGATATCTCAGTTTTTCTTTATATTTTCTTAATATTTTCAATTATCCAACACTTGTGAAATTGTTTGATACTATCATGAGTGGCTAAAACCCATAGTTCTGGGGTTGTGATTTAGCCATGAATATTGTTGTTCAACATTGACTTAATCTTAATTACAATTCACCAACATATGGTTCTTTCTTCAATTATGTGATTAATTGCTTAATTGTCTGGCTAACAGTTAGGTTCTATTTAATATCTATGCTATGCTTGGGAAAGCTATGTTTAGATTAGAGAAGAATTAAAGAGAGCACGATCTTAACTCTGAGAGGGGGGAGGGATTTGTGATTAGGATAGGAATATACTTAGTCACCGTGCTTAATTAAATATCGTAATCTTAATGCATTCTTAACATATTGATTTCATAGGAATATAGGCATTGATCTACTTTAAATAGGCGAGTAGTACTTCGGGAGAAGGCTACGAGAGCAAGTGTTCGATTAATTAGCAACAATGAATGAATTGTATAAAAGAGAGAGTTAACTATAACACAATAGGATTGGTGAATCGATCATAACCCTGACATATTTGTCTCTACTGAATACACAATAACCATTTTGCTGCTTGATAATTTAGTTACTAGTTAGAATTATTATTTAGTATAATCACACTTTTGAACTTGGATTGACTCGACCGAATAACAATCTTGGTGAATTTAGTGGGTAGTTAATACAAGTCTCTGTGGGTTTGACACTCGACTTATCATCTTATTACTTGTACGACAACGTATACTTGCGTATGCATTTTGGAGAAATAAGTTTTTGGCGCCATTGCCGAGGACTTGAATATTGACTACTTTCTAGTTTTAGCTATAATTATTTATTTTATCAAGTGTAACGTTACTTCATTATTGATCTGTTCTTAGGAACCTTGATTGAATGCGAAGGGTTAGAAGCCAGGACAGACTTCAAGGCTTTGACCCCGAACCTGAGAGAACATTTCATAGGAGGTTGAGGGAAGCAAGGGACATAAATAATCTTCAGGCACTCGTTCAATTTCCTGTGAATATGGCAAAGGAGCAACATATGTATTTTCAGGAGGTGGCGATGCCCAGCATTGCTAATGTCACCTCCAGCATTGTCAATCCCAGAATCATTGGGCACTTTGAGCTGAAACAGAGCATGATCCAGCTACTCCATGCGAATGTTCAGTTTATGTGTCTTCCACATAAGGATCCACAACAACATATCCTGAACTTCTTGGAGATTAGTGATACTTACATCACTAACGGAGCCACTTCAGACTCTGTGAGGCTCACACTTTTCCCAAGCACGATGTTGGCCGAAGCAAAGCGATGGCTGAAGGCAAAACCAACTAATTCTATTACATCATGGAATGATCTGGCAAGGAAATTTTTGGCAAGGTTCTTCCCTTCAGGAAAAACTGCAAAGATCAGAAGTGAGATAGTCGCCTTCAAACAGAAAGTGGGGGAGTCTTTATACTCAGCTTGGGAGAGGTTTAAGGGGCTGCTCAGAGACTATCCTCATCACAATCAGACAAATAAAGTGTTAGATCACACTTTCATAGAAAGGCTACATTCAAAGACAAAGATTGTGGTAGATGCTGCAGCTGGAGGTCAAGTGTTGGAGAAAAGCTTTGATGAGGTATATGCGTTATTGAATAAATTCTCCAAAAGCAATCCTGATTGGTAAGGAGAGATGGGCAGACACACAGTGCAAAAATCTGCAGGGGTTCTCGAGTTAGTGTCGTCTATGCATTATCAGCGCAGATTTCCACATTGACCAACCAAGTCAATCATATGACCTTGGTTATTAACAAACAACAAGCCCATCCAGTGCAACAAGTTCAATTGTTTTGTGAAGTATGTGGAGAGGGTCATACGAGTGACTTATGCCCAGTTAATCGAGAGTCTGTCTGTTTTATGGGTAATGTAAATAGGGGCCAGACAAACCAGTATGGGAACACTTACAATCCTAACTGGAGGAACTACCCAAACTTCTCTTGGGGTGGAAACCAAGGTGCTCAGAATCAGTATAAGCCACAAGCACCTCAACAACAATATAGACCACCTCAGGCTGAACAATATGTAAACTCGACGAGTCACCTTGAGGAAATGATGAAGAAAATGATGGCTAACCAACAGGCCTAAATAGCAGAGATGATGAAGAAAGTAATGGCTGACCATCAGGCCCAAGCAGCAGCAATGAGAAATTTGGAGCGACAAATGGGACAGTTTGCCAGTACCCAAAATCCCCGACTAGTTGGAGCTCTTCCAAGAGACACTGAGGCTAATCCTAAGGCATCTATTAATGTTGTGTCATTGAGGAATGAGAGACATTTATAAGAAGTCCAGTCAAAAAAGAGAAAACAAGTGACCTTTAATGAGAAGCCGTCCACCATAGAGGCAGAATTAGAAAAATTAAAGGAGTCAGAGAAGCTAGCTGAAGAGGCGGTGGCTAAGCAAACCCCACCATTTATTGCAAGGCCACCACCTCCGCTCCCCCAAAGATTGCAGAAAGTGAAGGATAATTCCATATATAATAAGTTTCTTGATATTTTGAAGCAGGTGCAAATCAATTTTCACTGGTAGACATCCTGCAAGAAGTGCCCAAATATGCTAAATACATTAAGGATATAGTGGCAAATAAAATAAGGTTGACCAAGTTCGAGACCGTGGCACTCACTGAGGAATGTAGATCAAGAATTCAAAGCAAGCTACCTCAGAAATTGAAGGATCCGGGTGGTTTTACTATCCAAATCTCGATCGGTAAGCATGCAGTAGGGCGAGCTTTGTGTGATCTTGGAGCGAGCATCAATTTGATGCCGCTATTTGTGTTCAGATAATTAGGATTGGGTGAGCCGCGCCCAACAACTGTAATCTTACAGTTGGCTGATCGCTCCCTGGCTCATCCTAAAGGAGTGATTGAAGATGTGTTAGTTCAAGTGGGTTCTTTCATATTCCCTGCTAATTTTATTATCTTGAACTACGAGCCTGATCAGGAAGTCCCATTTATTTTGGGGCGTCCATTCTTAGTTACGGGTCGAGCTATTATTAATGTATGCGAAGGAAAGATGAAGATGAGAGTAGGTGATCGAGTGGAGATTTTCAATGTGTATAAAGCACTCAGACTGCCAGCCCACTATGAAGAGCTATCCATGATTTATGTGGTGGAAAGCACTGCTACATCATTGGTGCCTTATATGAGCCCCATAGATCTTTTTGAACGAGCTTTGATTGAGGATGAAGAAGACAGTGAAGATGAGATGATGGGAGAAATTGAGCAAGTACTTGACATGTCTTGCAGTTATGTCCATGGGCTCGGGAGATTTGAGGAGTTGGACAGGCATGTCACCCTGACCCTTCCTAAGCCATCTATTGAAGAATCTCTAAAGCTAGAACTTAATCCCTTTCCAGCACCTCTGTGCTATGCTTATTTGTGGAACTTTGAGACATTGCAAGTGAATATCTCATCCAGCTTGACTAATGTACAAGAAAAAAATTGCTCAGAATACTTTGCGAGCATAAAAAGGCTATAGGGTGGACAATTGCTGACATCAAGGGAATCAATCTATCATTTTACATGCATAAAATCTTTCTGGAAGATGGACACCGCCCTAGTATTGAGTAGCAAAGGAGATTAAATCCCATTATGAAAGAGGTCATGAAGAAGGAAGTAATTAAGTGGCTCGATGCAGGTATCATCTTTCCTATCTCACACTGTGACGGGGTGGAGAGTTTGCATTGATTACAGAAGGTTCAACAAATCAACCCGCAAGGACCATTTCCCACTTCTACTCATTGACCAAATGTTGGACAGATTGGTTGGGCATGAATATTATTGCTTCCTTGATGGTTATTCGGGATACAACCAGATTTTCATATGCCTAGAGGATCAGGAGAAGACCGTTTGGTCTTTGTAATGCACCAGCCACTTTCCAGAGATGCATGATGGCTATTTTTACCGATATGGTGGAAAAATTTGTGGAAGTCTTTATGGATGATTTTTCCGTATTTGGGTCTTCTTATGATGACTGTTTGAAAATTTTGAGCAAGGTGTTGGCCCGTTGTGAAGAAACAAATCTAGTATTGAATTAGGAAAAGTGCCATTTTATGGTGCAAGAAGGTATCGTGTCGGGCCACAGAGTGTCAAGGAGCGGCATTAAAGTTGATAAGGCGAATGTGGAGGAGATTAAAAAATTATCTCAACCCATTTCTGTGAAGGGTGTACGGATTTTCTTGGGACATGCGGGATTTTTTAGACGCTTTATTAAGGATTTTTCAAAATTTGTTACTCCCTTATGCAGGTTGCTTGAAAAGGATGTAACTTTCAATTTTGATGATGCCTGCCTGAAGGCATTTGAAGAGCTCAAAAAGCAGTTGGTGGCTGCCCCCATTATTGCGGTGCCGGATTGGTCCTTACCATTTGAACTCACGTGTGATGCAGGTGACCATGCTATTGGGGCAGTGCTAGGCCAGAGGAAGGACAAGATGTTTTATTCCATCTACTATGCGAGTAAGACTCTTGATGATGCACAACTGAATTACACCACCATTGAAAATGAGTGGTTGGCCGTTGTGTGGGCCTTTGGGAAATTTTGGGCATACTTGGTGGGAACAAAAGTCATAATATATACCGATCATGCAGGTATCTATTTACAAAAAAAGAATCCAAGGCTAGATTGATGCGCTGGGTTTTATTATTGCAGAAATTTGATGTAGAAATACGAGATAGAAAGGGCACAGAGAACCAAGTTGTTGACCATCTATCAAGGCTGGAAAATCATGACCATGTGGAAGAGGGTGGACAAATTAAAGAGGCATTTCCTAATGAGCAACTTTTCGCTATCACCCAAGACCCTCCCCCATGATACGCGGACTATGTGAATTATCTTGTGAGTGGGGTACTTCCTCTTGAAATTGAATCTGAAGCTAGAAAGAGGTTTCTACATGATGTGAACTTCTACTACTGGGATGAGCCATACTTGTACAAGCAGTGTGCTGATCAGTTGATAAGGAAATGCATTCCAGAAAAGGAGGTGGAATTAGTGTTGCATGATTGTCATGCATCACCTTATGGGGGACATCATGGAGGTGATAGAACAGCTGCAAAGGTATTACAATCTGGGTTCTTTTGGCCAACATTATTCAAGGATGCCTATGCATTTGTTAAGAAGTATGACCAGTGTTAAAGAACATGAACAATCACAAAGAGGCATGAGATGCCTTTGAATAACATCCTGGAGGTCGAGATTTTTTATGTGTGGGGGATAGATTTTATGGGACCATTCCCATTGTCCAGAGGAAACAAATACATCTTGCTAGCAGTTGACTACGTGTCAAAATGGGTAGAGGCGATCACATTGCCAACAAATGATGCTATGGCGGTAGCTGCGTTTTGTGAAAAAGAACATATTTTCGAGGTTTGGGACTCCACGTACCTTGATTAGTGATGAAGGGCCATATTTTTGCAATCGGTTGTTGAATAACCTTCTAGATAAATATGGAGTCCGCCATAGAGTTGCTACGGCATATCATCCTCAAACAAGTGGACAAGCTGAGGTGTCTAACAGAGAAATAAAGCAAATATTAGAGAAGACGGTGAGTGTGAATAGGAAGGATTGGGTTGCAAAGTTAGATGATGCCTTGTGGGCATATAGAACTGCATACAAAACACCATTTGGGGCGTCGCCGTATAAGCTTGTCTATGGGAAGGCATGTCACTTGCTTGTTGAACTTGAACACAAGGCGTACTGGGCCATTAAAAATTTGAATATGGACCTTGAAGCCACGAGGGAGAAGAGACTCTTGCAGTTGAATGAGTTAGATGAGTTCAGGCTGCACTTTAACAAAAATGATAAGCTTTACAAAGAGAAAATAAAAAGATGGCATGACAAGCGTATCAAACCACGTCACTTCGAACCAGGTCAACATGTATTATTGTTCAATTCAAGGCTCAAGCTGTTTCCTGGAAAGTTAAAATCGAGATGGTTAGGCCCATTTGAGGTGGTGAGAGTCACTCCTTATGGTGCAATTGAGCTACGCGCCTTAAATGGTGAAAGAAATTTTTTAGTAAATGGACACATAATCAAGCACTATTGAGGAAGAATAATTGATCGTGAGAAGACCAAAGTAGTACTCGTTGATGAGTAAGCGAGATCCTACGTCGTGCCACTACGTTAAATCAGGCGCTTGTTGGGAGGCAACCTAATTTTTATTGCTTTCATAGCTTAGTTTTTTTTAAAAAAAAAATTAGTTAGAGTAGACTAAAGTTTGCATTTTGTTTTTGTAAACATAAAATTTATAGGTAGAATGATATGGGGTATGTAAATTGGATATATAAAGGGCTCAGGGGATCGGGATATTACTTCAAAAAACTAAATCGTGAATCAGTGCATAGGCCAGTGCCCCACGCTGCCTGGGGCGCCCTTTACAGAATATCCAAACCCCTCAGCGCCAAGCCTAGTGTGGGGCGCTAGGCTGGGCGTGCAGGTAAGTTTTTTTTTTTGTTTGTTTTATTTATGAGATTAATACCCATACCCATTAACCTAACCCATATACCCATCTATACTAACATTATAACCCATACCCATCCATAACTCAAATTAAAAAATAACACCCCCCCCCTCCCCAAACACCCATTTCTCACCAGCTCTCTCTCTCTCTCTCACACGCTCAACTTCTCTGCACGCGACCCTTCTCCCTCCTTTCTCTAAAATTTCTCCAGCTTCTCTCTTGCTCTCATCCTAAATTCTACAGATATGTTTTCTTCTTCTTCTTCTTGTTCTTTTAATAGGTAGATGATAATAAATATCCCACCTCCCAAATACCCTAATCCCCAAATTTTGCACCTAAGTTGCTTCTTAAGACTTGTTCTATGGTGCGTGGTCCGAATGTGGGACGAAATTAATTGTGGTTGTATTGTATACAGAGTATTAAACTAGAATTTCCTCTACTTCATTAAAATTTGGGAGGGCCACCATGTTCCACCATTGTTAAACTAACGTGCACACACTTCATGCCCACAAGGTATTTGCTAAAATGCTTGAATGAATATTTTGTGCACCGGTGAAGTTTGAGTAATTGAGTGTAGTTATATATGATATCGGGCTAAGTGTGGGGTGTGTGGGGATGATTTTACATACTTGGGAGCTTGGTTTTAATGCACACATATCGCCCACACCATGTATCATATATTATGTATGTATATTGTAGCACTTTGTAGGATTAGCTAATTTAGTGTAGTAGTTGTAAAAATTAAGTACCATATGCCACTTGCTTGCATTGAGGTTAATTCACTTCGCCATGATCAATCACTTGTTTGTGTGGCATAGTTAGTTCCTTTTAGCTATTGTGTGGCATGTGGAAATCTTGAGTACACATTGCCTTGTGGTGCAACACTTGTGCGTTTTAGACCACGATTGTGAGTATAATACATTAAGCCTTCGGTTTTAAGTGTGGGGTCATTTTTGACTAGCGCGACAACCTTAGGCGTATTTCTTGATTTGTTCTCACATTCATACTTATTTGTGTTGTAGGTTGCTATGGCTCATGATAATGCAAACAAAGTCAAGGGAATAGGAAAGTCCTCCACCCCAAAAAGTGCAAGAAAGGAGAAGGATCCTCGAGGCAAGCTAAGGGGAAACAAGTTATTGAGGGATCACAACAGGCACCATTGCAACCGAGGCCACGGTTGAAACTAACCAGTGATGTTGTTATCACATGGCATAGGGACTTCATTCCATATGGGCGGTACGTCTCCGAGATGGGGGATTAATGTGAAAGCTTTAGAAAGGAACTTCCTGGACGTGCTTGGCTGGTTGTGAGCACTGAACATGGACAAACTCATAGAATGACCCGGCCATGCAAATTTGAGCATGGTGTGGGAACTGTACGCTAACTGGAATGTGGATTTTTTCATGTCACATATCTGTGGAATAAACGTGCCACTGAATATGCGGGACTTGTGATAATTTTTGGGGGTTGAGAACTCCGACCCGGGGAGGCTAAAGAAATTTGTCAAAAGCCCAAGCTACACGGCGATACGTCACACTCTTTATGGCGTCGATTCAAATGCCAAGTGGACCAAAAAGCAAGGTGATATCCATCTTCAGTTGGTTCGTTTTGATTTTAACAAAACCACCAAAGTGTGATAGAATTTTGTACAGGCTCGGCTCATGCCAGTTGAACACAACAGCGAATGCACTCGAGCTCGAGTATGTGTAATATTCATTTTTATGACAGGGAGACCCATTAATGTGGGTGAGATCATGCTAGGGTAGATGGCCCGCACATAATTTGGGTGACAGGTTAAAAGGTTTTTCTTCGATAACTTGCTCACGCAATATATGCTCTCCCGGGAGGTGCCGGAGTACCCAGGGTATGATGAGGTGGTGGAGGCTCCTAAAGGGCTGTTGGACATCACATCCTTGTTGGAGACTACGTCTAAGCTCACTCAGGTAGCACATAACGAAAAAGACGAGAACTTCAACATATATCTCTATAACTCTTTAAATGTACTCATGAGTGGGATGGGTGTATCCGACGAGTAGCGTATGCATTTACGCAATGATTTGTGGAGTTCTTTCAAAGAAATGTTGGGGATTGCACCCGGCAGCCCCGTTCACTCGTCGGAGGACGCAAACACTTACAGAGGCTCCGACACGGAGGATGAGATTGGGGATGATGTCACGGGGACCATGGCTTTAGTGCCTCTAGGACCTGATGATGATATGCCTGAAGCTGCGGATGGCAGGCATGCTGAGGAGGAGGACTCCGACTGACATGGAATTTTCTTTTCATCCTACTTTGCTTTACATTTTAACATGCATCGAGGATTATGCATATGCTAAGTATGGGGTGAGAGAACTACTACTTGTGATGTACTTCGTATAAATTGTATCAATTTGTTTCTTTTATTTGTTTTTATTTAGTCTAGTTTGTTTTAGAAAAAAAATACAAAAATGCAAAAAGAAAAAAAATTAGAAAAAGTTCGGACTTTTCCCGACGATGGATCTGTTGGACAATTTTCTTGAGGGATAAAGTCCGATTAAAAACACCAAAAAGATTTTTTTTAGGATAGGTAGATAGTATTTCTTGGTTTTTCTTTGGGCGTTGGTTCTTTTCCAAGGGTGTAACTCGAACCGATTACTTTTTTTTTTATTAGGAGTAGGTTAGAAAGAAACTGAGTTGCTCTGAGATACCTAGTGACATGTTTGGTAATGGCATCTTAGGCTATAACATGTGATCTATCTTCCCGTGCATTTGGTTTGATTTGTGATGCCTAAGTAAAGTAAATAGCCTATTTTGTGACGCATTTTCTCAGTTGTTCGACTTATATGCCACTTAGTGCATTATTGCTTAAATTTCTCGATTAAATGTGCTTGCTTGACTTGAGAGTTGAACAAAACCATCTTGATTGAATCATGTGCAATGTATGTGTGAGGAATTGTGATTCTCTGTGCTATCCTGTGTAGTCTAGAACTTGCCCCGTATGTTAATCGAAGAGAATTTGTTAAGTTGTGCTAATTTAGGAGATGACGTAGGCGTTTCTTGCTTGAGCATAGATATGCTTGTCACTTGAATATAAAATTTTCCGTTGCTATCCCTTTGAGTCTATAGACCTTTTCTTTTGCACCCACATTACAAGCCGTACCCCTATTTTGTTCTTAATTTGAGATTGTTGAACTTGTACCTCCTAAGGCACTTAGTCGCTAAAATAAGTAAGGTGAGATATTGGGGAGTAACTTTCGAGTGGAACCATGGAAGGTCCCTTTGGTGCAGTAAAGTTGAAAAAAGGTCACTAGCCGATGAACTTTAATGTATGGAGTGTGTGTATAAAAAAAAGAAAGAGAAAAAGAAAAATTGCAAGGAAAAAAAAAAGAATGATAGTCAAATAATGTAGAAAAATACACACCTCTTAATCTTACTAATTTGTGCTAGTGGGAGTATAGAAGTGCTTAATGAAAATAAGGGCTTGGTTGTATATGGTTTGTGGTGAGTGAATTGGTTGAGAAGAATATGTGCTCGATTTGTGAGTGTAGTGTATTAAAGTGCTTAGGAGGGTTAGTCATTATTCCTAAATGTATCCTACCCGTCCCTTAGCCTACATTACAACCTTAAAGTCCTAATTGATCCTAGATTTGGCTAGCTTAGATTAGTAAAGATATACACTACGGGCAAGCTTATGGTACGACTACGGGATACACATGAATTTTTTGTGAGAGTGAGCGAATTTTGTTCAATTGTGTGATGTCCTTAATTTATATTCAAAAGCATACTTGAATGTGTGGACTATTCTATGTTCACTCTTTTGTTTGTTGGTGAGAGCACATGATCTCATGAAGGATTGGTAATGTTGTGAACGTCTCTTGTTGGGTGAATGTCTGAGTTGAGGGTGCTTAGGGGTAACAAGTCGACTTTTGAGGTAGAGTGGTTACAGATATGTTGTTTGAATTGATTGAATTGAAATTGATATATTTGGGCATGTTTAAAACGGGAAGAATGTGAATTTTGTATGTTCATGCTTGATTGCCGGTATCGATCATAGTCAAGGGTAGAGTGTATGGTTAAAAAATATTGAAGTCCTCCATAGTTGAGATTTGTACGTAGTTGGGGTATAGTTGATAGTCCCATTGCTCGAGGATAAGCAAAAGTCTAAGTGTGGGGTGTTGGCATTTAGCTTAAAGTATATATATTTATATGTATATCGCCTCATATTTTACTCGTGTTTCTTAGATTTCGGATGTAAAATGTATTGATTTATATTATTTCATGGTGTTTTTATGTGTAGGAATTATCCGGAAGCAATGGAACGAAAGGTGCGAGATTAGAGCCAAAACGGAGGGAAAATGGGAAATGTGGAATTCCAGCACCACATGCAGCGCCCCACGGCACATGTGACGCTGTGGACAGAATGTTTAAATTGCAAGTGTCAGCGCCCCACGCTCCCCAGGACGCTGGTGACGAGAATTTCTCTCACTTTGTCCGGGATAAGGTTATTTCGGCCCTAGACCTACCCAAAGCCTATAAAAGCAAGACTAAGCCTATTTTTGGATAGGAGATGCCACTTTGAAGGAAACATACACACGAGAAACATTCGGGAGCGAGGATATTTCAGTTTTTCTTTATATTTTCTTAATATTTTCAATTATCCAACACTTGTGAAATTGTTTGATACTATCATGAGTGGCTAAAACCCATAGTTCTGGGGTTGTGATTTAGCCATGAATATTATTGTTCAACATTGACTTAATCTTAATTATAATTCACCAATATATGGTTGTTTCTTCAATTCTGTGATTAATTGCTTAATTGGCTAGCCAACAGTTAGGTTATATTTACTATCTATGTTATGCTTGGGAAAATCATGTTTAGATTGGAGAAGAATTGAAAAGAGCACGATCTTAACTCTGGAAAGGGGGGGGAGGGGGGGAGAATTTGTGATTAGGATAGGAATATACCTAGTCACTGTGCTTATTGTAATATTGTATTCTTAATAGATTGATTTCATAGGAATATAGGCGTTGATTTACTTTGAATAGGCGAGTAGTACTTCGGAAGAAGGCTACGAGAGCAAGTGTTCGATTAATTAGCAACAATGAGTGAATTGTATGAAAAGGGAGAGTTAACTAGAACATAATAGGATTGGTGAATCGATCACAACCATGAAATATTTGTCTCTACTGAATACACAACAACCATTTTGCTGCTTGATAATTTAGTTACTAGTTAGAATTATTATTTAGTATGATCACACTTTTGAACTCGGATTGGCTCGACTGAATAACAATCTTGGTGAATTTAGTGGGTAGTTAATACAAGTCTCTGTGGGTTCGACACTCGACTTATCATCTTATTACTTGTATGACCACGTATACTTGCGTGTGCGTTTTGGAGCAACAAATATATACTTTTATAAATCACTATATAAAAGAAAAGAACTATTTGTAGTAGAGAGAATATCCAGAGAGAAATATGAGAAAGAGGATAAAAATATAATACTAGAATAACAAAGAGAAGAAATGTATGGTAAAATGAGAGAAGGAAAATAGAAATGTTAAAATTAATGAGGGATACTTTGGAAAATGTAAATTCAACGTAAGGATATTTTTGTCTTGAAAATTAATTTTCGCTTCTGCTTCTGCTTCTGCTTCTTGAAAAAAAATTAGAATTTGTAGCTTCCCCTAAAAGTAGAAAAACTGCTTCTGTTGCTGCTCAAAAGCACAAACAACGTAAATTTTTGATAAAATATTTTATAACCAAAAAAATTACCTTTTTCTTTCTAGAAGCTCGGTCAATCAGGCTTTAAGACAAAAAAGTTCAATTGAATCCCCTTTCTCAAAAAATTATAAGCGTAAAAATAGGGCAAAATAGAGAAGTAGAAAATTTACTCTAACGAAACAATCATGGAAGTGCATCCTTAAAAGAGCAGCAGGAACTGTTTTGTCAATCACCATACCTTTCTTCACAACTTTGGTGATGGTTGACTCGGCCTCTGTGCATGTATTCTCATAGTAATTTGAGCTCAGTGCCTTCACTGCAGTACTGGAAAACAATGAAAAAGCAAAGACTAATGGTCGTTTGGTTGGGAAATAAGTTATCTGGTAATTAATTATCCCGGGATTAGTTATCCTATCCTCACATGGAGATAAAATAAACTACAATCCTGAAAAAACTAATCCCTGGATTAGTTATATCACGATTTTGTCCCAACCAAACGTGTGATAAACTCACTTCAAATTTAATCCCGAGATTAATTATCCATTATCCCTTGTACCAAACGAGCCCAAAGCAATAAGACATCTTGGTACTGCCATAATAATTACTTACGTTTGCCAAATTAAGCCTATCTTTCTTTATGCTTAATTTAGAGTACTTGACATTTTTGCTGTGAGACTAAGGAACTTTACAATGTGCATCTAAAGGGAAGACATTGTAATAGAGGCAGAAGACTACAATAAGAGTTGTTACTGGAATTTGATTATGTTTGTTAGCAAGTTTGGTCAGCTAGAACCATTAGACTGATATGGAATAGGAGTAATTTAACATTCTTAATTTGATTCTTCTTTGTGAAGCACGTTCATTTTCTTAAGTCTGAAGTGATCCTATATCTAATGGTCACTGATTTTGTTTGACATATATAAACTAAGAGTTATGCCAATGGTTATTCTTACATGGGAGTAAATCTGACGAATGGAAGTAAATCAACTGCTAGTCAAATCTAAAAGTAAATTAATATTATTTGGTGAAAATATCGACTGCTAGTCAAACTTAAAAATAAATTAGTATTATTTGGTGAAAACAACGAAGTGACTTGAGTATATCCACCATCTCACTCATGAGGCGGGGATTATAAACTCAGTTACATCTTTGTAAACTCTCTAAAATTAAACAACTTCTATATGTCGATCATTTGAAAAACTTAGTGTAGAGAAATCACATCACACAATCCTCAAAATTTACTTCCTCTCGTTTTTCCCTCTTTACCACAATCAAACATTAGTATAAGAAACTCCTCTTTCTTTTTCCTTAACCATTCCGTATCCGAAACCCTCTTGCCCCTACTAATCTGAATTCACGCCGAATAGGCCCACTAATGGGCTAAACCGCTCCCTACTTAAAAATAATAATTTGTACTTTCCTATACATTATTTGAAACCTTATTACCCTCACTACTCAAGTTTCAATTTAATTACATGGTCATATACAATTTATCAATTATATACAAATAAGTTTTAAATGAGTATCCTTTTATATTAGGAATTGAATAAGGAATATCAGTTATTTCCTTATCTCTTTATACTTGTCCACTCTCTCTGTCTCTGTCTTTGTCTCTCTCTCTCTTCGTCTCTCTACTCTCCTTCTATGTTTTTTCCCCATTTTTTCTTCATTTGTTGTTCTCTGTTTTTTTATGCTTTCTTGTTGTATAGAGTTTTAATGGAATTTATCAATGGATTTTAATCGTTTTAAGAAGAAGAAGAAGAAGATGATGCCGACATGACATACAATATACTTACGAAATTGTAGTAAAGTTGTATTATAATTGTATGTAAATTGTATTCTGTTGTAGTTGCATATATTTTTTATTTGAATGTTGTACGAAAGTTGAAAAATAGTTGTATAATGTATGAATCGTTGTGTAAAATTTGTATTTAAGTTATCAATACTATCTTTTTATATAAAGTTGTTGATATGTATCAAAATTGTATTAAGAGAGTAAGTTTTGATTGGAATTTTAGAGAGGAAGAAGTACACACTACATACAAAATATATACAAATCAGATACAAAATATACAAAAGACATATTGTATAAAATTTGTATAAAAAGTGTATTTAACTTGTATGATATTGTAGTTGTATTTAACTTGATAGAAATAATATATGAAAGTTGTATAATATATAATTAGTTGTATGAAATTTGTTTTTACTATGTATAAATCAGATACAAAATATACAAAAGACATTGTATAAAATTTGTATAAAAATTGTATTTAAGTTGTATGATATTGTAGTTATATTTAACTGGGTAGAAATAATATATACTCTATAATTAGTTGTATACTATATAATTACTTGTATAAAATTTATTTTTAGTTTATATGTTGTCGAAGATGTATCAAATTTGTATCAAATTTGAATATTTCGGCATTGACACACAACTGTGTTCTTGTTAACTCCAACACAATTATATGGGCATTGAGTAATGTGATTGAGACAGTTTACATGTGGATGATTTTATATAATTTCTTGAAACAATGAATGTGGATGGAAATATAGACCGAAGGAACATTGATTAAAGGGATACAATATGATTTGCTAATAATTAACTGAGATTTTCCAACTTTTTTCTCTGTTTAACACTTTAATATTAGAGCCGGTTTGGTAAAAGGTTCTTAACTAAAGAGGGGAGGAGAGAAAAAAAGAAAAAGATGTAACTAAATCCCTTAATTTAAAGCACTAATAATGGATTGTATATAAATTGTAAACAATCTTGGTTTAGGGCGGGTAATATACAAAATTAGGATAATTTTGGTAAATATGTTTCAAATATTGTATAGAAACGAAACATCCCCCACCCATTTCAAGGCCCAAACCCCATACCATTGTGAAGAGTGGAGGAATACTTTATGATCCCACCGGCCCCTACTGCGATCGGGGTATAAGAAACTCAATTTCCTATGTACAGAACCAATCAACTCCTAGAGATCTGGTTGTACAAACCACAAAAAAAAGAGAGTAAACGCAGCCACTATTTCTTTGCAATCATCCAAGTAATAAAACTTCCACAAATGAGGAATTTAAAGCAGCATACATAGAAAATACCCATGCAAGCTAATGGACTAAATAGTAGGCAATAGTTTACTACAAACGCTAACATAGCCAAGGATGACTTCCCACTTTCACTAGCAATCCTGTCACCAACAGAGGCCAAAGATAGACTTGTGATGTGAATTTTTCTTTCCCAGTTCCCTAGCCGAGAACTGAGAGGTAGGGCCGGACATCACCACAAGTACCACCTCCAGCACACTCTGTGACCCCACCAATATGTCACGAGAAGGCGGAGTAGTTCAACGGTTGCTGCTGGTCGATATCATCACAATTTGAGCCGTTGGAGATACCAGAACAAGTGGGTGTAGAATAGCTCTCCTGAAAGTTTTTTGATTGATGAACTTTGGGTTCCATTATCTGTCTGTTCAGCTGCAATGCATTAGATACTGGGGTACCCTGGACGTTGGTCACATCGGGGGATCCAGACTCCAGGAGCTTCTTCATATTGAGAAAGCGTCCACCAGGTCCTCTAGCCCTATTCAGTGCATGCCGATGGCGAGACTCATGGAGATATGGCTGAAAGTAATTTGTGAATAAGTAACCTAATTGAATCACGGCAACTAACACACATGCTGAAACACTAGGGACCCTTACCTTGCGTCCTTTTGAGAGTTTATTCTGAGCCTCCAGCTTTGCACGATACTCTCTCCGCCTGAGAATAGCCTGGTACTGTTTTGCATTGACAAATATCGGCTCATCTTGCTGATAGTCAAGAGGAAGTGGCACTCGAGCAGATATGGGGCCTAACATTTGTGGATAAACCTGAAGTAAACTGCTAGATAAGTATCTCACAACGAGTATGAAGAAGAAAAACAAACACTGGCTTTAAAAAGGACTTGTTATCAGATTTTGCAAATCATGGGCTGTTCCATACAAAAGAAATCCACTTAGGTATATCGATATAAGTACATTTAGTACTGAGGCCTGGAATCAAACTTAGTCCACTAATCACATATGACATTTGATATGTAAAATAGCATCAATAAGTGGCGGACCCAGGATTTTGTGCAAGCGGGTTCAATCTTAGAAGTACATAACTTTAGTCGTAAAATAGTTGTCAAGTGAGTTCAAATAAAATATTTATACAAAATTATGCAGCTTTAATAGTAATTTATACATATACACAATATTATTTTTTGACGAAGCGGGTTCAATTGAACCCGCTTTCCACCATGTGCGTCCGCCACTGGCATCAATTCTTTGAGTGCTGGTACCTACTTAGAAGTTTATAAGGTTCTTGAAATTTGAAAAGCAAATGCCACATGAAAGTTACAGCAGACTTACAGCTTGAACAGTGAATGATCCACAAGTTATTCTCCCATAATTAATAATCAAGGAGGTTTAAATCTTTCAATGCCTATGGACTATGGTCAGTGTCTATATGCACAAAAACCAGATAATTAAATCAAAAAGATTAACAGAGAAGTTATTCTTAGATGGAAATCTTAATTTGCAAATAAAATACTTACAATTATATTACTTAAAACATTTAGTGAGCAATTGCCTACTAAAGAAATACTATTAATTTTTTATAGAGCCATCTGTACTTAAAACTGGCAATGGCTCAAACAAACAATCTTCCAGAGGTTAAATAAAAATAATAAAAAAAGCAGTTTGATAAAGAACGTAAACTGCTAGAACGAAAAAGGTTCACCTTTTCTTTTAACAAAAACTAGAAATAAGTAATACTGCACGTCATCAGTACAAGTAGTATAGTTGAACATGAATGTACTTACCGAGGAGCATTGTCCATAAGAAGCAAGTAAACCATGACAGTAAGGATCAGAGTACGCAAAAGGTGCATAAGCCTAGAAATGACATTGTGAGATGTCATCACTTGATCAGAAATTACAGCATATGAAAAGAATTAAGAACAACTCACAATTTGTTTGTGGTTTCCTTGGTAAGTGCAATCATGCTCGTGACTCGACAGTGTTGATTCACTTTGAGCTTCATCAGGCTTTTCAATACTTTTAGAATAGCCTGAACATGATCAAAACAGATTTACCCTGGTATGAAGTATCTAAAAGTCCAAAGGGAAGTAGTGAAAGCAGAGGCAAAAACAAATTTGAGGCTAAAAGATATCCATACTCATGAAGAGCTTGTAAACCAAATATTCCCTTCATCCTATTTTTATAAGGAGTTAGACAGGATTTAAGATGTTAATTTAGATTAAGTATTATATAGAGGCAAAGAAGGGGTGTCATGGCGTAACTGGTAAAGTTGTTGCCATGTGACCAGGAGGTCACGGGTTCGAGCCGTGGAAACAGCCTCTTGTAGAAATGCGGGGTAAGACTGCGTACAATAGACCCTTGTGGTCCAGCCCTTCCCCGGACCCCGCGCATAACGAGAGCTTAGTGCACCGGGCTGCCTTTTTTTTTATAGTGGCAAAGAAAGAAAATAGTAAAATAAGTTTGATAGATAAAACATCACATCAAAGTTCTAATATTGAGTAGTTAAATGCTTGTGAAATTCTTTTGATTAGTAAATGCATGTGAATTCTTGAAAGTTGTAAAAGTTGCTTTAGATAATATTATTAGACGAATGGTGTCAAACACTTTGGGCTGTCCCAAAATGAATGACAGCCATATAAATTAGGATAGAGTAAGTAGGAAATTAAACCTGATCAGTTCTAAGATAGCATGGGATTACATGGCTAGATTGAATGTACTACATGCATGCGTAACTAAGCTGTTGAAGGGAGAAGGTTAATGACAAAAATTATTTCATTTCACAACTCTTTTGTTTCTCGGGTTCTTCAAATTTCTAGCAAATCCTTTACGACTAGGTGGCTACAATGGTCTAGCACCTGAAGCTTTAAGTTAAAGTTTTTTTCCAAGACCAACACAAGCAAAACAAAGTCCAGAGTATGAGTTCCATAGTTCCAATCTTCTTCAACAACTATCAAACCAAACACAACTCACCCATTTCATGGGTTCCAATGAAGTCCCCAACCAAAACATATAGTAACATATTAATAATAAAGCTGCATCCATGTTAAATGGATAAAGCAACTCCTATCAGTCCCGCCAATTTAGTGAAGAACTGAAGCAACTTTCTATTGGCTAGGGGGAATCTTTTTTTTTTTTAAAGAATAGGTCTTTCCTTTTTTTTTCCTTTTCCTTTTTCCATCATAAAACATCCGCAAGACTTCAAAACGGAAAGTAGACACTTGCCCTTATAAACCGGGTATTTGTATATTGAGCATAGCGGTTCTCTCTACCTTTACAAGGCGGGGATAAGGTCTGCATACACACTACCCTCCCCAGATCCCACTTGTGGAATAAAATTAGGTTTGTTGTTGTTGTTGTTGAGCATAGCTATCATCTTTCCACGATGAACGTAGTGTCCCAACAAAGAATTACAGCAATATTCGCCACATCCAATACCATGGAATGTGTTCCTCGTTATTCTATCGTATAATGGTGGTACAGTATATTATAACATTAAGCATTGATCATTGCCAAAATGTAGTTCATTTTGTCATTGTAGATAGTAGTGTCCATTCCTTTGTATCAATGAGATGATGGAAATACCACTATTTGGTGTAAAATGTTTTAACCTTATACAAGTTATTAAGATTCCAAATAATGGCTAGTACAAGACCAAAAGGACAGAGAGGTGGCACAAGTTATTCCTATAGACACGCATAAAGGACCAATTTCCAGCTTTCAGATGACTCAGTTTTAAAATTAAAAAAATATTGCAAAAAGGGTACTCAGCAACATTAGCATTCATCTTGCTATGCTCGGGTAGTTAAAGGGTATCTATTCCAAAGTTATAGGGCTCG
Organism: Nicotiana tomentosiformis; assembly: GCF_000390325.3. NCBI lineage: Eukaryota > Viridiplantae > Streptophyta > Magnoliopsida > Solanales > Solanaceae > Nicotiana > Nicotiana tomentosiformis. The sequence continues at coordinate 117,391,691 of NC_090823.1, read as the reverse complement.
CAAGAACTATGATTACCTGTCAACACATTTCTGAAATATGAGTTCTATGCTAACCATTCTAATTCCAAAAACAATTAATCAAGAGTTTCTTTGTACATGCCTTTATTAATTATGGATTTGTGCAATACCAGATGTTCAGAATCACTTTTGCAATCAATCCTTACCAGGCTAACAGAGGCATGCAATGCATTGGAATAAGGCTGGGGCCAATCCAATTTAATCTCAACCTACCAAACCATCAATTTCACATTTCATTCCCACATTCTTTCTCGCATTGAAAGTCTAAAGTAAGAAGAACCAAACTTTCTCTGATTACAACGAAGCATGTATTCACCACAAATTCAACCACAGTACAGTAAGTACCAGCAGAACACAGAAGATCACAGGCCATCTCCATTTGTCTTAGTTTAGGCCATAGCTTTAATATTTTTGCACACTGTATATATGCATCTTAAAACATGTCAAATAATTAAGTCGATACCATTACCTGCTTGAAAAGGCATGTTGCTTTTCCCATAGATTTTGCTTTCTCCTTCAGTAGCAACTTCAGGGCATGATTGACCCGTCGACTGAGTAGAAGAGGAATCCTGATCTTGAAAATGAAAACCGAACTGTTCGGGATTTTGAGGACCAGGAAAAGTCAACCATTGTTGCATTTGTGGTTCTTTGCTAGTCCACCAGCTAGGTCTAACACTGATCGATGGGCCTGTTGAGACGCTACTAAGATCAGAGCCTTTTTGAAGCAAGTCCTGCATTCTGCTAATCATCTGTGACCTCGTTCAGAAACTGAAAAAGTCCCGAGTATCCATACCTTACACATTAGAGTATGACCTAAGCAGAATAATTGAAAGGTGAACTTCTCTTACCTTTATTTCAGTTCCAGCATACAAATAAAGTTTTACTCTTAAGACTTGACAAACTAAGTAGAGTGTCTATTTATAATTTTGACCTCAATTTACCATGTTAACTTACATTAATGCTATATCAATAATCATATTCATCAAGGATAGTTTACTTGAAGGGCAGCTTTAGCATAACTGGTAAAGTTGTTGCCATGTGACCAGGAGGTCACGGGTTAGAGCCGTGGAACCAGCCTCTTGCGGCTGCGTACAATGAACCCTTGTGGTCCGACCCTTCTCCGAACCCCCTCATAGCAGGAGCTTCGTGCACGAGGCCGCCCTTTATCAAGGATACTTTACTTCCAGCAAGAAAAGTGCAAATCATTCAACTTGAGCGTGCATATTTGTCCTTCTAAATAGTGGGTTGCTCTAGTGGTGAGCACCCTCCACTTCCAACCAAGAGGTTGTGAGTTCGAGTGGCCCCAAGAGCAAGGTGGGGAGTTCTTGGAGGGAGGGAGCCGAGGGTCTATCGGAAACAGCCTCTCTACCCCAAGGTAGGGGTAAGGTCTGCGTACACACTACTCTCCCCAGACCCCACTAATGGGATTATACTGGGTTGTTGTTGTTGTTGTAAAGTCTCAACTTCGAATTATTTTTTTAGCAAAAAGTTAACAAAAATACTTACTATACAGCAGCCCTTCTAGTAAAATCTGAGGAGCAACCAACAAATGTATGATTTTGGTCTCGAGAAAGCATTATTTTGATAAAAGTACTTCAAAAAATAAGCAGTTTTTAGAAGCTTTAGCCAAACATACTCTAGAACAAGGGTAACAAATAAACATCAACGACATCTAAGCCTCAATCCAAACTAATTGGAGTTGGCTATACAAAACCTCAGTATCTATTTCACTCCATTTGGAACCCTTTAGAGTAACAAATCTAAGTATACAAAATTAAACATACAGTAATCTGAAAAAATCCCAAGATTTTGAAATACTAACATGCACCGAATTCAGACCCAAGAATCCACAACGAACCCCAAAATAATCAACTTTAACCAATAAAAAAATACTGAAAATAGAAAGGCTAGAATAATATTATAGCAGCAGCAGATAAAAGAACCTTCTAGAGAACCTTGTAAATGACTCAGGCACTTGTTCCCTTCTTCAAAACCCCATATTTCAGCTTCTTTCTATCAAGCTATCCTTCTTCTTCTTCTTTTTGTAACAATTTTATTTTTGCTGCCGAGTTATTCGGCTTCTTGGACGACGATTTTTTAGCTGGAAACAAAGAGACAGGAAAACACAGAGGTTTTTTCTTTTCTTTTTTCACTACGTGGAAATGAAGAAGACTTTGGTGTTGTTTTCATTTTATATATTTACAGTTGATGTTTTCTTTCATCAACTTTGTTTGTCGTGTTGTGTGGTGTATAAAGGACTATTGTTCATGAATTTCTTATTAAAATAATATCCAGATGATAATTTAGTAGGGTACGTTTGGATTGGCTTTTAAGTTTTTTTTAAAAAAAAATTTAGTGTTTGATAAAGTTAAAAAGTGTATAAAATAAATTAAAAACGGCTTAAAACAAGTCAAAAGTTTAACTTATTATTTTTTATTTTAAAAATTATTTTTACTGAAAAGTCACTTTTTTAAGCCAGTCCAAACGGGCTTACAATTAAGTTTGATTTATGAGATAAGGTGAGATATTCCAGAATTAAATTTATATTTTATTTTATTGAAGGTATTAACTATTTTCAGGATTAATTTATACTTCAAATTTGGTATTATTTATCCCACCTAGGAGGTAAAATTATTAATATTGAGATAAGTTATCTTGGGATAAAAGTAAAATTTGACCATATTAGCCCCTCAGCCATGTTCGTTGTAATTCTATAGTATACAACAACAATAAACTCAGTGAAATTTTACAAGTGAAATTTTAGGAGAATAGAATGTACGCAATATTGACATTATTCTGAAAGGCAAAGAAATTATTTTCAATAGACGCTCGGCTTAAAAAAAGGGGAAGAAACGGTGACAACAAGTCATTTGTAATTTTATATGTTTGGACTATAAAATGCATTAGTGCTTTCTGTCACTGCTGGAGCGAAATACTTAAAATCTAAAGACGGTTAAACATTATGCAATAACAAATTGAATTAGTTATTAGAAATTTTATTAAAAAAAGAAATGATTCAAATGTATCTAATTTACTAAAATAACCAAGGTTAAAATTGAAAACAAAAGATTTATCCAAGTTTATCTAGTTTTTATATAAATGAACGATTCACTTTTTATTTATTTAATTATTTCGAAATTTATTTTGGATTAACTATTGATGTGATGATTTAATTGTTGTCTTGCCTAACAACGGCGTTAGGCGTCATCACAACCTATAGTGAGATTTGGGTCTTGACAACCACAAATTCAAATATATAATTTATTCCCAATTTAACGTCCAATCTCTTGGTCAAAACTCAAAATACCATTTCTAGGTTTTCTTCCAAAATCCTACAATTTCTACCAATTTTCATATTAAAATCTATATATAATCCATGTATTTAACTCATAACAAGTGGGAATCACTTACCTCATGATTAGATGATGAAAATGGCTCTTCCAAATCGCCCCAAAATCGCCTTAGCATAAGAGAAATGAGCAAAATTCCCGATTTGCAACTTATATTCTGCCCAGGTCCTTCCTCTTCGCGATCGCGAAGGCCAACCAACCATGCCCAGGAAATCCTTCTAAGCGAACGCGAGGTACCACTTGCTATCGCGACCTTCTACCTTACCAACCTACGCGATCGCAAGCCAAGCTCCGCGAACGCGAAGGCCAAACCTTCCAACCTCAGACAAATACCTTCCGCGATCGTGAACTCCCTCACGTGATCATGATGAGCAACCCTCCAAGCCCGGCTACCATGTTAATGCATCGCAAAGAATAAATTCTTCCCCAGCTCTAACAACCCTTCGCGATCGCAAAGCACACTTTTGACACCAGAAACCAACAACAGCAAAGTAAAGGGAATTGGTCCGAAACACAGTCGAGGCCCCCGGATCCCGTTCAATCATACCTTATCCAATTTACCCAAGGGATCGAAACGCCACAAATTACATCAAAATCACGAATTGACGATCAAAATCCTTGTTTTAACTTTCAAACCTTCAAACTTCGTCGAACGCGTCTGAATCACACTTAGACATTCCATATCACAGCCAAACCACACACACAAGTTCCAATCAAAAAAATGAACCTATTCAAGGTCCCGAAAACACCGCCTAGAGTCTGATAACATCAAAGTACACTCCAAGTCAAACTTAGCAAATTCAAAAACTTTAAAAAATGCAAACTTTCGATAATAAGCTTCGAAATACTCTTGGACCACCCGATACTCACTCTGAGCATACGCCCACGTCTAAAATTACCTTACGAACCTATAGAAACTTTCAAATCCTGATTCTGAGGTCGTTTACTCAAAAGCCAAACATTTATCATCTCTTCCAACTTAAAACTTCCGAATTGAGAATTATTCTTCCAAATCAACTCTGAACTTCTAAAAAATGAAAACCAACTATGCGTGCAAGTCATAATACATAAAGTAAAGCTACTTAAGGTCTCAAACTGCTGAACGACATGATAGAGCTAAAAACGATCGGTCATGTCGTTACAACTTTTTATTATTTCCTTTCTTTAAAATGACTTAGAAATTATGATTTCTTGTATACTTGTTTAAAAAAATTTATTGCATTCGTTGTGCATATTCATCATAAACATGTCCTTAATGCAATGTGACTTCTGTTCTATAGGAAATAAAATATGGCATCCTCTTCGAATAGAGCTATTAATGAAAGTCAAGCTTATTATAATACTCCAACTCACCTTCAGGAAGGAGATGAGGAACCTTTGCCTAACTCAAATCATCCTCATGCTAGTGAATCTGAATTGGGCAATAACCCTAGAGCAATGTGTCATAGTTCTCCTATTATGACTCATCCAATTTAGTAGATGGCTAAGTTCTTTTTTTACTTGGATGGGACGATGTCTGACCCTGATGAAATAAATTATGACTCCTCCAATTCAGTAGATGGTTAATTCTTTTGTCACTTGACTGGGATGATATTTTTATGAATGAATTTTGAGAAGATGAGGAAATGGGAGGAGTTGAATAGGAAATCACTATTGATCCCATGGAAGATGAACCATGGCTTGGGCCGTTGGGCACATGAAAAGAGTCTTTGAACAACTAGAGGGTACAAATGTTCCCAAATTTAAGTATGATGTCTCTCTTTTACAAAAAGATGAATATGAAAAATACAAAAGTAAAACCCCTAGTGCTTACTTGAAATGACTTTGTGAAAGCATTTCGTACGAAATATGTCCCCAATGTCTATTGTGTTGTAAAGAAAAGGAGTTTTTGAATTTAAAGCAAGAAAGTATGTGTATCAAAAAATGTTTCTCATGATTTCTCGTTATGTTTGAGGTATTATTACTAATGAAAGAGACAAGTGTAGAAGATTGAAGAAGGTTTGAATGGTTCATTTGAAAATCTATGGCAATCTTGCAAACTTGAGGTTTTCTCAAGCTAGTTTCAGTTGCTCTCCTATAGGGTTGGGCATAATACCGACCGAACCGAGTAAACCATTTGAACCGAAAATTTCGGTTTATTCGGTCTCGATTTTTTGGATTATTCGGTCAGTTAACCCTTTATATATTTAAATAATTCGATGTTCGGTTCGGTTATCGATTTTAAGGGTTCGGTTTTTGGTTAAACTGAAAAAATGAAGTTTACTGATAGTGAGTAACTTTTAGTGATGTACAGTCCAAGACTCGGGGCAAATTAGATAGTTTTAACTACCATAGGAAGTGTTGTCAGTTGCAACAAAGCAAAAGACACAAGAGCTTGACGAGTAATTTAACTAATAATGCATTTATGACAAAATCTCATTCAACAGTATTACAATATTATATCAAAACTAAGTTTTAAAGGAGAGACACAGTTTGCACAATCTTCGATACCAGAAGTATTACATATTAATGCAAATAATGTAATACCTCACGGTGTATTATTAATTAACCTATCATTGTTTGGTTACAAATTTTGCCATGGCTTGAAAACCGAACAGATTAAAACCGAAACGAACATGAATAAACCGAATTGAACCGAAATTATTACAGTTCAGTTTTGGTTATTAAAATCATAAACCGAAAACCGAATAAACCGAACCGAACTTCTGTAAAACCGAATCGAACCGACCGACGCCTACCCCTACTCTCCTAGGAAGGAATTGACAAGGAAGAGGCTAGTAAAGAGAAAATAATTTTAGAATGGCTAATTCAGATTATAGTAGTTCATCTAAGAAGGGAAAGTTTGACTATTTCAAGACTGAAAGTGTTTAAAAATCATCACATTATAAGAAAAATATATCAAGTTTCTCTACGGCTAGTACTCCTAATTATGGTTAAGGCAGGACTCATATACCCACTTATGCATAATGTGTGGAAGAATTACTATAGTACTTGCAGAAGAGCTTCTGGTGCTTGTTTAAATTATGAAAGCCTGGATCATAAAACGAATTGTTGTTCTAATCCTAATTCTCTTTCTTCTACACACATGGAGGGATCAGCTCAAAAGCCTGTCACTAATCATTCTCAAGCAAATGGAGGTGCAAGATCTAGAAACATATAAGCAACAAGTTCAAGTTGAACTAATCAGGCTAGTGGGTCAAGAGCTATTGCATGAGTCTATTCTATAAGACAAAGAGATGATCAAGATGGTCGGTACGTGATTGTTGGTAAATTTCACATATTTGGCATATCTATTGTTACATTATTTGATCCTGGATCTGTAGACTAATAAGTGTAGATTTTGACCACATATTAGCACCTCTTTGCCTTTTGTTTTAGTCAGAAAGTATTGATTTATGTTCTCAAAACTAATGAAAGTGTAAAAACTGCAGGAATGTTGGAAGTTTGGGCTCCCATAATGAAATCCGACTCAAAAAGGAGTGTTCCGACTCACAAGGCAAGAAGGGGAGCAGAACTTAAGAAGTGCAGTCCGCGGAAGGATTTCTACGACCGTAGAAGAAAGTGCATATCACAAAATTCCCTTTGCGGCTGCAGAACAAGTGAAGAAGCCCAGCATAGTTTTAGCTAATATGTGGACCGTACATGATTTGTGTGGCCGCAGAATAAGGTCTGCACTGACAAATGATTCAAAGTTCAGAGAGTGTGCAAATGACCAAGACATGAAGCCTTGCCTGAAGTGCGAACCGCATAAGAATTGTGCGGCTGCAGAAGATATTTTGCAGTCGTAGACCAAAACTGTGCGGCTGCAGAATCTAATTCCTTGCAAGTTGAAGCAATCTACGGACCGCACATAGAATTGTGCGGCTGCAGAACCTCCCGAGGGGCATTATTATTAGCGAATTTTGGGCCATTATAAATATACGAGAATCATATTTTTAGGTCAAGTTTCGAAGTTTGAGCTGCTGTAGCCGTTGTATTTTGCTATTTTAGGAAGTTTGTGACTATTTTAGGGTTTAAACATCATATTTTATCATTTTAATCTTAGATTATGAGTTTATTTAGTATTTCTTCTTTGTTTTCTTCATTTTTCACTAGGAGTAGCTAGATTCTTACTAGGGTTATGACCCAACCCTAGTATGTAAACCTTATGGGTATTTAATTTAATGCTTGTTTATTGTTGGGTGTTGATTATTTAGCTTAATTTATGCTTTAATTTTAGAAAAACATTGATCCATGCCTTTTTGACTTGGTCTTTACTTAAGAGAGAGGGACGTAGTCTAGGATAACTTGGCTAACAAGGAATTGGGCTAATTAAGGGTTTGATTATCCTAATTAAAGGGTTCAAACTAGAGATAGTGAGAACCCAACTTGAGCTCATAGCAACTATTTAGCTTGATACCCATTTGGGCTTGAGAAAGCCAAATTGGGCAAAATCATTCTATGACTGAGAGGTATTGAGTGGGTAACGTAGAGTTGAGAGCTATAATACCTCCCAATCAACACCTAGGTTAAGGTCACATTCCTCGGTTTTTTAACTATTTGGAAAAACACCAAAAACAATCATTCGCTTTCTAGTTTATTCTCTTAGCTTAATATTGTTAGAGTAAAATTAGAATTAGAAATCAAAACTCTTTGTTTGAAAGTGAAATCTAGTTGTGTCATTTGCTTTCATTAAGTGTATACCCCTAACACCCATATTAAACTCCATGTGTAAATCGACCCCGACTCTTATTGGGTACTATTCTTCCAACGACCGTTTCCACTCACTATTGAGTGTGGATTGGACGTGGATCAATTTTTGGCGCTGTTGTCGGGGAGTTAAAACGGTATTAGATATATATTTGGGTTTGTTTTTAGAATATCTTCTTTTCTTTCTGTGTTACTAACTTATGTGAGAAATTTTAGGTATAACCATGGCAACAATGAGCTCGAAAATTTAACTTTGGGGGAATTGGATGAAAAGGAGGAGCAAATAGAGGAGGTACCTCATGATCCACAAGCCAATCGGAGAGGCCGGGTACCTCATGACAATGTGCTCGTTCCACCCCCACCTCCACCAAGAGCGGCTCCACACCAGATATTGCCCAACGAAGATTATGCCAGTGCAATAGTCACCCCCCTCCCGTATTAGGGCGGGCAACTTTCAAATAACCAATGTGATGCTCACTTTTCTTGAGCAACAGAGTTTCTTCACCGGTGCTCCAACTCAAAATGCTTACAAACATTTGAAGGGCTTTGTATATACATGTTAGGGGAGAAAGAAAATTAATGTCTCTGAGGATGTATTGAGGCTAATTCTTTTTCCCTTATCTCTACGAGGGAAAGCTTTAGATTGGTTGGAATGATTACCGAACCATTCAATTCACACTTGGGATGAGTTGGCGAAAAAGTTCATTGCTAAGTTTTTCTCTCCCGGGCACATGGCTATACTTCGAGATGAGATTTTGGCATTCAAGCAAGAGCCGGATGAACCACTACACGAGATATTGGAGTGCTATATAACAATGGTCAAGGAATGTCCCAACAACGATATGACGGAAAACATGATTCAACAAACCTTTTATCGTAGGATTAACACAACCAACCAACGTGTAGTAAATCAACTAGCTGGTGGGAACTTTATGACTACGCCTTATGCGGAGATGTGTGAGATTTTGGATAAGATGGCGGAAACGTCGTTGGTTTCGCAATCCCGGGCCAATGTTCCACAATGTTACCCGAATATGATCCACCTTCACAAAGAATTGCAAGACCATGGGCAAGCCATTACCGAATTGACAACTAGCGTGACTCAAGTAGCAAAAGCTCAAATAAACCGTGTGCAAGCTCCTAAACAAGTAAATGCTATGGAGGGAGTGAACATGATGGTGAACAAGAGGAGGACCAAGGGTCCACAAGTGCAAACTCGAGTGGAGAACTATGTGCAAGAATATGGTGATTTTGAGCAAGATGATTCCTATAATGAACAAGAAAAGGAAGTGCAATATGTGAATAATTTTTAAGGGCAAAGAAACAACTTCCAATGCCCAAGCCAATAACAATGGCTACCACAAAACAATCAAGGCAATTGGAATTCTAACAATCAAGGAAATTGGAATTCTAAAAGTCAAATGGGGCAAATCTCTCAAGCTCTAAATTCTCGTCCTAAGGAGGCATTACCAAGTGACACGGTGGTAAACCCAAAGGGTGGTAACAATACGGGGTATGCCATGGCGGTTATGACAAGAAGTGGAAGAGGCGAAAATGTACCCACCTCAAGTAAAAGGCAACTTGTTGATGATGATCAAGTGATGCAAGAAGAAGAGGTCCCGAACAATGTTGTTCAACCTAATGAGGAAGTTTAGATTGATATTGATGATAGTATAGAAGAGAATCACAAGGAGGTGAACCCGTCTACGGAACACATTGTTGATATACCGGAACTGGTAGTGCAAAAGGCTAAGGCACCATTGCCTAAGCGTCCACCTCCATATCCTCAAAGACTTGCCAAGCAAAATGGTGAGAACCAATTCAAGAAGTGCATTCAAATGATGAAGAGTCTTTCAATCAATGTACTATTGGTTGGAGCTTTGGAACAAATGCCCGATTATGCAAAATTTATGAAGGATCTTTTGACCAAGAAGAGGTCGATGAATTTCAAAACCATCAAAGTCACTCATCAAGTGAGTGCAATTGTGCATTCAATGGCTCCTAAGTTGGAAGATCCCGGTGGTTTCACGATTCCTTATACAATTGGAAGTGTCGAGTTTGCTAAAGCTTTTTGTGATCTTGGGGCAAGCATCAATTTGATGCCCTATTAGGTTTTCAAGACTTTGGGAATTGGACAACTAAGACCTACCTCTATGAGATTGCAAATGGTCGATCGTACCATGAAAAGGTCGTTGGTGTGATTGAAGATGTTTTGGTCCGGTGGATAAATTCATTCTTCCGGCGGATTTTGTCATTCTAGATTGTGAAGTTGATTATGAAGTATCAATTATTCTTGGGAGACCTTTCCTTGCTACGGGTAAGGTACTTTGTGATGTTAAAGCCGGAGAACTCACTTTCTGGGTTGGTGATAAAAAAAGTGGTATTTCTGTGTGTGTAAGTCCATACGGCAACCAAATAGCAACGAGGTATGTTCTTTTGTGGACTTGGTGACCGATGTTATTATTGAATAAACAAGTGCTACAATCAATGTTGGTGATATGTTGGAGGTCGTCTTGCTCAACTTTGATGATGATGAGATGGATGGCTTCATGGAATATGTGAACTTTTTGTAAGGAATGGGGTCGTACAACTATGCACCTCGGAAATTGTCCTTGGATCTTGAAAATAAGAAGACTCTTCCTCCAAAGCCTTTGATTGAATAGCCACCTGTCTTGGAGTTGAATCCATTGCCTCCACATCTTCGGTATGAATTTCTTGGTCCTTGTTCTACTTTACCGGTTATTATTTCCTTTTGTTTGACTAATGTATAGGTAGATTCCACATTGGCGGTGCTACAAAGGAGGAAGAAGGCTATTGGGTGGACTTTGGCGGATATTCGGGGGGATAAGCCCTGAATTTTGCATGCATAAGATCAAGTTGGAAGATGACACCAAACCATTTATTGAACATCAAAGGAGACTCAATGAGGCTATGCAAGAAGTTATCAAAAAGGAGATTATCAAGTTGTTTCATGTTGGGGTTGTCTACCCCATCTCCGATAGTTCATGGACTTCTCTGGTTTAATGTTTCCCAAAGAAGGGGGCATGACGGTGGTCAATAATGAAAAGAATGAGTTGATTCCTATAAGAACGGTGACCGGTTGAAGGGTATTTATGGACTATCGCAAGCTCAATAAGGTCACAAGGAAGGATTACTTTCCACTTCCTTTCTTAGATTAAATACTCGATAGATTGGCCAGCTGTGCTTTCTATTGCTTTCTTGATGGGTACTCGGGCTACAACCAAATTCTCATTGCCCCAGAAGATCAAGAGAAAACAACCTTTACATATCCCTATGGTACCTTTACTTTCAAGCGGATGCCATTTGGTTTGTGCAACGCACCGACAACTTTTCAAAGGTGTATAATGGTTATTTTCACGGACATGGTGGAGAACTACCTTGAAGTTTTCATGGATGACTTCTCGGTGGTTGGAGATTCTTTTGATGATTGTCTTGCAAATTTGGACAAAGTGTTGTCTAGATGTGAAGAAACCAATTTGGTTCTTAATTGGGAGAAATGCCATTTCATGGTCGAGTAAGGCATTGTCCTTAGCTATAAAATTTCAAAGAATGGAATTGAAGTTGACAAGGAAAAGATTGAAGTGATTTCTAAGCTTCCACCCCCAACTCTGGTGAAGGGTGTGCGGAGTTTCTTAGGCCACGCGGGTTTTTACCGGCGCTTCATCAAAAATTTCTCTAAGGTGGTAAACTCGTTATGCAAGCTTCTTGAGAAGGATGCCAAGTTTAATTTCACTGATTATTGCATGAGAGCTTTTGAATTGTTGAAGCTCAAGTTGACAACTACTCATATCATCACCGCTCCAAATTGGATTGTGTCTTTTGAACTCATGTGTGATGCAAGTGACGTAGCGGTTGGGGCTGTTTTGGGGCAATGCATTAACAAGATGTTTCCATCCAGCTAGTAAGACCATGAATAGTTCTCAACCTAACTACACTGTTACGGAGAAAGAGCTCCTTGCTATTGTGTTTGCCATTGAGAAGTTCTGCTCGTACTTGATGAGTGCCAAAGTTATTGTCCACACATATCATGCGGCGCTTCGTTATCTTATAAGCAAAAAGGACTCCAAATCTCGGTTTATGAGATGGGTGCTCTTGTTACAAGAATTTGACATTGACATCCAAGATAGAAAAGGTAGTGAAAACCAAGTGGCAGACCACTTGTCTTATTTGGAGGAGGAGGGGAGACCGCATGATGGCCTTGAAATCAATGACTCATTCCCCGATGAGCATCTCTTGGCAATTTCAATAAAAGAGGTACCATGGTTCGCGGACTTAGCAAATTTTCTTGTGTGTGGAATTATTCCGGATGAGTTCTCTTCAAGCCAAAAGAAGAAGCTCAAAAGGGATTGTCAAGATTATTATTGGGATGAACCATACCTTTTTCGAATTTGTACGAATGGGGTGATTAGGAGGTGTGTGCCGAAAGAAGATCAAGGTGATATTCTTGGGGATTGTCATTCTTCGCCATATGGTGGTCGTCATGGTGGAGCAGGAATGGCCGCCAAAGTGCTTAGTTGCAGTTTCTATTGGCCCACTCTTTACAAGAACGTAAGTGAGTTATTGAAAAGATGTGATGAATGTCAACGGGCCGGTGGAATCTCAAAGAAAAATGAAATGCCTCTAACAACCATTTTGGAGATTGATATTTTCGATGTATGGGGCATTGACTTCATGGGCCATTTTGTGAGTTCTGGTGAAAACGCCTACATCTTGGTCGCGGTGGATTATGTGTCCAAATGGGTTGAGGCCGTTGCTTTACGTACTCCACGTGCAATTATAAGCGATGAGGGATCACACTTTTGCAATAAGGCTTTTGACACTTTACTTAGAAAGTATGGTGTTACTCATAAAATCACGACTCTCTATCACCCACAAGCTAGTGGGCAGGTGGAAGTATCCAACCGGAAGATAAGAGTATCTTGTCCAAAACGGTGAATACTAATCGGACGGATTGGTCCAAGAAGTTTGATGATGCATTATGGGCTTATCGGAAGGCTTACAAAACACCTATCTGAATGTTGCCATACCGGTTGGTGTTCGAAAAAGCTTGTCATCTTCCGGTGGAACTAGAGCACAAGGCAATGTGGGCTCTAAAGAAGTTGATTCTTGATTGGGATGTAGACGCTAACTTGAAGGTTGCACATTTGAATGAATTGGATGAGTTTTGGTACCATGCTTATGCGAATTCGTCCTTGGACAAAGAAAATATGAAATATCTTCATGACAAATACATTTGGAACAAAGAGTTCAAGGTGGGTGATCTTGTATTGTTGTTCAACTCGAGGTTGAGGATGTTTCCCGGGAAGCTAAAGTCTAAGTGGAGTGGTCCTTTTGAAATTGTGGATGTGACACCTTTTGGTGCATTAGACTTAAAGAACAAACACAATGAAGTATTCTAAGTCAATGGTCACCAGGTGAAACATTATTTGGGCAAGGTTGAAGATAGCCACGTGTTGGCAGTTATTCAATTTATTTGAGGGTTTTCTGTGTCGTGCCGCGACGTTAAATCAGGCTCTTCTTAGGAAGAAACCCATGTTCTTTTCCTTTTTCTTTTGTAATTAGGTATTATTTAATTTCTAACTTGATCTGAAGTGTGCTACAGGGATGAGTGTGAATTACAAGAAAGGTGGATGAAAATATGGCTAAGTGTTCAAAAGAATGTGGACCAGACTTTATTTGTGCGGACCGCACATTTCTATGTGCCATAGCGGAAGAGCATTGCGGTCGCACATTTCTCTTTCGGACAGCACATTTGAAATGTCAAAAATACTAACTCTATGAAGTTTAAGCTTGTCAGTGCGGAGGTTGATCTGCGACCGCACGTGAATTCTGCGGCCGCACTTGAAAATGTGCGGACCGCAGATAGAGTTCTGACATGAGGCCCCCAGGTAAAAGAGTGTGGACCGCACTCGTGTCTTTCCCCTTCTGAAAGTGTTTGGTATAAATAGAACAGTAGGGCTCATTGAACATTTTTCCCTCTCTGATCAAAACAGTGTTACTCTGTTAAATTTCTTGGATCTTTCAACTGTCTACACGCACAACCACCTCGATTAGTCACTCATTGCACTCACTCTATCTGGTATGCTTCAATTTCATGTTAACTTTTTGTGTTAGTTTAACTTGTAGATTTTTAGTTCTTTTTAGGCCATCTGTTATTAGAGTTCCATTATGTGTACATGTGGGGTAGATCTGGACTGGGTAACCATGATACATGCTCTAGTGGGATTGGGTTAGTGTAATTTCATATTTTTACAATGTTGCCATGTCTATTTGTGCAAGAAATTGAAAAAAACTCTAAGGTGAAAAAGTTGCATGCTCGTAATTATTTTTGAAATCTGCGGCCGCACTTGAAATTGTGCGGTCCGCAGATTCAGATTTTTGGCAAATCAGTAAGGAAGGAATCTGTTGCCGCAAGTCAAAATGTGCGAACCGCAGAGTTCCTCTTGCGGCCGTAGAATAGCCCATTCTTTGTCATTAGAAAGTCTCTATTTTTTAAACTCAGAAGTGCGACCGCATGTCAAAATTGTACGGACTGCAGATTTTCCTTTGCGGCCATAGATTGGCCATTTATCTGTCATCATAGAATTCACATTTTTTGACTGAGAAATGCGGCCGCAAGCAAAAATGTACGGACCGCACTTCCCTTCTGCGGCCGCACAACAAAAATATGTGGACCGCAGATCCCTTATCCTGCAGCCATGTATTAACTTCATAACCCCACTGAGTCCAATTGTTTCTCCCTTACCCACATGAGTCATGTATCTGTTGAACAATGAATTGCAACCAACAATCTTCTCTGCTTTGATACAGACAATGGTTCGATCAAGAGGCTGAGGAGTTGGAGAGTGCTAGCCAGGCTTTTGAGCCATCAGTTACACCAGTCCCTAAGGCACAGGTTATAGATGAGATTCCCGATGATGGTAGAGGGGGAGATGCTACAGCTACAGGTCTGAAGAGGTCAAAGAAGAAGGAGGTATGGAAGGATCGATTTGTCAGCTTGGCTGCCTTCACTAGTTTTCGTATATGGTGCCAGTGAGGTCATTGAATCTTGAGCGATAGTTTCTTTTGAAAGATTTGGAGACATACAACCCGACAATATTAATGCAGTTCATAGAACGAAAGGGTTGGATGTGGTTCACCGAGAGAGTGAAAGATGCGAAAGAATACCTCCTCCGAGAATTTTATGCCAATGTTGCTCATATCAAGAAAGGGATGAAGGTGACCAAAGGACGCAACCTCAAGGTGAGGTTTGATCAACATACGCTAAATGTGTACTTGGGTTTCGAGGATGTTGAACCAAAGTATTATCTGGAGAAGTGCGCACTGAAGAAGGAAGTTCGACCTTGGTTGACTGAGATTCTAGCACCACCGGGGCCACCACCACCATGGATTAGTGATGGGGTTCCCATTCACAAGAGCACTTTGAGTTTTGAGGCGAAGGGGTGGCAAACCTTTATTTGTAGCCGATTGGATCTATGCCAAAATGAGACTCACCTTCCTATTCGTCGAGCAGTTCTTGTGGCTTCCATCATGGTCGGGTACCCAATCAATGTGGGTGTCTTGATGTCGGCCAACATTTTATTGATTGCATGGCAGGACAGCTCGGCCTACCCTTATCCTAATACTATCACAGAGTACCTCACCGATGAAAAGGTAGAGCCGAGAGATTTTGACACCAAGGCGAAGGCGAAGAAACCCTTCGATTGGTATTCACTGATGGATGCAAGCAACCCAAAGAAGAAAGTCCATCCTTCTACCACCACAGGCCAGTCTGATGAGCCAACAGTGGTAGCTTCTAAGACATCTGATTTTCCATCCACCTTTGCTGATCCTTCTTCCAGTGTCGTTGTTATGCCTCCGCCATCATCCTCAGCTCCTACCACAGCTCTGAGGTCAGTTCCCATACCCACTGTTCCACTATTTGCGCTGCGAGTCTCCCAGATATTGGCGAGCCTTAACAATTGGATAAAGATAGCTACTGCAAAGTTGTCTGACTTGTCCAGTACTGTTGCAGCGCAGTCCACTTCATAGGCACCATAGGCTCCTTCTGACATTGATGAGACGCTAAAGAAGATTCTGAACAACCAGAAGACTATCATGGAAACATTGGTGCAGCACGGGTCAGTTATTGAGGAGCTGGGAAAAGAAGTAAAGCAGATGAGGAAGTCCCAGGTAAGCAAGAAATCAGTAGACAAGCTCCGGAGGGAGGTGACTAGACTTGCTGCAGCTGGAGACCTTCTATTTGATATGCTGCTTGACCCGTACTAGTCCGCCCCAGATCCTTCAGTATCATCTGCACTGGTAGCACCAGCTAGCCAGTCTGACTAGCCAGGCCTTGTTGCTGACACTGCTGAGGCAGTGCGTGCGATGTTCGACAACCCAGCCACACCAGGATCCAAGATAATGTGTATACTACCAAGGGTCGACTGACGTGAACCATAGATGCATCTATTTCCACAGGATGGGAGAATATTCTACGAACTCCGATTAACGGCTACTACAAGAATAATACTCAAAGAGGCATAATATCCACTAACTGTCAAGTAATCTGCCGAAACTCAAAGTTATAAAGCTCAGTCTTTACAAATCATTTATCCAATATCAAATATAGCTCAAGAAATTAAACTAGCAAGTTTAGTACAAATAATAAAAGTAATACATGGTAAGGTCCTAACACTACCCAGACATAAGCATGATTTTTAGCTACATACGAACTCCCGTCACATCGTGCGCACGTAGCACCCAATATTATTAGAAAATAATCAATTATAGCACCTACGGGAAAAATTCCCTCTTACAAGGTTAGGCAAGAGACTTACCTCATTTTCAAGTTCTCTTCCCGTCCACAATTCACACTAAAGCCTCAAATCGGTGCCATGCAAATCCGAAACTAGCCAAATGTTGTATAAATTAATCAATATATGCTCAAAAGTTTATAATTTAACTATTAGAGTAATTACCCAACTCAAATTGGAAGATTTCTAAAATTCACCCACGTGCCCGAATTTCAGAAATTTTTGTAAATAAAAGTTACCCATAACACACGAACGCAAATATATAATTTTTACTCAATTCTATAATCATTTTCGTGGTCTAATCTCATTTTTATCAAAACCTAGGTTTTCCAATAAAATCCTAAAATTCTCAAAATTTAAATATTAAAATCTACCCATAATCTATGTATTAAACTAACATTGGGTAAAGATTACTTACTTTATGATATTCGATGAAAAAACCCCTTCCGAGAGCCCCAAAATCGGCTAAGGGAAATGCAAATGAGAGAATTTAGCCTAAGTCCCGTTTTTAAAACAAGTCACTGCCCATATTTTCCTTCTTCGCGATCGCGACAATAGCCTCGTGATCGCGAAGGCAAAGCGGCCAAGAGCTGAAAAACTTTACATCGTGAACGCGACCAGAGTCTCGGGAACGCGAAGGCTTGCCTGCCCCGCCCTACGTGAACGCGAGGGCTTCTTTGCGAACGCGAAGACTAACAGTGTTCTACCCCCCACCCCAAGCTCGCCTAACTCTTCGCGAACACAGACCTCTTCACGTGAATGCGAAGACCAGTTGTAACGACCCGACTTATCATTTTAAGAATTAACACTAAGATTAGTGTTATTGATATATACCTTGTGGTATTTTGTTGGGTTGCGGATGTGTTGTAGGAGTTATTTTGGTGTTACTCTGGCAGGTGGTTAGGCTCAATTACAGGGGAGACTCTACCAAAATTTCTAAAAAATTTGGGAGTTAGAAAAAAAAAAGAATTCGGGAGATTGATATGTGCGAAAGAAGAGATAAATTATGTTATATATTTGAGGGTGAATAATCCTAAGCGGGGAAGAATGTAACACCCAAGAAAATTTTTGAATTACTTCCACACTATTAAGAAAGCTGATGCGTGCGTAGGCACGAGTTGCTATAGCCGGTTGAGACTAAAACCTTGCGTTGTTGTGAAAATTGAGCCTTTTGAAAAGGTTTAGAGTGTAAGAAATTAGTCTTAAAGTTAACAAATATGGAAAAAAAAAATCTCAAATGAGATAGTGTTGTCGGGCTTATCTCAAATGCGGTAGCGTGAAATCTACTGTGAGTATATGTGTAAAAGTAAAATCATCAATTTGATAACCTCAGAATAATTCTTAGAACGTTCGAGGACGAACGTTTGTTTAAGAGGTAGAGAATATAACGACCCGACTTGTCATTTTAAGAATTAACGCCTCGTTCAGTGTCTTAAGGTCTCGAATAGTTTCGGAACATGTATTATGACCCGCGGGTGTGGTCGAGTTTGATTTACTCAAGATTCAAAAATTTAATTAAAAGAGCAATTCTTATTTAGAAGCTTAAATGGAAAGAGTTGACCGCAGAGTTGAATTTTGAGAAAACGACCCCGGAATAAAATTTCAAGGATGGCAATAGCTTTGTATGATTATTTCGGACTTAGGCGTATGTTCGGATTTAGATTTGGAAGTCCGTAGGACAATTCGACACATTTTGTCGAAAGTTGGAAAATATAAGATTTTGAAAAAGTCCGACCGAAGGGTGAATTTTTGAAAACGAAGTCGGATTTTGATTCCGCAAATGGGAATAGCTCCATTATGTCAATTATGACTTATATGCAAAATTTGAATTCATTCCGGATTGATTTGATACGTTTCGGCGCAAAATATAGAAGTTGAAAGATTTAAAAACTTATAATTCGATTTGATGCGCGATTCATAATTTTGGCGTTGTTTCGTGTGGTTTGAAACCTCGACTAAGTTTGTATTGTATTTTGGGACGTGTTGGTATATTTGGTTGAGGTTCCGAGGATCTCGGGTAGATTTCGGAAGGTTAACGGATCAATTCAGACTTGAAGAAATGCTGCTGGAATTTCTGGGCAGCTTGCTGTTTTTTTCGCAATTACGTGAGAAGTACTGCAGGCGCGTGAACAGTATCCGCAGGTGCGTGAACAGTGACCGCAGGTGCGAAACTGGGCAGCAACATAAGGACCAAAAATCAGTCACTTTGTCATTTTAGATTGAGATTTTGGAGCTTGGTGTTTGGGCAAATTTGGAGGAGTTCTTCACGACTTTGACTTGGGTAAGTGTTCTATATACTAAAGTGTTTATATTTCATGAATCCATGATTATATTCATCATTTAATTCGGATTTAAATGGGGGAAATCAAAATTTTTGCAAAATCTTCCAAAAACGAATATTTAAGATTTGGAGGTCGAGTTGTTATTGGAAATCGATCAAATTGGTATGGTTGAACTCATATCGTAATAGGTGTTCGTATTTCGTAAAAATTATGTCGGGTTCCGAGAGGCGAGCCCCGCGTTGACTTTTGTTGACTTTTTGGAATAAAATTTTAAGTCGACGTATTATTATCCGGAATTGTTTCCGATGAATTTTATTGAAGTTATGCAATTAATTTGGATAGATTTGAGCAGTCCGGAGGTCAATTCAAGAAAGAAGGCAATTTTGGAATATCGGCATAACTTCAAAAGGGTAAGTGTCTTGCTTAACCTCGAGTGAGGTAATTACCCCTTAGGCATCGAGCTTTATGTGCCATTTGTGAAATGTAAAAAGCCGTGTATGCAAGGTGACGAGTACGCACTCGGCTTATATGTGTAAATTTTATTGAGTTAAAGTTTTGAGCATATTGTGTGATAAATTGGATAATTATTGGTATATATTTAATCATCTATTTATCGTGTCTAAATTCTTGTTGTTGTTGAATCTGTTGTTATATGACAATTTGATGTGATTGTTACTTGATTATTTATGTAATTACGTGAATTTGTTGGTGTGATAATTATTGAAATTTAATTTCATTATGAATTTTTCCTCTGCAAATAATTAATTAAATGAGCTTAAGAAGAGGTGTTTATATAATTATTGAAAATTTGAATTTAATGAAGACTTTGCTTTATATTGAGTAATTTCTATCTCTACTGATTATTTTTGGGCGTTGTACACATTGTGTGAAGCTTTTGGCAATTTGTTGTGAAATTAATTGACTTGGTTGTAGCTTTGGAATTGGGTTGTGGCCATTGAGTAAATTGTGATATGAATTGATTTTGTTATGTTGCCGTGATAATTTCTCGTGTAAATTATTGTGTTGTGTTAATTATTATTTTGAGGATATAAGGGTGGTATTTCACCATTGATATTATGTGGGTATAAGGGTGGCATTTCACTGTAGTTGTGTTTGTTGGAATATGGTCTTGGCGGAGCGATAAGGGTGGCTATAGGAGCGATAAGGATGTCAATAGGAGCGATAAGGGTAGCTATTGATATGGTCTGGGAGGAGCGATAAGGGTGGCTATAGGAGCGATAAGGGTGGCAATATGAGCAATAAGGGTGGCTATTGGTATTGTCTGGGCGGAGCGATAAGGGTAGCTATAGGAGTGAAAATGAAATGTGGGCACGAGGTGCCGTGAGTGAATAATGAGGATATTTAGCATGTGAATTGTCCGTGCAATTGTGATATGAAACGTGGGCACGAGGTACTGTGATGAAACGATAATGATATTTGGCACGTGAATTATCCGTGCAGTTGTGATATGAAATGCGGGCACGAGGTGTCGAGAAAATATGATAATTTAATTATGGTCACGAGGTGCCGTGAAAATATTAAAAATGGGCGAGACCTGTATTTATGAAAATTATAAAAATGGGCCGAGACCCGTAGTTTTATGATTTTTAAATGAGGTGTCACATGGTGACTCTTTAATCGAAAGAATTATATTCAAAATATTTATTTGAAAGGATTTTTATTCAAGAAGAATTATATGAAAGAATTGTATTTGAAAGATATTTATTCGACGGAATTATATTTGAAACAGAGTTTTATTCGTAAGAATTATATGTGCAAGATATTTAATTAAAGAACTTGATTTAATTGGGTGTAATTGTATTTATTAATTATTGAGCGATATTAAATGGTGATTTTATTGTCTTACTATGCATATTATTGGTTGTTTTATGTTGCCTTGATGTTATTTTTTCCTATTATTTTATATATTATATTGCACAGGTTATTAGACTAGTGACTGTCTTGACTGTACCTCGTCTCTACTCCATTGAGGTTAGTCTTCATACTAACTGGGTACCGACCGTGGTGTACTCATACTACACTTCTGCACATTTTTGTGCAGAGCCAGGTATTGGAGATATCGGACTTGAGCAGAGTTAAAGCGGGATCGTAAGGATTCAAGGTAGAGCTGCTTGTACATCGCAGTCTCTTGTGATCTTTTCATTTCATTGTACTGTTAATTTGTAATTAAACAGTATTACATATTCGATCCTCGTTATCATTCCATGTATTCAGTTAGAGTTCGTGACTCAGTACTACCAGTCTTGGGACGTTGTATTTTTTTATATTTGTTCCGTTGTTAGTTTTGATTACTTATTAAAAAAATGGCTTCAAAAATGTACGTGAAATCGGCTTACCTAGCCTTAGAGACTAGGTGCCATCACGACGCCCCCGGTGGAATTTTTGGGAAGTGACAAGTTGATATCAGAGCTCTAGGTTCATATGTTCTACGAGTCACGAACGAGTCAAGTAGAGTCTTGCGAATCGGTACGGAGACGTCTGTACTTATCTTCGAGAAGCTACAGAACTGTTAAGAAATTTCCATTTCTTTCATTCTTGTCGTGCGAAATTTGTTGAATTTGAAATTTGAACCTTTGTATCTCAATTCTCTCACGGATGGTGAGGACACGTGCTATCGGGTTAGCTGAGCAGACATCCGCACATACTGCTAGGGCTGTAAGAGGCCGGGGCCGAGGTAGAGGTCAAGGAAGGGCATGTGATGCCACTAGAGCACCTGTCAAAACAATAGTTGAGGAGCCACCAGTAGCTCCAGTTGGGGGACAGGTACCAGAAACACCTGTTGTTACCCCCGGACTTCAGGAGACCTTAGCACAGTTCCTGAGTATGTTTGGTATATTAACTCAGGCGGGATTGATCTCTGTTGCACCAAATATTTTGCAGATTGGGAGAGTAGCTCAGACTCCTACCACAACTTCAGAGCAGTAGGTTCACGTTGGTTAGATTCTAGGTGTAGTACCGGTACAACTTGTTATTCCGGTTCGGCCTGAGGTCAGGCCAGAAGCATCAGAAGAAGAACAAAAGAGACTTGAGAGGTTTAAGAGGTATAGTCCACCTACTTTCAGTGGCACAACTACAGAGGATGCCCAAGGATTTCTAGATTGTCATTGTATTCTCCGCACCATGTGTATTGTGGAAGTGAGCGGAGTTGCCTTTACTATATTTCAACTGCCAGGCGCAGCGTATCGGTGGTGGCAAATCTATGAAGAAAGTAGATTAACGGATGCAACACCAACAACTTGGGCTCAATTTTTGGAAATGTTCTTGAAAGAGTTTGTTCCTCAGACTCTCCGAGATGCTTGGCGCACAGAGTTTGAATGGTTGCGTCAGGGCACTATGACAATGTCACAATATGCTATCAGGTTCAGTGAGTTAGCCCGTCATGCACCTATCTTGGTTCCTACAATCAGAGAGCGGGTCTGTAGATTCATTGAGGGGCTCGATTATGATATTAAAATATGTATGGCTCGAGAGTTGCAAACCGATACTCCATTTAAACAAGTAGTGGAGATTGCAAGGAAGATTGAGGGTGTTTTAGGCGAGGAAAGAGAGTCTAAGGAGGCCTAAAGGTCTTGAAGATCTGGAGGTTTTAGTGGATTTTACTCTTCAACTAGGACCCATTATAGCGGAGGCTCGAGCAGTCGGTCAGCTCAGTCCGCACATCAGATTACTCGGGGTGCTCCAGTTTACAGTGCACCACTGATACGAGATTCTTACAGTGGTTATTCCAGTTATCCGGCACAGACTCAGTATGATCAGCCGCGACCTCATAGGGATTGTTATGAGTGTGGTGATACTAGGCACATCATGAGAGATTGTCCCAGACTTGGGAGGGGTGGATATCATCAGAGCACTCCGACTACGAGCTTGATTCCAAATAATACTCCATATGCACAGTCAGCTAAGCATGGAGGACATGCGGGTAGTGGGCGCCTAAGAGGTGGAGGCCCGACCCGTTGATATAATCGCTATGTTTTGGCTGAGGTCGATACGCCAGATGGTGTCGTTACAGGTACGATCCCGAATTATTATAAAAGAATATTTTCCCTTAGTTTGATTTGGATCTGAATATTGAGATGATTCCTCCTATTATGCTCCGCTTATGGGTGAGCTTCGTAAATTTGTGACCCACTTATATGCTTATCCCTGTTGGGAGATTTAAAGATGTGAGCCCGTAGCTGTCATTTTATTTTTGTACACCATTGAGGGCTATAAGTCCAAAAGTAATTTTTATTATTCATTACAGTGGGTTTAATGTGTTTCGGAATAATTGATTCCAATTTTAATGAATTATATGCCCTACCGGTATGAGGGTTCATTATATGTTGTGAAAACTGTTTATGAAATATATTGAAAAGAATAAAGAAAGGAAATTGAAAATTTCAGTTGGCACAATGTGCAACATAGTTGTGATTCGGAGTTGAGGACGAGATCCTCGCATTTTTACATGATGTAAAATATTTAAACCGGGCTGCAAGCCGCGGTGGAAGTTATGTAAGGACGAGGTCCTTATGGTGAAATATTTATGAGTTTAAAATTCCCCCTTTGTGAAATTTAATTTGTACAATAGTATTAATATGGAGTCATGCATGTTAGGCTTATTTGATAATTCTTGTATATTTTTATGTTCATATTCAGGCATTTTTGTGTTGTAAACGTTGAGTTTGAGCCGATGAGGTGAGTGCCTAGGTGGCGTTAAATGTGACTCATTAATCCGAGTAAGTAATCATGAGGTCTTCATGCCTCACATTCTGTTGTCAGTGTTGTGAAAATTTGAAATGAGGTAGTGGTTAAAATGAGATTAATTGATGATGTTGGAATTAATTATGAACAGCTTTTAAGACCAGAGCTGTGGTGATGAGCATACATATGATATGCTTCATGTCCTGATATCGTTATGATAATGCAATGCTGAGATTAGTGTTATTGATATATACATTGTGGTGTTTTGTTGGGTTGCGGATGTGTTGTAGGAGTTATTTTGGTGTTACTCTGGCAGGTGGTTAGGCCCAATTACAGGGGAGACTCTGCCAAA
Organism: Nicotiana tomentosiformis; assembly: GCF_000390325.3. NCBI lineage: Eukaryota > Viridiplantae > Streptophyta > Magnoliopsida > Solanales > Solanaceae > Nicotiana > Nicotiana tomentosiformis. The sequence continues at coordinate 117,367,483 of NC_090823.1, read as the reverse complement.
ATTTTTGAATATTTTGGGAGTTAGAACAAAAACAATTCGGGAGATTGATATGTGCGAAAGAAGAGATAATCTATGTTATGTGTTTGAGGGGGAATGATCCTAAGCGGGGAAGAATGTAACACCCTAGAAAAATTTTGAACTACTTCCATACTATCAAGAAAGCTGATGCATGCGTAGGCACGAGTTGCTATAGCCGGTTGATACTAAAATCGTGCATTGTTGTGAAAACCAAGCCTTTTGAAAAGGTTTAGAGTGTAAGAAATTAGTCTTAAAGTTAACAAATATGGAAAAACAAAATCTCAAATAAGATGGTGTTGTCGGGCTTATCTCAAATGCGGTAGCGTGGAATCAATCGTGAGTATATGTGTAAAAGTAAAATCATCAATTTGATAACCTCAGAATAGTTCTTAGAACGTTCAAGGACGAACATTTGTTTAAGAGGTGGAGAATGTAACGACCCGACTTGTCGTTTTAAGAATTAATGCCCCGTTCAGTGGATTAAGGTCTCGAACAGCTTCGCAATATGTATTATGACCCGCAGGTGTGGTCGAGTTTGATTTACTGAAGATTCATAATTTAATTAAAAGAGCAATTCTTATTTAGAAGCTTAAATGGAAAGAGTTGACCAGAGAGTTGACTTTTAAGTAAACGACCCAGGAATAGAATTTCGAGAATGGCAATAGATTTTTATGATGATTTCGGACTTAGGCGTATGCTCGGATTTGGATTTGGAAGTCTGTAGGACAATTCGACACATTTTAGCGAAAGTTGGAAAATATAAGATTTTGGAAAAGTCCGACCGAAGGGTGAATTTTTTATAACGAGGTCGGATTTTTATTCTGGAAATTGAAATAGATCCATTTAGTCAATTATGACTTGTGTGCAAAATTTGAAGTCATTCCGGATTGATTTGATACGTTTCGGCGCAAAATATAGAAGTTGGAAGATTTGAAAACTTATAATTTGATTCGATGTGCGATTCGTAATTTCGGCATTGTTTGAGGTGGTTTGAAGCCTCGACTAAGTTCATATTGTATTTTGGGACGTGTTGGTATATTTGGTTGAGGTTCCGAGGGCCTCGGGTGGATTTCGGAAGGTTAACGAATCAATTCGGACTTGAAGAAAAGCTGCTGGAATTTCTGGGCACCTTGCTATTTTTTTGCAGGTGCGTGAACAGTACCGCATGTACGTGAACAATACCCGCAGGTGCGAAGCTGGGCAGCAACATAAGGACCAAAATCAGTCACTTTGTCATTTTCGATTGAGATTTTGGAGCTCAGTTTTTGGGCGAACTTGGAGGAGTTCTTCATGACTTTGACTTGGGTAAGTGTTCTATATCATAAAGTGTTTATATTTCATGAATCCATGATTATATTCATCATTTAATTCGGATTTAAATGGAGGAAATCAAGATTTTTTGCAAAATCTTCTAAAAACGAATATTTAAGATTTGGAGGTCGAGTTGTTATTGGAATTCGAGAAAATTGGTATGGTTGAACTCGTATCAGAATGGGTATTCAGATTTCGTAAACATTATGTCAGGTTCCGAGAGGCGGGCCCTGCGTTGACTTTTGTTGACTTTTTGGAATAAAATTTTAAGTCGACATATTATTATCCAAAATTATTTTCGATGAATTTTAATGAAGTTATGCAATTAATTTGGATAGATTTGAGCGGTCCGGAGGTCAATTCAAGCAAGAAGGCGATTTTGGAATATCGGCATAACTTCAAAAAGGTAAGTGTCTTGCTTAACCTTGAGTGGGGGAATTACCCCTTAGGCATCGAGTCTTATGTGCCATTTGTGAAATGTGAAAAGCCATGTATACGAGGTGACGAGTACGTACTCGGCTTATATGTGTAAATTTTATTGAGTTAAAGTATTGAGCATATTGTGTGGTAAATTGGATAATTGTTGGTATATGTTTAATCATCTATTTGTTGTGACTAAATCCTTGTTGTTGTTGAATATGTTGTTATATGACAATTTGATGTGATTGTTACTTGATTAGTTATGTAATTACGTGAATTTTTTGGTTTGATAATTATTGAAATTTAATTTTATTATGGATTTTCCCTCTACAAATAATTAATTAAATGAGCTTAAGAAGAGGTGTTTATATAATTATTGAAAATTTGAATTTAATGAAGACTTTGCTTTATGTTGAGTAATTTCTATCTCTATTGATTGTTTTGGGGTGTTATTCATATTGTGTGGAGCTTTTGGCTATTTGTTGTGAAATTAATTGACTTGGTTGTAGCTTTGGAATTTGGTTGTGGGCATTGGGCAAATTATGATATGAATTGATTTTGTTATGTTGTCGTGATAATTTTCCCGTGTAAATTGTTGTGTTGTGTTAATTATTATTTTGAGGATATAAAGGTGGCATTTCACTGTGTTTGTGTTTGTTGGAATATGGTATGGGCTGAGCGATAAGGGTGGCATTTCACTGTGTTTGTGTTTGTTGGAATATGGTATGTTTGTGTTTGTTGGAATATGGTATGGGCTGAGCGATAAGGGTGGCATTTCACTGTGGTTGTGTTTGTAGGAATATGGTATGGGCGGAGCGATAAGGGTGGCTATAGGAGCGATAAGGGTGGCTATAGGAGCGATAAGGGTGGCAATATGAGCGATAAGGGTGGCTATTGATATGGTATGGGCAGAGCAATAAGGGTGGCTATAGGAGCGATAAGGGTGGCAATATGAGCGATAAGGGTGGCTATTGATATTGTCTGGGCGGAGCGATAAGGGTGGTTATAGGAGTGATAAGGGTGGCAATAGGAGCGATAAGGGTGGCTATTGCTAGGGACGATATGTGATGATGTGGGTTTGTGGTGGTGATGATTTTCACGTGATGTTGTGATTTTCTTATGTTTGTTTTTATACCTTATGCAATTTGTCTTGTTGTTGGTAAATTGATAACAATCTGATTTATGTTGAAATTAAGAGCCTATGGCTATTTCCAGGCAGATTATAAAATGAAATGTGGGCACGAGGTGCCGTCAGTAAATAATGAGGATATTTGGTACGTGAATTGTCCGTGCAGTTTGTGATATGAAATGTGGGCACGAGGTGCTGTGATGAAAAGATAATGATATTTGGCACGTGAATTGTCCGTGCAGTTATGATATGAAATGAGGGCACGAGGTGTCGGGAAAATATGATGATTTAATTATGGTCACGAGGTACCGTGAAAATATGAAAAATGGGCTGAGACCCGTGTTTACGAAAAATATGAAAATGGACTGAGACCCGTAGTTTTATGATTTTTAAATGAGGTGTCACATGGTGACTCTTTAATCGAAAGAATTATATTCAAAATATTTATTTGAAAGGTTTTTTATTCAAGAAGAATTATATGAAAGAATTGTATTTGAAAGATATTTATTCGACGAAATTATATTTGAAAAAGAGTTTTATTCGTAAGAATTATATGTGCAAGATATTTAATTGAAGAACTTGATTTAACTGGGTATAATTGTATTTATTAATTGTTGAGTGATATTAAATGGTAATTTTATTGTCTTACTATGCATATCATTGGTTGTTTTATGTTGCCTTGATGTTGTTTGTTTCCCATTATTTTGTATATTATATTGCACAGATTATTAGACTAGTGAGTATCTTGACTGTACCTCGTCTCTACTCCATTGAGGTTAGTCTTGATACTTACCGAGTACCGACCGTGGTGTACTCATACTACACTTTTGTACATTTTTGTGCAGAGCCAGGTATTAGAGATACCTGACTTGAGCAGAGTTAAAGCGGGATCGTAAGGATTCAAGGTAGAGTTGCTTGGTCGTCGCAGTCCCTTAAGATCTTTTCATTTTATTGTATTGTTAATTTGTAATCAACAGTATTGCATATTCGGTCCTCATGATCATTCCATGTATTCAGTTAGAGTTCGTGACTCAGTACTACCAGTCTTGGGAGGTTGTATTTGTTTTTTATATTTGTTCTGATGTTAGTTTTGATTACTTATTCAAAAAAAAAAATGGCTACAAAAATGTAACTGAAATCGGCTTACCTAGCCTTTGAGACTAGGTGCCATCACGACGCCTGTGGTGGGATTTTTGGGACGTGACACCAGTGGCCCAGAGCTTCACGATCGCGAGCTCTTTCTCGCGAACGCGTAGAGCAAAAATCACCCTGCCCAATTCCTTCATCGCAAACGCGAGGTCTTCTCCGAGTTCGCTAAGAAGGAAACCAGAATAGCAAATAGCAGATTTTTGAACTCAGCTCCGAGTGGTCCGAAACTCACCCGAGCCATACGGGACCTCGTCCAACTACACCAACAATTCTATAAATATAATACGGACATGCTCGAACCCCCGGAACATGTAAAACAACATCAAAACTAAGAATTGCACCCCAAAACCAAATTGGATCAAATTATGAACTTCAAGCTTTTCAACTTACTCCGAAAGCAACGAATTATACTTAGACTACTCGGAATGACACCACATTTTGTGTACAAGTCTTAAATTACCATACAGAACTATTTTCAGGCTCGAAATCCCAAATGGACCTCGATAATACCAAAGTCTACTCCATACTGAATTTAAAGAATTTATGAACCTCCAATGCGCTAACTTTCATCACTAAGCGTCGCAACGCTCCCGGATTATCTGAAACCTGATCCAAACACACCCCCAAGTTCAAAATCATCATACTAACCTATTGGAACTGTCAAATCTCGATTCCGTGGTCGTTTACTAAAAATATTGATTCAAGTCAAACTTGGACATCTTAGGTCTCTATTAAGGAACCAAGTGTTCTGATTTCAACCTGAACCCTTCCAAACCAAGTCAACCATCCCCGAAAGTCATAAAATAGTAAAGGCACATACGGGGAGTCATAATTAGGGGAAAGAGGACCTAGAAAATAAAATGACCGGTCGGGTCATTACATTCTCCACCTCTTAAATAAACGTTCGTCCTCGAACATGTCTAGAATCATACATGGAGCGTTGAATAGGTGTGGATATCTGCTATGCATGTCCTCATCTGTCTCCCAAGTCTCTTACTCAATTGGTTGACCCATCCACTGGACCTTTACCATAGAAATATTCTTGGACCTCAACTAGTGAACCTGCCTGTTAATAATGGCAATTGGCTCCTCCTCATAACCCAAGCTCTCATCTAGCTGAACCATGTTGTAATCTAACACATGTGACCTGTTGGCATGATACTTCCGTAGCATAGACATGTGAAAAAACGAATGAACTCTCGATAGACTGGGAGGCAAAGCAAGCTCATAAGCAACCTGCCCAACTCGCCTCAACACCTCAAATTGGCCAAAAAACCTTGGGCTCAACTTGCCCTTCTTACCGAACCTCATGATTCCCTTCATTGGCAATACTTTCAAGAGAACTTTCTTGCCCACCATAAATGATAAATCACGCGCCTTCTGATTCGCGTAACTCTTCTACCTGGACTATGGTATGCGAAGTCGCTCTTGAATAAACTTTATCTTTTCTAAGGAATCCTTCACTAAATCAATACCACATAACCTAGCCTCGCTGGGCCCAAACCATCTAATGGGAGAACGACATCGCCGACCATATAAAGCCTCAAATGGAACTATCTCAATCCTGGATTCATAACTGTTGTTATAAGCAAATTAGCCAAAGGCAAGAATCAATCCCACTGCCCTCCGAAGTCAATCACGCATGCTCTGAGCATATCCTCCAGGATATAAACTGTCTGATCCGACTATTTGTCGGTCTACGGATGAATGGTTGTGTTGATCTATACCCGGGTACCCAACTCGCTTTGTACTGCTCTCCCAAAATGCGAAGTGAACTGAGGGCCTCTATCTGAAATGATGGAAACAGGTACACCATGCAACTGAACAATCTCCTGAATGTAAATATGGGCCAACCTCTCTGAATAGTACATAGTCATCAATGGAATAAAGTGTGCCGACTTGGTCAGCCTATCGACATGACCCAAACGGCATCAAACTTCCTCAACGTCCGCGGCAACCCAACTATGAAATTCATAGTGATGTGCTCCCATTTCCATTCCGATATAACCATCTGCTAAAATAGGCCACCTGGCCTCTAGTGCTCATACTTAACCTGCTGGCAATTTAGGCATCTCGCTACATACTTAACTATGTCCTTTTCATCTGCCACCACCAATAATGCTGCATCAGGTCATGATACATCTTCGTAGCACCTGCATGAATAGAATACCGAGAACTATGTGCCTCTTCTATAATCTTTTCCCTCAATCCATCAACATTATGAACACATATACGACCCTGGAGTCGCAGAACACCATCATCACCGATAGTAACCTCTTTGGCACTACCCTGTAGTACCGTCTCCCTAAGAACCAGCAAGTGCGGATCATTGTACTAACGAGCCTTAATCCGCTCAAGTAAAGAAGACTGATCCACAACACATGCAAGAACTCGACTGGGCTCTGAAATATCCAACCTAATAAGTCTGTTATCCAAGGACTCCTCTCCTCCACTGAAATGAATGCCAAACTATGCATACACTCGGCCTTTCTTCTCAAGGCATCCGCAACCACATTCACCTTGCTTGGAAGATAAAGGATGGTAATATCATAGTCCTTCAGTAACTTAAGCCACCTGTGTTGCCTCAAATTGAGATTCACCTGCTTGAAAAAATGTTGCAAGTTGTGATAATCGGTGTAAACCTCATAGGACGCCCTATAAAGATAATGCCTCTAGAGGGAAGCATATGCAATAACTCGCCCCTCCGGCATCAATACATAACCCAGGCCAATACGTGAAGCATCGCAATACACAGTATACATCCCTGTACCGGAAGGCAACACTAACACCAGTGTTCTAGTCAATGAGATCTTGAGCTTCTAAAATCCCGCCTCCCAATCATCAGACCATCGGAGCGGAGCACCCTTCTGGGTCAGTCTAGTCAAAGGTGTCGCAATAGATAAGAAGCGCTCCACGAATCGACGATAATAACCCGCTAGCCCCAAGAAGCTTTTGATCTTGGTCGTTGTGGTTGGACGAGGCCAACTCTGGACTGCCTCGATCTTCCTGGGATCTACCTTAATACCCTCACCTGATACAACATGCCCCAAGAATACCACAGAATCTAACCAGAACTCGCACTTGGAGAACTTAGCATATAGCTTTTTTCCCCATAAGGTATGAAGCACAACTCTCAAATACTGCTCGTGCTCCTCCACACTACGCGAGTAGATCAATATGTCATCAATGAAGACAATAAAAAATGAGTCAATATATAGCCTGAACATCCAGTTCATCAAATCCATAAATGCCGCCAGAGCGTTGGTCAAGCTGAAAGACATCACTAGAAACTTATAGTGGCCATATCTAGTCTGAGAAGCCGTCTTCGGAACATCTGAAGCACAAATATTCAGCTGATGATACCCAGATCTCAAGTCGATATTGGAGAACCCCCTTGCACCCTGCAATTGTTTAAATGAATCATCAATATTCGGCAATAGGTATTTGTTCTTAATGATAACATTGTTCAACTGGCAGTAATCAGTGCACATCCGCATAGTCCCATCCTTCTTTTTCACAAACAACACTGATGCACCCCAAGGTGACACACTCGGCCCGACGAACCCCTTCGCTAGCAACTCCTCAAGTTGTTCTTTCAACTCCTTCAACTCTTTCGGAGCTATGTGGTATAATGGAATAAAGATAGGCTGGGTACCTGGCACCAAATCAATACAAAAATCGATATCACGATCTGTTGGCATGTTTGGTAGATCAGAAGGAAACACATCAGAGAACTCCTGCACCACCGACACTAAATCACTCATGGAAGTCTCTTGACGAGCAAAAACACACACTTAAATATGCTCGCTAGTCGAATATAGTATAATATAATATCGTATCTACAACGATTAGAGTTAAACAGTATTATTATAGTTTGTAGCTAGATTGCTATCCAAGATAATCAACAGCTTAGAATTATGTGATTTAAAACTAAAATTACCTAAGAATCTAAAGCCAATTGAATAATGACAGTCGAAACAAAAGTAAGCAAGGAGGAAATCAATATGAGAAAATAGGGATTGATTGGATAGGTGCAAGATAAATGTCTGGGATTTAACTCTATTTAATTCACTTCTAATATTCAAGTGAGTCTCTCGAATTCACTCAATTATTAGTTCAAATATTTAGTAGAAACTCCCCTCTCAATTAAGTCTCAACCTCACAATATGAACCAATTTAAGCTCGGTGAAAATATGCATGACTTCGTAGTGGATTGGTCTTTAGGAAAACCTCTCTCGATTATCCTCCTAACTAGGTTTAATCAACAATTCAACTAGCATCTTTTGATTACTAAGAAGAATTAATGAACTCAACCCACAAGATAATGCAAAGATATTACAAGTTATGCCTCTCTCGATTATATGAACATATGAATATAGATGAAAACAATTAAAACACCCAAAACAGTTCAATGCATAAAAACTAGAGTTAATATCCATAAACAATTATTAATACACCAAATCCATCAATCCCTAAGGAGAACTACTCCATAGATATGGAGTAATTCATCACAAATATAAAGAAAAGCATAAAACGATCCAAACTCTTCTTGAGTAAGGATTGAATGATGAATTCCTTGTGCTTTCGCTTCTCCACCTACTCCTTAGCCTCCTTAGGTCTTAGATGTGTCAAAAGTCCAGAAAATAATGTTTTTCCATGTATTTATACCAAATAGGGTCTCTCCCAAATGAAGACACTTTCTCATGCGCGAAATAGGACTAATACTCTGTAAAAATTGCACAGGCGCGCCGCATGGGGCGTTAGTGGGAAAGTTGAGAGAGTTAAAATTTGTCAGGCAGCCGGATAATGTACAGCCGCGTGCGCCGCGGGTGTACACATTTCTCAGAGTCTAGAAATCTACAGTTTTTGGGGAAACGGTAAAGCTGGCATGTGCTTGCTTTCTTCATATTCCTCCTTTCTCGATCTCTCTTCCTTTTTCTTTTAGTCAGCCCCCTTCTTGCCTTTCTTCTTCTTATCAACTTCGTTTTTCAGCTGCTCCCCACTTTCTTTTTCAGGTACCACCTCTTTTTGGATTGGCGTGGGATCTTTCAATACTTGCCTGCTTCTCAAGGTCAAAGCATTCACTATTTCTTTGGGGTTTCTCTCAGTATCAGCTATCAAAGTAACTAGGACTCTCTCGGATAATATTGTTGCTATCTGTCCCACTTGTCTCTCCAAATTTCAAAACCCAGTGCCCAATTCTTTGATAGCTTCTCCATGAGCATCTAATCTCTCATATGTCTTGACAATGAAAGACTTCATTAGATCTTCTGGCCCGGGCTGAGTGGAATGTTGAGGCTGGAACTGCGGCCTCTGCTGATTTTGGAAGCCTGGGGCTCCTTGTCCCTGGAATTTGGAGTTGTTTTGTTGCCATGCATTTGCAGTACCCCCAGGTGAACTCCACGAAAAACTAGGGTGCTTCTGACCCATTGCATTGAAATTATAATTTCCCACAGCATTTACTTCCTCAGTTGAGGCTTGACACTTATGAGTAGGGTGTCCTCTTCCACAAATATCACGTGCTATATGCGGTTCACTCTATATCGAAGCTAAGGTCAGTCTTCGTATTTCTTTTGCCATTACATCAAGTTGAACCTGCACCGATGTGTTAGCATCAACTTGGTGAACACCAGTTAATATTCTTCTTTCAGCACTCTCTGAAGGCCACTGGTTTGCGTCTTCAGACAACTCATCTAGAATTGTGACTATCTCCTCCGGAGTCTTCTTCATCAGCCGGCCTCCAACTGCATTACTCAACGTTCTACGTGAGGCTGGTGTCAATCCATCCCAAAAATTCTGGAGTTGCATCCAGAATTCAATTCCGCTATGTTGACACTTCCAAACTAATTCCTTAAACCTTTCCCAAACTTCAAACACAATTTCGGTATCTTTCTGGCAGAAGTTATGGATTTCTATTCTAAACTTGCCCGTCTTAGCTGAGGAGAAATATTTATCAAGAAATGTTCTGGTCATCTCCTCCCATGTTTTAATTGATCCCGTTGGCAAGCTCCAAAGCCACTGCTTAGCATCATCTTTCAGTGTGAAGGGGAATGCCTTTAAGTACACTGCATCTTGTGACACACCATTATATTGAAAGGTGTTCATAATCTCCTAGAAGTCCATCAGATGTGTGTTTGTATATTCGTTCATCTTCCCTCTGAATACATAGCAGTTTTGCAGAGTTTGGAGCAACCCTTGCTTTAATTCGAAATTGTTCGCTGCAATTAGAAGGGGTCTAATACTTGATAAACCTTGGTTGTAGACCGGTCTAGAATAATCACCAAGTGGTCTTCCAGCCCCGGGAGGTAAATTTACGAACTGGTCTACACCCAAGGGTTGATTCTGAGCAATTCTCTGAGCCATCTCCTCTTCATACACAAGTTGTGCATTTTGAAGAGCAACTTCCTCCGCATCTCGTGCAGCTTTTTATCGTTGTTGGGCTACCTTTCTTGTAGCCAAATCCACACTATCATCATCTCCAACCATGATTTCCTTGGTTGAGGATTGCCCAACCTTCTCTATATTCTCGGGGAGATTTCTTTCCTTCCTCAGCTGTCATAGTTGTTTCTCGATTTCTGGTTCGTATGGTAGCATTTCCTTCAAAGAAGATCGGGTCATGCACCAATCTAACCTGTAGCCTGCGCACAGTCAAAGAACACCAATAGTAAAAAGAGAAAAGTAAAATAAAACAAAAAGAAAAATTTCTGAATTAGCACTACAAACTATATCAAATACTATTAATTGCCAATCCCCGGCAACGGCGCCAAAATTTGACGAGCGCAAAACATAAACTTAAATATGCTCGCTAGTCGAATATAGTATAATATAATATCGTATCAACATGGATTGGAGTTAAACAATATTATTATAGTTTGTAGGTAGATTGTTATCTAAGATAATCAACAGTTTAGAATTATGTGATTTAAAACTAAAATTACCAAAGAATCTAAAGCGAATTGACGAATGACAGTCCAAACAAAAGTAAACAATGAAGATATCAATAGGAGAAAATAGGGATTGATTGGATAGGTACAAGATAAATGTTTGGGATTTAACTCTAGTTAATTCACTTCTAATGTCCAAGTGAGTCTCTCGAATTCACTCAATTTTTAGTTCAAATATTTAGTAGAAACTCCTCTCTCAATTAAGTCTCAACCTCACAATATGAACCAATTTAAGCTCGGTGAAAATATGCACGACTTCGTAGTGGATTGGTCCTTAGGAGAACCTCTCTCGATTATCCTCCTAACTAGGTTTAATCAACAATTCAACTAGCCTCTTTCGATTACTAAGAAGAATTAATGAACTCAACCCACAAGATAATGCAAAGATATCACAAGTTATGCCTCTCTCGATTACATGAACATGTGAATATAGATGCAACAATTAAAACACCCAAAACAATTCAATGCATACAAACTAGAGATAATATCCATAAATAATTATCAATACACCAAATCCATCAATCCCTAAAGAGAACTACTCTATAGATATGGAGTAATTTATCACAAATATACAGAAAAGCATAAAACGATCCAAACTCGTCTTGAGTAAGTATTGAATAATGAATTCCTTGTGCTTTCGCTTCTCCACCTCCTTAGGTCTTATATGTGTCAAAAGTCCAGAAAATAATATTTTTCCATGTATTTATACCAAGTAGGGTCGGGCCCAAATAAAGAAACCTTCTCATGCGCGAAATAGGACTAATACTCTATAAAAATTACACAGGCGCTCCGCATGGGCCGTTAGTGGGAAAATTGAGAGAGTTAAAATCTGTCAAGCAACCGGATAATGTACGGGCGCGGCGCGGGTGTACACATTTCTCAGAGTCTGGCTTTTTGCTTCGATTTTGACATCCAGACGTGGTATTCGACCCCCGAACGTGATCCCGGCTTAATCTCTTGGGCTTTTACTCATACTTCAAAGCTCCAAATAGCTCAAATTAGCTCCATAACATTTACATAGCTCGGAATTATCCTACAAGGCATAAAATACACAATTAGTGCAGAACACTAGCGATTAAAGCTCAAACTCAATTAAAGTGACATAAATTTGAGTGCAATAAGCAACTAAAATACGAGATTATAGCCTACCATCATCTCTGCAGTAGTATCCCGAACATAAGCCAGATAATCTAAACAACCCTTCTTGATCATATGTCGAGCCTTCAAGAAAGAAATAGCCCGTCTAAATGTGCTGATAGATGAATCCCTTCACTCCAATCTAGGCAACTTCGGCATCGCTAAGGTAACAGTCTTGGCGTGGCAATCAAGAACGGCATGGTACGGAGACAACCAGTCCATGCCCAGAATGACCTCAAAGTCGGTCATGTCGAGCAATAGAAGATCTGCTCTGGTCTCATAACCACAGAAAGTCACAATGCAAGACCGGTAAATCCGATCTACAATAACAAAATCACCCACTAGCGTGGATGCATATACAGGAGCACCCAAGGACTAACGAGAAACAACCAAAAAATGAACAAACGAAGATGAAACATATGAATACAAAGACACTAGATCAAATAGTACCTATGCATCCCTACTGCAAACGGAAATGATACATGTGATCGCGACGTGTCAGTCTTCTGCATATGGTATGGCTGGAAAGGTAAAGAACCTAGCTTGAGTGACACCTGACTGGCCTCAACCTCTAGAGCGACCCCTGACTGCCTGCCCTCCGCCTCTGGGCGGTCGAACGGATGGTGCGGCAGCTGGTGTGGTAATCATAGGCTAATGACACTGCTATATTGTCCTGCCTAGAAGCCTGAGGCAGAATCTCCTCACATGACCAAGCTCATCGCACTTAAAGCAACCTTTTGGTGCAGAAGATAACTGACCCTAAGTCTGACCCTAGGGACCTGAACACCTACTGGAAGAACCCTGAATAACTGGTGGACGGTAAGAGCTCTCTGGAATGGCACTAAAATAGGGCCGCACTGGAGCATCCCAGATGGAGCACCACTAAACCCTCTAGAATATCGAGACCGTTTGTCCGTCGGCACCTGCTCTCGGCCCTGCTGATGAATACCTTTGATCCTCCGAGCTATCTCTACCACCTACTTGTAAGGAGTCCCCATCTCAATCTCCCAGGCCATAGTGACCTGGATACCATAGTGCATGCCCGCAATAAACCTCCGTACTCGCTCTGTATCGGGGGGAGTATCATAAGTGCAAGGCAAGACAACTTAGAGAATCTCGCCTCATAATCGGTCACAGACATCTGACACCTGCTGGAGCCGCTCGAACTAACCCCGTAACTCTTCCCTCTGAGAGGGTGGGATATATCTCTCTAGAAAGAGATGTATGAACTGGTCCCAAGTCAAGAGAGGAGAATTTGCTGCTCTTCTAAGAAGATAGGACTACCACCATCTACGGGCCCTACTCTCCAGTTGGAAGGTGGTAAAGTCCACCATGTGGGACTCCAATGCTCTCATGTTGTGCAGTTTGTCCCTGCAACGATCAATAAAGTCCTGGGAGTCCTCATGTCGCTCACCGCCAAAGCGGTAGGGGTCTGTGCTCCCCCTCTCCCCTGAAATGTGGCTGGTTCCATTGGAAATAAACCGGCATGCGTCATAGAGTCCATCAACCACAACATACGGCCCATGACCTCCTGGAATCCCGGTGCGGACATGAAATCCACCGGAGCTGGCTCAGTTGCAGGTACCTCGCTCTGCTCCTCAATAACAAGATCCTCCATTGGATATGCTGGTGGCATAACAGGAGCAACTCTAGGATGCCCTCGTCCTCTGGCATGAGTTGGAGCCCTCCCTCGGCCTCAGCCTCAGCCTCTAGCAATAAAGGGAGCAGCTCCTCCATAGCCGGGTACATATGTCGTGCACGTTCTCACTATATGTGAGAGAACAAGAGAAAGATACTTAGCACAACATCAATTGCACGATAGGAGATGAAGAAAGAGAAGTTTCCTAACACCCTATAGACTCTCGAAGATAAGTATGGACGTCTCCACACCGATCGGCAAGACTCTATTAGGCCCGCTAATGAATTGTGAGACGTATGTGAACCTAGAGTTCTGATACCAAGTTGTCACGACCCAATTCCCACTACAGGCCGTGATGGCACCCAACGTCGCTGCAAGGTAAGCCTACGGTGAACTATCCATATAATTATTCTTTTTAATATTTTTAAAGTAATTGATTTTTATTAATAAGAGAACGATTAATAGGAAATTATAGTAAATTAAACACAAAATAACGAAAGAGTAAAATAGTGAACTTAATACTCATAACAATAAAATGTCTACTAGAATATTCCCAAAATCCGGTGTCACAAGTGCATGAGAAAACTAGTAGAATACACAAAATCTCTTATACTACTGTCTGGAGTAAGATAGACAGAAAATAAATACAACAAGGAATTACTTCGAGCACTGCAAAACGGGCATAGAGAGCAGCTCACCACTAAGTCTCTGGGTAGCAGGGGAACGCACCTAAATGACCGCCAGATGGACATGCCTCAAATCCTGCACGATTAGTGCAGAAGTGTAGCGTAAGTACATAAACAACATATACCCAGTAAGTATGTAGTCTAACCTCAAAGAAGTAGTGACGAGGGGTCGACATCGACACTTACTAAGGGTCAATAAATAGAGTGAATAAATTATACATAGGCAGGGAATACATCAATAATGACGAATTAATGAACAATAAATAAGTGGTTCTTTAACTAAATATCAGTTAGAGTCTCCAACTATAACATACAGATTTCAACAAAGTAGAGTCATCAAAAAATTATAAATTCTCAAGTCATGGAAGAAATATCAAGTATAATCGGACTCCGAGCATTATCACGCACGATTTATGCCGATGTCGTACTGCCCGATCTAGAATAATGTGTACGTTGTCGAGGGTCGACCGGCGCGAACCATAGATGCATTTATTACACTGTCGAGATGCTCGGCCCGATCCACAAGAAGGGAGAATATTCTACGAACTTCGACTAACGGCTACTACAAGAATAATACTCAAGGAGGCATAATATCTACTAACGGTCAAGTAATCCGCCGAAACTCAAAGTTATGAAGCTCAGTCTTTACAAATCCTTTATCCAATATCAAGTATAATTCAAGTAATTAAACCAACAAGTTGAGTACAAATAATACAAGTAATACATGGTAGGGTCCTAAAACTACCCGTACATAAGCATGATTTTTAGCTACATGCGGACTCTCAACACATCGTGCGCACATAGCACCCACAATTATTAGCAAACAATCATTTATAGCACCTACGAAAAAAATTCTCTCTTACAAGGTTAGGCAAGAGACTTACCTCATTTTCATGTTCTCTTTACGATCCACAATTCTCACTAAAGCTTCAAATCGGTGCCACGCAAATCCCAAACTAACCAAATATTGTATAAATTAATCAGCATATGCTCAAAAGTTTATAATTTAATTATTGAGTAATTGCCCAACTCAAATTGAAAATTCACCCCCGGGCCCACGTGCCCAGATTCCGAAAATTTTTATAAATAAAAGTTACCCTTAACCTCACGAATGCAAATATATAATTTCTACTCAATTCCATAATTATTTTCGTGATCTAATCCAATTTTTATCAAAACCTAGGTTTTTCAATAAAATCCTAAAATTTCCACAATTTATATGTTAAAATCTACCCATAATTTATATATTAAACTCACACTAGGTAGATATTACTTACTTTATCTAAATAAAAAAAACCTTCCAAGAGCTCCAAAATCGGCCAAGGGAAATGAAAATGAGAGAAGATGGCCACTGCCCAGATTTTCCTTCTTTGTGATCGCGACAATAGCCTCGTGATGGCAAAGGTAAAGCGGCCAAGGGCTGAAACACTCTACATCTCGAACGCAACTAGAGCCTCGCGAACACGAAGGCTTGCCTGGCCTGCCCTACACGAACACGAGGGCTTCTTCGCGAATGCGAAGACCAACAGTGTGCCCCCTCCCCCAGCTCGCCTAACCTTTCACGAATACAGACCTCTTCATCAGAACACGAAGGCCAGTGGCCCAGAGCTTTGCAATCTCGAGTTCCTTCTCGCGAACGCATAGAACAAAAATCACCCCGGCCCAATTCCTTCATTGTGAACGCGATACCTTCTCCCTGTTTGCGAAGAAGGAAACTAGAAAGCAGATAGCAGATTTTTGAAGTCAACTCTGGGTGCTCCGAAACTCACCCAAGCCACTCGGGACCCCCGTACAACTACACCAATAATTCTATAAATATAATACGGACCTGTTCGAACCCCCGGAACTTGTAAAATAACATCAAAACTAGGAATCGCATCCCAAAATCAAATTGGATCAAATTATGAACTTAAAGTTTTTCAAATTACTTTGATCGCACCGAGTCATACTTAGACTACTTGGAATGACATCAAATGTTGTGTACAAGTGATAAATCACCATACGAAACTTTTTCCATGCTCAAAATTTCAAACAGATCTCGATAACACCAAACTTTACTCCAAACCGAATTTAAAGAACTTGAAAACCTCCAATGCGCCAACTTTCAACATTAAGCGTTGAAATGCTCCCGGATTATTCGAAACCCGATATAAACAGATGCTCAAGTCTAAAATCATCATAACCGTCAAATCTTGGTTCCGAGATTGTTTATTAAAATATTGACTCAAGTCAAATTTGGCCATCTTAGGCCTCTATTAAGGAACCAAGTGTTCCGATTTCAACCCGAGCCTTTTCAAACCCAAATCAACTATCCCCGCAAATCATAAAATAGTAAATGTACATACGGAGAGTCTTAATTAGAAGAATGGGGATCCTAAAAGAAAAATAATTGGTCAGGTCGTTACATTTAGTGACGGGTCTCACAAAAAATGAAGAGGAGAAAAACAAGTGCTTTGAATTGTTGATGTGTACCTTAAAAAAATGAATGCAATGATTATAGACCATCTTTGTCTAACCACACGAGCCCAAACTGAACTACCTACAATTGTAAATTATCCCTAGATAGCCCCTTTCAGCCTAATGAAATGTTCCCCTTCTTTTTGATAGCCTAATGATACCCCTTAGCATATGAAATTAATTGTGTAAATCCTTACCTTATTCCTTAATGGCACACCTCACTTGAATATTGTAGAAGTTTTTAGTGCATAAAGAAATTAATGTGAAAAATAAAATAAAGGGGACATTAATTGTGCTTGTTCATGAAAAATGACAGCAATGTTTAGTGACGGGTCTCACAAAAAAAAGAGCGAAAGAAAACAAGTGCTTTGAATTGTTGATATGTACCTTAAAAAGGGAGAACTTTGTAAAAAAGGGGAAGCGGTTAGAGAATAACTTGAGTGTTGATGTGTAACTTACAAAAATGCTTAAGTATCATGTGATGGTCGTGCTATAGGGGTTGATGTCACACCCCAACCAATGGAAGCGCGACTAGCGCTCAACCGAGATATTCCAGTCAAGCAAGCCTACTTGATGCCTTCTACCCGACCTTACCCATGAATAAAGTGAAGATGTGTACTATTCGTTAGACAATGAGAGGATTTCATGAACAATACCAATTTTATTACCATTAGTAACTTCATTCACAATCTTCCAAAATATATTACACATTCGTAGTTTAGAAGTGAAAACATGTGTTACATGAACAACATTTTTAGTTTAACTTTTCCAAGTTAAAATACAACCCACACTATGTCTATGAAGATACAAAAGAGTTATATGGTGATGTCGGCGATAAGGCCCCGACTATACCTCAAAACACAATACATAAGGAACAAAAGACACAAGACCTAGATATGAAGTGGGGCTCACCAATTCAGCTCAGAAGAGGGTGTACCGCTATCACTGATCGATGTCGCCTGTTGTGAAACCACCTACATCCATTAAAGATGCAACACCCCCGAGAAAAGGGACGTTAGTACGTACGGAATATTACTATTATGTAAGACTAAAACTCCCTCTCAATGAAATAAGTAACAGTACAAGGAGAAAGAAACATGGAATCAATGATAGTCTCAAACAATATTAAAGCGTCAAGTTAAGAGCAAGATACGTTTTCAAGTAAATATCAATATTTGTAGGTTGGAAGATCTTTAGTACCGATACATCACCGTATCTTTAGCACGAAATCTGATCTCGGCCCGATCGGTTAAGCCGTCTCACCTAAAGATATCCAATAACAACCCCACCATGTGCGCGACATGGCGTCCGATCTCGGCCCGATCGGCTAAGCCGTCTGTCGTGTGGGTCGGCATCACTTTCCGCTAGCAATCATCTCATCCCAATTAAGGGAAATAATCTCAACACATCAATCTCATCCCATTTAAGTAAAATAATCTCAACACATCAGTACCGAGATTTATCCCTTAATTACTCCTACACTGACACGTGTAGTTTCGGGGTTAGATAATTTTAACCCACCCTTCATTATTGACTAACGATACTCCCAAAACATGCATTATATAAAGGAGCTAAAACTCATTTCATAATCTTTCACACATCCTTTTATTTTATTAGCACTATTGGCCACAAGTATAATTTTTATTCTTGGCACAATGGCCACATTTTGTATTTCATGCTCACTTCTTTCACTTTCAAGCATCATCATAAGTTATCAACAATAAGATCATTTGGAATCAATACTTTAAGTATGTATATGAGCAATAAGAGTCTTAAGAGTCTTATCCATATTTTCCTACTTATCAATGAGCCTACATACAACCACAAAAAAATCCTACTTGATCTTTACTTGAGATGCTTACATTAGTGGATAGCGAAAAAAGGCGCAAGCCAATGGTGTTGTTTCATATACATGTGAAATTCGTTGCTGAGTGTGAGAGTTTTAATTCTATATACCTTATTATCCTATAATTTAATTATATGATACGTGAGTTTTTGGGGCATTTTTTTGACTGTGAGGTACAATGAAATTTGTGTGGTCATGAGTTTTCGATTTTCAATGTGTCAATATGAGCAAAGGAAAGGGTGTCTGAATTTCATGGTTGATCTTAGCTGATTCTACATGTTAAGAAGTTTTGAACTGGTATTGAATGTTTATGTATTGATATTGACTCATTTCTCCTCTTTGCTCAAGGGCGAGCAAAAGCCTAAGTGCGAGGTGGTGATATTTGGCATTACTCTATATATTTTGATAGTAGTTTAACATCAAGTGCTCTTAAGTAATTTAGTGGTTAAAATTCATAATAAATATGTCTAAGTGATGATCTTTGGTTGATAGGGAGTTGAAAGAAAAATTGAAGAAAATGACTGTAGACCATATTTGTCTAGCCACACAGGCCTAAATTTACCTACCTACAATTATAAATTATCCCTAAATAGCCCCTTAGAGCCTAATGAAATGTTCACCTTCTTTTTAATAACCTAATGATACCCCTTAGCATATGAAGATAATTGTGTAAATTCTTACCATATTTCCTAATGGCACACCTCACTTGAATACCGTGAAAGTATTTAGTATGTAAAGATGTTAATTGTGCTTATTCATGCAAAATAAAAGCAATGTTTAGTGACAGAGAGAGAGAGAGAGAGAGAGAGAGAGAGAGAGAGAGAGAGAGAGAGAGAGAGAGAAGTGCTTCGAATTATTGATGTGTACCTTAAAAGGGAGAACTTTGTAAGGAAAAGGGTGGCGGTTAAAGAATGACTTGAGTGTTGATATGCAAACTCAAAAAGAATTACTTAAGAATTATGTGATGGTAGTGCCATAAGGGGTTGAGTCATTGTTATCCATATTATCATACTTATCCCTGAGCCTACATTATAACCATAGAAAATTCCAACTTTATCTTTACTTGAAAAGCTTACATTAGTGGATAACGACAAAATGGACAAGCTTATGGTATTGTTTCATGTGCATGTGAAATTCATTGTTGAGTGTGATAGTTTTTAATTTCTATATGACCCAGTATTCTATAATTAACTATATGATGTGTGAGTTTTGGGGCATTTCTTTGGCTGCAAAATACAACAGGATTTGTGTGCTCACAAGATTTTGACTTTCAATGTGTGAATATGAGCAAAGAAAAAGGTGTTTGTATTTCATGATTGAACTCAGCTGAGTCTAGGGATACTTATCGGGCGGATCGGATGGACTGTTACGGTTAACAGTTTGGCTTATCGATTATCGGCTCGTAAATGTACTAATCTGCTAGCCAAATCGATATAATATCGGGCAGATTGGTATATCTGTTTTGCGATTATCGGGCGGTTATCGGGCGGTTTATCAGCTAAATTTAATAGTAATGAGTGCATATACAACTTTGACATTAAATCACCAAATTTAAATCTTAAATTCAACCCCTTTATATAACACTGTCATGTCCGCATTTTTAAAAGTCACTAACTGAAAATTTTTGTTTTCTCTTTAGAAGATCTGGTCAAAATGGATATAGCCATATACTAAATTAGTGTTGCATAGGGCTCTTTTCTTTCTGCTATTGCATTAAGCCATATAGCCATATGCAAGTGCATTTTCACAACTGGCAGAAGTCACAAGATTTTGAAAGTGAATTTTCAATAGTCTAATATCACTAAGTTAGTATCTGTGATAAAACAATAATAGTTAATATCTTAGTGAACCTTCTGAATGTGAATAGTAACTGCTACTTTGTCAAAAAATGAAAGGGATATTTATTATACATAGGGGTAAAAGTATAAATATAAAAATTCTTAACGGATTAGTGGTTTATCCGTTAAAAAAATTAAATAATCCGCCCCCAAACCGATAAGCCGTTAGTTATAAAATTTCAATCCGTTCACCAACCGTTAATCTGATACAAATAAACCATTAAGCCAAGTTTGTGGTTCTGTTTTCCATTACGGCTCGATTTTGAACGGCCCTAGCTGAGTCTGCTAGTAAAGAAATTCTGAACTGGTCTTGAATGCATATATGTTGACTCGTTTCTCCACTTTGCTTGAGGACGAGCAAAAGCCTAAATGTGAGGTGGCGATATTTGACATAATTCTCTATACTTTAATGGAAGAAGCACAAATTAAGGGAAGATGACAGACTTACTTCCATAAACTCCTGAATGAAGATAGGGGACATGGACATTGCATTGGTTGATATGGTGCACTCCGAGGGACAGCTGATTTTAGGTATTATAGGCACAAATATATTGAGGAGGTTATGATGGCTATGCGTAAGATGAGTAGGGGCAGAGTGACCGGGCCAAACAAAATTCTGATAAATTTTTGTACGCACGTGGGTAGAGCGGGCTTGGAGTGGCTGATTGAGCTGTTTAACGTTATTTTTAGGACGAGGAAAATGCCTGGAGAATAGAGGTGGAGTACGATGATCTCGTTGTACAAGAACAAAGATGGTATCCGAAATTGTAACAACTATAGGAGTATCAAGTTGCTTAGTCATACTAAAAATGTTTGGGAGAGAGTGGTGGAAGCGAGGGTAAGAAGGACTATGTCTATATCTGAAAACTAGTTTGGATTTATGCGGGGATGTTCGATTACAAAATCCATTCACCTTTTCAGGTAGGGCTATGCATCGATCAGATCAGATTGGATTTAGCGTATTTCAGATTGAAAGTTCAAATTTAAGATTCTACAAAATGCAATCCGAATTAGCATCGGATCGGATTTTAAAGTTTGAATCGGATCGAATTGTACGCATTATTAAGGCTTATTACTAATCTAATAAGCTACTGAATTTTGTAGTTAATGTCTTCAGTGGACTTAGGAACTATTTCTAATCTAAGAAACTATACGCTACTGCATCTAAAGAATGCTTGATTGGAATAGAGTGATAAACTACTTACACTTAAAAGTTAAAAGACCTGAAACAGGATATAACACAAGGAGGCATTAAAAATTTAAACGCATTAGAAACTTTCTGTGCAGTGACAGCTTAAGACAAATCATGTCTTTAGTTATTCTCATATGATTGATTCCCAAGGGGGAAAATATTCAATGAATGTGATGAAAACACAAACTGAATTAACCAAAAAATATTTAGTGAATATGATGAAAACACCATTCTTTTCCTTCAATAGTTCAACGACTTCTTCTTGGAAAAAACAAAACACAATCTGACTTACACTGAAAGGCTAAAATTATTTTTCATTGTAATAAACAAAACATAATCTTCATAGCAAAATAAAACAAATCAAAATCCCTAACATTTATCTAATAAATTGAATCATCAACATGAATTTTTTAATAGATTACACAAAAGAGTTTCAAATTCCAACTTTCATGGACATCCCACTCAATTCCTGTCTTCTTGATGTACTCCCCTTCATTCTGCAAGATTAGAGAAGATTAGAGTTCCAAGATTATAGAAGATTTATATATGTAGACCTATCATTTTGGTTTCTTTAGTCAGATCATACTAATAATCTTCATCACTATATGTCGATAATGCAAAGCTCTCTTCCTGTATTAATAAATTTTGTAGAATAAGAAAGTAACAGAAGAAATTAGTTTAGAAATAATCTAAATAAAATTACATTAAATACAAGTAATAGAAGAAATAAGATAGTCTTACCAGCTTCAAGTTGTTCAATATTATCTTAATCTTCTTTAATTTTAACTAGAGTTGTTGATTCATTCTAAAGCCAATCTTGGACACACACAAGAGCTTGAACCAATCTAGGAGTCAATGAACTCCTAAATGAATCAAGTATGTGTCCGCCGGTGCTAAAGTCTGATTCTGAGGCAACACTAGAAATCGAAATGGCTAGCACATCACGTGCCATATCAGCAAGAGTGGGAAATATGGATGAGTTCAACTTCCACCACTCAAGAATGTTAAACTTTTCATAGTCTTTCTCAACATCTTCACCCAAATATTTTTCTGACTTTGTTTTAGAGTCAACTCCTCCACACTTCTTATGCTTCTTTAAATCTAGCATGAATTTTGAGAGCGATGATGAAGAAGTAGATGAAGATGGAGAAGATAGACATGAACCAAGAGAAGAAGGAGAAGATGGACATGAACCAGAACCACCATTCTTCTTTGCATACACATTGAACAAAGATTTCATGTATGTTTTTACCTCATCTTGTATTTTCACACCTATTGTTTCTCTAAACATAGCAGCAAGCGAAAATGAAAGAGTATAAAACTTGTGGCGTGGATCCAACACACATGAAATAAAAATTATTTTCTTCATCTTTTGTGCATCCTCCCAATACTTGTCAATTTTTTTTCCATATTCTTTGTCATTTCTCTCAAGAAATCATCTTCATTTTGCATCAACTTTTTCAAAAAAGAACCAACAACACATATTTCAAGAAAGTGCACATTAGACGTAAGAAACTTCACCATATGTCTTGCACTATCCCAATCACTACTTAAAAGTGAACCTGCAGGCTGTCCATCCTTACAAAGTCAGTTAGAAATACATGACATCAAACCATAATCAATATCACAAAATTTTGTAAAGGCTTCCTCATAAACCGTAGCAACCTTCAACATCAGGCACAATGATTTTTTAGAAGTTATCTTATCAAGATCACAACATTCTTTAAACTTCTTTCATCTTGCGGGAGATTATCTTATGTACCTAACAACTTGTCTTATTTGTTCAACAGACACACTCCCTTCTCTCAATCCATCTTGAATAACTAGATTGATGATGTGAGCCATACATCTTACATGAACATGCTTATCTTCCATCGAGTTAGTGTTCTATCTAGTAAATTATTTGGATAATTCTTTAAACATCAAATCGTTAGAACTCGCATTATCAACTATCACAGTAAATACTTTATCCACAATCCATTCAAGTAAATACTTAGCAATACTACTAGCTAAATCTTGACCTTTGTGACTAGTAATTGGACAAAAATTCAATATCTTTTTATGCTATTTCTAATTTTTGTCAATGTAATGTGCTGTAACACACATATAATTAATTCTTTGAATTGAAGTCCATGTATCAGTCGTAATACAAATTCTCAGTTTTGATTCTTTAAGAATTGACTTAAAAGCAAGTTTCTCTTCATGGTACATCTCAAGGCAATCCCTAGTCATAGCAGTACGAGATGGAATATGAAATAAAGGTTGAAGAGTTCTCACAAAGTCTCTAAATCCATCTTTTTTAACAGAAATAAAGGGTTGTTCATCTTTATTTATCATACGAGTTAAAGCCCTTCTACATGCCTATTAATCAAATTTCCAAGGATAAGTGAAACATCATATGTTTGACCTTTATGTTGAAAAGCTAATGTTGTCTGGCTTGTTTCTTCCTTGTTGGGATTGTTCGGACACTTGAGAATATGCGATAATAAATTGGCTATTTTTGTATCAGCTACATATTCTTCTAATGATTTTTCTTTAATGATTTTTCTTTTCTTCGAACCAGATTGAGATTCACTGTTGGTTGTGGAATAATTTGAAGCAACACTTTCACCACATTTTTCAACAATTTGAAGTTCATTCCCCGTATCTGTCTCATTTTCCATCTACGAAAACAAAAAGAATTCAAAGTAAAATCAGACAGGGAAGAACAGAACATGAAAGCGACATAAAAGACAAAACATAAAGCCAAATCGATACATACACCCCAAAATTGGAAAAAGACAGCATGAAAGTTAAAAAAAAGACACAAAAACAAAATAGAATAAACACCTCTGTTTTGATTTATTCCGTGAAATAAAAGGTGAAAAAATCACCTTTAAGCTCTAAGAAAGAGGGAGAAAGCAACCATATAACCAATAATAATTAATAGTTAGAGTGAGACGTCAGTCTTACTGTCGATTAGGGTTGTGCATCGTCTGGTCATGACTGAGAATGGAAATCGAGTAGAGAATTGGAGTCTTGGAGAAGAGAAGCGGAATAGAGAAGTGTGTGTGTGAGAGAGAGTATCAATATAACCTAAGCGGCTAAGTCTGAAAAATGAAATAAGAAAGAAGACATAACCCTAAAAATTTAGTCTAGTATTTATATAGTCCATATAATTTCGGATTTCGGGTCGGATTGGATTAAAATTATATCAATCTGAATCCAGTCTGGATATCTGAACTTTTAAAAAATATAATCCATATCCAATTCAAATATCCAAAATCCAAAATTCAAAAATTTGAATAGAGTGGATCGGTTCGAATTTTCGGATATCCGATCCAAATGCACAACCCTGACAGGAGGTTGGTAGAGAGGTATAGGGAAAGGAAAGAAGGATTTGCATATGGTGTTTATTGACCTAGAGAAAGTATACGATAAGGTCCCAAGAAAGGTGCTTTGGAGATGTTTGGAGACTAAAAGTGTTCATATCGCTTCCACTAGGGTTATTAAAGACATGTATGATGGGGTTAAAACCCGTGAGGACAATGGGAGGAGAATCAAATTATTTTTCGGTGATGATAGGGTTGCACAACGGATCGATGCTTAGCCCATTTTTATTTGCTTTGGCGATTGATGCATTGACGTGCCATATTCAATGGGAGGTTCCATAGTGTATGTTATTTGCAAATGCGATAATATTGATTGACGAGACGCGAGATGGTATCAACAAAAAATTGGAGGTCTGGAGATTGACCCTAAAGTCTAAATGGTTCAAATTGAGCAAGACTAAGACAGAATACTTTGAGTGCAAGTTCATCAACGCGACGGGGGAACGAGTATGGATGTGAGGCATGATTCACAGGTCATTCCAAAAAAGGAAGTTATAAGTATTTTGGGTCCGTTATTCAAGAAACTGGGGAGATTGACGAGGGTGTCAAACATTGTATAGGGGGTAGATGAAATAGAGGTTAGCATCCGGCGTCTTGTGTGATAAGAATTTGTCACCAAAACTTAAAGGTAAGCTCTATAAAGTGGTGGTTAGATCGACTATGTTGTATGGGGCAGAGTGTTGGCCAGTTAAGAACCCCCATATTCAAAAGATAAAGGTAGCCAAAAATAAGAATGTTGAGATAGATGTACGGGCATGATAAGTTGTATAAGATTAAGAATGAAGAAATCCGGGGGGTAAAATGGGTATGGCTCCCGTAGAGGATAAGATGCAGGAAACGAGGCTTGGATGATTTGCGCATGTGAAAATGAAAAACTTAGATGCCCCTGTAAGGAGGTGTGAACGGTTGAATTTGGTGGGTATGAGACGAGGTAGAGGACGGCCAAAAAAATATTGAAGAGAGATGATCAGGCAGGATATGGCGCGACTTTAACTTACCGAAGACATAATCCTTGATAGGATAGTGTGGAGGTCAAGAATTATGATAGAAGGTTAGTAGGTAGTCGAGCGTTTTTATGTTCCGTATGGGGGCTTCAGTGTTATTCTGGTAGTGTCTCATTCTTAGACTGCTAGTATTACATGTTATTTTTCTACTATCTTGTTTTTTACTTCGGTTTTCTAGTATCTTGTCGTTATTACTACTTGTTGTTATTGCTTCCTTTCACCTATTTTTCTTGGTCCTTAGATTGTTGTTATTTTCTTTCTAGCTTTTGTGGTTGATACTGCTTGTTTTTATTGTTGCTTTTCATCTTCTTGAGCCGAAGGCCTATCGCAAATAACCTATTTACCTCCTAAGGGTAAGAATAAGATCTGCGTACACACTACCCTTCGTAGACCCCACTTGTGGGATTCAACTGGGTTTGTTGTTGTCTCTATACTTTTATAGCAGTTTAACCTCATTTTAAGTGTTATTTGGTAATTTATTAGTTAAAACTGATAATAAATATGCCTAGTTGAGGATCTTTGATTGATAGGGAACTGAAAGAAAAATTGAAGGAAATGATTGTAGGCAACCCTTGTCTAGCCACACGAGCCTAAATTTACCTACCTTTAATTGTAAATTATTCTTAAATAACCTATTTGAGCATAATGAAATGTCTTCCTTTCTTTTTAATAGCTTAATGATATTCCTTATCATAATAAGTTACTTGTGTAAATTCTTATCCTATTCTCTAATGACACACCGCACTTGAATATTGTGAAAGTATTTAGCGCGTAAAGGAAGTAATGTGTAAAACACAAGAAAATGGATGTTAATTGTGCTTGTTCATGTAAAATAAAAGCAATATTTAGTGATGTGTCTCAAGAAGAAAAAAGAAAAAAGAAGTGCTTTGAATTGTTGATGTGTACCTTAAAAGGGAGAACTTTGTAAGAAAAAAGGCCGAGGTTAGAGAATGACTTGAGTGTTGATGTGCAAACTCAAAACAAAAAGTGCTTAAGAATCATGTGACGGTAGTACTGTAGGGGGTTAAGTTAGTGTTATCCATATTATTCTACCTATCCCCGAGCCTATATTACAGTCGTAGAAAAGTCCTACTTGATCTATACTTGAGATGCTTACATTAGTGGATAACAACAAAATGGGTAAGCTTATAATACTGTTTTATGTGCATGAAGTAATGTGTAAAACACAAGAAAATGGATGTTAATTGTGCTTGTTCATGTAAAATAAAAGCAATATTTAGTGATGTGTCTCAAGAAGAAAAAAGAAAAAAGAAGTGCTTTGAATTGTTGATGTGTACCTTAAAAGGGAGAACTTTGTAAGAAAAAAGGCCGAGGTTAGAGAATGACTTGAGTGTTGATGTGCAAACTCAAAACAAAAAGTGCTTAAGAATCATGTGACGGTAGTACTGTAGGGGGTTAAGTTAGTGTTATCCATATTATTCTACCTATCCCCGAGCCTATATTACAGTCGTAGAAAAGTCCTACTTAATCTATACTTGAGATGCTTACATTAGTGGATAACAACAAAATGGGTAAGCTTATAATACTGTTTTATGTGCATGTGAAATTCGTTACTGAGGGCTTTTAATTTCTATATGCCCCATTATTCTATAATTTAATTATATGATATGTGCGTTTTGAGGCATTTCTTTGACTGTGAGGTACAATGAAATTTGTGTGGTCACGAGATTTTAGTTTTTAATGTATGAATATGAGCAAAAGAAAGAATGTCTAGACTTCATGGTTGATCTTAGTTGAGTATGCGTGTTAAAGAAGTCCTGAACTGGTCTTGAATGCTTATGAGTTGATATTGACTCGTTCCTCCTCTTTGCTCGAGGAAGAACAAAAGTCTAAGTGTGAGGTGGTGATACATGACATAATCTCTATATTTTAATAGTAGTTTAACCTCATTCTTAAGTGTTCTGGAGTAGTTTAGTGGTTAAAACTCATAGTAAATATGTCTAACTGATGAACTTTTGTTGATAGGGAGTTGAAAGTAGAATTGAAGGAAACTTTAAAGTTTTGAGATGAAAACCAATTCAAATTAAAGAAAGGGACCAAGTGCAAAAATTACATATTTTCCTTTTAATGTATGGCCAGTGTGCTCTTATTAGGACAAGGCTAAATTTAGAGCGTGCAGTTAGAAAACTCTAGGCAAAAAATTTAAGGATATATTTTGGTCTTTAGAGCAATTCTCACACCACGTAAAAGCTTATTTTCCTCTTTGTCACCTCCATCTCGCCTTAATAGGGAAGAAAACATCATTTTCGAAACAAAGAAAAGCTTGTAAGAGCCTTGAATCTATCCTAGTTATAGAATTGAAGAGTTTTTCTTATTTTTTTATATGAAGATTGTTTTGAGAATGGTTAATGTATCTTTTAATATAAACATGAGTAGTTAAATTCTTATCTAGGGTGTTGATAAAATCGTTATTGAGTGGTTTTGAGTGATTCATAATTTTTAAATATATATACTCATTATCAGCCATATTAACTGCTCCTAAAAAATCACCTCTTGCTGCATCCTTAGAGGTACCAACATTAATATTATCCAAACCTTCTTCAGTAATATTAGTGCTGAATTCCTGACTTATAGGGACATGTCTAGTCTAATAATTCTCTTGTCTAATACTATATTAGAAGCCTTTAAGTCCGAAATTTCTCCTTTGAGATTATTAATCTTATTTTTCAGATCTTGAACAGTAGTTGGCCTATCAATGGCCTTGGATTTTTCTCTCAAAATCCTTTCAATATCAGACATTGTATATGGTCCCTTTTGAGATAGAATTTCTTCAATCCCTAGACTTGTAGAAATTTTATCCTTAATTTTGTTCATCTGATCAATTATCTAGTACCTTAATTTTGGGTCTTTAATAACCATGAGAAGTCCTAATAAACTATCATTAGTCAAGACATTGACTTCTAAGTCCTTGAATTGAGAATAAATATTAAAACATTCATCATCTATGTTATTATTACAACACTGGTCTTGATTCTGTTTGCAGGGTCCACAATCGACTTCTGAGGAAAGGTATTCCTTCTCTTGTAGAGCCCTTAGATCTTCATCAGTTGATGAATCTTCTCTATCATTATTCTCTGGTGAATTATCCTGAGAAGAATTTAATAGAATCTTGTATAACGCATCCTTAATATTATCATCCAGGTCAAGGTTCTTAATCTTATCCTTAACTTTGCAATCCGTAGCATAATGACATTTAATGCCACATTTGTAACATGCATTAGGCGTATTGGATTTTATAAAATCATTTCTATGCTTATAAGCCTTTCTTCTCTTATCTTTTCGCTCAAATCTTTTATCAGAAGATCCTCTATTTTTCTTTTTATACCTATAAGGTTCTTTCTATTGTCTATGAGACATCTTTATATTCTTAGGAATATCTATGGCAAATTGTTCATGAAATTCTCCTAACTGTTGTCTTTCATTAAGACGATGCTTCTTAATTTCATGGCTTAACTTAATTTCATTGCATAGAGCTACGCCTTCTTGTGTACATACACTAATAAACCTTCCATAGGAATAACTATTATATACTATACTATATATATATATATATATATATATATATATATATATATATATATATATATTATTTTAAATGTGAATTTAATGAATTTTAATTGTTTGAGCTCGCAATCATTTATGTCCTATTGCTTGTTTGTTCTTGGAAAAAATTTATGGTTTTGAGTTAGTCAAACAATAGTACTTCGAGTTAAATTAAGAGATTAATTAATCTGATCTATTATAGGTAGGGGTGTCAAATGGGCGGGTTAGGCCGATTTTGGGCGGGTCAAAATGGGTTGAGTCAATAATTGGGCTTGACCCGCCCAAAAGTTACTTGGACTAAGATGAGTTGGGTCAAGATGAGCTAAAATTTAAGTCATAGCCCAACCCGCCTGACTATTATCAAGCTTTACTTAATATGTGTTATTTTCTTATGAATTGTATAATTACTAAATAAGATTTTTTTTCTTCTTTAATTACTAAATAAGACTTTTTTTCTTTTGTTATGATCATAACTCATATATAACATATCAAACAAAAAAATAATTTCTTAGATATTTTGGCAAAGTTACTCATGGATCAATTTGCGCTAAAAATTAGCCCAACTTTAAATGGGTTGAGATGTGTTGAGTTC
Organism: Nicotiana tomentosiformis; assembly: GCF_000390325.3. Lineage (NCBI taxonomy): Eukaryota > Viridiplantae > Streptophyta > Magnoliopsida > Solanales > Solanaceae > Nicotiana > Nicotiana tomentosiformis. The sequence goes on along the minus strand of NC_090823.1, from coordinate 117,337,186 downwards.
AATAAATGGACGAGTCAATAACCAACCCTAATCATAGGGATATCATGGTTCGATTGCGACCTATAATTGAACGAGTTTATTGTCTTGAATTATTTTGGAAAAACTAGTTTAAGTGCGACTTTGCAGGAAAAGTCTAGCGAACGAGTTTAAGTCCAAGGTTGATAGAATAGTGTGAGACAAAGTTTGAGGAGTTTACTTAGAGCTATCCCGGTAATTGGAGGATTCTCCACCCTAGATCTTTTATCCTCTACAAAATCTCTAGACTTTACTGCTTTTGTTTAATTTAGAAATTATTTGCCTTTACTTTATTTAGTTTAATATTTTCTAAACTCAATTATAATGGCTGCAATTGTTCAATTTAGATTATTTAGTGATTAAGTTAGTTAGAACGCCTTAAAGCTCTCTGTGGCATTCGGCTCCGTAAAATCAGATTATATTCACAATGATCGCTTAGACCTTTTTATAGACATAGTTAGTCGTGGTCGCCTGGTTAAGTAATTACCTGTTCGTCATGGAATTACATGTAATTGAAGGGGTGCAATTACACTATCCAATTCTACAAGGATAAGTGATAATTTGTGGTAGTTACACAGTATAATTACAAATCAATGTAACTTTTCTAATTCACTTTTATTTTCTTTTTTCAAATATGTTAAGTACAATTATTTTTATACTATTTCTATTCTGTTTTTTTTAATTGTTATTTCCAGTTTGCTAACAGCTTGTTTGGATGGTTGTTATATATTGTATTGTATCGTATTGGTATTTTAAATACGATATTTGTTTTGATTGTTACTTAAATTTTATTGTATTGTATCGTTAAATCCGTCGTTACGTAACAACAAAAGGTGCCACTTTATGTAACGATCGATTTGGTGTGGTCGCGTCATTACCTTATCTTTTTATCTTAATCTCACCCTTTATTATTATTAAATAATTTTATTTTATTATTTACCCTATCTTTTATATAGTAATTTTACCCCATATTATAATTTTTCTTTATAGTATTGCAAATTTATTCTTCATATTGCTGGTTGATATCATAAAACGATGGCAAACATCATAATCTATCCAAACATTGTATTCATCAAACGATACAGTACAATATAATATAATACAATACAATACGATACGATACATTATGAAATGATACGTAACAAACATCCAAACAAGCTGTAACGTGTTACTTATGGTGTTTTTCCATAAATTTTTATAATTTCTCATATTTAGCTTCTTCTTTTTTTCTTTATTGTTATTAGTTGTTAAACACAATTTCGTATTTTACCAACTTTTTTCTTATTCTTTAGTGCTATAATTATGAAAAAAATATATTTTAAACTTTTATCTATGTTTTTGTTATTTAAAAAGTGCAACAAAAATATATTTCATGTTATGTTTTATATGAGTTGGTAAAAAAATTAAATTCGTAATTGCAACTTTTATTATTTTTAAAAAATTAAAATATTAGTTATTTAAAATAAAAAATACCGATTATTTTTTACAATATTAGTTATCAACTTATAATTATATATTATTTTTATTTAAAATGATGTAGTATGTGTGTGTGTGTATATATATATATATATATATATATATATATATATATATATATATATATATATATATATATATATATATAGATCACACATTAAAATTTTCTTACTTTATATTTTACTAGTTTTATTTCCTAATTATTTGTATAAATATTTAGTATAAAAATACTTCCTAAGCTCATATCTAACTTTCTTATATTCACATGAGTTGGTAAAAAATTAAATCTCTTATTAAAATTTTATATTTCAGATTTCTTGTATGTAAATATAAAAATTTCTTGCAGAAAAGACATAAAACTAAAAATAAATTTGTAAAGAAATATAAAACTCTTTTACAACTCTTTTCCATTTTAATTTGACCCGACCTTCTCTTACGACTTGTTTGGATGGTTGTTACATGTCGTTTTATAACGTATCTTATTGTACTATACTATATTGTATTGTATTATTTGATGAATACGATGTCTGGACATATTATATTGTTTTTCATCGGTTTATGATATAATGCACCAACAATATGAAGAATAAACTTGTGATCTTATAAAGAAAAAGTATGATACATGATAGAATTATTATATAAAAAGGTAGAATAAAGGATAAAATAGGATGATATAATAATAGAAATAGAAAAAGGGCAAGATGAAATAAAAAAGTAAGATAATAATGCGACCATATCAAATGATCTTTTAACCATACAATACAATAAAATTTAAATATAAAAAAAATAAAAGTGACATAGAACCTTTTTTTAAAAAAATTTTTCGGAAAAATCTAGTAAGCGTTTGGACATAAGAATTGTAAGATTACAAAAAAAAAGTAAAAAAAAATTTCAAGTGAAAATAGTATTTAAAAATTAGAATTGTGTTTGGACATGAAAATAGTTTTGGGTTGTTTTTGAATTTTTGTGAGTGATAGAGTAAAAATTTTGAAAATTTAAATTTTTAAAAAATTTCAAAATTTATTTTGAAGTGGAAATTAAAAATTTTATTTCAAATACTAATTTTCGAAAAAAAAGCAGAAACTTTTATGTCTTGCTCTAGTATACTTTATAATCACCCGACCCTCGCGTCCTTCCTCTTTGCTTTAGTCTCAAACGGTGCTTTTGCCTCTTTCTATTCCCTCTGTTTTCAATTCAAGCATCCATTTACTTTCAATTCTTCGCAATCGGTAATTCCTTGTCTTCGTTTTGAGCCTTAAATTTCTCCGATCTCTCGCTCTCACAACACCGCGCTTTGGTATCTCTTTCTAGGGTTTTGAGTTTGTACTCGTGAAGAATCATAAAATTTTAGGGTTTTTGAGTTCGCTATACGGTAAAGAGATTTTTCCTCTGGTTTCAAGCTGAATTCCTGCAATTGTTCCGTCAAGGTTTGAGCTCTTTTTACAGTTAATTAGTGCTTACTGTTTAATGATGGCTTCTATCTCAAAATTTTAAAAATAATTATTAATTGACGGCTTAATTTGGTAGATAATATAACATAATAGTAGTATTTATATTCCTGAAGATTTTTGTTCTAGAGTGCATCCATGAGAGAGAAGGAAGGGTAAGGTGGGAATGAGACTAGGAATAGAGGAGTAAAAAAGATGCAATTGAAGACAATACCCATTTGAGAGTAAAAAAGCTCCTTTTTAGTTTTTACTTTTTTTTGTTCTACTTTAATGAACTTTTTTTAAGGATCATAATGAACACAACTCTTTAGAGTAGTAGTTCTTCAATCCCTCATTATTATTTCATTTGATTGATCGGTAAAGGATCTCACTTTTGATGAACTTTTATTTTGGATCATTAGGAAAACAATTATTTTAGAAGTGCTTCCTCAACCCCTCATTAGATATTCAGTTTGATAAGTGAAGGTCTTTAGTGTCTTCACTATCCTATCTTGTCCCCTTTGGTTCACTTGACCCATTTTTTTACATGCCAAACTTCCCTTTTGTGAATGATCAAGTTGTTATAAAGAAATAGCCATTCATATTAATTATATTTTGTTATTCAACTAACTCTTCACTCTTTTCACTGCGGTAAGGGCGTAGTGTGATGTATGAATTAAGCCCGCATCATGAGTTCCAACCTTGCCTAATGAATGCCTATTTTCTATTCCTCTAAAAAAAAAATTTCAACTTCGTAATATTTGGATTTCTTTATTTTTTACGTGTTTATGCATTGGTGTCCGAAGCTTTATTTTTTACGTGTTTATGCATTGGTGTCCGAAGCGACAAAGTTAAATGTGAACTCCGGATGGGAGCATAAGGTAAACCCATAACTCGTGAACAACAACAACAAACTCAGTGTAATCCCACAAATGGGGTCTGGGGAGTATAGTGTGTACATGAACAATATCATGTACGTAATGTCTCAAAGGGTTAATTTCATGGACCTCCCTTATCGTTTGAGGTTCGGTCAGTTCCTCGAGTTCTCAAAATTACGCTTTAGTTCCTCTTTCATGGATGGTTCTGCTCACGTAGACATAATTATCCTTATTTGGAATTCAAGGATGTGGCCTAATGATCAGTGAAGTGGGTTTGATAACCATGAGGTCTCGAATTCAAATCCCAGCAAAGGTAAAATTATTAGGTGATTTCTTTCCGTCTTTCCAAGTCTTGGTGGATAGAGTTACCGTTGGTGGGATATAGTAGGTATCCCATGGAATTAGTCGAGGTGTATCCAAGCTAGCCTGGATACTACAATCATCAAAATAAAAATACAACAACAACAACACCCAGTATAATCCCACTAGTGGGGTCTGGGGTGGGTAGTGTGTACGCAGATTATGGGTGTTTAACGGGCGGGCTGGGACGGGCTGTACACAAAAAAAACCAGCCCGTCCGTTTAACGTTCCGGGCTGTTAGCGGGCTGAATTAGCGGGCTGTTAGCGGGTTGTACTTTTTCGGGGGTTTTTTTGGTCTGTCCGGGTTCGGGCTTAGCGGGCTGGACCGGGCCGTTTTTTTTGTTTTTTTTTTTTAAAGTAAATTTTGTTTTTCTTATTCAATGTTATTGATACTTAAGTATTTGCAAACTTTTAAGGCTTAGAATTAAACTTTGAAATTTAAAGTTTTAAATTTGAAATTTGAATTTTACAATTTTAAAATTGAAATTTGAAAGTAAGTGGCTACAAAAAATTATTTAATAAGACCAATAGGCAATATGTAAGGATCAAGCTCCGAAAGCTTTCATTTGATATTTTTATTGAATAATATATAATACTTCAAATTAAGTTGCAAGTTCTTTTTTGATTTTGTTATTTTTGAACTTGCAAATTAAAAGTTTACAACAATTATAAAAAATAAGAAATAGTACATCACATGCTTTGCATCATTTTTGTAAGTTCATCCATGTCAACATGAGGTTCTTGGTTTCCGGCATTGTTTTATAGTTTTTAAAAGGTTAAAATTATAATTTATCAAATATTAGGGGTGTGGGGGCTATTTTCTTAAGGGGTAGGCCGAAATGGCCATTTCTGCAAAAAAGGGTCGTTGGCCAACAGTCATATTTGAATTTGACCGTTGGCAACGGTCCAGAAAATAAAATAAAATAAAAAATTGTAACGGATACCGGGTTGAACCGGGTTGTAGCCCGTTAAAAACCCGTTAACGGGTTAACGGGCTTAGCGGGTTCCGGTGCACCGGTATCAAAAAACTATTCATTTGAAACCCGCTTCCCGCCCAACCCGTCCCAGCCCGCCCCTACGCTACAGTACTGGGCTGACCCGCGCTGAACCGGGTTGTAAACGGGTCAGCCCGGCCCGATTAACAGGGATAACGCAGACCTTACCCCTACCCTGGGGTAGAGAGGCTGTTTCCGATAGACCCTCGGCTCTCTCCCTCCAAGAACTCCCCACCTTGCTCTTGGGGTGACTCGAAATAAAAATATTACCTTTATTTGCCTTCTCACTTCACATCTACTGTCATTCATAAACAACCTCTTTCCTTCAAAAGTGACCATGTTGTGTATCGAAGACCCCAAATGAAAACGAAATAATGGCATTGTAGGAAAGCACTATGACTTTTTTGTTCCTTTTTGGGTTGATATGTTTCTTTTCTCTCTAGTTCTCTAGCACTAAAAAGGGTTGTATTCTTTGACGCGACTCAATTGTTATATGTTTCGTATCATCTCGACTCCAGTATCGTTTTGGTTGTATTCTTTGACTCTGATTCAATTGTTATTCTGTTTCATGTCATCTCTACTGCAGTATCGTTTCCTTTTGTACCCAATACATTGATGTATTTCTTTCTGGTATCCGAATTTATGATGCTTGTTTGCTTTCATTAACTTTTAATACTTGAATGATGCTATGGAAACTTGAATAAATTCAGCCCTCCCGGTTATCGCTTAAGAGTATCAGCTTTTCTTTTGGCCATGTTGTTGGATATTTCGATTTACGTCTTATTTGTTGTAGGAACATAATTGTGATGGCTTCCTTGTGGTCCTAATAGATGCTTATAGGCACCCTGACATATGCTTTGTGGTGAGCCTTGAATTGTCAGCATGGATCTGAATGCCTTGCCTCATCCAGAGGATGACGAAGAGATTTTTGGACAACAATTAGAAGATGAACCAGAAGAATTCATTGTGAAACATAGCCATGAACATGCAGATTATGTTGCGAGTGCCGTGGAGATTTCACGCCGGGTACGTCTCTGTCTCTACTACTTGCTATATCACTATTGAGCTGTACTGTTACTTGAACTTGGTTCTTTATTGTTTTTTTTTTTTTGCTCTTTGTTTGATACTTGTCTCTTTTTTGTTGATGTTTCTTTTCTTCTTGTCTTCAGCAGAGCAATAACCAGTTTAAAGCTTTCTAAAACTTTCTTTCAGGCAAGTTTGGAGACTACTATTTTTAGGCATGTTTTCAAACAGATGGAAATTTACTTGAGAAAGCATCTCAAGTGTTGAATTTTCCTTGTTTGAACATGTCTAAGTGTTGGATTTTCCTTAAACCCTTAGAGCCACATTTGGTTGCTTGAATTGGAGAATTAATCTCTTCACCAAATTCAGCATAACAGTACCTTCTTTGGTTGCTTGAATGAGGAGAATTAATCTCTTCATTAAATTTAGCATAATTTATACATTGGTTGGTTGCAATTTTGTATCATCTTGTAAATAATACTTCTATATTGTCAAAGGCTCATTTGAGGTGCACTTAAGCTTTGAAGCTCGGAGAATCTTAAGGTAAGCGCTTTGCCTCATTAGGCTATGCCCCAATGTAGGCAAAAGCACCAAGTTGTGCGCCTCATTGCTCATAATTCTATCTTGAATAGAGCTGTTCCATACAGTTAAACTAATTGACAAAAGGATATGTTAATTGTTAAGGAAATCATTACGGATGAAGTATTTTTTTTTCTTCTTGCATTACATGTGTATTTTTTTCCTTTGTTGTGCCTTTTTAACTGAAGCTCACACTTCAATTGTGCTTTGTCATTAAAGCCCTGATAGAACTGGAGCCTTTTCTGACGCTTTTCACTTTTAACAACACTGTAATACTCGCATAAGTTATGCGAAAATCTATGTATTATTCTATGCGGAGTAGAATGTGGAATAAGAATTCTTGTATGAGCAATGCGTGGATTAGACCATTTAAAGACAAAAGTACCCTTAAAGTAGGTAGTTCCTGTATAACAATAATCTCTTCATTATTATTCATCACTGCACAATAATTCTTTCGATTTTATTCACCACATAACAATCCCTGCATTACTATTCACCACATAAACAATCCATGCATTACCTATCCCAACATTACTTTTCCCCGCATAACTTGTCTCCAAACCAAACCACACTTAAGCTTTGCACAATCCAGGAGCTTGAGTTGTCTACACTGATTTTTCACCTGAAGCTGCTGAGGTCTTACTGGTTCCCCGGTGTTGAGGCTACGTCAGTTCACAAGTGCAGAACTTTTAATCTGATCTCTTATGTGTTGGCTCAAGATTCTTGGATGGGGCCTTAGGTATGGCATGTTTGAAGAGCGCGAATTAGCTTATTTTAGATTCTTTTGGTAATTGCTTTCCTTTTTTACCCCCTGGTTAGCCAAGCAAGCAGTTTGAGGTTCAGCAAAAAGTATGGAAGGGGGAAGTCATTTAGGTTGTTGAGTAGATTATCCTTTGATTAAACGGGAAATTCAGCATTTTGTTGGTAATCTGGTCATTTTCAAGTCAGCTATCTGACTGATCTAATGGGAGCTTTTTTAGTGCCAACACGCTGTACCTCCTCCCACCAATCTCGTTGGCGGTGGGGGTTGGGAATTGAAGAAATAGGATTTGCTTCTTTCTGTGGTAGTGGGAAGGGATAGGCGACAAGGGAGTAAGTATCCATAGATAGGGGTATGTTCTTGTGAATCTTAATATTGTGGAGACTTGATTTTTGTTTTTGTAGTTTCCATGCCCTCTTTCTAAATGCTATTTGTGTTAGGAGCGGGAGGAAAGGATTCAAAGACTTAAAAGACATCGTCCAGATGATAGGCCAACATATCCATCTCAGCCACGAATGCGTGATGAGATTTATCTGACAAAGACACAGAAGCCTAGCAGCAGACTTCCTCCAGGTTACTGGATTTTTCCCTAGAGTACTAGTTGTATAAGAACTGCCATGCATGTTTACTCTCTTTCTCTCTCTATCTCACTATGTCTCTATCTCTTTCTCTGTGTCTGTGGATGACTTGTAGAAGTAGCAGTTGATTCCTCCTTCCCTCTGTATAGTCCTTTTTTTTTTTTTGTCATCTATGTATCTTTAGGTTGCTATTTATTTCAACATAGGTTCTTGTTTCTCTCGCCGTTTCCTCCTTCTTGACTTCCCTTAGTTATATTACATCATTTATCTTGCGGATTGCGCATGCAGGTTGGTTGGATTGTCCTGCATTTGGGCGGGAGATAGGTCGCATTATTCCTTCAAAGGTTCCTCTCGATGAAACTTTCAACGACTGTGTTCTTCCTGGCAAAAGATACTCGTTGAGGCAAGTCCTCCACCAACAGAAAGTTTTGGGAAGAAAGGTGAACGTGTTAACCTGAATATGGTCCTTGTTCATCCCCTTGGTGTGGATTTTATCTTGAAAATGTCAGAGTCCTAGAAGTTTTTATGAGGAGAAATTGTATTGCTGTTTGAGGCATTTCTTGTTACATTGTTGGCAGTGCAGTTAATTTGAAAACAATCTGCTGCTTATTAGTTGTTGTCTTAGAGATGTTTTATATCTTTGATAAAATATAATGACCTGGAGATGTTTTATATCTAACAAGAGGCTTAATTCTCTTTTGTATTGCCACTTAGTATGATAGAATCACTAGATGCCTTTTCAATTTTTTGATTCCTTAGTTGTTTTTGGTTACCTTGACGTCATAGCATCTGCATAAGCTACAACCGACTCTTTCCATGTTAAAATTTTCAGCTTGGTATGGTGATTGATCTCACAAATACAACTCGATACTATTCATCGTCAGATTGGAGGAAAGAAGGCATCAAGCATGTAAAGGTTGGTACATGGTAATAACGTCATGGAAGCGAAGGTAGTGGGGGAGTATTATTTCTCCTTGAATTATGGTTGTTCTGATTTTTAAACTCTTCATGTGTATTAGATTCCATGCAAAGGCCGTGATGCTGTACCTGACAATGAGTCTTGCCATTTATTTGTCTATGAGGTAATTGTATATATTTTTAGTTGCAGTTTTACTTGAATTTTTGTGTGGGGAAGAGCTTGCTTGCTTTACCTAACATGTAGAAGTAATTATATACCTTTATCATCCCTCGTTAGATTGGCTCTTGCTCTCTCTGTTACATATTTATTGTGACATGTTACACTTGGTGCAATTATTAATATCTGTTGTTTGTTAATCAAGAGCACATGCGTAGTTGGTTTGTAATTTTTTCGAGAATAGAAAAGAGAGCTGTTTTGAGAAAGGTAAGGTAGATGTCATTTAAATGTCTATGTTACATTATAGATGTACTCTATTCTTTGAAAGGGAAGCCTTGGGAAATGGTAAGAGTTGTTGCTCTGTCAGTGTGACCTCACGTGTTCAAGCCGTGGAAACAAATCTTGCAGAAATGCAAGGTAATGCTGCACATTGTTGACTGAATGTGGTTCGGCCATTTCCTGGACCTGTATATAGCGAGAGCTTAGTGCACAATGGCTATACTCTTATTATTAATAGGAAAAAGAGCATTGTTTGATGCCTGCATGTCCTCCTTGGGTTATCCCAATTCGCACGCTTCTGTCTCAACCATCCCCCGAAAAAGGAAAAGAAGAAAGGGAGAATAATCAAAGTTTGAAGAACTTGAACATCCTTGAGAGTTGAGATAAGAGCCTTTTGGGTATTTAGTGCATAAGCTGCGGGAATACTGTCTTTGCAATGAAAACTATATTTAGTCAGAATTTGTCTCAGATTAAAAAAGCATACTATTAGAATATAGGAAAGGTGTTCTGTTAACTTCTAGTTAGGTTTTATAACCATTAGGAATCTCTGCATAGATGAGAAGCACACAGTCATCTGAGTATTATTCTGCTTAAGTGAAGAGAGGTAACTATTTCACATCCTCACTGAATGCTATTTGCTACTGAGAGGAATCAGATACTAACATTTATATTCTATCAGGTTTCACAATTCCTTGTCCGTCAGAAAGATGTGAAGAAGTATATTCTTGTGCATTGCACACATGGGTTTAATCGCACTGGGTTCATGATTATTCATTTTCTTATGCGTACGCTGCCGATATCTGTCACTCAGGTAGGGAATTCTGCTATTCCTCTATTTGCACTACATCTCTGAATAATGAGAGTATTTTTATGCAGGCAATCAAAATTTTTACTGATGCTCGCCCTCCTGGGATCTATAAGCCAGACTATATTGATGCTTTATATGCCTTTTATCATGAGGAAAAACCTGAAATGGTTGTTTGCCCTGTAACACCTGAGTGGAAAAGGTCTTCTGATCTTGATTTGAATGGCGATGCTATGCCGGATATCGATGATGATGGAGGTCCTGCGCTTCCGTTGCCTGTATGTGTTTCTGAAGAAAACGTTCCCCTTGATTCTTGGCACTTAATTCATGGGTGAAGTGTTTGGTTAATTCCCTCTCTGTTGAAATCTTAATCTTCGGTTTCCACCAGGACTGTTTTAATTTGAATGTGAACACTGAGCTACTGCTACCATTCCAGTGGCTCTCAACATTAGAATGTGAAACCCATCCCTTTCTGATACTTTTATGGTGAGAAAGCTATGAATTCTGATTTTGAGTGCATTATTAAGCTTGATTTTGAAAACCACGAATTTTTCTGACATTCCCGAGTCTTTTTGCCAACATAACTTGTAAATGAGAGACTCTTGAGTTATGACCTTGCAATACTTGGGATGCAATGACTGCCGAAGCTTCTTAAGAGGCATCGTCTGGCCATTAAGCCTGATTGCTTGTCAAGGCTATTTCAGCTACCTTATAGGAGTCTCCTTCCGTCAAACTTGAGATGCCTTCCATGTCTGGTCTTAATATCTTAATATTGAGAATGGCTTCTTTTTGTCACGGGCCCATTTCCTTACATTGGGTAGCGGCACTTGCTCGCCCGTGTGGCGCCTGCAGTTCCCCTCGCTGCAGGCCAGCCTGTTTCCTTTCCCAGGATTCCAAGCACGATCCTGTGCCTGTTGGTGGGACTCGCCCATGAGGTTCGCCCCAACTTGTGCCCCCGTAAGATGTCTAGGCACTTGGCCCTAGACATGTCGTGGCGCTTCATCTTAGGATCACAATCCATGCGCGCCCTGGGGGTTGGCTTAGGACATGTGTCCCTCGCCCAAGACTGAGCATCGCTCTCGCGTGCACAGCCCAATCCTCAAGCTTGACACTCGCCTAGAGCATCCGCAACTAGCTCGTGCCTTGCCCGAGTAAGGCAACCTTTAGCCCTTGGCCATTGTCATGCGCGTCTTTCGTGCCATGCCCATACATTGTCCTCGCGACACGCTTCCATCCCGAATAGTGCGGTGTCGCCCCACAACTGCACCTTTAGGCCAACGGACCCTTGCTTGCATGGTTGAACCCAAGCCATGCTCGCAAGTCGACACATGATGCCCCTATGATAGGTGCGTCAAGTATCCAATCGGTACGGAGGTCTCCTTCCAACATTCGGCAGCCCGCGGGGCTGGCCGTCCCACGCATCGAGCCTCCAGCGCCACTTTGATGCCCAACGCTAGCCCGAAGGCGTCGCGCCGTCCATAGAGTTTCCAAATTCGTATGGATACCTTTGACACTCCTTTGAGTCATCTAGGCGGCCCTTGAGGTTGCCCCCAAGGTAGCTTGTTCTATACGGCTTGGTGGCAACACGTATGGGGGAGGCAGGTCGGAGCTTTCATCACCTATACCCCCTTATATATGCTTAAAATTAAAAAGCCCAAGTTGCCCGAGTAGACAGATCTACGTCAGACAATCAGAAGAGCCTTTTCTCACCAGCTCTTGGCCGAAATCACAACTCCAAAGTGCGAGTTGTGACATCCTCCCACACTCATAATGTCATCGTCCCCGATGACACATCATGGCCTAAGACATCCCGGAGTCTGCTCCATCAGGTATGCCCATTTCAGCTCCCATTTCAGCTCCCATGCACTTCTCCCCCAAGAATCTTCCAAGCGTGCCTCTGCACTTCACCTCCTTTCGGTGTTCACTTGGAAAGTGCCTCCGCACTTGCACCCTCTGGTGTTTCACTTTGTAGTTGACCCACACTAGTCAACTACACCATGACCCTCACAGCCTTCATGTCCGTCTGAAGCTTTCCTTTCACAGGTTAGCACATCAATGTGGTCTTTGGCGCGGCTCTAGTAGCTTAATCGCTCACATAGCCTTCAAACGCCTCTGGGATAGCTCCCGTAGCCTTCCGCTCCCGTAGCTTTTCCTTGCCTTCACTACCTTGAAGATGTGTTGGCTTCCGGACTCACAACTTCGCCCATATGCCTCTTGCATAGCGGGATCCTCCCACACTCAATGTAGAGGATACATTTTAGCACTGTCGTCCCACTTGGCATTCGTCCAGCTCTTGGGACGACCTTTGGTGAGTACTACATTCCCAAAGTCATAGCATCGCTGCATTCCCGAACAAAGTTCTTTGTTTTCCAACTGTCACTTTCTCAGCAAGTAGCCAATGCTCCCGGTAGTACTTCAATACTCGCCCTATAGACAGGTACCCTCTTGGTCCTGCTAGCACGGCTTCCCGGTTCGGTTGTGCCTCGCACTTGGACTCTCAACGGTCCTCCGATCATTCGACGTACTTCTTTCCAGAATGACACCTTCTAACTTAGAAATTCGCCCAATTCCGAAGCTTCGCTATACCCTCGAATCCGTCTCCTCACCTTGGCAATGCCCTCAGGCAGTCCAAAAGTCTAACCCGTAGGAAAAACACTCAACTGATGCGTCGCACGCATCTTTGGCAAGATCTCCGCTATGATCATGCCGAACATTTATAGTCCATGGCTCCCACTCTTCGCAATATGGTTGCACGACCTGGCAAACATGGCCTTTTCTTGACCATCCGACTCATCGGCATATCACCTCATTCAGTAGCACCTTAGACTCTCGAAAGACAATGGAATCACCCATTTCTTTCTTCGACCATCAGTATCGGGTTCTCGATCTCTGGTGGCATATGAACATCAATCTCTGCTTTGACATGATCTCCGCACTGACATCCAAAATGCACTCGCCATATCCACCCTTACCTTGACCTTGTGCCATGGCATAGTATGGCCTTAATCAACTCTGATACCAAGTGTCACGGGCCCATTTCCTTACATTGGGTAGCGGCACCTGCTCGCCCGTGTAGCGCCTGCAGTTCCCCTCGCTGCAGGCCAGCCCTGTTTCCTTTCCCAGGATTCCAAGCACGATCATGTGCCTGTTGGTGGGACTCGCCCATGAGGCTCGCCCCAACTTGTGCCGCCCGTAAGATGTCTAGGCACTTGGCCCTAGACATGTCGTGGCGCTTCATCTTAGGATCACAATCCATGCGCGCCCTGGGGATTGGCTTAGGACATGTCTTGTCCCTCGCCCAAGACTGAGCATCGCTCTCGCGTGCACAGCCCAATCCTCAAGCTTGACACGCCTAGTGCATCCGCAACTAGCTCGTGCCTCGCCCGAGTAAGGCAACCTTTAGCCCTTGGCCATTGTCATGCGCGTCTTTCGTGCCATGCCCATACATTGCCCTCGCGACACACTTTCATCCCGAATAGTGCAGTGTCGCCCCACAACTGCACCTTTAGGCCAACGGACCCTTGTTTGCATGGTTGAACCTAAGCCATGCTCGCAAGTCGACACATGATGACCCTATGACAGGTGCGTCAAGTATCCAATCGGCACGGAGGTCTCCTTCCAACATTCGGCAACCTGCGGGGCTGGCCGTCCCACGCATCGAACCTCCAGCGCCACTTTGATGCCCAACGCTAGCCCGAAGGTGTCGCGCCGTCCATAGAGTTCCCAAACTCGTATGGATACCTTTGACACTCCTTTGAGTCATTTAGGCAGGCCTTTGAGGTTGCCCCCAAGGTAGCTCGTTCTATACATGGGGGAGGCAGGTCGGAGCTTTCATCACCTATACCCCTTATATATGCTTAAAATTTAAAAGCCCAAGTTGCCCGAGTAGACAGATCTACGTCAGACAATCAGAAGAGCCTTTTCTCACCAGTTCTTGGCCAAAATCACAACTCCAAAGTGCGAGTTGTGACACGAAGCTTCTTAAGAGGCATTGTCTGGCCATTAAGCCTGATTGCTTGTCAAGGCTATTTCAGCTACCTTATAGGAATCTCCTTCCGTCAAACTTGAGATGCCTTCCATGTCTGGTCTTAATATTGAGTATGGCTTCTTTTTGCCTCGGTGAAATTTGAACCAGCAAATATTGATATGGTATTCTTAGAGTGACAACTTCTTTTCCTTAGAATCTTGATACGATCAATCAATCAATCAACTATGCTTCAATCTCAAACTAGTTTTAGGTCAGAATCTGACTCCTATGTAATTTTCTTTATTCCACCCACGTTCCAATTCTGGAATGATAATAGAAAAATGATCTCCGATACTGCTTTATCTATTTAATTAAGTCTGAGATAAGTACAAAAGTTAATGCGTAAGAATTGTTTTTCACACCTTCCATTTCCTCCTCCTTGTCCAACATGAGTGCCTAAATGTGATGTAAATATTTTCTACTAGAAAAAATGGAAGGATGAGGATGAGGATTGTTGGTTCTTGTCAGAGGGATTTGTCATATAGTTCCTCAGAACTCAGTATATTGCTATATTTCGTATTTGCATTTTCAGCTTTTGTGCCTTCATGCTGTTACCTATTCATTTTTGAACAAGCTTTTCTTTTTTGAACAAGCACGCTGTTACCTATTCATTGTCCTCCTATTTAAAGGAAGACTTGCTCTAGAAGATATCTAGTTTTCTTAAAAGCTTGACAAGGTGCTCAAAAGTGGTAGAAGAGATCTAACTTTGCTTAGAATCTATGTTGCTCGGATCCTCCAAAATGCCGCTAGGTGTGTGTCGGGTCCTCCAAAAGTTATGCATCTTTGGAAGATCCGTCTGATATGGCGGAATTTTGAAGGATCCAAACATAGCTTAGAACTTAGAAAAACTTTTCAGCTTGGTAAAGAGTGTTTCGGATGGGAAATTAGAAGAATGCACATCCAAATAGTGTCATATTTGCTGACCTTCTAAAACATAAACGAGGTTAGTCCTTCCTTTTCTCTAATCTTTTATGGGGAAAGTACATTTTGGTGTTTATATGCAATCACCATTGGCCTCTTCTTTTAAGCTTTAATCTTTGGTGCTTCCTACCAAAATGGTTGCAGAATGGTCAACTTTTAGGATAGCATATTCATAGAAGAAAGAGTGTGGGCAGACATTCAACTATATATATTTTTCGGTGTACGATTTGATTCACCTTTTGCTGTTTAAAAGTTTAGATTCCCAAAAGGCAAACTTTGACTGCGAGATCCAGAGAGTTGAGCAAGAGAGGTGGGCCTAGTGGAGTAGAGAACAGGGTGTGGGCTGGGCCAGGAGAGAAGTAGGTGCTTTGTTGTGGAACAGAACAAAGGAAAAGCAAAATCTGGTTTCTCAGTATGGAGAGAGTAGTAGATTAGGCCAGATCAAGAAAGAACTAGTTGTTCTTTTAAAAGAACAACATGATTTCACATCCAGAATGCGGGGTGTAATTTATAATGAAGATTGATTATGAATGCGGGGATCGCGAGGAGTGTATTTAAGTGAGGAGGAGGTCTTTGGCATGCTGCAACTATAATCAATCTTGATTATAAATTACACCCCGCATTCTGGATGTGAAATCATGCTGTTCTTTTAGAAGAACTAGTTCTTTCTCGATCTGGCCTAATCTACTACTCTCTCCATACTGAAACCAGATTTTGCTTTTCCTTAGTTTTGTCCCAGAAAACATGGCCTCCTTCATTAAATGAAAACTCTCTGTTCAAAATATAAAATAATAAAAACTTACATTACTTAAAACTTGATTTGACATCTTACCAGCTAGCTGTTCCACTTGGCGCTTGCCGAATTTGTCTAAAACAAACAATTTTCAATAAAACTTTATGTAATAATCTATTCAAACGATGCTGGTCAAACTAGGAGTATAGATCTCAGCATGATAATGCTGATACCACGGTTATAGCTCCTCGTGATTACATCTCTGTACCAACATGTTGGAGTTTTGGTATCTATACTTCGGGCTTGCAGTACGGTTTATCCTTACAGAGCTTTTAGAATTTCCTCATAACTCATTTTCTGCCTTTTCAGGATAATCGCGAAACACAAATATCATTGTCAAATGACGACATCCTGGGTGATGCAGTCCCACAAGATCAGCAAGATGATTTGCGACAGTTCTGTTATCAAGCACTGAAAATGACCCCAAGGGTATGAATTTTGCGGTCGGTTCATTTGGTGTCTTTCTTTGATAGTTGGATGGAATCTGTATACAATGATCTCTTCTGTTTATGCGCGTTCTATAATTTCTGGTCTTGCGATGGACTCACTTTCTGTTCTGCAGTTGTGATTTCTGCAAAATAGTGATTTCTCTTCTGTTCTATTCTAACTCTTAAGTCCTTTTGTATTTGTCTTTCAGGGCAGAGGCACACATTTTCCTGGCTCACATCCAGTCTCTCTTAACAGGTTTGATTTGAGTCATTATTCAGGAATCTGTAACTTTATTATATGTTTTTGCTGTAATAGTCATGTGTAACCTTATGTCTAGCATTTTGTGCTTAGCCATGCATACAAGAAGCCGCTGTTCACCCATTGATTGTAAAGAACAAGTAAATCCTCACACTTTGGTCCACCTAAATCTGAATAGTAAGTAGGAACTACAAAAAAGTAATTATTATATAAAAAAGAGAGAATATTGTACATAAAATTCCATTCCTGATACATGACATTTATCTACATTTCCTGGATGGTGCTGAAATGACGATAGAAACATTGCTTTATGATGTAACATGTTGATTGTCTTTAACATTTGGATAGTGGCAGTAATATTTCGGACCTCTTTCATCACGTGGATGCGAGCAATAGCCATATATTTCTGACCAATATGGTATATGCTCAAACATTATTTCTCTTCAAGTAGATTTTTAGTTTAGGAGGTGTACCTAATACTTAAGGATTTCCAGTTGGCATATCAAGCTGAAAACTGTATTTGTAAGTGTGAATTCCGTTACTTGCAGAGAAATTTTATTTTGAGCCTCACACAACCTACAAAATTTGTGTGACACTAACTTAACTTGATAAGTGGAATGTAGTAGCTCAATTGTCAGCCTTGTCTCTTTCAACATAGGTTCTTGTCCCCCCCCCCCCCCCCAAAACAACACACACACACACCCCTTCTATGAACTAGATCTTGTGCTCTTAAATGTAAACCAACGGAATGCAAAACTAATTCTGCTAACAAAGCAAACCCATGGGTCTGGCAAATCGAATCCGCAAGTAAGCAAATGAAACCATACCTCAGACAAATGTATTTTACTTTTAACTACCCGCCCAACCAAAGACCTCGAGAATCCACGCGACCTTAAACAAGGATCTTTGGATTACAGAATTTGGGTTTCTGTTCTCCGGTAAGATTTTTCTTTTTGCGAAAAAGGGAGGGTAAAAATTGAATGTCTACGTACGTGTTAGTTTACTCTCACCAAGGTTGCTAATCGGCATCGTTAAAACAACTAGTCATGCTCTTTTTTCAATCTTAATAGCTTAATAAATTTAATACATTTATTTTTAAACGATCACACCCCTTTGGGATTCAGACCCTTCTGCAATCCTACATGTTGCAAGATGCTTCGTGCATTGGGCTACCCTTATTTTTTTTATCTAAGATTGAATGAGTTCTAGATTTCAAAAATACATAAATGATTTTTTTCAGACAATTAATCAAAGATTTTATGAATACTTGCACTAAGCCAGTGCTAAAAGACATCATTACAAAAAGTGCAGTTCCTCTATTGTGTCTTGAAATCCAACTTCATCATGTACAATAAGCAGGCTGCACCAAAAAGTTTGCAAACAAATACATCTTCGTTTAAGGCTATGTATGTTTCTCCTGTTGCCTTCAAAAATTCTGCTATTTCTTTCAAACCAAAGAGTCCACCAAATGGCTTGAGGAATGGTATTCCTAGTCTTTTGTGATTTCTTGCGCAATCCCTCGTGTTCCAGTATTGCAATAGCTCCAAAATGGATTTTGGCATTGTCCACGACATGCCAAGTATTGCCAAAAGCATGTTCCACAGCTGTCTAGTAACTCTACATGCAAGAAAAGGTGGCCAACATCTTTGTAGTGTTCTTCGCACATTGGCCACCTACTGCAAAGCTGATTAGTCCCCTCTTTTGGTGGTTGGAATAAGTGAAACAAGCTTCCCTAGCCACAATTCCAAGAGAAGCAAGAGACTTTCTAAGGAGCATTGCTTTTGGAGGTTGGAACAAGTGAAACAAGCTTCCCTAGCCACAATCCAAGAGAAGCAAGAGACTTTCTAAGGAGCATTGCTAAATTAATTTTTTTTTTTCCAGGCCAATAATCCCTGTTGTTACTTGATTCCAGCAAACTGTAACAACTTTTGACTGGAAAGAGACCTTTGGAATGTCCCTTCCATCTGATAGAATCTATTTTATTGTGGTCCAATGCTATTGTGCCTAGTAGCTGAAGCAAAAGACAAAAACTTCCCATTTCCCAATCATTTAAGTTCCTTCTAGGAAAGAGATTCCAGCCTCGCGTTGAATAAAATTCAGCAATTACCCCATTGCGCAACGAAGAAATACTGTAGATATTAGACAATCTTTAAGAGGAGTGTGGCCCATCCATGCATCTTCCCAGAACCTTATTTTCCTTTCATTTCCAAGCATGAAGCTTATTTTCCTTTCATTTCCAAGCATGAAGCCCATATTTGCCTCAAATTTGTTCCAACCTCCTGTAATATGCTTCCAAATTCCAGTGCCTTGAGGTGCTGTCGATGTTTTGGTGCACCATTGACTCTCAAGAGAATTTTTCCACCAAGATTCTCCTCCAAAGTGCATTGTCCTCCTTGTAGAATCTCTAATGCCATTTCAGTAATAGACTTTCATTATGGCTCCTCAAGTTCTTGATTCCCAAACCCCCTATTCTTTTATCTTTAGTATTTGTTTTCCAATTACAAGAGAGGAGTGACCCTGTTTGTTGCCTTTCCGGAGAAAGTATCTCCTCAATTTGTTTGCCTGGAAAAGAGACATTGTATATGTAGGAACTACACAAGGTAAATTCCATATATGCAGCAAAAGCATTTTGCTATTAGCATCCCGATAGCTTCCATTCTTGCTACTGGAGCAAATGCCCTATCATAATCAATTCCCTCATCCTGGTTGTATCCCTGAACTACTAGTCTGACCTTGTTCCTTGTGATGTTTCCTTGCTCATCTAGCTTGTTCCTGAATACCCATCTAGTACCTATCACTGTTCTATCTTTAGGTTTTGGTTCCAAATGCTATACTTTGCTTTTTCTCAACCTGATTAAGCTCCCCTTGCATAACAATTATCCAGTCCGGATTTTTTAGAGCTTCTTTTATGTTTTTGGGCTCTATTTATGATAAGAATGTTTTGAAACTTACATGGTTTTTAGAGATAATTTGGTCTGCACTCTTGTATTTAGATTGGTGATGTTCTCAAGAGGGTGAGAAAGAACTCTGGTGCTTCCATGTTCTGGATAAATCTGTATATCACTACTTATTTCCTTTCCCTTTTAGGCACTTTTCTTGATTCTTGATGTTGCAAACTAAGTGTTGTCTTCTCAGAAGTTAGAGTAAGAACTTGGTTTAAGGGTTTTGATCACATTTTCAAGTTCAGTTTTGTTTGTTTCAAAATCCTTGTAGTCAAGTTCAAGTTCAGTTTTGTTTGTTTCGAAAACCCTTGTAGTCAAGTTTGACACTGGAAAGATTGTTGAGTAACTGATCATTTCCTGCACTTAGTCTGTCAACTTAACCCATCAAAGTTAATATTATGGACATTAATTGTTTTTTTTGGACATAGAATGACTGTTTTCTTTCAGATTAGAAGTACTCACCTCACTTGAGTCATTTTCAACATATGAGTCACTCATTGCCATCATCCCCATCACTTCCTCTTCAGTGTTGTTTTTTTCATCTGGCATTGCCATCAAAATTCAAAGCTAGTTCAATATCTTCATTTCCATATTCTGCAGCCAAAGAGTCCCATATGTCTCTTGCAGATGAGCGTGAGGATACTTTGTAGAGCATACTTCTTTGAAGACCTTTGTAGAGGATATCTTTTGTCTTTGCATTTTTCTTAATAAGATCTTCAGAGTTATATTCTTCTTCTCTTTTGACACTTCCAGTGAGTTTATCTTCATTGGTATCTTGGTCCCTGACGGATAATTTCCCATAGATCGTAATCTTTAGTTTGAAGAAATACCTCCATACGCATTTTCCATTCATCAAAATGGTGTCCATCAAATAAAGGAGGTGTTTCAACATGCATCCCTAACTGCACAGATGATGACGTGTTGGAACATTTGTCAGGCTCTTCAGACTCAATTACTGCATACAAGCTTATGGCCTCATTGTCACTTCCTTCCTCCTCTTCATTTCCGCTATCTTCATATGCTACCAGGAATGCCTATTTCATGGCCCTAGTAAAACCTTTGTTTCGATTTAAACCACGTTCTTTCAACTTATCTCTTTTATCTTTCCAGATCGTTCCTTCTTCCACTCAATTTCCCATATTGGGTAGTTTTAACCATGTGTTCCAACTTCTTGCACTTGTAGCAACCATCATATGACACCTTGTCCATAGTCTTAGCTTTGCTGGAGTTCTCTTTACTCAGACCTCCTCTGGGATTCTTCATGAATTTGTTGAGCTTCTTAACAAGCATAGCCATATCCAAGTCATCATCATCAGATTCACTTCCATCAGGGCCTTATCTCTTTTTGACTCCTCTTTGCGCAATTTTAACTTCCTCATTTCATGAGTTTCAAGTTTCCTATCAACTCATCTAGTGAGATTTTATCCAACTCCTTGGCTTCCTTAATGGCTGTACTTTTTGTTTTCCATGAAGCATGAAGAATTCTTAAAACTTTGTAATCAGGTCTTCAGAAGCGAACACTTTCCCAAGTGACTTTAATTCATTTGTGATAATGGTGAATCTGGTAACCATCTCCCGAATAGGCTCTGAGCTTTTCATTGAGAATAACTCATAGTTTCTCATTAGCATTTCAATTCTTGACCTCTTCACCTGATTTGTCCCTTCATGAGTCGTCTGAAGGCATCCCAAATTTCTTTAGCATTTGAGCTGGCTGATATCCTGTTGTATTCATCAGGACCAAGGCCACAAATAAGAATTTTCTTGGCCTTAACATTCTTTTTCCATCATCCTGAAATGTGATGCTATAAATTCATAGGGGTTTTGGGGTACATCTTCTTTCTGCTCATTTTGTTTGGTAGTAATAAGAGGTTCTCTTTATTCTGCATGATAGCTTGCCCATCTAATGTGTTTCGAGTAGTTGTATTTTCTTTAGATGTCTTATACAAATTTTACTCACGGATGATAATGTTATGTGTCTTCATATTTGAACGTCATATGGGTTTGGACATGGACGCTAATATTCTCTGAAAAAACAATTGCTTGGTAGCATCCAACACAAAGCAAGGACCCATCTATTAGAGTTCATCACAAGGTAATCTTTGTCATGATGTGCAGGGACAACTTGCAATTATTAAGGCAGCGCTACTACTATGCTACATGGAAGGCTGATGGGACACGGTATATGATGCTGATCACGATGGGTGGTTGTTTCTTAATTGATAGACATTTCAACTTCCGAAGGGTTCAAATGAGATTTCCGTGCACACACACTGATGAAGTATGCCACTCAGCTATTAGGATGTTATGATCTTTTTTTCCCCCTTTTATATCTCACTGTTTGATATTTTCTGTTTATGATTTATCATATGAAATTCTCGTTCTCTCTCCTAGGGTGTAGCCAAAAGGGTCCACCACTTCACTTTACTTGACGGAGAGATGGTAATTGATACTTTGCCTGGCACACAGAAGCAAGAAAGGAGATACCTAATTTATGATATGATGGCCCTCAACGGTGTGTCTATCGTAGAGGTTGGATTCTTCTCAGGAAACCACTTTCCTTTTCTTCTTGAAAAATTAATGTTGGCTTTGCCTACAGGGGCTTTTGGTTCTCTGTATCACCGGGAATTATACCAGTATTGGCTTTACCACTTTCCTTTTCTTCTTGACAAAATGGGCTATTTCCTTTTTAGTCCGTTCCAAAAACATTTTCTCTCTCCCTAAATGTTGTTTCGTGGTAGAAGTGTAAGACTTTCTTTTATGTTACTTGAGGTCGTGTTAGTATTTATTTTGATAATTGAGAAATCCCAATGGCCAGTGGCTTACGGTTCGGAACTTGTTAGTTAATGCGCCTGCACCTCTAGCCATCTCCACTTAAATATTACGCTTTTGATTGGCGGGGTTCAAACCAGTGGCGTGCGCCTAACCCACAAATTACACGCTGCGCAAGTCTTGGGGGCATGTTGAAAGTCATTTATGCTTTGTGAATTTTAGAAGATTAGGATATTTTGACTTTTTTGTCCCAGAGGTATTGTACCTCTTGATTTCTTGAAAGTTGCGTGTTATCTCTACTAATTGGTGTTTAGTTCTTTTATGGGATAATAGTAGTGGTGATTTGTTTAAACTATTGTTAATGAGAAATCTGTTGTTTTCAGCATCGAAACTCAAATGGATAATGGACTGCCCTCTGTAGAAAATGGAGCTTCAGGGACATATAGCTTCATTAGAATTTTTAAAGTGGATGAATGCTAATATGCTTTTGGTTTGGGAATGGCTTAAAACTTGTTTACATGGTTTTCATCATGCGGGAGAGCTCCAGCTGGCTATGATGTCACCACTAATACGAGGCATTTACTGCCTTGATTAGTTAGTGAATTTTTGTTTCTTTATGGTATTTGAGGTGCATCTCAACCATGTGGTTACCTAAGCCGGTGATCAATCAATCAGTCCCAAACTAGTCGGGTCCTTCGTCATACGGCAATTTCTCCTTTTGCTAAATTTAAAAAGTTATTGTGTTTACTGCAACTAGAGCTCCAACACCCTGATAGGAGCGAGTGAAAGCAAGATATGCATCAGTCCAATGCTTATCAGTAAAACTATATGTACACGTAGTACTCATATTTGTACTGTCTATACTGGCACTATTTACTTCATGGAGCAAACAAAGCACGAGCATGTTTCGTGTACTTTCGATCATCTTGTTCTCTTAATCAGCTGTGTGCTGTGGGGTGATTATATTTTTGTATACTAAATGAAATAAATGTTGGAGATCAAGAAACTTATGTATCTAAAATGCCTTTTCAATTATCTTTCTCACTCTGGTTAAGCTTTACCCACTTCACCTCATTCTGTTTGGCTTGATTGCCTGCTTTTTTCTGCAAACATCATCTTTCCATTGATGTTGCTCATTCTCTGTTTTGGTATTTCTTACAGCAACCCTTTTGTGAACGCTGGAGAATGATTGACAAAGAAGTGATCGGGCCAAGGAATCATGAACGCCAACATATATGCCAGAGTGGAAACCCTTACTATAGATATGAGTGTGAGCCTTTCAGGGTATGTTTTGTCGACTTTGGAGTATAGTACATAAAAGTCACTTTTTCTACTATCATATTATTTCGAGCTAATGTGGTTGCTGAAATCTCAACGTCTGCCAGATGAGGAGGAAGAATTTTTGGCTGCTCTCTACTGTCAGAAAAGTTCTCAAAGAACTTATTCCAGAGCTTTCACATGAAGCAGATGGTCTTATTTTTCAGGTGTTTAAGAGCGACAAATCTTTAGTCATTGCACTGAATATCTTCTTGTTACATTGTTGTATTGGACTTCCCCGCAGGAGTTAAGTTTTTACATCCCTTCAGATATCTGATGTCTCCAAGTTGTATGGCATGTATGTCTTGATTGCTTTGTTGGGGACCTCTGTTTGGAAGATGTTTTCAACGTTTATTCTGCATTTATGTTGTGATGCAGAGAAGTATTAGAGATGCTAGCACATCCTCATTCATTTAATTGACATATGACATATTTATGGCTTACAGTAACAGAAACAGAGACATAAATCGTACAAATCTAATCATTTTAGGTTCTTGACACTCAGCTACTGTTTTCTTTCCTTTTTAGGGTTGGCTAGATCCTTATGTTCCTCTCACGCATCATGGTCTGTTGAAGTGGAAATACCCCGAGATGAACTCGGTTGACTTCCTGTTTGAGGTAGTGTTCTCTGCTCTCTTAGTGACTAGAGCTGTTTCCATTTCCTCTTTGCCGTTTTGGTTCTTATTTTTGTTTTTTCCTTACCCCTTGACCTGTCAAATGTCATTTGTCTTCCACTCTTTATGTGGAATGGCTGCTGTTAAACGAATCATGCTTTATTCTCTCATATTAGTGTGATAAAACAGGTGGTTGACGGTCGTGAATTGCTTTATCTACATGAACGAGGGAAGAAGAAACTGATGGAAGGGAATAGAGTCGTTTTCCCAGGTTAGAAATCCATGTTGTATTAGTTAATCTCCTGTGGTATCATGCAGGAAGGTTTCCCTCAATCTGGGGTTTGTGGGAATATAGGAGGCGGATATCATCTGCATCCCATGCTCGTTTAGTTTTTATTGACTTAACCAAAAAAAAAAAAAAAGGAAAAAATCGTTTAGTCTTTTTTTTCCTGTCTTGTTTATTTTACCTGACCTGGATGGATGTGATTGCTTAGTAAAACTTCTAGGTGGATGATGTTTTGTGGGGAATCGGATGCGGTTCGCGTATTTGAGTGAGTAACCTGCATTCAATGTGTGATCTAGTGGAGGCTATTTCACGACTTGCTCTGTTTCGATTGCCAAGATTCCTTTTTTGATACTTGTGAGTTGCTAAATAGTAATAAGATTGTGGATAAAAATTTCTGTTGGTACTTGCTGCTGTGGCTAAACTAAGGCAGCATTGCTGTTTGACAACTGATCCTCTTCTAATCCAACTTTCCACTAAGTTCAAGACGCGTAATCTTGTTCTTTTAAACTTTTTTGTTCTTTTATAGTTGATTCTTAGTAATGAGAACGTGGATCATCCACAACTTGAAATTGAATCAGTTGCTAAAGTTGAAAAAGGTCGGATATGTTAGTGGGATTATTTGGAATTTACGGTAAGGTTCTCAATGGATCAAGTGCCAGTAGAAGATTGTTTACATTTTCAGGAAAAGTACATGGAAGCACAGATATGGGAATTCCTTGTTGCACGTGACCGTGAACCAGATAATCCACATTTAGGGTGTCACATTAGTCTTTATGTGAATTTTTGATTAACAAGATCATGCTTGTCAGAATAGGATGTGCACCTCTCAGGCTTTTGACAGGAGTTCAACAGCTTTGTTTCTTCTCTTGCTCTTTAAAATGGTCTTTCCAATAGTTGGTTCTTGTTGCTTGGAGTTACTGATACTAGCAGTGATGATATAAACATCCAGCGAAATGTCTATTCTGCTGTCCTTGTAGACGCATATCTGAGCAGTTCTCCTGCACTTTATTTTGTATCCCGTGAACTCGGGTTTCCTGCTTGGCTGGCGTTTATACGCTGGTGCATGTTCTGAAATTGGTTTCTTTCATGGTTACAGATAGTTCTGACCCGTCAGATTACTTGGGTAAAATAATAGAGTGTTCTTGGGATTCCAATAACCAAGAATGGGTGTGGATGAGGACCAGAATTGATAAAGGAACTCCAAATGATTACAACACGTACAGGAAGGTACTTGCTTTATTGGCAAATACTAAGTTCACGGGTTGATTTTTTGATACGTAGACTTGTGCTTTAATATAACCTTTTCCATATTTTGTCATATATTAGATAGTTAGCAACCTAGTAGACTAATTTTGGTTCCTGTACGGCAAAATTTAGGTTTTGAGAAGTATTACTGACAACATCACTGAAGAAGTGTTGTTGAATGAGATCTCTGAGATCATTCTACTGCCAATTTATGTGGAAGGGATACAGAATGATAGCAAAGCTCACCATCACTCTGGCTTAGTACGACGCAGATGAATGAATTTGATTAAGTAGATGGCATTATTATTGGAGGAAGCTAGTGATCGGATTAACTATTCATTGAAATCGCCACTTGCCTTCTGAACTTTGCCGTGTTCATGTTTCTCAACAAAAGGGTCTTTATGAAGCATCCTTAGTCCGTAGGCGTGTACTGTGTACTAACTGGTTATATTATATGATCCAGTTGGGACACTGTAACTTAGCTAGTTGACTCGGGTCTCTGAGTCTTTAGTTCTTCCTCATTATGGTTTGACATATCGAGGGAATTAGCAATATGTATATTAGTTGTTTAAGTTATTCTCCATTTTTTTTTCTTTCTGGTCACTGTTTAGTTGTCTAAGGTAGGCTCTCTCTAGTATTAGCGAAACTTCAAGCTTTATGCTATCTATTCCCTTGTGAATATGAGTCTGTTGTACAAGTAATTTTTAATTATCATTTGTTCCCTGCGCATAGCGGGAGCTTAGTGCGCCGGGTTGCCCTTCTTTTCTTTTTTTCCTCATGTTCATCATTTTTCAGATTGGCTACCGAGTATACTCTGCATGAGATGCACCTAGTTAGCACTGCTAGCACAAGAAAGATCCTGTGCATCAGCAATGTGGGAATCATTGAAAAGTATTTTTCTAACTTTATTGACCATGAAAATATTGAAAGTACAATTTGGCTTTTGACATCACTGCCGGAACATCCTTGGGTGATAACGTATTGTGTTAAATCCAAAGCAATGACATATTAAAGAAAATCGTCAATAAAATAACTTGGCATGTAACATATTTGGAAATCAAAACAAGTGAATGCTAGAAAGCTTTTCTATTTAGACTTGGAGCAAAGATGCTAATTGTGGATGTAATAAGGGTGGACTTGGAAGTTTAAGTTAAATTATGATTTCCAAATATGTTACATGCCAAGTTATTTTATTGACGATTTTCTTTAATATGTCATTGCTTTGGATGTAATATCTTCTCATTGAGGGTGGACTTGGAAGTTTAAGTTAAATTATGTTCAAATTTAAAAAGGGATAATTCTATTTAGAACGAATTAAAAAGAAAATATGTTAACATAAATTGGAACGAAGAGAATAATATTTTTGTAGCCTTTTCCCATGCACCATGTTATTTTGAGTGAAATAGGTTGTATTGAGCTTGACTTGTCCATCAGGTGGTTTGAACCATTTCATTAGAATACTTACCTGAGTGAGCAGAGAATGTAGTGGCCCTGGTTTGTTTAAAATCTTGCATGGCAGACCTGCATGTAAATAAACCAGATGTTGTATTAGGAAGATTTTTGTTCTCTAAGATGTGAAATAGAATTGAGCAGGTTCAAAGGGATAACTTGTTCAAGATTATCAATGTTCCATTGACCATCCACAATATAATCAAAAACACTTTCTCTTCTTTTTGGATTCTGATTAGACACTAAACTGCCAAGTGGATCACACCACAATTCTATTTTTTCTTCTTCTAGGTTCCACTTAGATAGTAGTTCAGAAGTTAGACAAATTTTGATGAAGAAGATAGTATCTTGGATCTCTTCTTCTGTAGGTGTTCTATAATTAAGGCCAATATTTTTGCTAATAGAGCCCATCTCACATAAGCATAAGCATCTTTGCAAAGTGTAGACTTTGTTGGCAATATTCTTTGGGACCCAAAAATATTGCATTGTGTGGTGGACATCATTTGCATAAGTTGTATCTCTTCTTTTACACCTAAGAGGCCAAGACTTTTTGCCTATAAAAGGGAAGGTCATTAGTTCATTTTAGACACACCAACAAGACTTGAGCCTTCATTTGTTGTTTCTTCCTTTTCTCCTTTATTAAGAGTGTTTTGTATGAGAGTTAGTGTTGGGAAGCACTTGTACGAATCCTTTCTTTGGAGTGATCTTGTGAGCTTATTCTCTTATGGGTATTTGAGATTAATTAGAGTGTTTATTCTAATTTTGTACTCTCTTTTGTACTCTTATTGTTATAGTAAAATTGTTTCTCTCCGCTTGTGGACGTAGGTCACACTGACCGAACCACGTTAAATTGGTGTCTTCTTTATCTTCTTTAATTGTCGTTGTTATCAACTTCCATTGTCTTTGTTATTGTCATTACACCGTTGTTTAGCTAAATTTCACCACTACCTGAGTTCCCGATCCTAACATGTTCTAGTTAGATTATCAGTGTCATCTTCAGAAATAATTTTAGTGATGCAGTTAAGCAGCGGTGAAGCCAGGAATTTCCCCAATAGTGTTTAAACTTGAAATAAGTAAAAAACAAATCCCGACAAAAAATGTTCAATATGTTACATACCTCTAAAATCTACTCGTAATATTTTTCATATATATAAGGTGTAATTTTTCGATGTTGAGACTTTGCGGTTTCGCCCCTGCAGTCAAGCTTCCTCTGAGATTTTGTCGTCATCTTTTACCCACTGATCATTATCTGTCTTGATTCTATGTATAGCCAATTTCCTCTTTCTTATTCTAATGTATAGCTTTCTCTCTCCAGTAGGCCCCTTTAACTTCAGCATCCTAGTAAGTTTTGCCTTCTTCTCATGTAGGTCCACTCTCAGTTTTACTAATTGTTCTTCCAATTGCTCTACTTCTTTTTCCATGTTCTGACGATCAATTTAGACCTTACTTTTACTAATTAATTTTTTTCTATGCTTTCTAGTCAGTGATAATTTACCAAAATATGTTTAATTTATTTTTAAATAATTATCCAAAATATTTGGTGCATTTAATTGATTTTAGTTTTTTTATTTTTATTTTTTTTTAATTTCCTCCTCTAATATGGACAATGATTTTAGTATATTAGTATTATTATAATCACATGATTTCTACTAAAGTGGGTTTGAAGATCTTGTCCTGTTATATGATCATGTGTAATAGCAATATATCTTGGATGTTCATCTTGCTACTAGAAAACTTGTTTATAGGACTTTATCTGTCTATTTGCATCTTTATTGTCCTAGTTGATCTCTTTGCACCTGACTTACGTCCAATAGAAGCCAGGCATATAGAATTGGTTTATTGCATTCATCCTGCAGTTGAAAATCTATCTATAAGGACTTCCTGCACTTCAAATGACCATGTTCATCATTATAGAATCATGTCCCCTTCCTCTTAAACTTGGGATCTGCGAGAAACTTACTCATAGATTCATTTTATAATAAGAGTCAACATTCATTTTATAATAAGAGTCTAGATTCATTCTATAACACTCCCCCTCAAGCTGGAGCGTATATGCTGATCATTGTCAACTTGTTACAAAAGTAATCAACTCGAGTGCCTTTCAATGCTTTAGTGGATAAATCAGCTGCTTGCTCTCCGGTCTTCACGTAGCCAGTAGAAATCAAGTTTTCCTAAATCTTCTCACGAATAAAATGACAGTCAACTTCAATATGCTTGGTTCTTTTATGATACACTGGATTTGAGGCAATATGGAGCGCAACTTGATTATCACACCAGAGCTTTGATGGAGTAGGATGCTTCAACCCTATTTCAGTTAAAAGATGGTATATCCACATTATCTCACATGTTGATTGTGCCATAGCTCTATACTCGGATTCTGCACTGGACCGAGATACAACATTATGCTTCTTACTTCTCTATGATATCAAGCTTCCACCGACAAATACACAGTAACTAGTAGTAGGTCTTCTATCAATCTTGGATCCAGCCCGATCCGTATCTACAAAACAATCAATGCTAAAATGCCTGTGATTGTTATATAACATGCTAAGTCTAGGTGCTCTTTTCAATTAACATAGGATCTGCTCCAAAGCCTCATAATGTTTAATTGTGGGTGCGGACATGAACTGGCTAACCATACTTAATGCAAAAGCAATATCTTGACGAGTAACAGTGAGATAGGTCTAATCTCCCTACTAACCTCATGTATCTATCTGGATCATTAAATGGATTGCCATCATCTTTCATAAAATATAAATTAGGAACAATTGGAGTATTGCAAGGCTTGGCAGCTACCTTACCAGTTTCTGTCAATAAGTCAAGAATATACTTTCTCTGAGATAGAAAAATCTCATTCTTGCTTCTAGTTACTTCTACTCCCAAGAAATATTTTAGTTGTCCCATGTCTTTCGTATGAAACTTAGTATGCAAGAAAGACTTGAGAGAAGATATTCATGCATTATCACTTCATGTAATAACAATGTCATCAACATATACAACAAGGAGAATAGATCTAGTTGTTAATTGCCTGTAGAAGACTAAATGATCACATTTGCTCTTTTTCAGCCCAAATTCTTAAACTACCTCACTAAATTTACCACACCAAGCCCGGGAACTCTGCTTCAAGCTATATAAGGACTTATTCAAGTGGCAGACCACATTTGCTCTTTTTTAGCCCAAATTCTTAAACTACCTCACTAAATTTACCACACCAAACCCGGGAACTCTGCTTCAAGCTATATAAGGACTTATTCAAGTGGCAGACCTTCCTATACTCCCCCCGAGCAACAAAACTAGGTGGTTGCTCCATATACACCTCTTCATGCAGATCACCATGAAGAAATGCATACTTAATATCCAATTGATGCAATGGTCAATTCTAAGAAGCTTCAAGAGAAATGAACAAGCAGACAGAAGTATGTTTGGCAACCTGAGAGAAGGTGTCTGAATAATCCACTCCATAAGTCAGAGCATACATGTTACGACCTCAACTTCTCTCTGTAGGATGTCGTGATGGCACCTAGTCTCTGAGACTAGGTAAGCCTAACACATGCTGATTTAATAAAGGAATTAAACTATTTAATCATTAATCATAAACTATTAAATGACATACATATCCGCAAGCGGTTAATAGTTATACATTTCCCAAAACTGGTAGTACGTAGTCATAAGCACTACTGAAAGCACACTAGAATTTCTAAACATAATAATGTTTTGAATTACAATTTAACAGTAGCATAATGAAGTAAGATGGTGACTCCGAGGCCTGTGAACGTCAAGCAGGTATACCTTGAAGTCCCCCGCCGCGCAGACGCAACTCTCAACAACACGATCATAATACTTGGATCTGCACAAAAATGTGTAGAAGCGTAGCATGAGTACACTACAACGGTACCCAGTAAGTATCAAGCCTAACCTCGGTAAAGTAGTGACGGGCCAGGTCAAGACACCTACTAGAGATAGAAACATGTTCAAGATATACATAAGCTAAGAATGGGAAGAACATCAATGTAAGACCAACAATAGAAAGATTATGGATTTACAACCAACAATAAACCACAAGTCATGAACCACAATTTTTAAATCTTACACATATGACACATCGTGCCCACAATAACAATCACCTTCGCACGGCAAACACCATGTACTTTGAAATCGTGACAAATATCAATTTAGATGAACGAGAGATACATTTAAACACCATAAAACATAATAACAATCTTAAATAAAGTAAGGTGTCAAATGAAATAATAAGTTTATTTTAGAAATCAAGCAAAGTAAAATAATATACCATTTATACGAAATAGAGTATCGTATGGGTTTAGTTTAGAAATCAATAAAATTGAGTAGAAGAATCATTTTTAAACAAAGCAAAACATTAATTAAATTAACGAATTAAATATAGAATTTGTTAAAGAAAAATATTATAACAATTTTAAGTAAGGTAAACATCTAAAAGGGTGATGGGTATAATTTGAGAATCCAATTATACCGAAAGTGCAATAACCATTTAGAATAATAAGGCACCGAGTGAGATAACGAGTTCTATCGTAAGAAGCACATAGAATAAAGCATGTTAATAATTCTTTTATTTAAACCATTATGTTACCAACAACTCAACATGATATGATATACTTACTCCACACAATTAAATTCACATTGACAATCAATTTACCAAGTTATAATGGAGGCACATATTGGCATGTTAAAGCAACACAACAAATCACGTAGAATGCATGACTCATACAAGAAACCACAAACGTTCTAATACCAAGACAACAACGAATAATCAAACACAAATCAATATGCGGATGATTGATTGAAGAGAGAACAATGACCGTTCAAATCAATAAGTTGTTCCAACCTGGAATGTACAATGAAAATCACAACCGAGGTACCGTCTCGTATTCACATTTCACAATTTCAATCACAATCTTTCCTTATATCGTCGTATGAGCCTTACATTTGAAATAGGTTTTGAAAACAGTTTTTTTCCGAAATAGCTACACGCACTTTAGCCCACCTTATGACGCCACGTGGCTTCACGTAGTTCCCCTACAAGCAACACACACATAAGTCCCACCTTACATCGCCGCATGCACATTAACCCCAAACTTTATGCCGCCGCATGCGCGTCAATATCACATTACAATAACAACTCGCACCACAAGTGCCCATATATCACAATTTGCCAACAATTAACAATATTAATGTTTCCACAACAATAGTCCACGACTCTACTGCAACGAGTACAAGAATATCAACTACAACAATGGATGTAAAATGTTCAACAAGGAAGATGTTTAAACAATAACAATTTCGCCTCAACGTGATAATGGCCTTCACAACTTCAACACCAATAACTCAACAATGAGAGACAATGTATAACCACGATGTTAAATAAGAATAACTCACAATGGAAGAGAACGTGTAGCAATGACTTCAAATAATGAAAATCAATAAGGGAAGGGATAACATGAACAATAACTCCAAATAATGATAATCAACAATGAGAGATATAACACGAAAAATGACTTCAAATAATGATAATCAATAATGAGAGAGATAATATGTAACAATACTAGAGGCAACAAGTTCAACCAAGGCATGAGAGTAATTTATCAATTAGGATGCAGAACAAGTGTTAACGAAATCATTTAAGGCATGTAAGGATAGACTAACACAAGTAAGAATAGATTGACTATAAGAATTTGGAACATGATATGACATTTCAATTAAAGCATGAAAATAGTCTAAGTAGCCTAAACCGGTCAAATACCACGTACAACCCGTGTACCCACTCGTCACCTTGCGTACACGACTTTTACATAGCACAAATGAATCAATCAATACCAATTCCTAAGAGGTGTTTTTTTCACACAAAGTTAGGCAAGATACCTACCTCAACTAGGCCAATTCAACACTCGAAAATAGCTTTTTCCTTAAAATTCGCCTCCACATGGCTCAAATCTAACCAAAATCGACTTAATAACATCAAACAATGCAAGAGAAACTAATTACAATAAATAAAGTTATGGTCTTTACATTCCCTCCCCCCCCCCCCCCAAAAAAAAGTCAATAAAAATCAACGTCGGGTCCGCCTTGGATTCCGAATCCAAGCTTACCCGAGCGAAGCCGAACCAATACAAGATCACATGAACAAAACCCGACTTAGTCGGAGTCCGATAGCTCAACCACTTCGCCAAAACATCGCTCTGGGGTGTTCATAACCCAAGAGTTCAGCTCACACTAGTCGGGTCTATGTCTCCCGAAATACTCCTCTAAAACTTGCCAAATTCGAGTATGTTGTTCTCCTAATATAGGAGAACAAAACCCCAAAAGGAATCAGAAAATAAACGCCTCTAACTCATTTTTAATTTTTAAAATTTATGACATAACATAGGTATTGATTTAAATAATTAAATGAGTTTTCAATTAAAATCATGGATTAAAGCTTAAACCAAGGGAATGAATCAAAGGGAATTACTTAGGTTATGGTTTAGACCTTACCCTATGAAAAAATTTTGAAGAACATCTTTGAATTCTCCCAATCCCAAACTTTAAAGATGAGAAAAACTCCAACAACATTAATAGCCAAAAATGTCCAGCTGTTCTGCCTCGTTTATTGTGCCAAACGATCCCGAAACTCGCTTTTGATGACTCCAATAGATTCCTCGTGAAATTCCAATCAAGTTAGGCTTTTGAATCACTCCGTTTGACCTTATAATGAAGGAGATATGTTGATTTCAATATTTGGAAATAATGTAAAATTTTAAATACGAATTCAGTGGCAATTTCGTAATTAATATAAAAAATATGGCAACCCAATTCTTTGTAAAATGACCATAAATTCCTCATACGATGTTAAAACTTGATGATTTCAGTTGATATGGTTCCAAAATTACGGTGCAGATATAATGGTTTAGTCGAAACATGAATCAAATGCCGTTTGCTCAATATGGTAACCTTTATGCTCAAATCGATGTCGAAATCGAAAACAATCACCATATAACCTAAACTTATCCAAAACTCATCGGAATTAACCAAAATTGATGGACATGTCCAAAATTATCATACAAACTTATTGGAATCATTAACACCCGATTCCGAGTCTGTTTACCCAAAAGTTAAATCTTGGTCAACTTTTCCAACTTAAAACTTCTAAAACGAGAATCATTCCTCCAAATCAATCCCGAACCGCTCGAAAACCGAAACTAACCATATACACAAGTCATAATACATAATATGAAACTACTCAAAGTTTCAAACTATTGAATGGAACGTTAAAGCTCAAAACGACCATTTGGGTCGTTACAATACACTTTGGCCATAAGTTTGGCCTTAAGTCTTGTCATAAAGCCATCTAGATTAACTTTGACCAGGAAGACCCATTTGCATTCCAATGCTTTCTTTCCACTGGGTAAATTCACTAAATCCCAAGTATGGTTTTCCTCTAAGGCATGTATATCCCTTAAGCATTGCTTCAGACCATTCAGGATGATTCAAAGCCTCTTTCACTGTTTTGGGTATAAAAATTGAGTCTAGAAACGCAATCAAAGATCTAGGCGCAGGGGATAAGTGGTCGTAGGAAACAAAATTAGCAATATAATATGTGAATTTGCAAGTACGTGTACCTTGCGTAAAGCAATGGGAAGGTCAAGGTCTTCTGGAGGATCAGGCGAGAGAGGATCAGATGACGAAGGAACTGGTGCAGGACATTTACCATTTGTCGTTCGCCTCCGCGAGTAAACTTAAACAATTGGTGGTCGTGCTAACACGTTTGGATAAAGTGATGAAGGCACAATAGTCAATTGGTGCTCGATAAAAGAGCTAAGAGATGGAAGAACATCATCTGGTTGTTCTGTTAAAGTACATGTAACCTAATATACTAGCTACTCGTCTTCCTCCCCTGACTTGTAGGAACGGGAGGTGCATAGAAGAACGGTATAGTCTATGAAAATACAACATTAGTTGACACCAGATACTTCACAAGTTCAGTAGAATAACACCGATACCCCTTCTGAATGCGAGAATAACCAAGAAAAACACAATTCAATGCCTTGGGATCCAACTTGGTAACAGATGGTCGAACATCTCGAACATAACATGTACTTCCAAACACATTAGGTTCCACGAGAAATAATGACTTGTTTGGAAAAAGAACATTGTAAGGCATATTACCACCAAGCACAGTAGATGGCATGCGATTAATCAAAAAGCAAGTCGTGGTTACTGCATCAGCCCAGAACTGTTTAGGAACCTTCATTTGGAACAAAAGTGCCAGAGTTGTCTCAAGTAGATGCATGTTCTTCTTTTTAGCAACTCCATTTCGAAAGGGTGTATCAACACATGGAGACTGATGTAGTACACCATGTTGTCTAATGTAGGATCGAAATAACTCTGACATGTATTCTTTGGCGTCATCACTACTTAGAATACGTACTGAAGCATTGAATTGAGTTTTGACTTCAGCATAGAAGGCAGAAAAATGAGTAAACACTTCAGAGCGACTCTTCATAGAGTAAATCCAAGTCATTCTGGAAAAATCATCTACAAAAGTGATACAATACTTATACCCAGCTTTAGAAATAACACGACATGGTCCCCAAACATCAGAATGAACTAACTCAAAAGCTGACTCAGCTCGCTTGTTAACACTCGCACCTAATGAGATACGATGTTTTGCAAATCGACATTACTCATAATCCAATGAAAAAATATTCTGAAACTGAGGATATAACTTCTTCAACAATGATAGAGAGGGATGCCAATGTGGTTCAAAAGGAGACATGATACTGGAGCATGCAATAGATTGCAGCTCTTGTTCATCAAGGATGTAGAGATCACTTGATACATATCATTTACTAATAATCTGCTTCGTTGTAAGATCTAGAAACAAATAATAATTAGGAAAGAATGCTACACAGCAATTAAGGTGTCTGGTGATTTTACTAACATAAATCAAATTAAAGGCTAAGTTTGGTAAACTTAATGCAGATGGCAGGATAATAGAGGAAGTTGGTTTAACAGTTCCAGATCCAACTCTGCTACAGGTTATTCCATTAGCTACAGAAACTGAATATGGTGCTTTGTGTGATCGAAAGCTAGAAACAATATTTGGATTACCCGTCATATGATTTGTGGCACCTAAATCAATCACCCATTTATTTAAATAGGTGATAAGACATGTCTTATATGACCCAGCAAAAATCGTAACTGAAGAAGATTCCTTAATTGATTTATTACATTAAAGGAACTCAATAAACTCATCTGAAACCAAGATTGTTGGACTAGAAGTTGTAGCCCTATTTCCTTATTGCTTGCTGTTTATAGTCATTCTATTTTCAACTAATAAAACTCACCGTTTCAAAAGAATTGATGGAGAATCCAACAGAAAGACCCAACAGACTATATTCGAAAGCAGAAATCAGAAAATACTTGAAAAAGATAGTAGCCAACACAATCAAAAGCTTGAGAATAGCCAAACTCAAAGTTGCACTCAAAAAGACAATTTTGAAATCTAACCAAGTTTCAGATAACGTCCAAGAGACAATATCAAATCACAAATTAGTGAGCAACAATCCAATTCACTGTTGCACATGTAGGAAACCTCAACCAATTCCCATAATCAAAAAAACAATCAACAACTAATAGAAAAGTCTCAAACATGACCAAAAAAAGTGTTCAAAGATTCTTGTTTCAAGGCTCTTCTTCTCCATAATGTGGTCCTATCACCACATTACCACCACAATTCAACCGAAACTTCGAGGCAAAGTCATACATGAATCCAGACCAAGATTGGTTCACAAACGCGCCTCCACACGTAGCTTAAACAGGAGTATCTATGGTAGTTTCATCGGCGTGTGAGACGCACACGCTTCTCCTCTGACCACCAAATTTTGGGTTTTTGTAGATCGGAGGGGGGTTGTCCTCCCTAGGTTGGTGAAAACTGCTAAACTTTAGATTTAAAACCTTTTCAAGTATACTGACCCAACTCCGACGAGTTCTGGGGAGTTTCTGATCTAACTACGACAAAACAGGATACCCTGCTTTGATACCATGTGCACAAAATTGAGAGAATAACTTATGTTATTATTCCAAGAGGTAAGCAATATCAATACATATACATTAGGTGCTAACTAAGGAAAGAGATAAAAGAGATTCCTACAAATATGCTATTTATGTACGCTACTAAGAAAGAATTTGCATTTATTCTATACTAAGAGTTTAGATTCATTCTATAACATATTCGAATGATGAAGATCATTTCACTGCTAGGCTGTCAGGCTTGAGTTTAGGCTTTCGGGAAAGATCTTAGAGTCTTACCTATTTATACTATATATGAAACTTATTTACCCTCCCTAATCAAGTTTTAACTTAATTATATGGTCATATACAATTTACTAATTAAATATAGATCAGTTTTAAATAAGTATCCCTTGATTGTAGCCTTAATATAGTAAATACCTCCAATCACAATACTTTTTTCCTCTTTCTTTCTTTGAAATCAACCCTCTTTCTACACCGATTCTACAAGGTTTTTTCTTCTAAGCTCATAATTTTCTCTAACAATGGCGAAGAAAGGGATTAATTTTTTATCGATCTTAATTTTGCCATGGCTGGAGTTTGGATCTTTTTTGGGCTTTTCCTTTTCTTGTTGGCGTTCCGATGGCGGGCTAGCAGCATATGAATATTAATTATTTGGCTCGATTGTTTGAATTAAAATTGTCAGTCAATAAATTTTGAATGTGTTTAACTCTCCACCATTGACAACCATTAAAAAGATTCGAAACTTTGAATTTGAATTCGGATTTTAAAAAAAATATTATTTGTTTGGATTGGGTATTATTACAAATGATTGTGAATATTATATGGAGTTTATATCTCGATTTTGAGGGTATCTGGTGAAGATTAGATTTGATTTTAGCTGGATTTTCAGATTGAAATTCGAAGAAGAAAAAGAAGAAGAACACATGATATACAATATACATATACATATAAAATTATATTAAAGTTGTATGTTAATTGTATGAAATTTGTATGAAAATTGTATTTTGTTGTATTTTATTTGTAGTTGTAATTGTGTTTGAATGTTGTATGAAAGTTGAAATTAGTTGTATAATGTATGAGTTGTTGTATGAAATTTATATTTAAGTTCTAAATACTATTTTTTTTTTACATAAAGTTGTTGATATGTATCAAATTTGTATTAAGAGAGGAAGTTTTAATTGAAATTTCAGAGAGGAAGAAGAACACACTACATACAAAAATATATACAAATCATATACAAAATACATATAAAAGACATATTGTACAAAATTTGTATAAAAATTATATTTAAGTTTGATGATATTGTAGTTGTGTTTAACTTGGTAAGGATGATCTATGCAAGTTGTAGATAAGTTGTATATTGTATAATTAGTTGTATGAAATTTAGTTTTGGTATGTATGTTGTGTAGATATATCAATTTTGTATGAAATTTATTTTTAATTTGTATGCAAGAACTAATATTGGTTTCTATTTAGGAGGGAGGAGGCAAAGATGGAGAAGAGTTGAACTAACTATGGCTTAAAATAGGTAACACACAACCGGAAGGAGTCTTGTTTAGATGGAAGGAAAATTTGGCGATCGACCCGACCCGACCCAAACCAATACCCATATACATAAATTATTTATTTATTTTGGTCAAAATCTCATGCAAAATACTCAAAAAAATAAATAATATTATATGCAAAATACTCTAATATTATGGATTTTCCAAACATTTTGTTCTTTCTTTGGAGTATTTTGCATATGATTATGACAAAAAAAGTAGTAATCACCAGAGAGCTCTTGATATAATGACAATCTTAAAAATAAAAATAAAAAATAGAAGAAGGATTCAATTTTTAGTATTAAATTAATTTATTTATATGAGTACTGGATTGAGCCATTCCTATTCTAACTTAGTTATTATTTATTAGACTAAAAAGATATATGGAATAAAAAAAATACTATTGAAAGATCATATTTTTCGGTTACTATAATTTTTGTGTGAGTTAGTGAAGGTTTTATAATTTTTTTTGAGAAAATATAGTTATATAACTTTGATAAAAAAATTATAGTTACATGATCATTTATGAAATTTACTCATTAATAGACATATTGACCGCGTAAAATGTTCAATAGGATGAACTCAAATATAAAGTGTAGTTCCAGATCTAGGAGTTGTGGATTGAATTGGCCTAATATCAGATTTAATACTTCAGACTATACTTGTACTATGTAAAAGTTAGGAATTACAACATTATAAATGTCATTATGTATGGTACATATCTAACTCCTAAAAATGAATGAAGCGTAAAGAAAAAGTAGACTAGTTAGTAGTTAATTATTTTCACGTTCCTTGATACACTATTTGAACAAAATTTTCCACTCATAATCCAATCAAAAATTTCAAAAGGACTACTACTATTCACACACTTTTTTTAAAGATAAACTCTTTTAAAATATCTGAAAAATGTCTCCAAAAAGAGTCACAATATTAATACTAATATCAAAATAGTAATATTAAAATCACATGAAATTATATTTTTACTTTGAGTATTAAATTTTCAAACCAATTATCCAACAAATTTAGATTTGTACAAGAATAAAATTGTTTACCCTCAAAATCGGATAACAATTGAATTTGTAAGTGGTTTTAAGGATACATGATTTAACTTGCCACAAAACAATAAATTAGATTGCAATTGAAATAAATAATGGAAAAGTAAATGCAAACCACACAAGTTGAACAGTTTTAGCCATGGAAGGTTAGCCACCCTCGAGTCAAAAGTGCTTTAATTGATATCAGAACAGAACAACAAGAGAATAATAAGAACTTAAAGAGAATAATAATATATTGCTTTGTGATGTGTATTACAATGCGTCTAATGAATAATCAACCCCCTTTGTATAGTAGATGAATCATACTTTAGGTAAAATTCAATAAAAGGTAAAAGATCTCTTGATTCACCGATTGCCGGTTCCTTATTGATTCATGCCGAGATTCACACCGTAATATCTGACCGGTCACAGATATTTCGATCTTCTGTTAGTTATCTCGATAATATTTCTCCGAGCTCGTTTGAGGCTAAGGTCGAAATCGGACTCAATGTTCCTCGAATACAGGCTTTCTGACCTCAGATTCTACTTTGGTGGAACTCGAGGTCGATATTTAGTCGTTAATCGCCACATTCCAAGCCTAATCTACCAAGTTGTAGTGAAAGTCAAGATAGACCATGTACAAAGAACCTATAATGTAACTGGTACGGATGTACACATATTACAATGAAATGAAGGACGCGGCAATAATTTGGTTATAACACTAAAATAAAACCCCTAATCGAAGTGGCTAAAGTAAAAACCTTTTAAAAACCCTCCTCTCTTCATTCCATGAGCCGTTCTCAGTATTTCCCTTCACCCCTTTCGCCGAATGCAAAACCCTAACATTCCCTAACACAAACTTCTTTGTTATTTTCAATCACAGTATAAAGAGTTCGATTATCTAATCAATTGCATTTAACAGCTAAATTCATTCACATATATTTTTCTAATAAAATAGTACATAGCAAATCTCCTTCGGAGGAGATGGTATCGGGTTCAAATTCAAAAGCAGATGGTGGGACTCATATTTTGTCTGCGGGCGTAAGAGAAATACTAGAATCTATTAAGGAAGTTGTTGGAAATCACTCTGATGCTGATATATATGTGGCTCTTAAAGAGACCAACATGGACCCTAATGAGACTGCTCAGAAATTGCTCAATCAAGGTCTTTATTCTTTAATCCAATTTGTGTTTTTCTTGTTTTTATGATTTTAAACAGAGTGGAATGGATATAGAGGATGATTATAGCTGTTGCTTTCGTTTTTATGCTGCATTTTGCTGTACCAAAGTTATTAGAAGGGCTACAGGTAAGACTAACTATTTGGGCACCCATTGGCGTGGCCAAGTGGTCAATGAAGTGGGAGGAGAACCTTGAGGTCTCAAGTTTAAATTCCAGTGGAGCCAAAAGGAAAAAACATTAGGTGATTTCTTACCCTCTGTCTAAGTCTTGGTGGAGAATAGTGGCGGAGGTAGAAGCCGAGCTTCGCCTGTCTAAGTCTTGGCAGAGAACAGCGGCGGAGGTAGAAGCCGAGCTACGCTCAACCCATTAGCTTTTGCTCAAATAGTGTATTTTGTGTTAAGAAATTTATTATGTGTGTATAAATATTAAATTTTGGAACCCAATCATTAGCACTTAAAAGTCGTTATTTTTAAATCCAAACCCATAAGGTTAGAATCCTAGCTCCGCCTATGCCGGTCCAGTACCTATGTTGGTGGGAGGTAGCAGGTAACATGATGGAATAGTAGCGCAAGCTGGTCTGGTGTTGTCATAGAAAAGCAAGAAAAAATATTTGGTGTTGCCGCCTGTTTAGTTTTTGCCCTGCAGGGATTTTGTTAGAGGCTGTTCTTGGATTCTGAATAATCCTTTGAGATAATGGCCCCAGGGCTTAATTCAAGTAGAAGTTGAGGGGCTTGTGACTTAGGTCACAGGTTCAAGACTTCAAGCCCTGCGCTAGCGCACTAAGTCTGGTATTTAAGTGGATAAGCATAGAGGGGCTGGCCCATTATCCTCATAGTTTCTAAGGCTGTGGTTGGTCCTAACTGTTGGCCCCAAATGGATTTCTCATAAAAAAAATTCTTTGTGATATTGGATAGGGAGTAGGGACTAGGGACTAGGTATTTAGTGCAAGTACAAGAAAATATTTTCAACTATATGTTTCTGTAGTTAGAGCTTGCACCCACTGTCAATGTGGTTCATCTGCCACTGACTTTTTTTGGAAGTCTTGGACAGTGGGAAATGGAAGCTTTGTATTATTGGTATTATATTCGGGGAGGTTCTGTAACAAGTGTGCTTCCACCATTTTGCTAATTATTATACTTTTGTATTGTTGATGTAAGGTTCCTGCAAATAAGTTTTATAAATCATGGGCTGCTGTAATTGAACATGCATACAAGTAGGAGATGTGATGTTAGTTATAACAATTCAAGCACCAATCTGTGCGTGTTATAGACAGTTATTATAGTTGTCTTTTTTCAATAAGATGGTTAAAATTTTTCCTTAGACCGTACATATATAAAAGTTAATCCATAGTTAACATTTCTTCCTAGAACATTAGAAAGATGATATGCCCATGGATTATCATTACTCCATTAGATTTATTAGTATTAGTTTTCGGTTTTGATATTCTGGTGGATATTGTCGGGGCGTTCGACTACAAAAGCCATCCACCTTGTTAGGAGATTGATGGAGCAGTATAGGGGGAGAAAGAAGGACTTGCATATGGTGTTCATCGACTTAGAAAAGGCGTACGATAAAGTCCAGAGTAAGGTTTTGTGGAGATGTTTGGAGGCTAGAGGTGTACCTAATGCCTACGTTAGGTTGATTAAGGACATGTATGATGGAGTAAAGACCCGAGTGAGGACGGTGGGTGGGGACTCATACCATTTTCCGGTTATGATGGGGTTGCATCAGGGGTCAGCACTCAGCCCTTTTTTGTTTGTTTTGGTGATGGACGTACTGACGCGCCACATCCAAGGGGAGGTGTTGTGGTGCATGCTATTTGCAGATGATATTGTATTGATTGACGAGACGCGAGACGGTGAACGCACAATTAGAGGTATGGAGGTAGACCTTGGAATCTAAAGGTTTCAAGTTGAGCAGGACCAAGACAAAATACTTGGAGTGTAAGTTTAGTGACGAGACTCAATGAGGGGAAGGGGAAGTGAGGCTGGACTCGCATGTCATCCCTAGAAGAGGGAGTTTTAAGTACCATGGGTCTATTATTCATGGGATGGGGAGATTGATGAAGATGTCACACATCGTATTGGGGCGGGATAGATGAAATGGAGACTCGCTTCCGGTGTTTTGTGTGACAAGAAGGTGCCACCGAAACTTAAGGGTAAGTTTTACGGAGTAGTGGTCAGACCAACGATGTTGTATGGGGCTGAGTGTTGGCCAGTCAAGATTGCTCATGTCCAAAAGATGAAGGTAACAAAGATGAGGGTGTTGAGATGGATATGCGGTCACACCAGGTTAGATAAGATCAGAAATGAGGTTATTCGCGACAAGGCGGGTGTGGCCCCTTTTGAGGATAAGATGCAGGAATCGCGACTTAGGTGGTTTGGTAATGTGAGGAGGAGGAGCACAGACGCCCTGGTGAGGAGGTATGAGAGGTTGACATTGGAGGGCCTACGAAGAGGTAGAGGTAGGCCTCCGTAGGCCAAAGAAGAGGTGAGGGAGAGGTGATTAGGCAAGACATGACGCAACTTCAGCTGACCGAGGACATGACCCTTGATAGGAAGGTATGGAGGTCGAGGATTAGGGTAGTATAGTAGGTAGTCTAGAGTATTCTTAATAGTAGTATTGGCACAAGATTGCTTTCTGTTGGTAGTAGGTTTTTATTACTAACCGTTGTTTTCTTTCATTGTTGATCACATTACTGTCTAGTAGTTTTTATTATGTTTTTTATGGATTTTTGGTATTGTCTCTCCCTATCTATATTTTCATTAATGTGGTGCTTATGCTTTCCTGAGTCGAGGGTCTATTGGAAACAACCTCTCTATCCTCATAAGGTAAGGGTAAGGTCTGCGTACACACTACCCCAGACTCTACGGTGTGGGATAATACTGGGTATGTTGTTGTATATTCTGGTGGATATTTTTGAGACAGCTGCATTATGGTGCTAGTTTTAGCTTTTGCAGTATCCTCCAATTTGGAACAATCTCTATTCGCAAGTAAAAATTCATCATCTTTCCCTTCATTCTCTGGTGTGAAGTGTATCTAATGCTTCAGTTTTTTGCATTCAGATCCATTTCACGAGGTGAAGCGAAGAAGAGACAGAAAGAAAGAGGTAAATAATTTAAGACTGTTCTGTGCTTCTAGTTCTTATGTGATGCGCTTGGCAGATTATTCCTGATGTCCCTTGCAGTCAGTCAGACATTTGATTTTTTTGGGTAGATCAGCCACTTCTATGC
This sequence comes from Nicotiana tomentosiformis, assembly GCF_000390325.3. Classification (NCBI taxonomy): domain Eukaryota; kingdom Viridiplantae; phylum Streptophyta; class Magnoliopsida; order Solanales; family Solanaceae; genus Nicotiana; species Nicotiana tomentosiformis. The sequence continues at coordinate 117,292,845 of NC_090823.1, read as the reverse complement.
AAAACTGAAAAGGAAATTACATGTTTCTTTCTCTTGTTTAAATTGTTTTCTAGGAATGATTATGCCGTCTAATTTATGCACAGTTGTGACTTTACTATTTTGGTAATTTTACTCTAGTCTTTGTTCTTATTAAAACTGAAACTTTTCTCCGTCTTGCTTCAGAACCATGGGTATAGAAGTTCTACAGCTCCAGAAAATGGAAGTTATTCAGAGCATGGCACGCAGGAAATGAGGGTCAACACACATGTCGATCGTAACATCCGAAGAGGGAGCTACAGTCGAACTGCTTTACCTGGTAATTTGATCTTATGCCAGATTTCTTTTTCTTATGCTTTGTGGTACCTTAAGGTCCTAGAAATCTCCTGGGGAGGTGCTGTTAGTGGGAGGTCAGCGAGCCTTTTGCAATGCAATAGAATACATGCTTCAGTTGCTAAAGGATGATCCTCTTAAAAAGGCATTTCTGTTTGAAAGCATCCAAAAGCTTCTATATGTTTGTAAATGTCATTTTATTGGTATCTATTTGTGGATGAAGGCATTTGAAGTGCATCAGTTGTAAGAAGAAAGCTCTTCTTGTGCATGTTCGCTTTGTGTGGACAACCACGTGTCTACTGAGAACAGATAGGGGTCATCAGTTGTAAGTACGCATAACATATATATGGGGGGGGGGGGGACATGAATTATGGGCGAAAAAGGTCTTTGCAATCCTATTCGTTAGTGCTTATAGTGGCAATATGTAATGGCTGGCTGATTTATATATTTTCTTAGTATTTTTCATTCTATCTATGTACCAAAAACTTCTAACAATTTCCACTGATTGTAAATTTTTCTCATTTTCTTTCCTCAAGTAGCTGGAAAGTGGAGAAATTATATATGAACTTGTGGGTAGCTGTTTAGAGTAGTCAGCTTATATTGGGTATTGTTGCAATGTCGCCTAGACTATGCCAAATGGGTATTGATGTCACTCCAAATACTTCTTATCTCTGGCGTGTGTATTCTTTACATTCTCTTCATATGTTTCTTATGTGTCTGTTTTCTCTTGTTAACAAATGGGTATTGATGTCAGTCTATTACTTCTTGTCTCTGACGTGTGTATTCTATACATTCTCTTCATATGTTTGTTATGTTAACAAAATGATTAAATGCAACTCTTTTTGATAAGTAAATAAGGCTAGTATTCATGAATTGCTCCAATAAAGAAAAGGGTACATCAGTAGCCTTACAAAAACCCAGTCCCTAGCTGCTCTGATCAGTGAGCTGACACTGATATATTCAACTCTCCCGCTTACCCTGTATTTCATGTCAATTTTGCAGTTTTCCTAATTTTTGCTGAATATCATGCTCTTCTTAAAATACCAGTCAGTGATATCAGAAGTCAAAAGTGCAGAAAAGTGAGGCCAGTGGTGCTTAAGCTCAGAACTGAATTGAAGCACGCATTTCAGTAAAGACAATGAAGAAACGTTGTGCGTGTGTGTGTGCACGCCTGTATGCATTTATAATGCAAAGAGAAAAAACTGTAAATACAATGAGTTGTATGGACAAAAATAAAAATATGAATTCCATTTCAAAAAAGAGATAGAAATCTGATAATTGGAAAATAGAAAACATTTCAATTGTAAAGTACAGATGTCTACAACTTAAAGTTTTGGGGGAAATGGGTATTGGTGTAAATGATATAGAAGCAATGCTGAGATTTCTTAGATGGGCTAGAGACATAGTGAAGGAAGATCCAGTTTATTTATCTACTTTTTGTGGACCCTCATTTCCTTCTTGGTACTGATCTCTTTTTTAATTATACATACCTTAGACAAGAGTGGGTTGCTCTCGTGGTGAACACCCTCCACTTCCAACCAAGAGGTTGTGAGTTCGAGTCACCCCAAGAGCAAGGTGGGAAGTTCTTGGAGGGAGGGAGCCGAGGGTCTATCGGAAACAGCCTCTCTACCCTAGGGTAGGGGTAAGGTCTGCGTACACACTACCCTCCCCAGACCCCACTAGTGAGATTATACTGGGTTGTTGTTGTATACCTTATGAAAAATAAAAAACAATTCTGATAATTTATTAGTTGAAATTTATATGAGGTAAAAATCATTCTCGGTTCTTTCCATAAAATTAATTACTTTTATCGAAAACAAATTAGAAGTAAAAACTGTGTCAGCTGTCAACAAAGTGCAGAGTGCAGACACAAACACTGTAGTTTTGTATCAAATTTAGTGTCTGTCTTTTATGATGATTTTTTAAGTTTTTCTTGATCATACATATTTTCCCTTCATGTTACTGTTTCTTTTTATTTAATAATATTATCCATAACATTTCTTAAACAATTAATCTTTCACTTCTTCAGCTACATTTCTTGTTTAATGCTTGCCTCAAGTGAGTCTTTTTGCTATAGCGCTAATGATAATTTCTCCTTTTCTTCAGTAATTTTCTGGTGATTCTGCAACATACTTAGTTTTTTTTGGCTTTGTTCCGTGAGTTATATTAAGTTAAGAATTGATGGCCGATTGTCTCTAGATGCAGGACTTACCCGAGAATTCCGGGTTGTGCGAGATAATAGAGTTAGCCAAAATGGTAATAGCGCGATAAAGCCTGTCCAGACTTCTACATCCGCCGAACCAGTTGTTTCAAATACTTCTGCACAAAGGTACATTGTGCTGTCTTGTTTCTAATATTTTCTATACTTAGAGAGCACTGGCTGGTCAAAGTAAATTTAAATGAGATACAGTTGTCTCTACATGATGTCTTCGTCAAATGTTCAATTTCCAAGTTATAAGTGAGCTGTTTAAAGTGTGGACCCTGAATTGACTGAATACTCAATATGTTTACTTTGGAAGTTGAGATAAGTTCCCTACAATGTGCATGACATATATTTTGATATTTGAGTCAAGTGGTGATTGAACTCTTATGGTAAAATAGGGATTTACTCCCCCCTTTACCCCCTTGCCTTCTATTTTTATCCTTACCTTTTGAGGAGCGGCTGTGGGGGCTAATGGGGCGAGATATACCTGCAAATTATGCTCATGTATGTTTAACATGTGTGTGCCAGTTCTCCGTAATTCAATCTTCCGTACAGAGGTGCATTTAAATTTAACGAAAATCAATACTCCTCTCCCGATTAGTTATTGTTTTTCATTTGAGTCTATCTTGAAAATATACTCTTTTCTTCTCATATTAAATGAGTTCCTATAACTTGCATGAATGTTAATAAAAATTGATGTTTGGGATTAATATATTTTGAAATAATAGTCGAACAGGTAACATAGACTAGTTGAAATGTGGGTTTTCACTATTGTTACCGCATTTGTAATGATTTCCTATTTATGTATTTGTTTAATGCAATTTTTTGGTATTTTTTTCTTCTACAATATGTGCTTTGCTTCAAAGACGCATGCATTTCATTTCTCGCTCTTCCCTTATACATCAGGCTCTTGTCACGCTTTATGCTTTTGAAACCATTGTATTCTCTGGTATTATCCTGTTATCCTACCTGAATTGGATGAATCTAGACACCTACGGTATAACTGCATAATTTTGTTGATTTTCAACCATATGAAACTTGATTCCTACTTCTTTGGCTATTCATTATTCACAGATGTTATAGTACCTTTAACTGTTACTGTGCCGCGCTATTATCATAATCATCTTTTGTTTATGTACCTTTGAGCTTTACTTTGCTACCTATTATCTTTAAAGGGCAAACCTCCTAATTGAAGTTGTTTGGTTCGAGAATGCCAATGCATTCCCTTTTGTCTTCTTGTGATCATTTTTACTGCATTTGGTGTACATTATTGTATAAGATGCGAGTATGAGAATCTAGCTTGGTTTTATTTGAGGCCCTTTGTTGTTTTAGTACGGGTTTCCTCCCTCTTTTGAGTAACTCACAACTTTTAAGTAGTAGTGTGCATTTTTTTCTTGTTGGACTTTACAGCAGTTCAAAAGGGACCTCTGACAAAAAATTTACTGGGAGTCATTCATCTCAAGCTCCAAATAGGAATTCTCAATATACGCACTCCAATGAAGCTAAATTAAGTGTCACTAATGGTCAAGGTTTGACTGGAGAAATTCAGGCATCCGTCTCACAGTCTGCTTCACAGATGAGAGGAGTGAAGCCAAATGGTTCTCGGCCACATTCTATGACATCATCAAGCAATTCTGTCATTGGAGTTTATTCGTCCTTTTCAGATCCCGTTCACGTACCATCTCTTGATTCCAGACCGGCTGCAAAAGTTGGAGCTATTAAGCGTGAGGTTGGGGTGGTGGGTGCTCGTCGCCAGTCTGCTGAAACTTTTGCCAAGCCTTCATCTTCACAAAGCAGGTCAATTTCGAACTTACACATGGAGCAGGCCCGACAGGATGGTGGTAACTCTAAAGGATCTCTCAGACCTTTAAGTTCTAATTCTAGAAGCGACCAGAGTGCAGTATCTGATTCTCCTAAATCCAGCTTTCCAGTGGGCAGATCTTTCTCGGGAAATCAACATATTAATAGACAACATCAATCTGTGGGTCATCAGAAAAGTAGGCGCTTCAACTTAATACTATGTATCTTTCCCTTTGTTTTTAAGTGATTGCTGCTATAATTTCAATTTGTTGGCGACATCCTTACAAAGAAACTGTCGTTCAATTCCAACTTATGTTTGTAGAAAGGGAAGTAGTAAGCAGTAGAAGAGGGGTGGGGGAGTTCCCTGAATGTTATCATGTAATTTAGTGCGTTAAATGGTTTCTAAATTGTGCTCTGCTTGGCTCATTTTGCTTGTCCTCTCATTTTCTGGATTAACCTTACTACATTCTGGTTGTCTTTCTATAGCTGTTCAATGGAAGCCCAAGTTAAACCAGAAATCAAGCGTCAATGATCCAGGGGTTATTGGAAAACATTCTCAAGCTTTAATCGATAAGTCAGAAGACTTGGAAAAAGAAGGATCTCAGTTGCAAGATAAAATGTCAAGGCTAAACATCTCAGACAATGTGATCATAGCTGAGCATATTCGCGTTTCTGAGACTGACCGGTGTCGGCTGACCTTTGGCAGCTTTGGAGCTGAATTGAAATCTGCAAAGGATTTGGATGAAGAATCACAGACCGAGTCATCAAGGTTAGTGATGCATAAGTCTTACTAACCTATCCTGGTAATTTGCTTATTCCTGAAAACTCTGAATATGAGGGCTTTCAACACCTGCAGTATCCCTCACTTCCCAACTGTCAAACCATACGTAAGGAATGAAAGAGGGCTTTTATTTCAGTTAGGACCCATTTTAACAGGCTAAATATTCATGGAACCGCTTGAGACAACTAGACATGATTAAGCAGGTGTAAATGCATATTCAGTGCCGTAAATGTCAAAGAGGACCACCACCCCAAATGAAAAATCAAAAATATGAAATTCATCGGTTTGAAGGAATGGATAAGGTGATCGGCTATCATTTTAGTTAGGCTGAACACATATGCAGCCACTTAAACTTTTCCGAATTTATCATTTAGACACTTATACTAAGCGTTGTTCCAATTGAACTCCTAAACTATGCTAAAAGTGTTTCTATTGAACACAAATCCAATAATTCTAATTCAAATCTGGTGCGTGAAGATCACTTGCAGTTGACACTGCAAACGAAACCAATTAAGAAAGGACATGTCAGCAAAAGAAGAAGTCTAGATCTAAAAGAAAAGAGTAAGCAAAGATGTTGACTGGAACAAATGATTCCGGCGAAGAGTTTCAAAGATCCGACGAGGAAATATGTCTTTGAACATTTTTTAGATTTCGTATATGTTGTTAAATTAGTTCTAGTGATTCCATCATGTGAGCATTCTACTTTGAAAAGAAAGTATGTTCCCATTGAACTATTTCCAACAACGCCACACTCAATTTTGTCGGTGGCAGAATATTTCTGGCGACATTGACCTCTCTCCTCAACAACCAAAAAACAAAAGCAGTGTATGCCATTATACTCCATCACACAAATACTTCAAAGCCTTTAAAACAAGTCTAAATTGTAAATTTTCTGTGTAGAAGATTCTAAAAAGAAAATTACTTTTTCGAAGATGAGCGGATCTATTCGTCAAATGGATTTGAACTATGGCTGAAAAGAATAGCATAAAAAATGGCAGAACTAGCTCCATAGGAATTGACAGTAAAAATGGCTAAAAATGAGTTTGAGAAGCAGAGGAGGAGGAGAGTTTGAATCTATGGCTGAAAAGAAGTGGCAAAGATAACAAGTTCAGAAAAATGGCCATAAAATTAATTTCTTCCGGCGAAATCTTATATTTTCCGGTTAAAATAGTTGTTGTAGTTTAACATAGAGCAATTTCACGTGCTCAAATGTTGTGCATCTCATGATATGTGCCATGTCAGCAAGTTGTGTCTGATAAGCACACTTGTGAATAGGTTAGGTGTTCAATTGGACCAAGACTTGGTATAAGTGTCTAAATGAAAAACTCGGACAAGTTTAAGGGGCTGCATATGTATTCAGCCTTTTAGTTAGCATGCAATTAAGTAATTAACATCCTAGATATCCCAGTGTAATCCCTCCTGACAGTATAGGCAGTATTAAACAGTCATACATGCATATTCAATTCCATAACCTCAAAAGGTGTTGTGAGAAAAGAATACAGGAAGTCAGCTCCTTCTGCGTAAAATTCAAGATGTCATTACCTTTTCAAAAAAAAAGTCAGCTCCTTCTGCATAAAATTCATGATGTCACAGAAGCTTAAGTTTAGAATGGAGAACTTGCTCATTTCAAGCGCGAGCATTTCAAGGCAACATGTAAGATATTGGTGATTTGAATATAATATTGAATGTAGATAGGTTATGTAGCAAGGCACCAGCTTATTTGATACCTCTAAGACTACTATTTATATAGCATTATAAAAAAAATGACTACTAGTTATATAAGTTAGGTTCTAGGTTGGGTTGCCAGTATGTAAGTGCCAAGTCAGGTAGGTAATGGAAAAAGATACTGCAATTCTTTCATGGTGGAAAAGATCAGATCTGTTGTTGGTGATGGATTCTAGGGGGATCGTTAGGTTTTAATGAGAAAATAAAATGAAGTCAGTGTGTTGTTTGTATGTTGGTGAACTTCGGAAATTTCTTATTGTTATTCTCTTTTTTTTTACTCCCTTTCAGTCTCGTTTCTTTTAGATGACTTTTTTTTTTTTTTAAAAACTCTGGTGGGATTTGAACTTTGGTCTCTAAGGTTTTCACCCACTTCATTAACCGCTAGGCCACACTCTTGGGTGCTATATATGATGTTTGTTTCCTTCCCCATTGTTTCATTTCCCAGTATGCCTTACCTCAACCATGGGATATTTTGTTACCTTGTTGGCCACTTTGTAGGGGCTAAGAGGAAAAAAGCAAACAAAGATTGTTAAGACCTTAGTAGAATTTCCCTTAATTATTCGATGCTTCTCTCTTTGTCTTTCAATTGGAAACTGCTACAGACTCCTTTTATTTTCCCCCTTGTTGAATTTTGAATGTCTGACTGATTCTGGAAATGATTTAATTTTGTCGTAGACTGTCAGTTTTGGTTTCTGAGCCTTCCACTGATGAAATTGGGAGCAAGCAATTAGATTTGGCTGATGATCGGGTTCAGAATCCAGGCTTGACTTCTCCTGGATCTGGTGTAATTTTAGATCAAAAGCTGGCAGATAATAGGGAGTCTTCAAGCCCCGAGGATTTGGGAAATTATACAGATGTTGGATTGGTTCAAGATAACAGAGCATCTTATTCTCCCCCGGAGTCGCAACAGCAGCAAGATGCTTCTAACTTATCAAGTTTCTCGGTGAGTTTCGTTCTCTTTGGTTAATGTTCTATGTGATTTGGTTGTGGCAGTGTTTCTAATGTTCTCTTTTAATTCTTTGATCATTTTCCTCTTATTCTTTTGCGCTTTTGGATGGGATGTAAGCAGACCTATGATCCGCAAACTGGGTATGATATACCATATTTTAGACCAGCAGTAGATGAAGCTTTTCATGGCCAGGGTGCCCAGGAGGTAAAGTGAATTTTCAAACTTTTTAGCAATCAAGATGCATGCCTCTCTTCTTTCGAGGAGCCAAATTGTTGTCCTGACTTCATGTCAGCATAGAGACATATCCCATCAGATTATCATCACCCTGCTGGGTTTTATCTGAGTTCATAAATTGAATTGTGCTCTAGGTTGATTTTGTTCTGTGATATTACAACTTCTAATGTTTTCTGAATTACAGGCCCTCAGTTCGCATGCTGCAAATAGCATGCCTGCATCGACAATTCCAATGGTGCAGCAAGTACAACAGCATCAGCCCATTGCCCAGATGTATCCCCAAGTTCATGTTTCCCATTTTGCTAATCTTATGCCATATCGCCATGTTTTCTCCCCTGTCTATGTTCCTCCAATGGCTATGCCTGGCTATTCTAGTAACCCTGCCTACCCGCACCCGCCGAATGGCAGCAACTACTTGCTGATGCCTGGAGGTGGCTCCCATCTTAGTGCAAACGGGCTCAAGTATGGAATCCAGCAGTTCAAGCCTGTCCCCACAGGCAGCGCATCAGGGTTTGGGAATTTTACTAGTCCAACTGGATATGCTATCAACACTCCTGGTGTAATTGGCAGTGCAACAGGTCTTGAAGATTCATCTCGGATGAAGTACAAGGATGGTAATCTTTACGTTCCTAATCCACAGGTGAATATCCAATGTTTCTTCTCACTTTTATGATTCAATGGCAGTTTATCGTATTATCTGATATTTATGAATCACAACAATATGCAAGCCATACTCTCATTACTTACCTCAAGGAAAAAAAAATCAGTGCCTTCATAGGGGTGTAAACGCCATTTACATTATTGATTAGTTTTCTTTTCCTGCCAGCAAGCATTTTATTGTGATCCTGCTGACTTCTTTTCCATCCTGAGACCAACCTTCAGAATGTCTGCAATCTCCTAATTGCACAACTATTTTGTACTTTGTAATCTTGTCTCTAATTTCTATTTCTTAGGGAAGACTAACTCACATTTTATACACAAATAGCTCCAAGTCTAGGAGGGAGTGGGGAAGGGAGAGATTGTGCTGGACAGTGGACACTGGAAAATACAGAACAGATGATATTTCTGGTGCTTTGGAAGAATGGAAGAGAAACCGATAGAGCCCACATGGACAAGAATCTATTAAATTGCGCCTAGGTTGTCCTAGGTCGCTATACATCGTCTAAGCTGTCAAAGTTCCCTGGGTTCTAAATTATGGTTTGGCTTCATTTAAGGGGCCAAGCTTTTAAAGCTAAGGCAGTGCACCAAAGGTTACAAACAAATGACTAATTCATTGTCTTCCCCCAACTCAGGTTAGAGAATGTAGAACCAGGACATTTTCCTTCTTTCATATTGGAGAAGATTGTTGTGTGAAGACTGTAGAGGATGACTTATTGCTGTTAGACCCATTGATTAATTTTGTTCCTAAGTTCCTATTTTTCACAAACATTTTCCTTAGGAGGCTGCTTATTTAATATTGATATGGTCTTTGAACATTTGATTGACAGGCAGAGACGTCTGAAATGTGGATGAATCCAAGGGATATTTCTACTTTGCAGTCAGGATCATACTACAGCATGTCTGGGCAAACTCCTCATGCCACGTATCTTCCGTCTCACAGTGGACATGCTTCTTTCAATGCAGCAGCAGCTGCTGCACAGTCATCCCATATGCAGTATCCGGGCTTGTATCATCCTCCTCAGCCTACTGCAATGGCTAATCCTCATCATTTGGGCAGTGCCATGGCTGGTAATGTTGGTATGGCTGCAGCAGCTCCTGGAGCTCAAGTGGGTGCATACCAGCAACCTCAATTGGGTCATATGAATTGGACCGGGAACTTCTGAATGAATGAAAGTCAGTTATTTTGGCCTTATCTTATGTGGGATAACTTTAGCTATAGGATTTTCATTTTCTTGTGGAATGAAAAGCACATAGTAATTTCTAAATCAATTCCTTCATTGTTAATATTTTCCTCTGCTTACTGTATTCACTGTCAAGATTCTCTATCCACCCTTTTTCCTTGTGGGATTTCTTTCATTGGGTGGGTGGGTGGGTGGGGGGTTGCTGGTCGAATGGCGTGGCGCTGGTGGAAGAGGGTTAGTTAACTATTACAAAGGCTGCTATTAAATGCACACGTAAATTTAGTCCTTAATCAAATTCAACTTCTTGAGTTCGTATTTAGAATGCAAAATGAAGAGAAATTTTAAATGAATTCATTCTCTGGTCAGCTGAAACTCTTGATTCCTGAGAATCAATTAGCAACAATGAGAAATGGAAAAGAGATAAAACGAAAGGGAAAAAGAGAATGTGAAAGGGTTTACTTATTGAAAAAGAGATGAGTGGTTGCTAGTAAAAGAGCAAATAATATCAAATCAGATTTAAATTGTCAATATAAACCAATAACTAATTCCAACTGTCAATTAAGTACCCACTGTAATTCCACCTGCATTTGGATCCACAAAATCTATATTCTTAGAACGTTCTTATTTTCGGTTTAAACCTTCAATGCTTAGAACTCGACTAATTTGAATTTGTGCCGAACAATATAAGGTTGCTTTAGCTTTGGTAGAGAGTTCGAGTTAAAGGTTTCAGAGAATCACTGTGATTTGGCCTTTTCTTTCTTATTGTTCTTCAGTGCAAACGTGCATGTATGATCGCTAACATATTACTTTTGTCACTTTGTTCTTTTACTTTAATTTACAGTGTGAGAGCATAAAATCAAACACTAGAATACTGTTTTTACCTCTTTTTTCTTTAAAGAGTATAGTCCTTTCTTTTCTTGTCTTCTCTTTGGTCCCATTTTTTGGTAGTTTCGTTCAGATTATAATCAGATTCCTTTCAATGAAGACAAATAATGTACTCTGGATAATCCTCTAGAGCCCTATTATAGCCAGGATCTATTGTCTGTTGTCTGGTCTCAATACATTTGCAGCCTATAATTTATAGCTTTTAAGTTGGCCCGATCGACCTCTTCCTCTTCCTTCCTCTTCTTGAAAGGATATACTCTCTCTCCGTTCATTTTTACTTGTCCACTATGAACTTTGCATACCTCTTAAGAAATAATAAATAAAGTGCATAATTTACCATAATACTCATATTGCTTGATGCATATTTTTAATGAATTTGAGAAAATAATTTGAAATGAGTAATTAATACTGAGGGTAGAACTGCCCTCCAGAAGGTACCCCACCAACACTGCCCGAACCTCGGGGCCTCTTAGCCTCACTGTCACCACGCTCCTGGCTACGGACCACCTCTATCTGTCGAGCAATGTCAACCACCTCGTCAAAAGTGGCACCAGATAAAGTCTCCCTAGTCATAAGTAACCACAGCTGATGAACCTCCTAATCCTCTCCCTATCAGTGGAAACCAACCAGACTGCGTGACGAGCCAACTCAGAAAATCGCCATGGACATATCACCCTAGCGAAGCTGCTCAAACTGTCTGCGCAGCTCCTCTCTACGGGACTGAGGCACGAATTTCTCCAAAAAGACCACGGAGAACTGCTTCCAAGTAAGGGGTGATGCGCCAACAGGCCTACAACCTCTCGTAAGTCTCCCACCATCTGAGTGCAGCCCTAGAAAACTGAAAAGTACTGAATGAGACCCCACTGGTCTCCAAAATACCCGATGTCCAAAGGATCTGTTGACACCTATCCAGAAAACCCTGAGCATCCTCTGACTCGGTACCGCTAAATGGTGGAGGTCGAAGCCTCTCAAATCTCTCAAGTCTCCTCTACTCATCATCTGTCATAACAGGAACTACCGAGGCTTGAGTAGCTGTAGCCGGCTGGGCTGGTAGTACCCCCGGTACCTGAAGTCCCTGTACTACCTGGTCTGGAGTAAGGGCAATAGGGGTATGAGTACCTCCCCCGGTCTGAGAAGTGGCAGGTGCGGCCTGAGCCGAAACCACCTGAGCAAGACCAGTACAAGCTACCAATATCTGGGCCAAAGTCTCCTCAAGGCCTGAAATCTCAATGGGCACAACTGGTGCCTGAGCTGGTCTTGTCGGCTCAGCTATATCTGGAATCTGCTCCTGACGTGGAGTAACTGGTAGTACTACAAGTGCTAGTCCAACTGTGGTACGAGCTACACCTCGACCTCGACCTCTATCTCGGCTCCGGCCTCTACCACGGCCCCGGCCTCTCGCGACCCTAAATGGTGGCACTGCTGGCTCACCGTCTGATCCGGTAGTACGTGTTCTCATCATATGTGAGAGAATAGAATAACATAAATTTAGTTTTCGGAATCAGCAAATTCGCACGACAGAATACAAGAAAGTGATATTTTTTTCCTAAGGGTTCTGCAGCCCCTCGAAGATAAATACAGACGTTTCCGTACCGACCCGTAAGACTCTACTAAACCTGTTTATGACTCGTCAGACCTATGTAACCTAGGCTCTGATACCAACTTGTCACGATCAAAAATCCCACCTGTCGTGATGGCGCCTATCTCAATACTAGGCAAGCCAAAAATCCCAATAAACCACCATTTCTCTTAAATTTAAAAGCAAAATAATTAAATTCAGCGGAATAAATCTCAAAATTTCAAATATATCACTCCCAAAACCCGGTATCACTGAGTACATGAGCATCTAATATGAATACAATGTCTGACTGATAATAAAAAAAAAGCCACTGTCTGAAAGTATAAAACCGTACAATAACTGGAGGAAAGAGAGACAAGGTGAGCGGCTGCCAAATAGTTACCTTGATAGTCCCCAACTGATAATACTCTGAAATCTAAAAATCTCCGTGTCCGAAAGCACCTGGATCTGCAAACGAAGTGCAGAGTATAGTATGAGTACAACTAACTCAATAAGTAACAACACTAACCTCTAGGCTGAAAGAAATGATGAGCTCTGCAGGTACAGTCCAGTAAAAATAATGGTACAGAAATATAGACATGCTTTCAAGTTCAACAGTTAAACTGAGTACAAGTGAAATAGATCAATATAGCATGATGTGAGGCATATGACATCTCAGTAGAAAGACCTCAAGTAAATACTGATCATAAATTATCCGGTCACTTGGTATTGTTTATGGCCAATCCAGCCCAGGGGTGTTCCAACCCGTATATATATGCACATCGACTGACAATCAGTCACCTAGTACCGTATAAGGCAAATCTAGCCCTGGGATAATTTATCCCTAAATATAAATGATACTGACAAGATCCATGTCCGCATAACTCTTTACAATACAAATAAGTAAGGCAAGTCCATGCCCTAGGAAAAATCCATCCCCAAAATAATTTTATATATATATATATATATATAAGCAGTAAGTAAGGCAAGTTCATCCCGAATATCGATGATCATCTATGCTCACTGGGGGTGTGTATAGACTCCGGAGGGGCTCCTTCAGCCCAAGCGTAATACAAGCCAATATGGCCTACTGCAGGCGGGCAGTCCCGATCCGTATAATAACAAAGCCTTTAAGGCCCGCTGCAGGCGGGCATCCCCGATCCATAAAATAGTAAAGCCAATAAGGCCTACTGCAGGCGGGCAGCCCCGATCCAGAACAATAATAATGTATAAAGCCATTCTGGCCTGCTGCAGGCAGGCAACCCCGATCCATTTAATAGTAACATATATAAAGCCAAATGGCCTGCTGCATTATGCAGCTCAATCCCATAAATATCCTCACAATGGACAATTATTATTGAGTGTGAAATATATATTTTAGAACAATTAATTCAACAGCATCACGACCCCATGGGTCCAAAAATATCGACACATAGCCTAAACATGATCTTTATTACTAGCCTCAGCTTAATTCCTCAATCAAGTGCCGCATGTTCAGATAATAACATGATTCTTTAATTTTTCTTCTTCACAGGATTTATTCAAGACACACTTTCTGTGGTGCACGCCTACATGTTCGTCACCTATCGTGTCTGTCACCTCCAAATAATTCATATCATATCAAATTCGGGGATTCATACCCTCAGAACCAAGTTTAGAATTGTTACCTACCTCAGAGTGGGACATTCTTTACTCTGCTATGCCTTTGCCTCGCAAATCGCCTTCCGAATGCCTCAAATCTAGTCACAAATAATTCGTTTCAGTCAATAAAATTCATTGGAATTAATTCCATAAGAAAATAATGATTTTTCATAAAAATCCGAAAATTAGCTCAATCATCGCCCGAGGGGCCCACGTCTCGGAACTCGATAAAATTTACAAAATCCGGAAGCTCATTCAACCACGAGTCTAACCATACCAATTTTATTAAAATCCGACCCCAACTCGACCCTCAAATCTTCAATTTAAACCAAGAGGGTTTTCAAACTTTTCCAACTCAATTCACCAATTAAATGATAAAAATAACCATGAATTCGGGTAATTTAACAAATAATGAGTTAAGAACACTTACCCCATTGTTTTCTCTGAAAATCACCCAAAATTGCCTCAATTCGAGCAAACGCGACAGGTCCCTCGCGTTCGCGAAGCAAAAAATGTGCTGCCCAACATTTGCTCTTCGCGAACGCGAGACACTGCTCGTGAACGCGATGCTTTAGAGAGCCCTTCTTCACGAATGCGAGCTCCCCTTCGCGAACGCGAAGGCAAAAATTCATGTCCACTATTTTTCCCTTCGCGAACGCGATACCCAAACGCGAACGCGATGTACAACCCAGCTCCTCTTCGCGAATGCGAGACCCCATCGCGAACGCGAAGAGTAAATCCTGACTGCCTGAAATTCCTCTTCGCGAACGCGAATGCGAAAGAGAAAATTCGAAAAATGCAGCAAAAGATATCAGCAATCCCACCAAGGCCACAAATGATCCGTTAACCATCCCAAACTCACCCGAGCCCCTCGGGACCTCAAACAAATATACCAACAAGTCCTAAAACATCATACAGACTTAGGCGAACCCTCAAATCACCTAAAACAACGCTAAAACCATAAATTACACCCCAATTCAAGCCTAATGAACTTTGAAATTTCTAATTTCTACAAACGACTCTGGAACCTATCAAATCACGTCTGATTGACTTCAAATTTTGCACACAAGTCAAAAATAATATAACAGAGGTATTTTAATTTTCAGAATCGGATTCCGACCCCGATATCAAAAAGTCAACCCCTCGGTCAAACTTCTCACAATTTTAACTTTCGGCATTTCAAGTCTGATTCCACTACGGACCTCCAAATGATTTTTCGGACACACTCCTAAGTCCAAAATTACCATACAGAGCTATTGGAATCATCTGAATGTCGTTTACACATAAGTCAATATCCGATCAACTATTTCAACTTAAGCTTCCAAGCTAACTCTGAAATACCTTAAAACCAAAACCAACAATTCACACAAGTCATAATACCTCGTAGGAAATTATTCAAGACTTCAAATAGTTGAAATGAGCGTAAATTCTCAAAACGACCGGCCGGGTCGTTACAATCTCCCCCACTTAAACATACGTTCGTCCTCGAACATGCCAAGAGTTGTTCTTAACCTTCAAATCTCTATTCCACCTTACCACGCACATACCCGGGGGTGATTTCACGTCACCCTATTCTATATAGGCCTGACCACACAACATAGCTAAACATCATTAATTTAACATTAGCTCAAAAATCGTTGGAGCCAAATTTCTAACATCCAGAGTTCTTTTCAAGACCCGAATCTCACATCTACACACCGTATACGCCTGAACAAGCTGTATCAAGCCATAGCCATAACCTCAGATATAATCACATTGCATACTATACAACTCACAACCTTGTACCCAAAAATGGAAAATATCTCAACGTAGAGAACCGCATTGTAAGTTCAACAAGCACCACCACAACTGTAATGCTATAAGCTCATTATATATAGTAGTACCAATACACACAAGTTTAATAACAGTAACCAGCTCTTCTAGAGCTCACATTAACATCACTCGCACGGATAACTCACGTGTTAACGTATCAATATCTGAACCTGCACGGACAACTCACGTGCCAATAATATCAATAATTTGAGTATCAATAATATATCAACCAAGAGAGTACCGTAATACCAATGAACATCTGTAAATCAAAACACAATGCCCCTTTCAACTGCACACCTTTCTCAAGGATTACCGAGCAACTATAACATTCATCTAAATATATAACACTGACTATTCCGTTCAGAATTTGTGATCTTCCTTTCAAGAATGAACTGTCACCTCATACATATAAATCTAAATCCCTCACAACACACCACATCTATCACGTGAAAAGCACAAAAATCTCATTATAAACTTTGAGTCACTAGCAAATTACATACCCTATTAGTTGGAAACTTTTCTCTTGCTTCTTTCCAGGAGGAAATCATAATGCACAACACATTTCCCATATCGGTAGGCAATATCCGGTTCAAACCATGGTAGAAACCATTAATAACACTTTGAAATCCATTTTCACCTAATCAAGCCATCATAACTAATTCCCTCTATCTCGTCCAAGCCACGCTGGTCACCAAAACCCAAAAATATTGCCACCAAAACATCTGTAAAGCTTCTACATCATTATTGCCCAAAAGAACAGAGCATGCCATTACCATACTGGTCTAGCCCACTACCCAGTGGTCCTATTTTCTCTGAGGTTCTCCTGAATTACCCTCAAGTTGACGTTTCTCCTTACCACAACACTACTACCCTTACCCAAAGCTCACTCAGTATGCTCAAATCTAAATTACACCGCCCGAACGGGCCAAAAGACACAAGCCCCCAAAGAAGTAACTCTGCCTTAACACCACCAATCTAATTCATATTCCGTGCGCACTACATCCTTCAAAATAACAATTTAATCATCTCATGATTTTTCATAAAGTGCAATATAACCCGCATTCAAGAAGTTTTCTTACTCGAATCATCCCTAATCTCAACCTTTGCAAGTCATAACTAATCAACAAGTATGCCTCGGACTAAAACCAATACCACACATAATCGTGCAATCAAATCATAGATAACAGACTTCCCCACTTAGCCCAAGGCCATATAACAAAACATCTGATATCTCACCATACCCAAATAATATCTAAATTGACAATACTAAGCAATAAAAGACCAACTCTAGTCTCGCCCCCCAGTAATTTCTATACACGATCGATACACCCGATACACAATTATAGGATCGCCCATTGGCGTAGGTACATGAACAGGTGAAACTAAGGACTCACGGGGCATATCCAGAAAATGAACAAAAATATGATGAAACCGGAGTCAAATAATATAGATGCCTCCCTATGGCACACTGAGACAATACCTGTGATCACTGCAACTGAAGCAACAACATCTGGTCTGGTAGGAAAAGCATAGAATCAGCCCTGACCGTCACCGAATTGGCCTCCCCCTCTTGGGTGACCCCTAGCTGACTGAGCTCCACCCTGAGCTGGCTGAGCGGGTGGTGGAGCAACTGGTGCAGAAGTAGTAACCTGACTCCTTTGCTGAACTGGACCTCGCGTACGGCGGGGACAATATTTCCTCACATGGCCCAGCTCTCCACACTTATAACACTCAATCTCGAAGAATGGTGGCGAGTTCTGAGGCGAACCTCGGGAACCAGAATAACTACCAGACGGACCTGGTACATATGATCCTTGAACTGATAATGCACAGAGCGTACTCGGGGATAGAAGTGCACTGAGAGATGGCTGACTCTGATGAGAACTATATGAACCATGGTCGGATGATGCACCACGGTGAACTGGACGACCTCTTTTGTGGTATAACTGCCCTCCAGAAGGTACCTCACTAACACTGCCCGAACTTCGGGGCCTCTTAGCCTCCCTATCACCACACTCCTCGCTACAGACCAACTCTATATGTCGAGCAATGTCAACTACCTCGTCAAAAGTGGCACCAGATAAACTCTTCCTAGTCATAAGTAACCACAACTGATATGTAAGGCCATCAATAAACCTCCTAATCCTCTCCCTATTAGTGGAAACCAACCAGACTGCGTGACGAGCCAACTCAGAAAATCTCATCTCGTACTGCGTCATGGACATATCACCCTGGCGAAGCTTCTCAAACTGTCTGCGCAGCTCCTCTCTACGGGACTGAGGCATGAACTTCTCCAAAAAGGCCACAGAGAACTGCTGCCAAGTAAGGGGTGATGCACCAACAGGCCTACGCCTCTCGTAAGTCTCCCACCATCTGAGTGCAGCCCCAGAAAACTAAAAAGTAGTGAATGAGACCCCACTGGCCTCCAGAATACCCGCTGTTCGAAGCATCCGTTGACACCTATCCAGAAAACCCTGAGCATCCTCTGACTCGGTACCGCTAAATGGTGGAGGTCGAAGCCTCTCAAATCTCTCAAGTCTCCCCTGCTCATCATCTGTCATAACAGGAACTACCGGGGCCTGAGCAGCTACAGCCGGCTGGGCTGGTAGTGCCCTCGGTACCTGAAGTCCCTGTACTACCTGGTCTGGAGTAAGGGCAACAGGGGTATGAGTACCTCCTCCGGCCTGAGAAGTGGCAGGTGCGGCCTGAGCCGAAACCACCTAAGCAAGACCAGTGCAAGCTGCCAATATCTGGGCTAAAGTCTCCTGAAGGCCTGAAATCTCAATGGGCACAACTGGTGCCTGAGCTGGTCTTGTCGGCTTAGCTATATCTGGAATCTGCTCCTGACTTGGAACAACTAGTGGTACTACAGGTGCTAGTCTAACTGTGGTACGAGCTATACCTCGACCTCGACCTCTACCTCGGCCCCAGCCTCTCGCGGCCCTAACTAGTGGCACTGCTGGCTGATCGTCTGATCCGGTAGTACGTGTTCTTACCATCTGTGAGAGAATAGAATAATAGAAATTTAGTTTCCGGAATCAGCAAATTCGCATGATAGAATACAAGAAAGTGATATTTTTTTCCTAAGGGTTCTGCAGCCCCTCAAAGATAAGTACAAACGTCTCCGTACCGATCCGCAAGACTCTACTAAACCTGCTCATGACTCGTGAGACCTATGTAACATAGGCTCTGATACCAACTTGTCAAAACCCAAAATCCCACCTGTCTTGATGGCGTTTATCTCAATACTAGGCAAGCCAAAAATCCCAATAAACCACCATTTCTCTTAAATTTGAAAATAAAATAATTAAATTTAGCGGAAGAAATCTCAAAATTTCAAATATATTACTCCCAAAACCCGGTGTCACTGAGTACATGAGCATCTAATATTAATACAATGCCTGACTGATAATAAAAAAAAAAAGCCACTGTCTGAAAGTATAGAACAGTACAATAACTGAAGGAAAGAGAGACAAGGTCAGCGGATGCCAACAGCTACCTTGATAGTCCCCAACTGATAGTACTTTGAAATCTAAAAATCTCCGTATCCGAAAGCACCTGGATCTGCACACGAGGTGCAGAGTATAATATGAGTACAACTAACTAATGGTACATAAATATAGGCATGCTTTCAATTTCAACAGTTAAACTCATTATAAGTGAAATAGATCAATACTGCATGATGTGAGGCATATGACATCTCAGTAGAAAGACCTCAAGTAAATACTGATCACAAATTATCCGGTCACTTGGTACTGTTTATGGCCAATCCAGCCCAGGGGCATTCCAACCTATATATATATTTGCACATCGACTGACAATCAGTTACCCAGTACCGTATAAGGCCAATCTAGCCCTGGGATAATTTATCCCTAAATATAAATAATACTGACAAGATCCATATCCGCATAACTCATTACAATACAAATAAGTAAGGCAAGTCGATGCCCTGAAAAAAATCCATCCCAAATATATATATATATATATATATAAGCAGTATGTAAGGCAAGTCCATGCCCTGAGAAGTCCATCCCGAATATCGATGATCATCTATGCTCATTGGGGGTGTGTACAGACTCCGGAGGGGCTCTTTCAGTCCAAGCGTAATACAAGCCAATATGGCCTACTGCAGGCGGACAGTCCCGATCCGTATAATAACAAAACCTTTAAGGCCTGCTGCGGGCGGGCAGCCCCGATCCAGAATAATAATAATGTATAAAGCCATTTTAGCCTGCTGCAGGCGGGCAACCCCGATCCATTTAATAATAGCATATATAAAGCCAAATGGCCTGCTGCATTGCGCGGCTCAATCCCATAAATATCCTCACAATGGACAATTATTACCGAGTGTGAAATATATATTTTAGAATAATTAATTCAACAGCATCACGACCCCATGGGTCCAAAAATATCGGCACATAGCCTAAACATGATCTTTATTACTAGCCTCAGCTTAATTCCTCTATCAAGTACCACATGTTCAGATAATAACATGTTTCTTTAATTTTTCTTCTTCACAGGATTTATTCAAGACACACTTTCTGTGGTACACGCCTACATGTTCGTCACCTATCGTGTTTGTCACCTCCAAACAATTCATATCATATCAAATTCGGGGATTCATACCCTCAGAACTAAGTTTAGAATTGTTACTTACCTCAGAGCGTGAAATTCTTTACTCTGCTATGCCTTTGCCTCTCAAATCGGCCTCCGAATGCCTCGAATCTAGTCACAAATAATTAATTTCAGTCAATAAAATTCATTGGAATTAATTCCATAAGAAAATAATGATTTTTCATAAAAATCCGAAAATTAGCTCAAAAATCGCCCGTGGGGCCCACGTCTCGAAACTCGATAAAAGCTACAAAATTCGGAAGCTCATTCAACCACGAGTCTAACCATACCAATTTTACCAAAATCCGACCCCAACTCGACCCTCAAATCTTCAATTTAAACCAAGAGGGTTTTCAAACTTTTCCAACTCAATTCACCAATTAAATGATAAAAACAACCATGGATTCGGGTAACTTAACCAATAATGAGTTAAGAACACTTACCCCATTATTTTCTCTGAAAATCACCCAAAAATTGCCTCAATCCGAGCTCCGAATCGTTAAAAATGGAAAATGGGACTTTTCTGAACTTAAACTTTCTGTCCAGGCCTCTCTTTTTCGCGAACGCGACAGGTCCCTCGCGTTCGCGAAGCACAAAATGTGCTACCCAACATTTGCTCTTCGCGAACGCGATACACTGCTCGCGAACGCGATGCTTTAGAGAGCCCTTCTTCACGAACGCGAGCTCCCCTTCGCGAACGCGAAGGCAAAAACCCATGTCCACTATTTTTCCCTTCGTGAATGCGATACCCAAACGCGAACGCGATGCACAACCCAGCTCCTCTTCGCGAATGCGAGACCACATCGCGAACACGAAGAGTAAATCCTGCCTGCCTGAAATTCCTCTTCGCGAACGCGAACGCGAAAGAGAAAATCCGAAAAATGCAGCAACAAATATCAACAATCCCACCAAGGCCACAAATGATCCCTTAACCATCCCAAACTTACCCGAGCCCCTCGGGACCTCAACCAAATATACCAACAAGTCCTAAAATATCATACGGACTTAGTCGAACCCTTAATTCACCTAAAACAACGCTAAAACCATAAATTACACCCCAATTCAAGCCTAATGAACTTTGAAATTTCTAATTTCTACAAACGACTCCGGAACTTATCAAATCACGTCCGATTGACTTCAAATTTTGCACACAAGTCATAAATGACATAACGGAGGTATTTCAATTTTCAGAATCGGATTCTGACTCCGATATCAAAAAGTCAACCCCTCGGTCAAACTTCCCAAAATTTTAACTTTCGGCATTTCAAGCCTAATTTCACTACGGACCTCCAAATAATTTTTCGGACACACTCCTAAGTCCAAAATCACCATACAGAGCTATTGGAATCATTTGAATTAAATTTCGAGGTCGTTTACACATAAGTCAATATCCGGTCAACTATTTCAACTTAAGCTTTCAAACT
Organism: Nicotiana tomentosiformis; assembly: GCF_000390325.3. Classification (NCBI taxonomy): domain Eukaryota; kingdom Viridiplantae; phylum Streptophyta; class Magnoliopsida; order Solanales; family Solanaceae; genus Nicotiana; species Nicotiana tomentosiformis. The sequence continues at coordinate 117,271,069 of NC_090823.1, read as the reverse complement.
AACTCCGAAATACCTTAAAACCAAAACTAATAATTCACACAAGTCATAATATCTCGTAGAAAATTATTCAAGATTTCAAATAGTTGAAATAAGCGTAAATGTCAAAATGACCGGTCGGGTCGTTACATACCAAATCTAATATCATTTATTCTTATAAAAAATTATTTTTAGGCATATATTTATTATATTAACTTTTAAGTTTTGATAATTAATTCATTTAAAATTTAATCTGACTGTTTAATTACACTTGTGTAACCAAACAGTATATTTGTGTAATTACGTTATGACAAATAAATATGTCGTCATGTGTAATTATTACCCTAGTAACTGCACCAATTCACCGGATGACTTTCCAAACATACTGAATCGAATAACTGTAGAAAATGAGTGATTGTTCCTTGGAATTATTACCGTATGAATACTCATAAGGTTGTCATTTATGTGAAGAAAAGGTCTGAACCTACATATAGATAATGAAGAGAGGCATTAATGATCTTCCTCTTATATAATCGCGGTTTTTACATGCATGTTGGTGAAATTTAATCAAAAATTTCACAGCACTAATTTTAAACAGAAGAAGCAATCTTCTAGGAGTTAGCTCAATCACATGCAAATATCAATCAATCAATTGTATCCATTTTGTTTATTAATTAAGTTTTATTTCATAGTATTCAGAAGATTCATATAGTTTGACTATTTTAATGCAAATTGTAACTCTTCTCTTTTATCCGAGTTCAGGACCAGATATTGTTTGCAAAACTCATATGAGTGGAGCTTGTTCTAGCATAATACTAGTGTGTTAATGCTATAAAAGAAGGTACAACAAGTAATGGGAAGAGCACTAGCACTTATTAATATGATTAGTATTGTAGGCAACTTGGTGTAAATCCTGCAAATTAGACTAGGCTAACCTGTTCCTTTTGCTTGCACGTAAAGATCACACATCTACTCTTGTTAATATTTATTGACTTACTCCTGAGATGGAGAAATTACAAAAAATGGAACTCAATTGTTGTCCTATTTAAAATAGGAAGAAGAAATAGAAGTGCTTTAAAAAAGAAATTATGAAAATGAAAAGTGGCCGAAAGTTTATACGAAACAGCCTCTTTGAATTCCAAGATAAGGAAAATGTTTGTATTTGTTGTTGTAGTTATTACTTGTTAAGAAATAACAAAGTCACTAACTCATTAAAACATACTTGCATTCCGTGGCGGAGCCAGAATTTTCATCGAGGGATGTTAAAAAATAAATAATTAGCTACATCAAAAAGTCAAGGGAAGTCAACGTATAATAAATATACATAAAATATAAAAACTTATCTAGCAATATAGTGTAATTTTTTGACCCCTTAGTTCAATGTGGCTCCGCGTGCTTACATCACTTCATGATTCCCACGTTGGCAACCCCCTTCATTTGGGACCAACTTCTTCCTTTTTTACATAGAAACAATTTAGGTCCATATTATTTTTTTAAAGAATTCTTTGCACTTTTAATAGGAGTAGCTTTAATTACAAGAGCATTTCTTTTAACTATCATTTTTCTCTCCTTAAATGTCTATTTTAATTAACATTCCACTAATTGGAACACTAGTAAGCGACAAAAATATAGATTTAGAAAAAAATAAAAAATAAAACAAGTCTTATTTTTCAAAAATGTCAAATATTTTCAGACACATTCAATTTGTCAAAATAATTACTTTGTCCGTCCCAATTTATATGACATACTTTCGTTTTATATATATGTCCCAAGACTAAGAACAATGCCACATTTCTATATTAAAAAAAATACTCCTATTAACTCTTTTTTTAATTGAGATAATTTACATTCACATAAATATCTAATATTTGTTTTATACCATGCATTTCAAATTATGCCACATAAAATAAGACAAAAAAAATAATATTTAAAAGAAAATTTTACCTCCTATAGCAAAGGTATACACCCTATTTATTATAAACTAAAATTATTTTAAAATATTATTTTCTATAGCTACCTTTTATATTTTATAGCAAAATAAATATTTTATGCTATTTACTACCATTGAGGAATGAAATAAGGCATGAGATACGCTATTTATGTTTTTTCTCTCTCTTAGACAGCTGGACATACCTATTTTTAAGGCATTGTTGTTACTGTATTCATGAATACATGGCGCGAATACATGCGCGTACAACTGGACAGCCCTGATTTTAGGTGCTTTTGCTGCTGTATTCATGAATACATGGCGCGAATACATGTGAATACATGCGCGTACAGATAGACTGCCCTGATTTTAGGCGTTTTTTACTGCTGTATTCATGAATATAGCAGCGCGAATACATGCGCGTACAACTGGACTACCCTGATTTTAGGCGCTTTTTACTGTTGTATTCATGAATACATGGCGTAAATACATGTGAATACATGCGCGTACAACTGGACTGCCCTGATTTTAGGCGCTTTTTACTGCTGTATTCATGAATACGACACCGTGAATACACTACCGTAACAATAGAATTGTAGCTATATAAAGTAATTATGTATATGGTAGCTATAAGAAGTTAATAGCCACACAACAATAGTGATTTCTGAAAATTCATTTATTTAAAACTAGACTAATAGAGAAAAAGGAGAATAAGCTCACACTTCTTTTCTTCTCTCCCTTTCTTAGGCGTGTCATCCAAATCCAGGCTCTCATTATGCTATATGCTCTCTCCTCTATCTTCTCTTATTAAAATCATCATCAAACCAAACCCCATATTGATTACTCTTGTCTACATTATTAATCCTTCCCTTCCAATTTTTCCTTCACCAATCAGCATATGCTCTTTCTCACTCTCTAGCCCTTTCTTGAAAATGGTGCTGATAGCCGGAGGTAACGAGTATTCCGTAAAATTAATTGAGACGTGCGTAAGGTGATCCGGACATCACTGTTATCTAAAAGAAATTCAATTAAATGTTAGCTAATTAATTAAGCTCATATCCCCAGGGGCGGAGATAGTAGTGTAGTAGTTAGGGATTCGGACGAACCCAATAATTTTTGCTTAAATCTTGTATTTGTATTAGAAAATCTATTAAATATATAAAAATATTTAATTACAAGACCAATAACTACAACGAACCAGGTTTCAACAATAAGATCAAAACCTATAATCTTCAAATTCTAGATCGGGCTCTGCATGTCCCAACTCCCCATTATACTCTCTCTTGAAGCTTTTGGCTCTTTTAAAGCAGACAATAAAGAGATTAAATTATCATTTTATCTCCCACTTTCTCCCCCCTTGTTATTTTCTTCATCTTACTACTGTCGACAAAGACTCACTCTCCTCTCTTTTGCTTACTTCTTTCAGTTTAGCAATACTATAATTATATACTCCTAAAATGGATAAATATAACTACTACCCACGAGATTCTTGTAGCCCTTCTTTCTCTTCCACAATTCTTGACTCTATTTACCACTCCATTGACCAAACACATGATCATCAAAAGCATTATAAGGCAAGTGAAAAAGTTGTTGTTAGACGAAAATCTGCAGCTGATTCTGAGAAGAATTCAGGTTCCTCAAATTGTGGTTCTTCAGCTTGTTTTAATGGTCTTAATAATAGGCCTAAACCAATTAGAACTAGCATTTCAGCTGACCAAGAAAATTTCCACAAGCACCAATATTGTCCTAAACACCTCAACTTTTATGGTAAGTATATATGTCTATATATAATGAAAGCCATTTTATTCAGTTGAATAATAGTAACTCAAAGTTTTTCCTATTTCTTTTGTTTGCTAGAGTAGTCTATCTTTCACAATTTGTTAGTCAAATTAAAGATATAATAGGCTGAGTCGTAAGCAGAATTTGGAGTTTATGAGTTCGAGTTCGAAATTTTACCGCAACTCATTTGATTTACTAGGTACGAAATATATTGTTTGTTCTTCTTTAATTAACCTTTTAAACATAAAACCAAAAATATTGAGTTTGGATGAACCCATTACTTGTATACTATTATGTTAGCCCTGATAATAGGCTTAAATTATGCTAGTAGTTGATGATTATTAGAATAGGCTGTAAACTTAGAAATAGGCATTTTCACTTTATTGTTTTTTTATGGCAATATTAAACTCCCATTTAGCCATAAAATTTGGGAACTTTTTTTTCGACTTTTGTTTTCAAATATATGTTTGTTTTCAAATTCTTTTCAAGTAAAATGCATGCCCAAATATAATTTCAAATTCAATTTTTTTTTCATCTCATCTTCAAAAATACATTTTTTCAAGTTTCAACCAAATTTATGTCCAAACGCTAGCTGAGTTAGTTTTCATTTTTTTCTCCATTCTCTTAACATTTCTTCCTATTGTAACATGTATACTCTATTTAATGTTTCAACAGATTTTTCTCTAGCAAAGGAAAAAACTAAACATCAAGAAGATGGATTTGTGAAGACAAAGTCAAGAGCTTTGAAAATTTACAGAAATTTAAAGAAAGTTAAGCAGCCAATTTCTCCAGGAGGTAGGCTATCGAGTTTCTTGAACTCACTTTTTACAAATTCAAAAAAATCAAAAATTTCGTCAAATTCTAGAGGGTATGAAAATGAGGAAAGAAAATTAAAGTCTACAAATGTATCAACTTGTTCTTCAGCTTCTTCATTCTCTAGATCATGTTTAAGCAATAATAATAATAATAATAATAATAATAATAATAATAATAATAACTAATAATAATAATAATAATAATAATAATAATAATAATAATAATAATAATAATAATAATAATAATAATATTACTCCATCTTCAAAAACCAAAACGTCAGTCAAATTCTACCCAATGAGTGATGTAGTTGTAGATGATCAAGATTGTCACAAGAATAATTTGTACATGGACAAACAAAAAAATTTGGAGAAAAATCGTCGAGTGGAGGAGGCATCGGCTAGAGATTTGCGACGAAACTGTCAGTATAGTTTAACATGTGATAACGGTCGGAGATTTGATAATGATAACGAGGAGGAAGAATATGATGATGATGATGTAAGTTGTGCTAGTTCTGATCTATTTGAGCTTGATAATCTTTCTTCCATTGGAATGGAATTGCCTGTCTATGAAACAACAAAACCGTGGTATTAATCGAGCTATTAATTACGTACCTTTTGTAGTTTGCTTTTGTAATTCTTATAATACATTTGGATAATCGTAGTTGTATTGATATATTAGTTGTGATTGGTTTTGGTGTTTATAGCAAGAGTATTTGTGACCTACTTTACTTTTTTTTTTTTTAAATCATAATTTGTAAGTTGTAACGTCTTCTTGTTTTCTAATTTTCCTAATTATTCTTTGCACTAGTGCACAAAAAATAGTTACACAATTTGGTAAACTATAAAGTAATTATATATAAATTTTATGATAAACACTAGTTGAATGGTGCTGAATATGGTAAGTAATATGCTATAATTGATTAAACTAAACTGATAATAATGCAATTTTTATATACTTTCAATTTATGTAAATTAAGTGCTTATTTTATTTGTTTACTGTTTGCTAAGGAGAATGATAAAATAAAGGTTGATTATCAAGGAAAGGTCAAAGAGAAAACGGAATGATCGTTTTCACACGCGAATTAAGATAATGAGGTAAAAGCAAGGCAAAGGGGCGAAGACAGATTTTCTTCGTTTTTCATCCTTCAATTCTCACTAATCAAGAAAGAGATAGAAAAGAGAGAGCGCGAATATATATATATATATATATATATATATATATATATATATATATATATATATATATATATATATATATATTTTGCTTCAAATACAATTAAGTATCGGGCTTTACTTTTTGACAGTCAATCTAACTCATTTTCGAAACTAAATTGGATTAGATCAATTTAATACTGTAAAATTAAAATTAAAATATTTAAAAATTATACAAAAAATACTACTAATAAATTATAATTTTTTTTTATGTTTATACGATCAAAATATATGTTAAATACTAGTCAAAGTTTATATTTCTCTAATTTGAATTTTAAATTTAAAATAGAAGACGCTTGAGTTGTCACAATGCTTGATTTCCATTTTGATAAGTCGAGGCAAAATTTGCTAAAGCTAACTTTAGTTATTATAGTGGCTGGCAATAAAGAGGGGTGGAAATGGGGATTGATGAATACGATGATTGGAGAAAGAAAGAAAAAGATGAAAGAGATACTTATCAAAGAGGGATTGCTGGTCTCAAAAGCTCATGACACAAAATCTAAGGTCAGATTTTTGTTGGGTGGATTAATTTTCCTAGAAATTAATTATTTTAAGAGAGACAGTGTGCACTTGATAAAAGAAGTAATACTGTAAAATCTCTTTGTTTCAAATATTTTTTAATGTTATAACGAACTGCTATTATAGAGAACATATATTATAACGTAACATGAAAATTGGTTCCAGAAAAAATCTGACTTTTATAGTGAAGTGTTGTTATATAGGGATATTATTATAGAAATGTCTGACTGTATTACATAACCCTATTGAGTACAAGTAAATCTTTCCTTTAAAATAAGCATAAGTTCATAAACTCACAAAAATATTTTCAAATTAGATGAATCTATTTCCCTTTTAGTCCATCTAAAAAAATAAATTCTTTTTAAATTTGAAAATAATTTAACTTAATTTTCTCATTTTATTATTTATGAGAAGATTTTATAGTCACACAAATAATGTTATGACATGTTTAAAATCACAAGTTTCAAAATTCTTACATTCACATAAACGTTATGACATGTTTAAGAACACAAGTTTTAAAAATCATTCTTTGTTTCTTAAACTCTCCATTACCAGTCAAATAGGTTCACATAAATTAAAACAGAGAAAATATTATAAATTACCCTGATAATATAAACATTATTTATACTTTGGCTAAATATTAACTTAATTCTTTTCTTTTTCACCTCAAATTTTCATTTTGTCATCGGGTTGGAGGTTGAGCAACTAGGGACTAGGGTCCAACGTTTAGTTGTGATATTAAAACCAATATGATGATCATACTTGTGGAAATTTCAAGAATATATACAAATTAATGACCTATGTTAGAATAATTAATGGCAGCCCACATATGGAAATGAAGATAAAGTATTGAGAGAAGATTAACAAGTCATTTTTGCTCATTAAAAATTGAGGTCCCAAGCTAATTTGGGAATCCAATGTATTTAAATAAATACAAAATGAGTTTTTAATAAACTTATATCGGGCTAATGTTTATTTAGTGCCGAAACATGCATTGTACAATGCACATATACGTACTCCTTCATTCATATATAATCAGGATATATATAAGTTTTTCTAGTCAGGTATACGTTTCTTGTTGGTTTAATGTATTCTTTTAGGGGTAATTTGGTTGGAAAACAAGTTATTCCAACAAGAGTATTAATTATTTTGGGATTATTATCCACCCTTCTACAGGGATAAAAATAACATTACAATCCCGGGATAACTAATCACAGTCTTCGTTATATCACGATTTATGCTCGATTTCAAGTGGCGCACCCTCCATACAAGCACCGCCCGACGAAGGGGGACGGGGAAAGCTACATGCCCAAAACCTTCAACCCTTCTTTATTTATTCCAATTAAACGTGAGATAAAATCATCTAAAATTTAATCCGAAATTAGTTATCCATTATAGCTCGTACCAAAGATGCCTTTGGCAGAGACTCAAGAGTTGGAATTAATTTACACAAAGCTTTAGCCAAATAATGAATGACGTTAACAGCTCAATGAAGTGAGATTAGGGACAACCAGCGAATCATAACAGTGATATGCTAATTAAGATATATCATAATATATGCTCAACTTACACATTATATTAATTAATTAATATAATTCGAAAGTGATGGAAGCTTGAAATATATGAAAAGAAAAGGCTATATCCTATGTGTTAAAAGTTGTGATAGTCTCATATAGGCTTAGAATGGTCTACGAAGAAAAAGGGAGTTCTTTTAGACATTCAGTTAGTTCAAAGTTAGCACTATGGCCTAGCGTGTCATATCAAGATACTAAAATATTTGGAAAAGGGCTAATCCAAATTCAAATTTAGTGATTTTCAAATGCGATAATAAGCTCTATCTAGCTTTAATTTGATGCTAAAACTTTAAGCAAACCCTAGATTAATATGGTTAATATTTTACATAATTTTTCATAGATAAGTACGTTGGGAACACATTTTGTTGGTTATGATGCACGCCTTAAAGTAGGAAAATCATTCTTCCTCGTATATATATAAAAGTTTTCTTCTTTTTGTCAAGAGTTCATCAAAACAATTAAGCGTTTTTGTTGTTCAATTATTAACTAAAATAGAAGGCACTTTTGATTCCCTTCCATTCTATTCCATTATCTGAGAAATTTCTTTTTCAAGTCTCAAACATAAATCGATTTAAAAGGTTTTTCTAGTTAATCTTGGGGAAGAACTCGAAAAGCTAAATCAAGGATAATAATGAAGTAATTTTCAACCCTAGGAAGGATTTTATTTGTTTGGTTCTTCATCTTCTCTGCTATGCAAACATTAAAGGAATGTGACACAAATATTACACTTGTGGGGAAGCAATTTGCTGCCAAGCTGGCCGGTCTATTAGATCTTTTGGTTTACTATTCAGATACAACAAAAATGAAAATTGTTTATTTCTTCATATCGTTTTCATTGGTCTAAAAAATATTGGTGGTTTTTTATTAATATTTGGCAGGCTAGAGGGGGTATTTTTTTTAAAAAAACTTCATGCAGAATATGGCATTATTTAGTGCATTATTGTTTTTCACAGAAATGAAGATCATAATTTTCCAGAGGCAACAAAGAAACAAATCCCCAAGTCCAAGTCAACTTAAGAATTATCAAATGAGGATGGTAGGAAATTGTCATATTCTTGGTCGTTGACCCATAATTTGTGTTCCGTCCCCAGGATTGTAGGAAATTGTAATCGGAGGCTATTTTTTAAAATAATACTCCCTCAGTTTCAATTTATGTGAACCTGTTTGACTGGACACAGAGTTTAAGAAAAAATAAAATTTTTAGAAATTTGTGGTCCTAAATAAGTCAAAAAGGGGGTTCCGAGTATTTGTGTGGTTATAAAACCTTCTCATTAAGGGTAGAATTAGAAGTTTAAGCTAAATTATTTTCAAATTTAGAAAATGATCATTCTTTTTAGAACGGACTAAAAAAAAAATAGGTTCATATAAACCGGAACACAGAGAGTACCAATTTTGAAGACATTGGGCTAAGACCATTTCTGTCAATCACTCTATTGAATCAAGCGGCCCTGAACTAACGCAGAACATAACATACAAAAGTATACTATTATCCTTACATATAGATGTTGTGTGAACTAGTTTATAAATTAAATCTTCTTTACTGTTGTTACGCTTATATAATGTCCAGCTAGCGAAGTGTGAGATTTGAGAATATCGATCTAGATTTAAGAAACAATAATTTAACCTTAGAGACAAATTAATTACTTATCGATATATATTAAAAGATCTGCACGAATAGAATTAATCTGATGAAGCTGAGACATTGAAAATTGTTGAGTAAATTATAAATATATTTTTACGCTATATTCATAGTTATAATACAAAAAACCTAATAATTGCATTAGTATAATATTTCAAAAGTTAGATTTAAATTCTGAATATACATCTATGGAATGCTCACAAACCGAGAGAGAGTATCCCACCGCTCAACAGTGCCTTGCTAGTTCCTACCCATAATATAGCTATCTTATTCTTAGGCTTAGACTTTAATATAGTATTTCCTATTTATTGGACTGAGACATTTGATTTGATTTCTTTCTTGAAAAAATATTTGGATCCAAACATTGTTTGATTGATGGGTACGTACGTATTATTTTTGCCGCTGGTTTCGTTATTATATATGTTGCTCGAATAACCTAAAATCCAAAATAAGGTTGAGGTGGCTAAGAAAAATTTGCAGCTATACCGTGACTTTCTTGATATCTTCTTCAATTCTGATTCCCTATTTTTCTGACATACCTTCTCTATCAAAAATAGATATTCATTCAACTTTGGAATTCAAAGTCATAGCTCATCCACTTTGACAATCTGTTTGAATTGTTGTTTTGTTAGAACACATTTTTATGTACTGTATTGTATTGTAAAGCGATGTCTTGATACACTGTTTTTTCTTGTTTGATTTGACTCTATTATACTGTATATATAAGAACTGAAAATTTTAGACCTATTATGTTAATGTAGTTTTCATTTAACTAAAGTTTGCTGCTATTAAACAACATAGACTGTTGATGTTTGTTCAATTCATCTTAATGATAACCGTTAGGTTATGATAAAGTAGTAAGTAGTTTTTCATTTTTAATTAAAAATCTTGATATTTAAACCCCGAATATAAAGTAATCCTCGGTAGAGAACAATTTATCCCCAAAGTGAGACTTCTCACCACAAATTCATATTAGTCCAAATACCGAACGTCATGTGAAACAAAAATACATTGAAATGGTAGAATGAGATCAAATAAGAAGCACTAGTCTTGTCATTGTGAATACTACAAAATTAGGCATTAGGAGATGCTATCTCTGATCACATCCAGAATTCGGTACAACGTGGATTTATTGTTGGAGTTCCCTTTCTCATATTAACAAATATGTCACTGTTTTGTTTTCTTGTTCTCTTCTAAGTCGTTTACTGTATTGTAAAACCTAAAGTAAATTAGAAACGACTGAGACGTGACAACATGGATTGGACATAACCATTTTACACTAATCAAAATTGATTCTCACACGCTAACTAAAGATATCGCAGTATGGATCAAAATCTGTCTTTAGAATATTTGAGCCAACATAGTACTAGAGTGAAAAGTTCTCAAGTCGTCGTTTGTCGAAACGGCTCAAGAAGCGGCGAAGTCCGTGGTCGAAGAGTCAACAAGGGACGAGATCGAAGAGTCAACAAGGGCCAAAGTCGAGGTGTCAACAAGGGTCGAGGCCGAGTTCGAGTACCTTTGACTGAGTTATAACAGCTAGTTTCAATATAAGATATTAAAGAGAATATTCTAATGGATATTCTCTGCACTTATACTATTAGGGTTTCTTAAAAGCATGTTCCCTAAAAATGAAAAAAGACACAATGATAGGGGACATGTGATATTCATTTGTAAAAACAACACTTTGACTTGAGAAAGAGAATCAAATCTTCTTTGATAAGATAAAAGCATCACATTTTCACTGAGATTCTTATCTATACTTTTCCATCTGATCCGAGAATAACTCGAATATTCAAGGGATTGTCTATCATTCATCATTGTCAGAGAGAATATCGACTTATTCCATTCTTTCTTGGGTGAATCATTCATTCTATTTACTTAAATGACATTTATTGCTATTCATTGATATTGAATGCTACATTATTGCTTCTGATTTCTAGAGTATTTATTGTATACCACTGCCGTTGTCCGACCGTATGTACGTAGTATTTATCGCTTCTTTAAGAACTCCATCCACGGATATTATTATTAGCGAAGATCAACCCTTATTAATATAAGTTTAATTATTTGAACCAAGGTCCATATTTTTGGTAAAACAATTTGGCGCCGTCTGTGGGGATTTCTTAGTTAAATTTTTAGTTTCCTCTAGATCTACAATTAATGCAAATCACTAACATCGAAAAACCTCGAGATCTCCTTTCTTTGTGTATACAAAACCCTACATGGTAGGTAACCAAGGAGAAAGGACAAAAATAACAAGTGATTTTCTAACCAACCTCATGAATATCATCAACGAAAGCTACGAAATAGTAGGTGAGGACACGACGCCCAATGCGTCCCCTAGACGAGAAAGGTCACCACCCCCGCACTGCAACATAACAAAAACCAGCGGAAAAGGGGACTCTATGTCTACAGAGGAGGGGACGCCCCAGCTGTGAAGAAACTCCTCGAGGCATGGCTAACCAACACGTAAGCAAGCGTCCTCAACAAACCCGCTCCAGGCGTGACTGTCGCAAGGGCATGTACAATACAACAAACAGACGAGCAATGCAACCGACCCCTCCCTCCAACGATAGGTATAACTCACAACGTTACTTATAGTGCAGGTGACAACACCCCCGCTGCCATTCTAAAAAGGATGGAGAAAATGGAGAATGAAAACAAAGCACTTCGGGACCAGATGAAAGAACACCAAGAATGAGTTGACAAGGCACCGGATGCTCCTAAGCTGCTGCCAAAAAGGGACGCCGGCAGGTTCGTAGAGTAGCTGTACAGCGATGATGCACCCCCGCATGCCATACCAAAGACCTTCAAAATGCTGCCTTACCTCAGGATATACGACGGAACGACCGATCCTGAAGATCATATGATTCATTATGTCACCACCGTGAAAGGCTACGACCTCGCCAAGGAACAAGTATCCTCCATTTTGCTGAAGAAGTTTGGCGAAACCCTCACGGGAGGGGCATTAACATGGTATTTGCAGCTACCAGCCCGCTCCGTAGAAAATTTCGAAGAAATGGCCAATAAGTCCGTAACCGCCCATGCTGGAGCCAAGAAGGCCGAGGCGAGAGTAAATGACATATTTGCCATTAATCAGTCCCTGGGAGAGGGACTAAGGGACTTCCTCGCCTGGTTCAACAGAGTAAGGATGACTCTGCCAAACGTATCCAAAGGGATGGCGGTCACATCTTTTCAGAAAGGGCTAAGCAGAGAGTGTTCAAGAGCTACTAGAAAACTGTTGAGCCAATTGATGAAGTATCCTCCAACCACTTGGGATGAAATCCATAATGCTTATTGTGCTGAGGTCCGAGCAGACGAGGACGATCTCAACATACCAATTTACCGGCTAACCTCGGTACAAGCCGAATCCAGAAAAGAACGAAGAGACAGTACCAGAAGAGATCATCCGATTCCGCGACCTAACAGGGAATGACACCAACCATATGTTAGGGAAACTACCGCACCTACGCTCCTCTATGAACAAGGCCCATCCAGACCAAGGACAGGGACTCATCAGAACGAAAGAGGTATGCCTCCTTTATTATCTGCTCACAATTTTTGTGTGTCACCTACAGAAATAGTGTACGCTCTTGAGAAACTCGGAACAAAAGTGAAGTGGCCGCCAAAGATGAGATCAGATCCGAACACCAGAAGGTCCGATGCCCTCTGTGAGTTCCACCAAGAATGCGGGGACAAAATGAAAGATTGCATCGCCCTCAGACAAGAAGTCGTAGACATGTTACGGCAATGGCACCTCAAAAAGCTATTAAGCGATAAGGGGAGAACCAACTTCGTCAGAGGACGTGAACATCAAGGCCCGCCGAAACCGCCATCATCAGCTCGTACCATCAACATGATCATCTGCGGCAACGACGACGCCTATATCAACAACATTAAGTTCACCACCACTCACAAACGCAAGCGGTCTATCACCCGCGAACAGTACGATTTACTCGAAGAAAGTATCATCTTCGATGAGTCGGATACCGATGGTTTGACTTTCCCTCATAATGATGCCCTCGTTATTACTTTACGCATTTTAGACACCGATGTCAGACGCATTATAGTGGACGATGGAAGGGGTGCGTGCATTATCCATCCCCGAGTCCTTACCCAAATGAGGCTCGAGAATAAGATAGTACCGCGCTGCATCACGCTAACCTGTTTTAATAATGCATAATGCGGTTGAGCGAACATACGGGGAAATTACACTTCTCGTCTTGGCCGGCGGCGTGACTCTGGAGACAATATTCCGTATCATGGACCAGGCCACTGCGTACAACGCCATAGTGGGATGGCCATGGATACACCCCATGAGAGCCATCCCATCCAACCTATACCAAGTAATTATATTCTCGATACCATGAGGGATATTCAGCATACCCAGAGAACAATGCACGTCCCAGGAATGCTACCGCATTGCCTTGGACAACACGACCATCCAATAGAGAAAAGATAAATAAAAAGAGGCATAACAATCAACTGGGTCGAGGTCGAAGCAAGAAGAAACCGAGGATGTCATCATAGACCCCGACATGGTTTGAGGCTGCAGGTTCGACCATAGAAGACCTCGACCCCGTTCAACTGGACCTCAGCGATCATAGCAAGAAGGCCTATATCGGCTGTAAACTCCAAGAACTAGGTAAATTCAATCAATTCTTAATAACTAATGTGAATTTGTTTGCTTTCAGCTGCAGACATGCCGGGCATCCCAAAGGAAATCGCCACACACAAGTTAAACATCGACCCATTCCACCCCCAGTAAGGCAAGTCAGACATAAATTCAACTCCGCCATCAACGATGCAGTCCGCGAGGAGGTGGAAAAATTGTTAGAGAACCGATCTATTAGGGAGTTGAAGTACTCCAAATGGATTGCCAATGTAGTGATGGTTAAAAAGAAAAATGGAAAATGGCGGATGTGCGTGGATTTCACATACTTGAACAAAGCATGTCCAAAGGATTCGTTCCCATTACCCTACATTGACCAGCTCATCGACGCAACAACCGGGCACGAACTATTGAGTTTTTTGGACGCTTACTCAGGATATAATCAAATTCTCTTGAAGGAAGAAGACCAGGAGAAGACCACGTTCATCACCCACCAAGGAATGTATTGCTATCGGGTCATGCCGTTTGGACTAAAAAATGTGGGGGCTACTTATCAAAGGTTGGTAACCAAGATATTCAAAGTCCAGCTTGATAAGACCATGAAGATATATATAGACGATATGTTGTCAATTCAAAAAGGGAAAAGGATCACATCGATCATTTGACAGAAACTTTTGACATACGCAGAGGATACAAAATGAAGCTGAACCTAGAGAAATATGCGTTTGGCGTAGCCTCAGGAAAATTCTTGGGTTTCCTGGTGTCACAGCGAGAGATCGAGGTCAACCCAGGCCAAATCAAAGCTATCGAGGGGATAACAAAACTCTTAACCACCAAAAAACAAGTCCAAAGGCTGACTGGTCGTATTGCCGCCCTATCAAGGTTTATTTCACGGTCATCGGATAGATCTCACAATTTGTTTGGCGTACTCAAGAAGGACAACTGCCTCGATCGGGCTTCCGAGTGCATCCAGGCTCTGACAAAACTAAAGGCATACCTATCATCACCGCCCCTACTTTCGAAACCCGAACCTGGGGAGCAACTTCTCGTCTATCTAGCCATATCCAAGGTAACAGTAATCGCAGTCTTGATCAGTGAAAATAAATGTATGCAATCTCCCATCTATTACATTAGCAAAACACTCATCGATGCCGATACGAGGTACCCACACCTCGAAAAACTGGCCCTGACCTTGGTCACAACTTCACGAGAGCTTAGACCCTATTTCCAATGCCACCCCATCTTGGTCGTCACAACTTTTCCCTTGAGGAGCATTTTGCATAAATTCGAGCTATTGCAGAGGCTGGCCAAATGGGCCATCGAGCTAAGCGAGCACGATATCACATACAAGCCGCGAACGACGATAAATTCATAAGTGCTCGCCGACTTCGTCGCCGACTTCAGTGCAAAAATAATGCCTGAAGTCGAAAGGGAAGCCGTCAAAGCTTCCTTCCAAACATAAGACCTCTGGGTCCTATACACCGACGGTGCATCCAATGCATCAGGGTCCAGAACTCGTACTCGAGGTCCCAACAGGGAAGTAATTCGCCAGTCTATAAGGTACCCGTATATGACTAACAATGAGGTCAAGTATAAGGCCGTAATTGTAGGGTTAAGGCTGATACTCAAATATGGGGCGAAATGGTTGAAACTCCGACGTGACTCTTAGCTCGTAGTCAACCAAGTCATAGGGACTTTTCAAATCAAGGAATAAAGATTGCAAAAATACCAGACGAAAATCTGTAAGTTATTGCCTCAGTTCAACGAATTCCAGCTCAATCAAATCCTACCAGTGCAGAATGCCGAAGCAGATGGCCTCGCCAAACTGGTCGCAACTACCAAAATCATCACAACCGGAGATAAAAGCATAGTCCACCTCCTCAAATCATCACTAGGCCGAATCGAGGTAAGAACCATAAACTTAACTTGACTCTGCGCAATCGCATTGTTGCATATTTGCAGGACGACACACTCCCATGCGACAAAAAAAGACCAAGAAACTAAGAATGCATGCGGCCAGATGCAGTCTCCTTCATAGCGACCTATACAAGAGGACTTATGGCGGACCTCTGGCAAAATTCTTATGCCCGAACCAACCCATCGCATCCTTGAAGAAGTCCACGAAGGCCATTGCAGAGTTCATTCCGGTAATCGAGCACTGGTTAGATGCCTCATACGGGCGGGTTACTATTGGCCCACCATGAAAAATGATGCCGCATACTTCGTGAGAAAATGTGAACAGTGCCAGAGGTACGCCCCAATGATTAACCAAGCAGGCGAACACCTCTACTCGGTCACCTCCCCTTGTCCGTTCATCAAATGAGGAATGGACATCGCGGGCCCTCTCCCAGCAGGGCGAGGTAATGTACGATTCCTTTTGGTTTTAACTGGTTATTTCTCTAAATGGGTGGAAGCAAGAGCATTCGCCCAAATGCGGGAACATGAGGTAATCACTTTTATATGGAGAAACATCATATGCCGATTCGGCCTACCCAAGGATCAACTGTGATAATGGACCACACTTCACAGGGAAGATAACAGCTGAATTCTTCGAAAAATGACACATCAAGTGAATACTCTCAACCTCATACCACCCAGCGGGTAACGGGAAAGCAAAGTCCTCTAATAAGTCTATACTGGACATCATGAAGAAAAAGCTCGAAGATGCCAACGGACTGTGGCCGAAAATGCTACCAGAAGTATTATGGGCCTATCGAACAACTCCGAAGACTAGAACAGGAGAGACACCATACTCTTTGGTCTATGGGACTGAGGCAGTAATACCAGTCTAGGTCGGAGAACCCAGCATAAGGTACTTCTATGAAAGCAGCATGAGCAACGATGAAAGTAGAAGGCAGGAATTCAACGAAATCAACGAATGAATAGACATGGCCTACATAATAATGGTCGTCCAAAAACAACAAGCATAACGTTATTACAACAAGAAATTAAAGGTTCGACCACTTAAAATCGGGGACTACGTACTGAAATCCAAAACTCAAGTGAGCAAAGATTCCCGAGAAGAAAAGCTGGGAACAAACTGGGATGGTCCGTACAAAATCACAGCCAAAGCGAACAAGGGTTCATTCCAACTAGAGACAATGGAAAGAAAGCTACAACCAAACAACTGGAATATCAGCCACCTCAAATACTTCAATTTCTGAGAGAAAAAGTGTCCCCCAAGTCGTACTCTTTTTTCCCTCACTTGAGTTTTGTCCCATTTGGGTTTTCTCATGGAGATTTTTAACGAGGCGGCGAAGGGAACGCTTCGAGTCAAAGTACGCGAAGGTAAGGGTCGTGGTTACTATTTCATTGCTTGACTTCTCAATACTCTCCAAGTCAACCAATGAAGGGACAAGATAGACTGGGACTGGGACTGAAACGCTAGTCAACACCCAAAAATTTGTAAATTTCTCCAAGTATGTAACCAAAGCAATAAGAAACTTACAATTATAAATACACTTTTTTCGTGTTAAGGGTATGCTCGACCCCACTCGAACAAACGCATACCGGCCCTCGACCGCGATATAATGAAAGGTTATGCTCGACCCCGATCGAACAAACACCTAACAGCACTCAGCCACGATATAATGAAAGGTTATGTTCGACCCCACTCGAACAAACACCTACCGGCCCTCGGCCGCGACTTAACGCAAGGTTATGTTCGACTAAGCTCGAACAAACACCTATCGACCCTCAGCCACGATATAATGAAAGGTTATGTTTGACCACACTAGAACAAACACCTACCAGCCCGCCCTCAGCCGCGATTTAACAAAAGATTATGTCCGACCTTGCCCGAACAAATACCTACCGGCCCTCACCCGCGATTTAACGAAAGATTATGTCCGAACTTGCTTGAACAAACACCTATTGGCCCTCGGCCACATCACAACAAAGAAACAAAAATATACACAAGTACAAAAAATAAACCACAGGAAGAGAACAAGATGCAAGAACCAACTTTGATATTTCATATACTTAAAACTGTTTACAATAGGCTCATGGAGACGCTGACAAAAAATACACAAAAAATCAAAAGAGAAAACTACTAGTCACCACCATTACGGCCTTCAACATCCTAGCCAACTTGGCCCTCAACAGCATTGCCACCCTGACCATCAACACCTTCGCCATTGCCACCTTCACCCTCAGGATATGCGACATCATACCAGGCATACTCCTTGATCCGGCCTACACCCTCGTCCTCACCGACCTCAGGCGTGGAAGAATCATACCCACAAGCAACTCGAGCTTCACGAGCCTTAACACAGACATCTTCAAGGACAACCTCAGAAACAGATCCCGCCACATGCAAATCTCGAAAGATATCTAACTGGGCCTCGACGTGGATCCACTCCTCGTATAACTCCCGAGGAACATTAGGAAAATCTAAAGTGCGGGAAGAGGACGGATGTGCCAGTAACTGGGCCTTCTCGGTCTCCAGAACAACAACTCGATGGTAGAGGCCGAATTATCTTTCTCCAACTCTCTAATCCTCTTATCGAGCCGCTCTTCTTTAAGCCTTGCCGTTGTTAAGTCATTTTCTTGCTCGGAGCGGAGAGTCGGAATCACCATTTCAAGAGACTCCGCCTTCTTGAAAGCCTCCGACCGAGTGGACTCCGCCTTCTCTAGCTCCTTCGTCTTCTCGGCGACCTCGCAACTAAGAGCTTACGCCCTGAATTGACACTCCTCAAGCTGGGATCACAGCAAAACCACCTAAGCATGGAGATCACTACACTGGGCTTCAACCCCTTGCTGAGCTCGAGCTATTCCTCCTTGCTCCTCAACGTCCCCTCCAAAACGCTGCACTTCCCCACCATCCGCACTAGCTCCTCGTCCCTCGCCTTTAAGTCGTCCCTCAATTGGCGCACATCACCGCTTTCATGGAGCCAACACCGAAACTCTCGGTACTTTCCAAGGACTCTGAAGTACTTGTCCTTCAACTCCATATAGATATCTTTATGCCTCTGCTCCCTACGAGCACTCTCAATCTCCAGGATGACTGTCTACAAAACGAATAAAATCAGGGCCTACTAAAGGACAAAACTTAAGGAAAATAATGGATAACAAATGTACTTACTCGAAGGGTGAGGCCAGCAATGTAATTCGATAAGCCGCTTCATTTATAGTCTTGAGAGGTGTACCCTCAACTTTAGAAATAAAAGGGACAAGGGATGGGATAATCTTCTCGGTATCCACGAGAACATTACAGTCCATCGAGATCGTAATAGTCCTTGACCCCCCCTCCAACCGCACTTTAATCTGAGTGAGCCACTCATCAATTATTCTCAGTTCGTCTATATCTATGTCGGAATCGGATCCAACATCCTCCTCGGCAAAAACCTTCACTCTATCAATAGTCGAAGAAGGTACGTCCGCTGTAACAAGAAGACGATGCCTCTTCGCGTCTTGGAAGAATAGGGCCGCCACTGCCCACCACGTCTTCGACTGCATCCCCCACAGGTCATGTAGCCGTATCCTCCAAACAAATGGCCTCCCGAAGGACAAAACCGTAATCTCCTATATCGACGGCCGCCGATTTCTCTCCCCCGACATCTATGGCCCTCTTTTTATGAGGCATCAAATCTCCATCACCGGACAAAGGTTTGTCATCCTCGTCTATAAGGGAATATAAGGGAGAAGCCGAGGTCTCCGCTGCCGAAGTCTCCACAGACGAAGAAGGGACAAATTTAGGCTCAACAACAGGAGGGACCGGGACAAAAGCAGGATCAGCCGCAGTCGTAGAAGGGATGAGAGTCGAGGACGTAGTAGCTTTCCTCTTCTGGAACGAGGGTGAGGGAGCTCTCGACCTCCTCGAAGACCCCTTGGCCGAAGCTATGCAAACACAAAGAAAGGGATAGGTCGGCAAAGGTTAACAAAAAAAAGAGAAGCTAAGACACCGGTGGTAAAAAAAACTTACCAGTCGAAGGGAGAGCAAGCCCAAACTTCTTGAAAAAATTAGGCCATTCACAAATTCCTATGATGTTAGGGAGGAGCCGATCGACCCAGTCAGAAATGTGAGCGCCCAGAGGAGGAGGCGATGTCTTGGCTGCATGAGAAGAAGACAAGAGGTCAAAACCCGCGACCAAGCATAGGTGAAAAATCGGATACCTACAAACAAGGGAATTAGGTACTTACGAGCATAATTCTAAGTCTCAGGAAAACTGTCAACATTAGCCACTACGTCCTCGGTTCTGATAAAAATATAAGTTGAACCAGAATTAATGGTTGGCTTTTTCGTCCATCTTCACCACCAAGCACTTGCCCCCTCAGTGGCAAAGATTCAACATCGTCCCCCTATAATAGCTAGGGGCGAACAGATGTATTTAGTGCCCAAGTGTCAACTCAACCTCGGATAGCTCGGAAAATTTGGCAAGCATCTTTATAAGCTTGTAAACGTATGGCGCGAGTTGAGTTGGGCAAACGCCGTAATAGCGACATAACTTCTCGACCAATGGTAGGAGAGGAAGGGAATAGCCGATTTGGAAGGGGTAAGCGTAGAAGGCGCAATACCCAGGACTGTGAACCTGTACCGTGTCCCACCCAGTCGGAATTAATTCAATATGATTGGGAATGCCAAACTTAGCCTTAAGCTCTTCCAATTCCTTCACCGTCATCACTGTCATACGCCCAAGTCTCAAATCACAATACGGACCTATCGGAACTGTCAAAATACTGATCCGAATCCGTTTGCTCAAAATGCTGACTAAAGTCAACTCAATTGAGTTTTAAGGCTCTATTTCACATTTTAATCAATTTTTCATATAAAAACTTTTCGAAAAATTATACGGACTGCGCACACATGTCGAGGTATGATAAATAGTGCTTTTGGAGGTCTTAGAACACAGAATTAATTATTAAATTTAAAGATAACCTTTTGGGTCATCACAAAAGCCCAAACATATAAAATGGCAACATAAATCATAAGAATCGTTCTCCTTAAAGCTTAGTATGAATTGTTTCCCGACTAACCTACGAAAAAAATGAAAAGAAACTTTTTTGGAATCAAATATCCGTCAGGCATCTACAATTTGAAACCATATCAGTTCTTGCAAAAACATGTTGCTAGTTGGAAGCTGACATCTAAAGTTCCAATAACAGATGGAAACTCTTAGCAGCACACCTTGTCTTCAGAGGGAAGGCATAAGTCCCAAATGTTTATACACTGCAAATGGTAATATCATAATCAAGTAAAGAATACAAGGGTGAAAAGTACCTACACTCTTCAATGAGTAACTTCACGCCATAGTGATGAAGAAACAACCTCTAACTATAGCTTATTACTTTACTGCAATCTACCAAAAACAAAACAAAAAAAGAACATTGACGCCTCAACAGTTAGCACATACATAAAAGATTCACTGTCTGAGTAAATTATGCCTTCAGTGGAGCCTTCTTTTCTCGGTCAGATATCCGAGCAGGAGCATTAGAATGCGTTTTGAACCGGCCTTTACCTCCTTCCTTCTCCTGCACAACACAAACACAATGTTTTGAATGTCTCCAGCGTGTCATCATAGAGGCACATTGTGAGATGACACTCAAGGGAAGCTAAAAAGCTCAAGAAATCCCACTACAAGTTTTGCATATACTTTGTGATAAGTTGCTGATTTTAGCAGGAAAAGAAGCTTGGTTGCTTGCTGAGATATTGACAGAATAGTCAAGGCACAAATTGAACTATACAAGAAAAGAAAAATAGCAAACACGTTGCCCTAAGAAATGTAAAAATAATTGTGTCTGAAGATCAAAGATATGTGGAGTTTGAGAAACAACTGCTATGAAGCAAGAAGTGGCACGGCTGATATTAATGTAATAGTTAGTATACGTTGAAAGCCCATAACCGAAACTAGCCACCTTTTTCTTGACAATCTGAACCACGTCTTCATCCTGAAGCAGATGACTGAGGCCACAATGCTGAGGGCCGTGGACTTGTGGCCCAAACCAAGACATACTTCACATCCTTAACAAGACTCCTATGTATGTGATTACAGAAATCTTCGACAATACAGCCACCTCTGTTCTGAAATCATAAAAACATGATAAGAAAATCTAAAAGTAAAGTAGGGAGACAAGAAAGAAGGGGGCAGAGGGAATCTGTTCAAAGAACTTTCTTCAACATAACAAACTGCCCCAACCTAAAGACCAGAAGTGACATAAGACATACAGCAGAAAGAACCATAGGCTCTTCGAAATCTGGTTGCTCGTCTTGAGGCTTCGCATAAACTATGCAAAGACCCATCTCTTCCCACATTTTAGCTAGTAGTCTGTCCAGATTCAGCTGCTTCAAAATCGACAGCAAAGTCAATTATATAGACAAGGCAATGAATGAGAAGTGTTCTAAAAAGCATGTCAGCAAGCAAGGATAGTTTGACCAATTCCAACACAAGCAACAGTGCATTCACATGTATCTAGGGATTCACATCCACCAGTCTCCAATTTCCCTGTATACATTCAAGCAAAATGCAAAGGAAAATGAAGTAAATACAATTATGACCCCAGAGAACATATTCAAAATGAAGAAACCCAACTTGGAAGGATCTTTGCGATCCTGGAAAAGTAAGGCTCTTGCTATCTAGAGAAGGACAAGCTGCACGAGAGATAAGACTTCTTAATAAAGCAAGGCCTTGGAAGTCATCTAGAATCATACAAAAAGAAAGGACTTCTCTGGGTTTCCCAGAGAGCACATATCTGCAACTTCATGTAATGTATATTGTCACAGCCAACTGTATTTATTGGACAAGCCCAAAAAATGCACATCCATAATGTTTAAATATGTTCTTCATTTCAGAACCAATAAATATCAGTTCGCAGATGCAGAAAAAGCAGTAAATTTCAAATCTAGCACCTTGCTAACAAATTAGACTAGATCAGCAAGCTTTCTAGTCCATCAACAATCTTGCTATATCCATAGATGTTATTTTTTTAATTATTCAAATAACTATTACACATTATGAAATACCTTCAAGTTGCAGCTGATAACAATGGAATTTGGTTGTCAGGCTAATCTGTCCACATCATCAATACCTACAACATCTATCTTGTTGTAGACATATATACACTTCATGTATTTACGATTCCCTCAATAACATCAATAAGGTCATCAACTGTAGCATCTTCATGAAATCAAACGTAACAAGGTGAGCAACAACAACTGTAAAGGTTAAAAGAGTTTTTGCACATATAAAAGAGGAAGAGGCAGATGTAAATTTTCAAACAGGAATTCAAAAAATGTTAGTAGAATCAACACTTTTGTTGGTGAGAAAATACAAGTTCCCACATGCTGTTTGGAAACTTATTAGGCTAACTGGGCAAAATACCTCAGCATTGTGTATCCTGTATTCATGAAGAATTTGATAGCAGAACTTCTCATCAATATGTGTCAATAGCAAAGTGCTGTTGAAAGAAATTCCCCAAGTCTTTTTCTTCTTGAAGTATATCTGCAAACATTTGATAATGTAAGTTAAAATCCAGAGTTTGAAGAAGTCAAATCTGAGGGGAATATACTGCCAACGAATGCAACAACAACAACAACAACCCAGTAAAATCCCACTAATGGGGTCTGGGGAGGGTAGTGTGTACGCAGACCTTACCCCTACCCCGAAGGAGTAGAGAGGCTGTTTCCGAAAGACCCTCGGCTCAAAAAAATAAAAAGACAAAAGGACAAAAAGGGAGACAATATTAGTATCACAACAACAATCATAGGATAAATAGGAGCACCATGAAATTAAGAAGAAAGATGCAAAGCAAAGGGAGACAATATTAGTAAATATTAGTATTACCACAACAGTCATACTGCCAACGAATGCATGGAGCTAAAATTACACTATAAAGGAAAAGAAAGAGACTTTCCAGACAGATTATTCTGATAAAGAAACATTTTCAAACAACTTTTCAACCACTGAGCCTAAGTAATCCTCTGTATCACATGAGAAACAAAAAGCAATGCAAATTAACTTGTAAAAATTATCAGAACCATGAGAAATCTCAGTTGAAGCTTTCATTATCCAGCTAGGGCAGACATAAATCATTTCACAGGTTGAATTCTGATAATTAAACAGAACTGGTGATCGTTCAATTTAGGAGTTACTTTCAGAATGCAACACACCGTGCATTGACACTGTAACAACAGGAATTTAATAAAATCAAAGCTTCAATCAGAAAACTACGAGCTAAAGCAATAAGTGAAAACTCATACAAAAGTAAAATGAAATAAAATTACGAGCATAGAATCTATAAGAGCTAATCGGCGTATACCTGAACGAGGAGAAGAGGTAGTATACTCTGGCGAACGTAACGGAGACTATATGCGGTGTCGCGGCGGCTCCTGTGTAAGGAGAAGATCGAGTATGCTCTGAGTAGAAGAACGATAGTGAAGAAACAAGGGGGCGCAATTAAGTGGGTTAAAGTGAAGAGTTCTTCAACTTAGAGCACCTGGTTTTAATTTTGATAATTACATTACATGACCAGGTATAGTTTTGTGAGTCACTAATGCCCTCTGCATATGGTTTAGTTTCAAATAAGGACATTTAAAAGTGTGAAATAATAAAATTTAGCCCCTTTAATAGGAACAAAACTGAACACACTCAGTGTTTTAAAAGGTATGGGCGTAAGGCGACACGTTTTACATATGGCTCAGCGAGGCGTAAGCCCCGAGGCGTAAGCCCCATAGGTATTTAATTTTTAATATTTTATAAAATAATATAATGATAGTAAATATTTATAAACAGATAAAATTGCATAAAAATTATATATATATATATATATATATATATATATATATATATATATATATATATATATATAAAAATATCTAGCATGATTCTTAAGTATAACTAATGCATACAAATCACGTATAACGTCTTTAACTTTCAAATAATTAAAAACTTACAATTTCTTTAAAAAAAATGATCAAACTCCACATTTTACCTTCCTAAAAGTAAATAATTAATAAAATCTTATTAGTACGATAATTAAAATATTACTCCTTCATGAATAAATACAAATTAGTTTAAGATATCAAATTAATAAAAGTGTATAACAAGGAAGTACAAATGAACTAAGACACGACCAATAACAAGTGAAGATATAAATTCGCAATACTTTATCTCATTATTAGAGTTATGCTCAATCTTCATATTTCTATTGATGAATAGAACTTTTATCATTAATTTCAACGATATTAATTAGGAAATTCGACACGTGATTTGCGTTAGAACTGTTAGGCGAGCCTCGAGCGTTGTACGTTAGGCGTATTTAGGGCGCACGGTCGGGCACTTGGTGCGTAAGTCTCACAGAACTAAATCTCATACATGAGCCTCAGGGCATTTTGCAAGTGCCCCGCTCAGGGGCGAGCCCCGGGCGAGTCCCAGAAATGCCTTTTAAAACACTGAACACACTACAATTAGCTTTTAATCTTGTTATGCAAAATACATTACATTTTCAAGATAAAAAGTTAAACTCGGAATTTAGTTAACTAAAATTGTGTACGGTATTAAATGTTAGATAATATAAAGAGTTTTTAGTTTTTATTAAATAATAGTGTAAAAATATGTACATTATCTAGACACCCAAAAACTAATGACTAATTACACGTAATATGCGTGGAGGACTTACTGAAGTCCTTATAACCTGAAAAATCAAGTAAATCTTATATATATATATATATATATATATATATATATATATATATACACAATATATGTTGAATTCTTTTGATTTTATTGTGTATTACTCATTTATATTTTGACTCTCCTTATTAAAAAATTTGGCTCTGTAAGTTCCTCATTTATAGGCAAAATCATTTTTATTCGCTACCATCTCAACTCTTAGGACCGTTAACCGAAATTATCGCCAAATAAAATTTATGATTGTATTTACAGAAAAGGTCCAAATATGCCCTTATACTATACGAAATTGAGCACATTTGTTCTTCATTAATACTTTAGCTCAAATATGCCCTTACCGTCACATAGTTGGTCCATATATGCCTTAGAGTTACACAATTGGCCCATATATGCCCTTTTCAAAACAGAATACACCCAAACTAATTATCTCTTTCGTTAATTGTATTAAAGTGTATTACAAACACTATTTTCTTATTATTAGTACTTTTTTTTCTTTACCTTTCTCTTTTCTTTCTTCTTTTTTCTTTTCTTCTCTTTTGTTTTTCCTTTTTCTTTCTCCCTTATTCGATTTCCTCCATTAATGATGTCTTCTCCATTTTCATCACCAATTTCACTTGACAAAACTCATGAATTCCAATTACTAAGAAAATTCTCCCATAAGAATATTTTTATAGATCATATATTTATCAATTTTTTAAAAAATTTAACAAAGTAAGATTGAAATAATATTTATGTAATAAAAAATCCGAAAATCCAACAAAACCGAACAATCTAAACCGATATAATTGGTTTGGTTTGATTTTGATAAAAATCGAACCAACCCGTTCCATGTACACCCCTAATCTACATAGTTAATAAAAAAAATTAGGAAATGTTCAGCTGAAAAAAGACTAACAATTCAAATTTATAACACTACAACTTGAACTCTAGGCTTTTAATCATTAAATTATCTTTCTGGAAATAATTTAAATATTTTGATCTTTTGAGTATTGTTATAGGTTGAGATATTTTTATTATTTTAAAGTTTAAACCATAATTTTTGGAACAATTTAATTCCATTTATTTAGAGGGCCAGTGAAATTGGAACTTGATTAACTTATGGGAGAATTTTCTTAGTAATTAAAATTCATGAGTTTTGTCAAGTGAAATTGATGATGAAAATGGAGAAGACATCATTAATGGAGGAAATCGGATAAGGGAGAAAGAAAAAGGAAAAAAAAGAGAAGAAAAGAAAAAAGAAGAAAGAAAAGAGAAAGGTAAAGAAAAAAAAGGTAAAGAAAAAAAAGGTACTAATAATAAGGAAATAGTGTTTGTAATACACTTTAATACAATTAAAGAAAGAGCTAATTAGTTTGGATGAATTTCGTTTCGAAAAGGGCATATATGGGCCAACTGTGTAATTTTAAGGGCATACATGGACCAACTATGTGACGGTAAGGTCATATTTGAGCTAAAATATTAACGAAGGGCAAATGTGCTCAAATTCGTATAGTATAAGGGCATATTTGGACCTTTGCCCTTGTATTTATCTCATGTTGCGTAGAGAAGGTAGAATAGGTAATCTCATAATATATTCCAACTCATGGAATATCCTAGTTTATCTCACAATTGAATCAAACGAGGCCTTAACTTCATATCAGTATTCAATTAATACTAAGACATTATTTTTAATATTACTACAATGATATTTAATCAAAATACTATCCAATTGCCAATACTATTATCAATCTTCAACAAATACTTATTTTGTTACGAAAAGTAATTTCTACTCGCCAAGTCATAAAAACTGAAAACTATTTTTCAAAATAGATTTCTATTTTATGAAAACATTTTTTCCTCTTTTGATAAAATGACTTAAAATCAGTTAATTTTCTAAGAAAAGAGGTAGCTGATTGATAACAGAAACCAACCGTTTGGAGCTCTATGGCCAGTTCAGCTTTATCTCTTTCTGTGCATCAACCCAATTCCCAATTCTTCTCTCCATGTCTACAATGCTGCAAAATTTGGAAAAACAATCCCTCTTCTTTCTTTTTCTCAGATGGAGATTATAAGCGTTCTGTCACTTGCTTTTCTTCCAAGAAAAAAATAGGTTTTATGGACCAAATTCTTGATTACATTGAAGGTTCGTTTTCGTTTTTATTTCCTTTACTTCCATACTTTTTAATTGAACATTAATTATTCTTTCACCTAGTAACTTGTATAAAAATTCAACAACTACTACTACTCAATTCTAAACTAGCTGGACTTAATCGGCTTGTTAAATATTCAGTATCCGTTTTGTTCTATTTTGAAGATTCTTGCTTTCAACTAGCAGCTTGTACTTGACTGAATTTGGTAAATTTTATGCTGAAGCTAGATTTTTTTCTAAAATTTTTCTGTTGGGGGTGTGGTGACTTGGGGTAGAGACTAGAGAGCCGGTGAAGGGAAAGATTTGGGAATCAACATTGCATAAGGTATAGCTGAGCTACCGCTTAATTCTCAATTGAAATTGTTGTTCAGTCTATATTTGCAGTTAATTGAATGCTGCAAAGATATCTGAAAGTTGCATTCTTTGTGTTATGATGTCGCAAAATATTGCTTGGACGGGCGTGGCAGGCCACTATGGCACGACATTGGTCGTGGCAGGCCACTATGGCACGACGTCGGCCGTGGGAGGTCATTATGGGCCGAAGCCGGCTGTGGCATGCCTATGTCAATGGTACGAAGTCGGGCGTGGCAGGCCACTATGGCATGAGTCGGGCGTGGCAGGCCACTATGGGCCGTGGCAGGCCGCTATGGCACGATTTCGGCTGTGCCAGGCATCTATGGCACAACGGTGGCTTAAGTAAGAGCCTAGGAGGTACGGCTTAATCCAATAGATTCTTTCTCCCTAGATCTATAGTCATGTTGTTCCTAGAAGCCTGATTTATTTGGTTCAACCGTACCTAGTATTTTCGAGACGTGGTGTAGATACATAAATAAAATTCCAAATCCATAATTTTTGAAAGTGCAGTGGATTCAATGGTAGGAACTTAAAGTTTGAACCCTGAAGTTCAAATTTTGGATCTACCTCTGCTTAGAGGAGGTGTTGGCTGATTGATATTGTAGTAGCAGTTTATGTTAAGCTGAGTGCAGATGAAGGTCAAGCACAGTGGCATAGCTACATACAATGAAAGATGGTCAGTTGAATATCCTTCATCGAAAAATTATACTGTGTATATAAAAAATTATACTACGTATATAAATCAAAATTGCTTTTTATACTCGTATATTAAATCTTGAACATCCTTAGCAAAATTCCTGGCTTCGCCACTGGTCAAGCATATAAGCAGTGGGTGCACCTAGCATATAAGCAGTGGGTGCACCTAGCATCCACTTCTGTATATAAAAGACCCAAAGAGAAGTTCTATAAAGGGGTGCATCCATTGCGTTTAAATTCTAGATCTACCTCTAGCTGCGAGATAGCTTTATTCTTTCTATATGAAATATGGATGACAAACAGGAAGTGCTCTGGTTGAACTTTGAAACCAAAGGTTTTAGGACAGAAAACAGCCTCTCTAAAATTCCCCAGTTTATGATTTATATAGCTCTCGTTTTCTAGATTCTGTAATAGTGAAAACTTAATTTTTCTTGCCTGAAGGACTCAGTATATCAGTATCTTTGGTACACCACAAAACGCTTGGTGCATGACTGCATGGTCCGTTGCATTATCATGCTGTGTTCAGCTCGTCTTTGTGTTTTAAACTCCTGATAAGTATCTGCATCTTTTTTCTCGACGGAAATTTATGACCTCCCCGTATCAAATCTCTACTGGCTGATGATGACAAGTCATAGTTTCATCATTGATTTTGCTCCAAGATTGTAAATATTGTTACTATCATGTATATTCATGATTTCAGTGCAAAAAAGGTAAGGAGTCCAAAACACGGAGAGTTTAAATGCTTATTACGCCAATCCCTTCCAACTAGAATTATGTGATATGATGTAATCTAATCCATCTCAAAGTCTGCTGATCGAACAGATTTCCTTTATTGTTTACATTCTCCTTCACGCATGCCATTGATTTCAGGGGGTCCGAAGCTAAGGAAATGGTATGGGGCACCTGACCTCCTTCCAAAAGATGGATCCATTTCAGAAGAAAATGAGTCTTCTGGTAGCTACATTTAGTAATATTTTCCATATGAGTCTCTCTAAGGTATCATATCAACATTGCGTTTTTTTTTAAAAAAACAGAAGAAGATGAAGTCAGGGATGCAGTTTTAGTTACCGATGGAGATAATGAGATTGGTCAGGTTCGTATATGGTAGCATCAGATACCGTGCACTACAACTGTATAACTATCTTGTTTACAATAAGCAATGTGCAAGCAGAGGACATAATTCAGTTTTCTTTAAAATCTCACCTCAGTGATTCAGCATGTTGCTCAATCTCTAATCAGTCTCATCCTATGTCAACTTTACTTATACATGATCTTGGACAGATGGTTATATTATCTTTGATAATCAAACGAGCTCGGATCAAAGCTCTGGTAAAGGATAAGCGGGTTGCCATGGAAGCTTTTGGTACTTATGTTGAGGTTGGTGGCATCTTGATGCATTTTGTAGTATTATAGACTTGGTAGTATTTTAATACTTAATGTTCCTAAGCTGTTATGAAGCCAATAGCAGGTGATACAAAGGACAGGTCATTGCTAAAGAAGGCTTTAAGTGGTGTTCGTGCAGTGATATGCCCAAATGTATGCTCGTCCTTATCATCTCCACTGTCATTCTTTTAGTATGATCCCCACCAAAAACATTTACACAGAAACAATAATGGGATTGTCACACAAATAGCCGGTCAGATTTAATGTTTACTTTTTCTAGCCGGTATACATAGATTATATATTGATTATATACAGTTATACATATATTATATATGTATTATACATATATTATATATGTGTTATACATATATATTATACAACTGCCGGCTATTTTTAGTTTAGGAGATTAGGTGGACGGCTATTTGGATTAATTCTTCAACAATAATGATTAGCATTTAAGTCTTGCATACAGATCTATAATTCACCTGCTTTACTTCCTCACTTATGCTTCTGGTGTTTGGATTTATCTTGTAAATTTTGTTCCTTCTTGTTCTTCTTAATCTATATAGCTACTTTCTTTCTACAAATAGTAGCTTAGAAGCTCTCTTATGTCTAATGTTGCATTTGTAGGAAGGTTTTATATCAGATATAGAGAGTTGGAAAGGTTTACAACATGTGATCCTATTATCTCAGGTAATCTTCTCTCATTTATGTCTAGGCAATGGCAATTTCCCAGTGGTTTACGTTTTGATTTTATGATACGATGACGTTGCAGCTGTCTGTTTATAGAGGTTCTAGTGGGGTTCAAGCAATTGTTACTGCCAATGCAAGGAAACTGGCAGAACAAGATGAATCACTGGTTATGGCTTCGGGTGTCCCTTACACTATTATTAGAGCTGGCTTATTAGTAAATGCACCGGGTGGAAATCAAGGTTTTAACTTTAAAGAGGTAATTGTTGTTTGTGTTGCTTATTTATTAGGTAGATGGTGTCAAACTCGCCATATGTAGTCATTGGCTCTATCCAGATAAGCATCAAATCGTACATTTTTTCCCAAGGTTGAAAGCCACCAGCAAGACAAGACTGGGTTGCTCTAGTGGTAAGCACCCCCCACTTCCAACCAAGAGGTTGTGAGTTCGAGTCACTCCAAGAGCAAGGTGGGGAGTTCTTGGAGGGAGGGAGCCGAGGGTCTATCGGAAACAGCCTCTCTACCTCAGGGTAGGGGTAAGGTCTGCGTACACACTACCCTCCCCAAACCCCACTAGTGGGATTATACTGGGTTGTTGTTGTTGTTGAAAGCCACCAGCAAATGCACTCTAAGTTCTCCTTCTCTTTTCGAGCAAAGAAAATCAAAATTATTCACAAATTGAAGAGAATACCAATTTTTCATTGTTCATGCCAAGAAAATTCCCTACAGTTGCTACTCAGGACAGTATTTCCTTCAAACACGAAGTACTATGCCCATCAGACAGATGATGACCTAATAGCTAAAGTTTTGCTAAAGACTCCTACATAGCCATATTTGCCAGTTACCGCCGTTCCAACATTGCTATAACATAGTATCTTATAGGAGATACTTAGCATTTGAGATGTCTTCAGTTCTGGCACTAGAGAAAATAAGAATAGAACGTTGGAATTCCTTGCATGAAATGTATGATGGAATATGTTTTCAGTAAATGGTTTCCTATGTTTCCGAGTAATTTGGCTTGCTATTTTCATGCACTTAAAATCATTCTCAAGGAGGGTGGTTCATTAAATCAACTAGTGACGTTCTTCATTCCAGGGATGTGCATCACAAGGAACGCTGAGCAAGGAGGATGCTGCTTTCATCTGTGTAGAGGCCCTTGACACAGTACCACAGACAGGACTGATATTTGAGGTTTGTTTGAGGCATGCTTCTTGAATGACCTTTACTATTCAAAATATTCTGTAGCTGCACATTAAATAAATGTTTTAGGTAGGTCAATGACTTATAACTCTACTCTTGACGGCAAGAGAGGGTTGGCCTAGTTGAGAGGATCCTCCACCTCCAACCATGAGGTTAGGGGTTCGTGTCACCGAGGGGGTAAAGTAAAGATTCCATTGTTGAACACTGTGAACACTGGGGAAGAAGAGTTAGTGGTACCGCGTTTACAATATTAAAGGGCAGCCCGGTGCACTAAGCTCCCGCTATGCGCAGGGTCGGGGGAAGGGCCGGACCACAAGGGTCTATTGTACGCAACCTTACCCTGCATGTCTGCAAGAAGTTGCTTCCACGGCTCGAACCCGTGACCTCCTGGTCACATGGCAACAACGTTACCAGTTATGCCAAGACTCCCTTCGGCGTTTACCATAGTACAAAAAGAAAAAGAAACTACTTATTTATGAAATCATGCATTTATGAAAGCATGCATACTAGAAAAAAGAAAAATAAATAGGAAAAGCATATAAACCTGAAAGCTAGGAGTCTTCCTATGCATAAATGTTCTGCTAAAGGTCTTTCTAGTTGGTATTAGCTGATGCTAATGCTGCTTTGCTAACTGCAATCATCCATTGTTGATAAGTTGTATTGGAAAAAGTAGTCAATCCACTGCGTGTCTATTTGGAGCTTTTCACAGTCAAAGTCAAACGTTTGTTGGATCACGTCTACTGGAAAAAGAACCAACATTTTTAGTTTTTGCCTTAAATCTCATAGTTCTATTGGAAACCACCACTCTATCTTCACTGGGTAGGTAAGGTCTGCGTATACAATACCGTCCCTAAACCCCACCTGGGGAATATATTGGGTTTGTTGTTGTTGTTGTTGCCTTAAATTTCACAGTATCATTTGATGCTCAGAGAGGCGAGCTTCGCTATAATGGAACATTTTCCTGCTATACTATCTGATATGTCTCACTTAATTTGTTGTCAATGCACTTTCTTTTTCCATTGGTCTTGCTGTTAAATAGTTAACATCTCAGTATGTGGACTTTCAGGTGGTCAATGGTGAGGACAAGGTCATGGATTGGAAAGAGTGCTTCGCAACCTTGATAGAGAAATCGGAGCTGTAATTTGTTTGGATCCAAAATTGGTACATTCTTTTTTCTTGACTACAATGTACACATTATCATGTTTGAGATAATTCATCATAATATAATGAAGCTGAAATTTTCGATTCACCTTCCCATGGTTTCTGATATGCACATTGATTATGTTCTGCGCGTAACCTATGCTTAAAAGGGCATCAGAAGTACCAGTTTTAAAGAATTATAGAAGAAGGAAAAGGTTGTGGCGAGGAGTAAATTCTTATCATCCCATAAAGTGTAAATTCTATTATCACACAAAAGGTTAAGAACCAGATTTAACTACAACAACAACAACCCAGTGGATTCCCACAAGTGAGGTCTGGGAGAGTAGAATGTACACAACCTTACCCCTATCCTAGAAGGGCAGAGAGGCTGTTTCCGATAGACCCTCAGCTAAAGAAAAGATGACAGATTTAACTGAAATACAAAATGAGAAACTTTACTGATAGATATACAAGGAGAAAACTACAAATCCGCAACAAAGAATTTGAATCCAATTCCATAAGCAGATAGAAAAAGCTACAATGGAGCACTTAACCACAGAGTATTAGTTTCAAAATGTCACGGCCATTAGCCTAGAACTGATACCAATGATCAACGGATTTTTCACCTACACTGAGAAACAATAGGGTCAGCTACAAGAATCCTCTGTATCCATCCCATTCTACTCAAACCTAGTTAAAAAGAGAAAGCTGATCGACTGAGAAACAACGAAAAGAGAGCTGAACTCCAATACGATCAGTCAACTGGACCTAATTCTCTTCTGACCGCCTCTTCCATCTGACTGATTAGCATTTGTTGATTCACCTTCGGAGAAAGCCTCCATAGATATTGTCACAGAACTGGAGAGATCAGCATAGAGATCCACTACTCTTCTGATATTGTTATTTAGCTCTCTAATTAGACCCACGTTTCGAGTCAAGTTATCTGGGATTGTAGATTCATGGTTTTGGTTGATCTCATTGATTAACAACCTGTTTTGATCCAAAATGTTTTGCACTTGCACAAAATTCTTTTGCAATGTCTGAAGTACTTTGCGGTCTACTTGAATTCCATTGCCAATGCACGAGAATATATCATCTTCCATTTCAATTATCACTGAAAAAAATCAGAAAGAGCTCTCAAATACTGCAAATAGAAACATAAAGTAATCTCAGACAAAAAGGTTAAAATTATAAGCCAAAAATGCATAAGTTTGATTGAATTAAAATAAACTTGAAAAGGATGAACTTCCAGTTTCCGAAACAACAACATTTCTAGTTCAGGGTGATAAATCAAAGGGATCTTTACACAAATAGCTGGCCGAATTTACTGTTTACTTTTTCTAGCCGTATATTATACACTGATTATACACGGTTACACACATATTATACATGAATTATACATATGTTATACATCCCTGACTATTTTTAGTTTAAGCGGTTATTTAGGTTAATTTTTCTAAATCAAAAGCTATCAAATAACAGTTTTAAATAGTAAACAATTCACAGTATTTTATTTGGAGTTAATTATGTGACCATCTTATCTAAAATGCTTGGTTAAAACACTAATTATCTGATTATGTCTTCTCCTCAACGGTAATATACCCCTCACATTTCATAATGAGGATGACTAGTGAGAGTTGAAAGAATTTGAACATCCAATTCAAAGCTTTAAAGCAATGAATGGAATAAACCTTTATATACCCCTTATACCCAATTCATATAGGACAAGACAAGGATAAAATTTCAAAATTTATTTCGGAAAAGGAGGTCAAAGTAAGATGAACATGTAGGGGAAGGGAAGAAATCACTGAATTAGAAAATTTTACACAGATTCATAGAATAAGAAAACGCGTGTATAACCCCAGAAACACCAACAGAGAAATATAACTGGAAATTTTCCGACAAATGTTTGAGGAGGAGCGGAGAGGAGAGGATTGCCTTAAAATTGTAGCACACTCTTTACAGGTGAAGTATGGGAAATCACGACCAGAGTATGAAGAGCTAGATTACCTCAATAGTATGTTCTCAGGCTGCGGTCTTCTCTCTTGGGTTTCAGAATGTAGTAAATCCGAATTAGTCCCAGTCCCAAAATATAAAATACATATTTTATATATAATGGATATCTATTTTTATATTTTTGACTAGCAATCGTAAATATTTTTAGCTGATTTTTTTCAAAGAAATTGTTTTAAGTTTTTTATTATATTATTATATTAAACTATGAAAAATAGTTTTTGAAGAGAAAGTTTTTTCACCAAGGTGTGTTTGGTAGGACGAAAGATATACTCTCAAAGGTAAGTTACTCTTAGGTATTTGGTGCTAGAAAATATTAATATTCATCGAGAAAAATATATTTCAACAACTAGACGAAAATGAATTACCTCATTTTTTAACAAAAGTCTTTTTTCCTTATAACTAACTCTTAACTTCAGGTTGCAATTCCAATCAATATTTAGATATTATTATGTTATTTTGTGGCTTGAATTATTTCCTTGTATTTTTAGGAAACCCATAATCTCTTTAGGTTTGGGAAAACCCATTGTCCTAATAGATTTGGGAAAGGAAAACCTATTGTCCTTGTCAAATTGAAAAACTTTTGTCTTATAAGTTTGAGACTATTTGGGATATATATATATATATATATATATATATATATATATATAGGGGTTGTAGTTGTGGATTCTAGAGATTGTACTGTGCTTTTCTTCTCATTCATAGTGGAAAACTCTATTTGCTTCTGCCCCGAGGATTAGGCTTAGCCGAACCTCATTAAATCCTTGTGTTGATTTTTCTTCTCTATTTGCTTTGTGTGTGATTGTGTGTTAGTTAACCCACGATCTTCCGTAACAATTGGTATTAGAGCAAGGTTCGGGTTTCTACATATAATCTACAAGATGTCTTCATCATCTTCAACAAAGTATGAAGCAGAAAAATTTGGCGGGGGTTCTAGTTTTAGTCTATGGAAGATTATGATGAAATCGTCCCTGGTGTTACAAGGGTTATGGAAGGCAATTGATGAGGATTTTCTTGAATAGATGAAAGAGACAGAGAAGACAGACCTGAAGGAGAGGGCTTTGAGTTCGATCTTCATAAGCGTTACAGATAGCGTTCTTCGGGAAATTGCTGAAGAAACTTCCGCAGCAATGGCATGGAAGAAGTTGGAAGATTTGTATTCTAAGAAATCGCTAACAAACTGCCTCAACCTGGAAAAGAGGTTATACAATCTCCGTATGAACGAAGGTACACCTGTTAAAACTCACATTGATGAGTTTAATTCAATTATAATGGACCTGAAGAACGTGAATATCAAAATTGAGAGTGAGGATCAGGCCTTGATAGTGTTATGTTCTTTACCACCGTCTTATGATACTTTTGCCGATACACTGCTATATGGGAAAGACAATATTTTACTGGAAGATGTTAGTAATGCACTAAAATCTAAAAAGTTGAAAAAGAGCTTTCCGGATAGTAGAATTGAGGATGAGGGTCTTGTGAGTAGAGGAAGAACACAACAAAATGACTTTAACAGAAAAAAGTCAACCGCCAGATTGAAGCCTAAAGCAAGGAAGCAGAACTGTTATAAGTGCGGGGAGCAAGGTCACTACAAGAAAGATTGTCCCAAGCTGAAAGAGAAAAAAGAGAAGCAGAAAATACATAATTCAGCAAATATTGTTGACACTGGCAACAATTTTGATGATAGTAATTATGTAGGGAAAGTCTGTGCTGTAAGTTCTAGTCATGGGTAGAATTCTTGGGCTTTTGATTCTGGTGCTACTTTCCATATGTGTCCACACAAAAATTAGTTTGTAACTTACAAACAAATAAATGGGACTGTCTACATGGAAAATGATAATCCATTACTAGTAGAGGGGATTGGTAACATCAAATTGAGAATGTTCGATGGAATTATCAGAAACATTGAGTGTTGGCATATTCCTCGGATAAAGAGAAATTTGATCTCTCTTTCGACATTGGATGATCAAGGGTATAAGTTTCACTCTGAGAATGGAATACTTAAAGTGTGTAAAGGCTCTATGGAACTCATGAAAGGTAAACTGCATTCTAAATTGTATCATCTTCGGGCCAGTATAGTTGAAGGGGAAGCTGTTATAGCTTTTGGGAAAAGTGAACAGAATCGGTATCAGTTGTGGCACTTGCGACTTGGTCATATGAGTGAGAAGGGATTGTCTTTGTTGAGTAAGCAGAATTTACTGAATGGGTAAAAATCAAGTTTTGAATTTTTATGAGCATTGTGTGTTTGGTAAATGGATAAGGGTAAAGTTCAACAAGAAGGCCGAGCACAAGACTAGAGACAAGTTAGATTATATACATTCAGACTTATGGGGTCCAAACAGAGTTCCCTCCAAGAGTGGTGCCAGGTATTTTATGACTTTGATTGATGATTACTCAAGGATGGTGTGGGTGTATTTTATGAAAATAAAAGATGAGGCATTTTTGACATTTGTTAAATGTAAGACCTTGGTTGAGAGGCATACGGAAAGAAAAGTTAAGCGTCTTCGAACTGATAATAGTTGGAATTTTGCAATTCCGAGTTCGATAATTTCTGCAGCAGAGAAGGCATAGTGAGACACCGCACTTATGTCGGAACACCAAAATAAAATGGTATTGTAGAACGTATGAACAGGACGCTTTGTGATAAGGGACAAAGCATGCTTTCACACTCATGTGTTAGCAAGGATTTTTGGGCTGAAGCAATCAATACAACTTATTATTTGGTCAACAGATATCCATCCACATCTATTGAGTTCAAAACTCCTTTTGAGGTATGGCCCGGTTCGCCTGTTGATTATTCAAATTTAAGGATATTTGGTTGTCCTGCTTATGCTCATATGAGGGATGGAAAACTTGAGCCGCGGGCAAAGAAGTGCATATTTCTAGGGTATGCAACTGGAGTGAAAGGTTATAGGTTGTGGTGCACAGATAAAAAGACTTCAGGTCTAATTATCAGTAGGGATGTAACATTCAATGAATCTGCCTCACTGGACAGTCAGAGGGAGAAGGCAATAGCAAAAACAGATCGTGGTATCAACGATGACGTCCGCAACACACCTCAATAAGAGATATGATACGGTCGTATGCAATATAAATTACCCAACTATGAGTCGGGGTCAAATCCACATGGAGTTATAAGGGGTGTTAGGAGTATATGCTTGAAGAAAGCGAATGGACTAACTAAATTTGCACTTCTACAATGAGTTGTGATTTTTACTTCTACTATTACTCTAACAGTTATGAGCTAAGGAAAATAAACTAAAAATGAACGATTATTTTTGATGTTTTCCAAATAGTTTAAAAGCCTAGGAATGTGACCATGACCTAGGTGTTTGCCTAATAGGTTAATACATTAATGCTTGTTTTGTTGATTGGGGTGTATTATAGCTCTCAACTCTACGTTACCCACTTAATACCTCTCGGTCAAAGAGTAATTTTGCCCAATTTGGCATTCTCAAGCTCAAATGGGCATCAAACAAAATAATTGATATGAGCTCAAGTCGGATTTTTACTATCTCTATTTTGAACCCTTTAATTAGGCTAATCGAACTCTCAATTAACCCAATTTCTTGTTAGCCAAGTTATCCTAGACTAGGTCCATCTTTCTCAAGTAGAGACTAAGTCAAAAAGGCATGAATCAATGTTTGCAACCATTAATTCTAAAATTGAAGCATGAACTAGGCTAAATAATCAACACCCAATCATAAACAAGCATTAAATTAAATACCCATAAGGTTTACACACTAGGGTTGAGTCACAATCATAGTAAAAATCTAGCTACTCATAGTGGGTATTGAAGAAAATAAAGAAAAAATGCAAATAAAACCCATAATCATAGATTAAATTGATGAAGTATAAAGTTTAAACACTAAAATAATCAAAAACTTCCTAAAATGGCTAAAGGTAACGGCTACAACAACTTTCTACTTCGAAACTTGACCTAAAATACTAAAACTCGTCTATTTAAAGTGGGCCAGAATTCGCTGACAAAAAAGCCCATCGGGAGGTTCTGCGGCCTCATAATTCCATGTGCGGCCCGCAGATTTTTTCAGCTAGCAAGAGAGTGGGTTTTGCATCCGCACATTTCTGGATTGCGGCTGCGAAGCAACTTCTGCAGCCTCACAATTCTTGTGCGGTCCACACTTCAGCTAGGCGTCAGGACTTGGTCTTTTTGCATATTCTCTGAACTTTGAATTTTTGTCGGTGAAAGCCCTGTTCTGCGGCCACACAATTCATGTGCGGTCCGCACATTGGTCAAAATCCTGTTGGATTTTGTTGCTTGGTTTGCGGCCGCAGATGGAATTTTGCAGTCCGCAATTTCTTCTGCGGCCGCATAAATCCTTCTGCGGACCACACTTCTTTGCCTTTGCACCCTTTAATGCCTTGTGCTTCGGAACACTCCTTTTTGAGTATAATTTTATCATGGTAGATCAAACTTCCAATATTTCTGCAATTTACACAATTTTATTAGTTTCGGGGACACAATTTAATACTTTCGGACTAAAACCAAAGCAAAAAGGTGCTAATAAGCTGTCAAAATCCCCACTTATCAGCTCCCTCAAACTTAAGTGTTTGCTTGTGCTCAAGCGAATAAATTAGTTCCCACCTCTTAAAGTTAAGGGTCATTTCAGCGAGCCAAAGGTGAGCCATTCACACATCAGTTGGGATCAACAATTACTCACACTACTCATGCATTATCAACAAGGTGACAAGTCAAATATTAATGCACATATAGTTCTAATGTGGCATTTGAGTTTCAAGAATTGACTTTACTCATCAAGGAATCTTGTTCTATCATGTAGGTCATGGTGGACTCCAAACTCTTCCTCCTCCATTTGCCAATCTCAATTAAGAAGTTAGCACTCAATCCGAAGATTCATGAAAGGTTCACTCATCTCTCACGCGAGAATGTCACAAGTACGGCTTTAAGTACCATAGGCTTTTCCCTCATGTAGATCGCCTCTAATGTAAGTTTACACGGTTTGAAATCAAGCAGGGCTTCTTTCGGGATGTAATTATGGCTTTTTGGTTAGGGTAGGATACCGTATGGGTAAGTGGTTACACATTTCCTTAAGCACTCCATCTTTCATTTCTCGGCTCACAATTGCCAATTCTTAGAGGCATTTTCTTTTCATTGGGGACTAGAGAGACTTAACATCACTCTTTCTTGATCGTTTTATTCTGTTTCTCCCTTTTTGATTTCTCAATGTTTGGGATCATTACCTCTTTTTGAATCCATCAACCCTTCCACTTATTCACGTTTTGTATTTTTCTTTTTGTTCTTTTATTTTCTTGCCTTCTCTTTTTATAGAGATCATTTCTTTTCTCCTTTTGTGCCTTGATACCTTTTTTCAAATTCCTCATCTCCCCCCCAAACTTACGTTTTAAGTTATTTATTTCACAAAAGTGTTAAGAAAAGTCCGGGTGCCAAGAGAAGGTCACGACAAAGCGGGTAACGGCTTATGACATGGTTATCAAATGAGAAAGGCTAGAGGAGAACGCTCAAACGGGCCAATGAGAGCCTACAATCACTTCTCAAACCAAGCAAAACTTAGAATTTCGCCTTGAAACACATTTGGGGCAAGTTCTAGACCTGTGTTGTACCAAGGTGCTCATAATTATCTTCTGGTTTTCCAAAATCTTCTTTAGGGTCTCATCAATGGTAGAAGGAGCCTGAGGTGCCTGAGAAGTGGACTGGCTACAACAGTACTGGACAAGTCAGACAGCTTTGCAGTAGCTGTCTGCATCCAGTTGTTGAGACTCGCCAATGTCTGGGAGACTCGCAGCGAAAATAGTGGGACAGTAGGCATGGACACTGGCCTCAGAGCTGTAGTGAGAGCTGTGACATGAGTTGTTGTAGGGGCTGTGGATGATGGCGGAGGCATAACTGCGGCGCTTGAGGAAGGCTCAGATAAAGTTGATGGAACATCAATTGCCTTAAGAGCTACCATTGTTGGCTCATCAGACTGCCAGTGGTGGTAGAAGGCTGAACTTTCTTCTTCGGGTTGCTCGCATCCATTAGTGAGTACCAAGTAAAAGGCTTCTTCAGCTTCACCTTTGCGTCAAAGTCCCTCGGCTCTACCTTTGCATTGGTGAGATATTCTGTACTAGTGTTGGGATATGGGTATGACGATTCATCTTGTCGTGCGATCACTGAGATGTTGACTGACATCACAACACCCACATTGATTGGGTAGCAGGCCATAATAGATGCCGCAAGAACTGCTCGAGGAATATGAAAGTGAGTGTCGTTTTGGCACGGATCCAACCTACTGCACACAAATGTCTATCACCCCTTCGCCTTAAAACTCAGAGTGTTCCGGTGGATAAGAACCCCAGTGGCAATCCATGGTGCTGGTGGCCCTGATGATACTAGAATCTCAGCTAACCAAGGTCGGACTTCGTCTCCCAGTGCTCACTTCTCCAAATACTCCTTTGGCTCAACATCCTCGAAGCCCAAGTACGTGTTGAGTGTATGCTGATCAAACCTCACCTTGAGGTTACGTAATTTGGTCACCTTCGTCCCCTTTTTATATAGGCCACATTGGAATAGAATTCACGGACAATGTATTCTTTGGCATCCACTAAACTTTGAGTGAACCATATCTACCCCTTGTGTGCCCTAAACTGTCTCAAAATGGCTGGATTGTACCTCTCCAAATCTTTCAACAGAAACTGTCACTCAAGAGTTAGCGACCTCACTGGCCACCACATACGAAAGATGGTGAAGGTGGCCAAGCTAACAAAGCGGTTCTCCTAAACCTCTTTCTTCTTTGATCTTTCAAGGCCGACAACTGTAGCATCTCCCTCTCTGCCATCATCGGGATCTCATGAACTGGTGTATTCTGTGCCTCAGGGACTGGTGTAGCCGATGGTTCAGAAGACTGGCTAGCACTCTTCGATCCATCGGAAGTGTTGTGGGATGAAGATGGCTCATCCCTGAGCTGGTATCTCCCTTACAGCCTCGACTATATGGCCGGTTGCTCCTGAACAGAGGCTGAGTTGCCCTCAGACACTTCCCTAGATGGGGCATATGAGCTAGCCTCGGAGAGGTCTGCCCCTCTCCCTCTGCTTGCTGGTGCTTTCTTTTTTATTGTCTTTTGCTGGCCAAGGGGCAAGGCACTTTTGCCTAGGTCCCGAGAAGGTTCACCTCTCCCTTTTGAAGTGTCGCCCCGTCATCTGGATCGAACCATTGTCTGTATCAAGCAAAGGCGATTGTTAGGTTCAATTCAATGTTCAAACATACACATGAGACATGCAAGTAAAGGATAAACCAGAGGACACAGTGAGGGTGTACAATTAGGTCATGCTTGCAGGGACAGTGATCTGCGGTCCGCACAATTTCATTTGTGAACGCAGATGAAGACTTGCGGACCACACATTTTTGTTGTGCGGTCCGCACAATTGACTTGCGACCGCACCTCTGAAACCCAAAAATGCCAACTCTTTGATGACAGAGAATTGGCTAATGTACGGCCGCGACAGGATTTCTGCGGTCCATACATTTTAACTTGCGGCCGCAGATCTGAAGCTCAAAAATTCCGATGACAGAGAATTGGCTAATGTGCGTCCGCGACAAGATTTCTGCGGTCTGCACATTTTAACTTGCGGTCGCTGATCCCTTCTTTACTAAGTTGCCCTAAATTCAACATCTGCAGACCGCACAATTTCAAGTGCGGCCTCAAATTTCAAAAATTACGTACATATCAGACTTTTCTATCTAAGGATTTTCATTTCGTGCACAATTAGACATGGAAACATTGTAAAAACAACAAACTATACTAACCCAGTCCCCATAGAGCATGTTACAAGTTAACCCAGTTCGAATTTACCCCACATGGACACACAATTTGAACTCAAATAACAAATGGCCTAAAAATAACTAAAAATCTACAAATTAAACTAACTAAAAAGATTAACGTGAAATTGAAGCATACAAGATGAATGAGTGTAATGAGTGAATGATCAAATTGGCTGTGTGTGTGGACAGATGAAATTTTCCAAGAAAATTCTACAAAGCACATTTTTTAGTTCAGAGAGAGAAAAGTGTAAAATTGGCCCCGTTCCTCTATTTATACCAGTCGTTTGCTAAGGGGAAGAAGGTCGAGTGCGGCCGCACATTTTCATGTGCGGTCCGCACTTGATACCTTGGGCCTCATCTCAGCTTTTCATCTACGGTCCGCACATTTTCATGTGAGGCCGCAGATTTCATGTGCGGTTGCAGATCGACCTCCGCACTGACATGCTAAAACTTTAGAGAGTTGGTATTTTCATCATCTCGATTGTTCGGTCCGCAAGATAAATGTGCAGCCGCAATGCTCTTTTTTATAG
Source organism: Nicotiana tomentosiformis (assembly GCF_000390325.3). Lineage (NCBI taxonomy): Eukaryota > Viridiplantae > Streptophyta > Magnoliopsida > Solanales > Solanaceae > Nicotiana > Nicotiana tomentosiformis. The sequence continues at coordinate 117,227,460 of NC_090823.1, read as the reverse complement.
CACCAACAAATGTGCGGTCTGCATTCCTTAGAATACTTAGCCATCATTTCATCCATAATTCTTGTAATTCACACTCACCCCTGTAGCACACTTCAAATCAGGTTAGAACAAAAAATAACACCTAACTACAAAAGAAAAAGGAAAAGAAACATGGGTTGCCTCCTAAGAAACTCCTAATTTAACATCGCGGTACGACGCAGAATACCCTCAAGTGAAATGAATGACCGCCACGACGTGGCTATCTCCAACTTTTCCAAAGTAGTGCTTCACCCGGTGACCATTGACTCGGAATACTTTATTATTTTTGTTCTTCAAGTCTAATGCACCAAGAGGTGTCACACCCACAATTTCAAAAGGACCGCTCCATTTAGATTTTAGCTTCCCTGGAAACATCCTCAACCTTGAGTTAAACAATAATACAAGATCGCCCACCTTGAACTCTTTGTTCCAAATGTATTTTTCATGAAGATATTTCATCTTTTCTTTGTACAAGGACGAACTTTCATAAGCATGGTACCGGAACTCATCCAATTCATTCAAGTGCGCAACCCTCAAGTTAGTGGCTACGTCCCAATCAAAATTCAACTTCTTTAGAGCCCACATGGCCTTGTGCTCTAGTTCCACCGAAAGATGACAAGCTTTTCCGAATACCAACCGGTATGGCGACATTCCAATAGGTGTTTTGTAAGCCGTCCGATAAGCCCATAATGCATCATCAAGCTTTTTGGACCAATCTGTCCGATTAGCATTCACCATTTTGGATAAGATACTCTTTATATCCCAATTGGAGACTTTCACTTGCCCGCTAGCTTGTGACTTTGTGAGTAACACCATACTTGCTAAGTAAAGTGTCGAAAGTCTTGTTGCAAAAATGTGATCCCACATCGCTTATAATTGTACGTGGAGTACCAAACCTTTTGAAAATATTATTTTTTAAGAAAGTCACCACACTTCTCGCCTCATTGTTGGGTAAAGCAACGGCCTCAACCCATTTGGATACATAATCGACCGCGACCAAGATGTAGTTGTTTCCACAAGAACTCACAAAAGGGCCCATGAAGTCAATACCCCACACATCAAAAATATCAATCTCCAAAATGGTAGTGAGAGACATTTCATTTTTCTTTGAGATTCCACCGGCCCGTTTAAATCCATCACATCTTTTCACTAACTCACTTGCATCCTTGTAAAGAGTAGGCCAATAGAACCCGCAATTAAGCATTTTGGCTACCGTTCTTGCTCCACCATGATGACCACCATATGGCAAAGAATGGCAAGCCCCAAGAATTTCACCTTGCTCTTCTTCCGGTACACATCTTCTAATCACCCCATCCGTACAAATCTAGAAGAGGTATGGTTCATCCCAATAATAATCTTGACAATCCCGTTTGAGCTTCTTCCTTTGGTTTGAAGAGAACTCATCCGGAATGATTCCACACACAAGAAAATTTTCTAGATCCGCGAATCACGACACCTCTTTCATTGAAATTGCCAAGAGGTTCTAATCAGGAAAGGAGTCATTGATTTCAAGGCCATCATGCGGCCTCCCCTCCTCCTCCAAACAAGACAAGTGGTCTGCCACTTGGTTTTCACTACCTTTTTTTTTTTATCTTGGATGTCAATATCAACCGAGCTTTGGATTCCTTTTTGCTCATAAGATAACGAAGCGCCGCAAGATCCGTGTGGATAATGACTTTTGCACCCACCAAGTATGGGCGGAACTTCTCAATTGCAAACACAATGGCAAGGAGCTCTTTCTCCGTAACGGTATAATTGACTTGGGAACTATTCATGGTCTTACTAGCATAGTAGACTGGATGAAAAATCTTGTTGATGTGTTACCCCAAAACAGTCACAACCGCTACGTCATTTGCATCACACATGAGTTCAAATGATACACTCCAATTTGGAGCGGTGATGATGGGAGTAGTTGTTAACTTGAACTTCAACAATTCAAAAGCTCTCATGCAATCATCATTGAAGTTGAACTTAGCATCCTTCTCAAGAAGCTTGCACAACAGATTCACCACCTTAGAGAAATCTTTGATGAAGCGCCGGTAAAAACCCGCGTGGCATAAGAAACTCTGCATACCCTTCACCGAAGTTGGAGGTGGCAGTTTAGAAATCACCTTAATCTTTGCTTTGTCAACTTCAATTCCGTTCTTTGAGATTTTGTGGCCAAGGACAATGCCTTCCTCGACCATGAAATGACATTTCTCTTAATTATGCACCAAATTTGTTTCTTCACATCTAGCCAACACTTTATCTTAATTTTCAAGACAATCATCAAAAGAATCTCCAACCACCAAGAAGGTATCCATGAAAACTTCAAGGTAGTTCTCCACCACATCCGTGAAAATAGCTATCATACACCTTTAAAAAGTCGTTGGTGCATCACACAAACCAAATGGCATCCGCTTGAAGACGAAAGTACCATAGGGGCATGTAAAGGTTATTTTCTCTTGATATTTCGAAGCGATAAAAATTTGGTTGTAGCCTGAATACCCATAAAGAAAGCATTAGAAAGCACGACCGGCCAATCTATCGAGCATTTGATCTAAGAAAGGAAGTGGAAAGTGATCCTTCCTTGTGACTTTGTTGAGCTTGCGATAGTCCATACACACCCTCCATCCGGTGCCGTTCTTGTAGGAATCAACTCATTCTTGTCATTGGTGACCACCGTCATGCTCCCTTTCTTTGGGACACATTGAACCGGAGAAGTCCAGGAACTATCGGATATGGGGTAGACAACCCCGACATCCAACCACTTGATCATCTCCTTTTTGACAACTTCTTGCATAGATTCATTGAGTCTCCTTGGAGGCAATGGCTTCAACTTCAAGGTAGGAGGCTCTTCAATAGAAGGCTTTGTAGGAGGAGTTGTCCTATTTTCAAGATCCAAGGATAATTTTCGGGGTGCATAGCTGTACGACCCCATTCCTTGCAAAGAGTTCACACATTCCATGAAGCCATCCATCTCATCATCATCAAAGTTGAGCAAGAAGGCCTCCAACATATCACCAACATTGATTGTAGCACTTGTTTCATTAACAATAACATTGGTTACCAAGTCCACAAAAGAACACACCTCATTGCTATTTGGTTGCCGCATGGACTTACACACATGGAATACCATTTTTTCATCACCAACCCGGAATGTAAGTTCCGGCTTCAACATCACAAATATCCTTCCTCATAGCAAGGAAAGGTCTACCAAGAATTATCGGCACTTCATAATCAACCTCACAATCTAGAATGACAAAATCTGCCGGAAGAATGAATTTATCAACACGAACCAAGACATCTTCAATCACACCCAAAGGCCTCTTCATAGTACGATCGTCCATTTGCAATCTCATGGAGATGGGTCTTGGTTGCCCAATTCCCAAAGTCTTGAAAACCGAATAGGGCATCAAATTGATACTTGCCCCAAGATCACAAAGAGCTTTAGCAAACTCGGCACTTTCAATTGTACAAGGAATAGTGAAAGCACCGAGATCCTCCAACTTAGGAGCCATTGAGTGCACAATCGCACTTACTTGATGAGTGACTTTAATAGTTTTAAAATTCATTGACCGTTTCTTTGTCACAAGATCCTTCATAAACTTTGTATAATTGGGCATTTGTTCCAAAGCTTCAACTAATGGCACATTAATTGAGAGACTCTTCATCATTTGAATGAACTTCTTGAATTGATTCTCACCATTTTGCTTGGTAAGTCTTTAAGGGTATGGAGGTGGAGGCTTAGGCAATGGTGCCTTAGCCTTTTGCACTTCCGGCTCCGATATGTCAGTAATGTGTTCCCTGGATGGGTTCACCTCCTCTTGAGTCTCTTCCACACTATCATCAATATCAATCTGAACTTCATCATTAGGTTGCACCACATTGTTCGGGAGCTCCTCTTCTTGCATCACTTGCTCATCATCAACAAGTTGCCTTTGACTTGAGGTGGGTGCATTACCACCTCTTCCACTTCTTGTGATAACGGTCATGGGATGTCCCGTGTTGTTTCCACCCTTTGGATTTACTACCGTGTCACTTGGTAGTGCCCTCTTAGGACGAGAATTTAGTGCTTGAGAGATTTGCCTCATTTGAACTTCTAGGTTGCGGATTGATGTGTTGTGTAAGGCAAGTTGGGCATCCGAATCGTCATTCTTTTCCATCATTTTCTTGAACATATTTTCAATATGCCCCATCTCATTGTTTGCATAACTTGAACCATGGGAAGGATAAGAAGGCGGGTTGCTCGGTTGTTGATACATCGGGGGCCTTTGAAAACCCGACACTCGGTTGCCTTGATTGTTGTTCCATCCACCTTGATTATTACTGTCACGACCCGAAATTACCACCTTCGGGACCGTGATGGCGCCTAACATTTCACTTGCTAGGCAAGCCAACGTTAGAATAATATAATCCATTTTAAAACAATTTTAAATTTATTAATAACAAAGAAACAAATGCGGAAGTAAAGTCTGAAATATATTGAATAATCCATAAAATAACGGAATCTAAATACCATCCTAGAATTGGTGTCACAAGCAAACGAGCTTCTAAAATAATACAAATAAAGGTCTGAATAAAATAAAGCTGTCTGAAAACAAACACACAACTAAAGTAAAGTAGACGGGGACTTCAGAACTGCGAAATTGGGTGGCATCCCCGGCAAATCTGCAGTAAATACTTCTGGAAATTCACGAACAACTGGTACAGAGTCTAGAGAAGGAACATCCGCACTGGGATCGCGAATATAAGCCAAATAGGCTAGACACCCTTTCTCTACCATACGCCGAGCTTTCATATAAGAAATAACACTGCTGGCAGAATGACCAGGATTTCCTTTCCACTCTAACCGAGGTAGCCCCGGCATGGTTAGGGTTACTGTCTTGGCATGACAATCCAATATAGCATGATAAGGTGACAACCAATCCATACCCAAGATGACATCAAAATCTACCATATCAAGAAGTTGAAGATCCACACTAGTCTCAAGACTACCAATAGTAACCACACACGAACGATAAACATGATCTACTACAACAGAGTATCCCACTGGTGTAGATACACACACAGAAGCACTCAGAGAATCACAAGGCACAACCAAATATGAAGCAAAATAGGATGACACATAAGAATAAGTAGATCATGGATCAAATAGAACTGAAGCATCTCTATGGCAAACTGGAATAATACTTGTGATAACAACATCAGATGACTCGGACTTAGGCCTAGCTGGAAAAGCATAAAATTGGGGCTGGGCCCCACCACTCTGAACTGTGTCTCTGGGACGGCCTCTAACTGACTGGCCTCTACCTCTAACGGTCTGACCTCTACCTCTAATGTCCTTACCTCCACCTCTATTGGACTGACCTCCACCTCTAGCTACCTAACCCCTACCTCTAGCTGGCTGAGCAGGCGGTGAAGCGACCGGTGCCGGTATGATGGCACGAGAATCCTGCCGAGATCTGTTACTCACCAACCTAGGGCAATACCTCCTGATGTGACTAATGTTTCCACACACATAACACCCATCCTGATGTCGTGGCCGCTGAAGCTGACCCGAATGGGCCAGATAACCGTTGTAGTAACTCTGGAGTGGTGGTGCACTGATAGGAGCTGAATGTGCACTAAATGCTGGCTGCCCATAGTAAGGCATAATAGGACCGTGACTCCCTGAAGCACAGGGAGATGCATGAAGTGCTGAATGAAATGGTCTGGGAGGATGGCCCCTACCAAAATTACCCCTACCTCCAGACGAGGCACCACTGAAACCACCGAACTGATGAGGCCTTTTATCCGACCTCTGCCCCCTCTCCTGTGCAAGAACTATCTCGATCCTCCTCGCGGCATTAGCAGCCGCCTGAAAAGAAATCTCACTTCCGGGCTCCTTGGTCATCTGAAGCCTGATAGGGTGAGTGAGTCCCTCAATAAACCTCCTCACTCTCTATCCCTCAGTAGGTAGTTAAAGGAGAGCATGACGGGCCAAATACACAAAACAGGACTCATACTGAGTTACAGTTATACTGCCCTGCTGTAGACGCTTAAATTATTTGCGAAAATTCTCTCTCAGTGTGATAGGAAGGAACTTCTCCAGAAATAGCTGAGAGAACTACTCCCAGTAAGTGAAGGTGATCCAGCTGGTCTGGTCAATGTATAATATCTCCACCATCTCTTGGTGGAACCCGTCATCTAAAATACAGCAAAATCAACCACATTGGTCTCAACAGTACCCATGTTCCGCAGCACCTCATGACAGCGGTCAAAGTAATCCTGTGGGTCCTCAGGAGGTGTACCACTGAAGTGAACTGGAAAGAGATTAGTAAACTTATCTAGTCTCAATAAGGCCTCAAAAGACATGGCGGGCCTATCACCGGTCTGTGCCGCAACAACTGGCTGAACTTCCCCAACTGGCGGAGCTGCTGGAGCTTGATTCTGGGGAGCCATCTGCTCCGGAGCAGGAGTAGTGGGAATTTGTGCTCCTCCCCCAGCCTGTGAGACGGCTGGTGCCACTGGAAATGTACCATTCTGGGCCACGCCCTCCATAAGACTCACCAAAAGGACTAGAGCGTCGTGAAGAACTGGAGTAGCTATGAATCCCCTGGGACCTGATATGGTCTAACTGGTACATTCTGAACTGGAACCTCCTCCTGAAGGTCCACCTGAGGTTCTATAACAGGTGCAGCTGCTCGAGCTCTGGACCGATCTCTACCTCGGCCTCTGCCTTGGCCTCTAGCACGACTTCGGCCTCGACCTCTACCCCTAGCCATAGTTGCCATAGGGGGCTCTGGTCACTGTCTATCGGTAGATATATTACGTGTTCTCACCATCTGCGAGAGAATAAGAGTAGAATGGTTCAATCATCGATGATAAAATAAATTGCACGACAGAATAAGAAAGAAGTGATATTGTTCCTAAACTTCATAGCCCCTGAGAGATAAGTACAGACGTCTCCGTACCGATCCTTCAGATTCTACTAAGCTTGCTCGTGACTCGTGAGACCTATGTAACCTAGTGCTCTGATACCAACTGTCACGACCCGAAATTCCCACCTTCGGAGGACCGTTATGACGCCTAACATTTGACTTGCTAGGCAAGCCAACGTTAGAATAATATACTCCATTTTAAAATAATTTTTAAATTTATTAATAACAAAGAAACAAATGCGGAAGTAAAGTTTGAAATGTAGTGAATAATCCATAAAATAACGAAATCTAAATACCATCCCAGAAATAGTGTCACAAGTGCATGAGCTTCTAGAATAATACAAATAAAGGTCTGAATAAAATAAAGTTGTCTGGAAACAAACACACAGCTAAAGTAAAGTAGACACGGACTTCAGAACTGCGGACGCCGTGCAGCTATACCTCAAGTCTCCTCTGGTAGCTGAAATCCGAGCAAATTTATGGTACGCCGCTGGGACCAACTCAGAAATCTGCACAAGAAGTGTAGAGTGTAGTATCAGTACAACCGACCCCATATACTGGTAAGTGTCGTGGTTAACCTTGACTTGAGGGAATAAAACCCTTAAACTATTTGTTATGTGAAATGCATGTGAACAACGTATAGGCGAGGTGATGAGTGTCTATACATCGTTAAATTAATTGTTTGCAGAATTACTTGAAAAAACATAAATCGTTTTAAATCATGAATTAATTGTTATAATAATTGTTTCTCTCCTATTCTTTATCAAATATTAATTCTTGAATTCCTGCAATAATTATTACATGCTATTTGATTTATGTGTTTAATTCTTATTTGACATTTAACATACTAAATATTAACTGTCTATTTTCTCCATGATTTTTATAATTAATTGCTAATTGTCATTGTTTGTTCATAAATAAATTATAATTATTGTGTGCCTTGATGCTTAATAGTTTCTCATTGGATGTGGTAATTATTGGAGTAATTTTTATTACATTTATTAGTTGTTTAAAGTTATATTGGGGGAATGGGTTGCACGCCGCAACGTAAATGTGTGTGTGTGTGTATATATATATATATATATATATATATATATATATATATATATATATATATATATATATTGGGGGATCAGATTGCACGCCGCAACAGACTTATTTAAAATTCTATATCGGGGGATCAGATTACACGCCGCAACAGACTTATTTAAAAGTCTATATTGGGGAATCGGATTGCAAGCTGCACCAGACTTATTTAAAAGTCTATATTGGGGGATCAGATTCCACGCCACAATAGAGTTATTTAAAAAGTATATATTGGAGGATCGTATTGCACGCCGCAATAGACTTATTTAAAAGTCTACATATACTTGATTAAAATAAATATATGGGAGGATTTAAAATGAATATGTTGTGTGAGCTGGTTGCATGCTGCAACGGAAATTAATTGAAATAATAATTGGTTATGACTGCTGAGTTGGCTTCAACTATTAAAAATGAGTTACCTGATTTATTTCTATTACTGTTGTTGTTACTACTATTGCGTACAGGTTAATGTGAGTGACCTGCCTTAGACTTGTCACTACTTCATCGAGGTTAGGCTCAGCACTTACCAGTACATGCGTCGGTTGTACTGATACTACACTCTACACTTCTTGTGCAGATTTCGGAGTTGGTCCCAGCGGCGTACCATAGATTTGCTCAGATTTCAACTACCAGAGGAGACTTGAGGTATAACTGCATGGCAACCGCAGTTCTGAAGTCCCCGTCTACTTTACTTTAGTTGTGTGTTTGTTTCCAGACAGTTTTATTTTATTCAGACCTTTATTTGTATTATTCTAAAAACTCGTACACTTGTGACACCAATTCTGGAATGGTATTTAGATTTCATTATTTTATGGATTATTCACTACATTTCGGACTTTACTTCCGCATTTATTTCTTTGTTATTAATAAATTTAAAAATTATTTTAAAATGGATTATTTATTCTAACGTTGGCTTGCCTAGCAAGTGAAATGTTAGGCGTCATTACGGTCCCGAAGGTGGGAATTTCGGGTTGTGACAGTTACCTCCCCCCCTCCCCCTAATTTCCTTGGTTATTTTCACTCCAATTTCCTTGATTGTTGTTGTTATGCCAATTCCCTTGATTGTTGTATCAGCTCTAATTGCCTTGGTTGTTAGAATTACAATTTCTTTGATTGTTTTGAGGTTGCCATTGTTGTTGGTTTGGGCCTTGGAAATTATTTCTTTTCCCTTGAAAATTGTTCGCATATTGCACCTCCTATTCTTGTTCATTATAGGAATCATCTTGCTCAAAACTACCATCTTATTGCACATAGTTCTCCACTCTATTTTGCACTTATGGACCCTTGGTCCTCCTTTTGTTCACCATCATGTTCACTCCCTCCATGGCATTGACTTGCTTGGGATTTTGCACTTGATTTAGTTGGGCCTTTGCTAGTTGAGTCATGGTGGTTTCCAATTCGGCAATGGATTGCCCATGGTCTTGCAATTCTTTATGAAGGTGGATCATGTTTGGATCACCTTGTGGAACATTAGCCCGAGATTGTCAAGCCGATGACATTTCCGCCATTTCATCCAAAATCTCACACGCCTTCGCATAAGGCGTAGTCATGAAGTTCCCACCGGCAAGTTAATTTACTACACATTGGTTGGTTGTGATAATCTCATGATAGAAGGTTTATTGAATCATGTATTCCTTCATATCGTTGTTGGGACATTCCTTGACCATAGTTCTATAGCGTTCCCATATCTCGTGTAGTGGTTCATTCGGCTCTTTGCTTGAATGCCAAAATCTCATCTCGGAGTGTAGCCATGTACCTGGGAGAGAAGAACTTAGCAATAAATATTTTTGTCAACTCATCCCAAGTGTGAATGGAATGGTTCGGTAATCGTTCCAACCAATCAAAAACTTTCCCTAGTATAGAGAAGGGAAAAATCCTTAGCCTCAATGCATCCTCTGAGACATTTGTTTGTTTTCTCCCCCAAAAAGTATTCACAAACCACTTCAAATGTTTATACGCATTTTGAGTTGGAGCACCAGTGAAGAAACCCCGTTGCTCAAGCAAAGTGACCATCACATTGGTGATTTGGAAGTTGCCTCCCCCTCCCCCCCCCCCCAAATACGGGGATGGACTATTGCACTAGCATATCCTTCATTGGGTAACACCCTATGTGGAGCCGCTCATGGTAGAGGTGGGGGTGAAGCGGGTACATTGTCACGAGCAACCCGACCTCTTCGGTTGGCTTGAGATTCAAGAGGTACCTCCTCAACTTGCTCATCCTCGACGTCCACATCCCTAAAGGCATATTTCTGAGATCATTGTTTGTTTCCATGGTTGTACCTAAAATTGTTTCAAACAAGTTAGTAACACGGAAGGAAAAGAAAATATTCCAAAAAAAAACCCAAATATATAACTAACACCGTTTTAACTCCCCGACAACGGCACCAAAAATTAATGATGTCCACAACAAACCTCAATAAGAGATATGATACGGTCGTATGTAATATAAATTACCCAACTATGAGTCGGGGTCGAATCCACATGGAGTTATAAGGGGTGTTAGGAGTATATACTTGAAGAAAGCGAATGGACTAACTAAATTTGCACTTCCACAATGAGTTTTGATTTTTACTTCTACTATTACTCTAACAATTGTGAGGTAAGGAAAATAAACTAGAAATGAACGATTGTTTTGGTGTTTTTCCAAATAGTTTAAAAGCCTAGGGATGCGACCATGACCTAGGTGTTCGCCTAATAGGTTAAATACGTTAATACTTTTTTTTGATTGGGGTGTATTATAGCTCTTAACTCTACGTTACCCACTCAATACCTTTCGGTCAAAGAGTATTTTGCCCAATTTGGCTTTCTCAAGCTCAAATGGGCATCAAACAAAATAATTGATATGACTCAAGTCCCTCTTTCTCAAGTAGAGACTAGGTCAAAAAGGTATGAATCAATTTTTGCAACCATTAATTCTAAAATTGAAGCATGAACTAGGCTAAATAATCAACACCCAATCACACACAAGCATTAAATTAAATAGTCATAAGGTTTACACACTAGAGTTGGGTCATAACCCTAGTAAATATCTAGTTACTTATAGTGGGTATTGAAGAAAATAAAGAAGAAATACAAATAAAACCCATAATCAAATATTAAATTGATGAATTATAATGTTTAAACACTAAAATAATCAAAAACTTCCTAAAATTGCTAAAGGTAATGACTACATGAACTTTCTACTTCGAAACTTGACCTAAAATTGTGAAACTGGTCTATTTATAGTGGGCTAGAATTCGCTGATACAAATGCCCCTCGGGAGGTTCTATGGCCACACAATTCCATACGTGGTCCGCAAATTTCTTCAGCTGGCAGGAGAGTGGGTTTTGCAGCCACACACTTCTGGATTGCAGCTGCGAAGCAACTTCTGTGGCCGTATTTCAGCAAGGCGTCAGGACTTTGTCTCTTTGCATATTCTCTAAACTTGGAATTTTTTTCCAGTGAAAGCCCTGTTCTGCGGCCGCACAGTTCATGTGCGGTCCGCACATTGGTCAACATCCTGTTGGGTTCTGTTGCTTGGTTTGCGGCCGCAGATGTACCACTAAGGATATGTTTATACACATTTTGATTTGGAGCACTAGTGAAAAAACCCCGTTGCTCAAGCAAAGTGAGCATCACATTGGTGATTTGGAAGTTGCCCGCCCTAATACAGGGAAGGACTATTACACTAGCATATCCTTTATTGGGTAACACCCGGTGTGGAGCGCTCATGGTGGAGGTGGGGGTGGAGCGGGTACATTGTCACGAGCAAACGATCTCTTCGGTTGGCTTGAGGTTCAAGAGGTACTTCCTCAACTTGCTCATCCTCAACGTCCACATCCCTCAAAGGCATATTTCTGAGATCATTGTTTGTTTTCATGGTTGTACCTAAAATTGTTTCAAACAAGTTAGTAACACGGAAGGAAAAGAAGATATTCCAAAAACAAATCCAAATATATAGCTAACACCGTTTTAACGCCCTGGCTATGGCGCCAAAATATTGATGACGTCCATAACACACCTCAATAAGAGATATGATACGGTCGTATGTAATATAAATTATCCAACTATGAGTCGGGGTCGAATCCACATGGAGTTATAAGGGGTGTTAGGAGTATATACTTGAAGAAAGTGAATCTAACTAAATTTGCACTTCCACAATGAGTTATGATTTCTACTTCTACTATTACTCTAACAATTGTGAGCTAAGGAAAATAAACTAGAAATGAACGATTGTTTTGGTGTTTTTCCAAATAGTTTAAAAGCCTAGGGATGTGACCATGACCTAGGTGTTCGCCTAATAGGTTAAATACGTTAATACATTTTTTTTATTGGGGTGTATTATAGCTCTCAACTCTACGTTACCCACTCAATACCTTTCGGTCAAAGAGTGATTTTGCTCAATTTGGCTTTCTCAAGCTCAAATGGGCATCAAACAAAATAGTTGATATGGCTCAAGTCCCTCTTTCTCAAGTAAAGACTAAGTCAAAAAGGAATGAATCAATATTTGCAACCATTAATTCTAAAATTGAAGCATGAACTAGGCTAAATAATCAACACTCAATCACACACAAGCATTAAATTAAATAGTCATAAGGTTTACACACTAGGGTTGGGTCATAAACCTAGTAAATATCTAGTTATTCATAGTGGGTATTGAAGAAAATAAAGAAGAAATACAAATAAAACCCATAATCAAAAATTAAATTGATGAAGTATAGTGTTTAAACACTAAAATAATCAAAAACTTCCTAAAATTGCTAAAGGTAACGGCTACATGAACTTTCTACTTTGAAACTTGACCTAAAATTGTGAAACTCGTCTATTTATAGTGGGCCAGAATTCGCTGACAAAAATACCCCTCGGGAGGTTCTACGGCCACAAAATTTCATGCGCGGTCCACAAATTTCTTCAGCTGGTAGGAGAGTGGATTTTGCAGCCACACATTTCTGGATTGCAGCTGCGAAGCAACTTCTGCGTCCGCACTTCAGCAAGGTGTCAGGACTTGGTCTTTTTGCATATTCTCTGAACTTTGAATTTTTTTTCAGTGAAAGCCATGTTCTGCGGCCGCATAGTTCATGTGTGGTCCGCACATTGGTCAACATCCTGTTGGGTTCTGTTGCTTGGTATGCGGCCGCAGATGAACCACTAAGGATATGTTTATACGCATTTTGAGTTGGAGCACCAGTGAAGAAACCCTGTTGTTACAGCAAAGTGAGCATCACATAGGTGATTTGGAAGTTTTCTGCCCTAATACAGGGAGGGACTATTGCACTAGCATATCCTTCATTGGGTAACACCCGGTGTGGAGCCGCTCATGGTGGAGGTGGGGGTGGAGCAGTTACATTGTCATGAGCAACTCGGTCTCTTTGGTTGGCTTGAGATTCAAGAGGTACCTTCTCAACTTGCTCATCCTCGACGTCCACATCCCCCCAAGGCATATTTTTGAGATCATTGTTTGTTTCCATGGTTGTACCTAAAATTGTTTCAAACAAGTTAGTAGCACGGAAGGAAAAGAAGATATTCCAAAAAAAAATCCAAATATATCGCTAACACCGTTTTAACTCCTCGACAACAGCGCCAAAAATTGATGACGTCCACAACACATCTCAATAAGAGATATGATACGGTCATATATAATATAAATTACCCAACTATGAGTCGGGGTCGAATCCACATGGAGTTATAAGGGGTGTTAGGAGTATATACTTGAAGAAAGCGAATGGACTAACTAAATTTGCACTTCCACAATGAGTTATGATTTCTACTTCTACTATTACTCTAACAATTGTGAGCTAAGGAAAATAACTAGAAATGAACGATTGTTTTGGTGCTTTTCCAAATAGTTTAAAAGCCTAGGGATGTGACCATGACCTAGGTGTTCGCCTAATGGGTTAAATACGTTAATACTTATTTTTTTGATTGGGGTGTATTATAGCTCTCAACTCTACGTTACCCACTCAATACCTCTCGGTCAAAGAGTAATTTTGCCTAATTTGGCTTTCTCAAGCTCAAATGGGCATCAAACAAAATAGTTGATATGGCTCAAGTCCCTCTTTCTCAAATAGAGACTAAGTCAAAAAGGCATGAATCAATATTTGTAACCATTAATTCTAAAATTGAAGCATGAACTAGGATAAATAATCAACACACAATCATAAATAACTATTAAATTAAATAGCAATAAGGTTTACACACTATGGTTGGGTCATAACCCTAATAAATATCTAGTTACTCATAGTGGGTATTGAAGAAAATAAAGAAGAAATGCAAATAAAACCCACAATCAAAGATTAAATTGATGAAGTATAATGTTTAAACACCCAAATAATCAAAAACGCCCTAAAATTGCTAAAGGTAACGGCTACAACAACTTTCTACTTCGAAACTTGACCTAAAATTGTGAAACTAATCTATTTATAGTGCGCCAAAATTCTCTGACAAATGCTCCTCGGAAGTTTCTACGGCCACACAATTTCATGCGCGGTCAACAGATTTCTTCAGCTGGCAGGAGAGTGGGTTTTGCAGCTACACATTTCTTGTGATGACCCCAAATGTCATCTTTAAATTTAATAAGTAATTCTGAGTTCTAAGATCTCAAAAAGCATCATTAATCATTCCTCGACTTACGTGCGCAGTCCGTAAAATTTTACGGAAAGTTTTCATGTGAAAAATTGATTAAAATGTGAAATAAAGCTTTAAAACTCAACTGAGTTGACTTTAGTCAATATTTTTAGCAAATAGACCCGGATCAGTATTTTGACCATTCCGGTAGCTCCGTATCATGATTTGGGATTTGGACGTATGCCCGAAATTTAATTTGGAGGTCCCTGGCTCAAGGTATGACCATTTAACGGAAACTAGCAATTTAAAGGCTAAAGATTTCCAAGTTTGACCACGGGGTTGACTTTTTGATATCGGAGCCAGAATCTGATTCAAGAAATTTGAACAGCTTCGTTATGTCATTTATTACTTGTGTGCCAAATTTGAAGTCATTCCGGATTCATTTAATATATTTTGGCACGAGATTTGTAAATTGAAAAGTTTAAAACTCAAAGTTCGAATCGGGGTGTGAATTATAATTTTGATGTTGTTTGACATGAAGTGAAACCCCAAGTAAGTCCGTATTATGTTTATGGACATGTTGGAATATTCGGACAAGGTCCCGAGTGGCTCGGATGAGTTTCGGACGAGCCACAAAGCAATTGGAACCTGCTGCCCTGTGCTGGTTCGGGTGTGTCGCACCTGCGACATTTTGTGTGCAGGTGCGTGGTCGCTCCTGCGGAATTCCACGCTTCTGCGACTTTGGTCAGCCTTGCCGAGCTCTGCTTCTGCGGAGAAATGAGTGCAGGTGCGAAACTGCATCCGCGATGGACGAGCTGCTTCTGCGAAGAAGACCGCTTCTGCGGCCACTAGTGCGCTTCTGCGATGTCGCATGTGCGACATTTTGGGCGCAGATGCGGCCACTGGACAAGCTGCCATGTTCAACAAATGAGAGCTTTGTCTCGCAAATGCGAGGATGCAGGTGCGAACATATAGCCCGCAGATGCGAAAATGCTGGGCATAATACATAAAATCGGGTCTTAGTCATTTTTACTCATTTTTGAGTTTCAAGTCTCGAATTTGGGCGATTTCAAGGGGGATTTTCACGACTTTGAATTGGGTAAGTGTTCTTTAACCAAAAGTGATTATATTTCACAAATCCATAT
Organism: Nicotiana tomentosiformis; assembly: GCF_000390325.3. Lineage (NCBI taxonomy): Eukaryota > Viridiplantae > Streptophyta > Magnoliopsida > Solanales > Solanaceae > Nicotiana > Nicotiana tomentosiformis. Next base: position 117,211,766 of record NC_090823.1, on the reverse strand, counting down.
CTATATTCATCATTTATTTCGGATTTAGATGGAAGAAATTGGACGTTTTATAAAATCTTTCAAAAACGAAAAATTAAGATTTGAAGGTCCATTTGATATCGGAATTGGACAATTTTTGTATGGTTGAACTCGTAGCGGAACGGGTGTTTGGATTTCGTGAGTTTTTCCAGGATTTGAGACGTGGGTCCCGCTGTCGAATATTTTAATGAATTTTAGATTTTTATTCCGAAAATTTATAAATTCATATGGAATTAATTCCTATGTTTAGTATTGAATATATCGAATTGTTTGTGAATAGATTTGAAGCTTTCGGAGACAAAATTAAAAGGAAAAGCTGTGGTTGAGTAATTGGTTGGAATTTGCAAAGGGAGGTAAGTGTCGTGATTAACCTTGACTTGAGGGAATAGAACCCTTAAACTCTTTGTTATGTGAATTGCATGTGAACGACGTATAGGCGAGGTGGCGAGTGTCTATATGTCGTCAAATTAATTATTTGCCTGCTTACTTGAAAAATCATAAATTATTTTAAATCATAAATTAATTATTATAATAATTTTTTCTATCCTATTCTTTGTCAAATATTAATTCTTTAATCCCTCCATTAATTGTTACATGCTATTTGAATTATGTGTTTTAATTGTTATTTGACATTTAGCATATTAAATATTAAACTGCCTATGTTCCCCCTGATTTCTATAATAATTTGCTATTTATCATTGTTTATTTCATAATTAAATCATAATTATTGTATGCTTGTTGTCTTATAATTTTATATTAATTGTTGCATTTATTGGGGAATTTTTTTCTATAAGAATTAATAAATGGAAATATTGGAGGATCGGGTTGCACGACGCAACAGACTTATTAAAAAGTCCATATTGGAGGATTGGGTTGCACGCCGCAATAGACTTATTAAAAAGTCCATATTGGAGGATCGGATTTTACGCCGCAACAGACTTATTAAAAAGTCCATATTTGAGGATCGGGTTGCACGCCGCAACAAATTTATTAAAGGTAAATATTGGGAGATCAGATTGCACGCTACAACAGACTTATTAAAAGTTTATATATATACTTGATTGAAATAAATATATGACAGACTTGATTAAAAGGAATATATTGTGAGAGCGGTTGCACGCTGCAACAGAAATGAATGTGAATATATTGTGAGAGCGGGTTGCACGCTGCAACAAAATTGATTGAAATGATAATGGATTATGACTGCTGAGTTGGCTTCAATTATTATAAATGAGTTACCTATTTTATTTCTATTATTTGTTATTGTCATTAATATTGTGTATAAGTTAATGTAAGTGAACCGCCTTATCAGCACTTACGAGTACATGGGGTCGGTTGTACTGATACTACACTCTACACTTCTTGTACAGATTTTGGAGTTGGTCCCAGCGGCGTACCATAGACTTGCCTGGATTTCAGCTATTCGGAGGAGACTTGAGGTATAACTGCATGGCGTCCGCAGTTCTGAAGTCCCCGTCTATTTTACTTTAGTTGTATATTTATTTCCAGACAGCTTTATTTTATTCAAACCTTTATTTGTATTTATTCTAGAAGCTCGTGCACTTGTGACACCAATTCTGGGATGTTATTTAGACACTGTTGTTTTTATGGATTATTTCACTATATTTCAAAATTTGCTTCCGTATTTGTTTCCTTGATTATTAATGATTTAGAAATTGTTTAAAAATTGGTTAATATTAGTCTAACGTTGGCTTGCCTAGAAAGTGAAATGTTAGGCGCCATCACGGTCCGAAGGTGGGAATTTTGGGCCGTGACAGTTGGTATCAGAGCACTAGGTTACATAGGTCTCACGAGTCACGAACAAGCTTAGTAAAGTCTTAAGGATCGGTACAGAGACGTCTGTACTTATCTCTGAGAGGCTATGAAGTTTAGGAACAATATCACTTCTTTCTTATCCTTTCGTGCGATTTTATTCTATCATCGATGATTGAACCATTCTACTCTTATTCTCTCACAGATGGTGAGAACACGTAATACCTCTACCGATGAACAGGGACCAGAACCCTCGGTGGCAACTATGGCCAGGGGTAGAGGTCGAGGTCGTGCTAGAGGCCGAGGTAGAGCTCAGTCCAGAGCTCGAGCAGCTGCACCTGTTGTAGAACCTCATGTAGACCTTTAGGTGGAGGTTCCAGTTCAGAATGTACCAGTTGGACCAGTTCAGGTCCCGAAAGGATTCATAGCCCCTCCAGTACTTCAGGACGCTCTACTCCGTTTGGTAAGTCTTATGGAGGGCGTGGCTTAGAATGGTACATTTTCAGTGGCACCATCCGTCTCACAGGCTGGGGGAGGAGCACAAACTCCCACTACTCCCACTCCGGAGCAGATGGCTCCCCAGAATCAGGCTCTAACAGCCCCGCCAGTTGGGGTAGTTTAGCCAGTTGTTGCGGCACAGATCGGTGATAGGCCTTCCATGTCTTTTGAGGCCTTATTCAGACTGGATAAGTTTACCAAGCTCTTTCCAGTTCACTTCAGTGGTACACCTTCTGAGGACCCACAGGATTATCTTGAACACTACCATGAGGTGCTGCAGAACATGGGTATAGTTGAGACCATTGGGGTTGCGGTTGATTTTGCTGTATTTCAGATGACGGGTTCCGCCAAGAGATGGTGGAGAGATTATACATTGACCAGACCAGTTGGATCGCCTGCACTTAGATGAGAGCAATTCTCTCAGCTATTTCTGAAAAAGTTCCTCCCTATCACATTGAAAGAGGAATTCCGCAAGCAATTTGAGCGTCTACAGCAGGGCAGTATGACTGTTACTCAGTATGAGTCCCATTTTGTGGATTTGGCCCGTCATGCTCTCCTTTTACTACCTACGGAGGGAGAGAGAGTGAGGAGGTTTATTGAGGGACTCATTCATCCTATTAGACTTCAGATGGCCAAGGAGACCGAAAGTGAGATTTCTTTTCAGGCGGCTGCTAATGTCGCAAGGAGGATCGAGATGGTTCTTGCATATGAGAGAGGGCAGAGGTCCGATAAGAGGCCTCGTCAGTTCGGTGGTTTCAGTGGTGCCTCGTCTAGAGGCAGGGGTAATTTTGGTAGGGGTCATCCTCCCAGACCGTTTCATTCAGCACTTCATGCATCTCCCGGTGCTTCATAGAGTCACGGTCCTATTATGCCTTACTCTGGGCAGCTAGCATTCAGTGCACATTTAGCTCCTATCAGTGCACCACTACTCCAGAGTCACTACAGCGGTTATCCGGCCCATTTGGATCAGCTTCAGCTTCAGCTGCCACGACATCGGGATGGGTGTTATGAGTGTGGGAACATTGGTCACATCAGGAGGTATTGCCCTAGATTGGCGAGTAACAGATCTCGACAAGATTCTCGTGCCATTATACCAGCACCGGTTGCTTCACCGCCTGCTCAGCCAGCTAGAGGTAGGGGTCACGCAGCTAAAGGTGGAGGCCAGCCAGTTAGAGGCCATCCCAGAGACGTAGTTCAGAGTGGTGGGGACCAACCCCAATTTTATGCTTTTCCAGCTAGGCTTGAGGCCGAGTCATCTGATGCTGTGATCACAGGTATTATTCCAGTTTGCCATAGAGATGCTTCAGTTCTATTTGATCCAGGATCTACTTATTCCTATGTGTCCTCCTATTTTGCTTCATATTTTGTTGTGCCTTGTGATTCTCTGAGTGCTTCTGTGTGTATATCTACAACGGTGGGAGACTTTGTGGTAATAGATCATGCTATCGTTCGTGTGTGGTTACTATTAGTAATCTTGAGACTCGTGTGGATCTTCTACTTCTTGATATGGTAGATTTTTGATGTCATCTTGGGTATGGATTGGCTGTCCCCTTATCATACTATATTGGATTGTCATGCCAAGATAGTGACCCTAGCTATGCCGGGGTTACCTCGGTTAGAGTGGAAAGGAACTCCTAGTTATTCTGCCAGCAGAGTTATTTCTTAAATGAAAGCTCGGCGTATGGTAGAGAAAGGGTGTCTAGCCTATTTGGCTTATATTCGCGATCCCAGTGCGGATGTCCCTTCTATGGACTCAGTACTAGTTGTTCGTGAATTTCCAGAAGTATTTCCTGCAGATTTGCCGGGGATGCCACCCGACAGAGATATTGACTTCTGTATTGATTTGGCTTCGGGCACTCAGCCTATTTCTATTCCACCATACCGTATGGCCCCGCCAGAGTTAAAAGAGTTGAAAGAGCAGTTACAAGACTTGCTTGATCAGGGGTTCATTAGACCCAGTGTCTCGCCCTGGGGTGTACCAGTATTATTTGTAAAGAAGAAAGATGGCTCTATGCGGATGTGTATAGACTATCGGCAGCTAAACAAGGCCACTATCAAAAACAAATATCCGCTGCCAAGAATTGATGACTTATTTGATCAGCTTCAGGGTGCCAAGGTATTTTTGAAGAACGATTTGAGGTCTAGTTACCATCAGTTGAAGATTAGGGCCTCTGATGTCCCTAAAACAGCTTTTCGAACTCAGTATGGGCATTACGAATTCCTAGTAATGTCATTTGGGTTGACAAATACCCCAGCGACATTTATGGATTTGATGAATCGGGTGTTCATGCCTTATTTGGACTCTTTTGTGGTTGTATTCATTGATGATATCTTAATTTACTCCAGCAGTCGAGAGGAGCATGAGCAGCATCTTCGAAGTGTGCTTCACACTTTGAAGAATAATTAGTTATATGCCAAGTTTTCAAAATGTGAGTTTTGGTTAGACTCAGTTGCCTTTTTGGGGCATGTGGTATCGGCAGAAGGCATAAAGGTGGATCTTAAGAAGATTGATGTTGTTCAGAATTGGCCTAGACCTACTTCAGTTATAGAGATCCGGAGTTTCCTGGGTTTAGCAGGTTATTATCGTCGGTTCATGGAAATGTTTTCATCTATAGCAAGTACACTGACCAGACTAACCCAGAAGGGTGTCCCATTCAGATGGTCAGACGAGTGTGAGTTGAGCTTTCAGAAGCTCAAGACCGCTTTGACTACGGCGCCAGTGTTGGTATTACCCACAGGTTCAGGATCGTATACGGTATATTATGACGCATCTCACATTGGGCTTGGTGCAGTATTAATATAAGATGGCAAGGTAATTGCATATGCGTCACGACAATTGAATGTTCACGAGAAGAATTATCCTGTTCACGACTCAGAATTGGCAGTCATTGTTCATGCGCTGAAAATTTGGAGGCATTACCTTTACGGTGTCTCGTGTGAGGTATTTACTGATCATTGCAGCCTTCAGTATCTGTTCCAATAAAAAGATCTTAATTTGAGGCAGAGAAGATGGTTGGAGTTGTTGAAAGACTATGATATCACCATTTTGTATCACCCCGGAAAGGCCAATGTGGTGGTCGATGCTTTGAGTAGAAAGGCTATGAGTATGGGCAGTCTTGCATATATTCCGGTTGGTAAAAGGCCATCAGCTGCAGATGTTCAGATTTTGGCTAATCAGTTCGTGAGGTTAGATATTTCAGAACCCAGTCGGGTTCTAGCTTGCACAGTCGCTCGGTCTTCTTTATATGAGCGCATCAGAGAGACGCAGTATGATGATCCTTATTTACTTGTCCTTAAGGACATGGTGCGGCACAGTGATGCTAAACAAGTTGATGTGGGGGAAGATGGGGTTCTGCGAATGCAAGGTCGTATTTGTGTGCTTAATGTGGATGGGTTTCGTGAATTAATTCTTAAAGAAGCACACAGTTCCAAGTATTTTATTCATCCAGGTACCGCCAAAATGTATCAAGATTTGCGGCAACATTATTGGTGGAGGAGAATGAAAAAGGATATAGTTGCATATGTAGCTCGGTGTCTGAATTGTCAGCAAGTTAAGTACGAGCATCAGAGACCTGGTGGTTTGTTTAAGAAGTTAGAAATTCCTGAGTGGAAGTGGGAGCATATCACTATGGATTTTATAGTTGGGCTCCCACGGACTCAGAGAAAGTTTGACGCAGTTTGGGTCATTGTCGACAGGTTGACCAAGTCAGCGCATTTTATTCTAGTGGCAGTTACCTATTCTTCAGAGAGGTTAGCTGAAATTTACATTCGTGAGATTGTCCGCCTTCACGGTGTGCCCGTGTCTATTATTTCAGATCGAGGTACGCAATTTACCTCACATTTCTGGAGGGTTGTACATCGTGAGTTAGGCGTGCGGGTGGAGTTGAGTACAATATTTCATCCACAGACAGACGAACAGTCAGAGCGCACTATTAAGATATTGGAAGATATGCTCCGCGCTTGTGTTATAGACTTTGGAGGTTCTTGGGATCATTTCTTGCCACTTGCGGAGTTTGCTTATAATAATAGCTACCAGTCGAGCATTCAGATGGCTCCATATGAGGCATTATATGGAAGGCGATGCCGATCGCCAGTTAGTTGGTTTGAACCGGGAGAGGCTCGGTTGTTGGGTACCGATTTGGTACAGAATGCCTTGGATAAGGTCAACATTATTCAGGATCGACTTCGCACAGCTCCGTCTAGGCAAAAGAGTTATGCCGACCGTAAAGTTCGTGATATTGCATTCATGGTTGGAGAAAGAATATTGCTCCGGGTTTCACCTATGAAAGGTGTAATGAGATTCGGAAAGAAGGGCAAGTTGAGCCCTAGGTATATCGGACCCTTTGAAATTCTTGAAAGGGTGGGTGAAGTAGCCTACATGCTTGCATTACCACCTAGTTTATCAGCGGTTCATTCGGTGTTCCATGTGTCTATACTCCGAAAATATCATGGTGATCCGTCCCATGTGTTAGATTTCAGCTCGGTCCAATTGGAAAAAGATTTGACTTACGAGGAGGAGCCGGTGGCTATTCTAGCCCGGTAGGTCCGAGAGTTGAGGTCTAAGAGTTATCCTTCAGTTCGGGTGCAATGGAGAGGTCAGCCGGTAAAGGCATCTACCTGGGAGTCCGAGTCGGACATGCGGAATAAATATCCACACCTTTTCTCCAGCTCAGGTACTTTTTTCTAACTCCATTCGAGGACGAACGTTTGTTTTAGAGGTGGAGAATGTGATGACCCAAAATGTCATCTTTAAATTTAATAAGTAATTCTGAGTTCTAAGACCTCAAAAATCACCATTTATCATTCCTCGACTTGCGTGCGCAGTCCGTAAAATTTTACGAAAAGTTTTCATGTGAAAAATAGATTAAAATGTGAAATAAAGATTTAAAACTCAACTGAGTTGACTTTGATCAACATTTTTAGCAAACGGACCAGGATCAGTGTTTTGATAGTTTCGGTAGCTCTGTATCTTGATTTGGGACTTGGGCGTATGCCCAGAATTTAATTTGGAGGTCCCTGGCTCAAGTTATGACCATTTAACGAAAACTAGCAATTTAAAGGCTAAAGATTCCCAAGTTTGACCACGGGGTTGACTTTTTGATATCAAAGCCGGAATCTGATTCTGGAAATTTGAACAGTTCCGTTATGTCATTTATGACTTGTGTGCCAAATTTAAAGTTATTCCGGATTCATTTAATATGTTTTGGCACGAGATTTGCAAATTGAAAAGTTTAAAACTCAAAGTTCGAATCGGGGTGTAAATTATAATTTTGATGTTGTTTGACGTGAAGTGAAACCCCGAGTAAGTCCGTATTATGTTTATGGACTTGTTGGAATATTCGAACGAGGTCCCGAGTAGCTCGGATGAGTTTCGGACGAGTCACAGAGCAATTGGAACCTGCTGCCCAGTGCTGGTTCTGGTGTGTCGCACCTGCGACATTTTGTGCGCAGGTGTGTGGTCGCTCCTACGGAATTCCAGTCGCTTATGCGACTTTGGTCAGCCTTGCCGAGCTCAGCTTCTGCGGAGAAATGAGCGTAGGTGCGAAACCGCATCCGCGATGGACGAGCTGCTTCTGCGAAGAAGACCGCTTCTGCGGTCACTAGTGCGCTTCTACGATGTCGCATGTGCGACATTTTGGGCGCAGATACGGCCACGGGACAAGCTGCCCTGTTCCGCAAATGCGAGCTTTGTCTCGCAAATGCGAGGATGCAGGTGCGAAAATATAGCCCGCAAATGCGAGAATGCTGGGCAGAATACATAAAATCGAGTTTTAGCTATTTTTACTCATTTTTGAGTTTCAAGTCTCGGATTTGGCCGATTTCAAGGAGGATTTTCACGACTTTAAATTGGGTAAGTGTTCTTTAACCAAAAGTGATTATATTTCATAAATCCATGTCTATATTCATCATTTATTTCGGATTTAGATGGAAGAAATTGGACTTTTTATAAAATCTTTCAAAAACAAAAAATTAAGATTTGAAGGTCCATTTGATATCGGAATTGGACAATTTTTGTATGGTTGAACTCGTAGCGGAACGGGTGTTCAGATTTCGCGAGTTTTTCCGGGATTTGAGACGTGGGTCCCGCTATCGAATAATTTAATAAATTTTGGATTTTTATCCGGAAAATTTATAAATTCATATGGAATTAATTCCTATGATTAGTATTGAATACATCGAATTATTTGTGAATAGATTTGAAGCTTTCGGAGACAAAATTAAAAGAAAAAGTTGTGGTTGAGTAATTGATTGAAATTTGCAAAGCGAGGTAAGTGTCGTGGTTAACCTTGACTTGAGGGAATAGAACCCTTAAATTATTTGTTAAGTGAATTGCATGTGAACGACGTATAGGCGAGGTGACAAGTGTCCATACGTCGTCAAATTAATTGTTTGCCTGCTTACTTGAAAAATCATAAATTATTTTAAATCATAAATTAATTATTATAATAATTATTTCTGTCCTATTCTTTGTCAAATATTAATTCTTGAAGCATTAATTGTTATATGCTATTTGAATTATGTGTTTTAATTGTTATTTGACATTTAGCATATTAAATATTAAACTGCCTATGTTCTCTCTGATTTCTATAATAATTTGCTATTTGTCATTGTTTGTTTCATAATTAAATCATAATTATTGTATGCTTGTTGTCTTATAATTTTATATTAATTATTGCATTTATTGGGGAAATTTCTTCTATAAGAATTGGTAAATGGAAATATTGGAGGATCGGGTTGCATGCCGCAACAAACTTATTAAAAAGTCCATATTGGAGGATCGGGTTGCACGCCGCAACAGACTTATTAAAAAGTTCATATTGGAGGATCGGGTTGCACGCCGCAACAGACTTATTAAAGGTCAATATTGGGGGATCGGATTGCACACCGCAACAGACTTATTAAAAGTCAATATTAGGGGATCGGATTGCACGCCACAACAGACTTATTAAAAGTCTATATATATACTTTATTGAAATAAATATATGACAGATTTGATTAAAAGGAATATATTGTGAGAGCGGATTGCACGCTGCAACAGAATTGATTGAAATGATTATGGATTATGACTACTGAGTTGGCTTTAATTATTATAAATGAGTTACCTATTTTATTTTTATTATTTATTTTTGTCATTAATATTGCGTACAAGTTAATATAAGTGAACCGCCTTAGCCTTGTCACTACTTCGTCGAGGCTAGGCTCAGCACTTACCAGTACATGGGGTCGGTTGTACTGATACTACACTCTGCACTTCTTGTGCAGATTTTGGAGTTGGTCCCAGTGGCGTACCATAGACTTGCTCGGATTTCAGCTATTCGGAGGAGACTTGAAGTATAACTGCATGGCGTCCGCAGTTCTGAAGTCCACGTCTATTTTACTTTAGCTGTGTGTTTATTTCCAGACAGTTTTATTTTATTCAGACCTTTATTTGTATTTAATCTAGAAGCTCGTGCACTTGTGACAACAATTCTGGGATGGTATTTAGACACAATTATTTTTATGGATTATTTCACTATATTTCAAACTTTGCTTCCACATTTGTTTTCTTGATTATTAATGATTTAATAATTATTTAAAAATTGGTTAATATTATTCTAACGTTGGCTTGCCTAGTAAGTGAAATGTTAGGCGCCATCACGGTCCGAAGGTGAGAATTTCGGGTCGTGACATTTCTGGATTGCGGCTGCGAAGCAACTTCTGCGGCCGCACGATTCTTGTGCGGTCCGCACTTCAGCAAGGCATCACGACTTGGTCTTTTTGCATATTCTCTGAACTTTGAATTTTTGTCGGTGAAAGCCCTTTCTGCGATCACACGTTGGTCAATATCCTGTTGGGTTATGTTGCTTGGTTTGCGGCCGCAGATGGATTTCTGCGGTCCGCACTTCTTTGCCTTTGCGCCTTTTAATGCCTTGTGATTCAGAACACTCCTTTTTGAGTCGGATTTCATCATGGTAGACCAAACTTTCACATTCATGTAATTTGCACAATTTCATTAGTTTTAGAAATATAAATTAATACTTTCGGACTAAAACCAAAGTAAAAATATGATAATGAGAAGTCAGAATCCCCACTTATCAGTTAGTGACCGTATATAGTTAGAAATTGAATCTCCACTAGCTCAGCCCAATAGTTCTAAAGCGGAGGAGGTGGATGAGGTGCAAAATATTGATCGAGATGATAATATTAATGCACATATGCAACATCAACCATATAGCATTGCAACAGGCAGAGAGAAGAGAGTGATCAACAGACCGCAAAGATTTGCAAACATAGTTGATTGGAACCTTCTTAGATATACAAATCGTGTGGGATTTGCTTTGGCAGTTGTAGAGACCGTTGATGCGTTTGAGTATTATAGCTATCCAGAAGCTATTCAAAATATAGAATCAAATCGACGGATTAGTGCTATGGCTAAAGAGATTAAGTCTCTTAATAAGTTTAGGTGTTGCCTAGACTTAGTTGATGTGTGAGTCAATGGGTAGAGCCCTTGCGAAGGTTGAGGGCAATGTAGAGAGACGTTGCTCCTGTTGATAAAGAGAATTCAAGCCAATGGGAAGATTTGTTATTTTATGGCTTGAATTATTTTCTTGTATTTTTAGGAAACCCATAATCCCTATAGGTTCGGGAAAACCCATTGTCCTAATAGATTTGGGAAACCTTTGTCTTATAGGTTGGGACTATTTGGGATCCATATATATGGGTTGTAGTTGGAGATTCTAGAGAATGTACAATGCTTTTCTTCTCATTTATAGTAGAAAACTCTCTCTGCTTCTGCCTCAAGGATTAGGCTTAGCCGAACCTCGTTAAATCCTTATGTTGATTTTTCTTTTCTATTTGTTTTGTGTGTGATTGTGCTAGTTAACCCACGATCTTCCATAACATATTATCAATTTATAATGCTAAAGAATTTCATCTATTATTATTATTATTATTATTATTATTATTATTATTATTATTATTATTATTATTATTATTATTATTATTATTATTATTATTATTGTCAATATTTAATATATAATTTTTTTAAAAATTAGTTTTACTCGTCATCTAAAATTATTTTTTAGAAAGTGATTGATTCGAAAAAAAGTTTTTCAGAAATTCTTTGAAAAAGATAAGTTCCACTATTTTCTAAGACTAGTCTTAGGGTACGCGCTTTGTGCGTGTTTCCTATATCAATAAACATATTGTCTTAAAAAATTAAAATAAATAGCATTAGACAAAGTGTTTAAGATACAAAAAAGTGAGTTCCTTAAATTGATAGAATGTTAATTCCATTTTAACTAGTTCGATAAAAGAATAAATTTTGCATCAAAGAAGTTCTTAAAATTATGTGAAATATCTTATAAAAATTATTAAGTACTTATTTTTGTATCTAACATCGAAAACAAAAAAGTAACACAAAACTACTTACCACAATTTATCAAAGATTTGGAAAATAACATAAATTTAAAAAATCTTGGTCTTTTTGAGATTTGGGAATGATATATTTGCCCTGTGACTCTTAGAGAAAAGGTACATGTGACTAAAGTGTAAGAATGATTAATATTAAATTCATATTTTACAACAAACAGCTAAATGCATTCAACGCATATAGAATATAATTTGTTTTCTATGTTTCATCTTATTGTTTCAAGTTTGCTTTTTTTATCGATTTGACTCTTAATATTATACTATAACTGATTTTTGCTCTATTTCTTATTCTTTCACCGTTAATGCGCTCCTTACGGAACAAATATATGTATCCTAGGAGTTTTTTCCATTCGAAAAATACTTTTATTTATATGATAACTTTGGGGGAAAATTGAATTGCATTCATTTGCTACTTAGTAATTTAATTATTTATTTTAAACATTAAAGAAAATATTTTTTTCATTTAGTTAAAGCTTAATATTAACTCATCTCAAGTTTTAATATTTAGCTATAATTACAATTTGAGATAATCTCGAAAACTTCCCTCTGAGATTCTCTTTATAAGGCAATCTTTTATTGTAGTTTAAGAATTACGCTCATCTTTCTTTTTATTTTTTATAACGAAACAAAATTCACATGATAAAATCTAATAACATTTATATAATGTCCAAATTGCCCTTCAATGGGATTAAATTTTAAATACTAAATTTAGTAAAACAAAATTCTTTATGTGAGTTCAAATTAAAAGTATTTGCACTTCCAAAACGATAAAACGGAAAATACAACTCTTTCATCTCATGCTCGAATTTTAACATATTTCACAGTTCATGTTGCATATTTATTTACCTAAACTGAATATTGATCTTTAGAAATGAGATAAATTAATCTTCTTTCTATTCTATTATTCATTTTAATTTCTTTATTAATATTATAAATACCTGAACTATGTCATATTATAAAAGATATTAGAAGGAAAGTAGCCCAAAAATTATAAGAAACTAAAGCAAACATTTCAAACCCAATTTTAAAATTGAATCCTACTTTTTACTTACAACATGTAAAAAAAATATACTTAGATAAACTTGTCAAAAAATAAATTGGCTAATACCATTTAAATTTTCAAGAGAAAATTCAATTAAAGGAAAAAAAATTACAATTATTATTCTTCAATTTCTATTAATAATTCGATGTTCCTTTTTATTTTGCCTAATATAAGAGTATTTTACTTTTGTGTTATATGTAGCTTAACTATGTCTATTTCTAGTAGCTTCAAAGTAGCGCTAATTAAACGAAAAAAGGTAGTACAACTATGAGTTCTTAATTTTTATGTTTTGAATGATAAAAAAAATTATAATGTATTATAACTTTAATATTAATGAGTTTTAGATAAGGAAATCTATATAAAATAAAGTTTTAATTGCTTTTAGAATACTAAATATTAGGCTTCTCTACATAATTCAAGTATGAAAAAATTTAGTAATCAGAATTATAGTTTATTTCAATGTCCAAGATATTAGATAAATGACCATTATACATATTAGAAAAATATTTAAATTATTATTTTATCCACTATGAACATTTATTTTTAAAGGGTCAAAAAGGCGAACGATATTTCGCAAAGGCCTTCGCGCTTTTAATATAGTATATATGCATATGAATAGATAGCATTTTTCACATGATATATATTTTAAGGAAATCATTTTCCCCCATACCTAAGGGAATAGTTTGGATTTAGGGTCTATTTGGTCCGGAAAATATTTTTAAATTCTTATGTTTTGTTGGTCAAAATATTTTCTTTAAGAAAACAAGTTCCTTAAAAATCAAGAAAATGACTCTCCTCATGGGAGTATAGAAAATAAGTCTCCGTAAGGGGCATCCTACGCTACGTATAAAAAAAAAAATAGGTGATTTTTTCCCACTGGCTTAAGCTTTAATAATAAAGTTAATAGGTACTGTATTAACGGGAGATAGCAAGTAACTCAATGGAATAGTTGAAATACGCACAACTTATGTCTAAAAATTATCATTACAAACAAAAGTTATGCTCTTAGTTTCAATTTATTTTAGATCACTTGTATTAGAATGTATATTAAAATTCCTTAAGTGATTATGTAGTTGACAATTTCAAAGATTTTAAGAGGATTTTGATTATGTAGTTGACAATTATTGTACGAGTCTTTTTCGTCTTTCTTATTTCTCATATTTTCTTGTAACATTTACTTCTTCTTCCGCTTTTTATGTTGCCTGAGAACATAAAAGAAGCAAGAATAATTTAAATTACAATTTCTTCTCACAAAAAGACTGTATATCAAATTCCAAAATCACTCCTAAAATTAATATTTCTCTTTTAGGTTTAACTTTTTCCAGGTGTAATGACTTGGAAAAGGGTAATACTATACAATTATACAGCCAATTAATGCTGCTATTTTTACCAGTGGACAGTTAAGAAAACTGGTGGGATCTAGCTAATAACGTAAAATTAGATTAATGTTTTAAAAAAATTTCTTATCATCACTGATTAATTGTAGGTTTCAGTAACCATCTGCAACAAACTTGCCAGATTGTCAAACATTGGACAGATATATTGCATTTGGTCCTCTTTGCACGATCATAAATAATAAAGGTGGATCTTTGGTAATAACTAGAGAAAAGAAATGTAAACATAGCTGATCATGTGAGTTTTAACTTTTATTTGCAAGTATATAATCGGTTCAATATAATTAAGTTTGAATAAAAAGAGAAAGATTGTAATAGGTTGACTATTAGTTTAAAAATAATCAAACTATGATGAACTATCTGAATATACCGAATGAGTTTATATAAAGCGAAATAGATTATTCGCATAATTGTTCCCAACTAGTTACAGATTGAGGAGTTGTAAATTGATGAATAATTTTTAAAAAATCAATTATGGAAAAAAATTGGATGTTGAAAGAGTTTGATGGATCGAATGAAATTTGATTATTCATATATAAATATAAGGACATAAAAATAAAAATAAATTTGTAAAAGGTAACAAGATCAATTGACTTTGTCCATAGTTGATTGATTGAGTCAAATTATAAGTAGTGTACATTATATTGCTACTGTAAAATGAGTTAACTTTTTTACAAAGGAAGAAGAAAAAATTAAAGATCCTAACTTTAAGAAGAAAAAAAAGGAATATGAGAGGGAAAACACGGTCCCGATAGTACAGGTAAACTGAAGAAATATTTGTCACCTTGTGTATCTGCATTTCATTTAATAAGATAATGATATTTTGGGGGGGACAACTCTGCCACTTTTTGCCTACCCCTCCTCCCCTAGTGTGGGGGGTGGGGGGTATGTCACCCTTGGAGGGTGAGGGGTGGATGTTGAATTGACATACTATAAGTATATGCATAATATTGAAACTTGACCATTGCCAAGTCCCAGAGACAAACAACAGATACTATAAACATTATTATTCTAACTTATTGTATAGAAATTATGGGAAGAAAGCCTTGTTGTTCTAAAGAAGGATTAAACAAAGGGGCATGGACTCCTATGGAGGATAAAATTCTAATAGATTATATCAAAGTAAATGGTGAAGGGAAATGGAGAAATCTTCCCAAAAGAGCTGGTGAGCTTTACCTTTTTTAATTTTTATTTATTTATTTATTACTATAGTAGTATTTGTTTTGAGTTGCAAAATGATTTTGAATAAATAACAGGTCTTAAAAGATGTGGAAAGAGTTGCAGACTAAGGTGGCTGAATTATCTAAGGCCAGACATTAAGAGGGGAAATATAACTCCAGATGAAGAAGATCTCATTATCAGACTTCATAAACTTCTTGGAAATAGGTCATTCCTTTGCTCATATATGTTCCTTCAATATTCAATCTTTTCTAACTTACCCTAAAACCAAATGTAGTGACTAGCTGTGGATGAATCCATATCGTCTTAGACTTGACCTGTATTTATATATAGTTACGATATTTTCGATATTTTACACTCACTGACTCAAAATTTTAGATTTGTCTCATCCAAAAACAGATAATAAAGAAATGAGGAATATACATAAACACATTGCATTTTTCGTTGGGTGTGATATAATATATGAATATTGACAATTGGTGCAGATGGTCTCTGATAGCTGGAAGGCTACCAGGACGAACAGACAATGAAATCAAGAATTATTGGAACACAAACATCGGCAAAAAACTACAACAAGGAGTTGCTCCTGGTCAGCCAAACCGCATAATATCTTCCATTAATCGTCAGCGCCCTCGTTCTAGTCATGCCAAATCTTCCAAGTCCGACCCAGTTACCCAACCAAACAAAAATAATCAAGAACACACAGTTCCTAATCAGGATTCACATTATTTGCTAACAGACGTTGGATTCGGAGGATCATCGTCTTCTTCATCCCCGTGTTTGGTTATCCGCACAAAGGCAATTAGGTGCACTAAAGTTTTTATTACTCCTCCTCCTACTAGTAGTTCGGTTGCTGAGCCACAGAATGTTGATCAGTCTCACAATGAGATTGCTCAAAGGGCTAGTAATTCTCACTCAGTCTTCCCACCTTGCACCAGGAATCCCGTTGAGTTCTTACGCTTTCATGTTGACAACTCAATTCTTGATAATGATAACGATGACAAGGTAATGGCGGAGGATTTGACAATAGAAAATGCAAATACTATTGTAGCATCGTCCTCATCATCGTCATCATTATCAGTGTCATCTTTGTCCGAGCAGCAACAACCAATATCAGGATCAAAACCAACTTTCTATGGAGAATTGGAAAATTATAACTTTAATTTTATGTTTGGTTTTGATATGGACGATCCTTTTCTTTCTGAGCTTCTAAATGCACCTGATATATGTGAAAACTTGGAGAATACAACTACTGTTGGAGATAGTTGCAGCAAAAACGAAAAGGAAAGGAGCTATTTCCCTTCGAATTATAGTCAAACAACATTGTTCGCAGAAGATACGCAACACAACGATTTGGAACTTTGGATTAATGGGTTCTCCTCTTGATTAATTGTTGATTTGGCATGCATGATCATGAGATGTTGATGTTGATGATGAACTGGTTTCAACATGACTCGTAATTATGCACTCATGTTGTTTTTAGTGTCAGATTTAGAATTCAGAATCAGCGAATTCTGTAATTTATATATGTATTTATTGTTATATCTTTTCATATTTGTATAAGATGACCTACTGCGTCTCTCTAAATCCGCCACTGACAAATTTAGTAGCTAAACAAAAAAATCCATTGTTAATCCTCTTAGTGACTAATTAACGACAGATTATCAAAAAATTATGTTAGCTACGAACGAATTGGCGACAAAGTTCATAGCTAATTCGTAAATCAATTGTATCATGCACGTAATGCTTTCAGTTGATTTGAATTAATGTGATTTATGGTAGTGGGGATTGGACAACCTTTCAAGATTATATTTCTTATCGAGTCATTAAGACTAATAAATCATTTCTCTGTTTACATTTCTAAAACTAGCCTTAGATCAATTCTTGGTTCTTCTTCCTTTAATGTCTCGGTTTCTGCATCTTTATAGTACTATTTTCTAGTTAAGGTTGGGTTTTTCCTTAGTTTCTGAAAATGGGAAAGGCCTCTTAAACATATTTGGCAACATGGGACCATATGAGATGCGATTGATGTTGTCTTCGTAATTAGTGTACATGAAGGTTAGTTTCATACAGGAATATATAATGTGATTTTGGTCTATAGGATTTAGACGTACGTAGAACAAATTTAGATAAGCATTGAGCGAGCTCCCACAACTAAACTCATTTTTCCTTTTTTTTTTTGGAACTTTTTTCGGCAAGCGTCCATGACTTTAAATCTTGAATCTGTCACTGGTCAGATCTCGTAAAGTTAAAATTTTAGCTCTGCCTTTGTAGATACCTACTACTCTCGCTGGCACAAATACCGACAATTCTGCCCACCAAAACTAGAGTTTAATTCATTCTTTGTTATGTGTGGAACAAATTTCTTAACTTATCTCACCAAGGTCTTATCGTCCCTCAATTGATACAAGTTTAGCAGTAGTGGGTGTTGAGATTAAATGATTGGTGAATGAGAAATGAAAAGAAGAAAGTGGAGGGAAAGTGAGCTCCCTTTTGCTTTGGAAAGAGTAAAGTATCTCTTATTGGTGGTAGAAAGAAAAGTGAATGTGCTTATATTGAGAAAACACTTCTCTTGGTGTTAAATGGGTTGGAAAGAAAGTAAGTCTCGCGTCGTTGTCGTCGTTCGCTCGGCTTCGGCTTCGGTCAAAGATTGATTGATTAATCTTTTTGGACAAAATAATGTTCCCACCTGTTCCAGCAGCCATGGCTGTTTCTGAAAGATTGCAAACCTTTTTAGAAGCAGTGCCAGAAAATGGCTATAAATATGGCTTGATCTCAGAATCTTTCCTTGCGAAATTTTCTAATCTTCTTCGTCTTCTTCTGCACAAAATTTTTCAGTGTGTTTTACAACCATTGAGTGGTTAGCAGTTCATCAGTGTTTTTGGTACCAATACACTAGTGAGTTAAATCGTTCTATCCTGGGAGGATAATATTCCAACACATCGGGTACTTGAATGGAATAATTTCCTTAAGGACACATTGTGCATTCAGTGGGCTCGATTTATTCCGAAATTATTTTCAGATATTATTTTGACATTCTGTTGCTGCTAACTTTCTGTTTCTGTTTTCTGTTTCAGAAAGTTTACTATTTCATTATTCATTATAGTAATACAGATTGGCTAACAATCTTAAGAAATTATTATTATTTTTATTATAATCTGTATTCTATTTTTGGAGATTAAAACATGTGTGGATTTCTACTTCTTCTAAATTTTTCTATTCTGATTTGAAGATATAAAAAGTTCATCGGAGTATTAAAATTCAGAAAACTATTTGAAAAACATAAAAACTTCATCGTTTTCTGTGAAACATTATATAAAAACTTTGGTTTTTATTTATTAAACGTATTATTTATCATTAATTATAGTACTGTTTATTGTTCTATTTTTTGCCATTAATTGAACTCTTCTGTTGTTGACAGTGAAAAATGGCAATTGATAATGAAAATCCTTTTGCGACTGTTGTGGCAACGACGACAGCCTCGTCAAGCCGAACTGATGGGCCATCGGCCGAGAAACCGGGGAAATTTTCTGGAGACAACTTCAAATGATGGCAACAAAGGGTGTTTTTCTGGCTTACCACACTTGGTATGCAGAAGTTCACCAGTGAAGACCCTCCAGTGCCTGCCGCCGACATGCCGGACAATGAGAAGTTTATGATTGTTAAGGTGTGGAAACATGCAGACTTTCTTTGCAAAGGCTACATCCTAAGTGTTTTGGAGGATGACTTGTACAATGTCTACATTGCTATGAAAACTTCGAAAGAATTATGTGACGCACTTGAGAAGAAGTACAAGACTGAAGATGTGTGTTTGAAAAAGTTTGTGGTTGCCAAGTTTCTAGACTATAAAATGATAGACAACAAAACTGTTGGACCCCAAGTTCAAGAGCTTCAACTTATTTTTCATGACATTATTATTGAAGGTATGGCAGTGAATGAAGTATTTTAAGTGGCTGCAATGATTGAAAAATTGCCTCCTTCGTGGAGAGATTTCAAAAACTATCTTAAGCACAAGCGCAAAGAAATGAAGTTGGAAGATCTTGTGATTCATCTCAAGATTGAAGAAGACAACAAAGTAACCGAGAAGAAGTCTCGTGGAAATTCAACGATTATGGGAGCTAATATCGTTGAGGAGACTGCTCCAAAAAGTAAGAAGAGGAAGAGGTCTTCTGGACAGACTAAAGAGCAAAACAAGAAGAAATTCAAGGGCAACTGCTATAATTGTGGAAAAGCTAGTCACAAAGCCCCTGATTGTCGTCTCCCGAAAAAGAATAAGAAAAAAGGACAAGCCAACATAGTGGAGAAGAATGATGACATCGATGATCTGCATGCAATGCTTTCGGAATGCAACCTAGTTGGAAATCCGAAGGAGTGGTGGATTGACTCTGGAGCCACTCGACATGTTTGTGCTGTCAAAGAAGCATTTGCGACTTACTCTACTGCTGGTCCCGAAGAAGAGCTTTCCATGGAAAATACTGCAACAACCATGATTGAGGGTTATGGGAAGATATTCCTAAAGTTGACTTCCGGCAAGGTGTTAATGCTCAACAACGTTCTTCATGTTCCTACTATTAGAAAGAATTTAGTTTCAACTTCTTTACTTGTTAAGAATGGATTCAAATGTGTATTTGTATCTGACAAAGTTGTTGTAAGCAAGAATGAAATGTATGTTGGAAAGGGCTACCTCACAGAGGGTCTTTTCAAACTCAATGTAATGGTTGTTGATAGTATTAATAAAATTTCAGCTTCTTCTTATTTATTGGAGTCAAATGATATATGGCATATTCATTTAGGACATGTCAATTACAAAACCTTGCGGAAGTTAATTAATTTAGAAGTATTGCCTAGATTTGAGTGTAATAAATTAAAATGTCAAATATGTGTTGAATCTAAGTTTGTAGAACATCCTTATAAGTCTGTTGAAAGGAATTCAAATCCTTTAGACTTAATTCATACTGACATTTTGTAATATGAAGTCAACACCATCTCAAGGTGGGAAAAAGTATTTTATAACTTTTATTGACGATTGTACTCGATATTGTTATGTTTATTTTCTTAATAGTAAGGATGAAGTAATTGAAGCATTTAAGCAATACAAGAATGAAGTGGAGAATCAATTGAGTAAAAAGATCAAAATGATTAGAAGTGATAGGGGTGGAGAATATGAATCTCTGTTTGCAGAAATATGTTTGGAACATAGAATTATTCATAAAACTACTGCCCCCTACACACCTCAATCCAATGGAATTGCAGAAAGGAAAAATCGGACATTAAAAAAAATGATGAATTCTTTATTAATAAGTTCCGGGTTACCGTAAAGTTTGTGGGGGAAGGCTATCCTTACAGCTAACCGAATACTCAATAGAGTACCCCACAGCAAAACGCAATCTATTCCATATGAAAAATGGAAAGGAAGAAAACCCAACTTGAAATATTTCAAAGTGTGGGGGTGTTTAGCAAAGGTACAAGTACCTTTACCCAAAAGGGTAAAAATCGGACCAAAAACTGTGGATTGCATTTTCATTGGATATGCTACAAACAGTAAAGCATGTTGGTTTTTGGTTCATAAATCTGATAATCCCGAAATTCATGTTAATACGGTAATTGAATCAGATAATGTTAAATTCTTTGAAAGCATCTATTCGTATAAAACTGAATGCAAGTCGTTAAGTGAAAGACCTAAATGACCACGGGAAGAACCAAAGGAAAATACTCCAAGTAATGAAGATCCAAGGTGTAGTAAACGTCAAAGAACATCTACTTCCTTTTGGACTAGATTTTGTGACATTCTTGCTTGAAAATGAGCCTCAAACATTCAAAGCAGCTATGTCATCTTCTAATTTAGTATTTTTGAAAGAGGCAGTCAATAGCGAGATTCAATAAATTTTGGATAACAATACATAGGAATTGGTTGATCTTCCTCCAGGAAATAAGCCTTTAGGTTCGAAATGGATCTTTAAACGGAAAATGAAAGTTGATGGCATTATTGACAAATATAAGTCAAGACTTGTTGTCAAAGGTTACAGACAAAAGGAAGGCCTTGATTACTTTGACACTTACTCGCCAGTAACGAGGATAACATCTATTAGGGTGTTAGTGGCACCGACAGCCGTATATGGTCTTGAAATCCATCAAATGGATGTTAAAATAACTTTTTTAAATGGAGAATTGGAGGAAGAGATTTACATGAAACAACTTGAGGGTTTTGTTATTTCGGGGAAAGAAAAGAAAGTGTGCAAACTGGTTAAGTCTCTTTATGGACTTAAACAAGAACCCAAACAATGGCATGCCAAAATTTGACCAAACAATGTTGGCAAGAGGGTTTAAAATCAACGAGTGTGACAAATGTGTTTACATTAAAAACACTCCAGGTCATGAAGTCATTGTTTGTTTATATGTTGATGACATATTGATAATGAGGAAAAATATGATAGATATAAATGCTACTAAGCGCATGTTGGCTAGAAAATTCGACATGAAAGACTTAGAAGTTGCTGATATGATCTTAGGAATCAGAATTTACAAGACTCCACAAGGTCTGGCATTATCACAGTCTCACTATATTGAAAAAGTATTTGACAAGTTCAAGTATTTGGATTTCAAGATTTCCAAGACTCCAATTGACGTGAGTTATGCACTTCACAAGAATGAAGGTGAAAGTGACTCACAACTGAATTACGCAAGAGTATTGAGAAATTTGATGTATATCATGAATTGTACGCGACCAGATATAGCATGTGCTATTAGCAAACTGAGTCGGTTTATAACTAATCCCAATCAAATACATTGGATGGAAATAAAATGAGTTTTGGGGTATTTGAAACATGCCCAAAATTATGCTTTGCATTATAACAAATATCCCTCCATGATCGAGGGATATAGTGATGCAAATTGGATAACCGGATCATCTGAAGTTAAATCCACGAGTGGATATGTTTTCACAATTGGGGGTGGAGCAGTCTCTTGGAAGTCATCCAAAAAAACGTGCATCGCCCGCTCTACAATGGAATCTGAATTCATAGCTTTAGAAAAGGCCGGTGAAGAAGCTGAATGGCTTCGGAATTTCTTAGAAGATATTCCATGTTGGCCCAAACCTTTGGCACCTATATGTATACGTTATGATAGTCAAGCGGCAATAGGCAGGGAAGGGAGCGCTATGTATAACGAAAATCTCGTCACATTCGACGGAGACACGGTACCGTTAGACAACTACTCTCTAGTGGTGTTATCATGATTGACTACGTAAAGTCAAGAGATAACGTGTCAGATCCACTTACAAAAGGCCTATCCAGAGAGACAGTTGAAAGATCATCGAAGAGAATGAGGTTAAGGCCTAGGACAAGTCATCATGGTGGTAACTCTACCTAGCAGACTGGAGATCCCAAGATCTAGGTTCAAAGAGATCAAACAAAGTTATGAATGACTGTTCAACATTGTTAAATAACTCAACCCATTCTCGTGATTAAGACAATGTTCAGAAAATAGGGTAAAGTATTAAGGCTTTTTGATGAGTCAATAAAGCTTAAAGCTTTTTAATGATTTGCTAAGTCTGGCAGAAAATGTTCTGATAGTGTGTCTATAGGATTACACAATAACAAATCACATATGTGAATGTTAAGTGTAACCCGCTTCAAGGGGAATGAAAGTAAAGGCCCATTCTCTAAGAACTCATGAAACCAGGTGGTGTTCATGGCTGAAACGAATACAACCGTGAGAACCATAGATTGCTAAGGGTTGATTGTGTGACTTATGTTGTCTAGGTATAAAACAAAGCTCGACGGTTCAAAGATATCAAATCTACCGATTGACTAAGTATATCCGATATAAGTTCACTACGAAAAGTTCAAAGGAAAACCTAGTTATCCAGATACAATTAATCCTTGCATGTAAATCACACACTCGTCCGTGCATTCCTTTGTCTTATAGCCATTCCCCATTCATGTGGGGGATTGTTGGGATTAAATGATTGGTGAATGGGAAATTGAGGGAAGAAAATGGAGGGAAAGTGAGCTCCTTTTTGCTTTGGAAAGAGCAAAGTGTCACTCATTGGTGGTGGAAAGAAAAGTGAATGTGCTTATATTGAGAAAACACTTATCTTGGTGTTAAATGGGTTGGAAAAAAAGTGTCACGACCCAAAACTTACTAGTCGTGATAGCACCTAACTCGACCCGCTAGATAAGTCAACTAACAGACAATACAATCCAAATGAAATTATAGGAAAATAGTGAAGAATTATCTGGACATTTACAAATTAACTCAAGAACTGGTAGTACAAATCATGAGCTTCTAAGACTTAGAATTTACAAAGCTGATATAAATAATTACACGATCTGTTTGAAAGCTACATAAACAGATTAACAAAATCTAAAGCCACCAAGGACAAGTGGCAGCTATATCCGGAATGCACGAACATCTTCAGGGTCAGCTCCCAATATCACCAGCAGCTCTGCTCCAAAAGTCTGCACGTAAGGTGCAGAAGTATAGTATGAGTACAACCGACCCCATGTACCTAGTAAGTATTTTGTCTAACCTCGTCGAAGTAGTGGCAGGGCTTTTAAGTAAAAAGATGCTCACGAATAAAAATCTATACCGAAATCTAACAATAGAAATATACTACAGTATAATTGTGATGACCCAAAATATAATTTTTAAATTTAATAAGTAATTCTATGTTCTAAGACATCGAAAAGTACCATTTATCATTCCTCGACTTGCGTGCACAGTCCGTATATTTTTTCGAAAAGTTTTTATGTGAAAAATGGATTAAAATGGGAAATAGAGCTTTAAAACTCAACTAAGTTGGTTTTGATCAATATTTTGAGAAAATAGACCCGGATCAGTGTTTTAAACATTCCGGTAGGTCCGTATAGTGATTTGGGACTTGGGTGTAAGCCCAAAATCGAATTCCGAGGTCCCTAGCCCGAGTTATGGAATTTTGATGAAAAATTAAAAGCTTGAAAGCTTAATGATTTCTAAGAAATTACTGATGTTGGATTTATTGACCTCGGGTCCGTATTTTGGTTCTGGAGCTCGGTATAGGTCCACTATAATATTTATGACTTGTCTGCCAAATTTGGCGAGAATCGGAGTTGATTTGACATGATTCGGACGTCCGGTTGTAAAAATATAAGTTTTAAAATTTTCTTGAAAACTTCCTTTGATTTGGTGTCCGATTTGTAGTTCTAGGTGTTATTTTGGCAATTTGATCGCGCAAGCAAGTTTGTATGATGTTTTAGAACTTGTGTGCATATTTGGTTTGGAGCCCCGAGGGCTTGGGTGAGTTTCAAAAAGGCTATGGGATGTTTTGGACTTTGAAAATCTTGTATTTTGCTGCAGCAGGTGTTCTGGCATGTTCTTCTTCGCGTTCGCGAAGGTACTCTCACGAACGCGAAGAGTAAACTGGGCAGCTGGATCTTTCTTCTTCGCGAACGCGAAGGCTTGGTCGTGAACGCGAAGCGATGGGGGCATTACCCTTCACGAACGCGACCATCTCCTCGCGAACACGTAGTGTTAGGCACACCTGGGGGAGGGTCGATCATTCCTTCAGTGCGAACACGAGCTATGCCTCGCGAACGCGAAGGCCAGGGGGTGCTACTCATCACGAACGCGACAGGCCCTTCGCGAACGCGAAGAAGGCCTGACCCCTGTGACTTAAAACAGAACCAAAAACGGGATTTTTCTCATTTTTCACAAACCCTCAATTATAACTCGGCTTAGGGGCGATTTCAAAGGAGTTTTTCACGATTTCGGACTGGGTAAGTGTTCTTTATCATATAGTGATTGTATTTCACAAATCCATGTTTGTATTCATCATTTATTTTGGATTTAGATGGAAGAAATTGAAATTTTTGTAAAACCTTCCAAAAACGAAAAATTAAGATTTCAAGGTCCATTTGATATCGGAATTAGACAAATTTGGTATCGTTGAACTCCTATCGGAACGGGTGTTCGTATTTCGCAAGTTTTTTCGGGATTTGAGATGTGGGTCCCACTACCGAATATTTTAATGAATTTCAGATTTTTATCCGAAAAATTTGTAAATTCATATGGAATTAATTCCTATGATTAGTATTGAATATATTGAATTGTTTGTGAATAGATTTGAAGCTTTCAGAGGAAAATTTAAAAGGAAAAGTTGTGGTTGAATAATTGATTAAAATTTGCAAAACGAGGTAAGTGTCGGGGTTAACCTTGACTTGAGGGAATAGAACCCTTAAATTGTTTGTTATGTGAATTGTATGTAAACGATGTATATGTGAGGTGACGAGTGTCTATACGTCGTCAAATTAATTGTTTGCCTGCTTACTTGAAAAATCATAACTTGTTTTTAATCATAAATTAATTGTTATAATAATTATTTCTCTCTTATTCTTTGCAAATATAAATTCTTGAATTCCTGCATTAATTGTTACATGCTATTTGAATTATGTGCCTTAATTGTTATTTGACATTTAGCATAATAAATATTAAATTGCCTATTTGCTCCCTGATTTCCATAATAATTTGCTATTTGTCATTGTTTGCTTCATAATTAAACCATAATTATTGTATGCTTGTTGTCTTGTAATTTTATATTGGTAAATGAAAATGTTGGAGAAGCGGGTTGCACGCCGCAACATGATTGATTATAATGAAAATATTGGAGGATCGGGTTGCACGCCGCAACAGACTTATTAAAAGTCAATATTGGAGGATCGGGTTGCAGGATCGGGTTGCACGCCGCAACAGACTTATTAAAAGTCAATATTGGAGGATCGGGTTGCACGCCGCAATAGACTTGTTAAAAAGTTAATATTGGAGGATCGGGTTGCACGCCGCAACAGACTTGATTAAAATGAATATGTTGGAGGAACGGGTTGCACGCCGCAACAGAATAGAATGTGGATATTGTGTGAGAGCGGGTTGCACGCTGCAACAGAAATAATGGAAATGATAATTGGTTATGACTGCTGAGTTGCCTTTAATTATTATAAATGAATTACCTGATTTATTCCTATTATTGTTGTTGTTACTAATATTGCGTACAGATTAATGTAAGAGAACCGCCTTAGCCTCGTCACTACTTCGTCGAGGTTAGGCTCAACACTTACCAGTACATGGGGTCGGTTGTACTGATACTATACTCTGCACTTCTTGTGCAAATTTTGGAGTTGGTCCCAACGGCGTACCATAGACTTGCTCGGATTTCAGCTATCAGAGGAGACTTGAGGTATAACTGGATGGCATTCGCAGTTTTGAAGTCCCCGTCTATTGTACTTTAGCTGTGTGTTTATTTCCAGATAGCTTTATTTTATTCAGACCTTTATTTGTATTTATTCTAGAAGCTCGTGCACTTGTGAATGCAATTCTGGGATGGTATTTAGACACCGTTATTATTATGGATTATTTCAAAATCGCTTCCGCATTTGCTTTCTTGTTATTAATAAATTTAAAAATTATTTTAAAAACGGTTAATATTATTCTAACGTTTGCTTGCCTAGCAAGTGAAATGTTAGGCGCCATCACGGCCCGAAGGTGGGAAATTCGGGTTGTGATAGTTGGTATCAGAGCACTAGGTTACATAGGTCTCACGAGTCACGAGCAAGCTTAGTAGAGTCTGAAGGATCGGTACAGAGACGTCTGTACTTATCTCTCAGAGGCTATAAAGTTTAGGAACAATATCACTTCTTTCTTATTATGTCGTGCGATTTTATTCTATCATCGATGATTGAACCATTCTACTCTTATTCTCTCGCAGATGATGAGAACACGTAATATCTATACCGATGGACAGGGACCAGAACCTCCGGTGACAACTATGTCCAGGGGTAGAGGTCGAGGCCTAGGTCATGCTAGAGGCCGAGGCAGAAGCCGAGGTAGAGCTCAGTCCAGAGCTCGAGAAGCTGCACCTGTTGAAGCACCTCAGATAGACCTTCAGGATGAGGTCCTAGTTAAGAATGTACCAGTTGGACCAGTTCAGGTCCCGGAAGGATTCATAGCCACTCCAGTGCTTCAGGATGCTCTAGTCCGATTGGTGAGTCTTACGGAGGGTGTGGCCCAGAATGGTACATTTCCAGTGGCACCAACCGTCTCACAGGCTGGGGGAGGAGCACAAACTCCCACTACTCCCGCTCCGGAGCAGATGGCTCCCCAGAATCAGGCTCCAGCAGCCCCGCCAGTTGTGGTAGTTCAGCCAGTTGTTGCGGCACAGACCGGTGATAGGCCCGCCATGTCTTTTGAGGCCTTATTGAGACTAGATAAGTTCACTAAGCTCTTTCCAGTTCACTTTAGTGGTACACCTTCTCAGGACCCACAGGATTATCTTGAACGCTGCCATGAGGTGTTGCGGAACATGGGTATAGTTGAGACCAATGGGGTTGATTTTGTTGTATTCCAGATGACGGGTTTCGCCAAGAGGTGGTGGAGAGATTACGCATTGATCCGACCAGTCGGATCACCTGCACTTACCTGGGAGCAGTTCTCTTAGCTATTTCTGGAGAAGTTCATCCCTATCATACTGAGAGAGGAATTCCACAAGCAATTCGAGCGTCTACAATAGGGCAGTATGACTGTTACTCAGTATGAGTCCTATTTTGTGGATTTGGCCCGTCATGCTCTCCTTTTACTACCTACGGAGGGATGGAGAGTGAGGAGGTTCATTGAGGGATTCACTCACCCTATCAGACTTCATATGGCTAAGGAGACCAGAAGTGAGATTTCTTTTCAGGAGGCTGCTAATGTCACAAGGAGAATCGAGATGGTTCTTGCACAGGAAAGAGGGCAGAGGTCCGATAAGAGGCCTCGTCAGTTCGATGGTTACAGTGGTGCCTCGTCTGGAGGCCGAGGTAATTTTGGTAGGGTTCATCCTCCCAGACCATTTCATTCAGCACTTCATGTATCTCCCGGTGCTTCAGGGAGTCACAGTCCTATTATGCCTTACTCTGGGCAGCCAGTATTCAATGCACATTCAGCTCCTATCAGTGCACCACCACTCTAGAGTTACTACAGTGGTTATTCGGCCTATCTGGGTTAGCTTCAGCTTCAGCTTCAGCAGTCACGACATCAGGATGGGTGTTATGAGTGTGGGAACATTGGTCACATCAAGAGGTATTGCCCTAGATTGGCGAGTAATAGATCTAGGCAAGATTCTCGTGCCATCATACCGTCACAGGTTGCTTCACCACCTGCTCAGCCAGCTAAAGGTAGGGGTCAGGCAATTAGAGGTGGAGGTCAGGCCATTAGAGGTGGAGGTCAGGCCATTAGAGGTGAAGGTCAGACCGTTAGAGGTGGAGGCCGGCCAGTTAGAGGCCGTCCCAGAGATGCAGTTCGGAGTGGTGGGGCCCAGCCCCGGTTTTATACTTTTCTAGCTAGGCCTGAGGCCGAGTCATCTGATGTTGTCATCACAGGTATTATTCCAGTATGCCATAGAGATGCTTCAGTTCTATTTGATCCAGGATCTACTTATTCCTATGTGTCCTCCTATTTTGCTTCATATTTGGTTGTGCCTTGTGTTTCTCTGAGTGCTTCTGTGTATGTATCTACACCGGTGGGAGACTTTGTGGTAGTAGATCATGTCCACCATTCGTGTGTGGTTACTATTGGTAATCTTGAAACTAGTGTGGATCTTCTACTTATCGATATGGTAGATTTTGATGTCATCTTGGGTATGGATTGGCTGTCTCCTTATCATGCTATATTGGACTGTCATGCCAAGAAAGTGACCCTAGCTATGCCGGGGTTATCTCTATTATAGTGGAAAGGAACTCCTGGCCATTCTGCCAGTAGGGTTATTTCTTATATGAAAGCTCGGCGTATGGTAGAGAAAGGATGTCTATCCTATTTGGCTTATATTCGCGATCCCAATGCAGATGTCCCTTCTATGGACTCAGTACCAGCTGTTCGTGAATTTTCAGAAGTATTTCCTGCAGATCTGCCGGGGATGCCACCCGATAGAGATATTGACTTCTGTATTGATTTGGCTCCGGGCACTCAGCCCATTTCTATTCCACCATACCGTATGGCCCCGCCAGAGTTGAAAGAATTGAAAGAGTAGTTACAAGACTTGCTTGATCAGGGATTCATTAGACCCAGTGTCTCGCCCTGGGGTACACCAGTATTATTTGTAAAGAATAAAGATGGCTCGATGCGGATGTGTATAGACATTCGGCAGTTGAACAAGGCCATTATCAAAAACAAATATCCGCTGCCAAGAATTGATGACTTATTTGATCAGCTTCAGGGTGCCAAGGTATTTTCGAAAATTGATTTGAGATCTGGTTACCATCAGTTGAAGATTAGGGCATCTGATGTCCCTAAGACAGCTTTTCGGACTCGGTATGGGCATTACGAGTTCCTAGTGATGTAATTTGGGTTGACAAATGCTCCAGCAGTATTTATGGATTTGATAAATCGGGTATTCAAGCCTTATTTGGATTCTTGTGTGGTTGTATTCATTGATGATATCTTGATTTACTCCAACAGTCGAGAGGAGCATGAGCAGCATCTTCGAAGTGTGCTTCACACCTTGAAGAATAATCAGTTATATGCCAAATTTTCAAAATGTGAGTTTTGGTTAGACTCAGTTGCCTTTTTGGGACATGGTGGCCGATGCTTTGAGTAGAAAGGCTGTGAGTATGGGCAGTCTTGCGTATATTCCGGTTGGTGAGAGGCCATTAGCTATAGATGTTCAGACTTTGGCTAATCAGTTAGTGAGGTTAGATGTTTCAGAACCCAGTCGGGTTCTAGCTTGTACAGTCGCTCGGTCTTCTTTATATGAGCGCATCAGAGAGAGGCAGTATGATGATCCTCATTTACTTGTCCTTAAGGACACGGTGCGACACGGTGATGCCAAATAGGTTGTTGTGGGGGAAGATGAAGTTCTGCGAATGCAGGACCATATTTGTGTGCCTAATGTGGATGGGCTTCGTGAATTAATTCTTGAAGAGGCACACAGTTCCAGGTATTCTATTCATCCAGGTACCGATAAAATGTATCAAGATTTGCGGCAACATTATTGGTGGAGGAGAATGAAAAAGGATATAGTTGCACATGTAGCTCGGTGTCTGAATTGTCAGCAAGTTAAGTACGAGCATCAAAGACCTGGTGGTTTGCTTCAGAAGTTAGAAATTCCTAAGTGAAAGTGGGAGCGTATCACTATGGATTTTGTTGTTGGGCTCCCACGGACACAGAGAAAATTTGACGGAGTTTGTGTCATTGTGGACAGGTTGACCAAGTTAGCTAAAATTTACATTCGTGAGATTGTCTGCCTTCACGGTGTGCCCGTGTCTATTATTTCAGATCGAGGTACGTAGTTTACCTCACATTTCTAGAGGGCTGTACAGCGTGAGTTAGGCACGCGGGTGGAGTTGAGTACAACATTTCATCCACACACAGACGAACAGTCAGAGCGTACTATTTAGCTATTGGAAGATATGCTTCGCGCTTGTGTTATAGACTTTGGAGGTTCTTGGGATCATTTCTTACCACTCGCTGAGTTTGCTTATAATAATAGCTACCAGTCGAGCATTCAGATGGCTCCATATGAGGCATTATACGGAAGGCGATGCCGATCGCCAGTTGGTTGGTTTGAACCGAGAGAGGCTCGGTTGTTGGGTACCGATTTGGTACAGGATACCTTAGATAAGGTCAAGATTATTCAGGATCGACTTCGCACAACTCAGTCTAGGCAAAAGAGTTATGCCGATTGTAAAGTTCGTGATACTGCATTCATGGTTGGAGAACGAATATTGCTCCGGGTTTCACCTATGAAAGGTGTAATGAAGTTCGGAAATAAGGGCAAGTTGAGCCCTAGGTATATCGGACCCTTTGAAATTCTTGAAAGGGTGGGTGAAGTAGCCTACAGGCTTGCATTACCACCTAGTTTATCAGCGGTTCATCCGGTGTTCCATGTGTCTATGCTCCGAAAATATCATGGTGATCCAAAATGTCATATTTAAATTTATTAAGTAATTCTGTGTTCTAAGACCTCAAAAAGCACCATTTATCATTCCTCACCTTGAGTGCGCAGTCCGTATATTTTTTCGGAAAGTTTTTATGTGAAAAATGGATTAAAATAGGAAATAGAGCTTTAAAACTCAACTAAGTTGACTTTGGTCAACATTTTGAGCAAACGGACCCGGATCAGTATTTTACAAATTTTGGTAGGTCCGTATCGTGATTTGGGACTTGGGCGTATGCCCGGAATCGAATTCCGAGGTCCCTAGCTCGAGTTTTGGAATTTTGATGAAAAATTAAAAGCTTGAAAGCTTAATGATTTCTAAGAAATTACTGATGTTGGATTTATTGACCTCGGGTCCGTATTTTGGTTCCGGAGCTCGGTATAGGTCCATTATAATATTTATGACTTGTCTGCCGAATTTGGCGAGAATCATAGTTGATTTGACGTGATTCGGACGTCCGGTTGTAAAAATATAATTTTAAAGTTTTCTTGAAAACTTCCTTTGATTTGGTGTCCGATTCGTAGTTCTAGGTGTTATTTTGGCGATTAGATCGCGCAAGCAAGTTCGTATGATATTTTAGAACTTGTGTGCATGTTTGGTTTGGAGCCCCGAGGGCTCGGGTGAGTTTCGGATAGGCTACGGGATGTTTTGGACTTTGAAAATCTGGTATTTTGCTGTAGCAGGTGTTCTGGCATGTTCTTCTTCGCGTTCGCGAAGGTACTCTCGCGAACGCGAAGAGTAAATTGGGCAGCTGGATCTTTCTTCTTCGCGAACGCGAAGCGATGGGGGCATTACCCTTCACGAACGCGACCATCTCCTCGCGAACACATAGTGTTAGGCACACCTGGGGGAGGGTCGATCATTCCTTCAGTGCGAACACGAGCTATGCCTCGCGAACGCGAAGGCCAGGGGGTGCTACTCATCACGAACGCGACAGGCCCTTCGCGAACGCGAAGAAGGCCTGACCCCTGTGACTTAAAACAGAACCAAAAACGAGATTTTTCTCATTTTTCACAAACCCTCAATTATAACTCGGCTTAGGGGCAATTTCAAAGGAGGTTTTCACGATTTCTGACTGGGTAAGTGTTCTTTATCATATAGTGATTGTATTTCACAAATACATGTCTATATTCATCATTTATTTCAGATTTAGATGGAAGAAATTAGAATTTTTGTAAAACTTTCCAAAAACAAAAAATTAAGATTTGAAGGTCCATTTGATATCGGAATTAGACAAATTTGGTATGGTTGAACTCATATCGGAACGGGTGTTCGGTTTTTGCGAGTTTTTCTGGAATTTGAGACGTGGCTCCCAATGCAGAATATTTTAATGAATTTCATATTTTTATCCGGTAAATTTATAAATTCATATGGAATTAATTCCTATGATTAGTATTGAATATATTAAATTGTTTGTGAATAGATTTGAAGCTTTCGGAGGCAAATTTAAAAGGAAAAGCTGTGGTTGAATAATTGATTGGAATTTGCAAAGCGAGTTAAGTATCGGAGTTAACCTTGACTTGAGGGAATAGAACCCTTAAATTGTTTGTTATGTGAATTGCATGTAAACGACGTATAGGCGATGTGACGAGTGTCTATACGTTGTCAAATTAATTGTTTGCTTGCTTACTTGAAAATCATAAATTATTTTTAATCATAAATTAATTATTATAATAATTGTTTCTCTTTTATTCTTTGCAAATATAAATTCTTGAATTCCTGCATTAATTGTTACTTGTTATTTTAATTATGTGCCTTAATTGTTATTTGACATTTAGCATAATAAATATTAAACTGCCTATTTGCTCCCTGATTTCCATAATAATTTGCTATTTGTCATTGTTTGCTTCATAATTAAACCATAATTATTGTATGCTTGTTGTCTTGTAATTTTATATTAATTGTTATATTTATTGAGAAAATTTCTTCTATAAGAATTGGTAAATAAAAATGTTGGATGAGCGGGTTGCACGCCGCAACATGATTGATTATAATGAAAATATTGGAGGATCGGGTTGCACGCCACAACAGACTTATTAAAAGTCAATATTGGAGGATCGGGTTGCACGTCGTAACAAACTTATTAAAAGTCAATATTGGAGGATCGGGTTGCACGCCGCAACAGACTTCTTAAAAGTCAATATTGGAGGATCGGGTTGCACGCCGCAACAGACTTGTTAAAAAGTTAATATTGGAGGATCGGGTTGCACGCCGCAGCAGACTTGATTAAAATGAATATGTTGGAGGAGCGAGTTGCACGCCGCAACATAACTGAATGTGGATATATTGTGAGAACGGGTTGCACGCTGCAACAGAAATAATGGAAATGATAATTGGTTATGGCTGCTAAGTTGCCTTCAATTATTATAAATGAATTACCTGATTTATTCCTATTATTGTTGTTGTTACTAATATTGCATATAGGTTAATGTAAGTGAACCGCCTTAGCCTCGTCACTACTTCGTCGAGGTTAGGCTCGGCACTTACCAGTACATGGGGTCAGTTGTACTGATACTACACTCTGCACTTCTTGTGCAGATTTTGGAGTTGGTCCTAGCGGCGTACCATAGACTTGCTCGGATTTCAGCTATCAGAGGAGACTTGAGGTATAACTGCATGGCGTTCGCAGTTCTGAAGTCCCCGTCTAATGTACTTTAGCTGTGTGTTTATTTCCAGACAGCTTATTTTATTCAGACCTTTATTTGTATTTATTCTAGAAACTCGTATACTTGTGACACCAATTCTGGAATGGTATTTAGACACCGTTATGATTATGGATTATTTCAAAATTGCTTCCGCATTTACTTCCTTGTTATTAATAAATTTAAAAACTATTTTAAAAATGGTTAATATTATTCTAACGTTGGCTTGCCTAGCAAGTGAAATGTTAGGCGCCATCACGGTCCGAAGGTGGAAAATGACAATAACAGTATAGAGTACACGAAACGAATGTACAAAACAAAAACAGAGTACAAGAAGAGATCACAATTCAATAGTTTCCAATATCTCAACCAATCTTTTCCTTAGAGCGAAAATAAATAAACCATAATAGTCACCCCATAACTTTCATAACGTAAGGAATATACTCTGATATCAAGTCAATTGCACGGCAACACCCTTCATGCATTTATCTCATCCTCACCAAATATGCATACAACAGTACCAACCGGATGACAGAAATACTGATAGCAGTAATGACAAAGTCGGAAATACGCTAGTAGCAATAATGAACGAGAAAGTACATAAGGGCATCAGTAACAGACTAGGCGGAATACATAGAGGTGATGACAACAATGAGGAAAAGGAATGTAACTTCAACTAACTAGCATGGTGGACGCATAAATACAAATATAACGAATAAGAGGCAAACACATGATCTTTATGTGTTAACAAGTAGAAGCATGAATGACTAATACCGTAGAAGGCATGTACTAAGTGCAACCAAAATAGATACGACAAAGATATAATTATGACAGCAGGAAGTAGGCATGGTATTTGCAAGTTTAGAAAGTAGAAGGCATGAGTGACACAATAACAAATAAGGTAAAGAACAAGAACAGGGCATTAATGACAAGTCACATAAGAACCATAAATACAACAATAACAACTCAATGTAATGACATGAATGTATACACAAAGGAAATATATCACAACATAATGCATGTTCATCGTCCTCACCTGCACGGAAACACTCATCGTGCCATGAACTCATGATAATTTAAAGCATGATAATATAAATGAAATGGCACGGCGTCACCCTTCGTGCTTTACACTCACATAACATGGCACGGCATCACCCTTCGTGCTTTTACTCACAAATGATATGGCATGGCATCACCCTCTGTGCTTTTACTCTCAATAATATGGCACGACATCACCCTTCGTGCTTTTACTCTAAATAATATGGCACGATATCACCCTTCGTGCTTTTACTCTCAATAATATGGCACGTCATCACCCTTCATGCTTTACACACTCTCTCACATGATAATGTATAAACAAAGGCACGACATCACCCTTCGTGCTTTACACTCTTCCTTACCAAGCATATGTATATCAATGACAAACAAGGCAGGAATCATAAATAACGTCAAGGAGAGTGTTTAAGCGAATATTCCAAATGAATCCCAATCACAACTTTCCAAGCCAACAATAGTTTAATAAACCCGCAAGAACCTTATTATTCAAGTATTCCGACAAATCTCACAAATTATCTACAACATAAGTATAAAATCTAGTATCTCAAGAATATCGGCCGTAGCAATGTATTAATGATTATGTATATTGATGACCGAATTAAACACACCAATGTATTCTAAGAATTTTATCAAATTTGATCAAGTTATAATAAGCTAAGTCTTAGTTTTTAATATTTAATACTATGTTCTTAGTATCTAGGAGCCAAGTAAGGCATAAATCAAGAAGGTCACGTGATTCTACAAGACACAATTTATAACATAATTTACCCCCGAGCATGGTTAACCCTGGCACGTGTATATATGCTCGTCACCTCATATATGTATCACCCCCGCATGTAGCAAACAATGTCAAATAGTAGGAAAATTTTCCTCAACAAAGTTAGGCAAGACACTTACCTCGCTCCAAAGATCAACTCAAAGCTCAACCATAGCTTTTTTCTTTCAAACAAGCCTCCGAACAAATAGAATCTAGCAATTTACTAACCAAACGATTCACATTAAGCCTTAGGAACTACCCACGATTGCTAAAGACTCAATTTAGGTCATTATTGAAAAAGTTAACTCCCAGACCCGCTTGGTCCAAACCCAAAATTCAGACCAAAACCCGAGTACCCATTCACCCCCGAGCCCGGTTATGTAATTTATTTTGAAATTCGACCTCAATTTGAGGTCTAAATTCTAATTTTACAAAATTCCCTAATTCTACCCAAACCCCCAATTTACACCATGAAAACACAATATTTTTGGTTGAAATCATAGAAAATGTAGTGAAAGATTGAAAGAAACTAGTTTAGAATCACTTACCAATGATTTGGGGAAGAAAGGTTCTTTGAAAAATCGCCTCTAGGGTTTCTTGTTTTGAAAATTTGAGAGAATGAACCAAAATCCCGTCTAAGTCCCATTTTGATCAGTTACAGATGTCGCATTTGCGACCTGGGGTTCGCAAATGCGAACCCCGCAAATGCGAAGACCTTCACATCTCTGCTTTTATCGCATTTGCGATGAATTGTTTGCAAATGCGAACTCTGACCTTCCGCAAATGCGACCACATGATCGCAATTGTGAACCTGTACTCCCTCTGACCCACTTGGCAAATGCGAACATAAAGTGGCCCAGCTACTCTTCGCAAATGCGATGAGTTGCTCGCAAATGCCAACCCATCAGTGGTCGCAAATTTGATGCCTGATCTCGCAAATGCGAGATCAGAGGCCTGCACCAGAACTGAAACACCAGCTGAGTTTTTCTTTTCTAAGTCCAAACCACTCCATAGCCTATCCGAAACTCACCCGAGCTCTCGGGACTCTAAACCAACTATGCACACAAGTCTAAAAATATCATACAAACTTGCTTGCGTGATCAAATCGCCAAAATAATACCTAGAACTACGAATTAAACACCAAAATCAAATGAAAATTTCAAGAAAACTTTAAAACTTCTATTTCAACAACCGGACGCCCGAATCACGTCAAACCAACTCCGTTTCTCACCAAATTTGACAGACAAGTCATAAATATAGAAATGAACCTATACCGGGTTCCGAAACCAAAATACGGACCCGGTATCAACAATTTCAAACATCAATCAAACCTTTAGATTCATTAAGCCTTTAAACTTTCAAATTTCAACAAAATGCGATAACTCGAGCTAGGGACTTCCGAACTCGATTCCGGGCATACGCTTAAGTCCCAAATCACGATACGGACCCATCAGGACCGTCAAAATACGGATCCGAGTCTGTTTGCTCAAAACGTTGACCAAAGTCAACTCAAATGGGGTTTAAGGCAAATATTTCATATTTTTATCAGTTTTTAACATACAAGCTTTTCGAAAAAATACCGGACTGTGCACACAAATTGAGGAGGGCTAAAATGAGCCATTTGATGCTTCGAAACACAGAATTAAGTTCTAAAACATAAGATGACATATCGGTTAATCACATAATACATCATGCGGGGATACTCGTGCCCTCAAACTACCGAGAAAAGTGTAAATGCTCAAAATGACCAATCGGGTCGCTACAGAAAGTAAGCCTCACACCGTCGTCGTCACTCGCTCGCTCGGCTCGGATTCGGATTCAAATTTGGATTCGGATTCGGATTCGGATTCGGTCAAAGATTGATTAATTAATCTTTTTGGATAAAATTTCTTTCAATTATTTAATTAATTAACGAACCTGCGACCCGACCTGGTCCGGTTCTTTCTCGGAATATTTCAAACGTGAAATGTTCCCACCTGTTCCAACAGCCATGGCTGTTTCTGAAAGGTTGCAAACCTTTTTCAGAAACAGTGCCAGAAAATGGCTATAAATATGACTTGATCCCAGAATCTTTCCTTACGAAATATTTTGATCTTCTTCTTCTTGTTCTTCTTCTGCAAAAAATTTTCCAGTGTATTTTACAACTATTCGAGTTCATCAGAGTTTTTGGTACCAATATACTGGTGAGTTAAATCGTTCTATCCTGGGAGGATAATATTCCAGCACCTCGGATACTTGAGGGGAATAATTTCCTTAAGGACACACTGTGCATTCAGTGGGCTCGATTTATTACGAAATTATTTTCAGATATTATTTTGTCATTCTCTGGCTGCTAACTTTTTGTTTCAGTTTTTCGTTTCAGAAATTTTACTGTTTCATTATTCATTATAGTAATACAGTTTGGCTAACAGTGGGTGCTGCGGCATCCATTATTTTTTACTACTTGTACTAAATTCACACTAAAAATTATAGTAGTAGACTAGTAGTAGTAAATGTAGTGGATTTGACACCCCTTAAGCTTTTACTTCTCTCGTTGTTTACACTCGATAATCTCCTCAAATTTTTATTTTCGGACGCGAAATGCCTTGTGCATCGGACTGCGTTACTAATCTCGTCAAATTAAAGGCAACTGCTCAATTTATTTAGCTTAACCATGTCCAATTGCGAGTGTCACTGTTCTTACTGAACTTTAAATTAATGGATGATAATGTTATCTCTAGACTGCCACTACGTCAATCTTAAAATTACAAACCATTCTTAAGGTGAATAAAATTGGAGTTATAGAAGGTAAAGTTACCTTTTTAAAAAAATAAAATTCGATCTTACCGATACTGTACTTGCTAGCTGACGTCCTAAATTTCTTGACTGATTTTGGGAAATAGAAAGACACAGAAAAAGACCACCTCCGGTTTTATTGTTTCGCTACTCTTCAATGTAGTTACGAATTTTGGCTACTTGCTAAATACTTTTAAATGCTTGGATCTTCCATTGCATTTATTGGTCCCCCTACTTATATAAACTTTTGATTTGATAAAAAAATTTACTACCTTCGTTCTATTTTATATGAATAGTTTTTGGGTACGCGTGTATCTTCACTGTGAAGGTAGACTTTTTTGAAACTACATAAATATTATCAAAAAATATAGTTGAATTAAAAAAATATAAAGAAAAAATTAAGTCCTGAAAATGATGTATTCTGATATATTAAACTAACTCAGCTTACCTCATAAAAGTGCTCATGATGTTATCCAAAATTCAACCTGCATTCGCACAAGAGATATAAGTACCGATAGAATACTATGGTGTCACATTTTCTTCCGTAACAAAAATATTTATTATATATTTTTGTCATGAATTTTTAGAGAGTCATTCAATTAACACAAATTAAAAAAAAAGTATCTTTCTTTTAAAGATTGAGAATAAAGTGATTGGTCATATAGTTTTAAGAAAAAAGGATAGTTAAGTGGCAATATAAAGTCTGAAAATGACTAATGTTAAGGGAATATTTTTTAACAAATTACTAATGTATAAAATATTACAGAGGGCGATTTGTTGGAATTGATGAAAAACGAAAATAATATATTTAATATCAATTAATTTTGAATCCATTTTCTCTTCTATCCTTTTATTCTTGTTTCTTCTAGTTTAAAATTTTAACCAAGTCAATTTTCCTAATATACTTAAATCGGTTTTGATCTATTTTTTGATTTTTTTTTTTCATCACTGGTGGTCTATTTATGGAAACAAATTTATGTAGCCGACAAAAAGTCCCGTAAGCTTGAATGTTTTTTACTTTATGATTAATTTGAAAAAGAATTGAATTAGATTTTATTGCTAATTAATTACTTCAAGTATTTTATTTTTTCTCAAAATAATATAAGTTATTTTTGTTGATTCAAATTTGTCATAGTAGCTCATAATAAATTTAAATTTTTGTTTATTATTATATTTTAATTCAATAAGAATTTTTCATCAAGAATCACTATATGAGAGGAATAAAATTTAAAAATCGAGTTCACTTTAGAAATCGCAATTACTTTCTGTAGTTAAAAATCCATTTATATTCATCTAAATGTATCATTAATTAAAAACTAAAATATCTCTTAAATGATCTTGTTGGAATAATTGATAAAATATTTGTTTATTAATGATTTGCTCAACATTCCAATTAATTGTACTTCATTTATCAATTTTGAAAGTTAATAACATAATATAAAATATTTTTTTTAGTAAATAGTCATGTGTATTTTAAAATATTTTAATGTGAAATGAATTGCATATAAATGAAAACGTAAGAAAGTTATTAAAATGCGGACCTCTATTATCTAATAACCCGTATGTCCTCTCTTTAAACTTTTTATTCTTTCCTTTATGTATTTTGTTTATCATTTATATATAATTTAAGTGTAAGATTTATATAATGCAAACTCTAAATAGTAGAATTTTCTGCAGAGTTCAAAATAATTAAATTTCAAACTCCTAAATATTAAAAAAATAATTAAATAAATATTCAATAAAATATTTTTATAGTAATTAACACATATTTAAGGGACTACAAATTTTGTTTTTATTTATAAATATCAAGGTTTAGATGAGATAAATAGTCGTTAGTTTTAAGTTCTAAAAGGTAAGCATTTATTAATTGATAGTAGTATTTTATTGGTACCGTTGAATTAATGTAATAGATATTGTATCTCTTGTTAATGAAAGGTAGGGGAGAAAAACACAGTAATGTATGTTGTTGATTTTTTTCTTTATTTTTAATGATTCATATAAGGTAAAAGTTTAATTATTAAGTCCTAAATATTAGGATTCTTACATAGTTTAAATAAGGAAGAATTTAATACACAAAATATAATTAATTTTCAAGTCCTAAATATTTGTAAAATAATTTAAAAGACTATTTTGTCTAGTATAAAATTAATTTTAAAGGGTAAAAAAGGCTAACGACATTTCGCTAAGGGATTTCGTGCTTTTAATAAAATATAGATTAGTTTGATTTAGCATAGAGTTAAACAAATTAAAGAGGCTATATTTTTAATCTATAAATAAAATTAATACAACGTATCCAAATTAACCTTTTAAATGATAAGAGTTCCACATATATATTTTCTTTTTCTCTTAAATAATATTCTAAGAAATCGTGTATGTAAGGATAATAAAATGTGAATTCTAGGTTAAATAGTTTTCAAAAAGAGAAATATATCATTCTTTTTAAGATATACTAAAAAGAAAGAAATCCATATAAAACGGGATAGTAGGAATACTATTATATTGCTAAAATTATTTTATAATCCCCAAAATACTCTTCTAAGAAAAACATCTAAATGTCCATTCTAATTTCGATATTGTCCTTATGTAACGACTCAACCGGTCGTTTTGAGTAATATAACCCCGTTCCCTCATTTACTATTCAAGTTATGCTTTACAATTATTTTATGACTTGCCGGGTTAGTTAGTTCAGGTCCAGAAAGATTTCGGAGTGAAATGAGACACTTAGTCTCATAATTGAAAACTTAAGTTGGAAAAGTTGACCGGATGCTGACTTATGTGTAAACAACCTCAGATTTGAATTCTGATGATTCCAATAGCCTCGTATGGTGATTTTGAACTTAGGAGCATGTCCGAAAAATTATTTGTTGGTCCGTAGTGGAACTAGGCTTGAAATGGCGAAACTCGAATTTTTTGGGAAGTTTGACCGGGGGGTTGACTTTTTGATATCGGGGTCGGAATCCGATTCTGAAAATTTAAATAGATCCGCTATGTCATTTATGACTCGTGTGCAAAATTTGAGGTCAATCGGACATGATTTGATAGGTTCCGGCATCGTTTGTAGAAATTGAAAGTTTCAAAGTTCATTAGGCTTGAATTCGTGTGGAATTCGTGTTTTGATGTTGTTTGAGGTAATTTGAGGTCCGACTAAGTTCGTATTGGGTTATAAGACTTGTTGGTATGTTCAGTTGAGGTCCCCGGGGCCTCGGGTTTAATTCGGGTGATTAACGGACTTGGAAGTAAGTTGAAGAAGCAGCTGAAGTTTTGCTGCTGCTAGTGTAATCGCACCTGCGGAGTGGGAATTGTAGGTGCGAGCCCGCACAAGCGGGGAGGGAGACGCAAAAGCGGCCAAGAAGGATTTGGGAAGGGGCCGCAGATGCGGACTTGTGGGCGCAGAAGCGGGAGGAACGGCGCAGATGCAGGCAGGCGCGCATGTGCGATGGAATTTTCTGCACCTGCGAAGGCTCAGATGCGGTCCAAGACTCGCAGAAGCGGAGGCAACTGGGCTAAGTGACTTACGCAAATGCGGGACCGCAGATGCAAAAGTACTCGGCAGTGCACAAAAAAGAAGGGTCCGATAAAATTTTGTTATTTTTGACATTTCCAAAAGCGGGTGAGGCGATTTCTGAGCGAGAAATTACGGAAAATCTTGAGGTAAGTCACTTGTGATCATTTCTACTCCATAATATTGAATTATCATCAAATAATCTGACTAGATTACATATTTTTGAGGTGTAAATCGGGGATTTGAACTTAGAGATTTGAAAATAAGATTTGAAGATTTGGAGGTCGAGTTGAGGTCGGATTTTGGAAAATTGGTATGGTTAGACTCGTGGTTGAATGTCCTTTCAGATTTTATAACTTTTGTTGGGTTCCAAGATGTGAGCCCCACGGTAATTTTTGAGCTAAATTTTGAATTTTGTTTGAAAATTTGTATTTTCTTATGGAATTAATCCAATAAATTTTATTGACCGAATCGAATTATTTATGGCTAGATTTGAGGCGTTTGGAGGCCAATTCACGATGCAAAGGCGTAGCAGAATAAAGAATTACACGGTTTGAGGTAAGTAACAGTTCTAAATTTGGTCATAAGGGTATGAAACCCCGGATTAAGTGTTATATAATTGGTTTTGAGGTGACGCACATGCTAGGTGACGGGCGTGTGGGCGTGCACCGTAAGAATTGTGACTTGGTCAAATTCCATGGAACTTTGTAGTTGAATAATCTGTTGTTATCTGTACATTCTCCATATAGTTTTGAAATTGAACCACAAATCATATTTAGATTATGTGTTGGCACTGTATGGACCCACAGAGGTCGTGTACCTGTTAAACTATCTGCTTAATTATTGTTTTGTACTCAGTCACAGTTTACTTGTTTATTTTATCTCATTCTCTATTGTTCATTATTGATGCATCATATCATTGTTGTTTGAGTTGATTTTTCATGATTATTGAGAGCACGAGAGACTGGAGAGATTTATGACTGAGTGAGGTCGAGGGCCTGATTGTGAGATATTATATTATAGCACGTGAGTTGTCCGTGCAACATATGAGTTGTCCGTGCGGATCCAGATATTATACTATAGCACGTGAGTTGTCCGAGCAATACTTGAGTTGTCCGTGTGGATCCATATATTGATATTGATACTATAGCACGTGAGTTGTCCGTGCAGCACGTGAGTTATCCGTGCGGATTATAGTGCTTGTGCTGTAGGAGCCCCTCTGGAGTCTGTACATACCACCAGTGAGCGCAGGTACCTACTGAGTGCTGGTGTTGAGTGCTGAGTGAATGGAATGGCTAAGTGACTATGGTCCTGAGAGGATGCATTTGATTTTATTATTGTTGCACTTTAGCTGGCATATCTCACTATTTTAAAAACTTTTGAGAGATATTATCTTATGTTTCAGTTGAACTTGACATGAAATTCTGTTTTGGCCTTAAATGTTAAACTTGAAAGTATGCCTACCTTAATATGTTGGAAATTACTATAATTGGACTAAGCTGTGAAGCTTGTCACTACTTTCACTTCTTTATTTAGTATTGTTACTTGCTGATTGGTTGTACTCAGACTACACCGTGCACCTCGTGTGTGGATCTAGGTACTTCTAGACACAACGGTTGCTAGTTCTCGGAGTTTTATCTATTTGAGATTATCGAGGTAGCTTCTTGACGTCCGCAGACCTTAACTCTTTTTCCTTTTAGTTTTTGTATTGTTCTATATTTTCAGACAGTGTTTTTAGCAGTTTGAATTTGTTATCATTTAGATGCTCATATACTCAGTGACACCGGGTTTGGGAGTGTATTTATATCCAGTATTTGTGGGATTTTCTCTTAAACTTAATTATCATATTTTTCGTATTTAAAAGAAATTGTGGGTTATTGATATTGTCGGCTTGCGTAGTATTGAGATAGGCGCCATCACGACGGGAGAGGATTTTTGGTCATGACAAGTTGCTATCAGAGCCTAGGTTACATAGGTTTCACGAGTCATGAGCAGGTTTAGTAGAGTCTTGCGAATCGGTATGGAGATGTCTGTATTTATCTTCGAGATGCTACCGAACCCTTAGGAAAATTTTACCTTCTTGTATTCTGTCGTGCGAATTTGTTGATTCCGGAAACTA
The DNA here is from genome assembly GCF_000390325.3 of Nicotiana tomentosiformis. Lineage (NCBI taxonomy): Eukaryota > Viridiplantae > Streptophyta > Magnoliopsida > Solanales > Solanaceae > Nicotiana > Nicotiana tomentosiformis. The sequence goes on along the minus strand of NC_090823.1, from coordinate 117,167,662 downwards.
AATTACTATTATTCTATTCTCTAACACATGGTGAGGACACATACTACCGGATCGGATGGTCATCCACCAGTTAGGGCCGCGAGAGGTCGGGGCCGTGGTAGAGGCTGGGGCCGAGGTAGAGGTCAAGGTGTAGCTCGTACAGTTGGTGGAGCAGCACCTGTAGCACCACCAGTTGCTCCAGCTCAGGAGCAGATTCCAGATATAGTTGAGCTGGCAGGACCAGCTCAAGCACCAACTGTGCCCTTGTGATTCCAGGCCTTCAGGAAGCCTAGATATTGACAGTTTGCACTGGCCTTGCTCAGGTGGTTTTGGCTTAGGCTGCTCCAGCCACTTCTCAGGCTGGGGGAGGTACTCATACCCTTATTGCCCGTACTCCAGATCAGGTAGTGCAGGGACTTCAGATACCGGGGGCACTACCAGCCCAACTAGTTGCAGCTGCTCAGGCCCCGGTAGTCCCTGTTATGGAAGATGATGAGCAGAGAAGACTTGAGAGATTTGGGAGGCTTTGACCTCCATCATTTAGAGGTGCTAAATTAGAGGACGCTCAGGGTTTTCTAGATAAGTGCCAGTGGATGCTTCGGAGAGTGGGTATTCTGGAGACCAGTGGGGTCTCGTTCGCTACTTTTCAATTTTTTTGGGGCTACCTTCAGATGGTGGGAGTCTTATGAGAGGTGCAGGCGGGTCGGTGCAGTACCACTTATATGGAAGGAGTTCTCTATTCTCTTTTTGGAGAAGTTCATGCCACAGTCTCGCAGAGAGGAGCTGCGCAGACAGTTTGAGCAGTTACGTCAGGATGGCATGTCTGTGATGCAGTACGAGATGAGATTTTCTGAATTGGTTCATCACGCAGTTTAGTTGGTTCCCACTGATAGGGAGAGGATTAGGAGGTTCATTGATGGCATCACGTATCAACTACATTTTCTTATTACTAGAGAGAGGATATCTGGTGCTACGTTTGATGAGGTGGTTGACACTGCTCGGCATATAGAGGTGGTCTATAGTCAGGAACGTAGTGACAAGGAGGACAAGAGGCCTCAAGGTTCTGGCAGTTTTGGCGGGATGCCTTTTAGGGGACAGTCCTACCACAGCAGGGGTCACCTTTATAGGCCCGCTCAGACGACTCGTCCAGGCTTATCATGGTGCATCAGCTAGCCACGGTTCTTACAATGCTCACTCAGGCCAGTCTTCATTTAATGCACTACCAACGTAGAGTTCTCATTACGCCTCGTCCGCTCAGGCTTCTACAGTAATTCCTCGGGTTATCAGGAGAAGCAGTTCCATCAAAGGAGGGGTTATTTCGAGTGCGGAGAATTTGGTCATTACAAGAGAGATTGTCCTAGGCTATTGAGTGGGGCTCCACAGCAGAGTTCTTGACCGACGGCACTAGCACCAGTAGTTACACCACCCGCCTAGCCAGCTCGGGGTGGGGCTCAGTCAGCTAGGGGTCGCCCAAGAGGGGGAGGTCGATCAGGTGGCGGTCAGGCCCGATTCTATGCTTTTCCCGCCAGGCCAGATGTTGTTGCTTCAGATGCAGTGATCACATGTATTGTCTCAGTGTGTCACAGGGAAGCTTCTATATTATTTGACACCGGTTCTACTTATTCGTATGTATCATCGTACTTTACTCATTATCTGGATATGCCCCGTGAGTCCTTAGTTTCACCTATTCGAGTATCTACGCCGGTGGGTAAAACTATTATTGTGGACCATGTGTATCGGTCATGTGTGGTAACTATTAGGGGGACTGGAGACTAGAGTTGATCTCTTATTGCTTAGTATGGTTGATTTTTATGTAATCATGGGTATGGATTGGTCGTCTCCATATCATGCTATCCTGGACTGTCATGAAAAAACTATGACATTGGTGATGCCGAAGGTAGAATGGAGAGGTTCTCTAGATTATGTTCCTAGCAGGGTAATTTCTTATTTGAAAGCCCAACGTATTATTGGGAAGGGGTGTTTGTCATATTTGGCCTTTGTGAGAGATGTTAATGCATATACTCCTACTACCGATTCAGTATCGGTCGTGCGAGACTTTTCGGAGGTATTTCCTGCAGACTTGCCGAGTATGCTCAGACCGGGATATTGATTTCGGTATTGACTTGGTGTCGGGAACTCAACCTATTTCTATTCCTCCATATCAATGGCACCAGCTGAGTTAAAAGAATTTAAAGAGCAATTTCAGGAACTTCTTGATAAGGGGTTTATTAGGCCTAGTGTGTCGCCTTGGGGTGCACCGGTTCTGTTTGTGAAAAAGAAAGATGGTACTATACGGATATGCATTGATTACAGACAATTGAACAAAGTTACAATCAAGAATAAATATCCTTTGCCACGTATTGATGAATTATTTGACCAGCTTCAGGGAGCGAGGGTATTCTCCAAAATTGATTTGAGATCCGGGTATCACCAGTTGAAAATTCAGGATTCGGATATTCAAAAGACAATATTCAGGACTCGTTATGGTCACTATGAATTTCTTGTGATGTCATTTGGGCTAACCAATGCCCCAACAACATTTATGCACCTGATGAATAGCGTATTCCAGCAGTATATTGACTCATTTATCGTGGTATTTATTGATGATATCCTGGCATACTCACGTAGCCAGGAGGAACATGCACATCACTTGGGTATTGTATTGTAGAGGCTGAGAGATGAGAAACTATATGCCAAATTCTCTAAATGTGAATTCTAGCTTAGTTTGGTGGCATTCTTGGGAGACATAATGTCCAGTGAATGGATTAAGGTGGATCCGAAGAAAATAGAGGCAGTTCATAGTTGGCCCAGTCCATCTTCAATTACTGAGATTCGGAGTTTTCTCGGCTTGGCTGGTTATTATCATCGCTTCGTGGAGGGTTTCTCGTCTATTGTGGTGCCTATGACTAAATTGACCTTGAAAGGTGCTCCACTCAGGTGGTCGGATGAGTGTGAAGATAGCTTTCAGAAGCTCAAGACGGCTTTGACTACAACCCCAGTATTGGTGTTGCCTACAGGTTTAGGTCTTATACTGTGTATTGTGACGCGTCACGTATTGGTCTTGGCGCAGTGCTAATGCAATATGGTAGGGTGGTTGCCTATGCATCCAGAAAGTTAAGGATACATGAGTAGAATAATCCGGTTCACAACCTTGAGTTAGCAGCTATTGTTCATACATTAAAGATTTGGCGTCATTATTTATACGGTGTCCATTGTGAGGTTTATACCGATCACCGGAGTCTACAGTATTTGTTTAAATAAAAGAATCTTAATTTGTGGCAGCGGAGGTGGTTGGAGTTGCTTAAGGATTATGACATCACCATTCTCTATCATCCCGGAAAGGCCAATGTGGTGGCCGATGCCTTGAGTCGTAAGGTGGAGAGTTTGGGCAGCTTAGCATACTTATTGGTAGCAGAGAGGCCTTTAGCCTTGGATGTTCAGGCCTTGGCCAACCAGTTTGTCAGATTAGATGTTTCGGAGCCCAGTCGGGTTCTAGCTTGTGTGGTTTCTCGGTGTTCTCTTTATGATCGTATCAGAGAAAGTCAGTATGATGACCCTCATCTGCTTGTCCTTAAGGACACGGTTCAGTACGGTGATGCCAAGGAAGTCATTATTGGGGATGACGGTGTATTACGGATGTAGGGTAGGCTATGTTTGCCTAATGTAAATGGTTTGCGTGAGTTGATTCTCTAGGAAGCTCACAGTTCGCGGTACTCCATTCATCCAGGTGCCGCGAAGATGTATCAGGATTTCAGGCAGCACTATTGGTGGAGGCGAATGAAGAAAGATATAGTTGGTTTTGTAACTCGGTGTTTAAATTGTCAACAGGTAAAGTACGAGCATCAGAGACCGGGAGGATTGCTTCAAAGACTAGAAATTCTGGAGTGGAAATGGGAGCGTATTACCATGGATTTCGTAGTTGGACTTCCACGGACCTTGAGGATGTTTGATGTTGTTTGGGTGATTGTGGATCGGTTGACCAAGTCCGTGCATTTTATTCCAGATGGCTGAGATTTATATCTGCAACATTGTTCGCCTACACGGGGTGCCCGTGTCCATCATTTCGGACCGGGGCACGCAGTTTACATCATAGTTTTGGAGAGCAGTACAACAAGAATTAGGTACACGGGTTCAGCTAAATACTACATTTCACCCTCATATGGACGGGCAGTCCGAGCACACTATTCAGATATTGGAGGATATGTTACGCACTTGTGTTATAGATCTTTGAGGTTTTTAGGATCAGTTTCTACCACTCGCGGAGTTTGCTTACAATAACAGCTACCAATCGAGCATTCAGATGGCTCCGTATGAGGCTTTATATGGGAGACATTGTCGGTCTCCGGTAGGTTGGTTTAAGCTAGGTGAGGCTAGGCTATTGGGCACTGACTTAGTTCAGGATGCTTTGGAGAAGGTTAAATTGATTCAGGAACGGCTTCACAGGCACAGTATAGACAGAAGAGTTATGCCGATAGGAAGGTCCGTGATGTTGCTTATATGGTTGGGGAGAAGGTTCTGCTTAAGATTTCACCCATGAAAGGTGTGTTGAGGTTCGGGAAGAAGGGCAAGTTGAGCCCTCGGTATATTGGGCCTTTTGAGATACTTAAGAAAATTGGAGAGGTGGCTTATGAACTTGCTTTGCCACCTAGTCTATCAGGTGTTCATCCATTATTCCAAGTATCCATGCTCCGAAAGTATGTCGGGGATCTGTCTCATATTTTGGATTTTAGTACAGTGCAGCTGGACGGTAATTTGACTTATGATGTGGAGCCGGTGGCTATTTTAGACCGACAGGTTTGAAAGCTAAGGTCAAAGAACATAGAATAAGTGAACGTACAGTGGAGAGGCCAGTCAGTCGGAGAAGCTACTTGGGAGATTAAGCAGGATATGCAGAGCAAATATCCACACCTATTTAAGACTCCAGGTATGATTCTAAACCCGCTCGAGGACGAACGTTTGTTTAAGAGGGGGAGAATGTAATGACCCAGCCAGTCGTTTTGAGTATTATAACCCCATTTTCCCATTTACTGCTCAAGTTATGCTTTATAGTTGTTTTATGACTTGCCGGGTTAGTTGGTTTAGGTCAGGAAGAATTTCGGAGTGAAATGAGACACTTAGTCTCATAATTAAAAACTTAAGTTGGAAAAGTTGACCGGATATTGACTTATGTGTAAACGACCTCGGATTTGAATTCTAATGATTCCAATAGCTCTGTACGGTGACTTTGGACTTAGGAGTGTATCCTGAAAAATATTTGGAGGTCCGTAATGGAATTAGACTTGAAATGACGAAAGTCGAATTATTTGGGAAGTTTGACCGGGGGATTGACTTTTTGATAACGGGGTTGGAATCCGATTCTTGTAATTTGAATAGGTCTGTTATGTCATTTATGACTTATGTGAAATATTTGAGGTCCATCGGACGTTATTTAATAGGTTATGGCGTCGTTTGTAGAAATTGAAAGTTTCATAGTTCATTAGGTTTGAATCTGTGTGGAATTCATGTTTTGATGTTGTTTTAGGTAATTTGAGGGTCCGACTAAGTTCGTATTGGGTTATAAGACTTGTTGGTATGTTTGGTTGAGGTCCCCGGGGGCTTGGGTTGAATTCGGATAGTTAACGGACTTGGAAGTAAGTTGAAGAAGCAGCTGAAGTTTTGCTGTTGTTGGTGTAATCGCACATGTGGAGTGGGAACCGCAGGTGCGAGACCGCAGAAGCAGGGAGGGAGCCGCGGAAACGGTCAGGAAGGATTTGGGCAGGGGTCGCAAATGCGGACTTGTGGGCCCAGAAGCAGGAGGAAGGGCGCAAGTGCGGGCAGGTGCGCATGTGTGATGGAATTTTCCACATCTGCGAAGGCGCAGATGCGGTCCAAAGCTCGCAGAAGCGGAGGCAGCTGGGCTAAGTGACTTCCGCAGATGTGGAAATATGGTCGCAGGTGCGAAAGCACTGGGCAGTGTACAAAGCAGAAGGGTCCGAGAAATTTTGTCATTTTTGACATTTCCAAAAGCGGGTGAGGCAAGTTTTGAGCGAGAAATCACGGAAACTCTTGAGGTAAGTCACTTGTGATCATTTCTACTCCATAATATTGAATTATTATCGAATAATCCGACTAGATTACATGTTTTAGAGGTGTAAATCGGGGATTTGAACTTAGGGATTTGAAAATAAGATTTAAATATTTGGAGGTTGAGGTTGGATTTTGGTAAAATTGGTATGGTTAGACTCGTTGTTGAATGGACTTTCAAATTTTAACTTTTGTCGGGTTCCGAGATGTGGGCCCCACGGACGATTTTTGAGATAAATTTTGGCTTTTATTGGAAAATTTATATTTTCTTATGGAATTAATCCCAATAAATTTTATTGATTGAATCGAATTATTTGTGGCTAGATTTGAGGTGTTTGGAGGCCAATTCACGAGGCAAAGGCATAGCGGAATAAAGAATTACACGGTTTGAGGTAAGTAACAGTTTTAAATTTGGTCATGAGGGTATTGAAACCCCAGATTAAGTGTTATATGATTGGTTTTGAGGTGATGCACATGCTAGGTGACGGACGTGTGGGCATGCACCGTAGGAATTGTGACTTGGTCAAATTTCATTGAACTGTGTAGTTGAATAGTCTGTTGTTATCTGTACATTCTCCATGTAGTAAAGAAATTGAACCACAAATCATGTTTAGATTATGTGTTGGCACTGTAGGGACCCACAGAGGTCATGTACCTGTTGAACTATCTGCTTAATTGTTGTTTTGTACTCAGTCACAGTTTACTTGTTTATTTTATCTCAGTCTCTATTGTTTATTATTGATGCGTCATATCATTATTGTTTGGGCTGATTTTTTATGATTATTGAGAGCCCGAGAGACTGGAGAGATTTATGACTGAGTGAGGCCGAGGGACTGATTGTGAGATATTATATTGTAGCACGTGAGTTGTCTATGCAACACATGAGTTATCCGTGCGGATCCAGATATTATACTATAGCACGTGAGTTGTCCATGCAGTACATGAGTTGTCCGTACAGATTATAGCACTTAGGCTGTACGAGCCCCTCTGAGTCTGTACACACCCCCAGTGAGCGCGGGTACCTACTGAGTGCGAATGCTGAGTGTTAAGTGAATGGAATGGCTGAGTGACTGTGGTCCTGAGAGGATGCATTTGATTTTATTATTGTTGAACTTCAGCTGGCATATATCACTGTTTTGGAAATTTCTGAGAGATATTATCTTATGTTTCAGTTGAACTTGACATGAAATTCTGTTTTGGCCTTAATTGTTAAACTTGAAAGCATGCCTACCTTATTATGTTGGAAATTACTATAATTGGACTCAGCTGTGAAGCTCGTCACTACTTTCAGTTCTTTATTTAGTATTGTTACTTGCTGAGTTGATTGTACTCATACTACACCTTGTACCTCGTGTACAGATCCAGGTACTTCTGGACACGGCGGTTGCTAGTTCTCAGAGTTTTATCTGTTGGAGATTATCGAGGTAGATGCTTGACGCCCGCAAACCTTGACTCTTTTTCCTTTCAGTTTTTGTACTGTTCTATATTTTCAGACAGTATTTTTAGCAGTAAGATTTTGTTATCATTTAGATGCTCATGTACTCAGTGACACCGGGTTTTGGGAGTGTATTTATATCCAGTATTTGTGAGATTTTCTCTTAAACTTAATTATCATATTTTCCGTATTTAAAAGAAATTATGGGTTATTGATGTTGTTGGCTTGCCTAGTATTGAGATATGCGTCATCACGACGGGATATGATTTTGGGTCGTGACACCTTCACCATCGACCATCATTCGTAAACGGCATTTAAGTCATTTTAAATAATTCAAATACATCAATTATTTATTATCACGTACTGTTATGAGTACATTGAATTTGTAGATGTCCAACAACTCATACATGAACCATTTTGGACTGTACATGAATATGTTTATTACACTCATGTAATATCTTGTAACCTTCAAGTAAATTGTACACTATATATATGATGTTTCCAATTACAAAGGGCATCAATAACATAGACTTGAATACAACTTGATAGAAGAAAAGTTTTATCTATATTTCTTGGCTTATATTGCTATAATTTTATAATACGTTATCAGCACGAGGTTCTAACCAACTGAGGTTATCTACTTCATCCGAATTTTATCTTCTTCCAAAAAGAGGTAGTTAATTTCTTTTCCGATTCGGGTATACATTCTTATGTTTATAACGTTTCTATTAGGATTTTCTTTAACCTGCAATTTAATTACCATATGCATAACTTATTTTGAATATAGTTATAATAATTGCCTTGGTATGAAAACAATAAGTTTCGGTTAAATTGTTATTTTATTATATAAACTACAAAGAAGTTTAAACCTAAACATAAATGGATAAGTATTAAATTGAATTACAATAATTAGACTAATTAAGCCCACATCCAAATAGTCTGACATAGTAGGCATTTAGAAGGAATTCTTGCAAAATTTTTAAAAGGTTTAAACGTGTCTTCAATGAATTTATCATCTAAGTGTACAAACTAATTAATGAATTTAAAATTAATGACTTAACTATTAGATGAATCGTATTCAATGTTGAAACTTGGCAGAATTCATATCATCTAATTTTATGCCTACTTAACTTATTGAAACGTCTTCTCAGTAGAGAAAAATATACTAGTATCTAATATGAGATTACTTCAACTTATTTATTCTTCAAAAATATACTTACATGTCTAAAGTTCTTATGTGTAATATTAAGCATTAATTTATCATCACACTACACATAAGTATTTGTTCTAACAATTATATATAGAGAATATTAATACACGATTATATTCTGCTTTGAATTTTTTTTTCATTGATAATAATTCTTATCATTCTAATTCACTTATTTTCTATGATAGTTTTCACTATGTTGAATTTGTCAAAACTTGAATTTGAGGCACTTGACATCTCTAGGAATAACTATTTGCTATGGATACTTGATACTGAAATTCACCTTGACGCTAATGGTCTTAGTGACACTATTAAAGAAGGAAATGAAGCATCAAGTCAAAATAAGGCGAAAGCCATGATTTTCCTTCATCATCATCTCAATGAAGGGTTAAAAAGTGAATATTTAACCTTGAAAGATCCATTTCAATTATGATTAGTTTGAAAGAACGATATGACCACCTAAAGGCCACAGCATTGCCAAGAGCTCGTCGTGAGTGGATGCACTTACGGCTACAAGATTATAAGACCATAAGTGAATATAATTTTGTTGTATATAGAATAATTTCTCAACTAATGTGGGAAACCTATGAATGGTGAGTACATGTTGGAAAAGACTCTTTCCACTTTTCATACCTCAAATATAGTGTTACAACAGCAATACCGTGAAAAGGGCTTTAAGAAATATTCTGAATTAATTTCATGCATTTTGGTGGTTGAACAACATAATGCCCTTTTAATAAAAAATCATGAAGCTCCCCTCACTGGATCAGCTCCATTTCCAGAAGCGAATCTGGTAGTGATAGATCCAAAGTCTGAAAGAAGACAAAATAATTATCGTGGGCGTGGCAAGGGGCGAAATAATAATCGCCATGGTGGTGGTCGTTATAAACAAGAGAACAATAAGGATTCTCAGAATAATACTTTAAAAGGCAAAGGTAATATTTGTCACCGATGTGGTATGAAAAATCATTGGGCATAAATTTGTCGTACACCTGAACATTTTATCAAACTTTATCAAGCCTCTATAAAAGGGAAACAAAATAAAGTTGAGACTCACTTGACCTTTCAAAATGATGTTGAAGCGGGCCCTGTGAATAATTATGATAAAGTTGAAGCAAACCTTGCCTATATAGATGATATATTTGAAGGCCTTGATTTTACTCATTTAGAAGCTAGAGACTTCTTTGAGCATCATCACTGAAGATTGAAAAATTATAAGAATAATTGTTCTTTTTTTATGAAGTTCATATTTTTGAATAAAACGTTTTATGTTGTCAATGTTTTCTTTCCTAAGTATAGTTTCTTTTGTTTTTAAATTTTTCAATATTAGTTATGATGTATTTTTTTTCTTTTTCTTTATGAAGAATATGAAAACTTCCCAATCTTCAGTAGGTCGTATGAATAATAAAGAAGAAATATGTCTTCTGGATAGTCCATATTAAAAGATAAGAGATATTTCTCTTGTTTAATTATGAAAGAAGCCAATATCATAATAATATCTGGTAGTACAAAATTAATTGAGGGCTATGGAAGAGCGACTGTATTACTACCTGGAGGAACTATATTGGCTGTTAATGATGCATTATATTTTAGTAGGTCTAAAGAAACTTGTTGTGTTTTAAAGATATTCGCCAAAATGGCTATCATATTGAGACCACTAGTGAAGGAAAGGTTGAATACCTTTATATTACTACATAAAAGCGGAAAAGAAGTATGTGCTTGAAAAACTTCCCACATTTTCCTCCGGATTATACTATACTAGTATTAGTGTAGTCGAATCACATGTCATAGTAAACAAAGGGTTTACTAATGATTTTATTATTTGGTATGACCGGTTGGGCCATCCCGATTATAATATGATGCGCAAAATAATTGAGAATTCACATAGTCATTCATTAAAGAACCAAAAGATTCTTCCAACTAAAGAATTCTCTTGTGTTGCATGTTCTCAAGGCAAACTGATTATTAGACTATAAATAATTAAAGTTGGAGTTAAATCTCCTAGATTTTTGGAACATATACATGGTGATAAATGTGGGCCCATACACCTTCCATGTAGACCATTCAGATATTATATGATTTTGCTAGATGCATCTACAAGATGGTCACATATGTGCTTGTTATCAACCCGCAATTTGACCTTTGCGAGGTTACTTGCTCAATTAATCAGATTAAGAGCAGAGTTTCCAGATTATGCAATTAAGACACTTTGTCTTGATAATGCTGGTGAATTTACATCCCAGACCTTTTATAATTATTGTATATCAACTGGGATAATAATTGAGCATCCAGTTGCTCATGTTCATACTCAAAATGATCGAGCAGAATCATTGATCAAACGCCTCCAATTAATTGCTAGACCGATGCTTATGAGAACAAAGCTTTTGTAACGACCCCAAAGTTCCCTCAATGGGATGTCGTGATGGAACCTAGTCTTAGGGACTAGGTAAGCCTAACACTTACTGAATTAGTGGTAACTCAGCCAATAATTTTTAAATATGAAATAGAAATTTCTGACAATCCCAAAATCGGTAGTACAAATCACAAGCTCTACAGGGTTTAATAGAAAATCTCTAAATACAATTATTCCAGAATAGAATCAAACAGTGCAAAGAAAATATTAGAAGGTGACTCTGAGGCCTGCGAACGCGACAACAGGTGTACCTTGAGTCTCCACAGAGATGCACGATTAAATAACAGTAATATCAACAACTCTGAGGTACCTGGATCTGCACAAAAATGTGCAGAAGAGTAGCATGAGTACACCATAGTAGTAACCAGTAAGTATCAAGCCTAACCTCAGTAGAGTAGTAACGAGGCTAGGTCAAAACACCTACCGGACATATAAACCTGTACAAAATGTTACATAGAGCTAACAAGGAAAGAATATCAATGTAATGCCAATAACAGAAGAATTTCCAATTCAAATCAACAATGAGAACAATGAGAACACGGATGACAAAGGGTAAAATAATCATGCGATTAAGCATCAACATAGTCAAAGTACAAATGACATATGAATGGGTTCAAGTACAGAATCATATAACAAATCAATCAATTAATGTAACGACCCGACTTGTCATTTTAAGAATTTAACACCCCGTTCAGTGGCTTAAGGTCTCAAACAGCTTCACAATATGTATTATGACACGTGGGTATGGTCGAGTTTGATTTACTGAAGATTCGGAATTTAGTTAAAAGAGCAATTCTTATTTAGAAGCTTAAATGGAAAGAGTTGACCAGAGAGATTACTTTTAAGAAAATGACCCTAAAATAGAATTTCGAGGATCGCAATAGCTTCGTATGATAATTTTAGACTTAAGCGTATGTTCGGATTTAGATTTGGAAGTCCGTAGGACAATTCGACACATTTTGGCGAAAGTTGGAAAAATATAAGATTTTGGAAAAGTCCGGTCGAATGGTAAAATTTTGATAACGAGGTCAGATTTCGATTTTGAAAATGGGAATAGCTCCATTAAGTCATTTATGACTTGTGTGCAAAATTTGAAGTCATTCCGGAGTGATTTGATACGTTTCGACGCAAATCATAGAAGTTGAGAGATTTGTAAAGTTAAGAAAAATTGGGAGTTTGACCATGGTCAATATCGGGTCAAGACGACCTCTTTTCAGTATTTTGAATGCGCGATCAGGTCCGTAGCATGTTTTATGATTGAAATTCATATGTTGTTTGTGTCCGGAAGGTTCTGGATGAGTTTCAGAATGAGTTTTCAGCGATTACGGTCATTTCGGCACTCTAATATTGTTCTGGCACTTTCGGGGACGCGGACCGCGCATTTTTGGGCGCTGAGGCGAAGGAGGGACGTGGACCGCAAAAAATTGGGGCGCTAAGGCGAAGAGGGACGCGGACAACGGCAGAATTTTGCGGTCGCACTCAAATTTTCGCGGACCGCGCAATTCTGTCCATGGTCGCGCTCCAGGAAGTTCTACAGTCCGTTGGTCCGACTTCGGAAGTCTATATCTTTTGATCCACAAGGAATTTTGAGATGATTTAAAAACGAAAGTTATAGCCCTTCGTGTCTAGTTTCAAGAAAAAGGTTCCCTTCCTGTCTAGTTTCAAGAAAGAGGTCATCATTTGGACATCGGTAGAGAAAGTTATGGACAAAATACTAAAGCCTAGCAGTGCATCCACCAAACTTTCGCGGCCGCGGTGGAAATTCCGCGGACCGCGGTGAGGCGTTCGCGGGGGCGGTGGAAATGCGCGGTCAGTGTATTGAGAATCCGAGAGGTGCACTATATATCCGAGGTTTAGGTTATTATTTCATTTCTGGACTTTGGGAGTGCGGTTGGAGACGATTTTTCGTGGAGTTTTCAAGAAATTCATCGGGGTAAGTGATTCTAACTCGGATTTGGTTAATATACATGAATATATCACTGATTTCATTATTTAGTTAGTACGTTGAGATGGAAATTTGGAAAAAATTGTAAAAACTTCATAAACCACAAATTTAAGATTTGAAGGTCCATTTGACATCGGAATTTGATAATTTTAGTATGGTTGAACTCGTATCGGAATGGGTGATCAGATTTTGTGAAAATTATATCGGGTTCCGAGAGGCGAGCCCCACGTTGACTTTTGTTGACTTTTTGGAATAAAATTTTAAATCGACGTATTATTATCTGGAATTATTTTCGATGAATTTTAATGAAGTTATGCAATTAATTTGGATAGATTTGAGCAGTCAGGAGGTCAATTCAAGAAAGAAGGCGATTTTGGAATATCGACATAACTTCAAAAAGGTAAGTGTCTTGCTTAATCTCGAGTGGGGGGGATTACCCCTTAGGCATTGAGTCTTATGTGCAATTTGTTCAAATTCCTCGATAGCCATTTTTAAACTCTTCTGAGATAGCCTCTAGTATAATGGTCATTACTTTTTGTACAAAACTCCAAATGACAAATGGTTTAACTTTATAAAAACTAAACATCAAGGGCTACAACTTTCATTTTTGGATCATCTCTAAATTTTATAGATTTAAAGATATAAGCTTCCAAAGTCAAACGACGGACAACAAGAATTCCTTCTTCGCGAATGCGAGAGTGTCTTCGCGAACGTGAAGAACAAAATTCCAGAAGCCAAATCCTTCTTCGCGAACGCGAAGAACAAAACCAGACATCAGAAAACCAGCATCCAAAGTAGCCCAAAATAATCTGATAACACCCGAAACACACTCGAGTCCCCTAAGACCCCAACCTAATATACCAACAAGTCCTAAAACACGATACGCACTTAGTCGAGGCCTCAAATCACACATCAAACAACAACAAAACTATGAATCGTACCTCATATCAAACTTATGAGTTTATGAAATTTCCAGATTTTATAACTTGTGATGAAACATATCAAATCAATCCAGAATGACTTCAAATTTTGCACACGAGTCTTAAATGACATAATGGAGTTGTTCCAATTTCTGAAATCAAAATACGACCTCGATATCAACCAATCGACTCAAGGTCAAATTTATGAATATTTTAAAACTTCAACTTTTCCAATTTTTGCCAAAATGTGCCGAATTATCCTACGGACATCCAAATCCAAATTCGGAGATATGCCTAAGTCCAAAATTACCATACGAAGCTATTGAAATCATCAAAACTCCATTTCGAAGTCGTTTGCGCAAAAGTCAAACTCCGATTAACTCTTTTCATTTAAGCTTCAAAAATAAGAATTGTTCTTTCGATTTAATTTCGAATCTTCCAAAAATCAAAACTCGACCGCACACGTACGCTATAATATGCATTATGAAGCTTCTCGAGATCTTAAACCGCTGAACGGGACGCTAATTCTCAAAATGACAAGTCGGGTCGTTACATCCTCTACCTCTTAAACAAATGTTCGTCCTCGAACATGCTAAATATTATTCTGAGGTTATCAAATTGCTAATTTTACTCTTTCACACAAATTTGCGGGTGATACCATGTCAGTGCAACCGACATAGGTTCGACAACACCATCTCAGTTGAGATTAATTTTCCTATCCACACTTATAAACCTTAAAACCAATTTTCTTACATTCCAATCATTTTCAAAAGGGCCCGATTTTCATATCAACACATGGTATTAGTCTCAGTCGGTTGTAGCAACTCATGCCTACGCTCACACGGCACAACCACATAACAGAACGCAATATGCATACGCCCATAACCACATCTCTGGTCATAATAGTTGTTCATAGCCAATTACAGCATCGTCGTTTAACTTCATGTTAACAAAAGCTTCGTTTCAAACCTTCAGAATACTGACAACGAGGCATGAAGGCCTCATAATTTTTTTCCTGAATTAACGAGTAACATTTAAAGTCACCTGGGCACTCACCTCGTAGACATGTAGCAAGTAAAGCATGAATTCAATGAGTGGTTACGATCAACAATTGGAATATAAGGTGATCTTGACAACAAAGATGAAACATGTGTGAACAATTTCCAGTAAATCACGTACAAAAAATTCTAACAACAAAAGATATAATCATGAAACAATATTTACAACCAATTGTATAAAAGGAGCCTAACGGTCCAAATCGAACAAATGCCACATATAGGTCGTGTAACCACTCGTCACCTCGTATACACGACCTTCATATAACACGAATAATACAATCATCTCAAATCCTAAGGGGTGGTTTCTCCCACACAAAGTTAGACAAAACATTGACCTTAACGAAGTTAGGTCGACATTCCAAAATAGCCTTCTTGCACGAAACGACCCTCGGACGGCTCCAATCGAGTCAAAATATTTTTATAAAATAATTACAATTCATAGAAAACAATTTCGGATAATAATACGTTGATTTCCAATTTTTATTCTAAAAGTTAGCCCCGGGGCCAGCATCTCGGAACCCGACAAAAATTGACGAAATTCGAATACCCATTCCGATACGAGTTTAACCATACCAATTTATCAAATTCCGATAACGAATCGACCTCAAAATCTTCAATTTAAAGTATATAAAATTTCTACCATTTTCAACCCAATTCACTAATTTCATGATAAAAGCAACAATAGATTTATGTATTTTAACCAAAATTGAGTTAGGAATTCTTACCCCCAATGTTTTCCTTGAAAAACTCTCGAACAATCGCCTCACCCGAGCTTTCTTCATCCAAAAATAGAAGAATGAGATGAAGTCTCATTTTTTGACTTTATTCTGCTGCCCAGGGGTTTGTTCTTCGCATTCGCGACCCTCCCCTCACGTTCGCGATGAACAATGTAACGACCCGATCAGTTATTTTGAGCTCTAGCGCGCTGTTCAATGGGTTAAAGCCCTGAGCAACTTCACTTCAGGTATTATAATTTGTACGCATGGTCAGAATTTAAGTTCGGGAAGTTCGGAGTTGATTTGGAAAGAAAATTCTAATTTTAAAAGCCTTAAGTTGGAGGAATTGACTAAAGTGTGAGTTTTGAGTAAACGACCTCAGAATCGGGATTTTAAGGTTCCAACATGTTCGTATGATGATTTTTGACTTGGGCGTATGTCCGGATCGGGTTTTGGATGACCCGGGAGACTTTCGGCGCATATTATGGAAGTTAGAATTTTGGAATAATTTCATGAAAAATGGGTTGAGGTGTATTTCAATGTTATCGATGTCCGCTTGGGATTTTGAGCTTGGTAATAGCACCGTATGATGATTCTAGTATTGGCAGCACGTCCGAAAGTGGATTTGGAGGTCCGTAGGTCACTTCGGGGTCATTTGGCGAAAGTTAGAAATTTGAAGGTTTTGGAGAGTTTGACCGGGAGTGGACTTTTTGATATCGGGGCTGGATTCCGATTTGGAAGTTGGAGTAGGTTTGTAATGTCAAATATGACTTGTGTGCAAAAGTTTAGGTCAATCGAACGTGATTTGATAGGTTTCAACATCGATTGTAAAAGTTGAAGATTCAAAGTTTACTAAGTTTTAATTGGAGGGTGATTCATGTTTTTAGCATTATTTGATGTGATTTAAAGGCTCTACTAAGTTTGTGATATGTTTTGGGACGTGTTGGTATATTTGGTTGAGGTCTCGAGGGCCTCGGGTGGATTCCGAATGATTAACGGATCGAGTTTGGACTTGGATGAAATGCTAAGGCAGCTGATACCTGGTGCAATCGCACCAGCATGAAAAGGGCCGCAAGTGCGAGCCACAAGTCGCAGGTATGAAGGAGAGGAGGCGGGTCAGTAACTGCAGGTGCGGAACATTTGGGAGCACCTGCGAAGGCACAGGTGCGAAGTGGGCAACGCAGGAGTGGGCGATGGGCGCAGGTGCGGCGCATGAACAGCAGAAGCGGACGCACAGATGCACTACATGGAACGCAGATGCGGGAATGTTGGGCTGAGCTTAACCTCACTTGCGATGGAGTTTCTACATAAGCGATTATTTGACCGCAGGTGCGAAGGTCGGGCTGGGCAGAATGATTTTAAAGCAGGGTTTGGGTTCATTTCACCCATGTTTCATTTGGTTGGGCGATATTTGGAGCCCTTGGAAGGGAGATGTTCGTCATCTATTTCGAGGTAAGTGATTCCCACCTATTGCAAGTTAAATACTTGGATTATAAAAGGATTTAGACATGGGAATTAGTAGAAATTTGAGATTTTGAAGAAAACCCTAGAAATTGGTATTCTTGTATTTTGATCATGAATTTGGGCATGGAATTGAGAATAAATTATATATTTGAGTTCATGAGGTTATGGGTAAAGTTTATCTTCAAAAAGTTTTGGAATCCGGGCACGTGGGCCCGAGGGTGCTTTTATCGACTTTTCGAGCGGAGTAGAAAATTGTTATAAATTGATTAATTATGAGTATTAGAGCATATTTTGATTGGGTTGCATCTTATTTGACTAGTTTTGAAGCGTTGGACATCAGTTTGAGTTGATGGAAAGGCTTTGGAGCCGGTTATAGAATTTCGGAGCGAGGTAAGTCTCCTTTCTAACCTTGTAAGAGGGAATTAACCCCATAGGTGAATTGATTAAATATGTGCTTCTACTTATGGGGGCTACATACGCACGAAGTGACGAGAGTCCGTACGTAGCTACTAGTTATGCCTATGTCCGGGTAGTTTTAGGTTAACATCCTACCTTGTTGATATTGCTATTTGATTTGTGGTTACTGTTTCCCTTGAAAAGAAGTAAGATTAAAGTTTGCGTATTAATTGTCTTGAGAAGAATTTAAATTGAGGAAATTAAGTTTTCAAAAAGATTTCATTTGGACTTCGTATTTTCGAAAAGAAATTTAGGAATATTATAATAACTTAATAAATTTATATTTGACCACGTCGCATGTATGATCCGCAAGCGGGTTAAAAGCTTCAAATCAAATTGTATTTATTTTGAAAAGAATCAAGAAAAGGATTATGATTTATTGATAAATTTATATTTGACCGCGTCGCATGTATGATCCGCGAGCGGGGTAATAGATGCATGATTTATTGATAAATGTATATTTGATCGCGTCGCATGTATGATCCACAAGCGAGGTAATAGATGCGTCTATGGTTCGTGTCGTTCGACCCTCGGCAGTGCATAGTTTATATTTATTTGTTGGATCGGGCCATACGACCTCAGCATGACTTGTGCATGATTGTATTAATTGCTTCGAAAATTATAATAATTGATACTGCTTTATTGGCCGGAGATATAAATTGTTAAACGATCAAAATGAATTTGGAGAAAAATTTTATTAACAAAAGAATTGTTTACTTATTTCATGATATTGGGCTTACAGCCGTTCTACGTGATCCATGTTTAATTATATTATTGGTATATTAACTATAGCCCATAGTAAGTGTCCGAGTAGACCACTCGTCACTACTTCTTTGAGGTTAGGTGGGATACTTACTGGGTACGCGTTGATTTACATACTTATACTACACTTGTTGCACATTTTTGTGGAGGTATATATATGTCTAGGAGCCTTGTGTGCACAGAGGCGCGGTCATTGCGGGGACTTAGGTGAGCTGCACTCTCTACTACGATCCGCAGCCAGCAGAGTCTCCTTCAGAGTATTCATATTTCTTCTGTCCAAATTTGTATTCCGGACAGATGTTGTATTTTATTTTCCTTCCTAGTTGATGCTAATGCACTGGTGACACCGGGTTTTGGGGTGATTATGGGTTATCCTGTATTGAACTTGTTGAACATTATTATTTATTTTGTAAATTCGGTCTTTTACTATTTAATTGAAGTAAAATATGATTTCAAAATATTAAAAACGAGAACCATATTGAGTATTTATTGTTGGTTTTCCTGACAACGGTGTCCGGTGCCATCACGACCTTTAAGGAATTTTGGGTCGTGACAACATGGTATCAGAGCACTAGGTTCACTTAGGTCTCACGAGTCATGAGCGAGTCTAGTAGAGTCTTGCGGATCGGTACGGATATGTTTGTACTTATCTTCGAGAGGCTACATGACTATTAGAAGCACTTCCCTTATTGATTCCTCGTCGTGCGATTCGATTCCTTTGAGGCTTATGCCTTCATTCCCTTCCTATTCAGTCTTATGCGATATGAAGCGCTTGTTATAAATTTGGAATCGAGGAATTTTAATGGTACTACAGATGTGGTGCGGGATGTTTCTCCCTGCGTAATCTATTGGGCTAATGTCGTCACCTTGTGGAAGGATGTTCTGTCATCTCAGCTCAGTAGCTTTATTTCTGAAAGTTTTGAGGTTTGGCATTGATTGTTATGACGATTCGTGCGTTGCTATCACACCGTGTTTGTGTAATGGTAGGATGCTTATCTATGCATTGAAGCAGTGAATGACTTGGAATGAGGTTTACTCAGTACAGAATTCAGAGATCCAGTATTTTATTTCCGGCGAAGGAAAGGCAATCAGACTATGAATGTTCAGGGTTGGGTTGACGGAGTAACGAGACTTGGTAATTCAAGCATGGTGGAATTTTCATCTGTGATGTGGTGTCGTCGCC
The DNA here is from genome assembly GCF_000390325.3 of Nicotiana tomentosiformis. Taxonomy (NCBI): domain Eukaryota; kingdom Viridiplantae; phylum Streptophyta; class Magnoliopsida; order Solanales; family Solanaceae; genus Nicotiana; species Nicotiana tomentosiformis. The sequence continues at coordinate 117,148,061 of NC_090823.1, read as the reverse complement.
CTGGATTGAATGTGTTAAGTTTGCCGATGTTATGGTCTTCATCAATTTGTCTTTTGGATGAGGTAGTGTGAAATACTGGCGGGGAAGCGGCTGTCAGAGATTGCAGTGTGCGATGGTTCAGGACTTAATCAGTGGTCAGGTTGTTGAGGTCTCAAGGAAGATGATCTTCGGAATGGTTTAAAGTTGGTAGCTATCTATTGGTTCAAGTGCTACAAAGATAGATATTGAGTTAAGGCAACAACTGGGCAGCGAAGGATGAGGAAGGACATATGGGAGGTGTCTTGCGGTGGTTAAATTTCTAGAAGGCCAAGTGTGAGAAACAGAAGTGGGGTAGTTGCTTAAAGGAGAGGGTTTGACCAAAGTGGGAGAGTGGCAGAGTAGCATATGGGTTCTGTGGTAGGATAGTTTTGAGTGATTTGGGATTCATGGTGGATAGTGAGTAGGTCTACAGACTTAATTTGGAATATTGGCTATTATACGACGGGAAGGAGTTACCTGATAGGAAGAATACAACATGACTTTGGATGGGAATGTACTGTCGCACCTCTTAGTTGATGTCCATGAGGAGGGAACGGACTTGTATAGCTGGTGAATGAGCACGGGCTCAGGATGGGTTACTGATTATGTAGTAAGTGTACCCAGTGCAGCAACGTTGGAAGATGTTGGCATTTAATTTCCACAGGTGGGTTATCTTCTGTGAGCAGGTCAGCAGTCGTGTGGCTGACGAAGCTTCTACGAAGAATTCTACTGGCTATCAGGTAGGGGGTTGAATATGAAAATGTGGCTAGTGATTCAGAGTGTTCATGAAATGGTTAACAGGAAGATTTTGAAGCAAATTGGCGGGTCGATTGTGCAAGATCATATCAATGGGGGATAAGGAATCTTGGTGGGTCCCAGAGTTATGCGATGGTAGCTTCAAACTAAGTGGGAGAGCTCCACCGCCTACAATTGGATTGTATGGTTGTCTACTTGTGAGGTTTCGGGTTATCGGCATATTGGTAGGTTATTATGACCAAGGGAAAGAGTACATCAGTGGTAATTTGAGCAAAGGATTTGAGGAATGTGGGTTATATTTTATCGGTTCATGTTCAGGTTTTAGGAAGACTTAGAGTCTATGCTTCATGTGGATGTGATGTTCAAGGAAAGGAATTCAGCTGGTTGCTTCTTTGAGAGGGTGTTCATGTGCTAGCAGGGCCTTGGAGCTTGATTATATTCGGGAACAAGTCAGAGTGGGTGACTCTCAACAATGGTTCTAGAAAGTGCGGTGACTAAGGATTTTGAGCCAGTAGTACGGTTAAGTATTGAGCTTTTGTAGTGGATTATGAAATAGGCTTGGAGTGTTCTATGTTATCATCGGTCTGTGGTGTAGCATTGGAGGAATGGGAGAAAATAACTTCGGATTCGTAGAGGAATTATCAGAATGGGTGTACCAGTTGAAGATGTGAATGTGAGCACCAGGAGGGTATGAGTTAGTTCATGGGTTTTGAAACACCATGATCTCGTGAAATAAGGTCACTCAGATGAGTGCGGATTTGGGTTCGTTATGTTTTAAATGGAGCTATTATTATTCCTAAGGCAAATCCAGATTAAATTAGAAGAAGTGGTCTGATTGGTAATGGTTGAATTAGCACGGTTATGGCAGTGACCAGTTTCTCCAGCATGTTGAGTTGTACATGTAATTTGTGGCGGTATGTGCGAGATTTGACGGCCGCCGTAATCGATTTTATTCAGAGGCATTAGAGTATTATGGCATGTTATGTGTATATGGATCCGGGAAGAGTTATGGTGGTTTAGACCACTACTTGAGGCTGTATGTTTTGCAGTTATGTGAATTTAGTCACGTGTTGCAATGGTTCTCTTGAAATAAGTTAAGTAAAAGGTTTATATATGATGAAGTGTTTACCCTATTAGCGGGTCAGGGGTTATTATGGAATTCTGGTACTCTCACGTATTGGCATGTTAGGTACAGTGAGCGACATGGGAAATTGGAAGTTGAGGATCAAGATTGCGGTTCGGTGTTAACAAGAATGTCAAGGGCTCGGATGAGCAGGGAAGAATTCAGATGTTTAGAGTAAGCTGGTATTGTTTTTAGCGTCACCTGAGATCGGTGTCCTGTGTAAGAGGCTTTGTGTACTGAGTTGCGGATTCTTGATTTGATTTACAGCATTAGAGTGGCGGGTAGTATGGAGGTGCAGATTTGTTACCTGGTGCAGAAGGGGGGGGGGGTATCCCAGTGGAAGATTGTATAAGTGTGACATGTAGTCACTTAATTGATTAAAGATTTAAAACTAAGTATGGAGATTTTGGTACTATCGCTGATGTGAGAGTTTAGGCCTGAAAGATGCTCTATCCGCTTGATTGTGAATTTTGGAAGTTTGCTCCGGATTCGACGGTTGTTCTTGTGTGTTATGGGAAAAAGATCATTGTGGACCCTTGAAATGTTATTAGCCAGTGCGATACGATCAGGATTGACTTGAGTTCTATAGTTGGATCTATATGTGAATGTGGGCTCTATATCAGGCCAGATGTGTTCATTTCAGCATAGCGCTATTTTCAGAGGGGTCTTCGGGCCTTGGATGTTATTTCTGTTGTCGGCCCTTCCGTGTAGTCTATATTGTACCATGTGGGTTGTGAGGCGGTTTGATTATTTGCACTCGTATTGAGATCCCATATAGTTTGTGGTGTTATATGAGCATGATAGCTCTCGAGATGCAGGTCATTTATTGCACCTTAGTTGTGCTTGAGTTTTATAGCGTATGACGCTACCCGTCTCCCCAGAATTTGTATTATGCACTTGGCATGCTTATGGTTGATATTCGGGCATTTCGTGAGTATAAGCGTTACGGCTCAATGTGTGTTTTCTTTAAATTATTATGTTATTTGGATCGGGTGGCACGCCGCCACGGGTATCATGTATGGATCGGGTTACACGCCACAACAGTGTGATGTTGAGTACAGTTTCCCATATCTATTCGTATGTTTTGTTTCTCATTTTCTGGGGAAAGTTCATAACATATTTTCGGTTGTTTAAAATAGCTACGTTGGTTGAGTAGTTCTTTCCAGAGTTCATTTTCCTTATGTATCGTATTTGAGTCCGTAGCTTGTTAGCACATTGTGGCATCATATGAGGCTTTTGCAGTTTCTGCGGTGACTTATTGCCCGAGCAACTTGTACTGGGGTGAGACGAGATTATTGGATCTGGGATCAATGCGATCAGTTTTATATGAGGCGTATTAAAGAGTAAATATTATTATTTAGTCCATAATGAGGTAATGGTTCTTGTCAGGAGGAGAGACTCCATAAATTGTAATTCGGCAGATGGCTATGAGTTCTACAAATTTTCTCTATCGTGGCATTTCAAGAATTGGAACAAGACTTATATGTGTCATGAGGTGTGTTGTGGGCATCAGATTCGTATGATTTCGGTTATTATCATCAGAGGATGATATTATGGTCATGTGAATAATGCGGTGCATGGTGTGAATTCAGTGAGAGTATACAATCATGTATTGGTACATCGTATAGTGATTGAAACGGTGTTCGTATGTTGGAATTTGGCTCTAAGGCTTATTTGCCTCAATAATTGGGAGGATCTTCATATTTGCTCGAGCTAATGTCCTCAACTGAGTTGTGGTAGCACGGGTAGGTGCACGAGGTGTTAAAATGGTGATTTCAGATAACTCCAAAATAATTCTTAGCACGTTCGAGGACGAACGTATATTTAAGTGGGAAAGAATGTAACGACCCGACCGGCCGTTTTGAGCTCTAGCGCGTCGTTCAGCGGGGTGAGGCCCTAAGAAGATTCACTTCAGGTAATATGACTTGTACGCGTGGTCGGAATTTAAGTTCGGGAAGTTCAGAGTTGATTTGGAAAGAAAATTCTAATTTTGAAAACCTTAAGTTGGAGGAATTGACTAAAGTGTGAGTTTCGAGTAAACGACCTTGGAATCAGGATTTGAAGGTTCCAACAGGTTCGTATGATGATTTTTGACTTGGGCTTATGTCCGGATCGGGTTTTGGATGACCCGGGAGCGTTTCGGCGCCTATTATGGAAGTTAGAATTTTGGAAGAATTTCATGAAAATTGGGTTGAGGTGTATTTCAATGTTATCAATGTCCGTTTGGGATTCCGGGCTTGGGAATAGTTCCGTATGGTGATTCTGGTATTGGGAGCACGTCCGGAAGTGGATTTGGATGTCAGTAGGTCATTTCGGGGTCATTTGGCGAAAGTTAGAAATTTGAAGGTTTTGGAGAGTTTGACCGGGAGTGGACTTTTTAATATCGGGGCCGGATTCTAATTCTGGGAGTTGGAGTAGGTCCGTAATGTCAAATGTGACTTGTGTGCAAAATTTAAGATCAATCGGACGTGATTTGATAGGTTTCGGCATCGATTGTAGAAGTTGAAGTTTCAAATTTTACTAAGTTTGAATTGGAGGGTGATTCATGTTTTTAGCGTTGTTTGATATGATTTAAAGGCTCGACTAAGTTCGTGCTGTGTTTTGGGATGTGTTGGCATATTTGGTTGAGGTCCCGAGGACCTTGAGTGGATTCCATATGGTTAACGGATAGAGTTTGGACTTGGAAGAAATGCTGAGGCAGCTGATACCTGGTGCAATCGCACCTGCGTGAAATGGGCCGTAGGTGCGAGCTCGCAGGTGCGAGCCACGAGTCGCAGGTGCGAAGGAGAGGAGGTTGGTCAACAACCGCAAGTGTGAAACATTTGGGCGCACGTGCGAAGGCGCAAGTGCGAAGTGGGCAACGCAGGAGCGGGCAATGGGCGCATATGCGGCGCATGGACCGCAGAAGCGGGCGCGCATATGCGCTACATGGAGCGCATATGCGGGAATGTTGGGCCGAGCTTGAACCGCAGCTGCGATGGAATTTTCACAGGTGCAGATCCACAGAAGCAGCTATTTCACCGCAGGTGCGAAGGTCGGACTGGGCAGAATGTTTTTAAAGCGGGATTTGGGTTCATTTCACCTATTTTTCATTTGGTTGGGCGATATTTGGAGCTCTTGGAGGGAGATTTTCATCATCTATTTCAAGGTAAGTGATTCCCACCTATTTCAAGTTAAGTACTTGGATTATATTAGGATTTAGACATGGGGATTAGTAGAAATTTGGGATTTTGAAGAAAAACCTAGAAATTGGTATTCTTGGATTTTGATCATGAATTTGGGCATGGAATTGAGAATAAATTATATATTTGAGTTCGTGAGGTTATGGGTAAAGTTTATCTTTGAAATTTTTTTGAATACGGGCACGTGGGCAAGAGGGTGCTTTTATCGACTTTTCGAGCGGAGTTGGAGATTGTTATAAATTGATTAATTATGAGTATTAGAGCATATTTTGATTGGGTTGCATCTTATTTGACTAGTTTTGAAGCTTTGGGCATCGGTTTGAGTTGATGGAAAGACTTTGGAGCAGATTATGGAATTTTGGAGCGAGGTAAGTCTCCTTTCTAACCTTGTAAGAGGGAATTAACCCCATAGGTGAATTGATTAAATATGTGCTTCTACTTGCAGGGGCTACGTACGCACGAAGTGACGAGAGTCCATACGTAGCTACTAGCTATGCCTATGTCTGGGTAGTTTAAGGTTTACATCCCGCCTTGTTGATATTGTTATTTAATTTGTGGTTACTGTTTGCCTTGAAAAGAAGCAAGATTGAGGTTTGCGTATTAATTGTCTTGAGAAGAATTTAAATTGAGGAAATTAAGTTTTCAAAAAGTTTTCATTTGGACTTCGTATTTTTGAAAAGAAATTTAGGAATATTATAATAACTTAATTAATTTATATTTGACCGCGTCACATATATGATCCGCGAGCGGGGTTAAAGCTTCAAGTCGAATTGTCTTTATTTTGAAAAGAATCAATAAAAGGATTATTATTTACTGATAAATTTATATTTGACCACGTCGCATGTATGATCCGCGTTATTAATAAATTTATATTTGACCGCATCGCATGTATGATCCGTGAGCGGGGTAATAGATGCGTCTATGGTTCGTGTCGTTTGACCCTCGGCAGTGCACAATTTATATTTATTTGTTGGATCGGGTCGTACGACCTTGGCATGACTTGTTCATGATTGTATTAATTGCTTCGAAAATTATAATAATTGATACTGCTTCATTGACCGGAGATATAAATTGTTAAACGCTGAAAATGAATTTGGAGAAATTTCTTATTAATAAAAGAATTGTTTACTTATTTCATGATATTAGGCTTACAACCATTCTACATGATCCATGTTTAATTATATCATTGGTATATTAATTATATCCCATAGTAAGTGTCTGAGTCGACCCCTCGTCACTAATTCTTCGAGCTTAGGCGGGATACTTGCTAGGTACGCGTTGATTTACGTACTCATACTACACTTGTTGCACGTTTTTGTGCAGGTATATATATATGTCTAGAGGTCTTGTGGGCGCAAAGGTGCGGTCATTGCGGGGACTTAGGTGAGCTGCACTCTGTATTACAATTCCGCAGCCAGCAGAATCTCCTTCAAAGTATTCATATTTCTCATGTCCAAATTTGTATTCCGGACAGATGTTGTATTTTATTTTCCTTCCTAGTTGATGCTCATGCACTGGTGACACAGGGTTTTGGGGTGATTATGGGTTGTCTTGTATTGAACTTGTTGAAAACATTATTATTTATCTTGTAAATTCCATCTTTTACTATTTAATTGAAGTAAAATATGATTTCAAAATATTAAAAACGAGAACCAAATTGAATATTTATTGTTGGCTTGCCTAACAATGGTGTTCGGCGCCATCACGACCTTTAAGAGATTTTGGGTCATGACAAAAAAAATCCTCAACATCCATTTCCAAACTCTTCCAAGACAGCCTCTAGTATAATAGTTATAACCTTTTGTACAAAACTCCAAATGACAAATGGTTTAACTATTTGAAAACTAGACATTTAGGTCTACAACTTTTTTTGGATCATCTCCAAATTCCTTATAGATTTCAAGATATAAGTTTCCAAAGTCAGACGACGGACAACAGGAATTCCTTCTTCGCGAACGCGAAGAACAAAATCCCAGAAGCCAAATCCTTCTTCGCGAAAGGCTCCTCGCGAACGCGAAGAACAAAACCAGACATTAGTTTTTCAATATGTTGGAAGTCGGGGGGGACGGGAAGTTTGACTAGACACATATTGCTACACCCTCAAGATAAAGCTAGATATTTTCGTATGAAAGCTTTGGCTGAGGGGACAAGTGCACCTAGTCAGGCTGACTTTATTACCGGGTCAAATCAATTTTAACCGGGAATTAACACTGTTACCGGTGGTATTTTATATTATGATCCAAAAAAAGATCGGGAAGAATTGGCAAAAATAGTTACTGTTATGTGCTTACCCTATAGTTTTCCTTCTAACCCCCACTTTGTGCATTATATTATAAAAGTTTATAATCCTACTTATAAAGGTTTTCCTCGCACAACCGTAAAGAGTGATATTTATAAATATAAACATGAATATGAACAATATTTGTGCTATTTATTTCCTCATATAAATTGTCGTCTTGCTATTACAATTGATATTGGTAGAAGTGGTAATGACTGTGATTACCTTACTGTTACCAGTCATTGGATTGATGAGCATTGGATAATGCAAAAGCGTATTATTGCTTATAGAATAATTAATTCACGTCACACAGGGCAATTTATTTCTAGCACAATTACAGATATTTGTAGATATTTTTGCATTAGTGATAAAATAATGTCAGTTTCAATGGATAATGCTACTAGTAACACAAATGTTGTAGCCTTGCTTACCACTACACTAAGTCCTGTATTTAGTAACATTTTTTATGTTAGATGTATTTGTCATATTTATCATTTAATTGTGGGTGATGGTATGCGAATTTTAAATGTTGAAATTAAAAAGGTTAAAATGGCTCTTAATTGGCTTTTTTATTCAAACCGTAGAAGTAGACTTAGAGAATATTTTAAAAGATGCGATGAATTTGGCCTAAGAGAAAGAAAGGTTCCTAAATCTTGTCCAACTAGATGGAATTACATGTATGAAAGTTTAGTTGTTACATATGAATATAGAAACCCCATAAACTCAACGTTTAATGCTCATGTAAGTAATGATGATGAGCACCTTACAAATGCGGATTGGGCTAATGTTAAAATGCTTGTAGATATTTTAGAAAAATTTCATATTGCTACAAATAAATTTTCTGGGCAATATTATCCTACTATTTCTAACTGTTTAGTTTATATTGCAGAACTTGCAAATTTGTTTGATTATTTTTCAGAGGGTGGAGAAATTTATCAACTTGCTATTGATTCCATGATAAAAAAGTTTAAAAAATATTTTTTCCCTATTTTCCCTATTTATGATATTGTTGTATTGTTAAATCCTACTATGAAATTAGGAGGTCCTCAATTTTGGTATAAAACTGTTTATAATGGTTTAGCACTTGAAGATAAGGAGTTGTCTAAACTTCCGGACGCAATAGCCTCAATTAAAATAAATGTTCAAACTATTTATAATGCTTATCAAGTTGCATTAGATCATGTTAGACCAAATGTTCCAACTCTTTCTTCTTCTAATTCTCAATCATCTAAAAGAACTGCGGGAGTAAGAGCACTTAGTGCTTGGGCAGGGTTCAGGGGTTCTCAAGGTTCTAGTACTAGTGATTTTTCACAACTAAATGAGCTTGAAGTTTATTTGTCATAGGGAATTGAGGAAGTAAATCCCGACGTCTCCTTTAATATTTTGGAATGGTGGAAGGACAAAGAAAAACACTTTCCGATTCTTTCAAGGATGGCCCGAGATATTTTAACTATTCAAGCTTCAACAGTGGCATCAGAGAGTGCTTTCAGTCAAGCAAGACTTCAACTCGGTGATTATAGAGCGTCTATGAGGGAGAGCTTGGAAAAATCAGTACTTTTCAGAGATTGGATCCGTTCGAAAAGAAGAAATTTTGGACTTGCTGAATCACAACCAGAGGTAGACGAAGCTTACGAAGAAATGCTAGCTGAACTTGCGGAGGATGATGCTTCGCCTGGAAGCGGTGATGACCAAGCTTCATTTCCGCCACCACCAACGAAAATTCCTCCGGACCTTGAAAGATTTATGAAATTTGTAAGAGATACCATGTAAATTAATATGTAACTTGTATTTTGGCACATCTTGATTAGTTTCTTTTTCTTCTCAATGGTGGTATTAGCACCTTGTTGTGCTCATTCCATAGGGGGAGGAAGACTAAGAAAGATATTGCCATGATTTTTAATGCTATAATAAAAATATAACGCATTGATTTGAATATCTCTTTATAATATTTTTGTCTTTTTATATATCTTAAGCTATACATATAGTATAATATAGCTTAAGATATATAAGCTATATTCGATATACATATATATATAAGCTTATATATATACTATACTATACTATATATACATCTTAAGATATACTATATATACATAGTATACTAGATATACTAGATATATATATAGTATAGTATAGTAGATATACATGTATATATAGTATATCTTAAGATGTATACTATCGAATATGGCTTATATACTATGTATATATAGTATGGTATAGTATAGTATAGTATATATATACTATATATACAACTTAAGATATATAAGCTATATTCGATATACATATACATATATATATATATACTATACTATACTATACTATATATACATCTTAAGATATACTATATATACATAGTATACTAGATATAGATATATAGTATTAGTATAGTAGATATACATGTATATATAGTATATCTTAAGATGTATATATAATATATAAATTGAATATAGCTTATATATAGTAAGATGTATGTATATTATAGTATAGTATAGTATATATATATATATATATATATATATATATATATATATATATATAGCTTATATATTATATATGTATGTATATGTATATCGAATATAGCTTATATATCTTAAGTTGTATATATAATATATACTATACTATACTATAATATATATACATCTTACTATATATATTATATATATATCTTAAGATGTATATATAGTATATCTTAAGATGTATACTATCGAATATGACTTATATACTATGTATATATTGTATAGTGTGTGTATATATATATATATCTTAAGATGTATATATAGTATATAAATCGAATATAGCTTATATATCTTAAGATGTATATATAGTATAGTATAGTATATATATAAGCTTATATATATATATATATATATATATATATATATATATATATATATATATATATGTATATCGAGTATATCGAATATACTATGTATATATAGTATAGTGTGTGTGTGTATATATATATATATATATATATATATATATATACTATAATATATATACATAGTTTATAAGTCATATTCGATAGTATACATCTTAAGATATACTATATATACATCTTACTATATATATATATATATATATATATATATATATATAAGCTTAAGTATATACTATACTATATATTCGATATATTCAATATAAATACATATCTTAAGATGTATATATAGTAAATCGAATATAACTTATATATCTTAAGATGTATATATAGTAAATCGAATTATATTATATATATAAGCTTATAAATATATCGAATATAGCTTATATATCTTAAGATGTATATATATCTTAAGATCTACTATACTATACTATATATATATATATATATATATATATATATATATATATATATATATATATATATATAAGATGTATATATAGTATATAAATCGAATATAGCTTATATATCTTTATTACCATTTTGTTTCTCTAACTTCTATTAAAAAAAATAAAAAAAATAGAAAGTATCTGTTGGGCCCGCTTAGGCCCGTTTAGGCCCACTTAGGCCCGGGACCGTTAGTTCGTGGTCCCGGTCCCGAGCCAGTTTCAGCAATAAGCCCGTGAAGCCCGGGACCGTTTAGGACCGGACCGCATAGGACCGGCCCACTTAGGACCGGGCCCGCGAAGCCCATTTAGGACCGGGCCCGGCCCACTTGCCACCCTTACCCGAGACCCCCAGACCCTAACCTAATATAACAACAAGTACTAAAATACGATACGAACTTAATCGAGACCTCAAATCACATCAAACAACACCGAAACTACGAATCGCACCTCGAATCAAACTTATGAGTTTATGAAAACTTTAAATTCTATAACTTGTGCCGAAACATATCAAATCAATACGGAATGACTTCAAATTTTGTACACGAGTCTTAAATGACATAATGGAGCTATTCCAATTTCCGAAATCTAAATCCGACCTCGATATCAACCAATCGACTCACGATAAAATTTATGAATATTATAAAACTTCAACTTTTTCAATTTTCGCAAAATGCGCCGAATTGTCCTACGGACTTCCAAATCTAAATCCGGACATATGCCTAAGTTCGAAATCACCATACGAAGCTATTGGAATCATTAAAACTCCATTCTAGAGTCGTTTGCTCAAAAGTCAAACTCCGGTCAACTTTTTTTATTTAAGCTTCAAAAATAAGAATTGTTCTTTCAATTTAATTCTGAATCTTCCGAAAACCAAACTCGACCGCACACGTGCGTTATAATATGCATTACGAAGCTGTTCGAGATCTTAAACCGCTGAACGGGATGCTAATTCTCAAAACGGCAAGTTGGGCCGTTACAGCTTTACATTTCGGCATGAGGTCATGCTATTTGCATGCAACAACTCTTGTGCGAATCAGGCCCACAAGTTATTATAAAGTCTCCCCATTACAATAAGCTTTTGGTGAGGAGCCAAATATTTTTCATCTTAGAATATTTGGATGTGCGGTTTATGTTCCAATTGCTCCACCACAACGCACAAAGATGGGTCCCCAAAGAAGATTGGGGATATATGTTAGGTATGAATCTCCTTCTATTATAACATATTTGGAAATTGCAACAAGCTTTGTTGTTTTCCATTTCAATAAATTAGTATACCCAACATTAAGGGGAGAGAATAAATAGTTGAAAAAAGAGATAGATTGGAATGTATTATCACTATCTCATTTAGATTCTCGAACAAATCAATGTGAACGTGAGGTTCAAAAGATAATTTATTTGTAAAATATTATAAAATCAACTTTCAGATGCATTCACTAACCTACCAAGGGTGACTAAGTCACGTATTCCAGCTGCTAATTCTCCTATTCAAATTGATGTCCCAACTAGACAATATATAAATGCAAATGAGTCTAAACCACGCTTGAAACGTGGTAGATCAATCGGTTCCAAAGATAAAATCCCCGAAAGAAAAAAGGAGCAAATGATCTAGGGGATCATAATATGGAGGCAAATACTCAAAAATATCCATGTGACATAACAAATTATCAGACCTCAGAGGAGGCCTAGGTACCTGATAATAATAAGAATGAAGAGATCTTAATAAATTATGTCTCTACGAGGAAAAGGTGGAACCAAAATAACATTATTGTCGACAATATTTTTGCTTATAATGTTGATGTTGAAATAATGCAACAAGATAAGCATCTTGAACCAAGATCTCTCGATGAATGTAGATAGAGAAACGACTGGCCAAAATGGAAAGATGCTATCCAGGCAGAATTAACTTCACTTGAAAAACGTGAAGTATTCGGACGTATAGTTCGAACACCTGAAGGAATAAAGCCAGTGGGATACAAATGGGTTTTTGTGAGAAAATAAAATGATGAAAATGAAGTCGTAGATATAAAGCACGACTTGTGGCACAAAAATTTTCGAAAGGCCTAGCATTGATTATATGTAGACATATTCTCCTATGGTGGATGCAATCACCTTCAGGTATCTTATAAATCTGGCAGTCCATGAAAAACTTGATATGCGTCTAATGGATGTTATCACAACCTATTTGTATGGCACATTAGATAAGGAAATTTATATGAAAATCCCTTAAGGGTTTTAAAGTGCCTGAAGCATAAAAAGGTTTACGGAAAACTTGTTCAATAAAGCTTCAAAAATCCTTATATTGATTGAAACAACCATGGTGAATGTAGTATAATCACTTGAGTGAATACTTGCTGAAAGAAGGGTATAAGAATGATCTAGTTTGTCCTTGTGTCTTTATAAAAAGGTATGGATCTGAATTTGTTATAATCGATGTGTATGTTGATGATCTAAATAGCATTAGAACTCTTGGGGAACTTCCAAAAGCAATAGAATGTTTGAAAAAAGTGTTTGAAATGAAAGATCTTGGAAAGATAAAATTTTGTCTTGGTCTAAAAATTGAGTATATGAAAGATAAAATTTTTGTCCATCAATCAACTTATACCGAAAAGATCCTAAAGCATTTTTATATGGATAAAGTACATTCATTGAGTACCCCGATGGTTGTGAGATCATTCGATATAAATAAAGATCCATTCCGACCTCATGAAAATAATAAAGAGCTTCTTGGTGATGAAACTCCATATCTTAGTGCAATTGGGGCACAAATATATCTTACAAATAATACTCGACCAAATATAATTTTTGCAGTAAGTTTATTAGCAAGATTTAGTTCATTTCCAACAACAAGACACTGGAATGGTGTTAAGCATATTTTCATATACTTTCGAGGGACTATTTATATAAGATTATTTTATTCTTATAAATCTGATTCACAAATAATTGGTTATACAGATGTAGGTTATTTGTCTGATCCGCATAACGCCCGATCTCAAATAAGCTATCTATTTACTTTTGGAGGTATAGCTATTTCATGGCGTTCAACAAAATAAACTTTAGTTGCTACATCTTCCAATAATGCATACATAATATCTATTCATGAAGCTAGTCGAGAATATGTATGGTTGAGATCAGTGACTTAACACATTCAACAATTATGTGGTCTTTCTTTAAAGACGAAGATTCCAACGATATTGTATGAAGATAATGATACTTGCATAACTCAACTAAAAGGAAGATATATCAAAGGAGACAGAACAAAGCATATTTCACCAAAGTTCTTTTTCACGCATGATCTTTAACAAAATGGTGAGATAGATGTTCAACAAATCCGCTCAAATGATAATCTAGCAGATTTATTCACTAAGGCATTACCAACATCACCATTTGAGAAGCTGAGATGTAAGATTGGAATTCATCGTCTCCGAGATATTAAATAAAGTTTTCATCAGGGGAGTATAATATGTGTTGTACTCTTTTTTCCTTAATTAAGGTTTTTTCCCAATTGTGTTTTCCTGGTAAGATTTTTAATGAGGTAGCACTCAATGCGCATTATAAGATGTGTGTACTCTTTTTTCTTCACTAGGCTTTTTCTTACCGGGTTTTTCCTAGTAAGTTTAAACGAAGCACATTATCTATTGACATCCAAGTGGGAGTGTTATGAATATATTGAATTTGTAGATGTCCAACAACTCATCCATGAACCATTTTGGATTGTACATGAATATGTTCACTCATTTAATATCTTGTAGCCTTCAAATAAATTGTACACTATATATACGGTGTTTCTGATTCTACAAAGGACATCAATAACATAGACTCGGATACAACTTGACAGAAGAAACGTTTCATCTATATTTCTTAGCTTGTATTTCTATAATTTTATAATACATACATCTTTGTCCAAACCAATGTGGAAACCTGGTAATTTCCTATAATTGCTATTCATAAAATAAATTTTAATATCTAAATTTTCTTAAACCCTAATTATTTACCAACCACTTTTATTTAATTAAGACAAACATGCTCTTAAGCTTTGTTGAACTAATTTCAATCAACACCTTAATATAAAATTAGGCATGAGTATTTTCTTTTAACTAATAAATTAGAAAAAATAATAAAAGTGGCCGCTTATGTTTGAGGTGTGTGTATATATATATATATATATATATATATATATATATATATATATATATTCGAGCAATTTTGATCCTTTAAATTTATCAAAAGTGGAAACTTATATATATATATATATATTCGAGCAATTTTGATCCTTTAAATTTATCAAAAGTGGAAACTTTTGATATTTAACAAACTCTGGCTCTTAGATTTAATTGGAACATGTGAAAAAATAATTTAACTAGAAATACCAGAAAAGGACACAAAAAACTGCACTAGACATAAAAAAGCATACCAAAAATAACAATAATTTCACAAAACAAATGCATCAGACACTAGAAATAAACTAAAAATAGAAAAAACTAAAAAGTTGAACCTCTAAATGTAAGTTCTTAAATATTATTACATCTAATGTCTGAAGTTAAATATTGACGAAGATCAAAGTATTCACTTTTAACCAACTTAAATGATAGAAATTGCTCAGAAATATATTTAAAAGACAACTTTAGACTCAATCCAAAACATAAGGACCGTTTTTGTCATTTTCTCTGGTAAATTACAAAAAAAACGGGTGGTCCAATTTTGGACCAGCATAGAAGCGCCTATGAATAACTTCAAGAAAATCGTGAAATTCTCAGCTATGGCCTCTGATTCTCGTAAAGGTCTGATCACATGCTTCAATTTGGTCAAGCCTCCAACGGTTCCACCCTTTGGCGCAGTTCAACCTACTGGCCGTCTTGCTACCACCACGAACCTTGCTCTGCTCTGATACCAGTTGTCACAGGGCCAATTTTTCATAAATGGCACTGCGCGGCAACAGCCTGACACTCGAGCTACTCAGCCTTTCTTCTCAGCAAGTTTGGCCTTACACCAACTTATGTAGCAAATATAGAGAGAATGCAATCAGATACAGAAAAATTCCAATCATTGTATTAATATGAAAATTTACAAAGAAAACCCTCACTTTGCTATGAACACAAGCCATTCACAACCCACTTCGTTTAGTCAGGATCACAAGTCAATCTTGCACACTAAGACTTGCCAAATGCCCAGCCTTAGCCCCTTTTTGAAGCACTTAGAAACCCTCACGTTTCTCTTTCGTTTTCCACTTGGAAGGCTCACAACTGAACTCCTTCCTCTCTCTTCTTTCTTCACAAAATTCCTACCTAAATATACATATGGGGGCTGCCACTGGCAGATTTCAAAGGGCAACGTACAAAGGGGCAATTACATCATAGTGCTTATCCCAATCAAGCACTAAATAAGCACTTAACCATATAATGGAGCACTTCCCACGAAATGGCCCCTCTTCAGCACTTAGCCGTGTTTGGTGGAGCACTTCCCTGTTTGGTGGAGCACTTACCCATGAAATGGTCCCACCACCCACTTTAGCCCACTGTAACATGTCTTGCACACAACTTTACTAAATCTGATCCTAACTTATAGTTGGCATCCCCAACTACATAGGTCATTATCTCCACGAAATGATAGTAGATACAAGCACTAAACAGACATGGGTACAAGTTGTTACAAAAAGGTATCAGCCCACTACTTTGGCATGTTCACTGCATGTGCCCCTTCGATTTGGTCAGCTGTTGCATGCCCAAGGCAGGCATTGCACCCAGCCTTGGCTCATTTTGACATTTCTTCGCACTAATGCCTTGTCCGCAACATGCTTCCCATGATTTTGCCACACACGCCCAACACCACTACTGCTCGCACATGCCTTGGCCGAGTTTCTACCTTACCCATATCAACACTTGTTTCACCCATGTCATTGCTTGTTTGTTGCCTCACATAGCCTTGCCTTAGCTATTGAAAGTGTAACGACCCGACCGGTCATTTAGAGTATTATAACCTTGTTCCCCCATTTACTGCTCAAGTTATGCTTTACAGTTATTTTATAACTTACCGGGTTAGTTGGTTCGGGTCCGAAAGGATTTCTGAGTGAAATGAGACACTTAGTCTCATAATTGAAAACTTAAGTTGAAAAAGTTAACTGTATGTTGATTTATATGTAAATGACCTCGAATTTGAATTATGATGATTCTAATAGCTCCGTATGGTGATTTTAGATTTAGGAGCGTATCCGAAAAATTATTTGGAGGTCCGTATTGGAATTAGGCTTGAAATGGCAAAAGTCAAATTTTTGAAAAGTTTGACCGGGGGTTGACTTTTTTATATCGGGGTCAGAATCCGATTCTAGAAATTTGAATAGGTCCGTTATGTTATTTATGACTTGTGCGCAAAATTTGAGGTCAATCGGACGTAATTTGATAGGTTCCGGCGTCGTTTGTAAAAATTGGAAGTTTCAAAGTATATTAGGCTTGAATCTATGTGTGATTCGTATTTATAGCGTTGTTTGATGTGATTTGAAGACTCGACTAAGTTTGTATGATGTTTTAAGACTTGTTGGTATATTTAGTTGAGGTCCCGGAGGCCTCGGGTGAGTTTCGGGTGGTTAACGGATCAAATTCGGACTTAGAAGAAAGCTGAAGTTTCTGCCTTCTGGTGCAATTGCACATGCGGAGCTTGGCTCGCAGGTGCGAGCTTGCAGAAGCTCTATGGGCATCACATGTGCGCAAGGTCCGCAGAAGCGGACGGAAACTCGCAGAAGCGAGTCCGTAGAAGCGACTCAAAAGTCGCAGAAGCAGAGGTAAGGGGAACTGGGCAAGACCGCAGAAGTGTGTACCGTAGAAGTGACTTAATGAGCCGCAGGTGCGAAAGCAATGGGCAGTGTACAAAACAAAAGGGTCCGAGAATTTTTGTCATTTTTGACATTTTCAAAAGCGAGTGAGGCGATTTTTTAGCGAGAAATCACGGAAAATTGTGAGGTAAGTCACTTGTGATCATTTCTACTCCATAATATTGAATTATCATCGTATAATCCGACTATATTACATGTTTTTGAGGTGTAAATCGTGGATTTGAACCTAGGGATTTGAAAAGAAGATTTGAGGATTTGGGGATCGAGTTGAGGTCGAATTTTGGTAAATTTGATATGGTTAGACTCGTGGTTGAATGGGCTTTCGGATTTTGTAACTTTTGTCGAATTCCGAGATGTGGGGCCCATGAGCGATTTTTGAGCTAAATTTTGGATTTTATTGGAAAATTTGTATTTTCATATGGAATTAATTCCTATAATTTTTATTGACTGAATCAGATTATTTGTGGCTAGATTCGAGGCGTTTGGAGGCCGATTCGCGAGGCAAAGGCATTGCAGAATAAAGAATTTCATGGCTTGAGCTAAGTAACAGTTCTAAATTTGGTCCTGAGGGTATGAAACCCTGGATTATGTGTTATGTGATTGGTTTTGAGGTGACGCACATACTAGGTGACGGGTGTGTGGGCGTGCAATGTAGGAATTGTGACTTGGTCAAATTCCATGGAACTGTGTAGTTGAATAATTTATCGATATTCGTAAATTCTCTACGTGTTAGAGAAAATTGAGATGGGAGACGGTGTTGGTCTCCGGTGGGTTGGTTTGAGCCGGGTGAGGCTAGGCTATTGGGCACTGACTTAGTTCAGGATACTTTGGAGAAGGTTAAATTGATTCAGGATCGGCTTCGCATGGCGCAGTCGAGACAGAAAAGTTATGCTGATAGGAAGGTCTGTGATGTTGCTTACATGGTTAGGGAGAAGGTTCTGCTTAATATTTCACCCATGAAAGGAGTGTTAAGGTTCGGGAAGAAGGACAAGTTAAGCCCTCGGTATATTGGGCCTTTTGAGATACTTAAGAAAATTGGAGAGGTGGCTTATGAACTTACTTTGCCACCTAATCTATCAGGTGTTCATCTAGTATTCCATGTATCCATGCTCCGAAAGTATGTCAGGGATCCGTCTCATATTCTGGATTTTAGTACAGTGCAGTTGGACGGTAATTTAACTTATGATGTGGAGCCGGTGGCTATTTTAGATCGGCAGGTTCGAAAGTTGAGGTCAAAGAACATAGCATAAGTGAAGGTATAGTAGAGAGGCCAGCCAATCAGAGAAGCTACTTGGGAGATTGAGCAGGAGATGCGGAGCAAATATCCACACCTATTTGAGACTCCAGGTATGATTCTAAACCCGTTTGAGGACGAATATTTGTTTAAGAGGGGGAGAATGTAACTACTCGGCTGGTCGTTTTGAGTATTATAACCTCGTTTCCCCATTTACTGCTCAAGTTATGCTTTACAGTTATTTTATGACTTACCAGATTAGTTGGTTCAGGTCCGGAAGAATTTCGAAGTGAAATGATACACTTATTCTCATAATTGAAAACTTAAGTTGGAAAAGTTGACTTGATGTTGACTTATGTATAAATAACCTCGAATTTGAATTATGATGATTCTAATAGCTCATTATGGTGATTTAGGACTTAGGAGCGTGTCCGAAAAATTATTTGGAGGTCCGTAGTGGAATTAGGCTTGAAATGGCGAATGTTGAATTTTTGAGAAGTTTGACCGAGGGGTTGACTTTTTTATATCGGGGCCGGAATCCGATTCTGGAAATTTGAATAAGCATGTTATGTCATTTATGACTTGTGTGCAAAATTTGAGGTCAATCGGACGTGATTTGATAGGTTCCGGCGTCGTTTGTAGAAATTGAAAGTTTCAAAGTTCATTAGGCTTGAATCCATGTGTGATTCATGTTTTTAGTGTTGTTTGATATGATTTGAAGACTCGACTAAGTTCGTATGATGTTTTAGGACTTGTTGGTATATTTGGTTGAGGTCCCGGGGGCCTCGGGTAAGTTTCGAGTGGTTAACGGATTAAATTCGAACTTAAACGAAAGCTGAAGTTTCTGCCTTCTAGTGCAATCGCACCTGTGGAACTTGGCTCGCAGGTGGGAGCTTGAAGAAGTGCTATGGGCATCGTAGGTGCGAAAATTCCGCAGAAGCGAGTCCGCAGAAGTGACTCAAAAGTCACAGAAGCGGAGGTGAGGGGAGCTGGGCAAGACCGCAGAAGCGTGTCCACAGATGCGGACAAAGCTCCGCAGAAGCGTAATTATCCACAGAAGTGGCAGATTGGTCGCAGAAGCATGTACCGCAGAAGCGTCTTAATGAGTCGCAAGTGCGAAAGCATTGGGCACTGTACAAAACAGAAGGGTCCGAGAAATTTTGTCATTTTTGACATTTCCAAAAGCGGGTGAGGCGATTTTTGAGCGAGAAATTACGGGAAATCTTGATGTAAGTCACTTGTGATTATTTCTACTCCATAATATTGAATTATCATCGTATAATCCGACTAGATTACATGTTTTTAGGTGTAAATCGGGGATTTGAACCTAGGGATTTGAAAAGAAGATTTGAGGATTTGGAGGTCGAGTTGAGGTCGGATTTTGGTAAAATTGGTATGGTTCGACTCATGGTTGAATGAGCTTTAGGGTTTTGTAACTTTTGTCAGGTCCGAGATGTGGGCCCCACTGGCAATATTTGAGCTAAATTTCGGATTTTGTTGGAAAATTTATATTTTCATATGGAATTAATTCCTATAATTTTTACTGACTGAATCAGATTATTTGTGGCTAGATTCGAGGCGTTTGGAGGCCGATTTGCGAGGCAAAGGCATTGCAGAGTAAAGAATTTCACGGTTCGAGGTAAGTAATAATTTTAAATTTGATCCTGAGGGTATGAAACCCTAGATTATGTGTTATGTGATTGGTTTTGAGGTGACGCACATGCTAGGTGACATGCATGTGGGCGTGCAACGTAGGAATTATGACTTGGTCAAATTCCATGGAACTGTGTAGTTGAATAATTTATCGATATTCGTAAATTCTCTACGTGTTAGAGAAAATTGAGCTGAGACTCATATTAAAAATCATGCTTAGACATATGATGTTATTATTGGTACCCACTGGGGTCATTTCTGTGGTTGAATTATATGCTAAAATTGTAATTTCACACTCAATCATGTTCATTCATTTCATATCATATCTCAATCTCCGTTGTTATTTATTGATACATCATATTATCATTTTTGGACTGATTTTCATGACATCTTGAGCCCGAGAGACTGGAGAGGTTGATGACTGAGTGAGGCCGAAGGCATAATTGTGAGGATATTTTTGGGTGCGAGGTGCGCGCCGCAGCATGTTTCATTGTTATATGCCATGATTGGCTTGATATAGCGCTTGGGCTGAAGGAGCCCCTCTGGAGTCTGTACACACACCCAGTGAGCGCAGGTACCTACTGAGTGTGCGTGTCGAGTGCTGAGTGATTGAGAGGAATGAGTGACTGTGAGGTTGGAGTGAATGGGAGGATTGAGTGACTGTTACTCTGAGGGGATGCATTGATTTCATTATTGCTGCATTTCAGCTATCATATATCACTGTTTTGGAAATTTTTGAAAGTTATCTTCTGTTTCAGACGAAGTTGATATGAAATTACCGTGAAATTTAAAATGTTGAACTTAAGAGCATGCCCACCCTTTTGTGTTGAAAATCACTGTATTTGGACTTAGGTGTGAAGCTCGTCACTACTCTCAGTTCTAATTTATTATTGTTACTTACTGAGTTGGTTGTACTCATACTATACCCTACACTTCGTGTGCAGATTCAGATGATCCCGGACACAGAGGGTGTTGATTCTTTCACACAATTGATTATCCAAAAATTCAGAGGTAGCTGCCATGTTTCGCAGACCTTGTCTCTCCTTCCATATCCGTTTGTTTATTGTATTTGGTCTCAGATTATTATAGACCGTGTTTCCCAGACTTGTAATGCATAGATGCTCATGTACTCAGTGACACCAGGTTTTGGAAGTGTTTGTATTGGGATTTGCAAGATTTTTGGTATTATATTTAAATATCATGTTTTCAAACTTAAAGAAAATCGTAGGTTATTGATGTTGTCGGCTTGCCTAGTATTGAGATAGGCGCCATCACGACAGGTTAGAATTTTTGGGTCGTGACAAGTTGACTTTCCCATCATCCCGCACAGTCATGCTTTAGTTTAGCCCGAATTACCCGTACCACTGACTTTGGCGCACATGCCGCCCCAACTTCCCCGCACTGCCTTATCAAGCCTTTGTCAAGCATGTCTTACATGTCTCACGACCTTGGCCAGTACTTGTTCATATAACAATGTCTTGTCCATTGTCCGCATGATCATTTTGCCCGTGCATAAGCCAATGGCAAGGTCATCATACCCAATCCTTGCCAGAGCCGCGCCAAGGCTGATGTCAAAGAGTTAGGCCCCTAACAAATCACCTGCACCCTTTGAAATCGATATCCTCATCGATCCCACTTAATTAATCAGCCCAAGGGGTTGTTGGCATACAACGCCCTTGTTGCTCCATTCGCATCCACCACAATGGCTATTGCCTCTGCCACTTGTTCATGTCTTTCCACAGCCAGCATAGAACTCACCCTAGCCTGCATCGGACAGTCCTTCTTTAAGTGCGGTCCGCCACAAGTATAACATCCTTTGAATTTGCTGTCTCTTTCCTTGCCAATGGGAGTCTCCACCTGCCTCTTATTCTTGGCAAACCCAACATCTTCGGCAACTTGGCCTTTCCCACTTTTCTTCCATTCATTTGCTTTGTCCTTCCTTCCGTCCGATTTTGAATGCGAAGACTCAGCGAGGTCATCACCTATATTGAGGTCAGCCAACGTATCTGCCGTCGCAATAGCAGTAGAGAGGCTTTGAACATTCTCCCTTCTCAACTCTAATTGCTCCCAATCCTTCAATCAGCTCATGAAGTAATGCAGCTTGTCTTCCTTTGCCATATTACTTACATTCAGCATCAAGGATGAGAATTCCTTAACATACTCCCTCACCGAGCCACTTTGTTTCAAGCGACGCAGTCCATCTTTTGCAACCCATGACGAGTTGGTTGGAAGGAATTGAGATTTTAATTCCTTCTTCATCATCTCCCAAGTTCCAATCTTGGGCAGTCCAACACTTTCCACTTCTATCGCTCATGTATGCCACCATACTTTTGCATCATTAGTCAAATACATAGGTGTGATGGTCACCTTTTCATCATCCGGCACACGAGCAGCCTGGAAATACTGCTCCATATCCCACAAGAAATTTTTTAGTTCTTTGGTACTTCTTGCACCGCCATAAGCCTTTGTCTCCAGAATCCTCATGTTGGTGTGATCATTGCTTCTAGGGGCAATGTTTTGTAATACCCTTTGAAGTTGAACCACCTCCTCGCGAAGTTCTTCCTCGTCCTTCCGTACCAAGGCTATTTCTGTCAGCGTAGTTTCATGCCTCGTCGCACAATCTGCCTCCAAACGTGCCGTTCTCGCAAGAACAGAAGAATCAGAACCTATTTCAAGAGCTTGCCCAACTAGTGCTTCCAACTGTTTCACCCTTTGGCGCACTAATTATTTACCAACCAATTTCAGTTAATTAAGACAAACATGCTCTTAAACTTTGTTGAACTAATTTCAATCAACACCTTAATATAAAATTGGGCATGAGTATTTTCTTTTAACGGATAAATTAGAAAAAATAATAGAAGTGGTCGCTTATGTTTGAGGTAGATCATATATATATATATATATATATATATATATATATATATATATATATATATATATATTCGAGCAATTTTGATCCTTTAAATTTATCAAAAGTGGACACTTTTGATATTTAACAAACTCTGACTCTTAGATTTAATTGGAACATGTAAGAAAATAATTTAACTAGAAATACCAGAAAAGGACATAAAAAACTACACTAGACATAAAAAAAGCATACCAAAAATAACAAAAATTTCACAAAACAAATGTATCATACCTTAGAAATAAACTAAAAATAGCAAAAACTAAAAAGTTGAACCTCTAAATGTGAGTTCTTAAATCTTATTACATCTAATGTCCGAAGTTAAATATTGACGAAGATCAAAGTATTCACTTTTAACCAACTTAGAGCCCGTTTGGACATAATTTTTTTTCACTTTTTTCGAATTTTTTTTACTTTTTTTCTAAATCAATGTTTGTCCATAAAATTTTCAATTTTTACTTGAAGATGAATTTTGAAATTTTTCGAAAATTTGAAAAACTCCAAAAAGCTATTTTTTAAAATTTTTACTTAGATCACTCACAAAAATTTAAAAACAACCCAAAATTATATTTATGTCCAAATATAACTCTAATTTTCAAATATAATTTTCGGTTGAAAAAACAATTCACCTTTTTTCTTTTTAAAATTTTACAATTCTTATGTCCAAACGCTCACTTAAACGATAGAAATTGCTCAGAAATATATTTAATAGACTACTTTAGACTCAATCCAAAACATAAGGACCGTTTTTATCATTTTCTCGGGTAAATTACAGAAAAACGGGTGGACCAATTTTGGACCGGCATAGAAGCACCTCTGAATAACTTCAAGAGAATCGTGAAATTCTCAGCTATGGCCTCCGATTCTCGTAAAGGTCTGATCACATGCTTCAATTTGGTCAAGCATCCTACTTTTTCCCAATTATTTTGCTCTTTAAATAGATTAATGTTTGTTGTTAATTATTTTTTCTGTTGATTTTGATGTTTATGTAGTGATTGTTCATTTAAGAGCGACTGGCGATGCCCCAATTCTTAAACAAGCCAAATTTAAGGTTTGGTTTTTTCATCTATTTTATGTATTTTTTATCAGATAAATTGCTGGTGTTAAAATTCTAGGCTGAGTTATTATCCAAAGCCCTAAATATATTTCCGCTTTACCGTTTTTCTAAATTACAGTTTCTCCTTTGACTATGCGTTTTTAAGATTCTTATTATATTTTTAACTTCTCCATCCGTCCCATTTGATGTGATGCTGTTTGATCGTGTACAAAATTTAAGAAAGAAAGAAATACTTTTGAAACTGGTGAGGTAAAACAAATCATAGAGAATTTTGTGGCTATTAATTATCTTATTAAGAGTAAAATGGAAAGTAATATTAAATTGTTATAGAAAGGTGTCATTTTCTTTTTGGTATAAACTAAAAAGTAAAGAGTATCACATAAGTTGGAGTAGAGGGAGTACAAAATATTTTAGCAGCGCTTTAGTTTCTAAATATTTAAATTTTATTTAAAAAGTTAAAGAATTGATGTCTGAATTTATGCTTGAAATTTGATGTGTTAGACACTCGTACTTCGAATCTTGGCGGTCTTTTTAAGGATGGACGGAGTATAAAGTTTTGAGTGATTGCCTCTTTTATTCCTATGGAATCTTCACTGACTCCTATCCAGCCCCTTGTGTGATGAAAAGAAGAAAGAGAGAAGATAAATTAATATATGGTTGAGCACCTTTTGTAGGGATGTTTAATGAAAATTGTTTCCTTGTGTAATTGATTTCATGTATACCTGTTTATTTCAGTGTTGATCATGCATCGTTTATCAATGAGTATTCAATTTGCATCAGTCACTCTATGGGTTTTAAGAGAAATTTCTGCTAAAGGTTAAAATGAAATGAAAATTAGAGCTGTTTGGAAATGAGAATGCACCTTTCGAACTTTGTCCAGTCTTACAGCGCAGATGATAGATGAAAAGAGACTTAGAATGCAAGTCAAAATTTGTATGAATCAATTAATTAACTATGCCTAAATTCGGAATTAGTTGGAGTCAACTGTATAAATCCTTAGTATCAATTCTCCTTTATTAAGGAGATAATGCCTTGGTGGGTGTGCCCGAATGAATTCTGTATCTAGAGGATTTTTCATTTAGACTTTTACGCTAACCATTAACCTACAGCAAGTCTTCTCGTTTTTTCGGATCTTGGGAGCGACTATGCTTTGTGGAGCTCACCTAGTTGAACTGATCCCCACGCTCCCACCCCCCTCCCCACCCCAAAAAAAGAAAGAAAAAAGAGATGTCGGTGAGAATGAAAGGGTAGTTCTGTGCTGCTGTAAATTAGGAATGTATGGCTCGTATGGCTATCCTTACAGGTAGAGTGGATAGAGGGGCAAATCGGGCAAATTAGGATTCTAATAGTGTTCCTGAGGAGAGTCTGAGAGGGTCACACAATTTTTGCCTCCATCCTTCAAGCTTTCATACACTATAGTGATTATCCTTGGGCTTTCTATCCTTTCTCTTAAGCTAAGTGTTGTAGGTTGTGGAGATTGCTTACTAGGGATAGGTGCACTCTCTGCAGCAGTTAGACATGGTTGGGAACCGACTGGCAAGGGAGCTAGTGTAAAATTTTTTGAATGACAAGTTAGGTTATAAAACAACCCTTAGGTATAATACCAGCATAAATGGAGCGGTTGGTCATCTCTCAGTATTCAGTAGTACCACTGGTGCTAGCCTGATGGAGCTGCTTATAAGTGGGGCTGTTGCTTTACTTTATAAATGGAGCTTTCATAAAGGAGCTGTTGGTTTCTCTTGGTAAAAGTAATACCGGTAGTAGCTTGTGAAGGGTGTGACCACAAGGTGCTCTGGTTAGTTTCAATAGATCAAACACAGAGTGGTACTAATAAAAGCAGATGTTTCCCTTTGCAACCAGCACAAGGAACAAAGAGGGCCCACTTATCCAGGAGAAGCACCTGATTCTGCAGGAGTATGTTGTTAGAGAAGTCCTTTTCTTCAGTGAGCCTGAGAAATAATAGGGTAGTTGAGATTATTCCATGTGGTGTCAGTTGAAATTTGATTTGAGCAAGCTTGGCACTAATTCTGCACTCTCTTTATTGTCATATTTGCCCAATGGAATAGTATACTACTCCATTTGTCCCAATTTGTTTGGCACCATTTGACTAGACGCGGAGTTTAAGATATATAGTTTCTAAATGTCATTTACTTTTTTGTCTGGAGCCAGCCTTCAGATCTCTCCTACTTTAGTTTTAGAAGAATTCCCTTATAGGATTAATGTTATTGTAGCCAATTGAAGATGGAAAAAGCTCTACTTCCTAGATTTTAAATGGGTTCTTTGTTTTATTATTATCAGTCGTATTTTCCCTATCATGCTTCATCTAATCATCAAATTATATGTAAACATCAACATAGATTGCAGGTACTGACAAATTCATCAAAGTAATAGATTTTCTGCGCCGCCAACTTCATAGGGAGACATTGGTATGCCCTTTGTTTTGATTGAAATTCTAAAGTACAGAGGAAAGAATTGCTCTCAAAGTTTTGAAATTCTAAAGTACAGATACTGTACATTATAGTTGTGATTACTGATATAACCTTTCCTTTCTAGTTTGTGTATGTTAACAGTGCCTTCTCACCAAATCCAGATGAGTTGGTAATTGACCTGTACAATGTAAGTTTCCTGTACATGTAAGTTTTCATATAATTATTTCAAGATCAATGTTTTTTGATTAATTTCCTTTGGTGATCGTCATTTTACTTTCATTTGAAAATTTTGTTTTCTCCCTCCAGAACACTTATGTGATCCTTTTCTTCTCATAGCTTACAGAAAATTTTGGCGTATAACAACAACAACAATTATTATTATCATTATCATCATTATTATTATCATTATCATTATCATTATCATTATCATTATCATTATCATTATGACCATTTTGTGAGCTTCAAAAATTCAAACTCACATGACAACATGAATTTTTAAGTATTTTGTATGAACTAAAGTATGGACCAAGTATTTTGTATGAACTAAAGTATGGACCAAACATCTTCAACCACCACTCAATTTCTAGGCAGTCAAACAGCCCGATATTTCATTCTTTTAAATGCACTTAGATGCTGTATGCCTCGAGTTCTTTTTGCTATTGGAAGTCAAACATATGTTAGCAACTGAACGTCATACATGAGCTCTTGATGCTTTTCTGGGCGATCTCTAGAAGATTATATGTTTCTTTCTGAGTTTTTCCTAATTTTCCTCCCCTCTTTTCTCTCCCTGTTGGTGTCAAAATCTCTGTATTGGTAAAATTGGTTATTCACTGTTTGTTGAGCAGCTATCTGAACTTGATTAGCCTGTCAACTCGTGCATTTAGAGCTTATTATTGAACTTGATTAGCCTGTCACTGTTCTATTCTCTTGCATTGCAGAACTTCGGTTTTGATGGGAAGTTGGTGGTTAATTATGCATGCTCCATGGCGTGGGGCTGAGAACTCTTGGTTGTTCGCACTACATTGTTTCAAAGCTCCATACTTAGTAAATACATTTAGTAGTAGAATAGAACCCTGGCATCAACTATGAGTTAAATTGTTCTTCAGTAGATTGTTCAGTATTGAGTTACGATTTATAGAATGATGCTTGCCAATTCTGCTTCAGTAATTCTTTGATAGACTATTCTGTCTATACTCAGGCAGGAAACGGTTAGCGCTTTTGCTGTCCCTCTTTGTCCACCATCCCCTGAAGCGTAGAGTTGAATATCTGACATATTGGTGTGAAAACTTTAAGATCCCTTTCTGCTCCCACCATGGTGACAGTTTCTGTAAAGTTAGCAATCCTCTCTATTCATTTGTATCTAGAATTCTAGTTGTTACTAACTTGCATCTCTATTTAGGGGTTCGACTGCCCCTCCAGGTTTGCACCCTCCCCAGAAACGTTTTACATATTATCTGTGTCTTTTATGAAAACAAGCTACAGTTTATGATGGAGAGAATGCTTGAAACAAGGACCATATGTACTTCTGTTGTACTTGCTTATTGAGTTGAATGAACTGATTGTGCTCTTACTAGCTTCTGCGGAAATTAAGTGAGGCGAATCAGATGGTACTTTGGAGGGTGAAATATTGAAGGGTGATAGCAGAGAATACAACTTAATAATAGCAAGGAAGTCCAAAAGTCCGTTCGATCAATAAATGGCAGGGCAGCCCGGTGCACTAAGCTCCCGTTATGCGCGGAGTTCGGGGAAAGGTCGGACCACTAGGGTTTATTGACGCAACTTTACCCTATATTTTTGTAAGAGCTTGTTTTCACGGCTCGAACTAACTTAACCAATTTCCGCAAGAGGTTGTTTTCATCATATCTTGCATTTGAATGATTCCCTTGCTCAAGAATACCTGTAAATTGCTCCCTCATTGCTAGATAAAGCTACCAATGTACACCAATCAAACAAAGCTAAAATAATCAGGCCTAATAAATTTGAATAGCGTTTTAATTTGATATCCTTTTGGAATGCAGTGGCTATTACAATTGCTCTTTCTTCCTCGTTGAAAGAAATTTTCTGGTTAAGTGTACCCCTTAAAGATGAAAAAGAAAGTATTACACACTTGCTCTTTCAGCAAGCAGTCTAACTTCAAAATCTTAACATTTGCAAGGAAATAAATAAAAACACATCACTCCGTTATGATTTGCTACTATTTGTACTACTATTATTCGTATGTTTGTTCTTTTTTTTTAAAAAAAAATACAAGTTAGGGAGGGGAATTAATCCTCTGAATGGATGGATAAAAGGATTCATTTTGTCACATTGTAACTATTTTGAGATTGACACAATCGATTGAAAGAGAAGTATGTGAAATTACATTTAAATTGTAATATCTCAATAGATAGAGCATACTAGACTAATGTATGCAACTAATAAATCTTTTCCCTATTTTTGAGAATCTGGGGAAGAAAATAGGGATAATCACTTAGAATCTATTAGCATTCATTACACAGAGTGAATTTGGCAGTTCCTTGGTTGGAATGAAGAGCAGAACATTAGATTTAGGGGTGGCAAAACGGACGGAGCGGGTCGGATATGGGCGGGTAAAAAACGAGTAATGCAAAAAAACGAATAAATTACCCGACCCAACCCAACCCATATTTAATACGGACAAAAAAACGGGTTAACCGGCGGATAATGTGGATGTCCATATTATACATGACTTTTTGAATATACTTTTGGAGAATTTTTAATCTCCCAAATTTGAGTAACTCCCAATTTGAGGCTTTACAAATATATAAGTTAAACGCATTGGTTATCCATTTTCTAAGCGGATAATATGGTTCTTATCCATATTTGACCCGTTTTTAAAATGTTCATATCCAATCTATTTTTTAATGGATAATATGGATGAATAACTGATTTCTTTTAACCATTTTGCCACCACTAATTAGGTTCAATAATGAGGCACTAGTTGCCATATCTTTCACTGTTGACAGCCTTTGTTGAAGGGCAATTGCTGCAGTCCACAAATTCCTTTTCCAATAGCTTGCCATGCATTTTAGCAACTTGAAGGACATATACTAAGTTCTTTTATCTTGGGTTTTCTAGTTGTCATTCTGTCATCTTTTAGACTTATCCCTTTCTCACTTTCTCCAACCATGTGCCCTTAGGACCACTTAACTCAATGTACCCCTTGCCTTCTAAGCTGCAAGTTTCTGTGATGGTAATTCATTGGTAATTAGCATTTTATAATTTTTATTACAGTAATGGTGAAAAAAAAAAGAGTGAAAGCTGAACTCCTTTTCGACAGGCTTTAGTTGAAATCTGCATTAATCAACGACGACAACAACAAGTTCAGTGCAATCCCACATAGTGGATTTGAGGAGAGTAATGTGTACACATGCCTTACCTTTATCTCGTTGAGATATAGAGGTTATTTTCAATAGACCCTCGGCGCATTGATCATTATTTTTAACTTTGAATTAGTTTACAACAAGTATAGCAATAACGAGAATAGTCATGGAGGATACTGCAGATGTATTTAAAATGGTAGACACTTTGTGCCATTTTAGCTTATCAAGTTATGAGGAAATATTTTTGAAAAATTAAAACAAGAAAATATGAAGAGAATACTGAACTTACTCTAGTTTAAAGTGTTGGAACCAAAATACTTTAGAGATGAACACCATCATCTCTTACCCAATATATATCATATCAAATCATCGAGAATAAAACTAGATGCGGAAGCGTACCTGAATCTATGAAAACGAATGAAACTTGTTGTCTTGTTTTTAGCAGTCTTCCAAACCAACACGTAAGGCGTTCTCTTCTTTCCAACGATGGAATGCTAGAAAGAAAACTCTACATCTGATTTGGGGACCATTAACCCATTTAATAGGTGCACAAGTTTATGTATTTTTAATTTAGCCCATCATTAAACTAGAAATAACATTCGGGTATCTATACATAAGACCCCATACTTTGTAAGGTGTCCTTTTGGCCCTTTTAACTTTAAACCATAGTAGATCACTTTAATTTAGGCCAACCTTATAGTGATAGTAACCAACATATAAATATTCCTAATACAATATATGTGCAGGTCCATAAATTCTAACAATCTCCCACTTGGACTATACACACACACAAACACACACACACACACACACACACACACACATATATATACCTTTGTAATTTTATATCACCTTATGAGCTCAAAATATTTGCTATCACAATATGAAATACCTCAAAACAATCTCATCCATTGATCATGCCAATATTGGACCAGGGCGGCTTTTGTTACATTTATCGCAACTAAACCTTCCTTGATCATGAATACTAACATAACCAAATGACATAGATCAAGTATGGATGTGTAGCATGGAAATTATATGCAATGTGATCTAAGTATGCATATTTCAAACTGGTCCAACTGAAAAATAAGTCAAAGTGAAAAATAAATTGGATACTTTATTTTTGCAGAAATAACCTCAAATATCCTTAAACTGAAATTCATTACCTGAAACCTTAAACTGAAACCAAATCGTGTCCATAAAGAACATTTAAGAGGTTACAAACTCCTACTGAAACTAAATATTCTTAAATGACATGACACCCATAGAGCAATATGCTCATAAAAACCTTGGGTGGTAGCCCTTTAGTAAATGGATCCACAACCATGGAGTTTGTACCAATATGTTCTATAAACACCTAATCACTTTGAACTCTTTCTTTAACAACCATAAACTTTATGTCAACGTGCTTTGACTTTTTACCGAACTCCTGTCGTTACTGGAATACAAGACTACTAACTTATTGTCACAAAGTAACTCAAGTGTGCTTTCAACTTTAACCATAAACTTGCAGCCAATGACAAAATTCTGCAGTCATGTTCCATAATCAGATGCTACATAATATGTTATAAATTAACTACCATGGTGAAGAGAGCTATGAGTGTTTGTTTAACACTCTTCCTTATATAGCTCATCAACCAAGTATGTCATATTATATCAACATCTAGTGAAGTCGATATCCAAATACCTGATTATCTTTAACTTTTTCGACTTCCTTTATGTGAGCATAAAATATTTGTTCTCTGTAATTACCTTTTGAATCTTTAAGATGCTTTCAAAAGATAAGTTTATAAATTGTTTAAATATCTGCCCAACATCCCTAAATTAAATGAGATATTCAGACGCATACAAAGCCGATCATACCTCACACAATAAAAAAAATATATTACTCCCACTAAACTTGTGGTATACACAATAATTAACAAGATTTATCTCGAAACCAAATGAGGCAATAATTTGATGAAATTAGCAATACTATTAATGAGACACTTTCTTAAGTCCATAGATAATTTTCTTTATTGAAATTTATTCTTGAGATTGTAGAGTTTGTTCTTTGAGAACTACTTCTTGAAAAACGGGTTGAATGATATTGTCTTTGATCCGAATTTGCTTCTTGAATAATGTCAGGTATAGAAAGTTGTTCCTGAGCATTGACAATCACAACTAGAGGAATATCAATATGTTCCTCCTCAAAGACAAAGTCCTTAACTCTCTCTCCCCTCGCAAACTTAACATCCTCAAAGAATCTCATATTGTTGAAAAAAGTAGCCTTAGTAGTGAGATAAAAATTCTGAAAAATTGAGGGGATAGAAAATATTATTGGACAGAAGTCTCTTAATTCTCTTTTAGAGATATGATCTAATCTCTCATGCCATAAAGAAGCTGTCTATTGGATGATTAATTTACTCTTATTACAGTTATATTAACATGCAAGGTTCATTGAACGAAGCAATCATATCAAGTAAGTATGTATTATTGTAACCTGATAAAGAATCGGGACCAACCAATTTTGAATTATGAAAGAGACTATTTTTTTTTTATATATTTCCAAATAAATAAAAACAATCAAACTTGTCTAATATAGAAACAGAAATCAAATCCCATCAAAGAAATGGTGCAACATAAGTCTCGTTCAAATTTAAATAAAACCGGTTTGTAACAATAATCTAAAGGTTTCAATTGCTTCGAATTCCACCAACTTGCCATCACCATCGTAGATGTATCTTTCACCATCATCGGGCTTTCGATAGTTTAGGAAACCCTGCACAGACACAGTGATGTGAATTGTTATACCAGAATCTATCCACCATCTGTGTCTTAGTACCAAATTAAAATTAACCTTAAAACAAATAAAATTAAGGGGTGTACCTTTCTTTGCACGCCATGCATGATAGTTGGTACAATCCATATTCTTATGACCTTCAGCTTTACAAAAGAAACAACCATCTGCAGTTGGTTCCTGATGTTGTTTCTTTTGTGTTGCTATATCCGCAGCTTCCTTAGGGGTCGTTTGGTATGAGGTATAAGTATATATAGTGCTGGTATAAAATTTTAATACCACCTTAATACATTATTTGGTTAGCAAACCTGGTATAAGTTATCCCGGGATTAAAATTAGTACCGGGATAACTTATACCTTGTAGGGATGGGCAATTAGTGCCAGGATAACTTATACATTTTTCTTAGAAATTATGCAATTATCATTTTTAATACAACATACCAAACAGTGGATAAAAAATAATACCAGAATAACTAATCTCAGCATAACTAATCCCAGCATAACTTATCCCAACATAAGCCGTATTCATACCAAACGACCCCATATTCTTTCTCTTCTTGTCCTTAGGCACAACGGCCAAGTGAGCACTTTCTATCTTTTCATGCTTCAGTCTATCCTCTTCTTGAACACAGTGTGAGATGAGCTCATTTAGAGACCAAGTCTCTTTCAATTAGAGCTCACCTTAAACTGGCTAAACTATGGTGGAAGAGATATCAAAAGCAAATGCACTAGCAAGTCCTCAGAGTGGTCCAACTTA
Source organism: Nicotiana tomentosiformis (assembly GCF_000390325.3). Classification (NCBI taxonomy): domain Eukaryota; kingdom Viridiplantae; phylum Streptophyta; class Magnoliopsida; order Solanales; family Solanaceae; genus Nicotiana; species Nicotiana tomentosiformis. Next base: position 117,114,399 of record NC_090823.1, on the reverse strand, counting down.
AGTACTTTCAACTTAGAAGCAAAATGAGACATTTGCATAATGTACTCCCTGATGTTACAGTTACCTTGATACTTCATTGAAATCAGACTTGTCAAGAGTGTACCAATCTCATCCTTTTCACTCTTGACAAATACTTTTTCAATTTCAGTCATAAATTCCTTAGCCGTCTTAACCTTGTTGGACATAGTGCCCCTGAATATTTCTGGAATGGCTTTCTTCATGATCATCATTTACATGTGATTTGATCTCTCCCACCTTTCCATCTCTCTCTTTTCATTAGAGGTACTCTTATCTGTATGAGGTGGTGGAGAATCAACCCTTAACGCAAGGTTGAGATCCATGACTCCGAGAACTATGTTGAGATTCTCTTGTCATGACTTGAAGTTAGTGCCATTTAACATAGGAATTGAATTGATGTTGGCAGTTATATTTGCAGGAGTAATTTTAGCTGAATCAAAGAACAACAACTAACGTAATAAGCTCACATAATACATAAAATCAAAATCAAAATAAATTTGAATAAAGATAAACCCCATCTCAAGGTACTGAGCACTCCATTAATATTTCATCTTTGGACAAAATATTAACTTGTAAGTGGTATCTTGGTGTAGTAATCAAATGCTGATAATAAAGAACATGTCAAATAATAAATCTTCCTTTGGGCCGATTTATTATTCACACCTAAAACTAAATAATTATCACACATTTATTACCACAAGATGCATATATAATTTTGTTAAACATTGTACTTCCTTTGGGTCGATCAATATTTACATAGGTTATATATACACAACCTTTTATATTTCAAACAAATAGATCTCCACGAGAGAGGTCACTTTAGCGACATCAAGCTTTGATTTTATTTATCTCAAAATATATACAAACTTTTTCATATTCAACTTTAAATTCTCCAAAAACAGTGATATATACATCTTAAATTATGGTGGGCTCCAAAATGAATTAACCACAAAGAAGAACTGCCTGCACTTAAAAAACGATGAATCTAAAAAATTAATTCACCTGAATTAAAAATTCACTCAATGAGCTAAACTTTTCTAGCAGTAAGTATGCCACAAAACGGCTCTAAAACCCCAAACCCAAAATAACTGAATGGTAGCTCTCAATTAAATTTCATAAACTGTAAGTCCGCCAAAGAGAAACAGTGAAATCCTACTATACCTCAAAAAAGCCCTAAATAGGATGTTGTCATGCAGTTGACTTAGAGGCAAAAACCTTCACCTTCAAAATAAGTCACGAACACCGTTATGGCACCGCAATTCTAGTGTATTAACTTATTTGAATTCTTAAAGCATATCTCAATACAATAGATTATATAATCTAAAAATTGCTAAATGACAACAACTTCAAAAGCCGTATCGAAACCGTGAGTTAGAAAACCCACATCTGCCATCGCCACAAAATTTCATAGTTTATAATTCTTATTTATGATTTTAAATAAAATTGTGTGTATCTCAATGATTTAACTATGATACAGGCTCTGTAATACAATCTCCAAAAGTGAAGATTGAATCAAGAAACCTAAAGAGCAAAATTGGAAGAATTGCTCTTGAACAATCACTCGAAGAACTGGAAAGTATTGAGAGAGAGAGAGATAGAGAGAGAAATATTATTGATCAATACTAGTGAAAATCACGTGTACAATTGGGAGGATTTCAACTGATATAGGCGAGGGAATCTGGGGAGGAAAAGTTAGTTACAACTAACTCTAGGAATCCATGTGCCCCTCACGTGACTGTCTAACAGATTTAACTAACTCAGCTGCTACTGTTGTAACTGCAAATGCGAAAATGAAAGCTACAATGAAATGTAATCCCAATTACAAATGAATCATAACAACTACCCTCTCCTTCAAATAATTCTTGTCCTCAAGGATTGAAATGGGGAAATCGAAGTTGGAAGTCATGTAGATCCTCCCAAGTGTTGTCCTCTAGTCTTGTGTTGAGCCATTTGACAAGTATTTGAGTAGTTGCACGCCCATGTTTTGGAACTAGGTGTCTATCCAAAATAGCTTCAGGGGCCATCAAAACATAACCATGTTCAGTATGAACAATAGGTAGAACTGGTGAAACAAGGTGGTTACCAATCTTCTTCTTGAGCTGGGACATGTGGAAGGTAGGATGAATTTTTGAATGAGCTCGTAAGGCTAGTGTGTAGGCAACATCTCCAACTTTGTGAGTGATCTGGAATGACCCATGGAACTTAGCAGAAAGATTTTAAAAAGAGTGATCCTTCAAGGAAAGCTGCCTATAAAATTGTAATTTAACATATACCCAATCCCCAACTGCATAGGTTATGTTAGTTCTGCCTTTATCTGCATGAGCCTTCATTTTATTTTGAGCTTTGAGCAGGTGAGCCTTCATAGCTCTCAGAGTAGCCTCTCTTGCTTGTAAGCTTCTGTCCACAGCCTCTATCTGAGAGTCGAAGGGCATGTAAGGGAGTAGAGATGGAGGTGGCTGGCCATATACAATCTCATAAGGAGTCATTTTTGTGGCAGAGTGATAAGAGGTATTGTACCACCGTTCAGCCAGGGATAACCATTGAGGCCACTCCTTTGGTCTGTCAAATTTCATGCACCTGAGATAATACTCTAAACATCTATTGAGCACCTCTGTTTGGCCATCTGTTTGAGGATGGTAGTCAGTAGAAGTGAGCAGGTCAACCTTCTGAAGCTTGAACAATTCCTTCCAAAGCTTACTTGTAAAAACTACATCCATGTCTGACACTATGGATTTGGGCATGCCATGCAGCTTAAAGATGTTGTCCATAAAATCTTGGGCTACTTCTAAAGCTGCGTATGGGTGCCTTAAAGGAATGAAGTGTGCAGCCTTACTTAGCCTATCCACAACCACATAAATGACATCCTTGCCTCTAGATTTGGGTAGACCTTTAATGAAGTCTATAGAAATGTCCTGTTATACCTTTGATGGAAAGGGGAGGGGTTGCAACAAACTTAGATAAGCCACATTCTCATGTTTGCACCTATGACATGTGTCACATTCTCTGATGAAAACATAAACAATCTGCTTCATCTTCTTCCAAGAGAAATCTTGCTTATGCAAGGTGGCTGAAATCTTAAATGACCTCCAATAGAGCTACTATGATAGGAAGCTACCAATTTCTTCCTCAGTTGTTCATCAGCACCTACCATCATTTTGCCTTTCCTGCTCAAAATGCCATTCTGCCATTTGTAGTGAGCCTTAACAGGTGAACCAGACTGTAACTTAGCAATGAGATCTTTTAGTATAGGATCCACTTGCCAAGAACTTTTGACCTCATCCAACAACTCCACTTGATACCCAGAGATGCTATATAATTGAACTGAATCCTCTCTCCTAGAAATAGCATCAGCAACAGTATTCTCCTTGCCTTCTTATAAGATATGGTGTAATCATACCCTAGTAATTTGACCAACCACTTCTACTGACTAGGTGTTAGGTGCCTAATTCTCTGAATGGGGCGTGGCGCGGTTGTGGCAAGGATTGGGGCGTGATGGCCTTGCCATTGGCCTATGCGGGAGAAAAACAATCATGCGGGACAATGGGCGAGAAACATTATCAGGGGAACAAGTATTGGCCAAGGTCTTGGGACAGGCAAGACAAGCTTGGCAAAGGCTTGATGAGGCAGTGTGGACAAGTTGAGGCGACATGGCACGGCATGCACGCCAAAATAAAGGTGAGGGCGATTCGGATTGTGGTAGCGCCAAGTACAAGCTAAGCTAAATTAAAATGGTGCGAAATGATGGCAAAGGGTTTCAATAGCTAAGGCAAAGCTATGTGAGACAAAATACAAGCAATGGAATGGGTGAAACAAGTATTGACAAAGACAAGGCAGAAATACGTCTAAGGCAATGTGCGGGCGATAAGAGTGTCGGGCGTGTGCGGCAAAATCATGAGCAGCAGGTTGCGGACAAGGTATTGGCGCAGAGCAATGTCAAAATCAGCCAAGGCTGGGTGCAATGCCAGTCTTGGGCATGCAATAGCTGACCAAAAAAAGGGGCACATGCAGTATACTTGCCAAAAGTAGTGGGCCGTTGTATTTTTGTCATGATTTGTATTCATGTCTATTTAATGCTTGTATGTAATATCATTTCGTATGGAAAATAGCCTAAGTAGTTGGGGCTGTCAACTACAAGTTAGGACAGATTTAGCAAAGCTGTGTACAAGGCAGGTTTCAGTGGAAGGTGGGACCGGTGCTCCACCAAAGAGCTAAGTGCTCCACAAAATAGGGCCAAGTGCTCCACAATACATGCTGATGAGGGCCATTTCGTGGGTAATGCCCCATTAAGTGGTTAAGTGCTGATTTAGTGCTTGAAGTGGGACAAGCACTAGAATGAATTGCCCCTTTGTAAGTTGCCCCTTGAAATCTGCCAATGGCAGCACCTATACTTATAAATAGGTGGGAATTTCGTGTGGAATTCAAGAAGAGAGAAGCAAGAAGAGGGTCTTCAAAGAAGAAGAGTGTCTTCAAAAGGAAGTTCAGTTGTGAGACTTCCAAGTGGGAAACAAGAGAGAAACGTGAGGGTTTCTAAGTGTTTCAAAAGGGGGCTAAGGCTGGGCATTGGGAAGGTTTTAGTGTGCAAGATCGACTTGTGATCTTGGCTAGTCGAAGTGGGCTATGAACGACTTGTGTTCATAGTAAAGTGAGGGTTCCTTTGTATATTTTGAAATTAATACAAAGGTTGGGATTTTTTCGTACTTGATTTTGTTCTCTTTATGTTGCTGCCGAATTTTATTTAAGGCCGAACTTGTTGAAAAGTTGGCTAAGTGGTGGAAAAGGCTGAGTAACTTGAGTGTCAGATTGCTGCCGCGCAGTGTCATTTTGCAAAAATATTTAACCCTGTGACACTAGGGGTGGTGATTCTCTGCTCCAATAGGTACTTAAGACTGTGATGATCAATATTGATAGTAAAGGGTCTACCTAGCAAGTAGGGTCTCCATTTCCGCACTGAGCTCACCAATGCCAGTAGTTCTCTCTCATAGACAGATAGGGCTTTATTCTTAGCAGATAACCCCTTACTGTACAAGGCTATAGGTATTCTTTCTTGTGCTAATATTGCTCCTATACCATCTCCTAAAGCATCATTTTCAACTACAAATTCTTTAGTATAGTCTGATAGTGCCAAAACAGGAGCTGAAGTAATAAGTTCCTTCAGCTTTTCAACAGCTTGGGTAGCAGCATCATTCCAAATGAAATTTCCCTTTTTGAGCAGATCAGTAAGTGGCCTGGCAATGGTGCCATACCCTTTCATAAACCTTCTGTAGTAGCCAGTTAGACTAAAGAAACCTCTCAATGCTTTGATGGTCTTAGGCATGGGCCAAGTGAGTATTGTACTCACCTTGTCTGGATCCATAGCAACATCAACTACAGAGATTAAGTGACCTAAATAGTCAACTTGAATTTCACCAAATGCACACTTGCTTTTCTTAGCAAACAGTGTGTGAGATCTCAGAACCTCAAAAGCCAACTTCTAATGTTGTAGATGATCTTTCCAGGAGGCATTGTAAATTAGAATATCATCAAAGAATACAAGAATGAGTTTCATGAGGTAAGGCTGAAAGATTTTGTTCATCAAACTCTGAAAAGTAGACGGGGCATTGGTAAGGTCAAATGGCATAACTAAGAACTCAAAATGGCCATGATGAGTTCTGAAAGCAGTTTTAGGAATATCATCCTCAAACATCCAGATTTGATGGTACCCTGACCTAAGATCCAACTTAGAAAAGAACTTGGCACCATGTAACTCATCGAGTAGTTCTTCAATAACTGAAATTGGAAACTTGTCCTTAACAGTATGGCTGTTAAGTTCCCTGTAATCTACACACATCCTCCGACTTTTATTCTTTTTTTTACCATGACAATTGGTGAAGAATAGGGACTGGTACTGTCCCTAATTACACCAGCAGTCATCATCTCATCAACCATCTTTTCAATTTTTTTTTTTGAATGTTGGGATATCTATATGGCCTGATATTGATAGGAGATGTGCCCTCTTTCAATACTATTCTGTGGTCATGATCCCTGTGTAGAGGTAACCCTGTAGGAACCTTAAACAGATCACTGTACTCCTCTAGTACCTCCTGAAACCTTGTTTTGTCTTCCTTTACAGATCAGTGTCCTTATAAGCCTCATAGGCATGGTTCAGAGTCAGGATCTGTTGTGAACATACAGACAGACATCATGGGCAATTCAGCTGGTTTGGCTAAGAGCTTATGCATGTGCCTTTGCTCTACCAATTTCAAAGCTTGTGGTTGAATGCCTCTCAAGGACACCTTCTGGCCTTTATGTTTAAACTCCATTCTCAAATTCTGGAAATTCCAAAGAATATCTCCTAGAGTAGTGAGCCATTGTATGCCCAGGACCATGTTACACCCTCCTAAAGGAAGTGTTAACATGTCAGATAGGAATTGCACTCCTTTCATCTTCCACTCAAAACCCTTGCACATGGACCCACTGTACATCTTGTTACCATCTACTACTGACACAAAGACAGGCTGTATTTGAGTCAAGTAACACCCCATCCTCTTGGATATCTTAAGATCTATAAAATTATGTGTGATGCATGTGTCAATGAGGATCTTAACAGCTTTACCCTTCACAGATCCTGCGACCCTCATAGTCTTGAATACTGTCTTGTAGTTATATATACCAGTGATAGCATGCACTGATACATAAGCTAAGACATCTCCCTCAGAATCTACATGGCCTTCTACTCCCTCCAAGCACAAGAATTCAGAAGGATTGAATCTTATGTCTACTTTCTCATCCCTTACTTCTTCTATTGGTTCCTCTACTTCAATGGAGAACAACTGCCTCTTCTTGGAACACACATGTCCAGGTGTATACTTCTCATCACAATGGAAACAAAGGCCCTTAGCTTTTCTCTTCCATTACTGCAGGACTCAAGAATTCAGGATTTTTATATATGGTTTTGCTGGTTCCAGCTTAAGAGCTCTGGGGTCTTTGGAAGTTTTGGTTGGTTTTAGGATAGAGAGGATAGGTTTGGTTACTACTATGAGGGTTATTTGGAAGTCTTTGAACAAGTCTAGGCTGTGAAAGAATTGGAGTAGTTCTCAGAGTTTCTTTTCTGAATGAGTAGTGTTTCTTCTTGGATTCTTGCAAGGCTGATGTCTTTTTGTAAGGATCTAAGAGCAAACATTTTCACTTGTAGTCCAATTTCTCTTTTAAGACCTCTCAAAAAACAGCTAACACTTCACTTAACTCTACTCGAGTTAGCAATTCATCAAACACATCTATGTAATCCTGCACAGTGATGGTCTGTTTCAGGTCTTTCAAATCCCCCATTGGATCATCAAAAAGTTCAGATCCAAACCTAGAATATAGACTACTCACATATTCCCCCCAACTAGGCAATTCTCTAGTAATTTTAGTTTTCATATAAACTTGATGGCATTGAAGAGCCTTACCTTCGAGCTGGCAGGAAGCCATTTTAACTCTTGAGGTTGCTGGAGTTTCAGTCACTTCAAAGTGTTGATCACATTGATATAGCCAATCGCGCAAGCCTACTCCATCAAACTTAGGAAATTCCAGTTGATGACCTCTGATAGGCAGCTGATAACCTTCATCTCGTCGAGCCCTAGCAACTTCAGGGGCAACTTCTTCATCTTCAACCCCTCTTGCTCCCGGTCTATTAGGATTTCATCTATTGGCCTTTGATTATCAACAGTCGTTAGTAAGATCCTTCTAAATTTCTCCATAGATGCCGCCAACTTCTCATCTACAATCTTCCTCAATTCCTCCATATTACCACTAATACCATCGAAGGATCTACGAAGCCCATCGAGATCTCTGTGTAACTCCTGAATTCTCTTATTATGCTCACCCATTTCCCCTCACAGATCCAAGGAAAGGAAAGTTCTGATACGAATGATACAATCTCCAAAAGTGAAGATTGAATCGAAAGACCTAAAGAGCAAAATGGAAGAACTGCTCTTGAATAATCACTCGAAGAACTGGAAAGTATTGAGAGAGAGATAGAGAGATAAATATTATTGATCAATAGCAGTGAAAATCACGTGTACAATTAGGGAGGATTCAAACTAATATAGGCGAGGGAATCTAGGGAGGGAAAGTTAGTTACAACTAACTCTAGGAATCCATGTGCCCCTTACGTGATTGTCTAACAGATTTTACTAACTCAGTTGCTTCTGCTTTAACGGCAAATTCGAAAATGAAAGCTACAATGAAATGTAATCCCAATTACAAATAAATCATAACACTCTGATACCAATTGTTGGAATCAAAATACTTTAGAGATGAACACCATCATCTCTTACCCAAGGCCTATCATGTCAAATCATCGAGAATAAAAACTTGATGCGGAAGCGTACCTGAATCCATGTGAACGAATGAAACTTGTCGCCTTGTGGTTAGCGGTCTTCCAAACCAACACGTAAGTCGTTCTCTTCTTTCCAATGATGGGATAATAGAAAGAAAATCCTACGTCTGATTTGGGGACCATAACCCATTTAATAGGTGTACAAGTTTATGTATTTCTAATTTAGCCATCATTAAACTAGAAATAACATCCGGGTATCTACACATAAGACCTCATACTTTATAAGGTATCCTTTTGGCTCTTTTAACTTTAAACCATAGTAGATCACTTTAATTTAGGTCAACCTTATAGTGATAGTAACCAACACACAATTATTCTTAATACAATATATGTGCAAGTCCATAAATTCTAACAATCTCCCACTTGGACTACACATATATATGTATATATACCTTTGTAATTGTATATCACCTTATGAGCTCAAAATATTTGCTATCACAATCTGAAATACCTCAAAACAATCTTGTCCATTAATCATGCCAATATTGGACCAAGGCGGCTTTTGTTACATTTATCGCAACTAAACCTTCCTTGATCACAAATACTAACATAACCAAATGACACTAATCAAGTATGGATGTGTAGCATGAAAATTACATGCAATGTGATCTAAGCATGCCTATTTTCAACTTGTCCAACTGAAAAACAAGTCAGAGTGAAAAATAAACATGTACGTGTTATTATCATTTAGAGCTTGCTTTATTAGCTTCACATAACACTTGATTATTTTGATTCTAACACATATTGCACGGAATAAATATAGCTTTATCAATCCACCAAGACATGATTCTATTTTAGTATTCAACTGCTGTCAAAAATAGAAACCAAGATATCCCAATACAATACCTCCGCAGATCAATAAATGTATCTTGTTCTATCTGTTTTGTGGTCTATTCACCTTTTCAACAGACAACTTTCATGAAAGGCCATATCACGCAATTAGTGGTTATCGTTTCCTATCTAAAATCAAGTAGCACCTTCCTCTGTAATGTCCAAAAATTTCACTCACTCACTCACTTAAAAATGGCAGCCCGGTGCACCAAACTCCCGCTATGCGAAGGGTCTAGAAAAGGGCCGGACCACAAGGGTCTATTGTGCGCAGCCTTACCCTGCATTTCTGCAAGAGGCTGTTTCCACAGCTCGAACCCGTGACCTCCTAGAGGTTACATGTCAGCAACTTTACCAGTTACACCAAAGCTCCCTTTCAGTCAGTCATTCACTCACTTGACTCCCTATATATACATTATTCCAAGAAGTTTTGATAACAAATTTTCACATACAACTCATTCCTAGCTAGTGAAAATGTTCAAACTCCTCTTTCTTTTTGCTCTCCTGATATCAAGCAGCAATGCTGCTGTACAAGATTTCTGTGTAGCAGACCTAAAAGGACCAGAATCCCCTGCAGGCTATTCTTGCAAAACTGCTACAAAAGTCACAGTAAACGATTTCGTTTTCTCTGGCCTAAGTGCAGCAGGAAACACATCAAATATAATCAAAGCATCAGTAACACCAGCATTTGCAGCTCAATTCCCCGGCTTAAATGGTCTCGGTCTCTCTGCAGCACGTCTCGACTTAGCCTCTGGTGGTGTAGTCCCATTTCACACTCACCCTGGTGCTTCTGAAGTCTTGCTCGTCGTCCAGGGATCGATTACTGCGGCTTTTGTTTCCTCAGCAAACACTGTTTACTTAAAGACACTAAAGAAAGGTGAACTTATGGTATTTCCACAAGGTTTGTTGCATTTTCAAGTGAATGCAGCTGGTTATACTTCTGTAGCTTATGTGTTCTTTAGCAGCTCCAGTCCTGGCCTTCAGATAACCGATTTCGCGTTGTTTGCCAACGATTTGTCTACTAAGTTGGTTGAGGCTACAACATTTCTTGACGAAGCTCAAATCAAGAAACTCAAGGGTGTTCTTGGAGGCACTGGCTAACAATGTGCTAGCATGTAATGTGTTTGTTTCTTTTTATTCAAAGTTGTTATTTTTGTTTCTTTGTTTTGGAAATTCTTGGCAACTACTTTGCTATTGTCTTTTGATGATTCTTTCTGTCAATGCCATGTTATTGCGAGCTTAATTAGTTCTTTAACTTTTTCAGCTATGGAATTTAACTTTAGTAATGGCTGTCTAATTAAGTCATAGGAGTACTATGTATGTCCATCAGTAGTAGAAAGTGTTGTTCTTTCTAGTTTCCTTAAGTAAGGATTCTATGCATATTTCATGAAATAATTAAGTTATGTGCACCTCACAACATAAAAGGTATTTATACAATCAAGTAGGGAGGCAATTTAAGCCCAAACGCATTCAGCGCCGCCTAACCCGCCCAAGGTTAGGCTGCTCATTGACCAGCCCATTATTGAAAGGTGAAATTAAAAAATAGTCAGATTTACATGTGGTAATTAAAAAATAGCTACAGTTTTAAAAGTATTCGAAATTTAGCCACTTTTCATGTAAAGATAAATCTGAACGAAAACACTGTCAAAATCCGAAAAATATTCTAGCATAATATACTGAAGTTCAATTTTTTTACATGTGAACTTCCAGCATAATATACTGGAGTTCCAGTACATTATGCTGGAACTCCATCATAATATACTGGAGTTCTAGCATAATATACTGGTCCAGCATAATATGCTGGAAGTTCATAAACATGTGCTCCAATCTCCAGTATATTATACTGGAACTTTCCGTGTGCTGGAGTTCCAGCATAAAATGCTGGAAGTTTATACACAGGTGCACCAATCTCCAGTATATTAGGCTGGAACTTTTCGTGTTGTAGAAAAATATTAGCTATTTTTCAATGACTTTGCAAACGCTAGCTATTTTTCAATTACCAGTCCGAAAACTGGCTAGCCCGTGCTATTTTTACATTGTTGAACCCAGCCCATCTTGACCCAACTCATGTGAGCCCATCTAAAGTTGGACTGATTTTTAACCCAAATTGATCCATAAGCAACTTTGCTAAAATATCTTTAAAATAATTCTTTTTTGTTTAATATGTTATATATGACCATAAGAAAGAAAAAAAATATCTTATTTGGTTATTAAAAAATTATAAGAAAACACATAAATAATTAAAGCTTGGTAAGAGTTGGGTGGATTGGGCTATGACCATAATTTTAGTCCATCTTGATCCAGCCCATTTTAGTTTTTGGACGGGTCTTTATTGACTAAGCTCCTTTTAACCCGTCCAAATCAGTCCAACCCTACCATTTGACACTTCTGCAATATTCAAGTCCTATATAAAAATAATTACAATTAAATCTTTATAAATATAACTAACATTCTATCATATGTTAAATCTATACTCATAGTGTAAAAAATCCTCACATAAGTCTAAACAATCGCATGATTATTTATGCGTTTGGTTGAATTGACATCTTTGCTATAATGGACGAAAGCAAGAGAAAATTAAACAGGAAATTTCCTTCCCTTTGTTCGGTTTATGGAGGAGAGCAACTAGAAGTGATGTAGCAGAAGCTAACAAATCATAGAGGGAATTCAAGAACTTGTCTTTAAACGTTGAGAATTAGATAAATTATAGGACAAAGATAATTGCATTTCAGCAATAATTAAGCATTAAACTACAACGATTATTTATACAAACAAATATTACTTCGTACTATAAGCTCTTTGTCCCGTAAAAATACTCTTTACGAGGCAGCTCAAAAAATGATTAAAATTCCGTGTGAAAATTAAACATATAATGACAAGATTGTAATGTACTAGTCAAATTTCGTTTTTTGACAGTTTTGTTTGCCTGTTATAGCAATTGTAGTTGTTACACACCTAGAACTGCATTTTGTTGTAGCAGTGGTACATTGAAGTTAAGCTCTCTTCCAATACCAGCTAAACTGAAAAATTTATATATGGGAAACAATGCAGGATCCAAGCATTTCCGAACGTATATTAGAACATATAATAATCTGTTTGATTTTACATCACTTGGTGTCAGTTATGATAAAGATTTAGCCAAGAGAAACCGTAGTATCTATACGTTCAGAGTTCAAGGACAGATGTATCATTTGATAGATGATTTGTATCCCAGAGAAAAAAGACTAAGAAATTTGCAACTATACTTTTATGATAATGCAAATGAGCTTGGAAATAGAATGGCCTGTTCAGACAAATTAAATGCATCAACATTGAAAGAATTGATGGACATACTAAAGGATAATCCGTACTCAATATTTCTACGATCCTTGGCAGACACTTGCAAAACTTTCATATAGCACTGAAAAGTGATGCTGGATTGGATCAACGTTTATATAATTTACCTACTACTGCTGAAATTGCAGCAATATGGGTTGATGAAAATGATGGTTCTCCTACTCATGCACCGCACCTTCAAATTTATACTCACAGTGACAGGACACAAAGAGTAAACTACTATTTTGGATGCTATGACCCTTTACAGTACCCGTTGTTATTTTCATATGGTCAAGGGGGGTGGCATTGTGGTATTAAAAAGTTCCCCAAAGCAAAATATATTCGTAGAAGTAGTACTCTGGTTGAATTTGAACAATTGCCGAATATAAAAAATTTCACATATGTTGATGGATATCTTGATATGGAAGCTCAAAATCTGCAAAAAGAAAAACACAAAAGAGATGCAGTTCCAGTTCGCGAATACTACTGTTACAAACTTCAGATGAGAAATGATGATGAAGATAAAATTTTGCATACAGGAAGATTACTCCAGCAGTATTCAGTTGATGAATATATAAAATTAGAGACACAAAGATTAGACTTTGTTTCATTCAATCAAGATTTATTCAGAATGGGTATACTGCAAGGACTTCTTGATATTCTAAGACTTGGTGAACGAGATGCTTCTAATGTTGGAAAACAAAATTTTTTGCCAAATTGTTTTATAGGAGGTCCTAGAGATATGCGTCAGCGTTATATGGATGCTATTGCATTAGTGCAACATTTCAGAAAACCTGATTTGTTTATAACTATGACATGTAGCCCATCTTGGACTGAAATAAAAGAACATCTGTGGTCAACTGACAAGGCACAAGATAGACCTGATTTGATTACTCGAGTGTTCAGGGCTAAAATAGAAGAACTGAAGACGGATATATTAAAACGAAATATCTTTGGAAAAGTTGTTTCTTTTATGTACAGTGTGGAGTTTCAGAAATGAGGTTTACCCCATGCTCATTTTCTTATTATACTAGGTAATTAGCACAAATTGTGATAGCGGATGCGCAGGATGATATTATTAGAGCAGAATTACCAGATGATAAGATAGAATCAGATTTGCGTAAGCTTGTCATTAAACATATGATGCACGGTCCTTGCGATAGTTTAGACCCAACAAATTCTTGTATGAAAAAAAGGGTTATTGCAAGTTCAAATATCCAAAAATATTTGTCGATCAGACAATAAAAGGAAACGATTCTTATCAAGTGTATAGAAGACGAAATACAGGGAAAGTTGTGAAAGTAAGAGAACAATATTTAGATAACTCCTAGGTTGTTCCGTACAATCCATATTTACTTGGGAAATTCAATTGTCATATAAATGTTGAAGTTTGCTCTGACATCAAAGTCATGAAATATCTCTACAAATACATTTATAAAGGACATGATAAGATTGCATTATGTGTACAAAATAATAATACAAACACAGAAATAGATGAGACAAAAGAATATCGATATGCTAGATGGGTATACCTCCAGAAGTTGTTTGGCGTTTCTTTGGTTTTCCAATAAGTGAAATGCGTTTATCGTCTTCAACTACATCTTGAAGGTCAACAATTTATTTCTTTTAAGAGCAATGTGGATATACATACAATTGTGAATAATCCGATCATTCAAAAAACAATGTTAACATAATTCTTCTCCAAACACTGTTAGACAAGAGTGAGTTGCTCTAGTGGTAAGCACTCTCCACTTCCAATCAAGAGGTTGTGAGTTCGAGTCACCCCAAGAGCAAGGTGGGGAGTTCTTGGAGGGAGGGAGCCGAGGGTCTATCGAAAACAGCCTCTAACCCAGAGTATAGGTAAGGTCTGCGTACACACTACCCTCCACAAACCACACTAGTAAGATTGTTATTGTTGTTGTTGTTGAATGAAACTAATGAAGATGCTAAAGAGCTCAATTTACTATATAAAGAATTTCCTAAATACTTTTTGTGGTCCTCCAGTGACAAATTTTGGGCATGTAGATAAAAACGTTGTGTTGTTGGCCGCATTGTGACATATCATCTAATAGAAGGAGAACGATATTATCTTTGATTACTACTAATGCATGTATGAGGACCGACATCATATAAGGATCTTTTGACAGTGAATGGAGAGCCTTGTAGTACTTTCATAGAGTCCATAGAGAAAAGAGGATTGTTACACTGTGATAATAGTTTGATAGAGTGTATGTATGAAGCCGCAAGTTACCAAATGCCATATAGTTTAAGGCATTTATTTGCTATATTATTGGTATGTTGCAACCCTGCCAACCCCAGAAAATTATGGGAGCAATTTGAAGAATCAATGATCGAAGACTACAAAGTGTTACAAATTACTAACAGAAGAGAAATTCGATATCAAGCTTTGAATCATATCAATGATATTTTACATTCTATGGATCATGATATAAATGAATATGAACTCATTCCAGAAACTATTAGGCCTTCTACGGCAGCAAAAGAAGCAAAAGAGATACATTTTGAAAGATCTATTATTGTTAGTGAAGACGACATTAGCAAAGAAAGCTCACTTGCAAGGTTAATCCGAGATGCAAAATTGATTGTGTGGGATAAGGTATCTATGGCCAAAAAAAGAATGTTAGAAGTTTTTGATCTACTGTTATAAGATCTGATGAATACAAATGCATTATTTGGTGGAAAAGTTATAGTTTTAGGAGGTGATTTCAGACAAACTCTTCCTATTGTGCGATACGAAAAAAAGAAGAAGATTTCATTGGCGAAAGTTTGTTATATTCTAGCATTACTTGAAAAATTAAAGTTATATGAGAATATGAGAGCTAAAACAGATCCTGCATTTTGTGATTATTTGCTAAGAATTGGAACTGGACAAGAACGAGTCAATTCAGCGGACAAGATTGAAATTCCAGATTCTTTGATTATTCCTTATACAACCGAAAGAGAATATCTTGATAAATTATTCACAGCGACATTCAAATTTGGATTCGTTATATTCTAATTCATCCTGTGTAGATTTCCGTGTGATCTTGACAACAACAAATATTTTCGTTGATGAAATTAATGACAAGCTTATTGATCGATTCGCAGGAAAATAAAAAATATTTATTTCCACCGATGAGGTTATTGAATTTAACAATCAAACACAAGAAGATCCACTACACACTTTAAATCCTCCTAGTTTGCCTCCTTACAAATTATGTTTAAAAGAGAATTGTCCAATTATATTATTACGAATTCTAAATCCATGTGAAGGTTTATGTAATGGCACGCGATTGACCTGTTGTGATTTTAAAAGTCATGCTATTAGCTCTAAGATCACATTAGGTGATTTCAAGAATTAAGAATATGCATGTGTTTATCCCAAGAATACCATTACTATCATCACAAGATGAGAAAACGTCTGTTCAGCTCAAAAGAACGCAATTTCCTGTTAGATTATGCTTACTATAAACAAAAGAACAAGGTCAAACTTTAGATTTTATTGGAATTTATTTGCGGGAACCTGTATTTTCACACGGTCAGCTTTACGTTGCCTTATCAAGAGCAAAGAGTTCAAATTATGTGAAATTTTTGATCCGACCATCTACACCAACTAGCCATGACGATCATTCTACCTTAATATCGTTTACGATCAAATCATTAAGAAAGCAGGCGACTGATGTCTTAGACATACGATTCTTCCGGAGGTCCTTTGCTCTTTCCCTCTCTTATTATCCCGTGTACACATTTTTCTGATATTTTCTTACATTCTCTACTTTGCGTCTTCAATCCGTTAATGCTTTAATCTTAATTTTCGTCTATTTAAACTCTATCAAAGTGCAATAAGACTTGATTCCAACAGGTCCTTATCAGGCAATTCTCATCCTCACCAGCGTCTGTACTATTTATGTGCGAAAATTTTGATGAAATAAGCTTTTTGGAATTTAACAACTGAAAGGTTTTCACCTTAGTTCAGGAAATGATTTTGTAAGACAAACAGAACATAGAGTACTTATTTCCCTGGAATTTTACTATGACCACCAGTAGATAGCACTCTTGATGTCTTATTAAATCTTATTTTCTTCCCTCTGACTGTGTAAAACATATAGATTATATAAAGCAGCTAGGCGAGGACTGCAAACTAAAGCTGGAAAAAGATTTTAAAAAATCAACATATCTTTGTGATGTTGCTGACCACAACTCAGGTGAATTAGTAGTCAGATAACAATTTCAATGCTGAACTTGGATCACGAACTCCTTATTGGAACTGCACTTTTCTTTATGAATACTGAGAACAAAAGCCTTATCAACGTTAGCTATTCTTCTTGAATTACTAATATGCAGAAGCCTTCGGTTGAATCGATTGTGAATAATTTAGCATACGGTGGACAGGTAGTTGCTCAGACCTTCTATAGTGTAAATTAGCTAATCATTCTTCTGTGTGCATCAATTTGACTTGCCATACCTGCTTGATGCTTGTCATTGTGCATTGCTCAGTTTGCCAACTTCTATTTGGCTTTTCCAGTACCTAGGCTTTGTGTATCATTAGTTGGTGTCATAGTGTTTGAACTTTTAAGTAATCCAAAACTAAGTTGTATGGTTTAACTATTCCAACTGTAATACCATTTGATGATCTTCTTAAGGAAAAATAAATTTATGATCTGAGATATCTTAGAATGTAATGACAACTATTTTGCATCCTTTACTGGGTATAGGTAACATGTTTGTTGTGATAACACCAATCCAAAGTAGTGGAAGAGGGGTTAGGCCGGGGAGCAGGTGAGGTAACTTTGTGATTCTAGAAGATGTTGCCTTATAGGCATCTAATTCATATGCTTGACTATTATCTGTATTGCTGATAATTTGATTGGTCATGAGATGTGTTAGGAAAACATGAATGGCCACAGACTATACATAAAGACTTTTTGATTCCCATAGGGAATCACCACTTGCAAAGACAAACATATTAGGTATATTGGGAAATATAATCTTTTTTGCCTATTGAGTATGATACAAAAATCTGATTCTTCTTTTCAATGTCGATAAAAAAAAGTCACTTCTGCACGTTTATCAGCGGCAAGAGATTATGTTTTCTATTTTACACAATCAACACCTTTGAAAACAACTAATGGGTTTTATTTTACTCTATCAAGACCCTGTTATTCGTCCATTGGTCGAGCAATATTCTCAAAGCTTGCAGCAATTACTTCCTGAAATTTTTGTTTGGATTTACTGTACGAATAATAACCGTGTACGTATTCAGCTACATGTTTAACCTGCATTTTTAGAGTTGCTTAGTTATGTATATATAATTATTTTCTCTATGTGTTGCTGAAGTTGGACTGACTCAATGAATTGCTTGAGCACGAGTCCTTATCTGGACAAGAAATGAAAAGTATTTTGAATTTTCTTTTCATAGTAACTAGCTTGTGCCAAACTATTTTGTATAAACAAGCTATTTACAGGGCTGCATAGAATATTATTGGAGAGCAAATTTCCAAGTATAAAATTAACCCTGTTGAATTTGAAACATCGAATTGGGTTCTTTACCTACTTTGCTCTGCTTTTATTTTCAGATAGTGTTCCGAAATTAAACTGTGGCAATTTTCGTTGTCATTCATCTTTGATTTTGGTTTTCTCCTAGACTCCTTTATGCTCGACAAAATATTTTAAAGAATCAAGCTTCCATCCAAAAGGTGTTTGAACTTTTCTTACTTTAAATCATTGTTGTTAATAAGAAAAACATTAGGTCATAACAATTTTAAACCCTCTTCTAAGCGTTCTTTCATTCCTTGGATTGTCACTATACCCTTATGTACACAAGAATACAGGAAAAAGCTATGAAAGAGTATTTTGGTTTGTGATCAGCTAAAAGATGTTTGTTAGAATATTATCATTAGTTGGTCATATACAAAGTTACTACATTGTAATACTCCAATATTGCAAAAGAAGGAAACTTGGGACATCGGCAATTTAGTATGTTTACTTGAGACTACAGCAAGATAATGGCTGTCAAACGGGCCGGGCTAGCCCGGTTTGGGATTGGCCGTTTTAGACCGGCCCGGTAGTAAGGGGCCTGGCAGGGTTGGGACGGTGACAAGACTGTGCCGGGTAGTTTTTTGGTACCGGTTAATCGGATCGGTATGACCCGTTATGGTCAAGTCACATGGGAATCGATTAACCAGTCCGGCCCGGTTCAATGGCTATTTTTTTATTTTTTTATAATTACGATTGTTATATAAAATTTAGAAAAATAATTTAATTAAGCCCGGCCCGGCCCATTAGACCTGGAACCGTTCCGGTTAAATTTTGCACCGGGGAAGCCCGGAACCGGTAAACCTGGTAAAAAATAACCGGAACCGGCCAGTTCCCTTTTCCTCTACCCCTAACCGGCCCAGCCAGTTCCCTTTTCCTCTACCCCTAACCGGCCCGGCCCCTTGACACCTACTGAACCTCTTTAAATGAAGAATGTGATTTTTTGCTTCACCTCATCACAAGGATTCAGATCAGTCAACGGTTCCGGTATGTGCAAGTATAAAAAAAATCAATTTTGTAATTCTAATCTAAACATTGATAAAACTCAAAAGCAGATATCACTCCTTTTTTACTTAGGTACTGCTGTTTTACAAGTGTTTAATAGTAAAATCATTTGTACAATATCAAAATTATTTCCTGCAAATACCTTCTACACAAACAGACTGAGCAATACTATGCATGTTTTATCCTTTTTGCTTCTTCTAAATTATCAACATGATGTTTAAAATTATGTCTCTTAATTATTTACAGGTATGTATCAGCAGATGCTACTGGAAAGCAACACGTTTTTGGGTAACATATGAATGAATAAGAAATAAAAGGATTAGAAAGAGTAACATTTTTGTAATGGGTTAATTTCAATGGTCATCCAACTTATCATTTATTTTACAAAAGTCACTTATCTATTTTTCATCACTTAAAAGTCACTCAACTTTACTTTTGTAACTTAAAAGTCATTCTAGTTCAAAACTTATAAAATATCCTATAAAAATATGGTATGATATTAAATTTAATTAAAAAATTTAATTATAGTGCCACATAAGCTTAGATGGATCATACCCGGACTAGCACTTTTCCTTCTTTAATTGTTCTCTTCTTTTCCTTCTAATGTTCAAAATATTAACCACAAAATCAAAGTGTTAGTCCGGTTAATTGTTCAAATATTAATAACTCATTTTGGTTATAGGTCAAATCGGGTTAAGGAAGAAATGAGTCTAACTTAGATATGGTCTATTTAAGCTTAAGTAGCATTATTGTTAGATTTTTTAATTAAATGTAATGTCATGTCATATTTTTTATTGGATATTTTATAAGTTTTGAACTAGAATGACTTTTAAGTTACAAAAGTAAAGTTGAATGACTTTTAAGTGATGAAAAATAAATAAGTAACTTTTGTGAAATAAATGATAAGTTGGAAGTGAAAATAACTTTTTTGTAATAGCTCTGTATTTCTATTTCTACACAAATTTATTTCTTGCTGATAACGGTATAACTTTATTGACGTTCTACGCCCCCACTAGTAAGTTATATACACCCGAATAAATAAGTATTGACCTTTGAACAGATTGTGAAGCTCCTAATTAAGATACTGCCAAAGTTATCAATCTCTGTGGTGGAGTCTATGCCTATCATTTTAAACACGTGGTGTTCCTCTCTGTCCTTTCTTTTTCTTCATTAGATTTTTCAGAAATCTTTCTATTATTTTATAACAATGATTGGTGGTCCTAAAATTGTATGATATAGAGACTTGGCAAGTAGTAATAATTTTGTTATCTAATTATTTCGAATTCATTTGGAAAAGTAGATAATTAAAGAAAGGAAAGCAAGAGGGGAACCCTATATAAGACTGGAACCTACAACTTTCATTAGTGGTGGGTATCGGTAGTTTCGGTTCGGTTATGAATATTATCGGTTCGACATATCAGTTATCAATTTATAAATATGTTAAATCGATAACCAAACCAATAAGTATCGGTTATGGGATATCGATTTGTAGGTTATTAATTTTTATTGGTTCAATTATAGATTTACCGGATAAGAATAAAAAAATATCCAAATTTTTTTATTTTTATCGTAGAAATCGTGATCATACTGTTAAGAGAAAGGAACTAAATTTTTGTTGTTAAAAAAATGGATTAAATTTCAACTTTAAAAAAGAATTTTCTTTGCACGTGAAAATCCCAACGAATGATCTCAATTTTCAAAGTTATAAGTAGGAGTAAGTAATAGGACATTCAACAATCTAATCTTACTAATTATTTAAGTACATGGTGGATAATTTGCTGTTGACGGCCTAGTTGTGGCGAGGGATGCCTTTTGTGAGCCTCCAGCACTCCCATTGTAGGAAGACTTTTGTGCGAATAATTCAACCGCTGCTAAGGCGATCCAATCTCTACTGAGGTAATCCAATTTCTACGAAGGTAATCCAATATTTTTGAAGTTTGAACTACAACAAAAATATTTATAGGTAGGGTTCAAGATTTTTAAAATTCCGAAAGTCATCACATTTAAACTCCGTAAGAATGTAGTATTGATGACATAGATACTAAAAGAACATAAGAGCTCATATGGAAAATTCCTAGCATATGCCGTGAAAACCTGGCAATATGGATACTCCGGATGGATTATGCCTGCCCTGAAAACTTGGAGTTCATAAAAATTCCCGCTTCCTAACAAGATGAATGGATCAAGAGGATCCGAAAATTCTAATAGTTTCAGCGGGTGATGTGATGATATTGATGAGGGACTTGGGGGCCTTGGAAAGCATGAACATTTGGCATGCTAGCCTCTTCTTCCTGTGTCTGATACCACATGGGGTGGAACCTTTTTTAAACCCATTGAAAAATTCACTTGGCCTCAAAAGGAAATCAGCAAAAACGTTATATTTTCCTTTCAAGTGTTTGACCTGAAACTTGTACGGAGAGAACCACTAAGCCCATCTGAGAATTTGTGGATTCGGAATGACCTTTGGATTCAGCTGGATCTTTCTCGCAAAAGATTTCATATCCATCTCAATAAGAAACTCTAAGTGAATTAGGAAAAAAATAAACTTTTTAATCCCATTTTTCATTGCAAGAATCTCATTGAAAATGGAATGATAGTGTTGTTCAACATCTTTGGATCTTCCACTGGCGTAACCACATATTTTTTTCTGATGATTTTCTTCCTCAAACAAAATTGCGCTCCAATATTCATTACTGGCATCTGTCTGCAATAATTTCTTTCCATTGGAGGGAATGTGCAAAAATTTGACACTTTGGGACATCTCTTTTATTTTTTCCACTCTATCATTTTGTTCCTTGCCCCATGGCTGTGCATTTTTCTTCAACATTTTCGTGAGAGAAGAAATATATTTAGAAACATTAGGAATAAAATCTCTCATATAATTTATTATTTCCAAAAATTATTGGATTTGTTTCGTTGTGAAACCAGTATAGAGGAAGTTGAGAAGTTCCTGAGAAATAGGAGGACTTGGGGTGCATTCTCCATGGAAAAAATGCATGCCCAAAAAATTAATTTTATTTTTTCAAAAATAATTTTTTTGGCTGAAAGCATGATGCCATTTTTTCGCACTAAAGATGCAAAATAATTGAGCAAATTCGTGTGCTCCTCCCAACTCCCAAGTACACTGAATAGTAAAATATCATCAATATATACAAGTGATGTGTTGAGGATGGGCTAAAATACTTTTATCATGGCCTTTTGAAATAAAGATGGAGCAACTTTTAAATCGAAATGCATGACTTTTCGCTAAAAATGGTAATGCGAAAACTAGTTTTTTCCCTATCATCCGGGTGGATTCCCAATTGCCAAAAGCCTGATTTGAGATTAAACTTAAAAAAATATTTTGCTTTGGCAAGTTGAAAGAAAAGAGTGAGCTTATTTGGGATGGGAAACTTGTCATCAAAAATAAAATGATTGAGTGGTCGGTAATTGATTACCAATCTCAATTTACCTCTTGTTTTCTCGGCTCTTTTGTTAACATAAAATGCTTCGCACGCCCATTGTGAATTAGGCGGCTCAATGAGATCAAAATCCACTAGTTCCTGGCATTCCTTCTTTGCAAGCTGAAGGTGGTCGGGATTCATACAAGAGTGACTTGCCTTTGTAGGATTGATATTCTCATTTTTCTTGTAAGGCGGCTTGATGAAGAACTCTTTATTTTTCCGTAAAGGATTGTCACATTTGGTTAAGAATTCAGTGTGAGATTCTGCACAGGAGTGTTGTGTGATTTGTGCTTCAATTTCCTTGACTTGATCTTCTTCTGTGAACTGGAACAATCTCGGGACTGCACAATATGACTTGAATTGCTCTTTGAATGCTATCCCGTTGGCTTTGATATGGAGTTTGTCCTGTAAAATCCTGTAAATGTCAAGACTAATAATCAAATCCTTACCTGGGATATCTGACCCAATCAATTTAGTCTTGTACTTCAGTCCTGGGAAGAATTCGATGGTGATCGGGTGCTTGGTAATGACAGTTGTGGTCAGTATTCCATTTGAGGTTGTGTTGAAGTTCTCAAAGTATGGCACCCAATACTCATCTGGAAAGACCGTAGGATTAATGAGTGAGGAGGTTGCTCATGTGTCAAAGAAGGCTATGCATGTGTTGGTTTATCCCACTTGGATGCATAGACTGCAATTTTTGCTTGCGGGATCACCGTGATGCTATGGATCGCTTCTTTCACCTTTGGCTTTGGTTCTGAAAATTGGTTATGATCATCACCGTATTTCTTATAAACATCCGGGGAAAAGAGAATGTTCAAGCGAGAAAACTGATTCAAGGTCATCGTCCTCACTAAAATAAACACATGTGTAATCTGCAATTTTAGAGAGAAGTCTAATAGACTACTTGGACTGCGGGCAGTTCCTCATAAAATGTCCTATTTTATTACAAATGAAACATGCTCTATTTCTCCTTGCATTTTCCGGCCTTCTCCTTCTGAAGTATTTTGTTTTCCTTATGAACCTGGACTTGTCGTTTGAGAATTTTGGCAACCTGAACTTTTTGAATTTCTTCTTTGACACATGGAATGAGAAATCTTTCTTTCTTGTGATTAAATCTGATATGCGTCAAGCTCTATCAAGTGTTGGATCATTCTTCATTATCAGTTTCAGAGTAAATCTTTTTGCACAGATATTATCAAGAGCATAAAAATGGCTTGCCTAATGTAATCAATATTCGGAGCAGTTATTGGCTGGTATCTATCTTATATGATGGTCATGGTTCGACCATCCAATATCTTTGGTAGGGATGAAATAAATGTTTGTTTTAGATTGATATCCCCACCCAACTCGAAATAGATTTTTGTCATTTTCTGAAATGTTTGTCAATGATATCTCTATCCAAAGATAGACACTTTATTTTAAAAAGTTGTCTTTGAAGTTTTTCATGCCTTTGTCCAGCATCGCCACAGAAAACTTTATGCAATATTCTAATGTTAAAAGCAAAATTTTGGGAAGTAAGGAAAATATTTTTTGTCCTGCAACCCAAGTGAATTCCACCAGTCTCGAAGAATACACCAAAGGCGAGAAGTGAATTCGAATAGGCTTACGTACTTTTCTCGCTCTGCCTCATTCTTGGTCACCATCCAAGTGTAGAAATCTTGGATTCTTTGAGGCCATCTTGAGAATTTTATATCATCTAAGGTTAAGGTATGAAAACCAGTACCTACATGTTTGGCTGTTACAGAATCATATATCCTTTCTGGAATGGGCTTATCAGTCATTCCATCTTGATCATTGTCAACTTCGGAGACCTCTGGGTCCCTGGGCTGATTCATGAAAATGGGAGTAAGTTCTTCTTCTGAAGAATCTTGGGAGGAATTAGTACTTACCTTAAACTATACTCTATTGGAATAAGTACTTACCTCATGTGAATCACTTTGTAGTTGGGCAACATAGAGTCTAGGGGTTTGGAGGGTATATATCATGACGTTCTCATGGTTGGCATTTTTTTTTGAGATTTCTCCTACCTCTTTTTTTTTTTCGAGCGTCTCTGAGCGGCAAGTGCATCTTTTCTTTCCCAAACTACCTTTGCAATGTCAAATTCGGGTTCTTCAATAACTTGAGTAAATGAGTTATGAGCAACTATATGGCTTTTTCTTTGGGGAGAGGAAAAGCTTGAAAATGATAATCTAGCTGAGGAGGGGAATAACTTTGGGATGAGAATGTACTTATGGGAGGAAGATAAGTGACCTGAGGACTTCTGAATTTATAGGGAACAAAGTGATCACTTTTCAAGAGGTGTATTTGTTCTCTTAGAGACATCATCTCTTTCTGCTACTCCTACTGCAAGAAATGGAAAAGAGAAGTACCCGGTGGACAAATATCGTACTGCAAACTTGCTAACTTGTGCTCCAAGACTTTGATGAGTCTTGCATGCTGAGAAGACTTCTCTACAACATGTTCCACCTTTTTCTCAATATTTTCTACCCTGACAAGCATTTTATTCTAAGTGTGTGCAACATTTTGAACAGTGCTATCAATTTTGTTCAAGATTCTATTTTGAGAAATAGAATTTTTGGACTACCAATTGATTGTTGCTTCAATATCACTAGATTATGGCTTTTCTCCTGAGGGTAAAACAACTTTCTTTTTGGAGATCTTGGGGCCATGATCTGCACCAACTTTACTGAAATATTTAAGAGGTGGAAAATCATGGGCATAGCCGGCGCTAACGGGACTATACATTAGTATTACAGGATTTTTGGGCAAAGGAGTTGCCTCGCCATTTTCCCAACTAGGGGTGATTGGCTTGACATCTTTTCTGGTAGTTTTGGTCATTCCTGAGGGTTATAGCTGACAAGGTATTCATACTTACCTGAGTGGCTGAACGAGCCAACTGACGGGTCGTCTCTTTCATACTTTTCTCGAAGGCATTTTGCAGATGATTTGCACTTTTTATTTTCGGCCTTCTTGTTTTTCTTGGGCACCCAGTAGTATTCTACTGGATCCTCAAGGAATTCTTCCAAGAACATTCAATATCCCATGGGCAGTGACCTGTGAAAAGATCCTTGAACCACCACACAGTTTTACCTTCGGTGTCAAAGTGCACAGTCAAATCATGGTCGGACATTATTCCATCTATCTATTCAAAGAAATAGTTTGGATCATATCTATAGGGAAAGTGGTACATTCTGTATCATATGGAAAGAAAATGTAGTCTTGTTTAGCTTTTTAAGGTGAGAATGGTCAAAACTAATCAAGATAGTTTGATCATTTTTTCTCATAATGGTTGACTCAGTAGATGTGCGGGGTTCTGGGGGCTCTCTCAATTTTTCATAATTTTTCACCCATGAATCTGAAGAATTTTTACAATTTCTTCTTTTGAAATCTGTCTGGGGATCTGGGTGCATTGGGTAGTAACTTTTGTGACATCAATACTGATGAGCAAAGCATTACCGTCACGGGGGGGGGGGGGAGATCCATGACATGATTCTGAACTCTCCATGCAATCTGATAGTGAAGAGTTGCTTGAATGGCATCCTTAGCAAGCGTGGCTACTAGGATATAGACTTGAATATTCAATGCCTTCGTGAGATATGGATCATATAGAGATATTGAAATTCAGGAACATAATCACGAAGACCGTTCCTGCATTCAGAGTAACTTTAGTTGTGCCAAGATTATCATATTGGTATTCAAGATACCTTGTATCAAGGAGAGAAATCCTTGCAATAACTAGTTGACTTTTTCGTTCATGATAAGTTAATGTTATCTGGACAACTTCAAAGTGTATGTGAGTGAAACTGTGACTCTTCCATTGCTTTGAAAACTCTTCAGGAATCTGCAAAGTGATGAGTTGTCCTCCTTATGTTGCATAAATAGGATGTTGTTCAAGTTTAGAAGCAACAACATATTCCCTAACACCTTTGGCCTTTGTTGGACCAAAGAGTAAATTTGAGACCATGGAGACAATTGTCTTTTAGCAAAAGCGGAATAAGGATTTATGAGTGGCAAATAGGTAGATGCAATTTTTTGATTTTCGACTAAGACTTCTATTTCATACAAGTAATCATATTCTTTTGCAAGGGTTTTTGAAATAACAGGTGACATATTAACAGCTGCATTAGAACGTACAAGACTAGAAGATGAAGATGCGTTATACATAATTTGAGAAAGGCGCTCCATCCTCCAAAATGATGGGTTTGACTCTGATACCATAAGGAGTGGGTGTAGTACCAAAAATCGTAGAGATCGGTAAAACACTAGAGTAGAGATTGAATTACTAGAATAGAGAATTCATTACCTTCGTAGAGATTGGATTACTTCGGTAGAGATTGGATCACCTTAGCAACGGTTGAATTATTTGCACAAAAGACTTCCCACAATGGGGTGCTAGAGGCTCACAAAAGGCGTCCCTCGCCATAACTAGGCCGTCAACAGCGAACTCGAAAAACCTTTGCTCTTCTAATGCAACAACTACTAAAACAATCTTTCTAAACTACTAAAGCAATCTTCCTCAACTACTATAACAATCTTATTCAACTACTAAAGTATTTTGAGACTCTACACTCAAATATAAATCAGTCATATCCCCATATTTTATAGGAAGAAACTATAAGAGATTTAGCTAGAAGAAGACATTTTAACACAAGAGAACTAGGTTGGACATAAGATTTAGGTTGGAAAAAAAATCATAGGTTGGACAAAAAGAAAAATAAAAAATCTGAACAACTAATTCTTTAATGTTTAGATTAAAAATCTTAACTGAAGAATGAAGATGAGAAATTTAAAATTTTTTAAAACTTACCCGAAGGATTAAGATATGAAGATAAGAGTAAATGTTGAGAGATTTGAGAGAATGAAGCCATAAGGTGGCTTATATAATTAGTGGATAAAATTATAATTTTGATTAAACTTATTGGGTTGTCGGTTAAACCGTTTATAAAATTAGGCAAACCAAAACCCGAACCAATAACCCAATAGTTAAATAACATTAAACCATTACCGAACCATTTGCCCAATAATTAACCCGCTATTAATAACCCAATAGCATTTTATGAATTCGGATTATCAGTTATACCCGATATATGCCCAACCCTAACTTGCATCACTGATACAGAAAGAAATTACAATCGTGAACTATATTTTTATAGGTCCAAGAACAGTTAGAGGTTATAAATGGACGAGTTGTCTCAAACTCAAGTAGGCTAAAGTGGTCATGGCTAACTTCGGCCAAAGTTTACTTAGGAAAAACAATTAGGATAAGATGGGTCAACTAATGGGACATCATCTAACACGTCCAACATGACCCAATCCGCCATCTTCTTTTATTTGCTTTTTGAAGGAACAAAAAGTGAACTAAAGTATTTTTCTTAAATTATTAGCTCAAATTCTTTCATATTTACATAATTTTCAATCTTCAAATTCCATTTTAGATGTTTGGTTATGAGTTTTACTTTGACCCCTTGAGTTATAACAAAGAACTAGTGGTGACAAACGAGCTGGTCGGGTTGGATATGGGCCGTGTCGAAAGCGGATAATGTAAAAACGGATAAATTATCTGACCCGACCCATATATAATACAGAATAAAAACGGGTTAACCGACTGATAATATGGATAGCTTCATGAATATGATCACTTTTGTGAGAATTCCTAGTCTCCCAAACTTGAGGCACCCCCAATTTGAGGCTTTACAAATATAAAGATTAAACTCATTGATTATCCATGAATTATTTTACATGGTTGTGGCTGATATAAGCATCTTTCTTGGACATCCTTTGCAAAGGATAAAATCTCACTGTACTAGTACAATACCTCTCAAGGAGATAAAATAAATAAATAGAAATACTTTTTTTTCACAGATGAGATGAGATGATTTAAATAAATAGAGTTTAAATCTTTAAGGTGAGATGATTTAAACTATATAATATGGTATCAAATCACATAGAGATCTGGATATGAGTCTTGTTGGGTTTTAAAATAAATGTGTGAAAAGAAAATGGAGGGAAATAATTTTTTTGAATTAGTTCCTTTTTACAAATGAACTTTATCCCTCATTGGATGTTAAAAGGAAGATTATGTATTTATATATAGAAGCTTTTCTTCTAGTTCTTAATGAGTTGAGAACATAGCAAGTCTCGCGTCGTCGGACTTGTCCTTCATTTGATAGGAAGAAGGAGATTATTGTGCTTATATATAGAAGTACTTCTTCTAACTCTTAAAGAGTTGAGAAGAGAGCAAGTATCGCGTGGTCATCGTTTGGCTTCGACTTTGGCCTTCACCGTTATTTATTTTTATCGAAATTTTAATTTAAAATTCACGAAACTTGTGGCTTGAAATTATTTTTTCATTTATGTTTTTCTAAATTTCTATTTTCTCATTCTGTTTATGAACACAATTTACTAACACGTCTTACTATCATTCTCGAACAAAATATTTTTGGCGGAATGGCTTCTTGGACACTTAAACTTGTAGGGCATTTAAAAGCCAATACATGAACTTTAAACTTTCTCATTTGAACATTCAAACTCATGATTTCCTTAACTAATAAACACATTTGACCGTTGACCATGCCCATGTGGCATCAGTTGGTCCTAATCAGCCTGCTGCGAGAGGAACACCACGTACAAGAGCGTGAGAGCCCTCCTCCCAACGCCCTACGGTCCAACATGGTGTGTATTTAAGTGGGTTCTTATTTATTCATTATAAAATACATTATCCCAATATTATATAGAATTTGAAGCTCCATTCCTCCATTTTTCTAAAACGGAAGCTTTATTCAATTTTTTTTCTTTTTCCAGACCATGAAAATGATGCAAAGTCCTATATTTTGTCATTGTGGAGTTGAAGCTAAGTTTTGCATCACTTGGAAGACAATAAATCCAGGAATAAGGTTTTATGAGTGCTCAAATTATGGTCGAAATAATTCTTGTAATTTTTTAGGTGGTTTGACCCACCTCTTCCAGATCACTATAAACAAGTAATTTCAGGATTGTTTTCAAGAATTAGAGAGAGAGATCGACTACAACGTATGAAGATGGTGAAGATCATTGTAACTTTAGTTATTGTATTAACACTAATCACTGTAATTTCCTTCTTAGTCTAGTTAGCACTAATCATTATAATTGTCTTCATAACCCTATGTACAATGATAATTACAAAATGTATGATGAATTTTTGTGGAATGAAAAGCAATGTTTGACATAAATAAGCAGACATATATAAACAACCAATTTCGTTCAGCCTTCTTGGTTGATAAAATTAGCTATTGAAATTTATCTAGTGGCAGAAACAGTTTAAACATTGTGACAAAATAAAAGTCATACTTAAACATCCATAGTTAACCTACAAATAATGTTCTGCAACTAACATACTTAAGCTATCACAAAAACAAACATTTAGCAGATCATTGTGGTTGAGATTGGTTGATGTTTTGTTGAGATTGTCTCAAGTTGGGACATGGAGACTGGCTTGGTTGAGATGAGGAATGGACTTGAGGTTGGCTAAGGCTTGCTTGAGTTTGTCTTCTCCTCAACTGTTATTGAAGTTGCCTTTGTGTTATAGAATTTCTTCCTTCCCACCTTAGTCTAGGTGCACTGTATCCAAGATCAATATTGGTCTACCCATCATCCACTATTTTTGAAGAAGCAAAAAGTACCTTATCTCTTGATCCACACTGCATAGAAAGTCAAATTAGCAGCCAAACTACTAATAACTAAATAAAACTCTAAATTACTTACCTTTTCTATCATTGTTCTTTAATCACTAAACAAAATACCAAATCCAACAGTTCTTGGTCTTCCTCGAAGTCAAGTAGCTCTTGACCTTCCTCTAACACTAGATAGAATATCCTCAGAATCCTTGATCTCATACTTCCAGTATCCTGATATAAGATAAAGTACTATCTAATAATGCAAAAATGATGGTCCTACTACAGCTTAACTAAAGAAAAAAATGAATACTTATAGTTGCACTTGCAACAACTGATGGATGAGTATTTCTGGTAGCAGCAGTTCCAGATCCACTTGCAGCCTGAGATGTTTGAGTATTTCTGGTACCAACAGTCCCAGAACCACTTGCAGCAGCTGATGGTTTAGTTGTTCTTTGAGCAGCATGAGATGGTTGATTTTTCTGATACCAGTAGTTCCAGAACCACTTGCAGCAGTTGTTCCTTGGGTAACATTAGTATTTCTAGTACCTGCAGTTCCAGATCCTTGTTCTTTCTGAAATTTTCAAAAAAAAAAAGAGTTATAGATATACCTTGTTGCAGTTTCTCTCATGGTAGTCATCCTTTCCATCACCTTCACTCTAATCTCTTCTAACATAGTTATGATAGACTTGCGCCTAGCAGACATGATCCAACTGTTAAAAGTCTCACACATATTGTTCTCCACATAATCACATTCACTCCAATCTTTAAAGAATGCTCTACACCAACATTGTTTGGTGTATCTCTGTAAATCCTCAATGATCTTACTGTCTCTCAATTTTGTCAACACATGCATCTTAGCCTTGAGATATGCTTCAAATGAAGATCTTGCACACACCCAGAACTTTTCTTTCTTTCCTCACCTTCCCACTTTTGTTTCGAGTTGCTCCATATGTGTCTTGCACACATTCTGTGCTCAGCATTTGGCATCAACTCAACCACAGATTGAACAAGTCCCTTAAGCAACAAGAAAAAAAGTTAGAATATCAAAAACATATATAAAGTAATTACAGGAAGAATAAAAAGAAATATATACCTTCTGCATTTCAGAAATGATGGTCAGCCCTTCTTCACCTTGGGATTCTATGAGCTGCAAATCATGCATCAGGCACCTAAAAAACCATGACCATGTGTTCTTTGTCTCTTTTTCAACCATTGCCCAAGCAACAGGGTACATTTGGTTTTTACCATCTTTACCAATACATGATAATAACTCACCTTTACACACACCCTTCATAAATGCTCCATCAAAGCCAATAACATTTATACATCTTTCCAACCAATCTCTTTGCAAGCATGTAGACAAACATAAATCCCCATAAACACCTCTTTACCAGGTATTGTCTCTTTTGAAGTCTTCACAATAAAAGTGTTGCTAGGGTTTGTAGGCCTCTGCATGTCAGCATAATTAATCATATATTCTAGTAAACTCCTGCTTGTAATCACCCAGATACTTACCCATGACCTGATGTTTAGTCCTGTCGTAGATGGATTTTTCCATATACACACCATACTTTATCTTAATCAAATCCTGCAACTTCCTAAGCTTTATGTGAGGTTGGTTGATAATCTTGTCCTTGAAATGTTTAGCTATCCATGCTTTATTAGCCATCTTGTTTCTGGTTGCTCTGAAATACTTATGAACATGATAGTAGCTGCTGACAATGAAATTCCATATGTGTCCCTCCAAGCTTCCCAAAATATGCCATTTGCATCTTGTTGAGTTCACATATTTTGCCCTAACCTTATGTTGTTCATTAGGCCTCAACTTAATTTGAACTTTTCTTTGTACAACATAATCTTGCAAAGCAGTTCTGAATTGTTTAACACTTTCAAAAACCATTTCCAACTAGAAATATTTTTTCTTGCAAGCAGGATTAAAGTATACCCTGTTGCTATATCTTCTTGGTTGAGGGTTATGTACCCCATCTTCTTCAGCTACTTCATCATCTGTGTATTTGGAACCCCTATCCTTTTACATGTCTTCAAAACCAGAGTTTATACCTACAGGTCCACTAGGTATCTTATCAGTATTAACTTCACTAGATCTTAATTTAGTACTCTTTTCATTCACTTTACCCTGTCTAGCAGCAACAACTCCAGGTTCTAGATCACTTGTCTCTTCAAGAATATCCTCATCATCACCATATAATGACTCATCTGTATCATAATTATCATCAGAAATAGCCTCAAAATCACCATCCTCACTCTCAGAAATTCCCTCATCACCCTCAGAATTTGTTGCTAAATGAAAGTTGTAGAACTCACCTTCATCTTCACTAGACTCTTTTGTATCCTCTTCTATATCAGCAACCCTCTCTTTACCCTTCCCATGAGTGTTATCACCCCTATTTATATCATTGTTAGGTGAGTGTGTTGCCCTATCATTAATATCACGTGTTTGCCCATGTGGCATTTCATTAAAGTCACATGGTTGAACATCAGTGGGGTCCACATTTATACCACCACTACTCAACATTTCATCTAGGTCCAAATTAACACATGGTGTATTAATTGCGTGACATAGATACACATCAATAAAATTTCATCCTTAAGGTCTTTACACAAAGCTAACACATTAACATCATATTTCAGAAATCGAAATTCTCCTTTTGTGTTAATTTTACATGCATATTTGTCTACTGTTAAGTACCCCATATACTTAGCCCACTCATTAAAATGAATTATATGCAATTCATCAATGTCGGCTTGAAGAATAACTGGCCAAATAACTGGGTCATCCACTAACCACCCTAGATGATGAAACTGTAATTTTACATATATATCCATTAAAACCTATAAGAAAAAAAAGTCAAGTCAGATACACTTTAACCCTAAAAAGCCATAAATTTTATTATAGTGGGAGACAAGAATATTTTGATATGCAAAAAAGCCCTATTGTTTTAACCTTAAATGCCAGATCAATCATGAAAAAGACAAAATCCCTAAAGTAAAGTGAAGATTCGACTGTTTTCCCCAAAAATCCTAATTTAAAATCCCAAATAACAACAGACATTTTGTACATGCGGAGAAAAAATAACTTTGACTATCACACATTATTTCATAAGAAATTAGATGACAAAAGAGAAACGACATCAAAAGAGACAAAATCCCTAAAGTAAAGTGAAGATTCGACTGTTTTTCCCAAAAACCCTAATTTAAAATCCCAAATAACAACTAATTTGTGCATGCAGATAAAATATAGCTAACTATCACACAATATTACATAAGAAAACATATGACAAGAGAAAACGACATCAAAAGAGACAAACTAACCTTCAGATCCTATAACGTGACTGGAATCGAAAGCACAGACCAAACGAAACTCGATCAGAACGAGATTAACAGATAATAAACTTTGTGCAATATAATGGGTGAGTGATTATGATCCATTTTGGAAGGAGGTGACTGATTTTTCAGGCCATTACTAACCTAGGTTTAACATGGGCGGGTTTGGTTAGAGAGAGATAAAAGACGAAATAAGTGTCTTTTGATCGGTCTATTGAATAAAAGAGGGGGGGGGGGGGGGGGACCCCGATCAGTTGGGTTTTGTTGTCGCGCCCTTGACGTGTAACAAATCCATGGGTCATTTGCTGACTAGATGGACACGTCTGTGTATGTGTAATACACGCGCGTAGGCTCAAGGGTCAGATGTATTTATTAGTTAAGGGAATCATGAGTTCGAGAGTTCAAATGGGAAAGATTAAAGTTCATGTATCGATTTTTAAAAGCCCTACAAATTTAAGTGGTCAGAAAGCCATCACGCCAATAATTTGCACAGTTAAATAGTCTCAACCCTCAGCTTGAGAATAAAGACCTTTTCTTCCGGCTACTTTAGCAATAGTAGTACTTGATGATGGAGTAGCCAATTAAAAGTAATGAATAATTCTTAAACAGTGAATGTGCTTTTTTATTTTTTTATATTTTTTTTTTTTCTCGATATGTTATTTGCACGAGTGGTAACACTATATAATTTTAGAAATGCTCTACCTAAATCTTCTCATAAAAGAATTCAGGAGCTGAAGTCTCCGGAATCTCCCATTTTAGAGGTCGTAATGTATCATTTTAACAAAAGCTACTGTGAAAACTTTCGTTTACCTTCTTTTAGGGATTATTTTTATACAAATAGCAGACCGAATTTACAACTTATTTTT
The DNA here is from genome assembly GCF_000390325.3 of Nicotiana tomentosiformis. Classification (NCBI taxonomy): domain Eukaryota; kingdom Viridiplantae; phylum Streptophyta; class Magnoliopsida; order Solanales; family Solanaceae; genus Nicotiana; species Nicotiana tomentosiformis. Next base: position 117,080,033 of record NC_090823.1, on the reverse strand, counting down.
TCTAACCGATATATATATATATATATATATATATATAATACACTGATTATTATATACATATTATATACGAATTATATATTTGCCAGCTATTTTTTAGCTTAAACGGATGGGTTAGCAGCTATATAGGATATTTTTCTTTAAGAAATATATTATTTACACAATTGTGTTACCATGTTGTCATGACCCAAAATCCATAAAGGTCGTGATGGCGCCGGATACCGCTGTCAGACAAGCCAACAATAAATACTAAATAAATTCTCATTTTAATATTTTTAAAATCATAGTTGTTCCTCTCAATTAAATAGCAGAAGATGAAGTTTACAAAATACGTAATAATATCTTTAAAAATTTTCAATACAGTGCAATCCATAATCATCCCAAAACCCGGTGTCACAAGTGCATGAGCATTTACTAGGGAATTACAAATAAAATACAGCATCTGTCCAGAATACAAATTAGACAGAAAAATATAATATTTCTGAAGGAGACACTGTTGGCTGCGGATCGTAATTCAGAATGCAGCTCACCTATGTCCCCACAATTATTAACCACACCTCTGCGCCCACAAGGCCGCTAGACAAATATGTACCTGCACAATAAAATATGCAGCAAGTGCAGCATGAGTACAAAAATAACGTATACCCAGTAAGTATCAAGCCTAATCTCGAAGAGGTAGAGACGAGATGGCCGACTTTGACACTCACTATGGGTCAATAATATTAAATAATCATGAAAATAGAAATATTTATATCAACGTGATTCACAGAGTTAACAATAATTTTATTGAACCAGCATAAGTAATTAAATTCCTTCAATTCCAATAAATTTTCAATTTATCAATTACCCTCATTTACAGAAATAACAATAATTTCCTTAACAAGCAGAGATAAATAAATTTTTTAAATTCCAATAATTTCCAAATTTCAATTAGTTTCACAATGTGAAATAAACTATCAAAGTATCGTGTAATTATTATTAGTAAGCACGATTTCTGCCGAGGTCGTTCGGCCCGATCTAGAGTGTCATGTACACTGCCGAGGGACGTGCGGTACGATCCATAGATGCATTTATCCTGCCGAGGCATTCGGCCCGCTCCACAAGAAAGGAGGACATTTTCTTATGTACCTCCGGAATGAGAGTATGTTTATTATAAGATAAATTCGAGAGGATGAATAATTTCTTTTAATAATTAATTAATTTAAACAAAAATAAGCATATGAGATTTCCATCTTTTACTATCTCTCACTAACAATTTAAGATATATATCAAATGATGTAATTAAATAACGGATACAATTTACACAAGTAATTCATGCTTTGAGTCCTAAACTACTCGGACTTTAGAATTAATAGTTGCTACGCACGAACTCTCATCACCTCGTACGTATGTAGCCCCCACAATTAGCAACAATTATTAATTTAATTACCTATGTGGTAATTTTCCCCTCACAAGATTAGACAAGAGACTTACCTTGTCTCAATGCCCACTTCCGATCACGATGTCGTGTAAAAATCTCAATTCGGTGCCGAAAATGCGAAACTATCCAAAAGTTATATGAAATAATTAATATATGTTAAATAATTCGAAATTTATCTATTAAATAAATTACCCTATCCAAAATGGTAAAATTTCTAAAATTCATCCCGGGCCCACGTGCCCGGATTTCGAAAATTTTCGGAGGAAATCGTTACCCATAATCTCAAAAACTCAAATATAATATTTCCATCCAATCCCATAGTAATTTTTGTGGTTAAAATCCAAAAATATCAATTTCTAGGTTTTTCTTCAAAATCCCAAATTTTTACTAATTTCAATGAATTTCCACGCCTAAATTCGTATATAAACCAAGTATTTAACTTGCAATAGGTAAGAATCACTTACCTTGACATAAATGATGAAAATGGAGCTCCAAAATCGCTCCTAGGTCGGCTCCCATGGAGGAAATGAGATGAAATGAGCCAAACCCATTTTTTCAAACTTATACACTGCCCAAGCGACCCTTCATCGCGTTCGCGAGACCCCCATCGCGTTCGCGATGAACAAAATTCTCAGAAGCCATTTTCAAACTCTTCTCACACAGCTTCTAGTATAATGGGCATAACTTTTTGTATAAAACTCCAAATCATAAATGGTTTGACTTTCTGGAAACTAGACATCAAGAGATATAACTTTTATATGCCGATCATCTCCCAATTTCTTATAGATTTTGAGATATAAGCTGTCAAAATCAGCCCTGTGAAATACAAATTTCTTCATCTTCCCGGATAGCCTGTAGTGTACTAGCCATAACTATTTTTACGCAAATCCAAATGCTAAATGGTTTACCTTTCTGAAAACTAGACACAAAGCGCTACAATTGTCATTTTTGGATCATCTCCAAATTCTTTATAGATTGTGAGATATGTGTCTCCGAAGTCAGACCTACGGAACATAGATTTTCTTCTTCGCGAACGCGAAGAACAAAATCCCAGAAGCCAAATCCTTCTTCGCAAACGCGAGAGGATCCTCGCGAATGCGAAGAACAACACCAGGCACCAGCATCAGCTATTGCAAAACAGCCCGAAATGATCTGAAACCACCCCCGAAATACACCCGAGGCTCCCGGGACCCTGTCCAATCATACCAACCAGTCCCATAACATAACACAAACTTGCTTGAGGCCTCAAATCACATCAAACAACATCGAAATCATAAATCGCACCCCAATTCAAACTTAATGAACTTTAGAACTTCAAACTTCTACATTCGATTCTGGAACTTATCAAATCATGTCCGATTGACCTCAAATTTTGCACACAAGTCACATTCGATATTACGGACCTACTCCAACTTTCGGAATCGGAATCCGACCCCGATATCAAAAAGTCCACTCCCGGTCATTCTCAAAAACCTTTAAATTTCTAACTTTCGCCAAATGACCCCAAAATGACCTACGGACCTCCAAATTCATATCCGGACGTGCTCCCAACACCAGAATCACCATACAGAATTATTCCCATGCTCGGAATCCCAAACGGACATTGATAACATTGAAATGCACTTCAACTCAAATTTAATAAATCCTTCTAAAAATGTCAACTTCTATAATAGGTGCCGAAACGCTCCCGGGTTATCCAAAACCCGATCCGTACATACGTCCAAATCCAAAATAATCATACAAACCTGTTGGAACCTTCAAATCCCGATTTCGAGGTCGTTTACTCAAAAATCACACTTTAGTCAATTCTTCCAACTTAAGGCTTCCGAATTTAGAATTTTCTTTCCAAATCAACTCCAAATTTCCCGAAATTCAATTCCGGCCACGGGTACAAGTCATAATACCTGAAGTGAAGCTGCTAAGGGTCTCAAACCGCTGAACGACGTGCTGGGGAGCAAAATGACCGGTCGGATCGTTACACATGTAGTAGAGATTTTACATAAATAAGTTGTTTATCGTACATCATTCATCACAGGCGAATGCTCGATATAAATTTAACGGGTTCAAGATTTTATTTTATTGAAAAAATGTGTTCAACTCTTAATTTTTATACTACTTACTTCCAAGATGTTTTTACATTTATACATCTATGATCTAGCTTGAAAAATGTGTATTAATTGAACATTATTTGAAGTTTGAACCCACTCTTGAAAAATGTATATTAATTGAACATTATTTGAAGTTTGAAGTTTGAAGTTTGAACCCACGTTATTTCAACATAGGTCGCTTCTGTCGGTCAGTATTCGAAGAAAACAAAACTGAAGAAGCACTTTTTTTCTTTGAGATTATAGCGACGTCTATTTAAAAAATTTAATGCACATAATTGAGTGACAGTACTACACAGTATCATTTTTGGATCATACACTGAAAATATTAAAACAATCAGTATAACATTTGTAATCAATAATGTCCAAAATACTACTCCCTACGTCTCATCATAATATGTGTCGTGATTCCCTTGTGCACGCCCCTTAAGAGAGAATAGTTTTTGACTATTTTACCCTTATTAAATATTTTCTCAATTTATGTGTCATCTCCATCAATGACATTATCCATATTTTTACTAAATGTGAATGCAATTGATTTGCTTTATAGAATATATGAAGAGACACCTAGGATAATTAACAAATCAGTAATGCAAACTCTTTCAACAGATAAATGGCATTCATCTTTCCTTCAAACAAAATTTCAAACGTGTTTTGAAAATTTCCAACTAAAACTATTGTGGAGCCAAAAAAATTCAACTTCATCAATCAATTGAGTTTTCACTTCATCTCCATTTTCTTCACATTCTTTCATTACAGTGTACTCTAGCAGAACTTCAAAAGTTTGAATATACTTTATAAAGAACTTTGGTATTTAAAATATTGATTGCATTAGTGTAAACATAATTAAAGTATTTAAGATTACAAGGTAGACTTCTTGGTATTCGAATAAAATTATCCATAGGTAATGTGTTTGTAGTCTTCTAAGATACTTCCTCCATCTCATAATAAGTGTCGTGGCTACTAAAAGTATTTGTCTCAAATTATTTGTCATTTTAGAAGTTCAAAACAAAATATATTATATTTTCCTTTTTTTACCCTTAATAATTAATTATCATAGAAGACTACAAATACATTACTTATGGATAATTTTATTCATATACCAAGAAGTCTACCTTGTAATCTTAAACACTTTAATCATGTTTACACTAATGCAATCAATATTTTAAATAACAAAGTTCTTTATAAAGTATAATTCAAACTTTTGAAGTTCTACTAGAGTACACGTAATGAAAGAATATAAAAAAAATGGAGATGAAGTGAAAACTCAATTGATTGATGAAGTTGAATTTTTTGGCTCCACAATAGATTTAGTTGGAAATTTTCAAAACACGTTTGAAATTTTGTTTGAAGGAAAGATGAATGCCATTTATCTGTTGGAGGAGTTTGCATTACTGATTTGTTAATTATCCTAGGTGTCTCTTCATATATTCTATAAAGCAAATCAATTGCATTCACATTTAGTAAAAATAAGAATAATGTCATTGATGGAGATGACACATACATTGAGAAAATATTTAATAAGGGTAAAGTAGTAAAAAATTATTCTCTTTTTAGGGGCGTGCACATGGGAATCACGACACATATTATGAGATTGAGGGAGTAATTACTTATTAAGGGTAAAAAAGAAAAAATATAATATATTTTGTCTTAAATTTTTAAAATGACAAATAATTTGAGATAAATATTTTTAGTAACCACGACACATATTATGAGACGGAGGGAGTACAACAACAACAACAAAAAACCTAGTGAAGTCCTAGAAATAGAGTCTGAGCAGGATGGTGTGTACGCATACTTTACCCCAACCCTGAGGAGGTAGAGACTGTTTTCGAAAGACCCTGGTTCGGGAGGAATAGTGTCCAAAATACATAATGGATTTTGGTGGATCACTAATAAAGATACATCAATACTCTCTCCGGTCCATAATAACTGACATTTTGGCCTTTTTATTTTGGTCCAAAATAAGTATCATTTTACATAATCAAGAAGAAATTAATTTTATTTTTTCAAAATTTATCCTTATTTACATATCCCAATGTGGCAAGGTAACAATTAACTAAAAGTAGTTTAGTGAATATATTTTTTTTCATTAAAAATTGTATTTTTTTTAAAGGGCGTGTAAAAAGCTAAAAAGTCACTTATTATTTATTGGAGGGAGTAGTATTTACTATGACTTACGTTTGTTTTGATCCAAGAAACAAAAAGGCATAGACCATATCGCAATAAGTGCCAAAATGCATCAATAAAATGACTTGAGGGGAAGGCAGCCATATCAGACAAAACTCATACATTATTTTAATCCTATTGATGAAGAGATTTTTTAACTTTTTTTATTGATGAATAGATTGCCGTCCTTGAGATTTGAAACTCCAATCTATCACAATCCTAAGGTTTTGAAAAATAACTAGGTGTCTCGTAATACTCCAGCAACTGTGACACCCCATAGAATAAGCTAATTATAGAAGCAAATCAGAGAACGAAATCTCTTTTTTTAATCCTATGTTCGGTATTCGTAATGGAGTCCCACTAATCCAGACTCGCACCGCGTAAGCTTCAATAAAAAGGAAATCGCTCCCTAACAAAAAAAAATTCCATTTCCAGGGTCGAAGAGGAGTCTTGGCGTAACTGATAAAGTTGTTATCATATGACCGGGAGGCCACGAGTTCGTACCGTGAAAACAACATCTTGCAGAAATGCAGGGTAAGACTACGTACTATAAACCCATGTAGTCCGACTATTCTCCAAACTTCATGCATAATGAGAGTTTAGTGCATCGAGGTGCCCCTCTCAGTGGTTGAACCCGCTAAAAGAAATCTCAATAAAACACCACCTTTAAATATACCATGCTCTGTCTCTTCCCAAAGTATGGTCCCTTTTGATTGCATTTTGTATTATTCTCATTTAGCACTTAGAAACTCGGGCCACTATAACATTTTAACAAACATATCATATCATATTCAATCTTTGCATCCTTTCTATTAAGTCAATCTCTCCCACCATACTTCTTCTTCAGTCTCTGATACAATGACCATTGATGAACCAGAGCCTAATCCCACTTCTGATCCCATCTCAGAGTGGTTAAATGGTACCTTATCATATATTCCATCGTTCCTCGATGAGTTGTATAGCCCAGATGACTTTTACGGGGACTCGTGGTGGGTTCCTAGTGAAAGTATAGACCAAGAACGACATATCAACAACAACAACAACGATAATAATAATCTGACGCCCTTCAACACTAGATTCGACATCACAACCACGAGTACTATCCCTTTGGAGCCGATCATTTCAAGTCACCCTACGCCATTGGTTTCATCCAAGAAAAGGAAAGGAAATGATTCTGATTACAATCCCAAAGCGTCGCGGAATAATCAGAACCATCGGATCAAGGATGCAGATGATGGGGAAGCCATTGCGGACCAAAGGGTGCCAACTAAAAAATCAGCAGGACACAAGAAAGCAATACACAAGTCAGCAGGAAATAATAGTAACAACAAAGAAGGAAGATGGGCAGAGCAGTTACTTAACCCTTGTGCTGTTGCAATCACTGCTGGAAATCAGAATCGCGTGCAGCATTTGTTGTACGTTCTGCATGAGCTTTCCTCACTAAACGGCGATGCCAATCATCGGTTAGCTGCTCGTGGACTCCAGGCGCTAACGCATTATCTTTCTACTCCATGCTCAACCTCAACACCTTCTGCTTCTGCTGGTGTTACTACTTTTGCTTCTACCAATCCAAAGTTCTTCAAAAACTCACTCATCAACTTCAATGACATTAGCCCCTGGTTTCGTATACCCAATAGCATTGCAAACTCCTCAATACTCCAAATTCTTGAGGAACATGATCAACCCCAGAACCTACATATTCTTGATATTGGAGTTTCTCATGGTGTTCAATGGCCAACGTTGCTCGAGGAGTTGACCCATCGATCAGGAGGACCGCCACCATTGGTTCGTTTAACAGTTATTACACCTACCATAGAAAATGATCAACTAAAGAATTGTCCATTTGTGGTTGGTCCAGCTGGTTACAACTTTTCCTCACAACTCCTTGCCTTTGCCAAGGCAATTAACATCAACCTACAAATCAACAGACTGGAGAATTACCCACTTCAGAATCTTGATTCCCAAGTGATAAATTCATCCTCAGATGAAACCTTGGTTATTTGTGCGCAGTTCAGACTCCATAACTTGAAACACAACAGTCCAGACGAGAGGACAGAGTTGTTGAGAATATTGAAGAGTTTGGAGCCGAAAGGAGTGGTTTTGAGTGAGAATAACATGGATTGCAGCTGCAACAGCTGCAGGGACTTTGCAACGGGATTCTCAAGGAGAGTGGAGTACATGTGGAAGTTCTTGGACTCCACTAGTGTAGCTTATAAAGGACGTGAGAGCGCGGAAAGGAGGATGATGGAAGGAGAGGCAGCAAAGGCTTTGACAAACATGGGAGAGATGAACGAGCGAAAGGAGACATGGTGTGAAAGAATGAGAAATGTTGGTTTCGTACGAGAGATGTTTGGAGAGGATGCCATTGATGGAGCTCGGGCAGTGTTGAAGAAGTATGATAGCAACTGGGAGATGAGAGTGGATAAAAAGGATGGCTGTGTGGGTCTGTGGTGGAAAGGAGAACCTGTTTCATTTTGTTCCTTATGGAAGATAGATCCCAGGACAAATGAGAGTTGGAGCAGTCAATCAAATAGAATCAAGTTTGAGAGAAGCACACAGTTGTTACATATGAACCTGATAAAGTCTACAAGCAAATCTAGTGTCCAGGCGAATCTTGATTAACTGCTTTCCCACAGGTTCCGATCAGTGCATTTGCAGAGGCAACAAGTCAAAAAATTGTTTAAGTTCCTTAAAATTTTGATTCTACGCAGGTGGTCACGTAAAAGAATAAAGATGTGTAACGAGTCTGTGAATTGAAGAAATAATTGAGTGTTTAGTACTCAAATTTTCAAGCAAAATGACTCCTAGCAAGTCATGCTGTACTACTACTTTCAGTAGGGGAAGCTTATTTACAATTACTGGCTGTTACCACATTGACAAGATTTCCTTCCCAGTTATACTATAGTGAATATTGAATTTTAAGGATACAACAAAAAGTCTGCAAAATATGTATGTACAGGCACACAAATAACATGCGTGTTAGATTTTAGTATCTGATTACCCATTGGCACAGCGAAAAACATCTACCATCAGTCCTATCAACCACCATCCTCACATGTTCCCACTTCAGGTCCATTGGTATGAGACTTCTTATGCGGTTTTCACTTGCATGATGCTTTACAAAATGCACAACCATCTTCCCAGCATGAGCTACTCAAAATCACGCATACTATTTGCTCCTCAAGAATCATATATCATTACAGAACTATGAATTGACTGCCTACATACAGGACACTTGGGTGCTAAATCGCGTTCAACTGACAAGGCACATCGCTGGCAACAAACCAGATGTCCACACGGAACGAATGCTGACCGCCTCCTTCTCATTAGGCAAATCACACACAACTGCCCATCGGGAACATCTCCAGTTTCCTCATCAGCACTAACCTGCGAATCAGCTTCATTGCTAGCAGAAGCATTTTGTTGCTGGACCTGCCTCTGGTGTCTCCGTTCCTTCCATCTATTCCAGTTCCTAAAGCAAATAAATATGAATTAGATTTTTGTGTGACCACTAGAGTAATATTGACATGGATGCTGCTGATAACCAAGTTTCCTTTTTTATTCATGCTGTGTGGGAGAGCAATGGGTGTTTTAGACAGCATAACTAGAGTTGCAGGCTTGCTCATCCTGAGCAAACTCAATGCTTCTTCCAGCCCATAGTGGATTGTTCAAGCTGGCGTAAGCAAAGGAAGTAACTTAAAGTGTTTAACACAGTAAGGAACCATAATTACTATCTTATTGCATGGTGAAGAAAGAGTTTGTGACCAATAAAAGAAGTTGCTTGCTCTACGATTTCAGAGCTTAGCCCATTAAACAAGCAAGGAACTATTCACTCGAGAAACAGAACAGAAAATATCCTTCAACCCATCCTTCATCATGAAAACATCAGGATGACATGTGCAGCATAAACTCAAGAAAGGCACTGCATAAATCAATAGTCATTGAGAAACTTCCATAGAGAGCAAGCAACGTCTTTTTGGCCAAAGTTTTTTTTTTCAAGTTTCGACGAAACAAGATGAGAAAGTTTTATAGGCCAGAAACATCTTTTAGGTGTTTCAAAAAAAAATCAAAGTTTTGAAAAAAAAAAAAAAGTAACATTTTTGCAAAAACTATCCGACAAAGAAAACTTTAAAACTTGAAAAAGAAGATTTAGCCAAAAACTTTTTCACCTTGTTTTCCTGCCAAATGGGCATGTCTCCAACTTTTTTTCTGTTTTTTTAGTCTTAGATTTCCTTTCTTTGGGAGGTTTTTTTTTTTTGGTTTTGTTGGGGGGGGGGGGGAAGAGAAGGTGATCTAAATATGTAAATTTTTGCACTTTATGCGCTATCAAATTTACCCATCCGACCAGTGCCACAAGGAAAAGCTTTTCAAGGATGATCATTTCGTACTTAACGTACCATTCACTTTTGCTTGTCCACTAAAAATGCATTTTCACTTATACTTGTCCATTTTAGCAAATCAAGAAAAAGAATTTTTTTTCTTGTTTTACCCTTATCATTAACTACCATTCCCCAAATCATTTCTCAAGATTTTTTGAAATGTTATTATCATTATGGGTACATATTTTTAAGGGGGAATGCAAAGTCCATTATGGACAAGTAAAAGTGAACGGAGGGAGTATTCTTTTTGGCACCTCAATGACGATGGTCCTACTCAAACTTCAATCGCATCAAATATAAAACCAAACTGCCAATTTAATAGAATACAAGTCATCATGTATATGTCGCACAAGTTCCATAAAGTAATATGTAAAAAAGAATTGCACGCAAGCTATGGCAACAGCTATATTCCAAATCAATCAACCAGCCCTTCAACCCCAGTAGGATTTGAAGTTCATGTCATAGTTACTTTAAGTTGACTCAATTTTTGCAGTCACGAGATAAATTGTAGGGATAGGAATCCACCAATTCTTGGGAGAAGATTGTTTTATATTTAGAACCATTTGTGCGTAATGGCCTATTTATCTACCCCTCAACATTTCGCCTTCCCAAACCATTTCCCCAGCAACAAGTTTCATTTACTTCTATTCTATTTCATGTTCTACTTTATATCGGGGTCGGAGAGCAAAGTCAAAAGGTCAACTATTGTTTCATCTGATGGGGGGAAAATAAGGAGCACCATGTAGATGACTTGATTATTTAAGAGAGCAGTATTCAACCACAACTCATGCTCTGTAAGCAGAATCAACCTCAACTCATGCTCTGTAGGCAGAATCGTAAAATACTGTATGACATAATAAAGGATTTTGTTCTGCCTAGACCTCCCCTTGACCCCAGTCCCCGACAGGGGAAAAGGGCAAAAGAGAAAAAAAGAGTAATAATGAGATCTTCAAGACATGATATCCACAAAGGCTAAAAGTTTAAAGCATCTGAGAGACGTAACCAGTTTACCTCACAGCAGCATAGCCAAGGACACCAACTGCAAATGAACCAAGCACAACTCCACTCCACAGCAAAACTTTTGTTTTATAGGCAAGATCTACCAGCATTTGATCCTTGGTCATGTCAGACCTACCAAAGCAAAAAGTTAGACTCACAGCTTTCAACAAAAGAACTAATCAGGAAAAGAGAGAACACCAGAATTTTTAGAACAAGAGAAGCAGCTGATATAACAAGTTTGAAGATATAAAGCATCAAATATGCAGAAAACACATCATCAGAACTTAAAAGAACTACATGCTCCAGGCAGCAAATTTTCCTGTGTGTGTTTATTGGATACAACAACAACAACAACAACAACCCAGTATAATCCCACTAGTGGGGTCTGGGGAGGGTAGTGCGTACGCAGACCTTACCCCTACCCTGGGGTAGAGAGTCTGTTTCCGATAGACCCTCGGCTCCCTCCCTCCAAGAGCTCTTGGGGTGACTAGAACTCACAACCTCTTGATTGGAAGTGGAGGGTGCTCACCACTAGAGCAACCCACTCTTGTCATGTGTGTTTATTGGATATATATATATATATATATATATATATATATATATATATATATACGCTTGCATTTTGTAGATAGGCAAATACTTTATTGTGTATATCTAACATGTGTATCAGCTGAATCGAATCTTCACCAGGACAGAACTTGCACTATACTACGCAAACCTACCAATGAGTGTATCACCCAAAATATTTCAAAACTCATGGTAATTCTTTCACAATTGAACCGACAAAAAACGGCAACCACTGTTATCATGCTTGAGCACAAATATTGAAATCTCGGAAAATAATTTCAGATTTTAAAACCATCTCATAATAACCAAATCATGTTAGTTTTGTTATGTAGACCTACCAATGACTATTCACCCAATAATATCGTGAAGCTTGTGCTAGTTCTTACCAGAAGTGAAAAGAAGAAGAGACTGTTATCTTTCTGATAAATAGAAACTGTGGCTTAATTATCATGCTCATAGGAAACACCAAACATGGTATTAAAGAAGACATTTAGTATATTCCTGAATGCAGAGTCAAATTCAGGAATTTTCATTTCCTCTCATTTAAATCCTTTTTGTATAATGCACAAAAGCATTTTTCTTCATATGTCACTAAGAAATATCTCTTAACCTTCCTTTCAGACCCGACTCGTATATCCTTCTAGACATGATCGTACTTTAACTCGGGTGTAGAAAGAGAGGATCTTTTGAATATCAAGTATTCACTTTCACCAATAAGGTACACAAACTTACTTCACATTTAGGGTCACACAAAGAAGAAAATTTTATCGAAGAGAGGTTTGAGGAAAATTTTTGGAAAAAATTTAACGAAAGCAAGAATGACAATTGTCAACCTCATTTGGCAGAACAAGTTGTCTAACTAGTGCCAGGTGAAAATTTCGTAAGTCATAAAGTTCCATGAAAAGAAAGAGCATCATGTTTTATCAACTTATTAAAATAACTATTCTGTACGCCTTCCTTACAAGAAATAGGGTAGGTCCTTGCATGATTTGATCTCAAAAATCCCATCTTTTGAGCTGCAAATACCAACAGCTGTTATATCTTTTCCAAGTGGCAAAATTTTTTCTTCATCCAGTACCCCAACCTTTGAGACAGAAAACAGTATGTTGCATGAGTTGCAGGAAGATGGACAAACTTTAAAAGATGTATAAAAGATCAAACAAATGGTCAAGAAGCCTATATACACAACATATTTTTCAGCTTACAGGATAGGGATGACCAAAGAGCGCCTGGAGGAAAGTGAGCGGAGTAGCATTTACAGGCTGTAAGTGATGATAAACTGTCACAAGAGGTAGGGGATGCCTTGAGCCATCCATGTTCACATTAACATATTCAGGTTGTGGCCACCTCCCAGCTTCAACAACAACAAAAGGAACCTGAGCCGAGATAGAGATGCACAAAAGCTTATATTATGAAAACAAAGAGAACTTTATGACACTTATTAGCAGGCAAAAACACAGCAGCTACAAACATGGAGTGTATTAACTAGATCAAATATAACAAGGAGAGACTTTTTATGCAGAGAAATTACAACCAGAACCAAGCCAGAAAAGAGTGGAAGAAAAGGAAAAGAGAAATGAAAAGCTCTCACATTAGCCATTCATTGAAAAAAATCCACTCAAGCCTTGTTCCTTCAAATTGAGATGGTTCATGCAAAAAATCTGATCATGTGAGAAACAACTAGTCTGGCCATCTCGCATGTTATTCTTCCTATTCACAACCTTACCAGGTAGACGAGTACGATATACCTCCAAGGATGTCAAATAGAGAGTACATAAAAATCTTAGATGAGAACATTAAATTAGAGTCGAACAAAAAGAGCAAAAGCAGCTAGATAAAGTATAAAAAAGTTGAGAAAGTTTGGGATAATAGCTTCAACAACAACAACCCAGTGGAATCCCACAAGTGGGTCTGGGGAGGGTAGTGTGTACGCAGACCTTACCCCTATCATGGAAAGGTAGAGAGGCTATTTCTGATGGACCCTCCGCTCAAAAAAGATGAAAAGAAACAGTAGAAACAAGTAATATCAACAAATAGGGACAGAAAGATAGAAACAACAATCTCAAAGCCAGAAAAATATATGGAAGGAAGCAGTAGCCACAGCAAGCAGTAACAACAGCAAGATACTAAGAGACCGCAGTAGAAGATAATAGGAAAACAACATGAAATACTAGCAAAAGACAAGAAAAACTACCATACCAACCCTAATACCCTCAGTACGAATCAGAAATACGCTCAACTACTTACTAACGTCTAGCCTAATTTTCGACCTCCACACCTTCCTATCAAGGGCCAAGGAATAATAGCTTCCTACAAAATATTCACATAACCAGCAGAAATTATGGCAAAAAATAAAATTGCCAAAGATTAGCAATACTGGCTCAACATTTCTTTTTACACTTCACTCGTGAAAGTAAAAGCAGCAGTAAATTCAAGAGCCTTGCGTTACTGGAAAATTCACATTACCATTCTCAAAGAGGAAGAATCTTGTTCCTTCCAGTATCTTGGAAATATTGAACGTAGATCACCAGTCCACCCAAAGAAGCCTCTCCATTCATTGTAGATACACTATAAAAGACAGACAACGAACATCAGTGTTCTGCCAAAATTCACTGGGAAAAAAAGATACACATAAGAATTGACAATACAGCAGCAGGCAAACATAGATTGCTAATCAAGTAGTTGTGTCAATTCAGGATCATATTTCCAGGTTAACAATAGCAAGTGGTTTCTGTTAAAAGTACACTGTTCAAAAAGTACTTCGAAACACTGAAGGATGTCCATAACCATTAGATAACGGCTGTTGATTTTTACAATGTAACAACAGCAACTACTGCGCATCAATCCAAACAACTTAGGATAAGCTATATGAATCCTCAAAATTCAGCTCTAATTTAACCCGTTTTATTACAAAAGTATTGTCTTTAAGACATACTACCTGGGGGCGGCCAAGGGGTCATGGGCCGAAGCTGGAATGCAGCCCATGACAACCCACACACAGAGGCAGCCAAGCGTAGCAAGCACGCTCTATGCTTTTCACCAGCTTCTCCTCTCGTAAGGACTAGCCCGTGCCCTCTCTTTGTGTCTAGGGATTCCTGGGACACGAGCTAAGCATATAACTGTTTGCTCTTTCTTTCAATTGAGCGTCAACATTTAACTGAATACAGGACAAGTTATTAAAAATACAAGAGCAAGTGGTTCATGATAACCAGCTTGCGAAACCGTGTGAATCAAATAATGTAATTGACTTTTTTTCACCACACTTGGATACCGTTATAGCACGTGTCTACAAAGACACATCCTAATGCATCCATTATTACGAGAATTCATCATAAATTTGACTAATTTTACATTGACTGTCAACCAAACCTAAAGGCCTCACTAATCCTAATCCTGTATCCAGACTCATATATACAGAGTTAAAGTGTGCACAAACAAGTTAAATATGAAATATCCAACCTTCTTTTAAAAGAAAAAAATAGAAAAATTACAGTTTGTCTATTACAAGATATCATCTTTTTCATCACACCCAAATAAGGATGTTACGTGCCTAAAAAAGCATATCTTAACGCATCGAATATTGCATGGATTCATGATAAATTGACTTAGGTAGCACTGACTTTCAAGTTTTCACACAACTATAGCCCTGTTCCTTTATCCGGACTCTACTATAATTGGAGTTAGAGCACAAAAAAATTGAACATGATAAGTATTAACTTAAAATAAATAAAACGAAAATAATTGAAGAAATTACGGTTTGAGTGCGTTGCAAGATAACGCCTTTTTCAGCAGACTCATGAGCGGAGAGAATATTAGCCCTTAAGCTCTTCCAGTTACCCTCAACAGCAGATTTCGCCTCCACTGTACCGCGAATGATCACAAGCTTACCGTCATCATCGGATTGATCAGAATTGACATTACTTTCAGAAGACAACGAAATTAAGGAACGGAGATCAGAGACACGGAGGGACGGCGCGTCGTTGATTTTGTGAAGGGCGGAAGACTTGGCTTTGAACATGAAAATACTCCGTACGGCAATGTACGCTAGGGCTAGGCCGACAAGTGCCCCGTCCGCCGCCATAGCTAGTTTCACGGCCGCCGCCGCCGCTTGGTCGTGTACTGACATGGCTGGTTATATGGTCGCCTTTCGAATTCCCAGTCGTCGGAAAAGTGAAATTCCAGACGCTATTTGCATCGTTAATTGGCTGAGTGGAAAAAGAAATAAATATTGGGCAAATGACACTTTTAAAAACTATTTATATTGGTAGCCATAAAATTGTATAAGATTAGTATATTTTATATATTCTAGTCGCTTTGCACGAAAAATGCATAGTGATAGTAATAAATTTTCAATTGCATGTACTATTAAATCTGTACACACTACGAAATTAGTTTTTTAAAATAAATAAATAAATATAATATATCATACAAATCAAGTCATGAATAATGTTTTGACATAATATAGGAGGACAAATAGAAACTAAATATTTCGGAATCACATAGTTATGTGACTAAAGTTGTAAAATAACTAAAAGAATACACTATTATTTATTATGTTATCTGAAGTTATGATTAATTTTAGTTAAGCCTTAAGGTATATGAAGTCTAATATATATCTTAAGATAAAGATATATTGATAATGGAGAAAACAAAGCTTAAAAGTCATTTAGTCAATAATGTCTTTTATCGAACTTTTTTTAGTTGGACGTTATTCTATTTCAAGTATTACACATTTTTATGTCTAAACATTTTAATTTCTTAGCCACACATTGAAAACACATTTGTGAGATTATACAGAAGAAATCATATTATACAAAACTTATCGCTAGGAAATTATTCAACTAAAATTCTTATTAATCCATCTCTTAGAAAGCACAAGAGTCATCATGTGTCTATACAATAATATACTTGCTCATATCAAAATTGTTTAGTATGTCCAAATTAATTGTCAGAGAGAACATTGCGATGTAATTTAGTGTGTGTGTATATATATATATATATATATATATATATATATATATATATATATATATATATATGTGTGTGTGTGTGTGTGTGTGTGTGTTTGAAAGTAATTAATTTATTATGTGCAATCATCAATTGAGATTTAGTGTTTCTGAGTTACAAATTAATGTATATATTAAAACATCTTTGAAAGTAATTAATTTATTATGAGTAGTCATCAATTGAGATTTAGCATTCTGAGTCGCAAATTATTGTATACATTAAAAGATCGTCATACCTACCAAATCAAATGTTATATCCCAAATTATATATTATTTTTTTGATGAAATAATTCAATTTTGAAGGGTATACAAAATTGGTCAATATTTGAATTAGAAGGACTCGTCTTTGGGTAAAAAGGAAATAATTTCCTAATCATAACAATTTACCCTTATTTTTTTACTCCTACATAAATTTATAAATTATTTTGGTATAATAAAAAATCAAATTCTATTTAAAAACTACCTCTAATTTTGAAGCTAAAACAAGATAGGCTGCTAATTATATGGATTACACGTTTAAGCTTACTCTAACTTTTTGTTTCTTTTAGGCATTCTTTCATGTGTTTAAACAAAGGAGTTAGAGACCTAGAGGGACATTGGAATATTATGTTATGTTGTGGCTTAAGAAATTCTTCTTCGTGTTTTCCAATGACAAGTGGTTTTAAGAATTTCTATTATTAGTTGGTAACTAATTCCTTTATTTTAGACACTATAACTTGATTCACGTTTTTTTATGATTTTAAAATTTTCTAGTATTAGTTGGTTTCAAACTCCTATTTTTTAGGTACTAAATGTTACAATTTTATCCCATATTCTATTATTTTTTTGAAGAAATAATTTATTTTTAAGGGTATAAAAGTCGATCAATATTTCAAGGATATTTTTGTCGTTCAATATTTACCGATCCAACATTCGTGCTTTTATAATAATATATAGAAGATAGATAGATATAGATATAGATAAATGTATAATAATATCGATATATAAACATAAATAGATAGCTGTAGATATAAATATATACATTCTCAATTGGGGAAGATATAAGGAAAAATAAGTACAATTAATAAGTGTTATAGCTTTTCTTTTAAGCTTTATAAATCGGTAAATCATTTAAAATTTGATCATAAGTTAAAATTCAATCTACAACATAGGGTGTAGTAAATTACGTAAGACACTTTAATTTTTAAAAGAAAAGTATTAATGTGCTTTTCTAATTTAAGTAGGATCAACTTTATAGGATCGATGTATGTGTAGTTTAAATCGAAAAAGAATTCTATCATTGAGTAATTTAATTACAATTAGATCCTTAAACTATACAAATATTTAAGGGCATTAAAGTCGATCAACATTTTAGGGATATTTTAGTCGTTCAACATTTAGCACAAATTATTTGTGCTTTTATAATAATATAGATATAGATAATATATAGAAATGTATATATACACAAAATATATATTAAAATATATATTTTTTTGACAATTATTTTAAGGGCGGCTATACAATATCATTTTTCATAAATTTATTTGGGGCAAAAATAATACTCCTATATAACTTTTAATTCATAACAAATGCAACCAATCAAGTGAAACAACTATCCAAGGGGGGCGAAGTACACTAGTATCCACTTTTAAGCATGATATTTAAAATATATTTATAATTTATAATACATTTAAAGATTATCCAATTCACTCAAATTTCATGATTAAGTATACTGAATTTTTGTATCCTGAAAATTTTAGCTGCTAATTTAAAATTCAGGACTAAGTGCCCTGGATTTTTGAACTGTTAATTTAAAATTCAGGATATAAGATTCAAATTTCTGGACATATTTTTCGAATTTTGGGACACAATGTCCTAAAGTTTGAATTTTGAGGTTTAAACTTTAGGATACCGTGTCCTAATATTTGAGCGAATTGGCTAATATTTAAGTGCATTATAAACTATGGATATATTTTAAACAACATGCTTAGACGTGTCTACATGGTGTCATTACCACATCCAATGGTCACATATTGTAATTGTATAAAACAATTAAGTGGATATATTAATATATTAACAAAAATATTGCAGCTAGACCTCTCTATAACAATATCATTACATAACAGTACTAGCTTCACTATAAAAGCCAAGCTATTTTTAGAACCGATTTTTATGTTATATTTTACCTCTCTATAATTTATAACTTTAACAACAACAACCATTTTATAAAAGCATGCTCTTTGTAAAATTACCTCTTTATAAGAGCATGCTCTTTGTAAAATTACCGATAGTAAGTCTAAAAAATCGGACTAAATATTTTAAATTGTAATACACATGTTTACCAGAAAATCGGATAGAGTTGAATTTATATATAGTTCTAAGGATACGTGATATAAATTGATACAAATTGGGAAAGATATGTAAATGAATATTGAAATTAGTTATAAAAAAAATGAATGCAAACCGAATGAACTAGTTAGTCTAAGCCTTCAAGTTTTATCACCTTCAAATTGAGTGAAGAATGATTGGTAGAAGAAAACAATATGACTAAATATCAAAAGCCAAAAAGGATAGTATTTGCTCTCTTTTCCTGTATATCTCAGAATGAAAAATGTGTCCTTCTACAAATGATAACAACTCTTAATATAGAGGGGGAATCCCATTTTAGATATAATTAAAAATATACCGTGGGGATCCCATGATAGATTAATTAATTAACTTTTTCTTGATTCAAGTCGTGATTTCTGCCTAGATTCTCGCCTTAATTGCGGCTATAACGGCTTTTTTATTTCTTGGCTCGATCTTGATCTTGGCCTATCTCGATCCTGATTGGTTTCTGGGGCTTGAGCTCGATCTTGGCCGATCTCTATTTATTCGACCTCGATGTCTCGAGCTCGATCTTGGCCGATTTCTATTTGTTCGACCTCGATGTCTCGAGCTCGATCTTGACCGATCTCGATCTAAATTGGTTTCTGGGGCTCGAGCTCGACAACCAAACTCCACTTCATGGCTCGATATTACAATGATTAACCTTGGTCCATCATGTTCCAATCTCGAAGGGCAAATTCAGTTTTGACCATATACAACACCACTTATGATAAAAATATTATGTTACTATATGCTTTCATAATTCAAATTTTAAGTTAATTTCATTAAAAGATACGCAAGTATACTTTCATTTTATCACACAAAAATTTTCATCCTGCATAATGCCTAATATTTGAAGATTATCTTTCTCTGTTCTCATCGTGCATAAGTTTAAAATATTAAGGAATGCTCACTAAAGTTTAATTCTTTTATTGGACTCAATATATTTTGTAGCGTGTTAAAGTATTTAGGCAAGGCATTCTGATTTCTTTTAGAATAATTCATGCCATGTGGGGTCTAAACTTCAAACCATCCCTTTGGAAATAAAGATAGCATCGTGTCAAACAAGAAATTCTCTTATCTTTTATATGTAAAATTTAAAAAAGAAAAACATTAATATTTGGATAATTTTTTATCTATAACAATCAAATAATATTTAATACCAAATATAATTATAGGCATATAATAATTATTTATTATAAAAATAAAAAAATATCAGAACAAACGAAAATATTATAAAAAGGTCTGACCCTAAAAGAACTACAAAGATGTTAGAGTAATGATCCTATTTAGTATATCACTATGTCCCACAAGGTTAATCTTAAAAGGCGAAACTTTTCTAGGGAAACTGTTTCTAGTATGTCTGCACACAAACTTACATTGACAAACACTGGTATAACTACTGGGATTCTTATCCTAGCTAAAAACTTATTGGCTGCTCATTCCTTTACGAACATATCATCCTTTTAGTTATGTTCTCTCGAGCTATGTGATATTTGTCTATAATTTTATATTTTTTGTATATTATTTATCTTGCATTTTGAGGCTTTATTATTAAACTATACTATATTTGCACTTATTTGAGCTTATTTTATGTGTAGGTACGTTGAAGACAAAATTAAGAACAAAATAGAGATTTTATGTGTATTTTATGTAGTACAAGAATGTCTCGTGATTATTTGATGATGGAAATAATTTTGATGTCATGATTGGCTCGTGGTTATTTGTCGTGACTATTTGATGATGGAGAGATGATTGATATTTGAAAAGCAAAGAAAGGAATGGAAAGTTAGGCAAAGAATTATACAAATCAGAATGAAGAATGAAGCAGCGAAAAAACTGAAACGAAGCAGAGAAAAGTCAGGTGTTGCAAGCTTTAAAGCTCGCTATGGAGCCGGCGTCGCGCAGTGGAAAGCTAGCTACAGAGGTCACGAGGCACGGTTTGTAGTGAGGTGGAGCACGTTATAGAGGTCGCGAGGCACAGTCTGTAGCGAGGGGTTTCGGATTTTAAAAACTTATTTTGTCTCCTTTTTGATTTTGGACTTGGTTATTTCGTCTAGATCTTTTTCCTACATATATAAATAGTCATTAAACATCATTTTTTAAAGGAGAGACCAACATTAGAGACCGACTTTGGAGATTTTGACCTAAGGAGGCAAGAACACACTAGGAGCAAGGCGGAGAATTCTTCTACGAGTTTTTCACTTCCTTCTTCCTATTTCCATTATTGGTTATGAATTCTAGTATTGTAGTTTTGCATACTATTATGAATAGCTAATTTGTTATGTAGAGTTTTGATAGAACCTTTTGTAGGATAAATTCTTGTTATGTTTTTATATAATTGAGCCGTTGGATTTCTCTACTTGTTCAACTACGTTATTATTATGGTTGGTTGAAGAGCTCTCAATCGATTGTTACTATTTAGTGTGTATTACTCGGAAGAGAATGCATATTTAGGTAGTTGTTGAACAACATCACTCCTAACGTATATGAGGGATCAATACGGAGGGTTTAAAGGTGAGATTAGGAATAACGAAACCTTGGTGCGATCTGAGTGAGCCGTACTTAGTGCCAGCTAGCGTAATTCGGAAGAATATGTCTAGTAAATTGTGGTAGTTACTCGGGAGAGAATTACAACACTCAGAGCACTCATGATCGGTAGAGAAATATCACGACCCGAAATTTCTCACCGACGGGACCGTGGTGGCGCCTAACATTTCACTTGTTAGGCAAACCAACGTTAGAGAATCATTAACCAATTTCTTATTTCCATTCAGTAATTAACAATAATTAACTAAAATGAATAATAATAATAAGTGCGAAATATCATAAAAGTATATTAATTACTACCACCCGGATCTGGAGTCACAATTCACGAGCATTCTAGAATTTGCTACAAGTAATAGTCAGAAAGAAATATAACTATATGAATGAAAGAAACAGTAGAACAGAAAAGATAGACGGGGACTTCAAGGTCTGTGAACGCTGACAGATCTACCTTGAGTCTCCGAACAGCGGACCAATAGCAGAATCTCGATCAACCCGAGCTGGTATCAAAATCTGAACAGAAAGTACAGAGTGCAGTATCAGTACAACCGACCCCATGTACTGGTAAGTGTCGAGCCTAACCTCGACGAAATAGTGTCGAGGCTAAGGCAAGGCACCTACGAATCAACCTGTATAATTTAACAGTGTATATACAAATAACAAAAATAAAGATCTAAACACGAATTGCCGGGAGGGGAACATACTGAGGGGAATACAAGATAAAGAACTACAACAAAATGATCACCGGAGCAGTCAATATACCATAAATCAATAGGAATAGTGAATACAGTAAGAAAAAATGCACGGCATCACCCTTTGTGTTTTTACTCTCAATCTCACCATAAAATTAATAAAAATGACACGGCATCACCCTTCGTGCATTAACTCTCATATTATGGCACGTCATCACCCTTCGTGCATTAACATTTACAATATGGCACGACATTACCCTTCGTGCATTAATACTCACAATATGGCACGGCATCACCCTTCGTGCATTAACACTCACAATTAGGCACGGCATCACCCTTCGTGCATTAACACTTTTCCTTACCATAATGCAATGCATAAATAACAACAGGGAGATAGAATAACAAGTACAAACCTTACTTCCACATTTGGTTCCATAACATCAATCTCAACTTTGAAATAAAAACTCGATTATCACCAGAAAATCCGTAAACATGATAAGAACGATAAATTGAACAACACTAGTATAACACATCGCAATTAGGCATAGGATTGAGACAATATAAGAAAAAAACTGAGAAACATGGAAAACAGGTAAATTGGCGGCGCATAAGTACTCGTCACCTCACATATACGCCGCTCACATGAATTTCACTTAGCAAGTAATCTAAGGTTCCTAATTCCCTCAAGTTAGGGTTAGACACAACACTTACCTTGCTCCGAAGGCCACTTAATTCTCAATCACAGCTTTTCCTTTGGAATTCACCTCCAAACCACTCGTATCTATTCAAAAATGACTCAATAATATCAAATTTTGCTAAAGGAATCAATTACATTGCATAAATTTAGATTTCCTAAATTTTTCTCCAAAAAGTCAAAAATCGACCACGAGCCCGCTTGGTCAAAACCTGAGGTTCAAGCCAAATTCCGTTTACCCATTCACCCCCGAGCCCGAATATATAATTAATTTTGGAATCCGACCTCAAATTGAGGTCTAAATCCCCAAATTTTCGAAATCCCTAGTTTTTACCCAAAACCCCTAATTCTACCATGAAAACCTTAGAGTTTTGGTTGAAATCTTGTAAAATATAGTGAAAGATTGAAAGAAACCAGTTTAGAATCACTTACCTATGATTTGGGGAAGAGATGGTCTTTGGAAAATCGCCTCTTGTCTTTTAGGTCTTGAAAATTTGGGAAATGAATGAAAATTCCCGTCCAAAAGTCATTTTGTTCAGCTGCAGACGTCACATTTGCGACCTGAGCTTCGCAAATGCGAAGCTCGCAATTGCGAAGCCTTCACAATCCTGCTGCCCTTCGCAAATGCGAGGAAAGTGTCGCAATTGCGATCACTGACCTCACAAATACGGACAAAAGATCGCATTTGCGATCCATACCCCTCCCAAACTCCCTTCGCAAATGCGAAGAAAAGTTCGCAATTGCGAACACAGGCTGGCCCAGCTTCTCTTCGCATCTGCGATGAGAAGTTTGCAAATGCGACCTTAACAGTGATTGCAAATGCCAACCCTGACCTCGCATTTGCAAGGTCTGAGGCCTGCAACACAGCTGAAACATACCAACATTTTTTTCTAAGTCCAAATCACTCCGTAGCCTATCCAAAACTCACCCGAGCCTCGGGGCTCCAAACCAAACATGCACGCAAGTCTAAAAATATCATACGAACTTGCTCGCGCGATCAAATCGCCAAAATAACACCTAGAACTACGAATTTAGTATCAAATCAAATAAAATTCTCAAGAACACTTTAAAATTTTTATTTTCTTAACTGGATGTCCGAATCACGTCAAGTTAACTCCGTTTCTCACCAAATCTAACAGACAAGTCTTAAATATCATAATGAACCTGTACCGGGTTCCAGAACCAAAATACGGACCCGATACTAACAATGCCAAATATCAATCAATTCTTAAAAATAAATAATTTCCAGACTTTTAATTTTCATCAAAAATTCATAACTCAAGCTAAGGACCTCTGAATTAAATTTCGGGCATACGCCCAGGCCCCATAATTTGATACGAACCTACCGGGATGGTCAAAGTACGGATTCGGGCCCGTTTACCAAAAATGTTGATCGAAGTCAACTAAAATCAACTTTTAAGGAAATAATTCTTAGTTTCATTAGTTTTCAATATAAAAGCTTTCCGAAAACCTGCCCGGACTACGCACGCAAATCGAGGAGGGTAAAAATGAGATTTTTAAGGCTTAAGAGCGCATATTCGAGTTCTAAAACATAATATGATCTTTTTGGGTCATCACATTCTCCACCTCTAAAACAACCGTTCGTCCTCGAACGGACATAGAAAAGTACCTGGGCTGGTGAAAAGGTGGGGATATCTACTTTGTATATTGGATTCAGACTCCCAAGTAGCTGTCTTAATAGGCTGACCTCTCCACTGCACTCGAACTGAAGGTAACTCTTTGATCTCAGCTGGCAAACTTGCCGGGCTAGAATTGCCACCGGCTCCTCCTCGTAAGTCAAATCCTTGTCCAACTGGACAGAGCTGAAATCTAACACATGGAATACCGGATGAACAACTGCTAAACTAGGTGGCAACGCAAGCCTGTAAGCCACCTCTCCCACTCTCTCCAGAATCTCAAAAGGTCCGATATACCTAGGGCTCAACTTTCCCTTCTTTCTGAACCTCATTACACCCTTCATGGGTGGTACCCGAAGTAATACTCTCTCTCCGATCATGAATGCAACATTACGAACTCTACGGTCGACATAACTATTCTGCCTAGACTGAGCTGTGCGAAGTCGATCCTGAATAATCTTGATCTTGTCCAAGGCATCCCGTATCAAATCGGTATCCAACAACCGAGCCTCTTCCGATTCAAACCAACCAACTGGCGATCAACATCGCCTTCCGTATAATGCCTCATATGGAGTCATCTGAATGATCGACCGGTAGCTATTATTATAAGCAAACTCCAAAAGTGGCAAGAAATGATCCCAAGAACCTCCAAAGTCTATAACACAAGCGCGGAGCATATCTTCCAATATCTGAATAGTGCGCTCTGACTGTCCGTCTGTCTGTGGATGAAATGTTGTACTCAACTCCACCCGCGTGCCTAACTCACGCTGTACAACCCTCCAGAAATGTGAGGTAAATTGCATACCTTGATCTGAAATAATAGACACGGGCACACCGTGAAGGCGGACAATCTCACGAATGTAAATTTCAGCTAACCTCTCTGAAGAATAGGTAACTGCCACTGGAATGAAATGTGTTGCCTTGGTCAACCTGTCCACAATGACCCCAAACTGCATCAATTTTTTTTCTCAGTCCGTGGGAGTCCAACAACAAAATCCATTGTGATACGCTCCCATTTCCATTCAGGAATTTCTAACTTCTGAAGCAACCTACTAGGTCTCTGATGCTCGTACTTAACTTGCTGATAATTCAGACACCGAGCTACATACGCAACTATATCCTTTTTCATTCTCCTCCACCAATAATGTTGCTGCAAATCTTGATATATTTTGGCAGTAACTGGATGAATAGAATACATAGAACTGTGTGCTTCTTCAAGAATTAATTCACGAAGCCCATCCACATTAGGCACACAAATACGACCATGCATTCGCAGAACCCCATCTTCCCCCACAACAGCCTGTTTGGCATCACTGTGCCACACCGTGTCCTTAAGGACAAGTAAATGAGTATTATCATACTGTTTCTCTCTGATGCGCTCATATAAAGAAGACCGAGCGACTGTGCAAGCTAGAACCCGACTGGGTTCTGAAACATCTAACCTCACGAACTGATTAGCCAAAGTCTACACATTTGCAGCTAATGGCCTCTCACCAACCGAAATATATGCAAGACTGCCCATACTCACAGCCTTTCTACTCAAAGTATCGACCACCATATTGGCCTTTCCGGGGTGATACAAAATGGTGATATCATAGTCTTTCAACAACTCCAACCATTTTCTATACCTCAAATTAAGATCCTTTTATTTGAACAGATACTGAATGCTACGATGATCAGTAAATACCTCACACGAGACACCATAGAGGTAATGCCTCCCAATCTTCAGCACATGAACACTGGCTGCCAATTCTAAGTCATGAACATGATAATTCTTCTCGTGAACTTTCAATTGCCGCTACGCATATGCAATTACCTTGCCATCTTGCATTAATACTGTACCAATCCTAATGTGAGAGGCGTCACAATATACCGTATACGATCCTGAACCTGTGGGTAATACCAACACTAACGTTGTAGTCAAAGTGGTCTTGAGCTTTTGAAAGCTCAACTCACACTCGTCTGACCATCTAAATGGGGCACCCTTCTGGGTCAATCTGGTATTAATAGTTGGTCATAATCAATTACAGAATCATCAATTAACTTCATGTTAACAAAAATCTCGTTTCAAACCTTCACAATACTAATAACGAGATGCGAGGCATGAAGACCTCATAATTATTTACCCGAATTAACGAGTCACATTTAACACCACCTAGGCAGTCACCTACCTCGTAGGTTACAACTCAATATTACAACACGAATTTGGCAAGTATGCACAGAGAATTTCATACAAATATTTTTAAATAAGACTAGCAGGCATGACTCTCTATTAGTACTATCGTACAAATTTAATTTTCACAAGGGAGAATTTAAAAACAAGAATTTTTATCACAAGGATCTCGTCCTTATATAACTTCCTCCGCAGTTCATAGCCCGGTTTAAACATATCAATTTATTTTAAAATATGAGGACCTCAGCCTCAGTTCTGAATCACAAGTAATATACACATCTTGCCAATTGAAACTTTCCATTTTCTCCTTTTAAATAACTTTCGTTAATCAAAATCACAACACATAATGAACCCCACATTTGTAGGGCATATAATTCACAATTTGTATTCAATTATCCAAAAATACATCAAAACATACCGAAATAAGTACCAGAAAGGCACCCTTAGCCTCACAGATCTTATTAGAGTCCATCATGGAATGATAGGTGTAGTTATCTTCATAAAACCTCTCAACAGAAGTAAACACATAAGTAGATTATAGAATTACGAAGCTCACTCATAAGTGGAGCACAATAGGAGGACTCGTCTTGGTACTCAAAACCGAATCAAGTTAAGGAAATTATTCCTTTATTTTAAATCGAGGTTGTACCTATAACGACACCATCTGATGTAACGACCTCCACTATACCATAAAACAAATATAACAACGGCTAGGTCTCCACCTCTAGGACGCCTTCTACCCGCCTGTCCTCCACCCTTAACTGGTCGTGTGGGTGGTGTAGTAACTGCAATGGGGCACGTAGCCTAAGTGCTTTTGATGAAATATGCCTCTCCCAAGTTTGGGACAATTTTCTCATGATGCCTAGTATCGCCGTATTCATAACAACCCCTTTGCGGGTTTGGCTGCTCATATTGAGTCCGTGCCAGATAACTGGAATAACCATTGTAGGAAACTCATGTCAGTGGTGCATTAAAAGAATTTACTAGAGCACCTCGATTAATCCGATGTGCGAACTGGACTGCCGACAACCCGAGCCCCCACCATAATGATTTATACTCGTAGAGTAGAATCCACTGAATCCCCCAGAATATTTTTTCTCTCACCCCGAACACGTTCTAATATCTTGGCAATTTCTACCACTAGTGCAAATGAAGTATCAGTCTGTAGCTCCCGAGTCATACAAAATTTTACGATCATAATTAAGTCCTTTAATGAGTCTGTGGACTCGTTCTCTGGCTATAGGAAGCAAAGTAAGAATATGACGGGCTAACTTATTGAACCTGATGGCATATTATGACACCATCATGATGACCTGGCGTAATCGTTCAAACCCTATGCGCCATGTATTACGGAGAGTCCGGGAAATAAACTCTTTCAAAAGTATTTCTGAGAATCGAGCCAAGTGGGCGGTGTTGTATTGGCTGGTCTGCCCTCTTCATAGGCTTGCCACAGACACCTGTGGAGAATTATCTCTCCTAAGGTCAATTTCTTCTTTTGTTATGCTGACTCAACACTGTTGAGCTGACCCATTTCTTAACATACTCTTCGATTCTTCTTTGGGGTAAACTTTACCCCTATTTATATACAATGATCACAAAAGTAGAGCTCCATACAGACAATTCTTAGTCCATAATCTCGTCAACCACTGTACTTCCTCCGAAGCTCCCCAAAATCCGCAACCGTGACGTCCACGCTGAGTAGACCTTCTGTAAATTTAATGTTGTTTCTCTAACTTCTTTGGTACTAAAGTATAAGATTATTATAGAGCCGGACATACCGCAAGTCCCAACCTTATCCTCTACAAAATCTCAGACCTTAAACACATGTAAATTTTGGGAGAACCTTTCAGTACCACATATATACATCTCAGGCCAAAACTGATATAACACATGACTCGCAATCCATTCATTGATAGTGGACTCCCCCCCTCGGCGCGGAGTCATAGTTCACCGCGTCCGATGGTCCACAATATTAACCTTCACAGCTTGTATAAATCAACCAGATTCTAAGGTCCGTTGCATCCCCCACCTGATTCACTGGGTGATCTCTTAATACGTCCACATCTTCAGTCGGAATCACACGTTGAGGCAATGTTTGAGCATCTCTGGCTCCCTCGTAGTTCATCTGCGACATCACGAACCATCGACGCACAACTAATACCGAGTGCGCAATGTCATACACGAGTGGATACAAAGGAATATGAGATAAATCTTTCAAGATAAATCAATGCCGCATGATAAGGAATGAAAGAAGTGATATTGTTCCTAAACTTCATAG
Source organism: Nicotiana tomentosiformis (assembly GCF_000390325.3). Lineage (NCBI taxonomy): Eukaryota > Viridiplantae > Streptophyta > Magnoliopsida > Solanales > Solanaceae > Nicotiana > Nicotiana tomentosiformis. Next base: position 117,051,024 of record NC_090823.1, on the reverse strand, counting down.
CCTCTGGAAGATAAGCACAGACGTTTCCGCGCCGATCCTCCAGACTCTACTAAGCTTGCTCGTGAATCGTGAGATCTAAGCAACCTAGTGCTCTGATACCAACTGTCACGACCCGAAATTTTCCACCGACGGGACCGTGATGGCGCCTAATATTTCACTTGCCAGGCAAGCTAACATTAGAGAATCATTAAACCAATTCCTTATTTCCATTTAGTAAATAACAATAATTAACTAAGATGAAATATAATAAGCACGAAATATCATAAAAGTGTATTAATTACTACCACCCGGATCGGGAGTCACAATTCACGAGCATTCTAGAATTTGCTACAAGTAATAGTCAGAAAGAAATACAACTGTCTGAATGAAAGAAAAAGTAGAACAAAAAAGATAGACGGGGACTTCAAGGTCTGTGAACGCCGACAGATCTACCTTGAGTCTCCGGACAGCGGACCAATAGCAGAATCTCGATCAACCCGAGCCTGTATCAAAATATGCACAGAAAGTGCAGAGTGCAGTATCATTATAACTGACCCCATGTACTGGTAAGTGTCAAGTCTAACCTCGACGAAGTAGTGACGAGGCTAAGGCAAGGCACCTACGAATCAACATGTACAATGTAACAGTGTATATACAAATAACAGAAATGAAGATCTAAACAGGAATTGTCGGGAGGGGAACATACTGAGCGGAATACAAGATAAAGAACTACAACAGAATGATCAACGGATCAGTCAATATACCATAAATCAACATGAATATAGAATACAGTAAGGAAAAATGCACGGCATCATCCTTCGTGCTTTTACTCTCAATCTCACCATAAAATTAATAGAAACGGCACGGCATCACCCTTCATGCATTAACTCTCATATCATGGCACAACATCACCCTTCGTGCATTAACACTCACAATATGGCACGTCATCACCCTTCGTGCATTAATACTCACAATATGGCACGACATTACCCTTCGTGCATTAATACTCACAATATCGCACGGCATCACCCTTCATGCATTAACACTCACAATTAGGCACGACATCACCCTTCGTGTATTAACACTCTCTCTTACTATAATGCAATGCATAAATAACAACAGGGAGATAGAATTATAAGTACAAACCTTACTTTCACATTTGGTTCCATAACATCAATCTCAACTTTGAAATAAAAACTCGATTATCACCAGAAAAATCGTAAACATGATAAGAACGATAAATTGAACAATACTAGTATAACACATCGCAATTAGGCATAGGATTGAGACAATATAAGAAAAAAACTGAGAAATTGCGAAGGATTGTGAAGGCTTACCAAATCTCACACAGACAAGTCTTAAATATCATAATGTACCTGTACCGGGCTCCGGAACCAAAATACGGACCCGATACTAACAATGACAAATATCAATCAATTCTTAAAAACAAATAATTTCCAGACTTTTAATTTTCATCAAAAATTCATAACTCAAGCTAAGAACCTCTGAATTAAACTTCGGGCATACGCCCAGGCCCCATAATTCGATACGGACCTACCGGGATCATCAAAGCAAAGATCCGGGCCCGTTTACCAAAGAGTTGACCGAAGTCAACTAAAATCAACTTTTAAGGAAATAATTCTTAGTTTCATTAGTTTTCAACATAAAAGCTTTCCGAAAACCTGCCCGGACTGCACAGGCAAATCAAGGAGGGTAAAAATGAGATTTTTAAGGCTTAAGAGCGTAGATTCGAGTTCTAAAACATAAGATGACCTTTTTGGGTCATCACAAGAAAACTTAAGCGAAATTATAGAAGGAATAGCGGGAAGAATTCCGACAATTGGGGAAATCATAACTCTAGACCTCCTTAGTCTTATCTCAAATTTCATCCTTGTTAGTTGATAATTTTTCTGCTTTATAATAGTTTTTAATTAATTAGTTAGAAATAAAAATTATAAACTCTATAATTAGGAAATTGTTTGGACTTGTGTTTCTTAGCAATATTGAACAATTGTAGCTAAGCCTTAGTTCTCTGTGGGATTCGATTTCGGACTTATAAACCGGATTATATTTACAACGACCGCTTAGTCCTTTTTATAAGGCATAGTTAGGCGTGTTCAAATTTTGGCGCCGTTGCCGGAGAACTAACGGTGTAGTTGTAGGTGTACATATTGCTAGGTTGCAAGTTTGAACTTTTATTTTTGCTTTCTTGTATTTGATCTTTTTATTTTTGTTTTACTTGTTGATTTTAGAAACATGGCATCTTGAAATTATGAGAGTTTTGATGTTGGTAATTCTACTTTTGATCATCCTTATGCATATTGTGAAGGAAACCACCCATGGTAAAATTATCAAAATATTTTCGAGAGCGAGTTATGTACACTAACTCAATCTTATGTGTGGAATATGTGTGATATGTGTGGTGGTCAAGATGGTCACTTTCATGGTTGTGCTTATATTTCTTATCCTCCCCCAACCCCTTACTGTGATGGTTCTACTTTTTTGGTGAAGTTAATAGGAACAAAGAACCTAGGGAAGCTGACCTGAATGAGATCAAAGATATGTTAAAGTGTTTCATGGAACAAAGTAATGAGAAACCACTGCAGATACAAAGGCAAGAGGCGACTGTTTACAACTTGGAGGCTCAAGTGAATACATAAATTGAACCTTGTAAAGCACAACATGCTTACAGTGTGGATAGTAGCCAAGAAGAGCATGAATTGGCTATAGAAATTGCCATTATAATGGAGGAGTTGAGAAGAGAATATGACCAAACCAACCAACTAGAATTTGAAGATGTCTATGTTGAAGAAGTAATACTAGAGTCAACCAGGGACGTTGAAGATACAAATTTAGTTGACTCTAGTGTGATTGGTGTTGATGAGGTTAAAAATTTTGAAGTTCATGTATTTGAGCGCGTTGAATCTCATTCCAAACACTTCTCTACATTATGTTCAGATGGTAAAATAGGAAATTGATTTGTAAGAGCCAATGCAAGAGTCAAAGGAAGAGGTAGATGAGCTCTATATTCTGAAATTTTCAAGGCCGTTTAGGCAAAGTGACACCCCTCGGTTGAAAGCCAAAAAGTGCATAAAGAATCATTTAATTTTTGGATCGCAACAATTTGTATCGCCCCAAGAGCATGATCATAGAGCAGAATCAAAATTAGGGGTCTAATTCATAAGTTCAAGGTGGAGGCAAAAAGTAGTTCAAGTCATGCCGCGACGTTAAATCAGGCGCTTGTTGGGAGGCAACCCATCTTTATTGCTTTTTTTTAATCTTATTATTGTTGTAGTGTTTGTTTTTGTTTTGTAGGATTATAAGCATATGAGGAAAAGCCATTGAAAGAGTGCAAAAGCGAGTTAGATGGTGAGAACTAAGTGTGGGGTGCCCACACAAAGGACCATGCTTGGAGGAAGTCTGAGTAACCATGAGCCACTATTGCATCGGCCTTTGGCCTTTCGGGGAGTTTCTTGTCCACCGTCATTATTGTTTTGCTTTATTTTTGCATTGGGGACATTGCACTCTTTTAAGTGTGGGGTGGAAGAGTTCTCTAGATAATTAGTAGTAGTATGTTAGAAAAATATTAACTTCTTATTTTTATTTTCGTAGTTGTGTAGTTAGTTAGTAGCTCCTAAGAAAAAATCAAAAAAAAAAAGAGTAGAAAATTGGACTTTTCCCGACCATGGATCACCTAGACAGTTTTCTCGAGGGATTTAAGTCTAAAGAAAAAAAAAAAAAATTTCATTGTAGGTAGTGTAATAATCCCCCGTAGTTTTTCTTTGTGCCTCGATTCCTTTCCATGGGATGTAGTTTGAACCGGGTAGTAGTTTTTTTTTGTTTTTTTTATTCTTAGAGTAGATTAGAAATTAGGGAATAAATGAAGGAAGAAAGATGAGATTCCTAGGCACCTTGACTTGTTTGATAGTAGCATATTTAGGCTTTGGCATGCGTAGTATCTTCCCTATGTGCTAAAAATGCTTATGATGCCTTGGTTATTTGGATAACATGTTTTGTGACGCCTATGTCTCATTTTCTTGACTTATGTTCACTTTGTGCTTAATGCTTAATATCTCGTGGCTCCGTAAATACTTGCATTAGTTGAGAATCGGAATGGAACCGTCCTTAGTTAGTCATGTGCCATGTGTGGTGAGAAATTGTATAGTCAGTGTCATTGCATTAGAGTCTAGAACTTCCCCGGTATGTGAGTTGAAGCGAAATTTTAGGTTTTGCTCGATTTGAAAAATGGTTTTAGGCTTTATTTGATTATTTTGAACTTAATGCTTACCACGAATAAAAATTATCCCCAGTCAACCCTTTTGAGCTTATAGACTTTTATTTGGCAACCGCATTACAATCCTATACCCCTATGTTCTAAATTTTTATTATTTTGATAATTTTACCTCTTAAACTACTTTAATTATAAAATGAGCACTAGAAAAGTAAGGATTAAGTGTGGGGTGGCTTTCGAGTGGAACCAATGAAAGAAAGAAGGGTGCGCTTATTTTTTTTAAAATAATACACCACTAGCCAAAATTGAAAAGGGAAAAACAAGAGTAGAAAAAAAAAGAGAAAAAAAGAAGGAAAAATATAGATGAATAAATTATTGTCTTGTTCTTTCTAGTGGGATATAAAGTAAAGTAGTGCTTAAAGAAAGATGGAATATTTTTGGGTGTGATCTTGTTTGTGAAATTGAAGTGGATTGAGGAATTTGCGCTTAAAGTTATTATGTGATGTGTTAAAGTACTTGAGAGGATAAACCATTAATCCAAAATATATCTTAACATTCCTTTAGCCCACATTACAACCATGAAAAAGTCCTAATTGATTTTAGATCGAGCGAGCTTACATTAGTAGAGATTTACATTAAGGGCAAGCCTATGGTGCCAATTGCATGCATGTGACTTCTTTTGTGAGAGTGAGAGATTTTATTTGATATATGTGAGTCCTTAAAATATATTTGAGCATTTGATTTGAATGTATGGTTTTAACTTACTCTCTTGTTCTTGTTGTGAGGGCACATGGTCTCACCAGGGATAAGTAACGTTATTAGACTTCTCTCTATGATGTTGGGTGTTCAAGCCATGAGTGCATTGTGAAATTGAGTTGGATTTTGAGGCTAGGATTGTTATGAGCATGTTGTCTTTATTTGCATATTTTTGAAGTATGGCATAGGAAACGGGAAGTGCATGTGATTGCATATACTAAGATTTAATTGTTGCTATTTGTTGCTATCAACCATGGTCATTGGTGTAGTGTGCCTCAATTGTGTAAAAACAAAGTGCTCAAGGATAGTGTGAATTGTTAGTTGACTCGAGGACGAACAACGTTTAAGTGTGGGGCAGTGATGTTTGGCTATAATTTCATATTTTTAGTACATTACTTACTTTGTATTTTGGGGCCTTAATGTTAAACTACACTATATTTGTGCTTAATTGAGCTTATTTTATGTGTAGGTACGTTAAATACGAAATTGGGAGCAAAGTAGAAATTTTGTGTGTATTTTATGCACTACAAAAATATCTCGTGATTATTTGATGATGGAAATAATTTTGATGTTATGATTGGCTCGTGGTTATTTGTCGTGACTATTTGATGATGGAGTGATGATTGATATTTGAAAAGCAAAGAAAGGAATGGAAAGTTAGGCAAAGAAATATACAAATCAGAATGAAGAATGAAGCAGCGAAAAAACTGGAACGAAGCAGACAAAAGTCAGGCGTTGCAAGCTTTAAAGCTCGCTATGGAGCTGGCGTCGCGCAGTGGAAAGCTAGCTACAGAGGTCACGAGGCACGGTTTGTAGCGAGGTGGAGCACGCTATAGAGGTCGCGAGGCACGGTCTGTAGCGAGGGGGTTCCGGATTTTAAAAGCTTATTTTGTCTCCTTTTTGGTTTTGGACTTGGTTATCTCGTCTAGGTCTTTTCCCTACACATATAAATAGTCATTAAACATCATTTTTAAGGGAGAGACCGATATTAAAGACCGACTTTGGTGATTTTGACCTAAGAAGGCAAGAACACACTAGGAGCAAGGCGCGAAATTCTTCTACGAGTTTTTCACTTCCTTCTTCCTATTTCTATTATTGGTTATGAATTCCAGTATTGTAGTTTTGCATACTATTATGAATAGCTAATTTGTCATCTAGAGTTTTGATAGAACTTTTTGTAGGATAAATTCTTGTTATTTCTTTATATAATTGAGCCGTTGGATTTCTCTACTTGTTCAACTACGTTATTATTGTGGTTGTGTCACGACCCAAAATTTTTCACCGACGGGACCGTGATGACGCCTAACATTTCACTTGCCAGGCAAGCCAACATTAGAGAATTATTAAACCAATTCCTTATTTTCATTTAGTAAATAACAATAATTAACTAAGATAAAATATAATAAGCGCGAAATATCATAAAACTGTATTAATTACTACCACCCGGATCTGGAGTCACAATTCACGAGCATTCTAGAATTTGCTATAAGTAATAGTCAGAAAGAAATACAACTGTCTGAATGAAAGAAACAGTAGAACAGAAAAGATAGACGAGGACTTCAAGGTCTGTGAACGCCGACAGATCTACCTTGAGTCTCCGGACAGTGGACTAATAGCAAAATCTCGATCAACCCAAGTAGGTATCAAAATCTGCACAGAAAGTGCAGAGTACAGTATCAGTACAACCGACCCCATATACTGATAAATGTCGAGCCTAACCTCGACGAAGTAGTGAAGAGGCTAAGGCAAGGCACCTACAAATCAACATGTACAATTTAACAGTGTATATGCAAATAATAGAAATGAAGAACTAAACAGAAAATGTCGGGAGGGGAATATACTTAGGGGAATACAAGATAAAGAATTACAACAGAATGATCACCGGAGCAGTCAATATATCATGAATCAACAGGAATAGTGAATACAGTAAGGAAAAATGCACGGCATCACCCTTCGTGCTTTTACTCTCAATCTCACCATAAAATTAATTGAAACGGCACGACATCACCCTTCGTGCATTAACTCTCATATCATGGCACAGCATCACCCTTCGTGCATTAACACTCACAGTATGACACGGCATTACTCTTTGTGCATTAACACTCTCAATATGGCACGGCATCACCCTTCGTGCATTAACACTCACAATATGGCACTGCATCACCGTTCGTGCATTAACACTCTCAATATGGCGCGGCATCACCCTTCGTGCATTAACACTCTCCCTTACCATATGCAATGTAGAAATAACAACAGGGAGATAGAATAACAAGTACAAACCTTACTTCAATATTTGGTTCCATAATATCAATCTCAACTTTGAAATAAAAACTCAACTATCACCAGAAAATTCGTAAACATGATAAGAGCGATAAATTGAACAACACTAGTAAAACACGTAGCAATTTGGCATAGAAATGAGATAATATAAGAAAAATAGAGAAATATGAAAAACAGGTAAATTGGCGGTGCATACGTACTCGTCACCTCACATATACGCCGCTCACATGAATTTCACTTAGCAAGTAATCTAAGGTTCCTAATTCCCTCAAGTCAGGGTTAGACACAACACTTACCTCGCTTCGAAGACCACTTAATTCTCAATTACAACTTTTCCTTTGGAATTCACTTCCGAACCACTCGTATCTATTCAAAAATGGCTCAATAATATCAAATATTGCTAAAGGAATCAATTATATTGCATAAATTAAATTTCCCAAATTTTTCTCCAAAAAGTCGAAAAATCGACCCCAGACCCGCTTGGTCAAAACCCGATGTTCAGACCAAAATCCTTTTACCCATTCACCCCCGAGCCCGAATATGTAATTAGTTTTGGAATCCGACCTCAATTCGGGTCTAAATTCTCAAATTTTCGAAATCCCTAGTTTCTACCCTAACCCCTAATTCTACCATGAAACTTTAGATTTTTAGGTTTATAATTCAAGAAATGTAATGGGTAATTTAAAGAAAATGGTTTATAATCACTTACCAACACTTTGGGGAAGAAATGACTCTTGAAAATCGCCTCTACCCGTTTGGTTCTTGAAAAATGTTGAAGAAATGGCTTAAACCCGTTTTTAGAGTCTGTTTTAAGTCACTGGACAGGCCTTCATCGCATTCACGAGAGGCCTGTCGTGATCGCGATGCACATCAACCTAAGGCTTTCGCGTTCGCGAGTCTTTCTACATGTTCGCGTGGGGCAACTCCCCCCTAGCCTTCTCGTTCGCGACCCAGTGGACGCGTTCGCGCAGAAGAACATGAATGCCTCCCCCAGGTCCCTTAAACTATTGCGTTCGCGTGAGACAGATCGCGTTCGCGAAGGGTACCACCCCAACGCTTCGCTTTCGCGACCAGTTCTTCACGTTCGCGAAGAAGAAATTTCTCCTGCCCCCATTTTACCTTTCGCGTTCGTGACACTACCTATGCAAACGCGAAGAAGGGCACACCAGAACAGCTGCTGCAGCAAAAATCTTAGATTTTCTAAGTGCAAATCACCCCGTACCCTATCCGATACTCACCCGAGCCCTCGAGGCTCCAAACCAAACATGCACACAAGTCTAAATATATCATACGGACCTGATAGCGTGATCAAATCGCCAAAATAATACCTAGAACTCCGAATTTAGCACCAAATCGAATAAAATTATCAAGAACACTTTAAATTACTATTTTCTCAACCGAAGGTCCGAATCACGTCAAATCAACTCCATTTCTCACGAAATTTGTCAGACAGGTCTTAAATATCATAATGAACCTGTACTAGGGCCGGAACCAAAATACGGACCCGGTACTAACAATGCCAAACATCAATCAATTCTTAAAAATAATTAATTTTCAGACTTTTAATTTTCATCAAAAATGCATAACTCAAGCTAGGGACCTCCGAATTGAATTCTGGGCATATGCCTAGGTCCCATAATTCGATACGGACCTACCGGGTCCGTCAACATACGGATCCGGGCCTATTTACCAAAAATGTTGGCCGAAGTCAACTAAAATAAACTTTTAAGGCAAAATTCTTATTTTCATTAGTTTTCAATATAAAAGCTTTCCGGAAACCTGCCCGGACTGCGCACGCAAATCAAAGAGGGTAAAAATGAGATTTTTAAGGCTTAAGAGCGTAGATTCGAGTTCGAAAACATAAGATGAACTTTTGGGTCATCACATTCTCCACCTCTAAAATAATCGTTCGTCCTCGAACGGACATAGAAAAGTACCTGGGCTGGTGAAAAGGTGGGGATATCTACTCCGCATATCAGAGTCGGACTCCCAAGTAGGTGCCTCAATAAGCTGACCTCTCCACTGCACTCGAACTGAAGGGTAACTCTTTGATCTCAACTGGCGAACTTGCTGGGCTAGAATTGTCACCGGCTCCTCCTCGTAAGTCAAATCCTTGTCCAACTGGACAGAGCTGAAATCTAACACATGGGACAGGTCACCATGATATTTTCGGAGCATAGACACATGGAATACCGGATGAACTGAGGATAACCCTGGAGGCAACGCAAGTCTATAAGCTACCCCTCACAATCTCTCGAGGATCTCAAATGGCCCGATATACCTAGGGCTCAACTTGCCCTTCTTCTTAAATCTCATAATACCCTTCATGGGCGATACCCGAAGCAATATTATTTCTCCATCCATGAATGCAATATTACGAACTTTACAGTCGGCATAACTCTTTTGCCTAAACTGAGCTGTGCAAAGTCGATCCTGAATAATCTTGACCTTATTTAAGGCATCTTGTACCAAATCGGTACCCAATAACCGAGCCTCTCCCGGTTCGCACCAGCCAACTGGCAAACGACATCGCCTTCCATATAATGCCTCATATGGAGCCATCTGAATGCTCAACTGGTAGCTGTTATTGTAGGCAAACTCCGCTAATGGCTAGAACTGATCCCAAGAACCTCCAAAGTCAATAACACAGGCGCAGAGCATATACTCCAAGATCCGAATAGTACGCTCGTACTGCCCGTCCGACTGAGGATGGAATGCTATGCTCAACTCAACCCGCATACCCAACTCACGCTGTACAGCCCTCCGAAAATGTGAGGTAAACTGCGTACCTCGATATGAAATAATAGACACGGGTACACCGTGAAGGCGGGCAATATCACGAATGTAAATTTCAGCTAGCCTCTTTGAAGAATAGGTAACTGCCACTAGAATGAAATGTGCTGACTTGGTCAACCTGTCCATAATGACCCCAAACTGCATCAAATTTTCTCTGAGTCCGTGGGAGTCTAACAACAAAATCCATAATGATACGCTCCCATTTCCATTCAGGAATTTCTAACTTCTGAAGCAACCTACCAGGTCTTTGATGCTCGTACTTAACTTGCTGATAATTCAGACACCGAGCTACATATGCAACTATATCCTTTTTCATTCTCCTCCACTAATAATGTTTCCGCAAATCTTGATACATTTTGGCGATACCTGGATGAATAGAATACCTGGAACTGTGCATTATGACATTAGGCACACAAATACGACCCTGAATTCGCAGAACTCCATCTTCCCCCACAACAACCTATTTGGCATCACCGTGCCGCAACGTGTCCTTAAGGACAAGTAAACGAGGATCATCATACTGCCTCTCTCTGATGCGCTCATATAAAGAAGACCGAGTCACTGTGCAAGCTAGATCTCGACTGGGTTCTGAAATATCTAACCTCACGAATTGGTTAGCCAAAGTCTGAACATATGCAGCTAATGGCCTCTCACCAACCAGAATATACGCAAGACTGACCATACTCACAACCTTTCTACTCAAAGCATCGGCCACCACATTGGCCTTTTCGGGGTGATACAAAATGGTGATATCATAGTCTTTCAACTACTCCAACCATCTTCTCTGCCTCAAATTAAGATCTTTTTGTTTGAACATGTACTGAAAGCAACGATGATCAGTAAATACCTCACACGAGACATCGTAGAGGTAATGCCTCCAAATCTTCAGTGCATGAACAATGGCGGCCAGTTCTAAGTAATGAACATGATAATTCTTCTTGTGAACTTTCAATTGCCGCGACGCATATGCAATTATCTTGCCATCTTGCATTAATACTGCACCCCGCCCAATGTGAGAGGCATCACAATATACCGTATACGATCCTGAACCTGCGGGTAATACCAACACTAGCGTTGTAGTCAAAGCGGTCTTGAGCTTTTGAAAGCTCGACTCACACTCGCCTGACCATCTAAATGGGGTACCCTTCTAGGTCAATCTGGTCTTAATAGTTGTTCATAATCAATTACAGAATCATCAATTAACTTCATGTTAACAAAAATCTCGTTTCAAACCTTCACAATACTAATAACGAGATGCGAGGCATGAAGACCTCATAATTATTTACCCGAATTAATGAGTCGCATTTAACGCCACCTGGGCGGGCACCTATCTCGTAGGTTACAACTCAATATTACAACACGAATTTGGCAAGTATGCACAGAGAATTTCATACAAATATTTTTAAATAAGCCTAGCAGGCATGACTCCCTATTAGTACTATCGTACAAATTAAATTTCACATGGGAGAATTTAAACACAAGATTTTTTTTTATCACAAGGATCTCGTCCTTATATGACTTCCACCGCAGCTTATAGTCTGGTTTAAACATATCAATTTATTTTAAAATACGAAGACCTCGGCCTCCGTTCTGAATCATAAGTACTAGGCACATCATGATAAAATTTTCCCAAACTTGGGAGAGGCATATTTCATCAAATCACTCAGGCTACGTGCCCCATTACAGTTACTACACCACCCACACGATCAGTTAAGGGTGGAGGACAGGCGGGTAGAAGGCATCCTAGAGGTGGAGACCCAACCGTTGTTATATTTGTTTTATGGTATGATGGAGGTCGTTACATCAGATGGTGTCGTTATAGGTACGACCTCGATTTAAAATAAAGGAATAATTTCCTTAACTTGATTCGGTTCTGAGTATCAAGACGAGTCCTCCTATTATGCTCCACTTACGAGTGAGCTTTATAATTCTATAATCTACTTATGTGTTTACTTCTGTTGGGAGATTTTATGGAGATAACTACACCTATCATTCCATGATGGACTCTAATAAGATCTGTGAGGCTAAAGGTGCCTTTCTGGTACTTATTTCGGTATGTTTTGATGTATTTTCGGATACTTTATTTATAAATTGTGAATTATATAAACACTTAAGGATATAGAACACTTACCCCAATCCATATGGTGAAAATCGCCTAAAACATCGCTTCAATCCGAGCTCCATAGCTCCAAATATGACAAAAATGGCTGAAACATCGAAATATAGCTACTGCCTAGGTATTTACTTTTCGCGATTGCGAAGCACAAAAGTTTTCAGCCCCAAAATTGCTCTTCGCAATCGCGAAAAACCAATCGCGATCACGAAGAACAAACTCCCCAACTCTTCCAGACAACCTCTAGTATAATGGTCATAACATTGTGTACAAAACTCCAAATGATGAATGGTTTAACTTTATGCAAACTAGATTCCAAGGGCTATAATTTGCATTTGTTGCTTATCTCCCAATTCCTTATATATTTCGAGATATAAGCTTCCAAAGTCAGCCCTATGCAATAGAGATTTCCAAACTCTTCCCGGACAGCCTGTAGTATATCTACCATAAATTTTGGTACACAACTCCAAATGACAAATGGTTTACTTTCTGAAAACTAGACATCAAGGGCTACAACTTTCAAATTTGGATCATATCCAAATTCCTTATAGATTGCGAGATATAAGCTTCCAAATTCGGGTTAGTGCAATCGAGATTTGTTCTACGCGATCGCGAAAAATCTTCCACGATCGCGATTCACAAGGCCCCAAACTGCTGTTTGCTCTTTGCGAATGCTACCAAATGTTCGCGATCGTGATGCACACCTCTGTAGGCAGAAACCAACAATTAAATATGGCCTAGAAATGGTCTGAAACCACCCCGAAACTCACCCGAGCCCCTCGGGACCTCAACAAAATATACCAACAAGTCCTAAAACATGATACGAACTTAGCCGAAGCCCCGAATCACATCAAACAATGCTAAAATCACGAATCACACCTCGATTCAAGCCTAATGAACTTTGAACTTTCAAATTCTATATCTTGTGCCGAAATACATCAAATCAATCCGGAATAACTTCAAATTTTGCACACAAGTCATAAATGACATAACGAAGCTATTCCAATTTTCAGAATCGAATTCCAACCTCGATATCAAAAAGTCAACCCCCGATCAAACTTCCCAAAATTTCAACTTTGGGCATTTCAAACCTAATTCCACTACAGACCTCCAAATATTTTTTCGGATATGCTCCTAGGTCCAAAATCACCATACAAAGCTATTGGAATCATCAGAATTATATTCCGAGGTCGTTTACACATAAGTTAATATCCGGTCAACTTTTTTTTTTCATATAAGCTTCTAAATAAGGATTGTTCTTTTAGTTTAATTCCGAATCTTCAGTAATTCAAACTCGACCACACCCCGCGGGTCATAATACATATTGCAAAGCTGCTCGAGACCTTAAGTCACCGAACGGGGCGTAAATTCTTAAAATGATGAGTCGGGTCGTTACATTCTCCACCTCTTAAACAAACGTTCGTCCTCGAATGTGCTAAGAATTATTCTGAGGTTTCCAAATTGATGATTTTACTTTTACACATATACTCACGGTTGATTCCACGCTACCGCATTTGAGATAAGCATGACAACATCATCTCAATTTGAGATTATTTCTTTTATCCATATTTGAAAACTTTAAGGCCATTTTCTTACACTCCAATATTTTCAAAAGGCCTGATTTTTCACAACAACGCACAATATTAGTCTCAACTGGCTATAGCAACTCGTGCCTATGCACCCATCAATTTTCTCGATAGTGTTGAAGTAATTCAAAACTTTCTCTGGGGTGCTACATTATTCCCCGCTTGGATCATTCGCCCTCAAACAGATAACATATTTATCTCTTCCTTTGCAAATCCCAATCCTCCAAATTTTTACTAACTCCCAAATTTTTTAGAAATTTCGGCAGAGTCTCCCCTGTAATTGGGCCTATCCACCTGCCAGAGTAACACTAAAAACAACTCCTAACAACACATCCACAACCCCAAAAAAATACCACAAGGTATATATCAATAACACCAATCTCGGCATCACAAGCACTGCATTATCATAATGATATCAGGACATGAAACACATCATATGTATGCTCATCACCACATCTCTGGTCTTAAAAGCTGTTCATAATTAATTCCAGCATCATCAATTAATCTCATATTATCCACCACCCCATTTCGAATTTTTACAACACTGACAACAAAATGTGAGGCATGAAGACCTCATGATTACTTACTCGGATTAATGAGTGATATTTAACGCCACCTGGGCACTCACCTGATAGGCTAAAACTCAATATTTACAGCATAAAATTAGTTGAATATGAACAGAAAAATATAAAAGAATTATCAAATAAGCCTAACAGGCATGACTCCCTATTAATATTATTGTACAAATTAAATTTCACAAAGGGAGAATTTTAAACTTATACATATTTCACCATAAGGACCTCGTCCTTACATAACTTCCACCGCGGCTTGCAGCCCGGTTAAATATTTCACATCATGTAAAAATACGAGGATCTCGTCCTCAAATCCGAATAACAATTATGTTGCACATTGTGCCAACTGAAATTTTCAATTTCCTTTGTTTCTTCTTTTCAATATATTTCAAAAACAATTTTCACAACATATAATGAACCCTCATACCGGTAGGGCGTATAATTCATAAAAAATTGGAATCAATTATTTCAAAACACATTAAACCCACTGTAATAAATAATAAAAATTACTTTTGGACTTATAGCCCTCAATGGTGTACAAAAATAAATGACAAACACGGGCTCATACCTTCAAATCTCCCAACAGGGATAAACATATAAGTGGGTCACAAATTTACGAAGCTCACACATAAGTGGATCATAATAGGAGGACTCACCTCAATATTCAGAACCGAATCAAATTAAGGAAAATATTCTTTTATAATAAAAATCAGGATCGTACCTGTAACAACACCATCTGTTGTATCGGCCTCAGCCAAATCATAGCGATCATATCAACGGGTCGGGCCTCCACCTCTTAGGCGCCCTCTACCCGCATGTCCTCCATATCTAGCTGACTGTGCACGTGGAGTATCAACTGGAATAAAGTTTGTGGTCGGAGTGTTCAGATGAAATCCACCCCTCCCAAGTCTAGGACAATCTCTCATGATATGCCTAGTATCACCACACTTATAACAACCCCTCTGAGGTCGCGGCTGCTCGTACTGAGTCTGTGCCGGATAACTGGAATAACCACTGTAAGAATCTCGTGTCGGTGGTGCACTGTAAACTGGAGCACTCCGAGTAATTTGATGTGCGGACTGAGCTGACCGACTGCTCGAGCCTCCGCTATAATGGGTTCTAGTTGAAGAGTAAAACCCACTGAACCCTCTAGATCTTCGAGACCTTTTGGCCTCCTTAGACTCCCTTTCCTCGCCTAAAACGCCCTCAATCTTCCTTGCAATCTCCACTACTTGCAATTCTCGAGCCATGCATATTTTAATATCATAATCGAGCCTCTCAATGAATCTGCGGACCCGCTCTCTGATTGTAGGAACCAAGATAGGTATATGACGGGCTAACTCACTGAACCTGATAGCATATTCTAACACTGTCATAGTGCCCTGACACAACCATTCAAACTATGTGCGTCACGCATCTCTAAGAGTCTGGGGAACAAACGCTTTCAAGAACATTTTCGAAAATTGAGCCCAAGTTGGTGGTGTATCATCGGCTGGTCTACCTTCTTCATAGATTTGCCACCACCGATATATTGCGTCTGACAATTGAAATGTAGTAAAGGAAACTCCGCTCACTTCCACAATATCCATGGTGCAGAGAATACCGTGACAATTTTCCAGAAATTCTTGGGCATCCTTTGTAGCTGTGCCACTGAAAGTTGGTGGATTATATTTCTTAAACCTTTCAAGTTTCTTTTGTTCTTCTTCTGATGTCTCGGGCCTGACCTCAGGCCGAATCGGAATAGCAGTTTGTATCGGTACTACACCTGAAACCTGTCCAACATGAACCTGCTGCTCTAGAGTTGTGGTAGGAGTCTGAGCTACTCCCCCAATATGCGAAATGTTTGGTGTAACAGAGATCAATCCCGCCTAAGTTAATGTACTGAACATACTCAGGAACTATGCTAAAGTCTCCTGAAGTCCGGGGGTAACAACAGGTGCTTCTGGTACTTGTCCCCCAATATGAGCTACTGCTGGCTCCTCAACTGTTGTTCTGACAGGTGCTCTAGTCGTAGCACGTGCCCTTCCTCGGCCTTTACCTCGGCCCCGGCCTCTTGCAGCCCTAGCAGTATATGTGGATGCCTGCTCAGCTAACTCGGTAGCACGTGTCCTCACAATCTATGAGAGAATAGAGATACAAAGGCTCATTCTACAATCAACAAATCTGCACGACAGGAATGAAAGAAGTGAAAATTTCCTAACAGTTCTGTAGTGTCACGACCTAAAATTCAACTAGTCGTGATGGCACCTAACCCAACCCATTAGGTAAGCCAATTACCAACTATTCAATTACAATGACAATTATTTAAAATAAAATATCTAAAGCCAATACATTTCCCCAAGAACGGGTAGTACAAATCATGAGCTTCTATGAATAGAGTATACAAAGCAAAAATGAAAAAAATACATAGTCTGTTTGAATAATACATAAACAGAGCTTTTATAAATCAAAGGCTATCCTGAATAAGAGGCAGCTACAACAGGAACACATGTACATCTTCAAATCCGAAAACCATCGAACATAGCCACAGCGACAGCCAATATCTGCACGCAATGTGCAGAAGTGCAGTATCAGTACAATCGACCCCATGTACTGAGTAAGTAATAAACCTAGCCTTAGGTTGAAAGTAGTGACGAGCTTCTACCAAGGTCGGGTCCAAAACCACTAGTCTACAATAGTCCATAAGAACATAAAGCAAATAATACTAGAAGAAACATAGAGATAAAATGCTCAACCAAATCATGATTTCAAAAATAATAGTTCTTCCTTTCAAATACATTAGTGAAAACCCAAATCGTTTGCCGAAGTTGCCAAAAATATGAATAATTTGAGAACATTAATTTTTCCAAAATCCTTTCAATAATAAATAAAATATCTCATTTTCTTTCCCAGATAACCAGTGTAAAACAAATGCATCACTATGCCCATCTGCCAACGTGTGTGAGAAATCATGAATAATGTGATACCGTACAACATGAGGAAAACACATCTCTATGCATATATGTCATGTGTATGTCAATGCAATGTATCTCAGAGATTGCACTCATGTACTCACACTCTCTCAGATTACTCAATCTCATTGTCTCGCATTTCCTCTCACTGTGCTCAGCACACTCAATCACTCAACATTATACAATACCTGCTGCGGCGTGTAGCCCGATCCCTGTTTATAGTCGACTGCGCTCACTGGGGGTATGTACAGACTCATGAGGGGCTCCTACAGCCCAAGCGCTATAATCATGGATAACTCACGTGCTGCACGGACAACTCATGTGCCATAATATAAGCCAATAAAGGCCCGCTGCAAGCGGAGCAGGTAGCCCCGATCCATATAATAGTAATAATATATATAAAGCCAACATGGCCTGCTACAGCGTGCAACCCGATCCCAAAAGTATCCTCACAATCAGGCCCTCGGCCTCCCTCGGTCATCAATCTCTCCAGTCTCTCTCTCATGGGCTCACAATGACATGAGAATAGCCAAAAAAATGATGATATTATGTATCAATAAATAACAACAGAGACTGAGATATGATATGCAATGAAATGAATATGACTGAGTATAAATTTTCAACATAACCAATAATTCACAGCAATATGACCTCTGTGGGTCCCAATAATACTGGCACATAGCCTCAACATGATTTTTAATGTGCTTTTCAGCTCAATTTCTTTAACTCATAAAATCGCATGGAAAATGCCAAGATTATTTAACTACAAAATTCCATAAAAACAATTATGTCACAATTTTTATAGTGCACGCCCACACGCCCGTCACCTAGCATGTGCGTCACCTCCCAACAATTCACGAAATAAATATATTCAGGGTTCATACCCTCAACTCAAAGATTAGAAGAGTTACTTACCTCGAACAAGCCAAATCCAATGTCGAGCAAGCTAAGCAATGCTCCAGAAATTCCATTATGCGCATATTAACTTCCAAACGGCTTGAATCAAGTCATAATTAATTTGATTCAGCTCACAAAATTTATAGGAATTAATTCCATATCAAAATACTAATATTTTCCAAAAACTCAAAATTACGCCCCAAAAATACCCGTGGGGTCCACGTCTCGGAATCCAATAAAATCACAAAATGCAAACCCCCATTCAACCACGAGTCCAGCCATACCAAAATCACTCAAATCCGACCATAACTCGGTCTTCAAATCCTCAATTAAAGTCTTTGAAGATTTCTACCATTTTCAACCCAATCTTTACCCATTTGAACTCAACAATCTTTCCATAAACCTTATTGATATGTATAAATAATACTATTACATCCAAGAATCATACTCTTAATCACCCATCTTTACCCAAACTCGAAATTGAAGACTAGGGGTTAGAACCTTACCTCTTGGGTGAAGATCTTGTGATATTTCCTTGTTGGATTTCAAAGCTTGAACAAGATCTTGATGAACAAAGCACTTGAGCTTCTTCCTCTCTCTAGAACACTCTCCCTTCTCTCTAAAATATGAGATTTTTTCTCCAAAATGAGTCCCCAAGCCTATTTATCAAAATGGGGTCGGGTTATGAAAATAGAAAAATTAACCCTCCGAAAGCAGGTCTGTGGTCGCATAATGGACTGCAGAATGGGTATGCGGGTCGCAAAATTTACCGCAAAATCGATGTCCAGAAATGGGCTTCACTGGACAGGTTTGCGACCATTTTGCGGTCGCATAACTACTTCTGCAATCGCATAATGGTTCTGCGATCGCAGAATTAGTCGCAGATTTGCATGTTTCCAGCCTTTGGTAATTGGGTCATAACTTATTGTAGGAATGTCCAAATGACAAACGGTTTGAAGCGTTAGAAACTAGACTCAAAGATATTTCATTTGATAGGTAATACACTATAGAACACTTCGTATCATGAGAGGTATGCTCATTTGAAATTGGGTCTTATGCGAACTCACTTGAACTTTAGTCTATTATGAAATTTCCAACTTCTACATTCGATGCCGAAACCTATCGAATCAAGTCCGATTGACCTCACATTTTGCACACAAGTCATAAATGACATAATGAATCTATTCCAATTTCCATAATCGGATTACGACCTCGATATCAAAAAGTCAACCCCCAGTCAAACTTTCCAAAAATTCAACTTTCGGAATTTCAAGCCTAATTCCACTACGGACCTCCAAATAATTTTTCGGACACGCTCTTAAGTCCAAAATTACCATACGGAGCTATTGGAATAATCAAAACTACATTCCGGGGTCGTTTATATATAAGTCGACACCCGGTCACTATTTTAACTTAAGTTTTCAATTCTGAGACTAAGTGTCTCGTTTCACTCCGAAATCCTTCCGGACCCGAACCAACTAACTCGATAAGTCATAAATAAACTATAAGGCATAAATTGAGAAGTAAATGGGGGAACGGGGTTGTGATACTCAAAACAACCGGTCGGGTCATTACATTCTCCCCCACTTAAACATACGTTCGTCCTCGAACGTGCCAAGAGTTGTTCTTAACCTTCAAATCTCTATTCCACCTTACCACTCACATACCCGGGGGTGATCTCACGTCACCCTATTCTATATAGGCATGACCACACAACATAACTGAAAATCATTAATTCAACCTTAGCCTAAAAATCATGGAGCCAAATTTCTAACATCTAGAATTCTTTTCAAGACCCGAATCTCACATCTACACATTGTATAGTCCTGAACAAGTTGTATCCAGCCATAACCATAATCCCAGATATAATCACATATCATACTACACAACTCGCATACTCGTAGCACCATTTTTGATCACAGTAACTACTCAAAACCAACCAAGTACTAGTATAAAACCCTGCATACAACGGAACCTCATTCTGAAACCTTCGTACACTGCCAATGATGAAAGAAACAATCAAAAACTCATAAATACTCATCAGATAAACTAGACATGGAGATCTCTCGCCCCAACCAGAACCATAATCATCTCCTAAGTCGACTTTCAATATTATCCTCCCGAATATACCATAATCAAGCCTCATAGTACCCATTCTAGGTCCAATGACCTTATATTATTAAACACCACTATCCCAAAGACACGGCACATCAATATAAATCAACCCACAACTGCGCAATCTATGTACCCAAATATGGGAGATATCTCAAGGAAGAGAACTGTATTGCAAGTTCAACAAGCACTACTACAACCGTAATGTTACAACCAACTCCTCTAATTTCGTGAAGAGGATAACCATAGGTACATGTGCACAATTATAGAGGAAGGAAATTAATAGATCAGATAAATTATTATAGAAATAGAATTCCCACACACGGCACAGACAACTCACGTGCCAATAATATGAATCGCCCGGCATGGTCACAGGCCTCCAGTCCCAGCATATCATACATGAGCAATTAAAAAAGTATACTTGTATATATGATAATGAAATAAGATTCTCATGCTCCTGGACTGGTAAAAATAACACGCCATAGTGTAAGCATGTGCAAAGTCTGCTATCACACTTCAAATCGGCGATTTAACGCAGAAATAGTAACTACCCCATTTATTCGGGGGGAATTAGCCTCTTTGTAACCTCAAATGTAGCCCAGATAGTTTTTAAAAAAGGTACGAACATAAGAAACTTTATAACTTTACGCTTAACAGTCAACTCTAGGCATATCATAGCCTAAGCATTCTTTCAAGTAGGAATACTTGCCCCGATACCCACACATGTGCTCAACCTCACATATATGTACACTCATAGCGTGTAACTATCACAAATAATTAACGCAACTAGTGCCTCCACTGGGCTTTAAATAAAATAGTCACCTCAAATAGGTCGCAACCCCGAAACAATATACTTCTGAGAACTCCCAGTCTCCAAATTTATCGAATACATGAATCACCGTAACTGATCCCAACTCCAGCACTAAAATGACTAACACATCTTCCAGTCATGATAATCCCATGGGGAATACTTTCATAATTCTTCCGTTCCACATAGCAATAATTTGAATATCATCAGTCTATCAACCAGGTGAGTACTACAATACCGATGAACATCCGTAAGTCAAAATACAACGCGCCTTCTGAAATGAGAACCCTTCTCAGGAATTACCAAGCAGTTATAACACCCATCGAGATATCTGAAACTGACTACGCTGTCCAACATTCGTTACCTTCTCTTCAAGACTGAACTGTCACCCTTTACATGTAATCCCTCACAACACACCACATCTATTATGCCATCATGTGAAAAACACAAGAATCCTATTATCAACTTTTAGTCACCAACAATTTACATACTCTATTAGTTTGAAACCGTTCTCTTGCTTCTTTCCAGGAGGAAATCACAATACACAACACGTTCTCCACACCGGTAGAAAAGTATCCGATTCAAACCATGGTAGAAACCATCACGAATACTTTGAAATCCATCTGCACATAACCAAGCTATTAAAACTAAATTCCTCTAACTCGACCAAACCATGTAGGTCACCAAAACCCAAGAATATTGCCACTTATACGTTTTTGAATCCATTAGCACCTTCTCGAGAGTCAACCATTTTGCTCAAATATGAAAACTACACTGCCCAAACTTGCTGAAAGACATGTGCCTTATTAGCACAACAACACTCAAAGAAGTAACTCTACTTTAATACCACCTATCAAATTCATACTCCGTGTGCACTACATTATTCATAAATAACAACTCACTCATCCCACGATTTTCATATACTCATAAGTGCAATAATATAACCCATATCCAGGAATTTCCTTACTAGAGTCATTCTCGAATTCCACCTCTGCAAGTCATCACTGATTCCCAAGTAAACCTCAGACCAAAACAAATTTTTGACACATAGCCATGAATTAATTTGCCAATAGTAGAATCCCCCACTTGGCTCAAAGCCATAAATCAAAACATTCGATAACTCCCAATAACCATACTCTCTTACTGCCATAATGCTGCAGTCAGTTCAATGAAAATTCTTCTCAAGCTCATGCAACACCAACCATAAAATACCTCGATCATCCCCTAAGCTCGCAATCATTCTCTTGTCACTCAAGTCAAGTTTCTCAGCTAGATTCAATTTCAAATCTCCACACATATGCCCTGCTGGCAGAAAAGAAACTCTCCACTCCTATATAAGGAATATTACCGAACATATGAATCCAAAAGCATTATTTACAACTGAAGCTACCGAGCTTAAGCTGCGGTCTAAACCTGGCCTTAAGTCCTCCAGACTGGCCCATCACCAAAACACATAATACACATCTCGAACCTCGTTCATAGAATCACAAGCCGGTGATGCACAGCTGATACCGAGCGCTCATGTGCGCATACGAATACGTGGAAGGAATTCAAAGAGTTATGTCTCAAGATGAATCAATCTCGCACGATAAGGAAAGAAAGATAGGAAGTATATATCCTAAATTCCCTGTAGCCTCTCAAAGATAAGTATGGACGTCATCATACTGATCCGCAAGACTCTACTAAACACTTGCTCATGACTTGTAGAACCTATGAACCTAGAGCTCTGATACCACCTTGTCATGACCCAAAATCCAACTAGTCGTGATGGCACCTAACCCCACCCGTTAGGTAAGCCAATTACCAACTATTTAATTATAATGACAATTATTTAAAAGAAAATATCTAAAACCAATACATTTCCCCAAGAACTGGTAGTACAAATCATGAGCTTCTAAGAATAGAGTATACAAAATGGAAATGAAATAAATACATAGTCTGTTTGAATAATACATAAACAGAGCTTTTATAAATCTAAGGCTACCCTGAACAAGAGGCAGCTACAACAGGAACGCAGGTACATCTTCAAATCCAAAAACTATCGAACATATCCATAGCGGCAGCCAATATCTGCAGGCAATGTGCAGAAGTACAGTATCAGTACAACCGACCCCATGTACTGAGTAAGTAACAAACCTAGCCTTAGGTTGAAAGCAGTGACGAGCTTCTACCAAGGTCGGGTCCAAAACCACTAGTCTACAATAGTCCATAACAACATAAAGCAAATAATACCAGAAGAAACACAGAGATAAAATGCTCAACCAAATCATGATTTCAAAAATAATAGTTCTTCCTTTCAAATATATCAGTGAAAACCCAAATTGTTTGCCGAAGTTGCCAAAAATATGAATAATTTAAGAACATTAATTTTTCCAAAATCCTTTCCATAATAAATAAAATATCTCATTTTCTTTCCCAGATAACCAGTGTAAAACAAATACATCACTATGCCCATCTGTCAACGTATGTGAGAAATCATGAATAATGTGATACCGTACAACATGAGGAAAACACATCTCTATGCATATATGTCATGTGTGCATGTCAATGCAATGTATCTCAGAGATTGCACTCATGTACTCACACTCTCTCAGAGTACTCAATCTCATTGTCTCGCATTCCCTCTCACTGTGCTCAGCACACTCAATCACTCAGCGCTATACAATACCTGCTGCGGTGTGCAGCCCAATCCCTATTTATAGTCGACTACGCTCACTAGGGGTGTGTACAGACTCATGAGGGGCTCCTACAGCCCAAGCGCTATAAGCACGGACAACTCACGTGCTGCATGGACAACTCACGTGATGCACAGACAACTCACGTGCCATAATATAAGCCAATAAGGCCTGCTGTAGGCGGGCAGCTCCGATCCATATAATAGTAATAATATATATAAAGCCAACATGACCTGTTGCGGCGTGCAGCCCGATCCCAAAAATCCTCACAATCAGGCCCTCGGCCTCTCTCAGTCATCAATCTCTCCAGTCTCTCTCTCATGGGCTCACAATGTCATGAGAATAGCCCAAAAATGATGATATTATGTATCAATAAAGAACAACAGAGACTGAGATATGATATGCAATGAAATAAATATTACTGAGTATGAATTTTCAACATAACCAATAATTCACAGCAATATGACCTTTGTGGGTCCCAATAATACTGGCACATAGCCTCAACATGATTTTGAATGTGCTTTTCAGCTCAATTTCTTTAACTCATAAAATCGCATGGAAACTACCAAGATTATTTAACTACAAAATTCCATAGAAACAATTATGTCACAATTTCTATAGTGCACGCCCACACGCCCATCACCTAGCATGTGCGTCACCTCCCAACAATTCACGAAATACATATATTCAGGGTTCATACCCTCAACTCAAAGATTAGAAGAGTTACTTACCTCGAACAAGCCAAATCCAATGTCGAGCAAGCTAAGCAATGCTCCAGAAATTCCATTATGCGCGTATTAACTTCCAAACGGCTCGAATCAAGTCACAATTAATTTGATTCAGCTCACAAAAATTATAGGAATTAATTCCATATCAAAATACTAATATTTTCCAAAACCCCGAAATTACGCCCCAAAAATACCCGTGGGGTCCACGTCTCGGAATCCAATAAAACTCACAAAATTTGAACCCCCATTCAACCATGAGTCCAGCCATACCAAAATTACTCAAATCCGACCATAACTCGGCCTTCAAATCCTCAATTAAAGTCTTTGAAGATTTCTACCATTTTCAACCCAATCTTTACCCATTTGAACTCAACAATCTTTCCATAAATATTATTGATATGTATAAATAATACTATTACATCCAAGAATCATACTCTTAATCACCCATCTTTACCCAAACTCGAAATTGAAGACTAGGGGTTAGAACCTTACCTCTTGGGTGAAGATCTTGTGATATTTCCTTGTTGGATTTCAAAGCTTAAACAAGATCTTGATGAACAAAGCACTTGAGCTTCTTCCTCTCTCTAGAACACTCTCCCTTCTCTCTAAAAATATGAGATTTTTTCTCCAAAATGAGTCCCCAAGCCTATTTATCAAAATGGGGTCGGGTTATGAAAATAAAAAAATTAACCCTCCGAAAGCATATCTGTGGTCGCATAATGGACCGCAGAATGGGTATGCGGGTCGAACAATGCACCGCAAAATCGATGCCCAGAATTGGGCTTCACTGGATAGGTTTGCGACCATTTTACGGTCGCATAACTACTTCTGCGATCGCATAATAGTTCTGCGATCGCAGAATTAGTCGCAGAATCGCATTTTTCCAGCCTTTGCTAATTTGGTCATAACTTATTGTAGGAAAGTCCAACTGACGAACGGTTTGAAGCGTTAGAAACTAGACTCAAAGATCTTCCATTTGATAGGTAATACACTATATAAAACTTCTTATCATGAGAGGTATGCTCATTTGAAATTGGGTCTTATGCGAACTCACTTGAACTTTAGTCTATTATGAAATTTTCAACTTCTACATTCGATGCCGAAACCTATCGAATCAAGTCCGATTGACCTCAAATTTTGCACACAAGACATAAATGACATAGTGAAGCTATTCCAATTTCCATAATCGGATTCTGACCTCGATATCAAAAAGTCAACCCCCAGTCAAATTTTCCAAAAATTCAACTTTCGGCATTTCAAGCCTAATTCCACTATGGACCTTCAAATAAATTTCCGGACACGCTCCTAAGTCCAAAATCACCATACGGAGCTATTGGAATCATCAAAACCACATTCCGGGGTCGTTTATACATAAGTCAACACCCGATCACTATTTTAACTTATGTTTTCAATTATGAGACTAAGTGTCTCGTTTCACTCCGAAATTCTTCCGGACCCGAACCAAATAACTCGATAAGTCATAAATCAACTATAAGGAATAAACTGAGCAGTAAATGGGGGAACGGGGTTGTAATATTCAAAACAACCGGTCAGTTCGTTATATGTAGCTTCTCGAAGATAAGTACAGACGTCTCCGTACCGATCCGCAAGACTCTACTAGACACGTTCGTGACTCGTAGAACCTATGAACCTAGGGCTCTGATACTTATTGGGTACCGACCATGGTGTACTCATACTACACTTCTGCACATTTTTGTGTAAAGCCAGGTATTGGAGATATCATACTTGAGCAGAGTTAGAGCGGGACCGTAAGGATTCAAGGTAGAGCTGCTTTGTCGTCGCAGTCCCTTGGAGTCTTTTAATTTTATTGTACTGTTAAATTTTAATCAAACAGTATTGTATATTCGGTCCTCGTGATTATTCCATGTATTCGGTTAGAGTTCGTGACTCAGTACTACCAGTCTTGGGAGGTTGTATATTCATATTCATTCTGCTATTAGTTTTGGTTAATTATTTAATTAAAAAAAAATGGCTTCAAAATGTAATAGAAATCGGCTTACCTAGTCTTAGAGACTAGGTGCCATCACGATTCCTGTGGTGGGATTTTGGGTCGTGACAAGTTGACCCAAAATCACGTTCCAAATAAATATTTTTAATAAATATTTTTAATATAATTCTTTCAATTAAAAAGTCACCATGTGACACCTCATTTCATAATCATAAAAATACGGGTCTCAGCCCATTTTTATATTTTCACGGCACCTCGTGCCCATAATTAAATCATCATATTTCTCCGGCACCTCGTGCCCTCATTTCATATCATAACTGCACGGATAATTCATGTGCCAATTATCATTATCATTTCATCACAGTACCTCGTGCCCACATTTTATATCACAAACTGCACGGACAATTCACGTGCCAAATATCCTCATTATTTACTCACGGCACCTCATGCCCATATTTTATTTTATAATCCGCCTGGCAATGGCCACATGCTCCCAATTTCAACATAAATCAGATTGTTATCAATTTACTAACAACAAGACAAATTGCACAAGGTATAAAAATAAACACAAGAAAATCACAACATCACATGAAAATTATCAACACAACCCCACATCATCACATATCGTCCCTGACAATAGCCACCCTTATCGCTCCTATTGCCACCCTTATCGCTCCGCCCAGACAATATCAATAGCTACCCTTATCGCTCATATTGCCACCCTTATCGCTCCTATAGCCACCCTTATCGCTCCGCCCAGACAATATTCCAACAAACACTCCAGTGACTTAAAACAGACTCCAAACACGGGTTTAAGCCATTTCTTCAACAGTTTTCAAGAACCAAACGGGTAAACGCAATTTTCAAAAGTCATTTTCTTGCCCAAAGTGTTGGTAAGTGATTCTAAACCATTTTCTTTCAATTACCCATTACATTTCTTGAATTATCAACC
Organism: Nicotiana tomentosiformis; assembly: GCF_000390325.3. Taxonomy (NCBI): domain Eukaryota; kingdom Viridiplantae; phylum Streptophyta; class Magnoliopsida; order Solanales; family Solanaceae; genus Nicotiana; species Nicotiana tomentosiformis. Next base: position 117,023,619 of record NC_090823.1, on the reverse strand, counting down.
TAAAAATCTAGAGTTTCATAGTAGAATTAGGGGTTAGGGTAGAAACTAGGGATTTCGAAAATTTGAGGATTTAGACCCCAATTGAGGTCGGATTCCAAAATTAATTACATATTCGGGCTCGGGGGTGAATGGGTAAAAGGATTTTGGTCCGAACCTCGGGTTTTGACCAAGGGGGCCCGGGGTCGATTTTTCGACTTTTTGGAGGAAAATTTAGGAAATTTAATTTATGCAATATAATTGATTTCTTTAGCAATATTTGATATTATTGAGTCATTTTTGAATTAGATACGAGTGGTTCGGAGGTGAATTCCAAAGGAAAAGCTGTGATTGAGAATTAAGTGGTCTTTAGAGCGAGGTAAGTGTGGTGTCTAACCCTGACTTGAGAGAATTAGGAACCTTAGATTACTTGCTAAGTGAAATTCATTTGAGCGGCGTATATGTGAGGTGGCGAGTACTTATGCGCCGCCAATTTACCTGTTTTCCATGTTTCTCTATTTTTCTTCTTTTGTCTCATTCCTATGCCAAATTGCTACGTGTTAAACTAGTGTTGTTCAATTTATCGTTCTTATCATGTTTACGAATTTTCTGCTGATAGTTGAGTTTTTATTTCAAAGTTGAGATTGATATTATGGAACCAAATGTTGAAGTAAGATTTGTACTTGTTATTCTATCTCCCTATTGTTATTTATGCATTGCATTATGGTAAGAGAGAGTGTTAATGCACAAAGGGTGATGTCGTGCCATATTGTGAGTGTTAATGCACGAAGGGTGATCCCGTGCCATATTATGAGTGTTAATGCACGAAGGGTGATGCCGTGCCATATTGTGAGTGTTAATACACGAAGGGTGATGCCATGCATTTTCCCTTACTGTATTCACTATTCCTGTTGATTCATGGTATATTGACAGCTCCGGTGATCATTCTGTTGTAGTTCTTTATCTTGTATTCCCCTCAGTATGTTCCCCTCCCGACATTTTCTGTTTAGTTCTTCATTTCTGTTATTTGCATATACACTGTTAAATTGTACAGGTTGATTTGTAGGTGCCTTGCGTTAGCCTCATCACTACTTCGTCGAAGTTAGGCTCGACACTTATCAGTACATGGGGTCGGTTGTACTGATACTGTACTCTGCACTTTCTGTGCAGATTTTGATACCGGCTCGGGTTGATCGAGATTTTGCTATTGGTCCGCTGTCCAGAGACTCAAGGTAGATCTGTCGGCGTTGACAGACCTTGAAGTCCCCGTCTATCTTTTCTGTTCTACTGTTTCTTTCATTCACACAGTTGTATTTCTTTATGACTATTACTTGTAGCAAATTCTAGAATGCTCGTGAATTGTGACTTCAGATCCGAGTGGTAGTAATTAATACAGTTTTATGATATTCCGCGCTTATTATATTTCATCTTAGTTAATTATTGTTATTTACTGAATGAAAATAAGGAATTGGTTTAATGATTCTCTAACGTTGGCTTGCCTGGCCAGTAAAATATTAGGCTCCATCACGGTCCTGTCGGTGGGAAATTTCGGGTCGTGACAGGTTGGTTGAAGAACTCTCAATCGATTGTGCCTATTTAGTGTGTATTATTTGGAAGAGAGTGCATATTTAGGTAGTTATTGAACAACATCACTCCTAACATATATGAGTGATCAATACAGAGGATTTAAAGGTGGGATTAGGAATAACGAAATATTGGTGCGATCCGAGTGAGCAGTACTTAGTGCCAGCTAGTGTAATTCAGAAGAATATGTCTAGTAAATTGTAGTAGTTACTCGGGAGAGAATTACGACACTCAGAGCGCTCATGATCGGTAGATAAAACTTAGGCGAAATTATAGAAGGCATAGCGGGAATTGGGGAAATCATAACTCTAGACCTCCTTAGTCTTATCTCAAATTTCATCCTTGTTAGTTGATAATTTTACTGCTTTATAATAGTTGTTAACTAATTAGTTAGAAATAAATATTATAAAATCTATAATTAAAAAATTATTTGGACTTGTGTTTCTTAGCAACATTGAGCAGTTGTAGCTAAGCCTTAGTTCTCTCTGGGATTCGACTCCGAACTTGTAAACCGAATTATATTTGTAACGACCGCTTAGTCCTTTTTATAAGGCATAATTGGGCGTGATCACTATATTTAATGACTGAATTCCCCGGTCTCTCCATCAATAACCTGCATTCACAAATTAAAGCATCATAAGTCGGGTGGCCATTTTTTATCAACTTGATTACCTCTACTGTTAGATGCAATTCTGTCCTGTGTAAGATTGCTTGTCAACAATTTTAAGTCTTTCACATAGTAGCTAATAGCTCTATTTTAGAGTATGGGTTGCCTTAGGGATTCTTTTCATAAAGCCAACAATCCATTCCCCATTACAGTTCATAATTACCTCCTATTCCCCCAATCACAGTATTACCCAAGCATGCACCATCATTTTTCCTCCACTTTTATTATACTATATTAAAGGCACAAAATCTAATGAAATGTCATACATTTTAAAATAAGTTGTACATTGGACGGATATATGTAATTAATTAAGTCATAATTATAATATTTAGGACTTTAAAATTAAGAAATTTTTTAATTATTGCCTAATATTTAAAAGTTTGAAATCAACTAAATAAGAAAAACAATATTAAAGAAATAGAAGAGAATACAAAGAAGTAAAAGGTATGTTTTTTTTTTTCACACAAGGAAACTCCACGATATCTTGCAGTTTATCGTACAAGATCAATTTTGCTTCTTTATTTTCCTTTTCATATGAAACTATCTGCTTGGTTGTTAAATTATATTTTATTAGACTGTTTCATAACTATAACCATTTCATGTGTTAATTTTATAGTATTTATTTACTTAGAACATTAAAATCAATTAAAATTTTATTTAGAAAAAATACATAAGTACTCCCTGACCTATAGTCGGATTTTTAACTACGCTCTTTATTTTTACGAGTGTCCTATTGCTGCCCTGAACTATTTTGAAATGGAATAAATTCACTATTGAAATACCACAACCAGATTTCTATTGGGTTGTGAACTACACTCTCTTGACACATTTATATTTCATTAAAAATTATTTTTTCCCTTTTTTTTCTTTTTTTTCTTTCTTTTCTTTTCCTTTCTCCTTTTCTCTTCTTAGATAAAGCGATTCATGTATAACTAATAGTCTTCTTTTTTCTTTCATGGATGAACCAATTGGTATGTATGAAATAATTTCTAAAAACTTTAACTTGTTAAAACTCTAATTTGCTGCTATTCTTGGCTTGAGGCCTTTAAATGGCTATTGTGGTGGAGGACTTTTAGATGGTAGATATCACTAGTAATTATGGGCGGCATAAAAATGGTGGTCGTCGAAATTCAAGGACTCCAATTTTTCCGGCGTGATTCTTTTATAGAAATTATTGCTTCCTTTCACTGTTCTTAAGCCGAGGGTGTATTAGAAACATCCTTTCCATCTTCATAAGGTAAAGGTAAGGTCTGCGTACACATTGCCCTCCCCATAATCCACTTATGGAATTTCACTACATTTTATTGTTTCTGAAAAAAAATTGATCTGACTGTATTTTGCTTTATATTTGTATAAGTATTATTTGAAAGTGTGATTTATGTGTGGGAAGTAAGGGTGGCAAGTGGGCCGGTCTCGAGCCTAAACGGGCCAAGTGGGCCGGTCCAAACGGTCCCGGTCCCGGACCGGTCCCAAATTAAACGGGCTAAACGGTCCCGAGCTAAGTGGTCTTTTTGTAGGGACCGTGTCATGATCCAAAATCTCACCCGTCGTGATGACGCCTATCTCGATACTAGGCAAGCCGTTAATGTCATTAAACCACAATTTCTTTTATGTCTGAAAATATAATATTTAAATACAGTACAAAATCTCCCAAATACAAATACGAACACTCCCCAAAACCTGGTGTCACTGAGTACATGAGCATCTAATATGGATATAAATCTTGAAAATTATGGTCTACAATAGTCTAAGACCAAAAGTACAGTAATACAGAGATAGGGAAGGAGAGACAAGGTCTGTGAAACACGGCAGCTACCTGTGAATGTCCAAAAAATTAGCTGTACGAAAAAATCAACACCCGCTATGTCCGGAAATAAGTGGATCTGCACGCGAAGTGCAGGGTGTAGTATGAGTACAACCAACTCAGCAAGTAACAATAATAAATAAGGAACTGAAGATAGTAACGAGCTACACAGTTATGGTTCATTTCCAGTAATCCCAATAAAGAATAGACATGCTATCAAATCTGGCAGTTTAATGTCAAATCAATTTTTATACAGTTCCTGTTCATGAAATTCGTATATCAATAATTTTTCAGAAATTTCACAACAATGACAGATAGCAACTAAATGCAAAAACAATCGGAATTCAAGTACAACCTCTCATAATAACAATCACCCACTGGGCTCCCAGCCCTCATCACTCCATAGGCTCCCAGCCCTCATCACTCACTCAATGGGTACTCGCGCTCACTGGGGGTGTACAGACTCTGGAGGGACTCCTACAGCCCAAGCGCTATAATCTGTACGGATAACTCACATGTTGTACGGACAACTCACGTGCCATAATATAAATATCTGGATCCGCATGGCTAACTCACGTGCTGCACGGCCAACTCACGTGCCATAGTATAATATAAGGATCCGCACGGCCAACTCACGTGCTATAGTATAATATAAGGATCCGCACGGCCAACTCACGTGCTGCACGGACAACTCACGTGCTATAGTATCAATATCTCACATTCGGGCCCTCGGCCTCACTCAGTCATAAATCTCTCCAGTCTCTCGGGGTCTCAATAATTATGAAATCAGCCCAAACAACGATGATATGATGTATTAATAATAATAACAAAGATTGAGATAAAATGTTCAAGTAAAAACTGAGACTGAGTACATATAACATTTAGCAGCCAATTCAACAAGTACGCGACCTATGTGGGTCCCAACAGTACTATCACATAGCCTAAGCATGCTTTCTAACATGGTTTACAGTCAAATTTTATCAACACATAGAGAGCATATAGCTAACAACAAATTATTCAACTTTATAGTTTTCCGAGACGGACCAAGTCACAATCCCCTCGGTGTACGCCTACATGCCCGTCACCTAGCATATGCGTCACCTCCAAAATAATCGCATGATACCAAAATCCGGGGTTTCATACCCTCAGGACCAGATTTAAAACTATTACTTACTTCAAGCCGTGAAATTCTTATTCTGCAATGTCCTTTCCTCGTAAATTGGTCTCCAAACGCCTCGAATCTGGCCATAAATAATTCGTTTCAGTCAATAAAATTCATTGGAATTGATTCCATAAGAAAATAATAATTTTTCATAAAAATCTGAAAATTAGCTCAAAAATCACCCGTGGGGCCCACGTCTCGAAACTCGATAAAAGATACAAAATCCGGAAACCTATTCAACCACGAGTCTAACCATACCAATTTTACAAAAAATTGACCCCAACTCGACCCTCAAATCTTCAATTTAAACCAAGAGGGTTTTCAAATTTTCCCAACTCAATTCACCAATTAAATGATAAAAACAACCATGGATTTGGGTAATTTAACCAATATTGAGTTAAGAACACTTACCCCGTTATTTTCTGTAAAAATCACCCAAAAATTACCTCAATCCGAGCTCCAAATCGTCAAAAACTGAAAATGGGTCAGAACTTAAACTCTCTGCCCAGACATTTTCTCTACGCGATCGCGGACAATCCCACGTGATCGCAAAGAACAATTTTCCATCCCCCAGATTTTACTCTACGCGATCGCGGACTTTCCCACGCGATCGCGATGCACAACATCACAAACATACGCGATCGCCGACTAGTCCACGCGATCGTGAAGCACAAAACGTGTGAATTCTACTCCACTCTACTTACTCTACACGAACGCGACCTTCGTCACGCGTTCGCGAGTCACAAAAATCCAGAGCTACGTGATCGCATCCCGCTTCACGCGATCGCGAAGCACAAAATGCCACTGCCTCACATTAACCCTACGCGATCGCAGATATCCCCACGCGATCACGTAGAACAAAAACCCCACTGACCAAATAAGCCTACACGATCGCAAACGCATTCACGCGATCGCGTAGAAGGAAAACATTAACAGATATTAGAAAATTCTAGCAGCTATTCAAGTCCAAATTTTTGATTCGTTAACCATCCAAAACTAAACCGAGCCTTTCGGGACCTCGAACAAATATACCAACAAGTCCTAAAACATCATAAGGACTTAGTCGAACCCTCAAATCACCTCAAACAACGCTAAAATCATGAATTACACCCCAATTCAAGCCTAATGAACTTTGAAATTTCTAATTTCTACAAATGACTCCGGAACCTATCAAATCACGTCCGATTGACCTCAAATTTTGCACACAAGTTATAAATGACATAACAGAGGTATTTCAATTTTCAGAATCGTATTCCGACCTCGATATCAAAAAGTCAACCTCCCGGTCAAACTTCTCAAAAATTAAACTTTCGGCATTTCAAGCCTAATTCCTCTACGGACTTCCAAATAATATTCCGGACATGCTCCTAAGCCAAAAATCACCATACGCAGCTATTGGAATCATCAAAATTTAAATCCGAGGTCGTTTACACATAAGTCCATATCCGGTCCACTTTTCTAACTTAAATTTTCAATTATGAGACTAAGTGTCTCATTTCACTCCGAGTTCCTTCCGGACTCGAACCAACTAACCCGATAAGTCATAAATCAATTGCAAGATATAAATTAAGACCTCGAAAATCACCATTTATCATTCCTCGACTTGCGTGCGCAGTCCGTAAAATTTTTTGAAAAGTTTTTATGTGAAAAATGGATTAAAATGTGAAATAGAGCTTTAAAAACTCAATTGAGTTGACTTTAGTCAACATTTTGAGCAAACGGACTTGGATCAGTATTTTGACAATTCCGGTAGGTCCGTATCGTGATTTGGGACTTGGGCGTATCCCCGGAATCAAATTCCGAGGTCCCTAGCTCGAGATATGAAATTTTGAAGAAAAATTAAAAGCTTGAAAGCTTAATAATTTTTTAAAAAATTACTGATATTGGATTTATTAACCTCGGGTATGTATTTTGGTTTCGGAGCCCGGTGTAGGTCCACTATAATATTTATGACTTGTCTGCCGAATTTGGTGAGAATCAGAGTTGATTTGACGTGATTCAGACGTCTGGTTGTAAAAATATAAGTTTTAAAGTTTTCTTGGAAATTTCCTTTGATTTGGTGTCCGATTCGTAGTTCTTGGTGTTATTTTGGCAATTTGATCACGCGAGCCAGTTTGTATGATATTTTAGGACTTGGGTGCATGTTTGGTTTGGAGCCCCGAGGGCTCGGGTTGGTTTCGGGTGGTTAACGGATCATTTTCGGACTTAGAAAATCTGGTTTTCTGCAGACTTCAGACTTCTGGTGTGTTCTTCTTCGCGTTCGCGAAGATACTCTCGCGAATGGGGTTTCGACCCATTTTCAATTCTTTCCCATTTTTGAGCTTGGGTAAGGCGATTTCCACGGAAAAATATTGGGGTAAGTGTTCCTTATCCTATATTGATTATATTTCATGATTTCATACTCATTTATATCATGAATCCGTGAATTTATGGGAAAAAATCAGATTTTTATGAAATCTTTCAAACGAAAATTTAAGATTTGAAGGTCCATTTGATATCGGAATTGGACAAATTTGGTATGGTGGAACTCGTATCGGAACGGGTGTTCGGATTCCGTGAGTTTTTCCGGGATTTGAGACGTGTGTCCCACTGTCGAATATTTTAATGAATTTCGAATTTTTATCCGAAAAATTTGTAAATTCATATGGAATTAATTCCTATGATTTGTATTGAATATTTCAAATTATTTGTGAATAGTTTTAAAGCTTTCAGAGGCAAATTTAAAAGGAAAAGTTGTGGTTGAATAATTGATTGGAATTCGCAAAGCGAGGTAAGTGTCGGGGTTAACCTTGACTTGAGGGAATAGAACCCTTAAATTATTTGTTATGTGAATTGCATGTGAACGACGTATAGGCGAGGTGACGAGTGTCTATACGCCGTTAAATTAATTATTTGCCTGCTTACTTGAAAAATTATAAATTATTTTAAATCATAAATTAATTATTATAATGACTGTTTCTCTCCTATTCTTTGTCAAATATTAATTTTTGAATTCCTGCATTAATTGTTACGTGCTATTTGAATTATGTGTTTTAATTGTTATTTGACATTTAGCATATTAAATATTAAACTGCCTATTTTCTCCCTGATTTTTATAATAATCTGCTATTTGTCATTGTTGTTTCATAATTAAATTATAATTATTGTATGCTTGTTGTCTTATAATTTTATATTAATTATTGCATTTATTGGGAGAATTTCTTCGATAAGAATTGGTAAATGAATATGTTGGAAGAGTGGGTTGCACGCCGCAACAGAAATAATTATAATGAATATATTGGAGGATCGGGTTGCATGCCGCAACAGACTTATGAAAAGTCCATATTGGAGGATCGGGTTACACGCCGCAACAGACTTATGAAAAGTCCATATTGGAGGATCGGGTTGCACGCCGCAACAGACTTATGAAAAGTCCATATTGGAGGATCGGGTTGCACGCCGCAACAAATTTATTAAAAAGTCGACATACATACATATATATATATATATATATATATATATATATATATATATATATATATATATATATATATATATATATATATATATTGGGGGATCGGGTTGCACGCTGCAGCAGAATTGAATGTGAATATATTGTAAGAGCGGGTTGCACGCTGCAACAGAATTGAATGTGAATATATTGTGAGAACGGGTTGCACGCTGCAACAGAATTGATGAAAATGATAATTGGTTATGACTGCTGAGTTTGCTTCAATTATTATAAATGAGTTACCTGATTTATTTCTATTATTGTTGTTTTTACTAATATTGCGTACAGGTAATGTAAGTGACTGCGCCTTAGCCTAGTCACTACTTCGTCGAGGTTAGGCTCAGCACTTATCAGTACATGGGGTCGGTTATACTGATACTACACTATGTACTTCTTGTGCAAATTTCGGAGTTGGTCCCAGCGGCGTGCCATAGACTTGCTCAGATTTCAGCTATTCAGAGGAGACTTGTGATATAACTGCATGGCGTCCACAGTTCTGAAGTCCCCATCTATTTTACTTTAGCCGTGTGTTTATTTCCAGACAGCTTTATTTTATTCAGACCTTTATTTGTATTATTCTAGAAGCTCGTGCACTTGTGACTCCAATTCTGGGATGGTATTTAGACACCGTTGTTTTTATGGATTATTTCACTATATTTCAACATTTGCTTCCGCATTTGGTTCCTTGATTATTAATACTGTAAACATTGTTTAAAAATTGGTTAATATTATTTTAACGTTGGCTTGCCTAGCAAGTGAAATATTAGGCGCGATCACGGTCCGAAGGTGAGAATTTTGGGTCGTGACAATATAGTGTGTGTATATATAAATATATGTATATATATAAGCTATATTCGATAAGCTATATAGTATAGTATAGTATATATATGTGATGACCCAAAATATTATCTTTAAATTTAATAAGTAATTCTGTGTTCTAAGACCTCGAAAAGCACCATTTACCATTCCTCGACTTGCGTGCGCAGTCCGTACAATTTTCCGGAAAGTTTTTATGTGAAAAATAGATTAAAATGTGAAATAGAGCTTTAAAAACTCACTTGAGTTGACTTTAGTCAATATTTTGAGCAAACGGACCCAGATCAGTGTTTTGACAATTTCAGTAGGTCCGTATCGTGATTTGGGACTTGGGCGTATGCCCGGAATCAAATTCCGAGGTCCCTAGCTCGAGATATGGAATTTTGATAAAAAATTAAAAGTTTGAAAGCTTAATGATTTTTAAGAAATTACTGATGTTAGATTTATTGACCTCGGGTCCGTGTTTTGGTTTTGGAATCCGGTATAGGCCCACTATAATATTTATGACTTGTCTGCCAAATTTGGTGAGAATCGGAGTTGATTTGACGTGATTCGGACGTCCAGTTGTAAACATATAAGTTTTAAAGTTTTCTTGAAAACTTCCTTTGATTTGGTGCTAAATTCGTAATTCTAGGTGTTATTTGGGTGATTTGATCGCGCGAGCAAGTTCGTATGATATTTTTAGACTTGTGTGCATGTTTGGTTTGGAGTCCCGAGGGCTCGGGTGAGTTTCGGATAGGTCACGAGATGTTTTGGACTTTGAAAATCTGGTATTTTGCTGCAACAGGTGTTCTGGCATGTCCTTCTTCGCGAACGCGAAGAGTAAACTGAACAGCTGAAGTTTTCTTCTTCGCGAACGCGAAGGCTTGGTCACGAACGTGAAGCGATGGGGGCATTACCCTTCCCGAACGCGACCAGCTCCTCGCGAACGCGTAGTGGTAGGCACACCCGGGGGAGGTTGATCATTCCTTCATCGCGAACGCGAAGGCCGGGGGGGGGGAGCCTTCGCGAACATGAAGGAGGACTCGCGAATGCGAAAGCCACAAACTGCTACTCATCGCGAACGCGACAGGCCCTTCGCGAGCGCGAAGAATACCTGACACCTGTGACTTAAAACAGAACCAAAACATGATTTTTTTCCCATTTTTCACTAACCCACAATTATAACTCCGCTTAGGGGCGATTTCAAAGGAGTTTTTCACGATTTCAAACTGGGTAAGTGTTCTTTATCATATAGTGATTGTATTTCATAAATCTAAGCCTATATTCATTATTTATTTCGGATTTAGATGGAAGAAATTGGAATTTTTATAAAACTTTCCAAAAATAAAAAATCTAGATTTGAAGGTCCATTTGACATCGGAATTGGATAATTTCTGTATGGTTGGACTCGTCTCAGAATGGGTGTTCGGATTTTGTAAGTTTTTTCGAGATTTGAGACGTGGGTCCCACTACCGAATATTTTAATAAATTTAGGATTTTTATCCGGAAAATTAGTAAATTCATATGAAATTATTTCCTATTATTCGTATTGAATATGTCAAATTGTTTGTGAATAAATTTGAAGCTTTTGGAGACAAATTTAAAAGGAAAAGCTATGGTTGAATAATTGATTGGAATTTAGAAAGCGAGGTAAGTGTTGTGGTTAACCTTGACTTGAGGGAATAGAACCCTTAATTTAATTGTTATGTGAATTGCATGTGAACGACGTATAGACGAGGTGACGAGTGTCTATACGTCGTCAAATTAATTGTTTGCCTGCTTACTTGAAAAATCATAAATGATTTTAAATCATAAATTAATTATTAAAATGACTGTTTCTCTCCTATTCTTTGTCAAATATTAATTCTTGAATTCCTGCATTAATTGTTACATGTTATTTGAATTATGTGTTTTAATTGTTATTTGACATTTAGCATATTAAATATTAAACTGCCTATTTTCTCCCTGATTTCCATAATAATCTGCTATTTGTCATTGTTTCATAATTAAATTATAATTATTGTATGCTTGTTGTCTTATAATTTTATATTAATTGTTGCATTTATTGGGGAAATTTCTTCTATAGGAATTGGTAAATGAATATGTTGGAGGAGCGGGTTGCACGCCGTAACAGAATTAATTATAATAAATATATTGGAGGATCGGGTTGCATGCCGCAACAGACTTATGAAAAGTCCATGTTGAAGGATCGGGTTGCACGCCGCAACAGACTTATGAAAAGTCCATATTGGACGATCGGGTTGCACGCTGCAAAAGACTTATGAAAAGTCCATATTGGAGGATCGGGTTGCACGCCGTAATAGACTTATTTAAAAGTCGACATACATATATATATATATATATATATATTGGGAGATCGGGTTGCACGCCGCAACAGATTTGATTAAAGGAATATATTGTGAGAGCGGGTTGCACGCAGCAACAAAATTGAATGCGAATATATTGTGAGAGCGGGTTGTACGCTGTAACATAATTGATGGAAATGGTAATTTGTTATGACTGTTGGGTTGGCTTCAATTATTATTAAATGAGTTACCTGATTTATTTCTATTATTATTGTTGTTACTAATATTGCGTACAGGTTAATGTAAGTGAACCGCCTTAGCCTCGTCACTACTTCATCAAGGTTAGGCTCAACACTTACCAGTACATGGGGTCAGTTGTCCTGATACTACACTTTGCACTTCTTGTGCAGATTTTGGGGTTGGTCCCAGCGGCGTACCATAAACTTGCTCGGATTCCAGCTACCGGAGGAGACTTGAGGTATAACTGCATGGCGTCCGCAGTTTTGAAGTCCCCGTCTATTTTACTTTAGCTGTGTGTTTATTTTCAGACAGCTTTATTTTATTCAGACCTTTATTTGTATTTATTCTAGAAGCTCGTGCACTTGTGACACCAATTCTTGGATGGTATTTAGACACTGTTGTTTTTTTTATGGATTATTTCGCTATGTTACAAACTTTGCTTCCGCTTTTGTTTCCTTGATTATTAATAATTTTAAAAAAATGGTTTAAAATTTGTTAGTATTATTCTAACGTTGGCTTGCCTAGCAAGTGAAATGTTAAGCGTCATCACGGCCCAAAGGAGGGAATTTCGGGTCGTGACAGTTGGTATCAGAGCACTAGGTTACATAGGTCTCACGAGTCATGAGCAAGCTTAGTAGAGTCGGAAGGATCGGTACGGAGACGCCTGTACTTATCTCTCATAGGCTATGAAGTTTAGGAATAATATCACTTCTTTCTTATTCTGTCATGTGATTTTATTCTATTATCGATGATTGAATCATTCTACTCTTATTCTCTTGCAGATGGTGAGGACACGTAATACCTCTATCGATGGACAGGGACCAGAACCCCCGGTGGCAACTATGGCCAGGGGTAGAGGTCGAGGTCGTGCTAGAGTCCAAGGCAGAGGCCGAGGTAGAGCTCAGTCCAGAGCTCGAGCAGCTGCACCTGTTGTAGAACCTCAGGTGGACCATCAGGAAGAAGTTCCAGTTCAGGATGTACCAGTTGGACCAGTTCAGGTCCTGGAAGGATTCATAGCCACTCTAGTACTTCAGGACGCTCTAGTTCGTTTGGTAAGTCTTATGGAGGGCGTGGCCCAGAATGGTACATTTCCAGTGGCACCAGCCGTCTCACAGGCTGGGGGAGGAGCACAAACTCCTACTACTTCCGCTCCGGAGAAGATGGCTCCCAAGACAGGCTCCAGTAGCCCCGTCAGTTGGGGTAGTACAGCTAGTTGTTGCGGCATAGATCGGTGATAGGCCTGCCATGTCTTTTGAGGCCTTATTGAGACTGGATAAGTTTATCAAGCTCTTTCCAGTTCACTTCAGTGGTACACCTTCTGAGGACCCACTGGATTATCTTGAACGCTGCCACGAGGTGCTGCGGAACATGGGTATAGTTGAGACCAATGGGGTTGATTTTTCTGTATTTCAGATGACGAGTTCCGCCAAGAGATGGTGGAGAGATTATACATTGACCAGACCAGTTGGATCGCATGCACTTACATGGGAGCAGTTCTTTCAGCTATTTCTGGAAAAGTTCCTCCCTATCACACTGAGAGAGGAATTCCACAAGCAATTTGAGCGTCTACAACAGGGCAGTATGATTGTTACTCAGTATGAGTCCCGTTTGTGGATTTGGCCCATCATGCTCTCCTTTTACTACCTACAGAGGGAGAGAGAGTGAGGAGGTTTATTGAGGGACTCACTCACCCTATCAGACTTCAGATGGCCAAGGAGACCGGAAGTGAGATTTCTTTTCAGGCGGCTGCTAATGTCGCAAGGAGGATCGAGATGCTTCTTGCACAAGAGAGAGGGAAGAGGTCCGATAAGAGGCCTCGTCAGTTTGGTGGTTTCAGTGGTTCCTCGTCTGGAGGCAGGGGTAATTTTGGTAGGGGTCATCCTCCCAGACCGTTTCATTCAGCACTTCATGCATCTACCGGTGCTTCATGGAGTCACGGTTCTATTATGCCTTACACTGGGCAGCCAGTATTCAGTGCATATTCAACTCTTATTAGTGCAACCCCACTCCAGAGTTACTACAGTGGTTATCCGGCCCATCTGGGTAAGCTTCAGCTTCAGCAGGTTTTGCCCTATCAGGAGGTATTGCCCTAGATTGGTGAGTAACAGGTCTCGACAAGATTCTCGTGCCATCATACCGGCACCGGTTGCTTCACCGCCTGCTCAGCCAGCTAGAGGTAGGGGTTAGGCAGCTAGAGGTAGAGGTCAAGCTATTAGAGGTGGAGGTCAGGCCATTAGAGGTGGAGGTCAGACCGTTAGAGGTGGAGGCAGGCCAGTTAGAGCCCGTCCCAGAGACGCAGTTTAGAGTGGTGGGGCCCAACCCCGATTTTATGCTTTTCCAGCAAGGCCTGAGGCCGAGTCATCTGATGCTGTGATCACAGGTATTGTTCCAGTTTGCCATAGAGATGCTTCAGTTCTATTTGATCCAGGATCTTCTTATTCCTATGTGTCCTCCTATTTTGCTTCATATTTGGTTATGCCTTGTGATTCTCTAAATGCTTATGTGTGTGTATCTATACCGGTGGGAGACTCTGTTATAGTAGATCATGTCTATCGTTTGTGTGTGGTTACTATTGGTAATCTTGAGACTAGTGTGGATCTTCTACTTCTTGATATGGTAGATTTTGATGTCATCTTGGGTATGGATTGGCTGTCCCCTTATCATGCTATATTGGATTGTCATGCAAAGACAGCGACCCTAGCTATCCCGGGGTTACCTCGGTTAGAGTGGAAAAGAACTCCTGGTTATTCTGCCAGCAGGGTTATTTCTTATATGAAAGCTCGGCGTATGGTAGAGAAAGGGTGTCTAGCCTATTTGGCTTATATTCGCGATCCCAGTGCGGATGTCCCTTCTATGGACTCAGTTATAGAAATTCAGAGTTTCCTGGGTTTAGCAGGTTATTATCGTCGGTTCATGGAAGGGTTTTCATCTATATCAAGCCCATTGACTAGATTGACCCAGAAAGGTGTCCCATTCAGATGGTCAGACGAGTGTGAGTTGAGCTTTCAGTAGCTCAAGACCGCTTTGACTACGACGCTAGTGTTGGTATTACCCACAGGTTCAGGATCGTATATGGTATATTGTAACGCATCTCACATTGGGCTTGGTGCAGTATTAATGCAAGATGGCAAGGTAATTGCATATGCGTTGCGACAGTTGAAAGTTCACGAGAAGAATTATCATGTTCATGACTTAGAATTGGTAGTCATTGTTCATGCGCTGAAGATTTGGAGGCATTACCTCTATGGTGTCTCATATGAGGTATTTACTGATCATCGCAGCATTCAGTATATGTTCAAACAAAAAGAACTTAATTTGAGGTAGAGAAGATGGATGGAGTTGTTGAAAGACTATGATATTACCATTTTGTATCACCCCGGAAAGGCCAATGTGGTGGCCGATGCTTTGAGTAGAAAGGTTGTGAGTATGTGCAGTCTTGCGTATATTCCGGTTGGTGAGAGGCCATTAGTTGCAAATGTTCAGACTTTGGCTAATCAGTTCGTGAGGTTAGATGTTTCAGAAACTAGTCGGGTTCTAGCTTGCACAGTCGCTCGGTCTTTTTTATATAAGCGCATCAGAGAGAGGCAGTATGATGATTCTTACTTACTTGTCCTTAAGGACACAGTGCGGCACGGTGATGCTAAACAGGTTGCTGTGGGGGAAGATAGGGTTCTGCGAATGCAGGGTCGTATCTGTGTACCTAATGTGGATGGGCTTTGTGAATAAATTCTTGAAGAAGCACACAGTTCTAGATATTCTATTCATCCAGGTACCGCCAAAATGTATCAAGATTTGCAGCAACATTATTGGTGGAGGAGAATGAAAAAGGATATAGTTGCACATGTAGCTCGGTGTCTGAATTGTCAGCAAGTTAATTACGAGCATCAGAGACCTGGTGGTTTGCTTCAGAAGTTAGAAATTCCTGAATGGAAGTGGGAGCGTATCACTATGGACTTTGTTGTTGGGCTCCCATGGACTCAGAGAAAATTTGATGCAGTTTGGGTCATTGTGGACAGGTTGACCAAGTCAGCACATTTCATTCCACTGGCAGTTACCTATTCTTCAGAGAGGTTAGCTGAAGTTTACATTCGTGATATTGTCCGCCTTCACGGTGTGCCCGTGTCTATTATTTTAGATCGAGGTACGTAATTTACCTTACATTTCTGGAGGGCTGTACAGCGTGAGTTAGGCATGCGGGTGGAGTTGAGTACAATATTTTATCCACAGACAGACGGATAGCCAGAGCGCACTATTCAAATATTGGAAGATATGATTCGCGCTTGTGTTATAGACTTTGGAGGTTCTTGGGATCATTTCTTGCCACTTGCGGAGTTTGCTTATAATAACAGCTACCAGTCGGGCATTCAGATGGCTCCATATGAGGCATTATACGGAAGGCGATGCCGATCGCCAGTTGGTTGGTTTGAACCGGGAGAGGCTCGGTTGTTGGGTACCGATTTGGTACAGGATGCCTTGGATAAGGTCAAGATTATTCAGGATCGACTTCGCACAGCTCAGTCTAGGCAAAAGAGTTATGCCGACCGAAAAGTTCGTGATATTGCATTCATGGTTGGAGAAAGAATATTACTCCGGGTTTCACTTATGAAAGGTGTAATGAGGTTCGGAAAGAAGGTCAAGTTGAGCCCTAGATATATCGAACCCTTTAAAATTCTTGAAAGGGTGGGTGAAGTAGCCTACAGGCTTGCATTACCACCTAGTTTATCAGCGGTTCATCCGGTGTTCCATGTGTCTATGGTCCAAAAATATCATGGCGATCCGTCCCATGTGTTAGATTTCAGCTCAGTCCATTTTGACAAAGAATTGACTTACGAGGAGGAGCCGGTGGCTATTCTAGCCCGGCAGGTCCGACAGTTGAGATCTAAGAGTTATCCTTCAGTTCGGGTGCAATGGAGAGGTCAGCCGGTAGAAGCATCTACCTGGGAGTCCAAGTCGGACATGCAGAGTAAATATCCACACCTTTTCTCCAGCTCAGGTACCTTTTTTAACTCCGTTCGAGGACGAACGTTTATTTTAGAGGTGGAGAATGTGATAACCTAAAATGTCATCTTTAAATTTAATATGTAATTTTGTGTTGTAAGATCTCGAAAAGCACCATTTACCATTCCTCAACTTGCATGCGCAGTCCGTATAATTTTCCGTAAAGTTTTTATGTGAAAATTGGATTAAAATGTGAAATAGAGCTTTAAAAACTCAACTGAGTTGATTTTAGTCAACATTTTGAGCAAACGGACCCGGATGAGTGTTTTAACAATTTTGGTAGGTCCGTATTGTGATTTGGGACTTGGGCGTATGCCCGGAATCGAATTCCGAGGTCCCTAGCTCGAGATATGGAATTTTGATGAAAAATTAAAAGCTTAAAAGTTTAATGATTTTTAAGAAATTACTGATGTTGGATTTATTGACCTTGGGTCCGTATTTTGGTTTCGGAGCCTGGTATAGGTCCACCATAATATTTATGACTTGTCTTCCGAATTTGGTGAGAACCGGAGTTGATTTGATGTGATTCGGACGTCCGGTTGTAAAAATATACATTTTAATGTTTTCTTGAAGACTTCCTTTGATTTGGTGCTAAATTCATAATTCTAGGTGTTATTTGGACGATTTGATCATGCGAGCAAGTTCGTATGATATTTTTAGATTTGTGTGCATGTTTGGTTTGGAGCCCCGAGTGCTCGGGTGAGTTTCGGACAGGTCACGGGATGTTTTGGACTTTGAAAATCTGGTATTTTGCTGTAGCAGGTGTTCTCGCATGTCCTTCTTCGCGTTCGCGAAGGTACTCTCGCGAATGCGAAGAGTAAACTGGACAGCTGAAGTTTTCTTCTTCGCGAACGCGAAGGCTTGGTCGCGAAGGCGAAGCGATGGGGGTATTACCCTTTGCGAACGCGACCAGCTCCTCGTGAACGCGTAGTGTTAGGCACACCTGGGGGAGGGTTGATCATTCATTCATCGTGAACGCGAGCAATGCCTCGCGAACGCGAAGGCCAGGGGGAAAAGCCTTCGCGAACGCGAAGTTGGACTCGCGAACACAAAAGCCACGGACTGCTACTCATCGCGAACGCGACAGGCCCTTCGCGAACGTGAAGAAGGGCTGACGCATGTGACTTACAACAGAACCAAAACAGGATTTTTCCCATTTTTCACAAACCATCAATTATAACTCGGCTTAGGGGCGATTTCAAAGGAGTTTTTCACGATTTCGAACTGGGTAAGTGTTCTTTATCATATAGTGATTGTATTTCATAAATCTAAGCCTATATTCATCATTTATTTTGGATTTAGATGGAAGAAATTGGAATTTTTGTAAAACTTTCCAAAAACGAAAAATCTAGATTTGAAGGTCCATTTGACATTGAAATTGGATAATTTCTGTATGGTTGGACTCGTCTCGGAATGGGTGTTTTGGATTTCGTATGTTTTCCGAGATTTGAGACATGCATCCCACTGCCGAATATTTTAATGAATTTCGGATTTTTATCCAAAAAATTAGTAAATGCAAATGGAATTAATTCCTATTATTCGTATTGAATATATCGAATTGTTTGTGAATAGATTTGAAGCTTTTGGAGATAAATTTAAAAGGAAAAGTTGTGGTTGAATAATTGATTGGAATTTGCAAAGCGAGGTAAGTGTCGTGGTTAACCTTGACTTGAGGGATTAGAACCCTTAATTTAATTGTTATGTGAATTGCATGTGAACGACGTATAGACAAGGTGACGAGTGTCTATACGTCGTCAAATTAATTGTTTGCCTGCTTACTTGAAAAATCATAAATTATTTTAAATCATAAATTAATTATTATAATGACTGTTTCTCTCATATTCTTTGTCAAATATTAATTCTTGAATTCCTGCATTAATTGTTACATGTTATTTGAATTATGTGTTTTAATTGTTATTTGACATTTAGCATATTAAATATTAAACTGCCTATTTTCTCCCTGATTTCCATAATATTCTGCTATTTGTTATTGTTGTTTCATAATTAAATTATAATTATCGAATGCTTGTTGTCTTATAATTTTATATTAATTGTTGCATTTATTGGGAAAATTTCTTCTATAAGAATTGGTAAATGAATATGTTGGAGGAGCTGGTTGCACGCCGCAATAGAATTAATTATAATGAATATATTGGAGGATCGGGTTGCACGCCGAAACAGACTTATAAAAAGTCCATGTTGGAGGATCGGGTTGCACGCCGCAACAGACTTATGAAAAGTCCATATTGGAGGATCGGGTTGCACGCTACAACAGACATATGAAAAGTCCATATTGGAGGATCGGGTTGCACTCCGCAACAGACTTATTTAAAAGTTGACATACATACATACATATATATATATATATATATATATATATATATATATACATACATATATATATATATATATATATACATACATATATATATATATATATATATAGGGAGATCGGGTTGCATGCCGCAACAGATTTGATTAAAGGAATATATTGTGAGAGCGGGTTGCACGCTGCAACAGAAATGATGGAAATGATAATTGGTTATGACTGTTGGGTTGGTTTCAATTATTATAAATGAGTTACCTGATTTATTTCTATTTTTGTTGTTGTTACTAATATTGCGTACAGGTTAATATAAGTGAACCGCCTTAGCCTCGTCACTACTTCGTCGAGGTTAGGCTTAACACTTACCAGTACATGGGGTCGATTGTACTGATACTACACTCTGCACTTCTTGTGCAGATTTTGGAGTTGGTCCCAGCGACGTACCATAGACTTGCTCGGATTCCAGCTACCGGAGGAGACTTGAGGTATAACTACATGGCGTTCGCAGTTCTAAAGTCCCCGTCTATTTTACTTTAGCTGTGTGTTTATTTTCAGACAACTTTATTTTATTCAGACCTTTATTTGTATTTATTCTAGAAGCTCGTGCACTTGTGACACCAATTCTGGGATGGTATTTAGGCACTGTTATTTTTTTATGGATTATTTCACTATGTTACAAACTTTGCTTCCGCTTTTGTTTCCTTGATTATTAATAATTTTTTAAAAAATAGTTTATAATTTGTTAGTATTATTCTAACGTTGGCTTGCCTAGCAAGTGAAATGTTAGTGTCATGACCCGAAATTCCATCCTTCGGACCGTGATGGTGCCTAACATTTCACTTGCTAGGCAAGCCAACATTAGAATAATATTAACCAATTTTTAAACAATTTTTAAATTTTTAATAATCAAGGAAACAAAAACGGAAGCAAGGTTTGAAATAAAGTGAATAATCCATAAAAACAACGGTGTCTAAATACCATCCCAGAATTGGTGTCACAAGTGCACGAGCTTCTAGAATAAATACAAATAAGGTCTGAATAAAATAAAGCTATCTGGGAATAAACAGACAGCTAAAGTAAAATAGACGGGAACTTCAGAACTGCAGACGCCATGCAGTTATACCTCAAGTCTCCTCTGGTAGCTAAAATACGAGAAAGTCTATGGTACGCCGCTGGGACCAACTCCAAAATCTGCACAAGAAGTGCAGAGTGTAGTATCAGTACAATCGACCCCATGTACTTGTAAATGCTGAGCCTAACCTCGATGAAGTAGTGACTAGGCTAAGGCGGTTCACTTACATTAACCTGTACGCAATATTAGTAACAACAACAATAATAAAAAAAAATCAGGTAATTCATTTATAATAATTGAAGGCAACTCAGCAGTCATAACCAATTATCATTTCCATTAATTCTGTTGCAGCGTGCAACCCGCTCTCACAATATATTCACATTCAATTCTGTTGCAAGTGCAACCCGCTCTCACAATATATTCACATTCAGTTCTGTTATATATTTATTTTGATCAAGTATATATATAGACTTTTAAATAAGTCTGTTGCGGCGTGCAATCCGATCCCCCAATATTGACTTTTCATTAAGTCTATTGCGGCATGTAATCCGATTCCCCAATATTGACTTTTAATAAGTCTGTTGCAGCGTGCAACCCGATCCTCCAATATTAACTTTTTAACAAGTCTGTTGCGGCGTGCAACCCGATCCTCCAATATTAACTTTTTAACAAGTCTGTTGCGGCGTGCAACCCGATCCTCCAATGTTAACTTTTAATAAGTCTGTTGAGGCGTGCAACCCGATCCTCCAATATTTCCATTTCAATCAATTCTTATAGAAGAAATTCCCCAATAAACACAACAATTAATATAAAATCATAAGACAACAAGCATACAATAATTATAATTTAATTATGAAATAAACAATGACAATTAGCAATTTATTATAGAAATCAGGGAGGAAATAGGCAGTTTAATATTTAATATGCTAAATGTCAAATAACAATTAAAACACATAACTCAAATAGCATGTAACAATTAATGCAGGAATTCAAGAATTAATATTTTGACAAAGAATAAGAGAGAAACAATTATTAGAATAATTAATTTATGATTAAAAATAATTTATGATTTTTCAAGTAAGCAGGCAAACAATTAATTTGATGACGTATAGACACTCGTCACCTCGCTTATACGTCGTTCACATGCAATTCAAATAACAAATAATTTAAGGGTTCTATTCCCTCAAGTCAAGGTTAACCCCGACACTTACCTCGCTTTGCGAATTCCAATCAATTATTCAACCACAACTTTTTCTTTTAAATTTTCCTCCGAAAGCTTCAAAACTATTCACAAACAATTAGATATATTCAATTCGAATCATAGGAATTAATTCCATATGAATTTATAATGTTTCCGGATAAAAATCCAAAATTTATTAAAATATTCAGTAGTGAGACCCACGTCTCAAATCCCGGAAAAACTCGCGAAATCCGAACACCCGTTCTGATACGAGTTCAACCATATCAAATTTATCCAATTCCGATATCAAATGGACCTTCAAATCTTAAATCTTCGTTTTTGGAAGATTTTATAAAAATCTGATTTTTCTTCCATAAATTCACGGATTCATGATATAAATGAGTATGAAATCATGAAATATAATCAATATAGGATAAGGAACACTTACCCCAATATTTTTCCGTAAAAATCGCCCAAAAATCGCCTTACCCGAGCTCAAAAATGGGAAAAAATTGAAAATGGGTCGAAACCCCATTTCCAGAACTTAAGTTCAGTTTCTGGGATCTTTACCCTTCGCGAACGCGGTCAGTGCCTCGCGTTTGCGAAGCACATTTTTGTGCTGCCAAAACTTTGCTCTTCGCGAACGCGAAGGCAATGTCGCGAACGTGAAGCCTTGCCAAATTTGGCCTTCGCGAACGCGGTACACCCTATGTGAACGTGAAGCTTTAACGCTTGGTGCTGGCCAGGCCTTGCCTTCTACGCGAACGCGAACGCTTCCACGCGTTCGCGATGAACACTGCCCTCTTCCCATCGCGAACGTGTCCCCCTCTTTGCGAACGCGAAGAGTAAATTTCACCTGCCTCCAGTTTCTTCTTCGCGAACGCGAGCCACCTCTCACGAACGTAAAGAAGGATACCAGAAGCAGATTTCTGCAGTTTTTCCCAAGTCCAAAAATGGTCCGTTAACTACCCGAAATCAACCCGAGCCCTCGGGGCTCCAAACCAAACATGCACCTAAGTTCTAAAACATCATACGAACTTTCTCGCACAATCGAATCGCCAAAATAACACCTAGAACTACGAATCGGACACCAAATCAAAGGAAGTTTTCAAGAAAATTTTAAAACTTATATTTTTACAACCGGACGTCCGAATCACGTCAAATCAACTCCGATTCTCACCAAATTCGACAGACACATCATAAATATTATAGTAGACCTATACCGGACTCCGGAACCAAAATGCGGACCCGAGGTTAATAAATTCAACATTAGTAATTTCTTACAAATCATTAAGCTTTCAAGCTTTTAATTTTTCATCAAAATTCCATAACTCGGGCTAGGGACCTCGGAATTCGATTCCGGGCATACTCCCAAGTCCCATTTAATCCATTTTTCACATAAAAACTTTTCTGGAAAATTGTACGAACTGTGCACGCAAGCGAGGAATGATAAATGGTGCTTTTCGAGGTCTTAGAACACATAATTACTTATTAAATTTAAAGATGATATTTTGGGTCATCACAGTTAGGCGCCATCACGGTCCGAAGGAGAAAATTTCGGGTCGTGACAATATACTAAATGTATAATATATATATATATATATATATATATATATATATATAAGAAATATAGCATAGTATAGTATATATACTATATGTATAATATATATATATATATATATATATAAGAGCTATATTCGATAAGCTATATAGTATAGTATAGTATATATAATGTAGTATAGTATATATACTAAATGTATAATATAAAAGCTATATATATATATATATAATATAACATAGTATAATATATATACTAAATGTATAATATATAAGCTATATGTATATATGTGTATATATATATATACATATATATGTCACGACCCGAAATTTTCCACCGACGGGACCGTGATGGCGCCTAACATTTCACTTGCTAGGCAAGCCAACGTTAGAAAATCGTTAAACCAATTCCTTATTTCCATTTAGTAAATAACAATAATTAACTAAGATAAAATATAATAAGTACGGAATATTATAAAACTGTATTAATTACTACCCTCGGATCTGGAGTCACAATTCACGAGTATTATAGAATTTACTACAAGAAATAGTCTGAAAAAAATACAACTGTCTGAATAAAAGAAACAGTAGAACAAAAAAGATAGATAGGGACTTCAAGGTCACGCCGACAGATCTACCTTGAGTCTCCGTACAGCGGATCAATAGCAAAATATCGATCAACCCGAGCCGGTATCAAAATCTGCACAGAAAGTGCAGAGTGCAGTATCAGTACAACCGACCCCATGTACTGGTAAGTGTCGAGCCTAACCTCGACGAAGTAGTGACGAGGCTAAGGCAAGGCACCTACAAATCAACCTGTACAATTTAACAATGTATATACAAATAACAGAGATGAAGAACTAAACAGAAAATGTCGGGAGGGGAACATACTGAGGGGAATACAAGATAAAGAACTACAACAGAATGATCACCGGAGCAGTCAATATACCATGAATAACAGCAATAGTGAATACAGTAAGGAAAAATGCACGACATCACCTTTCGTGCTTTTACTCTCAATCTCACCATAAAATTAATAGAAGCGGCACAACATCACCCTTCATGCATTAACTCTCATATCATGGCACGACATCACCCTTCGTGCATTAACACTCACAATATGGCACAGCATCACCCTTCGTGCATTAACACTCATAATATGGCACGACATCACCCTTCGTGCATTAACACTCTCCCTTACCATAATGCAATGCATAAATAACAACAGGGAGATAGATTACAAGTACAAACCTTACTTCAACATTTGGTTCCATAATATCAATCTCAACTTTGAAATAAAAACTCAATTATCACCAGAAAATCCGTAAACATGATAAGAACGATAAATTGAACAACACTAGTATAACACGTAGCAATTTGGTATAGGAAAGAGACAATATAAGAAAAATAGAGAAACATGGAAAACAGGTAAATTGGCGGCGCATAAGTACTCGTCACCTCACATATACGCCGCTCACATGAATTTCACTTAGCAAGTAATCTAAGGTTACTAATTCCCTCAAGTCAGGGTTAGACACAACACTTACCTCGCTCTGAAGGCCATTAATTCTCAATTACAGCTTTTCCTTTGGAATTTACCTCCAAACCACTCGTATCTATTCAAAAATGGCTCAATAATATCAAATATTGCTAAAGGAATCAATTATATTACATAAATTAAATTTCCCAAATTTTCCTCCAAAAAGTCAAAAATTCGACCCCGGGCCCGCTTGGTCAAAATCCGAGGTTTGGACCAAAATTCATTTACCTATTTATCTTCGAGTCCGAATATATAATTAGTTTTGGAATCCGACCTCAAATTGAGGTCTAAATCCCCAAATCCCCGAAATTCCTAGTTTCTACCCTAACCCCTAATTCTACCATGAAAACTCTAGATTTTAGGTTGAAAATTCAAGAAATGTAATGGGTAATTGAAAGAAAATGGTTTAGAATCACTTACCAACAATTTGGGGAAGAAATGGCTCTTGAAAAATCGCCTCTCACCGTTTGGTTTTTGAGAAAAATGAGTTTTTGGCTAAAATCTTATTTTTGGATTCTGTTAAGTGCTACAGTGTTCATTGCGTTCGCGAGAGCACTGTCGTGTTCGCGAAGGGTACTGACTGCCAAGCATTCGCATTTGCGAGACACAGCTCGCGTTCGTGATGGTTACTCCCCCCTGGCCTTTGCGTTAGTGAGGCATTGCTCGCGTTGGCGATGAAGGAACGACCGACTAACCCTCCCCAATGCCTAACACTATGCGTTCGCGATGGGCTTGTCGCGTTCGCGAAGGGTAACGCCCCCATCGCTTCGCGTTTGCAACCAAACCTTCGCGTTAACGAAGAAGAAATCTCTACCTCATCAGTTTACTCTTTGCGTTCGCTAGAGGACCTTCGCGAACGCGAAGAAGGACATGCCAGAACACCTGCTGCAGCAAAATACCAGATTTTCAAATTCCAAAACATCCTGTGGCCTATCCGAAACTCACCCGAGCCCTCGGGGCTCCAAACCAAGCATGCACACAAGTCTAAAAATATCATACCAACTTGCTCGCACGATCAAATCACCAAAATAACACCTAGATCTATGAATTTAGCACCAAATCAAATAAAATTCTCAAGAACGCTTGAAAATTCTATTTTCTCAACTGGACGTTCGAATCACGTCAAATCAACTCCGTTTTTTACCAAATTTCACAGACAAGTCTTAAATTTCATAATGAATCTGTACCGGGCTCCGTAACCAGAATACGGACCCGACACTAATAATGCCAAACATCAATCAATTCTTAAAAATAATTAATTTTCAGACTTTTAATTTTCATCAAAAATTCATAACATGAGCTAGGGACCTCCGAATTCGATTCCGGGCATACGCCCAAATCCCATAATTCGATACGGACCCACCGGGACCGTCAAAATACGGATCCGGGACCATTTACCAAAATGTTGACCGAAATCAACTAAAATTAACTTTTAAGGAATAAATTCATATTTTCGTCAATTTTCAACATAAAAGCTTTCAGGAAACATGCCCGAACTATGCACGTAAATCGAGGTGGGTAAAATACATTTAGTATATATACTATATATTCAATAAGCTATATAGTATAGTATAGTATAGTATATATACTAAATGTATAATATATATATATATATATAAGAGCTATATTCGATAAGCTATATATACATCTTATATACTATATATAAGATGTATATATATAGTATAGTATAGTATAGTATATATACTAAATGTATAATATATAAGCTATATATATATATATATATATATATATATATATATATATATATATACACACAAAGCTATGTGTTAAAAAATTTTAAAACAAAGTTGGGGGGTTAAATAGCTATTTTATAAATAGCCAACGACTATTTTTGACAGCCCAACGACTATATTTTTTTAATTCTTTTTTTAAAAATATAGCCGTTGGGACCGTTTGGCCCGCTAAGGGACCGGTCCGGTCCCGAGCCGGTCCCTGGTGGGCTAAATGATCCCAGGCCTGACGGGCCCAAAGCATAGGACCAGCCCACAAGATCGGCCCAGGCCCACTAAAATCGGGCCAAACGGTCCTGACCCGTTTAGCCCGTTTGGCCTGCGGTTCCGGGCCGGTCCCGGGACTAGACCGACCCACTTGCCACCCTTAGTGGGAAGAAGAGAAAAAGAATGAAAGAAGATAAGTTGAATAATGGTGATCATCGGAATTTCAAGGACTCCTTTTTTTCCGACCCAAAAAATTTTCTGGTAATAGGTGTTTTGTCCAGATCTAAGTGTCTTTTGCTTTATATATGTTTAAATTTGTCTTGAAAGTGTGATTTATGTGTGGGAAGAAGAGAAAAATAAAGAAAGAAAGAAAGAAAGAATATAAGCTGAAAAATGGTGCTCTTTGACTCCATTTTATCCTGCGCAAAAAGAAAATTCATCGACAATTTTTTTGTCCAGGTCTTAGTGTGTTTTGCTATATATAGGTATAAATTTTTCTTGAAAGTGTGATTTATGGGTGGAAGGAAGAGAAAAAGAAAGAAAGAAAGAATATAAGTTGAAAAATGAAAGAAAAGATGGCAAAAGACGTCTTCTGAGTATGTTGTGTTCGAAGGAACCTGATGTAAAGAAGAGAAGAAAAGAATATTATAGAAAAAGATAAAGAAAAAAAAATAAGAAAGTGTATTTTTAATTAAAAAATTATGCTCCTCACTCTCTTTGATAGAGTGAAATACACACATTCTGCCACATAAGTCTTTAGGGTAGAAATAATTCTACTCTAAAATAGTATAGAAGGATAATAGAAATGTGTGTAGTTGAAAATATAGTCATAGTTCAAGGGGTACTGTCACGACCCAAAATCCAACTAGCCGTGATGGCATCTAACCCAACCCATTAGGTAAGCCAATTTATAAATATCCGATTCAATTAATATTTAACTGACTCTAATACACTATCCAAGGACTGGTAGTACAAATCATGAGTTTCTAAGATTAGAATTTACAAAGCTGGTGTGAAATAAAAATACATCATCTGTCTGAAGTATAGACAAACAGAAAAAAAAATTCTAAAGCTACCATGAACAAGAGGTAGGATTGACTGGAATGCATGTACATCTTCAGATCCATCTCTCACCGTACACAACTACATCAGCATCAGAAATCTGCACGCAAAGTGCAGAAGTGTAGTATGAGTACAACTGACCCCATGTACTCAATAAGTAACAAATCTATCCTTAGGTTGAAAGTAGTGATGAGCTAATATAAGGGTCAGAGTCCAAATCCAATAACCATCAACAATTCATAACAATATAATTTAAAGCAACACAAGTAATAACTCAATAATAAAATGCCTAGCTCGTATAAAATTCCAGAAAAATAAATATTTTATTTTCAATATAATAGTAAAACTCAAATCCTTTGTCGAAAGTCACCGAAAATATGAGTAAGTCTGAAACCTATGATTTTTCTCAAAACTTTAATGACAGATAAGAAATCCCATTATCAGATGGCATGAGGAAAAATACTTCTTTATGCCTACATATCAAGTATGCATGTCTAAAGCAATGCCCCATAATGATGAACTCATGTACTCACACTCTCAGAGTACTCAGTCGCACAGTACTGTATATGGCCAATCCATCCCAGAGAAGATCCATCCCAAATATATATACATAATAACTGACATTCAGTCACTCATTACTGTACATGGCCAATATAGCCCAGGGAACTCCATCCCAAATATAAATAAATAAGGCAACTCCATGCCTAGGGGAACTCCATCCCAAATATAAATAAATGAGGTAACTCCATGCCCGGGGAACTCCATCCCAAATAAATAAATAAATAAATAAGGCAACTCCATACCCAGGAAACTCCATCCTAAATATAAATAAATAAGGCAACTCCATGCTTAGGGAACTCCATCCCAGAAGTGAATATATATGACAACTCCATGCCCAGGGAACTCCATCCTAAATATAATATCTACTGCGCTCACTGCGGGGGGGGGGGGGAGGGAGTGCAGACTCCGGAGGGGCTCCTTTAGCCCAAGCGCTATAATAAGCCAGGTCCAGGCATAAATAAATAAAAATATGCTGCAGCATGCAGCCCGATCCCATAATATCCTCACAATCAGGCCTTCGGCCTCGCACAATCATCAATCTCTCCAGTCTCTTGTGCTCACAATGTCATGAAACTAGCCCAAAATGATGATATGGTATATTAATAAATGACAAAAGAGACTGAGATATGATATGCAATGAATGAATATGACTGAGTATGAAATTACAATTTAAAAATATAATTCGACAATAGAAATGACCTCAGTGGGTCCCAATAATACCAGCATTTGCCTAAGCATGATTTCTAATGTGAGTCAAATCTCAGTTTCTCTAACACATGTAAAATACACGAAAAAATACAAGTTAATTGACTACACAGCTCTACGGTATCTACCGAGTCTCAATTTCTACGGTGCACGCCCACACGCCCGTCACCTAGCATGTGTATCACCTCCAAACAAACCACATAATACGTATAATCAGGGTTCATACCCTCAACTCCAAGTTTAGAAATGTTACTTACCTCAAACCGTGAAATTCTCTATTCCAATATGCCCTTGCCATGCGAATCGACCTTCGAATGCCTTGAATTTAGTCATAATTAATTTGATACAGTTAACACAAATTATAGGAATTAATTCCATATGAAAATAATAATTTTCCAACAAAATCCGAAATTCCACTACAAACATTGCCAGTGGGGCTCACGTCTCGGAAGCTGATGAAATTCACAAATCCGACAATCCATTCAATTACGAGTTCATCCATACTAATTTCATTCAAATCCAACTCCGAATCGGTATTCAAAATTTGAGAATTCATTTTGTGAAATTATAGGAATTTCTTCCGATTTCTTCTTGAAAAATCAATAATCTAACGCCGAAAATGTAGATTAATTCATGAAATATAATCACAAGTGAGTCAAGAATGCTTACCTCATGTTTTGTGGTGAAATTCCTCTCCAAAATCGCTAAATCCCGAGGTTCCCATCCAAAAATACGAAATAATACCTCAAAGGTTTTGAAATAGAGGACTTATAACACTGCCCCGACTTCCTTCTTCGCGTTCGCGATGAACAAAATTCTCAAAAGCCATTTTCAAACTCTTCTCAGATAGCCACTAGTATAATGGTCATAATCTTTTTTACAAACATCTAAATGACAAATGGTTTGACTTTTTGGAAACTAGACATCAAGGACTATAACTTTCATTTGTTGATCATCTCCCAATTCCTTATAGATTACGAGATATAAGCTTCCAAAGTCAGCCCTATGTAGCAGAGATTTCCAAACTCTTCCGAGACAACCTATAGTATATCCACCATAACCTTTTATAGACAACTCCAAATGAAAAATGGTTTAGCTTTCTGACAACTAGACACTAAGGGCTACAACTTTCATTTTTGTATCATCTCTAGATTCCTTGTATATTGTGAGATATAAGCTTCCAAAATTAGACGACGGATAACAGGAATTCCTTCTAGTATCCATTCTAGCTATTCTAGGTCCAATGACCTTATATCACCAAACACAACTATTCTAGCTGTTCCGGTGTAATCTTGCCTTTTTTTAAACCGACACAGAGCATTATTTAAACCAACTCATAAAATTCCATGAGAAGAATATCTGTGTGTACATCTGCACAATTTTCTCAAATTGTCCTGATCAGGTAATATCATAGCATGAAGAGAAAAGAAACAATTACTCAGATAAACGATCAAGGAAGGCAAATTCCACACACTGCACGGATAATTCACGTGCTAATAATAGAACCTGCACTGGCAACTCACGTGCCAATAATACCAATATATGGATCTGTACGGACAACTCACGCGTCAATAACATAATCCGCCCGGCATAGTCACATGCTTCCAGTCCGAACATATCATACATGAGCAGTTAAACAAGTATACACGTATAAGTGTAGGCATGTGCAATATGTGCTATTATAGATCAAATCGGAAATCTTTCATCACTGAGGCATTTATCAAGTTTGTTCAGGGATTTTAACCCCTATGTAGCCTCAAACATTGCTCAAATAGCTCACGCAATGTTACAAATATGAGAATCATTATAACTTAAAGCTTAAAAGTCAATCTAGGCTTATTATAGCCTAAATGCAATCCGAGCATGGATAAATAGCCCTCTAAAAAGTCCTCAATGACTTAACCATAACATGTACTATTATCTAGTTAACTTGGACACATATTCACAGTCCGCGACCCCGAAGCAATTTGCTTCTGAGAACTCCTAGTCCCCCTAATTTATAGAACACATGAATCACCGTAACGGATCACAACTCCAACATTCGAATGACTATCATATCCTTTATGCACGATCATCCCACTAGGAATACTTCTATAATTCTTCCGTACCACATAGCAATAATTTGAGTATCAACAGTCTATCA
Organism: Nicotiana tomentosiformis; assembly: GCF_000390325.3. Taxonomy (NCBI): domain Eukaryota; kingdom Viridiplantae; phylum Streptophyta; class Magnoliopsida; order Solanales; family Solanaceae; genus Nicotiana; species Nicotiana tomentosiformis. Next base: position 116,992,490 of record NC_090823.1, on the reverse strand, counting down.
ACCATATGAGTACCGCAATACCAATGAGCATCCGTAAGTCAAAACATAATGCGCCATATGAAATACGCACCTTTCTCAGGGATTATCGAGCAGTTATAACATTCATCTAAATATCTGAAACTGACCATGCTGTTCAAAATTCGTGACCTTCCCTTCAAGACTGAACTGCACCTTGTACATATAAATCTTAATCCCGCACAACACACCACATCTATCATGCCATTATGTGAAAAGCATGAGAATCTCATTATAAACTCTAAGTCACCAGCAAATTACATACCAGTTAGTTAGAAACCTTTCTCTTCCTTCCTTCCAGGAGAAAATCACAATACACAGCACGTTCCCCACATCGGTAGAAAATATCCACCTCAAACCATGGTACAAAAAAATCAAGAAAACTTTCAAATTCATTTGCACATAACCAAACTATCATAACTGAATTCCTCTAACTCGACCAAGCCACACAGGTTTTCAAATCAGAGAGTATTTCCACAAAACACCCGTAAAGCCTCACCTAATCATAAGAACCAAAAGAACCGAGCATACCATTACCATACTAATCCAACCTGTTACCCATTTGTTCTATTTTCTCCGAGTTTCTTCCGAATTACCCTCAAGTTGACACTTCTCCTTGTTAGAACTCCATGATTCTTACCCAAAGCTCACTACAAGGTATCCTAACATAAAACCACACTGCCCTAAGGCCTATAAGCCGCCGTGTTCTTCTTAAGCACCCCCATAAATACCACAATCAAGACACCCACTCTGAAAAACCTTATGTGAATTTAAAATTGTTCACCTTTCCTTACTTATACTGGAATATAAAATCCTTAGTCATACAGAATTACCGCAAGTCCCAACACTATCCAATGTAAATAACCGATTCTGGCGATATGCAAATTTCGAAAAATTTTCAATTGACACATATACATTTTTGAATCCATTAGAACCCTTTTGAAAGTCACCCACTCTACTCAAATCTAAATTGCACCACCCAAATGGGCCAAAAGACACGTGCCCTATTAGCACAACAAACCCCAAAGAGGTAACACTGCCTTAACACCTGTGATGACCCGATATGTCATCTTATATTTTAGAACCTAATTTTGTATTTCGAGGTCTCAAAAATCTCATTTTAGCCTTTCTCAAATTATGTGCGCAGTCCAGGTATTGATCAGGAAGGCTTATATGTAAAAAGAAAACTGATAAAAATAAGAATTTTAGCCTTAAAAATTAATTTGAGTTGACTTCGGTCAACGTTTTGAGTAAACGGATCCAGATCCATATTTTGACGGTCCCGGTGGGTCCGTATCGAAATATGGGACCTGGGCGTATACCCATAATCGAATTTGAAGGTCCCTAGCTTGAGTTATTAATTTTCGTTGAAAATTGAAAATATGAAAGTTTAATGGGTTTTAAGAATTAACTGAGGTTTGGTTTTGTTGATACCGAGTCCGTATTTTGGGTCTGGATCTCGGTACAGGTACACTATGATATTTATGACTTGTCTGTCGAATTTGGTGAGAAACGGAGTTGATTTGACGTGATTCAGATGTTCAGTTGTGATAATAGAAGTTTTAAAGCTTTCTTGAAAATTTCATTCGATTTGGTGTTCAATTCGTAGTTCTGGATGTTATTTTGGTGATTTGATCGAGCGTTCGTATGATGTTTTAGGACTTGTGTGCATGTTTGGTTTGAAGCCCCGAGGGCTCGGGTGAGTTTTGGATAGGCTACGAAAGCTTTTTACACTTAGAAATCTGGTTTTTGTGCTTCAGCTGATATCTGGTGTGTTCTTCTTTGCGTTCGCGAAGGTACTCTCGCGAACGCGAAGAGTGAACTGGGATGGGGAAAGTTTTCTTCTTCGCAAACGTGAAGGCTGGGTTGCGAACGCAGAGCAATGGAGGCCTTACCTTTCGCGAACGCGACCAGCTCATCGCGAACGCGTAGCTTTAGGTACCTGGGGGAAGGGACAGTCATCTCTTCATCGCGAACGCAAGCACCAGTTCGCGAACGCAATGAGGGACTCGCGATCGCGTAAGCCTAACAGGCACTGCTCTTCGCAAACGCATCAGGATTCACGCGAACGCGATGAATACCTGACGCCCAGTTATTAAAAACAGAACCAAAACGGGATTTTTGCCTTTATTTCAAAATTTCAAAACTAGAAGACCTAGAGGCGATTTTCCCAAGAGCTTTTCTTCCCCAATTTGTTGGTAAGTGATTCTAACCTACTTTCTTTCAATTACCCATTACATTTCATGGGTTTTCAACCTAAAATCTAGGATTTTTATGGTAGAAATTGGGGGGTTTGGCTAGAATTAAGGATTTTTATAAAAATTGGAATTTAGACCTCGAATTGAGGTCGGATTTTGAAACAAATGACATAATCGAGCTTCGGGTTGAATGGGTAAATGGATTTTTGTACGAACCTCTGGTTTTGACCAAGCGGGCTCGGTGTCGATTTTTGACTTTTTGGGGAAAGTTTGAGAAATCTAAATTTATGCATTGTAATTGTTTTCTTTAGAAATATTTGATATTATTGAGTCGTTTGTGGATAGATACGAGTGGTTTGGAGGTGGATTCTAGAGGAAAAGCGGTAATTGAGCATTGAGTGGCCTTTGGAACAAGGTAAGTGTTGTGTCTAACCTTGACTTGAGGGAATTAGGAACCCTCAGACTATTTGCTATGTGAAATTCATGTGAGTGGCGTATATGTGAGGTGACAAGTACTTATGCGCCTCCAATATATTTGTTTTCCATGTTTCTCCCATTTTCTCATATTGTCTCTTTCCCTGTCTTAATTGTTACATACTCTACTTGTGATCCCATGCCTAATTGCTACGTGTTAGACATTGTTTCCTTCGGTTAATGATATTAGTTCTTCCATAGTTTCAATATCTCCTGTTATTTGCTTAAGCTGGTTTACCGGTACCTTTCTGTTGTAGGTTTTGAATTGGTCTCGCTGTGTAGGATTACTTATGTGGATTTTCATGGTGTACAAGTTTCCTATTTGCTTCAATTTGGAGTTTAAGTATTGTGAAGGGTTTCTGTAATTTAAATTGTGAAATTTCTGTACATACTGAGTAATTAATATTGATATGGTGGGATCGGGTTACACGTCGCAACAGGAGGAATAAGTGTGGTATATTGAGGTGGAATAAGGGTGAGTTTATAATGTACGGTGGGAACGGGTTGCACACCGCAACAGGAGGAATAAGGGTGGTATATTGAGGTGGAATAAGGGTTAATTTATACTGTACGGTGAGAACGGGTTGCACGCCGCAACAGGTGTAATAAGGGTGGATTGTTTGGTGGAATAAGGGTGAACTATGATTGTGTTATTTTGATATGATAGGATCGGGTTGCGCGCCACAACAACCTATGTGCTTATGTTTCCCTGAGATGTGTTAGCCTTACGGTATTCTTTTTTGCACTTAAGGATCGATAATTTCTGAACATTGTTGATATATCTCTTGCAGTTGTTGTATTTCGTGCAATTTACTGCTTTCTTCTATTCTGCATTTCCTATTCTGCTTTTATTATATATACTGCATACAGGGTGTAGTGTGAGTGACCCGCCTTAGCCTCGTCACTACTTCGTCGAGGTTAGGCTCGGCGCTTACCAGTACATGGGGTCGGTTGTACTGATACTGCACTCTACACTTCCTGTGCAGATTTTGGTGCTGGTCCGACCTGATCGTGAGGTTAGCTGCTGGATTCATCCGATAGGAGACCCAAGGCAGATCTGTCGGCGTCCGCAGACCCTGGAGTCCCCTTCTAGCCATTGCATTTTACTATTTTTTTCCTTTCAAAAACAGTTGTATTTCTTTCAGACATTTACTTGTAGAAAAATCTTAGAAGTTTGTGAATTATGACTCCAGATCCGGGTAGTAGTAGTAGTAGTATATATATATATATATATACTACTACTTTGGATATGTATTGAGGCTATTATATATTTCCGCACTCATTTTAAACTCGTTATAGCTCATTTGCTGTTATTTACTGAAATGTATAAGAAGTGGCTTAATAATTCTCTAACGTTGGCTTGCCTAGAAAGTGAAATATTAGGCGCCATCACGGTCCCGACGGTGGGAATTTCGGGTCGTGACAAGTTGGTATCAGAGCACTAGGTTGCCTAGGTCTCACAATTCATGAGTGAGCTTAGTAGAGTCTAGGGGATCGGTACGGAGACATGTGTACTTATCTCCCAGAGGCTATGAAGTTTAGGAACCTTTTCACTTCTATTCTTCTCGGTCGTGCGATTTTAATCTATCATTGTTCATCGAACTCTCCTATTCTTGTTCTTCCGCAGATGGCGAGAACACGTGCTACGTCTTCAGTTGGACAGCAGCCGGAGCCCCTAGTGGCAGTTCCTACAAGGGGCAAAGGTCGAGGCCGAGGCCGCGCCAGAGGCCGAGGCTGGGTGTAACGACCCGACCGATCATTTTGAGAATTTAAGTCCCGTCCGGCAGCATAAGGCCCTAGTAACTTCATATTATGTGTGTTGACTTGCGTGCGTGGTTGAATTCGGTTACCGGATGTTTCAGAGTGATTGGGACACTTAGTCCTTAAAATGGAAGCTTAAGTCTTAGGATTTTGACCGTAGTCGGAACTATGTGAAGACGACTCCGGAATAGAGTTCTGTCGGTTCCATTAGCTTCGTTGGGTGATTTTGGACCTAGGAGCATGTTCAGACTGTAAATCCGAGGTCCGTAGCTGATTTAGGTTTGAAATGGCGAAAGTCGAATTTTTGAAAATTTGGACCGGAAGTGGACTTTTTGATATCGGAGTCGGAATGTGATTCCGAGAGTTGGAACAGCTCCGTTATGTTAATTGGGGCTTGCCTTCAAAATTTGACGTCATTCTGGGTTGAATTGATAGGATTCGGCATGGGTTTTAGAAGTTAAAAGATTTGAAAATTTATAAGTTCGATTTATAGTACGATTCGTAGTTTCAACACTAGTTGATGTGATTTGAGGGCTCGACTTAGTTCGTATGGTATTTTAGGATTGGTTGGTATGTTTGGTTGAGGTCCCGGGGGCCTTGGGTATGTTTCGGGTGCTTAACGGATTAAACGTTTGATTTGTGTTGCTACTAAGTCGTCAGGCTTCTAGTATTTTCGCACCTGCGGTGAAGAGACCGCATGTGTGGGAGCGCACGTGCGGTGAGGCAAGTGCAGAAGCGGACAAATGGAGGAGTGCCACGGGTCGTAGGTGCAAGAAAAATTCTGCATCTGCGATGCCCGCAGATGGGAAGATTGAGGCGCAGGTGCGATAAGAGCTGGACTTGATAGTCTCCGCAGGTGCGGAGAATTTGTGCGCATCAGAGGCTCCGCAGAAGAGGATTTTGGCGTGCAGAAGCGGGATGAAGCGCAGGTGCAGTTTGGAAGTGCGCACCTGCGGTCGCGCAGATGCGGTTAATTGCATCGCAGGTGCGGTCATGCCTGGGCAGAAAAAAGAAATTCGAGGGTTTGATTTCATTCTTCGTTTTTGGACTTGAGAGCTCGGAATTTGGCGATTTTTCGAGGGATTTTCAGAGGAAGCTTTGGGGTAATGATTCCTAACTCGTTTTTGGTTGTATTCCATTAATCTATAGTTGTTTTCTCCATTTAGTTTCGGATTTTTGGTGTTGAAATTTGGGAAAAATTGGAAGAACTTCTTTAATAAAGATTTTGAGTTTTGAAGGGGGATTTGTGATCGGATTTGAATAATTCTTATATGGTTGGACTCATGAGTGAATGGGTATTCGTATTTTATGATTTTTACCCGATTTCGAGATGTGGGCCCAACTCGACCTTTTAGGGCGAATTTTGGAATTTTTGTTAAAATATTAATTTTATTGATTAGATGAGTCTATCGTTGTTGTATTCATGTTATGCAATTGTGTTTGGCTAGATTTGGGTCATTCAGAGTCGGATATTCATGGAAAGGCATTGTGACTGATTGTTTGAGCTTGGTTCGAGGTAAGTAACTTGACTAACCTTGTGTGGGAAACTTCCCCTTAGGATTTGAGTCTTTTATGTTGATTGTAGTCCGTGTACACGAGATGACAAGTGGGTGCACGGACTTATTTGTGGAAAGTTGGCCTTTTAGGGTTCTTAGGTCCTTGTATTCATTGAATATGCAGTTGTTCTCGTTATGATTATATATCTTAATTACTAGATTCACATCTACCTGCTTAATTAGAATCAATTGCTTCATGATCCACTATTATTGTTACTTGATTCATATGTGCCTTAATTGAAACTGTAATATCTTGTATAGCCATGCCATCTTTTCATAACTGCTTATCTTTATTTGGAATTATTTGATTCATGTTAGCTTCCCTGTTGTTGAAGTGTATATTGTGGGATCGTTGCTACACATTAGTTTTCCCTTTTGTTGAGCTGTTCTCTGTACGTCTAGCATTTTCACTGTGGTTATTCCTTGTGAATTGGTTCTACCATTTATTTGTGAATTAAAGTTCTTGAGTTGATTTACTTGTCGTACTTTGTATTATTGTCATTGTTGTTGTTGTACTTGTTATGGTGATGCACGAGGTTTCTGCCGTGCGGTTGTTATTATTGTGATGCACGAGGTTTCTTCTGTGCTGTTGTTATTATGGGGTTGCACGAGATTTCTGCCATGCTATTGTTACCATTGATATTTGCACATGTAGCGTGACAAGGCGGGATATGTATATATAAATGTGGGTTGCGCATGTGGCGAGACAAGGTGAGAACATTATTATGCATGTGTGGCGAGGCAAGGTAGGCATTTATGTTACTATTGCACACATGGCGAGACAAGGTGGGTGTGTCAGGGATTGATTTGTGATGATTTGTGTCTTGGGGCATTCTTGTTGTTTATATTTGTAAAGTGGCATACATACCTGTGTGAGCTTTATCTTGTGAAAGCTGTGAGAAAATATTCTACGTGATGTCCGTTCTTTTTCCTTATACTTATTTGCTGATATGGACTATGGTAGAACACTTGCACAAGCATACACATAGTTAAGCACTCTTATCGGATAAGAGGTGTTCTTGATATTGTTGAGCAAAGATGCTTACCCTTGTTTACTTGCCTTCTATGTGAGAATGGCTCTATTGGCACGTGAGTCGTCAGTGCGATTATGAGATGTTATGAGGGCACAGGATGCCAAGTGTTAGAGTTCAAGTATTGAGACCTGTGAGTTGTGATTTGTCTGAGGTTCGGTACCTCGTGGAGTTGTTGACTAAAACCTGATGTAAAAGTGGTTGTAGTTGCTGCGTTATTACTTGTCCTTGCTGTATTTGTGATTTCGGATTTAGGTTGTGTTCGATTCACCTTTCTGTGCCATTTTCATGATATTCCGCTGACACTTGTTGTTTCCTTCCTTATTACCATCGCTGTACTGTGAGCCATATTGCATAGTCTTTATATGACATCATGCTTCTGTTGTTCATGTACTTATATCTATTCAGTTTATTAGACCAGTGGGTGTCTTGACTGTTCCTCGCCACTACTCCACCGAGGTTAGCCTTGATACTTACTAGGCACCGCTGTGGTGTGCTCATGCTACTCTTCTGCACATTTTTTTGTGCAGATCCAGGTACTATTTCGGTAGCTAGTTGTGTGGACTGTTGCTGTGGAGACTCAAGGTAAACCTGCTGCTGCGTTCGCAGGCTTTGGAGTCACCTTCCACTTTTCATTTTGCACTGTTTATTCTTATCTCTGGACAGTTATATTTAGAAGTTTTCTAGCAAATACTCTGTAGAGCTTATGACTTGTACTACCGGTTTTGGGAATTGTAAGAGATTCTGTTTCAAAAATGTCGTTGTTTTAATTATTGTTAGGCTTACCTAGTCCTTAAGACTGGGTGCCATCACGATATCCAAACGGAGGGAAATTTGGGTCGTGAGAAGTTGGTATCAGAGCTTTAGGTTCATAGGTGCTACGAGTCATAAGCGAGTTTAGTAGAGTCTTGCGGATCGGTACGGAGACATCTGTACTTATCTTCAAGAGGCTACGAAACTATTAGGACAATCTCACTTCTTTCATTTCTATCGTGCGAGTTCATTGATCTCGAAGTTTGAACTTTTATCATTCCATTCTCTCACAGATGGTGAGGACACGAGCTGCAGTTGCTGATAACGTTACCCCCAGAGTAGATGTTGCTAGGGCAGAGGCAGAGGCCGACGAGGAGTACGTGTCGTAGCTAGAGCACCTACTAGAGCAGCAGTTGAGGGCGCCAATAGTTCCAGCTGGGGGGCAGGTACCGCAGGCGCCTACTGTTACTCTTGGACTTCAGGAGACCTTAGCACAGTTCTTGAGCATATTTGGTACATTGGCTCAGGCGGGGTGGATTCCGGTTGCGCCAGCTACTTCACAGACCGGGGGAGGAACCCAGACTCCCGCCGCCCACAACCCAAAGCAGCGAGTTCATGTTGGTCAGGTTCTAGGTGTCACGGCGACACAACCTGTGGTTCTAGTTCAGCTCGTGGTCAGGGCAACAACATCTGAGGAAGAGCAGCTTAGACTTGCAAGGTTCAAGAAATATGAACTTCCTACATTCAGTGGTTTGGCTTTAGAGAGTGCACAGGGTTTTCTAGAAGAGTGTCACCGCATTCTCCGTACTATGGGTATTATGGAGACGAGCGGGGTTCCGTTTACTATGTTCCAGCTCAGGGGAGTGGCTTACCAATGGTGGCGGGCATATGCGTTGGGTAGCCCAACCGAGTTAGTTTTACTTACATGGGTTCAGTTTTTAGAGATGTTCCTAAGAGTGTTTGTACCTTAATCCCTTCTAGATGCATGGCGCACGGAGTTTGAGCAGCTGCGCCAGGGGCACTATGTCAGTGTTAGAGTATGCCGTGAGATTCAGTGGTTTGGCCAGGCATGCGCCTGCTTTGGTCGCCACAGTTAGAGAGCGTGTCCGTAGATTCTTTGAGGGACTCTGGCATGAAATTCAGTTCAGCATGGCTCAGGAGTTAGAGTCAGATGTTTCGTTTCAGCAAGTGGTAGGGATCGCTCGCCATGTAGAGGGCATATAGGATCAGGAGAGAGAGGACTTGCGGGGCCATGAGAGAGAGTACAGGCGAGATCAGGATAGAGAGGACATAGAGGTGAGGAGGCCTCGTAGACCGGAGAGATCTTCTAGGCCTTATTTTGGAGGCACGGTACGACATGGTAGGGGTTTTGTGGGCCAGCCAGTTCAGTTTGCACTTCAGGCTTCGCACAGTGTTTTAGGTGCTCACGGGTCTTAGAGTACCCGTACCGCACAGTTACCACAGCCACATCAGCAGAGAGGTTGCTTCGAGTGTGGAGATACCAGCCACAGGGTGAGAGATTGTCTTAGACTCCGAACAGGTATGTCACATCGAAGTATTCAGGCGAGTAGAGGGCGACCAAGAGGGGAAGGCCCTGCCCGTTGATGTGTTTCAAATAGTAGGCTTGAGGCCATTGTGCTAGATGATGTCATACAGGTATGCTTTTGATTTGTTACAGAGGGGCACCATTCATATTTTGATTCGGTTCTGCTTATCGGGGCGGGTTCCCCTATTTGTTGTCCCACCTATGGGTGAGTTCATGACTTAGTATTATGTTTAAGTGTTTACCCTGTTGGGAGACTCTATGAGTGGTAGCCCATGTCTATCGTTTGTTTCTATTCATTTTTGAAAGTTACGAGACTAGAAGTGAATTCATGTTGTCCATTATGGCAGGTTTGATGTGATTCCTGTGTAAATTGGTTACGATTTGTAATTTGATACTCTACCGGGGTGAAGATTTAGTAAGTGTTGTGATTTTATTGGCAGGATTGAATTAGTAGAAGATTTCCATTGGTATGATGTGTATTCGACTTGTGATTCAGAGTTGAGGGTGAGACCTTCGTGATTCCATGTGATTTGATATGTTTGAATCGGGATGAATACCGCAGTGGAAGTTATATCAGGATGGGACCCTTGTGATTGTTCATATGCTTTAATTCTTTCCTTGTTATATTGTTTTGTAGGTTAGTATTGATAGAGAGTTGTGCCTGTCGGGCTTGTTTGGTAGTTTCCTTATGTGTTTCTCTTTTCATATTCAGTCAATTTCGTTCGGTGCTTCTTGAGTTTTAGCTTGCGGGGTGTGTGCCCGGTGGTATTAGTTGTGACTTGTTGATTTTGGTGTATAGTTAAGAGGTCTTCATGTTTCTTGCATCGTTGTTAGTGTTGTGGAGGTTTGAATAGGGTTCTAACGGATATGAGGCTAATTGTCGGTGATGGTTTTGATTTCGGGCAGCTATTGTGATCAGAAATGTTATTATGGGCCTATGTGTGGTGTGTCTTGTTGTGTGGTCGTACCTTGTGGGTATAGGCATGAGTTGTTACAGCTAGTTGAGACTGATACCGGTTATGGATTTAGAATCGGGTCTTTTGAAAATAAATGGAGGTGAGAAATTTTGACTCTAAGGCTTATTGGTGTTGGCAGAAAGGATGAATTATAGTTGGGATGGTGTCGTCAGGCTTATGTGGATTGGGGTGACGTGGAGTCGCCCACGGGTGTATGTTGGGCATGTACTTTCAGTGATTTCAAGACTTCGAGGCGATGCTTAGCACGTTTGAGGACGAACGTTTGTTTAAGAGGGAAAGGATGTAACGACCCCGGCTGGTCGTTTTGAGTATTTAAGTCCCGTCCGGCGGCTAAGGCCCTGAGCAGCTTTATATTATGTGTGTTAACTTGCGTGCGTGGTTGAATTTGGTTACCAGATGTTTCAGAGTGATTAAGATATTTAGTCCCTAAAACGGAAGCTTAAGTCTTAGAATTTTGACCGTAGTCATAACTATGTGAAGACGACTTCAGAATGGAGTTCCGTCGGTTCCATTAGCTCCGTTGGGTGATTTTGGACTTAGGAGCGTGTCCGGACTGTAAATCCGAGGTCCGTAGCTGATTTAGGCTTGAAATGGCGAAAGTCAAATTTTTTGAGATTTGGACCGGAAGTGGACTTTTTGATATCGGGGCCGAAATGTGATTCCGGGAGTTGGAATAGCTCCGTTATGTTAATTGGGACTTGCCTGCAAAATTTGACATCATTCCGGGTTGATCTGATAGGTTTCGGCACGGTTTTTAGAAGTTGAAAATTTATAAGTTTGATTCATGGTGCGATTCCTAGTTTCAACGTTAGTTGATGTGATTTGAGGGCTCGACTAAGTTCGTATGGTATGTTTGGTTGAGGTCCTGGGGGCCTCGGTGATTTTCGGGTGCTTAACGGATTAAAAGTTTGATTTGTGTTGCTGCTAAGTCTTCAGGCTTCTGGTATTTTTGCACCTGCGGTGAAGAGACCGCAGATGCGGGAGCGCACGTGCGGAGAGGCAAGCACAGAAGCGGATAAATAGAGGAGTGCCAGGGGTCGCAGGTGAGAGGAAAATTCCACATCTGCGATGCCCGCAGATGCGAAGATTGAGGCACAGGTGCGAGAAGAGCTGGACTTGACAGTCTCCGCAGGTGCGGAGAATTTATGCGCATCAGCGGCTCCGCAGAAGCGGATTTTGGCGCGCAGAAGAGGGAGAAAGCGCAGGTGCGGTATAAACGTGCGCACCTACAGTCGCGCAGATGTGGCTAATTGTGTCGCAGGTACGGTCACGCCTGGGCAGAAAAGAGAAATTCGAGGGTTTGATTTCATTCTTCGTTTTTGGACTTGAGAGCTCGGAATTTGGCGATGTTTCGAGGGATTTTCAGAGGAAGCTTTGGGGTAATGATTCCTAACTCATTTTTGGTTGTATTCCATTAATCTGTAGTTGTTTTCTCCATTTAGTTTCGGATTTTTGGTGTTGAAATTGGGAAAAATTGGAAGAACTTCTTCAATAAAGATTTTAAGTTTTGAAGGGGGATTTGTGGTCGGATTTGAGTAATTCTTATATGGTTGGACTCGTGAGTGAATGGGTGTTCGTATTTTTGATTTTTACCCAATTCTGAGATGTGGGTCCGGGTCGACTTTTTAGGGCAAATTTCAGAATTTTTGTTAAAATATTTATTTCATTGATTAGATAAGTCTATCGTTGTTGTATTCATGTTATGCAATTGTGTTTGGCTAGATTTGGGCCATTTGGAGCCGGATATTCGTGGAAAGGCATTGTGACTGATTGTTTGAGCTTGGTTCGAGGTAAGTATCTTGCCTAACTTTGTGTGGGGGACTTCCCCTTAGGATTTGAGTCTTCTATGTTGATTGTAGTCCGTGTACACGAGGTGACGAGTGCGTGCACAGACTTATTTATGGAAAGTTGGTCTTTTAGGGTTCTTAGGTCCTTGTATTCATTGAATATGCAGTTTCTCTCGTTATGATTATATATCTTAATTACTAGATTCACATCTACCTGCTTAATTAGAATCAATTGCTTCATGATCCACTATTATTGTTACTTGATTCATATGTGCCTTAATTGAAACTGTTATATCTTGTATAGCCATGCTATCTTTTCATAACTGCTTATCTTTATTTGGAATTATTTGATTCGTGTTAGCTTCCCTGTTGTTGAAATATATATTGTGGGATCGTTGCTACACATTAGTTTTCCCTTTTGTTGAGTTGTTCTCTTTACGCCTAGCATTTTCACTGTGGTTATTCCTTGTGAATTGGTTCTACCGTTTCCTTGTGAATTAAAGTTCTTGAGTTGATTTACTTGTCGTACTTTGTATTATTGTCATTGTTGTTGTTGTACTTGTTATGGTGATGCATGAGGTTTCATTCGTGCGGTGGTTATTATTGTGATGCACGAGGTTTCTTCCGTGCTGTTGTTATTATGGGGTTGCACGGGGTTTCTGCCGTGCTACCATTGATATTTGCACATGCGGCGTGATAAGGCGGGATATGTATATATAAATGTGGGTTGTGCATGTGGTGAGACAAGGTGGGAACATTATTATGCACGTGTGGCGAGACAAGGCAGGCATTTATGTTACTATTGCACACGTGGCAATACAAGGTGGGATGTGTCAGGGATTGATTTGTGATGATTTGTGTCTTGGGGCATTCTTGTTGTTTATATTTGTGAAGTGGCATACATACCTGTGTGAGCTTTATCTTGTGAAAGCTGTGAGAAAATATTCTACGTGATGTCTGTTCTTTTTCCTTATACTTATTTGCTGATATGGACTATGGTAGAACACTTGCACAAGCATACACATAGTTAAGCACTCTTATCGGATAAGAGGTGTTCTTGATATTGTTGAGCAAAGATGCTTACCCTTGTTTACTTGCCTTCTATATGAGAATGGCTCTATTGGCACGTGAGTCGTCAGTGCGATTATGAGATGTTATGAGGGCACATGATGCCAAGTGTTAGAGTTCAAGTATTGAGACCCGTGAGTTGTGATTTGTCTGAGGTTCGGTACCTCATGGAGTTGTTGACTAAAACCTGATATAAAAGTGGTTGTAGTTGCTGCGTTATTACTTGTCCTTGCTGTATTTGTGATTTCGTTTTTAGGTTGTGTTCGATTCACCTTTCTGTGTCATTTTCATGATATTCCGCTGACACTTGTTGTTTCCTTCCTTATTGCCATCGCTGTACTGTGAGCCATATTGCATAGTCTTTATATGATATCATGATATCTATTCAGTTTATTAAACCAGTGGGTGTCTTGACTGTTCCTCACCACTACTCCACCGAGGTTAGTCTTGATACTTACTAGGCACCGCTGTGGTGTGCTCATGCTACTCTTCTGCACATTGTTTTGTGCAGATCCAGGTACTATTTCGGTAGCTAGTTGTGTGGACTGTTGCTGTGGAGACTCAAGGTAAACCTGCTGCTGCGTTCGCAGGCTTCGGAGTCACCTTCCACTTTTCGTTTTGCACTGTTTATTCTTATCTCTGGACAGTTGTATTTAGAAGTTTTCTAGCAAATACTCTGTAGAGCTTATGACTTGTACTACCGGTTTTGGGAATTGTAAGAGATTCTGTTTCAAAAATGTCGTTGTTTTAATTATTGTTAGGCTTACCTAGTCCTTAAGACTAGGTGCCATCACAATATCCAAACGGAGGGAAATTTGGGCCGTGAGAAGTTGATATCAGAGCTTTAGGTTCATAGGTGCTACGAGTCATAAGCGAGTTTAGTAGAGTCTTGCGGATCGGTACGGAGACGTTTGTACTTATCTTCAAGAGGCTACGAAACTATTAGGACAATCTCACTTCTTTCATTTCTATCGTGCGAGTTCATTGATCTCGAAGTTTGAACTTTTATCATTCCATTCTCTCACAGATGGTGAGGACACGAGCTGCAGTTGCTGATAACGTTACCCCCGGAGTAGATGTTGCTAGGGCAGGGGCAGAGGCTGACGAGGAGTACGTGTCGTAGCTAGAGCACCTACCAGAGCAGCAGTTGAGGAGCCGCCAATAGTTCCAGCTGGGGGCAGGTACCGCAGGCGCTTACTGTTACCCTTGGACTTCAGGAGACCTTAGCACAGTTCTTGAGCATATTTGGTACATTGGCTCAGGAGGGGTGGATTCCGGTTGCGCCAGCTACTTCACAGACCGGGGGAGGAACCCAGACTCTCGCCGCCCACAACCCAGAGCAGCGAGTTCATGTTGGTCAGGTTCTAGGTGTCACAGCGACACAACCTGTGGTTCTAGTTCAGCTCGTGGTCAGGGCAACAACATCTGAGGAAGAGCAGCCTAGACTTGCAAGGTTCAAGAAATATGAACTTCCTACATTCATTGGTTTGGCTTTAGAGAGTGCACAGGGTTTTTTAGAAGAGTTTCACCGCATTCTCCGTACTATGGGTATTGTGGAGACGAGCGGGGTTTCGTTTACTATGTTCCAGCTCAGGGGAGTGGCTTACCAATGGTGGCGGGCATATGCGTTGGGTAGCCCAACCGAGTTAGTTTCACTTACATGGGTTCAGTTTTTAGAGATGTTCCTAGGAGAGTTTGTGCCTCAATCCCTTCGAGATGCATGGCGCGTGGATTTTGAGCAGCTGCGCCAGGGGCACTATGTCAGTGTCAGAGTATGCCGTGAGATTCAGTGGTTTGGCCAGGCATGCGCCTGCTTTGGTCGCCACAGTTAGAGAGCGTGTCCGTAGATTCATTGAGGGACTCTGGCATGAAATTCAGTTCAGCATGGCTCAGGAGTTAGAGTCAGATGTTTTATTTCAGCAAGTGGTAGGGATCGCTCGCCGTGTAGAGGGCATATAGGATCAGGAGAGAGAGGACATGCGGGGCCATGAGAGAGAGTACAGGCGAGATCAGGATAGAGAGGACATGGAGGTGAGGAGGCCTCGTAGACCGGAGAGATCTACTAGGCCTTATTTTGGAGGCAGGGTACGACATGGTAGAGGTTTTGTGGGCCAGCCAGTTCAGTTTGCACTTCAGGCTTCGCACAGTGTTTCAGGTTCTCACGGGTCTCAGAGTACCCATACCGCATAGTTACCACAGCCACATCAGCAGAGAGGTTGCTTCGAGTGTGGAGATACCAGCCACAGGGTGAGAGATTGTCTTAGACTCCGGACATGTATGTCACATCGAAGTATTCAGGCGAGTATAGGGCAACCAAGAGGGGAAGGCCCTGCCCGTTGATGTGTTTCAAATAGTAGGCTTGAGGCCATTGTGCTAGATGATGTCATACAGGTATGCTTTTGATTTATTACAGAGGGGCAACATTCGTATTTTGATTCGGTTCTGCTTATCGGGGCGGGTTCCCCTATTTGTTGTCCCACCTATGGGTGAGTTCATGACTTAGTATTATGTTTAAGTGTTTACCCTGTTGGGAGACTCTATGAGTTGTAGCCTATGTCTATCGTTTGTTTCTATTCATTTTTGAAAGTTACGAGACTAGAAGTGAATTCATGTTGTCCATTATGGCAGGTTTGATGTGATTCCTGTGTAAATTGGTTACGATTTGTAATTTGATACTCTACCGGGGTGAAGATTTAGTAAGTGTTGTGATTTTATTGGCAGGATTTAATTAGTGGAAGATTTCCATTGGTATGATGTGTATTCAACTTGTGATTCAGAGTTGAGGGAGAGACCTTCGTGATTCCATGTGATTTGATATGTTTGAATCGGGATGAATACCACAGTGGAAGTTATATCAGGATGGGACCCTTGTGATTGTTCATATGCTTTAATTCTTTCCTTGTTATATTGTTTTGTAGGTTAGTATTGATAGAGAGTTGTGCCTGTCGGGCTTGTTTGGTAGTTTCCTTATGTGTTTCTCTTTTCATATTCAGCCAATTTCGTTCGGTGCTTCTTGAGTTTTAGCTTGCGGGGTGTGTGCCCCGTGGTATTAGTTGTGACTTGTTGATTCTGGTGTATAGTTAAGAGGTCTTCATGTTTCTTGCATCGTTGTTAGTGTTGTGGAGGTTTGAATAGGGTTCTAACGGATATGAGGCTAATTGTCGGTGATGGTTTTGATTTCGGGCAGCTATTGTGATCAGAAATGTTATTATGGGCCTATGTGTGGTGTGTCTTGTTGTGTGGTCGTACCTTGTGGGTATAGGCATGAGTTGTTATAGATAGTTGAGACTGATACCGGTTATAGATTTAGAATCGGGTCTTTTGAAAATAAATGGAGGTGAGAAATTTTGACTCTAAGGCTTATTGGTGTTGGCAGAAAGGATGAATTACAGTTGGGATGGTGTCGTTAGGCTTATGTGGATTGAGGTGACGTGGAGTCACCCACGGGTGTATGTTGGGCATGTACTTTTAGTGATTTCAAGACTTCGAGGCGATGCTTAGCACGTTCGAGGACGAACGTTTGTTTAAGAGGGCAAGGATGTAACGACCCCGGCCGGTCGTTTTGAGTATTTAAGTCTCGTCCGGCGGCTAAGGCCCTGAGCAGCTTTATATTATGTGTGTTAACTTGCGTGCGTGGTTGAATTCGGTTACCAGATGTTTCAGAGTGAATGGGATATTTAGTCCCTAAAATGGAAGCTTAAGTCTTAGGATTTTGACCGTAGTCGGAACTATGTGAAGAAGACTCCGGAATAGAGTTCTGTCGGTTCCATTAGCTCCGTTGGGTGATTTTGGACTTAAGAACGTGTCCGGACTGTAAATCCGAGGTCCGTAGCTGATTTAGGCTTGAAATGGCGAAAGTCAAATTTTTTGAGATTTGGACCGGAAGTGGATTTTTTGATATCGGGGCCGGAATGTGATTCCGGGAGTTGGAACAGCTCCGTTATGTTAATTGGGACTTGCCTGCAAAATTTGACATCATTCCGGGTTGATTTGATAGGTTTCGGCACGGGTTTTAGAAGTTAAAATATTTGAAAATTTATAAGTTTGATTCATGGTGCGATTCGTAGTTTCAACGTTAGTTGATGTGATTTGAGGGCTCGACTAAGTTCGTATGGTATGTTTGGTTGAGGTCCTGGGGGCCTCGGGTGATTTTCGGGTGCTTAACGGATTAAAAGTTTGATTTGTGTTGCTGCTAAGTCTTCAGGCTTCTGGTATTTTTGCACCTGCGGTGAAGAGACCGCAGATGCGGGAGCGCACGTGCGGAGAGGCAAGCACAGAAGCGGATAAATAGAGGAGTGCCAGGGGTCGCAGGTGAGAGGAAAATTCCACATCTGCGATGCCCGCAGATGCGAAGATTGAGGCACAGGTGCGAGAAGAGCTCGACTTGACAGTCTCCGCAGGTGCGGAGAATTTGTGCGCATCAGCGGCTCCGCAGAAGCGGATTTTGGCGCGCAGAAGAGGGAGAAAGCGCAGGTGCGGTATGAACGTGCGCACCTACAGTCGCGCAGATGTGGCTAATTGTGTCGCAGGTACGGTCACGCCTGGGCAGAAAAGAGAAATTCGAGGGTTTGATTTCATTCTTCGTTTTTGGACTTGAGAGCTCGGAATTTGGCGATGTTTCGAGGGATTTTCAGAGGAAGCTTTGGGGTAATGATTCCTAACTCATTTTTGGTTGTATTCCATTAATCTATAGTTGTTTTCTCCATTTAGTTTCGGATTTTTGGTGTTGAAATTGGGAAAAATTGGAAGAACTTCTTCAATAAAGATTTTGAGTTTTGAAGGGGGATTTGTGGTCGGATTTGAGTAATTCTTATATGGTTGGACTCGTGAGTGAATGGGTGTTCATATTTTTGATTTTTACCCAATTCTGAGATGTGGGTCCAGGTCGACTTTTTAGGGCAAATTTCAGAATTTTTGTTAAAATATTGATTTCATTGATTAGATAAGTCTATCGTTGTTGTATTCATGTTATGCAATTGTGTTTGGCTAGATTTGGGCCATTTGGAGCCGGATATTCGTGGAAAGGCATTGTGACTGATTGTTTGAGCTTGGTTCGAGGTAAGTATCTTGCCTAACTTTATAAGGGGGACTTCCCCTTAGGATTCGAGTCTTCTATGTTGATTGTAGTCCGTGTACACGAGGTGACGAGTGCGTGCACAGACTTATTTATGGAAAGTTGGTCTTTTAGGGTTCTTAGGTCCTTGTATTCATTGAATATGCAGTTGCTCTCGTTATGATTATATATCTTAATTACTAGATTCACATCTACCTGCTTAATTAGAATCAATTGCTTCATGATCCACTATTATTGTTACTTGATTCATATGTGCCTTAATTGAAACTGTTATATCTTGTATAGCCATACTATCTTTTCATAACTGCTTATCTTTATTTGGAATTATTTGATTCGTGTTAGCTTCCCTGTTGTTGAAATGTATATTGTGGGATCGTTGCTACACATTAGTTTTCCCTTTTGTTGAGTTGTTCTCTTTACGCCTAGCATTTTCACTGTGGTTATTCCTTGTGAATTGGTTCTACCGTTTCCTTGTGAATTAAAGTTCTTGAGTTGATTTACTTGTCGTACTTTGTATTATTGTCATTGTTGTTGTTGTACTTGTTATGGTGATGCACGAGGTTTCTATCGTGTGGTTGTTATTATTGTGATGCACGAGGTTTCTTCCGTGCTGTTGTTATTATGGGGTTGCAAGGGGTTTCTGCCGTGCTATTGTTACCATTGATATTTGCACATGCGGCGTGACAAGGCAGGATATGTATATATAAATGTGGGTTGCGCATGTGGCGAGACAAGGTGGGAACATTAATATGCACGTGTGGCGAGACAAGGCGGGCATTTATGTTACTATTGCACACGTGGCGAGACAAGGTGGGCTGTGTCAGGGATTGATTTGTGATGATTTGTGTCTTGGGGCATTCTTGTTGTTTATATTTGTGAAGTGGCATACATACCTGTGTGAGCTTTATATTGTGAAAGCTGTGAGAAAATATTCTACGTGATGTCCGTTCTTTTTCCTTATACTTATTTGCTGATATGGACTATGGTAGGACACTTGTACAAGCATACACATAGTTAACCACTCTTATCGGATAAGAGGTGTTCTTGATATTGTTGAGCATAGATGCTTACCCTTGTTTACTTGCCTTCTATGTGAGAATGGCTCTATTGGCACGTGAGTCGTCAGTGCGATTATGAGATGTTATGAGGGCACAGGATGCCAAGTGTTAGAATTCAAGTATTGAGACCCTTGAGTTGTGATTTGTCTGAGGTTCTGTACCTCGTGGAGTTGTTGACTAAAACCTGATGTAAAAGCGGTTGTAGTTGCTGCGTTATTACTTGTCCTTGCTGTATTTGTGATTTCGGATTTAGGTTGTGTTCCATTCACCTTTCTGTGTCATTTTCATGATATTCCGCTGATACTTGTCATTTCCTTCCTTATTGCCATCGCTGTACTATGAGCCATATTACATAGTCTTTATATGACATCATGCTTCTGGTATTCATGTACTTATATCTGTTCAGTTTATTAGACCAGTAGGTGTCTTGACTGTTCCTCGCCACTACTCCACCGAGGTTAGTCTTGATACTTACTAGGCACCGCTGTGGTGTGCTCATGCTACTCTTCTGCACATTTGTTTGTGCAGATCCAGGTACTTGTTCGTTAGCTAGCTGTGTGGACTGTTGCTGTGGAGACTCAAGGTAAACCTGTTGCTGCCTTCGCAGGCTTCAGAGTCACCTTCCACTTTTTGTTTTGCACTGTTTATTCTTATTTCTGGACAGTTGTATTTAGAAGTTTTCTAGCAAATACTCTGTAGAGCTTATGACTTGTACTACCAGTTTTGGAAATTATAAGAGATTCTGTTTCAAAAATGTCGTTTTAATTATTGTTACGCTTACCTAGTCCATAAGACTAGGTGCCATCACGATACCCAAACGGAGGAAAATTTAGGTCGTGACATAGGGGCAGAGCTCAGCCTAGTGCTCGAGTAGCAGCACCAGCAGTGGAGCCCCAAGTGGAGTTTGAGGAGGAGGTTCTAGCCCAGACTGTGCCTGCTAGACCAGCTTAGGTTCCAGAGG
Organism: Nicotiana tomentosiformis; assembly: GCF_000390325.3. Taxonomy (NCBI): domain Eukaryota; kingdom Viridiplantae; phylum Streptophyta; class Magnoliopsida; order Solanales; family Solanaceae; genus Nicotiana; species Nicotiana tomentosiformis. The sequence continues at coordinate 116,972,231 of NC_090823.1, read as the reverse complement.
GGTTCATTGCCAACCCAGTGCTTCAGGACGCTTTAGTCCGTTTGGTGGACCTTATGGAGAGTGTGGCCTAGACTAGTGCATTTCCTATGGCATCAGCCGTCTCTCAGGCTGGAGGAGAAGCCCAGACTCCTGCTACTCATACTCCGGAGCATATGGCTCCCCAGTATCAGACTCCAGCTGCTCATCCAGTCTGAGTAGTTCAGCCGGTTATTGCGGCACAGACCGGTGATGGGTCAGCTATGTCTTCTAAGGCTTTGTGGAGATTGGACAGGTTTACCAAGATCTTCCCAGTTCACTTCAGTGGTGCTACATCAGAGGATCCCCATGAGTATCTTGACAGCTGTCATGAGGTACTACGGAATATGGGTATAGTTGAGACCGATGGGGTCGATTTTGCTGCATTTCAGATGACTGGTTCTGCCAAGAAATGGTGGAAAGATTATTTGTTGGACAGACCAGCTGGATCGCCTGCACTTACTTTGGACTAGTTCTCTCAGCTCTTTCTAGAGAAGTTTCTCCCTATCACATTGAGAGAGGAGGATCGTCGTCAGTTCGAGCGTCTCCAGCAAGGCAGTATGACTGTTACCCAATATGCGACCCGTTTTGTGGATTTGGCCCGTCATGCTCTTCTTCTGCTTCCTACCGAGAGAGAGAGAGAGGGTGAGGAGGTTTATTGACGGACTTGCTCAACCTATCAGATTGTAGTTGGTTTAAGAGACTGGGAGTGAGATTTCTTTTCAGGCAGTTGCCAATGTTGCCAGGCGAGTCGAGATGGTTCTTGCATAGGGAGGTCAAGGGTTTGACAAGAGACCTCGTCATTTCGGTAGGTTCAGAGGTGCCTCATCTGGAGGCGGGTGTACTTTTGGTAGGGGCCATCCTCCCAGGCAGTTTCATTTAGCGCTTCAGGCATCCCAGAGTGCTTCAGGGAGTCGTTGTCCTTATGTGCCTTATTCTAGATAGCCAGTCTACAGTGCACCACCAGCTCCTATCAGTGCACCTCCTATTCAGAGTTATTACCATGGTCATCCGGCCCATTTTGGGTCAGTCTCAGTTTCAACAGCCACAGTACTAGGATGGATATTTCGAGTGTGGTGGTTATGGGCATATCAGGAGGACCTGTCCAAGACTATTGGGCGTCCCGCCACAACATCAGGGTTCTCGTGCCATGGTTTCGGCACCAGTTGCTGCACCGCCTACTCATCCAGCTAGAGGCAGGGGTCAGACAGCCAGAGGTAGAGTCCAGACTATTAGAGGTAGAGGTCAGGCCATTAGACGTGGATGCCAGCCAACCAGAGGCTGTCACATGGACATAGTTCAGAGTGGTGGTCCCCAGTCCCGATGTAATGCTTTTCTAGCCAGTCCTGAGGCTGCGTCATCTGATGCTATTATTATAGGTACTGTTTAAGTTTGCAGTAGAGATGCTTCAGTTTTATTTAATCCGGGATCTATTTACTTCATGTGTCATCCTATTTTGCTCCATATTTGGTTGTGCCTCGTGATTCTTTGAGTGCTCCTGTGCATGTGTCCACACCAGTGAGGGATGCTATTGTTATCGATCATGTTTATTGTTCGTGTGTGGTCACCATTGGGTGTTTTGAGACTCGTGTAGATCTTCTACTTCTCGATATGGTCGATTTTGATGTCATTTTGGGTATGGATTAGCTGTCACCTTATCATGCTATATGGGATTTTCACGCTAAGACGGTGACCTTAGCCTTACCGGGGTTGTCTCGATTAGAGTGGATAGACACCCCTGGCCATTCTACCAGTAGGTTTATATCTTATATGAAGGCTCGATGTATGGTCGAGAAGGGGTGTCTAGCGTATTTGGCTTATGTCCGCGATTCTAGTACGGAGGTTCCTTCCATGGATTCTGTACTAGTTGTCCAAGAGTTTCCAGAGGTATTTCCTGCAGACCTACCGAGGATGCCACCCAACCGGGATATCGACTTCTGTATTGACTTGGTTCCGGGCACCCAACCCATTTCCATTCCGCGATACCATATGGCCCCGCCAGAATTGAAAGAATTAAAGGAACAGTTGCAAGATTTGCTTGATAAGGGCTTCATTAGACCTAGTGTCTCGCCCTGGGGTGCACCTGTGTTGTTTGTGAAGAAGAAAGATGGATCGATGAGGATGTGCATAGATTATCGACAGTTGAACAAAGTCACCATCAAGAACAAGTATCCATTGCCGATGATTGATGACTTATTTGATCAGCTTCAGGGTGCCAAGGTGTTTTCGAAGATTGATTTGAGATCTAGCTACCATCAGTTGAGGATTAGGGCATCCGATGTCCCTAAGACAGCTTTTCAGACTCGGTACATGCATTATGAGTTTCTGGTGATGTCCTTTGGGTTGACAAATGCCCCAACATCATTCATCGATTTGATGAAGCAGGTGTTCAAGCCTTATTTGGAATTCTTTGTGATCGTGTTTATTGATGATATCTTGATCTACTCCCGCAGTCGAGAGGAGCATGAGAAGCATCTCAGGCTCGTACTTCAGACTCTGAGAGCCAGCCAGTTGTATGCTAAACTTTCAAAGTGCGAGTTTTGGTGCCATTCAATCGCTTTCTTGGGGCACGTTGTATCAGCAGAGGGCATTCAGGTAGATCCTAAGAAGATTGAGACAGTTCAGAACTGGCCTAGACCCACTTCAGCTACGAAGATCAGGAGTTTCTTGAATTTGGCGGGCTATTACCGTCGATTTGTAGAGGGGTTTTTATCTATAGCATCCCCGTTGACCAGGTTGACTCAGAAGGGTGCCCCGTTTAGATGGTCAGACGAGTGTGAGGCGAGTTTTCAGAAGCTCAAGACTACTTTGACTACATCAATGATGTTGGTGTTTCCCACAGGTTCAGGATCTTATACGGTATATTGTGATGCATCTCGTGTTGGGCTCGGTGCGGTATTGATGCATGAGGACAGGGTGATTGCATATTCGTCATGGCTGGTGAAGGTTCATGAGAAGAATTACCCTGTGCATGACTTAGAGTTGGCAGTCATTGTTCATGCGCTGAATATTTGGAGGCATTATCTTTATGGCATGTCGTGTAAGGTCGTCACCGATCATTAGAGCCTTTAGTATTTGTTCAAGCAAAATGATCTCAATTTGAGGTAAATGAGGTGGTTGGAGCTATTGAAAGACTATGATATCACTATTTTGTACCACTCCAGGAAGGCCAATGTGGTAGCAGACGCCTTGAGTAGAAAGGCAGCGAGTAGGGGCAGTCTTGCGTTCTTTCCAGTCGGTGAGAGGCTGCTTGCATCAGATATTTAGACTTGTCCAACCAGTTTGTGAGGTTGGATATTTCAAAGCCCAGCCATGTTCTACCTTGTACAGTCACTCGGTCTTCCTTGTTTGAGCGTATCAGAGATCGGCAGTATGACGACCCTCATTTGTTGGTCCTTAGGGACACAGTGCGGTAAGGTTGTGCCAAACAAGTTACTGTTAGAGATGACGGAGTCTTTAGGATGCAGGGTAGTGTTTGTGTTCCTAATGTGGATGGACTTTGTGAGTTGATTCTTAAGGAGGCCCACAGTTCCCGATATTCTATTCACCCGGGCACCGCCATGACGTATCAGGACTTTTAGCAATATTATTGGTGGAGGAGGATGAAGAAGGAAATAGTTGCTTATGTATCTCGGTGTCTAAATTGTCAGAAAGTAAAGTATGAGCATCAGAGACCCGGTGGTTTGCTTCAGCAGATAGAGATTCCTGAGTGGAAGTGGGAGCATATCACTATGGACTTCGTTGTTAGACTCCCACGGACTTAGAGGAAGTTCGATGCAGTTTGGGTCATTGTGGACAGGCTGACCAAGTCAGCGCACTTCATTCCTGTGACAGTTACTTATTCTTTAGAGCGGTTGGTAGAGATTTATATCTGCGAGATCGTCCGTCTTCGCGGTGTACCCGTGTCTATCATTTCTGATTGAGGTACGCAGTTCACCTCGCACTTCTAGAGGGCAGTACATCATGAGTTGTGCACGCGAGTTAAGTTGAGCACATCGATTCATCCTCAGACGGACAGATAGTCCGAGCGCACTATTCAGATCTTGGAGGATATGCTTCGCGCATGTGTTATAGACTTTGGAGGATCGTGGGATCAGTTCTTGCCCCTTGCAGAGTTCGCCTACAATAACCGCTACCAGTCGAGCATTCAGATGGCTCCCTATGAGGCATTATACGGTAGGCGGTACCGGTCTCCAGTTGGGTGGTTCGAGCCGGGGGAGGCTCGGTTGTTGGGTACAGATCTAGTACAGGATGCCTTGGATAAGGTCAAGATTATTCAGTCTCGAATTCGCACAGCTCAGTCCAGGTAGAAGAGTTATGCTGACCGTAGAGTTCCTGATGTTGCATTCATAGTTGGGAAGAGAGTGTAGCTCCGGGCATCACCCATGAAGGGTGTAATGAGGTTCGGAAAGAAGGGCAAGTTGAGCCCTAGGTATATCAGACCTTTTGAGATTCTGGAGAGAGTGGGAGAGGTGGCTTACAGGCTTACATTGCAACCGAGGTTATCAGCAGTTCATTTGGTGTTCCACGTGTCCATGCTTCGGAAGTATCACGACGATCCGTCCAATATGTTCGATTTCAGCTCTGTCCAGTTGGACAAGGATTTGACTTGCGAGGAGGAACCGGTGGCTATTCTAGCCCGGTAGGTTCGACAGCCGAGGTCTAAGAGTTATCCATTAGTTCGAGTACAGTGGAGAGGTCAGCTAGTTGAGGAAGCTACTTAGGAGTCCGAGTCAGATATGTGGAGTAGATATCCACATCTTTTCACCAGTTCAGGTACTTTTCTATGTGCGTTCGAGGACGATCGATTGTTGTAGAGGTAGAGAATGTGATGACCCGATAGGTCATCTTATATTTTAGAACCTAATTTTATGTTTCAAGGTCTCAAAATCATCATTTTAGCCTTTCTCGAATTACGTGCACAGTCTGGGTGTTGATCCGGAAGGCTTATATGTTAAATAAACTGATAAAAATAAGAATTTTAGCCATAAAAATTAATTTGAGTTGACTTCGGATGACATTTTGAGTAAACGGCTCTGTATCCGTGTATTGACAGTCCTGCTAGGTCCGTATCGAAATATGGGACCTGGGCTTATGCCCAGAATCGAATTCGGAGGTCCCTAGCTCGAGTTATGAATTTTTGTTGAAAATTCAAAATCTAAAAGTTTAATGGTTTTTAAGAATTAACTGAGGTTTGATTTTGTTGATACCGGGTCCGTATTTTGGTTCCGGAGCCCGATACAGGTCCACTATGATATTTATGACTTGTCTGTCTAATTTGGTAAGAAACGGAGTTGATTTGACGTGATTCGGACCTTCGGTTGTGAAAATAGAAGTTTTAAAACTTTTTTGAAAATTTCATTCGATTTGGTATTCAATTTGTAGTTCTAGGTGTTATTTTGGCAATTAGATCGTGCGAGCATATTCGTATGATGTTTTAGGACTTGTGTGCATGTTTGGTTTGGAGCCTCGAGGGCTCGGCTGAGTTTCGGATAGGCTACGGAAGCTTTTTGCACTTTGAAATCTGGTTTTTGTGCTTCAGCTGATATCTGGTGTGTTCTTCTTCGCGTTTGCGAAGGTACTCTCGCGAATGCAAAGAGTGAACTCGGCTGGGGAAGGTTTTCTTCTTCCCGAACGCAAAGGTTGGGTCGCAAACGCAGAGCGATGTGGGCTGTATCCTTCGCGAACGCAACCAGCTCATCACGAATGCGTAGCTTTAGGGACTTGGGGGAAGGGTCAATCAAATCTTCATCGCGAATGTGAGGACGGGTTCGCAAATGTGAAGGCTAGAGGGGAGCAGCATTCGCGAACGCGATGAGGGACTCGCGATCGCGTAAGCCTAACATGCACTGCACTTCGCAAATGCATCAGGATTCACGCAAACGCGATGAATACCTGACGCCCTGTTATTAAAAACAGAGCCAAAACGGGATTTTTGCCATTCTTTCAAAATTTCAAAACTAGAAGACCTAGAGGCGATTTTACCAAGAGATTTTCTTCCCCAGTTTGTTGCTAAGTGATTCTAACCTACTTTCTTTCAATTACCCATTACATTTCATGGATTTTTAACCTAAAATCTAGGATTTTCATGGTGGAAATTAGGGTTTTGGGTAGAATTAGGGATTTTTGTAAAAATTGAAATTTCCTCGAATTGAGGTCGGATTTCGAAACAAATGACATAATCGGGCTCGGGGATGAATGGGTAAATCGATTTTGGTTAGAACCTCGGGTTTTGACCAAGCGGGCCCGGGGTCGATTTTTGACTTTTTGGATGAAAGTTTGAGAAATCTAAATTTATGCATTGTAATTGATTTATTTAGCAATATTTGATATTATTGAGTCGTTTGTGGATAGATACAAGTGGTTTGGAGGTGAATTCTAGAGGAAAAATGGTAATTGAGCATTGAGTGGCCTTTGGAGCGAGGTAAGTGTTGTGTCTAACCTTGACTTGAGGGAATTAGGAACCCTCAGACTATTTGCTATTTGAAATCCATGTGAGCGGTGTATATGTGAGGTGTCGATTACTTATGCGTCGCCAATTTATCTATTTTCCCTGTTTCTACCGTTTTTCTCATATTGTCGCTTTCCCTGTCTTAATTGTTACATACTCTACTTATGTTCCCATGCCTAATTGCTACGTGTTATACATTGTTTCCTCCGGTTAATGATATTAGTTCTTCCATAGTTTCATTATCTCCTGTTATTTGCTTACGCTGGTTTACCGGTACCTTTCTGTTGTTGGTTCTGAATTGGTCTCGCCGTGTAGTATTACTTATGTGGAGTTTCATGGTGTACAAGTTTCCTATTTTCTTTGGTTTGGAGTTTAAGTATTAGAAAGGTTTTTGTGATTTAAATTGTGAAATTTCTATACATACTGAGTAATTAATATTGATATGGTAGGATCGGGTTGCACGCCGCAACAGAAGGAATAAGGGTGGTATATTGAGTTGGAATAAGGGTGAATTTATATTGTACGGTGGGAACGGGTTGCACGCCGTAATAGGAGGAATAAGGGTGGTATATTGAGGTGGAATAAGGATGAATGTATATTGTACGGTGGGAACGGGTTGCACACCGCAACAGGTGTAATAAGGGCGGATTGTTTGGTGGAATAAGGGTGAACTATGATTGTGTTATTGTGATATGGTGGGATTGGGTCGTGCGCCGCAACAACCTATGTGTTTATGTTTCCCTGAGTTGTGTTATCCTTACGATATTCTCTTTTTCACTTAAGGATCGGTAATTTCTGAACACTGTTGATATATCTCTGGGAGTTGTTGCATTTCTTGCAATTTACTGCTTTCTTCTATTCTGCATTTCCTATTCTGCTTTTATTATATATACTGCGTACAGGTTGTAGTGTGTGTGACCCGCCTTAGCCTCGTCACTACTTTGTCGAGGTTAGGCTCGGCACTTACCAGTACATGGGGTCGATTGTACTGATACTGCATTCTGCACTTCCTGTGCAGATTTTGGTGCTGGTCCGAACTGATCGTGAGGTTAGCTGCTGGATTTATCCGACTAGAGAGCCAAGGTAGATCTGCCGGCGTCCGCAGACTCTGGAGTCCCCTTCTAGCCATTGCATTTTACTGTTTCTTTTCTTTTGAAAACAGTTGTATTTCTTTCACACATTTACTTATAGAAAAGTTTTTGAAATTTATGAATTGTGACTCTAGATACGGGTAGTAGTATATATATATATATATATATATATATATATATATATATATATATATATATATATATATATATATATATATATATATATATATATATATTGACACTATTATATATTTTCGCACGGATTTTAAACTCGTTATAGCTCATTTGGTGTTATTTACTGAAATGTATAAGAAGTGGCTTAATGATTCTCAAACATTGGCTTGCCTAGAAAGTGAAATGTTAGGCGCCATCACGGTCCCGATGGTGAGAATTCTTGGTCGTGACAACACCACCAATCAAATTCATACTCCGTGCGCACTACACACTTATCCAATAACAACTCACTCATCACATGATTTTCATATATTCATAAAGTGTAATATAACCCGTATCCAGGAATTTCCTTACTCAAGTCATCCTCGATATCAACTTCTGCAGTCATAACTGATCCACAAGTATGTCTCAGAACAAAACTAAAATTTAACATATAACCATGAAATTGAATTGTCAATAGCAGGCTCCTCCACTTGGCTCAAAGCCATAGATTAAAACACCCGATAACTCACAATACTCATACTCTATTACTTCCATAATACTGCAGTCATTTCAACGAAAATTCTTCTCAAGCTCATGCAACACCAACCATAAACTACTTCAATCATCCGCTAAGCACGCATTTATTCTCTTGACAGTCACGTCAACTTTCTCAACCAGATTCAAATTCGAATCTCAACACATACGCCCCGCTGGTAGAAAAGAAACTCTCCACTAATAATATAAAGGACACACCTATGTAGATTACTCCACAGTAGATAACCCACTTACATAGCCTCAAATTGGCATCTTGCTATACCCTTTCGTAGACACAATTACTATGCAATTACTTAATCTCCCTTAGTGCAAACTCATTAACAAGACATGAGAATTTAATTTGTCACACAATTTAACAACGTGAAAGATCCTTCAATACATTCATTCTCGAAACTATACGTCAAATCAAGACAAAAATCAAGCACCCAATAGCTCTTTTTTTACATCTCGAGAAAATCTTCTCGTCACATTTAAACCATCACATAGTCATTCAACCTCTCATCGAGCCACAAATTTCACTCATAGGGACACTACCGGACGCAAAAGTCCAAACGCACAAGTTTACACAACTAAAGCTACCGAGCCTAAGCTGCGGTTGAAATCTGACCTCAAGTCCTCCAGAGTGGACCATTACGAAAACACAGAATACACATCTCGAACCTCGTTCATCGAATCACAAGCCGGTGATGCACATCTGATAGCGAGCGCTCTCATGCACACATGAATGTGTGGAAGGATTTCAAAGAGTTATGTTTCAAACTGAATCAATTCAGCACAATAAGGAAAGAAAGGTGAGAAGTTTATCCTAAATGCCCTGTACCCTCTCGAAGATAAGTATGGACATCATCATACTGATCTGCAAGACTCTACTAGATACTTGCTCATGACTTGTATAACCTATGAACCTAAAGCTATGATACCAACATGTCATGACACAAAATCCAACTAGCTGTGATGGCATCTAACCCAACCCGTTAGGTAAGCTAATTTACAACTATCTGATTCAATTAATGTTTAACTGACTCTACTACACTCCCCAAGGAATGGTAGTACAAATCATGAGCTTTTAAGATTAGAATTTACAAAGCTGGTATGAAATAAAAATACATCATCTGTCTGAAGTATACTTGAACAGAAAAAAAATTTCTAAAGCTACCATGAACAAGAGGCAGCAATGACTGGAAAGCAGGTATATCTTCAGATCCAACTCTCATCGTACGCAACTACATCAACATCAGAAATCTGCACGCAAGGTGCAGAAGTGTAGTATGAGTACAACTGACCCCATGTACTTAATAAGTAACAAACCTAACCTTAGGTTGAAAGTAGTGATGAGCTGCGATAAGGGCCAGAGTCCAACTTTAATAACCAGCAACAGTTCGTAACCATATAATTTAAAGCAGCACAAGTAATAACTCAATAATAAAATGCTCAGCTCGTATAAAATTCTAGAAAAAAAAATATTTTCTATTCAATATAACAGTAAAACTCAAATCCTTTGTCGAAAGTCACCAAAAATATGAGTAAGTCTGAAAGCTGTGATTTTTCTCAAAACCTTAACGATAGATAAGAAATCCCATTATCATATGGCATGAGGAAAAATACTTCTTTATGCCTACATATTAAGCATGCATGTCTAATACAATGCACCATAATGATGAACTCATGTACTCACACTCTCAGAGTACTCAGTCGCACAGTATTGTGTATGGCCAATCCAGCTCATGGAAGATCCATCCCAATTAGCATGCATGTCTAATGCAATGCACCATAATGATGAACTCATGTACTCACACTCTCAGAGCACTCAGTCGCACAGTATTGTGTATGGCCAATCCAGTTCATGGAAGATCCATACCAAATATATATATATATATATATATATATATATATATATATATATATATATATATATATATATATATATATATATATATATATATATATATATATATATGTATATATATAACTGACATTCAGTCACTCAGGACTGTACAGGGCCAATATAGCCCAGGGAACTCCATCCCAAATATAAATAAATAAGGCAACTCCATGCCTAGGGAATTCCATCCCAAATATAAATAAATGAGGCAACTCCATGCCCGAGGAACTCCATCCCAAATATAAATAAATAAGGCAATTCCATGCCCAAGGAACCCCATCCCAAATATAAATAAATGATGCTACTCCATGCCCCGGGAAATCCATCCCAAATATAAATAAATAAGGCAACTCTATGGCCAGGGAACTCCAACCCAGAAGTGAATATATATGGCAACTCCATGCCGAGAGAACTCCATCCCAAATATAATATCCAATGCGCCCTACTGTGGGGAGTGTATACTCCAGAGGGGCTCCTTCAGCCCAAGCGCTATAATAAGCTAGGTCCAAGCATAAATAAATAAAAACATATTGTAGCGTGTAGCCCAATCCCATAGTATCCTCACAATTAGGCCCTCGGCTTCACTCAATCATCAATCTCTTAAGTCTCTCGGGCTCACAATGTCATGAAACTAGCCCAAAATGATGATATGAGACATCATATGCAATGAATGAATATGACTGAGTATGCAATTACACTTTAAAAATATAATTCGACAACAGAAATGACCTCAGTGGGTCCTAATAATACCAGCATTTGCCTAAGTATGATTTCCAACATGAGTCACTGCTCAGTTTCTCTAACACATGCAAAATACACGGAAAAATACAAGTTAATTGACTACACAACTCTACGGAATCTACTGAGTCTCAATTTCTACGGTGCACGCCCACACGCCCGTCACCTAGCATGTGCGTCACCTCCAAACAAACCATATAACACGTATAATCAGGGTTCATACCCTCAACTCCAAGTTTAGAAGTGTTACTTACCTTAAACCGTGAAATTCTCTATTACAATATGCCCTTGCCACGCGAATCAGCCTCCTAACGCCTCGAATCTAGTCATAATTAATTCGATACAATCTACACAAAGTATAGGAATTAATTCCATATGAAAATACTAATTTTCCAACAAATTCTGAAATTCCACTCCAAAAGTTGCCACTGGGGACCATGTCTCGGAACCCGACAAGACTCACAAAATCCGACAACCCATTCAATTATGAGGTCAACCATACTAATTTCATTCAAAACTCGAAAATTCGTTTTGTGAAATTATAGAAATTTCTTCCGATTTCTTCTTGAAAAATCAATAATCTAACACTGAAAATGAAGATTAATCCATGAAATATAATCAGCAGTGAGTCAAGAATGCTTAGCCCAAGTTTTTAGTGAAATTCCTCTCCAAAATCACTAAATCCCGAGGTTCCCATCTAAAAATACAAAATAATGCCTCAAAGGTTAGAAATAGAGGACTTAAAACACTGTCCTGACTTCCTTCTTCTCGTTCGCGAGCCTCCTATCGCGTTCACGATGAATTAAAATTCTCAAAAGCCATTTCCAAACTCTTCTCAGACAGCCTCTAGTATAATGGTCATAACCTTTTGTACACACCTCCATATGACAAACGGTTTGACTTTCTGTAAACTAGACATCAAGGACTATAACTTTCATTTGTTGATCATCTCTGAATTCCATATATATTGTGAGATATAAGCTTCTAAAGTCAACCCTATGCATCAGATATTTCAAAACTCTTCCCAGACAGCCTGCAGTATATCCACAAAAACATTTTGTACACAATTCCAAATGACAATTGGTTTAGCTTTCTGAAAACTAGACACCAAGGGTTACAACTTTCATTTTTTTATCATCTCTAGATTCCTTATATATTGTGAGATATAAGCTTCCAAATTCAGACGACGGACAATAGGAATTCCTTCTTCGCGAACGCGAAGAACAAGGTTCCAGCAGCAAAATCCTTCTTCGTGAACGTGAGAGGCTCCTTGCGAACGCGAAGAACAACACCAGACATCAGAAAACCGGAAACCAAAGTAGCCCAAAATGATCCAATAACACCTGTAACATACCCGAAACACACCCGAGGCCCCACGACCCCAACTAAATATACCAACAAGTCCTAAAATATCATACGGATTTAGTCGAGGCCTCAAATCACATCAAACAATGCTAAAAATATGAACTGCACCCGAATTCAAGCCTAATGAAACTAAGAAATTCCAACTTCTACATTCGATGTCGAAACCTATCAAATCAAGTCCGATTGACCTCACATTTTGCACACAAGTCATAAATGACATAACATACCTATTCCAATTTTCAGTTTTGGATTCCGACCGCGATATCAAAAAGTCAACTCCCCGGTCAAATTTCCAAACTTAAATTTCTATTTTTGTTTTTTCAAGCCTAATTTAACTACAGACTTACAAATAATTTTTCGGAAACGCTCCTAAGTCCAGAATCACCATACAGAGCTATTGGAATCATCAAAACTCTATTCCGGGGTCGTTTACACATAAGTCAGCATCTGGTTAACTATTTCAACATAAGCTTTAAACATTGGATTTCATTCTTCCAAACTAACTCCGAAATTCCTGAAAACCAAAACCAACAATTCACACAAGTCATAATACATCGTATGAAGCTATTCAAGACTTCAAATAGTAGAAAGCAGAGTAAATGCCCAAAACGACCGGTCGGGTCGTTACATTCTCCCCAACTTAAACACACGTTCGTCCTCGAATGTGCCAAGAGATGTTGCTAAACCTTCAAATCACTATTCCACCTTAACACGCACATACCTGGGGGTGATCCCACGCTACCCTATTCCATATAGGCTTGACAACACAATATAATTAAAGATCATTACTTAAACCTTAGACCTTAAAACTTAGAACCCAATTTCCAACATCCAATTTTCGTTTCAAGACCTGAATCTCACATATACATACTGTATAAGTCTGAACAAGCTATATCAAGCCATAGCCATAACCCCAGATATAATCACATAATATACTACACAACTCGCATGCTTGCAACACCATTCCCGATTACAGTAACTACTCCAAAAGAACCAAGCACTAGTACTAAACCCCACATTCCACAGACACTCGTTCCAAATCCTTCGTACACTTCCGATAATGAAAGAAACATACATGAACTCACAACCACTCACCAGATCAACATGTCACAGAGCTTTCCCTCGTTCAACGAGTACCATAGCCAATTGTTTAAGCCAAATTCTAAATTATTCTTCCAACACACTGTGATTAGACCTGATAGTATCCATTCTTGGTACAATGACCTTATATCACCAAACACAACTATTCTAGCTATTCCGGTGTAATTCTGCCTTTTTTTTCTTTTTTTTAAACCGACACAGAACATTATTTAAACCAACTCTTCAAATTCCATGAGAAGAATATCTGTGTGTACATGTGCATAATTTTCTCAAATTGCCCTGATCAGGCAATATCATAGCATGAAGAGGAAAGAAACAATTAATCAGATAAACGATCATGGAACACAAATTCCATACGCTGCACGGACAACTTACGGGCTAACAATAGAACCCGCACGGATAACTCACGTGCCAATAATATCAATATATGGATCAGTACGGACAACTCACGTGTCAATAACATAATCCGCCCGGCATAGTCACAGGCCTCCAGTCCGAACATATCATACAGGAGCAGTTAAACAAGTATACATGTATGATAAATGAAATAAGATTCTCATGCTCCTGGACTGGTATAAATGACATGCTAAAGTGTAAGCATGTGCAATATGTGCTATTATAGATCAAATCAGAAATTTTTCATCACTAAGGCATTTATCAAGTTTGTTCAGGGATTTTAACCCCTATGTAGCCTCAAACATTGCTCAAATAGCTCACGCAATGTTACAAATATGAGAATCATCATAGCTTAAAGCTTAAAAGTCAATCTAGGCTTATTATAGCCTAAACGCAATCCGAGCATGGATAAATAGCCCTCTAAAAAATCCTCAATGACTTAACCATAACACGTACTATTATCTAGTTAACTTGGACACATATTCACAGTCCGCGACCCCGAAGCAATTTGCTTCTGAGAACTCCTAGTCCCCCCAATTTATAGAACACATGAATCATAGTAACTGATCACAACTCCAGCATTCGAATGACTATCATATCCTTCATGCACGATCATTCCACTAGGAATACTTCCATAATTCTTCTGTGCCACATAGCAATAATCTGAGTATCAACAGTCTATCAACCAGGTGAGTACCGCAATACCAATGAACATCCCTAAGTCAAAACATAGTGCGCCATATGAAATAGGCACCCTTCCCAAGGATTACCGAGAAATTATAATATTCATCTAAATATCTGAAACTGACCATGCTGTCCAAAATTCATGACCTTCCCTTCAAGACTGAACTGCACCTTGTACATGTAAATCTTAATCCCACACAACACACCACATCTATCATGGCATTATGTGCAAAGCACGAATCTCATTATAAATTATGTGTCACCAGCAAATTACATACTGGTTAGTTAGAAAACTTTCTCTTGCTTCCTTCCAGGAGAAAATCATAATACACAACACGTTCCCTACATCAGTAGAAAATATCCGGCTCAAACCATGGTAAAAACTATCAAGAAAACTTTCAAATTCATTTGCACATAACCAAACTATCATAGTTGAATTCCTCTAACTCGACCAAGCCACCCAGATTTCCAAATCCGAGAGTATTGCCACAAAACACCCGTAAAGCCTCACCTCATCATAAGAACCAAAAGAACCGAGCATACCATTACCATACTAATCCAACCTGTTACCCATTTGTTCTATTTTCTCCGAGTTTCTTCCGAATTACCCTCAAGTTGACACTTCTCCTTGTCAGAACTCCATGATTCTTACCCAAAGCTCACTATAAGGTATCCTAACATAAAACCACACTGCCCTAAGGCCCATAAGCCGTCGTGTTCTTCTTAAGCACCCCCATAAATACCATAACCGAGACACCCATTCTAAAAAACCTTATGTGAATTTAAAATTATTCCACTTTCCTTTCTTATATTGGAATATAAAATCCATAGTCATACAGAATTACCGCAAGTACCGACACCATCCAATGTAAATAAGCGATTCTGGCGATATGCAAATTCCGAAAAATTTTCAATTGACACATATACATTTTTGAATCCATTAGAACCCTTTCGAAAGTCATCCACCCTGCTCAAATCTAAATTGCACCGCCCAAACGGGCCGAAAGACACGTGCCCTATTAGCACAACAACACCCCAAAGAAGTAACACTACCTTAACACCACCAATCAAATTCATACTCCGTGCGCACTACATACTTCGCCAATAACAACTCACTCATCACATGATTTACATATACTCATAAAGTGTAATATAACCCGTATCCAGGAATATCCTTACTCGAGTCATCCTCGATCTCAACCTCTGCAGTCATAACTGCTCCACAAGTATGTCTCAGACCAAAACTAAAATTTAACATATAACCATGAAATTGAATTGACAATAGCAGGATCCCCCACTTGGCTCAAAGCCATAGATTAAAACACTCGATAATTGACAATACTCATACTCTATTACTTCCATAATACTGCAGTCAGTTCAGCGAAAATTCTTCTCAAGCTCATGCAACATCAACCATAAACTACCTCAATTCTCTTGACAGTCACGTAAAGTTTCTCAACCAGATTCAAATTCAAATCTCAACACATACGCCCCGCTGGTAGAAAAGAAACTCTCCACTAAACATTATAAAGGACACATATAGGTAGATTACTCCACAGGAGATAACCCAGTTGCATGGCCTCAAATTGGCATCTTGCTATACCCTTTCGTAGACACAATTACTGCGCAATCACTTAATCTTCTTGAGTCCAACTCATTAACAAGACATGAGAATTTAATTTGTCCCACAATTTAACAACATGAAAGATCCTTCAACACATTCATATTCGAGACTATACGTCAAATCAAGACAAACATCAAGCACCCAATGTCCTTTTTTTTACATCCTGAGAAACTCTTCTCGTCACATTCAAACCATCACATAGTCATTTGACCGCTCATCAAGCCATAAATTTCACTCATAGGGACACTACCGGACGCATAAGTCCAAATGCATAAGTTCACACAATGAAGCTATAGAGCCTAAGCTGCAGTCAAAACCTGGCCTCAAGTCCTCTAGACTGGCCCATTACCGAAACACAGAATACACATCTTGAACCTCGTTCATGCACAAGTCGGCGATGCACATCTGATACCGAGCGCTTTCATGCGCACACGAATGCGTGGAAGGATTTCAAAGAGTTATGTTTCAAGCTGAATCAATTTCGCACGATAAGGAAAGAAAGATGGAAAGTTTATCCTAAATGCCTTGTAGCCTCTAGAAGATAAGTATGGATGTCATCATACTGATCCGCAATACTCTACTAGACACTTGCTCATGACTTGTAGAACCTATGAACCTAGAGCTCTGATATCAACACGTTACGACCCAAAATCCAACTAGCCGTGATGGCACCTAACCCAACCCGTTAGGTAAGCCAATTTACAAATATTCGATTTAATTAATATTTAACTGACTCTAATACACTCCCTAAGGACTGGTAGTACAAATCATGAGCTTCTAAGATTAGAATTTACAAAGCTGGTATGAAATAAAAATACATCATCTGTCTGAAGTATACACGAATAGAAAAAAAAATCTAAAGCTACCATGAACAAGAGGCAGCAATGACTGGAATGCAGGTATATCTTCAGATCCAGCTCTTACCGTACGCAACTACATCAACATTAGAAATCTGCACGCAAGGTGCAGAGGTGCAATATGAGTACAACTTACCCCATGTACTCAATATGTAACAAACCTAACCTTAGGTTGAAAGTAGTGACGAGTTGAGATAAGGGTCAGAGTCCAACTTTAATAACCAGCAACCGTTCATAACAATATAATAAAAAGTGGCACAAGTACTAACTCAATAATAAAATGCTCAGCTCGTATAAAATTCCGAATAAATAAATATTTTCTTTTCTATATAACAGTAAAACTCAAATCCTTTGTCGAAAGACACCGAAAATATGAGTAAGGCTAAAACCTGTGATTTTTCTCAAAACTTTAATGACACAAAAGAAATCCCATTATTAGATGGCATGAGGAAAAATACTTCTTTATGCCTACATATCAAGTATGCATGCCTAATGCAATGTACCATAATGATGAACTCATGTACTCACACTCTCAGAGTACTCAGTCGCACAGTACTGTATATGGCCAATCCAGCCCAAGGAAGATCCATCCCAAATATATATACATAATAACTGACATTCAGTCACTCAGTATTGTACAAGGCCAATATAGCCCAGGGAACACCATCCCAAATATAAATAAATAAGGCAACTCCATGCCTAGGAAACTCCATCCCAAATATAAATAAATGAGGCAACTCCATGCCCGGGGAACTCCATCCCAAATATAAATAAATAAGGCAACTCCATGCCCAGGGAACTCCATCCTAAATATAAATAAATGAGGCAACTCCATGCTCAGGGAATTCCATCCCAAATATAAATAAATAAGGCAACTCCATGTCAGGGAAATCCATCCCATAAGTGAATATATATATGGCAACTCCATGTCGAGGGAACTCCATCCCAAATATAATATCCACTACACTCACTGTGGGGGGTGCAGATTCCGGAGGGGCTCCTTCAGCCCAAGCGCTATAATAAGCCAGGTCCAGGCATAAATAAATAAAAATATGCTGCGGCGTGTAGCCCGATCCCATAATATCCTTACAATCAGGCCCTCGGCCTCACTCAGTCATCAATCTGTCCAATCTCTCGGGCTCATAATGTCATGAAACTAGCCCAAAATGATGATATGATGTATCAAAAAATGACAACAGAGACTAAGATATGATATGCAATGAATGACTATGACTAAGTATGAAATTACAGTTTAAATATATAATTCGACAACAGAAATGACCTTAGTGGGTCTCAATAATACCAGCAGTTGCCTAAGCATGATTTCTAACATGAATCACCACTCAGTTTCTCTAACACATGTAAAATAGTATGGTTGACCTTGGGGAGTCTCAGCTCTACGGAATCTACTGAGTCTCAGTTTCTACGGTGTACGCCTACACGCCCATCACCTAGCATGTGCGTCACCTCCAAACAAACCACATAACACGTATAATCAGGGTTCATACCCTCAGCTCCAAGTTTAGAAGTGTTACTTACCTCAAACCGTGAAATTCTCTATTCCAATATGCCCTTGCCATGCAAATCAGCCTCCGGACGCCTCGAATCTAGTGATAGTTAATTCGATACAGTCAACACAAATTATTGAAATTAATTCTATATGAAAATACTATTTATCCAACAAAATCTAAAATTCCACTCCAAATATTGTCAGTGGGGTCCACGTCTCGGAACCCGACAAAACTCACAATATCCCATAACCCATTCAATTATGAATTCAACCATAATAATTTCATTCAAATCCGAGTCCGAATCGGTATTCAAAACCCAAAAAATTATTTTGTGAAATTATAGAATTTTCATCTGATTTCTTCTTGAAAAATCAATAATCTAACGTCGAAAATGAAGATTAATCCATAAAATATAATCACAAATGAGTCAAGAATGCTTACCCCAAGTTTTGTGGTGAAACTCCTCTCCAAAATCGCTAAATCCCGAGGTTCACATCTAAAAATATGAAATAATGCCTCAAAGGTCCGAAATAGAGGACTTATAATACTGCCCCAACTTCCTTCTTCGCGTTCGCGAGCCTCCCATCGCGTTCGCGATGAACAAAATTCTCAAAAGCCATTTTCAAACTCTTCTCACATAGCCTCTAGTATAATGGTCATAACTTTTGTACAATCCTCCAAATAACAAATGGTTTGACTTTCTGGAATGTAGACATCAAGGACTATAACTTTCATTTATTGATCATCTCCCAATTCCTTATAAATTGCGAGATATAAGCTTCCATAGTCAGCCCTGTGCAGCAAAGATTTCCAAACTCTTCTCATACAGCCTGTAGTGTTTCCACCATAACATTTTGTATACAACTCCAAATAGCAATTGGTTTAACTTTCGAAAAACTAGACTCCAAGGACTACAACTTTCATTTCTGGATCATCTCTAGATTCCCTATATATTGTGAGATATAAGCTTCCAAAGTTAGACGATGGACAACAGGAATTCCTTCTTCGCGAACGCGAGAGTCTCTTCGCGAACGCGAAGAAAAAAGTCTCAGCAGCAAAATCCTTCTTCGCGAACGCGAAGAACAACACCAGACATGAGAAAACTATCAGCCAAAGTCACCAAAAATGATCCGATAACACCCAAAACACACCTGAGGCCCCGAGACCCCACCCAAATATACCAACAAGTCCTAAAATATCATACGAACTTAGTCGAGGCCTCAAATCACATCAAACAATGCTAAAAACACGAATTGCACCCCAATTCAAGCCTAATGAAACTAAGAAATTTCAACTTCTACATTCGATGTCGAAACCTATCAAATCAAGTCTGATCGACCTCAAATTTTTCATACAAGTCATAAATGACATAACAGACCTATTCCAATTTTTAATTTTGGATTCCGACCCCGATATAAAAAGTCAACTTTCCGGTCAAATTTCCAAACTTAAATTTCTATTTTAGCTATTTCAAGCCTAATTTAACTACGGACTTACAAATAATTTTTCGGACACGGCCATAAGTCCAAAATCACCACACAGAGCTATTGGAATCATCAAAACTCTATTCTGGAGTCGTTTACACATAAGTCAGCATCCGGTTAACTATTTCAACTTAAGCTTTAAACCTTGGATTTTATTCTTCCAAACTAACTCCGAAATTCTTGAAAACCAAAACCAATAATTCACACAAGTCATAATATATCGTATGAAGCTATTCAAGACTTCAAATAGTATAAAAGAGAGTAAATGCCTAAAATGACCGGTCGGGTCGTTTCACGTAATTATGTCGTTTCCCTTTTATTTATTGAATATATATTTATTTGAACCATGTCAGAACTTTTGTATATAAATATATTTATTAATTGACGCACCATACACATACAACATATGTGCACTAAAATTAGTAGCGTAATAATTTTGTACTAGCTATTAATACATTATGAATTGCACAACTAGTGTTCAATATAAATTTAAAAGTCATTTACCTTTTATACTTATTTTTATATTCTTTAATGTATAGTGTTATCACATATGATCAATTATTTTAGATATTCGAATATAACAATTCTTGAAGTATAACAAGAGTTCATGATAATTCTTTTTAATATAAACATGTTTCACCCATATTTGTGGCTAATTTTTAGGCCTCACATTGTTTCTTCCTTATAATGACTATGAATTTGGCCTCTAAAAGAGAAAGACCCTCCCTGAACAAGAAAATCATTTTTATTTATTATGGTATATGTAGATCAGAGTAAATGTAGATTTTAGCTTAGCAAGTAAATGTGAATTTGGCCTCTGAAAGAGAAAGACCCTCCCTGAACAAGAAAATTGTTTTTATTTATTATGGTATATGTGGACCAGAGTAAATGTACATTTTAGCTTAGCAAGGCATGACACAGCAAGAAATATCAGCCTTAGAAAAAGAACGAAGGAAATCTCGCACAGAGTTGGTGGACCTCACGTGGGTTCAAGTCTTGGTCCTAAAGGAGCAGTTTCAAAAAAAGATCTATCTTAACTTCATGCCTCACGTTCGTGAAGAGGAAATTTTGGGCAGCATATTTCGTGCTTCGCGAATGTGAGGCAAGTGTCGCGTTCGTGAAGATGAAATTCCTGGGCAGAAACTTTAAGTTCTGAAAATGGGACTTCGTCCCATTTTCTATTTTTGACAAATTGGAGCTCGGGAAGAGGCACTTTTCGGGAGATTTTCAAGGAAAACAATGGGGTAAGTGTTCTTAACTCAATATTGGTCAGATTACTCGAATCCCTGGTTGTTTTTAACATTTAATTCAGGATTTAAATTGGAAGATTTAGAACACCCTCTTAGTTTAAATTGAAGATTTGAGGGTCGAGTTGATATCGGATTTTAGTAAAAATTGTATGGTTGGACTCGTGGTTGAATGGGCATTCGTATTTTGTAACTTTTGTCGGGTTCTGAGACATGGTCCCCAGGGGCCATTTTTGGGTTAAATTTCGGATTGTGTTAGAAAATTTATATTTTCATATGGAAATTATTCCTATAATTTGTATTGATTGAATCGAATTAATTATGACTAGATTCGAGCCGATCAGAGTCAGAAAATTGAGGAAAAGGCATGCTACTTGACTGATTGAGCGTGATTTGAGGTAAGTGACTTGTCTAACCTTGTGGGGGGAAAATTCCCCTTAGGATTGGTATTGATATGAAAATTTTGATGTGTTGAAAGTCGTGTACAAGAGGTGACGAGTGTGTACACGGGATAACTATTGAAGATTATGTATTTAAATTGTGTGGATCACTGTTTCATATTAATTAATTTATTTTATTATGTTATATTCATCATCATTAATATATTTTCGTATTTTAAATTTGCCTGACTGTTTCCTGCTAATTGTTTTACCTGTTTAGTTGAAACTTTATCTCTTTTGTTCTGTGCATTATTTGAAGGTTGATACGCGTCAGTAGGGTTGGATTTCTTAAATTTAAATATTATTAATATGAAGTATTTGACATTGAAAAAAATCTAGTATTGAGGCAATGTGTTAAAATCTGTGAAATATTATTTTTTCTGAGTTATTCATTCCCGAATATTTTGTGAGATTTTTGTACTCATTCTGATTGAGTTATGAGCTCCTTATTATGGAAAATATTATTGTTGTTGTTGATTTATTTTGGCAAGTTGAAATATTTGGGCACTTGAGGTGCAAATTGTGATATATAGTGGTATTGATACGCATGTGGTAGTATAAGGTCTGGGTGTTTAAACGTATGCGGTGAGATAAGGGTGGCTTGATACGCGTGGCTAGTAGGGAAACTACTAGAAGTCATGCGGTGTGATAAGGGTGGCTAAAACGCGGGATACTATTTGGAGAAAAATATTTTCTTTAAAATTAAATGTTAAAGCTCCCGCGGTGATATAAGAAAATGAGATATTGTGAATTTATTTATGATTTGGGACTACGAGGCGGTACCTCGGGAGTGCCCTTGTTGATATTTCTTTATGTCTGCATTTGCCTTTGGTTATTTTGGTGATTTCTTTAAAGTTGTAAATTTCTGTTTTCTTTTCGTAAGGTATTATTTGTCCTTATTTTGTGAAGTTAAAGTGTGACATACTGCTTACTTGATTCATTCTCATTGACATTTTGTTATTATTATATTGTTAAACTTTTCACCCTGTCTTTTATTATTTTCAGTAGGGCCTGACCTGACCTCGTCACTACTCTACCGAGGTTAGGCTTGGCACTTACTGGGTACCGCTGTGGTGTACTCATACTATACTTCTGCACATCTTTTTGTGCAGATCCAGGTACTTCCTACCAGACCAGGTATCAGTGAGCGAGTCTGTACGCGGAGACTTCAAGGTATATTTGCCAGCGTCCGCTGACCTCAGAGTCCCCCTTTATCCTTATTATGTTGTTTGATGCATAAAGACACTTAGTATTTCTCTTAGAAGCTTGTGACTTATTTCTACCGGGTTTTGGGAGTTGTAACTATTTGAATCGCGGTTTGATTTATTTTAAATGTTAATATTTGAGTTTCAATTTTGTATTCCGCATAATTGATAGGCTTACCTAGTCTTAGAGACTAGGTACTTTCACGACATCCTACGGAGAGAAATTGGGGTCGTGATACAATCTCACGCGTCCTCTTGATAATTTGGAAATTTTGAGAGCTAGTATATTCTTCAAACCATATAAATCACTTGGCCTAGATGGGCTCCATCCACACTTCTACCAACTTTATTGGCCAGAAATTAATGAAGTTGTTATTAATTTTTGTCAATTTGTTTTTGACCAAAAATCCATTCCCCCCGATATTTATATTACTTACCTCTGTCTGATCCCTAAAAATCAAACCGCTTCTTGTTTATCTCACTATCGCCATATTAACCTTTGTAACACTATCTATAAAATTATTATTAAAATTATTGTCAGCCGCAAGCCTTTATTACCAAAAATAATTGACCCTACTCAACCTAGTTTTCATCCTACTCGTCGTGCAGCTGATAATGCGGTTATGTTCCAAGAACTTTTAACTCATTTTCGAATCCTCAAAGGGAAAAGAGGTCAAGCTCTCATAAAATTGGACCTAGAAAAGGCTTTTGATCGCCTTGAATGGTCTTTTGTACGCCAAACACTCATACACTTCCAGTTTCCCTTATCTATCATCCACCTCATAATGTCTTGCGTCACCACCTCCTCTATTTCAATTCTTATCAATGGTTCTCCTATAGACTTTGTCACACCTCCTTTTTACTCCCAAAAAGATGATATTATGAATTATTGTGGGTTAAAGAGTTTTTCCAATTGAAGTGACAAACTTGATTAGGGATTATTTTATTAACTGAGTCGCCACTTGGAATTGATTTTTGGGTATTCCAAGTCACCTTTTATTTGAATCCCTATTCAAAGGAAGATTTAACTCTTTTATTATTGGTCTGTGAAAATAAAGTCCCGGTAAGAAATTCTGTTGAGCGGGGAGAAGGTGTAAGGCATTCCCCGAGTCCCTTGATTCTAGCATGGTCTCTTTATTGACTTATACTTGGCTTGAATTACTTTTGGACAAAACTATAATTTATATGATTTTTATATTTTACCTATCCCTTTTTATTTCCGGATTATTATAAAACTTAAAGAAAATTTTGAATAATAAGATGTCATAACCACACTACGCAAGCAAATGAGTGATCGAGATGAAATTTATTAAATTTATCGTAACAGCGCTACGCAAGAGAATCCCCAGTTATGACAAGGATTATTAGTACGTTATTACTTTTGGAAAAGTTACTACACTCGAAGAAATTAATTAAATATCAACTATCACGCTACGCAAGCGAAACCGCGATTTTAGCAAAGGATTAATTAATTAAAAATTAATTAAAGCTAGTAGATATGGTACGAGTTTATTGAATTAAATTATTGAATGTTAATATCACGCTACGCAAGCGAGTCCGTGAGTAAAAAAGTTAAAGCGCACCTACTAGTTGCCTAACGTTTAAATTAATTAAAAATAATTAAGCTATTAAAAAAAAAGAAAAAAATAATTAATAAAAGAGACATCCACTTTTATTGGATCTATCGGAAGAAACTTATTTTTTAATCATTTGGGCTAGCTTATGATTATCTTAGAAAATAGACCAGCTATTTTATTTATTTTTTATAAAGAAGAAAGGAATGGGTCATCTAGCTTAATTGGCATTGGGCCGGCAGAAATTGAGTTTCTTGGCCCACATAGTTATTAAAAGAAATGGGCCATCTAGCATGCTTCAATGCTTCTGGCCTGGACTTAATTTATTGGGCCCAATTACTTTATCTCTTACATGATACATCATGGCTCATTAGTTCCAAAAGCCTACTACTAATAAATAAATACTACAATCCAGTTAGCCTGAAAGTAACCTAGCGAGCAAACAACAGTGATAAAACTCTTATCTTATTAGCAATATAAATACAACGAGTCAGGAGACGAAATGGGCGCATGACAAAAATTAACCAATATACCAAACTAAAACCTCGAATCTACTTGACTTTTAGCTTAATACAAAACTTTTCTTACTTCAAAATTAATCCTTTCACCACTTATCAAAAGAGCCACAAGACACTAAATTTTTTATCTAAACTATTATCCAACTCAAAGTACATAGCGAACGATGAAAATAGATAAACAAATAGAGATAACATAAATTAAAGAAAAATATAATGTAACGACCCGACCGGTCGTTTTGAACTCTAGCGCATCATTCAGCGGTTTGAGATCCTGAGCAGCTTCACTTCAGGTATGATGACTTGTACGTATCGTCGAAATTGAATTTCGAAAGGTTCAGAGTTAGTTTGGGAAGAAAATTATAATTTGGGAAGCTTTAAGTTGGAAGAATTGACTAAGGTTTGATTTTTGAGTAAACGGCCTCAGAATCGGGATTGGAAGGTTCCAACAGGTTCGTATGATGATTTTGGACTTGGGTGTATGTCCGGATCGGGTTTTGAATGACCCGTGAGCGTTTCGGCACCTATTATGGAAGTTGAAATTTTTGGAAGAATTTTCTAAATTTGGGTTGAAGTGCATTTCAATGTTATTGATATCCGTTTGGGATTCCGAGTCTGGGAATAGCTCCATAAGGCGATTCTGGTACTGGGAGCGCGTCCGGAAGTGGAATTGGAGGTCCCTAGGTCGTTTCGCGGTCATTTGGCGAAAAATAGAAATTTGAAGGTTTTTGAAAAGTTTGTTCGGGAGTGGACTTTTTGATATTGGGGCCGGAATCCGATTTTGGGAGTTAGCGTAGGTCCGTAATGTCAATTATGACTTGTGTGCAAAGTTTGAGGTCAATCGGACGTGATTTGATAGGTTTCGGTATCGAAGGTAGAAGTTTGAAGCTTCAAAGTTTATTAGGTTTGAATTGGAGGGTGATTCGTAGTTTCAATATTTTTTGTCATGATTTGAGGCCTCGACTAAGTTCGTAATATATTTTGGGACATGTTGGTAAAATTGGTTAAGGTCTCGGGGGCCTCGGGTAAATTCCGGATGGTTAACGGATCGAATTTGGCCTTATGAAATGCTGAAGTTGTTGTTACCTGGTGTAACCGCACCTGCGAGGTTTTGGCCGCAGGTACGGGGCCGCAGAAGCGACCCAGGGGTTGCAGAAGCAGAGCAAGTCAGACAGGGGAAGGACCGCAGGTACGCAGTTTTGGCCGCATCTGCGCAAGCGCAGAAGCAAAGCCTGGGGCGGAGAAGCGGAAGAAGGCGCAGGAGCGGAAGGAAGCTTGCACCTGCGATGTCACAGAAGCTGGGGATCTTTCCGCAGGTGCGAGGCCTTGTGTTTGGGGTGAGATCCATAGAAGCGGAGGCGTGGTCGCAGAAGCGACGCCGTAGGTGCGGCTACTAATCCGCAGGTGCGATAATATCGCTGGGCAGAATCATTTTAAGAGCGGGATTTGGCTCTTATCTCATTTTGCACTTGGTTGAGGCGATTTTTGGAGAGCTTTAAGGAGGGATTTTCAACATCCATGTCAAGGTAATTGATTCACACATATTGCAAATTAAATACTTGGTTTATATATGGATTTAAAAATAAAAATTTGTAGAAATTTGGGATTTTTAAGGAAAACCTAGAAATTGGTATTTTGGATTTTGACCACGAAATTGAACATAGAATTCGGAATAAATTATATATTTTAGTTCCTAATGCTATGGGTAGTGTTTATCTTCAAAAATTTTTGGAATCCGGGCACGTGGGACCGAGGGTGATTTCATCGATTTTTCGAGTGGAGTTGGAAATTGTAGTAAATTGAATTATAATGAGTATTAGAGTATATATTTATGGATTTTCATATTTATTGACTAGTTTTGGAGCGACGGGCATCGGTTTGAGTTGTTAGAGAGGCTTTGGAGCCGGTTATGGAATTTGGAAGCGAGGTAAGTCTCCTTTCGAACATTGTAAGAGGGAATTAACCCCATAAGTGAATCAAATTAATATGTGCTTCTATTTGTGGGGGCTACGTACGCACGAGGTGACGAGAGTCCGTGCGTAGCTACTATTATGCTTATATCTGGGTAGTCTAGGATCCATATCATGTTGTACTTGCGATGTTTGTGCCCTACTTGCGATAAAGGAATTGTAAAAAGGTTAAACTTCATTTACTTGACCGTTAAATGAGAATTTAAAATTTTGATATATTTGCCCCTTAATAAATTTTGAATTGGTTGTTTAATGTGTTTTCTCTTTTGTGGAGCGGGTCGAACGCCTCGGTAGCAGATAGATGCATCTATGGTTTGTGTCGTTCCACCCTCGGCAGTGCACAGTTTAAATATTATGTTGGATCGGACCGTACGACCTCGGCATGATTTGCGCATGATATATTTTTGGAATTGATAATAATTGATATTGCTTTCATTGGCCCGAGCTACAAAAATGTTAGACGACGAAAATAAATTTGGAAATTTCTTATGAACAAAAGAACTGTTTACTTATTTCATGATATTGAGCTTACAACCGTTCTACATAATTCATGCTTAATTATATTATTGATAATTTATTTATAGCCCATAGTAAGTGTCGAAGTCGACCCCTCGTCACTACTTTTTCGAGGTTAGGCGGGATACTTACTCGGTTCGCGTTGATTTACGTACTCATACTACACTTGCTGCACATTTTTGTGCAGGTGCATATATGTCTAGTGGCCTTGTGGGAGCAGAGGCGCCGTTATTGCGGGGACTTAGGTGAGCTGCATTCCACGTTACGAGTCCACAGCCAGCAGAGTCTTCTTTAGAATATTTATATTTCTCCCGTCCGAATTTATATTCCGGACATATGTTGTATTTTATTTTCCATTCCTAGTTGAGGCTCATGCACTTGTGACACCAGATTTTGGGGTGATTTGGGTTGTCCTGTATTGAAATTGTTGTAAAATATTATTATTTACACTGTAAATTCCATCGTTTACCATTTAATTGAAGGAAATATGATTTCAAAATTTTTAAAATGAGAACCAAATTAAGTATTTATTTTTGGCTTGCCTGACAGCGGGGTCCGACGCCATCACGACCTTTAATGGATTTTGGGTCGTGACAACATGGCATCATAGCACTAGGTTTACTTAGGTCTCACGAGTCATGAGCGATTCTAGTAGAGTCTTGCAGATCGGTACGGGGACGTCTGTACTTATCTTCGAGAGCTGCAGGACTGTTAGGAACACTTCCCTTCTTGATTCCTCATCGTGCGATTTGATTCCTTTAAGGCTTACCTTCATTTCCTTCCTATTAAATCTTGTGCCACGTGAAGCGCTTGTTATAAATTTGGAATCGAGGAATTTTAATGATACTACAGAGGTGGTGCGGGATGTTTCTCCCTGGGTATTTGATTGGGCTAGTGTCGTCGCCTTGCGGAAGGTTGTTCTATCATTTGAGCTCAGTATTAGTATTGCCTATGGTGTGAAATTTGGCACTGATTGTTATGATGATTCGTGCGTTGCTATCGCATAGTGTTGGTGTAATAGTATGGTGCTTATCTATGGATTGTGGCAGTAAATGACATTTCACGGCTTAGAGGTTCAACATTTAGTTCCGGCGGAGGAAAGGCAATCGGACTAAGAATGTTCAGGTTGGATTGATGGAGTAACAACACTTGGTATTTTCGAGTATGGTGAAATTTTCATCTGTGATGTGGTGTCATCGTCCTGGATTGGATGTGTAAAGTTCGCCGGTGTTGTGATCTTCTTCAATTCACCTTTGGGGCGGGGTATTATGATATGGTGCCGGAGAAGCGATTGTTAGAAATAACGGAGTGTAGCGATTTCGAAATCGAATCGGTATTTCTAGTGTTGATGGCTCGAGAAAGATGATCTTCGAAAAGGTTTAAAATTGATAGCGATCGATTGGTTCAAGTGCTATAGAGATAGATTTTGATTTAAGGCAACAACTGGGCAGCGAAGGATGAGGAAGAACATGTGGGAGGTGTCTTGCGATGGTTAAAATTCTAGAAGGCCAAGTGTGAGAAACAGAAGTCGAGTAGTTGCTTAAAAGAGAGGGTTTGACCAAAGTGAGAAAGTGGCAGAGCAGTATATGGGTTCTGTGGTAGGATGACTACACGCCTTGAGAAAGTTTAGAGTGATTTGGAACTCATGGTGGACAGTGACTAGGTCTAGAGGCTTAATTCGAAATATTGGCTGCTATATTGAGGAAGATTGGGAGTGACAGGAGGGAGTTGCTTAATATGAAGAGGGATGCAACATGACTTTGGATCGGAATGTATCGTCGCACCTTTAGTTGATGTCAATGGGGAGTGAACAGACTTGTACAGCTGGTGAATGAGCACGGGCTCAGGGTGGTTTATTGATTTCATAGTAATTGTACTCAGTGCAGCGCTGTTGGAAGATGTCGGCATATTGGTGGGTTATTACGACTAAAGAAAGAGAATATTGGTGGTAATTTGAGCAAAGGATTTGAGAAATGTATGCTGTAATTGGCCTTATCGATTCATGTTCAGGCTTAGGGAAAACTCAGAGTTTATGCTTCATGTAGATGTGAAGTAAATGGAAAGTGATCCAGCCGGGTGCTTCTTTGAGAGAGTATTCATGTGCTAGCAAGGCCTTGGAGTTGGTTATATTCAGGACCAAGCCAGAGTGGGTGACTCTCAACAACGGTCCTAGTAGATTCAAAAGTTAAAGTGCGGTGCCTTAGTATTTCGAGTCTATGGTATGGTTAAGTATCAAGCTTTTTCAATGGACTATGAAAGGGGCTTGGAGTGTTCTATGTTATCTTCGGTCTGCGGTAAAGAATCATACCCTAAACCAAATTGATTCAAACTTAAGAATTTCAAGTTCTTCAATTTACTTCCAATGCGCCGAAATATACTTAAACTACTCGGAATGACACAAAATTTTACGTGCAAGTCTTAAATCACTATACAGAACTATTCCCAAACTCGGAATTCCAAACGGACTTCAATTACTCAAAATCCTACTCCAAACTAAATTTAAAGAATTTTAAACCTTCAAATAGTTGATTTTTACTATTAAGCGTCAAAACGCTCCCGGATTATCAAAAACCCGATTCGGACATACGTCCAAGTCCAAAATCATCATACGAACCTATTGGAACCGTCAAATCCCGATTCCGGGGTCGTTTTCTCAAAATATTGACCGAAGTCAAACTTGGCCTTTTAAGACTAACTTAAGGAACCAAGTGTTCGGATTTCAACCCAAACGCTTCCAAATCCCGAACCAACCATCCCCGCAAGTCAAAAATCATTAAAAGCATATATGGGAAATTTTATTTTAGTGAACGGGGTTCTAAAAGTGAAAATGACCGGTTAGGGCATTACATTCTCCACCTCTTAAACAAACGTTCGTCCTCGAACGGGTTTAGAATAATACCTGGAGTGCTAAATAAGTGTGGACATTTGCTCCGCATGTCCTCCTCGGCCTCCCAAGTCGCTTCCTCGACTGGTTGGCCCCTCCACTAGACCTTTACTACAGAAATCCTCTTGGACCTCAACTGGCGAACCTGTTTATCAACAATGGCAAATGGCTCTTCTTTATAACCCAAACTCTTATCTAGTTGAACTGTGCTAAAGTCCAACACATGTGATAGGTCAGCATGATACTTTCGGAGCATAGATACATGGAAAACCGGATGAACTCCGGATAGACTGGGAGTCAATGCAAGCTCATAGGAAACCTCCACAACTCGTCTCAACACCTCAAATGGGCCTATAAACCTTGGACTCAACTTGCCCTTCTTCCTGAATCTCATAATTCCCTTCATCGGCAAAACCTTCAAGAGAACTTTTTCACCTACCATAAATGATAAATCACGCGCTTTCTGATCCACGTAACTCTTCTGTCTTGACTGTGCTGTATGAAGTCTCTCCTGAATCAACTTTACCTTTTCCAAGGCAACCTTTACCAAATCAGTACCATATAACTTAGCCTTACCGGGCTCAAACCATCCGATAGGTGAACGACATCGACGGCCATATAAAGCCTCAAATGGAGCCATCTCGATGCTGGATTGGTAACTGTTATAATACGCAAACTCAGCCAAAGGCAGGAAACGATCCCACTGACCTCCAAAGTCAATCACACATGCCCTAAGCATATCCTCCAAAATCTGAACTGTACGCTCTGATTGCCCGTCGGTCTGCGGATGAAAGGCTGTGATGAGCTCTACACGGGTCCCTAATTCATTCTGTACTGCTCTCCAGAAATGTGAAGTAAACTGAGAGCCTCTATCTGATATGATGGAAATTGGCACACCGTGCAACCGAACTATCTCCTGAATAGAAATCTTGGCCAACCTCTCTGAAGTATACGTAATAACAACAGGAATAAAATGTGCCGACTTGGTCAACATGTCAACAATCACCTAAACTGCATCAAACTTCCTCAAGGTCCGCGGAACCCAACTACAAAGTCCATAGTAATTCGTTCCCATTTCCACTCTGGTGTAGTCACCTGCTGAAGTAGGCCACCTGGCCTCTGGTGCTCATATTTAACTTACTAGTAATTTAGGCACCTAGCTACATACTCAACAATGTCCTTTTGCATTCATCGCCACCAATAATGCTGCCTCAAATCACGATACATCTTCGTAGCACCTGGATGAATAGAATACCGAGAACTGTGTGCCTCCTCTAGGATCTTTTTCCTCAGTCCATCCACATTAGGAACACATAGACGATCCTGGAGTCGCAGAACACCATCCGCTCCAATAGTAACTTCCTTGGCACCAGTACTGTTTCTCGAAGCACCATCAAGTGTGGATCCTCATACTGGCGAGCCTTGATTTTGCTCAAATAGTGAAGATTGGGCTACGTCGCATGCAAGAACTCGGTTGGACTCTAATATATCTAGCCGCACAAGTCTGTTGGTCAAGGATTGGATATCCAAAGCTAATGGCATCTCTTCTGCTGAAATGAAAGCCAAACAACCCATACTTTCCGCCTTTCTACTCAAGGCATCTGCAACTACATTTTCTTTACCTGGATGATATAGGATAGTAATATCATAATCTTTTACTAATTCCAGCCATCTGTGCTGCCTCAAATTTAGGTCCCTCTGCTTGAACAAATGTTGCAAACTGTGATGATCAGTATAAACTTCACAGGACACCCCATAAAGATAATGCCTCCAAATCTTTAGAGCGTGAACAATCGCAGCTAACTCCAAATCATGTACTAGATAATTCTTCTCGTGGGGCTTCAACTGACGTGAAGCATATGCAATAACTCGCCCTTCCTGCATTAATACACAACCCAAACCAACACGTGAAGCGTCGCAATACACTATATACATTCTCGAACCAGAAGGTAACACTAACACTGGTGTTGTACTCAATGCTGTCTTGAGCTTCTGAAAGCTTGACTCACAATCATCGAACCATCGGAATTGAACACCCTTCTGGGTTAACTTGGTCAAAGGTGCTGCAATAGATGAAAAACCTTCCATGAATCGACGATAATAACCTGCTAAACCCAAAAAACTCCCGATCTCAGTCGCCGAAGTGGGACGATGCCAATTCTGAACTGCCTCAATATTTTTGGGATCAACTTTAATACCATCACCCGATACAATATGCCCCAAAAATGCTACAGACTCTAGCCAAAACTCATATTTGGAGAACTTAGCATATAGCTTTTGTTCCCGCAATGTATGAAGCACTACTCTCATATGCTGCTCATGTTCCTCCTTGTTGCACGAGTAGATCAAAATGTCATCAATGAAGACAATGACAAATGAATCAATATATGGCCTGAATACCCTGTTCATCAAATCCATAAATGTTGTCGGGTATTAGTTAAACTAAAAGACATTACCAGAAACTCATAATGACCATATCTAGTATGGAAAGCAGTTTTCGGAACATCCAAATCTCGAATCTTCAACTGATGATACTCTGACCTCAAGTCGATCTTAGAAAACATCCTAGCACCCTGCAACTAGTCAAATAGGTCATCAATACGTGGCAACGGGTACTTGTTCTTAATAGTAACTTTGTTCATTGGCGATAATCAATACACATTCGCATTGTGCCATCTTTCTTTTTCACAAATAATACCGGTGCACCCCAAGGAAATACACTCGGTCTGACGAACCCTTTGGCTAGTAACTCTTCAAGTTGTTCTTTCAACTCTTTCAATTCTTTCGGAGCCATGCGATACGGTGGGAAAGATATAGGCTGAGTATCTGGAGCCAAGTCAATACAGAAATCAATATCCCGATTAGGTGGCATACCTGGAAGATCTGAAGGAAATACATCGAAGAACTCCCGAACTACTAGCACTGAATCAATAGCCGGAGTCTCTGCAGTAGTATCCCGAACATAGGCTAGATAAGCCAAACAACCCTTCTCAACCATGTGTTGAGCTTTTATAAAAGAAATAACCCAATTAAATGAACTAACCGACGAACCCTTCCACTCCAGCCTAGGCAAAGATGGAATAGCCAAGGTGACAGTTTTGGCATGACAATCTAGAATAGCATGATATAGAGATAACCAGTCCATACCCAAAATAATTTCAAAATCGATCATCTCGAGCAATAAGAGATCTGCTCTAGTTTCATAACCACAGAATGTAATAATACAAATTGGTAGATCCGGTTCACAATAACAAAATCGTCTACAGGAGTGGACACATAAACATGAGTACTCAAGGACTCACGAGAAACACCCAGGAATGGAGTAAATAGAGATGACGCATATGAATACGTGGATCCTGGATCAAATAATACTGAGGCATCTTTGCCGCAAATAGAAATAATACATGTAATCACAGCATCTGAGGCCTCTGCATCTGGTCTAGCCAGAAAAGCATAGAACCGAGCTGGGGTGCCAACTGGCTGGCCTCCGCCTAGCTGACCTCCACCTCTAGGATGGCCCCTACCCACCTGTCCTCCACCTCTTGGTGGTCGGACTACTGGTGGAGCAACTGGTCCGGTAAGCATAGGCTGCTGACCCTACTGTACTGGTCTACCCTGAAGCCTGGGGCAAAACCTCCTCATGTGACTAGGATCCCCGCACTCATAACAACTCTTTCATGCGATGGGCTGCTGACTAAGAGTCTGGCCCTGGGGACCTTAATACCCACTGGGAGGAACCTGAATAGCTGGTGGGTGGTAGGAACTCTCTGGTATAGCACTGAGATAAAGTCTCACTGGAGCACCTCGAGGAGGCGGTGGTGCTGGAAATGGGGGTCTACTGGACTGCCCCCTCACAAACTGACCTCTGCCCCCAGACAGAGCACCTCTGAACTCTGCAGAGTACCTGAACCATTTATCTCTCATAATCTGCTCTCGGCTCCGCTGACGTACACCCTCAATCCTCCGGGCTATCTCCACAACTCGCTCATAAGAAGTACCCATCTCAACCTCTCGAGCCATAGTGGCATGAAAACCAATATGTAAACCGGCTATAAACCTCCGCACTCTCTCCGCCTCATTAGGGAGTATCATAAGTGCATGGCGAGATAATTCAAAAAACCTCACCTTATAATCAGTAACTGACATATGACCCTGCTGGAGCTGCTCAAACTGAAACCGCAACTCTTCCCTCTGGGAGGGTGGAATATACATGTCCAGGAAGATACGGGTGAACCTGTCCTAAGTTATGGGAGGAGAATCTGCCGGTCTGCCAAGAGCATAAGACTGCCACCATCTACGGGCTCTGCCCTCTAGCTGAAAAGTAGTAAAGTCTACCCTATGAGACTCTAATATGCTCATGTTGTGCAGTCTGTCCCTGCAACGATCAATGAAGTCCTGAGGATCCTCATGCCGCTCACCCCCAAAGACAGGAGGATGTAGTCTAGTTCATCGGTCCAATAGCTTCTGAGGATCGGCGGCTACAGTTGGCCTAGGCTCAAGTGTAGCTGCTGCCACTGGCTGGGCTCCTCCCACGGGTAGTGCACCCTGGTCTGATATACAGCAACTGCCTGTCCATGAGCCTGCGCGGTAGGGGTCTGTGCTCCCCCGCCCGCCTGAGATGTGGCTGGGTCTGCCGGAAATAAATCGGCCTAAGTCATATTGTCCATGAACCGCAGCATACGACCCATGACATCCTGAAATTCCGGTGCAGATGTGAAATCCACCGGAGCTGGCTCTGCCACAGGCACCTCACCCTGCTCCTCAATAGTGGGATTCTCTGCTGGACCCACTAGCGGCATAACTGGAACAGTCCTGGGACGTCCTCGCCCTCTACCACGGGCTGGAGCCCTCCCTCGCCCTCTACCTCTAGCAACTGGGAGAGTAGCTCTTCCCTGGTCTGGAATTTCATTTGAGCGCGTTCTCACCATCTGTGAGAGAATAAGAGAAGGATATTTAGTACTACATTAATTGCACGATGGAATATGAAGAAAGGTAATTTCCTAACACCCTATACCCTCTATTAGGCCTGCTCATAACTTGTGAGACCTAGGTGAACCTAGTGCTCTGATACCATGTTGTCACGACCCATTTTCACCTATAGGTCGTGATGGCGCCCAACACTACAGCTAGGCAAGCCAACTTAATAAATTAAGTATTCATTGACAAAATTTAAAACCAATAGAAATAATAAAACCGAAATTCTACCAATGTGTGTGCCAAGACCTGGTGTCACAAGTGTATGAGCATCTAGTAGATTATACAAAACCTCAATTACTGTCTCAAATAAAAATAGACAGAATGAAAAATACAAAGAGAGACACTAGTAGCTGCAGAACGGATCAGAGAAACAACTCACCACTATGCCCCTGGATAACGTGGGTGTAAGACGATAGGTCCCCCACTAGTACTTGCCTCAGTTCCTACACAAAAAGTGCAGCAAGTGTAGTATGAGTACGTAAACAACGTGTACCCAGTAAGTATCAAGCCTAATCTCGAAGTAGTAGAGACGAGATAGCCGACTTTGACACTCACTATGGGTCAATAATAACAATTGAAATACAACTAGGATATTTAAATCAGCATGGTTTACATAATTTAAACTAATTTATTTAATCAGCGAAAATAATCAATTTTTTTCAAATGCAAAAATTCTGAATATATTAATTAAATTTCTTCAATTCAAATAATTTCTAATTTTTCAATTAAATATCATTTACAGGAATAACAATTAATTCTTTAAAGCAAGAATAATAATTCATTAAATTCCAAGGATTTTCCAATTTATCAATTAGCTTCGCAAGCCGAAATAAACTATTAAAGCATCGTGTAATTATTATTATTATTAAGTACGATTTCTGCCGAGGACGTGCGGCCCGATCCAGAGTATCGTGTACACTGTCGAGGGACGTGCAGCACGATCCATAAATGCATCTATCCTGCCGAGGCGTTCGGCCCGTTCCATAAGAAAGGAGGACATTTTCTTATGTACCTCCGGAAGGAGAGTATTTTTATTATAAGATAAATTCGGGAGGAGAACAATTTATTTTTAGCAATTAATTGATTTAAACTGAAAATCAAGCCTGTGAGATTTTCATCCTTTAATATTTTTATCTAACAATTCACAATATATTCATATATATAAATTAATATTAATTAAACAAAGAATACAATGTACACAAGTAATTCATGTTTTGAGTCCTAAACTACCCGGACTTTAGCATTAATAGTAGCTACGCACGGAGTCTCGTCACCTCATGCGTACGTAGCTCCCGCAATTAGCAATAATTATTTAATTTAATCCCTATGGGGTAATTTCCCCCTCACAAGATTAGACAAAAGACTTACCTCGTCTCAAAGACCACTTTTCGATTATCGCGTCGCGTAAAATTCTCGATTCAATGCCGAAATATCCAAAAGTTATATAAAATAATTAATATATGTTCAATAATTTGAAATTCATCTATTAAATAAATTACTCTATCCAAAATGGTAAAATTCCTAAAATTTATCCCGGGCCCACGTGCCCGGATTCTGGAAATATTCGGATGAAAACGTTACCTATAATCTCAAGAACTCAAATATATAATTTCTATCCAATTCCATAACTATTTTCGTGGTTAAAATCTCATTTTTATAAAAATCTAGGTTTTTCACCTAAACCCTTAATTTCTAAGATTTACTAGTTATAATCTATCTATAATCTATGTATTTAACTCAAGGAGTGTGGAATTAACTTACCTTTCAATTACTAGTTGAACTCCCTTCTCAAAAGTTCTAAAATCACCCGAAAATGGAGGAAAAACGGGCTCAAAATGTCTAAGCCCCGATCTTTAACCATTCTGCCAAGCGGTGGTTTCGCACCTGCGGAAGGGGTACCGCACCTGCGGCTTTCGCACCTGCGGAAATTTCTCGCAGGTGCGAGTTCCACTCGCCTGGGCCACGGTCGCATCTGCTCAAAACTTCTCGCACCTGCGCGTTCGCAGGTGCGCCCAATGTTCCGCACTTGCGATGGCAGGCCTTCTTTCCCCCCTCCGCTTCTGCGATTGAAGCTCGTATCTGCGAGGGTCGCACCTGCAGCTGTCCAAGCGCAGGTGCGAACGTACCAGAAGCAGAAAGCTTCAGCATTTTTTTCCCAAGTCCGAAATTGGTCCGAGCCTCGTCCGGTTAACACTCGGGACCCCCGGGGCCCCGCCCAAACATACCAACAGGTTTGAAATCATAAAACGGGCTCGCTCGAACTCTCGGAACGCGTAAAATAACATCAAATCTAAGAATCATACCCTAAACCAAATTGATTCAAACATAAGAATTTTAAGTTCTTCAATTTACTTTCAATGCGCCGAAATATACTTAAACTACTCGGAATGACACGAAAGTTTACGTGCAAGTCTTAAATCACTATACGGAACTATTCTCAAAAATCCAAACAGACTTCAATTACTCAAAATCCTACTCCAAACCAAATTTAAAGAATTTTAAACCTTCAAATAGTTGATTTTTACTATTAAGCGTCAAAACGCTCCCAGGTTATCAAAAACCCGATTCGGACATACGTCCAAGTCCAAAATTATCATACGAACCTATTGGAACCATCAAATCCCGATTCCTGGGTCGTTTTCTCAAAATGTTGACTGAAGTCAAACTTGGCCTTTTAAGGCTAACTTAAGGCACCAAGTGTTCCGATTTTAACTCAAACGCTTCCAAATCCCGAACCAACCATCCCCGCAAGTCAAAAATTATTAAATAAAATACGAAAAATTTTATTTTAGGGAACGGGGTTCTAAAAGTTAAAATGACTGGTTGGGTCATTACAGAAACAACAGTGAATCCGTGTTAAAATAGCCCAGAAATCTTACTAAAACTAGTGATTCTTCAAGAGAAGGAATTCAGAATCAAACTCTAAGACTCTTATATTTTTCTGAAATATTTTGCACTCTAAGACTCAACCAAAAACTCACGATTTTTAACTTACTCTTTATGTGTTCAATTGCTGATTTTTTTCAAGTTTTTGTGTGTTCAACCAACTCTAAAGATGTATGTAAGTGTGATAGAGAGTGTATAAATAATAATAAATAAATAAAAGAGATGAGGAAGATGGTGATGGGACAAGGGAATAGTAAAAAGGGAGTGAGATGTGACACATTTGAATAGTGTAGTAGGTGGGTGATGGGACAAGAAAATAGTGTAGGGAGAATTTTATTAGATTTGGTCCGTGATTAAAATAAATTCTTTCGTCCTCCATGTAATAGACTTTGTTAAGAATATTACATATTCTCTAATAAAGCCTACTAATAAAAATAACATAAAAGTTAAAATATCAAGATTAAACCTAAAAAATATTAAATACAAAAGTGATGAAAATTCAAATATAGTCAAAAATTAGGTGCTCACAAATTTTTTCTCCCATCACGTGGACTTCGCCAAGGGGACCCCCTATCCCTTATTTATTTATTTATTATGTGCATGGAGATGTTCTCTCGTAGTATCAACGTAGCGGTAGATTATAGATCTTGGGAGCCCATACAAATTTCAAGGAGGGGCCGTCAATTTCCCACCTATTCTTTGCAGACGACATTATCCTTACAACAAAAATTACAACCACTTCGTGTTACACAATTATTGATCACTTAAATCACTTTACCCTCTCACTCGGGACAAAACATCAATTTCAACAAATCAAAAATCTTTTTTTTTCGAAAAAATGCACTACTTTGGATAAGCACTTTGTCCTTACTTCTTTTAATATGTCTGAATGCACTACTTTTAAAAAATACTTGGGTTTCCCACTTTCTACAGCATGTACCACTAATAGGAATTTTCAATACCTGCTAGATAACTTTAAAGGTCGACTAGCGGTATGGAAAACCAAATTTCCTTCTAAAGCGGGTAGAGTCACTCTCATAAAGTCTACCCTTAGCGCTCTACCAAACCATGTCATGCAATTTGTTGCAATCCCAGAAAATATTATCACTAAATTGGAAAACTATGAAACGAACTTTCTGTGGGGATCTACAATAAATCGCAGGAAACTCCATCTAATCCTTATTAAATGCAGCGCAAGAATTTTTCTAGACCTTAGCACCACACCTCAAAAAATCCCGCTATAGATCAAGTGGCAACCTCCAAATGTGGGTTTTTTTAAATTAAATACCGATGGAGCTACTAGAACTTCTAATAGCTTCTTCAGCTATGGTGGACTCATTCGTTATTCACTTGGTCGCTGGAAAATAGGCTTCTTGGGTTGCACATACAAAGCCAATAGTATACACATGGAATTACTTGCTCTGCTGGAAGGCCTTCAGATGGCTCTTCTCCACAACCTACTACCTTTGGAAGTTGAAACTGACGCAACTGACCTACTCACAAATGATAATCTTGCTTACTCATATTTGATTGATGACTGTAGGTCCGTGATCCACCATCTAGGTAATATACTAATCAAGCATGCATATCGGGAGCAGAACATGGTGGCAGATCGTCTAGCGAAGCAAGTTTTTGAGACACCCCCAGCTATCAACACTAAAGTTTACTATGAAGCGCCAACTTTTGTTAGAGACCTCATACGTGTAGATGTATGTTGATACCCAATTTTGCCCTCATATTTTCTCAAAATATATATATACTTTCAAAATATTATTTTTATATCATTATTGAGTTTACAAATCTATACAATCATTTTTGAGACACCCCCAGCTATCAACACTAAAGTTTACTATAAAGTGCCAACTTTTGTTAGAGACCTCCTACATGCAAATTTGATACCCAATTTTGCTCTCATATTTTCTCAAAATATATATATATACTTTCAAAATATTATTTTTACATCATTATTGAGTTTACAAATCTATACAATCATTTTTCTATAATTTTCTATAATTGTTAGAGCTTTAAATTTGATTTGTTTGTATTTAAATTGCTTGAATATTTATTAATTACTCCTTCAAATTATTTTATGATGACTTAACTATTTAAAGTTATTAGTTTTGCACCTATAATACATTTTTCAAATATTTTACTTCATTTTATGTAATTACATTAATATTTTTAAGCTATTTGTGCAATTTTGCAGTAATAGCCTATATTTGTACAAAAATGCTCTTTATTTATATTAGTTGTGTCAAAATAGTATTTTATATTTTTATAATATAGATTTATTATTTTTAATCATTTTAGTGCATAAATAATATTTTTATTTATTTATCAAGTATTTTTATAAATTGTTTTGATAAATTATGGGTATTTAAATAATATCCCAATTTTAATCAATTTTCGGACCAGAATTAGCCCAATTTCCCCAAGCCCAAAACCAAACCACCTTGTTTTTAAAAATAAACAGCTAGTAACCCGTTTAAACGAACCACCCAAGCCCATTCTTTCATCTTGGTCGTTAATCTCAAATGATCAATGACCCCTAATAAACTAACCCCTTCTCTTAAATCCGACCCCCTAATCCTAGAGACCCATTGTCTCTACCCAGCCGCCCTCAAACGCTTCTCCTCCCACCAGAAAATCCTAATCGCTGCCTTCTCCAAATCTTTCCCTAATCCTGTCGATATTGGGATTGTCCTATCATTCACTTACCATACTAGTGTCTCTCAGCTACTGGGTGTTTCTCCATGGTATTACTTAGTACTTGCCTAAACATGGCAAGTATCATCTCTCTGATTCTCCCATTCACTTCAACCATTTGAATCTGGACAATATCTAGTCCATATACATCAAGACCATGGCTATATGGGTCCGATTAGCCAAGATTTCCGGCCAATCTTTGATTTCTGTCAACTAGGGTTTACCTATTTTTTTCCTAATCCAATTTTAACTGATTCTGCATGTTAATACTTCCTTATTTATGTTTGATTTTACAGTTTTCCTTGTTTACTTATTCGATTTCTGTCACTATATAAACCCCTCCCCATTCCCCTTTTAAAGAGGACCGAATCGATATAATCTCACTAAAATTTGAAGCTTTGCTCTGTTAATTCCTTCATTATCTTGTTCTGTGTTTTGTGCTGGCCTGCTGAAAGCCAAGGCCACTAAGAGTCTACTGTTCGAACTTTCTCTTGGTGCGAGCATTGCCCGGGGTTCTTTCGAAGCTCTTGGAAACTTTGACGCATCGAGATTTTCTGGGTTCATGTGGATCTTTTGTTCTTTATTGTTGTCCGTTAACTGGTAAGCGACTTGACTTTTTGCAATTTCATCTCTATGTGTCTTTGATTTACATGTGTTCTCACCTCTGAAATTCATGACTTAATATGTTTTCTGGATTACTTTTGTGCACGATTCTGTTAATTCTACTTTGTTCTAAGTCTCTTTAGCATTTAACTTTCTCCTAATGCTGCTAGTTCTGAGATTGCCTAAGTCTAACTTGGATAATCTGACCCTCTTAAGTTCGTTTAGCCAGTGTATTGGTGCCTGAATATTCTCTAAAATATGCTTATTTGCTTTGTCCTTAATCTCTATAATGAATGTTTCACACTTGTGCTTTAACTTCCTGTGTTAATTATGACATGTTTCCCTGCTATTATGTCACTCAGCATGATCACCATACCTCATTAGTGATTGACTGAGTTCTTAACAGTTACCTCAACTTGTTTTCCCTGCCCTGTTTGAACCGTTTTGTTTTATGGCATAACTTAGATCTTCTCTAGTTAATTAGTCTATTGTGTCAATCCCAGAATCCCTAAGTGTGCTATTTGGTATGAAGTTGCTATCTCACACTGCTCTGAATCTCTGCAATATTTTTCTTGCACGTGTAATGTGTTTCAATTTGTATTAAGACCATTCTCTATGATCTTGCTTCTGTGCTAGTATGTTCCCCAGCATGTCTATGGTTCATATGATATCCTGTTCTTTCAGTGATTATTTGGCTTGTCACAATATGCATCCCTCATCATGTCTAAATACTGATTAGCATGACACTAGGATGTATGTTTAGCATAATCTCTTAGGTTTTAACTTGTTTGTATTGTGCATCTGTGACTGCAAACTTATTTCTCCCCTGACCCTTCCCACATGTGGTTTTGTCATAATGTGTGCTCCCTATCATGTCTCAATGCAGTCATGTTTCCTGATGAGAGTTAATATGTCTATCTTATGATACTAGGATGCATACTTAGCTTAATTTGGACCATTTAGGTCTCAACTGGTTTAGTATCATGCATCTGTACATGATAATCTCTGTATACCCATGCAGACCTGTTTCTTCCCCAACTCTTTCAAAATGTGGCTGTCTATGTGATACTCTGCTATGTATGAAAATCCTGCCAAACCTGCTAGCCTTCTTGATGAGTTGCTCTGTATGCTCAACTTGGATATATCTACTTTAGGTTATAAGTGTACCCCCAGTTCTGTCCCTCAGCCATTGTCCATTTTCCTCATTTGCTATTTATGTTATTCTGAACTTCTTATTCTTAGCCGGCTGAAAGCCAAGACTACCTAGGCTTTACTGCTGACCTCCTAGTGTGAACACTGCTCGGGGTCCATTTGAGGCCCTTGTGAACTCTAACATACTAGGATTTGGGTCCTTAGTCATTCCCTGAAACTTAAACTACCCCCATTCAACCCCTTTCTTCCTATTATCTGTTGTACATCTAAGTCATTTGGTTTAAATGATGCAATATTTGGCAATATGGTTATATGAATTAACTTTGGATTCCTCTATGGATTCTGGGGTTGTGTTGATGAATATGGATCCTTGTTAGAAGTCTGGGTATGCTGTGTGAGAATTGCTGAAGGCCCAAACAGTGCTGGGTATTTCATTTGGTCCTGCTGTGGGCCTATTATCATTATTTGTATAACATTTATATCTTACTCATTAATGGGCCTGTAATAACTTTGTATAAACGATTGGGGTATTAATAAACTGGGGAATGGGTAGATTTCTAATATTTGATTACCAAATGGGTAGATAATATGCCTATAGGACTCAATAATTTACTTGTTATATATATGCTATTCCATCACTATGTGCACTATAGAAATCATGCCATTAGGGGAAACATACACATACACACAGTCTGCTAGCAAACATGAATTCAAAGTGCTGCAATTATACTTACTGCTAAGTGCTACTAGAAAACCTGCTTATAGGAATAAATGTTAT
The DNA here is from genome assembly GCF_000390325.3 of Nicotiana tomentosiformis. Lineage (NCBI taxonomy): Eukaryota > Viridiplantae > Streptophyta > Magnoliopsida > Solanales > Solanaceae > Nicotiana > Nicotiana tomentosiformis. The sequence goes on along the minus strand of NC_090823.1, from coordinate 116,928,868 downwards.
TGATTTCAATTCGCATCAGCACTCACTAGAAATCATGCCTACAGTATTCTGACTATTCCGTTTGCCACTTTCACCTAGAAAATATGCCTATATGATTAAGGTATGACGATAAAATCAGCTCTAAGTGCTAAACATTAGAGATCCTACCTATAGGATATAATTACTCGCCATAATTTGTTAATGTTAAATCGCTCAAACATTGTTTTACGTATGCTATTGTTAGAAAGCATGAATAATTCTGGAAATTCCTCCAATAGATTTCATTATCGCTTAGTGATTCACACCTAGACACAACATCTATAGGTTAAATAATTGGAAATCTGCAATCTCAAATCAGCACGCAACAATCGTATAATTTGGAGATAAGCAGCGCCTAGCCTTTGAAACCTCTTGTATGTTTTAATGCATAGTCACATATAAATCATGTCTATAATGTTTAAGGTTCTTAATACTAAAACGGCCTAACATGAAAACCTGTTTCGCGTGCATTTATTGCTTAAGTATGGAGGCTAACTTGAGCCCTTAACTGCCATATTTGAAGTCCAATGTGTGTTTTGTTTGTCGCCTAGTTTTGCATTTTTGAGCAGCCTATATAAGGTCTAGAACCATCCAAATAGAGGTCCAAAATCTCCTGGACCATAGGTATGGGACGGGCAGTGCACGTGTAGGGTACGACTTAGAATTGAATTAGAGCGCTCTTAGGTAAACAACTTTAACATAGTAATCGGGTAGCAGGAGATGATAGTGTGTGCCCGCTGGATAATATGAATAACACCCTATCTCAAGGGAGTTACAAAATATTATTTATGTTGCACGGGGTGATCCTTTAGGCTAAAAAAACTTAGGACCCCCTCCCCCCCTTTTTGTTTTCTTTCTTTTCTATTAGAATGAAAAAATAGTTATACCTCCCTATTCAAGATCTCTTTGTAATAAAATTCTTAGATTTTGTACTCTCTTTGCTTACTTGATCACATAGACTAATCCATATAATTTAAGTTCGGTCGGGACCCATAGTTGAGGTAACTTGAGCCCTTACCCGATCTTTGGTGGCGTTGACTAGTTAAAACAGAGTTATTTACAAATAGGTGCCCTAACGCACCTTAAAATCATTAGATGATGACTCTCCTCTTTTAATACCTCCTTAAAAGAGTTGTCACATGTCGAAACCCGCTTTCGAGAGAAAACGGGGCGCGACAACTTACATGGCTCGCCCTATGTCCAGCGTGTATCTCCCAGTTCACATCAGCACCCTACTGCAGTTGACACACTTTTGAACTCGTGACCTTCCTCTACTATTATTCCATCCAGTGGCGGATGTAGTGTAGTATCACCGGGTTCAACTGAACCCATAATTTTTGACGCGGTATAAAATTTTATGTGTAAAAATTTATTAAAATTACAAAATAGTAGATATGAACCTATAACTTTAAAAATATAATGGGTTCAATACTAAAAACTATAAAAGTTGAACCCATAAGATTTAAATCTTGAATCCGCCTCTACTCCATCCTATACGGCCACCACTAGCTTTTTGTCTTTGGTTCCTACATCGGAACCACCTAGGGATGGAAATCTTACTGTATACAATGTTACTATAGAACCACCATGAGTAGCTCCCTTTATGTAATAAGTTTTTGTTGAATGAAATCTTGTCGTTTACTACCCAAAAATAAGTTATATCATACCTCTTAAACAAAAATGAATGATTCTTATGTCTTATAGCCTTACACTGAGCAATAGCCGGTGCAGGGGCGACCCGACGAATTTATGGCCTAAAGCCAAATTTTATGAGGGGCCTTAATTTTTATTAAATTATTTTTTTTACTTGAAGTCCATTTTTTTAGTTTTTTTAGATGCAAAGTTATTAATAATTTTTTTATAATCAATTTTTTTTCTAATAATTCTTTCTCAATTGATAATATAGTTCATTTATTTAACTTCTCTTCAGACATTATTGAGTTTAGTTAAGATTTTATCAATTTTAATTTCAGAAAACTTCTTTCTGCTGAAGCAACGGTAACAGGAGTTATTAACATTATTCTATAAGCAATATAGGCATTTGGAAAAGAATCAAATCTTTTTATTTGATTGAGTATGTAAATTAAACTATTATCTTCTAAAAGGGCAGCCCGGTGCACTAAGCTCCCGCTATGCGCGGGGTCCGGGGAAGGGCCGGACCACAAAGATCTATTGTACGCAACCATACCCTGCATTTTAGCAAGAGGTTGTTTTCACGGCTCGAACCCGTGACCTTCTCGTCACATGGCAGCAACTTTACCAGTTACGCCAAGGCTCCCATTCAAAACTATTATCTTCTAATTGTACTATTTTCCTTAACACTTTTAATTCAGAAATAAATCTAAACCATCAATATCAGATTGATTATTATGCTTTAAGGAACACTCAAGATTAAGGCAGTATTGTTCCAAATTTCCATTATCTGGTAATCTCAGTTTTTTGCGCTAAATAGAAAACAAAAAATATTTTCATATGCTTCGAATTGTTCAAATCTATTTTGAAGTGAAAAAATAGTCTTGATTACTATGTATAAATAGTAATTAACTCTGAAGGACTCTTCAAGAGATTTCAATATCAATATTCACGTCAAATTATTTTTTTCTATATATCACACGTTACTTACAAAGTTCGGGTTTGATTTTCATTTCAGATGCAATTTGCTTGATAGAAATCATACCAGTTGTAAATTCTTTTACCCCTTAAGCTTTTAAGACACAGGTTTTAAAAGTCTTTTTTTTTTCTTAAATTCCGTGACGAGTCAAACAACCTCATCTAAATTGAAATATAGAGAGTATATAATATAATAGGTGTAATAAAAAATGGGGCCCCCACAAATGTGGGGCCTAAAGCAGTTGCTTTACCTGCTTTAGGATAGGGCCGCCCCTGAGCCGGTGGCGAACCCATGACTTCGCGAAGGGTGTTAAAAGTTATATATATATATATATATATATATATATATATATATATATATATATATATATATATAGTATAATATAATTTTTTGATCAAGGTGTGTTCAATTCCACTATGTAGCTACGCCACTGGCAACAACGGTATGTTCCTCAATGTATTAAATACAATGTTTAATACTTTAATTTTAAAGGGGCTCAGGTTATTATCTGGTTAAGGTACTTAAACCACGTATATAGCCATTATATAATGTGTGTCAGTTTCAAGTTTCTTTCGTGTGTATATGTGCAGTTCTCCATTAGACTTGCCCAGTGTAAAATCGACAGAATTTAGTGGCACTTTTTATCATCAATTGGGATTTAGCTGATTAAATTTATTTTGATTGAAGCTACTGGTTATGAAGTTAGAAATCTCGTGAAAGAGAAAGAGATTTATTTACTACTTAATAAACTCAGGAATGAGTACTATTTATGACGTTGAAATTTGGGATGTGTCCTCATTTGACTAAGTGACCATTTGTGAACTTGAATATGTTTAGTTTCCTCACCAACCAAATATGTATGCCTTCTGTCTTTTTTTTCCTTCCTTTTTTCAATGTGACATATTTACTTTATGTTGTTTCCGCAAGAATATAATGTCCTTTTTTGGATTTTTATTCCGTGCCCGGTACCTATTTTGGGCCGATTAAATTCGACTTTGCGCCGAGAAGTCCCAATTTAGACCACCCACCACAAGCGTAAATCATTTCCATCATCCTCTTCCCTGCAATTGAGACACACTTCATTTCAAAGAGTTGCATTCGCATCTTTTCTTGCCTCTGGCCATGGTACCAAGCTTCTTCTTATCTCTGTCTTATTCCATCGCTCCTATTATATAATACTAGTAAATCTGCACGCGCTTCGTGCGGTAGAAATTTAAAATATGGTTAAGTAATAGATCAATGTCATATAAAAGAATGTTAATCTTTATTGATAGAATAGTTATTCATAATTTTACGATGAAGTATTACAATGGATAAACATGAACTATATTACAATTAGATAAACTACCTATTATAACCAGTAAATCTACATTAACAGTTTAAAATATTTTAAACTCTCGATTTAAGACTTCCTCACCAAATTTACATAGAAGCAGCACCATGAGATGCCTTTAGCTTCGTCTAAATGAAATGACTTTTCCATTTTACTGTATTATCTATATTATATTAAAATACGAAAACTCTTAACGAAATGTCGTTCGTCTTTTTTACCCTTGATAAATTGATTTCATACTAGACAAAATAGTTTTTTAGTTATTTTTTTAATATTTAGGAATATAGATATTTATTATTTCCCTAATATTTAGGATTTCAAAATCAACTAAATTTTTTATATTAAATCTTCCTTATTTAAGTTATATAATAAAATAAATTTGTAGCAAAAATAACAAAGAAAATCACATTAATTTGTGACAAAGGAAAATCCCATTATTATATCAATTTATGGAAACTTTATAGTATGCGCTAGGAATGTAGTGATAATATTGCTTCTTTTAAAGTTTTCAATAGATATTTAACCTTAAAATTAATTAAAAGAGGACTCTACTTTACTAAATACGATAGGAATATACAGTGAGAGAATTTGGTTCTTCAAACTTTTAGTATTTGTTTTTCGCCACTAGAGTTAATTAATCATTTTTAGACTAAATTTGATTTTAAACAATAAATATATTAGCATAAAGTTACATTCCATGTTGGATATAATGATAATTGCCATCAATCACTTACAATTAATATTTTCATTTTAAAATGAGCTAATATGTTGATTTTTGAATTCAACTATAAATATTTCACTTTTACTCACCTAAGTTTTATGAGGTTTCTTAAATTCTATGACCTTTTCCAATTAATAAATAAAATTCTTATTTCATTGTATGATGTGTGCATGGCGTTGCTTATGAGAAATTGCTTATTTAAAGTTTTTCATAGCTTGTCACGACCCAATTCTGGTTTAGGCCGTGATGACGCCCAGCACCGTTGCTAGGCAAGCCGACAGTGGACAATCTAGTGATTTTTATTTTTTTTTATAAGTTTTTCAAATAGTTAACTTTCCTTAAACTTAAAGAATTTAACAAATAACGGAATTTAAAGTGAGCAAAACGAAAGCAGCTAAATGAAATCATAACCATAGAAATACAACCCAAAAATCATGAGTCTACTAGTGTATATGCCAAGACCCGATGTCACAAGTATATGGGCTACTAGTAGAATATACAAAAGAATTCTAATCTACTGCCTGAAATAGAAGAGACAGAACAAATAAACAAAAGAAAAACTTCGGCTGCTGTAGGACGGCTGGGAAGGGCAGCTCACCGTATAGTCTCATAGCGGGGATCAAATATGTGCACCGAACTGGTAACCAGATGTACTTGCCTCAGATCCCGCACAGTTAAGTGCAGAAGTATAGTGTGAGTACAAAAACAATATGTACCCAATAAGTATTCAGTCTAACCTCGAAGAAGTAGTGACGAGGGGTCGACTTTAATACTTACTATGGGCCAACAATGACATATCAAATTTTGTACTAAGCATGGATTTCATGAACAATACTGAAAGCTCAAATATCAGGAAAATAGTAAATTCTTCTTTCGCAAATATTAAATCCCGAGTTTAGTTTCATTATTTAACAGTTCGTATTTCAAGGCATTTTAAGAAATATAAATCATGAATAGCTCCAAAGTTTTTCATGCGCATATTATGCCGAGGTCGTACGGCCCGATCCAACTTAATATTTAAACTGTGTACTGCCGAGGGTCGAACGGAACGAACCATAGATGCATCTATCTGCTACCGAGGCGTTCGGCCCTCTCCACAAATAGAAAACATTTCAAATAACACACAAATTCTTATTTATAATCAAGTATTCCATTCGCAACTTTAAGTAAATGAATTTAACCTTTTACAATTCTTTTCTCAACTTCCAATATGACTTAAGCAATTAACCAAGCAGGAGTGCAAACATTTCAAGTATAGCATGGTATGGGTCCTAGTCTACCTGACAATAGCATAAATAGTGGCTATGTACGGACTCTCCGGAATACCCATTTGGGACAAAATCAGTTCAAGGAAAAAAGAGTGCAACGCGTGCTTTCAAGCCTAATAACTGCATCATTCTTTGGTCGTTGTCTGCAATTGTTAGTTCAATTTGTAATATAGGTAAAGAAAAGAATGAATGGGGTCGAACCTTAGCAGTAATACTATTTTAAGTGGGTCACGTTCCAGTTGTTCGGTAGTCCCTCACCGTTCCCTGCTTCGAGTATTTATGATCCTTTCCCGGTAATCTCGATAATTCGATATGAACCTTCCCAATTCGGTCCCAGCTTGCCTTCATTTGGGTTCCGGCCAAGTCCTTGATATTGAAGTGTCGGAGGTTGGCTTTCCTCTTGTAATACCTTTCGACCCGTTGTTTTTGGGCGGCCAGCAGAATGAGGGCGGCCTCTCGCCTCTCGTCCAACAGTTCGAGGCTCGTGTTCATGGCCTCGTCATTTTACTCTTCGGTCGCATATCAGAACTGGAGACTCGGTTCTCCCATTTCGATCGGTATTAGTGCTTTGACACCGTAGACCAATGAGAATGAGGTGGCCCCAATACTAGATTTTTAGGTCGTTCGATATGCCCACAGGACTTCGAGAAATATTTCCTTCCATTTTACTTTGGTGTCGGTCAACCTCTTCTTATGATTTTGGAGTATGGTTTTGTTCGTGGACTCTGCTTGCCCGTTCCCACTAGGGTAATAGGGTGTCGATATGATCCTTTTGATCTTATGGTCCTCAAAATATTTACTCACCTTACTACCGATGAATTGCTTCCCATTGTCGCACACGATCTCGGCAGGCATTCTAAACCGGCATATTATGTGGTCCCAAATGAAGTCAATAACTTCTTTCTCCCTGACTTTCTCAAATGCCTGGTCTTCCACCCAATTAGAAAAATAGTCAGTCATAAATAATATGAATTGAGCCTTACCGGGTGCCCATGGCAGGGGGCCAACGATGTCCATTCCCTATTTCATGAATGGCCAGGGCGACAAGACCGAATGTAGCAACTCCCCAGGATGATGAATCATCGGTGTGTGTTTCTGACATCTGTCACATTTTCATATGAACTCTTTTGCATCTTTTTCCATGTCGATCTAGTAGTATCCAGCTCTGATTATCTTACGAACCAATGATTCGGCACCCGAATGATTCCCGCAGGTGCCTTCGTAAACTTCCCTCAAAACATACTCGGTATCTCTCGGTCCCAGACATATGGAGAGTGGGCCATCGAACGTTCTTCTGAATAGGTTGTTGTCTTCGAATAAGCTGAACCTAGTCGCCTTCGTGCGCAGACCTCTCGATTCTTTAGGGCCCGAGGGATGTTTTCCAGTTTTCACGTAATTTATATACTTGTTTCTCCGGTCCCAGGTCAAGTTTGTTGAGTTTATCTCGGTGTGGCCTTCCTCCACTACAGATTTCATGAGTTGTACGACCGTTCCCGAGTTGAATTCGTTGTCATCAACCGACGATCCTAAGTTGGCAAGAGTATCATCTTCATTGTTTTGATCTCGAGGTACATGTTGCAAAGTCTATTCCTTGAACCGATGTAACGTCACTTGTAGTTTATCCAAGTACCTTCACATTCTCTCCTCTTTGACTTCGAACGTTCCATTGACTTGGTTCACCACAAGGAGGGAATCACACTTAGGTTCAATCACCTCGGCCCCCAGGCTTTTAGCTAGTTCGAGATCTGCAATCAGGCCTCATACTCGGCCTCGTTGTTAGTCAATTTTACAATTCTAATAGATTTCCTAACTACATTACCCATCGGTGGCTTCAACACGATGTCAAGTCCGGACCCCTTTGCGTTCGAGGCACCATCCATAAAGAGGGTCTAGATTCCGGAGGAGGTCCCCGAGTTCAACAATAACTCCCTCTCGACCTCGGGCATTAGGGCTGGTGTGAAGTCGGCCATGAAGTCCGCCAAAGTTTGATATTTGATGGCGATTCAGGGTTGATATTCGATATCGTACCCGCTGATTTCCACGGCCCATTTGGCCAATCGTCCCGAGAGTTTGGGCTTATGCATTATGTTTCTCAATGGGTAAGTAGTAACGACACATATGGGATGACATTGAAAATACAGTTTTAACTTCCTAAAGGTGCTTAGCAAAGCGAGCGCCAATTTTTCTAGGTGAGGATACCTAGTTTCGGCCTCGCCTAGAGTCCTGCTAACATAGTGGATAAGAAATTGCGTACCTTCTTCTTCCCGGACTAGGACTCCACCTACCGCTATGTCGGATACTGCTAAGTATAGGTACAACTGTTTATCTTCCTTCGGAGTATAAAGCAGAGGCGGGCTCGAAAGGTACCACTTGAGTTCTTCTAAGGTTTGCTGACACTCCGGTGTCCATGAGAAATTATTCTTCTTCTTTAATAACAAGAAGAACCGATGGCTCTTGTTAGAGGATCTTGAAATGAATCGACCCAACGCGGCTATGCACCCGGTTAGCCTTTGAACGACCTTGACATTGTCCACCACGGTAATGTCCTATATGGCCTTGATTTTATCGGGATTGATCTCGATTCCACGGTTAGACAGTATGAATCCGAGAAATTTCCCTGATCCGACTCTGCATGCGCATTTCTCCGGGTTCAGCTTCATATTTTATTTCTTTAATATGTCGAGGGTTTCCTACAAATGTTTCAAATTATCCTCTGCTCGCAGGGACTTAACTAATATATCATCAATGTAAACCTTCATTGATTTTCCTATTTGTTCTTCGAACACTCGATTTACTAGGCGTTGGTAATTTGCACCAGTGTTTTTTAGTCCTAAAGGCATTACGCTATAGCAGTAGGTGTCGTACTGAGTGATGAAGGATATTTATTTCTTGGTCGCCTGGGTTCATTCGAATTTGGTTGTACCCGGAGTAGGCATCGAGAAAGCTGAGGATCTCGTGGTCGGTTGTTGCATCGATCATACGATCGATATTGGGCAGAGGGAAAGAGTCCTTGAGTCATGCCTTATTTAAGTCTTTGTAGTCTACACACATTCTTAATTTATTCCCTTTTTTAGGGACTACCACTACATTTGCTAACCAATTTGGGTATTTATCCTACCAGATGGATCCTATTTTAAGGAGTTTAGATACCGCATCTTTGATGAATGCATGCTTGATTTTGGACTAAGGCCTCCTTTTCTATTTGACCGGGTGGAACTTCAGGTCCATGCTCAGCTTATGGGTAGTTATCTTCGACGGGATCCCTGTCATGTCGAGGTCGGACCAAGAGAAATAATTAATGTTAGCCATAAGGAATTTAATGAGTTTTTTCCTGAGCTCGGGATTTAACCCGTGCCCAGGTATACCTTATGATCGGGCAGGCGCTCGATCAATATGACTTGCTCAAGTTCTTTGACCGTTGATTTGGTGGCGTCGGAATTGATGGGGACTATGAAAGATCTGGGAACTCCGTAGTCGTCATCCTCATTCGTCCCCTACTTCTCTGGTTTGGTCAGGGCTGGTGTCAGTGATTTCTATTTGGTTCCTTCCATCGCGACCGAACTCGAATCCTTTGGTGTAGAAAGTGCAGATATCAGGACCACCTTGTCGACCGCGAACATCCCTTTGCGTCCGGTTGTTCTCCGTAAATTGTTTTAATCCCTCATGGCGTTAGGAATTTCAACTCCTGGTGCAGTGTTGAGGGCACTGCCCTCATGTCGGCCTCCCGAATAGAGCGTTGTATCTCATATCTCCTTCGATCACGTAGAATTTTGCTTCCTAAATGGTTCTGGAGGAGTTCACCGGTAGTGTTATCTCACCTTTGGTGGTCTAACATACCATGTTAAATCCGTTTAGAACTCGGACTGCAGGCACAATTTGGTCTTATAGATCCAGCTGCTCTATGACTCTCGATCTCATGATATTGGCCGAGCTACCTAGATCAATTAACACACGCTTAACTCGAGACTTATTTATAAGAACAGATATTACCAGTGCATCATTGTGTGGCGGCACGATGCCTTCAGCGTTCTCATCGTTGAAAGATAAGGTTCCTTCTGGCACGTAATCTCGAGTCCATTTTTCTCTAGTGATGGACACTTTGTTGCATTTTAACATCGGTGCCAGGGGGACATTGACCCCACCGATGATCATGTTAATGACGTGCTGAGGTTCTTCCTATTCGATATGATTATTAGAGTCCTTATTCCTGAAATAGTTTTTGGCTCGATCGCTCAGGAACTCTCGGAGATGTCCGTTGTTGAATAAAGGGGCTACTTCCTCTCTCAATTGTCGGCAATCTTTCGTTATGTGGTCGTGATACTTACACATTAGGTTGGGGTCCATTTGGACTAGATCAGACTGTAGAGGTCGAGGCCACTTGGTGTCTTTGATGCGTCCGATGGCAGATACGATGGAAGCAGCATCGACGTTGAAGTTGTACTCCGATGATTTTGGTGCTTCCTTAGGCCCGATGGGCTTGTCGAAACCGCTTTTGCTCATGAGTCCCCGGTTATTTTGACCTCGATTGCTTCGCCTTTCACTTCTCGTAAGATTTCGTATTGACCCATTGCTTCTTCGGTACCCATTGCATGGTTGATACCGATCCCTATTTGATCTCGGTTCACGAGCAATGTCTCTTTTAGGTCTGTAGATAGTTCTGACGGGATAAACGGACCCGGAAGGGTCCCCAAACTGATCATCTTCGACCCTAATATTTGATTGATATTGGTTATGTACGTCAGCCCAAATTACAACCGGATACTCTATTAGATTTTGCTTCAACTGTTGTGAAGCCAATGAGCTTCGAGTATTGAGTCCTTGGGTGAAGGCCTGAACGTCCCTATTGTCACGACCCGAAATTTCCACCTTCGAACCGTGATGGCGCCTAACATTTCACTTGCTAGGCAAGCCAACGTTAGAATAACATTATCCATTTTTAAAACAATTTTAAATTTATTAACAACAAGGAAGCAAATGCGGAAGAAATTTTGAAATAATCCATAATAACAACGGTATCTAAATACCATCCCAGAATTGGTGTCACAAGTACACGAGCTTCTAGAATAAACACAAATAAAGGTCTGAATAAAATAAAGCTGTCTGGAAATAAACACACAGCTAAAGTACAATAGACGGGGACTTCAGAACTGCGGACGCCATGCAGTTATACCTCAAGTCTCTTCTGGTAGCTGAAATTCGAGCAAGTCTATGGTACGCCGCTGGGACCAACTCCAAAATCCGCACAAGAAGTGCAGAGTGTAGTATCAGTACAACAGACCCCATGTACTGGTAAGTGCCGAGCCTAACCTCGACGAAATAGTGACGAGGTTAAGGCGGTTCACTTACAATACCTGTATGCAATATTGATAATAACAACAAATAATATAAATAAATCAGGTAACTCATTTATAATAATTGAAACCAACCCAGCAGTCATAATCCATCATTATTTTAACAAATTCTGCTTGCTCTCACAATATATTCACATTCAATTCTGTTACAGCGTGCAACCCGCTCTCACAATATATTCACATTCAATTCTGTTGCAGCGTACAACCCGCTCTCACAATATATTCACTTTCAATTCTGTTGCAGCGTTCAACCCGCTCTCACAATATATTCACATTCAATTCTGTTGCAGCGTGCAACCCGCTCTCACAATATATCCATTTTTAATCAAGTCTGTGATATATTTATTTCAATCAAGTATATATATATATATATATATATATACTTTTAAATAAGTCTGTTGCGGCGTGCAACCCGATCCCCCAATATTGACTTTTCATTAATTCCATTGCGGCGAGCAATCCGATCCAACAATATTGACTTTTAATAAGTCTGTTGCGGTGTGCAACCCGATCCTCCAATATTAACTTTTAATAAGTGTGTTGCGGCATGCAACCCGATCCTCCAATATTAAATTTTAATAAGTCTGTTGCGGCGTGCAACCCGATCCTCCAATATTTCTATTTCAATCAATTCTTATAGAAGAAATTCCCCAATAAATGCATCAATTAATATAAAATCATAAGACAACAAGCATACAATAATTATAATTTAATTATGAAACAAACAATGACAATTAGCAATTTATTATAGAAATCGGGGAGGAAATAGGCAGTTCAATATTTAATATATTAAATGTCAAATAACAATTAAAACACATAATTCAAATAGCATGTAACAATTAATGCGGGAATTCAAGAATTAATATTTTGACAAAGAATAAGAGAGAAACAATTATTAGAATAATTAATTTATGATTAAAAATAATTTATGATTTTTCAAGTAAGCAGGCAAACAATTAATTTGACGACGTATAGACACTCGTCAACTCGCCCATACGTCGTTCACATGCAATTCACATAACAAATAATTTAAGGGTTCTATTCCCTCAAGTCAAGGTTAACCCCGACACTTATCTCGCTTTGCGAATTTCAATCAATTATTCAACCACAATTTTTCCTTTTAAATTTGCCTCAGAGAGCTTCAAAACTATTCACAAACAATTCGATATATTCAATACGAATCATAGGAATTAATTTCATATGAATTTACAAATTTTCCTGATATAAATCCGAAATTCATTGAAATATTCGGCAGTGGGACCCACATCTCAAATCCCAAAAAAACTTGCGAAATACGAACACCCGTTCCGATACGAGTTCAACCATACCAAATTTGTCCAATTCCGATATCAAATGGACCTTCAAATCTTAAATCTTCGTTTATGGAAGATTTTATAAAAATCTGATTTTTCTTCCATAAATTCACGGATTCATGATATAAATGAGTATGAAATCATGAAATATAATCAATATAGGATAAGGAACACTTACCCCAATATTTTTTCGTGAAAATCGCCCAAACATCGCCTTACCCGAGCTCAAAAATGGGAAAGAATTAAAAATGGGTCGAAACCCCATTTCCAGAACTTAAGTTCTGAGTCTGGGATTTTAACCCTTCGCGAACGCGGTCAGTGCCTCGCGTTCGCGAAGCACATTTTTGTGCTGCCAAAACTTTGCTCTTCGCGAACGCGAAGGCAATGTCGCGAACATGAAGCCTTGCCAAATTTGGCCTTCGCGAACGCGATACACCCAATGCGAACGCGAAGCTTTAACGCTTGATGCCCAACCAGGCCTCGACTTCTACGCGAACGCGAATGCTTCCACGCGTTCGCGATGAACACTACCCTCTTCCCTTCACGAACGCATCCCCCTCTTCACGAACGTGAAGAGTAAATTTCACCTGCCTCTAGTTTCTTCTTCGCGAACGCGAGCCACCTCTCGCGAACGCGAAGAAGGATACCAGAAGCAGATTTCTGCAGTTTTTTCCAAGTCCAAAAATGGTCCGTTAACCACCCGAAATCAACCCGAGCCCTCGGGGCTCCAAACCAAACATGCACTCAAGTCCTAAAACATCATACGAACTTGCTCGCGTGATCGAATCGCCAAAATAACACCTAGAACTATGAATCGGACACCAAATCAAAGGAAGTTTTCAAGAAAACTTTAAAACTTATATTTTTACAATCGGACGTCCGAATCACGTCAAATCAACTCTGATTCTCATGAAATGCGGAAGACACGTCATAAATATTATAGTGGACCTATACCGAGCTCCGGAACCAACATACGGATCCGAGGTCAATAAATCCAACATCAGTAATTTCTTAGAAATCATTAATCTTTCAAGCTTTTAATTTTTCATCAAAATTCCATAACTCGGGCTAGGGACCTCGGAATTCGATTCCGGGCATACGCCCAAGTCCCAAATCACGATACGGACCTACAGGAATTTTTCAAAACACTGATCCGGGTTCATTTTCTCAAAATGTTGACCAAAGTCAACTTAGTTGAGTTTTAAAGCTCTATTTCCCATTTTAATCCATTTTTCACATAAAAACTTTTCTGGAAAATTGTACGGACTGCGCACGCAAATCGAGGAATAATAAATAGTGCTTTTTCGAGGTCTTAGAACACAGAATTACTTATTAAATTTAAAGATGATATTTTGGGTCATCACATTCTCCACCTCTAAAACAAACGTTCATCCTCGAACGGAGTTAGAAAGAAGTACCTGAGCTTTTGAATAAGTGTGGATATTTACTCCGCATGTCCGACTCGGACTCCCAGGTAGTTGCCTCTACCGGCTGACCTCTCCATTGCACCCGAACTGAAGGATAACTCTTTGACCTCAACTGTCGGACTTGCCGGGCTAGAATATCCACCGGCTCCTACTTGTAAGTCAAATCTTTGTCCAATTGGACTGAGCTGAAATCTAACACATGGGACGGATCACCATGATATTTCTGGAGCATAGACACATGGAACACCGGATGAACCATTGATAAACTAGGTGGTAATGCAAGCCTGTAGGCTATTTCACCCACCCTTTCAAGAATTTCAAAGGGTCCGATATACCTAGGGCTCAACTTGCCCTTCTTTCCGAACCTCATTACACCTTTCATAGGTGAAACCCGGAGCAATATTCGTTCTCCAACCATGAATGTAATATCACGAACTTTACGGTCGGCATAACTCTTTTTCCTAGACTGAGCTGTGCGAAGTCGATCCTGAATAATCTTGACCTTATCCAAGGCATCTTGTACCAAATCGGTACCCAACAACCAAGCCTCTCTCGGTTCAAACCAACCAACTGGCGATCGGCATCGCCTTCCGTATAATGCCTCATATGGAGCCATCTGAATGCTCGACTGATAGCTATTATTATAAGCAAACTCCGCAAGTGGCAAGATATGATCCCAAGAACCTCCAAAGTCTATAACACAAGCATGGAGCATATCTTCCATTATCTGAATAGTGCGCTCTGACTGTCCGTCTGTCTGTGGATGAAATGTTGTACTCAACTCCACCCGCGTCCCTAACTCACGCTGTACAGCCCTTCAGAAATGTGAGGTAAACTACGTACCTCGATCTGTAATAATAGACACGGGCACACCGTGAAGGCGGACAATTTCACGAATGTAAATTTCAGCTAACCTCTCTGAAGAATAGGTAACTGCGACTTGAATGAAATGGGCTGACTTGGTCAACCTGTCCACAATGACCCAAACTGCGTCAAATTTTCTCTGAGTCCGTGGGATCCCAACAACAAAATCCATAGTGATACGCTCCCACTCCCACTCAGGAATTTCTAACTTCTGAAGCAAACCACCAGGTCTTTGATGCTCGTACTTAACTTGCTAACAATTCAGACACCGAGCTACATGTGAAACTATATCCTTTTTCATCCTTCTCCACCAATAATGTTGCCGCAAATCTTGATATATTTTAGCGGTACCTGGATGAATAGAATACCTGGAACTGTGTGCCTCTTCAAGAATTAATTCACGAAACCCCCATCCACATTAGGCACACAAATACGGCCCTGCATTCGCAGTACTCCATCTTCCCCCACATCAACCTATTTGGCATCACTGTGCTGCACCGTGTCCTTAAGGATAAGTAAATGAGGATCATCATACTGCCTCTCTCTGATGCGCTCATATAAAGAAGACCGAGCGGTTGTGCAAGCTAGAACCTGAATAGGTTCTGAAACATCTAACCTCACGAACTGATTAGCCAAAATTTGAACATCTGTAGCTAATGGCCTCTCACCAACCGGAATATACGCAAGACTGCCCATACTCACAGCCTTTCCACTCAAAGCATCGGCCACCACATTGGCCTTTCCGGGGTAATACAAAATGGTGATATCATAGTCTTTCAACAACTCCAACCATCTTCTCTGCCTCAAATTAAGATCTTTTTTTTTGAACAGATACTGAAGGCTACGATGATCAGTAAATACCTCACACGAGACACCGTAGAGGTAATGCCTCCAAATCTTCAGCGCATGAACAATGGCTGCCAATTTTAAGTCATGAACAGGATAATTCTTCTTGTGAACTTTTAACTGCCGCGACGCATATGCAATTACCTTGCCATTTTGCATTAATACTGCACCAAGCCCAATATGAGATGCGTCACAATATACCGTATACGATCCTGAACATGTGGGTAATACCAATACTGGCGCCATAGTCAAAGCGGTCTTGAGCTTCTAAAAGCTCAACTCACACTCGCCTGACCATCTGAATGAAATACCCTTCGAGGTCAATCTGGTCTTAATAGTTGTTCATAATCAATTACAGAATCGTCAATTAACTTCATGTTAACAAAAATCTCATTTCAAATCTTCACAATACTAATAACGAGATGCGAGGCGTGAAGACCTCATAATTGTTTACTCGAATTAACGAGTCACATTTAATGTCACCTGGGCGGGCACCTACCTCGTAGGTTACAACTCAATATTACAACACGAATTTGGCAAGTATGCACAGAGAATTTCATACAAATATTTTAAAATAAGCTTAGCAGGCATGACTCCCTATTAGTACTATAGTACAAAATTAATTTCACAAGGGAGGATTTAAACACAAGGATTTTTATCACAAGGATCTCGTCCTTATATAACTTCCACCGCAGCTCGTAGCCCGGTTTAAACACATCATTTTACATTAAAATGCGAGGATCTCGTTCTCAGTTTTGAATCACAAGTAATATGCACATCGTGCCAATCAAAAATTTCCATTTTCTTCTTTTAAATAATTCCGGTTACATAAAATCACAACACATAATGAACCTCACACCGGCAGGGCATATAATTCACAATTTGTAATTAATAATCCGGAAATTACATCAAAACTTATTGATATGAGTAATAGAAAGCCACCTTTAGCCTCACAGCTCTTATTAGTGACCAATATGGAATGATAGGTGTAGTTATCTCCATAGAATCTCCCAACATGAGTAAACACATAAGTAGATTATAGAATTACGAAGCTCACTCATAAATGGAGCACAATAAGAGGACTCGTCTCGATACTCAGAACCAAATCAAGTTAAGGAAATTGTTCCTTTATATTAAATCGAGGTCGTGCCTGTAACGACACCATCTGATGTATCGACCTCCGCCATACCATAAAATAATTGTATCAACGGCTGGGCCTCTATCTCTAGAACGCCTTCTACCTGCCTGTCCTCCACCCCTAACTGGTCGTGTGGGTGGTGTAGTAACTGCAATAGGGCACGTGTCCTGAGTGCTTTGATGAAATATGTCTCTCCCAAGTCTGGGACAATTTTTTCATGATGTGCCTAGTATCACCGCATTCATAACAACCCATTTGCGAGTTTGGCTGCTCATACTGAGTCTGTGCCAGATAACTAGAATAACCATTGTAGGACACTTATGTCAGTGGAGCATTAAAAGAACTTACTGGAGCACCTCGATTAATCCGATGTGCGAACTAGGCTAGCCGACTGCCCGAGCCCCCGCCATAATGATTTATACTCGCAGAGTAGAATCCACTGAATCCCCCAGAACCTCGAGACGTCTTGGTCTCCTTAGTTTCCTTTTTCCTCACCCCAAACACATTCTAATATCTTGGCAATTTCTACCACTAGTGGAAATGAAATATCAGCCTGTAGCTCCCGATTCATACAAAATTTTACGATCATAATTGAGTCCTTTAATGATTATGTGGACTCGCTCTTTGGCTGTAGGAAGCAAAGTAGGAATATGACGGGCTAACTTATTGAACCTGATGGCATATTATGACACCGTCATGGTGACCTGACGCTATCGTTCAAACCCTATGTGCCATGCATTATAGAGAGTCTGGGAAACAAACTCTTTCAAAAGTATTCCTGAGAACCGAGCCAAGTGGGCGGTGTTGTATTGGCTTGTCTGCCCTCTTCATAGGCTTGCCACAGACACCTGTGGAGAATTATCTCTCCCAAGGCCAATTTCTTCTTTTGTTATGCTGACTCAACACTGTTGAGCTGACCCATTTCTTAACATACTCTTCGATTCTTCTTTGGGCTAAACTTTACCCTTATTTATATACAATGATCACAAAAGTAGAGCTCCATACAGACAATTCTTGGTCCAGAATCTCGTCAACCACTGTACTTTCTCCGAAGCACCCCAAAATCCACAATCATGACGTCCACGTTGAGTAGGCCTTCTGTAAATTTAATGTTGTTTCTCTAACTCCTTTGATACTGAAGTATAAGATTATTTCGGAGGCGAACATACCGCAAGTCCCAACCTTATTGTCTACAAGATCTTGGGCCTTAAACACATGTAAATTTTGGGAGAACCTTTCAGTGCCACATATATACATTTTAGACCAAAACTGATATAACACATGACTCGCAATCCATTCATTGATAGTAGACTCCCCCACTCGGCGCGAAGTCATAGTTCACCTCGTCCGATGGTCTACAATATTAACCTTCACAATTCACATAAATCAACCAGATGCCAAGGTACATTGCATCCCCCACATTATTCACTGGGTGATCTCCTTATACGTCCGCATCTTCAGTCGGAATCACATGTTGAGGCAATATTTGAGCATCTCTGCTCCCTCGTAGTTCATCTGCGGCATCACAAACCGTCGACGCACAATTGATACCGAGAGCGCAATGTCATACACAAGTAGATACAAAGGAATGTGAGATATAGGTTTCAAGCAAGATCAATGTCGCACGATAAGGAATGAAAGAGGTGATATTGTTCCTAAACTTCATAACCTCTGAGAGATAAGTACAGACGTCTCCGTACCGATCCTTCAGACTCTACTAAGCTTGCTCGTGACTCGTGAGACCTATGTAACCTAGTGCTCTGATACCAACTATCACGACCCGAAATTCCCACCTTCGGACCATGATGGCACCTAATATTTTACTTGCTAGGCAAGCCAACGTTAGAATAACATTATCTATTTTTAAAATAATTTTAAATTTATTAACAACAAGGAAGAAAATACGGAAGAAATTTTGAAATAATCCATAATAACAACGGTGTCTAAATACCATCCCAGAATTGGTGTCACAAGTACACGAGCTTCTAGAATAAACACAAATAAAGGTCTGAATAAAATAAAGTTGTCTGAAAATAAACACACAGCTAAAGTACAATAGACGGGGACTTCAGAACTGCGGACGCATGCATTTATACCTCAAGTCTACTCTGGTAGCTGAAATCCGAGAAGTCTATGGTACGCCGCTGGGACCAACTCCAAAATCTGCACAAGAAGTGCAGAGTGTAGTATCAGTATAACCGACCCCATGTACTGGTAAGTGCTGAGCCTAACCTCGACGAAGTAGTGACGAGGCTAAGGCGGTTCACTTACATTACCTGTACGCAATATTGATAATAACAACAAATAATATAAATAAATCAGGTAACTCATTTATAATAATTGAAACCAACCCAGCAGCCATAATCCATCATTATTTCAACCAATTCTGTTGCAGCGTGCAACCCGCTCTCCACAATATATTCACATTCAATTCTGTTGCAGCGTGCAACCCGATCCTCCAATATTAACTTTTAATAAGTCTGTTGTGGCGTGCAACCCGATCCTCCAATATTAACTTTTAATAAGTCTGTTGCGGCGTGCAACCCGATCCTCCAATATTTCCATTTCAATCAATTCTTATAGAAGAAATTCCCCAATAAACGCAACAATTAATATAAAATCATAAGACAACAAGCATACAACAATTATAATTTAATTATGAAACAAACAATGACAATTAGCAATGTATTATAGAAATCAGGGAGGAAATAGGCAGTTTAATATTTAATATGCTAAATATCAAATAACAATTAAAACACATAATTCAAATAACATGTAACAATTAATGCAGAAATTCAAGAATTAATATTTTGACAAAGAATAAGAGAGAAACAATTATTAGAATAATTAATTTATGATTAAAAATAATTTATGATTTTTCAAGTAAGCAGGCAAACAATTAATTTGACGACGTATAGACACTCGTCACCTCGCCTATATGTCGTTCACATGCAATTTACATAACAAATAATTTAAGGGTTCTATTCCCTCAAGTCAAGGTTAACTCCGACACTTACCTCGCTTTGCGAATTCCAATCAATTATTCAACCACACTTTTCCTTTTAAATTTGCCTCCGAAAGCTTCAAAACTATTCACAAACAATTCGATATATTCAATACGAATCATAGGAATTAATTCCATATGAATTTACAAATTTTCCGGATAAAAATCCAAAATTTATTAAAATATTAGACAGTGGGACCCACGTCTCAAATCCCGAAAAAAATTATGAAATCCGAACACCCGTTTTGATACGAGTTCAACCATACCAAATTTGTCCAATTCCGATATCAAATGGACCTTCAAATCTTAAATCTTCGTTTTTGGAAGATTTTATAAAAATCTGATTTTTGTTCCATAAATTCATGGATTCATGATATAAATGAGTATGAAATCATGAAATATAATTAATATAGGATAAGGAACACATACCCTAATGTTTTTCTGTGAAAATTGCCCAAAAATCGCCTTACCCGAGCTCAAAAATGGGAAAGAACTGAAAATGGGTCGAAATCCCATTTCTAGAACTTAAGTTCTGTTTCTGGAATTTTTACCCTTCGCGAACGCGGTCAGTGCCTCACGTTTGCGAAGCAAATTTTTGTGCTTCCAAAACTTTTCTCTTCATGAACGCGAAGGCAATGTCGCGAACGCGAAGCCTTGCCAAATTTGGCCTTCGCGAACGCGATACACCCTACGTGAACGCGAAGCTTTTACGCTTGGTGGCCGGTCTTCTACGCGTTCGCGATGAACACTGCCCTCTTCCCTTCGCGAACACGTCCTTCTCTTCGGGAACGTGAAGAGTAAATTTTACCTGCCTCCAGTTTCTTCTTCGCGAACGCGAGCCACCTCTCGCGAATGCGAAGAAGGATACCAGAAGCAGATTTCTGTAGTTTTTTTCAAGTCCAAAAATGGTCTGTTAACCACCCTAAATCAACCCGAGCCCTTGGAGCTCCAAACCAAACATGCACCCAAGTCCTAAAATATCATATGAACTTGATCGTGTGATCGAATCGCCAAAATAACACCTAGAACTACGAATCGGACACCAAATCAAAGGAAGTTTTCAAGAAAACTTTAAAACTTATATTTTTACATCCGGACGTCCGAATCACGTCAAATCAACTTCGATTCTCACCAAATTCGGTAGACACGTCATAAATATTATAGTGGACCTATGCCGGGCTCCAGAACCAAAATACAAACCCGAGGTCAATAAATCCAACATCAGTAATTTCTTAGAAATCATTAAGCTTTCAAGCTTTTAATTTTTCATCAAAATTCCATAATTCGGGCTAGGGACCTTGGAATTCTATTCCGGACATACGCCCAAGTCCCAAATCATGATATGGACCAACCGGAATTTTCAAAATACTGATCCGGGTCCGTTTGCTTAAAATTTGACCAAAGTCAACTTAGTTGAGTTTTAAAGATCTATTTCCCATTTTAATCCATTTTTCACATAAAAACTTTTCTGGAAAATTGTACGAACTGCGCACGCAAGTCGAGAAATGGTAAATGGTTCTTTTTCGAGGTCTTAGAATACAGAACTACTTATTAAATTTAAAGATGACATTTTGGGTCATCACACCTATCGTCCACGACTGGAGGCAGGTCCATTCGTTCCATTTGAAATCAGGACACGAATTCCCTGAGCATCTCATTATCTCTCTGTTTCACTTTGAAAAGGTCTGACTTCCTGGTCTCGACCTTGATGGCCCCGGTGTGTGCTTTCACGATTGAGTCTGCAAGCATAGCAAACGAGTCAATAGAATTAGGGGGTAAGTTGTGATAATATATCATAGCTCCCTTCGACAAAGTTTCCCCCGAATATTTTCAGCAGGACGGACTCGATCTCATCATCCTCTAAGTCATTCCCTTTGATGGTGCACATGTAGGAGGTTACATACTCATTTGGGTCGGTTGTTCCATTATACTTAGGAATCTCGGGCATGTGAAACTTCTTCGAGATTGGTTTCGGAGTTGCGCTTGGAGGAAAAGGTTTTTGAATAAACTTCCTTTAATATCGGTGGTGCTCATGGGATTTGATCGACCCTGGAATTGTAGGTTTTTACCTTTTTGTCATTGGCTTCGATTTCCCTCGAGTATTTTTATGATCTCGGGGTTAGTTCCAGGTTCGACATCACTCGAACTCTCCATGACTGGTTTGTTTTTGCGAGCAATTTCCCGGGGCAGCTCGGGCTCTACCCTGCTGGGGGCGCGACTATGGTTTTGCAGCTGGGCTATCGATGCCTGTTGAGCCTAAAGCATTTCGAAAATCACTTGCAAGTTGATCCCATCTCCTTCACCGTCGTGTGTATTTTGGGCAATCGATCGGACTCTCCCACTGACGATGTTCTCGGGATCGGTAGGCAAATTCGCATTGATGGCCACATGTAAGTTAGCGTCAATTGGATCCGCAGCTGGAACTCTATTGGGATTGATAGGGGGCACCTCGTTACTGGGTACCATATCATTATTCTCGCCATGATGACCGGACTCAGCATCCACGTTCAGATGGGCAGGTTGGGAGTTTGACATTTTAAACTTTGACGTAAAATTAAAGACACTTCAATTTATAAAATAGGGTGTGTTATGAAAATTTATATCAAATTGCCACTATTATCCTTTGCCTCACGGTGAGCGCCAAACTGTTTACCCTAAAAACTAATAACAATTAAATTTATAAGTAGTTTTAAGGATACATGGATTATTTCGATACGAAAGATAAATTGCGTTAGATAAAACAAATAAAGATATAGAAAATTCAAACCATGTGAGGAGGATAATTTCAGTCTTGATGAAATATCCACCCTCGATTCGGACTCACAATGACCAACATTGATGAACGAGAATAAGAACTATGAATAATAATGAAAATAATAGTATATTGTTTTGGGATGCGTGTTACAATGTGTTCAATAAATAACCAGACCCCCCTTTATATAGTAGGAAAATTTCACTTGGGTACAATTCCATAAAAGGTAATAATCTACTATTTAACTAATTACTGAATTTCCGTTAGTATGTGTCGAGATCCATGCCGTGATACCTGGTTGGTCACAGATATTACGGCCTTCCGTTAATCGTGTTCGATTGCCCAATAACGCTCTCTGAAGTCCTTTGGGATTTGGACCGATCCCGGAATCAAGGCCTCGATATACTCTAGGGCGAGTGTCGTGTCCCCGGTGCCTGACTCGATGAGTACCTTACCTCGATTCTGGTTCCCCGTCATCGCGTTCCTTACTCGACCTATTTTATTGGGAGCCTGGCCGGCTTATGGGTCCGGTTTCACCCGTATACAACTACACTATCGAAAAGCTTTTTAGAAATCAAAAGGAAACACTGATGAAGAATAATAAATCTTGTTTTTTTCTTCTTAAATTGAAAATGAAATAGGAAAAAGGGAGAGAAAAGAATATACTAAAAAAAACCTTTTCATATAGAAAAGCGTAACATAAACTATGTGGCGTCCGTTCCTATCTAAAGATTGTTCATAATCGTAGATAACACTTGTCATTGTAAATTAGAATTATTATTAAGTATATTAATACAACAACAACAACAATCCAGTAAAATCTCACTAATGGGGTCTGGGGAAAGTAGTGTGTACGCAGACCTTACCCCTATCCCGAAGGAGTAGAGAGGTTGTTTTCGAAAGACCCTCGGCTAAAAAAAAAAATAAAAAGACAAAAGAGCAAAAAGGGAGACAATATTAGTATCACAACAACAATCATAGGATAAATAGGAACATCATGAAATCCAGAAGAAAGATGCAAAGAAAGGGAGACAATATTAGTAAATATTAGTATCACCACAACAGTCACAAGAAAAATAGGAACACCATGAAATCTAAAAGAAAGATGTAAAGTAAAAGCGATAGCTAGTAAATAGGACCTGCATTGAAAAGCGAACTAGTAAGCCATAACATTCACACTAGTTATCTTAGACAAAAACCCTACATGGCTAGTCCCACCATGTTACGAAGTAAGGCACAACTCAACTACCTCCTAACCTACAACCGTAATACTCGACCTCCACATCTTCCTATCAAGTGTCATGTCCTCAGAAATCTGGAGCCTCGCCATATCCTGCCTGATCACCTCTCCCCAATACTTCTTAGGCCGCCCTCTACCTCTTCTCGTGCCCTCCGTAACCAGCTACTCACACCTCCGTACCGGAGCATCTGGGCTTCTCCTCTGAATATGTCCGAACCATCTAAGCCTCGCTTTCCGCATCTTGTCATCGATGGGAGCCACATGCACCTTCTCCCGAATATCATCATTCCTAATCTTATCTATCCTAGTGTGCCCGCACATCCACCGCAACATCCTCATTTCTACTACTTTCATCTTCTGGATATGTGAGTTCTTAACGGGCCAACACTCATCCCCATACATCATGGCCGGTCTAACCACCGCTTTATAAAACTTACCTTTGAGTATTGGTGGCACTCTCTTGTCACACAGGACTCCAGATGCTAACCTCCACTTTATCCATCCTACCCCAATACGGTGTGTGACATCCTCGTCGATCTCCCCTCCCCCTTAGATAACCGAACCAAGGTACTTGAAGCTGCCTCTACTCGGGATGACTTGCGAATCAAGCCTCACATCCACGCCCACTTCCCCTGGCTCAGCGCTGAACTTACACTCCAGGTATTCCGTCTTCGTATTAAGTATATTAATAGATTCTTGGAATTCAAAAAAAGGTAAATGAAACATGAGAAAGAAATAAGTAAAACAATTAAGTCCTGCTGGTTCAAGAGATGTGCCACGTTAAAACTAGGGGGGAAATGACCAAAAAAGCTAATCCTAAAATGAAAATAGCAATTCACGGAGATCGGAACTAAAAGCAAACGAATTATCCATCATTTTTAAATCAAAAACTAAGACCAAAAAATGTGTTCATAATATCTCCATATACAATATGTAAAAAAATTGAATGTCCGGCAATTAATATATATAATGAAAAATATTCTGTACTGAGAAATTTTTAAACTTAGTTATAATGAGTTCTGAACTAATTACCATCATATTGTTGTTTCGGAGATAATTTTATTTATTGCAACATTATTTATTTATAACTATATCTTGAGATTTTTGAATTGTTTTAACAAGAAATGGTAAATAAAAAAAAAATGAGAAAAACCAAATACAAAGTGAAAAATTAAGTTTGTTGGTGCAAAAGATGTGCCGCCTTAACATTTTCATCCAAAAAAAAGAAAACAAAAATAGGGAGAGAAGGGAAAAAAGTGAAAAATAAAAATAATAATTAACGGGAGATCCGAACGAAAAGATAAAAATTATATATCCCCAATTGACCACCACTATTTCAACAGCATAGAACCTGCGAAAAGCAAAAAGTTCTAAGTAATGGGACACTGCTTTGGCAAAGTTTTTCAACCACTAAAATGAGATTGACGAAAGTCTGAAAAGCAGAAAAGATGACCAATAAAAATTTTAAGTAAAATATGTAAAACTCTTTCAATTGCCCTCTCAACATTCAAAATGCAGAAATTCCTCAACAATGTGATGCGGCATTAGATGCCATATATAACTGCCAAATGTGGCTATTGTTTATTTATTTTTTATTTTTTTGGAAAATAAACGGTTGTTTATAGTTAGTAACAACTTTTGCACTTTTATTTCATTGGATGTTCTTGAATGGACATGTCTGTTGGACTTCTTACAAAATTGAAATGAAAAGAATGAGTGGAAAATAATGTAAAAATTAGAGAAAAAAGATAAATAACTTTTCTAGCCTATAAGAGGTGCCAAGTCACATTCTCCGGTCCCTTAATTATATATATATATATATATATATATTATCGCATCACATCCAAAAATATTGACCTTATTTGCTGAAAGAACTTTAAGCATTTGAAGAGACAAATGTATTTTCCAGACGTACATTCCACTTGGTATGCTCTATAGTTCTGATGAATTAATTTCTCTATCAAACTAACTTGTCAGCCATTATATTAATTCATTGTACCACCACAAATAGAGTAGTATATAATAAAATTGGCATCTTAAAATGTTTGGATGTAATATTCATTTATTTATGGTATAGTAATTCAGTATGAATACATATGACAACGACAATACATGTTTCTTGAAGTTTTAGAAATGAAAGCAATAAAAGGGGTTTTAATGGAAAGAGGGAAACAGAGAAATGAAATGAGTAGGAAAAAGGATTTTTAATTTTTTCCTGTAAACTCGACAAAAATTAACCACCTTGTATTTCACACATTATTAAAAGGGAAGTCACAGCCACATTCCTTTGTCATATTTTCTAAGTTTTTTCTATATAGGTCTTCTTATTCATATTGGAGATAGAGAATCATGGTCCAGGCCACAAATTCCTTGTTAGATTCGTGGTTGAAAAAGTTGGAACGCTACAAAATATTTCTTCATTTGTGGGTCATAATCAACTTTTTTTTGTCTTAGTGGAAATATGTCGTGTTGATTAGTAACAACTTATTGATCACTTTGATTATCAAAGCAACAAGTTGTGCCAAAAAATGTAATATTATCTTCCACTCCTAATAAATGGCAACTAAAAAAAAGGAAATATAACAATAATGATAACGAGAATTCTCCCTTATTATTTTTAAGATTATATGACAATCTTTTCTTGTTTTCGTTTTCTTTTTACATAACGATGGTATTCGGGCTAACTTGTACATATCTCAATTATGCTCTCCACCAGAACAAATATAATATTGTGTATTTTTGTCTACCAAAACTTTATCAAATAGAATAAAAGCACCATATATATCATATTAATAATCAACACTGATATTTTATAATTAAATGGAGGTTACACAAATATATAGTAAATTCTTAGGAGAATCTCTCTAACAATAGATAAGTAATTTAATTTCTTATGGCATTTGATATATAATGGTGGAATCAAGGATTCATTGATTGTACAACTAAGTTGCTAATTAACAAAGGTTAAACAAACTGAGCATTTAACTTATCAAAGTACTCCATGGAACTAATCTACAAAATGGAAAACCGTGAGCAATGAGAATTGCAAGCACAGCTTGAAGAGGGGCCTTTCCCTGTTTAATTTAATTTTTAGCTAACTTAAATGACTTGTCTTCTTCATCTAACCTGTCTCGCATTAAAATCCCGAGCAATTCACTATCATATCGAAATTAATTTAATTCTCTATAGCGGAAATGCATTTTTTCCGAAGCAATTTAATTAAAATTTGAGTAGTTCTTCCACGAAATCAAGCGGAGTTATTTTTGTTCCATAATTCATTGCCGTTAGCCCATTACATATCTCAATATGTTATGAGCGGGGCAGATTTACAGGGGAGATTATGGGGCACGTGAACACATGGTCTCTCTGTAAAATTAAATATTTTATGTATATATTTTCTAAAATTAATATAAAATTAACTGTACCATTGCTCTAAGAAGCTTGAATGGTGCACGGTTAAGTTATTTACTCAAAGAAATAAAGATCAATTCTCACTTAACACATTTTTCCTCATTCTTTTAGTAGTGTACCCATGTACTAGAAATCCTTGATCCGCCTCTGATTTAATTTCTGATAAATATCTGTGTGATGATACAACTCTATATTTCTAGATTCGCCTCTGGTTACGACTGTTGACTTTAATTTTCTGATAAATATTTGCGTGATGATACAACTCCACGTTAAAAAATGAATGAAAAATATTTTGTCTCAGGTCCTTTACTATTTTAATGTTTAGTACTTAACTACATATCATTACTTCCAAAAGGCAAAATGGACAACTTATAGAACTAAAGTTGACTTTGTAAGCGAAAAAGTATAATTCAAGATTTTCTAATTTATAAATTTGTAAGGGAGACCTCCGTTACAAAGGAAAATTTTAGCAAATAAATTAAAATGGTTTTTGGTAGATTAACATCTCTATAATTTTTCAACTTTTTCGGTTCTAAATAACGTTGCCGACTTAGAGCATTTCAAGGGGCCTTGTAGTTTATTCTCAAGTTGTAAAACTTCATAATTATGTGACTGAAAAAAGACGATTTTGTGAGTTGACAGATCCATTAAGATTGAAAAAATCTGAATATTATGGTCGTGTATATATCATTCTTGATATTCAGTGCTTTGGTCTTAGCTATTTTCTAAGTCTGAAGTTGGAAATTTTGCCTTTTGGGTGTAATGAGTATAGGATTTGAACGACGACTTCATTTATTCAGTAAAGTAGCCCACATTTAACCAACATATCTACCAAATTTGAACCCCAAGTCAGCCACAAAATTCATAGGAAATCTTCTAAAGCTATGCCAATTGGCAGTTGCAGGGTATTCTTTTAACAAAATTTCAACTTTGGTGTTTTGGTATGATTTTTTGAATAAGTAATTATGACAAACAAATTCCAAATTGGAATAAGCATAGACAGATTTAGAACTTTAAATTAGAGTATTTCGTTTAGCACGTGAATTCTTTGGCCCGCTGCCTTTTTTTAAATTAGGACTACAATAACGAACAACTACTACTCACAAAATTTATATATTTTGTAGAATTGTTCAATTTTAAGTGCCTATGGCATTGTATACACTCACTTTCGGTGAGCATATCGTATACACCTTTTTATGACAGTCTTATTTGCTTGTTCTTTACTTGTTATTGTGATTGATTATTACAGATTTATAACTGCGTTTAACATTTAGGTCTTATTTATTATAGACAAAAATAACCCCCCAAAATCAAAAGTCCCAATTTTTATGTTATAAAAGATAAAAATATATTTAAATTTAAATATGGCACAATACAAAAAGTTTCTAAATTATGTTTTAATTTCTCATTTTCCAAGTTAACAAGTGTTTTTGACATTCCAGATTTCTAATTGGAACTTACAAACTTTATTAAAATTATGTGTCCAATAAACATTATTAAGATTGTTTTTTTTTTTTTTTGGTTATTATAGAATAATGAAAACATAAATGTTTGTGTAAGGTTGTTTTAGAAAGGTGGCGTCTCTCTCTCTCTCTCTACATTCAATTGTACATAGGATGGGAAAGAATGGAGATAGGATTCGCTCATACTCGCTAGCTGTGTATCTGGGAGTGGCCCTCTAGAGTTGTTGAATTTTTATAGCATATTTGATCAAGATTCTAAAATCAGTTATTTTAAAAAATATTTTTTTAAAGTATTTTTTTTTTAAAGCACTTAGAGTGTTGATCAGCAAGTAGTGATTGACTAATCTTTTAAAAAGTACTTTTAATTGTATTTTTCTCAAAAGTAATTTTGGGAAAAAACTATTTTTTTCTACTCCTCAAAATTACTTCTGCTTCTACTCAGAAATACTTTTTTTTCTTCCAAAACCTTAGTCAAATATCTTAGCTTTGGAAAAAAGTATATTTGCCACAAAAAAAAAAAGCTTGGCCAAACAGACTATTAGTTAGCGTTTGGATATAGATGTCATGATCTGAAAGGTCATCTTTAAATTTAATATTTATTTTTATGTTTTGAGACCTCGAATAGCACATTTCAGCATTCCTCGACTTACGTGCACAGTCCGTAAATTTTTTCCGGAAAGTTTTTATGTGAAAAATTGATAAAAATGTGAAATAGATCTTCAAAACTCATTTGAGTTGATTTCGGTCAATATTTTAAGCAAACGGATCCGGATCAATATTTTAATATTTTTGGTTGGCCCGTATCGTAATTTAGGACTTGAACGTATGCCCGAAATTTATTTGGAAGTTCCTAACTTGAGTTATCACCATTTATTGAAAATTGAAAGTTTGAAAGCTTAAAGATTCCAAAGTTTGACCGTGAATTTGACTTTATCGATATCGGACTCGGAATGAGATTCCGAGAGTTGGAACAACTCCGATATGTCATTTATGACTCGTGCGCCAAATTTGAAATCATTCCGGATTCATTTAGTACGTTTTGGCACGAGTTTTGTAAAGTGAAAAGTTTGAAACTCATAAGTCCGAATCGAAGTGTGAATTGTAATTTCGACGTTATTTGACGTGATTTGAAACCCCGACTAAGTCCGCATTCTGTTGCAGGACTGGTTGGTATAATTGGACGAGGTCCCGAGTGGCTCGGGTGAGCTTCAGACGTGTTTCAGACCATTTTGGTAAATATTTACAAGTCTGGTTTTGGTGTTTCGCACCTGCGCAATTTTGGCCCCAGGTGCGTGATTGCTTCTGCGGAGGCAGTGTCGCTTCTGCGGTGCCATGATCGCAGATGCGATCGTCCTCGCTTCTGCGGCTTCCTTCGTGCTTCTGCGCAGTCACTTATGCGACGTGAAGGTCTGCAGATGCGGTCCTCTGTTGGCTGCCTTGTTCCGCATATGCGATCCTTGTCTCGCAAATGTGACTCCACAGATGCAGAAATCTATTCGCAGATGCGAAAATGCTGGACAAAATACATAAAATCGGGTGTTAGCCATTTTTGCTCATTTTTGAGTTTATAGTCTCAGATTTGAGCGATTCCAAAGGGATTTTTCACGACTTCGACTTGGGTAAGTGTTCTATACCCGAAAGTAATTATATTTTATAAATCTATGTTTATATTCATCGTTTATTCCAAATTTAGATGGAAGAAATTGAAATATTTGTAAAACTTTTCAAAAACGAAAATTTAGGATTTGAAAGACAACCCGATGTCGGAATTCGATAATTTTAGTATGGTTGAACTCATATCGGAACGGATGTCCGGATTCCGTTATTTTTTCGCCGGGTTTCGAAAATGGGCCCATCGTTGACTTTTAGTTGCCTTTTTCAAAAATGACTTAAATTAATTTGCTTTTGAAATGTGAATAATTTCTAACGCTCCTATTGAATTGTTGGCCAATAATTTGATAGGTTTGATTGGTGTGGAGACTAATTCGAAAGGAAAAGTTGTGGTAGAGTGATCACTTGAAATGCGAAGCAAGGTAAGTGTCGTGGTTAAACTTGACTTGAGGGAATATGACCCTTGAATTATTTGTTTCGTGCATTTCATATGTAACGACGTATAAGCGAGGTGACGAGTGCCTATACGTTGTCAAATTAATTGTTTCCATATTTATCAAAAATCATAAATTATTTTAAATTATGAATTAATTATTATATTTATTATTTCTCTCATATTCCTTGTCCAATATTATGTCTTGAATTCATGCTATAATTACTACATGCTTATTTGAATTATGTGTCTTAATTGCTATTTGACATTTAGCACATTAAATATTAAATTGCCTATTTTCTCCCTGATTTCCACAATTAATTACTACTTGTCATTACTGGTTTTCCAAATAAATCATAATTATTGTATGCTTTGTTGCCTAATAATTTTCTATTAAATATGG
This sequence comes from Nicotiana tomentosiformis, assembly GCF_000390325.3. Taxonomy (NCBI): domain Eukaryota; kingdom Viridiplantae; phylum Streptophyta; class Magnoliopsida; order Solanales; family Solanaceae; genus Nicotiana; species Nicotiana tomentosiformis. The sequence goes on along the minus strand of NC_090823.1, from coordinate 116,897,661 downwards.
TATTTATTGGAGTATTTTTACATTTAAGAGTTGTTAAATTATGTCGTTGGAGTGCGTTGCATGCCGCAACGGATTTATTTTAAGTTTATATTGTTGGAGAGGGTTGCACGCCGCAACAGAATTATTGAAAGTTTATATTGTTAGAGTGGGCTGCACGCCGCAACGGACTTTTATTGAAATATTATATTGTTGAATCGTGTTGCACGTCTCAACGGATTTTATTCTAAATTTATATTGTTGGAGCGGGTTGCACGCCGCAACGAAAATTAATTGAAGGATTATGACTGCTCAATTGACTTCAATTATTGATATAATTTGCCGGTCTTACTTCTTTTCCTATTATTATTATTATTATTATTATTATTATTATTATTATTATTATTATTATTATTATTATTATTATTATTATTATTATTATTATTATTATTATTATTATTATTATTATTATTCCGTACAGGTTAATGTAAGCGACCTGCCTTAGCCTCGTCACTACTTCGTCGAGGTTAGGCTCTACACTTACAGAGTACATGGGGTCGGTTGTACTCATACTACACTCTTCACTTCTTGTGTAGATACCAGAGTTAGTCCCAGCGGCGTACTGTAGATTCGCTCAAATTTAGCTATCAGAGGAGACTTGAGGTATAGCTACACGACGTTCGCAACTCTGAAGTCCCCTTCTACTTTATCTTAGTTATGTGCTTTCTCTCAGACAACTTTATTTTTATTCAGACCCTTGTTTGTATTATTCTAGAAGCTTGTGCACTTGTGACTCCAGTTCTAGGATAGTATTTAGACATCGTTATCATTTTGGTTTGTTTACTATAATTCAGTCATTATTCCAATTATTTGGTTTCTTTACTATTTAATTAAAATGAATTGCTAAAAATGGTTAAACTTTATTCTAACGTTGGCTTGCCTAGCAAGTGAAATATTAGGCGCCATCACGGTCCTGAAGGTGGAAATTTTGGGCCGTGATAAGTTGGTATCAGAGCACTAGGTTACTTAGGTCTCACGAGCCACGAGCAAGCTTAGTAGAGTGTGAAGGATCGGTATAGAGATGTCTGTACTTCTCTTCCAGAGACTATGATGTTTAGGAACAATATCACTTCTTTCTTCTCTATCGTGCGATTTTATTATATCATTGACGATTGAACTCTCCTATTCTTTTTCTCTCGCGGATGGAAAGAATACGTAATGCATCTACCGACGGACAGGGACCAGAGCCCCTAGTGGAAGCTATGACCAGGTGTAGAGGTGGAGGCCGAGGTTGCGCCAGAGACCGAGGTAGAGGCAGAGGTAAAGCCCAGCCTCGAGCAGCAGCACCCGTTGTGGAGCCTCAGGTGGATTTGGAAGCGAAGGTTCCAGCTCAGACTGTACCTGTTGGACCAATTCAGGTCGCGGAAGGATTCATAACTACTCCAATGCTTCAAGATGCTCTAGTCCGTTTGGTGAGCCTTATGGAGGGCGTGGCCCAGAATGGTACATTTCCAGTGGCACCAGCCATCTCACAGGCTGGGAGAGGAGCACAAACTCCCACTATCCTTCTCCGGAGCAGATGACTCTTCAATATCAGGCTTCACCAGTCCTGCTAATTGGTATAGTTCAGCCAGTTGTTGCGGCAATGGATGGTGATAGGCCCGCCATGTTTTCTGAGGCCTTATTGAGATTGGACAAGTTTACTAAGATCTTTTCAGTTCACTTTAGTGGTACACATTCTGAGGACCCACAGGATTATCTTGACTGCTGCCTTGAGATGCTGCGGAACATGGGAATAGTTGAAAGCAACGAAGTCGATTTTGCTGTGGAGAGATTATGTACTTGCTAGATCACCGAATTTGCATGCACTTACCCGGGAGCAGTTCTCACAACAATTTCTAGAGAAGTTTGTTTCTATTACACTAATAGAGGAATACCGCAGGCAGTTTGAGCGTCTCCGGTAGGGTAGTATGACTGATACCCAGTATGAGACCCGATTTGTGGACTTAGCACGTCATGTCATCGTCTTGCTTCCTAGTGAAAATGAGAAAGTGAGGAGATTCATTGATGGACTAAGTTATACTATAAGGCTTCAGATGGCCAAGGAGACAAGGAGTGATATTTCCTTCCAGATAGCTGTGAATATTGCTAGGCGGATCAAGTTAGTTCGTGCTCAGGAGAGAGGGCTAGTGTCAGATAAGAGGCTCCGTCATTCCGGTAATTTCAGAGGTGCCTTATCTAGAGGCAGGGGTACTTATGGCAGGGGTCATTCTCCCAGGCCATTTTATTCAGCACTTCAGGATTCTCACGGTGCTTCAGGGAGTCACGGTCCTATTATACCTTACTCTAGGCAGCCAACATTTAGTGCACATTCAGCTTATATCAGTGCACCACCACTCTAGAGTCACTATAGCGGTTATTCGGCCCGTTTGGGTCAGCTTCAGCAGCCATAACAACAAGATGGGTATTATGAGTGTGGGAACATTGGTCACATCAGGAGGTATTTCCCTAGGTTGTCAAGCAATAGATCTCAACAGTATTATCGTTCCATTATACTTGCATCGGTTGCTCCACCGCCCACCCCGCCAACTAGGGGCAGGGGTCAGACAGTTAGAGGTGGAGGTCAGGTTTATAGAGGTAGAGGCTAGCCAGTTAGGGGCCGTCCTAGAGATACAGCTCCGAGTGGTAGGACCCAGCCTCGATTTTATGCCTTTCCAGCTAGGCTTGAGGCCGAGTCATCAGAAAACGTGATCACAGATATTGTTCCAGTTTTCCATAGAGATGCTGCAGTTTTATTTGTTCCAGGACCTACTTATTCCTATGTGTCCTCCTAGTTTGCTTCATATTTGGTTGTGCCTCATGATTATTTGAGTGCTTCTGTGCACATGTCCACGCCTGTGGGGGATTCTATTGTTATAGATCGTGTCTATTGTTCGTGTGTGGTTACTATTGGGAGTCTTGAGACTAGCATAGATATTCTACTTCTTGAAATGGTAGATTTTGATGTCATCTTGGGTATGGATTAGCTGTCACCTTATCATGCTATATTGGATTGTCATGCCAAAACGGTGACCTTAGCCATGCCTGGGTTACCTCGAATAGAGTGGAAAGGGACTTTTGGCCATTCCACCAGCAAGGTTATCTCTTACCTGAAAGCTCGGCGTATGGCCGAGAAGGAGTGTCTAGCTTATTTGGCTTATATTCGCGATCCCAGTGCGGATATTATTTCTATGGATCCAGTCCCAATTGTCCGTGATTTTCCAGATGTATTTCCTGAGAATTTGCCGGGGATGCCATCTAACAGAGATATTGACTTCTGTATTGATTTGTCCCGGGCACCTAACCCATTTCTATTCCACCATGTTGTATGGTCCCGCCAGAGCTAGAAGAATTGAAGGAGCAGTTACAATACTTGCTTGACCAGGGATTCATTAGACCTAGCATCTCGCCCTAGGGTACACCAGTGTTATTTGTAAAGAAGAAAGATAGTTCAATGAAGATGTGTATAGATTATCGGCAATTGAACAAGGCTACTATCAAGAACAAGTATCTGTTGCCAAGAATTGATGATTTATTCGATCAGCTTCAGGGTGCCGAGGTATTGTCAAAGATAGATTTGAGGTCTGGTTACCATCAGTTGAAGAATAGGGCATCTGATGTTCCTAAGACAGCTTTTCAGACTCGGTATGGGCATTACAAATTCCTAGTGATGTCATTTGGGCTGACAAATGCCCCAACAACATTTATGGATTTGATGAATCGGGTGTTCAAACCCTATTTGGATTCTTTTGTGGTCATATTCATTGATAATATCTTGATTTATTCTAGAAGTCGAGAGGCGCATGAGCATAATCTTCGAATTGTACTTCAGACTTGGAAGAATAATCAGTTATATGCCAAATTTTCGAAATGTGAATTTTGGTTAGACTCAGTTTCCTTTTTAGGGCATGTTGTATCGGAAGAAGGCATAAAAGTGGATCCTAAGAAGATTATGGCAGTTTAGAATTGGCCTAGCCTTACTTCAGCTATAGAGATCCGGTGTTTCCTGGGTTTGGCAGGTTATTATCGTCGGTTTGTGGATGGGTTTTCATCTATAGCATCCCCACTAACCAAATTGACCCAGAGGAGCGCCCCATTCAGATGGTCAGACGAGCAGAGACGGACCTACATGGAGATGAGAGGGGTCACCGGAACTCGCTAGCCTCGGCAAAAACCGTGTGTATATATTTGTATATACATCAAGGACCCCTCAAATAATTTTGATGTGCCCCCTCAAGTAGAAAAGTTGAACTACTCCATTGGTTTAATAAGTTGCATTATGTGCTCCCTCACCAAAAGACCTGGGTTCGAGGCCCAACACCAGTTCTGTTTTTTTATTTTATTTGTTTTTCTCTTTGAATTAAACATAGTGTAGTATCCTTTTTATATTTTATTTGTTTTTCTCTTTGAATTCAACATAGTGTAGTATCTTGTATTTAGTGGTCAACTTATTTTTTTTCCTTTATCTTTTCTAAGTTAATGAATAATAATTTAGTACTAGTACCTAGAAGGGGATAAAATATTCAGAGACATGGTGGTTTACTTCAGAAGTTAGAAAGTCCTGAGTGGAAGTGGGAGCGTATCACTATGGATTTTGTTGTTGGACTCCCACGGACTCAGAGAGAAAGTTCGACGCAGTATGGGTCATTGTGGACAGGTTGACCAAGTCAGCATATTTCATTCCAGTGGAAGTTACCTATTCTTCAGAGCGGTTAGCTAAGATTTACATCTGCGGGATCGTCCGCCTTCACGGTGTGCCTGTGTCTATCATTTCTGATCGAGGTACGTAGTTCACCTCGCACTTTTGTAGAGCTGTACAATGTGATTTAGGCACGCGGAGTCAAAGCGCACTATTCATATACTCAATGTGAGTTGAGTAGAGCATTTTATCCACAAACAGACGCACAGTCAGAGCGCACTATTCATATACTAGAAGATATGTTTCGCGCTTGTGTTATAGACTTTGGAGGTTCTTGGGATCAATTCTTGCCACTTGCAGAGTTTGCCTATAATAACAGCTACCAGTCGAGCCTTCAGATGGATCTGTATAAAGCATTATACGGGAGGTGATGTCGTTCGCCAGTTGGCTGGTTTGAACTGGGATAGGCTCAGTTGTTGGGTACCGATTTGGTACAGGATGCCTTGGATAAGGTCAAGATTATTCAGGATCGACTTCGCACTCAGTCTAGGTAAAATAGTTATGTCGACCGTATAGTTCGTGACGTTGCATTCATGGAAGGAGAAAGAGTATTGCTCTGGTTTCACCTATGAAAGGTGTAATGGGGTTCAGAAAGAAGGGCAAGTTGAGCCCTAGGTATATCGGACCCTTTGAAATTCTTGAAAGGGTGGGTGAAGTATCCTACATGCTCGCACTACCACCTAGTTTATCAGCAGTTCATCCGTTGTTTCATGTATCCATGCTCCGAAAATACCATGGTGATCCGTCCCATGTATTAGATTTCAGCTCAGTCCAATTGGACAAAGATTTGACTTATGAGGAGGAGCCGTCCCATGTATCAGTTTTTATTGGACAAAGATACTATGGTGATCCATCCCATGTATCAGTTTTTATGTGAAAAATTGATAAAAATGTGATAAAGATATTTAAAAGTCATTTGAGTTGACTTCGGTCAACATTTAGAGCAAAGAAACCCGGATCAGTATTTTGATAGTTTTGGTATGTATGTATCGTGATTTGGGACTTGGGCGTATGCCTGAAATTTAATTTGGAGGTCCCTAACTTGAGTTATCGCCATTTATTGAAAATTGAAAGTTTGAAAGCTTAAAGATTCAAAAATTTGACCGTGAATTTGACTTTATTGATATCAGACCCGGAATGAGATTCCGAAAGTTGGAATAGCTCCGTTATGTCATTTATGACTCGTTCGCCAAATTTGAAATCATTCCGGATTCATTTAATACGTTTCAGAACGAGTTTTGTAAAGTGAAAAGTTTGAAACTCATAAGTCCGAATCGAAGTGTGAATTGTAATTTTGACGTTATTTGACGTGATTTGAGACCCCGAGTAAGTTCGCATTATGTTACGTGACTGTTTGGTATAATTGGACGAGGTCCCGAGTGGCTCGGGTAAGTTTCAGACCATTTTGATAAATCATTGAAGGTCTGGTTCTAGTATTTCACACATGCATAATTTTGGCCGCAGGTGCGTGATCGCTTTCTGCGGAGGCAGTGTTGCTTCTGCGACTTTGAGTCCAGGGGAGAATCTTCGCTTCTGCGAAGCTTGGGACGCAAGTGTGCGCCCGCTTCTGCGGTGCCATGATCACAGATGCAATCATCCTCGCTTCTGCGGCTTCTTTCGCGCTTCTGCGACGCGAAGGTCCGCAGATGTTATCTTCTGCTTGGTTGACCTATTCCGCAAATGCGAGCCTTGTCTCGCAAATGCGACTCCACAGATGCAAAAATGACAGAATACATAAAATCGGATGTTAGTCATTTTTGCTCATTTTTAAGTTTTTAGTCTCGGATTTGGGAGATTCCAAAGGGTTTTTCACGACTTCGACTTGGGTAAGTGTTCTATACCCGAAAGCGATTATATTTCATAAATCCATATTTATGTTCATCGTTTATTCCGGATTTAGATGGAAGTAATTAAAATTTTAGTAAAACTTTCCAAAAAAGAAAATTTAGGATTTGAAAGACAATCCGATGTCGGAATTCGATAATTTTAGTATGGCTGAACTCGTATCGGAACGGGTGTCCGGATTCCGTGATGTTTTCGCCGGGTTTCGAAAAGTGGTCCCACATTGACTTTTGGTTGACTTTTCCGAAAATGACCTAACCTAAGTCTCTTTTGAAATGTGAATAATTTCTACAGCTCCAATTGAATTGTTGGCAAATAATTTGATATGTTTGATTGGTGTGGAGACTAATTCGAAAGGAAAAGTTGTGGTCGAGTGATCATTTGAATTGAGAGGCAAGGTAAGTGTCGTGGTTACCCTTGACTTGAGGGAATAGAACCTTTAAATTATTTGTTTCGTGAATTTCATGTGTAACGACGTATAGACGAGGTGATGAGTGCCTATACGTTGTCAAATTGATTGTTTGCATAATTATCTAAAAATAATAGATTATTTTAAATCATGAATTAATTCTCCCATATTCCTTGTCTAATATTATGTCTTGAATTCATGCTATAATTGCTACATGCTTATTTGAATTATGTGTCTTAGTTGCCACTTGATATTTAGCATATTAAATATTAAATTACCTATTTTCTCCTTAATTTTCGCAATTAATTACTATTTGTCATTAATTATTTCCCAAATAAATCATAATTATTGTATGCTTTGTTGCCTAATAATTTTCTATTAAATGTGATATTTATTGGAGTATTTTTATATTTAAGATTTGTTAAATTATATTTTTGGAGCGGGTTGCACGCCGCAACGGATTTATTTTAAGTTTATATTGTTGGAGTGGGTTGCACGCCGTAACAAAATTATTGAAAGTTTATATTGTTGGAGCGGGTTGCACGCTGCAACGACTTTTTATTGAAAGATTATATTATTGGATCGGGTTGCACGCTGCAACGGATTTTATTCTAAGTTTATATTGCTGGAGCGGGTTGAACGTCGCAACGAAAATTAATTGAAGGTTTATGACTGTTGAATTGACTTCAATTATTGATATGATTTACTGGTCTTACTTCTTTTCCTGCTATTATTATTATTATTATTATTATTATTATTATTATTATTATTATTATTATTATTATTATTATTATTATTATTATTATTATTATTATTATTATTATTATTATTATTATTATTATTATTATTATTATTATTATTATTATTATTATTATTATTATTATTATTATTATTATTATTATTATTATTATTATTATTATTATTATTATTATTATTATTATTATTATTATTATTATTATTATTATTATTATTATTATTATTATTATTATTATTATTATTATTATTATTATTATTATTATTATTATTATTATTATTATTATTATTATTATTATTATTATTATTATTATTATTATTGCGTACATATTAATGTAAGCGACCTGCCTTAGCCTTGTCACTAATTCGTTGAGGTTAGGCTCGACACTTACAGAGTACATGGGGTCAGTTGTACTCATACTACACTCTGCACTTCTTGTGCAGATACCAGAGTTGGTCCCAACGACGTACTGTAGATTCGCTCGAATTTAGCTATCAGAGGAGACTTGAGGTATAGTTGCACGACGTTCGTAGTTCTGAAGTCCCTTTATACTTTATCTTAGCTGTGTGCTTTCTCTAAGACAACTTTATTTTTATTCAGACCCTTGTTTGTATTATTTTAGAAGCTCGTGCACTTGTGACTACAGTTCTGGGATGGTATTTAGATATCGTTATCATTTTGATTTGTTTACTATAATTCAGTCATTATTCCAATTGTTTGGTTTCTTTACTATTTAATTAAGATGAATTGTTAAAAATGGTTAAAATTTATTCTAACGTTGGCTTGCCTAGCAAGTGAAATGTTAGGCGCCATCACGGTCCCGAAGGTGTGAATTTCGGGTCGTGACAATAGATTTGGTTGAAACTTAAAAAAAAAAAAAATTTTGAAGATGATTTGAAAAATTCTTTTTGAAAATTAAAATTTGTATTTGGACATGCATTTTACTTGAAAAGAATGTGAAGCTTGTGAGTAAAAAACTTCAAAAAACTACTTTAAAATTGTTTTTGGATTTGAAGTTTTGTTTACAAAATCTACCAAAAATATTTAAAATCTATAAACAAATAAATATTAGAAAATAAAATTTGATAAAAAACTCCCAAATTCTGTGATCAAACGGAGCTGAGAGTTCATGAATTGTAGTTGGGAGACCAATATCAGGTCTGTCTTTTGAAGCTAGCACTATTACCTTTGCTGAATTGCTCACTCTTTCTTTATTCAAATGTTAAATAGTCAAGCAATCGCCAGTGACATAAAGGGGAGCTTTTGTTTTTTTGATTTTCAGTTTTCACTTTAATTCTTTTGACATCAATTATTTATATGCACTGTGCTAAAAAAAAAGGAATTGACCATAAGTAGAAGTCGCCCACAAAAACAGACAAGATTGGTCTCACGAGAATGATTGCAAGCACAGCTTTCTCGGAAATCAATTAAAATTTTGCCTCGTGGAATATCTCGACTAGTTTCTTTGCAAAAGAAATCATAAACACATTCATAAACCTTCTTAATTAAATGATAATTAAGGATTAAATGATAATTAAGGACTCAATCAACATCTACATTAACCACACAACATTGTGATAGAACATATATGATCACCTCGCCCTAGAGATATCAAATTCAAACTTTAAGATTAAATTTTTTTTGATAAAAATATTTTTCTCTTTAATGAACTTTACGCGGCTCTAAACAGGATTAGTCCTTTTCTTTCTTTACCCTGCCTCTTCTTCTTTCCTAATATCTTCATCCATTTTTCCTTATCCTTTCCTCTCTTTTTTTTAAAGATAAGATAACCTTTCTCATGTTTCCATCATGTCTTTTTATTGCAAGAATCCGGGAAGCTCAAACTGTGTGAGTGGATGTTCGTGTATTGGTTTTAAATTATGTAGTAGACTAAGAATTTTTATTATATCAGTGCAAATTTAACTAATTAATAAAAAATTAATAATCCCCATTTAATTTATTAATTCACGTTTGTTATTGACTTTATTCATAAAATTAACTTTTATGTAATTTAGTACAGCTTATATATGCTTTTAACGAAGATTTGGTTATACTTGTTTTTATTCTTTTGTTAGATTAATTTCAGCTTTGTAATAGTAAACGCGGAAAAGGTCCATTCATACCAGCGAACTATACGAAATTGTACACATTTGTCAGTCATTAAAATGTGGACTCAATCATGTCCTTGCAACGTATAAGGTGGCTCACATATGTCATTTTCTAGATAGAATACACCATATTATGACACGTGTCAAAATCTGATGCTAAACATTTTATTAGTGAAGTCCATCTAAAAAATGGCAGAATTGAGTCCATTTTTAATGATGGCAAATATATACATTTTCTTATAGTTAACCGGCATAAATGTACCTTTTCGGTAGTAAATATACTAGCTAGTAGTCCTAAGACTCCTAGTTGCACTTTCTTATGCCTATTAATTAGTATATACAGTATTAACTCCTGGTGGCAATTTCTTATTCATATTAATTTTATAGTCACATCTTTTTATAATAATATCTTTATATAATAATTATTCACTATAAAAGTAAAATTTATTTTCGGAACCGATCTTTTATATTATATATATATATAATATATGTCTTCTATAACAATACTTTATTGTAATATTTAAAATATATCGGAACAATATTTCGAATTCAAACAAACAAAAAAAAAGGAGCAGAAAACCAGAAAACAGTACTGCCGTCACCTTTTTACACCAGAAATTAAACTAGAAATATCCTTAGTTTGTTTCCTAGTTTGTACATACGCGGCAAACATGGAAAATATATCAACTATGCATTTTGTTTTTAAAAATCATTTGACCTGAAGATTATAATGCTTTCGCACCTCGTTCGTTTCACCTGAATATCATGTATATATAGTCTCCCATATCTCTTCTTATTCTCTTCATCACTTCATTAATTTGTTTCATCCCAAATATACAAAAATAACTACTGTATAATATGGCTTTCAAGATTACCTTGAAAACTATTATACCTAGTTGTTTCAAGGTTAAGATTGATGTACTTCCTTTAGAGGACAAGAATAATATTGTTCAAGTTTCTAAAAATAGTAATACTAATTGTGGTAATTCAAGGCTAGCTCTTTCAGATATAAGTGATCCTGAATCATCACTTTCTATAAGTGATCTCTCATCAAATGCTGTCATTGGATCCAACCTTCATATTTTCACACATTCTGAGCTCAAAGTTATGACAAGTAACTTTTCGTCCTCTAATTTTCTTGGAGAAGGTGGATTTGGTCCTGTGCACAAGGGGTTCATTGATGATAAAATTAAGCCTGGTTTAAAAGCTCAACCTGTTGCTGTTAAACTTCTGGATTTGGAAGGTTCTCAGGGCCACTTAGAATGGCTGGTGAGCAAAAATATTACTACCTTTGTTTTAATTATGTGTTTTACTTTCCTTTTTAATATGTTTCGAAAAGAATGTCTTTTTTTATATTTATTACTCCATCCGTTCACCTTTATTTATCCACTATACTATATATTTTTATTTTTACTTATCAATTTTAGCAAATCAAGAGAAGACCATATTTTTTCCCCTGTTTTGCATGGATTATTAATTACTACTTTTACAAATTATTTTCTAATTAGACTTCTCAAAATACTATTATTATACGGGTATTATGATAAAATTTGTATTTCATCTATTATTTCTTAAGGAGCATGCAAAGTCCATTGCGAACAAGTAAAAGTGATCGGAGGGAGTAACTTTTAACTCCAACATTTCACATGGCATATTTAAGACCACAAGATTCCAGTAGTTTTGGTACATTACATACATTTTTAATTTAAAAACAAAAGATTCAAAAGTGATTCTTAATTTTCTTAAACTTTATGTTTAGTCAAACTAAGATACATAAAATGAAACCGAGGGAGTATCTTTTGTTTTTGTCATTTTGAGCACTAGAGTATATATTGTCTCTTTTCTACTTAGTTCTTTCCAATAACTAATAGTACTAGTTTAATACTTGTTGTGCTTTCAGACTGAAGTAGTATTACTTGGGCAATTAAGGCATCCTAATCTAGTGAAGTTGATTGGTTATTGCTGGGAGGATGAGCAAAGGCTTCTTGTTTACGAGTACATGGCAAGGGGAAATCTGGAGAACCAATTATTTAGAAGTATGTATCTCATTTTCTTATAGTATTAGAATATCAACAATTTTGTGAATACTTTTTTCTCCATTAAAAGCTTTCACTTTCTTTTTCCAAAAAGCAAAATTAAGAAGAGAAAAAAAGAAAGGAAGAGAGCTGATTGGTTCATGTTGGGCGGGTCAGATTTTGACTCAATCAATCTTTTGACGGGTTGAACAAACCCGCCCATTTTCCACCTGCTAATACTTGATATATATGGACACTTGATCAGTAGTTGAGGAAACAAAGTAATTGGCCCCTTTTAAGCTAAATATCTTTTTTTTAATACTCCCCGTTTAGTTGAGATAGTTTGACTCGACACGGAGTTTAAGAAAAAAGAAGATTTTTAAAATTTGTGGTATTAAAAGTTTAAGGGGTAAAAGTTTTGTGGGGCCATGACATTTGTCTGGTTATAAAAGTTTTTCATTAAGGGTAAAATGAATGTCTAAAGTTGAATTATTTCCAAATTTAGAAATATATCATTTATTTTGAAACAGACTAAAAAGAAAAGTACCTTATCTAATTTGAAACGGAGGGAGTAATAAAGAATTAATCTAAATAGCTGCCCACTCAACTTTTTAAACTAAACCTAGTCGGGTGATGTTATTATACGTATAATTTGTAAGTATATAACGTGTGCGGCCATAAGTAGAACATGAGCATGACCCTGTATGAGATAATCCACCTCTCTATCTCTGAGTCTGCTGCTTGGCCGCGCCTATAATAGCATATGATTATTCCCATTTGTGACCGACGTTGGAGTTGGTTAGGATGAAGCGTAAATAGATATAGCAAGTGTGCCGGGGATGCGGCTCGGGATAGTAGGTATGGACACGGGACACCTACCATGAAAGAGCCTTCTCTGGTAGTAGCAAACAATATTAGTTAATCTATGTATATTGATTAGAAAAAATAAACAGTAAATTCGACTGACTATTTGTGTAAAGATCTCATCTTTTTTGGCGACTGACTGCAGGATGTTCGAGTAGCTTACCATGGTTGACCAGAATGAATATTGCAGTAGATGCTGCAAAGGGGCTAGCTTTCTTGCATGGGGAAGAAAAACCAGTAATCTACAGAGATTTTAAGGCTTCTAACATCCTCTTAGACTCGGTAATAATTTATCATTGTTAAAATTTACTCTCTATTTTAACTATCCTTTTTAGACCATGGTATTATAAGAGGCTAAAAAATTAAAATTTGAATTAAATATCAGGATTATACGGCTAAACTTTCTGACTTTGGACTAGCAAAAGATGGTCCAGAAGGTAGTGATACGCATGTCACAACTCGTGTTATGGGCACTTATGGCTATGCTGCTCCCGAGTATATGATGACAGGTAAATTTATTCATACTTATGTATATATAAATGTCTTTTACAATAGTGACGGACTTAGGATTTTTAAGTGCTGCTAATTACAAAAGATTGCTCCGATTAATTTATTTTTATGTTATGATACTAGTTTTAAAAATGTAATGCTTGGACAAAAAACAGTAGTTTGATTGAGCACCTAGTAACGTCTATTTAGGTCGGCCATTATTAAAGTTTTCATACAGCCATTAATCATAAGATCATATTTTATCCAAAATATACTTTATCTCTCTTCTAAATGTCTTAATTGAATAACATTAATTTGCACTAATTTGAGTAGTAAGGTGAATTTGAACGGGAAAAAAACGGTAATAGATACTTCTTGTTTTTCTATAAAATGTTAAATTTTTTAGACCAATTTAATTTATCAAAACAAATAATATTTGAAGCTGAAAGGAGTACAAAACTTTCATGAAACTTGGGTGTGGGCGTAGTGGGGAGATAGAAGCCCAGATACGAGTTTAGTCGAACTCAAATTTTTTTTTCTCAAATAGTATATTTGTGCTAAATAATTTATTAAATATGTATATTAGAACCTGATTATTAGCACTTGAACTTGTTGTTCTAAAGTTCAAAACTCATAAAGTAGAAAGTTTGGCTCCGACTCTGTGTGGACGTGGCAGATTATTTAACCTTTTTTCCTATTCTTTTTAATAGGTTATTTGACAAGTAAGAGCGATGTGTACAGTTTTGGAGTCGTCTTATTAGAATTACTAACAGGACGACAAGTTATTGACAAGAAACGTCCTAGTAGAGAGCAAAATTTGGTAGAATGGGCAAGGCCATTCCTCAAAGATTCACACAAGCTTGACAGAATAATGGACCCCAGACTTGAAGGTCAATACTCAACTCAAGGAGCCAAAAAAGTGGTTGCATTGACTTATCAATGCTTAAGTCAACAGCCAAAGTCTAGACCTACTATGACCAATGTGGTCAAGATCTTGGAACCTATCTTGGACTTAAAAGATATACCAATTGGTCCATTTGTATATGTGGTTCCTTCTTTTGACTGTAAAAGTGGATTGAATAATGGTGGTTTGGAGAAAAAGAAGGGTGAAGAAAAAGAGGAAGAAAATAAGGTGAACATAAGTGATCAAGATGAAAGAGGAATTAGTGCAGGAGAAAAGAAAGAAAACGGTTGTAGGCAGTGCAGACTTGGCCACATGAAGCAAAAGAATCAACTAAAGTCTGCTATTGTATACTCAGATACTCATCTGTATGGGACTTTAAGGCACGAATTCAGATAGTCCATGTAGAAAAGAAAAAAAAAGGGCAGCCTTGTGCACTCAGCTCTCATTATGTACGGGGTTCGGGGAAGGATCGGATCACAAGAGTCTATTGTACGCAGCCTTATCCTGCATTTCTTTTTCACGGCTCGAACCCATGACATCCTGGTCACATGACAGTAATTTTATCAGTTACGCAAAGGCTCCCTTCAGATAGTCCAGGTAGAAATTGAAAAATAAAACCTAGGAATTACAAGAGAAAAGAAAAATCACGGCGACCGCGCATACCAAGGTGTGGTTGAATTATAAAGGGTTCTTTCAATCTCAACCACAAATATTCTCGAGTTTGAACGGTTGGAATGAAGTTATCTTTAGCTGGGATCACTAAAACTCTATATATAGTTGGCTTTTTACAGTGTATTTGTGTGAATCTTGATTAATCGAGCTGGAGAATTTCGGATACCGGATCAAAGAAAAAAACCACAGCGCATTGTTGTTAAGTATGTGTTTGTTGATTGCATGCATTGTTTGTTTGTTTCTTAATTTATTCAAGAAATTTGAATTATCATTTTAGCTAGAATTTTCTTTTGACACTTTGAAACAATTGTTCACAAAAAGTCTCCAAAATTGTTAGTAGTATATTTTTGAAAGCTTTTAAACTTGTAAAAGAAGACAATTCTTCACTTTTTTCTTATTACTTTGGTCAAGACTCAACAGGTAGAATGTGGTATAGACTCAACGGTTGGTGAGGTTTAATTAGGCCCAAGGGCGGATCTACTAAGGAGGAATGGGATGGCACGCCACCCGCACATCTCGGTCGAATCACCATATGTATATGTATGTATATTATAGAAATTGGTATCAATAAGTTTGTGGCACCCGGAGTAATAAAGGATTGCTTGGTGCAACTGGCTCATGGCTTACAGATTCACCTTCTTGGCCTGGAATCGAGCCCAGGCTATTGCCTTTTCTTCAATTGATGCTGACTCTTTTTTCCTTATGAGTTTCTATTAACTTTTTAAATTTTATAAGTTTTTTCTTCTATTCTGCCCTTAAAAAAAAAATTAGTGTTTGTTTAGTAAGTTTTTGCTTTGAGTATCTACATATGTACCTATAGCAAGTTTTAGTCCTATTTTTCCATCTTTTAGTCAAACCTTAACTTTAGAATATGAAAATTTGTCGAATACAATTGTAAATGAATAATACTAATTTTTGTTGATATTAGTTATATTATTGAAATTTTATGCTTTGCTCGCCATAATTATTAAATTATTTTATTTGATCGATTTGTCTATATAAATCAAAAAGGCGAGAACCCGAACCGAAACTCAAAAGAGACTAAGTCAAAGTTCAAAGAAATATGGTACCCGAAATCTTCAAATCCTGGATCCGCCTCTGATTATGCCCTATTTTTTCAGTTCCACTTGTTGGAAGTCTTAGCATTGTAAGTTGTAGAAGAATTGACTGCGTCACTATCGTAATAATTAAACTGCAAATTTTCTTTTCTGCAATGAAAAGAAGTCAAATTACATATTTTTTCTTAAATTAGCCGTCATCGTTTATATAACTGCGTTGTATATTCTATTACTGCTTTAGAAGCCATGTTCATAAGTTAAATCCCATCCAAGTTTCATTTCTACATAAAAAAATTATTATTATTATATAGTCAGCAAAAGGGAGTAAAATAGCAGAATCGTTGACAGGGAACTATAGTAATAACTTACCCAATTTATTGTATATATTTTCACGATCAATGATTGGACCATGCAACTAAAATGTTTTTTCTTGGCTAAAGAAAGAGATTACTCGATATCACAAATTTAAAGCGTACAAATTGCAATAATTAGGATTGATAATTGAACACGTTTGTTTAATGCAAGTTATAAACTAAAAGTGCCAATAAAGCCAGGTAATAATGCTTACAAACTTTGCACAATTAGGGCAGATAATTATGCTAAGTGGCATTAGACAAGTAATTATGAGATTCCACTTTAATTCCTATATGTTTCTGTTGCACTCTTCCAATTATAATATACTCAGCAAACTTGTGCGGAACAGCTGATTACAGAAAAATTAGTGAACGTGCAAATATACATTGTAACCTAATTTCCAAATCAGCAATTCTTCTCAAATGTGATTATCGTGCCCCAACAAGTAGAGGTGTATCCTTTATTTTGAAAGCTAATATAGGGGTTAAGTGGACCAATAGACACTTTTAGAACTGTTATTTAACATATAGTTATTAGAACCAACTTAAAAAGGTGCAATACCATGTTATTTTTCTTAAATAAGCCGTCATCACATACTCCCGCTTAGAACTCCTTTAGCATTCATGTTTTTAAATTAAAGGCCAAATACCTAGATAGCCCCTTAAACTTGGCACATTTTGTAAATTAGTCTTATAAACTTATCAAGTGACCGGATAGGCACTAGAACTCGTTCCCAATGTATCTTTCAAACATAAGTGTCTGATGTGGCAGATTGCGTGTCTCAAAGTAAATACTGAGCGCGTGAAAATATTTTTGTTAACTTTTTATTTTTATTTTATATATAAAAAAGCCTTAAAATTTCAGTCATCTTCTCCGGTGAATACTTGATCGGAAAAAATGGCTCATCTCCCCTATTAAAATCCAAATAGAAACCAAAACCACTTCACATTCAGTTTAATAGATATCTCAAAAATTTAGAATTGCAAACTTAAACGCGAAACCCAGACCAAAACGAAGATTATTTATCAGTGTCTGATTTCTGTTTGACTTCTGCGATGCATCCCGTCGGATAAGATGCTTCGCCGGCATTTGATCATTTTATTACATCACCCCTTTGACAAAAAGAAGCCATAGGAATTAGGATATCCACTGTACATTTGAGGCCCACCTCCACCATACACAAATATAATTCTTTCTAGTGTTAATTCAACTACTATTTTTTTTTTCATTCACAAAGACAACACACAGAGAAACAATCTTGTTCGTGATACACACAACTAGAGCACGACACACTCACATAAATCTCCATTCACAAAGAAAAATGAGAGTCACTATGAGATTAAGAGAAACACCGAGTGTAATAAGTATAATTGTGTATTCTCTTTCTCATACTGTATAATTAAACTAATACAAAAAAAGAAGAAGGAAGTAAACACATGAGAGAAGGAACAATAATTGTATCAAAAATAAAGATGGGGAAGGGTTGGGGACAAGGGAGGGGACGACCTGGGGTTTGGGAAAAAATCAATCCTTTTACTAATTGTATTTTTTTTGTTACACCTAATTACACGTGGCATTCAATAATTGGATTACTTAAGCAAGTGTATTTCACGCATTTGGTCTTATGAATACGGGTATTCATAAGACACGCTTCTGTCAAGTAGAAGTGTATCTGGTCGCTAGCTATATTAAAGTGTCTAATTTATAAAAAGTGTCAAGTTTAAGGGGCTATCCAAGTATTTGGCCTAAATTAAATCCATTTGTTTATGCATTGGCAGTAGTGGCAGAGAAATTCTAATAAGGCTATCAAAGCACTATTAATTCTTTTTATTATATAAAGGGGATTCAACAAGTTTTTGTTTACCCATAAAACGGTACAGTTGAATTTATACGTGGTTTCTAGATAAGTGAACTAATTTGATCCTAAAATAATACAATAATTGAAGAAATGTACAATACTTAGCCTTGAAATATAGATCAAACAACAGAGATGACAGTGCCGGGAATAAGATTTTCGGGCACAACAATGATGAGATCAAAAAGCAAGAAAGTAAGATTGTATTAAGTTTTGTATAGAATGTAATATAAGCTTAGACAGAAAATTCGTATTCCTTACAATGATTCTTCAAAGAACAAGAACAAAGCCGAGGACTTTGCTCCTCCAACGGTGAGTTCCATCATCCCAAGAAAACACAGTACCACAAAGGACCTTGAAGAGAAATTCCCTACTGCTAACCCTCGTACATGAGTTGTTAGCAGGTACCCTTCTTTCATTCGTCCTTCCAGTATCCCTGCTTTGAAGGAAGACTACCACTGCCATGAGTTGGATATCATTGCTCCTGATCTCTATCGGAGCGAGTGACCCTTCCCAAGGAAGGTTTTACATACTTTTACATGTATCCCTTTACTTTGGGTATGTTTTCTTTGAGTGGAGAGCTTGATTCCGCGATTGCGAAGTTTTGCCGTTGCTACCAAGTATGTTTGGCACAGGTACGTCCTTCAGTGTGGAGGATGGTCGCCTGTCTTCGACGCTTGTGCCAGGAAATTGGAGAGGAGATAACCTTAGCTCATATGATGAATCTCTATTCTCCCAAAATCTTTCGCGGGGGAATAATAAACCTCTGCAAGCGTGGCCACCATGCTTTGCTGTCTAGCATGGATGATGACAACGACCGTGGGTGGATGGAATGGTTCATTACAGTCGCCACCAACGACATCATTCCGACAATGGCTTCATCATTTTCGGTCGCTTAGAACCGTACCTGTAAGCTCTTTGTTTAGTATTTCTTTTTACTAGATATTCTTTTATGGCCGTATCAACTCTTCACCCTTCGCATATTTTAGCAACTCGATGGACCCCACCGGTGGTAAAAAGTTTGGACCGGTGGGTTCAAAAGATCTTGGACGTCACGACGCTAGAAACTCATTTGTGGAAAGAATTGGCCCTTAAATACGGGTGGAAGGACACAAATCATGGTAATTTTAATTTACCTTGCTTCCATTTTTTTGTATATGGAGAACTTGGTTGAACCCTTCTGACTTGTTCACGAAATTAGGTCTACCTGCAGGCTCTGTTGCTATCCCCTGGGAGTATGATTTGGCTGATCCTGGTGATGCAGCGAGGCTTCTTCAGAAAGCACGTACTCGAACATATATCTCCAGGCCTGTTTCGGGTGCAAATACTTTTTTATGGAGTCCCCGTCCGGATGATAAGCAACCAAAGAGAAGTCGTTTCTCCGCGGCTGAGGAGAAGAATAAGAGGGCAAAGACTAATGCTCCCGAGCCATCTCCGGTGGCGATGCCGATTGGTCCTCCTTTGGGCTGGTCATAGACACAATGATGATTGATGATGATGATGAAGCTAGTGATGAGGGAGCTTCTCTACATAGAAGGCGACGATTCTTATCATCTCAACATGATGCTCGACCTGTTTAGATAGTTACACCAACTGAAGACGATGTCTCGGCACTTTGGGGATAATCTGATTTGGTAGAAAATGCCAACTCCCATTTTCGGGCCCCAATTTTTGTATCCAGTGCTGCGGGGCTGAGTATCAGGTCCTTGCCATCTTTGGTTGGCGAGCATCCAACAGCCAACACTGCATTTGATGCAGCTACTTCTCACTCTTTAACTCCATCAACTTCATTCCCACCTTTACCAATACCAGCAACTGCTACATCACTTCCATCTTCATCCACTCTTCAACCAACAGTTGCTACATCACCTCCATCAGCCGTATCTGACCATGAAGAAGGTGTTCCTCTTCAACAATCCCCGGTTCATGGGAATTTGAGAAAAAATTATGCGGCCCCTTCTGAAGATCCTCAAAGAAGGAGGAACGTTACTCTTTTAGTCTCTACCGGATGCAACTTGCTATCCAGCCAGTGGAGCTTGCTAATTATCTGAAGCCTTTAGCTTCAGAAAAAGACTGGAAAAGATTCAGGCTCTCTTGGGAGAGTGCTTGTTAAACAACATCGCAGCGGTACGTTATTTTCTTCCTTCATTGCTTCTTCTACTTTTGTATGAATGTATTCTAAGTTTTACTTCTTGTTGTTTTATAGGCCAACTTTCTTGCTTCTGAGGGCCTTCAAAGGTAGATTCATGAAAAGGAAGAACTTAATTCTAAACGGAATCAACTTTTGGTGAAACGAGACCAAACTGTTCTTCGCCTCTCGAAATTGGAAACCAAAGCTACTGAGGCCGTTATTTTGGAGGCTCGTTTGCAGCAAAGCGAGCAAGAGGTGGTAACCCTTAGCCAAGAAATTGGCCCACTGAGGGTTTAGATTTGATGAAGCTAAGGCCAAATGGGCTGAAGTCTAGGATGTCGTTCTTGTTGCAACCGAACGCGAGGCTGCTACTGCCGAAAAAGTAACTAACTTAGAAGCAGCCTTGAACTCCAAACTCGAAGAGCTTGCTGTTGTGGGGGCGAAACACACCCAGCTAGAAGAGAAGTATAAGAAAACTATCGAGCATAATAGGCTCTTTAGTTCAACTATCCGCGACCTTGACATCAGCCTCAAATCTGTTAGGTCCGTCCGGAAAATCCTTTTTGCCGAGGTGACCCAACTCAAAGAAGAACTTAAGCGCCGAGCGACTTCCCTCATTTTTGAAAAAACTTATGCCATGTACAATATGAGGAGAAAAACCTAGAGGAGTCCAAAGCTGGCATCAACGAGTTTGATGCTGAAATTGCTAAGGCCCAAGAGCTTGAGTTAGTTACCAAAAATGGACTCCAGGCGTAGTTTGATGCTCCTGGTTCTTTTGGTTCCGGTTCAGAGTTTTCAAAAATTGAAGAGGGATCGGAAGGTGACAATGCTGAAGACCAAACTGGGGAAAATGTCGATCCATCGGTGGACCCACCTACTTCTCCCGGGAATGCAGACATTTCTCTTCCTCCTGGTTCCGGAGGCGCTGCAGTTTAGCTTTTCTTTTCTTTTTCCCATTTTGAAATTTTACTATTTTGGCACGTTCTTGTAAATAAAGACATATTTTTGCTCAAGTATTGTTTGAGTCTTACTTTCGTTTGAATATCCATGCAAGTCTTTAATCTTTATATCTGCTCAAGAGTTTAGCGCTCATTTTCCTGTTCGCGCTTTACTATGTGTAGTCTCCAATGTGTTTTCCTTGAAGTACTTTGGTTCCAAGCATTATCCCTTTTATGTGAGGGTTTCTATAAGTATTTGCGCAACTTTACTTTTTGTGTCCTTTTCATATGTGGCTTCACGTGTATTTTTCCCTGAAGGCATTATTTATTTCGGGCATAGATTCTTCCGGAACCAACCCTTTAACGTGAGGATTTTATAAGTATTTGTGCAATTTTACTTTTTGTGTCATTTTCATATGTGGCTTCGGGTGTATTTTTCCCCGAAGGCATTTTTTATTCCGGGCATAGATTCTTCCATAACCAACCCTTTAACGTGAGGGTTTTTATAAGAGAAGGCCCTCTTATGTTTACGGTGCTATTGAAGAGGATGTCTCCTGTTCATTACGGCACTAACATTTGATGTACTTGTTTAATTTTCAAATGACAAAGTTTAGTCATCTTTCAGACAAGAAACAAGATAAAAACAAAAGGATTTCATTTTATTCCTTCTATTTTCAAAAAATACATAAGCATTTGCTATGCTGAAAAGAAATTGCCATTACTTGTAGCTATCTTGTACAACTTATTTCTACGGGGCTGGCTGTGCAGTCCCCGGTCCCGATGATACATTTAGTTTTCGAATTTTCGTTCCCCGATTGACGTGGCAGTCGTTTTTGCCGTATCCTCATATCATTCCCCCTAGTGTTCGAATGCGAAGAGTGCGAATTGTAACACTAGAAGTCTTGTATCTTCAAAAATTCAACTAATGAATTTCTAGATAATCCTCAACTTGGTAACACAACTTTACTTCCCCTCAGGAATTTATGCTATCGAGCGAAGGAATATCTAACAACCCTCTAGTGATTTGTGCTCGTGAACGGTTGGGTAACCTTTGTTCGGTAGCAAACTTAACTTCCCCTTGGGAATTTGCTATCGAACCAAAGATTATCTAACCATCCCCCAGTGTAAGCTTGCTTGTTTGCCTTGCTATCAAAGGTCTTATTGCTGTTGTCTTTGTAGTATGCTCTCTGTTACTGCCTCATTAAAAACCTTGCCAGAAAAACCTAATTGGGATAAAAACTGAACGAAGGGAAAAAGAGTGCAACACATACTTTTCGCTTGAATAATATTCATCAACAATAATATCTTTTGAGGTGTGCCACGTTCCAGTTCCTAAGCAACTTGTCTCCATTTTGGTTCTCCAACTCGTATGATCATTTCCCAGTGATAGCTGAAATTCGGTAGGGACCTTCCCACGTTGGACCTAGCTTCCCCGCATTGAGCTCCCTGGTATTTTGGCTTATTTTCCTCATAACCAAATTTCCTACTTTGAAATAACGAAAGTTGGCTCTTCGATTATAATAACGCTCCATTCTCTGCTTTTGATCTACTATTCTTACATGCGCCAAGTCCCTGCGTTCCTCGAGCAGTTCCAAGTTGATCAACATCGCTTCGTTGTTCGATTCTTCTTCTGCCCGAAAGTATCTCAAAGTGGGTTCATCTACTTCTACCAGGATTAGGGCTTCAGCACCGTACACAAGGAAAAAAGGAGTTTCTCCTGTACTCGATTTGACCGTTGTTCGGTAGGCCCATAGAACTCCGGGCAATTCTTCGAGCCATTTGCCTTTTGCCGCTTCCAACCTTTTCTTGAGGTTTTGAATAATCACTTTTTTTGTTGACCCGCTTGACCGTTTGCGCTCGGATGATAAGGGGAAGATGTGATCCTCTTTATCTTCAAATCTTCGAGGAACTTTGTAACTTTTGCACTGATAAACTGTGGCCCATTGTTGCATGCTATTTCTTTTTGTATTCCGAATCTACAAATTATATTTTTCCACAGGAAATCGACCACTTCGCGTTCTCCGATCTTTTGATAAGGACCTGCCTCCACCCATTTAGAAAAATAGTTAGTCAAAATTAAAAGAAACCTTACCTTTCCAGGAGCCGGTGGCAGCGGTCCGACGATGTCCATCCCCATTTCATTAATGGACATGGGGACAAAACTGAATGTAAGGGTTCTGTCGGTTGGTGTACTAGTGGTGCGTAGCGTTGGCACTTATCACATTTTCGTACGAAGTCTTTGGCGTCTTGTTCCATACGTGGCCAGTAATATCCTACCTGTACCAACTTCAGCACCAAAGAATCTGTGCCCGATTGATTGCCACATATCCCTTCATGGACTTCTCTCATGACATAATTAGCTTCTGACGCTCCTAAGCATCGGGCCAGCGGGCCAGGAAGGATTTTCTATACAATTGGCCTCTCTTGAAGCTATAACATGCAGTTTTGGTGCGTAACGCTCGTGATGCTTTGGGGTCTTCGAGCAACTTCCTGTGCTCGAGATAGTTGATTATTTCATTTCTCCAGTCCCAGACCAGACTAGTCAAATTTACCTCATAATAACCATCCGTATCCAGGACTGAGCTCATCAGTTGTACTACCGTCCTAGATTTTGATTCCTTTATTTTCGTCGATGATCCTAAATTTGCTAATGCATCCGTTTCTGCATTATCCTCCCATTGGGATGTGATTAATTTACCACTCCCGGAATCGCGCCAAAAGAGCCTGGACCTTTACCATGTATTGTTGCATACGTTCTTCCTTGGTATCAAAGATCCCGTATACCTGATTTACCACCAGCTGTGAGTCACATTTAATTTCGATAACCTGAGAATCAAATCCCTGGGCCAATTCGAGCCCTGCAATTAAATCTTCATTCTCTGCTTCATTGTTAGTTAAAGGGGTTATTCTGATGGATTGCCTTAGGGTTTCTCTCGAAGGCGTGATTAAGACTATTCTAAGTCCAGACCCCTTTATGTTGGAAGCTCTGTCCATAAATAAGGTCCAGACCCCCGATGTCAATTCTGATACCATTACTGCCTCCTTGGTTGCTAGAGGCAGTAGTCCCGGACTGAAATCGGCCACGAAGTCTGCTCCCGTTAAAATTTTGCTAACGTAATAAATGGGAAATTACGTACCTTCGTCCTCCCGGACTAAAACCGCACTTACCGCAACTTCTGAAACCGCGAGGTAGACTAGCAATGTTTTGCCTTCTTTTGGTTTTGAGAGCAATGGAGGTTCGATAAGTACTTCTTCAGATCCCTCAGAGTCTGCTGGCACTCTAATGTCCATTCAAAATTATTTTTCTTTTTAAGCAGTGTGAGAAGTGATGACATTTTTTCAACGATCGGGAAATGAACCTGCTCAAAGCTGATAATCTTCCTATGAGCCTTTGGACTTCCTTTACGTTCGAAAATTGATCCGGGATATCCTCTATGGCCTTGATTTTATCGAGATTTATCTCAATTCCCCTTTGTGAGACCAGAAATCCTAGAAACTTACCATAACTGACCTCAAACGTGCACTTCTCGGGATTAAGTTTCATGTTATGCTTCCTCAGGATGTCGAATGTTTCTTGCAAATACTTAAGATGGTCACCTACATTCAATGACCTAACGAGCATATCATCTATATAAAATTCCATAGTCTTTCCTCTTTGCTTTTCAAACATCTTATTCACGAGCCGTTAATAAGTTGCTATAGCTTTTTCAACCCGAAGGGCATTACATTGTAACAATATGTACCAAAATTCGTTATAAATAAAGTTTTTTCCTGATCTTTTAGGTTCATCTTGATTTGGTTGTACGCAGAATAAGTATCGAGGAAACTCATCAACTTGTGCCCGACCGTGGCGTCAATCATTTGATCGATATTTGGCAGTGGGAACGTGTAACGACTCGGCCGGTCGTTTTGAGTATTACAATCCTGTTTCCCCATTTACTTCTCAAATTGGGCTTTACAGTTGTTGTGTGACTTGTCGGGGCAATTGGTTCGGGTCCAGTGAGATTTTGGAATGAATTGGAACATCTAGTTTCAAGGTTTAAAGCTTAAGTTAAAATAGTGACCGGATGTCGACTTATGTGTAAACGATCTCGGAATTTAATTCTGATAATTCCAACAGCTCCGTATGGTGATTTTGGACTTAGGAGCATGTCCGAAAAATTATTTGGAGGTCCGTAGTGGAATTAGGCTTGAAATGTCGAAAGTTGAATTTTTGGGAAGGTTGACCGGGGTTTCACTTTTTGATATCGAGGCCGGAATCATATTTTTGAAATTGGAATTGCTTTGTTATGCCATTTATGACTTGTACGCAAAATTTGAGTTCATTCCGGATTGATTTGCTATGTTTCGGCATTGAACCTATGTTCGATTCTTCAAGAATATGTGATATCACATTAAGCAAATGAGCTCCAAATTCAGTTTTTATTAAAGTATTAGATCCGTATTGAAATTACGGAGCCATAGCAAAAAGAATCATTGAATTCGGACATCGTATGAGAGAGTTATGCCTATTTCCGTGTCTGGAACGATTTTTCCGTCGCCGCGAGTGCCCAGGGTAGCGTGGGGCGCTAGCCCTGGCGCTGGGAATTTTGGGATGCTAGAAACTGTGCCACAGGCAGTGCCCCACGCTACCTGTGACGCCCGAAATAGCTGAGAGTCTATAAAATGTGGTTCTTGCTATTTTTACTCATTTTTGAGTTTATGGAGCTCGGTTTAGGCGATTCTTCGGCGATTTTCACGGAAAAACATTGAGGTAAGTATTCCTTATCCTATATTGATTATATTTCATGATTCCATATTCATTTACATCATGAATCCGTGAATTTATGAAAGAAAAATCAGATTTTTATAAAATCTTCCAAAAATATAAAATGAAGATTTGAAGGTCAATCCGATGTCGGAATTTGATAATTTTTGTATGGTTGGACTCGTATCGGAACGGGTGTTCGGATTTTATAATTTTTGTCGAGTTCCGATATGTGGGCCCCACAGGCAATTTTTGAGCTAAATTTCGGATATTTATGGAAAATTTGCATTTTCATATGGAATTGATTCCTATACCTCGTGTTGATTGTATTAAATTATTTTGACTAAGATTCGAGGCGTTCGGAGGCCGAATCACGAGAAAAAGGTTTATTGGAATAAAGAATTTGCTGGGATTGAGGTAAGTAACTCTTCTAATCTTGGAGTTGAGGGTATGAACCCTGAATATATGTATTTTGTGAATTGTTGGGAGGTGACGCACATGCTAGGTGACGGGCGTGTGGGCGTGCACTATAGAAATTGTGACATAATTGTTTATGTGGAATTTTATAGTTAAATAACCTTAGTATTTTCCATGCGGTTTTATGTGTTAAAGAAATTGAGCTGAAAAGCATATTACAAATCATGTTGAGGCTATGTGCCAGTATTATTGGGACCCACAGAGGTCGTATTGATGTGAATTATTGTGTTAAATTGAAAAGTCATACTCAGTCATATTCATTTCATTACACATCATAACTCAGTTTTATGACTCTATTTTAATGCATATAAATGTTTTGGGCCGAATACCCTGTTTTACTGAAATGTCCGAGTGGCTTGATTTGTGAGGATGAGTGTGGATCGAGGCTGCCCGCCTGCAGTATACTTATGACTGAGTGAGGCCAATGGCCTGATTGGTGAGGATGAGTGTGGATCGGGGCTGCCCACCTGCAGCATACTTTATTATTATCGCACGTGAGTTGTCCGTGCAGATTATAGCGCTTGGGCTGAAGGAGCCCCTCCGGAGTCTGTACACACCCCCAGTGAGCACAGGTACCTACTGAGTGCGAGTGCCGAGTGTTGAGTGACTGGGAGGCATGAGTGATTGTGAGGTATGCCCGAGTGGCAAGAGTGATTGTGAGGTATGCCCGAGTGGCATGAGTGACTGTGAGGTTTGCCCGAGGGGCTGTATATGAGTGATGTTCTGCCCGAGGGGCTGTATATGAGTGATGTTCTGCCCGAGGGGCTGTTTATGATTTTATCATTAAGTTACATAGCATTGGCATACACACATGACATACAGGCATAGATATGTATTTTTTCTCATGCTGTACAACATCACATCATTCATGATTTCACGCACATTTTTTGACAGATGGGCATAGTGATGCATTTGTTTTATACGGGTTATCCGGAAGGAAAATGAAATATATTATTTATTATTGAGAATATTTTTGGAGAAATTTATTGTTTTCAAACTATTCATATTATTGGCAACTTCGGCAAACAATTTGGGTTTTTACTGATGTATTTGAAAGAAAGAACTACTATTTCTGAAACCATTATCTGGTTGAGTATTTTATCTCTGAGTTACTTCTGGTATTATTTGCTTTATGTTGTTATGGGTTTACTTACTCAGTACATGGGGTCGGTTGTACTGATACTACACTTCTGCACATTGCGTGCAGATGTTGGCTGTTGTTGTTGCTGTGCTCGATTGTTGTGGGATTTGAAGATGTACATGCGTTCCTGTTGTAGCTGCCTCTTGTTCAGGGTAGCCTTAGATTTATAAAAGCTCTGTTTATATATTATTCAAACAGACAATGTATTTATTTTATTTCCGCTTTGCATACTCTATTCTTAGAAGCTCATGATTTGTACTACCAGTTCTTGGGGAGATGTATCGGTTTTAGATATTTTCTTTTAATTAAGAATTGGATAGTTGAAAATTAGCTTACCTAACGGGTTGGGTTAGGTGCCATCACGACTAGTGGAATTTTTGGGTCGTGACAGAATGAGTCTTTCGGGCACGCCTTATTAAGGTCTTTATCATCTACACACATGCAAAATTTATTGTTCTTCTTAGGAACTACTACTACATTGGCTAGCCAGTCCGGATATCTTACCTCTCGAACTGAACCGATTTTAAGCAAGCGGGTTACCTCTTCTTTGACGAATTTATTCCTGGCCTCAAATATAGGACATTTATTTTGCCTTAGTGGAGGTACTTTGGGATCCAAACTCAGCTTGTGCACGACTATTTTCGTCGGGATACCTGTCATATCCTCGTGCGGCCATGCAAAATAATCAGCATTAAATTTAAGGAATTCAATAAAACCAGACATGAGCTCCTGGTGCAGTCCTGTCCCCAAATGGAATTTTCTCTCTAGGAATTCCTCGAACAATGCAACTTGCTCCAGTTCCTCTACCTTGGACTTAGTTGTGTCCGTCTCTTCTAGAACTTGGAAAGATCTTGGCACTTGATATTGTTCTGACGACTCTTCTTCCGGGCTAACTCCTTCTAGCTCGGGAGTAGGTGCCGATTCCTATAATTGCTATGTCATGTGTTCCTTCCCTTTGATACTGGAAACTGAGATTGCATTCATCTCCCTTGCTGCCGATTGATCACCTCTTATCTGCTTGATTCCTTCGGGGGTTGGAAACTTCAGCAATTGGTGATATGTTGAGGGTACAACTTTCATCTCGTGTAACCATGGCCTTCCCAGGATGATGTTGTATCCCATGTCACCATCTACTACTTCGAAGAGAGTTGTTTTCATTACTCCTTCAGCCTTCTTGAGCAGCAAAATCTCTCCCCGGGTCTTTACGCTCGCAAGGTTGAATCCAGCGAGGAGCTTTGTTGCCGGGATAATGCTTCCCGTGAGTTTAGCTTGCTCTAATACTTTCCATTATATGATATTAGCCGAACTTCCTGGATCTACCAGAACATATTTAAACTTAAAATCTAACACATTTAAAGAAATTACCAGTGCGTCATTGTGTGGTAACAATAATCCGTCTGCGTCCTTCTCCGTGAAAGTGATATCGTCTTCTCGGAGTCTTTTACTATGAGTTATTGATACTTTCGTCTTCTTTGCTGACAAAAAGGTGACCCCGTTAATCTCATTCCCCCCGAAGATCATATTGATCGTTTGGCGTGTGGGTACTCCTCCTGCTTTCAAAGCTTCTGCGTCATCTATGTTACGACCAAAATTGTTCTTAGCTTGGTCACTCAAGAATTCTCTAAGGTGACCATTCTTCAATAGTGTAGCCACTTCTTCCCGGAGGTGCCGGCAGTCCCCTGTCCGGTGACCGTTCGTCCCATGGTACTCGCACCATAAGTTGGGATCTCTCTGGCTGGAATCAGATCTCATAGGTCTCGAGAATCGTGCATCTTTAATGTTTCTCATGGCTGACACTAACTCCATTGTATTGATGTTGAAGTTATATTTCGATAACTTGGGGTAAGAAGGATCCCGAGACCCCGACGTCTCCTTATCCTGGAGTGATCTATTGTTTCGACCACGATCGGTCCCTCTGTCAGCAATGAACTTGTTAGCTGCCCGAAAGTTTCTGCCACGGCCTTCGATCCGCTCGTAGGGCAAAAACTGTCCCCTCGAAGTCCGTTTGTCCGCATCGTAGTCATCCTTTGATTTTTCTCTTCTCTTCTCCCATCCTTTGGCCGATGATGTGGAACCGACATGGTCCTCTTCGGTCCTTATCTTTGACTCGTATCGGTTATGGACATCTGCCCAAGTTGTTTGTTAGAACTCAAGCAAGCTCTCCTTCAACTTCCGGGAAGCGTCTGACCTTCTCGGATTCAATCCTTTGGTGAATGCTTCAACTGCCTACTCATCCGGGACACCCGTGAGCAACATTCTTTCTTTCTGAAAACGGGTAACGAACTCTCGTAGTAATTCGGATTCTCCCTGTGCGATCCTTAATATGTAGGCCTTCCAGGATTGTACTTTTCTGGCGCCGGCATGAGCCTTGATGAAAGAATCTGCGAGCATCTCAAAGGAATCTATGGAATAATCAGGTAACAATGAATACCACATTAGGGCTCCCCTTGTGAGAGTTTCTCCAAATTTCTTTAGCAGCACAGATTCAATTTCATGTGGAGCCAGATTATTTCCTTTTACTGCCATTGTATAGGTGCTAATATGCTCCTGTGGGTCTGAAGTCCCGTCATACTTTGGCATTTCAGGCATTTTGAACCGCTTTGGGATTAGTTTTGTTTCCGTGCTGAGCTTGTACGGTAATTGAGTATACTTCTTCGAGTCCGGGTCTTTCAATATTAGCGGCGCGCCCGGGATTTGGTCCATGCGGGCATTTACTTCCCTCATAAACCATAAAAGCTCATTTTAGAACGAGTCGTTTTCGTTGTTGAGATCATATCTACTACCCCCAGCCTCGTCGGAGCCAACTTCACCCCTGAGAGTGTTGTTGTCGACTCTCTACATTGTTTAGTTTGTGAGATTATCGGGAGGAATTGGATCTCGTCTGTTTGTATTATTCGAAGCCCCCGATAGCGCCTGCTTGAGTTCTGTCATGACCTGATCCTGCCACGTGAGATGGCCTGGAATGATTGCATGTTGTTCTCGTAGGACCTTCACCGCATCCACAACATGCTACTCATCAGCATCATCAGGGGTTGTCTCTCGAACCTGTCGAGGGTTGTCACGACCCAAAATCCCACCACAGGCGTCGTGATGACACCTAGTCTCTAAGACTAGGTAAGTCGATTTCTATTACATTTTGAAGCCATTTTTTTTAATTAAATAAATAACCAAAACTAACAGCGAAACAAATATGAATGTACAACCTCCCAAGACTGGTAGTACTGAGTCACGAACTCTAACTGAATACATGGAATGATCACGAGGACCGAATATACAATACTGTTTGATTAAAAATTAACAGTACAATGAAATGAAAAGACTCCAAGGGACTGCGACGACCAAGAAGCTCTACTTTGAATCCTTACGATCTCACTTTAACTCTGCTCAAGTCCGATATCTCCAATACCTGGTTCTGCACAAAAATATGCAGAAGTGTAGTATGAGTACACCACAGTCGGTACCCAGTAAGTATCAATACTAACCTCAATGGAGTAGAGACGAGGTACAGTCAAGACACTCACTAGTCTAATAACCTGTGCAATATAACATGCAAAAATAATAGAAAACAAATAGCAGTAATAGCAACATCAATCAACTAGTAATTTACACAGCAAGGTAACAGGAATACCATAAATATTGCTCAAATGAGTAATAAACACAGGTACAACCAATTAATCAGGTCCTTCAGAATATACATCTTTTATCTAAGTTATTCAATAAAAATCTCTAGAATATAATCCTTTTCAATAAATATATTTCCGAATATAATTCTTTCAAGTAAATATCTTTTGAATGTAATTCTTTCAAGTAAATATCTTTCAAATATAATTCTTTCAAGTAAATACCTTTCGAATATAATTCTTTCAAGTAAATATCTTTCAAATATACTTCTTTCAAGTAAATATCTTTATAATATAATTATTTCAAATAAATATCTTTCTAATATAATTCTTTCGAATAAATATCTTTCAAATATTCTTCTCTCAAGTAAATATCTTTATAATATAATTCTTTCAAATAAATATCTTTCTAATATAATTCTTTCGAATAAAAGTCACCATGTGACGCCTCATTTAACTTTCCTGGCGTGAGGAATACATTCAACATATTATATCAAATGACACGACAATACCTTCGTGCACTTAGCTCATTCTCACCCAATATATATATATATATATATATATATATATATATATATATATATATATATATATATATATATATATATATATATATCTATATATATATATATATATATATATTGGCACGGCAACACCCTTCGTGCATTTATATCTTCCTCACTGTGCATACATATGATAGTACCAACTAGGGGGGAGAAATGTCAATAACAATAAAAGAAATAAAGTGGAGGCACACATGAAGCAACAACGACTAAAAGTCACATAGAAAACATAGGTGCACAATAACATCTCAAGATAAAGGCATGAATGTATACACAACAAAACGATATCACAATATAATATATGTCTCTCGTCCTCGCCTGCACGGAAACATCCTTCATGCCATGAATATACAATAACATAAAAATAATTGTACGGCATCACCCTTCGTGCTTTTACTCTCATCCTCACCTGATAATATAAATGAAATAGCACGGCATCACCCTTCGTGCTTTACACTCTCAATGGCACGACATCACCCTCCGTGCTTTACACTCTTAAATGGCACGGCATCACCCTTCGTGTTTTATACTCTCAAATGGCACGGCATCACTCATCGTGCTTTACACTCTTCCTTACCAAGCACATGTATATCATTAACAAGCAAGGTAGGAAGCATAAATAACATCAAGGAGAGTGTTTAAACCACAGCACAATACAACAATTCATATCGCAATTTTCACTGACCACAACCAAATTCCAAATATGTAGCAGAATCAATAAATTTGTCAACATATAGCCCAAGGCTCCACACAACGGATAATAAACCTCAAAACAATCAACAGAGGTGAAAAATACTCAGTATAGGGCAACGCCTTCATTAATTCAAATTCTTGATAATTATATTAACTCCTCAATTTAAACTAATTAATAAATATTTGCAGATAAGGGTTCCATCATGGATTTAATTTCAAGAAAATATCAAATCAATAAACACACGGAATTTACGTAAAATTCAAGTGACAATAACACTAAATTTATTATATAAAATACAAATTTGATAAACAAGGAACGAGGCATGATAATTCAAGGATTTACTAATGCCAACAATTATCTAATTTAATACATAAGAATGCCTAAAACTTTAAACCAAGAAAATTTGCACATATAAGCCCGAGTGCGTACTCGTCACCTCGCATATTCGGCTTTTCACATTTTACAAATGGCACATAAGACTCGATGCCTAAGGGGTAATTCCCCCACTCGAGGTTAAGCAATACACTTACCTTTTTGAAGTTATGCTGATATTCCAAAATCGCATTCTTTCTTGAATTGACCTCCAGACTGCCCAAATCTATCCAAATTAATTGTATAACTTCATTAAAATTTATCGAAAATAATTCCGGATAATAATACGTCGACTAAAAAATTTATTCCAAAAAGTCAACAAAAGTCAACGCGGGACCCGCCTCTCGGAACCCGACATAATTTTCATGAAATCCGAACACCATTCCGATACGAGTTCAACCATACCAATTTTATCGAATTCCAATAACAAATCGACCTCCAAATCTTAAATTTAAACCAAGATGGTTTTCTAAATGTTTCAACTCAATTCACTAATTTAGTGATAAAAAAAACAATAGATTCATGTAATTTAACCAAAATCAAGTTAGGAATTCTTACCCCAATGTTTTCCTTGAAAAACTCTCGAAACATCGCCTCACCCGAGCTTCCTTGGTCCAAAAATGGAAGAATGACACGAATCTGGACTTTATTCTGCTGCCCAAGAGTTTGTTCTTCGCGTTCGCGAGACTCCCCTCGCGTTCGCGATGAACAAATTCTTAAAAAGTCATTTTCAAACTCTTCTCAGACAACCTTTAGTATAATGGTCATAACATTTTGTACAAAACTCCAAATGATGAATGGTTTGACTTTCTGAAAACTAGACTCCAAGACGATAACTTTCATTTGTTGTCATCTCCCAATTCCTTGTAGATTACGAGATATAAGCTTCCAAAGTCAGCCATGTGCAACAGAGATTTCCAAACTCTTCTCAAACATCCTATAGTATATCCACCATAACTTTTGGTACACAACTCTAAATGAGAAATGATTTACCTTTCTGAAAACTAGACACAAAGAGCTACAACTTTAATTTTTGGGTTATCTCCAAATTCCTTATAGATTGCGAGATATGAGCCTCTAAAGGCAGACAACGAACAACAAAATTTCCTTCTTCGCGAACGCGAGAACCTCTTCGCGAACGCGAAGAACAAAGTCCTAACAGCAAAATCCTTCTTCGCAAACACGAGAGGATCCTCGCGAAGGCGAAGAACAACACCAGAACCAACAACCAGCAGCATCAAAACACCCAAACTTGGTCTGGAATCACCCCGAATCAAACCCGAGGCCCTCGGGACCACGTCCAATCGTACCAACCAGTCCCAATACATAACACGAACCTGCTCGAGGCCTCAAATCACATCAAAAAACATTAAAGACACGAATCATACCCCAATTCAAGCCTAATGAACTTTGAAATTTCAAATTCTATATCTTATGCCGAAACACATCAAATCAATCTGGAATAACTTCAAATTTTGCACACAAGTCATAATTGACATAACGAAGCTATTCCAATTTCCAGAATAAGATTTCGGCCTCGATATCAAAAAGTTACCCCCCCCCCGGTCAAACTTTCCAAAAATTTGACTTTCGCCATTTCAAGCTTAATTCTACTACGGACCTCCAAATAATTTTTCGGACACACTCCTAAGTCCAAAATCACCCAACGGAACTAACGGAACCAACGAAACTCTATTCCGGAGTCGTCTTCACACATTTCCGACTATGGTCAAAATCCTAAGACTTAAGCTTCCGTTTTAGGGACCAGGTGTAAAATTCAGCCCGAATCATTCGGTAACTAAATTCAACCACGCATGTAAGTCAATACACATAATACGAAGCTGCTCAAGACTTTAAGTCATTGAATGGGGTGTTAATTCTTAAAATGACAAGTCGGGTCGTTAGATTCTCCACCTCTTAAACAAACGTTCGTCCTCGAACGTGCTAAAAATCTTTCTGAGGACTTTAAATTACTGAGTGTATTCTTACACATATACTTGTGGGTGATTCTATGTTCCCGCAATTTAACACGGGTCCGACAACACCATCTCAATTGAGATTATTTCTTTTCTCCGTTATTATAAGCTTTAAAGCAAAATCCCTGACTCTCCCATCATTTCCAAAATGCCTGATTTTTACTTCGACGCACGATATTAGTCTCAACTGGATATAACAAATCATGCCTACGCACACATCAACTTTCTTGATAGTGTTGAAGTACTCCGGGGTGTTACATTCTCCCTCGCTTAGGATCATTCGCCATTGAATGAGAAGTAGAGCCCGCCCTCAAACACATAACATAACTTTTCTCTTCTTTCGCACATAACAACCTCCCAAAAAAAAAATCCAGAAATTTCGGTAGAGTCTCCCACATAAATGGGCCTATCCACCTTCCAGAGTAACACCAAAACAACTCCTAACAACACATCCACAACCCAACAAAATACCACAATGTATATATCAATAACACTAATCTCAACATTACAAGCACCGCATTATCATAATGATATCAGGACATGAAACACATCATATGTATGCCCATCACCACATCTCTGGTCCTAGTAGTTGTTCATAATCGATTACAACATCGCCAATTAACCTCGTATTAACCAAAATCTCATTTCAACTTCTCGTAACACTGACAGCAACATGCGAGGCATGAATACCTTATAATTATTTACCCGAATTAATGAGTCACATTTAACGCCACCCGGGCACTCAACTCGTAGGTTAAAACTCAATAATTACAGCACAATTATGGCTAAATATGCACAGAAAGATATACAAGAATTATCAAATAAGCCCATCAGGCATGACTTCCTATTAATACTATTGTACAAATTTAAATTTCACAAAGGGAGAATTTTAAACTCAGAAATATTTCACCATAAGGACCTCGTCCTTATATAACTTCCACAGTGGCTTGTAGCCCGGTTTAAATATTTCACATCATAAAAAAAATGCGAGGATCTCATCCTCAACTCCGAATCACAAGTGTTTTGCACATTATGCCAACTGAAATTTTCAATTTCCTTTCTTTCTTCTTTTCGATATATTTCATAAACAATTTTCATAACACATAATGAACCCTCATCCCGGTATGG
This sequence comes from Nicotiana tomentosiformis, assembly GCF_000390325.3. Taxonomy (NCBI): domain Eukaryota; kingdom Viridiplantae; phylum Streptophyta; class Magnoliopsida; order Solanales; family Solanaceae; genus Nicotiana; species Nicotiana tomentosiformis. Next base: position 116,861,836 of record NC_090823.1, on the reverse strand, counting down.
CATATAATTCATAAAATTAAAATTAATTATTCCGAAATCACATCAAAACCCACTGTAGTGAGCAATAGAAATTTATTTTTGGACTTATACCCCTCAATAGTGAACAAAAATAAAAAATGATAAACACGGGCTAACATCATCAAATCTTCCAACAGGGGTAAACACGAGAGTGGAGTACAAATTCACTAATCCACCATATGTAAGGAGCATGAAAGGAGTTCTCACCTCGATAATCGGAATCGAATAAAAAATAAGAATGATGCTCCTTTTATTATAAATTAAATCATACCTGTAACTACACCATCTAGTGTATCGGCCTCGACCAATTTATAGCAATTATATCAACGGGTCGGGCCTCCACCTCTTAGGTGCCCTCTACCTGCCTGTCCTCCACCCTTAACTGGCTATGCACGTGGAGTATTAACTAGAATAAAGCTTGTAGCCTCAGTGTTCTGATGAAATCCACCTCTCCCAAGTCTGGGACAATTTCTCTTGATGTGCCTAGTATCACCACACTCAAAACAACCCCTCTGCGGGTTCGGCTGCTCACACTGAGTTTGTGCCGGATAACTGGAATAACCATTATAGGAACCCCATGCCGGTGGTGCATTAAAAGAACTTACTGGAACACCCCGAGTATTCTGAAATGTAGAATTACTAAGGACGCGAGAATACCGCAAGTCCTAGCATCATCCCATACAAATCTCATCTCTTAATCATATACAAGTTTTGGAGAACCTTTCAATACCACATAAATACATCTCAGGCCAAAACTCATATAACACATGACCCCGTAATCTGATCGTTGATAGTGGACTTCCTCACTTGGCGCGAAGCCATAGGACACATTCTGATGATCCATAATACTAACCTTCATCGCTCATAGAACACCGGTCATAAGATACCTCTGGCCATATATTTGGCGCATTTCATCCTCGTGACAGTTAAACTCGCTTCCTCCAGTGCCTTGGCTGCGTATGTACCCTTCGCTAAATAGAAATTCCATACGAACTACATAGTCTCTAATACCACCAACTATTTTGGATCTACATCCACCTCGTGACCCTACTGCAACTATGATGATTAGGCAATTAATTAAACCTTCTTAAGATCATACTTATTAACCGGATGTTAGAACCTGCTGCACCCCCATGTGCACAACTGAATGATCTCTAAATACTTCTATATCCTCGATCTGGATGACACGTTGTAACAATAGTTGAACAACCCTGGCACCCTTATAACCCCTCTGTAGTATCATAAACCGTTGGCGCATAGTTGATACCGAGTGGGCAATTTCATACACGAGTGGATGCAAAAGAATATAAGATATATACTTCAAGCTGAATAAATATCGCACGATAAGGAATGAAAGAAGTGAATTATTCCTACTAGCTTTGTAGCCTCTCGAAGATAAGTACAGACGTCTCCGTACCAATCCGCAAGACTCTACTAAACTCGTTCGTGACTCGTAGAACCTATGAACCTAGAGCTCTGATACCAACTTGTCACAACCCAAAATCCCACCACAGGCGTCGTGATGGCACCTAGTCTCTAAGACTAGGTAAGTCGATTTCTATCACATTTTGAAGCCATTATTTTTAATTAAATAAATAACCAAAACTAACAGCGGAACAAATATGAATGTACAACCTCCCAAGACTGGTAGTACTGAGTCACGAACTCTAACTGAATACATGGAATGATCACGAGGATCGAATATACAATACTGTTTGATTAAATATTAACAGTACAATGAAATGAAAAGACTCCAAGGGACTGCGACGACCAAGCAGCTCTACCTTGAATCCTTACGATCCCGCTTTAACTCTGCTCAAGTCCGATATATCCAATACCTGGTTCTGCACAAAAATATGCAAAAGTGTAGTATGAGTACACCACGGTCGGTACCCAGTAAGTATCAAGACTAGTCTCAATGGAGTAGAGATAAGGTACAGTCAAGACACTCACTAGTCTAATAACCTGTGCAATATAGAATGCAAAAAAAAAATAGAAAACAAATAGCAGTAATAGCAAAATCAATCAACTAGTGATTTAAATAGCAAGGTAGCAGGAACACCATAAATATTGCTCAAACGAGTAATAAACTCAGGTACAACCAATTAATCAGATCCTTAAGAATATACATCTTTTATCTAAGTTATTCAATAAAAATCTCTGGAATATAATCCTTTTCAATAAATAAATTTTTGAATATAGTTCTTTCAAGTAAATATCTTTCGAATACAATTCTTTCAAGTAAATATCTTTCGAATGTAATTCTTTCAAGTAAATACCTTTCGAATATAATTCTTTCAAGTAAATATATTTCTTTCAAGTAAATATCTTTATAATATAATTATTTCAAATAAATATCTTTCTAATATAATTCTTTCGAATAAATATCTTTCAAATATACTTCTCTTAAGTAAATATCTTTATAATACAATTCTTTCAAATAAATATCTTTCTAATATAATTTTTTCGAATAAAAGTCACCATATGACGCCTCATTTAACTTTCCTGGCGTGAGGAATACATTCAACATATCACATCAAATGGCACAACAATACCTTCGTGCACTTAGCTCATTCTCACCCACTATATATATATATATATATATATATATATATAGGTGAGTATATATATATTTGATTCAAATCAATTGGCACGGCAACACCCTTCGTGCATTTATATCTTCCTCACTGTGCACACATATAATAGTACCAACTAGGTGGGAGAAATATCAATAACAATAAAAGAAATAAAGTGGAGGCACACATGAAGCAACAACGACTAAAAGTCACACAGAAAACATAGGTGCACAATAACATCTCAAGATAAAGGCATGAATGTATACACAACAAAATGATATCACAATATAATGTATGTCTCTCGTCCTCGCCTGCACGGAAACACCCTTCGTGCCATGAATATACAATAACATAAAAATAATTGTACGGCATCAACCTTCGTGCTTTTACTCTCATCCTCACCTGATAATATAAATGAAATAGCACGGCATCACCCTTCGTGCTTTACACTCTCAATGGTACGGCATCACCCTTCGTGCTTTACACTCTCAAATGGCACGTCATCACCCTTCGTGTTTTACACTCTCAAATGGCATGGCATCACCCTTCGTGCTTTACACTCTTCCTTACCAAGCACATGTATATCATTAACAAGCAAGGTAGGAAGCATAAATAACATCAAAGAGAGTGCTTAAACCACAATACAATACAACAATTCATATCGCAATTTCCACTGACCACAACCAAATTCCAAATATGTAGCAAAATCAAAATATTTGTCAACAAATAGCCCAAGGCTCCACACAACGTATAATAAAAAATCTCAAAACAATCAACTGAGGAGAAAAATACTCAGTATAAGGCAACACCTTTATTAATCCAAATTCTTGATAATTATGTTAACTTCTCAATTTAAATTAATTAATAAATATTTGCAGATAAGGGTTCCATCATGGATTTAATTCCAAGAAAAAATCAAATCAATAAACACATGGAATTCACGTAAAATCCAAGTGACAATAACACTAAATTTATTATATAAAATACAAATTTGACAAATAAGGAATGAGGCGTGATAATTCAAGGATTTACTAATGCCAACAATTATCTAATTTAATACATAAGAATGCCTAAAACTTTAAACCAAGAAAATTTGCACATATAAGCCCGAGTACGTACTGGTCACCTCGCGTACTCGGCTTTTCACATTTTACAAATGGCACATAAGACTCGATGCCTAAGGGGTAATTCCCCCACTCGAGGTTAAGCAAGACACTTACCTTTTTGAAGTTATGCCGATATTCCAAAATAGCATTCTTGCTTGAATTGACCTCCAGACTGCCCAAATCTATCCAAATTAATTGTATAATTTCATTAAAATTCATCAAAAACAATTCTGGATAATAATACGTCGACTAAAAAATTTATTCCAAAAAGTCAACAAAAGTCAACGCGGGACTCGCCTCTCGGAACCCGACATAATTTTCATGAAATCCGAACACCCATTCCGATACGAGTTCAACCATATCAATTTTATCGAATTCCAATAAGAAATCAACCTCCAAATCTTAAATTTAAACCAAGAGGGTTTTCTAAATTTTTCAACCCAATTCACTAATTTAGTGATAAAAACAATAATAGATTCATGTAATTTAACCAAAATCATGTTAGGAATTCTTACTCCAATGTTTTCCTTGAAAAACTCTTGAAAATTCGCCTCACCCGAGCTTCCTTGGCCTAAAAATGGAAGAATGACACGAATTTGGACTTTATTCTACTGCCTAGGGGTTTGTTTTTCGCGTTCGCAGGACTCCCCTCGCGTTCGCGATGAACAAATTCTTTAAAAGTCATTTTCAAACTCTTCTCAAATAGCCTTTAGTATAATGGTCATAACTTTGTATACAAACCTCCAAGAGGATCCTCGCGAATGCGAAGAACAACACCAGAACCAGCAACCAGCAGCATCAAAATACCTAAACTTGGTCCGAAACTTCCCCGAATCAAACCCGAGGCCCCCGGGACCCCGTCCAATCGTACCAACCAGTCCCAATACATAACACGAACCTGCTCGAGGCCTCAAATTACATCAAACAACATCAAAGCCACGAATCATACCCCAATTCAAGCCTAATAAACTTTGAAATTTTAAATTCTATATCTTGTGTCGAAACACATCAAATCAATCTGGAATGACTTCAAATTTTGTACATAAGTCATAATTGACATAACGAAGCTATTCCAATTTCCAGAATCGGATTTCGGCCCCGATATCAAAAAGTCAACCACCGGTCAAACTTTCCAGAAATTTTACTTTCGCTATTTCAAGTTTAATTCCACTAGGACCTTCAAATAATTTTTCGGACACACTTCTAAGTCTAAAATCACCCAATGGAGCTAACGGAACCGACGAAACTCCATTCTGAATTCGTCTTCACACATTTTCGACTATGGTCAAAATCCTAAGACTTAAACTTCTGTTTTAGGGACCAAGTATCCCAAATCACCCTGAATCATCCGGTAACTGAATTCAACCTCGCACGCAAGTCAATACACATAATACGAAGCTGCTCAAGACCTTAAGTCGTTGAACAGGGCGTTAATTCTTGAAACGACAAGTCGGGTCGTTACAAGGGTTCTGCTTGTCATGCACCGGCATGGCGTCATTTCCCTCATTGCGGGTGTCACTGATTGAATCTTCGAAATAAGGCTGATCCCCTCGAATTTCAGGGTTGTGCGTGTTGCTAGCAGTGTTATCTGCCTTTTTTATGATTTTTTTCTAAGACAAAATAATCAAATCGCTTTAGTAAAAAAAATAAGGATCAATTTAATTGCACGGCTGTTTAGGCCCCACGGTGGGCGTAAGTTTTTGTTTACCCGTAAAACGGTATAGTTGAATTTATATGTGATTTCTAGACAAGTAAACTAATTTTATCTTGAAATAATGCAATAATTGAAGAAATGTACAATACTTAGTCTTGAAATATAAATGAAATAACAGAGATGATAGTTCTGGGAATAAGGTTTCCGGACATAGCAACGATGAGATCAAAAAGCGAGAAAGTAAGATTGTATTAAGTATTGTATAGAATGTAATATAAGTTTAGCCAAAAAATTCGTATCCCTTATAATGATAACTGAGCTCACTATTTATAGCTATGTATAGGGAAGGAGGTCCTAGGATCGTGTCTTTCTTTAATGTCAATTATGAGGGTCATTAATGAAGAAGTAATGGTGACATAAATGTCAAATTCTCTGTAACGGATCGTCGCTCTAGATGCTGCAGAATATTTCTTATTAAATACTACCGGGTGCAGAGTATTTAACACACCTTTATAAACGTTATCCTTTTCGGTGACAAGCGGAATGGCTGTGTTCGGTATTCGGCCATCCCCGTCTTAGATTTTATTTATATATATATATATATATATATATATATATATATATATATATATATATATATATATATATATATATATATATATATATGTGTGTGTGTGTGTGTGTGTGTATGTATATATATAATAATTAGGGGGGAGGGTATATTCTTCATAAATGATATGATAGTAATAGTCTTATTAAATGAAGTTGTTTTCTATGCAAATCAAAACAAGTTCGTTTATTTTGTTCTAGATAAATAAAGTGTAATGCTATGTCTATTATTGAGTAGAATCATGTTTCTATGTCTAATTTAAATTCTTCTATATTTGCGTTTAGGCTTCTAGAAAATATTTCTGTATTATGATTAGTAGGCATGTAGTATTTAAGGTTTTTTGTTTATATGTTGTGAAGTCCTACTCGGTACTCTCCCTCTCGTGATCTGTAGACTTTTAACAAAATTATGGACTAAAATTACCCGTTATATACTCTTTTTTTAAATAGATTTTTCAATCTGTTCATCTCTTCTTCCCACCCTTTTAAAGAACTAAATCTTTTCTTAACACTTTTTTCTTTGACCTCACCCTGGCTACAGTTAAACATATGTACCCATTTTAACACCTTTCTGGTAATTTATTGGGCATGACTTTACTAGTCTCTCCTAGGAATTTATAGGTTAATCCATCAAAATTGTTAAGAAGTTGGAAGATAATCATATACTTAGAGTGAATTTTTAGTTATTTACAAACTAGCAACTGAGGAATTAGATACATGAAAATAAAAATATAAAGCTATAAATAAAACAGGGTAATATCCAGAAATTTAGATGAAAACAGTAACTTACATGTTTACAGGAGAGAGATTTCCCTTTCGGTATATATATATATATATATACACATATAAATATTACCTATATACGTAATATAATTTTTCGACGAAGGAGATTCAGTTGAACTCCTTCACTATACATTACTCCATCATGGATTAATAGTGAGATTGGTGGACCCATGATCTTAAAATTATGGGTGCTGGCTAGAAAAATTTCTGGAAGATCATAAAGGGAAAAGGTGTTTTGCTATGGATGCTCATTTAATGCTTATCACAAAATGGGTACTTTCTTTTTTATATTGTAGAAAAAGTATTTTTTTTTTACAAAATGAGTACTTTTTTTTCATATTGTAGAAAAAGTATAATTTTTTGTTTCAACAAAAAGACTACGTTCTTTTGATGATGTAGAAAAAAGTATTTTCTTTTTCACAAAATGAGTACTTTCTTTTCCTATTGTAGAAAAAGTATTTTCTTTTGATGTTGTAGATATAATATTTTCTTATTCATTTCAACAAATGAATATGTTCTTTTTATGATATAGAAAAAGTATTTTATTTTATTTAATAAAATAAGTACTCTTTTTTTATGATGTAGAAAAAGTATTTTTTTTTTCACAAAATAAATACTTTCTTTTCATGTTGTATTAAAAGTATTTTATTTTTGTTTCAATAAAAAGAGTATTTTCTTTTCATGATGTAGAAAAGTATTTTTTTTTTAACAAAATAAGTATTTGTTTTTTCTGTTGTAGGAAAAGTAGTTTCTTTTATTTTAACAAAAGGAATATTTTCTTTCATGTTGTAGAAAAAATATTTTTTTTTACTTCATTTCTAATTGGAGAAAAACGAATCCATAAAGAAAATACTTTTCAAATATTTAAACCAACCATACATGAAAAAATTAAAAAATATTTTTCAGAACATGGGTCAAGGTAGAACTCTAAGATTAAGCATTTCCATGAGTCAAGGTTGGGCATCATCATGGATCCATTTGGAATTTAACCTAGCTATACTATAAAAGAAAGAGAAAATGACACTGTATAGCCGCTCTCAAAATAATAGCCGAAAAATATATATTTTTTGTATATATATACATTCTGTATGTATATAAAAAAATTATACTAATTTTATATACTTTTTTGGCTATCAAATGTAAATAATTTTTGGCGCGGGCTAAAAGTGATAATACCCATAAAAGAAACTTATTTATCACTTTTATTTAAGTTCGTACTTAATTATATTCTATATCTATAGTTACCATTTATGTACAAAACTATAAAAAAAAATAAAAAAAAATAGAAGATTTCTTAAATTTAGCATCTCATTCTCTCTCCTTGTAACGACCCGACCGGTCATTTTGAGAATTGTAGCACCATTCCTCCACTTACTACTCATTTTATACTTTATAGCTGTTATATGACTTGCCGGGGTAGTCAGTTCGGGTCCAATGAGGTTTCGGAATGAATTGAGACACTTAGTCTCAAGGAGGAAAAATTTAAGTTGAAAACGTTGACCGGATATTGACTTATATGTAAATGACCCCGGAATAGAGTTTTGATGATTTCAATAATTCCGTATGGTCATTTTAGACTTAGGAGCGTGTCCGAAATAATTTTTAGAGGTTCGTAGTTAAATTAGGCTTGAAATGGATAAAATAAAAATTTAAGCTTGGAAGTTTGACCGGGGATTTGACTTTTTGATATCGGGGTCAGAATCTAATTCTAGAAATTTGAATAGGTCCGTTATGTCATTTATGAGTTGCGTGCAAAATTTGAGGTCAATCGGACTTGATTTGATAGGTTTCGGCATCAAATGTAGAAGTTGGAATTCCTTAGTTTCATTAGGCTTGAATTGAGGTATGATTCGTGATTTAGCATTTTTTTTATGTGGTTTGAAGTTTCGACTAAGTTCGTATGAAATTTTAGGACTTGTTGGTGTATTTTGTTGAAGTCAAGGGGGCCTCGGGTGAGTTTCAGATGGTTAACAGATTGAATTTTGGACTTTGAACTCTGCTGGAATATTTCTGATCTCTGAACCTCGTTTCCTTATAAGCGAACGACTGAATTTGTCCGCGATCGTGTAGACTTGTTTGGGGGAAGTGATGATTTGTTCTATATGATCGAGAGTGTAGGAACGCGACCGCATAGGTTTGGCTAGGCAGTGCTTCGCGAACGCGTGGGTAGTGCCGCGTTCGCGTAGAAGAAATGAGGCGATTGGGTTCACACGCGTTTACTCTTCGCGACCGCGTGAGGAGGGCCGCGATCACGTAGAGTTGTGAGGACAGTGCTTTGCAGTCGCGTGAGAATATCCGCGATTGCGAAGGCCATTTTTGGGCGGAAATTATTTTGTTCTTCGCGATCGCGGGACTTGGTTCGCGATCGCGTAGAAGAAATGCCTGGACAAAGAGTTTAAGTTCTGAAAATGGCATTTTCTATTTTTGACGAATCGGAGCTCGGAAAGAGGCGATTTTCGGGAGATTTTCAAGAAATATAATGGGGTAAGTGTTCTTAACTCAATTTTGGTCAAATTACCCGAATCCATGGTTGTTTTTAACATTTTATTGGTGATTTAAGTTGGAAGATTTAGAAAACCCTCTTGGTTAAATTTGAAGATTTGAGGGACGAATCGTTATCAGAATTTAGTAATTTTGGTATGGTTGGACTCATGGTTGAATGGACATTCATATTTATAACTTTTGTCGGGTCCCGAGACGTGGGCCCCACAGGCAATTTTTGGGTTAAATTTCAGATTTTGTTAGAAAATTAGTATTTTTATATGGAATTAATTTTTAATAAATTGTATTAATTAAATCAAATTAATTGTGACTAGATACGAGGCTTTCGGAGGCCAATTCCTGAGGCAGAGGCATAGCGGAGTAAAGAATTTTCCAGTTCGAGGTAAGTGACTTGTCTAACCTTGTGTGGGGGAAATTCCCCTTAGGATTTGTAATGTCATGAAAATTATGATGTGTTGAAAGTCGTGTACACGAGGTGACGAGTGTGTACACGGGCTAAATGTGAAAAAACTCTAGTTTTAAATTGTGTAGATCTCTGTTATATATTATTAGATTATTTTATCTGGTTATATTCATCATCATTGGACTATTTTTATATTTTAAATTTGCCTTACCTTTTCTTGCTAATTGCTTTACCTGTTTAGTTGGAGCTTTGTTTCTTTTGTTCTGTGCTCATTATTTGAAGGTTGAATTTCTTAATTGAATTATTATTTAAATGAAGTGTTTGACATTAAAAAATTGGTATTGAGGCAAAGCGTTAAATTTATGAAATATTATTTTTGTTGAGTTATTCACTCCTGAATATTTTGTGAGATTTTTGTGTTCATTGTGATTGAGCCGTGAGCTCCTTATTGTGGAAAATAATGTGTTGTTGATTTATTTTGGCACTTGATAAGAACGAAAGGGTTGGTGTGGCCATAACTACAACTACTGGCGCTTCAAATTAGATTCTAAGGGCACTACTGAAAGCCTTTTTTTAGGTCCTGTTTCAGATCAATTCTTTGCTGCAATCGCTTCGACTTTACTTTGACGCGTTAGCCTTTCCCTATATCTTAATTAATTGGACGAGTCAGTAGCTATCCTGCACAGGAAGAAGTCAACTCTTTCCAAAGCAAGGGCTATCCTGAATGAAGGCGCTGTAAGCAGTAGTGAATACTTTTTCCATAGAGACAAATCCCTCTGGTGACAATTCTCCACTCATGTCCTTCCAGAGCTGGTTAAGTGATCTTCAAAGGCATCTCCCCGATCCATTCTTCCAAGCGCTCCTCAATCAGATTCATAACTCCAATCCATGAGGCAAATCTATTTGTGGTGGAAAAAACTCAACAATAAAAAGAAATAAATAGAATATAGAAAATAAATGGATTGACTGGCTAATCACTTGATGACCCGGTGGAGAATGTGACAGGCGGGAACAAAAAGACAAAGAAGAATATAGAAGTGACATCCGTGTACTGAGTCGTCAAATGAGCCACGTTAAGAAAGCCCTAGCTTATACACATTGGCCCACATTCCCGGGAAGAGGAAGAAGCAGATAGGACAAAGGCCTTCTCTTTCCGTCCGCTCTTCCCGAAGTGAGCGAGCGACAGAACCGAAAGCGCCCCTTCTTTCAAAGAGAGGAGAACGGGTTATTCACATTTCATTTGATGGTCAGAGGCGAATTGAAAGTTAAGCAGTGGGAATTCTAAAGATTCCCGAAAAGTTTCGGCATGTTGAAACTTCTTGGGGTTAGCAGTGAAAGAAAGAGCCCGACATTCATTTCTTCATGAATATTCATAGCTGAGGGGGCGACTTCCAAATTATGGTCTCATTCTTCCCTTCCCTTGATTCATGATCCTTGCAGCTTCATTAATCCCCCATATGTCGGGACCTGAATTGTAGTGGTGCTCTTCTACATCTTCTTCTACATAGGCTCCGTAACTTCTGGAATTGAAAAATGGAGCTTTTCCAAGCCCGAATCGAAAGGAAACTATACCCGACCAGGGATGGACGTAAACTCGTAAGCTACCGAAGGTAGGGATAATCGGTCAGGTCTAGTCTAACCAAACTCTTGAACCCATCCAGAAGTTGAGGATGCAACTTACGATTTAATCGGTTAAAAAAAGGTTTAGCCAAAAAGCCCATTCTTACTTCTGTAGGTTTCCGGTAATAGGGATATCTACGAGAACTCTTACCCATATCTTATCATTTCTTCAGAATTGTCCGCTCATAGCACGATGGAATTGATGTGAGCGGTTCAAATTGGTTGAATCTTTCTCAATCATCCTGGCCGAAACTTGTATGCAGCACTTGTACGGAGGTGTATGCATAAAGGTTTGTAACTCTTTTCTTATCTGAATCGCGGCTATTGCTATTTCATTCCCTCCCATAGGGGGTTTACCAACTGATCAATAAGTAGTTGAGGGGAGAACTGGTCCTACTACTGAGCCAGGATCATGAGACTACTCGAAAAGAGGCTTCCTACCAGCACTAGCGTGGGATAAGTAAACCTTGCCCGCTAAGCAAGAAATGCTACCGACAAAGACTCTATCTTAACGACCGGTTTGCCCCTGGACATTCCGCTAAGTCTAGTTGACAAGAGGCTAAAATGAATTGAATTCTCTCTTTTCTTTTGGGAGTGCCTGAACAGACCTGCTTACTGGAAGGTGCAAATTGTGATATTGATACGCATGCGGTGGTATAAGGTCTGGGTGTTGAAATGCGTGCGGTGAGATAAGAGTAGCTTGCTACACGTGGCTAGTAGGGGAACTACTAGAAGGCATGCGGTGTGATAAAGGGTGGCTAAAACGCGGGATGCTATTTTGAGAAAAAAGATTTTTTTAAAATTAAATACAAAGGCTCCCGCGGTAATATAAGAAAATGAGATATTGTGAATTTATTTATGATTTGGGACTACGAGACGGTACCTCGGGAGTGCCCTTGTTGATATTTCTTTATGGCTGCATTTACCTTTGTTTATTTTTGTGTTTTCCTTAAAGTTGTAAATTTTCTATTTTCTTTCCGTGAGGTATTATTTGCCCTTATTCTGTGTAGTTAAATTGTGAGATAATCCTTACTTGATTCATTCCCATTGTCATTATTATTATGATATTGTTAAACTTTTTGCCCTATCTTTTATTATTACCAGTAGGGCGCTGACCTGACCTTGTTACTACTCTACCGAGGTTAGACTTGGCACTTACTGGATACTGTTGTGGTGTACTCATACTACACTTCTGCACATCGTTTTGTGCAGATCCAGGTACTTCCTACCAGACCAGGTATCAGTGAGCTAGACTATACGCAGAGACTTCAAGGTATATCTACCATCGTCCGCAGACCTCGGAGTCTCCCTCTATCCCCTATGATGTTGTTTTTCCTTATTCTCTTTATATTTTGATGTATAGAGATACTTAGAATAAATTCTTAGAAGCTTGAGACTTATTTCGACCGGATTTTGGGAGTTATAACTATTTGAATCGCGGTTGGATTTATTTTATATGTTGAGATTTGAGTTTCAGTTTTGTATTCCGCATAATTGATAGGCTTACCTAGTCTTAGAGACTAGGTGCCATCACGACATCCTACGGAGGGAAATTGGGGTCGTGACAAGTTGGTATCAGAGCTCTAGGTTCATAGGTGTTATGAGTCACAAGCAGGTTTAGTCTCGCAGATCGGTACAGAGACATCTGTACTTATCTTCGGGAGGCTATGGAACTGTTAGGAAAATGTTCACTTCTTTGATTCCTTATTATGCGCATTTGTTGACTTCGAAATTCTAAACCATTATCTTTCTATTCTCTCACAGATGGTGAGGACATGCACAACTGGATCCGATGATCAGACACCCGTGCCCACTGTTGGAGCCGCAAGAGGCCGGGGCCGGGCAGAGGCTGAGCTAGAGGTCGAGGAAGACCACGTGGTGCAGCCAGAGCACTTGCACGAGCTGCTGCAGTAGAGCCACCAGTAGCTCCAGTTCGAGAGCAGGCACCTGAGATGTATGTTACTACTCCTGCACTTCAGGAGACTCTTACCCAGGTTTTGAGCATGTTTGGCACTCTAGCTCTAGCAGGGTTGATTCCACTTACTCCTGCCACATCTTAGGCCGGGGGAGGAGCACAGACTCCCGCCGCCCATACCCCAGATCCACGGGCCCAAGTTGACCATGCCCCAGAGTTTATATCAGTGCAGCTAGTTGTCCCAGTTCGGCCCGAGGTTAGGGCAGCAGTTTCTGAGGGGGAGCAACTTAGGCTTGAGAGGTACACGAAGTACCACCCTTCTACTTTCAGCGGTTTGGCTTCAGAGAATGCTCGGGTTTTCCTTGAGAAATGTCACTGTATTCTCCATACCATGGGTATTGCGGAGTCTAGTGGGGTTTCTTCCACGACATTCCAGCTTAGAGGAGCAGCCTACCAGTGGTGGCGAGCATACGAGTTGGATAGTCCGGATGAGGCATCTTCATTCACTTGGACTCAGTTTTCAGATATGTTCTTGAGGGATTATGTTCCTCAGAGTCTCAGAGATGCATGGCACACAGAGTTTGAGCAGTTGCGCCATGGCTCTATGACAATATCAGAGCATGCAGTCTGATTCTGTGATTTATCCAAGCATGCACCTGCCCTGATTGCCACTTTTAGAGAGCGTGTCCGTCGATTTATTAAGGGGCTCTAACCTAGTATCAGATTCAGTATGGCTCGAGAGCTGGAGATGGATATTACATACCAACAGGTGGTGGAAATCGCCAGGAGATTGGAGGGTATGCTGATCTGGGAGAGAAAAGAGAGGGAAGCTAAGAGACCTCGAGATTTTAGCACATATAACAATTCTCGTGCCTCAACTGCAGCCCGTCATGGTAGAGGCTATGTAGGTCGTCCTATTCATTCAGCACTTCCAGCTGCAAGCAGTATTCCGGCTACTCCCAGACCAAAGGTTCCATATTATGAACCGCCAGTGTCTACTGTACCTCCTGCACGGGGTGCTTTCAGTGGTCAGTCCACTCGATCAGGCCCGAGCCAGTCCCAGCATCCACTTCCTCCGAGGGCTTGTTTTGAGTGTGGTGACACTCGTCATATAATGAGGGATTTCCCCAAACTTAGGAGGGGTGCACCTCTACAGTTTTCTGAGGCCCCACCTATTCCATAGGGCCCTCAGGCTTCTCAGGCCATGATTACTGCACCAGTTGCTACTCCACCTGCACCGCCAGCTAGGGGTGGAGGTCGAACAGGTAGAGGTCGCCCTAGAGGGGGAGGCCAGGCCAGATATTATGCCCTTCCTGCTAGGACGGAGGCAGTTGCATCCGATTCTGTTATCACATGTATTATTCCGGTCTGTCATAGAGATACATCAGTCTTATTTGATACAGGCTCCACTTATTCTTATGTGTCATCTTATTTTACCCCGTATTTGGGCGTAGCCCGTAATTCTTTGAGTTCTTCTGTTTATGTATCTACACCCATGGGCGATTCTATTATTGTTGACCATGTGTATCGGTTGTGTTTGATTGTTATCAATGGTTTTGATACCAGAGCCGATTTATTATTGCTTAGTATGGTGGATTTCGATATTATTTTGGGCATGGATTGGTTGTTGCCTTATCACGCGATCCTTGATTGTTACACCAAGATGGTGATGTTGGCTATGCCAGGTCTACCTCGGCTAGAGTATAGAGGTACCTTAGATTATGTTCCTAGCAGGGTTGTTTCATTTCTTAAGGCTCAATGAATGGTTGAGAAGGGGTGTGATGCGTATCTGACCTATGTGAGAGATGCTAGTGTTGATACTCCTACCGTCGAGTCAGTTACCGTAGTAAGGTATTTTCCAGATGTATTTCCAGCGGATCTTCCGGGTATGCCACCCGACAGGGATATTGACTTTGGCATTGATTTGTTACAGGGCACTGGTCCCAGCAGAATTGAAAGAACTAAAAGAGCAGTTATAGGAGCTGCTTGATAAGGGTTTTGTTTGGCCTAGTGTAACGGCTTGGGGTCCTCCTATCTTATTTGTGAAGAAGAAGGATGGTTTTAGGCGGATGTGTATTCATTACCGCCAGTTGAACAAGGTTACAGTGAAGAACCAATATCCATTGCCACGTATTGATGACCTATTTGATCAGCTTCAGGGTGCCAGGTATTCTCTAAGATCGACTTACATTCAGGCTATCATCAGTTGAAGATTCAGGAGCCAGATATCCCGAAGACTGCTTTCAGGACTCGGTATGGTCATTATGAGTTCCTTGTAATGTCATTTGGGCTGACTAATGCCCCAGCAACATTTATGCATTTGGTGAACAATGTATTTCAGCCCTATCTTGACTCTTTCGTCATTGGGTTTTATTGACGACATTCTGGTGTACTCCCGGAGCCGGAAGGATCATGAGCAGCACCTGAGGACTGTGCTTCAGACTTTGAGAGAAAAGAAGTTATATGTAAAATTTTTGAAGTGTAAATTCTGGCTAGATTCAGTGGCATTCTTGGGTCATATACTTTCGTGCGAAGGGATCAAGGTAGATCCGAAGAAGATTAAGGTAGTGCAGAGTTGGTCCAGACCGCCCTCAGCTACGGAGATCCGGAGTTTTCTTGGCTTGGCGGGGTATTATCGTCGATTTGTAGAGGGTTTCTCTTCTATTGCTGCGCCTATGACCAAATTTACCCAGAAGGGTGCTCCGTTTAGGTGGATCGAGGAATGTGAGGAGAGCTTTCAAAAACTAAAGACAGCTTTGACTACAGCCACAGTATTGGTATTACCTACAGGTTCAGGATCTTATACTATGTATTGTGATGCGTCACATATTGGTCTCGATGCAGTGTTGACGCAAGACGGTGGGGTGATTGCATATGCGTCCAGATAGTTAAAGGTACATGAGAATAATTATTCGGTCCACGACCTTGAGTTAGCAGCTATTGTTCATGCCTTGAAGATTTGGCGGCTTTATTTGTACGGTGTCCATTGTGAGGTCTACACCGATCACTCGAGTCTACAACATCTGTTTAAATAGAAGGATCTTAACTTGCGGCAGCGGAGGTGGTTGGAATTGCTTAAGGATTATGATATCACCATTCTCTATCACCCCGGGAAGGCTAATGTAGTGGCCGATGCCTTGAGTCGTAAGGCAGAGAGTTTGGACAACTTAGCATATTTACTAGTAGCGGAGAGGCTATTAGCCTTGAATGTTCAGGCCTTGGCCAACCGGTTTGTTAGACAAGATATTTTTGAGCTGTGCCGATTTTTTGCTTGCGTGGTTTCTCAGTCCTCTCTTTATGATCATATCAGAGAAAGTCAGTATGATGACCCCTATCTGATTGTCCTTAAGGACACAGTTCAACACGGTGATGCCAAGGAAGTCACTATTGGAGATGACGGTGTATTACGGATGTAGGGCCAGCTATGGGTGCCTAATGTAGATGGTTTGCGTGATTTGATTCTCCAGGAGGCTCACAGTTCGTGGTACTCCATTTATTCAGGTGCTGCGAAGATGTATCAGGACTTGAGACAACACTATTAGTGGAGGCGGATGAAGAAAGACATAGTGTAGTATGTCGCTCGATGCCTAAATTGTCAGTAGGTGAAGTATGAGCATCAGCAACCGGGTGGATTGCTTTAGAAGATAGAGATTCCAGAGTGGAAATGGGAGCGGATCAGTATAGATTTTGTTGTTGGGCTCCCACGGACTCAGAGAAAGTTCGATGTAGTTTGGGTGATTGTGGATAGATTGACCAAGTCAGCTCATTTCATTCCTGTGGTTACTACTTACTCTTCGGAGCAGCTAGCTCAGGTTTTCATCCGCGAGATTGTCAGGCTTAATGGCGTACCAGTATCTATCATCTCTGACCGGGTTATGCAGTTTACATCATGGTTTTGGAGAGTCGTACATCATGAGTTAGGTACTCGGGTACAATTGAGTACAATATTTCACCCTCAGGCGGACGGACAGTCCGAGCGCACTATTCAGATATTGGAAGGTATGCTTCGTGCGTGTGTGATAGATTTTGGGGTTGCTTGGGATCAGTTCTTGCCACTTGTTGAGTTTGCTTACAACAACAGTTACCAGTCGAGCATTCAGATGGCTCCATATTAGGTCTTGTATGGTAGGCGGTGCCGGTCTCCAGTGGGTTGGTTCAAACCAGATTGGGTAAAGACTTGGTTCAGGATGCCTTGGAAAAGGTTAAATTGATTCATGATCGACTTCGTACAGCCCAATCTAGACAGAAGAGTTATGCGGATCGGAAGGTTGGTGATGTTGCATTCATGGTTGGTGAGAGAGTCTTGTTGGTGAGCAAGTCTTTCTCCGGGTTTCTCCTATGAAGGGTGTTATGAGGTTCGAAAAGAAGGGCAAGTTGAGCCCGAGGTATATCAGACCTTTTGAGATTCTCGAGAGAGTTGGAGAGGTGGCTTACAGACTTGCACTACCACTTAGTCTCACTGCAGTTCATCCAGTGTTCCATGTTTCCATGCTCCGGAAGTATCACAGTGATCCGTCTCATGTGTTAGACTTCAGCTCAGTCCATTTGGACAAGGATCTATCTTATGTTGAGGAGCCAGTGGCCATCTTGGACAGACAGGTTAGAAAGTTGAGATCGAAGGGCATTCCTTCAGTGAAAGTACAATGGAGGGGTCATCCGGCCGAGGAGGCGACTTGCGAGACCGAGCATGATATGCGCAGCCGTTATCCTCATCTTTTCATCACTTCAGGTATGCCTTTATACCCGTCCGAGGACGAACGTTTGTTTAAGATGGGGAAGATATAACGATCCGGCCGGTCATTTTGAGAATTGTAGCCCCGTTCCCTCACTACCTACTCATTTTTACTTGATAGCTGTTATATGACTTGCTGGGTAGTCAGTTTGGGTTCGGTGAGGTTTCGAAATGAATTGAGACACTTAGTCTCAAGGAGGAAAAACTTAAGTTGAAAAGGTTGACCGAATATTGACTTATGTGTAAACGACCCCGGAATAGAGTTTTGATAATTCCAATAGCTCCGTATGGTATTTTGGACTTAGAATGTCATGACCCAAAACCTAACCCGTCGTGATGGCGCCTATCGTGGTACTAGGCAAGCCGACCTTTCCAAAACACTTTCAAAATTTAATAGAAGTGAATTAAGACATATAAAATAACCGGAGTTTCTCATAAATACGGGGTAAAACCCAAATAAAACATAAATGCGAAAAAATAGCCTGGCATCGGGGTGTCATTTAGTCATGATCATCTAGATAACCAAACTAATACAATCAGTGTCTAAGTATCAATACAAGACACAAAGAAATATAGAAGGAGAGACAAGGTCATGCGGACGCCGACAGCTACCTCGTAGTCCCCGGTACTCGATCGCGCCCGAACTCAACGACCTCCGTGATCAAACACACCTGGATCTGCACATGAAGTGCAGGGTGTAGCATGACTACAACCAACTCAGCAAGTAACCGAAATAAATAAGGAACTGAGAAGCAGTGACGAGCTATATAGTATAGTTCATTTTAAAAGTTTTCAATAAACAGTGAACATGCTTTCAAATCCTGTGGTATAAGTCAAATCAGTTCGCGCTCATGTAAAATAGATATTAATCTTCCAGAAATTTCACAACAATAACAGATAACAACTTAGTACAACAATAAATAAAAGCAAGTACAGCCTTTCAAGGTAGCAGTTACTCAACCCATCTCAACAGCTCACACTCTCGGCTCTCAGCCCTCAACACACACTCTCAATAGGTGCTTGCACTCACTGGGGGTGCTCAGACCCATGAGGGGCTCCTACAGCCCAGGCGCTAATCCGCACGGACAACTCACATGCTGTACGGACAACTCTCGAGCTATAATATCATATCTGGATCTGCACGGACAACTCACGTACTGCACAGACAACTCACGTGCCATAATATAAACATAAGGTTCCGCACGAACAACTCACGTGCCATATAACAATACCTCACAACAGGCCCTCGGCCTTAAGCTTTTACTTTAGAGACTAAGTGTCTCAATCCACTCCGAAACCACTCCGTATCTGAACCAACTAACCCGGTATAACATAATATAGTTGAAAAGCACAAAAGGAAGCAGCAATGGTGCAAACGGGGCTATAACTCTCGAAACGACCGGCCGGGTCGTTACATCCTCCCCCTCTTAAACAACCGTCCATCCTCGAACGGATCTAGAAACATATCTGAAGTCTCGAATAGGCGTGGATATCTGCTCTGCATCTCCCGCTCGGTCTCCCAGGTGGCCTCCTACACAGGCTGACCTCTCCACTGCACCTTCACTGAAGTTATGTCCTTTGACCTCAACTTTCGAACCTGCCGATCCAAAATTGCCACCTGCTCTACATCATAAGTCATATCACTCTCCAACCGAAACGTGCTGAAATCAAAAATATGGGACGGATCTCCAATATACTTCCGGAGCAGGGAAACATAAAACACTGGATGCACACTCGACAAGTTGGGTGGCAAGGAAAGCTTATAAGCCACCTCCCCTATCCTCTGAAGCACCTCAAAAGGCCCAATGAACCGGGGGCTCAACTTGCCCCTCTTCCCAAACCTCATAACACCCTTCATGGGTGAAACCTTCAGCAAGACCTTTTCCCCAACCAAAAAAGACACATCACTAACCTTCCTGTCTGCATAGCTCTTCTGCCTAGACTGCGCCGTGCGAAGCCGCTCCTAAATCAATTTCGCCTTATCTAATGCAGCCTGGACCAAGTTTGTACCTAGGATCCTAGCCTCACCAGGCTCAAACCATCCTACTGGAGATCTACACCTCCTCCCATATAAAGCCTCGTACTGAGCCATCTGAATACTCGACTGGTAACTGTTGTTATATGCAAACTCCGCGAGCGGTAGAAACTGGTCCCATGAACCCCCAAAGTCAATGACACAAGCGCGCAACATGTCCTCCAATAACTGAATAGTGCCCTTGGACTGTCCGTCCGTCTGAGGGTGAAAAGCTGTGCTCAACTCCACCTGAGTATCCAACTCTAGCTGCACGGCCCTCCAAAACTGCGATGTAAACTGAGTGCCCCTATCTAAAATGATGGAAACTGGGACACCATACAGGCGAACAATCTCTCGGATGTAAATCTCCACCAACCGCTCTAAAGAGTAAGTAGTACTAACTGGAATGAAGTGCGCCGACTTGGTCAGCCGATCCACAATCACCCAAATAGCATCGAACTTCCTCGAAGTCCGTGGGAGCCCAACTACGAAGTCCATGGTGATTCGCTCCCACTTTCACTCTGTATCTCTAACCTCTGAAGCAAGCCACCCGGTCTCTGATGTTCATACTTAACCTGCTGACAGTTGAGACAGTGAGCCACAAACCCAAATATATCCTTCTTCATCCGCCTCCACCAATAGTGCTGCCTCAAATCCTGGTACATCTTCGCGGCACCCGGATGGATGGAATACCGCGAGTTATGGGCCTCCTCAAGAATCAACTCCCTGAGCCTATCTATATCAGGCACACATATTCGGCCCTGCATCCTCAACACACCTTCATCACCAATGGTCACATCCCTAGAATCGCCTCGCTAAACCCTGTCCTAAAGAACGAGCAGGTAGGGGTCATCATATTGTCGCTCCCTGAAACGGTCATAAAGAGAAGACCTGGAGATCACACAAGACAATACCCGACTCGGCTCCGAAATATCCAATCTGACAAGCTGGCCCGCTAAGGCCTGAACATCTAATGCCAAGGGTCTTTCTACTACTGGGAGATATGCTAAACTCCCCAAACTCTTCGCCCGGCGACTCAAAGCATCGGCCACCACATTGGCCTTCCCCGGATGGTACAAAATAGTGATATCATAGTCCTTGAGAAGCTCTAACCATCTCCGCTAACGCAAATTAAGATTCTTCTGCTTCAACAGATACTGCAAACTCTGGCGATCAGTATAGATCTCACAATGAACCCCATACAAATAATGACGCCAAATCTTCAAGGCGTGAACAATGGCTGCTAACTCAAGATCATGGACAGGATAGTTATTCTCATGGGTCTTCAACTGGCGCGAGGCATAGGCAATCACCCTACCCTCCTGCATTAAACCACATCCAATACCTACCCTCGAGGCATCACAATACACGGTGTAAGAACCTGAAGCTAATGGCAGAACTAACACTGGAGTTGTGGTCAAAGAAGTCTTGAGCTTTTGAAATCTCTCCGCACACTCACCCGACCACTTGAATGGAGCCCCATTTTGGGTAAATTTGGTCAAGGGCGATGCAATATATGAAAATCCCTCCACAAAGCGACGGTAATAGCCCGCCAAACCAAGGAAGCTCCTAATCTCTGTGGCTGAGGACAGTCTAGGCCAACTCTGCACCACCACGTGCCCCAAGAATGCTACTAAACCGAGACAAAACTCACACTTGGAGAACTTTGCATAAAGCTTCTCCTCCCTCAATCTCTGTAATACAATCCTCAAGTGCTGGGCATGCTCCTCCTGGATACGAGAGTACAAAAGGATGTCATCAATGAATACAATAACGAATGAGTCCAAATAAGGCTGGAATACACTGTTCATCAAATGCATGAACACTGATGGGGCATTGGTTAGCCCAAAAAACATCACCAAGAACTCATAATGGCCATATCGGGTCTTGAAAGCTGTCTTAAGAATGTCCGAATACTGAATCTTCAGCTGGTGATAACCGGACCTCAAATCAATCTTGGAGAACACCCTCGCTCCCTGAAGCTGGTCAAATAAATCATCAATACGAGGCAAAGGATACTTGTTCTTGACTGTGTCCTTATTCAACTGCCTGTAATCAATACACATCCTCATGGAACTATCCTTCTTCTTTACAAAGAGAACCGGTGCACCCCAAGGTGACACACTAGGCCTAATAAACCCCTTATCACGGAGTTCCTGAAGTTGTTCCTTTAACTCCGCCGGTGCCATATGATACGGTGGAATAAAAATGGACTGAGTGCCCGGCACCAAATCAATACTGAAGTCAATATCCCCATCAGGCGGCATGCCCGACAGGTCTGCAGGAAACACATACAGAAAATCACGTACCATCGGAACAGAATCAATGGCAGGAGTCTCTGCACTAATATTCCTCACAAATGCCAAATAGGATAGGCAACCCTTCTCAACCATACGCCGAGCCTTCAAATATGAAATCACCCAACTAGGTACATAATCTATAGAACCGCTCTACTCAACCCTCGAAAATCCCAGCATCGCCAACGTCACGGTCTTAGCATGAAAATCTAGAACAGCATGACATGGAGATAACCAATCCATATCCAATATCACATCAAAGTCAACCATACTGAGCAGCAAAAGGTCCACTCGGGTCTCCAGACCCCCAATAGTCACCACACATGATCGATATATGCGGTCCACAACAATAGTATCGCCCACAGGAGTAGATATATGAACAAATGAAACTAAAGACTCGCGGGACATATCCAGAAAATGGGAGAAATACGAGGAAACATATGAATACGTGGAACCAGGGTCAAATAATACAGAGGCATCTCTGTGATAAACTGAGACAATACCTGTAATCACAGCATCTGAAGCAATAGCAACTGGTCTAGCAGGGAAGGCATAGAAACGGGTCTGGCCACCCCCTAATCTGCCTCCCCCTCTCGGGTGATCCCTAGCCGACTGGGCTCCGCCCCTAGCTGGTTGAGCTGGTGGTGGAGGAACTGGTGCTGGTGCCATCGGCCGAGTACTCCGTTGTGGAGTCCCACCCAATAGCCTAGGGCAATCTCTCATAATGTGACCAAAATCTCCGCACTCGAAACAACCCCTACTCTAACGAAACTACTGCTCCTGATGCCCAAAAGAACTACCCGAGGATACCTGAGCGGGCGAGGCATGATGAGAACTCTGTTCTGGTAGTGCACTGAATGATGACTGGCCCTGTTGATGACTGTGAGAACAATGTCCAGATGATGCACCACGGTGAAATGCCCGAGATGACTGAGCCTGTCTAAAATGACGACCTCTACCGTGCTAGAACTGACCCTCAAAAGGAGCACCGCTGAATCCACCCTGACCACGAGGCCTCTTGGCCTCCCTCTCAACCCTCTCCTGACCGCGAACCATCTCAATCTACCGAGCAATGTTGACAATCTCATCAAAGGTAGCACCAGACAGCATCTCTCTGGTCATGAGCAACCGTAGCTCAAAAGTGAGACCATCTATAAACCTCATGATCCTCTCCCTGTTTGTGGGAACCAACTAGATAGCATGACGGGCCAACTTCGAGAATCGCATCTCATACTACGTCATAGACATATCACCTTGGCGAAGCTGCTCAAACGGTCTGCGCAGCTCCTCCCTGCGGGACTGAGGCACGAACTTCTCCAAAAAGACCGCGGAGAACTGTTGCCAAGTAAGGGGTGCTACGCCAATAGGCCTACGCCTCTCGTAAGTCTCCCACCATCCGAGTGCAGCCCCGGAAAACTGAAAAGTAGTGAATCCCCACAAGTCTCCTGAATACCAGCTGTACGGAGTATCCTCTGACATCTGTCCAAGAAGTCCTGAGCATCCTCTCTCTCTTTGCCACTGAAAGGTGGAGGCTGGAGTCTCCCAAACCTCTCCAACCTACGCTGATCATCCTCAGGCATAGCAGGAACCATATAATCCTGAGTAGCTGCAACAGGCTGGGCTGGTGGTGCCTCCGGTGTCTGGAGTCCCTGATCAACCTGCTCGGGTGTACGAGCGGCGGGAGTCTGAGTGCCTCCCCCGGCCTGAGAAGTGGTTGCGGCTGTCGAGCTAGAGACTTCCTGAGCAAGGCCGGTACACGCTGTCAGAATCTAAGCTAAGGCCTCCTGGAGGCCTGGAATCACAATAGGCACATGTGGTGCTTAAGCTGGTGCATCAACAACTGGAATCTGGACCTGATCTGTGACAACTGGTGGATCTGTAGGTACTGCCCCAGTTGCTGTGCGGCCGGCACCTCTGCCCCTACCACGGCCTCTACCGCAGCCCTGGCTGGTGGTACTGGTGGCTGGCCCTCCTGACCGGTAGCACGAGGCCTCACCATCCTTGAGACAATGAAACAACATGTGTTTAGTTACCAGAATAGACAGATTCGCACGACAAGAATCCAAGAATGTGAAATTTCCTAAAGGTTCTGCAGCCTCTTGAAGATAAGTACAGACGTCTCCATACCGATCCGCAAGACTCTACTAAACTCGCTCATGACTCGTGAGACCTATGTAACCTAAGCTTTGATACCAACTTATCACGACCCAAAACCTAACCCGTCGGGATGGCGCCTATCGTGGTACTAGGCAAGCCGACCTTTCCAAAACACTTTCAAAATTTAACATAAGTGAATTAAGACATTTAAAATAACCGGAGTTTCTCATAAATACGGGGTTAAACCCAAATAAAATATAAGTGCGGAAAAATATCCCGACATCGGGGTGTCACTAAGTCACGAGTATCTAGATAACCAAACTAATACAACTAGTGTCTACGTATCAATACAAGACAGAAAGAAATATAGAAGGAGAGACAAGATCCTGCGGACGCCGACAGCTACCTCGTAGTCTCCTGTACTCGATCGCGCCCGAACTCAACGACCTCCGTGATCAAACACACGTGGATCTGCACATAAAGTGTAGGGTGTATCATGAGTACAACTAACTCAGTAAGTAACAGAAATAAATAAGGAACTGAGAAGCAGTGACGAGCTATACAGTACAGTTCATTTTAAAAGTTTTCAGTAAAGAGTGAACATGCTTTCAACTCATGAGGGTGTCCTATAGCCCAAGCGCTAATCCTGCTCTCACATGATATAATATCATATCTGGATCCGCACAGACAACTCACATGCTGCACGAACAACTCACGTGCCATAGTATAAACATTAGGATCCGCACAGACAACTCACGTGCCATATAACAATACCTCACAACCAGGTCCTCGACCTTACTAAGTCATGAACCTCTCTAGTCTCACAGCTCTCAATAAAGAAAGGGAAAACAACCCAAATCAAAGTGTTACAATATATCATACGGGAAAAATAACAGAGACTGAGGTAAACATGTACAAGAATCACTATGACTGAATATAACTACCATGAGCAGGAAAATAGCCTAAGCATGATTTATAACATGAAAGGCATTCAAGTTCTAGTAGACAGGACTGCATATAAACACAAATAAAGGCTATTAGACTTCACAATCTCCCGGGACGGACCTAGTCTCAATCCCTCACGGCGTATACCCACACGCCCGTCACCTAGCATGGGTGACACCTCCAAACAGTCACATTATATCAAACTCCGGGTTTCATACACTCAAGATCAGATTTAAAACTGTTACTTACCTCAACAGCATAGAACTCCTGCTCCGGAATGCTCTTTCCTCTCGAACCGGCCTCCAAATGACCCGAATCTAGCCACAAGCAATACAATAAGATCAATATGAGCTAAAGGAATGAATCCCACAAGGAAAATACCAATTTATAGGCCAAATCCCGAAATTCACTCAAACCCGGCCCCCGGGCCCACGTCTCGAAATCCGACAAAAGTCACAAAACCCGAAAGCCCATTCACCCTGAGTCTACCCATACTAAATTCATTAAAATCCGACCTCATTTAGTCCCTCAAATCCCCAAATTACTTTCTCCAAAATTCCAAGCCCTAACACCCTTATTTCACTCCAAAAATCCTACTAATTAGGTGAGAAATTAACGGGAAAACACCATAGCTAATGATAATAGAGGTCAAGCAACTTACCTCAGTGAATACCCTTGAATCCCATTCAAAACTCACTCCAAAAGCTCCAAAAACCGACTTGAAAATGGTGGAAATGAACCAAAATTCGCAAAGTGTTCAATTTATAGTTTCTGCCCAGGTCTTTTGCACCTGCGGCTAAATATGTGCACATGCGGTGCCGCATCTGCGCAAGAACCTCCGCACCAGTGAAAAATAAATAAAACCCCTGACCTCGCACCTGTGCTCTATATCCGCATCTGCGACCACGCTGGTACGGAAAAGACCTCGCACCTGCGGCCACTGCCTGACCTCCTCACTTTCGTTTCTGCGGGCACCTATCTGCATCTGCGGACTCGCAGATGCGACCTCTCTTACGCACCTGCGGACCCAGCCTACCTCAACACTGTCCGCACCTGCGACCTCGCACCTGCGACTCCCCTTCCGCAGGTGCGGAAATACCAGTAGCAGCAGCTTTTTCCAACTTCAAACAATCCGTTAACTACCCGGACTCACCCCGAGCCCCTCGGTACCTCGACCAAACATACCAATAAGTCATATATCAACATACGAACTTAGTCAAACCTTCAAAATACTCAAAACAACATCAAAACACCAAATTACCCTCGGATTAAGCCTAAGGACTTCTAAACTACCAAATTCGACAATCGATGCCGAAACCAACCAAACCACGTCCGAATGACCTCACATTTTACACACACATCACAAATGACACCGTGAACCTGCTCCAACTTCCAAAAATCTATTCCGACCCCGATATCAAATTTTCCATAGCCGACCGAAATTGTCAGATTTTTAACTTTTGCCAATTCAAGCCTAATTCCACTATGGACCCCCAGATCACATTCCGGACGCGCTCCTAAGTCCAAAATTTCCTAACGAAGCTAATGGAATCATCAGAATTCAAATTTGAGATCGTTTACACATAAGTCCATATCCGATTGACTTTTCCAACTTAAGCTTCTACTTTAGAGACTAAGTATCTCAATCCACTCTGAAATTACTTCGGACCCGAACCAACTAACCCGGTATAATATAATATAGCTGAAAAGCACAAAAGGAAGCATAAATTGGGGAAACAGGGCTATAACTCTCAAAATAACAGGCCGGGTCGTTACATAGAAGTGTGTCCGAAAAATTATTTGGAGGTCCGTAGTTAAATTAGGCTTGAAATGGCTAAAATAGAAATTTAAGCTTGGAAGTTTGACCGAGGAGTTGACTTTTTGATATCTGGGTCGGAATCTAATTCTAGAAATTTGAATAGGTCTGTTTGTCATTTATGACTTGTGTGCCAAATTTGAGGTCAATCGGACTTGGTTTGATACGTTTCGGCATCGATTGTAGAAGTTGGAATACCTTAGTTTCATTAGGCATGAATTGAGGTATGATTCATGATTTTAGTGTTATTTGATGTGGTTTGAAGTTTCGACTAAGTTCGTATGATGTACTTGTTGATGTATTTGGTTGAGGCCCCGGGAGCATCGGGTGAGTTTCGGATGGTTAACAGATTGAATTTTTGACTTTGAACTCTACTGGAACATTTATGATGTCTGAACCTGGTTTCCTTATACGCGATCGCATGAAATTGTCTGCGATCGCGTAGGCTTGTTTGCGGGCAGTGATGATTTGTTCTATGCGATCGCGAGTATAGGAACGCGATCGCATAGGTTAGGCTAGGCCGTGCTTCGCGAACGCATGGGTAGTGTCGCGTTCGCATAAAAGAAATGAGGCGACTGGGTTCACAGGCGTTTACTCTTTGCGAACGCGTGAGGAGGGCCGCGATCACGTAGAGTTGTGAGGGCAGTGCTTCGCGGTCACGTGGGAATATCCGCGATCGCGAAGGCCATTTTTGGGCGGAAATTATTTTGTTCTTCGCGATCGCAGGACTTGGTCCGCGATCACGTAGAAGAAATGCCTAGTAAGCGTTCTTAACTCAATTTTGGTTAAATTACCCGAATCCATGGTTATTTTTAATATTTAATTGGTGATTTAAGTTGGAAGATTTAGAAAACCCTCTTGGTTAAATTTGAAGATTTGAGGGCCGAATTATTATCGGAATTTAGTAATTTTGGTATGGTTGGACTCGTGGTTGAATGGGCGTTCATATTCTGTGGGGCCCACGGGCGATTTTTGAGTTAAATTTCGAATTTTGTTGGAAAATTAGTATTTTTATATGGAATTAATTTCCAATAAATTGTATTGATTATATCGAATTAATTGTGACTAGATACGAGGCTTTCGGAGGCCAATTCACGAGGCAAAGGAATAGCGGAGTAAACAATTTCCCAGTTCGAGGTAAGTGACTTGCCTAACCTTGTGTGGGGGAAATTCCCCTTAGGATGTGTAATGTCATGAAAATTGTGATGTGTTGAAAGTCATGTACGCGAGGTGACGAGTGTGTATACGGGCTAATGTGGAAAAATTCTAATTTTAAATTGTGTAGATCTTTGTTACATATTAATTAAATTATTTTATCCGGTTGTATTCATCATCATTGGTCTATTTTTACATTTTAAATTTGCCTTACCTTTTCCTGTTAATTGCTTTACCTGTTTAGTTGAAGCTTTGTTTCTTTTGTTCTGTGCTCATTATTTGAAGGTTGAATTTCTTAATTGAATAATTATTTAAATGAAGTGTTTGACATTAAAAATTTGGTATTGAGACAAAGCGTTAAATTTGTGAAATATTATTTTTGTTGAGTTATTCACTCCCGAATATTTTGTGTTCATTGTGATTAAGCCGTGAGCTCCTTATTATGAAAAATAATGTGTTGTTGATTTATTTTGGCAATTTGAAATATTTGGGCACTTGAGGTGCAAATTATGATATATTGTGATATTGATACACATGTAGTGATATAAGGTCTAGGTGTTGAAACGCGTGCGGTGAGATAAGGGTGGCATGCTACGCGTGGCTAGTAGGGGAACTACTAGAAGGCATGTGGTGTGATAAGGGTGGCTAAAACGCGGGATGGTATTTCGAGAAAAAAGATTTATTTAAAATTAAATGTGAAGGCTCCCGCGATGATATAAAAAAATGAGATATTATGAATTTATTTATGATTTGGGACTACGAGGCAGTATCTCGGGAGTGCCCTTGTTGATATTTCTTTATGGCTGCATTTGCCTTTGGTTATTTTTGTATTTTTCTTAAAGTTGTAAATTTTCTATTTTCCTTCCGCGAGGTATTATTTGCCCTTATTATGTGTCGTTAAATTGTGACATAATCCTTACTTGATTCATTCCCATTGTCATTATTATTATGATATTGTTAAACTTTTCGCCTTGTCTTTTATTATTACCAGTAGGGCCCTGACCTGACCTCGTCACTACTCTATCGAGGTTAGGCTTGGCACTTACTCGGTACCGTTGTGCTGCACTCATACTATGCTTCTGCACATCTTTTTATGCAGATCTAGATACTTCCGACCAGACTATGTATCAGTGAGCTAGACTGTACGCGGAGACTTAAAGGTATATCTACCATCGTCTGCAGACCTCGGAGTCTCCCTCTATCCCTATTATGTTGTTTTTCCTTATTCTCTTTAGATTTTGATGTATAAAGATACTTATAATAAATTCTTAGAAGCTCGTGACTTGTTTCTACCAAGTTTTGGGAGTTGTAACTATTTGAATCGCGGTTGGATTTATTTTATATGTTGAGATTTGATTTCAGCTTTGTATTCCGCATAATTGATAGGCTTACCTAGTCTTAGAGACTAGGTGCCATCATGACATCCTACGGAGAGAAATTGGGATCGTGACACTCCTTTACCAACCCCATCCTAAAAATTGAATTTCATATATTTTTCAAAAGATTTCACGTCACATTCTCTCTCCCTCATACTTATTATCCAAAATCGGTATTCTCTCACAATGTAAATTAAAGTGGCGAAAATTTTGTCTCGAAAATTGTAACAACAAAGGGTTATCTATCAACATTCATTAAAAAGCTTCGAAACTTTGAATTCAATATTCGAAATTTACGAATATGTGATTTGTTTGGATTGGGTATTCTTGCAACTGATAGAGAATAAACCTTGTAGTTTACATCTCAAATTTGAGTGAAATTGGTTAAGCTTTAGAGTTGGTTTTACGTAAAATTTCATATTGAAACTCGAAGAATACGAAGTTGCATGAATTGCATGATAAATTTATCATCATTGTTTTAGAATTGTCACAATTTGTATTAAAATTGTATATTATTTGTAAATGATACATTAATACCTAAAATAATATATGATACAATACATATTATATGTAAGTTTAGAGTTGTGATTGAAAGTTAAATAAAATGAAAATCACAATTGTACCACAATTTTTCAGAGATGTGTTGCATTTTGGTATTACAGATGTATGAGACTTGTGTTAGTATTGTATCGTGTATTATTTTAGGTATTAATGTATCAAATACAAGTTAGATATAATTGTGATACAATTATGATACATTAATGATACAATTATGTTTTAGGTATTGATGCATTAAATACAATTTTGATACAATTATCATACAATTCCTGCAACTTCTTCTTATTCTTCGAGTTTCAATATGAATTTTCACCTAAAACGAACTCTATACTTAACTAATCTCCTTCAAAATTGAGATATAACTCCGAAGAATATCCTCAATCACTTGCAGGAACATCCAATCCAAACAAATCATAAAATCTTAAAACCCGAAATTGTATATATGTATGCTCGAGAATCATATGTATTTTTGGTCTTCGAATGGACCAATTTGTGGATGAGTGTGTTAGGCAAACAAATTGAAGAATTTAGAGAAATGAAAAGAAAAAAAAAAGGAGAGGAGAGGAGAGGGAAAATAAAGGAAAGGATTTTAGGGGCAGATGTATATCATTTGTAAGAAAAATCTAGATATGCATTGAAAACTACAAAACCTAAAGAAAATAGGTAAATACATTTCTATTAAAGGTAAAACACCCATAATTTTTGATGAGTTAACTTGGGAAAATCCAAAACAGCTCGTTTTCAAAATTGCTCTAGCCCAAACCCATTAAAACGTAGGCGGATCAAATGGGTTTGGGTTTGTTTTGCCACCCCTAACCCTTGCGTGCCAGAAAGTTGTGACTAGAAGAGTTTATTGAATCTCGGAAGATAAGTGCAAAAAGGCGATGCAAGTTGCCCTCCATCTCTATGAGTGAGATTTCTTCTCTTTGTAATTTGAATCTCATTAAAGTTCTTCTCCACCTATTATTCACGAGCCCACCTTTACAGCCACAAAATTGAGAAAAATGTATTGCTCTCGCATTTAAGTTTTTAATGGGAAATCAATGCTAAGAACTAAAGCAAAGAGTTTTCTTTCTTTCACTCCAAATGAGAGCTTTAAAAAGGTGTGAAATGTAAATATAAACGGATTAAAGTTATTTCCAAGTGCTTAGTTGAGGTACAAGCATATCTCTGTATGGGCCAAAATTATCCTAGTTATGTGAGGGCTAAATCAACATTAGGAGAACCTTCGAAGGCTGCCACACGTCATCGACATGAGTTCAACAAATGATGAAGGATAGTTCGAGGAGTCAATACCGACCGAGATCGAGGACGAACACTCTCCTTAAACGGAGGAGTAACGACTAGTTTTAAGGATAAGACTTCAAAAAAATATTCCAGTGAATATTTCCGGAATCTGTACTATTAGGGTTTTGTGGCACAAAAATAGAAAGAGATATAGTTATAGAAAATGAGGGGACACTCTATGTACACTCTTTGTAAAAGAACAACACTTTGACATTCCCTAAAGATTCTTGCTTTATATACATACAAAATATACCTTTTTTCTCAGATCTGATTCTAAGTTTCAACCCACAATCCAAGAAGAATACGAATATTCAAAGACTCATCAATCACTTATCATTGTCAGGGGGAACATCGTCGAATCCAATCCTTTTTCGATTACCTCACTTGCATTTATTTATTTAATGCCATTATATTTTATTTATTACTATTGAATACTATATTTTTTGCTCTTGGGTCATTAAATGCTGTCTTTACTGCATATTTATTATTATCTGACAACACTTGAGCAATTTTATCACAAAATTATTCAAACGACCTTTTGGATATTATTATTGGCTAAGATTAGCTCAAATCTGTTAGAAAATCTAATTGTTTAAACCTAGATCTAAATTTTAGGTCTAACAGTTTGGTGAAGTCTACAGGGATTTTCTTAGCTAATATTTTAGTTTTCATTAGATCTACAACTCTACTTGCTAATCTAACAGCCACAAAGTTTATTTCTCCCTTCTGCACGTACAAAATTTTCATGGCAGGTAACCAAGGGAAATCAATGAGGGAAACAAATAATGTTTCCCTCAACCTCATGAATTCTATCAACGAAGGTTACGACACTCATGATGAGGGGGTAATACCTACGGCCTATCCCAGATGAGAAAGGTCACCCCCATATTTTTGCAGGCACAATAAAACCAAATGGGAAAGGATCCTCCACGTCCGCGGGAGAGAGGACGCCACCTGCTATGAAAAAACTCCTCAAAGTATGGTTAATGGATACCCTAGCCAGCGTACTCAGCAAAAAAGCTTCATGCACAACTACAGAAACCACAAGAGCCCACGCAGCACAGCGACGGGACGAACATGGCGACTAACCAGACCCTTCAACTCCAGGTAAAACTCACGATATTAATGGAAGTGCAGGTGATAACATCCTCACCGTTGTTTTGAAAAGAATAGAATAAATGGAGAATGAGAACAAGGCGGTCAGAGACCAAATGAAAGAACACCAAGAACGAGTAGAGAAGATACTTAGCACCTCTAAACTACTGCCAAAAAGGGATGCTGTTAGGTTAGTAGAACAGTCGTATAGCGAGGAAGCAGCCCCACATGCCATACCAAAGACCTTCAAAACGCTACCATATCTCAAAATATACGATGGGATAACCGCTCCCGAAGACCATGTGACTTATTACGTCACAACTGTGAAGGGAAACGACCTCACCAAGGAGCAAGTGTCCTCCATTTTGCTAAAAACATTTGGCGAAACCCTCACTGGAGGGGAATTAACATGGTATTCATAGCTACCAGCCCACTCCATAGAAACATTCGAAGAAATGGATGACAAGTTTGTGACGGCACATGCCTGGGCCAAGAAAGCCAAAATAAGAGTAAATGACATCTTCGCCATCAAACAATCGAGGAGATGGACTGAGGGACCTCCTCACCCGGTTCAACAGGGTAAGGATGACCTTACCAAATGTGTTCGAAGGAATGGTCGTAGTAGCCTTTCAGAATGGGTTGAGTAAAGAGGGTTCAAGAGTGACCAGAAAGCTGCTGAGCCGATTAATGAAGTATCCTCCAACCACTTGGGATGAGATTCATAATTCCTACTGTGTCGAGGTTCGGCAAGATGATGACGACCTTAACGAACCAGCTCCATGACTCATGTTGGTACAAACCAAAACTAGGAAAGAATAAAGTGATAATATGAGGAGAGATCACCCAGTGTCGCAGCCAAACATGAAACAACATCATCCCTATGTTAGGGAACCCGCTCCTCCCTCCTTTCTCTATGATGATGGCCCGTCTAGGTTGACATCGGGGACTCACAAGAACGAGATAGGTATGCCCCCTTTGTTATCTGCTCACAATTTTTGTGTTTCACCTACAGAGATGGTCTACGCCCTTGAGAAGCTTGGAACAAAGGTGAAGTGGCCACCAAAGATGAGGTCGTATCCGAGCATTAGGAAATCCGACGCCCTCTGCGAATTCCACTAGGAAGCGGTCACAAAACAGACGATTGCATCGTCTTAAGGCAAGAGGTAGCGAACATGTTACGGCAAGTGTCACGACCCAAAATCCATTAAAGGTCGTGAAGGCGCCGGACACCGCCGTCAGGCAAGCCAAAAATAAATACTTGATTTGGTTCTCATTTTAATATTTTTGAAATCATATTTTCCTTTGATTAAATAGTAAAATATGAAATTCACGGTGTAAATAATAATATTCTTAACAATTTCAATACAGAACAACCTATAATCACCCCAAAACCCGGTGTCACAAGTGCATGAGCATCAACTAAGGAGTAAAAATAAAGTACAACATCTATCCGGAATACAACTTAGACAGGAAAAATACAAATAACTCTGAAGGAGAATCTGTTGGTTGCGGGTCGTAATATGGAATGCAGCTCACGTAAGTCCCCGCGTGCACACACGCCTCTGCTCTCACAAGGCCACTAGTCATATATGTACCTGCACAAAAATATGCAGCAAGTGTAGTAGGAGTACGTAATCAACGTGTACCCAGTAAGTATCTAGCCTAACCCCGAAAAAGTAGTGACGAGGGGTCGACATCGACACTCACTAGTGGTCCAACAATATCAAGTACAGTAAAAAGGTAAGTAAATATGAGGCAGAGTAAATAAGTGAGATAAACAAGTATAAATCACGTGGTACATATCTCCCTCTTTCCGAGGAACTCAAACTCTCCATTAGAGATTCCCTCCTTAACCGGAGCATATATATAGATATAGTGGATCTCATCAGATAGATTGTCATAACTCAAATCGGAAAAACTCACAGATACACTGGCTTCTTGCCAAAGATTACACACGATTCCATGAGGATATGATATAGGAAATGTCGAGGCATACGGCCCGATCCAACATAAAAATTTAAACTGTGCACTGCTGAGGGTCGAACTGCGCGAACCATAGATGCATCTATTAAACTGTCGAGGCGAACGACCCGCTCCCATGAGAGTGTGGTACATAAATCCTGCCAAGGCGAACGGCTCGATCCCATTAGAATAAGAAGCTTTGACGGGTCCTTAACCCCACTCACGAATAAACGTGTGAGTTGTAATTTCTTTAACAAAAACCTTTCAATGAAGTATATATATCACGAAAACATGCCGTAAGAGGAGTAGAATTATTCGGTGACTAATCATGAACTCGTGAAATCTCTAAAATAACAAGTCTAGTCTCAAGTAGTAATGTAAAACAGAGGAATTTAATAGGCGAGAGACTACTCAAATAATACAGCTATAGCATGATGTGAACCTAAGCCTACCCGGACAATAACATGAATGTAGCTACGTACGGGCTCTCGTCACCTCGCGTGTACGTAGCCCCCACAACAAGTAGCACACATCAATATACAACACCTAGGGGTAATTTCCCCCTCACAGAGTTAGGCAGGAGACTTACCTCACTCCAACGTTCCAAAACCGCCCTAACACCTCAAACTGGTGAGCGCCGATCCAAACCTAGTCAAATAAGATGCAACCCAATCAAAATATACTCTAATACTCATAATTAGTCAATTTATAACAATTTCCAACTCCGCTCGAAAAATTAATAAAGCAACCCTCGGGCCCACGTGCCCGGATTCCGAAAATTTTCAAAGATAAACTTTACCCATAACACCACGAACTCAAATATATAATTTATTCCAAATTCCATGTCCAATTTCGTGGTCAAAATTCAAAAATACCAATTTCTAGGTTTTTCTTCAAAATCCCAAATTTTCATAAATTTTCAAGTCTAAATCCATATATAATCCAAGTATTTAACTTGCAATAGGTGGGAATCACTTACCTTGACATGGATGACGAAAATCTCCTTTCCAAGAGTTCCAAATATCACCTAACCAAATGAAAAATGGAGGAAAATGGCCAAATCCCGTCTTTTAAAAACCTTACTGCCCAGGCGACCCTTCTTCGTGAACGCGGCAAGCCCCTCGCGTTCGCGAAGTAATACCAGCTCCAACTCCAAAATTACCCTTTGCGAATGCGAGACGCAGCTCGCGAATGCGTTGCTTAACCGGGCGACCCATCGCGAACGCGTTGCACCCTTCGCGAACGCGAAGGTTTAAAATCCCATGGGCCAGTTCCCCTTCGCGAACGCGATGACCCAATCGTAAACGTGAAGCACAAATTAGCAGCCAATCAAAACCTTCTTCGCGAACGCGTGAACTCCTTTGCGTTCGCGAAGAACGAAACCAAAACCAGATATCAGCAACAGCAACTCAACCCAACTTGGTCCGAAACCATCCCGAAATATACATATGGCCCCTGGGACCCCGTCCAATCACACCAACCAGTCCCATAACATAACACGGACCTGCTCGAGGTCTCAAATCACATCAAACAACATCGAAATTATGAATCGCACCCCAATTCGAGCTTAATGAACTTTAGAACTTCGAACTTTCACATTCGATGCCGAAACCTATCAAATCAGGTTCGATTGACCTCAAATTTTGCACACAAGTCCACATCCACATTCGGACGTGCTACCAAAACCAGAATCACCATACGGAGCTATTCCCAGACTCGGAATCCCAAATGGACATCAATAACATTAAAATGCACTTCAACCCAAATTTATAAAATTCTTCCAAAATGCCAACCTTCCACAATATGCGCTGAAATGCTCCCGGGTCATCCAAAACCCGATTCGGACATGCACCCAAGTCCAAAATCATCATACGAACCTGTTGGAACCTTTTAATCCCGATTCCGAGGTTGTTTACTCAAAAATTCAAACCTTAGTCAATTCTTCCAACTTAAAGCTTCCAAAATGAGAGTTTTCTTTCAAAATCAACTCCGAACTTCGCGAAATTCAATTCCGACCATGCGCACAAGTCATAATACATGAAGTGAAACTACTCAAGGCCTCAAACCACCCAACGATGTGCTAGAGCTCAAAATGACCGGTCGGGTCGTTATAGCAAGGGCACCTCAAAGAATTACTCAGAGGTAAAGGCAGGAACACCTTCGCTAGGGGTATAGAATGTCAAGGCCCACCAAAGCCACCCTCACCAGCTTGTACCATCAATATGATTATTGGTGGCAGCGATGATGCCTCTATCAACGGTCAGATGCCGACGGTTTGACTTTCCCTCACAACGATGCCCTAGTCATTACTTTACTAATTTTGGATACTGATGTTAAACGTATCATGGTAGATGATGGAAGTGGAGCGTACATCATCCATCCCCGAGTCCTTGCCCAGATGAGACTCGACGATAAGATAGTGCCACATTGTATCATACTAACTGGTTTTAACAATGCAGTTGAACGGACTTCGGGAAAAATTACTTTTCCCATCCTCACCAGTGGGGAAACGCTGGAGACAACATTCCACATCATTAACTAGGCCACCAAATACAACGCCATAGTAGGATGACCATGGATACACCCTTTGAGAGTCGTTCCCTCCAGCTTATACCAAGTGATCAAATTCCCCATACCTTGGAGAATATTCAGCATACGAGGGAAACAACGCACATCTCGGGAGTATTACCGAATCTCCATGGACAGCACGACAACTCAACAAAAGAAAGATAAAAAAAATGAAGCATAACAATCAGCAGGGTCGAGGTCGCCACAAGATGGAGCTAGGGAAGTCATTATGGACCCCGAAATGGTCAAAGCCACAGAATCAACCATAGAAAACCTCGACCCAGTTCAATAAGACCACATCGACCTCAGTACAAAGGTCGACATCGGTTGCAAGCTCTGAGAACTTGGTAAATTTAGTCAATTCTTAATAACTAATACAGATTTATTTGCCTTCAGCCATGCAGATATGCCGGGCATCCCCTAAGAGATCGCTACACACAAACTGAACGTTGACCCTTTCTATCCCCCGATAAGGCAGGTCCGACGAAAGTTCAACCCCACTATCAATGATGTTGTCCACGAGGAAGTAGAGAAGCTACTAGCGAACGGATCTATCAAGGAATCGAAGTACCCCAAATGGATGTCCAACGTGGTATTGGTCAAAAAGAAAAATGGGAAATGGAGGATGTGTGTGGACTTGACAGACCTAAACAAAGAACGCCCGAAAGATTCATTCCCGTTACCAAACATTGACCAACTCATTGACGCATCGACGGGGTATGTGCTGCTAAGTTTCCTGGATGTATATTCGGGTTATAACCATATACTCATGGAAGAAGAAGACCAAGAAAAACCACGTTCATCACCCACAGGGGAACATATTGTTATAGGGTCATACTATTTGGGTTGAAGAACGCAGGGGCTACCTATCAGAGGTTGGTCACAAAAATGTTCAAAGACCAACCCGGCAAAACCATAGAGGTATATATCAATGACATGTTGGTCAAATCTGTGAGGCAGAGGATCACATCGACCACTTGAAGGAAGCTTTCGACATACTAAGACAATATGGGATGAAACTAAACCCTGAGAAATGCGTGTTTGGCTTAGCCTCGGGAACATTTTTGGGCATCTAAGTATCGCAGCGAGGAATTGAAGTCAACCCAGATCAAATCAAGGCTATTGACGGGATACCTAAGCAAATGACTACTAAGAAGCAAGTCCAAAGATTGACTGGTCGAATTGCCACCCTATCAAGATTTATCTCGCAGTCGTCCGATAGATGTCACAGGTTTTTTGACATACTCAAAAAGGATAACGGCCTCGAATGGACGCCCGAGTGCGTACAAGCACTATGAGAACTGAAGGCGTATTTATCATCGCCATCTTTAATCTTGAAGCCTGAACTTGGGGAACAGCTCCTCGTCTACCTCGCCGTCTCCGAAGTAGCAGTAAGTACGGTCTTGGTTAGAGAAAACAAAGGTATTCAATCTCTTATTTATTACATCAGTAAAACACTTGTCGACGCCGAGACGACATACCCAACCCTCGAGAAATTGGCCCTGGCCATGGTTGTAGCTTCACAAAATCTTAGACCATATTTCTAATTCCACCCTATCTCGGTCGTTACCACTTTTCCTTTAAGAAGCAGTTTACATAAACCCGAGCTATCGGGGAGGCCAGCTAAATGGGCCATCGAGCTAAGTGAGCACGACATCACATACCAGCCTCAAACAGTGATAAAGTCGCAAGTGCTCGCAGACTTTAGCGCAAAAGTAATGCCTGAGGCCAAGAAGGAAGCCGCTTAAGCTTCTATTCAAACAAAAGACCTCTGGGTCTTGTACACCGACAGCACATCCAATGCTTTCAGATCTGGACTGGGACTCGTACTCGAGGTCACCACCTGCGAAGTAATTCGCCAGTCTATAAGATACCAGATATAAATAACAACGAGGTCGAGTATGATACCATAATTGTAGGGTTGAGGTTAGAACTCAAATCTAGGGCGAAGCGGCTGAGACTCCGCTATGATTCTCGGCTCATAGTCAGCCATGTTTCAGGGACTTACCAAATCAAAGAACAAAGGTTGCAAAAATATCAAGTCGAGATTTGTAAGTTGCTGCCCAATTTCAACGAATCTCAGCTTGACTAGATCCCACGAACTTAGAACATCGAAGAAGATGGCCTCGCCAAATTGTCCGCCGCCCCCAAAAGCATCACAGTTAGGGACAAAAGCGTAATCCATCTCCTTAACTCGCACTGGACCAATTCGAGGTAAAATCTGCAAGATTAACTTGGGATTGGCGCAATTGTATTATTTCGTATTTGCAAGATAGCACCCTCCCAAACGACAAAAAAGAAGCTAAAAATCTAAGAATGCAAGCGGCCAGATACAGCCTCCTTCATAACGACTTATACAAAAGAGCGTACAGCGGTCCTTTAGCAAAGTGTTTAGGCCCAAACAAAACCTAAAGCATTTCGAGGAAGTCCACGAAGGCCATTGCGGTGCTCATACCGGTGATCGAGCGTTCGTCAGGTGCCTCATACGGGTCGGGTACTACTGGCCCACTATGAACAAAGATGCCTCAGAGTTCGTGAAGAAATGTGAGCAATGTCAGAAATATGCCCCAATAATCCACCAAGCAGGCGAACACCTTCATTCGGTCACCTCTCCAAGGCCATTTATTAAGTGGGGAATGGACATCATGGGTCCACTCCCACCGGGGCGAGGTAATATACAATTTTTTTTAGTTTTAATTGACTATTTTTCTAAATGGGTGGAAGCTAGAGCATTAATCGTCTTTATATAGAATATTATCATCTGCCGATTCGGCCTACCCAAAGAGATAAGTTGCGACAACAAGCCCCAGTTCACGGGAAGGAAAACCACTTAATTCTTTGAGAAATGGCATATTAAGAGGATACGTTCAACTCCTTATCACCCAGCTGGCAACGGACAAGCAGAATCCTCTAATAAGTCCATACTAAACATCATGAAGAAGAAACTTGAAGAGGCTAAGGGACTATGGCTGGAAATACTTACAGAAGAGTTATGGGCACACAAAACTACCACGAAGACGAGTAGAGGAGAGACACCTTACTTCCTCGTCTACATAACAGAAGCAGTCATACAATTCGAAGTCGGAGAACTCAGCCTAAGGTACTCCCATGAAAGCGACACCAGCAACGACGAGAATAAGAGACAAGATCTCGACGAGATTGAGGAGCGATGGGATACGATGTACATAAGGATGGGTGCACAGAAACAACAAACAGAACGCTACTACAACAAAAAGCAAAGGTTCGATTACTCAAGGTTGGAGACTACATGCTCAAAGACGAAACCCAGGCAAACAGGGATCCACGAGAATGCAGATTGGGAACGAACTAAAACAGATCGTACAAGATCATAGGCTAAGCAGACAAAGGCTCGTTCTAATTGGAAACCATGGAAAGGAAGCTCCTACCAAACAATTGGAATATGAGCTACCTCAAGTACTTCAATTTCTAAGGAACGAGAAGCGCCCCATAAGTCGTACTCTTTTTCCCTCATTTAACTTTTGTCCCAATAGGATTTTCTCAAGGAGGTTATTAACGAGGCGACGAGTGGGACACTTCACGTTGAAGTATATGAGATCAGACCAATTTTTCATTGCCCGACTCTTCAAGATTCTTCAAGTCGAACAATGAAGGGACTAGATATACTGGGACTGGGACTGGAACGCCAGCCAATGCCCAAAACTTAAAACGCTCTCTAATATTGCCCGAGCACAAAATAATGTAATCATAGCAACGACATCAAAGTAATAGAAATTATTGTTTATCGAAACTGCTGTAATGAATGATTAAGTTCGACCAAGCTCAAACAACACATATCGTCCATCAGCCGTAATTTAACGAAAGGTTAAGTTCGACCAAGCTCGAACAACACCCATCAGCCCTCGGTCGTAACTTAATAAGCGGTTAATTCGACAAACCTCGAAGAATACCTATCGGCCCTTGGCTAATGCCCACGACTTAATAAATAGTTAAGTTCGACCAAGCTCGAACAACACCTATCGGCCCTCGGCCACGATTCAATAAACGGTTAAGTTCGACCAAGTTCGAATAATACATATCGGCCCTCAGCCACGAATCAATAAACGGTTAAGTTCGATGAAGCTCGAACAACACCTATCGGCCCTCCGCCGCAACCTAACTTAAAGACGCGTTCGACTAGCTCAAACAACACCTATCGGCCCTCGGCCACATCTCGACTAAGAAACATATTCGTCTTGTGTAAATAAAGGTCCAATATGGCCCAAAGGCCACAACTGCCTAAAGAATGACTTCACAAGTACAGAAGCAAAACATAAGTACGAAAACAAAATACTGAAATAAAAAAGACCATGTAAAACAAAATTCAACTTGGATATTCATATTCAGATGAAGAGTTCTTTACATAAGCATTTTAAGATACCAACAAAAAATACAACAACATGAAACAAAAACTAATGGCCATCACTATCACGGCCTCCAGCATTCTCTCCATCCTCGCCATGAGGGTAAGCGAAATCATACCAGGAGTCATCCTCGAACCGATCTATTCCCTATTCCTCATCCTCCTATCCAGGCTGAGGCATAGCAGGGTCATAATCACAAGCAAGCCAAGCCTCGTGAGCCTTGACTCGATCATCCTCGAGAGTCATTTCTGAAATAATGCCGCCGTATGCAAGTCTCGGAGTACGTCCAGCCAGGTTTAAGCACGGATCCTCTCCTCGTACAACTCCCGAGAAATGTTAGGATACTTAGAAGCAATGAACGAAGTAGGCCGCGCGAGCAGTTAGACATTCTCGAGCTCGAGAATGGCAACTCGATCATGCAGCTCAGATTTTTCCATGTCTAGCTCCCTAATCCCCGATCCGCTCCTTAAGTCGGTCATCCTTAGCCCTTGCCGTCGATAGATCATTTTTTCGCTCGGAATAGAGAGTCCTATTTGCCAGCTCAAGAATGTCGATCTTTCTCCAAGAATCTAATCAGAAAGACTCCTCCTGCTCGAGTATTTGTTGTTTCTCAGCAATCTCTCCCCTTAGAGTATCAATCTCGAGATGACATCTGTTCAACTAGTCGTGCAGTTCAACTAGTTGAGCTTGAAGGTCGCTACACTGGGCCTCCACGCCCGTGCTTAGCTCAAGCTCCTCTTCTGTTCTTTTTAACTCCTCCTAGAGGACGCTAAATCTCCTCACAGCCGCCATTAGCTCCTCGTCCTTCTTCTTCAGCTCGTCTTCACCCCCTTCACGAATTGCTTCCGAAGGTCTCGGTACTTTCCTCGGTACTCTTTGTACTTGTCCTTCAACTTTAAAGTAGATGTCTTTTCGCCTATTCTCCCTTCGGGCGCTCTCAATCTCCAAAATGACTGTCTACAAATCAAAGAAAAGATTAGTCAAAACCCAGAAACAAGCTAAGGCAAAAAGAAAAGAACGAACAACTACTATACTTACCCTGAGAGCAAGGACGACGATATTCTTTGACATGGTACTATCATTTATCTCCTTGAGGGTCACACTCCCAGTGTCGGAAAAGAGAGGACCGAGAGCAGGAACCACCTCATCGGTGTTTCTCAGCAAATCACGATCCATTGGGATCATGATGGTCCTCGAGCCTCCCTCCATCCTCACCTAGATCTGGGTGAGTCCCTCATCGATCATCCTGAGGT
Source organism: Nicotiana tomentosiformis (assembly GCF_000390325.3). Classification (NCBI taxonomy): domain Eukaryota; kingdom Viridiplantae; phylum Streptophyta; class Magnoliopsida; order Solanales; family Solanaceae; genus Nicotiana; species Nicotiana tomentosiformis. The sequence continues at coordinate 116,819,113 of NC_090823.1, read as the reverse complement.
CGTCAGGGTCAGTGTCAGAACCTGACTCATCGTCCTCGTCGGTGACGTCTTTTCCCTTGTCCCCCTCAGCCGACGAGATATCCATTGTTAGCTTAGAAGTTGAAGTCTCTTCCTGCCCCGCGGGCACGGAGCCGTCGCTAAATTCTTTCATTCGTGATGCAAAGGCATGCCCTCATTAACTTCTACCGGTTGCGGGGCCTCAAAACTTGGCCCAATATCATCACCAACATGTATTGTCGCCGTCTCACATAACCTGAATCCTTCTTCCGCTGAGTCGATGGCCAAAAGAACTCCATCATCTATGCCTATACTCCTTTTACGAGGTCTAAGGTCCCCATCACTGGGCAAGAGTTTGTCGTCAACAAGCAAAAATAAGGGAGGAAAGAGCGTGGCAGCCGAAATAGGGACAGAGATAGAAGTTGCAACGGTTGTAATAGGGGCGGAGACAGAAGTTGCAACAGTTGGAAGGGGGCGAAGATTGAAGGCGTAGCGGCCCTTTTCCTCCAGAACGTGGGCACGGGGGCCCTATCCCTCATCGTGGTCCCTTTGACAGAACCTAGAAAATAACAAAAGGGTAGAGAACGGTGAAAATGACGAACATACACCACATAAAAATGGCATCGACGGGAAGAAAGCGATTACTTGTCGAGGGGAGAGCCGGTTTGAACTTCTGGAAGAAGCTCGGCCAGTCACATATCACGACCCAAAATCCAACTCAATGAGATTTACTGAGAAAATAAATGGAGAAAATAACTGAACTTTTATACACTTCCCAAGGACTGGTAGTACAAATCATGAGTTTCTAAGATTTAGAGTTTACAAAGTTGGTATGAAATAAATACACCATTTGTTTGAAATATACATGAACAGATTAATAATTCTAAAGCAAACAAGAATGAGAGTCAGCCATGACCTGAACGCAGGTACGTCTTCAATACTAGCTCCCGCCATACACAGCAACATCAGCATCCAAAATCTGCACGCAAGGTGCAGAAGTGTAGTATGAGTACAACAGACCCTATATACTCAATAAGTAACAAACCTAATCTCAGGTTGAAAGAAATGACGAGCTGGGACAAAGGTCAGAGTCCAACGCCAATAGACAACAACAACTCATAACAATATAATAAAAGTGGTACAAGAAATAAATCAAAGGTATGATGCTCATCTAATTCACAGTTACTGAAAATAGTCATGCTTTTCAAGTATAATAGTAAAACCCAAATCCTTCACCAAATCACCAAAATATGAGTAAGTCAGAATAACTGTGATTTTTCCCAAAAACTTTCAATAATAAATAAGATGTTTCATTATCAAATAGCATGAGGAAAGTACATCTCTATGCCTACATGTCAATGTGCATGTGAAGTCATAAATGTCACAAAACTGTGTAACATGAGGAAATGTATCTCTATGCCTGTATGTCAAGTGTATGTGTCAGATGCAATGCATCACAATGATGAACTCATATACTCACACTCTCAGAGTACTCAATATCATAGTCTCACATTCCCACTCATCACGCTCAATCACTCAGCACTATATGATACTTGCTGCATCGTGCAGTCCGATCCCATCATGAATCAATTGTAATTCCGCTCACTGTGGGTGTGCAGACTCCAGAGGGGCGGATCCTGCCCAAGCGCTAATATAAGGCTTGTTGCGACGTGCATCCCAATCCACATATAGCCATAAGGCCTATTGCGGCATGCAACGCGATCCACATATAGCCATAAGGCCTGTTGGGACGTGCAACCCGATCCACATATAGCCATAAGACCTGTTGCGGTGTGCAACCTGATCCACATATATCAATAATACATGCTGCAGAGTGCAGCCTCATCCACATATCTCACTCACAACACGGCTCTCAGGCCTCAACTCATTCATCAATCTCTACAGTCTCTCGGGCTCACAAATCTCATGACAATCTACCCAAACAATGATAACATGTTGTGATAACAAATAATAATAGGGACTGAGATATGATATGCACATTAATGAATATGACTGAGTATGTAACTGCAATTTAAGCAAATATCTCAATAACTGAAATGACCTCAGTGGGCCCCAACAGAATAAGCATATAGCCTAAACATGGTTTCTAGCATGGATCACAGCTCAATTACTCTATCACGTAGAAATTTCATGGATAAAGAAAAGATTAAGTAACTACAAATTACCACAGAATTAACAGAGCCACAATTCACACGCTGCACACCCATACGCTCGTTACCTAGTATGTGCGTCACTTCACACCAAACACATAACACATATATTCAGGGATTCATTCCCTCAGTACCAAGTTTAGAAGTGTTACTTACCTCGAACAAGCCAAATCCAATACCAAGCAAGCTAAATAATACTCTAAAAATATCATCTCGTGCGTACCGACCTCTGAACGACTCGAAACTAGCCAAAAGAAACTCAAGAACATCAAATAATGCCAAAAGAAACAAACCCAATCGATAAAGGTAGAATCTTTAATCAAAAGCCCAAAGTCAACCAAAAAGTCAAACCCGGGTCTGCACCTCAGAACCCGAAAAAATTTACAAAATCCGATAACACATTCAATTACGAGTCTAACCATACTAGTTTCACTCAAATCCGACTCCGAATCGATGTTTAAAACACAAAAATTCACTATATGAAACTTTAGACAAAACCCCCCAATTTCTCTTTTGAATTCATCCACCAAATGCCAAAAAAGAGAATAGATTCATGAAATATAATCAAAACCGAGTAAAGAACACTTACCCTAATCAATATGGTAAAAATTGCTTCAAACATTGTCTCAATACGAGGTCTATAGCTCAAAATATGAATAAAGTGACTAAACCCTCGATTTAAAGCTTCTGCCCAGCCATGCTCGCACCAGCGATCAAATGAACCGCTTTTGCGACCAAAATTCCACTTCTACGGAGAAGCACCGGAACACACCCATAACACACGCACTTGCGCTGCCTCTTGCTTATGCGACCTCATGCACCGCATCTGAGTCTTCGCAGATGTGAAGAAAAATCTGTATTTGCGGACTCCTGCCCCATCACTTTCTCCGCTTCTACGATGCCACTGCCGCTTTTGCAGCTCCGCACCTGCGCCCATAGCTCCGCAGGTGTGGTCACATCAGAACCCCTACCAAACCAGCCTTAGCAAAAATAATCCAAAACTATCTGAACCTCATCTGAAACTCATCCGAGCCACTCGGGACCTCGTCCGAATATACCAACAAGTCCCATAACATAACAAGGACCTACCTGAGGCCTCAAATCATACATAACAATATCGAAACGATGAATTGCACCTCAAATCAAACATAATGAACTTTGAATCTTTTAGCTTCCAAAACTCGTGCCAAAACATATCAAATCAATCCAGAATGAAATCAAATTTTTGCGCACGTCCCAAATGACATAACGAAGCTATTCCAATTCCCGGAACCACAATCTGAACCCGATATCATCAAAGTCAACTTCCGTTCAAACTTATGAACATTCCAAACCTTCAAATTTTCAACTTTCGTCAATTAGTGCGGAAACCTTCTAGAAATATCCAAATGTAAATTCGGGCATATGCTCGAGTCAAAAATTACCATCCGGACCTAACGGAACTATCCAAACTTCGATCCGGGGTCAAATACTTAAAAGTCAAACTTGGTCAACTCTTCCAACTTAAAGCTTCTTAGTTGAGAATCATTCTTCCAAATCAATTTCGAATAACCTGAAAATCAAAACCGACGATTCACACAAGTCATAATACATCATGCGATGCTACTCAAGACTTCAAATAGCTGAACGGAATGCAAATACTCAAAATAATATGTCGGATCGTTACATCACAGATCCCCGCTGCATAGGGGAGGATTCGCCTAACCCAGTCGGCGAGATGTGCCACCAACTAAAGAGGTCGATTAGTAGCTGCAGAAAGAGAAGAGTCATTTGATCATCCTACAACAAAAAGCGTTTTAGGGAAAAGAGAAAACACAACAGCACGAACACATATGTGTGGGGTTCTAGGCCTCATGGAATCCGCGACACCAGACACCACGACCTCAGCCTTGACGAAGAAGTAGTCGAGCTAGAACTGTCGACTACCCTTGTCATCTATCCTCACCACCAAGCATTTTCCTCCATGGTGGAAAAGGTTTAGTAACGTTCCTCGCTAGAAATGAGGTGCAAAAATGTGCGCCAAGTGGTGCACCGTGACCTCGACTTCGGCTAGTTTAGTGAACTTTGCCAAAATCTTGATCACCTTGAAAACATAGGGGGCGAGCTGTGCATGACACACATTATAGTGGCGGCAAAACTCTTCTACCAGCGGAGGGAAAGGGAACGAGTAGTCGATGATGAATGGATAGGCGTAAAGGGTACAGTATCCGGGATGGTGGACATGTACTTCATCGTCACCCGTAGAAACTAACTCTACGTGGTCGAGAAGGCCGAACTTATTCTTAAGCTCTGCTAAGCGCTCAACCGTCATCGTGGATTGAAACCTCTCGGTCACCACTTCCGATGGCTTGTGGAAATCTGGTTTGGCATCAGCGTATCGAGGTACAATCTCCTCCACAGGGAAGAGTTTCCTCCTCAACGGCGGCAACGGTGTATTCCCCTTGAACGGGGAACACGACGGCCAAAGGAGTAGAATGATCTTCCACACTGGCATTAGATGAAAGGTTTGACATTGTTATTGAGATTAGGAAGAAGATAGAAAAGGAAATCAGAAATGTAACGAAATCTTATGAAAAAGGAAAGGGAATTCCAAAGGAGAAGTGAAGAGAGTGTAAAAGTTTGAATTTCAAAAAATTCATCCCTATTTATAGAATTTGAAGCACCAGAATCAAAACGGTCACCATAATTGGCACAAAGATCGAAACGGCAGAGCCAATAAAAGGTTACGTGAGAATCGACGCAATGCGTCAGGAATCAGCATCATCATGACGCATGGCATCATGATGCCCCTTCTTCTCTTCGACCAAATGGTTCCAGCAAGTCACACGGGAAATTTAGGGGTTTAAAATATGCGGCCCACAGAGAACCACGTCGCCTACTTGTCATAACAGAGAGGACCGATGTTATCTGTTCAGCAAGCTCGACCATAAAGACAGTCATGAACGACATTATTCGTTCATTGAACTCGCCCACGGAGATGACCTCAACAAGCGGAGGGACTAACTGTATGGGCCAAAATTATCGTATTTATGTGAAGGCCAAATCAACATCAGGAGAACCTTCGAAGGCTGTCACGCGTCATCGGAATTAGTTCAATAAATGACGAAGGCGAAGTTGATGAGTCAACAGAGATCGAAGTCGAGGACGAGCACTCTCCTTAAACGGAGCAGTAACGGCTAGTTTTAAGGATAAGACTTTACAGATTCTAGTGAATATTCTCGAAATCTGTACTATTAGGGTTTTGTGGCACAGGTCCTCTTATAAATAGAAAGAGATATAGTTATAGAAAATGAGGGGACACTCATTGTAAAAGAACAACACTTTGACATTCTCTAAAGATTCTTGCTTTATATACATACAAAATATACTTTTTTCTCAGATTTGATTCTAACTTTTATCTCACGATCCAAGAAGAATACAAATATTCAAAGGCTCATCAATCACTTATCATTATCAGGGGAAATATCGTCGAATCCAATCCTTTTTCGGTTACCTCACTTGCATTTATTTACTTTAATGACATTATATTTCATTTATTACTATTGAATGCTATCTTCTTTGCTCTTTGGTATTATTATTCGACATCACTTGAGCCAATATATTGTTATCCGACAGTACTTAAGCCATTTTATCACAAAATTATTCCACTCAAATCTATCTATTAGAAAATCTAATTGTTTAAACCTAGATCTAAATTTTAGGTCAAACACTCTCAACAACGGCACCATGGGCACCATGTATGTGCAAGGATAATCAATTATTTCCAATCAACTACTACATATTTAAGTTACTTACATATTTTAGATTTAAAAGGGGCTTAACGATGCACCTATTTAATATTAAACCCAGTTAGCTGGGGAATCATATTTCACTTTGACTTCCCCGTTTTGATACAAAGTACATGAATCTCTGCTGTCGCATTTTCTAATTATATGGAAGAGTCAGCCGCTTTCACGTTCTCATCATTTCAATAAATCATTTGAACTGTGAAACATCTTCGATATTAAAATGATTTATTACTCTCTTTTTTTTTAGAGAACAAGTTGATCAAAACATTATATAATTAACTTGGATTCTTCTCGCAAATGGCAAAAAATGCTTTAATCAAAATCATTTGGAAGAACTATCGAGGCTTGATAAAATATTTTGTCCTACGCTTAAAATAATATATAAAAAAAGATGGTTGAATTCAGCTGGTCTATACTGTATAGTCTTTTTTTTTTTGTACTAATAAATGAATTTGCCCGTTTGTATACTATATTAGTGATATACAGAAGGTAAGTAACATACTCGTCTAAATTGTTACTCCCTCTGTATCAATTTATGTAGGGGTGCGTAGTATGGGAATCAAAAATACTAGATTTTCTATGCGAATTCGGGAATACATTTTTATATCTCTTAAAATAAGAATTAGTTACATATTTATAAACTCCATGAAAAATACTACAAGTCAACATATATAGCTAATTAATCAGTAACTATGGCTCTTTTCGAAGATTTTGCATTTTCAACTTGTTTCATAGGGTCATTGCGAAATTTGGTTCGCCTCTCGGCTTCCATAGTTGCTACAGAACTTGCAAACAAAGCCTCCTCTTGAGTGATACACAAATCAAAAGATGGCCCATCAAAATTGAGGGCTTTAGTGGGTATATCTCGTTTAACCCTCTTTGGAGTGCTTAAATCGGCCATTATGTCGAAAATTGAAGTCTCTTCTAAAAACCCTAATAATGGCGGAAATTAAAAGGAGAGTAAAGAGAAAAAGAAGAATGACAGAGAAGTAAGAAATAACTACCCAAAAGCTTTACCAATTTGTGAGGAACCACGATTTTTAGGAGCAAAATCGTGTTGGATTCATGGAGAGAAATCTTCGGTTGAATTTGATTTGAAAATCTTGCTGAGAGAGTGAAAAATCGTGTACTAACTGAATGAGTAAGAGAGAGAACGTAATTGACGTATTTCATGTCTTAACGGTAGTATATATAATAAATGTCTATTTTGTTATAAAATATAAACGGTAGTTATAAATAATACTATTTTGAAAGTGTTTTGGTTTATAATAAATAGGGTGCAATAGTTAGATAGGGGACGTAAAATTTTCGATTGTAACCAAATTTCCAAATCAGCAGTTCTTCTCAAATATGATTATCGTGCCCCAACAAGTAGAGGTGCATCCTTTATTTTGAAAGCTAATATAGGGGTTAAGTGCACCAATAGACACTTTTAGGAGTGCTATTTAACATATAGACATTAGTCACAACTTTAAAAAGGTGCAATTCCATTTTATTTCATAAATAATAAGCCGTCATCATATACCCCCGCTTAGAACTGCTTTAGCATTCATGTTTATAAATTAAATCCATTCGTTTATACGCAGACAGTAGTGGCAGAGAAACTCTAATAAGGGGATCCAAGCACTAATAAAAAGTTTATTATATAAAGAGGATTCAACGAATATATATATATATATATATTTATTTATTTATTTTTAAAACAAAATTACCTTTATACGTAATACAATTTTCAACGAAGAGGATTCAGTTGAACTCTTTCACCATACATTACTCTCACTGATTAACAGTGAGATGAGATTTTACTAGTGGCGGACCCATGATCTTAAAATTATGGGTGCTAGAAAGAGTTAAGGAAGAAGAAGGAAAAGATGTTTAGCATTGAGTTATCTAAATTTTTTCTGATTGCCTATGTAAAGCTACTAAGATGTTTAAATTGAATTATTTTAAGTGTTTATTAGCTTTTAAGTATTTTTCTAATTTTTGTGATATTTGACAATGATAAAACGTGCTTAAAAGTCTTGTTTTTAGGCATGAAAAGTACAAAAATAAGCTAAAAGCCAAAAATTGAGTATTACCAACTTATGACTTTTGACTTTTAACTTATAAGCTACTTTTTAAAATTCAATCCAAACATCCTCTATATTTGGTAAAAGACAATTGATACTTGAGCGCCAACAAGGCTCCATGTAGGTGCGACATTGGATTTTAAGAGTGTTATCAAGTTAAACAAAGAATAACTATAAGCGATTAACTGAAAATAAGAAATATTGCAGGATGACTGTTTTAAGGCTAAAACCAAGGACGACTCTAGCTAGGTTAAGGCAAGTGAAATCCTTGGCCCCCAAATATTTAAGGCCCCAAAATTATGAAGCAATAATATATTATTATATACTATATATAATTTATATTTATAGAATTTTTAATAAAAGATTTCAAATTTAATTATTGTTTAAAATTTGGTAGAGGTAAGATTGAGTTAATTATTTTCTCTTACTAAATTAAATAATATATTTACCTTTTCATCAATTCTATTTTTCTTCCTTTATGTATAGTCTTTTTCATATTTTTCACGATTTTGAATTCTAATTTTAACTCAAATTCTCTAAATTAACTATTTCTTTTTGTCACATTTGATTGATCTACACGTTATAAAGCAAGTTCTTCCGTGTCTCATCTATTTTAACTAAGAATTCCCTGAGACAAGTGTAGTAAAGTTCTGAACACGATGGATAATTGGCTCACCCCTTTACCATTTTCACTTAAGGGGAGAGTTCAATACCATAAAACGTTCACCTAACCCACACATCATGTCTTGCTCTCGCTACTAGGTCAAAGCCATGTGAATTTTTATTTTGTGTCTTAATATTAAATGAATTTTATGGAAGAAGTTTCAGGATTTTTTAATATATTTTGATTTTAGGCCACCAGTTCGGTTGAGCCGCCCTGATTGATGATCAACAATTATTTACAAACCACTACCCCACCATGAACGTGTTGTTCAACGAGATTCATTCTCATTTGGTAACTAAATGGCACATTCATTGCCTTTAATATTCTTATCATTGTTGTCTTATCTTAATTGAGATTCTACAGATTTTGATTGAGAATGTCAGGGATAGAGAAGTGGCTCTATTAGGATTTAGGTCACAATTTTAATAATGAATTTTATGATTTTATTTTAAATTAGAAAATATTAATGTTTGTAGAAAAAATAAAAAAGTACCAAGTCGAAGAAGTGCCCCAACGAGCCGCAGCCACTACTTTGACTCCTTTTATGCAATTAAGAACTCCACAGAACTTTATCAATTCTAACGCAAATTTTATATAATAAAAAAAAAAAGAAATATTATCTACTCTTTAATAGTTAGAACTTTAAATTAAACTACTTAGATCTTCATATTAGTAAATATATTTTTTACAACAATATCAAAGGTAACATATGTAAATATATGTCTAATATCTTATTTATTTAAATTATCCCTTTCTAATATAAATAATAAAATATTATGTGAAGTTAAAGGCTTTATGTCATTTAAGAATATTATACTATAAGCAATAAGTATGAAAAAAATAGCAACACTAACGTTTTGCATATATGTGTGTATACGTACCGATGAAAAAAAAGTATAAGGCCTTTTATTAAAATTTGGCTTTAGGCCACTGTCACACCTCCTATTTTCGGGAAAAGGAGTTTTTTAATTTTAATTATATTATTGAAAATGGGATTGATTTTATTTTAATTTAAGTGTAACGACCCGATCGGTCGTTTTAAGAATTACCGTCCTGTTCGGCGGCTTAAGGTCTCGAGCAGCTTCGTATGATGTATTATGACTTGTGTGTGTGGCCGAATTCAGGTTTTGGATGATTCGAGGTCAATTTGGAAAAAGGATTCTTGTTTTAGAAGTTTAAGCGTTAAGAGTTGACCGAAATTTAGCTTTTGTGTAGACAACTCCGAAATATTATTTTGATGATTCCAATAATTTCGTATGATAATTTTGGACTTAGGCATGCGTCCGTATTTGGATTTGGAGGTCCGTAGGATAATTTGAAGCATTTTGGCGAAAATTGAAAAGTTAAAGTTTTAGAAGGTTGAGAGGTTTGACTGGGAGTTGACTTTGTTGATATCAGGTTCGGATTTCGATACCGGGAGTTGGATTAGATCCGTTATGTCATTTAAAACTTGCATGCAAAATTTGACGTCATTCCGGGTTGATTTGATATGTTTCGGCACGAGTTTTGGAAGTTGGAAGATTTGAAAGTTTATAAGTTCGATTTGAGGTGCGATTCATAGTTTCGACGTTGTTTGATGTGATTTTAGGCCTCGAGTAGGTTCGCATTGTGTTATGGAACTTGTTGGTATATTCGGACAGGGTCTCGAGTGGCTCAGATGAGTTTCGGATGAGGTTCAGATTGTTTTGGAAATTTTTGGTTAAAGCTGTTGGGCAGTGTTCTAGTGTATCCGCATCGTGAAGGTTTGATCGCAGATGCGGAGCCGCTTCTGCGAAGTTTCTGTCTCTTTTGCGATGTTGAGACCTGGAGAAAGCTTCGCTTTTGCGAAGATGCGAAGATGTCCGCTTCTGTGGCTGTTTGTGCGCTTCTGTAGAGTCGCAGGCGCGACTCATTCTTGCGCAAGTGCGACCACTGGGCTGGCTAGTTGGGTTCATAGATGCGAACTTTTTCTCGCAAATGTGAGGCCGCATATGCGGCGTTTCTGTTCGCAAATGAGAAAAACCTGGGCAGAATCACATATATTCGAGGGTTTGGCATTTTTGTCCATTTTTGAGTTTGAAGCCTTGATTTTGAGCGATTCTGGAAGGATTCTTCACGAGTTTGTTGGTAAGTGTTCTCTATCCGAAAATGATTACATTTCATGATTCATACTTATTTATATCATTAAATCAGTAAACTGAAAGGAAGAAAATGTGAAATTTTGTAAAATCTTTCAAAAATATAAAATGATGATTTGAAGGACGAATTGATATCGGAATTTGGTAATGCTTGTATGGTTGGACTCGTATCGAAATGGGTGTTCGGATTTTATAAATTTTATCGGGTTCCGAGGTGTGGTCCCGGGGATTGACTTTTTAGTTTTAATTAAAGATCGAAACTTCATTAACCGAAATTGTTTCTATGAGCTTTATTTATGATTTGAAGTTATTTTGGCTAGATTTGAGCTGTTCGGAGGTTGTTTCACTCGAGAAGTTCATTTTAGAGTATCGGTCTACCTTCTTTGAGGTAAGTATCCTGTCTAACATTGTGTGGGTGAAACTACCCCTTAGGATTTGAGTCATTTATGCTAATTATGTAATGTGAAAACTGTGTACGCGAGGTGACGAGTACGTGCTCGAGCTTATTTGTGAAAATTTGACCATTTAGGGCTCTTAGGTTCTTATGTTCATTAGATATAAAGTTGTTTGTCATGTTAAATCCCCCACTCACTAAATTCATCCTTACGTGCCTTATTTGGAATTAATTACTTCATGTTCTACCCTTGTTGCCGATTAAACTCTTATGTACCTTAACTGAAGTTGCTGCCTCTTTATTTGCCATGCTATCCTTTCCGTAATTGCTTATCCTTAATTGAAGTTACTATTATCTTTACCGTAAGTATCTATCCTTAGTTGAAGTTATTGTTATCATTTTCGTAATTGCTTATCCTTAATTGAATTTGTTGTATCTCTTCCGTAATTTCTCAACCTTAAATGAAGTTTAGTTATCCCTTTTCATTGTTGTACTTATCCTTAGTTGGGGTCATTGATTTATGTTATCTCTCTTATCGTCGAATTGTACCTTTTGTGGAATTCTTGCTACACCTTATCTCTTTCTTATTGAGCTATTCTTGTTGAGACTATTATTTCCTATTGTGTATTTCTTTGTGAGATCGTTCTATTGTTTCCTTGTGTTCTGGAGTTCCTGAGTTGATTTACTTGTCGTATCCTTATGTTATTGTTGTTGTTGTTGTTGTTGTATTCAGTGTTGTTGAACCGAGGGCTATACTTGGTTGTGATATTAAAACTATTTTGAGGAAATGTTGTGGCATATGGGCACATATTGTGAAAGTCATTTTGTTGAATTGTTATGTTTTGGAACACGTGTTATTGTTAAGAGGATTGTTCGGGAGTTTGAACGAGATTTCTGTCGTACTGTTGTTATGGTGTTTGTACGAGGTTTCTGTCATGTTGTTGTTATTATTGATACGCATGCGATGGTATAAAGCCTGAGTGTTAAAACACATGCAGTGAGATAAGCTGGGCTTGGTACGCGTGGCTAGTAGGGAATCTACTAGAAACCATGCGGTGTGATAAGGTGGTCTAAAACGCGGGGTGCTATTTCGGAAAAAATAATTTTCAAAACTAAATATAAAGGTTCCCGCGGTGATATAAGGAAAGATTGTGATCCATTTTGTGATTTGAGACTACAAGGCGGTACCTCGGTTGTGGCTCTTGTTGACATTTCCCCATTCTTTTGTACTTGTTTTTGATTGTTGTTTTTCCTTAGTATACTATTAATTGTCTTTCTCCGGGTTGCACTATTTGCTTAGTTCTGTGTAGCTAATCTTGTTGTACTTACTTGTTGACTTGAATTGTGGTAGAACATTTGCACAAGAATATACGTAAATAAATCACCCATATCGGTCTAAAAAGATGAATCCTGATATTTTGACCGTTTACATGTACTCTCGTGTACTTGCCTTATGTGTGAGAGTTATCCTGTTGGCACGTGAGTTGTCCGTACAGTCATGAGTCATTATTATTGTGGCACATGAGTGGTCCGTGCGGATATTATTGTCACTCCCTTGGCACGTGAGTCGTCCGTGCTTTTATAAATTGTAATGTGGGCACAAGATGCCAAGTGATTAGGGTTCACGAATTGGGACCTGTGATTTGTGATTTTGATATTTGGTACCTGAATTCTTGGATAAACCTGATGGAAAGCGGTTGTTTCTATTGAGTTGTCACTTGTTTTCCTTTATTTGGTTTCACCAGATTTGAACTGTGTTCAGCTTACTCGATATTGTTATTACCTGTTGTGTCTCGTTGCTAACTGTTGCTTTTAGTCCCTATTACAAACATTATATTATTATCGTCATCATGCCTAACTTTATATTGATAATGTTCCCTGTTAGCTCTACATTCATACTTGTTCCAGTTGTTTAGTTCAGTGGGTGTCTTGACTGTTCCTCGTCACTAGTCCATCGAGGTTAGTCTTGATACTTACCGGATACCATTGTGGTGTACTCATACTACGCTTCTGCATATTTTTGTGCAGATCCACTTGCCTCGGACATTGTTGATTATTAGCTAGCTGGTCGAGCACTACTGGAAAAACTCAAGGTAAACCTGTTGTCGCGTTCGCAGGCCTCGAAGTCGCCTTTTGATATTTTAATTGTACCATTTAATTCCATTCCGAACAGTTGTATTTAGGAATTTTCTAGCAAACTCAGTAGAGCTTATGACTTGTACTACCAGTTTTGGGGTATTGTATTGCACTTAGAATCATAGGTTTTGCTATTGAAAATTTTAGTTCCATGCTTCGTAGTTGTTCTGATTAAATTATGTCTTTAATTCAGTAAGTGTTAGGCTTACCTAGTCTTAGAGACTAGGTGCCGTCACGACATCATACGGAGGGAAATTTGGGTCGTGACATTAAGAGTCGCCACTTGGAATTATTTATTACGGTGTTTCAAGTCACCATTTATTTTAAATTCCAGTTCAAGGAAAATTTGACTCTGTTTAAGTATGTGAAACACAGAAGATCGGATGTGGAATTCTGTTAATCCGGGAAAAGGTGTGAGGAACACCCGAATTTCGTGATTTTAGCACGGTCGCTTTACATTTACACTCGACTTAATTATCTGATTATTATGTGTTTTAAAACCTATATGCATTTTACGTTTTTAATTCTATATTTTAAGAATTTATGGAATTTATTTAAACAAATCACGATGTCACACACTTATTTTTGTACACATCGCAAATCACGCCACATGAAACGTACCCGTAATTCACAATATGTTTATTTTATTTATTTGAAGTTAATGGTCAAAGCACGCGAACGTGCACTTGATTTTGGGATTAAGTGTTACAATTATGCCACGGAAACTGCATCCATAACTGCAACGATTTATTAATTTATCGCGCCTAAAGCAACTATGAATGTTCATGAGTTATTCTTTCTAAGTTTGAGATTATTGTGAAAGTCACAAATTATGAAAAATAAATTGTAGGAAGAATGTAGAATTTTAGTCATTGAAAGGTGGGCTAGCTTATTTAAGGGGAAATCTATACTAAATGCCCACACAATCCAAAATAATTATCCGTAATTACCCATACGAAAGTTTGTTACAAAAACTACATATTTAGCCAAAATATTTTACCCAGACTACCTATTCCGTTTTGCCTTTTGATTTATTTTCTCTGCGCTAGCTTAATCTAGTGGAAAACATTCTATTTCCCCTTTGAATTGCAAAATCCCAGAGCTTTCTCTTTTAATAGACTATGAAATCTAGTTGACCCGTTATTATTCATGTCATCTCATCTCTTTTCTGTCAAAATCTCATGCTTGCTCGGATTTTGCATTTCGTATTTTTTGCTGAAATTAAAATATTGCAGATTTTTTAAAAGTCTTTTTCCAAAATTCCAAATTTATGATTTATCAACTTGAAGATTTTAATCTTAGATTTGAAGTGAGTGTATATTGCTTATAGAACCTTTGAGTAAGCTTCCCAGATCTGAATTTTTATGTGTATTTGAATATCCACCATTGTTGGTCTTGAACCTCTGGAATTTAAAATTTTATTTTGAAGATTTCTTGTTTGATTCAAAGTGGGTGTTATAAAATATTGCTTCTAGAAGTTCATACTGAAATTTTCTTAAATATTGCTTAAATGTTTTAGCTGAAAATCGAAGAAGAACACAGTTACCCAACACTATACCGCTACAGTATACAATATACCGTAGGGTATATAGCTATACTACAACAATATACTGTTATGGTATAGAATATACCGCAATGGTATACTGTAATAATCAAAGAAGAACACAGTTACCTAACAGTACACCACTATGGTATACAATATACTATAAAAGTATATAGCTATGCTGCAATAGTATACTGTTATAATATACAATATACTGTAACGGTATATTGTAATAATATGCAATATAGTGCAACAGTATGCTCTAATAGTATACAATATACCATAGTAGTATACTTCGAGTGCTATTTTGTTGAGTCATCTAGATGCTACTGTGCAAAGCTAAAGTCATGGTTATAGTAATATTATACTGTTATAGTATACAATATATTATAACAGTATACAGTAATGAATAAGTCATTTTTTGTTATTTATTTTTAATTTTTCCAACTAGGTCCTTGCAAATTTCTTAAATAATTTTTTAATGGAATTCCATGAAAATAATAGGGAAAATATCACTTTATAGTTGTTTTGATTCGATTTTTACTAAGTCATGTTTGAAATTCTAATTGAAGGCCATGGCTAAATTTTGAGTAAATTTAGTGGAGATTTTTGGGGTAGGATTTGGAATTTAGGCCAAAATTAAGTAGAACTAACAAGGACAACAAAGTTGTATAGTATACCAACATGTTATACTATATGTTATATTGGTATATTATAATTAATTTAAAAGTATATATTTAATTATAATAATATACTGCTAATTTTCTTGAAAGAATGAACTAGTACTGTATGATACCCTGACAATATATAATATATACCATATGGGTATCATAGAGGACTAATGATTTTTTTTAAAAGAGTGAACCAGTCCTCTATGATACCATGTCAGTATATGATATATACCAGGTTGGTATCATGGAGGATTGTGTGTCTTTATGAAAGGAATGAACCAGATATTTATGATACCCTATCAGTATATGATATATACCATGTGGGTATCATAGAGGAGTGAGTATGTTTCTGGAAGGAATGAACCAGACCTCTATGATACTATGTCAGTATATGATATATACCATGTGGGTATCATAGAGGACTGGTGAGTATTTTGCTTGTTGAGGAAATGACTAGTCATCTATGATACCCTATCAATATATAATATATACCATATGGGCATCTTAGTATATTGCAATAATATACTTCAATTACTACTAATATATTATTTTTGGTATACTATATGCTACAATAAATTATTTTCCATTAATTGATATATAAAAAATAAAATAATTTAAAAATGTATTATATCAGTTATCTTTTGTTGATATAGTAAAAGAAATAGAGAAAACAATAAAAAGGAACAAAAATAAAGGAGCAAAAAAGATGTGCATAAGTTGAAAGAAAAAATAATTTGAAAATAATAACAAATAAAATTAGAAAAAAAAAGAAAAAAAGAAAAAAAAAAGAGAAGAGAGAACATGTATAATGTATAAGTTATTCTTATAACTGGTCTATAGAAAAAGATCTACAGAAAAAAATGAGAAAAAGTAAGATAAAGATAAATTATATCAGTTATATTAAAAAAGGTGAACATATATTTACTATATTATTATTGCACAGGAAAAAAAGAAGAATAAAAAAAGAGCAAGAAAAGTGAATAAAATTAGATTGTGCAAAAAAAAAGGAAATAAAAGGAAAAAAGATTTAAATGAAATTAGAAAAGAAACAAGAATAAAGAAAATGAACAAAAGAAAAAAAGGAGCCAAAATTGAGCATGGAATCAAATTATGGTGGAAAAAGAAAATAAAAAATAATATGACTGAAAAATAAACATAAAAGGAGAAAAAAATACAGAATAAAGAAAAACGAGAAAAAAGAAAAAGAGGAAAAAAAGGCTATTACCCACAAAAGCTACAATGGGTATGAAGGATAATTAGTTTGATGAGTATAAAAATAAATAGGCATCTGCCGATTTATGGATAAAGCTATAAAACTTCCTTATTTAAGTACACGCTAAAGTCGTCGGGCATGGCCAATTTCTCTTTCAGCCCAATTCTTTTAATTTCAATTCACCAACAAAACCCGACGCCTAACCGAATAAAACTAAAGTCTGTTCAAATCCATACAACCCAATTAGCTTCATCTAAAGCCATGGCCTACTTTATCCCATCTAAATCCTTTCAAAATTACTCAATTGGTGTAAGCTAAAGTCTCAACTAGTAGATTAAATAGTAACTCCAATATATTCACCCAAAGATATGCAACTGATTTTATTAATCTATCACCTGATATTCATATTAGCAAAACAAAACTAAATGCCAATGGATTAAAATGAACCAAATAACACCATAAAACATGTACGACTACATAACAAAGGATGAACTCCATTAACCAAATATAGCAACCTCGTTTACAAACCAAAGAGTAACAGGGAACCAACAATACGCAAATCTCATAAAAGAACTTGCTAAACAAATCGAAACAGAAGAAATAAAAAAATAACTAATCAAAACGACTAAAGCAATTTCAACCAAAACAACGAATTAAGCGTTCAAGCATTTATTTTATGAATCAGCCCCAACCCAATACAGCTATTGGGTCGAAAAGAAGGGAGTGGCTAGCGGTTAGCAAGAAGGGGTTATGGGAATTGTCGTTGGAATCTCCTCTCTCCTATCTCTCTCCCTCGTCTATTTCTCTGTTGGGTTCTGTCCGCATCCCCTTTCTTTCTTTCTGTAATTTTCGTTTTCGTCTACTCAGTTCTTGCTATCGTATCTTGTATTGAGTTCTTTAATTGATCAGTAATCAAATCACATTTCTTAGACTATTGTTATTGAGGAAGAATCTGAAATAAGATCGGTCCTTTACAGTTGCAAATATTCTCGAATCGTCAAGCAAATGAAAACCTCGAACTGTCGAACAGGAAACCAAATGCCTTGCCGGAAATCTCAACGAACCTCGACTAACCCGCCTCGTTTGTAGTGATTGACGGAATAGGAAGGAGCTGCTGGTATTGGATGAAGGACGACAGCTTTCGTGGTGGTTTTCGGGCTGTTTTGAGGCTGCTCTTGGCTGCGTTTTTGAGTGTTTTGGAGTTGAATTTCAGCTGGGTTTGAGGGCTGTTTTGGGTGGTGTTTCGGCTGGAATTTGGAGCTGAAGATGGTGGTGGTTTGGGGCTGTTCGGGGACTGTTTTCAGCTGCGTTTTTTGCCTGCTTTTCGAGGTGTTTTCAGGTGGTCTTCGTGACTGTTAAAGACTGGTTTCAGAGCTGGTCTTTGCGGAGCTTTACATGGTATTTTGAGGGACTTTTGGACTGGTTTTCATGGAGGAAGAAGGCTGCCTGTGTTGAAGAAGGAGAAGAGCTTTTTTGGATCTCCTTCCTCTCTCTCTTTTTGCTCTCGTCCAGATCTGTTTTCTCCCTCTTTTTTTTGTGTGTGGGGTCAGTGTTTTATATAATGTGTGGTCAAAACAAAAGAGTGCAGGTGAATTTTGTGTGCGCGCTATGCATGAGTGACGTGAGAGTAAGCATGCGAAGTTCTTTTTTTTTTTTTTTGTGATTTTGATTTTCTTTTGTTGATAGTAAATAAAAATAAAAATACTACCCTTACTAAACTAGAATAGCAAGATAAAATATTAATCACTCAAAATTTACTTATGTAGACCTCTATCTCTAAAATTAAATTGAACTAGATTAAAAACATATATTTTTTGGAAACTTTTCTTTCTTTGTAAATAAAGATAAAACTTATTTAAAAATGTGATTCTTTTTTTTATTTTCAATTTTCTTAAATAAAGCCTATAAAAGGTAAAACAAAAAGCTAAAATATGTAAATTAAACTTAAAAATATTTACATACTAAAAAGTGATAAAAAATTAGATGCTCACGCCCACTAATTTTATGGAGTCGCCATTGGCTAAAACGTGCTCATGAGATCTGCGTTCAGAAAACGTACAATCACTTTGATTTCTTGAAGCGTCTCCCAACAAGGAAATCAAGAATGGCGGGCCAAGAGGGTGTTTGGATTGGCTTAAAAACTGGTCAAACCAGCTTAAAAATACTTTTGGACTTATTTGAGTGTTTGGATAGACTATAAAAGTGCTTTTAAGCCAAATACTTTTAAGCTAAAATACTCAAAACAATCCAAAAGCAATAAGTTGGGATTGCCCAACTTATTGCTTTTTGGCTTATAAGCTCCTTATGTAACGACCCAACCGGTCGTTTTGAGCATTTGCACTTTGCTCGGTAGTTTACGGGCACGAGTAGCTCTGTATGATGTATTATGACTTATGTAAATCGTCAGTTTTGATTTTCAGGTTATTCGGAATCGGTTTGGAAGAATGAATTTCATTGTTGAAACTTTTAAGTTGAAAGAGTTGACCAAGTTTGGCTTTATGTGAATTTGACCCCGGAACGGAGTTTTGATGGTTCCGTTAGGTTTGGATGGTAATTTTGGACACATACGTATGGTCGAATTTGTATTTGGTTGTTTCTAGAAGGTTTCACCACAAGTTGGCAAAAATCAGAAATTTAAAGGTTTGGAAAGTTCATAAGTTTGACCGGAAGTTGACTTTGAGGATATCGGATTCAGATTATAGTTCTGGGAATTGGAATAGCTTCGTCATGTCATTTGGGACTTGTGTGCAAAATTTGGGTTCATTCCGGGATGATTTGATATGTTTCGGTGCGAGTTTTGGAAATTGAAAGTTCAAAGTTTATAGATTTCGATTTGAGGTGTGATTCGTCGTTTCGATATTTTTATTTGTGTTTTGAGGCCTCGAGTAGGTCCTTGTTATGTTATGTGACTTGTGGGTATGTTTGGACGGGGTCCCGAGGGGCTCGAGCGTGTTTCAGATTGATTTCAGATCATTTTCTTCAATGTTGCTATTGCTGGTACTGGTGTGACCGCACCTGCGGCTGGTTTGCGCAGGTGCGATGGTTGCAGAAGCGACGAAGGGGTCACAGGAGCGGAAATATTGCTGGGAGCAGGGTTTCGCAGAAGCGGAGATTGCTTCGCATCTGCGAAGGCGCAGATGCGATGAGTTGAGCGTAGAAGCGGTTGGCAGTGCAGAAGCGATATTTGGGCGCGCATCTGCGAGTGCGCAGATGCGAGTGCGCAGATACGCGCACCTCAAGTGCTTCTCCGCAGAAGCGTATTTTTTGGTCGCAAAAGCGACGCCGCAGAAGTGGCTAATATGTCTCAGGTGCGAAAGTGTTAGGCAGAATGATAAATACAAGGGTACGCGATTTGGGCTTCATTTTAACATTTCCAAGCTCGGATTGAGTCGAGTTTTGAAGCAAATGTCACCATATGAATAGGGGTAAGTGTTCTCTACTCGGTTTTGGTTATATTTCATGAATCTACCTTCGTTTTGGTAATTGAATTGTGAATTTAAAGAGGAAATTAGGGGTTTTGGCTTAAAGTTTCATAATATGAATTTTTTAGTTTTGAACATCGAATTGGAGTCGGATTTGTGTGAAACTAGTATGGTTGGGCTCGTAATTGAATGGGTTGTCGGATTTTGTGAGATTTGTTGGGTTCCAAGGCGCGGGCCCGAGTGTGATTTTTGGCCGGTTTTGGATTTTGATTAAGGATTCGATCTTTATCATTTGGAATTATTTTCTTGGGCTTTATTTGATGTAATTTGAATTGCTTTTGGCTAGTTTTGAGCCGTTCGGAGGTCTCTACGCGCGTGGTGGCATCTTTGGAGCATCGCTTGGCTTGCTCGTCATTGGTATTGGCTCGTTCGAGATAAGTAACTCTTCTAAATTTAGTGCTGAGGGTATGAAATCCCGCAATACGTGTTATGTGATTGGTATTGAGGTGACGCACATGCTAGGTGACGGGCGTGTGGGCGTGCACCATATGAATTGGGACTCTGCTTCTTCTATGTCACTATTTAGTGGTCCTACTTTGCTGATATCCGTATTTTCACCATGTGATAAAGTAGTTAAGCTGTCGATCATACTAGATATCATGTTTAGGCATTATGCTGATACTGTTTGGACCCATAGTGGTTGTTTCTTACTTTCATCTCAATGATTTTATTGATATTTCGTACTCAGTCATATCCATACATTCATACCATAACTCAGTCTCAGATATTATTTATTGATACATCATATCATTATTGTCGGGCTAGTTTCATGACATTGTGAGCCCGTGAGTGAGACTGGAGAGATTGATGACTGAGTGAGGCCGAGGGCCTGAGTGAGAGTGACATTTTGGCATCGGGTTATACGCCACAGCATATTATATTGATTATATTTTATGGGATCGGGTTGCACGCCGCAGCGATATATTGATTATATTTTATGGGATCGGGATGCACGCCGTAGTGATATATTAATTACATTTTATGAGATCGGGCTGCACGCCACAATGATATAGCGCTTGGGCTGAAGGAACCCCTTCGGAGTCTGCACACCCCCAGTGAGCGCAATCGACTATATATATGTGGATCGGGCTGCACGCCTTATCGGGTATTGTACATCGCTGAGTGATTGAGTATAGTGAGAGAGGATGTGAGACAGTGAGATTGAGTACTATGAGAGTGTGAGTATACGAGCTCATCATCGAGATGCATTGCATTTGATATGCGTATTTGAGATACATGTATATAGATGCATTTCCTTCTGCTATCTGATGCATTGCATTTTACCTATATCTTAATATGTAGGCATAGAGACATACTTTCCTTATGCTATCTGAAAATGAAACATCTTACTTATTGTTGAAAGGATTTTTGGGAAAAATCACAATTTTCAAACTTACTCGTATTTTGGCATATTCGGTAAAAGATTTGAGTTTCACTGAGATACCTCTTTTATTATCTGTGTTATGTTGTTATGAACTGTTGTGGAATATTGATATTGTACCCGACCTTGTGTTAGCTTGTCACTACATTCAACCTAAGGTTAAGTTTGTTACTTACTAAGTACATGTGGCTGGTTGTACTCATACTACACTTCTGCACCTTGTGTGCAGATGTTGGCTGCTGAAATTGCTGTGTTCGATGGGAGCTGGATTGAAGATGTACCTACATCCCGGTTGTAGCTGCCTCTTGTTCGTGGTAGCCTTAGATCTATAAAACCCCGTTTATGTACTTTTCAAACAGACTATGTATTTATTTCATTTCAACTTTGTAAACTCTATTATTAGAAGTTCATGATTTGTACTATCAGTCCTTGAAAAATGTATAAAATTTAGTAAATTACTATCGTTTATTTGTCTTGTTAATATCATTGGAATTGGATAGTTACTAGTTGGCTTACCTAGCGGGTTGGGTTAAGTACCATCACGACTAATGGATTTGGGATCGTGACACCTTATGTTTGACCAAGTAATTTACCTTACCGTTCCTTTCATTTTTTCTGAACCCTAAAACTACCCTTCCCTTGCTAATTAAAGTGTCCTTTCTCATCACCATTTTCCATTTTATCGTTGCTGCTATGTTCACCAAATTTAGTTAACTTTTTTGAAGTGCTAAAAGGGAAGCCAACAGTAGCTTTTTAAATAAATGTTTGATATATTTCAATATTTTGTAAATATTATTCTTTAGCTTTTTTTTTTTTTTGGTTCCATAACAGTTAATTTTTTTTTGTCGTTGAATGCGTCCTTTGTTTAATTGTTGAAACTATATTCTAAATTAAATATTTTAATGAGTTTACATGTTATCCCAAAATCTAAAGTTATGAACGGAAAAAACACTTTTTTTGGTCAAATAATTAATTATTATATATTATTTTAAAAAATAATTTATATTTAGATAATTAATTAAAATTGAAAGTGATTTAATTATAAATTATTTGTATATGCGTTAATTTATAATAAAATATTATAGTGACATCCTCTTTATAGTGTTAACAACTTTAAGGATATTTCAGTTATTTTAACAGAAAAAAGTGCTTACTAGCATTTGTTTACCAAACATTCCAACAATATTTTTTCCAGCTTCAACACTTTTATCCAAACACGTAATTGCTTATTTATAAAATAAGTTCCAACACTTAAAAATTATTTTTAAACACTTGCTTAAAAGCTACGTACTTTTTTTAAGCCAATCCAAACGGGCTCCAAGTCACCGTAGCTTCTTCAATTTTTGCATAACGATGTGAGTGACAATAAAATTTTCTTACACTTCTTTTAATAATCGAGAAATCTCTTATGACTATCGGCGTATTGTTGAACACGTGAAATTTTTCTAAACCACGTATCACGTGTCTTATCACTTGAACGAAGACATGAGGGCCAAAATCTCAACTCTTTAAGCCATGAATAAACATATATAGAAGTATTACTTTTTTTATTTCCGTTTTGTACGAGGAAGCTTAATTAATTGAACTTAGACTTTGAAATGTTATATATAGTATGACATATGTTATGTTGTAACAATAACAACCCAATAAAATTTTATAAGTGGAGTCTGGGGCACATATGTTATGTTGCTAATAAAAATTATTATAGGACTAGTTGAAGTTAATTTGATATGGATAAAAAATCATATCAAAGTTTTAAATTTAAATAATTTAACTTATTTTAATTATTAAAATCATATATATGGTATAATAGATAATATGATTGTTCATATGAAGAGGTGTCGCTCATATGAAATTTTTGACAAAAATTTCTAGAGCACTCATGAAAACCTAGCGCGAGCATAGCCTCTTAGTGCAAAACCGAGATAACAACAAAGATTGTGCGGATATAATGTGATAGATAAGACCCTGGGCTTAAAAATAATTTTTGGTTCATAGAAGTTCTAAACTTCACCAATTGTTCTTTAAGTTTAATCTTATTCTTTCTAGGTCTGGTTCATAGTCGAGACACCAGATTCGATGCATTGTACTCATATGTAGAAAATCCAGAAAATTATTCTGTCATTCTATTTCCTTTTGAGATATGTGAAGGATTGTTAGAAAAATAGTGGATATGATATCTCAAATGGAAGTGTCTAGATTCACATTTTCTGAAAGTGTCTACATTTATTTTATTGGACATTTAGTGTCTTTATTATTTCATACAATAATGGGTCATTATTCTATATTTGTAACCGTTAGACCATTACTCACCTATTTTAACCTCTTGAATCCATTCACTTATATATACACATTCTTTTCGTATGAGGCTAAGTATAGAATACTCTCCTTTCTTCTCCTGAATCTACCAAGAATAAATATGTTAGTTTCTGCTGCTAGTTTTATACTAGAAGAGCTTTTTAAATTCGTGGAGATACACCCAAACCAGATAAAATATTCTTAAGGATAGTGTCTTTGACACGCCTTAAACTTTGAATAATTTCCTACAAATTTCTAGTATTTTCCATAAGATTTACGACAGATTTTACATATCTTAACATGTCCTAAAATGAAAAATCGTGTAAATTAAAATAAGGCGATCACCCTCCACTTCCAACCAAGAGGTTGTGAGTTCGAATCATCCCAAGAACAAGGTGGAGAGTTCTTGGAGGGAGGGAGCTAAGGGTCTATCGAAAACAGCCTCTCTACCCTAGGGTAGGGGTAAGGTCTGCGTACAAACTACCCTCCCTAGACCCCACTAATGGAATTATAATGGATTGTTATTGTTGTTGTGTAAATTAAAATAAAGGGAGTGATATACCACAAACGCAAGAAGAATATACATGCACATTAAAGTGTAGAAATTGCAACTTTTTGGAGTTAATAAATGTAGACTGTAGCTATCTAAGGTCTCTATTTGCCCTTAAAAGTCATAAATTCACACCAAAATATATGTGAGCGCTTAAGGCCGGTAATATTGCAAAGATTAAAACTGAGCACGTTTATTTAGTGCAAGTTATAAAGTAAATACTCTGCACAACTAAGCGAGGTAATAATCTATCTATATCTATATCTATACTACTCCCTCCGCCTCATATTAACAGTAACGACCAAACGGTCGTTTTGCCATCTAGAACCCCGTTCCCCTAGTTAAGACTTTCCGTATGTGCTTTTACTGTTTTATGACTTGTGGGGATGGTTAGTTCAGGAATTTAAAGAGTTCGGGTTGAAATCGGAACACTTGGTTCCTTAGTTTGGCTTTAAAAGGATAAGTTTGACTTTGGTCAACGTTTTTAGTAAACGACCTTGAAATTGGGATTTGACGGTTCTAATATGTTTGTATGATGATTTGGACTTGAGCGTATATTGGTATCGGGTTTTGGACGACCCATGAACGTTTCAACGCCTAATAGTGAAAGTTGGCTCTTTGAAGGTTTTAAAGTTCTTTAAATTTGGTTTGGAGTAGGTTTCGGAGTAATTGAGGTCCGTTTGGAATTCAGAGTGTAGGAATAGTTCCGTATAATGATTTAAGACTTGCACACAAAATTTGGTATTATTACGAGAAGTTTAAGTATGTTTCGGCGCGTTCAGAGTAAGTTTGAAGAATTTGAAATTTCTAAGTTGAATCAATTTGATTTGGGGTATGATTCTTACTTTTGATATTGTTTTATGCGTTCTGAGAGTTGAACGAGTCCATTTTATGATTTCAAACTTGTTGGTATATTCGGATGGGCCCCGGGGGTCTCGAGAGTTAATCGGATGAGGCTCGGACTAAGTTTGGACTTAGGAGCATCAACTAAAGCTTCCAGCTTCTGCTGCAATTGTACTTGCGCTTGGCCAGTCGCAGGTGTGAGCTCGCAGAAGCGAGCCATAAGCCGCAGAAGCGGACCATCCAGGGACGCCCAGGGATCGCAGGAGCGGAGTGTTTGGCGCACCTGCGAGCGCGCAGGTGCAGAGGAAGAAGGTGCAGAAGCGGCGAGGGCCGCATGTGCGGAAGAAGCGTCATAGAAGTGGACACGCAGAAGCGGTCCTTAGGCCGCATATGCGGAGTTTGGCCAGCTGGGGGAGGACTGCACCTGCGTGGATTTTTCCGCAAAGGCGGAGCCGCAGGTGCGGCAGTGGCTTCGCAAGTGCGGAAGACCTGCTGGGCAGAATGTTTAAAAGAACGGGCTCAGCCATTTTAGCCCCTGTTTCCTCAATTCTTGGGCGATGTTGGAGCTTCTTGAGAGGGGTATTCACTTAGCAACTTTGAGGTAAGTAAATTCTACCTATTGTGAGTTAACTACATATATTATGGGTAGATTATAACATATAAATTGTGAAAATCGAGGGTTTAGATGAAAAATCTAGGTTTTGATAAAAATGAGATTTTAACCACGAAAATGGTTATGGAATGGGATGAAATTTTTATATTTGAGTTCTTGAGGTTATGGGTGACAATTTCCTCCGAATATTTTTGAAATCCGGGCACGTGGGCCCGAGGTAAATTTTAGGAATTTTACCAAATTGGGTTGGGTAATTATTCTAATAGATAAATTATGAAATTTTGAGTATGTATTAATTAAATTATATAATATTTTACTAGTTTCGGATTTTTCGGCACCAAATTGAGGCTTTAAGGCGAAATTGTAATCGGAAAGTGAGCTTTGAGACGAGATAACTCTCTTGTCTAACCTTGTAAGAGGGAATTTACCCCATAGGTGATTTAAATAAATATTTGTTTATAATTGAGGGGACTACATACGTTCGAGGTGACGAGAGTCCGTGCGTAGCTACTATTATACTATTATCCGAGTAGTTTTAGGATCCAATTCATGAATTATTTGGAAATTTCGCATCATACTTGTTAATTTAAAAATGCCTAAATTATATTAGTATTTGTTGGAGAAATTGTGGAAGCTCGTTGATGAACTTTGTATTATTTTTGTATAAAACCTCAGTAATATTTAAGTCAAATACTTATAAAGTATCCTTCTTTTCTTGTGGAGCGGGCCGAACGCCTCGGCAGTAGATAGATGCATCTATGGATCGTGCCGCACGTCACTCTAGATCAGGCTGTACGACCTCGGTATAAATCGTGCTTAATAATAATATTTACACGATGCTTTGACATTTTATTGCAGCTTGTGAAGATAAACGATTTATTGAAAATTATTAAATTATTGAAAGAATTATTTATTTCTACTTGTTAAAGAAATTAATGTTATTCACATAAAGCATGATTATTTAAATATCTTTATCTTTATATTATTGACCCATAGTGAGTGTCGAAGTTGAACCGCTCATCACTACTTCTTTGAGATTAGACTTGATACTTAATGGGTACACGTTGTTTACGTACTCATGCTACACTTGCTGCACTTTTTTGTGCAGGATCTGAGACAGGTGCATCAGGTGGTCCTTCCGGCGCGCACCCCCGATATCCCGAGGCCTAGTGGAGAGCTGCTTCCTGAGTCGTTCTGCAGCGCTAGAGTCTCTCTCTCTTTTGTATTTTGTATGCTGTCTATTTCATATTCAGACAGTGGTTAGAAGTTTGTATATTCTACTAGATGCTCATATACATGTGACACCAGGTCTTGGCGCACACGCTAGTAGAATTATGGTTTGAAATTATTACTTTGGTTTTTATTTATTTAGATTTTTATTCTTATTAAATCTTACAAGTAAGGAAAGTTTAATTACTCAGAAATTTATTAAAAGGGGATATATATATTTAATTCACTAGTTGGCTTGCCTAGCGGTGATGTTGGGCACCATCACAACCTGTAAGTGAAATTGGATCGTGACATTAACAGTCATGGTTACTAAAAATAGTTGTGTCAAATTATTTATTATTTTAGAAGTTCAAGACAAAATTAATTATATTATTTCTTTTTTACCTTTAGTAATAATTATCCTAGAAGACTACAATCACCTTAATTATGGATAATTTTAATCAAAAACCAAGAAGTCAACCTTGTTATCTTAAACACTTTAATCATGTTTACACTAATGCAATCAACTACAACAACAACAATAACCCAGTGAAATACCACTAGTGGTGTCTGGGGAGGGTAGTGTGTATGCAGACCTTACCTCTACCCCGAGGGGGTAGAAAGACTGTTTTCGATAGTCTCTCGGTTCAAGAAGATAAAAATAGGAAATATATCAGTACCATCAATAAAAACCATAGTAAAAAATAACAACATCACCATAACCAAAAAATAGATGAAAAGAAAAATAATAACCAGTAGATAAAGCCCCACACTAAGAGGAACGAAAGAGTAGTATGAACTCAACATTAACCACTATCAGTCTAAAACCAAGTCCTAACAGACTAGCCTCATTTTGGTGCGCCGTAGAAATATGCACAACTACCATCTTACCTACAACATTAATGCTTGACCTCCATAACTTCCTCTCTAGGGCCATGTCCTCGGTAATCTGAAGCCACACCATGTCCTGTCTGATCACTTTTCACCAATACTTCTTAGGCCGCCCTCTACCTCTCCTCGTACCCATCAAAGCCTGCCGCTCACACCTCCTTACCAGGGCATCTGGGCTTCTCCTCTGAACGTGGCCGAACCATCTGAGCGTTGCTTCCTGCAGCTTGTCATCCATGGGGTCCACGTCCACCTTCTCCCAAATATCTTCATTCCTAATCTTATCCATCTTAGTGTACCCGCACATCCACCTCAACATCCTTATTTCTGCTACTTTCATCTTCTGGATATATGAGTTCTTAATTGGCTAACACTCAGCCCCATACAACATGGCCAGTCTAACCAACACTCTATAAAACTTACCTTTGAGTATCAATGGCACTTTGTTGTCACACAGGACTCCAGATGATAACATCCACTTTATCCACCCCACCCCTATGCGGTGTGTGACATCCTCATCGATCTCCCCATCCCCCTGTATAACCGACCCAAGATACTTGAAACTGTCCCTTTTAGGGATGACATATGATTCAAGACTCATGTCTAATCCCGTTTCCGTCGGCTCAATGCTGAACTTAAATTCTAAGTACTTTATCTTAGTCCTGCTCAACTTGAAACCATAGACTCGAGGGCCTGTCTCCAAACCTCCAGCCTCTCATTGACGCCGCCTCGTGTCTCATCAATCAATACTATGTCGTCAGCAAATAACATATACCATGGCACCTCCCCTTGAATATGGTGTGTCAGTGCATCCATCACTAGGGAAAATAGGAATAGGCTGAGCGCAGACCCTTGGTGTAACCCCATAACAATCGAAAAATGCTTCGAGTTTCCCCCACTGTCCTAACCCGAGTCTTAGCTCCATCATACATGTCCGTAATCACCTTAATATAAGAAACCAACACACCTTTTGCCTCCAGGCATCTCCATAAAACCTCTCTAGGAACCTTGTCATACCCTTTATCCAGATCAATAAACACCATGTGTAGATCCTTATTCCTATCCATGTATTATTCCACTAACCTTTTAATAAGGTGAATAGCTTCCGTGGTAGGACTCCCTGGTATGAACCCGAACTGATTGTCTGAAATATACACTGTCCTCCTTACCCTCATTTCTACCACCATCTAACAAACTTTCATGGTATGACTCAATAATTTGATAATCCTATAGTTATTACAACTATGGATATCACCTTTGTTCTTGTACAATGGAACCACTGTACTCCACCTCCACTCATCCGGCATCCTTTTCGTCCTGAAAATAATATTAAACAGTCCAATTAGCCACTCCAAGTCTGCTATACCCACACTCCTCCAAAATTCTACCAGAATTTTGTTTGGCTCAATAGCTCTTCCCCTACTCATCTTGTGCATAGCCTCCACGACCTCCTCAACCTTGATGTGCCTACAATACCTAAAGGCACGGTGACTCTTGGAATGCCCCAATTCACCTAGCACAATCTATTGATCCCCTTCTTTATTCAGAAGTTCAAGAAAGTAGGTTTGACATCTCTGCTTAATCTAGTCCTCCCCCATCAAAACTCTACCATCCTCTTCTTTGATGCACCTCACTTGGTCCAGATCCCAAGCCTTTATCTCTCTCGTATTGTCAAACCGGTATAACTTCTTCTCCCCACCTTTGGTCCCCAGTTCCTCGTACAGACGAGCAAAAGCCACAGTCTTAGCCTTCGTGACTGCCAACTTCACCTCTTTCCTAGCTACCTTATACCTCTCACAGTTCGCTCTCCTCTCCTCCTTGCTAGTGCTCCCTACTAACTTCAGGTATGCCGCCTTCTTTGCTTCCACTTAACCTTGAACCACGCCATTCCACCACCACCAGCTTTTGTGTCCACCAGAGTAGCCCTACGAGATCCCTAACACTTCTTTCACCACTTTCCTTATACAATCTGCCATCGTTGACCACATAATGGTCGCGTCCCTATTACTCCCCTATTCTCCCATACTCGATAACCTCTCTTCCAACTCTTGAGTTTATCCTTAGTCAAGGCACCCCACCTGATCCTCAGACGTCTTCATACAAACCTCTTCTTCCTCCTTATCATAATACTGACGTCCATCACCAAGAGCCTATGCTGCATCGCGAGGATCTCACTCGGGATAACCTTGCAATCCTTGCACAACCCTCTGTCATATATCCTGAGGAGGAGATAGTCAATCTGAGTCTTTTCCACCGTGCTTTGGAAGTAACCAAATTCTCGTGCCTCTTCGGAAAACTTGAGTTCGCAATCACCAGCTCAAATGCCTTAGCGAAATCCAATAGCAAAGTACGTCCTCTGTTCCGATCCCCTAAACTAAAGCCGCCATGCACCTCACTATAGCCACGTGCAGATGACCCAATATGTCCACTCATATCCCCTCCTATAAATAACTATGATGAACCGATAGGTCATTTATAATTTTACCCTTCATTTATGTGTTTCAAGACCTTGTATAGATCTATTTAGCCTTCCTCAAAATGTGAAATCGTGTCTTTAAACTTAATTGAGTTAACTACAGTCAATATTTTATATAAACGGACCCAAATTAGTGTTTTGACGATCCCTGTGGGTCCGTATCGTGATTTGGGACTCGGACGTATGCCCAAAATTGAATTCGAAAGTCCCTAGCCTGAATTAACGCAATTTGTTGAAAACTAGAAATCTAAAGGTTTAACGAATTCCTAAGTTTGACCATAAGTTGACTTTGTTGCTACCGAGTTCGGATTTCGGTTCCGAAATTGGGTATAAGTTCGTTACAGTATTTATGACTTTTTTGCAAAATTTGGTGCAAAACGGAATTGATTTGATGTGTTTCGGACGTCCAGTTGAAAAATTTAAAGTTCTTAAGTTTCTTTGAAAATATTATTCGTTTTGGCGTCTGATTCATAGTTCTAGGTGCTATTTCGGTGTTTTGATCATGCGCGCGACTTCGTATGATGTTATTACACTTGTGCGCATATTTGGTTCAGAGCCCCGAGGGCTCGGGTAAGTTTCGGACGCGTAACAGAGTGTTGGATAGAGTTAGGAGTTGCTGGCTTTTTTCCACAGGTTGCAGTTCTCGCATTTGCAAGTTTGGTGTCGCATTCGCGATAGTGTCAGGTTTGCATTTGCAACAAATAGTTTGCATTTGCGATGGGGTCCTGGGGAAAGCTGGTTCGCATTTGCGATCACATTGGTCGTATTTGCGGCAAGTCCCAGTTCGCATTTGCGAACAAAACCATCACATTTATGATGACATTAGAGATGTGAATTCTTCGCATTTGTGAGGACTTTTTCGCATTTGTGGGGTTCACAATTGCGAACCCCAGGTTGCATTTGCGTCATCTGCACCTGGACAAAAGCTAAGAAAAATGGGATTTAGCTCGATTCTTTTAAACTCTCAACCCTAAATACCCTAGAGGCCATTTTCGCAAGAGATTTTCTTCCTAAATTCATTGGTAAATGACTTTAATCTATTCTTTTCAGTTACCCATTACATTTCATAAGTTTTAAACATCAAATCTAGGATTCCCACGGTAGAAATTAGGGATTTGGGTAGAGTTAGGGATTTTTATAAATTTGGAATTTAGACCTCGAATTGAGATCGGATTTCGAAACTAATTACATAATCGGGCTCAAGGGTAATTGGGTGATTGGGTTTTTATCCAAATCTCGGGTTTTGACCAAGCGGGCCCGAGGTTGATTTTTTTGAATTTTTTTCTAAATCATTAAAGATTGAATCTTTTTCACTCATTGGTAGTTTCTAAAGCTTATTTTACATTGTTTGAACAATATTTGGTTAGATTCGATTGGTTTGAAGGCAGATTTTAGAGGAAAGGCCCCCGTTGAGGAGCGAGGTAAGTGTCGTGGTTAATCTTGACTTGAGGGATTGGGACTTGTTTTCCTATTTTCTACGTGATTAACGTGTGGTTACGGCGTATATTTGAGGTGACGAGCATTTATGCATTGTTGTGGGATAAGGCATACGGGTGTAACTTGTTTACTTGTGATTTGTTGCCTTTTTATTTATGATATCCATGCTTAGATTAGATTATTACTTATTTGATCATTCCTTCCGTAATTATTACTTAATTGGTAATGGTTGAGTATTTTGGAAGTTGAGGTTTGGTATCTTGGAATCATATTTGACGTACATCACATTCTCTGCACTATTTATCTCCCATATTTATATTATCTTTACTACATGGTAAGGGAGAGTGTTAAAGCACGAAGGGTGATGTCGTGCCATTTCATTATCTCATTTATTGATTAATACATAGAGAGGAAGAGAATTAAAGCACGAAGGGTGATTCCGTGCCATCTATATCTTTTATTCATTGTTACATGGTGAGATCGAGAGTAAAATAACTAAGGGTGATGCCATGCCATTCTTCCCAATTATTCATTGATACATGGGCAACTCGAGAGTAAAAGCACGAAGGGTGATACCGTGCCATTGCATTTTAATTATGTCATCATTTCATGGTAAGGATGACAGTAAAATCATGAAGGGTGATGCCGTGCCATCTTTATACCATATGTTTATCTGTACTCATTGGTTGATGATTTATTTGTCTATCTTGTGTTGTCATACCTGTCGTAGTTATCGTATCTTCTCCCCCTTTCGCATGTGCCCTCCCAATTGTACATTGTTAAATCTCTGTTTTGTTGTTGTTTTGAACATATATCTATGTTTGTACATGTTTAATTATGTGGGTGTCCTATCATAGCCTCGTCACTACCTCGTCGAGGTTAGGCTCCAGACTTATAGAGTACATTGAGTCGGTTGTACTCATACTACACTTCTGCACTTCTTGTCCAGATTTTTATATTAGTCGTAGTGGTGCATGAGGTGCATCAACTCAGATCATTGCATACAGAGACTTGATGTAGATCTGCTGGCATCCACAGATCTTGGAGTCTCCTTCCTCTTCCCTCCTTTACTGTTCATTTCATTCAAAACAATTGTATTTATTTCAGGCTCTGTTTGTAGAACTTCTAGTAGCTCATGACTCTGGATCTTTGGGAGTAGATGTTATTACATGACTTATGCTGGTGTTGTATTAGATTGAGTTCCTATCTTTCATTATTTATCACCTTGTTTAAGCTGTTGAAATTTGGCTATTTAACTATATCATGTCGGCTTGCCTAGCAAGTGGATGTTAGGTTCCATCACGACCCCGAGGTTGGGATTCCGGGTCGTGACAAGTTGGTATCAGAGCACTAGGTTTTCTAGGTCTCACGAGTCACGAGCAAGCTTAGTAGAGTCTGGAGGATAGGTACGAAGACGTCTGTACTTATCTTCCAGAGGCTATCGAGTTTAGGAAAAATATCACTTTTTTCTTACTCTATCGTGCGATTTTTATTCTTTTATTGATAATTGAACGCTTCCATTCTTGTTCTCTCGTAGATGGAGAGAACATGCACTGCATCTATAGCCGGACAGGAGCCGGAGCCCCTTGTGGAAGCAACTACTAAGGGCAGAGGTTGAGGCAGAGGAAGAGCTCAGCCTAGAGCTCAAGTAGCAGCACCCATAGTGGAGCCTCAGGTAGATTTTGAGGACTAGGTTCCAGCTCAGACTGTACCCATCGGACCGGATCAGGTTCCGAAGGGGTTCATAGCCACTCAAGTTCTTCAGGATGCTTTAGTCCATTTGGTGGGCCTTATGGAGAGTGCGGCCCAGACCGGTACCTTTCTAGTGACACCAACCATCTCTCGGGCTGGGGGAGGAGCACAAACTCCCGCTACTCACACCCCGGAGCAGGTGGCTCCCCAGTATCAGACACCAACAACCCCTCCAGTTAGGGTAGCTCAGCCAGTTATTGCAGCACATGCCGGTGATAGGCCCGCTTTATCTTCAGAGGCTATGTTGAGGTTGGATAAGTTTACCAAGCTCTTTCTTGTTCATTTCAGTGGTGCATCTTCTGAGGATCCACAGGATTTCCTGGACCGTTGCCACTAGGTGTTGTGCAACATGGGTATAGTTGAGACAAATAGGGTTGATTTTGCAGCATTTCAGATGATTGGTTCCACCCGGAGATGGTGGAGAAATTATATGTTGACTAGACCTGTTGTGTCGCCTGCACTTACTTGGGATCAGTTCTCACAGCTATTTCTAGAGAAGTTCATTTATGTCACTCTGAGAGAGGAGTACCGCAGGAAGTTCGAGCGTCTTCAAATGGGTGGTATGACTATCACCCAGTACGAGACTCGATTTGTGGACCTAGCTCGCCATGCCACTATCTTTCTTTCTACTGAAAGGGAGAGAGTGAAGAGATTTATTAATGGGCTCACTTTTACTCTCAGGCTACAGATGGCCAATGAGGCCGGAAGTGATATTTCATTCCAGACGACCGTAGATATTTCTAGACGAATCGAGTTGGTTCGTGCTTAGGAGAGAGGGCCGGTGTCAGATAGGAAGCCTTATCATTTCGGTAGTTTCAGTGATGCCTCATATAGAGGCAGGGGTACTTTTGGTAGAGGTTATTGATAAGTGGGGATTTTGATTATTTATTAGTGACTTTTAGCTTTTGTTTTAGTCTAAAAGCATTGAATTATGTTCTCGAAACTGATGAAATGTGATAAATTGTAGGAATGTTAGAAGATGGACTCCCTAGATGAAATCCGACTAAAAAAAGGAGTAATCTAAACTCAAGGAAATAAAAGGCATAGAAGCTTACAAAGTGCGGACCGCAGAATTTCATCTACGGCCACAGATTATGAAGGAAAGCCCAACAGACTTTTGTGCAAATTGTGGACCGCACATGAATTGTGCGGCCGAAAAAGCTGGGCTAGGAACAAAGTTTAGAGAATGTGCAAATTCCCAAGTTCCAAGTCCCTCAGAATTACGGACGACACAGGAATTGTGCGGCCGCAATAGAAGTGCCTTACCTCAAAAGACCAAGTTGCGGTCGCAGTTTTAAATTTGCGGATCACAGAAATACTGCCTCGCGTCCACAGATCAGAATTGTGCGGCCGCAGACCTCCAGTTCCTGACAAGTTGAAGAAACCTACAGACCGCACATGGAATTGTGCGGCCGCAGAACCTCCCGAGGGTGCATTTTTGTCCGAAATTGTCAGCTTTGTATAAATAGAAGAGTTTCACAAAATTAGGTCACTTTTTGACATCAACAACTACAGTAGCCATTTCTTTTTTCTTCTTTTAGTAGTTTTTCATATTTTGGGATATTTTAACATAGAGTTTATCATTTTGATTTTACAATATGAGTTTAATTAGCATTTCTTCTTCTATTTCTTCAATTTCAAGCATGAGTAGCTAAATTTTTACTAGGGCTGTGACCCAACCCTAGTGTGTAAACCTTATGGGTGTTTTATTTAATGCTTGTTTATGGTTGAGTGTTTATTATTTAGCCTGGTTCGTGTTTTAATTTATGGAATTAATGGTTGAAAATATTAGTTCATACCTATTTGAGTTAGTCTCTACTTGAGAAAGAGAGACTTAGTCTAGAAAAACTTGACTAACAAAAAATTGGGTCAATCGAGAGATTGATAATCCCAATTAAAGGGTTCAACCTAGAGATAGTAATAACCCGACTTGAGCTTTTATCAACCATTTTGTTCAATACCCATTTGGACTTGAGAAAGCCAAATTGGGCAAAATCACTCTCTGACCGAGAGGTATTGAGTGGGTAATTGAGAGTTGATAGCTATAAGACACCCCGATCAATAAAACCAGCATTAAGGTCTATATCCCATTAGGCAAGCACTGAAGTGATGGTCATAGCCCTAGGCTTTTTACAAAACTTGAAAAATAACAAAAACAATTCCTTAGTTTCATTTCTTAACTTTGCAATCTTAGTTTAAAATATACATAGAAACAACCCCAATTTGTGGAAGTGTAAATTGAGGTAATTCAAACTCACGCACTATAATATATACTCCTAACTCCAATATATAGCTCCATATGGGGAAGAATATCACGACCCGACCAGTTGTTTTGAGTATTTCAGCCTCGTTCCCGCAGTTACTTCTCAATTTGTGCTTTACAGTTGTTATGTGACTTGCCGGGGTAATTGGTTCAGGTCCGGTGAGGTTTTTAAATGAATTGAGATACTTAGTCTCCAAGATGAAAACTTAAGTTGAAAAGGTTGACCAGATATTGACTTATATGTAAACAACCCCATAATAGAAATTTTATGATTCCAATAGCTCCGTACGGTGATTTTGGACTTAGGAGCGTGTCTGAAAAATTATTTGGAAGCTGGTAGTTAAATTAGGCTTGAAATGGCTAAAATAGAAATTTAAGTTTGGAAGTTTAACCGGGGAGTTGACTTTTTGATATCGGGATTGAAATCCAATTCTGGAAATTTGAATAGCTCTGTTATGTCATTTATGACTTGTGTGCAAAATTTGAGGTCAATCGGACTTGATTTGATAGGTTTCGACATCGAATGTAAAAGTTGGAATTTCTTAGTTTTATTAATCTTGAATTGGCGTATGATTTGTGGTTCTAGCATTGTTTGATGTAATTTGAAGTTTCGACTAAGTTCGTATGATGTTTTAGGATTTGTTGGTATGATTTGACGGGGTCCCGAGGGGCTTGGGTGTATTTTTGGATCATTGGTTGAGAAACTTAGTAAACTTAAGAAATTTGGGAGTTTGACCATGGTCAATATCGGGTCAACACGACCTCTTTTCAGTGTTTTGAGTGCGCGAGCAGGTCCTTAGCGTATTTTATGATTGAAATTCATATATGATTTGTGTCCGCGAGGTTCCAGATGAGTTTTAGAGTGGTTTCAGATCATTTCGAAGAAGTTTGAGTTTGCTGGTTTCTGGTGAGGTACTGTTCATTCGCAATGTGAACAATTTATCGCAATTGCGAACACTGTTCATTGTAGGTTAGTGTTCATTCACAATTGCGAATAATTTACTGCAGTTGCGAAGATTTTTTGAATTTAGTGAAGTTCGCAATTGCGAACAATTTATCGTAATTGAGATGATTTTGGATTTTAGTGCAGTTCGCAATTGCAAAAAATTTATCGCAATTGGGAACACTGTTCATGGGAGGTTACTGTTCATTCGCAAATGCGAAGTTTTTGTCCACAAATGCGAACCTGGGCAGAAACTTAAGGATTGAAAATCTATCATTTTTTCATTTTTGATTGGGATTTTTGGAGCTCGGGTTTTGGGCGATTTTGAGGATTTCTTCACGACTTCGACTAGGATAAGTGTTATATACCCGAAAGTGATTATATTTCATGATTCTATGGTCATTTTCATCAATTATTAGTGAATCAAATGGAAGAAAGTGGGATTTTTACAAAATCTTTCAAAAAAGGAAATTTAAGATTTGGAGGTCGAGTTGATGTCGGAATTTGGTAAATTTGGTATGGTTGGACTCGTGGTTGAATGAGCACTGATATTTTGTAAACTTTGTCAGGTTCCGAGATGTGGGCCCCACGAGCAATTTTTGAGTTAAATTTTGGATTTTGTTGGAAAATTAGTATTTTCATATGGAATTAATTCCTGTAATTAGTATTGACTGAATCGAATTAATTGTGACTAGATACGAGGCTTTCGGAGGCCAGATCGCTAGGCAAAGGCATATTGGAATAAAGAATTGCACGGTTTGAGGTAAGTAATATTTCTAAACTTGGTTCTGAGGGTATGAATCCCCGAATTCTGTGTTATATCAATTGTTGGAGGTAACGCACATGCTAGGTGGCGGACGTGTGGGCGTGCACTATAGAAATTGTGACTTAAATAAATTCTGTGAAGTTGTAAAATCAAAGAATCATGTTATTATCCAAATATTGTCCACGTGTTAGAGAAATTGAATTGGTGCTCTTATTAAAGATCATGTTTAGGCTACGGGTTGATATTATTGAGACCCACATGGGTCGTATTGCTATTGAATTAATTGTTTAAAATTATAATTGTGTACTCAGTCACATCCATCATTTGCACATCATATCTCAGTCTCTGCAGTCATTCATTGATACATAATATCATCATGTCGGAGCCCGAGTGACTGGAGATTTTGAGTGATATTTATGGAATCGGGCTGCACGCCGCAACATATTTTATTTATTTATGCCTGTATCTGGCTTATTATAGTGCTTGGGCTGAAGGACCTCCTCCGGAGTCTGCACCCTCCACAATGAGCGCAATTTATTTATATTAGGGATGGAGTTCCCTAAGCATAGAGTTGCCTTATTTATTTATATTAGGGATGAAGTTCCCTAGGCATGGAGTTGCCTTATTTATTTATATTAGGGATGGAGTTCCTTAAGCATGTAGTTGCCTTATTTAGTTATTTATATTAGGGATGGAGTTCCTTAGACATGGAGTTGCCTTATTTATTTATATTAGGAATAGAGTTCCTAGGCATGGAGTTGCCTTATCTATTTATACATGGGATGGAGTTCGCTGGGCTAGATTGTCCTTGTACAGAATAGAGTGACTGACTGTCAGTCGATATATATATATATATATATATATATCTGGGATGAAGTTCCCTAGGCTGGATTGGCCATATACAGTACTGAGTGATTGAGTATTCTGAAAGTGTGAGTACATGAGGTTTCCATTGTGGTACATCACATATAACGTATATTTTGGCATGTAGATATAGAGATGTCATATTCCTCATATCATGCAGGAATTATCTATTTTAGTTGTACTGAGTTTAACTGTTGAACTTGAAAGCATATGCTATATTTATGTACTGTTATTTCTATACTGGACTGTACCTGCTGAGCTCGTCACTACTTTCAGCCCAGAGGTTAGTCTTGTTATTTATTGAGTTGGTTGTACTCATGCGACACCCTACACCTCGTGTGCAGATCCAAGTACATCCGGATATGGCGGTGACCAAAGTTGAGGACTTATTTGTTGGAGATTATCGAGGTAGCTGCTTGGCGTCCACATACCTTGTCACTCTTTCCCTTAAGTTGTTTGTACTGTTCTATATTTTCGGAAAGTATTTTTATCAGTTAGACTATGTTATCATTTAGATGATCATGTACTCAATGATATCGGATTTTGGGAGTGTTTTTTATATCAGTATGTGTGGGTTTTTTTTCTATTAAATTTAAATATTATGTTTTCAAACTTAAGAGAAATTGTGGTTGATTGAGATTGTCGGCTTGCTTAGTATTGAGATAGGCGCCATCACGACATGTAGATTTTGGGTAATGACAAGTTGGTATCAGAGCCTAGGTTACATAGGTCTCACGAGTCATGAGCAAGTTTAGTAGAGTCTTGCGGATCGGTACATAGACGTCTATACTTATCTTCGAGAGGCTGCCAAACCCTTAGGAAAAAAATCACTTTCTTGTTTTCTGTCATGCGAATTAGTTGATTCACATATGGTGAGGACACGTACTACCGAATCGGACGGTCAACCTCCAGTGCCACCAGTTAGGGCCACGAGAGGCCGGGGTTGTGGTAAAGGTCGGGGCCAAGATAGAGGTTGAGGTGTAGCTCATACAGCAGTTGGAGCAGCACCTGTAGCACCACCAGTTGCTCTAGCTTAGGAGCAGACTCTAGATATAGCTAAGCCGACAGGACCAACTCAGGCACCGGCTGTGCCTATTGTGATTCCATGAATGAGGTTCAAGATGAGTATTCTGTGTTTTGGTGATGGGCCAGTCTGGAGGACTTGAGGCAGGGGTTAGACCACAACTTAAGCTCGTAGTTTCGGTTGTGAGAACTTGTGCGTTTGGACTTATGCATTCGATAATATCCCTATGAGTGGAATTTGTGGCTCGATGAGCGTTTGAATGACTATATGATGAGTATGATTTGAATGTGGGATGTGTTCAGATAGGTTGAATGAGATAAATAAAGTTTACTTGTGACTCAAGAGTTTGCTATTGGGTACTTGATTCCTATTTTGATGTGACGTACGGTCTTGAGTTGTGAGTGCGTTGAGGGATCTATCACGTTGTTTAATTGTAGAGAGAAGTAGATTTTTATGTCATGTTGATGAGTTCAAACTCAAAAATATTAAGTGATTCCGTAGTAATTATAGCTGCGAAAGGGTATAGCAAGATGCCAATTTGAGGCTAAGCAAGTGGGTTATCTCTTGCGGAGTAATCTACATATGTGTGTTCTTTAAAATGTTGAGTGGAGGGTTTCTTTTCTCCAAGCGGGGTATATGTGTTGAGATTTGAGTTTGGATTAGTTGAGAAAGTTGACTTGATTGCCACGGGGATGAAGGCGAGCTTAGTAGATGATTTGAGATATTTTATGGTTTGTGTTACTTGAGCTTGTGAAGAATTTTCGTGAAATTGACTACGGGATTATGACAATAGTAGAGTATGGGTATGGTGAGTTATCATATATTTTGTTATATGACTTTGAGCCAAGTGAGGGAGTTTGCTATCTACGTTTTGATTGCACGATTATGTGCGGTATTGGTTTTGGTCCGAGGCATACTTGTTGATTAGTTATGACTTGCAGAGGTTGAGATCGGGGATGACTCGAGTAAGAAAATTTCTTGAATACGGGTTATATTGCACTTTATGAAAATATGAAAAATTATGAAATGATTAAATTGTTATTTTGAAGGATGTAGTGCGCGCGGAGTATGAATTTGATTGGTGGTGTTATTTCAAGGTTACTTTTTTGGGGGTTGTTGTGCTAATAAGGCTTGTGTCTTTCGGCCTGTTTGGGCAGTGCAATTTAGATTTGAACATAGTGGGTGATTTTCGAAAGGGTTCTAATGGATTCAAAATGTATATGTGTCAATTGAAACTTTTTTGAAATTTGTATATCGCCAGAATCGGTTATTTACACTAGATGGTGCCGGGACTTGCCGTAATTCTGTATGACTGTGGATTCTACATTTCAGTGCAAGAAAGGTAAAAAGGAACAATTTTAAGTCCACATAAGGTCTTTTCAGTGTGAGGGTCTCGGTTGTGGTACTTTTGTGATGCTTAAGAAGAATACAGAGGCTTATGGGCCTTACGAAGGTATGGTTTTATGTTAGGATGTCTTGTAGTGAGCTTTGGTTAAGGATCGTAGTGTTCTGACAAGGAAACGTGTCAACTTGAGGGTAATTCAGAAGAAACTCGAAGTAAATAGGACAACTGGGTAGTAGTCTAGACCAGTATGGTAATAGTATGCTCAGTTCTTTTGGGTAATTATGATATGGTGAGACTTTACAGATGTTTTGGTTGAAATATTCTTGAGTTTGGTGACCTGCGTGGCTTGGTCGAGTTAGAGGAATTCCGTTCCGATAGCTTGGTTATGTGCAAATGGATTTCAAAGAGTTCTTGATGGTTTCTACCATGGTTCGAACCAGATATTTTCTACCGGTGTGGGGGCATGTTGTGTATTGTGATTTCCTCCTGGATAAGAGAAAATAGAAGGTTTACAACTAACCGGGTATGTAATTTACTGGTGATTAAGAGTTGATAATGAGATTCTCGTGCTTTTCACATGATTGCATGATAGATGCGATATGTTGTGTGAGATTAAAAATTTACATGTACAAGGTGGCAGTTCAGTCTTATAGGGAAGGTCCCGAATTTTGGACAACATGGTCAGTTTCTGATATTTAGATAAATGTTATAACTGCTCGGTAATTTCTGAGAAGGATG
The DNA here is from genome assembly GCF_000390325.3 of Nicotiana tomentosiformis. NCBI lineage: Eukaryota > Viridiplantae > Streptophyta > Magnoliopsida > Solanales > Solanaceae > Nicotiana > Nicotiana tomentosiformis. The sequence continues at coordinate 116,777,478 of NC_090823.1, read as the reverse complement.
CGCATTTCAGAAGGCGCATTGTGTTTTGATTTACGGATGTTCATTGGTATTGTGGTACTCACCTAGTTGATAGACTGCTGATATTCAAATTTATTGCTATGTGGCACGGAAGAATTTTGGGAGTATTCCTAGTGGGACGATCATGCATGAAAGATGTGATAGTCATTCGAGTGCTGGAGTTGTGATAATTACAGTGGTTCATGTGTTCTATGAATTTGGGGGACTGGGAGTTCTCAGAAGCAAATAGTTTCAGGGTTGTGACCTGGTTGAGGTGAGTATTTTATTTAAACTCAGTGGAGGCACTAATTGCGTTAATTATTTGTGATAGTTGTGCGCCACGAGTGCGTACATATGGGAGGTTTGAGCCATGTACGGGCATCGGGGAAAGTATTCATACTCGGAATAATTCTTAGGCAAAGATATGCCTAGAGTTGGCTGTTAAGCGTAAAGTTATAACGTTTCTCGTATTCGTACCTTTGTCGAGAACTATCTGGACAACACTTGAGGTTACAAAGAGGCTAATTCCCTGAATAATTGGGTACTTACCATTTCTGCGTTAACTTGCCGATTTGAGTGGTGATAGCACACTTTGCACCTGTCTACTCTATGGCGTGTTATTTATACCAGTCCAGGAGCGTGAGAATCTTAATTCATTTATCATATACATGTATACTTATTTGATTGCTCCTGTATGATATGCTTGGACTGGAGGCCTGTGACAATGCCAGGCGGATTATATTATTGGCACGTGAGTTATCCGTGTGAATCCATATACTGATATTATTAACACGTGAGTTGTCCATGCGGGTCCAGATATTGATACTATAGCACGTGAGTTGTCCGTGCGAGTGATGTTAATGTGAGCTCTAGAAGAGCTGGTTACTATTATTAAATTTGCGTGTCTTGGTTCTACTATATATAATAAGCTTATAGCATTGCAGTTGTGGTGGTGCTTGTTGAACTTGCAAGTTCTCTACTTTGAGATATCTTCCATTTTGGGTACAAGGTTGCACAATTGTGGCTTGAGTTGTATTGATGTGGCATGTCAGCGGGATAGTTGTGTTTAATAATATATGGTCATTGGACCTAAAATGGGTACTATCAGATTTTATTACGGTATATTGAGAGCATAATATTAAAAGTCATCTTAGAAGGTGATTATGGTTCTGGTTGGGGCGGGAAAGCTCCATGACTTGTTGATCTGATAAGGGGTTATGAGATTCCGCATGTTTCTTTCATTATCAGTAGTGTACGAAGTTTTTAGAATGAGGTTTTATTAGATATGGGGTTTAATACCAGTGCCGGGTTGGTTATGAGTAGTTACTGTGATCGAGAATGGTGCTGCAAGTATGTGAGTTGTGTAGTATATTATGCGATTATATATGGAGTTATGGCTATGGCTTGATACAGTTTGTTCAGACTTATACAGTGTATAGATGTGAGATTCGGGTCTTGAAAAGAAATTCTGAATGTTGGAAATTGAATTGCAAGGTTTAAGGGCTAAGGTTAAAGCAATGATCTTCAATTACGTGGTATTGTCAGGCCTATATGGAATAGGGTGGCGTGGGATCACCCCCGGGTATGTGTGTGGTAAGATGGAATAGTGATGTGATGGCTTGGAAACAACTCTTGGCACATCCGAGGACGAACGTATGTTTAAGTGGGGGAGAATGTAATGACACGGTCAGTCATTTTAAGTATTTCAGCCCTGTTTCCCCATTTACTGCTCAATTTGTGCTTTACAGTTGTTATGTAACTTGCCGGGGTAATTAGTTCGGGTCCAGTAAGGTTTTGAAATGAATTGAGACACTTAGTCTCCAAGATGAAAACTTAAGTTGAAAAGGTTGAACGGATATTGACTTATGTGTAAACGACCCCGGAATAGAATTTTTATGATTCCAATAACTATGTATGGTGATTTTGGACTTAGGAGCGTGTAAGAAAAATTATTTGGAAGCCGGTAGTTAAATTAGGCTTGAAATGGCTAAAATAAAAATTTAAGTTTGAAAGTTTGACCGAGGAGTTGACTTTTTGATATCGGGATCGAAATCCAATTTTGGAAATTTGAATAGCTCTGTTATGTCATTTATGACTTGTGTGTAAAATTTGAGGTCAATCGGACTTGATTTGATAGGTTTCGACATCGAATGTAGAAGTTGGAATTTCTTAGTTTCATTAATCTTGAATTGGGGTATGATTCCTGGTTCTAGCATTGTTTGATGTAATTTGAAGTTTCGACTAAGTTTGTATGATGTTTTAGGACTTGTTGGTATGATTTGATGGGGTCCCGAGGGGCTTGGGTGTATTTTTGGATCATTGGTTGAGAGACTAGTAAAGTTAAGAAATTTGGGTGTTTGACCATAGTCAATATCGGGTCAAGACGACCTCTTTTCAGTGTTTTGAGTATGCGAGTAGGTCCGTAGCATGTTTTATGATTGTAATTCATATATGGTTTGTGTCCGGGAGGTTCCGGATTAGTTTCGGGGTGGTTTCAGATCATTTCGGAGAAGTTTGAGTTTGCTGGTTTCTGGTGAGGTAATGTTCATTCGCAATTGCGAACAATTTATCGCAATTGCGAACACTATTCATTGGAGGTTTCATTCGCAATTGCGAACAATTTATCGCAATTGCGATGATTTTTGGATTTTAGAGAAGTTTGCAATTGCGAATAATTTATCGCAATTGCGATGATTTTTGGATTTTAGTGAAGTTCACAATTGCGACAATTTTGGATTTTAGTGCAGTTCACAATTGCGAACAATTTATTGCAATTGCGAACACTGTTCATGGGAGGTTCATTCGCAAATGGGAAGTTTTTGTCCGCAAATGCGAACCACGGGCAGAAACTTAAGGATTGAAAATCTGTCATTTCTTCATTTTCGATTGGGATTTTTGGAGCTCGATTTTTGGACGATTCTGAGGATTTCTTCACGACTTCGACTGGGGTAAGTGTTCTATACACGAAAGTTATTATATTTTATGATTCTATGGTTATTTTCATCAATTATTATTGAATCAAATGGAAGAAATTAGGTTTTTTACAAAACTATCAAAAAGTAATTTTATGATTTGGAGGTCGAGTTGATGTCGGAATTTGGTATGGTTGGACTCGTGGTTGAATGGGCGCTCATATTTTGTAACCGAGACGTGGGCTCCACGGGCAATTTTTGAGTTAAATTTCAGATTTTGTTGGAAAATTAGTATTTTCATATGGCATTAATTCCTATAATTTGTATTGACTGAATTGAATTAATTGTGACTAGATACGAGGCTTTAGGAGTCCAATTCGCGAGGCAAAGGCATATTGGAATAAATAATTGCACAGTTTGAGGTAAGTAACATTTCTACACTTGGATTCGAGGGTATGAATCCCCGAATTCTGTGTTATATCAATTGTTGGAGGTGACACACATGCTAGGTGATGGGCGTGTGGGCGTGCACCATAGAAATTGTGACTTAAATAAATTCTGTTGAGTTGTAAAATCAAAGAATCATGTTATTATCCAAATATTCTCCACGTTTAGAGAAATTGAGCTGGTGCTCTTATTAAAGATCATGTTTAGGCTACAGGTTGATATTGTTAGGACCCACAAGGGTCGTGTTGCTATTAAATTAATTGTTTAAAATTTTAATTGTGTACTCAGTCACATCCATCATTTGCACATCATATCTCAGTATCTGTTGTCATTCATTGATATATCATATCATCATGTCACGTTGATTTTCATGTCGTTGAGAGCCCGAGAGACTGGAGATTTTGAGTGATATTTATGGGATCGGGCTGCACGGCGCAACATGTTTTATTTATTTATGCCTGGATCTGGCTTATTATAGCGCTTGGGCTGAAGGACCCCCTCCGGAGTCTGCACCCTCCACAGTGAGCGCAGTTTCTTTATATTAGGGATGGAGTTCCCTAAGCATAGAGTTGCCTTATTTATTTATATTAGGGATGAAGTTTCCTAGGCATGGAGTTGCCTTATTTATTTATATTAGGGATGGAGTTCCCTAGGCATGGAGTTGCCTTATTTATTTATTTATATTAGGGATAGAGTTCCTTAGACATGGAGTTGCCTTATTTATTTATATTAGGGATAGAGTTCCCTAGGCATGGAGTTGCCTTATCTATTTATACGTGGGATGGAGTTCGCTGGGCTAAATTGTCCTTGTACAGTACTGAGTGACTAACTGTCAGTCGATATATATATATATATATATATATATATATATATATATATATATATATCTGGGAAGGAGTTCCCTGGGTTGGATTGGCCGAGTACAGTACTGAGTGATTGAGTATTCTGAAAGTGTGAGTACACGAGGTTTCCATTGTGGTACATCACATAAAACATATATTTTGGCATGTAGAAATAGAGATGTCATATTCCTCATATCATGCAGGAATTATCTATTTTACTTGTATTGTGTTTAACTGTTGAACCTGAAAGCATGCCTACATTTATGTATTGTTATTTCTATACTGGACTGTAGTTATTGAGCTCGTCACTACTTTCAGCCTAGAGGTTAGTCTTATTACTTATTGAGTTGGTTGTACTCATGTTACACCCTACACCTCGTGTGCAGATCCAGGTACATCCGGATACGACGATGGCCAAAGTTGAGGACTTATATGTTGGAGATTATCGAGGTAGCTGTTTGGCGTTCGGAGACCTTGTCTCTCTTTCCCTTCAGTTGTTTGTACTGTTCTATATTTTCTGACAGTGTTTTTATCAGTCAAACTATGTTATCATGTAGATGCTCATGTACTCAGTGACACCAGGTTTTGGGGGTGTATTTTATTGTCACGCCCCGAACCTAGGAGCGAGACAAGCACCCGGTGCCTCACCTAACCTGGCGTACCAAATTGTGACTAAGGGACTCTGAACACATAATGTCATACTTTGGCCATGGGGCCACCTTGCAAGACAATTTGTGAAGCAAAATATAAAACTGAATGGAAACTAGCGCTAACTAAACATCAATATAAAGCTAGGCTGAAAAGGCCGTCATAGCTACTACAGCTGACAAACCACCAAATTATACATACCAGGCCTACAAACCCAACATACTGCACTAACCAATAGGATATGTCTACAAGCCTCTACTGATAGATATATTGTGATCGGAACAGGGCCCCGACCTACCCATATTATATATATAAATACATACATAAGATGCACACAAAAACCTAGACCCGATAACTCCGAAGGTTGTGGAGCTTACCGATCAGGCTAAACTCTGGAAACACCTACTGAGGAGATCTACTCGTCTGTCTATCTGAACCTGCATGCATGAAATGCAGCGTCCCCGGAAAAGGGACGTCAGTACGAAATAATGTACCGAGTATGTAAGGCAATAACATAACTGAAAATCGAAACTGAACTGATAATATAATAACTGGAAGTAACTGGGAGTCAAAGATGATCTGGAGATATACTTACCTGCTGATACTGACTCAACTCCTTCAATATAGTAAGTAAAATAATTGTACGGCCTTATAAGGCTCGGTATATATAACTGCTCTGCCATAGTAGGCTCGCTCATAGGCGCTCGGCCATACTAGGCTATGTATCTCGACCATGCTGGGCTCGCTTATAGGCGCTCGGCCACAGTAGGCTCGGTAGATTACTTTCCATCTGATCAGAGGTTGCCCAATAGGGGCCTGCCCATCGATTATAGCTCGATGGTAATGAAAATACTGTAATACTGTATATATAGGCTTGCTTCTCTCTTGACTGGAAGAAGACAATACTAAAATTGAATATAGAGTTTCGATAAGGAATAATATTGTAACTTATGAGACTAGAATAGTGTGAATAAATTCATGAATATGAACTTCTCTTTTTGTCTCATTACTAACACATGTAGCTACGAGATCATGCCAAAATGAAGGAAGGCTTAGCCTTAACATACCTTATCACAATCTTTCCAATCACCAAATTGAACTCACCTCTTTGCACCTTAATCTACAAGAATGATAATAATACTATCGTTAAGTTACGAAAGGTACAACTATCGCACAACGAACGACAAACTTATTTTGTATTAAAACGGGCAGCATCTCCCCTATAATCCTTACTTCCTCCAAATTCAAGATAACACCAACAATACAAGAACAGAACAATAACAACATATATACATCATTTTCCAGCCCTATATACACCATCAAATACTACAAAACAGCCCAACACACCCCAATCTCTTCGTACACAAAACGACCACCGTAGTAGTGTCAAACGACCCGAAAATGTTATGACGAACGACCAGCCAACCACCATACATTTATATGGTGTTTATAAACCCCCTTCCTCCTCTAAAACTCCACAAAACATTAGTAAAACACGCAGCCCAACAGCAACACAAAACAGTCCACAAAACAGTCTGCTACAAGTGAATAACTCGAACTCACGGCTTCCGATCACCGTCCCGTGAGTTCTTACAAGTATAGAACGACTTACCATGAATTTATAGAAGAAAAATTGGATGAAAGAGAGCAGTAAACTCACCTTATTTGTTGGATAACTCAGCTCTTATCTTGGTTCATCAAACTCTAGGTTTTACCTCCAATTGGAACTTGAAAGGGAGAGAAAATCAATTAGGGTTTGTGAGAAATTTTTGGGAGGATTCTTTGCAGAGCTTATGTCTGGTTATTATGCTCTATTTTAAATATAATATATGAAGAAAATAGGCCCTTAAAAGGCCTCTTTGGACGACCCGAAATGGCCCATTTTTTGGGCTCTCATTTAAGCAAGTAGGTGACACACCTACTTGTCACCTAGCAGCTTGCGCAGTATCGCACAAATGCCCATATCTTTCTACTCCAATGTCGTATTGACAAACGGTTTAATGCGTTGGAAAATAGACTCATAGATCTTTAATTTAATGGGTGGAACACCCCATAACTCTAAGTATATTGGGAGAAAATCGCAGTTACATTTGACCCAAAGTTTCAGTAAAACTTATGAATGTAACTTGTGATGACTTTCATCGACTTTTGTTCCACAACTCGCTTGACTTCAAAACATAACACACGGATGTCATACGACTAATATAAATCATAACATAATCTCCTTATAATGTTAAGCACCCTAGTCTCACCCCAAAGGTATATGTTATAACATTCCCAACTTGTCGACTTTCGACGAAACATTATTTTCTTCAATTGCTTTAGCTTCTGAACTGTCCAACCCTCTTTGTACTTGTTGTTCATGATCTTAAATATTTGAAACCTCAGAGGTAACATGATTAAATTACTTTATATACTTTTAAAAATTATCTCATTTTTGATCCTACATTAGTTTGCTTACGATGCATTTTTACGTACGAAAATATAGGGTGTAACATCATTCCCCCCTTGGGAACATTCGTCCTCGAATGTTTACTCTTAGAGACTTTGGAAACTTTTGCCAGATTATCCTTCGTACACTAGGTTAAAACCAACCTGTACGTAGCCAGAAAACATACTATGCGTGCCACACATGGCCAATGTTTATAAATAGCAACACTTTGCCTCACCAACCGTAAATCATAAATACTAAAAGTGAAAAATAAAAGCTTACCTGATGACCTGCTAGCCTGAATAGAGCTGTGTTGTAGCATCCCATCTCGAGCCATATCTTCAGTTTGAAATAGGTGGGGGTATTTAGACTTCATTTCTTCCTCCGATTCCCACGTCATCTCTTCTACATTCTTGCTCCTCCATAAAACCTTTACAGAAGCAACCTCCTTATTTCGTAGATTGCGGATTTGTCGGTCTAGGATGGCAACTGGAATTTCCTCGTATGACAAGTCCTCTGTAATCTGTACATCATCCGTGGGCACCACTCGGGTAGGATCGCCAATGCACTTCCGTAGCATAGATACGTGAAAAATCGGATGGACAGACTCCAATTCTGAGGGCAACTCTAACTCATAAGCTACTTGGCCCACTCTCCGAATGATCCTATAAGGCCCAATATACCGTGGGCTAAGCTTGCCTTTCTTGCCAAACCTCATCACGCCCTTCATAGGTGATACCTTTAAGAATACCCAGTCATTAATCCTGAACTCTAAGTCTCGTCGCCGCACGTCAGAATATGACTTCTGACGACTCTGAGCTGTCAACAGTCGCTCCCGGATAAGCTTTACTTTCTCTATGGCCTGTTGAACCAGGTCTGGCCCATATAACCCAGATTCCCCAACATCAAACCACCCTATAGGAGATCTGCACTTACGCCCATACAAAGCCTCGTACGGAGCCATCTGAATACTGGAGTGGTAACTGTTATTATATGCAAACTCGACAAGAGGTAGATGTTCATCCCAACTTCTTTTAAAATCCAACACACATACTCGTAACATATCCTCGAGCGTCTGAATTGTGCGCTCGGCTTGTCCATCAGTCTGTGGATGAAAAGCTGTGCTGAGATTCACCTGAGTCCCTAGACCTCTCTGAAATGACCTCCAAAAATGTGCTGTAAACTGAGCCCCACGGTCAGATATAATAGAAACTGGTACTCCGTGTAGCCGCACTATCTCCTTAATATATAACTTTGCATAATCTTCTGCTGTATATGTAGATCTGACCGGTAGGAAGTGAGCTGATTTCGTGAGCCTATCGACTATCACCCATATGGAATCGAACTTACGATTAGAACGAGGTAAACCCGTGATAAAGTCCATGTTTATCGCCTCCCATTTCCATGTCGGGATCTCTATAGTCTGCATTAGCCCTCCAGGCTTCTGGTGCTCTACCTTCACTTGCTGGCAACTAGTACATTGGGCGACAAACTCAGCAATGTTCTTCTTCATATCATTCCACCAGTACACATCCTTAATGTCATGATACATCTTCGTCGACCCAGGATGGATGGAATACCATGAATAATGTGCCTCTGACATAATCCTGTCTCGTAGCCCTGCTACATCTGGAACACACAAACGACCCCTATATCTGAGAACCCCATCTCCCTTTAGCTCTAACAGTGGCTTCTTCTGCTGCGGAACTCGCTCTCTCAGCTCGACCAACTCTGGGTCCTCGTACTGCCTTTCCTTGACTTCCGCTATGAGGGATGATTTTGTAGTGTTTTGGAGTACAACTCCACCATCCTCAGAATCTACTAACCGAACCCCCAACGAAGACAATTGATGAATCTCTCTAGCTAATTGTCTTTTCTTGGGCTCTACATGTGCTAAGCTACCCATAGATCGGCGACTTAAGGCATCTGCTACAACATTAGCTTTCCCTGGATGGTAGAGAATGTTAACATCGCAATCTTTCAATAACTCAAGCCATCGCCTCTGTCGCAAATTCAACTCTTTCTGCTTGAAGATATATTGTAGGCTTTTATGATCAGTAAATACATCAACATGAACACCATATAAATAATGCCGCCATATCTTAAGTGCATGGACAACCGCAGCTAACTCGAGGTCGTGGGTCGGATAATTCCTCTCGTGCTTCCTCAACTGCCTTGAAGCATACGCAATTACCTTCCCATGTTGCATCAGGACACATCCTAACCCGACACCTGATGCATCACAATACACGGCATAACCCTCTAGACCCTCTGGAAGTGTTAGAACTGGAGCTGAGGTCAACCTGTTCTTAAGCTCTTGGAAACTCCGCTCGCAAGCCTCTGTCCATTGAAACTTAGTTTCTTTCTGTGTCAACTTCGTCAATGGTGCCGAAAGGGAAGAAAAACCCTCTACGAACCTCCGATAGTATCCTGCTAAGCCTAGAAAGCTACGAACCTCTGTCGGAGTGGTAGTTCTAGGCCAAGATTTCACGGCCTCAATCTTCTGAGTGTCCACCTTTATCCCTTCATCTGATACAATATGCCCCAAGAATGCTACAGACTTCAACCAGAACTCACATTTAGAAAACTTAGCATACAACTTACGATCACGGAGGGTTTGGAGTACCGCTCGCAGGTGGTCCGCATGCTCATCCTCTGAACGGGAATAAACCAGAATATCATCAATAAATACTATCACGAACAGATCTAAAAATGGCCGGAATAGGCTATTCATCAAGTCCATAAATACAGCGGGTGCATTAGTCAACCCGAAGGACATGACAAGGAACTCGAAGTGGCCATATCGGGTCCTGAAGGCTGTCTTCGGAATATCTTTTTCCCGAACTCTGACCTGGTGGTACCCCGACCTCAAATCTATCTTTGAAAAGCATCTAGCCCCCTGCAACTGATCAAACAAGTCATCGATCCTTGGAAGTGGATACTTATTCTTAATAGTTACCTTGTTCAGCTGCCTATAATCGATACACATCCTCAGCGAGCCGTCTTTCTTCCGCACAAATAGTACTGGTGCACCCCAAGGTGAGGTACTGGGCCTGATGTAACCTTTCTCCAGCAAATCTTTTAACTGCTCCTTCAACTCCTTCAATTCGCCAGGTGCCATTCTATACGGAGGGACGGATATTGGTTGAGTTCCTGGAAGCAAATCGATGCTAAAATCAATCTCTCGCTCTGGAGGAATACCTGGAAGTTCATCTAGAAACACATCTGCATACTCTTTGACTACGGGAATAGACTGAAGTGTAGGTATCTCAGCATCTGCATCTCTAACTCGCACAATATGATAAATGCACCCTTTTGCGATCATTTTCCTCGCCTTCAGATAGGAAATAAACCTACCTCTGGGTGTTGGTGTATTACCTACCCATTCAAGGACTGGCTCACCCGGAAAATGAAATCTGGCTGCCTTTGCTCGGCAATCAACTGTGGCATAGCAAGCTACCAACCAGTCCATGCCCATGATAGCATCAAAATCCATCATCTCTAGCTCAACTAGGTCAGCTGAGGTCTGACGACTACAAATTGTCACCGTACAACCTCGGTAAACCCGTCTAGCAATAATCGATTCTCCGACCGATGTAGATACCGCAAAAGGATCACTTAGTATTTCAGGCACTATACCAAACTTCCTTGCGACAAATGGGGTAATATATGATAAGGTAAATGGTTCAAAGCATAAGTATCGTAAGAGCAAATGGTTAATATACCTGTCACAACGTCTGGTGAAGACTCCTGGTCCTGTCGACCTGCTAAAGCATAGATACGGTTCTGATTACCACTTGAACTGGAACCTCTACCTCTGCCCCGACCTCTACCAGCCGAAGACTGAGACTCGCGCCCTGAAGGATGCACGGACATAGATGATCCTGTTGCTGACACTCGCTGGTTGTGCCATTCCCCCCGAATCTCTATTTGGGCAATCTCGCATCATATGCCCCGGACGCCCACATGTATAACAAGCATCAGAACCTGCTCGGCATTGACCCAAGTGTCCTCTACCACAGATGTCACACCGCGGAGGAAATGACCATGTCTGCGCAGAACCTCGTTGTCGCTGCAAACCCGACGCCCGTGAGCTCTCACCTGGTCCTGACTGAGTATAGCGGTCATACCCGTAACCCTGTAACTGAGGTGGCGGAGGCCTAGGTGGCCGTCCGAAGTACTGGGTCCTATAACTACCCTGAGATTGCTCCTGAGACCTGGGAAATCTCATCCTCTTACGTTGCCCTTGCTCAGCCCTCTCTGTACCCTGCTGCCGACGCCTACCCCTTTCTATATTCTGGGCGAATGCCTGAATCCGGGAGATATCCATACTATCCTGCAATGCAGCGGTGGCACATGCCTCGGTTAACTCTGGGGCTAACCCTGCTATAAACCTGTGAATCCTGTCCCGCATAGTAGCAACTATGGATGGTGCATATCTGGCCAATGAGTCAAAATGGAGACTATACTCTCGAACACTCATATTACCCTGCTTGAGGGCTAGAAACTGATCGACTCGAGCCTGTCGGATCTCCCGTGGTAAGTACTGGTCAAGGAAGGCATCTGAAAAATTCTCCCAAATAGCTGGAGGTGCATCACGTCCCCTGGACCTCTCCCATCCCTCGTACCAAAGGATGGCTATATCTCGGAGTCGAAAAGCTGCTAGCTCAACTGCCTCTTTCTCCGTGGCATGCATAACACGAAAGATCCTGTGAAGCTGATCTATGAAATCCTGCGGGTCCTCCCTCTGATCTGTCCCCGTGAACTCTGGGGGACTCAAAGCAATAAACTCTCGGACCCTTGAACTCCCAGACCCCTCAGAAGTTCCTGCACTAGCTGATGCCCTAGCCTGTTGCTGGGTAGCTACCAACTGTGTCAACAAATGCACCGCACTCCTCAAGTCCTGATCTGATGGAAGTGGAGGGGGAACTGGATGTGCGGTTTCCCTAGGAATCTCCGTAGTTGGTGGAGGAGCCGGTAATGGCTGAGTAGGGGTCTCACCTTGAGCCTCAGACTGGGCCCCATCTACTGGGGGTACCCTGCTGGTCCCCTCACCTACTGCTGTATCTCTCCTCTGGCTAGCCGTAGTCTTCCTAGTCACCGTCATCTGTGCATGCAAACACCAACACATAAGTTTAATTCAAATTTCCTATAACTCAGTTCTGTAGCACGATTTAGATTTCAAAGAAGGGTAACCAACTCCTAAATGCCCTGTAGTGCCCTGCTTATATAATGTGGTGCACAACACATCTATAAACAAGACCCTACTAGACACGGCTTGTAGACTCCCTAGGACAGAACTGCTCTGATACCAAGTTTGTCACGCCCCGAACCTAGGAGCGATACAAGCACCTGGTGCCTCACCTAACCTGGCGTACCAAATTGCGACTAAGGGACTCTGAACACATAATGTCATACTTTGGCCATGGGGCCACCTTGCAAGACAATTTGCGAAGCAAAATATAAAACTGAATGGAAACTAGCGCTAACTAAACATCAATATAAAGCTAGGCTGAAAAGGCCGTCATAGCTACTACAGCTCACCAAATTATACATACCAGGCCTACAAACCCAACATACTGCACTAACCAACAAGATATGTCTACAAGCCTCTACTGATAGATATATTGTGATCGGAACAGGGCCCCGACCTACCCATATTATATATATAAATACATACATAAGATGCACACAAAAACCTAGACCCGATAACTCCGAAGGTTGTGGAGCTTACCGATCAGGCTAAACTCTGGAAACACCTACTAAGGAGGTCTACTCGTCTGTCTATCTGAACCTGCATGCATGAAATGCAACGTCCCCGGAAAAGGGACGTCAGTACGAAATAATGTACCGAGTATGTAAGGCAATAACATAACTGAAAATCGAAACTGAACTGATAATATAATAATTGGAAGTAACTGGGAGTCAAAGATGATCTGGAGATATACTTACCTGCTGATACTGACTCAACTCCTTCAATATAGTAAGTAAAATAATTGTACGGCCTTATAAGGCTCGGTATATATAACTGCTCTACCATAGTAGGCTCGCTCATAGGCGCTCGGCCATACTAGGCTATGTATCTCGACCATGCTGGGCTCGCTCATAGGCGCTCGGCCACAGTAGGCTCGGTAGATTACTTTCCATCTGATCAGAGGTTGCCCAATAGGGGCCTGCCCATCGATTATAGCTCGATGGTAATGAAAATACTGTAATACTGTATATATAGGCTTGCTTCTCTCTTGACTGGAAGAAGACAATACTAAAATTGAATATAGAGTCTCGATAAGGAATAATATTGTAACTTATGAGACTAGAATAGTGTGAATAAATTCATGAATATGAACTTCTCTTTTTGTCTCATTACTAACACATGTAGCTACGAGATCATGCCAAAATGAAGGAAGGCTTAGCCTTAACATACCTTATCACAATCTTTCCAATCACCAAGTTGAACTCACCTCTTCGCACCTTAATCTACAAGAATGATAATAATACTATCGTTAAGTTACGAAAGGTACAACTATCGCACAACGAACGACAAACTTATTTTGTATTAAAACGGGCAGCATCTCCCCTATAATCCTTACTTCCTCCAAATTCAAGATAACACCAACAATACAAGAACAGAACAATAACAACATATATACATCATTTTCCAGCCCTATATACACCATCAAATACTACAAAACAGCCCAACACACCCCAATCTCTTCGTACACAAAACGACCACCGTAGTAGTGTCAAACGACCCGAAAATGTTATGACGAACGACCAGCCAACCACCCTACATTTATATGGTGTTTATAAACCCCCTTCCTCCTCCAAAACTCCACAAAATAGTAGTAAAACACGCAGCCCAACAGCAACACAAAACAGTCCACAAAACAGTCCGCTACAAGTGAATAACTCGAACTCACGGCTTCCGATCACCGTCCCGTGAGTTCTTACAAGTATAGAACGACTTACCATGAATTTACAGAAGAAAAATTGGATGAAAGAGAGCAGTAAACTCACCTTATTTGTTGGATAACTCAGCTCTTATCTTGGTTCATCAAACTCTAGGTTTTACCTCCAATTGGAACTTGAAAGGGAGAGAAAATCAATTAGGGTTTGTGGGAAATTTTTGGGAGGATTCTTTGCAGAGCTTATGTCTGGTTATTATTCTCTATTTTAAGTCTAATATATGAAGAAAATAGGCCCTTAAAAGGCCTCTTTGGACGACCCGAAATGGCCCATTTTTTGGGCTCTCATTTAAGCAAGTAGGTGACACACCTACTTGTCACCTAGCAGCTTTCGCAGTATCGCACAAATGCCCATATCTTTCTACTCCAATGTTGTATTGACAAACGGTTTAATGCGTTGGAAAATAGACTCATAGATCTTTAATTGGATGGGTGGAACACCCCATAACTCTAAGTATATTGGGAGAAAATCGCAGTTATATTTGACCCAAAGTTTCAGTAAAACTTATGAATGTAACTTGTGATGACTTTCATCGACTTTTGTTCCACAACTCGCTTGACTTCAAAACATAACACACGGATGTCATACGACTAATATAAATCATAACATAATCTCCTTATCATGTTAAGCACCCTAGTCTCACCCCAAAGGTATATGTTATAACATTCCCAACTTGTCGACTTTCGACGAAACATTATTTTCTTCAATTGCTTTAGCTTCTGAACCGTCCAACCCTCTTTGTACTTGTTGTTCATGATCTTCAATATTTGTAACCTCAGAGGTAACATGATTAAATTACTTTATATACTTTTAAATATTATCTCATTTTTGGTCCTACATTAGTTTGCTTACGATGCATTTTTACGTACGAAAATATAGGGTGTAACATCATTCCCCCCTTGGGAACATTCGTCCTCGAATGTTTACTCTTAGAGACTTTGGAAACTTTTGCCAGAGTATCCTTCGTACACTAGGTTAAAACCAACCTGTACGTAGCCAGAAAACATACTATGCATGCCACACATGGCCAATGTTTATAAATAGCAACACTTTGCCTCACCAACCGTAAATCATAAATACTAAAAGTGAAAAATAAAAGCTTACCTGATGACCTGCTAGCCTGAATAGAGCTGTGTTGTAGCATCCCATCTCGAGCCATATCTTCAGTTTGAAATAGGTGGGGGTATTTAGACTTCATTTCTTCCTCCGATTCCCACGTCATCTCTTCTACATTCTTGCTCCTCCATAAAACCTTTACGGAAGCTACCTCCTTATTTCGTAGATTGCGGATTTGTCGGTCTAGGATGGCAACTGGAATTTCCTCGTATGACAAGTCCTCTGTAATCTGTACATCATCCGTGGGCACCACTCGGGTAGGATCGCCAATGCACTTCCGTAGCATAGATACGTGAAAAACCGGATGGACAGACTCCAATTCTGAGGGCAACTCTAACTCATAAGCTACTTGGCCCACTCTCCGAATGATCCTATAAGGCCCAATATACCGTGGGCTAAGCTTGCCTTTCTTGCCAAACCTCATCACGCCCTTCATAGGTGATACCTTTAAGAATACCCAGTCATTAATCCTGAACTCTAAGTCTCGTCGCCGCACGTCAGAATATGACTTCTGACGACTCTGAGCTGTCAACAGTCGCTCCCGGATAAGCTTTACTTTCTCTATGGCCTGTTGAACCAGGTCTGGCCCATATAACCCAGATTCCCCAACATCAAACCACCCTATAGGAGATCTGCACTTACGCCCATACAAAGCCTCGTACGGAGCCATCTGAATACTGGAGTGGTAACTGTTATTATATGCAAACTCGACAAGAGGTAGATGTTCATCCCAACTTCTTTTAAAATCCAACACACATACTCGTAACATATCCTCGAGCGTCTGAATTGTGCGCTCGGCTTGTCCATCAGTCTGTGGATGAAAAGCTGTGCTGAGATTCACCTGAGTCCCTAGACCTCTCTGAAATGACCTCCAAAAATGTGCTGTAAACTGAGCCCCACGGTCAGATATAATAGAAACTGGTACTCCGTGTAGCCGCACTATCTCCTTAATATATAACTTTGCATAATCTTCTGCTGTATATGTAGATCTGACCGGTAGGAAGTGAGCTGATTTCGTGAGCCTATCGACTATCACCCATATGGAATCGAACTTACGATTAGAACGAGGTAAACCCGTGATAAAGTCCATGTTTATCGCCTCCCATTTCCATGTCGGGATCTCTATAGTCTGCATTAGCCCTCCAGGCTTCTGGTGCTCTACCTTCACTTGCTGGCAACTAGTACATTGGGCGACAAACTCAGCAATGTTCTTCTTCATATCATTCCACCAGTACACATCCTTAATGTCATGATACATCTTCGTCGACCCAGGATGGATGGAATACCATGAATAATGTGCCTCTGACATAATCCTGTCTCGTAGCCCTGCTACATCTGGAACACACAAACGACCCCTATATCTGAGAACCCCATCTCCCTTTAGCTCTAACAGTGGCTTCTTCTGCTGTGGAACTCGCTCTCTCAGCTCGACCAACTCTGGGTTCTCGTACTGCCTTTCCTTGACTTCCACTATGAGGGATGATTTTGTAGTGTTTTGGAGTACAACTCCACCATCCTCAGAATCTACTAACCGAACCCCCAATGAAGACAATTGATGAATCTCTCTAGGTAATTGTCTTTTCTTGGGCTCTACATGTGCTAAGCTACCCATAGATCGGCGACTTAAGGCATCTGCTACAACATTAGCTTTCCTTGGATGGTAGAGAATGTTAACATCGTAATCTTTCAATAACTCAAGCCATCGCCTCTGTCGCAAATTCAACTCTTTCTGCTTGAAGATATATTGTAGGCTTTTATGATCAGTAAATACATCAACATGAACACCATATAAATAATGCCGCCATATCTTAAGTGCATGGACAACCGCAGCTAACTCGAGGTCGGATAATTCCTCTCGTGCTTCCTCAACTGCCTTGAAGCATACGCAATTACCTTCCCATGTTGCATCAGAACACATCCTAACCCGACACCTGATGCATCACAATACACGGCATAACCCTCTAGACCCTCTGGAAGTGTTAGAACTGGAGCTGAGGTCAACTTGTTCTTAAGCTCTTGGAAACTCCGCTCGCAAGCCTCTGTCCTGACTGTAAATATCAAAATTCTTTATATATTCAAACCAAAATTCTGCTAGAGTACATGATAATGAAAGAATATATAAAAAAAAATGGAGAAGGAAGTGAAGCACTCTTTTTTATAGGAAATTTTAGGTGGGAAATGTTAAATTTTCAAATGGGACTAAAGCAACTTTCAAGTTGAACTTTTTGGCTCTAGAATAATTTTAGTTGGAAAATTTTCAAATCACTCATTTGAAAATGTTTTGAAAGAAAGGTGAATTCCATTTCATGCAATATCTGTTGGAAGAGTTCATTTTACTAATTTGTTAATTTTATCCTAGGTGTCTCTTCAAATATTCTATAAAGCAAACTAATTGTATTCACATTTAGTAAACATATGGATAATGTCATTGATGGAGATGACACATAAATTGAGAAAATATTCAATGAAGAAAGATTAAATATTAAGACATGAATAAGGGTAAAGTAGTCAAAATCTCATCCTAATTAATTTTTCTTAAGGGGCGTGCACAAGAGAATCATGATACATAATATGAGACAGAGGGAGTATATTAAAAGTGTAACGACCCCACTTGTCGTTTTGAAAATTAGCGTCCCATTCGGTGGGTTAAGGTCTCGAGCAGCTTCGTAATGTATATTATAATTTGTGTGAATTGTCGGCTTTGGTTTTCGGATGATTCGAGATTAAATTGAAAGAACAATCCTTGTTTAGAAGCTTAAAGGCAAAAAGGTTGATCGGGAATTTGACTTTATTGATATCGGGGTCGGAATCCGATTCCGGAAATTGGAACAGCTTCGTTATGTTATTTATGACTTGTATGCAAAATTTGAAGTTATTCCGGATTGATTTGGCACGTTTCGGCACAAGATATAGAATTTGGAAATTTGGAAAATTTATAAGTTCGAATTAAGGTGAGATTCATCGTTTCGATGTTGTTATATGTGGTTTGAGGCCTCGAGTAGGTCCGTAATATGTTTTGAGACTTGTTGGTACGTTCGGACGGGGTCCCGAGGGGCTCGCGTGAGTTTCGGGGTGGTTTCAGATCATTTGTAGTTGCTGGTTTTTGGCTACAGGCGTGTACAATGCAATAGCGTGGATTTGGTCGCGATAGCGAAGAGAAAAATAGGAAAAATTGGTTTGTGCATCGCAATCGTGAAAGGCTTATTGCGATCGCGTAGAAGAAAATTCTGCTGCAGATGGATGATTTTGAAAGCTTATATCTCGCAATCTATAAGGAATTTGGATATGATCCAAAACGGAAAGGTTTAACCCTTGGTGTCTAGTTTGCAGAAAGAGAAACCATTTGTCATTTGGAATTTTGTACAAAATGTTATGACCATTATACTAGAGGCTGTTCAGAAGAGTTGGACAAGGCCGTTGGAAATTTGTTCATCGCGATCGCGGGGGAATGGCCGCGATCACATAGAGTAAAAGTGTGCTGGAAAATTTTATGTTTCGTGATCGCGAAGCATTTTCCGCGATCGCATAGGGTAAATTACTGGGCAGCAGAACTTAAGTTCTGAAAATAATACTCTATTTTTGACGATTTGGAGCTCGGGGATAGGCGATTTTCAAGGAAAACATCGGGGTAAGAGTTCTTAACACAATTTTGGTCAAATTACCCGAATCTATTGTTATTGTTAGCATTTAATTGGTGTTTTAAGTTGGAAAAATTGTGAAAACCCTTAAGGTTAAATTGAGGATTTGAGGGTCGAGTTGATGTCGGAATTTGGTAAATTTGGTATGGTTGGACTCGTGGTTGAATAAGCGTTCATATTTTATAACTTTTGTTTGGTTCCTAGACGTGGGCCCCACTATCAATTGTTGGGTGGATTTTCGGATTTAATTGGGAAATTTAGTATTTTCATATGGAATTAATTCCTATAATTTGTGTTGACTGTATCGAATTAATTGTGACTAGATTCGAGGCGTTCAGAGGTTGATTCGCGAGGTAAGGGCATATTGGAATAGAGAATTGCACGGTTTGAGGTACGCAACATTTCTAAACTTAGAACTGAGGGTATAAACCCCAAAAATACGTGTTATATGATTTGTTTGGGGGTGACCCACATGCTAGGTGATGGGCATGTGGGCATGCATCATATAAATTGTGACGTAATTGATTCCGTGGAATTGTGTAGTCAAATAATCTTGGCATTTTACTTTCATGTGTTAAGGAAATCGAGCTGAGAATCATGTTAAAAATCATGACTAGGCTATATGCCGGTATTATTGAGACCCACAGAGGTCATATTGCTGTTGAATTATTTGTTTAAATTGTAGTTTCGTACTCAATCATATTCATTCATTGCATTTCATATCCCAATCTCTGTTGTTATTTATTGATATATCATATCATCATATTGGGCTAGTTTCATGACATTGTGAGCCCGAGAGATTGGAGAGATTGATGACTGAGTGAGGCCGAGGGCCTGATTGTAAAGATAATTATGGGATCGTGGTGCACGTCACAGTAGGCCATATTGGCTTTATATACTATATTATTACATAGATCGGGCTGCACGTCACAACAGGCCTTATAGGCTTTATTGTTATAGGATCGGGTTGCACGCCGCAACAGGCCTAAATGGCTAATTATAGTGCTTGGGCTAAAGGAGACCCTCCGGAGTCTGCACCCCCCATAATGAGCACATATGATATTATATTTGGGATGGATTTCCCAAGGCATGGAATTGCCTTATTTATTTATGTTTGGGATGGACTTCCTAGGACATGAAGATGCCTGATTTATTTCTTTATATTTGGGATGGAGTTCCCTGAGGTGGATTGGCCCTGTATAGTACTAGGTGACTAAATGTTAGTTATTATGTATATATATTTGGGATGGATATTCCCTCGGCTTGATTAGCCTTATACAGTACTGAGTGATTGTGTGCAAGTTGTCATTTATATTTGGGCTGGATCCGCCCTGTACAATGCCGAGTGACTTAGTGTGCTGAATATTGAGCATGATGAGTGGAAATGCGAGATAGTGAGATTGAGTACTCTGAGAGTGTGAGTACATGAGTTCATCATTGTGCTGCATTGCATTAGACATGCATACTTGATATGTAGGCATAGAGAAGTATTTTTCCCCATTCCATCTGATAATGAAATTGCTTATCTGTTGTTAAAGTTATTTTGGGAAAAATCACAGATTTAATACTTACTCATATTTTTGGTGATTTTCGGCAAAGAATTTGAGTTTTACTGTTATAAATATTTCGGAATTGTATACGAGTTGAGCATCATATTATTGAGTTATTACTTGTGCTGCTTTAAATTGTATTGTTATGAGATGTTATTGGTTAATGGAGTGGACTCTGACCTTGGTACAAGCTCGTCACTACTTTCAACCTAAGGTTTGTTACTTATTGAGTACATGGGGTCGGTTGTTCTCATGCTATACTTTTGTACCTTGCGTGCAGATTTCTGATACTGATACTGCGTACGACGGGAGCTGGATCTGAAGATGTACCTGCGATCCAGTCACAACTGCCTCTTATTCTAGGTAGGTTTAGAATTTTTAAATTTGTTCATGTATATTTCAAACAATTGACGTATTTTTATTTCATATCAGTTTTTGCAATTCTAATCTTAGAAGCTCATAATTTGTACTACCAGTCCTTGGGGAGTGTATTAGAGTCAGTTAAATATTAATTGAATCGGATTGTTGTTATTTGGCTTACCTAGCGGGTGAGGTTAGGTGCCATCACGACTAGTTGGATTTTGGGTCGTGACGAGTTGGTATCAGAGCTCTAGGTTCATAGGTTCTACAAGTCATGAGCAAGTGTCTAGTAGAGTCTTACGGATCGGTATGATGGCTTCCATACTTATTTTCGAGAGGCTACAAGGCATTTAGGATAATTTCCTATCTTTCTTTCCTTATACTGCGGAATTGATTCAGCTTGAAGAATAACTCTTTGAATTCCTTCCACACATTCGTGTGCGCATGTGAGTGCTCAGTATCAGCTGTGCATCGCCGGCTTGTGATTCCATGAACGAGGTTTGAGAGTGATGGGCCAGTCTGGAGGACTTGAGGCCAGGTTTAGACCGCAACTTAGGCTCGGTAGCTTCAGCTATGTGAACTTATACATTTGGACTCATATGTCCGGTAGTGTCCCTATGAGTGGAATTTGTGGCTCGATGAGCGGTTGATGGCTATATAATAAGTATGATGTGACTTCGGGATGTGTTAAGATGGTTTGAATATGACGATAAGTGCTTCCTTGAAATGTAAAAAGGGCCATTGGGTGGTTGATTTTCATTTTGATATGACGTACAGTCTCGAGTTGTGAGTGTGTTGAAGGATCTGTCATGCGGTTTAATTGTAGAGCGAAGTAGATTTTCATGTTGTATTGATGAGTTCAAACTCAGAAAGATTAAGTGATTGCATAGTAATTCTGGTTGCGAAAGGGTATAACAAGATGCCAATTTGAGGCTAAGCAATTGGTTTATCTCCTGCGGAGTAATCTACGAAGATGTGTTCCTTATCATGTTGAGTGGAGAGTCTCTTTTCTACCAGCGGGGTGTATGTGTTGAGATTTGAATTTGAATCTGGTTGAGAAAGTTGACTTGACTATCAAGAGAATGGATGCGAGCTTAGCGGATGATTGAGGTATTTTATGGTTGGTGTTGCATGAGCTTGAGAAGAATCTTCGTTGAACTGACTGCGGTATTATGGCAGTAATAGAGTTTGGGTATTGTGAGTTATCGAGTAGTTTGTTCTATGGCCTTGAGCCAAGTGGGGGGAGCGTACTATTGACAATTCAATTTCACGGTTATATGTTAAATTTTAGTTTTGGTATGAGACATACTTGTGGATCAGTTATAACTGTAGAGGTTAAGATCGGGGATGACTCGAGCAAGGAAATTACTGAATACGGGTTATATTATACTTCATGAAAATATGAAAATCATGGAAAGATTAAGTTGTTATTTGAAGGATGTAGTGTGCACGAAGTATGAATTTGATTGGTGGTGGTAAAGCAGGGTTACTTCTTTAAGTGTTGTTGTGCTAATAGGGCACGTGTCTTTTGGCCCATTTGGGTGGTACAATTTAGATTTGGGCAAAGTGGATGACTCTCAAGAGGGTTCTAATGGATTCAAAATGTATATGTGGCAATTGAAAATTTTCGAATTCATATATCGCTAGAATTGGTTCTTTACATTGGATGGTGTCAGGACTTACGATAATTCTGTATGACTATGGATTCTACATTTCAGTATAAGAAAGGAAAGAGGAACAATTTTAAATTCACATAAGGTATTTTCAGAGTGAGTGTTATGGTTGTGGTATTTATAGGGGTAATTATGACGTAGTGAGACTTTACAGATGTTTTGGTGGCAATATTCTTGGGTTTGGTGACCTGCGTGGCTTGGTCGAGTTAGAGGGATTCAGTTCTAATAACTTGGTTAAGTACAAATGGATTTCAAAGTGTTCTTAGTGGTTTCTACCATGGTTTGAACCGGATATTTTCTACAAGTGTGGGAAACGTGTTATGTATGGTGATTTTGTTACGACCCGACCGGTCATTTTGAGCATTACAGCCTCGTTCCCCCATTTACTGCTCTGTTTGTGCTTTATAGATGTTGCATGACTTAACGATTTAGTTAGTTTGGGTCCGGAGAGAATTCAGAGTGAAATGAGACATTTAGTCTCTTAAATGGAAAGTTTAAGTTGGAAAAGTAGGCCGGATGTTGGTCTATGTGTAAACGACCTCAGATTCGCATTCTGATGATTTCAGTAGCTCCGTATGGTGATTTTGTACTTAGAAACGTGTCCGGAAAATTATTTGGACGTCCGTAGTGGAATTAAGCTTGAAATGGCGAAAATTAAATTTTTGGGAAGTTTGACCGGGGGGTTGAGTTTTTGATATCGGGGTCAGAATTTGATTATGGAAATTTTGATAGATCTGTTATATAATTTATGACTTTTGTGTAACATTTGAGGTCAATCGGACTTCATTTGATAGGTTCCGGCGTCATTTGTTGAAATTTGAAATTTCAAAGTTCATTAGGCTTGAATTGGGGTATGATTCGTGGTTATAGTGTTGTTTGAGGTGATTTGAGGGTTCGACTAAGTTCATATGATGTTTTGGGACTTGATGGTATGTTTGGCTGAGGTCCCGGGGGGCTCGGGTGAGTTATGGTTTCAGATCATTTTTCCTTGTTTTACAACTGCTGAAATTGGTGTCTGGTGTTGTTCTTCGCGAACACGAAGGGTCTCACGCGTTCGCGAAGAGGGATTTTGGACTGCTGGGATTTTTCCATCGCGAACGTGATGAAGGAGACGCGAACGCGAAGAAAGGAGCTGGGGAAGCCTTCGCGAACGCGAAGAGGAAAGGGAGCTGGGGGCCTGGTTGGCGTTAAGCCTTCGGGAACGTGGCTCCTGTCTCGCGAACGCGAAGCGTAGAGGTCGGAAGGCATCGCGAACGCGAAGAAGGAATCTTGGAAACACATTTTTGTTCTTCGCGAATGTGAAGCTATGGTCGCGAACGCGATGAAGGCATTTCTGAGCATAATTAAAAGTTCCAAAATGGGGGTTTTGAGTTCATAACACCAAGAAAATCAAATTCGGAGCTTGGTAGAAGGCGATTTTTAGAGAGATTCTTGCGTGGGTGTTTGGGGTAAGTGATTCTTATCCAGTTTTGATTAATTTCTATGATTATGCCTGTGAATCCATCATTTAATGGGTGAATTAAGCTGAAACATTTAGAAAAATCTCTTGGTTTAATTTGGAGATTTGAGGGTCGAGTTGAGGTCGGATTTTGGTAAAATTGGTATGTCTAGACTCGTAGTTGAATGGGCTTTCGGATTTTGTAACTTTTGTTGGGTTCCGAGACGTGGGCCCCACAGGCGATTTTGGGGTGTAATTACGGATTTTATGGAAAATATTAGTATTTTGATATGGAATTAATTCCTATAATTTTGTGGACTGAATCAAATTAATTGTGGCTAGATTCGAGCCGTTCGGAAGTTGATACGCGCAGAATGGAATTTGTGGAGCATTGTTTAGCTTGCTCGACATTGGATTCGTCTTGTTCGACGTAAGTAACTCTTCTAATCTTGGAGCTGAGGGTATGAACCTTGGATATATATATTATATGAATTGTTGGGAGGTGACGCACATACTAGGTGACGGGCGTCTGGGCGTGGACCATAGAAATTGTGACTTAATTGTTTTCGTGGAATTTTGTAGTCAAATAATCTTGGCATTTTCTATGAAGTTTTATGTGCTAAAGAAATTGAGCTGAGAATCATATTAAAAATCATGTTGAGGCTATGTGCCAATATTATTGGGACCCACAGAGGTAATATTGTTGTGAATTATTTGTTTAAATTAAAGATTTATACTCAGTCATATTCATTTCATTACATATCATATCTGAGCCTCTGTTGCTATTTATTGATTCATCATATCATCATTTTGGGCTAGTTTCATGACATTCTGAGCCCGAGAGACTGTAGAAATTGATGACTGAGTGAGGCCGAGGGCCTGATTGTGAGGTTAATTATGGGATCGGGTTGCACACCGCAGCAGGCCATATTGGCTTTATATACTTTATTATAGCACGTGAGTTGTCCGTGCGAATACAAATATTGATACTATAGCACGTGAGTTGTCCGTGCAACACGTGAATTGTCCGTGCAGATTATAGCGCTTGGGCTGAAGAGCCCCTCCGGAGTCTGTACACACCCCCAGTGAGCGCAGGTACCTACTGAGTGCGAGTGCCAAGCGATTGGGAGGACTGAGTGACTGGGAGTACTGAGTGACTGGGAGGAGTGAGTCAAATGATACTCTGAGAGTATGCATATGATTTTATACTGAGTTGCATCGCATTAACATGCACACATGACATACAATAATAGAGATGTATTTTTCTCATGCTGTACAGTATCACATCATTCATGAATTCTCACACATGTTGACAGATGGGCATAGTGATACATTTGTTTTACATGGGTTAACTAGAAAGAAAATGAAATATCTCATTTATTATTGAAAGGATTTTGGGAAAACTATAGTTTTCAAACTTATTCATATTTTTGGCAACTTCGGTAAACGATTTGGATTTTCACTGATGTACTTGAATGGAAGAACTATTTTTAGAAATCATGATTTACCTGAGCATTTTATCTCTGAGCTACTTCTTGTATTATTTGCTCTACATTGTTATGGACTGTTGTGGACTATTAGTTTTGGACCCGACCTTGGTAAAAGCTCATCACTACTTTTAACCTAAGGTTAGGTTTGTTACTTATTGAGTACATGGGGTCGGTTGTACTCATACTACACTTCTGCACCTTGCGTGCAAATATTAGATGTTGATGTTGCTGTACTCGACGGGAGCTGGAATTGAAGATGTACCTACGTTCTGGTTGTAGCTGCCTCTTGTTCATGGTAGCCTTAGATTTATAACAATCTGTTCATGTACATTTCGAACAGATGATGTATTATTTCTTACCAGTTTTGTAAATTATATTCTTAGAAGTTCATGATTTGTACTACCAGTTCTTGGAAAAATGTGTTAGTTTTATCTATTTTCTTTTAATTAATTGCCTTATTAATTTCATTGGAATTGGGTAGTTAGTAATTGGCTTACCTAGCGGGTTGGGTTAGGTGCCATCACGACTAGTTGGATTTTGGGTCGTGACAAGGTGGTATCAGAGCTCCAGGTTCATAGGTTCTACAAGTCATGAGCAAGTGTCTAGTAGAGTCTTGCGGATCGGTATGACGACGTCCATACTTATTTTCGAGAGGCTACATGGCATTTAGGATATTTTCCCATCTTTCTTTATTTATCATGCAGAATTGATTTAGCTTGAAATATAACTCTGTGAATTCCTTCCACGCATTAGTGTGTGCATGTGAGCGCTCGGTATCAGCTGTGTATCGCCGGCTTGTGATTTCAGGGATGACGTGTGGGATGTGTACTCTGTGTTTTGGTGATAGGCCGGTCTGAAGGACTTGAGGCCAGGTTTGGACCGTAGCTTAGGCTCGACAGCTTCAGTTGTAACTTGTACATTTGGACTCATATGTCTGGTAGTATCCCTTTGAGTGGAAAATTTATGGCTTGATGAGTGGTCGAATGGCTATGTGATGAGTATGATGAAACTACGGGATATGTTAAGACGATTTGAATGTGTGAGAAGTGTTTCCTTGAAATGTAAAGGAAGGCCATTAGGTACTTGATTTTCGTTTTGATGTGACGTACAGTCTCGAGTGTGAATGTTTTGAAAGATTTTTCACGTTGTTAAATTTTTGGGGCAAATTAAATTCTCGTGTCTGGTTAATGAGTTTGGACTCAGAAAGATTAAGTAATTTCATAGTAATTGTGGCTGCGAAAAGGTATAACAAGATGCCAATTTGAGACTAAGCAGGTGGGTTATCTCCTGCGGAGTAATCTACATAGGAGTGTTCCTTATGATGTGAATAGAAAGTTTCTTTTCTGCCAGCGGGGTGTATGTATTGAGACTTGAATTTGAATCTGATTGAGAAAGTGGACTTGAGTGTTAAGGGAATGGATGCGAGCTTAGCGGACGAATGAGGTATTTTTCTGGTTGGCATTGTATGAGCTTGAGAAGAATTTTCGTTGTACTGACTATGGTATTATGACAGTAATAGAGTATGAAAATTGTGAGTTATCGAGTATTTTAATTTAGGGCTTTGAGCCAAGTGGGGAGTCTTCTATAGACAAATCAATTCATGGGTATGTGTCAAATTTTTGTTTTTATCTTAAGTATACTTGGGAATTAGTGATGATTTGCAGAGGTGGAGTTCGAGAATGACTCTAGTAAGGAAATATCTGGATACGGGTTATATTGCGCTTTATGAGTATATGAAAAATCGGGAGATGAGTGAGTTGTTATTTGTGAATGATGTAGTGCCCACAGAGTATGAATTTGATTGGTGGTATTAAAGTAGAGTTACTTCTTTGAGTGTTGTTGTGCTAATGTGGCACGTATCTCTTGGCCCATTTTGGGCGGTGTTATTTGGATTTGAACAAAGGGGGAGACTCTCGAGAAAGTTCTAATAGGTTCGAGGTTTATATATAGCAATTGAGAAATTCCCCGAACTTGTGTATGGATAAAATTTGAGATTTGCATTTAATGGTGCCTGGACTTGCGGAAATTTTGTATGACTAGGGACTCTACATTTCAGTATAAGAAAGTAAAAGGGGACAATTTTAAATTTACATAAGGTCTTTCAGAGTGGATGTCTCGTTTGTGGTGTTTTTGGGGTACTTAAGAAGAATACATTGACTTATGGGCATTAGGGCGGTGTGGTTTTATCTTAGGGTGTCTTATAGTGAGTTGTGGTTAAAGATCGTGGTGTTTTAGCAAGGAGAAGTATCAATATGAAGACAAATTCGGAAAGGACTAGGAGAAATAGGACAACTGGGTAGTAGATTGGACCAGTATGGTAATGGTAGGATCGGTCCTTTGGGTAATTACAATGTGGTAAGACTTTACAGATGTTTTGGTGGCAATATTCTTGGCTTTGGTGACCTACGTGGCTTAGTTGAGTTAGAGAGATTCAGTTCTGATGGCTAGATTATGTGCAAATGGATTCCAAAGTATTCTTGATGGTTTCTACCATGGTTTGAGCCGGATACTTTTCTACCGGTGTAAGGAACGTGTTGTGTATTATGATTTCCTCCTAGAAAGAAGCAAGAGAAAGGTTTCTAACTAATAGGGTATGTAAATTGTAGCTGACTCAAAGTTGATAATGAGATTCTTGTGCTTGTCACATGATGGCATGATAGATGCAGTGTGTTGTGCGGGATTAAAATCTTCATATACGAGGTAGCAGTTCAGTCTTGAAGGGAAAGTATCGAATTTTGGACAACATGGTCAACTTTAGATATTTAGATAAATGTTATAACTGCTCGGTAATCCCTGATAAGGGTGCACATTTCAAAAAGCGCATTGTGTTTCAATGTCATTGGTATTGCGATACTCACCTGGTTGATAGACTGCTGATATTCAAATTATTGCTATGCGGCACAAAAGAATTATGGAAATATTTTGAGTGGGATGATCGTACATGAAGGATGTGATAGTCATTCGGCCGGTGGAGATTGGATCAGAAATGGTGATTCGCGTGTTCTAGGGTGTGATGACCCAAAATGTCATCTTTAAATTTAATAATTAATTATGTGTTCTAAGACCTCGAAAAGTATATTTTATCATTCCTCGACTTGCGTGCGCAATCCGTAAAACATTTATGGAAAGTTTTTACGTGAAAAATGAATTTAAAATGTGGATTAGAGCTTTAAAACTCAATTGAGTTGACTTTTGTCAACATTTTGAGAAAACGGACTCGGATTAGTGTTTTGACAGATCCGATAGGTCCGTATCGTGATTTGGGACGTGGACGTATGCCTGAAATCAAATTTCGAGGTCCCTAGCCCGAGATATGGAATTTTGAAAAAAAATTAAAATGTTTAAGTTTGAATAGTGACCGGATGTCTAACTATGTGAAAACGACCCCGGAATAGAATTTTGATGATTCCAACAGCTCCGTATGGTGATTTTGGACTTAGGAGCATGTTCGTAATTTTATTTGGAAGTGCGTAGTTAAATTAGGCTTGAAATGGCTAAAAACAAGAATTTAAGTTTTGAAGTTTGACCGATGAGTTGACTTTTTGATACCGGAGTCGGAATCCAGTTCCGAAAATTTTATAGCTCCGTTATGTCATTTATGACTTGTGTGTAAAATTTGAGGTCAATCAGAGTTGATTTGATAGGTTCCGACATCGAATGTAGAAGTTGAAAACTCTTAGTTTCATTTAAGCTTGAATTGGGGTATGATTCATGGTTTTAGCGTTGTTTGATGTGATTTAGAGGTTTGACTAAGTTCGTATGATGTTTTAGGACATGTTGGTATATTTGGTTGAGGTCCCGAGGGCTTCGGGTGAGTTTCGGATGGTTAACTGATCAAAAATTGGAGTTAAAAAGCTGTTGCAATTTTTCCTCTTCTGTTGGACATTCTGGGCTGTGATCGAGCCCAGGTATCGAGCCCAGATATCAAGCCTAGGGTTGACGAAGCACAGGCTCGAGCTTGTGTATCGAAGCCATGATCGAAGGTCCAGCTCGAGGGCCATGATCAAAGGCAAGGCTCGAGGGCCAGGATCGAGACCCAAGATCGAGGGTCACAATAGAAGGCTCAAACTCGATGCCATGGTTAAGGCTATGATCGAAGGCCCAACCTCGATGCCCTGATCGAGGCCATGACCGAGGTCCAGGCTCGAGCCTGTGATCGAAGCCGCGATCGAGGTCCAGTTCGAGGACCAGTTCCGAAGGCTGCTGGGCAGTTTCATAAAAAGAGGGCATTCGTCCTATTCGCCATTTTTAACAAATTGGAGCTTGAGCAGAGGCAATTTTTAATAGATTTTCAAGGAAAAGACATTGGGGTAAGTGATTCTAACTTGGATTTGGTCTATAAACATAAATATATCATTTTTTTCACAATTTAATTAGTGTTTTGAGATTGAAATTTGGAAAAGTTTAGAAATCTCATAGAAACGAAATTTTGAGATTTCGGTATCGATTCGGAGTCGGATTTGAGTGAAACTGGTATGGTTGGACTCATAATTGAATGGGTTATCAGATTTTATAACTTTTGCCGGATTCCGAGATGTGGGCCCCGCGGGCGAATTTTTAATTAATTTCGGGATCTTTTCTTAAAAATGTAGTATTTTCTTATAGAATTGATTCCTATAATATTTAGTGATTGTATCGAATTATTTTGGCTAGATTCGAGCCAGACGGAGTTGGATAATCGTGGAAAAAGCCTTATAGTGGATTAAATTGGAGCAAGACGAGGTAAGTCTCTTGTCTAATCTTGTGAGGGCGAAATTACCTCATAGGTGATTAAAATTAAATAATTGTTGCTAATTGTGGGGGGCTACGTACGCACGAGGTGACGAGAGTCCGTGCGTAGCTACTATTAATGCTAAAGTCCGGGTAGTTTAGGACTCAAAGCATGTCTTACTTGTGTAAATTGTATTCTTTGATTTATTTATATTAATTGATATCTATATGAATATATTGTGAATTGTTAGATAAAGATATTAAAGGATGAAAATCTCATAGGCTTGATTGTCTGTTTAAATCAATTAATTGTTAAAAGAAATTGTTCTCCTCCCGAATTTACCTTATAATAAATATACTCTCCTTCCAGAGGCACATAAGAAAATGTCCTCCTTTCTTGTGGAGCGGGCCGAATGCCTCGGCAGGATATATGCATCTATGGATCGCGCCACACGTCCCTCGGCAATGTACACGACACTCTGGATCGGGCCGTACGTCCTCGACAGAAATCGTGCTTAATAATAATAATTACACGATACTTTAATAATTTATTTCAGCTTGTGAAGCTAATTAATAAATTGGAAAATCCTTGGAATTTAATGAATTATTATTTTTGCTTGTTTAGAAATTTATTGTTACTCCTGTAAATGAGGTTTAATTGATAAATTGGAAATTATTTGAATTGAAGGAATTTAATTAATATATTGAGAATTGTTACATTTGAAGGAATTTGATTATTTTCACTGTTTAAATAAATTATTGTAAATTCTGTAAATCATGCCAATTTAAATATCCTAGTTTTATTTCAGTTATTATTATTGACCCATAGTGAGTGTCAAAGTCGGCCATCTCGTCTCTACCACTTCGAGATTAGGCTTGATACTTACTGGGTACACGTTGTTTACGTACTCATACTACACTTGCTGTACTCTTTGTGCAGGACCTGAGACAGGTACTAGTGGAGGACCTATCATCACATACCCACGTCATCCCGAGGCATAGTGGTGAGCTACCTTTCTGAGCCGTTCTGCAGCTACCAGTATCTCTTCTTATATTTATATTCTGTCTATTTCATTTCAGACAGTATTTAGAGTTTTGTATAATCTACTAGATGCTCATGCACTTGTGACACCGGGTCTTAGCACACACATTGGTAGAAGTTGGTATTTTATTATTTTTTGGAATAAAAGTTTAACCAATGTACGATTAACTTATTAGTTAGCTTGCCTAGCTGTAGTGTTGGGCGCCATCACGACCTATAGGTGAAATTGGGTCGTGACATAGGGATTGGGAGACTGGGAGTTGTCAGGAGCAGATTGTTTCATGGTTGTGGACTGTGAAGTCGTGGCCGAAGCTAGCCAAATAATAGTATGTACTATGACTCAGTCGTTTTGGATTTTTCGAGGGTTATTTATCTATTTGTGGGTGACCAGAGTTGATTTGTAGGTCCATTGGTAGGCCCAATTAGGATGTGTATTCTATACCGGGTCAGATTGGTTGGCTCCATATTGCTATTATTGAGTGATGTGCCATTCAGTTGATGTTGAGCTTATTTGTGTTCTGAAATGATCTGTGAGTTACTCTTCTATGCTACGAGGAGTTGTGATTCATTGGTTATATGCACACATGGTGTGGTTCTACTGGGGGCCTCATGGAGGAATTCGAGCAAAATGAGTATTTGGGTATTGCACGACCGATTGCGTAATGGTTATGTTCTTTCAGGTTTCGTGTGGCATTTTTCATTTGCCTCTCCGTCGTTATTGATTTTTGAGCAGGGTGACTCGAGGTAGATAATATGGACCAGCATTTGGATAAGGTCACCTATTGCAGCGGAGTTATGTTAAGGTATGAACCTTGTGTTAGAATCGTGTGATGGTTCTATAGTGTGTGATGGATTTTCAGCATTTCTTTGTGGTGGTACTTGTTAATCTTATGAGGCAGTTCTCTCATTTGAGTCATTTTCCATGACTGAGTACATTTGAATTTTTGCATATTGGTGCACGAATGACACGATTTGAGGCTCTGAGTTATATTGGTGTGGCATGTTTATGGGATAGTTGTGTTTAATAATATAAGGTCATTGGACCCAGAATGGGTACTGTCAGGTTTGATTATGGTATATTTGGGAAGATGACATTAAAAGTCGGCTAAAAATGGGATTATGGTTCTGGTTGGGGCGAGAGAGCTCCATTACTTGTTGATCTGATAAGGGGTTATGAGATTATGCGTGTTTCTTTTATTATCAATAGTGTATGAAGGTGTTGGGATGAGGTTTTGTTCGATATGAGGTTTAATACTAGTAATTGGTTGGTTTTGGAGTAATTATTGTGATCAGGAATTATGCTACGATCATGCGAGTTGTGTAATATGTTAGGTGATTATATCCGTGGTTATGATTATGGCTCGATGCAGCTTGTTCAGACTCATACAATGTGTAAATGTAATATTCGTGTCTTGAAAGAAAATCCCGAAGGTTGGGAATTGAATTCCAAGGTTTTTGGGCTAAGGTTAAATTAAGGATATTCAGTGGTATTGAGCTGTTAGGCCTATGTGGAATAGGGTGACATGGGATCACCCCCGGGTATGTGCGTGGTAATACGGAATAGTGATTTGATGGCTTAGAAACAACTCTTGGCACGTTCGAGGACGAAAGTATGTTTAAGTGGGGGAGAATGTAACTACCCGACCGGTCGTTTTGAGCATTACAACCCCGTTCACCGGTCGTTTTGAGCATTACAGCCCCGTTCTTGTGCTTTATAGCTGTTGTATAACTTATCGGGTTAGTTAGTTCGGGTCCGGAGCGAATTCAGAGTGAAATGAGACACTTAGTCTCTTAAATGGAAAGCTTAAGTTGGAAAAGTCGATCGGATATTGATCTATGTGTAAACGACATTAAATTCGAATTCTAATGATTTTAGTAGCTCCGTATGGTAATTTTGGACTTAGGAGCATGTCCGGAAAATTATTTGGAGGTCCGTAATGGAATTAGGCT
This sequence comes from Nicotiana tomentosiformis, assembly GCF_000390325.3. NCBI lineage: Eukaryota > Viridiplantae > Streptophyta > Magnoliopsida > Solanales > Solanaceae > Nicotiana > Nicotiana tomentosiformis. The sequence goes on along the minus strand of NC_090823.1, from coordinate 116,744,268 downwards.
TGAAATGGAGAAAGTTGAATTTTTGGGAAGTTTGACCAGGGGTTGAATTTTTGATATCGAGGTCGGAATTTGATTCTCAAAATTTTGATAGGTCTGTTATGTCATTTATGACTTGTGTGCAAAATTTGAGGTCAATCAGACTTGATTTGATAGGTTCCGGCATCGTTTGTTGAAATTTGAAATTTTAAAGTTCATTAGGCTTGAATTGGGGTATGATTCATGGTTTTAGTGTTGTTTGAGGTGATTTGAGGTTTCGACTAAGTTCGTATGATGTTTTGGGACTTGATGGCATGTTTGGTTAAGGTCTCGGGGGACTCAGGTGAGTTCCGGGATGGTTACAGATCATTGTTCCTTGTTTTGCAACTGCTAGAACTGGTGTGTGGTGTTGTTCTTCGCGAACGCGAAGGGTCTCATGCGTTCGGAAGAAGGATTTTGGACTGCTGGGATTTGTCCATCGCGAACGCGATGAAGGAGACGCGAATGCAAAGAAGGGAGCTGGGGAAGCCTACGCGAACACGAGTCGGCGGACGCGAACACGAAGAGGAAAGGGAGCTGGGGGCCTGCCAGGCGTTAAGCCTTCACGAACGCGGCTTGTGTCTCGCGAACGCAAAGAAGGAATCTTGGCAGCACATTTTTGTGCTTCGCGAACGCGAAGCTATGCTCGCGATCGCGATGAAGGCATTTCTGGGCAAAATTAAAAGTTCCAAAAAGGGGGTTTTGAGTTCATAACACCAAAAACATCAAATTGGGAGCTCAGTAGAAGGCGATTTTTGGAGAGATTCTTGCGTGGGTATTTGGGGTAAGTGATTCTTATCCAGTTTTGATTAATTTCCATGATTCAAGGTGAATTAAGTTGAAAAATTTAGAAACACCTCTTGGTTTAATTTGAAGATTTGAGGGTCGAGTTGAGGTCGGATTTTGGTAAAATTGATATGGCTAGACTCGTGGTTGAATGGGCTTTCAGATTTTGTAACTTTTGTCGGGTTCCGAGACGTTGGCCCCACGAGCGATTTTTGGGGTGTAATTTCGGATTTTGTGAAAAATATTAGTATTTTGATATGGAATTAATTCCTATAATTTTGTGGACTGAATCAAATTAATTTTGGCTAGATTGGAGCCGTTTTGAAGTTGATACGCGCAAAATGGAATTTCTGGAACATTGTTTAGCTTGCTCGACATTGGATTCGTCTTGTTCGAGGTAAGTAACTCTTCTAATGTTGGAGCTGAGGGTATGAACCCTGAATATATGTATTATGTGAATTGTTGGGAGGTGACGCACATGCTAGGTGACGGGCGTGTGGGCGTGCACCATAAAAATTGTGACATAATTGTTTCCGTGTAATTTTGTAGTCAAATAATCTTGGCATTTTCTATGCAGTTTTATGTGTTAAAGAAATTGAGATGAGAATCATATTAAAAATCATGTTGAGGCTATGTGTCAGTATTATTAGGACCCACAGAGGTCATGTTGCTGTGAATTATTTGTTTAAATTGAAGATTTATACTCAGTCATATTCATTTCATTACATAGCATATCTCAGTCTCTGTTGCTATTTATTGATTCATCATGTCATCATTTTGGGCAAGTTTCATGACATTCTGAGCCCGAGAGACTGGAGAGATTGATGAATGAGTGAGGCCGAGGGCCTGATTGTGAGGATAATTATGGGATCGGGATGCACGCTGCAGCAGGCCATATTGGATTTATATACTTTATTATAGCACGTGAGTTGTTAGTGCGGATACATATATTGATACTGTAGCACATGAGTTGTCCGTGCAGCACGTGGGTTGTCCGTGCAGATTATAGCGCTTGGGCTGAAGGATCCCCTTCGGAGTTTGTACACACCCTCAGTGAGCGCAGGTACCTACTGAGTGCGAGTGCCGAGTGCCAAGCGATTGGGAGGACTGAGTGACTGTGAGGACTGAGTGACTGGGAGGACTGAGTGAAATGATACTCTGAGAGTATGCATATGATTTTATCACTGAGTTGCATCGCATTGACATGCACACATGACATACATGCATAGAGATGTATTTTCCTCATGTTGTACAGTATTACATCATTCATGAATTCAGTCTTGAAGGGAAGGTCACGAATTCTGGGTAGAATAGTCAGTTTCAGATATTTAGATGAATGTTATAACTGCTCGGTAATCTCTAAGAAGGGTGCGCATTTCAGAAGGCACATTGTGTTTTGACTTACGGATGTTCACAGGTATTGCGATACTCACCTGATTGATAGACTGTTGAGATTCCAATTATTTCTATGTGGAACGAAAAAATTATGGATGTATTCCTCTTGGGATGATCGTGCGTGAAAGATGTGTTAGTCATTCAAGTACTGGAGTTGGGACCAGTTACGGTGATTCATGTGTTCTATTAATTTGGAGACGTGGAGTTCTTAGAAGCATATTGTTTCGGGTTTGCGGCCTATTTGAGGTGAGTATTTTATTTAAACTCGGTGGAGGCACTAGTTGAGTTAATTATTTGTGATAACTACACGCTATGAGTGCGTAGAGATGTGAGGTTTGAGCCCATGTGCGGGCGTCGGGGGAAGTATTCATACTCGAAAAAATACTTAGGCTATGATATGCCTAGAGTTGACTGTTAAGCTTAAAGTTATAACATTCTCGTATTTGTACCTTTGTTGAGAACTATCTGAGCCATATTTGAGGTTACAAAAAAAGCTAATTCCCTAAATAAACTTGGTAGTTACCAATTCTGCGATAACTTGCCGATTTGAGTTGTGATAGTACACTTTGTACATGCCTACACTTTGGCATGTCATTTATACCAATCTAGGAACATGAAAATCTTATCTCACTCATCATATACCTGTTTAAATACTCCCATATGATATGTTGGACTGAAGGCCTGTGACTATACCAGGCGGATTACATTATTGGCATGTGAGTTATTCGTGTAGATCCATATATTGATATTATTGGCACGTGAGTTGTCTGTGCGGGTTCTATTGTTAACACGTGAGTTTTCCGTGTAGCGTGTGGAATTTGCGTTTTCTTGATCATTTATCTGATTAATTATTTCATTCCTCTATATGCTATGATATTTCCTGATAAGGGAATTTGATGAGTTGGTTTTAAATAATGTTCTGTGCCGGAATAGCTAGAATAGTTGTATTTGGTGATATAAGGTTATTGGACCTAGAATGGATACTATCAGGATTTAATTACGGTATATTTGGTAGAATAATATTGAAAGTCGGCTTAGAAAGTGATTATGGTTCTGGTTGGGGCGAGAGAGCTCCATGACTAGTTGATCTTATGAGTGGTTATGAGTTTTTTTGAGTGTTTCTTTCATTATCGGCAGTGTACGGAGGTTTTTGAACGAGGTTTTATTTGGTATGAGGTTTATCACCGGTATTGAGTTTGTCTTTAAGAAGCTATGGTGGTTAGAAATTATTGCTATGAGTATGCGAGTTGTGTGGTATATCATGTGATTACATCTTGGGTTATGGCTATGGCTTGATACAGTTTGTTCAGACTTATACAGTGTGTAGATGTGAGATTCAGGTCATGAAAAGAAATTCTGAATGTTGGAAATTGAATTCCAAGGTTTATGGGCTAAGGTTAAATTAATGATCTTCATTTATGTTGTGTGGTCAGACCTATATGGAATAGGGTAACGTGGGATCACCCCCGAGTATGTCTGTGGTAAGGTGGAAAAGTGATTTGAAGGTTTAGGAACAACTCTTGGCACGTTCGAGGACGAATGTATGTTTAAGTGAGGGAGAATGTAACAACCCGACTTATCATTTTGAGAATTAGCGTCCCTTTGGTGGTTTAAGTTCTCGAGCCATTTCGTAATATGTATTATGACTTGTGTGAATTGTCGGCTTTGGTTTTCGGATGATTCATGATTAAATTGAAAGAATAATCCTTGTTTAGAAGCTTAAAGGTAAAGGGTTGACGGGGAATTTGACTTTATTGATATCGGGGTCGAAATCTGATTCTGAAAATCAAAATAACTTTGTTATGTTATTTATGACTTATATGCAAAATTTGAAGTCATTCCGGATTGATTTGGCATGTTTCGGCACAAGATATAGAATTTGGCAATTTGGAAAATTTATAAGTTCAAATTGAGGTGCAATTCGTCGTTATGATGTTGTTATATGTGATTAGAGGTCTCGGGTAGGTCTGTAATATATTTTGAGACTTGTTGGTATGTTCGAATGGGGTCCCGAGGGGCTCGGGTGAGTTTCGGAGTGGTTTCAGACCATTTTTAGGCCATTATTATTTGCTGATTTTTTGCTACAGGGGTGTACACTGTGATATAGTGGATTTGGTCGCGATAGCAAAGAGAAAAATAGGAAAAATTGGTTTGTGCATCGTGATCGCGGAAGGCTTTTCACAATCACGTAGAAGGAAAATTCTGCTGCACACAGATTACTTTGGAAGCTTATATCTTGCAATCTATACGGAATTTGAAGATGATCCAAAAATGAAAGTTGTAGCCCTTGATGTCTAGTTTCAGAAATTGTGTAGTCAAATAATCTTGGCATTGTCCATGTACTTTCATATGTTAATGAAATCGAGCTGAGAATCATGTTAAAAATCATGCTGAAGCTATATGCCGGTATTATTGAAACCTAAAGAGGTCATGTTGTTGTTGAATTATTTGTTTAAATTATAATTTCGTACTTAGTCATTTACATTCATTGCATATCATATCTGGGTCTCTTTCGTTATTTATTGATATATCATATCATCATTTTGGGCTAGTTTCATGACATTGTGAGCCCGAGAGACTGGAGATATTAATGACTGAGTGAGGCTGAGGTCCTGATTGTGAGAATAATTATGGGATCGGGCTGCAGGCCGCAGCAGACCATATTGGCTTTATATACTTTATTATTATATGGATCGGGTTGCACGCCGCAGCAGGCCTTATAGGCTTTATTGTTATGGGATCGGACTGCACGCCGCAGCAGGCCTAAATGGCTTATTATAGAGCTTGGGCTGAAGGCGCCCCTCCGGAATCTACACCCCCCACAGTGAGCGCAAATGACATTTTATTTGGGATGGATTTCCCAGGGCATGGAGTTGCCTTATTTATTTATGTTTGGGATGGTCTACCCAGGGCATGGAGTTGCTTGATTTATTTCTTTATATTTGGGATGGAGTTCCCTGGGATGGATTGGCCCTGTACAGTACTGAGTGACTGAGTGTTAGTTATTATGTATATATATTTGGGATGGATCTTCCCTAGGCTGGATTTGCCATATACAGTACTGAGTGACCATGTGCAAGTTGTCATTTATATTTGGGCTGGATCTGCCTTGTACAATGCCGAGTGACTTAATGTGTTGAATAATGAGCGTGATGAATGGAAATGTGAGACACTGAGATTGAGTACTCTGAGAGTGTGATTACATGAGTTCATCACTGTGCTGCATTGCATTAGACATGCATACTTGATATGTAGGCATATAGAAGTATCTTTCCTCATGCCATATGATAATGAAATTGCTTATCTGTGGTTAAAGTTATTTTTGAGAAAAATCAGAGATTTAAGACTTACTCATATTTTTGGTGATTTTCGGCAAAGGATTTGAGTTTTACTGTTATACCTGAAAAGAAAATTTTTATTTTCCGAAATTGTATACGAGCTTAGCATCCTATTATTGAGTTATTACTTGTGCTACTTTAAATTGTATTATTATGAGATGTTACTGATTATTTGAGTGGAGTCTGACCTTGGTACAAGCTCGTCACTACTTTCAACCTAAGGTTAGGTTTGTTACTTATTGAGTACATGGGTCGGTTGTACTCATACCACACTTCTGCACCTTGCGTGCAGATTTCTGATGCTGATGCTGCGTACGACGGGAGCTGGATCTGAAGATGTACCTGCGATCCAGTCACAGCTGCCTCTTGTTCTAGGTAACTTTTGAATTTTTAAATCTGTCCATGTATATTTCAGACAGATGACGTATTTTTATTTCACACCAGTGTTTGTAAATTCTAATCTTAGAAGCTCATGATATGTACTACCAATCATTGCGGAGTGTATTCGAGTCAGTTAAATATTAGTTGAATCAGATTGTTGTTATTTGGCTTACCTAGCGGGTGAGGTTAGGTACCATCACGATTAGTTGGATTTTGGGTCGTGACAAAAAGCACGAAGGCACTTAGCGAAATATTGTTCGCAGTTTTTATCCTTAAAAATAGATTTCACATTGAACAAAATTATCATTTATTTATTTTTCCTAATTTTTAGAATTGTAAAATTAACTAAATTTTTTACTTATTAAATCTTTCCTTGTTTAAATTATGTAAAAAAATCATAATATTTAGGACTTTAAAATCAATTAAATGAAATTACCTTATATAAATTTTTCCTTATTTGAATTAAGTAACACAACTATAATTCCTTCTATATTGTTATTCCTAATACGTAGGACTGTTAAATTAATTAAATCTTTTTTACTTATTACTTTCTAAATATATCGGACTTTAAATTATTATTATTATTATTATTATTATTATTATTATTATTATAAAGAAGGATATGATAGCAAGAAACGTTAAAACGATTCCAAAATTTCAAGGCCAAGAGAAGAAAGATTTTCGCAAAGTTCTACGGAAACAAAATAATGCCGTGTTTTTTCCCCCCTTCTATTTTGTCTAAAACAAAAATACTATTAGAAGTAAGAAACCAAAGGTTGGTTTTTACGAAAAATAAACAAAACGCTCCCATTAGATTTAAGCAGGGATGTCAATTGTTCTCTAAAACTCAATCGAACTGACTGAACTGAACCTTTCAAATCGATTAATAGGTTTTTCTTAATAAGATTATAGGTTGGATATAAATCTACGACCGTACCGAATAATTAGGATAATATTTTTTTTAAATGTCAAAAAATATCTAACCGAACCGAACCGAATAAATTTATACGTAAATATTATATGTATTAAGTTTAAAAATAACAAACCATTAATGTAATACTAATATAATTGCAATTAATGTTCTTTTATTTTAAATTTCAAAATTAATTAATATATTGACCATTAAACTTTTCCTTATTTGAACTAGATAAGAACATCTAATATTTAAGAATTTAAAATCGAATAAGATTTTATTTATAATTTTTTTTCCTAATATTTAAAATATTAAAATTAACTAAGATTTTATAGACAATTTATAATGCAATGTAATTGAAGATTCCATTTTAGGAAAAACAATCTATTTATTAAATAAATCTCAAACTAAATAGATATATACTAATTTAAATTAAAAAAGTTGCACATAATTTTGGACCTACTTGCTTTTGAATATTAACCATATAAACTAACTTTGATAATCTGTGATAGTAATCGTTTGGATAATGTTTTGTTGAACTTTTATTAACTTATTCTTCAAAATGTTAAGATATAATATTTCAAAGATAAAATTAGTAGTTTCTTTGAAATTTGGATTTAAAGTTGTCTTATGGGTGCTACATTGTGTCTCGTGCTAATCCGTTGAAAGCTTATATCTGAATTTTTAGTTATAAAGCGTGAAATTTACAAAGTATAAAATAAATACTCATAGGAACTTAAATTTTTTTCATAATTTTTATTTTATCTCAATCATAATTTTCAATAAAATATTACTCTTTGAGATGGGTACATGCGCGACGCGCGTATCCTTAGAGCTAAAAAATGAAATTGCACAATCAAGGCAGATAATCATGCCAAGTATGTAGCATTAGACCTTTAGACTAGTAATTAGTGATAGGATTCCACTTGTATTCCTACAAGTTTCTGTTGCACTTTCCCAGTTATAATATAGCAAACTTATGTGGGACAGCTGATTACAGGTAAAATTAGTGAACGCGCAAATATACATTGAGAGGGCAGGGCAGGTCGGTGCACAAGGCATTCCACGTTCACGCAGGGTCCGGAAAAGGGACGCACCCTCAGGAGTATGATGTAGACAGCCTACCCTAATGCAAGCATTAATGGATGCTTCCACGACTCGAACCCGTGATATATAGGTCACACAGAGATAACTTTATCGTTGCTCCAAGGCTCCATTTCGAACCCGAGACCTTTGTGCAGATATACATTGAGAGCTAATTTGTAAATAATTAAGCAGTTTTCCGCAAATATTATCGTGGACCAACAAACAACTAGTGGTGCCAAAAGGACATCCTTTAGTTGGAATGGTGCAGTATCTCAAAATAAAGAGTCCCTCCTTATTAGAAATCTCACCTTTTTATTTTAAAAAAAAAAAATACCATCCGACTATTAATCACGAGCCCACCTTCAGTCACAAAATTGAGTAAAATGTCTTGCATATGAGTTTTAATGGGAAAGCAATGCTAAGAACTAAAACTAAGGTCTAAGAGTTTTCTTCCTTTCACTCCATAAAAGAGCTTTAATAAATGTGTGAAATGTAAAAATAAATGGATTAAAGTTGTCAAGATTGACACTGAGAATCAGTGTGAACGAGCTCGACCATACCTACAATGATAAAGTGGTGATACTTCTAGAACTCAGCGTAAGAGAAGGGAAGGAGAGAGAATCAAATTGATGAAATGAAGCTTAAGCTTTCATTGATAGCAATACACAGTATATTTACATACGCTGCGAGCTGGCACACTAAAACTATTACAATAACTACTAACTAATGGACCTAACTAACAATAACACTGCCTAACTGACTTAAAGATTAAATAATATCTCAATAACCCCCCCCCCCCCTCCCAAGTTGGAGGTGGTGAAAATACAGCCAACTTGCCTAAAACACTAGAGTGCTTGATGCCTGTGAGAGCTTTAGTGATTATATCTGCGAGTTAATGGTTAGTAGCAATATGATGCAAAGAAATGAGGCCCTCTTGTAGTTGTTTCCTCACAAAATGGCAATCAAGTTCGATGTATTTTGTACGTTCACGAAATACATAATTCTTAACTATGTGTAGGGCTGACAAACTATCACAAAATACTGCAATTGGATGAATGGAAGGAACCCTCAGTTTAGTCAGTAGCCTACTCAACCAGACCAGTTCACCAATCACTTTCCTAAGCGACCTATACTCTGCCTCTGCGGAGGACAGTGAAACAGTCTCCTGCTTTTTGGATTTCCAACTAAGAGGACTACTTTATAACAAAATAATGTTCCCACTCACAGACCTTCTTGAGTCTGGGCAGGAAGCCCAATCAGAATCACAAAATGCTCTAATAGACCAGTGTGCAGTGTTGGAAATAAAGACTCCCAAAGTAGGATAACCTTTGAGATATCTCAGTAGGTGATAGGCTGCCTTCAGGTGAGGTTCCCTAGGGTCTTGCATGAATTGGATTGAGTGTTGCACTCCAAAGGCTATACCAAGTCTTGTGTTAGTAAGGAAGTTTAATTTTCCTATCAACTTTTTGTAGGAGGTGGGATCCTCTAATGGTTTGCCCTTCTTGGCCTTTAACTTTTCATTAGGATCAAGTGGAGAACTCAAAGCACTATACTCCAAACAGGTGTACTCTTTCAGCAAATCTAGAACAAACTTCCTTTGAGAGATAATCACATCATCAGGCTTGTATAGGATTTCCAGACTTAAGAAGTAGTGCAGGTTACCTAAGTCCTTTATCTTAAACTTATCATGAAGGAAAGCCTTCAACTGACTTATTTCCTCCTAATTTGTTCCTGTGATCAAGACATCATCTACATATACTGCCACATAAACCACTGAATCTCCTTGCTGCTTGTAAAATAATGAATTGTAATTCATGGAATGTTTGAAACCTTTGGAGCATAATGTCTCAGTTAATTTCTCATACCACTGCCTACTTGCTTGCTTCAAACTATATAGAGACTTGTTTAACTTGCAAACTAGAGACTGATCTTTCACCATGACACCTGGTGGAATCTGCATATATACTTCCTCATGCAAATCTCCATGGAGAAAGGCATTGTTTACATCAAATTGGAATATTGTCCAGTTATTCTTTACTGCAACTGCAATAAGTGTTCTCACTGTAGCCATCTTTACTACTGGAGAGAATGTCTTTGTGAAGTCTACACCCTCCTATTGAGCATAACCTTTCACAACTAGCCTGGCTTTGAACCTTTCTATAGTACCATCAGACTTGTGCTTTACTTTATAGACCCACCTGCAACCTATTGCCTTTTTATCAGGAGGGAATGGTACTAAATTCTAAGTGTTGTTGGCATAGAGTGTCTCAAATTCTTGGACCATGGATGCTTGGCAAGCAGGGCTAACAACAGCTTCCTCAAAAGAAGAAGGTTCACTAATATTGCAAATACTACTTACCAAAGCCTGACTATTAGGAACTATTGATTCAGGGGCTATGTGGTGATGATTAGAAAACAAGGTGTCAAGAGAAAATGAGTGCTTATCAGAATTAGTAACATTATGTACATGATCTTTTAGATAGGTAGAAGTTTTGTGTTCCCTCTGTAGGCTCAAAAGAGTGAAGTACTAGAGGAGATTTAAGAGAGGGAGATGAGCATAAAGGAAAGAAGGTGCAGAAGTATCAAGAGGAGAAGTTGAAGATGAATGTACATAAGGTGAAAAAGGAGAAGGAGATGCAGGATCGGTAGAATAAGATGATCTTGTTTATGAGGAGTTAGGTGATGAATCATTAGTAGACACACTGGTAACACTGTCATTACTAGCAATCACAGGTTCATTAGATGCAACAACATCAAAGAATGTGGGGAAAGACACAGGTGCCGACTTAGAACATATGTCAAATGGAAAGATAAACTCATGGAACATTATGTCTCTCGTAATATAAATTTTTCTTATTGACAAATTCAGAACATTGTAACCTTTCACACCAAAGGGATATTCCAAAAAGACATGTGGAACTGTTCTTGGCTCAAATTTGTTTCTGTAGATCTTAGGTGTTGTAGGAAAACATAAACAACCAAATCTTCTTAGTTGTGTATAGTTTAGTTTCTTACCATATAAGACCTCAAAAGGAAACTTGTTTTTGAGATATGTAGTAGGTAACCTGTTTATAATATGAGTGGTTGTTAGAACACATTTCCCCGAATACTTTAAGCGTAACTTAGACTGAAAAAGTAGGACCCTGGTTTTTTCAAGAAGATATATGTGTTTCCTCACCATCACTCCATTTTGTTGTGGTAACCTGTTTATAATATGAGTGGTTGTTAGAACACATTTCCCCGAATACTTTAAGCGTAACTTAGACTGAAAAAGTAGGACCCTGGTTTTTTCAAGAAGATATATGTGTTTCCTCACCATCACTCCATTTTGTTGTGGTGTGTAGGGACAAGTTCTTTGGTGGACAATTCCTTTTGACCGAAAGAAAATGGTGGCTTAAAGATTATTAAATTCCAATCCCTTGTCAGATCTAATGGACTTAATATTGGTTTTGAACTGATTTTCAACTAAGGAGATGAAGGTCTTGATTGCCTGCAGTGCATTGCTTTTGCATGCCAGTAACTGAGTCCAAGTAGTTCTGCTATAATCATCTACAATAGTAATGAAGAATCTATAGTTTTCATGTGTGTATTCATGATAAGGCCCCCACAAGTCTATATGGAGTAATTCAAAAAATGTTGAAGAAGTACTGTGTCTTTGGGGAAAGGGCAGTCTGGTTTGTCTGGCCATGGGGCAGATTGTGCATATAAAGGGTTGTTTAGGAGAGAATTCAGCAGGTATAGTGAAAATGCCCTTCATTTTTATAAAAGGTACATGTCCAAGCCTATTGTGCCATAAGGGGTTCATATTGTTGTCCTTATAGACATACGAATTAGAAATGGAACAGGAAACATAAACATTTAAAGGTGAAGTATTAACAATTGAAAGGGAATGGTTTTGCATTTGATTGAGAGGTACAACTATATTGAGTCCTCTTGTTCAGAGTAATAAATTCCTCCCATAGTTTTATCAACTTAGTATAATAGGCAGTAATGTCAAGAGTTCCTTGAAAGAGGTCATTGATTTCATTCTGAATTTGATATAACCTAGCTCCATTGGTTTATTTATAACGATCCTCCAATTTCTTCCAAAGTTCAACATCAGCATTCGCATATTCTACACTGTCGGCAATTTTCTTAGAAAGCGAATTTAGGATCCAAGATGTCACCATATTATCACATCGCTCCCATTGGTGAAACTGTGGTGACAGAGGATCTGGTTGTTTGCACTCACCACTTATGAAACCTAATTTTCTCTTCATAGATAGCCCCCTCAATACGCTCATTCTCTAAGACATGTACCCTATTCCGCCAAAAGTAGTTAAAACGAGCATATATAGCTTCGGGATTGTCAGATAGGTGAAGATACAGAGGGTCACTTGGATCGATCCCTGCGCTTGGCGCAGTAACAGTAGCAGTAGTTTCCACTCCAGTTGAATTCTCTTGATCAACAACAACCATGATTGAGTGAAATTAATGAAGAAAAACAAAGGAATTTCAATTATCATAATTTCTAATGGCAATTTACTAAGACGCAAACGAAAACCCCAAAATTAGGGCAAAACTTGAAATCTGACAGAATCGAACAACGAGATGAATCAAAAGATAAAGATGCGGGGAAAGATAATGTGCGGGATTAACCTCGCTCTAATACCATGTCAAGATTGACACTGAGAATCAGTGTGAACGAGCTCGGCCATACCTGCAATGGTGAAGCGGTGAAGCTTCTAGAACTCAGCATAAGAGATGGGAAGAAGAGAGACAAAATTGATGAAATAAAGCTTAGGCTTTCATTGATAGCAGTACACATTATATATACACACGCTGCCAGCTGGCACACTAAAACTATTACAATAGCTACTAACTAATGGACCTAACTAACAATAACACTGCCTAACTTACTTAAAGATTAAATAATATCTCAGTAAAAGTGATTTCCAGGTGCTTACTTGAGGTACAAGCATATCTCAACAACGGCACCACGTATGTGTAAGCCCTCGTCTACGGCAAGGATAATCAATTATTTCCAATCGACTACTACATATTTAAGATTTAAAAGGGACTTAATGATTTATTTAATACTAAATCCAGTTGGCTGTCGAATCATATTTCACTTTGACTTATTCCTCCTCTGATACAAAGTACATGAATCTCTCCTGTCGCGTTTTCTAATTATGGAAGAGTCAGCTGCTTTCACGTTCTCATTATTTCAATAAATCATTTGAACTGTGAAAAATTTTCGATATTAAATTACCACAATGATTTACTACTCTCTTTTTTTAGTGAATAATTTGATCAAAACATAATATAATTTACTTGAATTCGTCTCACAGATGGGCGGACGCAAATGAGTGAAAGTGATGTCGGATGACATCGCTTCGTCGGAAAAAAATACTAAATGTTTATACTAATATTTTTCAAAAGTGAGGCAATATATAGTAATGATACCGCTTCGTGGAAAAGAGTATTTCTTGATCCACTGGTCAAGTTCGTATTTGGGTTTGTAAAGGTTGTAGGTTTGAGGCTCGACCTAAATATTCTAATTTTTGACATCTTTGAGCGAGTAGTTTTGTTAAATTTGAGGCTAAGGAAAATTGAACCTATACTTGTTGGGTATGTGTGAACAAAGTCCCACATGAAAAGTAGAAAGGAAAAAGATTCTACTTATAAGCAGTTGGATACTCTTAATGGTGTAAGGCATTTTGGAAAAAATCGTGCAGGCTTGGCCCAAAACGGACAATATCACATCATGTTAAGAGTATTTTTAGGCCGTTTTATCCCAACAATACTTCCCTTTGTAATAATATCAACTAAACCATTGGGCCAAGGCTTTCAACTTGTAGGAAAATGATATTAAATAATAGAGAAGAGCCAAAAATACCCCTAACGTATGAAAAATGGCTCACAAATACCCTCCTTCCATCTTTTGGTCTAAAAAAACCCTTAACCTTTGTTTTTGGCTCATGGATACCCCTCAAACTAACAGCCTAAATCTTGGTCAATTTGGCTCTTTAAAATAGCCACATAGCCTATTATGATTTGCCTCGTTTTTTAATTTAGAATTAAAATAAAACCCACCCATTTTTTAAACCCGCTCCTCTCTTGACCCATTTTTTAACCCTTGAACCCCCGATCCTTCCAGCACCAGATTAGAGTAAAAGTGAGTGGTCATTATTGTCTTGTTGTGATTGAATAAGTGCCTGCAAATGGTTTTGATATTTCATTTCATAAGCAAGGCCCTATGCCTGCATACACCAAACTGCAAATTCCCAATAGGAACAACGATAGAATTTTGCCTTGATTTTATGGAGCAAAGTGATTTTTTCACAAAGATCAACGAAATGTGTATCTCCTAAGTCTCTAGCTAGGATTGTCTTTTGTGACAATACGAAATGTGCAGACAAAATTGCTCATAAATGGTCGATTTCGTCCAGTGTCTAAAAGCCATACTTATAAATAATCATTAATACCACAGAAAAATATCAATGTTGCATTTGCAGGATAAATTTAAATCGTCTATATTGATCTGCGAGTTTTGCATGCATGGTTTTGGATTATCAATGACCTCATCGAGGTGCCTTTTTGATTTTGGAGGAATAATAGACACCCAGATGACAAGCTTTCCTCGACAATTTTAGCAGCATGAGAAAGAGAACCTACTCAAGCATCACAGTTTTTACAGCAATTATGACTATCTGGTGCAGGAAAGATCGGGGGTTCAAGGGTTTAAAAACGGGTCAGGAGCGGGGCGGGTTTAGAAAAGGGGTGGGTTTTTATTTTAATTCTGAATTAAAAAATGCGGCAAATCATAATAGGCCACATGGCTATTTTAAAGAGCTAAATTTGACCAAGATTTAGGCCGTTAGTTTGAGGGGTATCCATGAGCCAAAAACAAAGGTTGGGGATATTTTTAGACCAAAAGGTGAAAAAAGAGTATTTGTGAGCTATTTTTCATACGTTTGGGGTATTTTTGGCCCTTCTTCGATTAAATAATAATACATATTTTTATTTATTTATATAAATACGATACTGCTTATAAAAAGTTCTGCGTACACAACTGCTCGTAGAAGGCGAAAATATTTTAATCAAAATCATTTGGAAGAACTATCGAAGCTTGATAAAATGTTTTGTCCTACACTTAAAATAAGATATCAAACAAAGTATGAATTCAGCTGGTCTATTATGTATAGTCTCTTATTTTTTTAATTATTTTTTTGTGTACTTATAAATGAATTTTCCCGTTCATATTAGTGATATCCAAAAGGCAAGGTAACATAATCGTCCAAATTGTTACTCCCTCGGTTTTAAATCATGGCAATTTGAGAAAATTGTGCACATGCACACACAAATGTTCTTCTCACGGAATTTGATGAGTTGATTTTAAATAATGTTTTGTGTCGGAATAGCTAGAATAGTTGTATTTGATGATATAAGGTCATTGGACTTAGAATGGATACTATCAGGATTTAATTACGGTATATTTGGGAGAATAATATCAAAAGTCGGCTTAGAAAGTGATTATGATTCTAGTTGGGGGGAGAGAGCTCCATGACTAGTTGATCTGATGAGTGGTTATGAGTTTTTGAGTGTTTCTTTCATTATCGGCAGTGTACGGAGGTTTTTGAACGAGGTTTTATTTGGTATGAGGTTTATCACCGGTATCAAGTTCGTCTTTAAGCAGCTATGGTAGTTAGAAATTATTGCTACTAGTATGCGAGTTGTGTTGTATATCATGTGATTACATCTTGGGTTATGGCTATGACTTGATACACTTTTTTCAGACTTATACAGTGTGTAGATGTGAGATTCAGGTCATGAAAAAAATTCTGAATGTTGGAAATTGAATTCCAAGGTTTATGGGCTAAGGTTAAATTACTAATCTTCATTTATGTTGTGTCGTCAGACCTATATGGAATACGGTAACGTGGGATCACCCCCGGGTATGTCTGTGGTAAGGTGGAAAAGTGATTTGAAGGTTTAGGAACAACTCTTGGCACGTTCGAGGACGAATGTATGTTTAAGTGGGGGAGAATGTAACAACCCGGCTTGTCGTTTTGAGAATTAGCGTCCCGTTCGGTGGCTTAAGTTCTCGAGCCATTTCGTAATATGTATTATGACTTGTGTGAATTGTCGGCTTTGGTTTTCGGATGATTCATGATTAAATTGAAAGAACAATCCTTGTTTAGAATCTTAAAGGTAAAGTGGGATCACCCCCGGGTATGTCTGTGGTAAGGTGGAAAAGTTATTAGTTGCTGGTTTTTGGCTCCAGGGGTTTACATTGGGATAGAGTAGATTTGGTCGCGATAGCGAAGAGAAAAATAGGAAAAATTGGTTTGTGCATCGCGATCGCGGAAAGCTTTCCGCAATCGCGTAGAAGGAAAATTCTGCTGCACACGGATGACTTTGGAAGCTTATATCTTGCAATCTATAAGGAATTTGGAGATGATCTAAAAATGAAAGTTGTAGCCCTTGGTGTCTAGTTTCAGAAAGGTAAGCCATTTGTCATTTGGAATTTTGTACAAAAAATTATGACCATTATACTAGAGGCTATCCGGAAGAGTTGGACAAGGCTATTGGAAATTTAATCATCACGGGAGAATGGCCTCTATCGCATAAAGTAAAAGTGGGTTAGAAAATTTTGTGATTCACGATCGCGAAGCATTTTCCGCGATCGCATAGGGTAAATGTCCAGGCAGCAGAACTTAATTCTAAAAATGAGACCATTTTTGACTATTTGGAGCTCGGGGAGAAGCGATTTTTGGGAGATTTTCAAGAAAAATATCGCTAAGAGTTCTTAACTCAATTTTGGTCAAATTACGCGAATCTATTGTTATTTATAGCATTTAATTGGTGATTTAAATTAGAAAAATTGTGAAAACCCTTAAGGTTAAATTGAGGATTTTAAGGTCGAGTTGATGACAGAATTTGATAAATTTGGTATGGTTGGACTCGTGGTTGAATGAGCATTCATATTTTATAACTTTTGTCAGGTTCCGAGATATAGGCCCCACTATCAATTTTTGAGAAATTTAGTATTTTCATATGGAATTGATTCCTATAATTTGTGTTGACTGTATCGAATTAATTGTGACTAGATTCGAGGCGTTCAAAGGCCGATTCGCGAGGCAAGGGCATTTTAGTATAGAGAATTACACGGTTTGAGGTATGTAACATTTCTAAACTTGGAGTTGAGGGCATAAACCCTGAACATACATGTTATATGATTTGTTTGGGGGTGACACACATGCTAGGTGACAGGCGTGTGGGCGTGCACCGTAGAAACTGTGACATAATTGATTTCATGAAATTGTATAGTCAAATAATCTTGGCGTTGTCCATGTACTTTCATGTGTTATGGAAATCGAGCTGAGAATCATGTTAAAAATCATGCTGAGGCTATATGCCGGTATTATTGAAACTTAAAGAGGTCATGTTGTTGTTGAATTATTTGTTTAAATTATAATTTCGTACTTAGTCGTATACATTCATTGCATATCATATCTGGTCTCTTTCGTTATTTATTGATATATCATATCATCATTTTGGGCTAGTTTCATGACATTGTGAGCCCGAGAGACTGGAGATATTGATGACTGAGTGAGGCTGAGGTCCTGATTGTGAGGATAATTATGGGATCGGGCTGCAGGCCGCAGCAGACCATATTGGCTTTATATACTTTATTATTATATGGATCAGGTTGCATGCCGCAGCAGGCCTTATAGGCTTTATTGTTATGGGATCGGGCTGCACGCCGCAGCAGGCCTAAATGGCTTATTATAGAGTTTGGGCTGAAGGAGCCCCTCCGGAGTCTCCACCCCCCACAGTGAGTGCAAATGATATTTTATTTGGGATGGATTTCCTAGGGCATAGAGTTGCCTTATTTATTTATGTTTGGGATGGTCTACCCAAGGCATGGGGTTGCTTGATTTATTTTTTTATATTTGGGATGGAGTTCCCTGGGATGGATTGGCCCTGTACAGTACTGAGTGACTGAGTGTCAGTTATTATGTATATATATTTGGGATGGATCTTCTCTAGGCTGGATTGGCCATATATAGTAGTGAGTGACTGTGTGCAAGTTGTCATTTATATTTGGGCTGGATCTGCCTTGTATAATGCCGAGTGACTTAGTGTGCTGAATAATGAGCGTGATGAGTGAAAATATGAGACAGTGAGATTGCGTACTCTGAGAGTGTAATTACATGAGTTCATCACTGTACTGCATTGCATTAGACATGCATACTTGATATCTAAGCATATAGAAGTATCTTTCCTCATGCCATATGATAATGAAATTGCTTATATGTGGTTAAAGTTTTTTCGGGAAAAATCACAGATTTAAGACTTACTCATATTTTTGGTGATTTTCGGCAAAGGGTTTGAGTTTTACTGTTACACTTGAAAAGAAAATATTTATTTTCCGAAATTGTATACGAGCTGAGCATCCTATTATTGAGTTATTACTTGTGCTACTTTAAATTGTATTGTTATGAGATGTGATTGGTTATTGGAGTGGACTCTGACCTTGGTACACGCTCGTCACTACTTTCAACCTAAGGTTAGGTTTATTACTTATTGAGTACATGGGGTCGGTTGTACTCATACCACACTTCTGCACCTTGCGTGCAGATTTCTGATGTTGATGTTGCGTATGACGGGAGTTGGATCTGAAGATGTACCTGCGATCCAGTCACAGCTGCCTCTTGTTCTAGGTAGCTTTAGAATTTTTAAATCCGATCATATATATTTCAGACATGTGACGTATTTTTATTTCACACCAGTGTTTGTAAATTCTAATATTAGAAACTCATAATTTGTACTACCAATCCTTGGGTAGCGTATTAGAGTTAGTTAAATATTAATTGTATCAGATTGTTGTTATTTGGCTTACCTAGTGGTTGAGGTTAGGTGTCATCATGGCTAGTTGGATTTTGGGTCGTGACAAAAAGCACGAAGGCCCTTAGCGAAATATTGTTCGCAGTTTTCATCCTTAAAAATAGATTTCACATTGGACAAAATTATCATTTATTTATTTTTCCTAATTTTTAGAATTGTAAAATTAACTAAAATTTTACTTATTAAATCTTTCCTTGTTTAAATTATGTAAAAAATCATAATATTTAGGACTTTAAAATCAATTAAATTATATTACCTTATATAAATTTTTTCTTATTTGAATTAAGTAATACAACTATAATTCCTTCTATATTGTTATTCCTAATACATAGGACTGTTAAATTAATTAAATCTTTTTTACTTATTACTTTCTAAATATATCGGACTTATTATTATTATTATTATTATTATTATTATTATGATAGCAAGAAACGTTAAAACGATTCCAAAATTTCAAGGCCAAGAGAAGAAAGATTTTCGCAAAGTTCTACGGAAACAAAATAATGCCGTGTTTTTTTTCTTCTATTTTGTCTTTAAAAAAATACTACTTATTAGAAGTAAGAAACCAAAGGTTGGTTTTTACGAAAAATAAACAAAACGCTCCCATTAGATTTACGCAGGAATGTCAATGGTTCTCTAAAACTCAATCGAACTGACTGAGTCATACAGTTTATACAGTTCACTTCCAGAGTCAGGCATCTCTCAGTGCACTTCCAGTCCCGAGTACGCCCCATGCACCATCAGTTCAGGGATCATATATATCAGGTCCTTCTGGTAGTTATTCTGATTCCCGAGGTCCGCCTCAAAACTCGCCACCATTCTTCGAGATGGAGTGCTATGAGTGTGGAGAGCTGGGTCATGTGAGGAAATATTGTCCCCCCATACCCGAGGTCCAGTTCAGCAGAGGAGTCAGGCTACTACTTCTGCACCAGTTGTTTCACCACCCGCCCAGCCAGCTCGGGGTCGCCCAAGAGGGGGAGGCCGATCCAGTGGCGGTCAGGGCTGATTCTATGTTTTTCCAGCCAGACCAGATGTTGTTGCTTCAGATGCAGTGATCACAAGTATTGTCTCATTGTGCCACAGGGAGGCATCTATATTATTTGACCCTGGCTCCACATATTTGTATGTTTCATCTTATTTTGTTCATTTTCTAGATATGCCCCGTGAGTCCTAAGTATCACATATTCATGTATCTACGCCGGTGGGCGATACTATAATTGTGTACCGTGTGTATCGGTCGTGTAAAAATTATTGGGGGACGAGACCAGAGTTGATCTTTTATTGCTTAATATGGTCAATTTAGATACAAAAAAGGGCCAAAAATGTCCTTGAACTATTTGAAATAGCTCAAAAATGTCCTCTGTTTATTTTTGGTACCAAAAATATCTATGCCATATATATTTTGGACCACAAATGCCCTTAAACTGTTAGTCTTGTCATTGAAGGTGACATGGCAGTCCAACTGGGTTAGATTTGCTTACATGGCCATCCGCCCAAGCAATCCAATATAGCAAAATTATTTTTTAGGAAAAATTATTTTTTTGAAATTTTTTTTAAAATACAAAATCAACACTTATTCCGAAAAAAATAAAAAAATTCCGGAAAACTTATTTTTTTCGGAAATTTTTATTAAAATACAAAATCAACATTTATTATGAAAAATGTAAAAATATTTCGGAAAATATCGGAAAATATAGACTGCCATGTCACCTTCAATGGCAAGACTAACACTTTAAGGGCATTTGTGGTCCAAAATATAGACGGCAGTGATATTTTTTGTACCAAAAATAAACGGAGGGCATTTTTGAGCTATTTTAAATAGTTCAAGGGCATTTTTGGCCCTTTTTCGATTTAGATAATATCTGGGTATGGTGAGATATCAGATGTTTTGTCATATGGATTTGGGCCAAGTGGAGGAGTCTGCTATCTACGATTTGATTACGCGATTATTTGCGGTATTGGTTTTGTTCCGAGGTACACTTGTGGATTAGTTAAGACTTGTAGAGGTTGAGATCGGGATGACTTGAGTAAGAAAATCTTTTTGAATGCGGTTTATATTGCACTTTATGAAAAAAAATTATGAGATGATTAAATTATTATTTTGAAAGATGTAGTGCGCACGCAGTATGAATTTGATTGGTGGTATTAAGTGAATTTGATTGGTGGTGTTAAGGCATGGTTACTTCTTTGGGGGATGTTGTGATAATGGGGGCTTGCGGTAATTCTGTATGACTATGGATTACACATTCCAGTATAAGAAGGGTAAAAGAATAATTTTAAATTCGCATGGGGTATTTTAGAGTGGACATTTCGGTTGTGGTACTTATGGGGGTGCTTAAGAAGAATACAGTACCTTATGGGCATTAGGGCGATGCAATTTTATGTGAGGATGTCTTGTAGTGAGTGTAGGGCAAGGATCGTAGTGTTCTGACAAGGGGAAGTGACAACTGGAGGGTAATTCAGAAGAAGAATCGGAGAAAATAGGGCAACCGAGAATGTAATTTGCTGGTGACTCAGAGTTTATAATGAGATCCTTGTGCTTGTCACATGATGGCATGACGGATGTGGTGTGTTGTGCGGGATTAAGATTTACATGTACAATGTGGCAGTTCATTCTTGAAGGGAAGGTCATGAATTATAGAAAACATGGTCAGTTTCAGTTATTTAGATGAATTTTATAACTGCTCGGCAATCCCTGAGAAGGGTACGCATTTCAAAAGGCGCATTGTGTTCTGACTTTCAGATGTCATCGGTATTGCGATACTCACCTAGTTAATAGACTACCGATATATGAGTTATTGATATGTGGCACAGAGGAATTATGAAAATATTCCTAGTGGGATGATCGTGCATGAAGGATGTGATAGCCATGCGACTGCTGGAGTTGTGATCAGTTACGATGGTTCATGTGTACTTATTTGATTGCTCCTCTATGATATGCTTGGATTAGAGGCCTGTGACCATGCCAGGCAGATTATGTTATTGGCACGTGAGTTGTCCGTACGGATTCATGTACTGATATTATTGGCACGTGAGTTATCAGTGCAGGTCCAGATATTGATACTATAGCATGTGAGTTGTCCGTGCGAGTGATGTTAATGTGAGCTCTAGAAGAGCTGGTTACTGTTATTAAATTTGTGTGTCTTGGTTCTACTATATATAATGAGCTTATAGCATTACAGTTGTAGTGGTGCTTGTTGAACTTCCAATACGGTTCTCTACTTTGAGACATCTTCCATTTTGGGTACAAGGTTGCGCAGTTGTGGATTGAGTTGTATTGGTGTGGCATGTCAATGGGATAGTTGTGTTTAATAAAATAAGGTCATTGGACCTAGAATGGGTACTATCAGGCTTGATTATATTATATTTGAGAGGATTATGGTTCTGGTTGGGGCTAGAGAGCTCCATAGCTAGTTGATATGATGAGTGGTTATGACTTTTTGATTGTTTCTTTCATCATTGGCAGTGTACGAATGTTTTGGAATGAGGTTCTGTTGCGGGGTTTTATACTAGTACTTGGTTGGTTTTGAGTAGTTATTGTGATCAGAAATGGTGTTATGAGTATGCGAGTTGTGTAGTATGTTATGAGATTATGGTTATGGTCGGATATAGCTTGTTCAGGCTATTACAGTGGGTAGATGTGAGATTCGGGTCTTGAAAAGAATTCTGGATGTTAGAAATTTGGCTCCAAGGATTTTGGGCTAAGGTTAAATTAATGATTTTTCTTGTTATGTTGTGTGGTCAGGCTTATATACAATAGGGTGCCGTGATGATCACCCCCGGGTACGTGCATGGTAAGATGGAATAGTGATTTGATGGCTTGGAAACAACTCTTGGCACGTTCGTGGACAAACGTATGTTTAAGTGGGGGAGAATATAACGATCCGGCCGGTCGTTTTGAGTATTACAGCTCCGTTCCCCCATTTACTGCTCAATTTATGCTTTACAGTCATTTTAAGACTTACTGGGTTAGTTGGTTCGGGTCCGTAAGGAATTCGGAGTGAAATAAGACACTTAGTCTCATAATTGAAAATTTTAAATTAAAAATGTTGACCGGATGTGGACTTATGTGTGAACGACCTCAGATTTGAATTTTGATGATTCCAATAGCTCCGTATGGTGATTTTGGATTTAGGAGCGTATCCGGAAAAGTATTTGGAGGTCGGTAGAGGAATTAGGCTTGAAATGGCGAAAGATGAATTTTTGAAAAATTTGATCGGGGATTTAACTGTTTGATATCGGGGTCGAAATCCGATTCTGAAAATGTTAATAGGTATGTTATGTCATTTATGACTTGTTTGCAGAATTTGAGGTCAATTGGACTTGATTTGATAGATTCCGGCGTCGTTTGTAGAAACTTGAAATTTCAAAGTTCATTAAGCTCGAATTGGGGCATGATTCATGGTTTTAGCATCGTTTTATGTGAATTGAGATTTCAAATAAGTTCATATGATGTTTTAGGACTTGTTGGTGTAATTGGTTGAGGTCCCGAGGGCCTCGGGTGAGTTTCGGATGGTTAACGGATAAAAATTGGACTAAAACAGCTGCTGCAATTTTTCTTCTGCTGGAAATTCGGGAAGCCCTGAAATCGAGCCCAGGATCTAGGGCCATGATCGAAGGCAGGATCGAGGGCCAGGATCGAGGATCAGGATCGAGGTCCAGGATCGAGGGCCATGGTCGAAGCCATGATCGAGGCCCAGGATCGAGGACCATGATCAAGGGCCAGGATCGAGGCAGGACCGAGGGCTGCCTGGACAGAATTATAAAGCAGGAGACTTCGTCCCATTCGCCATTTTTGAAAAATTGGAGCTTGAGGAGAAGCGATTTTTGATATATTTGCAAGGAAAAATATTGTGGTAAGTGATTCTAACTCGGATTTGGTCAATATATACGAATATATCATTATTTTTACCATTTAATTAGTGTTTTGAGATTGATATTTGGGAAGATTTTAGAAATCTCATAGAAACGAATTTTTGTGATTTCGGTGTTGATTCGGAGTCGGATTTGAGTCAAACTAGTATGGTTGGACTCGTAATTGAATGAGTTATCAGATTTTATAACTTTTGTCGGGGTTCCGAGACATGGGCCCCACGGGCGATTTTTGAGCTAAATTTTGAATTTTTATGGAAAATTAGTATTTTCTTATGGAATTAATTCCAATAAATTTTATTGACTAAATCGAATTAATTGTGGCTAGATTCGAGGCGTTTGGAGGATAATTCACAAGGCAAAGGCATAGCGGAGTAAAGAATTATACGGTTTGAGGTAAGTAACACTTCTAAATTTAGTTCTGAGGGTACGAAACCCCAAAATGTTGTGTCATGTGATTATTTTGGAGGTGACGCACATACTAGGTGACGGGCGTGTGGGCGTGCACCGAGGGGATTGTGACTTGGTCCGTCCCGTGAAACTGTAAAGTTGAATAACTTGTTGTTAGCTATATGTTCTCTATGTGGTATGATATAAATTATTTGGAGGTGACACACACGATAGGTGACGAGCATGTAGACGTGCACCACAAAATTGTGTCTTGAATAAATCATGTACAGTTGTAAAATTAATGAATCATGTTATTATCTGAACATGTTCCACGTGTTAGAAAAATTGAGTCGAGGCTCTTATTAAATATCATGTTTAGGCTATGTGCCAATATTTTGGGACCCATGGGATTGTGTTGGTGTTGAATAAATTGTTTCAAAAATATACATTTCACACTCAGTCATATTCGTCCATTGTGAGGATATTTATGGGATCGAGTTGCCCGCCTGCAATATGCCAGAATGGCTTTATACATTATTATTATATGGATCAGGGCTGCCCGCCTGCAGCAGGCCTTATAGGCTTTACTATTTTATGGATCGGGGCCGCCTGCCTGCAACAGGACTTATATGCTTTGTTATTATACGGATCGAGACTGCCCGCCTGCAGTAGGCCATATAGGCTTTATATCACGTTTGGGCTGAAGGAGCCCCTCCGGAGTCTGTACACACCCCCAGTGAGGTTAGATGATTATATATATTCAGGGCATGGACTTGCCTTACTTATTTATATTGTAATGAATTTACCTAGACAAGGATCTTGTCCGTATCATTTATATTTGGGGATAAATTACCCCAGGGCTGGATTGGCCTTATACGATACTGAGTGACTGACTGTCAGTCGATGTGTATATATATACGGGTTGGAACACCCTTGGGCTGGATTGGCCATATATAGTACTGAGTGACCGAATAATTGGTGACCAGTATTTACTTGAGGTCTTTCTACTGAGATGTCATATTCCTCATATCATGCAGTATTGATCTATATCACTTGTACTAAGTTTAACTGTTGAACTTGAAAGCATGCCTACATTGTTGTACCATTATTTATACTGGACTGTACGTGCGGAGCTTGTCACTACTTTCAGCCCAGAGGTTAGTCTTGTTACTTATTGAGTTAGTTGTACTCATACTACACTCTGCACCTCGTGTGCAGATCCAGGTGCTCCCAGATACGACGGCTGTTAGATTTCGAAGTTAATTCTGTTGGGA
Organism: Nicotiana tomentosiformis; assembly: GCF_000390325.3. Lineage (NCBI taxonomy): Eukaryota > Viridiplantae > Streptophyta > Magnoliopsida > Solanales > Solanaceae > Nicotiana > Nicotiana tomentosiformis. The sequence goes on along the minus strand of NC_090823.1, from coordinate 116,718,925 downwards.
ACTATCAAGGTAGCTACTTGATGTCAGCAGACTCGATTCCTTTCCTATTTAATTATTATACTGTTCTGTAGTTTCAGACAATGATTTTTATCCGTCACACTTTGTATTCATATTAGATGCTCATGTACTCAGTGACACCGGGTTTTAGGGGTGTTATATTCAAAATTGTGAGTTTCTTCCGCTGAATTTAATTATTTTGTTCTCAAACTTAAAAGATATGGTGGTTTATTTAGATTGTTGGCTTGCCTAGTATTGAGATAGGCGCCATCACGACAGGTGAGATTTTGGGCCGTGACAGATATATACTAATTTAAATTTAAAAAGTTGCACTTAATTTTGGACCTACTTGCTTTTGAATATTAACCATATAAACTAACTTTGATAATCTGTGATAGTAATCGTTTGGATAATGTTTTGTTGAACTTTTATTAACTTATTCTTCAAAATGTTAAGATATAATATTTCAAAGATAAAATTAGTAGTTTCTTTGAAATTTGGATTTAAAGTTGTCTTATGGGTGCTACATTGTGTCTCGTGCTAATCCGTTGAAAGCTTATATCTGAATTTTTAGTTATAAAGCGTGAAATTTACAAAGTATAAAATAAATACTCATAGGAACTTAATTTTTTTCATAATTTTTATTTTATCTCAATCATAATTTTAAATAAAATATTACTCTTTGCGATGGGTACACGCGCGACGCGCGTATCCTAAGAGCTAAAAAATGAAATTGCACAATCAAGGCAGATAATCATGCCAAGTATGTAGCATTAGACCTTTAGACTAGTAATTAGTGATAGGATTCCACTTGTATTCCTACAAGTTTCTGTTGCACTTTCCCAGTTATAATATAGCAAACTTATGTGGGACAGCTGATTACAGGTAAAATTAGTGAACGCGCAAATATACATTGAGAGGGCAGGGCAGCCCGGTGCACAAGGCATTCCACGTTCACGCAGGGTCCGGAGTGTGATGTAGACATCCTACCCTAATGCAAGCATTAATGGATGTTTCCACGACTCGAACCCGTAATATATAGGTCACATAGAGATAAGTTTATCGTTGCTCCAAGACTCCATTTCGAACCCGAGACCTATGTGCAGATATACATTGAGAGCTAATTTGTAAATAATTAAGCAGTTTTCCGCAAATATTATTGTGGCCCAACAAACAACTAGTGGTGTCAAAAGGACATCCTTTAGTTGGAATGGTGCAGTATCTCAAAATAAAGAGTCCCTCCTTATTAGAAATCTCACTTTTTTATTTTAAAAAAAAACTACCATCCGACTATTAATCACGAGCCCACCTTCAGTCACAAAATTGAGTAAAATGTCTTGCATATGAGTTTTAATGGGAAAGCAATGCTAAGAACTAAAACTAAGGTCTAATAGTTTTCTTCCTTTCACTCCATAAAAGAGCTTTAATAAATGTGTGAAATGTAAAAATAAATGGATTAAAGTTGTCAAGATTGACACTGAGAATCAGTGTGAACGAGCTCGACCATACCTGCAATGGTAAAGTGGTGAAGCTTCTATAACTCGGCGTAAGAGAAGGGAAGAAGAGAGAGTCAAATTGATGAAATGACGCTTAAGCTTTCATTGATAGCAGTACACATTAAATATACACATGCTTCCAGCTGGCACACTAAAACTATTACAATAACTTCTAACTAACGGACCTAACTAACAATAATACGGCCTAACTGACTTAAAGTTAAATACTATCTCAATAACCCCCCTCCCCCCTCCCCTCAAGTTGGAGGTGGTGAAAACACTGCCAACTTGCCTAAAACACTAGAGTGCTTGATGCCTGTGAGAGCTTTAGTAAGTATATCTGCGAGTTGATGGTTAGTAGCAATATGATGCAAAGAGATGAGGCCCTCTTGTAGTTGTTTCCTCATAAAATGGAAATCAACTTCGATGTATTTTGTACGTTCATGAAATACAGGATTCTTAACTATGTGTAGGGCTGACAAACTATCACAAAACACTGCAATTAAATGAATGGAAAGAACCCTCAGTTTAGACAATAGCCTACTCAACCAAACCAGTTCACCAACCACTTTACTAAGCGACCTATACTCTGCCTCTGCGGAGGACAGTAAAACAGTCTCCTGCTTTTTGGATTTCCAACTGATAGGGCTACTTCTTAACAAAATAATATTCCTACTCACAGACCTTCTTGAGTTTGGGCAGGAAGCCCAATCAGAATCACAAAATGCTCTAATAGACAGTCTGCAGTGTTGGACATAAAGACTCCCAAAGTAGGATAACCTTTGAGATATCTCAGTAGGTGATAGGCTACCTTCAGGTGAGGTTCCCTAGGGTCTTACATGAATTGGATTAAGTGTTGCACTCCAAAGGCTATACCAAGTCCTGTGTTGGTAAGAAAGTTTAATTTGCCTATCAACTTTCTGTAGGAGGTGTGATCCTCTAATGATTTGCCCTCCTTGGCCTTTAACTATTCATTAGGATCAAGTGGAGAACTCAAAACACTATACTCCAAACAGTTGTACTCTTTCAGCAAATCTAGAACAAACTTCCTTTGAGAGATAATCACATCATCAGGCTTGTATAGGATTTCCAGACCTAAGAAGTAGTGCAGGTTGCCTAAGTCCTTTATCTTAAACTTATCATGAAGGAAAGCCTTCAACTTACTTATTCCCTCCTAATTTGTTCATGTGATCAAGACATCATCAACATACACTGCCACAAAAACCTCTGAATCTCCTTGCTGCTTGTAAAATAATGAATAGTCATTCATGGAGTGTTTGAAACCTTTGGAGCATAATGCCTCAGTTAATTTCTCATACCACTGCCTACTTGCTTGCTTCAAACCATATAGGTACTTGTTTAACTTGCAAACTAGAGATTGATCTTTCACCATGAGACCTGGTGGAATCTGCATACATACTTCCTCATGCAAATCTCCATGGACAAAGGCATTGTTTACATCAAATTGGAACATTGTCCAGTTATTCTTTACTGCAACTACAATAAGTATTCTCACTGTAGCCATGTTTACTACTGGAGAGAATGTCTCTATGAAGTCTACACCCTCCTCTTGAGTATAACCTTTCACAACTAGCCTGACTTTGAACCTTTCTATAGTACCATCAGACTTGTACTTTACTTTATAGACCCACATGCAACCTATTGCCTTTTTATCAGGAGGGGGTGGTACTAAATTTCAGGTGTTGTTGGCATAGAGTGCCTCAAATTCCTGGACCATGGATGCTTGGCAAGCAGGCTAACAACAACTTCTTCAAAAGAAGAAGGTTCACTATCATTGCAAATACTACTTACCAATGCCTGACTGTTAGGAGCTATTGATTCAGGGGCTATGTGGTGATGATTAAAAAACAAGGTGTTAAGAGAGAATGAGTGCTTATCGTATTTGCTAACATTATGTACATAGTCTTTTAGATAGGTAGGAGTTTTGTGTTCCCTCTGTAGGCTCAAAAGAGTGAAGTACTGGAGGAGATTTAAGAGAGGGAGATGAGCATGAAGGAGAAGGTGCAGAAGTATCAAGAGGAGAAGTTGAAGATGAATGTACAGAAGGTAAAAAACGAGAAGGAGATGCAGGATCAGTAGAATAAGATGATCTTGTATATGAGGAGTTAGGTGATGAATCATTAGTAGACACACTGGTAACACTGTCATTACTAGCAATCACAGGTTCATTAGAAGCAACAACATCAAAGAATGTGGGGAAAGACATGGGTGCAGACTTAGAACAGATGTCAAATGGAAAGATAAACTCATGAAACATTATGTCTCTGGTAATATGATTTTTTCTTGTTGACAAATCCAGAACTTTGTAGCCTTTCACACCAAAGGGATATCCCAAAAAGATATGTGGAACTGTTCTTGGCTCAAATTTGTTTCTGTAGATCTTAGGTGTTGTAGGGAAACATAAACAATTAAATCTTCTTAGTTATATATAGTAAGGAGACTTATTTTTGAAATATGTAGTAGGTAACCTGTTTATAATATGAGTGGCCGTTAGAACATATTTTCCCCAATACTTCAAGCGTAACTTAGACTGAAAAAGTAGGACCCTGGTTTTTTCAAAAAGATATCTGTGTTTCCTCTCCGCTACTCCATTTTGTTGTGGTGTATAGGGACAAGTTTTTTGGTGGACAATTCCTTTTGACTGAAAGAAAGTGGTGGCTTCAAGATTGTTAAATTACAATCCATTGTCAGATCTAATGGACTTAATATTGCTTTTGCATGCCAGTAACAGAGTCCAAGTAGTTCTGCTATAATCATCTACCATGATAATGAAGTATCTATATTTTTCATGTGCGTGTTCATGATAAGTTCCCCGCAAGTCTATATGGAGTAATTCAAAATATTTGGAAAAAGTACTGTCTCTTTAGGGAAAGGGTAGTGTGGTTTGTCTGGCCAAGGGGCAGATTGTGCATATAAAGGGTTGTTTAGGAGAGAATTCAGCAGGTATAGTGGAAATTCCCTTCATTTTTATAAAAGGTATATGTCCAAGCCTATTGTGCTATAAGGGGTTCACATTGTTGTCCTTATAGACATAAGAATTAGAAACAGAACAAGAAACATCAACATTTAAAGGTGAAGTATTAATAATTGAAAGGGAATGGTTTTGCATTTGATTCAGAAGTGATTTATTTACAGGTGAAGGTGAATGACATTGCATATTATTCAAAAATGAACTATTTACATCACACCAGTGATCAGAAACTGCAGTGATAGAGTTGTTGTTTCTCAAGCACTTGGAGCAAAGCAGGTACAAACCATCTCTTACCCTACCAATCTCCAAAGGCCTCTTCACTGAAGGGGCCTGCAGAAGACAAGTATCATTAGTAAAGGACGCCATGCCACTAAGATGCTTGGTTAACCAATAAACTGACACAAGATTGAATTTGAAATAAGGAACTAAGATAACTTTGTACAGGATTATTTTAAATGTAAGAATAACATCACCAATTTCAGATACTTTGACCTTGTAGCCATTAGGCAGGACTACTAGGAGAGGGTAAGGTAAGATTTTGATGTTAGACAGTAAGGATCTATTAAAGGTCATGTGATTGGAAGCCTCTGAATCTAGTATCCATGTATCAGTTTTGGATTCAAAGCATTTGCATGAAAGTTTGCCAAAATCAATGGAGGAAGTACATACTATCATACCTGCAAAGTTGGCAACATTGGCATTAAAGGAATTTGAACTTCCTAGGGGTCTCCTAGCATCTCCACTTCCCACATGAAACTATTTAAGTAGACTCACAAGCTGCCCATACTGTTCTTTAGTCAGGTTCACATTCCTGCCATCATCTTGGGTTCTATTTTCATTTTCCTTAGTGATCAAACCTTCATTAGAGGCTCCTTGTACACTTGCAACTATTCTTTTACCTTTATTGTATTTTGAGTTTTGGCCATGGTTCTGGCCATTTGGAAAATTCCTGGGAGTGAAGCTTTAGCTAGGATTCTGACCATTCTGTGGGTTACCATGTAGCTTGTAACATCTCTCCTTACTATGCTCTGGCGTCTTGCAGAAATCACATATGAGTCGAGCTCTAGGATTGCCATTGTAATTGTTATTTCCCGGGAAATTTGTCTTGAATGAACTTTGTCCTGATGTATTCACATTCAGTGAAGTTGACTCAATGGAAAATTGGTTGGTTGGCCTAATCTCTCTTTGTTTCTCATCCTGAACTATGAGTGAAAATGAATGTGCTAGTCTTGGCAATGGGTTCATCATGAGTATGCTGCCTCAAACTACAGCGTAAACCTCGTTCAATCCCATAAGAAATTGTATCATCCTCCTATCTTGCTCAGTTTTGTACATACTCTCTTTTGCACCACAATTACAGGTACAACTACATTGAGTCCTCTTGTTCAGAGTAGTAAATCCCTCCCAGAGTTTTATCAACTTAGTATAATAGGCAGTAATGTTAAGAGTTCCTTGAGAGGGGTCGTTGATTTCCTTATGAATTTGATATAACCTAGCTCCATTGGTTTATTCATAACGATCCTCCAATTCCTTCCAAAGTTCAACATCATCATTCGCATATTTTACACTGTCGGCAATTTACTTAGAAAGCGAATTTAGGATCCAAGATGTCACCGTATTATCACATCGCTCCCATTGGCGAAATTGTGGTGACAGAGGATCTTCCACTTATGAAACCTAATATGCTCTTCACAGATAGCCCCCTCAATACGCTCATTCTCTAAGACATGTACCCTATTCCGTCAAAAGTAGTTGAAACGAGCATATATAGCTCCGGGATTGTCAGATGGGTGAAGATACAGAGGGTCACTGGGATCGATCCCTGTGCTTGGCGTAGTAACAGTAGCAGTAGTTTCCACTCCAGTTGAATTCTCTTGGTCAACAACAGCCATGATTGAGTGAAATTAATGAAGAAAAATAAAGAAATTTCAATTATCACAATTTCTGATGGCAATTTACTATGACGCAAACGAAAACCCCAAAATTAGGGCAAAACTAGAAATCTGACAGAATCGAACAATGAGATGAATCAAAAGATAAAGACGCAGGGAAAGATAATTTGCGGGATAAACCTCGCTCTGATACCATGTAAAGATTGACACTGAGAATCAGTGTGAACGAGCTCGGTCATACCTGCAATGGTGAAGTGGTGAAGCTTCTAGAACTCAGCATAAGAGAAGGGAAGAAGAGAGACGAAATTAATGAAATAAAGCCTAAGCTTTCATTGATAGTACACATTATATATACACACGCTGCCGGCTGGCACACTAAAACTATTACAATAACTACTAACTAACCGACCTAACTAACAACAACACTGCCTAACTGGCTTAAAGATTAAATAATATCTCAGTAAAAGTGATTTCCAAGTGCTTACTTGAGGTACAAGTATATCTCAACAACGGCACCACGTATGTGTAAGCCCTCGTCTACGGCAAGGATAATCAATTATTTCCAATCGATTACTACATATTTAAGATTTAAAAGGGACTTAATGATTTATTTAATACTAAATCCAGTTGGCTGTGGAATCATATTTCACTTTGACTTATTCCCCCTCTGATACAAAGTACATGAATCTCTCCTGTCGCGTTTTCTAATTATGGAAGAGTCAGCTGCTTTTACGTTCTCATCATTTCAATAAATTATTTGAACTGTGAAAAATTTTAGATATTAAATTACCACATTGATTTGCTACTCTCATTTTTTTAGAGAATAAGTTGATCAAAACATAATATAATTAACTTGGATTCGTCTCACAGACGGGCAGACGCAAATGGGTGAAAGCTATGTTCATCGGAAAAAAATACTAAATGTTTATATTAATATTTTGCAAAAACGAAGCAATATATAGTAATGACACCGCTTCATGGAAAAGAGTATTTCTTGATCCACTGATCAAGCTTAAAGGTTGTAGGTTTGAGGCTCGACCTATATATTCTAATTTTTGACATCTTTGAGCAAGTATTTTTGTTAAATATGAGGCTAAAGAAAATTGAACCTATACTTGTTGGGTATGTATGAACAAAGTCCCACATGGAAAGTAGAAATAAAAAAGATTCTACTTACGGAGTTGGATACTTTTAATGGTGTAAGGCATTTTGGGGAAATCCGTGCGGGCTTGGCCCAAAACGGATAATATCACATCATGTTAAGAGTATTTTTAGGCCGTTTAATCCCAACAATACTTCCTTTTGCAATAATATCAACTAAAACATTGGGCCAAGGCTTTAAACTTGTAGAAAAATGATATTAAATAACGGAGAAGGGCAAAAAATACCCCTAACGTATGAAAAATGGCTCACAAATATCCTCCTTCCACCTTTTGGTCTAAGAATACCCTTAACCTTTGTTTTTGGCTCATGGATACCCCTCAAACTAACAGCCTAAATCTTGGTCAATTTGGCTCTTTAAAATAGCCACGTAGCCTATTATGATTTGCCTCGTTTTTTAATTTAGAATTAAAATAAAACCCACCCATTTTTTAAACCCGCTCTGCTCTTGACCCATTTTTTAACCCTTGAACCCCCGATCCTTCCAGCACCATATTAGAGTAAAAGTGAGTGGTCATTATTGTCTTGTTGTGATCGAATAAGTGCCTACAAATGGTTTTGATATTTGATTTCATAAGCAAGGCCCTATGCCTGCATACACCAAATTATAAATTCCCAATAGGAACAACGGTAGAATTTTGCCTTGATTTTATGGAGCAAAGTGCTTTTTTCACAAAGATCAACGAAATGTGTATCTCCTAAGTCTCTAGCTAGGACTGTCTTTTGTGACAACATGAAATGTGCAGACAAAAGGCTTGCTCATAAATGGTCGATTTTGTCCAGTGTCTAAAAGCCATACTTATAAATAATCATTAACACCGCAGAAAGATATCAATGTTGCATTTGCAGGATAAATTTAAATCGTCTATATTGATCTGCGAGTTTTGCATGCATGGTTTTGGATTATCAATGACCTCATCGAGGTGCCTTTTTGATTTTGGAGGAATAATAGACACCCCAGATGACAAGCTTTCCTCGACAATATTAGCAGCATGAGAAAGAGAACCTACTCAAGCATCACAATTTTTACAGCTATTATGACTATCTGGTGCAGGAAAGATCGGGGGTTCAAGGGTTTTAAAACGGGTCAGGAGCGGGTGGGTTTAGAAAGGGGTGGGTTTTTATTTTAATTCTGAATTAAAAAAAGTGGTAAATCATAATAGGCCACATGGCTATTTTAAAGAGCTAAATTTGACCAAGATTTAGGTCGTTAGTTTGAGGGGTATCCATGAGCCAAAAACAAAGGTTGGAGGTATTTTTAGACCAAAATGTGGAAAGAGGGTACTTGTGAGCTATTTCTCATACGTTAGGGGTATTTTTGGCCCTTCTTTGATTAAATAATAGTACATATTTTTATTTATTTATATAAATACGATACTGCTTATAAAAAGTTATGCGTACACCCCTGCTCTCAGTAGGCGAAAATATTTTAATCAAAATCATTTGGAAGAACTATCGAAGCTTGATAAAATGTTTTGTCCTACACTTAAAATAAGATATAAAAAAAAGTATGAATTCAGCTGGTCTATAATGTATAGTCTCTTATTTTTTTAATTATTTTTTTGTGTACTTATAAATGAATTTGCCCGTTCATATTAGAGATATCCAAAAGGTAAGGTAACATAATCGTCCAAATTGTTACTTCCTCGGTTTTAAATCATGGCAATTTGAGAAAATTGTGCACATGCACACACAAATGTTCTTTTCACGGAATTTGGTGAGTTGATTTTAAATAATGTTTTGTGCCGGAATAGCTAGAATAGTTGTATTTGGTGATATAAGGTCATTGGACCTAGAATGGATACTATCAGGATTTAATTACGGTATATTTGGGAGAATAATATCGAAAGTCGGCTTAGATAGTGATTATGGTTCTGATTGGGGGGAGAGAGCTCCATGACTAGTTGATCTGATGAGTGGTTATGAGTTTTTGAGTGCTTCTTTCATTATCGGCAGTGTAAGGAGGTTTTTGAACGAGGTTTTATTTGGTATGAGGTTTATCACCGGTATCGAGTTCGTCTTTAAGCAGCTATGGTGGTTAGAAATTATTGCTACGAGTATGCGAGTTGTGCTGTATATCATGTGATTACATCTTGGATTATGGCTATGACTTGATACAGTTTTTCAGACTTATACAGTGTGTAGATGTGAGATTCAGGTCATGAAAAGAAATTCTGAATGTTGGAAATTGAATTTCAAGGTTTATGGGCTAAGGTTAAATTAATGATCTTCATTTATGTTGTGTGGTCAGACCTATATGGAATACGGTAATGTGGGATCACCCCCGGGTATGTCTGTGGTAAGGTGAAAAAGTGATTTGAAGGTTTAGGAACAACTCTTGGCACGTTCGAGGACGAACGTATGTTTAAGTGAGGAAGAATATAAAAACCCGACTTGTCGTTTTGAGAATTCGCGTCCCGTACGGTGGCTTAAGTTCTCGAGCCGTTTCGTAATGTGTATTATGACTTGTGTGAATTTTCGACTTTGGTTTTCGGATGATTCATGATTAAATTGAAAGAACAATCCTTATTTAGAAGCTTAAAGGTAAAGTGGGATCAACCCCGGGTATGTCTGTGGTAAGGTGGAAAAGTTATTAGTTGCTGGTTTTTGGCTACAGCGGTGTACATTGGGATAGAGTAGGTTTGGTCGCGATAGCAAAGAGAAAAATAGGAAAAATTGGTTTGTGCATCGCAATCGCGGAAAGCTTTTCGCAATCGCGTAGAAGGAAAATTCTGATGCACATTGATGACTTTGGAAGCTTATATCTTGCAATCTATAAAGAATTTGGAGATGATCCAAAAATGAAAGTTGTAGCCCTTGGTATCTAGTTTTAGAAAGGTAAGCCATTTGTCATTTGGAATTTTGTACAAAGTATTATGACCATTATGCTAGAGGCTATCCGGAAGAGTTGGACAAGGCTGTTGAAAATTTATTCATCGCGATCGCGGGAGAATAGCCGCTATCGCATAGAGTAAAAGTTGTGTTGGAAAATTTTGTGATTCGCGATCGCGAAGCATTTTCCGCGATCGCATAGGGTAAATGTCCGGGCAGCAAAACTTAAGTTCTGAAAATGAAACCATTTTTGACGATTTGGAGCTCGGGAAGAGGCGATTTTCGGGAGAATTTCAAGAAAAACATCGGCAAGAGTTCTTAACTCAATTTTGGTCAAATTACGCGAATCTATTGTTATTTATAGCATGTAATTGGTGTTTTAAATTGAAAAAATTGTGAAAACCCTTAAGGTTAAATTGAGGATTTGAGGGTCGAGTTGATGACGGAATTTGGTAAATTTGATATGGTTGCACTCGTGGTTGAATGTGCATTCATATTTTATAACTTTTGTCAGGTTCCGAGATATGGGCCCCACTATCAATTTTTGGGTGGATTTTCGGATTTAATTGGGAAATTTAGTATTTTCATATGGAATTGATTCCTATAATTTGTGTTGACTGTATCGAATTAATTGTGACTAGATTCGAGGCGTTCAAAGGCCGATTCGCGAGGTAAGGGCATTTTAGTATAGAGAATTACACGGTTTGAGGTATGTAATATTTCTAAACTTGAAGCTGAGGGAATAAACCCTGAACATACATGTTATATGATTTGTTTGGGAGTGACACACATGCTAGGTGACAGGCGTGTGGGCGTGCACCGTAGAAACTATGACGCAATTGATTTCGTAAAATTGTGTAGTTAAATAATCTTGGCATTGTCCATGTACTTTCATGTGTTAAGGAAATCGATCTTAGAATCATGTTAAAAATCATGTTGAGGCTATATGCCGGTATTATTGAGACCTAAAGATGTCATGTTGTTGTTGAATTATTTGTTTAAATTATAATTTCGTACTCAGTCCTATACATTCATAGCATATCATATCTCAGTCTCTTTTGTTATTTATTGATATATCATATCATCATTTTGGGCTAGTTTCATGACATTGTGAGCCCGAGAGACTGGAAATATTGATGACTGAGTGAGGCTGAGGGTTTGATTGTGAGGATAATTAAGGGATAGGGCTACCCGCCACAACAGGCCATATTGGCTTTATATACTTTATTATTATATGGATCGGGTTGCACGCCGCAGCAGGCCTTATAGGATTTATTGTTATGGGATTGGGCTGCACGCCGCAGCAGTCCTAAATGGCTTATTATAGAGTTTGGGCAGAAGGAGCCCCTCCGGAGTCTGCACTCCCCCATAGTGAGCGCAGATGACATTTTATTTGGGATGGATTTCCCAGGGCATGGAGTTGCCTTATTTATTTATGTTTGGGATGGTCTACCCAGGGCATGTAGTTGCTTGATTTATTTTTTTATATTTGGAATGGAGTTCCCTGGGCTGGATTGGCCATGTACAGTACTGAGTGACTAAGTGTCACTTATTATGTATATATATTTGGGATGGATCTTCCCTAGGCTGGATTGGGTCGTGACTAAAAGCACGAAGGCCCTTAGCGAAATATTGTTCGCAGTTTTTATCCTTAAAAATAGATTTCACATTGGAAAATATTTTCATTTATTTATTTTTTCTAATTTTTAGAATTGTAAAATTAACTAAAATTTTACTTATTAAATCTTTCCTTGTTTAAATTATGTAAAAAATCATAATATTTAGGACTTTAAAATCAATTAAATTATATTACCTTATATAAATTTTTTCTTATTTGAATTAAGTAACACAACTATAATTCCTTCTATATTGTTATTCCTAATACTTAGGACTGTTAAATTAATTAAATCTTTTTTACTTATTACTTTCTAAATATATCGGACTTATTATTATTATTATTATAAAGAAGGATATGATAGCAAGAAACGTTAAACCGATTCCAAAATTTCAAGGCCAAGAGAAGAAAGATTTTCGCAAAGTTCTACGGAAACAAAATAAATGCCGTGTTTTTTTTCCTTCTATTTTGTCTTAAAAAAAAAATACTACTTATTAGAAGTAAGAAACCAAAGGTTGGTTTTTACGAAAAATAAACAAAACGCTCCCATTAGATTTATGCAGGAATGTCAATGGTTCTCTAAAACTCAATCGAACTGACTGAGTCATACAGTTTATACAGTTCACTTCCAGAGTCGGTCATCTCTCAGTGCACTTCCAGTCCCGAGTACGCCCCGTGCACCATCAGTTCAGGGATCATATATATCAGGTCCTTCTGGTAGTTATTCTGGTTCCCGAGGTCTGCCTCAGAACTCGCCACCATTCTTCGAGATGGAGTGCTATGAGTGTGGAGAGCTGGGTCATGTGAGGAAATATTGTCCCCCATACCCGAGGTCCAGTTCAACAGAAGAGTCATGCTACTACTTCTGCACCAGTTGTTCTACCACCCGCCCAGCCAGCTCGGGGTCGCCCAAGAGGGGGAGGCCGATCAGGTGGCGGTTAGGGCCGATTCTATGCTTTTCTAGCCAGACCAGATGCTGATGCTTTCGATGCAGTGATCACAAGTATTGTCTCAGTGTGCCACAGGGAGGCATATATATTATTTGACCCTGGCTCCACATATTTATATATTTCATCATATTTTGTTCATTTTCTGGATATGCCCCGTGAGTCCTAAGTTTCACATGTTCATGTATCTACGCCGGTGGGAGATACTATAATTGTGTACCGTGTGTATCGGTCGTGTGGAAATTATTGGGGGACGAGACCAGAATTGATCTTTTATTGCTTAGTATGGTCAATTTAGATACGAAAAAGGGCCAAAAATATCCTTTTGAACTATTTGAAATAGCTCAAAAATGTCCTCCGTTTATTTTTGGTACCAAAAATATCTATGCCATATATATTTTGGACCACAAATGCCCTTAAACTGTTAGTCTTGTCATTGAAGGTGACATGGCAGTCCAACTTGGTTAGATTTGCTTACATGGCCATCCACCCAAGCAATCCAATATCGCAAAATTATTTTTTCGAAAAAATTATTTTTTCGAAATTTTTTTAAAAATAGAAAATCAACACTTATTCCGAAAAAAATAAATAAATTCCGGAAAACTTATTTTTTTCGGAAATTTTTATTAAAATACAAAATCAACACTTATTCCGAAAAACGTAAAAATATTTCGTAAAATATCGGAAAATATAGACTGCCATGTCACTTTTAATGGCAAGACTAACAGTTTAAGGGCATTTGTGGTCCAAAATATAGACGGCAGTAATATATTTGGTACCAAAAACAAACGAGGGCATTTTTGAGCTATTTCAAATAGTTCAAGGGCATTTTTGGCCCTTATCCGATTTAGATATTATCTGGGTATGGTGAGATATCAGATGTTTTGTCATATGGCTTTGGGCCAAGTGGAGGAGTCTGCTATCTACGATTTGATTGCGCGATTATTTGCGGTATTGGTTTTGTTCCGAGGTACACTTGTGGATTAGTTAAGACTTGTAGAGGTTGAGATCGGGATGACTTGAGTAAGAAAATCTTTTTGAATGCGGTTTATATTGCACTTTATGAAAAAAAATTATGAGATGATTAAATTGTTATTTTGAAAGATGCAGAGCGCACGGAGTATGAATTTGATTGGTGGTGTTAAGGCAGGGTTACTTCTTTGGGGGATATTATGCTAATGGGGGCTTGCGGTAATTCTGTATGACTATGGATTACACATTCCAGTATAAGAAGGGTAAAAGAATAATTTTAAATTTACATGGGGTATTTCAGAGTGGGCATTTCGGTTGTGGTACTTATGGGGGTACTTAAGAAGAATATAGTACCTTATGGGCATTAGGGCGATGCGATTTTATGTGAGGATGTCTTGTAGTGAGTGTAGGGCAAGGATCATAATGTTCTGACAAGGGGAAGTGACAACTGAAGGGTAATTCAGAAGAAGAATCGGAGAAAATAGGGCAACCGGGAATGTAATTTGCTGGTGACTCAAAGTTTATAATGAGATCCTTGTACTTGTCACATGATGGCATGATGGATGTGGTGTGTTGTGCGGGATTAAGATTTATATGTACAATATGGCAGTTCATTCTTGAAGGGAAGGTCATGAATTATAGACAACATGGTCAGTTTCAGATATTTAGATAAATTTTATAACTGCTCGGCAATCCCTGAGAAGGGTGCGCATTTCAAAAGGCGCATTATGTTCTAACTTTCGAATGTCATCGGTATTGCGATACTCACCTAGTTAATAGACTGCTGATATACGAGTTATTGATATGTGGTACGGAGGAATTATGGAAATATTCCTAGTGGGATGATCGTGCATGAAGGATGTGATAGCCATGCGAGTGCTGGAGTTGTGATCAGTTACGATGGTTCATGTGTACTTATTTGATTGGTCATGTATGATATGCTTGGATTAGAGGCCTGTGACCATGCCAGGCGGATCATGTTATTGGCACGTGAGTTGTCCGTACGGATCCATGTACTGATATTATTGGCACGTGAGTTATCCGTGCGGGTCCAGATATTGATAATATAGCACGTGAGTTGTCCGTGCGAGTGATGTTAATGTGAGCTCTAGAAGAACTGGTTACTATTATTAAATTTGTGTGTCTTGTTCTACTATATATAATGAGCTTATAGCATTACAGTTGTAGTGGTGCTTGTTGAACTTCCAATACGGTTCTCTACTTTGAGGCATCTTCCATTTTGGGTACAAGGTTGCGCAGTTGTGGATTGAGTTGTATTGGTGTGGCATGTCAATGGGATAGTTGTGTTTAATAAAATAAGGTCATTGGACCTAGAATGGGTACTATCAGGCTTGATTATGTTATATTTGAAAGGATTATGGTTCTGGTTGGGGCGAGAGAGCTCCATGGCTAGTTGATCTGATGAGTGGTTATGAGTTTTTGATTGTTTCTTTCATCATTGGCAGTGTACGAATATTTTGGAATGAAGTTCTGTTGAATGCGGGGTTTTATACTAGTATTTGGTTGGTTTTGAGTAGTTACTGTGATCAGAAACGGTGTTATGAGTATGCGAGTTGTGTAGTATATTATGCGATTATATCTGAGATTATGGTTATGGCCGGATACAACTTGTTCAGGCTATTACAGTGGGTAGATGTGAGATTCGGGTCTTGAAAAGAATTATGGATGTTAGAAATTTGGCTCCAAGATTTTTGGGCTAAGGTTAAATTAATGATTTTTCTTGTTATATTGTGTGGTCAGGCCTATATAGAATAGGGTGGCATGATGATCACCCCCGGGTACGTGCATGGTAAGATGGAATAGTGATTTGATGGCTTGGAAACAACTCTTGGCACGTTCGAGGACGAACGTATGTTTAAGTGGGGGAGAATGTAACGTCCCGGCCAGTCGTTTTGAGTATTACCGCTCCGTTCCCCCATTTACAGCTCAATTTATGCTTTACAGTCGTCTTAAGACTTACTGGGTTAGTTGGTTCGGGTCCGAAAGGAATTCGGAATGAAATGAGATACTTAGTCTCATAATTGAAAATTTTAAGTTAGAAATGTTGGCCGGATGTGGACTTATGTGCGAACGACCTCAGATTTGAATTTTGATGATTCCAATAGCTCCGTATGGTAAATTTGGACTTAGGAGCGTGTCCGAAAAATTATTTGGAGGTCGGTAGAGGAATTAGGCTTGAAATGGCGAAAGATGAATTTTTAAAAAGTTTGACCGGGGGTTTAAATGTTTGATATCGGGGTCAAAATCCGATTCTGAAAATGTTAATAGGTCTGTTATTCATTTATGACTTGTGTGCAAAATTTGAGGTCAATTGGACTTGATTTGATAGATTCCGGCGTCGTTTGTGGAAACTTGAAATTTCAAAGTTCATTAAGCTCGAATGGGGCATGATTCATGGCTTTAGCATCGTTTTATGTGAATTGAGGTTTCAAATAAGTTTATATGATATTTTAGGACTTGTTGATGTAATTGGTTGAGGTCCCGAGGGCCTCGGGTGAGTTTCGGATGGTTAACGGATCAAAAGATGGACTAAAACAGCTGCTGCAATTTTTCTTCTGCTGGAAATTCGGGAAGCCCTGAAATCGAGCTCAGGATCGAGGGCCATGATCGAAAGAAGGATCGAGGGCCAGGATCGAGGGTCAGGATCGAGGCCCAGGATCGAGGGCCATGGTCGAAGCCATGATCAGGGCAGGACCGAAGGCTGCCTGGACAGAATAATAAAGCGGGAGACTTCGTCCCATTCGCCATTTTTGACAAATTGGAGCTTGAGGAGAAGCGATATTTGATAGATTTTCAAGAAAAAATATTGGGGTAAGTGATTCTAACTCGGATTTGGTCAATATACACGAATATATCATTATTTTCACCATTTAATTAGTGTTTTGAGATTGATATTTGGGAAAATTTTAGAAATCTCATAGAAACGAATTTTTGAGATTTCGGTGTCGATTCGGAGTCGGATTTGAGTGTAACTGGTATGGTTGGACTCGTAATTGAATGAGTTATCGGATTTTATAACTTTTATCGGGTTCCGAGACATGGGCTCCACGGGCAATTTTTGAGCTAAATTTTGAATTTCTATGGAAAATTAGCATTTTCTTATGGAATTAATTCCAATAAATTTTATTGACTGAATCGAATTAATTGTGGCTAGATTCGAGACGTTTGGAGGCCAATTCACAAGGCAAAGGCATAGAGGAGTAAAGAATTATACGGTTTGAGGTAAGTAACACTTCTAAACTTGGTTCTGAGGGTACGAAACCCCGAAATGTTGTGTTATGTGATTATTTTGGAGGTGACGCACATGCTAGGTGACGGGCGTGTGGGCGTGCACCGATGAGATTGTGACTTGGTCCGTCCCGTGAAACTGTAAAGTTGAATAACTTGTTGTTAGCTATACGTTCTCTATGTGGTATGATATAAATTATTTGGAGGTGACACACACGATAGGTGACGAGCATGTAGACGTGCACCACAGAAATTGTGTCTTGAATAAATCATGTACAGTTGTAAAATTAATGAATCATGTTATTATCTGAACATGTTCCACGTGTTAGAAAAATTGAGTCGAGGCTCTTATTAAATATCATGTTTAGGCTATGTGCCAATATTTTGGGACCCATGGGATTGTGTTGGTGTTGAATAAATTGTTTCAAAAATATACATTTCACACTCAGTCATATTCGTCCATTGTGAGGATATTTATGGGATCGAGTTGCCCGCCTGCAATATGCCAGAATGGCTTTATACATTATTATTATATGGATCAGGGTTGCCCGCCTGCAGCAGGCCTTATAGGCTTTACTATTTTATGGATCGGGGCCGCCTGCCTGCAGCAGGACTTATATGCTTTGTTATTATACGGATCGGGACTGCCCGCCTGCAGTAGGCCATATAGGCTTTATATCACGTTTGGGCTGAAGGAGCCCCTCCGGAGTCTGTACACACCCCCAGTGAGGTTAGATGATTATATATATTCAGGGCATGGACTTGCCTTACTTATTTATATTGTAATGAATTTACCTAGACAAGGATCTTGTCCGTATCATTTATATTTGGGGATAAATTACCCCAGGGCTGGATTGGCCTTATACGATACTGAGTGACTGACTGTCAGTCGATGTGTATATATATACGGGTTGGAACACCCTTGGGCTGGATTGGCCATATATAGTACTGAGTGACCGAATAATTGGTGACCAGTATTTACTTGAGGTCTTTCTACTGAGATGTCATATTCCTCATATCATGCAGTATTGATCTATATCACTTGTACTAAGTTTAACTGTTGAACTTGAAAGCATGCCTACATTGTTGTACCATTATTTATACTGGACTGTACGTGCGGAGCTTGTCACTACTTTCAGCCCAGAGGTTAGTCTTGTTACTTATTGAGTTAGTTGTACTCATACTACACTCTGCACCTCGTGTGCAGATCCAGGTGCTCCCAGATACGACGGCTGTTAGATTTCGAAGTTAATTCTGTTGGGAACTATCAAGGTAGCTACTTGATGTCAGCAGACTCGATTCCTTTCCTATTTAATTATTATACTGTTCTGTAGTTTCAGACAATGATTTTTATCCGTCACACTTTGTATTCATATTAGATGCTCATGTACTCAGTGACACCGGGTTTTAGGGGTGTTATATTCAAAATTGTGAGTTTCTTCCGCTGAATTTAATTATTTTGTTCTCAAACTTAAAAGATATGGTGGTTTATTTAGATTGTTGGCTTGCCTAGTATTGAGATAGGCGCCATCACGACAGGTGAGATTTTGGGCCGTGACAGATATATACTAATTTAAATTTAAAAAGTTGCACTTAATTTTGGACCTACTTGCTTTTGAATATTAACCATATAAACTAACTTTGATAATCTGTGATAGTAATCGTTTGGATAATGTTTTGTTGAACTTTTATTAACTTATTCTTCAAAATGTTAAGATATAATATTTCAAAGATAAAATTAGTAGTTTCTTTGAAATTTGGATTTAAAGTTGTCTTATGGGTGCTACATTGTGTCTCGTGCTAATCCGTTGAAAGCTTATATCTGAATTTTTAGTTATAAAGCGTGAAATTTACAAAGTATAAAATAAATACTCATAGGAACTTAATTTTTTTCATAATTTTTATTTTATCTCAATCATAATTTTCAATAAAATATTACTCTTTGAGATGGGTACACGCGCGACGCGAGTATCCTAAGACTAGTGCTAAAAATGACTTTGCACAATCAAGGCAGATAATCATGCCAAGTATGTTGCATTAGACCTTTAGACTAGTAATTAGTGATAGGATTCCACTTGTATTCCTACAAGTTTCTGTTGCACTTTCCCAGTTATAATATAGCAAACTTATGAGAGACAGCTGATTACAGGTAAAATTAGTGAACGCGCAAATATATATTGAGAGGGCAGGGCAGCCCGGTGCACAAGGCATTCCACGTTCATGCAGGGTCCGGAGAAGGGACACACCCTCAGGAGTGTGATGTAGTGTAACGACCCGGCCGCTCGTTTTGAGTATTACAACCTTGCTTCCCCCTTTACTGCTCAAATTGTACTTTACAGCTGTTGTGTGAATTGCCGGGGTAATTGGTTCGGGTCCGGTGAGGTTTTGGAATGATCGGATGTCGACTTATATGTAAACGACCTCGGAATTTAATTCTGATGATTCCAATAGCTCCGTATGGTGATTTTGGACTTAGGAGCATGTCCGAAAAATTATTTGGAGGTCCGTAGTAGAATTTGGTGTGAATTGTCGAAAGTTGAATTTTTGGGAAGTTTGACCGGGGAGTTGAATTTTTGATATCGAGGTCGGAATCCGATTCTGGAAATTGAAATAGGCCCGTAATGTGAAATGTAACTTGTGTGCAAAATTTGAGGTCAATCGGACGTGATTTGATAGGTTTCGGCGTCGTTTATAGAATTTGGAAATTTAAAAATTTATTAGGCTTGAATCTGTGTGTAGTTCGTATTTTTGAGGTTGTTAGGTAGGATTTGAGGCCTCGAATAGGTCCGTGTATATTATGGGATTTGTTGACACAATTTGTTGAGGTCCCGGGGGCCTCGGGTGAGTTTCGGACGGTTAACGGATCAAATTTTGACTTAAGAAAATATTGGAACTGCTGCCTACTGGTGTGATCGCACCTGCGAAAATTTTGATCGCAGGTGCGAAGCTGCATGTGCATAAAATAAGCCGCAGAAGCGTCCAAGAGTGGGACTGGGCAGTGCTCGCAGGTGCGAGGAATTTGCCATTCTGCGAGGCCACAGGTGAGAAGGGGAATGCGCATCTGCAAAGCCCGCAGATGCGAGAATATCGACACAGATGCAAGTTTTTAGAGGGCCGGCTGTTTTTCGCATGCGCGCATTTTTTTCCGCAATTGCGGATGCGCAGGTGCGAGCTCAGGCACCGCAGGTGCGGAAATTCCTGGGCAGTGTTTAAAAATGAGGGTTCCGAGAATTTTTCTCATTTTGGACCTTTTGGAGCTCGGTTTGGGCGATTTTAGAGAGGAAATTGTTTACACAACTTGGGGTAAGTGTTCTTAACTTTCTTGTGATTATATTCCATGAATTAATCTTCATTTTTGGTGTAAGATTATTGAATCATCAAGAGAAATAGAAGAAAATTTCTATAATGTCACAAAACGAATTTTACAAGTTTGAATACCGATTTGGAGTTGGATTTGAGTGAAATTAGTATGGTTAAACTTTTAATTGGATGGGTTATCGTATTTTGTGAGTTTCGTCGGATTTCGTGAGTTGCCCGCCTGCAGCATACCTAAGTGAGGCTGAGGGCCTGATTTGTGAGGATGAGTGTGGATCGGGGCTGCCCGCGTGCAGCATACTTTATTATTATCGTACATGAGTTGTCCGTGCAGATTATAGCGCTTGGGCTAAAGGAGCCCCTCCGGAGTCTGTACACACCCCCAGTGAGCCCCTCCGGAGTCTGTGCTCGATGGTTGCGGGACTCGAAGATGTACCTACGTTCCTGTTGTAGCTGCCTTTTGTTCAGGGTAGCCTTAGATTTATAAAAGCTCTGTTTATATATTATTCAAATAGACTATGTATTTATTTCATTTCCGCTTTGTATACTCTATTCTTAGAAGCTCATGATTTGTACTACCAGTTCTTGAGGGATGTATAAGATTAAGATGTTTATTCACTTAAATTACTTTAAATAATTATTATTGGAATTGGATAGTTGAAAGTTGGCTTACCTAGCGGGTTGGGTTAGGTGCCATCACGACTAGTTGGATTTTGGGTCGTGACAAGGTGGTATCAGAGCACTAGGTTCATAGGTTATATAAATCATGAGCAAGTGTCTAGTAGAGTCTTGCGGATCGGTATGATGATGTCCATACTTATCTTCGAGAGGCTACATGGCATTTAGGATATATACTTCCCATCTTTCTTTCCTTATCGTGCGAGATTGATTCAGCTTGAGACATAAATCTTTGAATTCCTTCCACATATTCGTATGCACATATGAGCGTTCGGTATCAGCTGTGCATCGCCGGCTTGTAATTTTTTTGAACGAGGTTCAAGAGGTGTATTCTGTGTTTTGGTAATGGGCCAGTCTAGAGGACTTGAGACCAAGTTTAGACCGCAACTTAGGCTCGGTAGCTTCAGTTGTAACATGTATATTTGGACTCATATGCTCGGTAATATCCCTACGAGTGGAAGTTGTGGCTCGATGAGCAGCGGAATGGCTTTGTGATGAGTATGATATAAATGCAGGATGTATTAAGACGATTTGAATATGACGAGAAGTGTTTCCTTGAAATGTAAAGAAATGGCCACTGGGTGCTTGATTTTCGTTTTAATGTAACGTACAGTCTCGAGTATGAATGTTTGAAGGATCTTTCATATTGTTAAACTTTTGGGGTAAATAAATTCTCATGTCTGGGTAATGAGTTTGGACGCAGATTGACTAAGTGATTGCATAGTAATTGTGACTGTGAAAAGATATAACAAGATACCAGATTGAGGCTAAGCAGGTGGATTATCCCCTGCGAAGTAATCTATGTATGAGTATTTCTTATGATGTGAGTGGAGAGTTTCTTTTCTGCCGACGGGGTGTATGGGTGGAGATTTGAATCTGAATCTGGTTGAGAAAGTTGACTTGTGTGTTAAGAGGATGAATACGAGCTTAGCGGATGATTGAGACATTTTTATGGTTGGTGTTGTATGAACTTGGGAAGAAGTTTCGTTGGACTGACTGTGGCATTATGGCAGTAAGAGAGTATTGGTATTGTGAGTTATGGAATGTTTTAATCTATGGCTTTGAGCCAAGTGGGGGAGTCTTCTATTGACCATTTGATTTCATGGTTAAGTGTTAAATTTTAATTTTGGTCGGAGGCATACTTGTGGGTTAGCTATGACTTGCAGAAGTTGAGATCGAGGATGACTCGAATAAGGAAATTCCTAGTTAAGAATTATATTTCACGTATGAGTAACTGAAATTCGCGGGATGAGTGAGTTGTTATTGGTGAATGAGGTAGTGCGCACGTAGTATGAATTTGATATGTGGTGTTAAAGTAGAGTTACTTCTTTGAGTGTTGTGGTGCTAATGGGGCACATGTCTTTTGGCCGATTTGAGCGGTGCAATTAGATTTGAGCAAAGTGGGTGACTTCCGAGAAAAGTTTAGTGGGTTTGAGAATTATATATAGCAATTGAGAATGTTTCCGACTACATTTTGTTTTTGTGTAAAGAAGGTAAGAAGAGAAATTTCAAATTCACATAATGTATTCTCAGAGTGAGTGTTACAGTTGTGGTATTTTTGGGGGTGCTTAAGAAGAATACAGTTGCTTAGGGGCCGTAGGGCGTTGTGGTTCTATGCTAAGGTTTGTAGGGTAAGTTGTGGTTAAAGATCATGGTATTTTAGCAAGAAGAAGTATCAATCTGAAGACAAATTCAGAAGGGACTTAGAGAAATAGGACAACTAGGTAGTAGGTTGGATCAGTATGGTAATGGATAAGATCAGTTCTTTGGGTGCTTATGAGGTGGGGGGTTTCTACAGGTGCTTTGTGGCAATACACCTGAACTTGGCGACCTGCGTGGCTTGGTCGAGTTAGAGGAATTTAGTTTTAAGGACTTGATTATGTGCAAATGGATTCCAAAGTATTCTTGATGGTTTCTACCGGTGTGGAGAACGTTTGTGTATTGTGATTTTCTCCTGGAAAGAAGCAAGAGAAAGGTTTCTAACTAAAATGGTATGTAAATTATTGGTGACTCAAAGTTGATAATAAGATTCTTGTGCTCTTCACATGATGGAAATATAGATGTTATGTGTTGTACGAAAGCTAGATTTTCATGTACAAGGTGGCATTACAATCTTGAAGAAAAGGTAACGAATGTTGGAGAACATGAACGATTTCAAATAACTAGATGAATACTATTACTACTTGGTGTTGTATGAGATAGGGGCGGACTTCAGAAGGCGCATTATATTTTACTTACGGATGTATAAATTAGTATTGCGGTACTCACATGGTTTATAGACTGTTGATATTCAAATTTTAGTCAAGTAGCACGGAAGAACTTTTAAAGTATTTCTCGTGAGATGATCATGTATAAGAGAGGTGTTAGGCATTCGGGCGATGGAGATGGAATCAAATATGGTGATTCGCGTGTTCTATGGATTCGGAGATTGGGAGTTCCCAGGAGCAGATTGTTTCATGGTTGCGGGCTGTGAAGTTGTGGCCGGAGCTAGCCATATGATAGAATGTGTTATGATTCAGTCATTATGGATTTTTGAAAGAATTTTTATCTATTTGTGGGTAACCCGAGTTGATTTGGGGGTCCATAGGTAGGCCCAATTAAGATGTGTATTCTACACTGAGCCAGAATAGTTGGCTCCATACTGCTATTATTGAGGGATGTTGGTTGATGTTGAACTTATTCGTGTTCTCAAGTGATCTGTGAGTTATTCCTTTATGCTACGAGGAGTTGTGATTCATTGGTTATGTGCACAGATGGTGCGGTTCTATTTGAGCTTTATAGCGGAATTTGAGTGTGATGAGTAATTGGGTATTGCATGATCAATAGCGTAATGGTTATGTCCTTTCAGGTTTTTGTGTGGTATTTTTGTCATTTGTCTCTCCGTCGTTATTAAATTGAACCAGGTTGGCTCGGAGTATATAATATGAACCTTGTGTTAGAATCGGGTGATGGTTCTACGGTGTATGATGGATTTTTAGTGTTTCATTGTGGAAGTACTTGTTAATCTGGCGGGGCAGTTCTCCCATTTGAATCATTTTCCATGATTGGGTACATTTGAATTGTTGCGTATTAGTGCACGGATGGCACGAGTTGTGGCTCCGAGTTATATTGGTGCGGTATGTCTGTGGAGCAGTTATGTTTAGTAATATAAGGTCATTGGACCTAGAATGGGTACTATCAGGTATAATTTCGGTATATTCAGGAGTATAATATTGAAAGTCGGCTCAGAAAGTGATTATGGTTCCGGTTGGGGTGAGAGACCTCCATGACTTGTTAGTCTGATAAAGGGTTATGAGATTCTGCGTGTTTCTTTTATTATCAACAGTGTGTAAATGTAAGATTCATGTCTTGAAAGAAATTTTAAAGGTTGGAAACTAAACTCCAAGGTTTATGGGCTAAGGTTAAATTAATGATTTTCAGTTGCATTGTGTAGTCAAGCCTATGTGGGATAGGGTGACATGGGTTCACCCCGGGGTACGTGTGTGGTAAGATGGAATGGTGATTTGATGGCTTGGAAATAACTCTTGGCACGTTCGAGGACGAACGTATGTTTAAGTAGGGGAGAATATAATGACCTGACCGGTCGTTTTGAGTATTACAACCTTGCTTCCCCCTTTACTGCTCAAATTGTACTTTACAGCTGTTGTGTGAATTGCCGAGGTAACTGGTTCGGGTCCGGTAAGGTTTTGGAATGAATTGGAATACTTAGTTCCAAGGTTTAAAGCTTAAGTTAAAATAGTGATCGGATGTCGACTTATGTGTAAACGACCTCGAAATTTAATTCTGATGATTCCAATAGATCCGTATGGTGATTTTGGACTTAGGAGCGTGTCCGAAAAATTATTTGGAGGTCCGTAGTGGAATTTGGCGTGAATTGCCGAAAGTTGAATTTTTGGGAAGTTTGACCGGAGAATTGACTTTTTGATATCAAGGTCGGAATCCGATTCTGAAAATTGGAATAGGCCCATAATGTGAAATGTGACTTGTGTGAAAAATTTGAGGTCAATCAGACGTGATTTGATAGGTTTCGGCGTCGTTTGTAGAATTTGGAAATTTGGAAATTTATTAGGCTTGAATCTGTGTGTAATTCGTATTTTTGAGGTTGTTAGGTAGGATTTGAGGCCTCGAGTAGGTCTGTGTTATGTTATGGGACTTGTTGATACAATTGGTTGAGGTCCCTGGGACCTCGGGTGAGTTTCGGACGATTAACGAATCACATTTTGACTTAAGGAAACGCTGGAACTGCTGCCTACTGGTGTGATCGCACCTGCGAAGATTTTGAACGCAAGTGCGAAGCCGCATGTGCGTGAACGCAGATGCGAGTTTTTAAAGGGCCGGCTATTTTCCACAGGCGCGCATTTTTGTCCACAAATGCGGATACGCAGGTGCGAGCCCAGGCACTGCAGGTGCGGAAATACCTGGGCAGTGTTTAAACACGAGGGTTCCGAGAATTTTTCTCATTCTGGATATTTTGGAGCTCGGTTTGGGCAATTTTGGAGAGAAAATTTTCCACACAACTTGGGGTAAGTGTTCTTAACTTCCTTGTGATTATATTCCATGAATTAATCTTCATTTTTGGTGTAAGATTATTGAATCTTCAAGAGAAATAGAAGGAAATTTCTATAATGTCACAAAACGAATTTTTCAAGTTTAAATACCGATTTGGAGTCGGATTTGAGTAAAATTAGTATAGTTGAACTTGTAATTGGATGGGTTGTCATATTTTGTGAGTTTCGTTGAATTTCGAGACGTGGGCCCCACGGGTGATTTTTGGGGCGTAATTTTGAATTTTGTGAAAATATTAGTATTTTGATATGGAATTAATTCCTATAAATTTTGTGGGCTGAATCAAATTAATTGTGACTAGATTCGAGCCATTTGGAAGTTGATACGCACATAATGGGATTTCTGGAGCATTGTTTAGCTTGCTCGACATTGGATTCAGCTTGTTCGAGGTAAGTAACTCTTCTAATCTTGGAGTTGAGGGTATGAACCCTGAATATATGTATTTTGTGAATTGTTGGGAGGTGACGCACATGCTAGGTGACAGGCGTGTGGGCGTGCACTATAGAAATTGTGACATAATTATTTCTGTGGAATTTTATAGTTAAATAATCTTGGCATTTTCCATGCAATTTTATGTGTTAAAGAAATTGAGCTGAAAAGCATATTAAAAACCATATTGAGGCTATGTGCCAGTATTATTGGGACCCACAGAGGTCATATTGCTGTGAATTATTGTGTTAAATTGAAAGTTCATACTCAGTCATATTCATTTCATTGCATATTATAACTCAGTTTTATGACTCTATTTTGATGCATATAAATGTTTTGGGTCGAATGCCCTGTTTTACTTAAATGCCCAAGTGGCTTGAGAGGTTTATGACTTAGTGAGGCCGAGGGCCTGATTTTATGTTGCATATTTATAGGATCGGGATGCACGCCGCAGCATATTGCATATTTATGGGATCGGGCTACACGCTGTAGCATGTTTGATATCGGCCGAGGGCCTGATTAATGAGGATGAGTGTGGATCGGGGCTGCCCGCCTGCAGCATACTTTATTATTATCGCACGTGAGTTGTCCGTGCAGATTATAGCGCTTGGGCTGAAGGAGCCCCTCCGGAGTCTGTACACACCCCCAGTGAGCGCAGGTACCTACTGAGTGCGAGTGCCGAGTGCTGAGTGACTGGGAGGCATGAGTGATTGTGAGGTATGCCCGAGTGGCAAGAGTGATTGTGAGGTATGCCCGAGTGGCACGAGTGACGGTGAGGTTTTTGCCCGAGGGGCTGTATATGAGTGATGTTCTGCCCGAGGGGCTGTTTATGATTTTATCATTGATTTGCATTGCATTGGCATGCACACATGACATACATGCATAGAGATGTATCTTCTCGTGCTGTACTACATCACATCATTTATGAATTTTCACACATTGTTGACAGATGGGCATAGTGATGCATTAGTTTTTACACGGGTTATCCGAAAGGAAAATGAAACATCTTATTTATTATTGACAAGATTTTGGGAGAAATTTATTGTTTTCAAACTATTCATATTTTTGGCAACTCCAGCAAACGATTTGGGTTTTCACTGATGTATTTGAAAGAAAGAACTACTATTTTGAAATCATGATTAGGCTGAGCATTTTGTCTCTGAGTTACTTCTGGTATTATTTGCTTATTGTTGTTATGGATTATTGTGGACTATCGGTTTTGGACCCAACTTGGTGGAAGCTCGTCACTACTTTCAACCTACAGCTAGGTTTGTTACTTACTCAGTACATGGGGTCGGTTGTATTGATACTACACTTCTGCACATTGCGTGCAGATGCTGGCTGATGTTGTTGCTGTGCTCGATGGTTGCGGGACTTGAAGATGTACCTACGTTCCTGTTGTAGCTGCCTTTTGTTCAGGGTAGCCTTAGATTTATAAAAACTCTGTTTATATATTATTCAGACAGACTATGTATTTATTTCATTTTCGCTTTGTATGCTCTATTCTTAGAAGCTCATGATTTGTACTACCAGTTCTTGGGGGATGTATAAGATTAAGATGTTTATTCACTTAAATTACTTTAAATAATTGTTGTTGGAATTAGATAGTTGAAAGTTGGCTTACCTAGCGGGTTGGGTTAGGTGCCATCACGACTAGTTGGATTTTGGGTCGTGACATGTAGACATCCTACCCTAATGCAAGCATTAATGGATGCTTTCACGACTCGAACCCGTAATATATAGGTCACACAGAGATAACTTTATCGTTGCTCCAAGGCTCCATTTCGAACCCGAGACCTATGTGCAGATATACATTGAGAGCTAATTTGTAAATAATTAAGCAGTTTTCCGCAAATATTATTGTGGCCCAACAAACAACTAGTGGTGTCAAAAGGACATCCTTTAGTTGGAATGGTGCAGTATCTCAAAATAAAGAGTACCTCCTTATTAGAAATCTCACTTTTTTATTTAAAAAAAAACTACCATCCGACTATTAATCACGAGCCCACCTTCAGTCACAAAATTGAGTAAAATGTCATGCATATGAGTTTTAATGGGAAAGAAATGCTAAGAACTAAAACTAAGGTCTAAGAGTTTTCTTCCTTTCACTCCATAAAAGAGCTTTAATAAATGTGTGAAATATAGAAATAAATGGATTAAAGTTGTCAAGATTGACACTGAGAATCAGTGTGAACGAGCTCGACCATACCTGCAATGGTAAAGTGGTGAAGCTTCTAGAACTCGGCGTAAGAGAAGGGAAGAAGAGAGAATCAAATTGATGAAATGAAGCTTAAGCTTTCATTGATAGCAGTACGCATTAAATATACACACGCTGCCAGCTGTCACACTAAAACTATTACAATAACTTCTAAATAACAGACCTAACTAACAAATACACTGCCTAACTGACTTAAAGATTAAATACTATCTCAATAACCTCCCCCCCCCTCCTCTCCCCTCAAGTTGGAGGTGGTGAAAATACTGCCAACTTGCCTAAAACACTAGAGTGCTTGATGCCTGCGGGATCTTTAGTGAGTATATCTGCGAGTTGGTAGTTAGTAGCAATATGATGCAAAGAGATGAGGCCCTCTTGTAGTTGTTTTCTCATAAAATGGAAATCAACTTCGATGTGTTTTGTACGTTCATGAAATACAGGATTCTTAACTATGTGTAGGGCTGACAAACTGTCACAAAACACTGCAAATGGATGAATGGAAGGAACCCTCAGTTTAGTCAGTAGCCTACTCAACCAAACCAGTTCACCAACCACTTTCCTAAGTGACCTATACTCTGCCTCTGCGGAGGACAGTGAAGCAGTCTCCTACTTTTTGGATTTCCAACTGAGAGGACTACTTCTTAACAAAATAATATTCCTACTCACAAACCTTCTTGAGTTTGGGCAGGAAGCCCAATCAGAATCACAAAATGCTCTAATAGACCAGTCTGCAGTATTGGACATAAAGACTCCCAAAGTAGGATAACCTTTGAGATATCTCAGTAGGTGATAGGCTGCCTTTAGGTGAGGTTCCCTAGGGTCTTGCATGAATTGGATTAAGTGTTGCACTCCAAAGGCTATACCAAGTCTTGTGTTGGTAAGAAAGTTTAATTTGCCTATCAACTTTCTGTAGGAGGTGAGATCCTCTAATGGTTTTCCCTCCTTGGCCGTTAACTTTTCATTAGGATCAAGTGGAGAACTCAAAACACTATACTCCAAACAGTTGTACTCTTTTAACAAATCTAGAACAAACTTCCTTTGAGAGATAATCACATCATCAGGCTTGTATAGGATTTTAAGAAGTAGTGTAGGTTGCCTAAGTCCTTTATCTTAAACTTATCATGAAGGAAAGCCTTCAACTTACTTATTCCCTCCTAATTTGTTTCTGTGATCAAGACACCATCTACATATACTGTCACAAAAATCACTGAATCTCCTTGCTGCTTGTAAAATAATGAATAGTCATTCATGGAGTGTTTGAAACCTTTAGAGCATAAGGCCTCAGTTAATTTCTCATACCACTGCCTAGTTGCTTGCTACAAGCTATATAGGGACTTGTTTAACTTGCAAACTAGAGACTGATCTTTCACCATGAGACCTGGTGGAATCTGTATACATACTTCCTCATGCAAATCTCCATGGACAAAGGCATTATTTACATCAAATTGGAACATTGTCCAGTTATTCTTTACTGCAACTATAATAAGTGTTCTCACTGTAGCCATCTTTACTACTGGAGAGAATGTCTCTGTGAAGTCTACACCCTCCTCTTGATTATAACCTTTCACAACTAGCCTGGCTTTGAACCTTTCTATAGTACCATCAGACTTGTGCTTTACTTTATAGACCCACCTGCAACCTATTGCCTTCTTATTAGGAGGGAGTGGTACTAAATTTCAGGTGTTGTTGGCATAGAGTGCCTCAAATTCCTGGACCATGGATGCTTGGCAAGCAGGCTAACAACAACTTCTTCAAAAGAAGAAGGTTCACTATCATTGCAAATACTACTTACCAATGCCTGACTGTTAGGAGCTATTGATTCAGGGGCTATGTGGTGATGATTAGAAAACAAGGTGTCAAGAGAGAATGAGTGCTTATCGGAATTGCTAACATTATGTACATAGTCTTTTAGATAGGTAGGAGTTTTGTGTTCCCTCTGTAGGCTCAGAAGAATGAAGTACTGGAGGAGATTTAAGAGAGGGAGATGAGCATGAAGGAGCAGGTGTAGAAGTATCAAGAGGAGAAGTTGAAGATGAATGTACAGAAGGTGAAAAGGGAGAAGGAGATGCAGGATCAGTAGAATAAGATTATCTTGTATATGAGGAGTTAGGTGATAAATTATTAGTAGACACACTGGTAACACTGTCATTACTAGCAATCACAGGTTCATTAGAAGCAACAACATCAAAGAATGTGGGGAAAGACATGGGTGCAAACTTAGAACAGATGTTAAATGGAAAGATAAACTCATGAAATATTATGTCTCTGGTAATATGAATTTTTCTTGTTGACAAATCCAGAACTTTGTAGCCTTTCACACCAAAGGGATATCCCAAAAAGACATGTGGAACTGTTCTTGGCTCAAATTTGTTTCTGTAGATCTTAGGTGTTGTAGGAAAACATAAACAATTAAATCTTCTTAGTTGTGTATAGTAAGGAGACTTATTTTTGAAATATGTAGTAGGTAACCTGTTTATAATATGAGTGGCCGTTAGAACATATTTTCCCCAATACTTCAAGCGTAACTTAGACTGAAAAAGTAGGACCCTGGTTTTTTTAAAAAGATATATGTGTTTCCTCTCCGCTACTCCATTTTGTTGTGGTGTATAGGGACAAGTTCTTTGGTGGACAATTCCTTTTGACTGAAAGAAAGTGGTGGCTTCAAGATTGTTAAATTACAATCCATTGTTAGATCTAATGGACTTAATATTGGTTTTGAACTGGTTTTCAACTAAGGAGATGAATGTCTTGATTGCCTACAGTACATTGCTTTTGCATGCCAGTAACAGTGTCCAAGTAGTTCTGCTATAATCATCTACCATGATAATGAAGTATCTATATTTTTCATGTGTGTGTTCATGATAAGGTCCCCACAAGTCTATATGGAGTAATTCAAAACATTTGGAAGAAGTACTATCTCTTTAGGGAAAGGGTAGTCTGGTTTGTCTGGCCATGGGGCAGATTGTGCATATAAAGGGTTGTTTAGGAGAGAATTCAGCAGGTATAGTGGAAATGTCCTTCATTTTTATAAAAGGTACATGTCCAAGCCTATTGTGCCATAAGGGGTTCACATTGTTGTCCTTATAGACATAAGAATTAGAAACAGAACAAGAAACATCAACATTTAAAGGTGAAGTATTAACAATTGAAAGGGAATGGTTTTGCATTTGATTCAGAAGTGATTTATTTACAGGTGAAGGTGAATGACATTGCATATTATTCAAAAAGGAACTATTTACATCACAGCAGTGATCAGAAACTGCAGTGATAGAGTTGTTGTTTCTCAAACACTTGGAGAAAAGTAGGTACAAACCATCTCTTAGTCTACCAATCTCCAAAGGCCTCTTCACTGAAAGGGCCTGCAGAAGACAAGTATCATTAGTAAAGGACGCCATGCCACTAAGATGCTTGGTTAACCAATAAACTGACACAAGATTGAATTTGAAATAAGGAACTAAGATAACTTTGTACAGGATTATTTTAAATGTAAGAATAACATCACCAATTTCAGATACTTTTACCTTGTAGCCATTAGGCAGGACTACTTAGAGAGGGTAAGGTAAGATTTTGATGTTAGACAGTAAGGATCTATTAAAGGTCATGTGATTGGAATCCCCTGAATCTAGTATCCATGTATCAGTTTTGGATTCAAAGCATTTGCATGAAAGTTTGCCAAAATCAATGGAGGAAGTACATACTATCATACCTGCAAAGTTGGCAGCATTGGCATTAAAGGAATTTAGAGCACTAGGTTGCCTAGGTCTCACAAGTCACGAGCAGGCTTAGTAGAATCTTGAGGATCGGTACGGAGACGTCTGTACTTATCTTCCAGAGGCTAAGAAGTTTAGGAACAAATTTCACTTCTATTCTTCTTTGTCGTGCGATTTTGTTCTCTCATTGCTAATTGAACTCTTCTACTCTTATTCTCTCAAAGATGGCGAGAACACGTACTGCATCTTCAGCTGAGCAGTAGCCAGAGCCCCCAGTGGCAGCTCCTACGAGGGGCAGAGGTCAAGGTCGAGGCTGTGCCAGTGGCCGAGGTAGGGGAAGAGCTCAGCCCAGAGCTCGAACAACAGCACCAGCAGTGGAGCCTCAGGTAGAGTTTGATGAAGAGGTTCCTGCCTAGACTGTTCCTGTCGGACCAGCTCAGGTCCCGGAGGGGTTCATCGCCACCCCAGTACTTCAGGATACTTTGGGCCGTTTTATGGGCCTTATGGAGAGTGTGGCCCAGGTCAGTACATTTCCCATGGCACCAGCAATCTCTCAGGCTGGGGAAGGATCACAGACTCCCGCTACTCACACTCCGGAGCAGATGGCTCCCCAGTATCAGACTCCAGCAGCTCAGCCAGTTGGAGTAGTTCAGCCGGTTGTTGCGGCACAGGCCAGTGATGGACCAACTATGTCTTCTTAGGGCTTATTGAGATTGGACAAGTTCACCAAGCTCTTTCTAGTTCACTTCAGTGGTACACCTTCTGAGGACCCACAGGATTATCTTGACCGCTACCATGAGGTTCTACGAAACATGGGGATAGTTGAGACCAATGGGGTCGATTTTGCTGTGTTTCAGATGACGAGTTCCGCCAAGAGATAGTGGAAGGATTTTGTATCGACCAGACCAGTTGGGTCACCTGCTCTTACATGGGATCAGTTCTCTTAGATATTTCTTGAGAAGTTCCTCCCTGTCACACTGAAAGAGGATTATCGCAGGCGTTTCGAGCGTCTCCAGTAGGGCAGTATGTCTGCCATTCAGTATGAGACCTGTTTTGTGGATCTGGCCCGTCATGCTATTCTTTTGCTTCCTACCGAGAGAGAGAGGGTGAGGAGGTTTATTGAGGGACTTGCTCAGCCTATCAAGTTGCAGATGGCCAAGGAGACCGGGAGTGAGGTTTCTTTTCAAACGGCTTCCAATGTCGCCAGGCGAGTCGAGATGGTTCTTGCACAGGGTTGAGATCAGGGGTCTGATAAGAGACCTCATCATTCCGGTGGGTTTAGCGGTGCCTTGTCTGGAGGCACGGGTACTTTTGGTAGAGGCCATACTTCCAGGCCGTTTCATTCAGCACTCCAGGTATCCCACGGTGCTTCAGGTGGTCGTGGCCCTCATATGCCTTATTCCGACCAGCTAGCCTACAATGCACCACCAGCTCCTATTATTGCACCTCCACTCCAGAGTTTTCAGGGTGGTTACTCAGATCGACAGGGTCAGTTTCAGGGTCAGCAGTCATAGCAGTCGAGGTTCTGTTATACTTGTGGTGATCCGAGGCACATTGCTAGATATTGCCCTCAGACATCGAGCAGCTCACATCATCAGGGTTATCGTGCCATGGTCCCGGCACCGGGTTCTTCACCGCCCGCTCAGCCAGCAAGAGGTAGGGGTCAAGCAGCTAGAGGTGGAGGTCAAGCCATTAGAGGTGGAGGTCAGGCCACTAGAGGTGGAGGCCAGCCAGCTAGGACCCGTCCTAGAGATGTAGTTCAGAGTGGTGGGGCCCAGCCTCAATGCTTTGCTTTTCTAGCCAGGCTTGAGGCTGAGTCATCTGACGCTGTTATCACAGGTACTGTTTTAGTTTGCAGTAGAGATGCTTCAGTTCTATTTGATTCGGGTTCTACTTATTCCTACGTGTCATCCTATTTTGCTTCATATTTGGTTGTGCCTCATGATTCTTTGAGTGCTCTTGTGTATGTGTCCACACCTGTGGGATATGTTATCATTGTAGATCGTGTTTATCATTCGTGTGTGGTTACTATTGGGAGTCTTGAGACTAGCGTAGATCTTCTACTTCTCGATATGGTAGACTTTGATGTTATCTTGGGTATGGATTGGCTGTCACCCTATCATGCTATATTGGATTGTTACGCCAAGATGGTGACCTTATCTTTGTCGGGGTTGCCTCGATTAGAGTGGAGAGTGATTCCTGGCCATTCTACCAGTGAGGTTATCTCTTACATGCAGGCTTGGCGGATGGTCGAGAAGGGGTGTCTATCTTATTTGGCTTATGTCCGCGATTCTAGTGCAGGGGTTCCTTCCATGGATTCAGTACCAGTTGTCCGTGAGTTTCTAGAGGTGTTTCCTGCAGACCTGCCAGGGATGCCACCCTTCAGGGATATCGACTTTTGTATTGACTTGGTTCCGGGCACTCAGCCTATTTCTATTTCTCCGTACTATATGGCCCCACCGGAGTTGAAAGAATTGAAGGAGCAATTGCAAGATTTTCTTGATAAGGGCTTCATTAGACCTACTGTCTCACCCTGGGGTGCGCCTGTGTTGTTCGTGAGGAAGAAGGATGGATCGATGAGGATGTGCATAGATTATCGGTAGTTAAACAAGGTCACCATCAAGAACAAGTATCCATTGCCGAGGATTGATGACTTATTTGATCAGCTTCAGGGCGCCAAGGTGGTTTCGAAGATTGATTTGAGGTCTGGCTACCATCAGTTGAGAATTAAGGCATTTGATGTCCCTAAGACAGCTTTTCGGACTCGGTGTGGGCATTATGAGTTTCTAGTGATGTCATTTGGGCTGACAAATGTCTTAGCAACATTTATGGATTTGATGAACCGGGTGTTCAAGACTTATCTGGTTTCCTTTATGATTGTGTTTATTGATGATATCTTGATCTACTCCCACAGTTGAGAGGAGCACGAGCAGCATCTTCGGATTGTACTTCAGACTCTGAGAGACAGCCCGTTATATGCTAAGTTTTCAAAGTACGAGTTTTGTTTGGATTCGGTCGCTTTCTTGGGGCACGTTGTATCAACAATGGGCATTCAGGTAGACCCTAAGAAGATCGAGGCAGTTCAGAACTGGCCTAGACCTACTTTATCCATGGAGATCCGGAGTTTCTTGGGTTTGGCGGGTTATTACCGTCGATTTGTGGAGGGCTTTTCATTTATAGCAGCCCCGCTAACCAGGTTGACCAAAAAGGGTGCCCTGTTGAGATGGTCAGACGAGTGTGAGGCGAGCTTTCAGAAGCTCAAGACTGCTTTGACTACGACGCCGGCGTTGGTGTTGCCCGCAAGTTCAAAATCATACACGGTATATTGTGATGCATCTCGTATTGGACTTAGTGCGGTATTGATGCAGGATGGCAAGGTAATTGCATATGCTTTGCGGCAGCTGAAGGTTCACGAAAAGAATTACCTTGTTCATGACTTAGAGCTGGCAGCCATTGTTCATGCGCTAAAGATTTGGAGGCACTATCTTTATGGCATATCGTGTAAGGTATTCACGGATCATCGGAGCTTGCAGTACTTGTTCAAACATAAGGAGCTCAATTTGCGGCAGATGAGGTGGTTGGAGCTATTGAAAGACTGATATCACCATCTTGTATCATCCCGGGAAGGCCAATATGGTAGCCGATGCCTTGAGTAGAAAGTCAATGAGTATGGGCAGCCTTGCGTACATTCCAGTCGGTGAGAGACCGCTTGCATTAGATGTTCAGGCTTTGGCCAATCAGTTCGTGAGGTTGGATGTTTCTGAGCCCAGTCGTGTTCTAGCTTGTACAGTCGCTCGGTTTTCATTATTTGAGCGCATCAGGGAGCGACAATATGATAACCCTGATTTGCTTGTTCTTAGGGACACAGTGTGGCACGGTGGTGCCAAGCAGGTTACTGTTAGAGATGATGGAGTTTTGAGGATGCAGGGTCGTGTCTGTGTGTCTAATGTGGATGGACTTCGTGAGTTGATTCTTGAAGAGGCCCACAGTTCCCGGTATTCTATGTATCCGGGTACCGCCAAGATGTATCAGGACTTGCGGCAACATTATTGGTGGAGGAGGATGAAGAAGGACATAGTTGCATATGTAGATCGGTGTCTAAATTGTTAGCAGGTAAAGTATGAGCATCAAAGACCTGGTGGTTTACTTCAGAAGTTAGAGATTCCTGAGTGGA
Organism: Nicotiana tomentosiformis; assembly: GCF_000390325.3. Lineage (NCBI taxonomy): Eukaryota > Viridiplantae > Streptophyta > Magnoliopsida > Solanales > Solanaceae > Nicotiana > Nicotiana tomentosiformis. Next base: position 116,682,685 of record NC_090823.1, on the reverse strand, counting down.
AATGGGAGTGTATCACTATGGATTTCGTTGTTGAACTCCCACAGGCTCAGAGGAAGTTCGATGCAGTTTGGGTCATTATGGACAGGCTGACCAAGTCAGTGCACTTCATTCCTGTGGTAGTTACCTATACTTCAGAGCGGTTGGTAGAGATTTACATTCGCGAGAAAACCCGTCTTCACGGTGTGCCCGTGTCTATCATTTCTGATCGAGGTACGCAGTTCACCTCGTACTTTTGGAGGGCAGTACAACGTAAGTTGGGCACACGGGTTGAGTTGAGCACACCGTTTCATTCTCAGACGGACGAGCAATTCGAGCGCACCATTCAGATATTGGAGGATATGCTCTGCGCATGTGTTATAGACTTTGGAGGATCGTGGGATCAGTTCTTGCCACTTGCGGAGTTTTCTTACAACAATAACTACCAGTCGAGCATCCAGATGGCTCCCTATAAGGCATTATACGGTAGGCGGTGCCGATCGCCAATTGGATGGTTCGAGCCGGGGGAGGCTCGGTTGTTGGGTACATATTTAGTACAGGATGCCTTGGATAATGTCAAGATTATTCAGGATCGACTTCAGCTCAGTCCAGCCAGAAGAGTTATGCCGACCATAGAGTTCGTGATGTTGCATTCATGGTCAGAGAGAGGGAGTGTTGCTTTGGGTATATCGGGCCTTTTGAGATTCTTGAGAGAGTGGGAGAGATGACTTACAAGCTTGTGTTGCCACCGGGTGTATCAGCAGTTCATCCGGTGTTCCATGTGTCCATGCTACGGAAGTATCACGGCGATTCGTCCCATGTGTTAGATTTCAGCTCTATCCAGTTGGACAAGGATTTGACTTACGAGGAGGAGTCGGTGGCTATTCTAGCCCGGCATGTTCGTCAATTGAGGTCGAAGAGTTATCCTTCAGTTCGAGTGCAGGGGAAAAGTCAGCCCATCGAGGCAGCTACTTGGGAGTCCGAGTCGAACATGCGGAGTAGATATCCCCACCATTTCACCAGCCCAAGTACTTTTCTATGTCCGTCCGAGGACAATCTATTATTTTAGAGGTGGAGAATGTGATGACCCGATAGGTTATCTTAAATTTTAGAACCTAATTCTGCGCTTTAAAGCCTTAAATACCTCATTTTTGCCTTCCTCGATTTACGTGCGCATACCGGGTATTTTTCCGAAAAGCTTTTATGTTAAAAACTAAGAAAATATGAAATTTTTACCTTAAAATCCATTTGAGTTGATTTCGGTGAACATTTTGAGCAGACGGACCCGGATTCATATTTTGACGGTTCCGGTGGGTCCGTATCGTGATTTGGGACTTGGACGTATGTCCGAAATCAAATTCGGAAGTCCCTAACTCGAGTTATCGTACTTTGTTGAAATTTAAAAGTTAAAGGCTTAATGACTTTGAAATATTTGACCAATGTTTGACTTTTTGGATATCGGGTCCGTATTTTAGTTCTGAAACTCGATATAGGTTCAATACTATATTTATGACTTGTCCGTCAAATTTAGTGAGAAATGGAGTTGGTTTATCGTGATTCGGACGTCCGATTGTGAAAATAGATGTTTCAAAGTTTTCTTGAAAATTTCATTTGATTTGGTGTTCAGGTCGTAGTTCTAGGTGTTATTTTGGCGATTTGATCGCGCGAGCCCGAGGGATCGGGTGAGTTTCGGATAGGCTACGGAGTTAAAACAAATTACATAACCGGGCTCGGGAGTGAATGGATAATCGGTTTTTGGTCTGAATTTCAGGATTGGATTGAGCGGGCCCAGGAGTTGACTTTTTCAATAATGACCTAAATTGAATCCTTTACAATCGTGGGTAGTTCCTAAGGCTTAATTTATAATCATTTGGTTGGTAATTTGCTAGATTCTATTGGTTTGAACGCTTGTTTGAAAGGCAAAGCTGTAATTGAGCTTTGAAGTGGACCTTGGAAGCGAGGTAAGTATTGTGGTTAACCTTGACTTGAGGGATTAGGACTTGTTTGTCTATTTGCTACATGTTTAGATGTTGGGTACAACGTATATGTGAGGTGACGAGTACTTATGCGTTGTGTCGGGTTAAAGCATGCGGGTGGGGACTTGTTCCTTGTAGTTTATTGCTTACTTTGATCTTGTTATCCATGCTTAGACTAGTTAATTACTAACTTGATCGTTCTTATCGTGTTTACGGACTTTTGTGATAATTGAGTATTGATTACAAAGTTGAGATTGGTATTGTGGAACCATTGTTGAAGTAAGGCGTGTTCTTGTTGATTTTGTCTCCCTGCTATTACTTGTTCATTGTTATGTGGTAAGAGAGAGTGTTAATGCACGAAGGGTGATGCCGTGCCATATTATGAGTGTCAATTCACGAAGGGTGATACCGTGCCATATTGTGCGTGTTACAATACAAAGGGTGATGCCGTGCCATATTGTGAGTATTAATACACGAAGGGTGATGCCGTACCATGTTATGAGAGTTAATGCACGAAGGGTGATGTCGTGCCGTATCTATTGATTTATATTGTGAGGCTGAGAGTAAAAGCACGAAGGGTGATGCCGTGCAGTATTATTATTTCATTGTGAGGTTGAGAGTAAAATCACGAAGGGTGATGTCGTGCAATTTTCTTCATTGTGTTTAGTTGTTTTCACTGGTTAAAAGCATGTTGACTATTCTGGTTATCATTTCCGTTGTATCTCTTATATTTTGTGCCCCTTTAGCATGTCCCCCTCCCAATAGTACGCGTTTAGCTTTTATTTGTTGTTATCTTGTACATATACTGTTGTCTGCACAGGTTTTTTATGTGGGTGTCTTGTCATAGCCTCGTCACTACTTCGTCGAGGTTAGGCTCGACACTTACGAGTACATGGAGTCGATTGTACTTATACTAGACTCTGCACTTCTTGTGCAGACTTTGGTACCAGCCCTAGTTGTTCGTGAGGCGTAGCTGCTTGGATTTTCTCATTGGAGACTCGAGGTGGATCTACTGGCGTCTGCAGACCTTGGAGTCCCCTTCTATTTTTCCTATTTTACTGTTTCTTTTCGTTCAAAACAATTGTATTTCTTTCAGACTCTATTTGAAGAAAATCTTAGAAGCTCGTGAGTTGTGACTCTATATCCGGATTGTAGTAGATATTATGGGCATATATGTTATTCCGCAATCGGTTTTGTTTCATTTTGGCTTAATTGACTTTATTTGTTGAAACTGAATAACAATTGACTTAACGGTTCTCTAACATTGGTTTGCCTAGCAAGTGACATGTTAGGCGTTATCATGGTCCCGAAAGTGAGAATTCCGGATCGTGACAAAGGCACTTAGAGTCCTCATGAAATTCTACAAGCATATGGTTAAATGAAGGAAAATAGAACTACTTCTGCTGAACTTTGAACAACAGATGTAGTTATTAAATGAAAAATTCAAAAAAGCTGATATGCATCAACATTATAATGAGATGTCAATTTTACGTTTGATTAGGTTGGTTTTATCATCCTTCAAACCTCGTAACTTTAGTTTTTTCCTGGATTATAAGACACTTTAAACTCTCTTTAGACGATTATTCAAACTAAAAGAACGATGCTCTGGTTCTCCGGATGCAGAAATATACATTTCCTTAATAGTATACTCTCAAATTTCAATTAGTAATACTTAATAGTTAAAAATTTCCTTCATTTGTTTGAAACGTCACTAAATAACGACTAATATTGCGACATTTGCATTAAAAGTCTCAATAGTATTGACATATTTACTCAAGTGTCATTAATTTTACGATATTACTTTAAAAAACGTCAGTAAATCAATCTTTTCCCGACATTTATTATACATGTCATTAATTAAGTGTTGTCGTAGGCCTACTTTCTCGTAGTGAGTATATAAAAGTTATCATTCTTAGAGATTGATTTCTCTAATAAACAAATTAGTTTTGGTTGATTTATTTGAGAAATTGCAACTTGTCTGAGAATTGATTTAACCGAAAAACTAAACTAAACTAAACTAAACTAAAGTCAAAATAAAAGGAAGGCAAACAAGCTAGATTAATGGACCTAATTCAATTATAACAAAGTTTGAAAATCATTTACTTGATGATTAAGAAAATCAAATTGTTCTACCCTTATTCAATTCTTTCAATGAATTAGAATGCTTCTTGCAAATACACTCATCTACCATATAATGTTTAATTGGAATTTGGAAACACTCATTTCAATAATGAAACTAATTAAAATTATATAATGCATTAAGTACTTGACATGTGATTTAATCTACTAATCAAAATACAAGACCTCTCCCGATTATCTTGATTAACCCAATTAATACTTCACCAAAATCCCTCCTCTCCATTAAGATAAAGCTTTGAATTCAAAATCTTATGAAGAGCTAAATGGAACTCTAAACTAAATCTCTTTATATATATATATATTTGACAAGTTTAAACTTTAGCTTCTTACTATGAACCCATTACCATTTTGAAATTATAGGCTAAAATTAAAAAATTTTCATTACAGTTTTAATAATTTTTAACATATATACTATACTCTGTATTACAAATATTGGAATCATTGAACCATTGATTATATGCTATATCTCCCCTGCTATTAGCTTTAATATATACTTGATTTCATTCTATAAAGTTTTGGGATGACAAGAGGAGAATAGGGATTTCAATGTTTTAGATTTAGGAATTTGAATGATAAATCAAATAAATAAAAAATACTTAACTAAAACACAAGAGGGGACACCTGACATTAACACAAACCTGAGATTTGAAACTCCGAGCTCAATTCTAGAAAAAAGAAAGAAAAACAAGATAAGCATAGGAAGAGGAGCATGGGTTCACGTGCCCCGTGCTCCTCCACATATATAGAAATGCCCCTATATATATACAGTGGCGGACGCACGTGGTGGCAAGCGGGTTCAACTAAACCAACTTCATCAAAAAATAATAATGTGTATATGTATAAATTAGGATTAAAGCTGCGTAAATTTTGTATAAATATTTTATTTAAACCCACTTGACAACTACTATTTTACGACTAAAATTATGCACTTCTCAGATTGAACCTGCTTGCACAAAATTCTGGGTCCGCCACTGTAATATATATATATATATATATGGCACACGCTCGCACATATTCCTAGGATGATTTTATCGTCTGCCCTTGCTTTTCCAATGCCTTCACGCCCCAAGTATTTTTTTTTAATCCTTTTTCTTTTTTCAATTAGTGGCATGTAATGGTAGTGTATGGTTGCCATGCACTTGCCCATACACTGCAAATATAGTTATTACATTATGTTTCTCAAATGCATAAAGTAATTGTTTAATCTTCTTGTTCCGTAGAACGGGTCATTTATTTCCTCGAAAATTCAGAAATTTAGACCATGCATTTCTTAATGTTTTATGCTAGTTAATTATGATCTATTTAACTATCCCACTTATTAAATTCTATATGTTGAGGTGACTTTTTAAAAATAACAACCATCTTGAGAAGGATACTTCTTTGGTCCGATCAACCAAAAATGGGGAGAGGATTATAATGTGCTAAATCGAATTTCGTAAATAAAATAAAAATTCATATAGCCAATCAACTAGAGTACTAACATTCCCAGTTGCACCGTCAATATGTTTCGATACTCTTGGAAATGAAAGAAAGTTGATTTTGGCATCCCTTACTAATTTACTTTTATACCAATTTAAGCAACTTACAATTTCAAAAAGATGAAATTGGAGTAACTTCTATATTTTGAATATTGATGAGCGTAGATCTATCTTTCTCCTTACAAAATAGCAATATAACCTACCTAGAGTGGAATCTTAAACACCTACATCCTCCTACCACATAGCCGTGCATGATCTACTATGAGACCTAACATGAATGATTGTATATATACTGATAATTTATATAATGTTATATTGTCAATATATTTTTATCGACTAAAATAAGTTATTTACGGTATTTTCTTAAATTACCAAATTAAAGTTACTATAGACAACTATATCTTGTTTTAATACATTTTTACATGATTATAAGAACAATATATATAACACTACCGAAATCAAACTCTTGCAAAAGTGCTTGAGAATGAGATGTGATCCTTAATTTATGCATAAGCACAGCCAAGAATGGCCATGTTGTTTTGCAGCTCATGGTCAACTCTCTATCTCCTTAAGTTAATTTTCGATCACTCTTCCCCACTCCCCCCCCCCCCCCCAAAGCTCATTCCTTATATTTGTTTCTTTAACTAGCTAGCCATTTTAACTGTATTTTGGTCTTTCCTTTTTCTCCATCATTTTTAGAGAAAAATTTCTTATACTTAGACTCGTTTTTTGTGTGAAATCATGAGCTCTCCAATAAAATCATCAAACTTAGTTCAATCTGGATCCAATATCTCAAACCAAAAAGCAGCAGAAAAAAATATGATGCCTTCACCAAAACCTAACACCTTCAACAAAAATAGTGTCAGTCACGGCCATCCAACCACCACATTCCGCCGGTGGCGCCGGAAAATATCATTCCGGAGGAAGAGGTTGCCGATTGTGCGATTAGGCGGAGAGAAGAAACCCCTAATCTGTAAGTAGCAAGCCTAACCTCAAATTAAAGATAGTGACGACATTGGCAAAAGTCCGCTACTCACTTTCAACAGTCAACAATAAAAGCCACAACATAAGAATGGCCAGTTCAACTTAATCACATTAATAGAAAAATAGGCATGCTTTCCAAACAAATCATTTAAGGCATCAATCTCAAAATATAAAGTATCAATTAGCATAACAAGCATCCATGCCAAAATCAACGACTTCACAATTAAATCATCAAGAAAGCAGAATCTCAGTATTGTACGGGTGCCTGCCATAAAGCCCCTCACTAAGCACATACCAAGTGCTTGCACTCATAGGGCCCAAAATAATATGGGTTATCACAGACTCTAGAGGAGCGGAACGTAGCCCAAGCGCTGATAGGATCAAAAGTCAACAATCATAATAACTTATCCCAAATGGCATGTCACACGCGTCATTTGACCTAACCTCTGCGATCGTGATGAATAGTAAAACACCAGAAAATCTGCCATCCAAACATGAGTGAAAATGATCCGCAACTCATCCGAAACACACCCGAGACCTCGGGGTCCCGTCCAATCACACCAACCAACCCCAAAACATAATACGTACCTTTAAATCCCGATTCCGAGATCGTTTACTCAAAAGTCAAACCTTGATCAACTCTTCCAACTTAAAGCTTCCAAATTGAGAATCATTCTTCCAAATCAATTTCGAACCTCTCGAACATCGAAACCAACCCTACACGCAAATCATAATGCATCATACGAAGCTACTCAAAGTCTCAAATTGCAGAACGGATTGGTAAAGCTCAAAATGGTCGGCCGAGTCATTATATTCTCCCCCACTTAAACATGCGTTCGTCCTTGAATGTGTTAAGAGTCGTTGCAAAGTCGTCAAATAACCGTATAAGCTCCTCATAGGCACACCCATGCCATATCAATCCATATAAGTCCATTAACACACCTCGACTGAACAGTCTTCCTTCGACCTTTGCCCACAAGCCTTAGAATCCAATTCAAACATCTGGAATTCCCTATAAGATCTGATTCTGGAATATATATTCGTTGTATCAATCCTCACCATCTGTATCAAGTCATAAATATACCCCCAAGACATAACTACATGATATGCCCTGTAACTCATATGCCCATAACTATATCTTTTGCCCGTAACGGCTGCTCATTACCGAACCGGTACCGATAACATATCTTATATAACCTAGAACCATGTGCCCAGACTTCGCGACATTGCTGATGCTGAAATGAACTTATAGAAACTCATAACCACCCATCAGAACCACAAGTCATAGAGTTCCCTTGCCTGTCAAGAACCATTACCAAATTATTAGCTAACTAATGGTAGCCCTACTCCAAACATACCTTATCTAAACCCGATTGCATTAATTCTAGATCCAATAACCTCGCTCACCCAGTACAAGTTGCTCAACTGACAAGCCACATCAAATACCATCTAGAATCTCACACGACACGATTTGTGTGCCAACAAGCAACAACTCGAGTATGACCAATAATAGAAAAGTGAACCCAAGTATGAGAACAATCCAGCACGTGTAGCATATATGATCAACAAAGCGTAATGATGTGAATCTATCCCATAAGGGAGAAAAAAAACACAGGAAATAAGTACGAGGAATCATATCTAGCATCTCACCATTGCAGCGTGCAACACGATCCCATAACATCCTCGTGGGAATTCCCATCGAGCCATATTCCAAATATTCATCAAATACATGTGTATCAACAACAAGCACGCAAGGTTCATAAACATAACCCTGGGAGACGGATAACATTATGTGCTACGAATAAAAGACAACCACAACTACGGTGTAATGAGAAAATAAAAATCTCAAGATCTATCTCGCTCGCATATTGCCACAAAACCTAAACAGTGCCACCACATGCATGTGAATAATCAAGTAGTCTCTAAACCTCAAGAATTTAGGAAACTCCATACCTGACCTCTAGCTCTCCCACTTAAATGACTGGGCCATAATGCATACACAATCACCTCGGGAGAAACATTCCCATAAAATCTTCCGTGTCAAGTAGCAAAATATGAACATCAACGGTTGTCAACCATGCGATCTCTGTAGTACTAGTCAAGCATCCGCACAATAATACACAATGTGTCTTCTACAATACCTACCCTTCTTAGGCGATACAATACAGTGCAAACATTCTCTTAAACATATGAAATCTCTCACATGGGCTAGAACTCATGACATTCCTTCCAAAACTAAACCGCAACATTGCCCATTCAATCCCAAATCTCACGCGGCTCACCACACCTATCATGTTATCATATGAAAATACGAGAATATTATTATCAACTCTGAATCAAAAGTAGGATAAATACTCCATCAGCCAAAAACCCTCCACTTACTCAATTCAAGAGAAAATCACAGTACACAACAAACTTTCCATACTCGTATAAGACATCAACCTTACGTCATGGTCAAAACCATCATAAATGCTTTGGAACCCGATTGCACATAACCAAGTCATCATAATTGAATTCCTCTAAGTCAACCAAGTCACGCAGACTGCCAAGCCCGCAAGTATTGCCACAAATGCCTATATAGCAATATCATACCAAAGGAACCGATTATTTTTATTATCATGTTGATCCAAGCCACTGCTAAATTGACCCAACTTCTTCAAATTTCCTCTTGACTTGCCTTCAAGATAATATTTATCTTTCCTAGCGCACCATGGATATCAATCAGCACTCATCCCAGGTGACCCCAACATGAAACCACGTCGTCCTAAGACCGATAAACTATTTTATTCCCTCTCATGCATCCGATAGTACCTCAAACCGAAATGACCCCTTTGAAGAGACCTTTTGTGAATCCGAAGTTTTGTCTTCCATCTCTCTAACACTACAACAACGAACCGATAATGATGTAGAAATACCCCAAGTCTCTCTCACAATCCGCTGCAAATCTCAATCCTTTGTCACATGTGAATCTGGAATCCTTAAGTACCGCATCTTAGATCTCAACCCCACTAGAACCATTATCGTAGTTTTGATGGTTTTTTAGGTCCGGATGGCAATTTTGGACTTGGGCACATGCACAAATTTGAATTTGGATGTTTCTAAAAGGTTTCAGCATTATTTGGCGAAAGTTGATAATTTGAAGGTTTGGAAGGTTCATAAGTTTGACTGGGAGTTGATTTTGATGTTATTGGGTTCAGATTGGTTCCAGGAGTTGGAATAGGTATTTTACGTCACTTGAAACTTGTGTGCAAAATTTGAGGTCATTTGGAGTTAATTTGATATGGTTCGACACGAGTTTTCAAAGTTGAAAGTTCAAAAGTTCATTAAGTTTATTTTGAGGTGTGACTCATGGGTTGGTGCTTTTATGTGTGATTTGAGGCCTCGAGTAGGTCCATGTTATATTTTTGAACTGGTTGGTATGTTCGGACAGGGCCCCAAGGTGCTCGATTGAGTTTCGGGGAAGATTCAAATCATTTTGGAACATGTTGGTTATGCTGGTTTTTGGCTGAGACGTGGTGTGACCGCACCTGCGGAACATAGGGTGCAAGTGCGGAGCCGCAGAAGCAATAGAGGTGGCGCATAGGCACATTTTGGGCAGGTCAGGTATGTCTGTAAATGCGGATGAAGGGGCACATTTGTGGAATCACATCAGCAGACGCTGAGGCGCAGAAGCGGAAGGGCTGCCTGGGTAGGAGTTCACGTCGCAAAAGTTATATTGATATTGAGGTGACGCGTATGACATGCCCCACATTGGGCTAAGCTGTACTGATTTGAGGTACGGGTGCACCATGCCCCATTGTTGGGCTAAGTGATTATGATTAGCGCTTGAGTAGGATACACCCATAAGGAGTCTGACATGCCAGCAGTGGGCGCATGCACAATGTTATATACACATGCTCGATGATGGGAAATTATGCCAGATACATGTACAGTGCTAAGTGTGATTATTTTGATGGATCTACGATGACGAAGCGGGGCATTTGAGCCAGGCACCTGAAGTGTGATAACATTGTGTGTACTTAATAAGTTCACTGTGAAACTGAGTTCTTGACATGTATATTTGAAATGTAGTCATAGAGATGTACCTTCCCCATGCTAGACAATGACATGACATTTGATTACTTGACATGTAGGCATAAATATGCAGTTTCCTCATGCTAGCTTGTAAAAGAAAAGTCTTATCTGATGTTGTAAATTGGGAAAAACAAAGTTCGTTTGATAAACTAATGTTTAATTGATTTCAGTGCTAAGATTTAGACTGGGACTGTTATACTTGAAAAATATGTCTACTTTTTCGTATATGTGAACGAGATGGGCATTACATCTCCTGAGTTGTATACCTTTATTGTCTTCACTAGACTGTTATGAACTGTTATTGGCTATTGATGTTGAACTCTTACCATCTTCCGAGATCCGCACTGATTTCAACCTGAGGTTAGGTATGTTACTTATTGAGTACATGGGGTCGGTTGTACTCATACTACACTTCTGCACCTTACATGTAGATCTTGGAGATGATGTTGTTGTATATGGCGAGAGCTGGCATTGAAGATGTACCTGCTTTCCGGATATAACTGCCACTTGTCCTTGGTAGCTCTACATTTGCAAATATGTTTATGTATAACTGCCACTTGTCCTATGTGTCATTTGAGGAATTTTCAGATTCGTAAATGGCTAAGATTTGATGTTTGCATTGGACGGTGTCGAGAATCGCGGTATTTTTGTATCATTTTGGATTCCACATTTCAGTATCTGAGAGGTTAAGGAAGTGAATTTAGATTCACACAACGTCTCTTCAGAGTGGGTATGTTGGTTGCGGTACTTTTGGCTGCTTCAAAGGGAATACAATGGCTTATGGACTTCAGGGCGACGTGGTTTTAATGCTAGGATCTCTTATGATAAGCTTTGGTTATGAATTGTGGTGTATTGGTAAGGAGAAGTGTTAACTTGAGGGAAATTCGGAAGGAACTCAGAGAAATAGGACAACTTGGTAGTAGGTTGGATCAACATGGTAATGGAAATTATCAGTTCTTTTGGTTCTCTTGGTGTGGTGTGGTTTTACCAGTGTTTTGTGGCCATACTCTTGGGTTGAGCAACCTGCGTGACTTGGTTAAGTTATATGGATTCAGTTCTGATGGCTTGGTCTTGTGCTAAACGGCTTGTAGACTCCCTAGGATAGAACTGCTCTGATACCAAGTTTGTCACGCCCCGAACCTAGGAGCGAGACAAGCACCCGGTGCCTCACCTAACCTGGCGTACCAAATTGCGACTAAGGGACTCTGAACACATAATGTCATACTTTGGCCATGGGGCCACCTTGCAAGACAATTTGCGAAGCAAAATATAAAACTGAATGGAAACTAGCGCTAACTAAACATCAATATAAAGCTAGGCTGAAAAGGCCGTCATAGCTACTACAGCTGACAAACCACCAAATTATACATACCAGGCCTACAAACCCAACATACTGCACTAACCAATAGGATATGTCTACAAGCCTCTACTGATAGATATATTGTGATCGGAACAGGGCCCCGACCTACCCATATTATATATATAAATACATACATAAGATGCACACAAAAACCTAGACCCGATAACTCCGAAGGTTGTGGAGCTTACCGATCAGGCTAAACTCTAGAAACACCTACTGAAGAGGTCTACTCGTCTGTCTATCTGAACCTGCATGCATGAAATGCAGCGTCACCGGAAAAGGGATGTCAGTACGAAATAATATACCGAGTATGTAAGGCAATAACATAACTGAAAATCGAAACTGAACTGATAATATAATAACTAGAAGTAACTAGGAGTCAAAGATGATCTGGAGATATACTTACCTGCTGATACTGACTCAACTCCTTCAATATAGTAAGTAAAATAATTGTACGGCCTTATAAGGCTCGGTATATATAACTGCTCTGCCATAGTAGGCTCGCTCATAGGCGCTTGGCCATACTAGGCTATGTATCTCGACCATGCTGGGCTCGCTTATAGGCGCTCGGCCACAGTAGGCTCGGTATATAACTTTTCATCTGATCAGAGGTTGCCCAATAGGGGCCTGCCCATCGATTATAGCTCGATGGTAATGAAAATACTGTAATACTGTATATATAGGCTTGCTTCTCTCTTGACTGGAAGAAGACAATACTAAAATTGAATATAGAGTCTTGATAAGGAATAATATTGTAACTTATGAGACTAGAATAGTGTGAATAAATTCATGAATATGAACTTCTCTTTTTGTCTCATTACTAACACATGTAGCTACGAGATCATGCCAAAATGAAGGAAGGCTTAGCCTTAACATACCTTATCACAATCTTTCCAATCACCAAGTTGAACTCACCTCTTCGCACCTTAATCTACAAGAATGATAATAATACTATCATTAAGTTACGAAAGGTAGAACTATCGCACAACGAACGACAAACTTATTTTGTATTAAAACGGGCAGCATCTCTCCTATAATCCTTACTTCCTCCAAATTCAAGATAACACCAACAATACAAGAACAGAAATTAACAACATATATACATCATTTTCCAGCCCTATATACACCATCAAATACTACAAAACAGCCCAACACACCCCAATCTCTTCGTACACAAAACGACCACCGTAGTAGTGTCAAACGACCCGAAAATATTATGACGAATGACCAGCCAACCACCCTACATTTATATGGTGTTTATAAACCCCCTTCCTTCTCCAAAACTCCACAAAACAGTAATAAAACACGCAGCCCAACAACAACACAAAACAGTCCACAAAACAGTCCGCTACAAGTGAATAACTCGAACTCACGGCTTCCGATCACCGTCCCGTGAGTTCTTACAAGTATAGAACGACTTACCATGAATTTACAGAAGAAAAATTGGATGAAAGAGAGAAGTAAACTCACCTTATTTGTTGGATAACTCAGCTCTTATCTTGGTTCTTCAAACTCTAGGTTTTACCTCCAATTGGAACTTGAAAGGGAGAGAAAATCAATTAGGGTTTGTGGAAAATTTTTGGGAGGATTCTTTGCAGAGCTTATGTCTGGTTATTATGCTCTATTTTAAGTCTAATATATGAAGAAAATAGGCCCTTAAAAGGCCTCTTTGGACGACCCGAAATGGCCCATTTTTTTGGGCTCTCATTTAAGCAAGTAGGTGACACACCTACTTGTCACCTAGCAGCTTGCGCAGTATCGCACAAATGCCCATATCTTTCTACTCCAATGTCGTATTGACAAACGGTTTAATGAGTTGGAAAATAGACTCATATATCTTTAATTTGATAGGTGGAACACCCCATAACTCTAAGTATATTAGGAGAAAATCGCAGTTATATTTGACCCAAAGTTTCAGTAAAACTTATGAATGTAACTTGTGATGACTTTCATCGACTTTTGTTCCACAACTCTCTTGACTTCAAAACATAACACACGGATGTCATACGACTAATATAAATCATAACATAATCTCCTTATCATGTTAAGCACCCTAGTCTCACCCCAAAGGTATATGTTATAACATTCCCAACTTGTCGACTTTCGACGAAACATTATTTTCTTCAATTGCTTTAGCTTCTGAACCGTCCAACCCTCTTTGTACTTGTTGTTCATGATCTTCAATATTTGTAACCTCAGAGGTAACATGATTAAATTACTTTATATACTTTTAAAAATTATCTCATTTTTGGTCCTACATTAGTTTGCTTACGATGCATTTTTACGTACGAAAATATAGGGTGTAACATCATTCCCCCCTTGGAAACATTCGTCCTCGAATGTTTACTCTTAGAGACTTTGGAAACTTTTGCCAGAGTATCCTTCGTACACTAGGTTAAAACCAACCTGTACGTAGCCAGAAAACATACTATGCATGCCACACATGGCCAATGTTTATAAATAGCAACACTTTGCCTCACCAACCGTAAATCATAAATACTAAAAGTGAAAAATAAAAGCTTACCTGATGACCTGCTAGCCTGAATAGAGCTGTGTTGTAGCATCCCATCTCGAGCCATATCTTCAGTTTGAAATAGGTGGGGGTATTTAGACTTCATTTCTTCCTCCAATTCCCACGTCATCTCTTCTACATTCTTGCTCCTCCATAAAACCTTTACGGAAGCTACCTCCTTATTTCGTAGATTGCGGATTTGTCGGTCTAGGATGGCAACTGGAATTTCCTCGTATGACAAGTCCTCTGTAATCTGTATATCATCCGTGGGCACCACTCGGGTAGGATCGCCAATGCACTTCCGTAGCATAGATACGTGAAAAACCGGATGGACAGACTCCAATTCTGAGGGCAACTCTAATCATAAGCTACTTGGCCCACTCTCTGAATGATCCTATAAGGCCCAATATACCGTGGGCTAAGCTTGCCTTTCTTGCCAAACCTCATCACGCCCTTCATAGGTGATACCTTTAAGAATACCCAGTCATTAATCCTGAACTCTAAGTCTCGTCGCCGCACGTCAGAATATGACTTCTGACGACTCTGAGCTGTCAACAGTCGCTCCCGGATAAGCTTTACTTTCTCTATGGCCTGTTGAACCAGGTCTGGCCCATATAACCCAGATTCCCCAACATCAAACCACCCTATAGGAGATCTGCACTTACGCCCATACAAAGCCTCGTACGGAGCCATCTGAATACTGGAGTGGTAACTGTTATTATATGCAAACTCGACAAGAGGTAGATGTTCATCCCAACTTCTTTTAAAATCCAACACACATACTCGTAACATATCCTCGAGCGTTTGAATTGTGCGCTCGGCTTGTCCATCAGTCTGTGGATGAAAAGCTGTGCTGAGATTCACCTGAGTCCCTAGACCTCTCTGAAATGACCTCCAAAAATATGCTGTAAACTGAGCCCCACGGTCAGATATAATAGAAACTGGTACTCCGTGTAGCCGCACTATCTCCTTAATATATAACTTTGCATAATCTTCTGCTATATATGTAGATCTGACCGGTAGGAAGTGAGCTGATTTCGTGAGCCTATCGACTATCACCCATATGGAATCGAACTTACGATTAGAACGAGGTAAACCCGTGATAAAGTCCATGTTTATCGCCTCCCATTTCCATGTCGGGATCTCTATAGTCTGCATTAGCCCTCCAGGCTTCTGGTGCTCTACCTTCACTTGCTGGCAACTAGTACATTGGGCGACAAACTCAGCAATGTTCTTCTTCATATCATTCCACCAGTACACATCCTTAATGTCATGATACATCTTCGTCGACCCAGGATGGATGGAATACCATGAATAATGTGCCTCTGACATAATCCTGTCTCGTAGCCCTGCTACATCTGGAACACACAAATGACCCCTATATCTGAGAACCCCATCTACCTTTAGCTCTAACAGTGGCTTCTTCTGCTGTGGAACTCGCTCTCTCAGCTCGACCAACTCTGGGTCCTCGTACTGCCTTTCCTTGACTTCCGCTATGAGGGATGATTTTGTAGTGTTTTGGAGTACAACTCCACCATCCTCAGAATCTACTAACCGAACCCCCAACGAAGACAATTGATGAATCTCTCTAGCTAATTGTCTTTTCTTGGGCTCTACATGTGCTAAGCTACCCATAGATCGGCGACTTAAGGCATCTGCTACAACATTAGCTTTCCCTGGATGGTAGAGAATGTTAACATCGTAATCTTTCAATAACTCAAGCCATCGCCTCTGTCGCAAATTCAACTCTTTCTGCTTGAAGATATATTGTAGGCTTTTATGATCAGTAAATACATCAACATGAACACCATATAAATAATGCCGCCATATCTTAAGTGCATGGACAACCGCAGCTAACTCGAGGTCGTGGGTCGGATAATTCCTCTCGTGCTTCCTCAACTGCCTTGAAGCATACGCAATTACCTTCCCATGTTGCATCAGGACACATCCTAACCCGACACCTGATGCATCACAATACACGGCATAACCCTCTAGACCCTCTGGAAGTGTTAGAACTGGAGCTGAGGTCAACCTGTTCTTAAGCTCTTGAAAACTCCACTCGCAAGCCTCTGTCCATTGAAACTTAGTTTCTTTCTGTGTCAACTTCGTCAATGGTGCCGAAAGGGAAGAAAAACCCTCTACGAACCTCTGATAGTATCCTGCTAAGCCTAGAAAGCTACGAACCTCTGTCGGAGTGGTAGGTCTAGGCCAAGATTTCACGGCCTCAATCTTCTGAGTGTCCACCTTTATCCCTTCATCTGATACAATATGCCCCAAGAATGCTACAGACTTCAACCAGAACTCACATTTAGAAAACTTAGCATACAACTTACGATCACGGAGGGTTTGGAGTACCGCTCGCAGGTGGTCCACATGCTCATCCTCTGAACGGGAATAAACCAGAATATCATCAATAAATACTATCACGAACAGATCTAAAAATGGCCGGAATAGGCTATTCATCAAGTCCATAAATACAGCGGGTGCATTAGTCAACCCGAAGGACATGACAAGGAACTCGAAGTGGCCATATCGGGTCCTGAAGGCTGTCTTCGGAATATCTTTTTCCCGAACTCTGACCTGGTGGTACCCCGACCTCAAATCTATCTTTGAAAAGCATCTAGCCCCCTGCAACTGATCAAACAAGTCATCGATCCTTGGAAGTGGATACTTATTCTTAATAGTTACCTTGTTCAGCTGCCTATAATCGATACACATCCTCAGCGAGCCATCTTTCTTCCGCACAAATAGTACTGGTGCACCCCAAGGTGAGGTACTGGGCCTGATGTAACCTTTCTCCAGCAAATCTTTTAACTGCTCCTTCAACTCCTTCAATTCGCCAGGTGCCATTCTATACGGAGGGACGGATATTGGTTGAGTTCCTGGAAGCAAATCGATGCTAAAATCAATCTCTCGCTCTGGAGGAATACCTGGAAGCTCATCTGGAAACACATCTGCATAACTCTTTGACTACGGGAATAGACTGAAGTGTAGGTATCTCAGCATCTGTATCTCTAACTCGCACAATATGATAAATGCACCCTTTTGCGATCATTTTCCTCGCCTTCAGATAGGAAATAAACCTACCTCTGGGTGTTGGTGTATTACCTACCCATTCAAGGACTGGCTCACCCAGAAAATGAAATCTGGCTGCCTTTGCTTGGCAATCAACTGTGGCATAGCAAGCTGCCAGCCAGTCCATGCCCATGATAGCATCAAAATCCATCATCTCTAGCTCAACTAGGTCAGCTGAGGTCTGACGACTACAAATTGTCACTGTACAACCTCGGTAAACCCGTCTAGCAATAATCAATTCTCCGACCGGTGTAGATACCGCAAAAGGATCACTTAGTATTTCAGGCACTATACCAAACTTCCTCGCGACAAATGGGGTAATATACGATAAAGTAGATCCTGGGTCTATCAAAGCATAAGCATCGTGAGAGCAAATGGTTAATATACCTGTCACAATGTCTGGTGAAGACTCCTGGTCCTGTCGACCCGCTAAAGCATAGATACGGTTCTGATTACCACTTGAACTGGAACCTCTACCTCTGCCCCGACCTCTACCAGCCGAAGACTGAGACTCGCGCCCTGAAGGATGCATGGACATAGATGATCCTGTTGCTGAACTCGCTGGTTGTGCCATTCCCCCCGAATCTCTATTTGGCAATCCCGCATCATATGCCCTGGACGCCCACATGTATAACAAGCATCAGAACCTACTCGGCATTGGCCCAAGTGTCCTCTACCATAGATGTCACACCGTGGAGGAAATGACCATGTCTGCGCAGATCCTCACTGTCGCTGCAAACCCGACGCCCGTGAGCTCTCACCTGGTCCTGACTGAGTATAGCGGTCATACCTGTAACCCTGTAACTGAGGTGGCGGAGGCCTAGGTGGCCGTCTGAAGTACTGGGTCCTATAACTACCCTGATATTGCTCCTCAGACCTGGGAAATCTCATCCTCTTATGTTGCCCTTGCTCAGCCCTCTCTGTACCCTGCTGCCGACGCCTACCCCTTTCTATATTCTGGGCGAATGCCTGAATCCAGGAGATATCCATACTATCCTGCAATGCAGTGGTGGCACATGCCTCGGTTAACTCTGGGCTAACCCTGCTATAAACCTATGAATCCTGTCCCGCATAGTAGCAACTATGGATGGTGCATATCTGGCCAATGAGTCAAAACGGAGACTATACTCTCGAACACTCATATTACCCTGCTTGAGGGCTAGAAACTGATCGACTCGAGCCTGTCGGATCTCCCGTGGTAAGTACTGGTCAAGGAAGGCATCTGAAAAATTCTCCCAAATAGCTGGAGGTGCATCACGTCCCCTGGACCTCTCCCATCCCTCGTACCAAAGGATGGCTATATCTCGGAGTCGAAAAGCTGCTAGCTCAACTGCCTCTTTCTCCGTGGCATACATAACACGAAAGATCCTGTGAAGCTGATCTATGAAATCCTGCGGGTCCTCCCTCTGATCTGTCCCCGTGAACTCTGGGGGACTCAAAGCAATAAACTCTCGGACCCTTGAACTCCCAGACCCCTCAGAAGTTCCTGCACTAGCTGATGCCCTAGCCTGTTGCTGGGTAGCTACCAACTGTGTCAACAAATGCACCGCACTCCTCAAGTCCTGATCTGATGGAAGTGGAGGGGGAACTGGATGTGCGGTTTCCCTAGGAATCTCCGTAGTTGGTGGAGGAGCCGGTAATGGCTGAGTAGGGGTCTCACCTTGAGCCTCAGACTGGGCCCCATCTACTGGGGGTACCCTGCTGGTCCCCTCACCTACTGCTGTATCTCTCCTCTGGCTAGCCGTAGTCTTCCTAGTCACCGTCATCTGTGCATGCAAACACCAACACATAAGTTTAATTCAAATTTCCTATAACTCAGTTCTGTAGCACGATTTAGATTTCAAAGAAGGGTAACCAACTCCTAAATGCCCTGTAGTGCCCTGCTTATATAATGTGGTGCACAACACATCTATAAACAAGACTCTACTAGACATGGCTTATAGACTCCCTAGGATAGAACTGCTCTGATACAAAGTTTGTCACGCCTCGAACCTAGGAGCGAGACAAGCACCCGGTGCCTCACCTAACCTGGCATACCAAATTGCGACTAAGGGACTCTGAACACATAATGTCATACTTTGGCCATGGGGCCACCTTGCAAGACAATTTGTGAAGCAAAATATAAAACTGAATGGAAACTAGCGCTAACTAAACATCAATATAAAGCTAGGCTGAAAAGGCCGTCATAGCTACTACAGCTGACAAACCACCAAATTATACATACCAGGCCTACAAACCCAACATACTGCACTAACCAACAGGATATGTCTACAAGCCTCTACTGATAGATATATTGTGATCGGAACAGGGCCCCGCCCTACCCATATTATATATATAAATACATACATAAGATGCACACAAAAACCTAGACCCGATAACTCCGAAGGTTGTGGAGCTTACCGATCAGGCTAAACTCTGGAAACACCTACTGAGGAGGTCTACTCGTCTGTCTATCTGAACCTGCATGCATGAAATGCAGCGTCACCGGAAAAGGGACGTCAGTATGAAATAATGTACCGAGTATGTAAGGCAATAACATAACTGAAAATCGAAACTGAACTGATAATATAATAACTGGAAGTAACTGGGAGTCAAAGATGATCTGGAGATATACTTACCTGCTGATACTGACTCAACTCCTTCAATATAGTAAGTAAAATAATTGTACGGCCTTATAAGGCTCGGTATATATAACTGCTCTGCCATAGTAGGCTCGCTCATAGGTGCTCGGCCATACTAGGCTATGTATCTCGACCATGCTGGGCTCGCTCATAGGCGCTCGGCCACAGTAGGCTCGGTATATAACTTTCCATCTGATCAGAGGTTGCCCAATAGGGGCCTGCCCATCGATTATAGCTCGATGGTAATGAAAATACTGTAATACTGTATATATAGGCTTGCTTCTCTCTTGACTGGAAGAAGACAATACTAAAATTGAATATAGAGTCTCGATAAGGAATAATATTGTAACTTATGAGACTAGAATAGTGTGAATAAATTCATGAATATGAACTTCTCTTTTTGTCTCATTACTAACACATGTAGCTACGAGATCATGCCAAAATGAAGGAAGGCTTAGCCTTAACATACCTTATCACAATCTTTCCAATCACCAAGTTGAACTCACCTCTTCGCACCTTAATCTACAAGAATGATAATAATACTATCCTTAAGTTACGAAAGGTACAACTATCGCACAACGAACGACAAACTTATTTTGTATTAAAACGGGCAGCATCTCCCCTATAATCCTTACTTCCTCCAAATTCAAGATAACACCAACAATACAAGAACAGAATAATAACAACATATATACATCATTTTCCAGCCCTATATACACCATCAAATACTACAAAATAGCCCAACACACCCCAATCTCTTCGTACACAAAACGACCACCGTAGTAGTGTCAAACGACCCGAAAATGTTATGACGAATGACCAGTCAACCACCCTACATTTATATGGTGTTTATAAACCCCCTTCCTCCTCCAAAACTCCACAAAACAGTAGTAAAATACACAGCCCAACAGCAACACAAAACAGTCAACAAAACAGTCCGCTACAAGTGAATAACTCGAACTCACGTCTTCCGATCACTGTCCCGTGAGTTCTTACAAGTATAGAACGACTTACCATGAATTTACAGAAGAAAAATTGGATGAAAGAGAGCAGTAAACTCACCTTATTTGTTGGATAACTCAGCTCTTATCTTGGTTCTTCAAACTCTAGGTTTTACCTCCAATTGGAACTTGAAAGGGAGAGAAAATCAATTAGGGTTTGTGGGAAATTTTTAGGAGGATTCTTTGCAGAGCTTATGTCTGGTTATTATGCTCTATTTTAAGTCTAATATATGAAGAAAATAGGCCCTTAAAAGGCCTCTTTGGACGACCCGAAATGGCCCATTTTTTTGGGCTCTCATTTAAGCAAGTAGGTGACACACCTACTTGTCACCTAGCAGCTTGCGCAGTATCGCACAAATGCCCATATCTTTCTACTCTAATGTCTTATTGACAAACGGTTTAATGCGTTGGAAAATAGACTCATAGATCTTTAATTTGATGGGTAGAACACCCCATAACTCTAAGTATATTGGGAGAAAATCGCAGTTACATTTGACCCAAAGTTTCAATAAAACTTATGAATGTAACTTGTGATGACTTTCATCGACTTTTGTTCCACAACTCGCTTGACTTCAAAACATAACACACAAATGTCATACGACTAATATAAATCATAACATAATCTCCTTATCATGTTAAGCACCCTAGTCTCACCCCAAAGTTATATGTTATAACATTCCCAACTTGTCGACTTTCGATGAAACATTATTTTCTTCAATTGCTTTAGCTTCTGAATCGTCCAACCCTCTTTGTACTTGTTGTTCATGATCTTCAATATTTTTAACCTCAGAGGTAACATGATTAAATTACTTTATATACTTTTAAAAATTATCTCATTTTTGATCCTACATTAGTTTGCTTACGATGCATTTTTACGTACGAAAATATAGGGTGTAACAGATATTTTCTACTGGATTGAGGAGTATGTTATGTGTTGTGATTTTCTCCTAGATGGGATAAAGTGGAAGGTTTCTAGCTGACTGAGTATGTATTTTGCCTGTGACTCAGAGTTGATAATGGGATTCTCGTTCCTTCATTTGATAGTATGTTAGAAGCGGTGCGTCGTGTGGAGACTTGCATGTGCAAGTTTGTAGTTCAGTTTCGATGGGAAGGTCATGAGTTCTAGACAGTATGGGTAGTTTCTGAAGTTTAGAAGAATGCTGGCACTATTTGGTAATACCTGAGGAAAGCATGTATTTCAGATTGACTGCTGATGCTTTGAGATTTTAACATATTTTGAGATTGGAAGCTCAAATTTTGTGTAAATTTTGGATTTGAACCCTGATTGGAGTCAAAATTGGATGAAACTTGTATGGTTGGACTCTTATTCGAACGAGTGTTCAGAATTTGTGACTTTTATCGGGTTTTGGGAGGAGGGCCCGTGTTGACTTTTTTAATTTTTGTTCAAGATCGAAGCTTTATTATTTGGGGTTGTTTTCTATAGCTTTTATTGGTATTATTTTAAGTTATTTGGGCTAGATTCAAGCCATACAGAGTTTGATTCACACGGGAAGGGCTTCTTAAAGTACCGATTTAGCTTGTTTGAGGGGGAAATACCCCTTACGATTTAACCTTATTTTCCTAATTGTGCTATGTGAAAAGTGACGTGTGCACGAGGTGATGAGCGTGTACACGAGTGTTATGTATGGTGTATGACCGGATTAGATCATATGCTATTAATATGCCTTAATTT
This sequence comes from Nicotiana tomentosiformis, assembly GCF_000390325.3. NCBI lineage: Eukaryota > Viridiplantae > Streptophyta > Magnoliopsida > Solanales > Solanaceae > Nicotiana > Nicotiana tomentosiformis. The sequence goes on along the minus strand of NC_090823.1, from coordinate 116,659,796 downwards.
GACAATGAACTTTATATGAAACATGGTTAAACCACTTTGTGACTACATGATCATGATCACTACATTGACTTAGCCATAGTCATACTTTATTTGTTGAACACACATCCGCACTTTTATGTCATTATTATGTCCTTGTGCACTTTATTGATGAGTTGTGAGCTTATATCTTGATGATATTGTGTTATTATTGTTTTATGATATTGTGGCACATGTGGATATATTGAGCGGATTGATTGGGGGAGGGGGTGTCAACACAAGGTCTTTGTTATGTGATTGTGTCTATTGTTATGCGCGGGGGGGGTACATAAGGGTGGCGTTATCTCGGGTTGCCCACGTGGCAAAATAAGGGTGGCTATATGCTCATATGGCAAAATAAGGGACGTATATCATTGTTATGTGCACATGCAACGGAATAAGGGTGGCATCGTTGATGATGTTATGTGATATTTTGAGGTATCTTACTTGATCTTGTTTTGTGTTGATATGAGGTTGATGTTTTGATCACATACTTGTTTCTTATAGTTCTCGTCTTTTACTTCTATGAGTTATTGGTTGTATTTGACATGCTATCACATGCCCCACCCTATTTGATGTTTTATTGACAAAGATGGATTTTACTACACATTGTTGTTATTGCTTTCAATTATATATTCCATTGTCAGTTTCTTTTGATATATATTGCACAATTTATTTGACTAGTGAGTATCATGACTTGAACCTCATCACTACTCCACCGAGGTTAGTCTTGAAAATTATGAGGTATCGATTGTGGTGTACTCATACTACACTTCTGCACATTTTTGTGCAGATCCATGTACTTTGGACCGGGCTGGTCGATAGAGAGGCATTCATCATATTGGAGACTTCTAGGTATCCCTACATGTTCCGATCGCAGGCCTCAGACTCACCCTATTTACTTCATTTATGTTGTTTATGTATTTCAAACGCTACTGTATTTTGAGATATTTTCGTGTTTTTAGTTGGAGATCGTGACTCGGTACTACCTAGTTCTGGGGATATGTTTGTGATTATCATTGTTTTATCTTGTAGCACTATTTTTAGATTATATTAAACTCTGTTTATTTCTATCATGTTTTACTGACTTAATTATTGGTAAGTGATTGGCTTACCTAGTTTTAGACACTAGGTGCCATCACGACCCTTGTGTTGGGATTCAGGTCGTGACAAGTTTGTATTATAGCACTAGGTCCATAGGTTCTATGAGTCACGAGAAATTTTAGTAGAGTCTTGCAGATCAGTACAGAGACGTCTGTTTTATCTTCGAGAGGCTATAGAACTAGTAGGAAGATTTCACTTCTTTCATTCCTTATCGTGTGGATTTATTGATTTCGGAGTTTGAGCCTTTGTCTTTCTATTCTCTCACAGATGGTGAGGACACGCTCTATTGGATCGGATGATCAGACACCCGTGCCCCTACTAGAGCCGCAAGAGGTCGGGGCTAGAAAAGGGGAACGTGCTACAGCTAGCGCACATGCCAGAGCAGCAGTTGTGGATCCTCCAGCTGCTCTAGTAGGGGATCAAGAGCCTGAGCATGTTGAGCAGGCACCTGGCAGCCTATTGCTATGTCGGGGCTCCAGGAGACCTTAGGACACTTCTTGAGCATGTTTGGAACTTTGGCTCAGGCGGGGTTTCCAGTTGCACTAGCGACTTTGAAGGCTAGGGGAGGAGCTCAGACTCCCGCTGCCCGTATACTAGAGTAGCCGACTCATGCATATCAGACACCAGTGTTGTGCCTATATAGATAGTAGTTACAGTTCAGCCCAAGGTGGGGCAAGTTGTGTCAGCTAAGGGGAAGAGGAGTTTGGAGAGGTTTCGGAAGTTCCATCCTCCACAGTTCAGTCGAGGGGCTTCTAAGGATGCACCAGATTTCTTAGCTCAGTGTCACCGCATTCTGTGTAATATGGGTGCGGTGGAGCCGAGCGGGGTCGACCATACTACTTTTCAGCTGACAAGGCCGACATATAGATGGTGGTAGACTTATGAGGCAAGCAGGACAGCTGGTGCAGTGCAACTTACTTGGTCCTAGTTCTCGGATCTTTTCTTGAGAGAGTTTATTCCACAGACTCGTAGGGATGAGTTGCGCACTGAGTTCGAGCAGTTATGCCAGAGGGGTATGATTGTGTCCGAGTATGCTATGATGTTTATGGAGTTATCTCATCCTGCACTAGCTTTGGTTTACACTATTAGGAAGAGACTCCGTAGATATATTAATGAACTCGCATATATCCTAAGATTTAGGATGGCATGGGAGCTGTAGATAGAGACTCCATTCCACCAGGTTGTGGAGATTGCTAGGTGGTTGGAGCATATTTGTAGTCCGGGGAGGGAGGCTAAGAAGCCTCATGGTTTTAGAGGATTTGGGTTCCCCTACTCTAGATCCGTCATGGCAAAGGTCATATCAGCCGACCAGTTCAGTCTGCACTTCAGTTTACCCATAGTGCTCTGGCTAGCTAGGGACCCCAGGATACTCATATTGGACAACCATCTTTCAATGCACCTTCTGCACGGGCTTTCGACAGCGGTTATTCCAGTCGTCAAGTACCAACTCAATACCAGTAGACACGGTTGCTGAGGGATTATTTTAAGTGTGGTGATACTACGCACATTATGAGAGATTGTCCTAAACTTTGAGGGGTGGACTTTAGTAGGGTACTCAGGCTATAGTTCCCATTCTTGTTGCTACTCCACCTGCGCAACCAGCCAGCGGTGGAGGATAGACGGGTAGAGGATGTCCTAGAGGGGGAGGCCATGCCCGTTGTTGTGCTTTTCCTGGTAGGACTGAGGCTATTGCATAAGATGTTATAAATAAAAGTATTGTTCTGGTATGTCATAGAGATGCCTCAGTTTTATTTGATCTGGGTTGTACTTATTCGTATGTGTCATCCTATTTTGCTTCATATTTGGACATGTCTCGTGGTTCTATGGATGTTCCTATTTATGTGTCCACACTCGTTGAGGATTCTATTATGGTGCATTGTGTCTATCATTCTTGTTTGGTCATTATTGGGTGCTACAAGACTATGGTTGATTTTCTGTTGCTTTATATGGTGGATGTTGATGTGATTTTGGATATGGATTGGTTGTCAACATATCACTATATTCTTAATTGTCACGCTAAGACCGTGACGTTGGCTATACGGGGGGTTGACAAGGTTAGAGTGCAGAGGTTACTTGGGTCATGTTCCTACTAGAGTGGTGTCTTTTCTGAAGGCTCAACTGATGGTTGGGAAAGGGTGGTTGGCATACTTAGCCTTTATGAGGGATATTAGCGCTGATACTCCTACCATTGAGTCAGTTCTGGTAGTGAAGGAGTTTCCAGATATGTTACCAGTAGACCTATCGGGCATGCCACTCGATAAGGATATCTATTTTGGTTTTGACTTGGTGTTGGGCACTCAGCCCATATCTATTCCAATGTACTGCATAGCTCTGGCTGAGTTTAATGAATTAAAGGAACAACTTCAGGAATTGCTTGATAAGGGTTTCATCAGGCCTAGTGTGTAACCTTGGGGTGCACCGATACTATTTGTGAGGAAGAAAGATGGTTCTATGAGGATGTGCATTGACTATAGGCAGTTGAACAAAGTTACAATCAAGAACAAGTATCTATTATCACGTATTTATGATTTATTTAATCAGCTTCATGGTTCTAAGGTATTCTCGAACATTGATATGAGATCGGGGAACCATCAGTTGAAGATCAGGGCTTTGAATATTCCTAAGATGGCTATCAGGACCCCTTATGGTCATTTTGAGTTTCTGGTGATGTCGTTTGGGCTGACCAATGCGCCAACAACTTTCATTCACTTGATGAACATGTTTCAACCGTATCTGGATTCCTTCATCATTGTGTTTATTGATGATATATTGATGTATTCTCACAGCCGTGAGGATAATGAGCAGTACTTGATGATCGTGCTCCAGAATGTGAGGGAGAAAAAGCTATATACTAAATTCTCCAAGTGCAAGTTTTGGCTAGACTCGGTGGCATTCTTGGGCCACGTGGTGTCCAGTGAGGGAATTAAGGTAGATCCGAAGAAGATTGAGGCAGTTTAGAGTTGGCCCAGACCTTTTACCACTATTGAGATCTGGAGTTTCCTAGGTTTGGTAGGGTATTATCGACGCTTCGTGGAGGGTTTCTCCTTCATTGCATCTCCTTTGACCAGATTGAATTAGAAGGATGACCCATTTAGGTAGTCTGACGAATGTGAGGAGAGCTTTCAGAAGCTCAAGACTGCCGTGACTAAAACTCCAGCTCTGGTTTTGCCTTCAACATCAGGTTCATATACAATCTACTGTGATGCTTCACGGGTTGGCATTGGGTGTGTTTTGATGTAGGATGGTAGGGTGATTTCTTATGCTTTGCGTCATTTGAAGCCCCATGAGAAGAACTACCCAATGCACGATTTGGGATTAGCAACCATTGTTTACGCGCTTAAGATTTGGAGGCACTATTTTTATGGTGTGTCTTGTGAGGTATTCATGGATCACTGGAGTCTTCAACACTTATTCAAGTAGAAGGACTTAAAATTTAGGCAATGGAGGTGGATATAGCTACAAAAGGACTATTATATTACCATTCATTATCATCCGAGAAAGGCCAATGAAAATGGAGAGTATGAGGAGTCTTGCTTTTATCTCAGCTGGGGAGAGACTGTTAGCTTCGGATGTTCATGCTTTGGCCATTAGGTTCGTGAAGTTGGATATTTTGGAGCCTAGCAGGGTTATTGCTTGTGTTGTATCACGGTCGTCCTTGTTTGAGCACATCAAGGCGCGTCGGTATGGTGATCCTCACTTGCTTTCCCTTAAGGACACGGTGCAACACAGTGATACCAAGGAGGTGACTATTGGTGATGATGAGGTATTGATGCTTCAGGGCCGGATTTGTGTACCCAATATGGATGGGTTGCGAGAGTTGATTCTTTAGGAGGCCCATAGTTTGCGGTATTGAATTCATCCGGATGCCGTGAAAATTTACCATGATGTGAAGCAGCTGTACTATTAGATCTGTGTGCCCAACTCGCGCTGCAAGGGTTTCCAAAAATAGGTCCTATGTTCTGCGGTCGCATGGATCTGCGGTCCCGATCTGTTCTGCAGTCGCAAAAATAGGTCGACCCATTCTGAGTACGAGTAGAATGGATCTGCGGTCTTGATCTGTGTGCCCAACTCCCGAATCCGAGTTGGAGAACATGTTACGAGCCTTTGTCATTGATTTAGGGGGTCAATAGGATCAGTTTTGTGGTGCCGACGTAGGGTGATGTGTAAGGACTTTTTGGGTTGAAGAATGCATCAAGGTATTGGTGGAAATATTTTGTTGAAGGGCCAATTATGTGGTCAGATTTGGGACCGCAGATCCATTCTGCAGGCCGCATACCCATCACAGAGTTGAGCAGAAAAATGATTGAATATTGAAGGTCGTTTTGCGGTCATTCTGCAATCGCATATCCATTTCCCGGTCCGCATTTTCCATCGCAGATTTGGCATGAAGAATTTTTTCGGATGATTCTGCGACCGCATAAGTGGTTTGCGAACTGCAAACCGGTCCAGCCCAGCCCAGCTCTTGGCATCATTTTCGCAGCCCATTTTGAGGGCTGCATATCTCTTATGCGGTCCATTCTGCGACCGCAGACCTGTGTTCAGAGGGTCATTTTCCTATTTTTATAACCCGACCCTATTTTGATAAATATACTTTAGGGTTCATTTTGAAACGAATGTCTGGTAAGTTTAGAGAGAGGTAAGAGTGTCTTAGAGAGAGAAGGGGAAGGCCTAGCATTCTAAGCACCCATTCATGCACCAATCTTCAAGTATCAAGGAAGCCAATCACTAGACCACAATCTATCGGGGTAAGTTCCTGTCCTATACCACCCATGCAAGTTATTTTAAGGTCTAAGTATATTGTGGGAGTGGAATTAGGCCATGTATGTGACAATAGATTGTAGTATGTGGGGTTAATTAACCATTTAGGGTAGTTTCTTGTTGAAATTAGTTGAGGGAGGAAGGGATTACCATTGTAGAGCTTTGTAGTCTATTTTGCATTCTAGGTGTTTGACAAAATTTCTAAGAGTGTTACACTATGGGAATCCTCCTAATTATTATATTTTCGCTATCTTCCTATAGATTGTTATTGCTAGAAGTGTTGGGGCATTGTAGTAACTTAAGGAAAGCTCAGGCAAGATATGTTGGCTACGCTTCTCTCTAGGAATTGAATTCCATAATGTTCCCGTAAGTTTCAAGTATGGTTGGCTCAAGTTCCTAATTCCCATGTTCCGACTTATTATGTACAAATTTTACTATTCCAAATAAACTTGTGTTGAAAGATATGTACTAGAAATGTGTACCGAATGCTCCTATCGTATTGTGCTCTCCTTCGAAAATATATTCAAATGTGACCAATGTGTCGGAATATTATGATTTCAATCATGTTTTTAATTGCAAGTTGTTATGCCCAATTGTGAAAGAAAACTCAATGCGCCTAAGACCCCTATTGTTCATATTCATGCTTAAGGCGTTGATCCCAAATGCTCACTTCTCTCTTGGAATCGAATTCCATGATATTCCCATAAGTTTCAAGTGTGGTTAGCCCAAGTTCCTAATTCCCATGTTCCGACTTATTCCGTACAAACGTTACTATTCCAAATAAACTTGTGTTAAAAGTTATGTACTAGAAATGTGTACTGAATGCTCCTATCGTATTGTGTTCTCCTTCGGGAATGTATTCAAATGTGACCAATGTGTCGGAATATTATAATTTCAATCATGTTTTTAATTTCAAGTTGTTAAGCCCAATTGTGAAAGAAAACTCAATGCGCCTAAGACCCCTATTATTCATATTCATGCTTAAGGCCTTGATCCCAAATGCTCTTACTATTGATGACCTACAAATATGCTTGAAAGTGAAATAACTAAAGTAAGATATAAAACGTGGCCATGGTTGTTGTAGGTAGTACATTTGATTTGAAGTCATGTTTAAATCGCAAATCATCATGCCCTCATTTATAATTTCCAATGTAATTTGGGTTCTTACATACTCAAGAGTTGAAATTGTGTATTGCCCTTTTGTGAAGAAGTATTTAAAAAGATACGGTAGTAATCACTTATGATTTTTAACTTATGTTGTGATTACAAGTCATTGTGCTCCATACTTTGAAAAGGGATCTAATGTGTTTAAAGCATTCATTATTAATGAACTTAAAGTTGTGATTTCTGAAATATTCTATAGGTTGATGTTTATGTTGGTGATCCTTGAAAGTAAGGAAATGAAAGTGTGAAATGTGAAATACGGCCACCATGCCATGAAAGAAGAATCATACGTATGCCAATAGAGCCGAAGAAATAATGTTGTTGTGAATGGTTGAAAGTACTAATAAAACTATATAGGGTGTGAAAGGTTATGAGGTGAATAAAAAAATAAAAAATAAATAAATACATCTCCTACCACATAGCCCTGCATGATCTGCTATGAGACTTAACATGAATGATTGTATATATACTGATAATTTATATAATGTTATATTGTCAATATATTCTCATCGACTAAAATAAGTTATTTACGGTATTTCCTTAAATTACCTAATTAAAATTACTATAGACAACTATATCTTGTTTTAATACATTTTTATATGATTATAAGAACAATGTATATAACACTATTGAAATCAAACTCTTGCAAAAGTGCTTGAGAATGAGATGTGATCCTTATTTATGCATAAGCAAAGCCAAGAATGGCCATGTTGTTTTGCAGCTCATGGTCAACTCTCCATCTCCTTAACTTAATTTTCCATCACTCTTCCCAATCCTCTCCACCCCCCTCCCCCCCAAAAAAAAACAATATATATATATATATATATATATATATATATATATATATATTATATGATTATAAGAACAATGTATATAACACTATTGAAATCAAACTCTTGCAAAAGTGCTTGAGAATGAGATGTGATCCTTATTTATGCATAAGCAAAGCCAAGAATGGCCATGTTGTTTTGCAGCTCATGGTCAACTCTCCATCTCCTTAACTTAATTTTCCATCACTCTTCCCAATCCTCTCCACCCCCCTCCCCCCCAAAAAAAAACAATATATATATATATATATATATATATTTCCCAGCTCATTCCTTCTATTTGTTTCTTTAACCTAGCCATTTTAACAGTATTTTGGTCTTTCCTTTTTCTCCATCATTTTTAGAGAAAAATTTCTTATACTTAGAATCGTTTTTTTGTGAAATCATGAGCTCTCCAATAAAATCATCAAACTTAGTTCAATCTGGATCCAATATCTTAAACCAAAAAGCAGCAGAAAAAAATATGATGTCTTCACCAAAACCCAACACCTTCAACAAAAATAGTGTCAGTCACGGCCATCCAACCACCACATTCCGCCGGTGGCGCCAGAAAATATCATTCCGGAGGAAGAGGTTGCCGATGGTGCGATTAGGCGGAGAGAAGAAACCCCGCCGTGGATTTATACTTGTTAAGCTTTTCCGACGAGTCAAACTGAAGTATATCCTCAAGAAGTTGAAACAATATTATCGTTCTTTGGTGAAAGACATAGTAGAAGGCGGCGGGGCATTGGATTCTTTTCAGCAACGCCTTATTTTGGAGACGTCTTTTGCTGTTCCTGTTATGGGACTTTCCTTCAATACCTTCGCCAGCCACTACTAATGGATTTAGGGTGAGTTGTGTGGGTTTTATTTGAAGTATTGCTTTTAGCTCGAAATATATATATATAGAAAAATTAAAACATATGTATGTACATTCAGGAATTCGATTAGATGGGTTACGTTCTCAATGGGCTTTTCTTTGACCGTGTTATTCATATGTCTTTTAAATATTTTAAATTATTACTTATTGTCGTTTGACGTAACGGTAAAGTTGTTGTCATGTGATTAGAAGATTACGGGTTTGAGCCGTAGAAACAAGCACTTTCAGAAATGTAAGGAAAGACTACGTATAATAGACCCTTGTTGTCTGAATCTTCTCCTGACCCCGCACATAGCAGGAACTTAGTGTATTGGGCTGACCCTTTTTTATTTATTGTGGCTTATACTTTTTACATAATTTACAAATATGTAAATTTTATTTCAAAAAATTTAAAAATTTTATCTTCGAGTTCACAGTCTAAATTAAGAAGTCTGACCTTGAACTTCGAACTTATCACATATATAAATTGGGACGGGGATAGTATTTATTAAAATTTTAGTGATTCTTGTTTATGTATATCTATGCTCAGTATGAAAACATTATGAGTTCAGTTAAACCCATCAACTACTTCTGCTTGACAAAATCTTTTTTTGGTAAATATATCTAGCCACCTTCTTCTAGCTAGCTTGTTTGAAATATGGCTTTATCCTTATTCTTTCCATATCGATATACTCCTATATATAAAAGCATTAGATCTTATTATGCGGTAGGAAGAGATCGATGGTGTTATTCTGTAAGGTTAATAATTATAAGATCATGTTTTTTTTTTTGTAGGAGAGGAATTTTCATACAGTTCAATTAATGAAGAGTTCACGTATATTCATTGTGAAAGAGATCGCAGTAATTATGTTATTTACTATCACTAGTACTTTACATTCAAAACAAGGTGTGTATGGTTTCTATGTAGAGCTATAGAGCGTTAATTCTCTTTCTTGTTTCAGGAAATTGTATAGAGAATTTATTAGTATGAGTAATTGTATTATTTATTTATTTATTTATTTATTTTCACTACTACGTGACATTAAACTATTAGCAATGTTCATATCAATTAGTACAAGTTACGAGAAGGGATCATATATCATTTACGAGTTACGACCAATGGATAAACATCAAGCTAGGTGCACATCGAAGTGAATATATATATATATATATATATATATATATATATATATATATATATATATATATATATATATATATATATTAAAACTATAGGGGTCAATTTATAATTAGTAAAGATTAGAGAGTTAGTTAGAAGGGAGTAAAGTGCATGCTAGTTAGTTGTTAAATAGTGCACTTCCCAGAATTAGTTAACACTAATTCATTTTCATTACTTCTCTATCAAAATGAAAAAGCTAAGACTTCTCTCCACTCTTTCTCTCTCTAGAAGTTTCCTTTGATCTACATCTCGATTCATTGCATGTTGTAGATTCATAGATGATGAGTTGATAATTCAAGTTCTAACATGGTATCGGATCATCGATTACTAGATTAGAGTTGTTTCGCGATTCTGTTTTACCAATTTTGTTCTTCGAAGCTTGACCTAAATTCAGCAATGGCGGACGATGAGATTGCAAATCTGCCACATAATCATCCACTGTTCCTAAAAGATTCTGATACACCAAGAGCAACTTTAATCTCTCTCAAACTCACAGGGCCAGAAAACTATGCCCTTTGGAGTAGATCTATGCGAGTTGCACTGTTGGTAAAGAACAAATTAGGGTTTGTGGATGGCACTTGTGTCAAAAGTTCTTACAAAGGTGATTTGGCCACACAGTGGGAAAGATGCAATGCAGTCGTGGTGTCATGGCTGAGTAGCACTGTTTCGGCAGAATTAATACCTAGTATCATGTATGCCTCTAGTTCAAGGAAGGTTTGAGACGAATTCAAGGAGAGATTTGATAAGGATAATTTGACTAGCATTTACCAGTTGTGGACAGATATTGCAACCCTAAGACAAGGTGTGGACTCTGTCACAAGTTATTTTTCAAAATTGAAGGATTTATGGGATGAATTAGACATATTAGCACCTTTACCTTCATGTGACTATGAGGAATCACGACCTTATGTAGAACACCTAGTAAGACAAAGGTTGCTGCAATTTCTAATGGGACTGAATGAGAGTTATAGCCATGTTAGGAGTGATGTTCTGCTGAAAAGGCTAGTTTTAAGTGTTAATCAAGCATATGCAGTTGTAGTTCAGGAGGAAAGCCAAAGAAGATTGGGTGTAGTGGATTCCAGTAAGGATCCTTTAACGATTTTAGCAGCAGGCAAAGGCCAAGTGTTTAAGAACAAAAGGCAAGGAATGATCTGTGAACATTGTGGTAATAAGGGTCACCTAAAGGAGAACTGCTACAAAATCATTGGGTATTCACCTGACTTCAAGAGCAAAATGAAAGGATAGTACAATGTTGCCAAACCATTTGCCAACACTGCAAATACTGAAGATAATACAATTGGGAAGAATCAGATTCAGATTCAGCAGGGCAATTACTTTACTGGGGAGCAGTACAACCTGTTGGTGAGCTTGTTGTCAAAGACCTCAACATGTGAAAACTCTTCAATTCAGGGAGCAACCTCTAATTTGGCAGGTACTGTATCATTATTGTCTAATGCTCAATATTATGATTGGGTAGTAGACTCAGGAGCTTCACATCATATTACTTTCAGCAAAAATATTTTGGAAAGTATTCAGAGCATAAACATGTAGAGTAATGATGGAGTGCAGACTCCAACATGATCTAGATCAGAAATTACACATACAGGGGATGCAATAGTAATTGATACACAGAGGATTAAGAATGTTCTACATGTTCTAGACTTTAAGTTCAACTTGCTTTTAGTATAAAAACTGACGAAAGAGCTATGTTGTTCAGCTTGTTTTTATCCTTACTTTGTCATCTTTCGGGGACTATACAATGGCAAGGTTCTGGGGATTGGTAGAGAGGACAATGGGCTGTAAATACTCAGAAGGGAGAAGGATGTAGCAGTAGCATCAGTATAAATGGAGGAAAAACAATACTACACTATGGCACAACATGCTAGGACATGCTTCAATAACAGCTATGCAACACTTACCGGATTTGCTGAATAAAGTCAAACTAGACATACAAAAAGACTGTCAAATCTGTCCATTAGCAAAACAAAGTAGACTAAAGTTTTCTATTAGTATCAGTAAAACTAGTAGTATCTTTCCGCTTGTGCACATTGATATATGGGGTCCATATAGGACAACAACTTATGACAGAAAATACTATTTTGCTACTTTGGTTGATGACTTTAGTAGGTATACATGAGCTTGTTTGTTACATTCAAAATGTGAAGTAATAGTTGTATTGAGGGACTTCTTCTCATTAATAAAGACTTAGTTTGGTACTTGTGTAAAGATATTGAAATCTGACAATGGAACAAAGTTCTTCAATAACAAATGTAATGAGCTATTGCCTTCACTAGGAATTGTACACCAAAGTAGTTGTCCTTATAAAAAATAGGGTAGTTGAAAGGAAGTATAGGCATATTTTGAAAGTAGCTAGAGCCTTAAAATTCCAAAGTGGTTTGCCTTCAAGATTTGGGGTGATTGTATTAAAACTGCAGTCTATCTGATTAATAAGCTGCCTACAGAAGTGTTGAAGGGAAAATCACCTTATGAAGTACTGTTTGGTAAAACACCTAAAACAGACAATTTAAGGGTGTTTGGGTGTTTATGTTATACTTGTGTACTAACTAGGAAAGATAAGTTCTCACCAAGGGCAAGGAAGACTGTCTTGGTTGGGTATTCAGAAACTCAAAAGGGCTACAAATTGTATGACCTGGACACTAGGGATTTTCTAGTTAGCAGGGATGTCAGTTTCAGGGAGGATATATTTTCTTTTAAGCATCTCACAGAAGATGCAGGAGATATATTCAATCAACTGACAGGTGGACCAATATACTCAGGTTGAAGCAGTTCATGCTCACCAGCACATGAACACACTCAAGACCAACCATTTCAAACAGCAGGTGCAAATGAACAAGCTGATGAGGGTGAATATCTTGCTACTACGGGAGATGGAGATATTATTTCAGAAGCTGAAGCACATTCAAATGAAGAAGGACTAGCAGTAGCAGCAGATCAGCCAACAGTTGAGGTGGATGGAAATCCTACACAGGAAACAACCCATGATCCATCTGATGTCTTAGCACCTACAACACATTTGATAGAAGAGCCTATGCCACCAGTCAATGGCACTACTGAACTGAGGAGATCTAGTAGAGGAGTGAAACCACCAATTTGGCATAAAGATTTTGTCACTGGTTGGACACCTACTCGAGACAATGTACACCCAATCACTAACTTTGTCAGCTATGCTCATTTGCCAGTTCAATATTAGTCTTATCTAGTAGAATTTTCTACCACAGTAGAACTGCTTCTTTTAAGGAGGCTTCAAGGGACAACATATGGATAGAAGCCATGAAACATAAAGTCCAGGCCCTTGAGGATAATAACACATGGGAAGTAATAGATCTACCTCAAGCAATTGGTTCAAAATGGGTTTATAAAGTCAAGTATAAAGCTAATGGTGAGGTTGACAGATTCAAAGCTCGACTAGTTGAAAAGGGGTAAACTCAGAGGGAAGGCTTGGATTACCATGAAACTTTTTCACCAATAGAAAAAATGGTGACAATAAGAATAATCACCAGCCTGACAGCTGCTGAGAGATAGAATCTCTTCCAAATGGATGTCAACAATGCTTTTTTGCAGGGTGATTTGATTGAGGAAGTTATATGGATTTATCTCAGTGATTCCATAGGCAGGAGGAGTCCAAAGTATGGAGACTACCCAAGTCTCTATATGGCTTGAAGCAGGCTTCAAAGCGATGGAACATCAAGTTAACCAATGCCCTAACTGATGCTGGATACTTGCAGAGTACCTATGATCATTCCCTGTTCACTAAAAAGGTGAAGGCAAACATAGTCATCATACTTATCTATGTTGATGACATTCTAATTACTGGGAGCAACAACACACTTGTAGATGAAGCAAAGAACACATTACATAACAATTTCAAAATAAAGGACCTGGGAGAGCTTAAATATTTACTGGGAATAGAGATCATGAGATCCAAGAGAGGGATCCTATTAAACCAAAGAAAGTATGCCTTACAACTCATCTCAGACACATGATTAAGTGATGCAAAACCTGCTAGTTCTCCATTGGAACAAATTCTGAAGCTGACAACAATCGATTACGACAAACACATGAACAAGACAGAGGATGAGGAACTGGAAGATATCAATGGGTATCAAAGGTTGATAGGCAAATTGATCTACTTAACTATAACTAGGCCGGACATCTGTTTTGCAGTGCAGTTGCTGAGTCAATTCATGCAACATCCAAAACAGTCTCACCTGGAAGCAACTATGAGAGTTGTTAGATACATAAAAAAGTCACCAGGAATGGGGATATTTCTGAAAAAAGGAGCACTAGCACAAGTGACTGCATGTTGTTATTCAGATTGGGCAGCATGCCCAAACACAAGAAGGCCAGTGACTGGCTATGTGATCAAGTTAGGTGACTCATTGGTTTCATATGGAAGTCGAAGAAACACCAGACAATGAGCAGAAGTTCTGCAGCGGCAGAATATAGAAGTATGGCAGCAGTTACTGCAGAAAACTGTTTGGCTAGTAGGACTACTGAAGGATCTTAATAAGGCAGTACAAGAACTTGTGGCAGTTTACACAGATAGTAAAGCAGCAATGCAGATAGCAGCTAATCCAATCTATCATGAAAGGACCAAGCACATAGAAATAGATTGTCACTTTGTGAGGGAAAAGATTGAAGAAGGACTGATCGCACCTGACTATGTGTCCACCAAGGAGCAAATTGCAGATATAATGACCAAAGGGTTAAGTATAAATCAACACCATCAGTTGTTGTCCAAGCTAGAAGTGTTAGATGTGTTCCACCCTCCAGCTTGAGGGGGAGTATCAAATCTATAGGGGTCAATTTTTAATTAGTAAAGATTAGAGAGTTAGTTAGAAGAGAGTAAAGTGCACGTGAGTTAGTTGTTAAACAGTTCACTTCCCAGAATTAGTTAACACTAATTCATTTTCATTACTTCTCTCTCATAATGAAAAAGCTCAGATTTCTCTCCACTCTTTCTCTCTCTAGAAGTTTCCTTTGATCCTACATCTCGATTCATTGCATGTTGTAAATTCATATATGATGAGTTAATAAAATATACATATATATATATATATATATATATATATATATATATATATATATATATATATATATATACACACACACACACTCCTTCCGTTTCATTTACTTGTCCACTATATTAAAAGTATATTTTTTCCTTTTACTTGTCCATTTTAGTAAATTAAGAAAAAAAACAAACTTTTTTCTTCTGTTTTGTCCTTATTATAACTACTCATTCCTCAATTCATTTTGCCAAGACTTTTTAAACTATTTATCATTACTATAGATATATAATAAAATATGTATTTTATTTATTATTTCTTAAAGGGAGTACAAAGTCCATTACGGACAACTAAAATGGCACAAAGGAAGTATATAATACGGTAAAACCTTAGATTTTATCCCTTTGTAAAATGATGTAACTGTAACTCGAGTCAAGAAAATGAAGAATTTTTAATAATGAGCGTTTTATCCCTTTTAATTGATTTACTCGACAAAAGTCTAATTAGTTGTATAAATAGATTTCAAATACCAGATGGTTAAATAAAAGATTTATAATTTTATGATTTAAACCTTCTTATAATATAAGTGCTGCTACTATAGCTTTACAATACGTACATCTCAATAAAAGCTACTTTCTCTCATCTACTTTATGTAAAATTTTTGCTTTTTAAGAGTCAATTTGATTAATTTTGTAAGTTAAATTGGATTAAATTAACTCAATATTTTAAAGTTAAAATTTAGATATTTAAAAATTATACAAAAAGTACTATTAGTTGCAATAATTGTTCTCATGTTAAAATCATGAGAAAATGCATTTTAAAATTGGTCACAGTTTACATAGTTTGAATCTCGAAAAGCAAAAACATTCACAAACTGTAATAGTGGGAGTATATATCAGTGTCTTAAAAAGCGTTTTTGTGGCGAGCCCTGGGGCGAGACGCACAAAAAATGTCTTGAGGCGATGGTGGGGGGCGAAAGTATCTAGAGGCAAATGCCCAACAATTCGGGGCATACGCCCGGGCATTTGAGACGCGTTCTTTTAGTGAGGCGTAAGCCCAAGAGACTTTTTCAAATCAAAATAAAAGTTGTTGAATAAGTCCTTAGTATAATACCTAAATTCTCAAAAGTCAGCTTGTAATTACTCAAAGATTTTAAAAAAGAATTGTAACATTAATAAATTTAAAAGTCGAGCATTTTTTATTGCTAGAAGCCTTAATTTATGATCTTTCCCAATTCTTATCTTGTCCGCTAGTCTAACAATCAATTATTGTTTGCATATACAAAGAAAACTCATTCTCCTCCATAGAAACAACTAGTTCAAATTTCAAATCAGGTTAGTCATCCTTTTTGTTCCTCCACATAGAAAATTTTATTCTCTTCAATTCAAGTTACTTATGCTTGTAAATAGTGTATAATGGATTATTTTGACTAATGTTTTGTGGGAATGGAGCACATCTATATATTTTTCACTTATTTATAGTTTTCTTCAATTTCTATAATTTTTTGAAAACATATACGGTAATTATATTATTTTATGAAATATTAAAAATTAAATACCCTTGGGGCTTACGTCCCGTGCCTCAGGGCTTACGCATCACTGAGGCATATGTAAAATGCCTCGCCTTAGACCCATACATTTTAAAACACTGGTATATATTAACTTTACCGGACCTTTTCCTTGTGTTACACTAATATCATTTTCGCTTAATCGATTGTAACATATAACTGACTTACCTTATTATTCACATTATCAACTTACACTTGTTATAGATGACAGTTATCAGTAATTAACTTCAAATATATCTAATAGTTTAAAATTATCACTGCCAATATATAAAACTTACGCTCTTAAAATATTAGTATACATATATATAAGAATATAAGATGAGGCCGCACTTCTTATGCATTTTTTAATGTGATTCGTGAAGCTTAATCACTTATGTAGTTGATCAATAATTACCTTTCTATTACATATAAATTCTTTAATAATCCTGTAAATTATAGAGCCATGAATCGTGATGATGTGTGTTATCACTTATCAGCGCTCTGTCGTTGACAATTATAAGTTGCAGCTCTACTAACAGACAAGCCAACGTAGTCAGACCGTAATATAAGCTTTTTAAAATATGATAAGCATCAAAGTTTATAGAATAAGAAAGTACGTAGACAAGTTTTCACTCGTAAATTAGGATAGGTATTTCAAATGAGTTTCTTAAATTAAAATTGACTTTATTAGCGGGTTAGGCAGACCCCTATCTGTATACTAAAAGGGGAAGAATATTACTCTCTGTATCTTATATATATATTCTATACGAAGATATTACTATTTAGAGAGTTAAATAGTTTTCTTCGACCGTGATTTTATCAAACCTTTTTAAATATTTTGATTTATTAGCTATATATGTTGACTTGTAGTATTTTCCATATAATTTGCAAATATGTAACTAAATCTTATTTTATAAGATATAAAACTATTCCTCGATTTGCATCGAAAATCAAGTATTTTGATCCCCCATATTACGCACCCCTACATAAATTGATACCGAAGGAGTAATAATTTGGACGATTATGTTACCTTACCTTTTGGATATCACTAATATGAACGGGCAAATTCATTTATAAGTACACAAAAAAAAAAAAAAATTAAAAATAAGAAACTATACATTATATACCAGCTGAATTCATACTTTTTTTTATATCTTATTTTAAGTGTAGGACAAAACATTTTATCAAGCTTCGATAGTTCTTCCAAATGATTTTGATTAAAATATTTTCGCCTACTGAGAGCAGGGGTATACGCATAACTTTTTATAAGCAGTATCGTATTTATATAAATAAATAAAAATATGTACTATTATTTAATCGAAGAAGGGCCAAAAATACCCCTAACGTATGAGAAATAGCTCACAAATACCCTCTTTCCACATTTTGGTCTAAAAATACCCTCAACCTTTGTTTTTGGCTCATGGATACCCCTCAAACTAACGGCCTAAATCTTGGTCAAATTTAGCTCTTCAAATGGGCCGGATAACCGTTGTAGTAACTCTGGAGTGGTGATGCACTGATAGGAGCTGAATGTGCACTGAATACTGGCTGCCCAGAGTAAGGCATAATAGGACCGTGACTCCCCGACGCACCGGGAGATACATGAAGTACTGAATGAAACGGTCTGGGAGGATGACCCCTACCAAAATTACCTCTGCCTCCAGATAAGGCACCACTGAAACCACCAAACTGATGAGGCCTCTTATCAGACCTCTGCCCTCTCTCCTGTGCAAGAGCCATCTCGATCCTCCTTGCGACATTAGTAGCCGCCTGAAAAGAAATCTCACTTCCAGTCTCCTTGGCCATCTGAAGTCTGATAGGGTGAGTGAGTCCCTCAATAAACCTCCTCACTCTCTCTCCCTCTGTAGGTAGTAAAAGGAGTGCATGACGGGCCAAATCCACAAAACGAGACTCATACTGAGTAACAGTCATACTACCCTACTGTAGACACTCAAATTGCTTGCGGAATTCCTCTCTTAATGTGATAGGGAGGAACTTTTCCAGAAATAGATGAGAGAACTGCTCCCATGTAAGTGCAGGCGATCCGACTGGTCGGGTCAATGTAAAATCTCTCCACCACCTCTTGGCGGAACCCGTCATCTGAAATACAGCAAAATCAACCCTATTGGCTCAACTATACCTATGTTCCGCAGCACCTTATGGCAGCGTTCAAGATAATCATGTGGGTCCTCAGAAGGTGTACAACTGAAGTGAACTGGAAAGATCTTGGTAAACTTATCCAGTCTCAATAAGGCCTCAAAAGACATGGCGGGCCTATCACTGATCTGTGCCACAACAACTGGCTGAACTACCCCAACTGGCGGGGCTGCTGGAGCCTGATTCTGGGGAGCCATCTACTCCGGAGCGGGAGTAGTGGGAGTTTGTGCTCCTCTCCCAGCCTGTGAGATGGCTGGTGCCACTGGAAATATACCATTCTGGGCCACGCCCTCCATAAGACTTACCAAACGGACTAGAGCGTCCTGAAGTACTGGAGTGGCTATTAATCCTTCCGAGACCTGAACTGGTCCAACTGGTACATTCTAAACTAGAACCTCCTCCCGAAGGTCCACCTGAGATTCTTCAACTGGTGCAGCTGCTCGAGCTCTAGACTGAGCTCTACCTCGGCCTCTAGCACGACCTCGACCTCGACCTCTACCCCTGGCCATAGTTGCCACCGGGGGTTCTAATCCCTGATCATCGGTAGAGGTATTACGTGTTCTCACCATCTGCGAGAGAATAAGAGTAGAATGGTTCAATCATCGATGATAGAATAAAATCGCACGACAGAATAAGAAAGAAGTGATATTGTTCCTAAACTTCATAGCCTTTGAGAGATAAGTACAGACGTCTCCGTACCGATCCTTCAGACTCTACTAAGCTTGTTCGTGACTCGTGAGACTTATGTAACCTAGTGCTCTGATACCAACTGTCACGACCCGAAATTCCCTCCTTCGGACCGTGATAGCGCCTAACATTTCACTTGCTAGGCAAGCTAACGTTAGAGTAATATTATCCATTTTTAAAATAATTTTTAAATTTGTTAATAACAAAGAACAAATGCGAAAGTAAAGTCTAAAATATAGTGAATAATCCATAAAAATAACGGTATCTAAATACCATCCTAGAATTGGTATCACAAGTGTACGAGCTTCTAGAATAGATACAATTAAAGGTCTGAATAAAATAAAGTTGTCTGGAAATAAACACACAACTAAAGTAAAATAGACGGGGACTTCAGAACTGCGGACGCCGTGCAGTTATACCTCAAGTCTCCTCCGAGTAGCTTAAATCCGAGCAAGTCTATGGCACGCCGCTGGGACCAACTCCGAAATCTGCACAACAAGTGCAGAGTGAAGTATCAGTACAAGCCGACCCCATGTACTGGTAAGTGCTGAGCCTAACCTCGACGAAGTAGTGACGAGTCACTTACATTACCTGTACGCAATATTAGTAACAACAACAATAATAGAAATAAATTAGGTAACTCATTTATAATAATTGAAGCCAACTCAGCAGTCATAACCAATTATCATTTCCATCAATTCTGTTGCAGCGTGCAACCTGCTCTCACAATATATTCACATTCAATTATGTTGCAGCGTGCAACCCGCTCTCATAATATATTCACATTCAGTTCTGTTACGGCGTGCAACCCGCTCCTCCAATATATTCATTTTAATCAAGTCTGTTGTGGCGTGCAACCCGATTCTCATTATATATATATATATATATATATATATATATATATATATATATATATATATATATGTATGTCGACTTTTAAATAAGTCTGTTGTGGCGTGTAACCCGATCCTCCAATATGGACTTTTAATAAGTCTGTTGCGGCGTGCAACCCGATCCTCCAATATGGACTTTTTAATAAGTCTGTTGCGGCGTGCAACCCGATCCTCCAATATATTCATTATAATCAATCCTGTTGCGGCGTGCAACCTGATCCTCCAACATATTAATTTACCAATTCTTATAGAAGAAAATTCTCCAATAAGTGCAACAATTAATATAAAATTATAAGACAACAAGCATACAATAATTATGATTTAATTATGAAACAAACAAAGGCAAATAACAAATTATTATGGAAATCAGAGAGAAAATATGCAGTTTAATATTTAATATAATAAATGTCAAATAACAATTAAGGCACATAATTCAAATAGCATGTAAAAATTAATGAAGGAATTTAAAAATTAATATTTGACAGAGAATAGGAGAGAAACAATTATTATAATAATTAATTCATTATTTAAAATAATTTATGATTTTTCAAGTAAGCATGCAAACAATTAATTTGACGACGTATAGACACTCGTCACCTCGCCTATACGTCGTTCACATGCAATTCAGATAACAAATAATTTGAGGGTTCTATTCTCTCAAGTCAAGGTTAACCACGACACTTACCTCGCTCTGCAAATCCCAATCAATTACTCGACCACAACTTTTCCTTTTAAATTTGTCTCCAAAAGTTTCAAATCTATTCATAAACAATTCAATATACTCAATACGAATCATAAGAATTAATTCCATATGAATTTACTAATTTTCTAGATAAAAATCCAAATTCATTAAAATATTCGACAGTGGAACCCACGTCTCAAATTTTAGAAAAACTCGCGAAATCCGAACACCCGTTCCGCTACGAGTTCAACCATACAAAGATTATCCAATTCCGATATCAAATGGACCTTCAAATCTTAAATTTTTGTTTTTGGAAGAATTTATAAAAATCTGATTTTTCTTCCATAAATTCATGGATTCATGATATAAATGAGTATGAAATCATGAAATATAATCAATATAGGTTAAGGAACACTTACCCCAATGTTTTTCCATGAAAATCGTCCAAAAAATCGCCTTACCCGAGTTCAAAAATGAAAAAGAGTTGAAAATGGGTCGAAACCCCATTTTCAGAACTTAAGTTCTGTTTGTGGGATTTTTACCCTTCGCGAACGCGGTCAGTGCCTCGCGTTCGCGAAGTACAAATTCCTACTGCCCAATTTTACACTTTGCGAATGCGAGGGCTACTTCGCGAACGCGAAGCTTGCCTGACTTGGCCTTCGCGAACGCGAGATGCCCTTCATAACGCGAAGGCAATTGTCCTGGCCAGCCCCTTTCCCTTCGCGAACGCGAGGCTTCGATCGCGAACGCGAAGCTTTGCACCTCAAGCCTTCGCGAACGCGTTCTCTCTATCGCGAACGCAAAGCACAAAATGTGCTAGCCCCAATTTGCTCTTCGCGAACGCGAGACTCCCCTCGTGAACGCGAAGAAGGAAACCAGAAGCAGGTTTCTGCAGTTTCCTCAAGTCCAAAAAGGATCCGTTAACCACCCGAAACCAACCCGAGCCCTCGGGGCTCCAAACCAAACATGTACCCAAATCTTAAAACATCATATGAACTTGCTCGCGCGATCAAATCGCCAAAATAACACCAAGAACTACGAATCAGATACCAATTCAAAGGAAATTTTCAAGAAAACTTTAAAACTTATATTTTTACAACTGGACGTCCGAATCACGTCAAATCAACTCCGATTCTTACCAAATTCGGCAGACAAGTCATAAATATTATAGTGGACCTATACCTTGCTCCGAAACCAAAATATGGACCCGAGGTCAATAAATCCAACATCAGTAATTTCTTAGAAATTATTAAGCTTTCAAGCTTTTAATTTTTCATCAAAATTCCATATCTCGGGCTAGGGACCTCAAAATTCGATTTCGGGCATACGCCCAAGTCCCAAATCACGATACAGACCTATCAGAATTTTCAAAATACTGATCCGGGTCCGTTTGCTCAAAATATTGACCAAAATCAACTCAATTAAGTTTTAAAGCTCTATTTCACCTTTTAATCCATTTTTCACATAAAAACTTTCCGAAAAATTATACGGATAGCGCACGCAAGTCAAAGAATGATAAATGGTACTTTTCAAGGTCTTAGAACACATAATTACTTATTAAATTTAAAGATAACATTTTGGGTCATCACACACCCATAATCCAAAACCATGCATGCAAAACTCGCAGATCAATATAGACGATTTAAATTTATCCTGCAAATGCAACGTTGATATCTTTCTGCTGTATTAATGATTATTTATAAGTATGGCTTTTAGACACCGGACAAAATCGACCATTTATGAGCAAGCCTTTTGTCTGCACATTTCATATTGTCACAAAAGTCTGTCCTAGCTAGAGACTTAGGAGATACACATTTCGTTGATCTTTGTGAAAAAGCACTTTGCTCCATAAAATCAAGGCAAAATTCTATCGTTGTTCCTATTGGGAATTTGCAGTTTGGTGTATGCAGGCATAGGGCCTTGCTTATGAAATCAAATATCAAAACCATTTGCAGGCACTTATTCGATCACAACAAGACAATAATGACCACTCACTTTTACTCTAATCTGGTGCTGGAAGGATCGGGGGTTCAAGGGTTAAAAAATGGGTCAAGAGCGGAGCGGGTTTAAAAAATGGGTGGGTTTTATTTTAATTCTAAATTAAAAAATGAGGCAAATCATAATAGGCTACGTGGCTATTTTAAAGAGCCAAATTGGCCAAGATTTAGGCTGTTAGTTTGAGGGGTATCCATGAGCCAAAAATAAATGTTAAGGGTATTCTTAGACCAAAAGGTGGAAGGAGGATATTTGTGAGCCATTTTCATACGTTAGGGGTATTTTTGGCCCTTCTCCGTTATTTAATATCATTTTCCTATAAGTTGAAATCCTTGGCCCAATGGTTTAGTTGATATTGTTGCAAAAGGAAGTATTGTTGGGATAAAACGGCCTAAAAATACTCTTAACATGATGTGATATTGTCCGTTTTGGGCCAAGCCCGTACGGGTTTCCCCAAAATGCCTTACACCATTAAAATTATCCAACTCCATAAGTAGAATTTTTTTCCTTTCTACTTTCCATGTGAGACTTTGTTCACACATACCCAACAAGTATAGGTTCAATTTTCTTTAGCCTCAGATTTAACAAAAATACTTGCTCAAAGATTTCAAAAATTAGAATATATAGGTCGAGCCTCAAACCTACAATCTTTACAAACCCAAATATGAGCTTGATCAGTGGATCAAGAAATACTCTTTTCCATGAAGCGGTGTCATTACTATACATTGCCTCGTTTTTGCAAAATATTAGTATAAACATTTAGTATTTTTTTTCGATGAACATCGCTTCCACCCATTTGCGTCCGCCCCTCTGTGAGACGAATCCAAGTTAATTATATTATGTTTTGATCAACTTATTCTCTAAAAAAAAGAGAGTAGAAAATCATTGTGGTAATTTAATATCGAAAACTTTTCACAGTTCAAATGATTTATTGAAATGATGAGAACGTAAAAGCAGCTGACTCTTCCATAATTAGAAAACGCGACAGGAGAGATTCATGTACTTTGTATCAAAGGGGGAATAAGTCAAAGTGAAATATGATTTCATAGCCAACTGGATTTAATATTAAATAAATCACTAAGTCCCTTTTAAATCTTAAATATGCAGTAGTCGATTGGAAATAATTGATTATCCTTGTCGTAGACGAGGGCTTACACATACGTGGTGCCGTTGTTGATATATGCTTGTACCTCAAGTAAGCACTTGGAAATCACTTTTACTGAGATATTATTTAATCTTTAAGTCAATTAGGCAGTATTATGTTAGTTAGGTCCGTTAGTTAGTAGTTATTGTAATAGTTTTAGTGTGCCAGCCGGCAGCGTGTGTATATATAATGTGTACTTCTATCAATGAAAGCTTAGGCTTTATTTCATCAATTTCGTCTCTCTTCTTCCCTTCTCTTATGCTGAGTTCTAGAAGCTTCACCACTTCACCATTGCAGGTATGGCCGAGCTCGTTCACACTGATTCTCAGTGTCAATCTTGACATGGTATCAGAGCGAGGTTAATCCCGCACATTATCTTTCCCTGCGTCTTTATCTTTTGATTCATCTCGTTGTTCGATTCTAGCAGATTTCTAGTTTTGCCCTAATTTTGGGGTTTTCGTTTGCGTCATAGTAAATTGCCATCAGAAATTCTGATAATTGAAATTCCTTTCTTTTTCTTCATTAATTTCACTCAATCATGGCTGTTGTAGACCAAGAGAATTCAACTGGAGTGGAAACTACTGCTACTGTTACTGTGCCAAGCACAGGGATCGATCCAAGTGACCATATGTATCTTCACCCATCTGACAATCCCGAAGCTATATATGCTCATTTTAACTGCTTTTGACGGAATATGGTACATGTCTTAGAGAATGAGTGTATTGAGGGGGCTATCGGTGAAGAGCAAATTAGGTTTTATAAGTGGTGAGTGCAAACAACCAGATCCTCTGTCACCACAATTTCGCTAATGGGAGTGATGTGATAATATGGTGACATCTTGGATCCTAAATTCGCTTTCTAAGCAAATTGCCGACAGTGTAGAATATGTGAATGATGATGTTGATCTTTGGAAGGAATTGGAGGATCGTTATGAATAAACCAATGGAGCTAGGTTATATCAAATTCAGAAGGAAATCAACGACCCATCTCAAGGAACTCTTGACATTACTGCCTATTATACTAAGTTGATAAAACTCTGGGAGGAATTTACTACTCTGAACAAGAGGACTCAATGTAGTTGTACCTGTAATTGTGGTGCAAAAGAGAGTATGTACAAAACTGAGCAAGATAGGAGAATGATACAATTCCTTATGGGATTGAACGAGGTTTACGCTGTAGTTTGAGACAACATACTCATGATGAACCCATTGCCAAGACTAGCACATTCATTTTCCCTATTTTACTGTTTCTTTTCGTTCAAAACAGTTGTATTTCTCTCAGGCTCTGTTTGTAGAAAAAATTAGAAGTTTATGAGTTGTGACTCCAAATCCGGATTGTAGTAGATATTATGGGCATATATGTTATTCCGCTCTCGATTTTGTTTCATTTTGGCTTAATTGACTTTATTTGTTGAAACTGAATAACAATTAACTTAACGGTTCTCTAACGTTGGCTTGCCTAACAAGTGAAATGTTAGGCGCCATCACGGTCCCGAAGGTGAGAATTCCGGGTCGTGAAAAGTTGGTGAATACATCAGGACAAAGTTCATTTAAGACAAATTTCCCGGGAAATAACAATTACAATGGCAATCCTAGAGCTCGACTCATATGTGATTTCTGCAAGACGCCAGGGCATAGTAAGGAGAGATGTTACAAGCTACATGGTAACCCACAGAATGGTCAGAATCCTAACCAAAACTTCACTCCCAGGAATTTTCCAAACGGCCAGAACCATGGCCAAAACTCTAGATACAATAAAGGTAAAAGAATAGTTACAAGTGTACAAGGAGCCTCTAATGAAGGTTTGATCACTAAGGAAAATGAAAATAGAACCCAAGATGATGGAAGGAATGTGAACCTGACTAAAGAACAGTATGGGCAGCTTGTGAGTCCACTTAAATAGTTTCATGTGGGAAGTGGAGATGCTGGGAGACCCCTAGGAAAATAGAATGAGACTTCAAGGTCTGCAGACGCCAGCAGATCTACCTCGAGTCTCCAATGAGCAAATCCAAGTTGCTACGCCTCACGAACAACTATGGACGGTAACAAAGTTTGCACAAGAAGTGCAGAGTGTAGTATGAGTACAACCGACCCCATGTACTCGTAAGTGTCGAGCCTAACCTCGACGACGTAGTGACGAGGCTATGACAAGACACCTACATAATAAAACTGTCCAGATAACAGTATATGTACAAGATAACAACAAATAAAAGTTAAACACGTACCATTATGAGGGGGACATGCTAAAGGGACACAAGATTTAAGAGATACAGCGGAAATGATAACCAGAACAATCAACTTGCTTTTAACCAATGAAAACAACTAAACACAATGAAGAAAATTGCACGGCATCACCCTTCGTGCTTTTACTCTCAACCTCACAATAATACAATAATACTGCACGACATCACCCTTTGTGCTTTTACTCTCTGCCTCACAATATAAATCAATAGATACGGTACGACATCACCCTTCGTGCATTAACTCTCATAACATGGCACAACATCACCCTTCGTGCATTAACACTCACAATATGGCAGGACATCACCCTTCGTGCTTTAATATTCACAATATGGCAGGACATCACCCTTCGTGTATTGACACTCATAATATGGCACGACATCACCCTTCGTGCATTAACACTCTCTCTTACCACATAACAATGAACAAGTAATAGCAGGGAGACAAAATCAACAAGAACACGCCTTACTTCAACAATGGTTCCACAATACCAATCTCAACTTTGTAATCAATACTCAATTATCAAAAAAGCCCGTAAACACGATAAGAACGATCAAGTTAGTAATTAACTAGTCTAAGCATGGATAACAAGATCAAAGTAAGCAATAAACTACAAGGAACAAGTCCCCACCCGCATGCTTTAACCCGACACAACGCATAAGTACTCGTCACCTCACATATACGTTGTACCCAACATCTAAACATGTAGCAAATAGACAAACAAGTCTTAATCCCTCAAGTCAAGGTTAACCACGACACTTACCTTGCTCCCAAGGTCCACTTCAAAGCTCAATCACAACTTTGCGTTTCAAACAAGCCTTCGAACCAATAGAATCTAGCAAATTACTAACCAAACGATTCAAATTAAAACCTTAGGAACTATCCACGATTGTAAAGGATTCAATTTAGGTCATTATTAAAAAAGTCAACAAAAGTCAACTCCCGGGCCCGCTCGGTCCAGTCCCGAAATTCGGACCAAAACCCGATTACTCATTCACCCTTGAGCCCGGTTATGTAACTTGTTTTGGAATCCGACCTCAATTTGAGGTCAAAATCCCATTTTATAAAAATCCCTAATTCTACCCAAAATCCCCAATTTGCACCATAAAAACACAAGATTTTTTGTTGAAATATTAGGAAATGTAGTGAAAGATTGAAAGAAACTAGTTTAGAATCACTTACGAGTGATTTGGGGAAGAAAGGTTCTTTGAAAAATCGCCTCTAGGGATTCTTGTTTTGAAAATTTGAGAGAATGAACCAAAATCCCGTCTAAGTCCCATTTCGATTAGTTGCAGATGTCGCATTTGTGACCTGGGGTTCGCAAATGCGAAGAATCAATCGCAAATGCGAAGACCTTCACATCTCTGCTTTCATCGCATTTGCGATGACTTGTTTGCAAATGAGAACATTGATCTTCCGCATTTACGACCAAATTGATCGCAAATTCGACCAAGCCTGCCCCAGCCCCACTTCGCAAATGCGAAGTATTGTTCGCAAATGCGAACTCTGGCCTCCCGCAATTGCGACCTCTTGATCGCAAATGCGAACTCATGCTGACCCAGGTACTCTTCGCAAATGCGAGCCTGTCAGGATTGGGGAATGTTCGCAAATCGAACACTGATCTCGCAATTGCGAGATCAGACATCAGTTACCAGAAATTGCAGAACCAGCTGAGTTTTCTAAGTCCAAACCACTCCGTAGCCTATCCGAAACTCACCCGAGCCCTCGGGGCTTTAAACAAACTATGCACACAAGTTTAAAAAATATCATACGAACTTGCTCGCGCGATTAAATCGCCAAAATAACACCTAGAACTACGAATTGAACACCAAATCAAATGAAATTTTCAAGAAAACTTTGAAACTTCTATTTTCATAACCGGACGTCCGAATCACGTCAAACCAACTTCGTTTCTCACCAAATTTGACAGACAAGTCATAAATATAGTATTGGACCTATACCGGGTTTCAGAACTGAAATACGGATCCGATATCCAAAAAATCAAACATTGGTAAAACATTTCAAAGTCATTAAGCCTTTAACTTTTAAATTTCAACAAAGTGCGATAACTCGAGTTAGGGACTTCCGAATTCGATTTCGGGCATACGCCCAAGTCCCAAATCACGATACGGATCTACCGGGACCGTCAAAAAATGAATTCGGATCCGTTTGCTCAAAACGTTGACCGAAGTCAACTCAAATGGGTTTTAAGGCAAAAGTTTTACATTTTCTTAGTTTTTAATATGAAAACTTTCCGAAAAAATATCCGGTCTGCGCACGCAAATCGAGAAAAGCTAAAATGAGGTATTTAAGGTTTCAAAGCGCATAATTAGATTCTAAAACATAAGATGACCTATCGGGTCATCACAGCTTTATAATTGTTTTTTCCTGCAGAGACGTTGATTATTGGTTTCAGCTCATTTATGAAATTTATCTACCGATTGGATGTCATTTGTTCTAATTATGGTGTGTAAATGTGTGAAGTTTGGTTGAGTAGCTGGTTCCAGTTTGTTATTTCATCTTTAAAAAGGGGGCATTGATAAATGGCAGGGGGCTTCTATTCTAGCTAGGAGTATTGTTGCTGATTATAGGTGAGATGGATTTGCTAGTTTATAGCAATCCTTGTTTTGACAATCTTTATTTGCCTCTATAGTAAAAATAAAAAAAATTAAAAAATTACCAATTGCATGCTTTGGTATTTTTGTATGTGTTAAACTTTAAGAAAATAGTTTGAAAATCAAGTATACCGAAGATATACTGTTTGAATTGGAGAGGAAGCTACAGAAGGAAGTGCAAAAAGAGTGGTAGATGAATTGAAGAAGTGAAGAAAACCATTGTTGTTTCAAAATTAGTTAGATTCTGTTTGAATATTGAAAATAATTTTATTATGACATTGTTTTCTTGTAAAGACTACAGATTTTTGTACTTGAAATTACTATATAGAGAGCTTCTGTTTCCATTACATATGATTCCAGTTTATGTTTTTTTTATAGGATGCATTAATAAAAATAGTCTTGAGAATTAATAATATTTGCGTAAATGTCAATAATAATTCAAATATTTCCGACACTTTCAAATAAGTCGCAAACAATTAGCTAAAAACTACAATGCTGACATTTGATAAAAGTCAAACAAATGTCACTATTCGTTTGCCGACATTAATCTATGTGTTGGAAATTTGAAAGTGACATTTTTGCAAATGTCAGTAAATAAATGTCGCAAATCTTTTACCGATATTTATTTAAACTTCAAAAAATTACCGATATTGAAATTTCCAGACATTTACATTAAATGTAAAATAAATATCGGTTAAAGATTTTGTGACATTTATCCAACTTAATGCGTTTATAATATGTCGTCGTATGTCAACTTTTTGTAGTGACTATAATTTAACTTGTACGAAAGTAATCTGATAAGATTGCTTAGCGTTCTTTAATACTCATTCAATCTCAAATATCAGTCGCTTTCAAGAAACATGATTTATTCTTTAAATATTTGATGATATTTCTTTTTTAAAATCAACTGTCATGATTCCAAATAGTAAAATATTAATTAAGTAAGAATATTAAGAAGAAATAAAAGACAGTTTAGATAAATGTTTTATGATTGAAGTTATTACATAAATATATTTTTTAAACGATGTACAAAATTCTTAAAAAATAATATGATGCAATATAATACTAGTGTGGGGAGAAGTACACAAATAGCCATTTTTAGGACTGCTATTCAGGGTTTAGCCAGCACTTATTTTGTTCTGAAAATTTGAACTAACACCATAACTTTATTGTGTCCTGAAAAATTAAACTGACAAACTGAAATTCAGAATATAATGGCTAATTTTAAAAGAGAAATTTTCATAAACCACTATAGTTTAGAGCCTAGTAACTACAATTTACCTAATTACTATTTGTAGCTACTATTTAATTGTTACTAACTTGTATCATTTGTATTCAAATGCACAATGAATACAACATGTGTCAACTTCGCACAACGAATACAATGTGTATCAACTGTATTCGTTCGCATCAACTGTATTTGTTCGTACAACGAATACAACTAAGGCGAAATACAAAAATAAAGAAAAATAAAATATTTTTGTTGAGAGTTGAACTAACCTTCATTAACTATGCGAGTGCTCTAACCACCTGAGCTATAAAAGCTTATTGCTCTCTTGTTTCAGTTCAAAATAATTAATCTCTTATTTTACGGATTTGCTATAAAATTTAATTATAGTTATGAATGGTAAATTTATTGAAAGTATAGTTACGAATAATAAATACGGTGTAAATATTTGAGGCTTGGTGTAACTTTCCCATCTAAAACAGTAGCCCTAGAATGGCTAGCTGATGTCATTTCTACTTTTTGTTTTTTTTTAGTTGACTAGGCTAGTCCGTAAGGAAAGTATGGATTGTCAATTTACGAGTCCAACTATTTTCGCCCTTCAGTCAAACTGAATTTGTCCCGTTGTCTGTACCCAACTATTTCCTCCTGGAGTCTTTATTCTTAGCCCCCCCCCCCCAAGTGGACATTTGGCTTGGTGCTCGCTCAGATTTTGGTACTTTTTGAGCTCAGATTTTCATTGTGCAATTAAAATTTCAGATCTTGATTGCTTCTGCTATACCCTGAATTATCTTGTACTGTTAATATCTGTACCATTTGATCATGATCTTGCCTAACGTATGACACGTTATCTTTACTTTTCAGTTTGACACTTCAAATGACTCATAAACTCATTGCGTTCTTCACAAAAATCTTGCTTCCGTTCTTCGTAGTGTCCACTCTCTCTCTTCCTAACAGGTGAGTACTGAGCAGAGTAAGGATTTAACTTTAGCTGTTAGTGTTCTTTGATTGCTTCTGTTATTATTATTATTAATTTGTTACTTCGGTAAGTAACTCTTCTTTCCTAATTTGCCTTAGTAGACGCAATATTTAGTACTGAGCTTGAATAGAGTAGAGTAGATAGAGGATTCATATAGTCGGCCCAAGTCAACCCCAACAAGTTCTGGGACTAAGGGCGTAATTCATTGATGTATAAGTAACTTCAAAGGTTCTGGCTTTCCTGGAGAATATAAGCGAGCATGATTTTATCTACTTAATTATGTGTTCAACATGCCCCTCGTGTGCAGGGGCCTAGTGTTTTACAGACGGGTTCAATTGAATCCATAACTTTCGATGCGGGGTAAAAGTTCATATATAAAAATTTATTAAAATTGCAAAAATAGTAGATATGAACCTATAATTTTATAAATATAATGAGTTCAATGCTAAAAATCTTGAAAGTTGAACCTATAGGATTTAAATCATGAATCCGCCTATGCTCACATGCGGGCCTGACTTTGTTTTGTGGGCCACACGTGGGAATTTGTTTTGATTATGGGTGACGGTGAGATTCGAACCCAGACCTTTGCTTACTCTAATACATGCTGAAAAGCAAATATCATGTTGAAGCGTGTGGCCATCTTTTTGTGTTAATTCTTGCCAGTATTTGCCTTCTTTCTTATCGTTCTTTTTCCCCATCATTGTGTATTCTGTAACTATTTTTTGTTGCTCTCACACTGGACT
Organism: Nicotiana tomentosiformis; assembly: GCF_000390325.3. NCBI lineage: Eukaryota > Viridiplantae > Streptophyta > Magnoliopsida > Solanales > Solanaceae > Nicotiana > Nicotiana tomentosiformis. The sequence continues at coordinate 116,627,974 of NC_090823.1, read as the reverse complement.
TAGATTTCTCGTAACTTAAAAATTAATCATGCAACTATGCTTCAATTCGTAATTAGTTAGGTCTGCATATTATTTCTTTATGTCCATTCCACTATCTTCAGTCGGAGTTGGCTATATGAATCTTAAAATGATTAAACAGAAGAGAGTACGGAGAATGCCCTTCTTAGGGGTTCGACTTGTTGATCATGGTTCTCCTTTGTTTCCTATATTACTCACGTTCTATGCTTCTCTTTCTTCAATGCTCTAATGCTGCAGATGTTCAGCAGATGCTTCTACAGAAATAGAAAGGACACTGGCTATAATAAAGCCAGATGGGGTTTCGGGAAACTATACAAATCCCATAAAGGAAACAATTCTAGATCATGGATTCAAAATCACTGAGGAATTGTTCATTCAGCTTGACGAGGATCATGTGAAAAGCTTTTATGCTGAGCACTCCTCAAGGAGCTTCTTTCCAAGCCTTGTTGAATACATGGCCAGGTAAACTTTTCCCGTCTGGAGATGGTATTTGATTCTGAATTTGCTAGTAAGCCTCATTCTGTTTCTTAGCCAAGGTACCTGTTAGTCCTGCTGCATTATTTTTTCCTTTTTCCCTTTTTATCTATTGCTTCAAACTATTTACTGGTTCTTTGAGGAAAAGTAAATAACATCCTTATAATATAGGCTGTAGGCTAGTTTGATTTGATCTCAAGTGGTTGTTGAGAACATCTATACTGTTATATGGAGAATTTACCGAAACAATTTGTTGCCTCTTGAAAATGGATGATATTCGATGTTGACTATTGCAAGATCCCTGAAGGGATTGCAGCCTAAACTGACTGTTGCATCTGCCTCTAGATTGGAGCTATTATATGTTGCTTCTAACTGTATAATAGAAAATAGCATACTCAGACCTTGGAATTTAGAATTGAGGTTCATAAGCGATCGGGATGATTGGAAGGTGGCATAGGTCGACCAAATTTTCTCTATATTACATGTTTCTGAATATTTGGGACAGGAAGCGGATACCCTTCTTTGGCGGAGGCAGAAAAATGAGAGCTTTAGTGTTTTCTACTCACTACTTATTCAGCTAGTGGTGATGGACGACGGTTTCCATGGTAGGCCATTTTCAGCTCTGAGTGACAATGATGAAGAAATATGTGAATCACCTCCTTTTGCATTGTGAGGTGGAGCATGTTTGATGTGCCGTTTGGAGTGGGATAGGTTCTGCAAAGAGCCAATTTTGGAATGCGTATCATCAATGAAGGGGTTCTAACTTCTAAGTATGCATGGAAGTGTTAAGTTATTTTGTTGGTGTATTCAGAGGGTTGAGGCCCAATTGATTGAAACAAAAGTTTGTAAAAGATAAATTTTCATCAATAAAGTTTTGTAAATGATATAGAAAGCTTTGGAATCTTTTGAGTTCGTTAGAGATATAATTTTGTAAGAAATGATATAGAAAGCTCTTCTATCAAAGAAGTAAATAACATAGAAAGATATGTGAATCTTCTTTGAGTGCTTTCAAGATGCAGTTTTATATAAGTGATATAACACCAGCTTGGTAACCTTTTCATCCATTTCAAATAAACCCTTCAGTTATTGAGAAAAAGGGTATTTTTTCATTTATCAACTTGATAATCATTTCATTTCAGTGACAGAAGTAGCGAAATTAGTAAAGATCTGTCTTTTGGGATCTTGAATTTAGAATAGTTTTGTGGACTGATTTCTCATGAGAATTTTTGCAGACTGCTCCTCCCTTCTCATCCATTTACTACTTTTTTCCTTGATTGACCAATTTATCATCAGTGGTCCATTGTTGATAATGGTTTTGGAGAAAGGGAATGCCATAGCTGACTGGCGTGCACTAATTGGTCCAACAGACCCACTCAAAGCAAAGGTTACTCATCCTCACAGGTACCTTCCTGTTATTATTACATAGGTCATACAATTAGAAGATTAGAAAGTTAAGTAGATAGCCATAGCAGGAGTTTGTCTTCCTTACAAAATAAGGGGTACTGCCTTAGTTTAACTCAGTAAAAAATGCATTTCTCAAAGATTTGCTTTTGAAAATTGAAACGTTGTAAAGTATGTGTAACTCTCGAATTCCCTTAGTCTGAGGTTGCATTTCTGCAAAGAAGCTGTCTCCTTCATGGTATTACATTATTGCGTTTACTGATATTCTTGCAAATTTTGCGACTCTTCTCCTCCCACATATATTAAAGATTTATCTGAAACAGCTAACTTCGTCTTACTTTCTAAGTTATGAGCTTTTGCAGTTTTGTTTTCTATCTCTACAATTGAAGATGTTGAAGTTGTTGGTAATGCCTACGACTTTATTGACCCCATACGTAGTTAAAGGAGTTCACAGTCTGAGTTACTTGTAACGGCACCTACTTGGTGTTGTTTTCATTAATAAAATACCTATACATATCCAAACAGAAAAAAATTATTGGTGATACTTTTTACCTTGACAATGTCAGACTTTTGTTAATTCTTGATTTTGTTAATTCTTGGCAAGACATATGTTTCTTTAACCTGTGTCTTTATCACTTTCAGTGTCAGAGCCATATGTGGGCTGGATTTACAGAAGAATTGTGTTCATGGTTCTGACTCACCTCAGTCTGCTCCCCGGGAAATATCCTTTTTCTTTGAAAGGACATCATCAGGTCACTACTAGCCCATTTTATGCATGTTTCTGATTATGGTTATGCACTTTGTTCTTGAGGTCTCTTTTTCCCAACTTTTTCCAATGAAAAAGAAAAAGAGTGATGATACTCGTTCTTTTTAGGTGTGACATGTGATGATATTCGTTTTTGCTGGCTGTGACATATTGGTCAGCAGTCGTTACTTTTTAAATCCTGCATGAAATTCTTGAATTGTTATTTTTATACCAACTGCAAATTACTCCTACTTTTTTTGGTACTAGTCTCCTCTGAGATTTTCTTGGCCGAACAAATGGGTGCAAGAAAGGAAATAAAGCATTAATTTGATATTTATCATCCAAATTGTTTATTTTTGCATAAAATGATAGTGTAGTTTTATCTGCATTCTGTAGCTGATTATGAAGTCTTCTTGTCCAAATTCTTTAGTGTGGGTCTGATGCATGTCGTAAGAGACGGTGAGGGAGAGATCGGCTGTATTTGGTGCCCGGAAAAATTGTCACCTTTAACTTTTGAGTAAACTGCATTTATTAGTTATCAGTATGGCCGAATTACTTTAAGTTGCTTTCAGATTTACCACATTTAACCGTTTAGATTGAGACAAGTGAAATTAGTTCTTCTGCCACTTTTTATTTTATTTTAAAGATTTAAAGAGTCTGTCGGACAGCCATTAGACCATCCCAGCAACCATGGTTAGGGGCTGAGAACGATCATCTACTGCGCCATGACCCGAGGGCCGTGGGAGCTGTTAATCATGCTCTGGTCTAATGGCCATGTCTCATCAACCAGACTTGGTTTTCTTCTGCCACTTGGATTAACAGAAACGAGGATTCTAACAGTTACACCGGCTTTTGCCACCCATTGCCCCATCTCCGTTGCTTCTTCCCTTAAACTTCTAAACGCTTCTTTGAAACCTGTAAAATTATTACGAATGTATGCTCAACCCTCTACGAACTAGATTAAATTTCCAGGATTGGAGATGAGATTATAGAGGGTCTATGTCTGGCACTTATTTTTACTCTTTCTGGGGGGTTTTGGGGAGGGTCACTGGACCATAAGGTTAGAAATTTTTGTTTAATTTGTTCAACTTCAGCATAATATGGACCAAATTAGCTAATTTCCAAATTGTATAAGATTAAAAATGTGTTGAACACGATAAGAAGGGACGAAATTATTCTGTAATGCCTGAACAGAAAGTGCAAAAATAGCCCTTCATTTTGATGGAAGTATCCTGAAAACCAATTTCTTATTTGATATTTTACTTTTGCTGCTTCTTTAGAAGTTGTTTGGAGAACTAGAAAAATGTCCTCTCTCTCCAATTTAAACGCCCTTCCCCAATCCCCGCCGCAAACAAAAAGAAGAAGAAGAAAAAAAAAGCGCTAGTCCGCAAACAAAAAGAAGAAGAAAAAAAAAAGCGCTAGTCTTTTGCTTGGTTGATATACAGATGTAAGCTCCATGTAGATTCTTCTAACTAAAGTAAAATGGAAACAAGAATCAAAGAGACTAAAAAGTAGAACTGCGGGAAGACCGGAAAGGCGAAACAGAGAGGAAATAAATCTGGTGTCAGAAGTATCTGCTGTGTATCTTTTCAAAATCAAAACTGATCACCTCCATATATCTGTCTTCCATTTTAAGAATGGAGAAACTTTGCAAGAAATTACTTTTTTGAGTTTTTGCATATGAGGTCAATTATTTTATTCCGGGGGTGTTGAGAGACGCCAAAACTAATAGTTTCTGGAGTTTGGACCGGGTGCTTGTAAATGTGGAAGTGAAGTAAGAAAAGTGGAAACAAATTTAGCTGCTTGAACATAATTTTCTCTTTTGAAGTGCAAGAGAGTTTATTGTTTTCCAGTTTCCAATGAAAATGAACTACGAAAATGGAATTATAAGTTTTGTAATTAACTTGTATACTTGTTGCCATCAAGATTCTTTGGCTGATTTCTGTTCACAAAATTCATTTCCTACTGCAGGACATGTATCTAAGCATGATGAATTATAAGGTTAGGAATTCTTGAAGAAGGATTCTATGCCACTGAGATTCCTCTATGAACAAGTTTGATACAGCTCACCTAATTAGAGTTGCGCTCTGAGATGCTATATCCTGCAAGATCAAGCTTAGCAGAATGGTTACTGGGGGTGAGACAGTAGACTTCTATCTTGGCAGTTAACCGAAGACGGATGGAGCGTATGTTATATGGGTAGAGTTGTCAGTATCTTCGATATGGAACATATATAATGTGTGTGTGTGAAAAACAGTATAATGTCATCAAATATTAATTCTAAACTAGTATAGAAACTACAATGAGTTCAGTATTAAAAACCTTAAAGTTTGACTACATCATAGTTTAAATTTTGGATCTGTCTATGCAGTTTACCAGCCATTTCTTGTTTGTTCCCCTCTTTGCTGCAATTGGCATCTTGATCTTTCAGACACATTTGTGGAGTTGAGCGTTGAATGTTGTGGGAATTCCCCCACCATGTGGTATATGTACCATGGACATGCAACATTTTGGGAACCATGGTGCCGAGTATCTTAGCTTTCTTTTTTCTTTCCTTGAGCCGAGTGTCTATCGGAAATAGCTTCTCTACCTCTATAAGGTAGGGGTAAGATCTGCGTACACATTATCCTTCCCAGACCCCACTCGTGGGATTATACTGGGTTTGTTGTTGTTATTGGTGGCGCAGAGTATCTTAGTGGATCAGTATCAATATATCATATGAAAGAACAGATTTTCACACCAGGTGATTTCCTTCATTATTAGCTTGTTAATTCAGTCCCTTTGGTTTAAAAAGCCGGATGATTTCCAATTTACACATTTTGATCATGTGTTACACAGACGTAACAAGGTTTGAGCTTTCAAGGCGTGGCTATATTACTAGTTTTTCTATAGTAGGTTTTGACTTACTTACACGTCATTCTCCTTTCAACTATTATCGTTGATTCATCCCTTGTATTTTGACCACCACCGGTAATCGGAGCACTAAGTAATTGTTTCTTGGTTTAGTAAATATAGGAAGGACAGAACATTGGTTGAGCAAGTTAGCTTAAAATGGGATTTCTTCTCATTTATCCGGGTTTTGGTTGACATAGTTACTCGTTATAATATGTGATAGTGGGAGATAACAAGTATTTAGTGAAATAATCATAATGTATACGAGTTGATCCGAACACTATCATTATCAAATTAAAAAGAGTGTGGCAGTGTACGACTTGTCAAGTGATCGACAGGGATATGAATTTAAGCTAGTGTTTGGACATAGATTTGATAGAAATTTGAAAAAAGAGTTTTTGAAATTGTGTTCGAAAAATAATTTTTGAAAGTTGAAGTTGTATTTGAATATGTATTTTATTTAAAGAAAAGTTGAAGTTTTGTGAGTAGAAGAAAATATTTTACCCAAAACCTATCATAAACTAGTTTTTGGAAACTTGAAATTTTTTGAATTTTTATCCAAAACATGATCATATTTTATAAACAAACGATATTTTTAATTTGTATTTTGAAAAAATAAAACCAAAACTATGGCAGGAGCTAAGTATTAGCACAAACTCCTAAGAATAAAGTAAGACCTAAAACCTAGCATTGATTGAATAGCCTCTGTCAACTCATTTCCTGTTTTGCAGCTTGGCGTAGCTAAGGGCGGCCATAAAAAAGATTCTTTTATTTTTTTTTAAATTATTGTTTGGCGGCTATTAAAATTTAAAATTTCACTTGAAATTGAATTTCAGAATTTTTTCGGAATTTGAGAAATTTCCAAAAGTTATTTTTTAAAATTTTCACTTCAAAACACTCACAAAAATTCAAAAATAGCTCTAAATTGTATTGATGTCCAAACACAACTTTAATTTTTAAATATCATTTTCAACTTAAAAACAATTATTTTTTCCCGGAATTTTATAGTTTTTATGTCGAGACGCCCCCTAAGAATTTCGTAGGGACCATCAAGCAAAGTAAACCGTTTAAAATCACATTTAGGAGATTAAAACAATAATTGGAAAGATCCAATGAAAAGAGAGCTAGTCATCAAAGCGAGAATAAAGGCACTTTATTATGGAGGAGACAAGTCCACATCATATAATGACTTAGTTTAATTGAAGTAAGGTTAAGAACATTCCACATCTGGCAAAGTCTCTCGATATTAGTTAGCAAGATATGACTTTGCAAGTCTCTAGGATTCTAGTAGTTTACTCACATGGCCTTTCTTTACTTAAACTTTTAAATTAACCTTTCTTGGTAGGAGTGTTAATTTTCCACTAATCTCTTTTATCAGTCTTACGTTAATCTCGAGGTAAAAAAGATCCCTTCGTTGTTTAGTCCTAAACTCCTAATTGAGTTGTTGCAATTAATTTTTTAAGCATTTTGTGGTCTAAAATCTTCAATGACGAACTTGGTGACGCCAAAGAGTTCTTATTATATGTATTTGAATACTTACTTTCCAGTTGATTAACTTTTAAAGATTCCTAACTTGGCAACAAATGTGTCTGTACCAAAAATAAAAGTATTTGTGTTGTGGTATTTCTCACATTGAATTCCCTTAAATAGTTTTTTTTTTTTGCATGTTTTTTTTATATATATATATTTTGACTTTCCTTATTGAAAGTCATGGTTCAGCCACGACCTTTGAACTCTATGACTTAAAAGAATATAAGGGGTTGTTTGGTAGGATTTATAAGAACAATACTGAATAAGGTATATTAGTAATAATAAGATTAGTTAAGCTGAGATTATTTCTTATCAACTATTTTGTTTAGTATATTAAAAATAACATGTATTGCATTATTTTTAAAAAAGAATGTTATTTGTTTACAAAAATAGCCCCCACATTCTTTGGAAAAAGTTTTGTAAGAGCACTTCTATCTTTATACATGCATGCTTATCAACGTATTAAAAAATTTGGTATTGCTACGTATAAAAAAAAGTACTGAATATGGTGTATAACCATTACAAGTATTAATTATACATAGGTCGAAAAATAATACTCTCTCCGTTCCAATTTATGTGAATCTGTTTGATTAGGCGCGGAGTTTAAGAAAAAATGAAGACTTTTAGAATTTATGGTCCTAAACAAGTCAAAAGGGGGTCAGAGTATTTGTATGGTTATAAAAGTCACTCATTAATGATAGAATTGTAAGTTTAAGCTAAATTATTACCAAATTTAGAAATGAATTATTTTTTTTGAACGGACCAAAAAGAAAATAAATTCACATAAATCAAAATAGATGAAGTATTAAATAAAGAATTAATAATAACATCGCTAATATATATATTATTTTTCCTAAAATATCCTATCAAACTACCGGTAGGTGTATTATGAGCCAAGATAGATCTATCTAGAGTGAAGATGGCATATGATCACATGCTAATTGTCTCCTCATAGAAACTTCATGAACTAAACGTACATATGGTTTAGATAGATATAAAAGAGAGGGTTAATCATCACCACTAGTTCTTTAAAAGCAAGATACTGTGCATATTATTAAAAATTGAAATCCAATCATTTCAAAAATTATACTACTATAGTAGTTGTTCTACTCTTGTCAATGTATGAAAGGCAAGTCAACCAAACCTCGACTTCATACACGTGTCAATCTGACATAATCAATGAGCTTTATATTTGTTGCGACTTGTGCTGTTCTATCTCCACGTTCTCTTTTATTTGTGGTCCTTTCTTTTATTATTTCTTGGAGAGGATTAATTAGGTGCTTAATTAAATGAATTCAAAATTTTAAATCGCTAATTGTGAATTATCACGATTCATGACATTTATTACGGATTACTTATTACTCCATCCGGTTCATTTTAATCGATTTTTAAACCTTTTTTTGAGGTCTACGATATTTGATTTTTTCAAATATCAAGAAGGAATTTAATTTTTTTTTTCAAAGTTGTCTTTGGAGTAAATAACTTCGGAATATTTGCTATAGTTTCAATGAACAAACTAAGGTTAATATGATCAATTTCATTGTTAATTAATGCTAAAAGATGAATTCCTTAATATATATGAAAATAAAAAAAAATCAATTAAAGTGAATCGAAGGGAGTAATAAAGAGCACTCTTGGGTTAACTTAAATTATATGTGTGCACTTTGATTGAGAACGGAGTTAAAAAAAGTAAATTATATTCTTAAATTTATGGTCTAAATTGAAATGGAGTATTGAACTGGAGAATGGGGAAAAGACACCATATAATTATTGTACTTTCTACTTTTATTTCAAGGGCTATGTAGAAGAACCTTTTTGAGTTTTTTTCTCCTTTGGCTAGTTGTTTAGCTAAAGTCCAAAGAGAAATGGCCAGTAAGTGCTAATTGAACTTCAAAAGATTATTATTCATATCCGTAAAAATACTTGTGTCCAACTGCTCTTTGACAACCAAACATCCCTCAGTCACTGTGTCTCTTACCGACTGGCCCTTTTTTGTGGCTCTGGAGTCTGGTCAGTAGACACAACGTTTTTGGAAAAAAGGAAAGATTATTTACACATATCAAAAGTATCAACAGAGATTTTGATCATGTGAAGTTTATAGTCAAAGAGTTCTCAAATACAGAAATGCGTCGTTCTTCTTATTCACTTTTTTCGATTTTTTTTTTTTTTAAATCAGTGTTTGATCATAAAAATTTTAAATTTCACTTGAAGTTAAATTTCAGAATTTTCAATATTTGAAAAACTCCAAAAGACAAGTGAGGGTTGCTTAGTTGATAAAGCACCTCCACCCACGACCGTTAGGTCCTGAGTTCGAGTCACGCTGAAGGAAAAATGTGGAAACACTATAGATCTTCCTAATTTGGGAGGGAATTAAAAAAAAAAAAAAAAACTCCAAAAAATTATTTTCAATATTTTCATTTCAAATCACCTACAAAAATTCAAAAATAGCTCCAAATTGTATTCATATCCAAACACAACTTTAATTTTCAAATACCATTTTTACTTTAAAAAATTCATTTTTTTCCCCGAAATTTCACAATTTTTATGCTAAAATTGTCAGTGTCATATAAAATGTAATTTAAGGGATGCCTAAAAAGGCAGAATATATCCGATGTAATTCTGATTGGATTTTCTCTTATTCCTGGCGTGCTTAGACCACTAATGATAATTAACCGGCATGTTAATGCCTTTGCTGATAAGTGGAAGGAATGTATTAAGGATAACAAAATATATTGACCCCCTAAATGAACAAAAGAAAGAAAAGAATAATCTTTCTTTGTCGATTTGTTGGTTATTTAATGAGAAATTTTCAAAAATCACTATTGTTTAGTGGCTATTAACTCCCTATAGCTATCATATACATAATTACTTCCTATAGCTACTATTCAGTTGTTACGATAGTGTATTCACATGTATTCGCGGTATTGTATTCATGAATACAGTAGCAAAAAGCACCTAAAATCAGGACAGTCCAGCTGTACGCGCATGTATTCACATGTATTCGTACCATGTATTCATGAATACAACAGTAAAAAGCGCCTAAAATCAAGGCAGTCCAGCTGTACGCGCATGTATTCACATATATTCGTGTTGCTGTATTAATTAATACAACTGTACGCGCATGTATTCACATTTATTCGCGTCATGTATTCATGCAGTAACGACAATCCCTTAAATATAGGTATGTCCAGCTATCTAAGAGAGAGAAAACATATAAATAGCGTATTTCATGCCTCAATGGTAGTATATACAATAAAATACTTATTTTGTTATAAAATATAAAAGGTAGCTATAGAAAATAATATTTTAAAATAATTTTAGTTTATAATAAATATGGTGTATACCTTTGTTATAGGAGGTAAAATTTTCTTATTTAATTTAGCTCTTTAACCCATGGTTGACATGATAATAATAACAAGTCCAATAAAATCTTACAAGTGGAGTCTGAGGAGGATAATATGTACGTAAACCTTATTTCCCCCTTGTATACGTAGAGAGACTACTTCGTATAGACCCACAACCTACACCATAATAAGAAAATAAAATTCAAGAATGAGATTTGAAAGCAAACTAGCTACTAGTAATGCATATTAATTAAGTTGGAGATATTTGTGTTACTATTGGTGTCACTAAGAGGGCTAGTCATACAGGTCGTGGCGTGACAACAACCGTTGGATAACAAATGTTTTCTTTGAGATTGATTCTCGACATTCATTAACTGATAATGTAAAAGAATGTTTACACGGTCACCTAATACATGTAAATATTCTTAGTAAATAGCATTAGTAACCTGAAAAAACGAGACAAGTAATATGTTATAACTAGTTAAAATATATCAATAGCGTGAAAGTTCTTTACACTATCAATGTATATAAAAGGGTAATCGGTGCATTAAGCTCCCGCTATGCGCGGGGTACATAGTCTTATATTGCATTTCTGCAAGAGGTTGTTTCCACGGCTTGAACCCGTGATCTCCTAATCACACGACAACAACTTTATCAGTTACACCAAAACTCACTTTCACACTATCAGTGTATATAATTAGTTAAATTAAATCCATACTTAAAAGCTAGAAGAATGCCTAAAGATTAGCATTAATCTTGAATCTACTGGAAGGTATCATAGCCACGCATTCCTCTTTCAACAGTGTGGTCACTCAAGTACTATACTGTGCGGGCACATTACTCCTCTATTTGTGTGCATATATTATCTTTATTCTACATAGGCAAATTTGCATGTTTCACTTTTGTCCATATAAAAAGAGAAGAGAATGTCTTGTGCTAGTAATAGAAACTAATAGGTCTATGTTTTAGTACTACTAAGTACTAATAGTTGACTCAATAATACTATAAGAGAGTGACAAACTCAATACCAATATTTATTTATTACTACTTCTAAAGCTCCTTTCTCAACTCTCTTCTACTGTCCACCAATTACCAACTTCTCAAACATCATCAGCAGATTCATTTTAGGATATGAAGGTTGGTTAATTAATTAGCATAACAGTTGCAGCAATTATTCTAAAGCTGTATATATTGCTAGGTTGATAAATTTACTCTGTTTTGGCTTGCAGTTCTTTAACTGGATGCACAATAAGTTAAATGGGGGACAAAGAAGCAGAAAAACTAATGCAGTCCCTATCACTAGTAAGCCTTCTTCTCCTTCTCCTATTAGCAAAACCAAACTCAATTCCTTTAGTGCAGCTTTTCCTAAGACATGCATGCACTGTATCGCAGTCAGCGGGTAATCAAGCATTTTTCTTTTCTTCTTCGTATCTATAGTATTAGTATTAGGCTGATAATTTTATTCCTAAATTGCTATTACTACCTGTTGTTTTCGTATTATATTTTGCTTCAGTTTTCTTAATAGTTACTGTTTCTTTTCATGAACTGAGAGACTATCGAAAATAACATCTCTACCTCTTAGAGTAAGAGTAAGGTCCGCATATATATATATATATATACACGGGTCCCACTTGTAAAATTTATTGTTGTTATTGCCATTTAGCACAGAAGTTATATTAGAAGTAAGTTAAAGAATTTCTTTTTTTTCTCTCAAACATTTATGGGGAAGGATAAGGGGCCGGGTTGAAAAGATCAATGTGAGAAACTACCACGACATTTACACGTGTAGTTTTAATATACGTCTGCCGAAAAGTAATATTTGACCTACGTATACACTACAATTTTCCTGCAAATAGTATTCAATTGACCATCTTTCGACATATATATGCAGCTCTGTCCCTGGTAGTGAAATCTTTAAGGTCTTCTTAATATAATGTAGTCAATGTTGTAAGTAATTAAAGTACTGTGATTCTTCATTATATTATCTGCAAATTGTGTGACAAATGATAGAACAGATAAACAGAGATTTCTACTAAATCTCCTAATCCTTAATTAACGTGGCATATAACAAGCTTGATTAGGCAACGGCATATATTGAGGAGGCTTTTTCACGTGGGGGATGCATACTAATTTCCTCAAATACTACATTATACTTTAACCAAAAGTAGACAATAAATTTTCGAAATTTGAGAAAATGCTGGACTGTCTCTTTAAGTTGTTTGATTGAGTGTTTAATTTTGGTCACAGATCAAACAAATGAAGAGTTCAAAGATTGGCCAGATTCGTTATTGGCAATTGGAACTTTTGGCATTAAGAGCAGTGAAGAAGTTGGCAAATTACAAAATGATCATCACCAGGACGAAATACTAGAGAATTCACCAGATTTAGCAGAATTCACACCTGAAGAAGTTGGCAAATTACAAAAAGAGTTAACAAAATTATTATCCCGAAAACCGGCTGCTAATAATGCTGATTATATTTTTCCATTGGACAGATTTCTTAATTGTCCTTCAAGTTTGGAAGTTGATCGTAGGATTAGTTCCAGCAGATTTAGCAGAACTAATTCAGACAATTTTGATTATGACGAGGAAGAACTTGACAGAACTATAAGAGTGATTATAGGAAGATGCAAAGATGTTTGCAATAAGCAGAACAAAAAGAAATCAATTGGGAAGAAATCCATTTCTTTTCTTCTCAAGAAAATGTTCGTTTGCGCAAGTGGTAATTTTGGTCCAGCTCCTGGTTTACGAGATACATTTCAGAAATCAAGAATGGAGAAGGTATTAATATATTGCTATTATACTTTTAATATACTATCCTTGTTAAGATTTTTGCAACTTCCCTTATGTTTTTCTCATATATATATATATATATATATATATATATATATATATATATATAGCCGGATCGAAGATTTTAACTTAATGAGTTCAATATTTATGTTCTTGCCGCTGAACCAAATTATGGATTCAATTATTCTTTTTTTTAAAAAATAAATTATTTTCATGTTGAAATTAGATCAATATCTATTTCGAGTTTTCTAGAATGTATCAATAAACTAGACTCATACTGTGAGTTCTTTCTCCAGAAGAAATATGTGATTTTGCTTCTTACAGTAATATGTTTGATCCCGCTTATGGGGTCAGGATCGATTGATATCCTCTAGTTGTTCATGCAAGACATGCTTATTTTGCATACAATTATGGTTCAAAAATTTAATACTTATTAAAATTCTCGTGATTTTTCACAAATATAAATAAATTTTCTGACAAAAACTTTGAGTCTATACCTTCTTAACTGCATCCTCACTAATTTTTTGTTAACAACTTAATCTTGTATTAGTAACAACGTGCATTTAACAATTGCAGCTTTTAAGGACAATGCTTTCCAAGAAAATAAGCCCTCAAAATGCCTCTCGGACATCAACAAAGAGATATTTAGAGGACGAACATCCACAAAAGGAAGAGCAAGAAGGGAAAAAACTAGAGAAAATCTTTAATGATGGATCTAAATGGGTGAAAACCGATTCTGATTGTAAGTAACATTCAATAATTTTTATATTTAAGAAAAAACAAAATTTTAGCTTAATTCTAGCTAACCAAAACTTATTTTTTTCATTTGCAGTTATCGTCTTGGAAATGTAGATAGACCTTCCAAAATTGAAGAACTTTGCTATCCGTTAAGTTTTTGGTCTAATATCATCTTTGTCGTTAGGAAAAAGTCTCAATTTTGTCCTTGAGTCCTAACGGGTGAGGCAAATATGAGATGTTTTACTAACTGGCAGGGTAACATAAGATCAAAGTTTTAACAGGGGGACTAAATTGCTTAATTTCAAATAGTACAAGAATAAATTTGGAATTTTTTTCAACTTCCTATTTTTTTATAACCATGTTTTGGTTTTTTCTAAAGAAACTACTTATAACCACAGGCTCTGGAAATTATGACTCTCCAATGTACAAAGATAACAATATAATTATCTTTTTGGAAGTGTACTTACGTCTTTTTCCATGGTTGTATCTTTGATGGATGCAACACATGTTGTGTAATGCTTCAAAGGGAATCTTGTGATTTTGTACTATTCTGAAATTGTAGTACAAGAAGTCTCTCCACTTTCTTTTAGTACTATTTGTGATCTTGAAAATGTTACCTTAGTAATGTGCCTTTGTTGGCAATTTGGCATGATATGTGATGTTATTTAGTTAGTCAATCAAAATACATTAGTTCATATTTTCAATCAACACAATTTGTTACATAATCGTGTGTAAGGTTAAGATAATCTATTAACTTTATGCCACAAATAACAGGGCAATATAACTTTATTTGACATTTTTCTTATTAAACTGCATTTATAAACTTTTTTTATAGCCAAACAAATAAAGGAACAATTGCAAGCCGTACAACCAACAATACGACAATAGAATTAGATGCGTTTAGTTTATTTTTATTTTTTCCCTCGTAATTGATCTGAGATTGATTGTGGAACCATGCATAGAAAATAGGGGTCATGCTAGAGTCCGGCCTGGAAATAGGCTAGGCGGAATAGTTATTTACTTTAATTTCAATATTTTAGAGTAAATTTCACTAAACTTCATTAAGGTGACATATATAAGAACCTTTTTGAGTTTTTTCTACAGGTGACAAAGGGGTGGGCCGGTGTCATCACCCAAAATCCTAACCTGTCGTGATGGCACCTAACATGGTACTAGGCAAGCCGATTTCTTATAAATATTTCCAACACTTCTAACAAAAATGAATTTAAAGCAGTTTTAATAGTAAAAGTTCTCATAATCGGAATAGAAAACCCAAAACATAATGCAGAACTCCCAACTATCAGGGTGTCACAGAGTACATGAGCTCATCTATACATCACAAGTCTGGAAAACACGGTCTATAATAGTCTGAGAATAAATACAGTAATCAAGAAGATAAGGAATGAGAGACAAGGTCTG
This sequence comes from Nicotiana tomentosiformis, assembly GCF_000390325.3. Lineage (NCBI taxonomy): Eukaryota > Viridiplantae > Streptophyta > Magnoliopsida > Solanales > Solanaceae > Nicotiana > Nicotiana tomentosiformis. The sequence continues at coordinate 116,612,621 of NC_090823.1, read as the reverse complement.
CGAAACACCGGCAGCTACCTCAGAATCTCTGGATAATCAACTGTGTGAAGAAAATCAACACCCACTGTGTCCGGGAGTACCTGGATCTGCACACGAAGTGCAGGGTGTAGTATGAGTACAACTAACTTAACAATTAACAATACTAAATAAAGAACTGAAAGTAGTGATGAGCTTCATAGCTGAGTCTAATTATAGTAAATTCCAACATAATAAGGTAGGCTATGCTTTCAAGTTCAACATTTAAGGCCAAAACAGTAATTTCATGTCAAGTTCAACTGAAACATAAGATAAAATCTCTCAGAAATTTCCAGAACAATGATATATGACAACTGTAGTGCAATAAGAATGAAATAAAATGCATCTTCTCAGGACTACAGTCACTCAGCCATTCCATCCACTCAGCACTCAGCACTCGCACTCAGTATGTACCTGTGCTCACTAGGGGTATGTACAGACTCCAGAGGGGCTCCTTCAGCCTAAGCGCTATAATCCGCACGGACAACTCACGTGCTACACGGATAACTCACGTGCTATAGAATAATATATGAATCTAAACGGACAACTCACGTGCTATAGTATCAATATCTGAATCTGCACGGACAACTCACGTGCTATAGTATAATATCTGGATCCGCACGAATAACTCACGTGCTATAGTATAATATCTCACAATCAGGCCCTCGGCCTCACTCAGTCATAAATCTCTCCAGTCTCTCGGGCTCTCAATAATCATGATAATCAGCCCAAACAATAATGATATGATGCATCAATAATGAACAATAGAGATTTAGATAAAATAAACAAGTAAACTATGATTGAGTATAATACAATAATTTAGCAGATAATTCAACATGTACACGACCTCTGTGGGTCCCTACAGTGCCTAACACATAATCTAAATATGATTTATGGTTCAATTTCACTACTATATGGAGAATGTACAGATAACAACAGGTTATTCAACTACACAATTCTATGGAATTTGACCAAGTCACAATTCCTATGGTGCACGCCCACACGCCCATCACCTAGCATGTGCATCAACTCAAAACCAATCACATAACACATAATCCGGGGTTCCATACCCTCAGGACCAATTTTAGAACTGTTACTTACCTCAAACCACGTAATTCTTTATTCTGCAATGCCTTTGCCTCGCGAATCAGCCTCCAAACGCCTCTAGTCTAGTCACAAATAATCTGATTCAGTCAATAAAAATTATAGGAATTTATTCCATATGAAAATATAAAATTTCCATTAAAATCCGAAATTTCACCCAAATATCGCCCGTGGGGCCCACGTCTCGGAACCCGACAAAAGTTACAAAATATGAATGCCATTTCAATTACGAGTCTAACCATGCAATTTTTACCAAATTCCGACATCAACTCGGCCCTCAAATCTTCAAATTAAACCAAAAGGGTTTTCTAAATTTTCCAACTTAATTCACCGATTAAATGTTAAAAACAACCATGGATTCAGGTAATTTGACTAATACTGAGTTAAGAACACTTACCCTGTTGTTTTCCTTGAAAATCTACCAAAACTTGCCTCTTCCCGAGCTCCAATCCATCAAAAGTGGAAAATGGGACGAAGTCCCATTTTTAAAACTTAAACTTTCTGTCCGGACCTCTCTTCTTCGCGAACGCGACAGGTCCCTCGCGTTCGCGAAGCACAAAATTGTACTATCCAACATTGCCCTTCGTGAACGTGAGACACTACTCGCGAACGCAATGCTTTACCTATGCTCTTCTTCGCGAACGCGAGCTCCCCTTCGCGAATACGAAGGCAAAAATCCACCCCAACTATTTTTCCTTTCGCGAATGCGATACTCAATCGTGAACGCGATGAACAACTTCGCCTGACCCCAGCTTCTCTTCGCGAACGCGAGACCCTTTCACGAATGCTAAGAGAAAAACTTGCCTGCCTCAAGTTCCCCTTCGCGGACGCAAGAGCCCACTCGCGAACGGAAAGAAGGAAACCAGACACAAGCATCAGAAAATTCCAGCAGTTGTTTAAGTCTAATTTTCGGTCCGTTAACCATCTGAAACTCACTCGAGGCCCCCGGGACCTCAACCAAATACACCAACAAGTGCTAAAACATCATAAAAACTTAGTCGAACCCTCAAATCACATCAAACAATGCTAAAATCACCAATCACACCCCAATTCAAGCTTAACGAAAACTACCGAATTCCAACTTCTACATTCGATGCCGAAACCTATCAATTCAATTCTGATTGACGTCAAATTTTGCACACAAATCAAAAATGACATAACGGATTCATAAAAATTTTCAAAACTGGATTCCGACTCTGATATCAAAAAGTCAACTCCGGTCAAATTTTCAAACTTAAATTTTTATTTTAGCCATTTCAAGCCTAATTTAGCTACGGGCTTCCAAATAATATTCGGACACACTCCTAAGTCTAAAATCACCATACAGAGCTATTGGAATCATCAAAACTCTATTTCGGGATCGTTTACACATAAGTCAATATTCGGTCACTATTTTAACTTAAGCTTTAAACCTTGGAACTAAGTGTTCCAATTCATTCGAGAACCTCACCAGACCCAAAGCAATCACCCCGACGAGTCACATAACAAATATAAAGTATAAATTGAGCAGTAAATGGGGGAACGATGTTGTAATACTCAAAACGACCGGCCGGGTCGTTATATTTTTCCCCTCTTAAACAAACGTTCGTCCTCGAACCGGTTTAGAATTATACTTGGAGACTCAAATAAGTGTGGATATTTGATCTGCATCTCCCGCTCAATCTCCCAAGTAGCTTCTCCGACTGGCTGGCCTCTCCACTACACTTTCAATGAAGTTATGTTCTTTGATCTCAACTTTCGAGCATGCCGCTCTAAAGTGGCCACCGACTTCACATCATAAGTGAAATTACCATCCAAATGCACTGTGCTGAAATCCAAAATATGAGACGGATCCTCGACATACTTCTGGAGCATAGATAGATGAAACATTGGATGAACACTCGATAGACTAGGCGGCAATGCAAGTTCATAAGCCATCTCTCCAATCTTCTTAAGCACCTCAAACGACCTAATATACCGAGGGCTCAACTTGCCCTTCTTTCCGAACCTCAACACACCCTTCATGGGCGAAATCTTAAGTAGAACCTTCTCCCCAACCATTTAAGCAACATCACGGACCTTCCGGTCAGCATAACTCTTCAATCTAAACTGCGCCGTGCGAAGTCGCTCCTGAATCAATTTAACCTTTTCCAAAGCATCCTGAACCAAATCAATACCCAATAGCCTAGTCCCACCCGGTTCAAATCAGCCCACCAGATACCGACACCGTATCCCATATAAAGCCTCATACGGAGCCATCTGAATGATCGATTGGTAGTTGTTATTGTAAGAAAACTTTGCCAGTGGCATAAATTGATCCCAAGAACCCCCAAAATCTATAACACAAGAGCGTAGCATAACTTCCAATATCTGAATAGTGCGCTCGGAGTGTCCGTCCGTCTGAGGGTGAAATGTTGTACTCAACTGAACATGTGTACCTAATTCTCGCTGCACTGCTCTCTAAAACTGTGATGTAAACTGCGTGCCCCAATCCGAAATGATGGACACTGGCTCACCGTGAAGGCGAACAATCTCGCGGATATAAATAAAAGCCAACCGCTCCTAAGAATAATTAGTACCAACTGGAATAAAATGCGCGGATTTGGTCAACCGATCTACAATCACCCAAACATCATCAAACTTCCTCAAGGGAGCCCAACAACGAAATCCATGGTAATACGCTCCCATTTTCACTCCAAAATTTCAAGTATCTGAAGTAATCCGCCTGGTGTCTGATGCTTGCACTTCACCTGTTGATAATTTAAACACCGAGTTACAAACCCAACTATATCTTTCTTCATCCGCCTCCACCAATAGTGATGTCTCAAATCTTGATACATCTTTGCGGCACCTGGATGAATGGAGTACCGCGAACTGTGAGCCTCTTGGAGAATCAACTCATGAAAACCATCTACATTAGGCACACATAGCCTGCCCTACATCCGTAATACTACCTCATCCCCAATAGTGACTTCCTTGGTATCACCGTGCTGAACTGTGTCCTTAAGAACAAGCAGATGTGGGTCATCATACTGACGCTCCCTGATACGATCATAAAGAGAAGACTGAGAAACCACACAAGACAAAACTCGGCTCGGCTCGGAAACATCCAATCTGACAAACTGGTTGGCCAAGGCCTAAACATCCAAGGCTAAAGGCCTCTCTACTACCGGTAATTATGCTAAGCTGCCCAAACTCTCCGCCTTACGACTCAAGGCATCGGCCACCATATTGGCCTTTCCGAGATGATAGAGAATGGTGATGTCATAATCCTTAAGCAACTCCAACCACCTCCGCTGCAGCAAATTAAGATCCTTTTGTTTAAACAGATGCTGTAGACTCCGATGATCGGTATAAACCTCACAATGGACACCGTGCAAATAATGCCGCCAAATCTTCAAGGCATGAACAATAGCTGCTAACTCAAGGTCATGGACCGAATAATTCTTCTCGTGTACCTTTAATTATCTAGATGCATAGGCAAACACCCTACCGTCTTGCATCAGTACTGCGCCGAGACCAATACGCGACATACCACAATACATAGTATAACACCCTGAACCTGTAGGCAACACCAATACTGAGACTGTAGTCAAAGCTGTCTTGAGCTTCTGAAAGCTCTCTTCACACTCATCCGACCACCTGAATGGAGCACCTTTCTGGGTCAATTTAGTTAAAGGTGATGCAATAGATGAGAAACCCTACACGAAGCATCGATAATAACCGGCCAAACAGAGAAAACTCCGAATCTCCGTAGCTGAAGATGGCCTAGGCCAACTCTGATCTGCCTCTATCTTCTTCGGATCCACCTTAATTCTTTCACAAGACACTATGTGTCCCAAGAATGCCACCGAACTAAGCCAAAACTCACACTTAGAGAATTTGGCATATAGTCTCTCCTCTCAGCCTCTATAATACAATACCCAAGTGATGTGCATGCTCCTTTTGGATACGTAAGTACACCAGGATATCATCAATAAATACCACGACAAATGAATCAAGATACAACTGGAATACGCTATTCATCAAGCGCATAAATGTTGCTGGGGCATTGGTTAGCCCAAAAGATATCACGAGAAATTCATAGTGACTATAACGGGTCCTGAATGCCGTCTTTAAAATATCCGAATCTTGAATTTTTAACTAGTGATACCAAATTAATTTTGGAGAATACCCTCGCTCCCTGAAGCTGGTCAAATAAATCATCATTACGTGACAAAGGATACTTATTCTTAATTGTAACTTTGTAATCGATGCATATCGTCATAGTACCATCTTTCTTTTTCACAAATAGAACCGGTGCACCCCAAGGCGACACACTATGCCTAATAAACCCCTTATTAAGAAGTTCTTGAAGTTGTTCTTCCAATTCTTTTAACTCAGCTAGTGTCGTACGATACGGAGGAATAGAAATGGGTTGAGTGTCCAACACCAAGTCAATACCGAAATCAATATCTCTGTCAGGTGACATACCCGACAGGTCTGCAGGAAATACATCTGGAAAGTCTCGCACTACCGGTACTGAATCAATAGTAGGAGTATCTGCATCAATATTTCTCACAAAGGCCAAATATGACAAACACCCCTTCCCAACCATACGTTGGGCCTTTAAATAAGAAATTACCCTGCTGGGAACATAATCTAGAGAACCTCTCCATTCGACTTTCGAAAACCTTGACATCGCCAGCGTCACAGTTTTTGTGTGACAGTCTAGAATAGCATGACATGGAGACAACCAATCCATACCCAAGATTACATCGAAATCAACCATACCAAGCAATAATAGATCAACTCTAGTCTCTAGTCCCCCGATAGTTAGCACACATGACCGATACACACGGTCCACAATAATAGTACCACTGGTGTAGATAATGAACAAATGAAACTAAGGACTCACGCGGCATATTCAGATAATAAGTAAAGTATGATGATACATACGAATAAGTAGAAACATGGCCAAATAATATAGAAGATTCCATATGGCACACTGAGACAATATTTGTGATCACTGCATCTGAGGCAACGACATCTGGCCTGGCAGGAAAAGCATAGAATCGAGCCTGACCGCTACGTGATCGGCCTCCCCCCTCTTGGGCGACCCCTAACTGGCTGAGCGCCACCCCGAGCTAGGTGGGTGGTTGGTGTAACTGCTGGTGCTGGTGCTTTCAGCCAAGAACTCTGTTGTGGAGCTCCACTCAATAGCCTATGACAATCTCTCTTGAAATGACCAAATTCTCTGCACTTGAAACAACCCCTCCTCTGTCAGAACTGCTACTCCTAATAACCCGAGGAATTACCTATAGTAGTCTAAGCAGACGAGGCATGGTGAGAACTCTGCGCTGGTAGCGCACTAAAGGAAGACTGGCCTGAGTGAGCACTGTAAGAACCGTGGCTAGCTGATGCACCACTATGAGCTGGACGAGTCGTCTGAGCGGGCCTATAAGGGCGACCCCTGTTGTGGTAGGACTGTCCCCCAGAAGGTACCCCATCGAAATTGCCCGAACCTCGAGGCCTCTTGGCCTCCCTCTCACCATGCTCCTGGTTACAAACCACCTCTATCAGCCGAGCAATGTCAACCACCTCATCAAAAGTGGCACAAGATACCCTCTCTCTAGTCATAAGAAACCGCAACTGATACATAAGGCCATCAATGAACCTACTAATCCTCTCCCTATCAGTGGGAACCAACCAAACTGCGTGACGATCCAACTTAGAAAACCTCATCTCGTACTGGGTCACATACATGCCATCCTGCAGAAGCTGTTCAAACAGTCTGCATAGCTCCTCCCTACGAGAATGCAGCACGAACTTCTCCAAAAAGAGAATATAGAACTCCTGCCATGTAAGTGGTATGGTACCGACCGACCTACGCCTCTCATAAGCCTCCCACCATCTGAAGGCAGCCCCAGAAAACTGAAAAGTAGTGAACGAGTCCCCACTGGTCTCCAGAATACCCGTTGTTCGAAGTATCCACTGGCACTTTTCCAGAAAACCCTGAGCATCCTCTGACTCAGCACCGCTAAATGATGGAGGTCGAAGCCTCCTAAATCTCTCAAGTATCCTCTGCTCATCATCAGCCATAACGGGGACTACCAGGGCTTGAACAGCTGCAGTCGGTTGGGCTGGTAGTGCCCCCGGTATCTGAAGTCCCTACACTACTTGCTCTGGAGTACAGGCAATAGGGGTATGAGTACCTCCCCTGGCCTGAGAAGTGGTTGGTGCAGTCTGAGCCGAAACCACCTAAGCAAGGCCGGTGCAAACTGTCAATATCTGTGTTAGAGCCTCCTGAAGGCCTGGAATCACAATGGGCACAGCTAGTGCCTGAGCTGGTCCCGCCGGCTCAACTACAACTGGAATCTTCTCCTAAGCTGGAGCAACAGGTGGTGCTATAGGTGCTGCTACAAGTGCTGCACCAACTGCTGTGTGAACGACACATCAACCTCTACCTCGGCCCCGACCTCTACCACGACCCCGGCCTCTCGCGGTCCTAATTGGTGGCACTGGTGGCTGACCATCAGATCCGGTAGTACGTGTCCTCACCATCTGTGAAAGAATAAAATAATAGAAATTTAGTTTCCGGAATCAACAAATTCGCACGATAGAATACAAGAAAGTAAAATTTTCCTAAGGGTTCGGCAGCCTCTCGAAGATCAGTACAAATGTCTCTGTACCAATCCGCAAGACTCTACTATACCTGCTCATGACTCATGAGACCTATGTAACCTAGGATCTGATACTAACTTGCCACGACCTAAAATCCTAACCTGTCGCGATGGCGCCTAACATGGTACTAGGCAAGCCGATTTCTCACAAATATTTTCAACACTTCTAACAAAAATAAATTTAATCCAGTTTTAATAGTAAAAGTTCTCATAACCGGAATAGAAAACACAAAACATAATGCGGAACTCCTAACTATCGGGGTGTCACAGAGTATATGAGCATCTATACATCACAAGTCTGGAAAACATGGGCTATAATAGTCTGAGACCAAATACAGTAATCAAGAAGATAAGAAAGGAGAGACAAGGTCTGCGAAACACCAGCAGCTACCTCGGAATCTCCGGATAATCAACTGTGCGAAGAAAATCAGCACCCACTATGTCGGGAACACCTGGATCTGTACACAAAGTGCAGGGTGTAGTATGAGTACAACCAACTCAGCAAGTAACAATACTAAATAAGGAACTGAAAGTAGTGATGAGCTTCACAACTTAATCCAATTATAGTAATTTCAAACATAATAAAGTAGGCATGCTTTCAAGTTCAACATTTAAGGCCAAAACAGTAATTTCATGTCAAGTTCAACTGAAACATAAGATAATATCTCTCAGAAATTTCCAGAACAGTGATATATGACAACTGTAGTGCAATAAGAATGAAATAAAATGCATCCTCTCAGGACCACAATCACCCAGCCATTCCATCCATTCAACACTCAGTACTCGCACTCAGTAGGTACCTCCTCACTAGGGTGTGTACAGACTCCGTAGGGGCTCCTTCAGCCCAAGCGCTATAATCCGCACGGACAACTTATGTGCTATAGAATAATATATGGATCAACATGGACAACTCACGTACTGCACGGACAATTCACATGCTATAGTATCAATATCTAGATCCGCACGGACAACTCACGTGCTGCACGGATAATTCAAGTGCTATAGTATAATATCTGGATCTGCACGGATAACTCATGTGCTGCGCGGACAACTCAATATCTCATAATTAGGCCCTCGGCCTCACTCAGTCATAAATCTCTCGAGTCTCTCGGGCTCTTAATAATCATGATAATCAGCCCAAACAATAATGATATGATGCATCAATAATGAACAATAGAGATTTAGATAAAATAAATAAGTAAACTGTGACTGAGTATAATACAATAATTTAGCAGATAATTCAACATGTACACGACCTCTGTGGGTCCCTACAGTGCCTAACACATAATCTAAATATGATTTATGGTTCAATTTCGCTACTATATGGAGAATGTACAGATAACAACAGGTTATTCAACTACACAATTTCATGGAATTTGATCAAGTCACAATTCCTAGGCTACACGCCCACACGCCCATCACCTAGCATGTGCGTCACCTCAAAACCAATCATATAACACATAATCCGACGTTTCATACCCTAAGGATCAAATTTAGAATTGTTACTTACCTCAAACCGTGTAATTCTTTATTCCGTAATGCCTTTGCCTCGCGAATCGGCCTCCAAATACCTCGAATCTAGCCACAAATAATTCGATTCAGTCAATAAAAATTGCAGGAAGTAATTCCATATGAAAATATAAATTTTCCATCAAAATCCGAAATTTCACCCTAAAATTGCCCGTGGGGCCCACATCTCGGAACCCGACAAAAGTTACAAAATATGAACGCTCTTTCAACCACGAGTCTAACCATATAAATTTTTCCAAATTCAGACATCAACTCGGCCCTCAAATTTTCAAATTAAACCAAGAGGGTTTTCTACAATTTTCAACTTAATTCATCGATTACATGTTAAAAATAACCATGGATTCGGGTAATTTGACAAATACTGAGTTAAGAACACTTACCCTATTATTTTTCTTGAAAATCTCCCAAACATCGCCTCTTCCCAAGCTCCAATCCGTCAAAAATAAAAAATGGGACGAAGTCCCATTCTCAAAACTTAAACTTTCTGTCGAGACCTCTCTTCTTCGCGAATGCGACAGGTCCCTCGCATTCACGAAGCACAAAATTGTGATATCTAACATTTCCCTTCGCGAACGTGAGACACTGCTCGCGAACGTGATGCTTTACCGAGCTCCTCTTCGCAAACGCGAGCTCCCCTTCGCGAACGCGAAGGCAAAAATCCACCCCAACTATTTTTCCTTTTGCGAACGCGATACCCAATCACGAACGCGATGAACAACTTCGCCTGACCCTAGCTCCTCTTCGCAAATGCGAGACCCTCTGGCGAACACGAAGAGCAAAACTTGCCTGCCTCAAGATCCCCTTCGCGGACGCTAGAGCCCACTCGCGAATGCGGAGAAGGAAATCAGACACAGGCATCAGAAAATTTCAGCAGTTGTTTAAGTTCAATTTTCGGTCCGTTAACCATCTGAAATTCCCCCGAGGCCCCAGGACCTTAACCAAATACACCAACATGTCCTAAAACATCATACGAACTTAGACGAACCCTTAAATCATATCAAACAATGCTAAATCACCAATCATACCCCAATTCAAGCTTTACGAAAACTAACGAATTCTAACTTGTACATTCGATGCCGAAACCTATCAATTCAATTCCGATTGACCTCATATTTTGTACACAAGTCATAAATGACATAATGGAGCTATGAAAATTTTCAGAACTGGATTCCGACTCTGATATCAAAATGTCAACTCCCCGCTTAAACTTCAAAACTTAAATTTCTATTTTAGCCATTTTAAGCCTAATTTAGCTACGTGATTCCAAAGAATTTTTCGGACACACTCCTAAGTCCAAAATCACTATACGAAACTATTGGAATCATCATAAATCTATTTCTGGGTCGTTTATACATAAGTCAACATCCAATCACTATTTTAACTTGAGCTTTAAACCTTAGAACTAAGTGTTCCAATTCATTCTAAAATCTCACCGGACCCGAACCAATCACCCCGATGAGTCACATAACAACTGTAAAGCATAAATTGAGCAGTAAATGGGGGAAACAAGGTTGTAATACTCAAAACGATCGGTCGGATCGTTACAGTCGGGCCAGGTGGGGTTAAGTAAAAAAAGTGACCGACCGGTCACCAATCCGGGCCGGTTACCGATTTTTCCAAATCGGGCTTAACAGGTCCGGGCCCATCCAGTCAAATATTGAACAGGAACGGTTCCGGACCTAAGGGGCCGGGCTAGGGTTTTTTTTGTGTTTTGTATAACTATCGTAATTTATATTAATATAAAGTAAAAATATAAAACAAAAAAAAATCTTATAAAAAGAGTGTTTGAATAAAGAATGCAAAGGATTTAAAATTCTTATATTTGAATATTTCATTAAGAATTTAAGATAATAAAATATAATGAAGATGAAAAAGAATTGCACCTATAATTTGCATGTTCTTTTTTTATTTCAAACTTGCAAATTAAAGTTTACATTTAACAACAACTAAATTAACAAAAAAAGAGTAAATTTAAAGTTTAATTATTAAATATAAATCTAGAACTTCAAAGGTTTTGTATTACCTTAGTAAGTTCTTCGTAATCAATATGAACTTTTTGGCCATCTTCTGGAGTGTTAAATTCAGATGGGTGACCATGTGTTAATATATCCTCGAGTTCCTTGTCTTCTGGTTTATCAACATCTTCACGTCCCTGATTTATTCATTCTGATCTAATCCAATCTCTGAAACATACTAAAACTTTCAAAGCATTGCTTCCCAATGAGTGACGGGTGTCTCCTAGTTGTTGTCATACTTGACTAAATGCACTCTCTGATGCAACAGTTGAAATTGGCACATTCAGCACGTCCCGAGTCATAGCAGAAAGAACAGGAAATTGATTTTCATTCTCATGCCACCATCCCAACGGTGAAAATTCCTTCGTGCGAGGCTCTGAATGCTTTTGCAAGTAGAATTGAAGTTCATCAATGTTCCTGCTATTGGTTTGAGTGGACGGAAATGTAGCCCAAATATTATAACCATTAAGGCCTTCATCTTTATCCATAGTAGCACATGCAGTAGAAGTAGTACAATGCATAGTGGGATTAATATTACCTATATTAACAACAACATCATCAATTATATTTGCATAATAATTATATAATTATTGTAAATAATTATTTAGCTTATTCATACAATAATATATATCTGGGTTTCAGTTGGTCTTAATTAGTAATTACTAAAAGTGTTATTTTTTAAAAATATTTCTCCAAAAAGGCTATTCTTGCAAATATTCGTTGGGCAATGGTCAAATTAGAAGCTGACTGATGCTAACGGTCATATGAATTTTAATTTTTTTTTTAGAAAATAGCCGTTGAACCGGTCCGGTTAACCGGTTCAATAATATTTTTACTATACCGGTTTTGACCGGTCTGGTTAACCGAAAAACAAAAACGGACCAACCCCCTAACCCCGCAAACCCAGCCCTACCCGCCCCCTACCACCGGTCCGGGTTAATACCGGTCTGGATCGGTCCGAAAACGGGTCAACCCTGCCCGTTAAACACCTTTATATTCTTCCATTGGACAGATTTCTTAATTATCCTTCAAGTTTGGAAGTTGATCGTAGGATTAGTTCCAGCAGATTTAGCAGTACTAATTCAGACAATTTTGATTATGACGAGGAAGAACTTGACAGAACTATAAGAGTGATTATAGGAAGATGCAAAGATGTTTGCAATAAGCAGAACAAAAAGAAATCAATTGGGAAGAAATCCATTTCTTTTCTTCTCAAGAAAATGTTCGTTTGTGCAAGTGGTAAGTTTGGTCCAGTTCCTAGTTTACGAGATACAATTCACGAATCAAGAATGCAAAAGGTATGAATATATTTCTATTACTTTTAATATCCTATCCTTGTTAAGATTTTTGCTACTTCCCTTATGTTCTTATCATATATAGCCGGATCTAAGATTTTAACTTAATGAGTTCAATATTTATGTTCTTGCCGCTAAACCAAATTATGGATTCAATTATTCTTTAAAAAATAAATAAATTGTTTTCATGTTGGAATTAGATCAATATCTATTTAGAGTTTTCTAGAATGTATCAATAAGCTAGACTCATACCGTGAGTTATTTCTCTAGAAGAAATATGTGGTTTTGCTTCTTACAACAATATGTTTGATCCCGCTTATGGGGTCAGGATCAATCGATATCCTCTAATTGTTCATGCAAGACATGCTTATTTTGCATAAAATTATGGTTTAAAATTTAATATTTATTAAAATTGTCGTGATATTTCACAAATATAAATAAATTTTTTGACAAAAATTTTGAGTCTATACCTCCTAACTGCATCCTCACTAATTTTTTGTTAACAACTTTATCTTATGTTAGTAACAACGTGCATCTTACAATTGCAGCTTTTGAGGACAATGCTTTCCAAGAAAATAAGCCCTCAAAATGCCTCTCGGACATCAACAAAGAGATATTTAGAGGACAAACATCCACAAAAGGAAGAGCAAGAAGAGAAAAAACGAGAGAAAACCTTTAATGATGGATCTAAATGGGTGAAAACCGATTCTGATTGTAAGTAACCTCTAATAATTGTGATATTTAAGAAAAAACAAATTTTAGCTTAACTTTATATAATGACCCGATCAGTCATTTTGAGTCCTAGCACATCGTTCGATGGTTTGAGGCAATGAGTAGTTTCACTTCAGGTATTATGACTTGTACGTATAGTCGGAATCGAATTTCGGGAAGTTTGGAGTTGATTTGGAAAGAAAAATTCTAATTGGGGAAGCTTTATGTTGGAAAACTTACTAAGGTTTGGAATTTTTATAAATGACCTCGGAATCTAGATTTGAAGGTTCTAATAGGTTCATATGATAATTTCGGACTTGGACGTATGTTTGGGTCGAGTGTCGGATTGCCCGGGAGTATTTCAGCGCTTATTAAGGAAAGTTGGCATTTTGAAGGTTTAATAATTTTCTAAGTTTGGGTTGAAATAGATTTTGATGTTATCGATATCCGTTTGGGATTCCGAGCATGAGAATAGGTCCGTATGGTGATTTTGATCTTAGGTGCGTGTCCGAACGTTGATTTGGAGGTCCGTAGGTCATTTCGACGTCAATTGGCGAAAGTTAAAAATTTGGATGATTTTGAGAAGTATGACCGGGAGTGAAATTTTTGATATCGGGGTCGGATTTCGATTCTGGAAGTTGGAGTAGGTATATAAAGTCAATTATGACTTGTGTGCAAAATTTAAGGGCAATCGGACGTAATTTGATAGGTTCATCGATGGTAGAAGTTTAAAGTTTCAAAGTTCATTAAGTTTGAATTGGAGGGTGATTAGTGTTTTTAGCGCTGTTTGATGTGATTGGAAGACTCGACTAAGTTCGTATTGTGTTTTGGGCCTTGTTGGTAGGTTTGGTTGAGGTACCAGGGGCCTCGGATGGATTCCGGATGATCAACGGATCAGATTTTGAAATGAGAAAATACCAGAAAAATCTGGTTGCTGGTGTAATCGCTTCTGCAAGGCTTGGCTGTAGAAGCGGCCTCGCAGAAGCGAGAAGAAGCTCGCTGAAGCAACATAGGCAGCCAGGGTGTAAGGTCGCAGAAGCGGACTCGAGCAGCGCACCTGCGTGTGCGCAGAAGCGACGCCATTGCCACATGTGCGAAAGATGCGCAGATATGCTAGGATGTGTCGTACCTGCGATTGCGCAGGAGCGGAAGAACTTCCACAGGTGCGATGGACTGCTGGCCAGGTAGTTCCGTAGAAGCGAGTTTTATCTCACAAAAACGAGACCGCATGTGTGAGGAAGCTAGTGGAAGGTCCAAGGAAAAGTGGAAGCTAAGAAAGCGGCATATTTGAAGCTAGTGGGGAGCATGGACGAGGAAGAGCATAGGACGTGTATGGAGTGTTATAAGAAGGCAAGGAGAGAGGCGAAGCTCGCGGTCACGTCAGGTAAGACTGTAGCTTTTGAAAGATTGTATGATGATCTTTAGGGTAAATGAGGGGATGAGAAGGTGTACAAGTTAGCAAAGATTAGGGAGAGGAAGGCTCAGGACCTAGATCGAGTGAGGTGCATCAAAGACGAAGATGGTAACGTATTGGTGGAAGAGGCGTGCATCAGGTATAGATGGTAGGAGTACATTTTAGACTCTCGAACAAGGAAGGGGATAGGAACATCGTGCTAGGTGAGTTGGAGAACTTAGAGAGTCAAAGAGATTTTAGGTTTTGTAGGCGTATTAAGTGTGAGGAGATTGATGTGGCAATACAAAAGATGAGCAGGGGTAAGACGATTGGTCCTGACGAGATATCGCTGGAATTTTGGAAAGAAGTGGGTAGGGTTGGCTTGGAGTAGCTTACTAACTTGTTTAACATAACTTTCAGGACGAAGAAGATGCCCAAAGATTGACGGTGGAGTTTGATGATTCCGTTGTATAAAAACAAATGTGATATCCAGAATTACAACAACTATAAGGGTATCAAGCTATTGAGTCACACTACGAAAGTTTGGGAGAGGGTGGTGGAGAGGAGAGTGAGGACAGATGTATCTATCTATGAGAACCAGTTCGAATTTATGTGGGGACGTTTAACTACAGAACCTATTCACCTTGTGAGACGATTGATGGAGTAGTATAGAGAGAGGAAAAAGGACTTACACATGGTGTTCATCGATCTTGAAAAGGCCTATGACAAAGTCCCGATGGAGGTTGTCACAACCCACTTCTCTTATAGGCCGTGATGGCGCCCAGCGCCACTGCTAGGCAAGCCAACAATGAACTAATCACGTTATTACTCTTTTTAATAAATTTTCAAGTAATTAAATTTTTCTTAATAAAAAGATTAAGAAATAATAGATTTATATAAATAAAACGAAAGTAATTGAGTGTAATCATAACCATAGTAATAATCCAAAATCACAAAGTCTGCTAGTGTGTGCCAAGACCTGGTGTCACAAGTGTATAAGCACTAATAGATTATACAAAACTCTAGCTACTGTCTGAAATGAAAATAGACAGAAATGAAAACAAAGGAGAGACTCTGGATGCTGCAGAACGGCTCAAGAAGCAGCTCACCACTAGGCCTCCGGGTAACGGGGATGTGCACCGGTATGATCGCCAGATACACCTGCCTCAGATCATGCACGGTCATGGCAGAAGTATAGCGTGAGTACATAATCAACATGTACCCAGTAAGTATCAAGTCTAACCTCAAAGAAGTAGTAACGAGGGGCCGACATTGGCACTTACTCTGGGCCAATAATAAAAATAAAGAAGCTCTAAATAAGCATGGGTTATGTATATAATTGCAGCAGTTCAATAACAAACAAGAAATAAATAATTCCTTTACACATGCTAAATCTCAAATAGCTTTCTGTCTGATAATATCTTAACCTCTCAAGCCATGAAATGATATCAAATAAATAATTAAAATCCAAGTATTATCATGCACGATTATGCCGAGGATGTACGGCCCGATCCAGCATAACGTGTACACTGTCGAGGGTAGTGCGGCAAGAACCATAGATGCATCTATCAACTGCCGAGGCATTCGTCCCTCTCCACAAGAAGAGATGATACTTTATGAACATCCGATTTAGAAGTTATTACAAGACTAATATGCAAAAAAGCACAATTTCTATTAACGGTCAAGTGATTCGCTCAAAATTCAAGCAAGTGAAATTTGGTCTTTTATAATTCCTCTAACAAGTTCTAATATAATTTATGCATTTTAATTAACAAGTAGGGGGCAAACATTACAAGTAATTCATGTTTTGGATCCTAAACTACCTAGACATAAGCATATATAGTAGCTACGCACGGACTCTCATCACCTCGTGCGTACGTGCCCCCCACAATTAGAAGGAAATAGCAATCTAAATCACCCATGGGGTAAATTTCCTCTTACAAGGTTAGGCAAGAAACTTACCTTGTCTCAAAGCTCGCTTTCCGGTCTCAAATTCTCTCTAAAGCCTTAACTCGGTGGCGAAAAATTCGAAACTAGTCAAATGTTGTATAAATTAATCAATACATGTTCCAAAGTTCATTATTTAACTATTAAAGTAATTACCCAACCCAAATTGGAAGATTCTTAAAATTTATCCCCGGGCCAACGTTCCCGGATTTTGGAAATTTTCGAAGAAAGTTGTTACCCATAACCTCACGAACTAAAATATATAATTTTTACTAAATCCCATAACCATTTTCGTGGGTAAATCTCATTTTTATTAAACATAGGGTTATTCATCTAAACCCATGATTTTTCATAATATTACATGTTAAAATCTATCCATAATCTATGTTTTAAACTCATATTGTATAGAAATCACTTACCTCAAAGTGCTAGGTAAAAACCACTCTCCAAAATCGCCCAATGAATGAAAGAAATGTCTCAAAAATGGTTTAACTCCCGACTTAAATGTACTGTTCTACCCAACGGTTTTTCCGCACCTGCGGGAGGACCTCCGCTTCTGCGGGGCCACTTCTATGGTCAACTCTCCGCTTCTGTGGAACACGCTCGACCATTGGCCCATCTCATCTGCAGCCAAGTCCCGCATGTGCGATCCCACTTCTACGGCTCGCCTCGCGCATCTGCGACCATGGCCAAGCTGCCTCCCTCCGCATCTACGGACCCCTCCACTACAGAAGCGAGTTCGCTAACTCGCTTCTGTGGAGCTCACTGACCCCTCCTCTTTCCACTTCTGCAAGCAAGGCTACGCATCTGCGGTGCCGCTTCTGCGTCCATTCCACCATAAGTGCGAACGCACCAAATGACAAGCACCAGCAAATCCTCTCCAAAGAGCTAACAAGCCCCGTCGACCCTCCGAATCCTGTACGGGGGCCCCGAGGCCTCGACCATACATACCAACAAGTTCGTAAACATAAAACAGAATCTATTGCACTCTCAGAATACGGAAAACAACATCGAAACTAAAGATCACAACCCAAAACCAAATAGATTCAACTTATGAATTTCAAATTCTTCCAACTTACTCCGAACGCGCCGAATCATACTTAAACTAATGGAAATGACACCAAATTTTTTGTGCAAACCTTAAATCACCATACGGAGCTATCTCCAGGCTCAGAATCCCAAATATACCTCGATAATACCAAACCAAACTTTAAGCGTCGAAACGCTCCCGGGTCACCCAAAACCCGATCCGAACACATGCCCAAGTCCAAAATCATCATACGAACCTATTGGAACTGTCAAATTCCGGTTCGTTTACTCACAATATTGACCAAAGTCAAACTTGGCCCTTTTTAGCTAACCTTAAGGAACCAAGTGTTCCGATTTTAACACGAACCCTTCCAAATCCCTAACTAACCATCCCTCCAAGTCATAAAACAGTAAAAGCACATACAAGGAGTCTTATTTATGGGATCGGGGATCTAGAAAGAAAAATGACCGGCCGGGTAGTAACATTCTCCACCTCTTAAACAAACGTTCATCGTCGAACGGGTCTAGAATCAAACATGAAGTGCTGAGTAGGTATGGATATCTGCTCCGCATGTCCTCCTCAGCCTCCCAAGTGGCCTCCTCGACTGATTGGCCCCTCCACTGAACTTTTACCATAGAAATATTCTTGAACCTCAACTGGTGAACCTGTCTGTCAACAATGGCAACTGGCTCCTCCTCATAACCTATGCTCTCATCTAGCTGAACCGTGCTGAAGTCTAACATATGCGACTTGTCGGCATGATACCTCCGGAGCATAGACACGTGAAAAACCAGATGAACTTCCGATAGACTGGGCGGCAAAACAAGCTCATAAACAACCTCTCCAACTCACCCCAACACATCAAATGGACCTATAAACCTTGGGCTCAACTTTCCTTTCTTCCCGAGTTTCATGATTCCTTTCATCGGTGAGACCTTCAAGAGGACCTTCTCGCCTACCATAAATGTTAAATCACGCGCCTTCTAATCCGCGTAACTCTACTGTCTAGACTATACTGTGTGAAAATGCTCATGAATCAACTTTATCTTTTCCAAGGTATCCTTCATTGAATTAGTACCATATAACTTAGCCTTCTCGGGCTCAAACTATCCGATGGGCGAACGACATCACCGACCATATAAAGCCTCAAATGGAGCTATCTCAATGCTGGGATGATAACTGCTGTTGTAAGAAAACTCGATCAAAGGCAAGAATCGGTCCCACTGCCCTCCGAACTCAATCATACATGCTCTGAGCATATCCTCCAAGATCTAAACTATCTGCTCCGACTGCCCATCGATCTGCGGATGAAAGGCTGTGTTGAGCTCCACCCGGGTCCCCAACTTACTCTGTACTGCCCTCCAATAATGCAAAGTAAACCGAGGGCCTCTAACTGATATGATGGAAACAGGCACACCATGTAACCGAACAATCTCCTGAATGTAAATCTAAGCCAACCTCTCTGAAGAATATGTGGTCACCACCGGAATGAAGTGTGCCGACTCGCTCAACTTGTGAACAATGACCCAAACTGCATCAAACTTCCGCAAGGTCCGCGGCAACCCAACTACGAAGTCTATAGTAATGCGCTCCCATTTCCACTCAGGTATAATCATCTGCTGAAGTAGGACACCTGGCCTCTGATTCTCATACTTAACCTGCTGGCAATTTAGGCACCTTGCTGCATACTCAACTATGTCATTCTTCATCTGCTGCCACAATAATGCTGCCTCAGGTCGCGATACATCTTCGTAGCACCTAGATGAATAGAATACTGAGAATTATGTGCCTCCTCTAGGATCTTCTCCCTCAAGCCATCAACATTAGGAACATATAGGCGACCCTGAAGTCGCAACACACCATCCTCACCGATAATACCCTCCTTGGCACCACCCTACAATACCGTATCTCTGAGAACCAACAGGTTCAGATCATCAAACTGGAGAGGCTTGATCTGCATGAATAGTGAAGACTGGGCGACAACACATGCAAGAACTCTGCTGGGCTCTGAAATATCCAACCTCACAAGTCTGTTAGCCAAGGACTAAATGTCTAAAGCTAGTGGCCTCTCCTCCACTGAAATGAATGCCAAAGTACCCATACTCTCCGTCGTTCTGCTCAAGGCATCCACAACTACATTAGCCTTGTACGGATGATAAAGGATGGTAATATCATAATCTTTTATTAAACTCGATCCACCTGCGCTGCCTCAAATTGAGATCCATCTGCTTGAACAAATGCTGCAAGCTGCGGTGATTGGTGTAAACCTCACAAGACACCCCATAAAGATAATGCCTCCAGATCATAAGTGCATGAACAATCGCGGCCAACTCCAAATTATGTACATGGTAATTCTTCTCGTGGGGCTTCAACTGACGTGAAACATATGCAATAACCCGCCCCTCCTGCATCAATACACAACCCAAACCAACGCGCGAAGCGTCACAGTACACAATGTACATCCTGAACCGGAAGGTAGCAGTAACACCGTTGCTGAAGTCAATGCGGTCTTGAGCTTCTGAAAGCTCGCCTCGTAATTATCGGACCATCGGAACAGAGCACCCTTCTAGGTCAATCTAGTCAAAGGTGTCGAAATAGATGAGAAGCCCTCCACGAACCGACGATAATAACATGATAACCCCAAGAAGAACCTGATCTCAGTCGCTATGGTAGGACAAGGCCAACTCTGAACTGCCTCGCTCTTCTTGGGGTCTACCTTAATACCCTATCCTGATACAACATGCCCCAAGAATGCCACAGAATCCAACTAGAAATCACACTTGGAGAACTTAGTATATAGCTTCTGTTCCCGCAAGGTCTAAAGCACCACTCTTAAATGTTGCTCGTGCTTCTCCATGCTACGCGAGTAGATCAAAATGTCATCAATGAAGACAATGACAAACGAATCAATATATGGCCTGAACATCCGGTTCATCAAGTCCATAAACGCCGCCGGGGCATTAGTCAAACTGAAGGACATCACTAGAAACTCATAATGGCCATATCTAATCCGGAAAGCCATCTTTGGAGCATCGGAATCCCGAAACTTCAGCTGATGGTAACCTGATCTCAAATCGATCTTAGAGAACACCCTAGCACCCTGTAACTGGTCAAACAAATCACCAATACACAGCAACAGTTAATTGTTCTTAATGGTAACTTTGTTCAACTGGTGGTAATCAATGCACATCTGCACAGTCCCATCTTTCTTCTTCACAAATAACATTAGTGCGCCCCAAGATGACACACTCGGTATGACGAACCCCTTTGATAGCAACTCCTCAAGCTGTTCCTTCAACTCCTTCAACTCTTTAGGAGCCATACGGTACGGTGGAATTGAGATAGGTTGGGTACCTGGAGCCAAATCAATATAGAAATTAATATCATGATCTGGTGGTATGCTTGGGAGATCAGAAGGGAACTCATCGGAGAACTCCCTAACTACGGGCGCTGAATCAATCGCCGGAGTCACTGTAGTAGTATCCCGAACATAAGCTAGATAAGACAAACAAACCTTCTCGACCATGTGTCGAGCCATCAGAAAAGAGATAACCTGACTGGATGTATTGACAGACGAACCCTTCCACTCTAATCTAGGCAGCTCTGGCATTACCAAGGTAACAGTCTTGGCATGGCAATCAAGGATTGCGTGATATGGAGGCAACCAATCCATGCCCAGAATGACCTCAAAGTCGGTCATATCGAGCAACAGAAGATCCGTCCGGGTCTCATAACCACAAAAAATAACAATATAGGACCGATAGATCCGATCCACAACTACAGAATCGCCCACTGGTATAGACACATAAATATGAGTACCCAAGGACTCACGAGGAACTCCCAGGAAATGAGAAAACAAAGATGAAACATATGAATATGTAGACCCTAGGTCAAATAATACTGAAGCATCCCTACCGTAGACAGAAATAATACATGTGATCACGACATCTGGGGCCACTGCAACTAGTTTGGCCGAAAATGCATAAAACCTAGCTGGAGTGCCACCAGACTGGCCTCTACCTGACTGGCCTCTACCTCTAGGATGGCCCCTACCCACATGCCCTCCGCCTTCGGGCGGCTGGACGACTGGTGCGACAGCTGGTGCTGGAATCATAGGCTGCTGACCCTGCTGCACTGCCTTGCCCTGAAGCCTGGGCAGAGCCTCCACATATGATTGAGATTCCCGCACTCGAAACAACCTCTTGGTACGGTGGACTACTCACCTGAAGTCTGACCCTAATGGCCTGAATACCCACTGGAGGAACCCTGAATAGCTGGTGGACGGTAGGAACTCTCTAGTATGGTGCTGAAATAAGGTCGCACCAGAGCATCCTGAGGAGGTGGCAATCTGGATTTGTGGGCCTGCTAGACCGACCACTCACAAACTAACCTTTGACCCCAGCTGGGGCACCTCTGAACTCTCCAGAATACCGAAACTGCTTTTCCCTCGTAGCCTGCTCCCGGCTACACTGACGTATACCCTCGATCCTCCAAGCTATCTCTACAACTAGCTCATAAGAAGTCCCCATCTAAAACTCTCAAGCCATAGTGATCTGAATACCAGAGTCCAAACCTGCAACAAACCTCTGCACCTTCTTTGTGTCGGTAGGAAGTATCATAAGTGCATGGCGAGACAACTCAGATAACCTCGCCTCATAGTCGGTCACTGACATCTGACCCTGCTGGAGCTGCTCGAACTGAAACCGCAACTCTTCCCCTTGAGATGGCGGAATATACCTATCCAGAAAAATACAGGTGAACCATTCCCAAGTCATGGGAGGAGAATCTACTGGTCTGCCAAGAAAATAGGACTGCCACTATATACGGGCCCTGCCCTCCAACTAAAAGGTGGTAAAGTCCACCCCGTGGGACTCCAATATCCTCATGTTGTGCGGTCTATACCTGCACCGATCAATAAAGTCCTGGGGTCCTCATGCCATTCACCCCAAAGACAGGAAGATGTAGCCTAGTCCATCTATCCAATAGCTTCTGCAGATCGTCGGCCGCAGCTGGTCTGGGCTCAGGTATAGCTGCTGTAGCTAGCCGAGATCCACCCACAGGTAGTGCGCCCGGGGTCTGATATACGGTAACTGCATGCCTTAGAGCCTGAGCAGTAGGGGTATGTGCTCCCCCTCCCGCCTGAGATATGGCTGGGTCTGATATACGGTAACTGACCCCTCCTCTTTCCACTTCTACAAGCAAGGCTACGCATCTGCGGTGCCGCTTCTGCGTCCATTCCACCATAAGTGCGAACGCACCAAATGACAAGCACCAGCAAATCCTCTCCAAAGAGCTAACAAGCCCCGTCGACCCTCTGAATCCTATACGGGGGCCCCGAGGCCTCGACCATACATACCAACAAGTTCGTAAACATAAAACAGAATCTATTGCACTCTCAGAATACGGAAAACAACATCGAAACTAAAGATCACAACCCAAAACCAAATAGATTCAACTTATGAATTTCAAATTCTTCCAACTTACTCCGAACGCGCCGAATCATACTTAAACTAATGGAAATGACACCAAATTTTTTGTGCAAGCCTTAAATCACCATACGGAGCTATCCCCAGGCTCAGAATCCCAAATAGACCTCGATAATACCAAACCAAACTTTAAGCGTCGAAACGCTCCCGGGTCACCCAAAATCCGATCCGAACACACGCCCAAGTCCAAAATCATCATACGAACCTATTGGAACTGTCAAATTCCGGTTCGTTTACTCAAAATATTGACCAAAGTCAAACTTGGCCCTTTTTAGCTAACCTTAAGGAACCAAGTGTTCCGATTTTAACCTGAACCCTTCCAAATCCCTAACTAACCATCCCTCCAAGTCATAAAACAGTAAAAGCACATACAAGGAGTCTTATTTATGGGATCGGGGATCTAGAAAGAAAAATGACCGGCCGGGTAGTAACATTCTCCACCTCTTAAACAAACGTTCGTCGTCGAACGGGTCTAGAATCAAACATGAAGTGCTGAGTAGGTATGGATATTTGCTCCGCATGTCCTCCTCAGCCTCCCAAGTGGCCTCCTCGACTGATTGGCCCCTCCACTGAACTTTTACCATAGAAATATTCTTGAACCTCAACTGGTGAACCTGTCTGTCAACAATGGCAACTGGCTCCTCCTCATAACCTATGCTCTCATCTAGCTGAACCGTGCTGAAGTCTAACATATGCGACTTGTCGGCATGATACCTCCGGAACATAGACACGTGAAAAACCAGATGAACTTCCGATAGACTGGGAGGCAAAACAAGCTCATAAACAACCTCTCCAACTCACCCCAACACATCAAATGGACCTATAAACCTTGGGCTCAACTTTCCTTTCTTCCTGAGTTTCATGATTCCTTTCATCGGTGAGACCTTCAAGAGGACCTTCTCGCCTACCATAAATGTTAAATCACGTGCATTCTAATCCGCGTAACTCTACTGTCTAGACTATACTGTGTGAAAATGCTCATGAATCAACTTTATCTTTTCCAAGGTATCCTTCATTGAATTAGTACCATATAACTTAGCCTTCTCGGGCTCAAACTATCCGATGGGCGAACGACATTGCCGACCATATAAAGCCTCAAATGGAGCTATCTCAATGCTGGGATGATAACTACTGTTGTAAGAAAACTCGGTCAAAGGCAAGAATCGGTCCCACTGCCCTCCGAACTCAATCATACATGCTCTGAGCATATCCTCCAAGATCTAAACTGTCTGCTCCGACTGCCCATCGGTCTGCGGATGAAAGGCTGTGCTGAGCTCCACCCGGGTCCCCAACTTACTCTGTACTGCCCTCAAATAATGCGAAGTAAACCGAGGGCCTCTAACTGATATGATGGAAACAGGCACACCATGTAACCGAACAATCTCCTGAATGTAAATCTAAGCCAACCTCTCTGAAGAATATGTGGTCACCACCGGAATGAAGTGTGCCGACTCGGTCAACTTGTGAACAATGACCCAAACTGCATCAAACTTCCGCAAGGTCCGCAGCAACCCAACTATGAAGTCTATAGTAATGCGCTCCCATTTCCACTCAGGTATAATCATCTGCTGAAGTAGGACACCTGGCCTCTGATTCTCATACTTAACCTACTGGCAATTTAGGCACCTTGCTGCATACTCAACTCTGTCATTCTTCATCTGCCGCCACAATAATGCTGCCTCAGGTCGCGATACATCTTCATAGCACCTAGATGAATAGAATACTAAGAATTATGTGCCTCCTCTAGGATCTTCTCCCTCAAGCCATCAACATTAGGAACATATAGGCGACCCTAAAGTCGCAACACACCATCCTCACTGATAATACCCTCCTTGGCACCACCCTACAATACCGTATCTCTGAGAACCAACAGGTTCAGATCATCAAACTGGAGATCCTTGATCTGCTTGAATAGTGAAGACTGGGCGACAACACATGCAAGAACTCTGCTGGGCTCTGAAATATCCAACCTCACAAGTCTGTTAGCCAGGGACTAAATGTCTAAAGCTAGTGGCCTCTCCTCCACTGAAATAAATGCCAAAGTACCCATACTCTCCGTCGTTCTGCTCAGGGCATCCACAACTACATTAGCCTTGTACGGATGATAAAGGATGGTAATATCATAATCTTTTATTAAACTCGATCCACCTGCGCTGCCTCAAATTGAGATCCATCTGCTTGAACAAATGCTGCAAGCTGCGGTGATTGGTGTAAACCTCACAAGACAACCTATAAAGATAATGCCTCCAGATTATAAGTGCATGAACAATCGCGGCCAACTCCAAATTGTGTACATGGTAATTCTTCTCGTGGGGCTTCAACTGACGTGAAACATATGCAATAACCCGCCCCTCCTGCATCAATACACAACCCAAACCAACGCGCGAAGCGTCACAGTACACAATGTACATCCTGAACCGGAAGGTAGCAGTAACACCGGTGCTGAAGTCAATACGGTCTTGAGCTTCTGAAAGCTCGCCTCGTAATTATCGAACCATCGGAACAGAGCACCCTTCTAGGTCAATCTAGTCAAAGGTGTCAAAATAGATGAGAAGCCCTCCACGAACCGACGATAATAACATGATAACCCCAAGAAGAACCTGATCTCAGTCGCTATGGTAGGACGAGGCCAACTCTAAACTGCCTCGCTCTTCTTGGGGTCTACCTTAATACCCTATCCTGATACAACATGCCCCAAGAATGCCACAGAATCCAACTAGAAATCACACTTGGAGAACTTAGTATATAGCTTCTACTCCCACAAGGTCTAAAGCACCACTCTTAAATGTTGCTCGTGCTTCTCCATGCTACGCGAGTAGATCAAAATGTCATCAATGAAGACAATGACAAACGAATCAATATATGGCCTGAACATCCGGTTCATCAAGTCCATAAACACCGCCGGGGTATTAGTCAAACTGAAGGACATCACTAGAAGCTCATAATGGCCATATCTAATCCGGAAAGCCATCTTTGGAACATCGGAATCCCGAAACTTCAGCTGATGGTACCCTGATCTCAAATCGATCTTAGAGAACACCCTAGCACCCTGCAACTGGTCAAACAAATCATCAATACACAGCAACGGTTAATTGTTCTTAATGGTAACTTTGTTCAACTGGTGGTAATCAATGCATATCTGCACAGTCCCATCTTTCTTCTTCACAAATAACATTAGTGCGCCCCAAGATGACACACTCGGTCTGACGAACCCCTTTGATAGCAACTCCTCAAGCTGTTCCTTCAACTCCTTCAACTCTTTAGGAGCCATACGGTACGGTGGAATAGAGATAGGTTGGGTACCTGGAGCCAAATCAATATAGAAATTAATATCATGATCTGGTGGTATGCTTGGGAGATCAGAAGGGAACTCATCGGAGAACTCCCTAACTACGGGCGCTGAATCAATCGCCGGAGTCACTGTAGTAGTATCCCGAACATAAGCTAGATAAGACAAACAAACCTTCTCGACCATGTGTCGAGCCATCAGAAAAGAGATAACCCGACTGGATGTATTGACAGACGAACCCTTCCACTCTAATCTAGGCAGCTCTGGCATTACCAAGGTAACAGTCTTGGCATGGCAATCAAGGATGGCGTGATATGGAGGCAACCAATCCATGCCCAGAATGACCTCAAAGTCGGTCATATCGAGCAACAGAAGATCCGTCCGGGTCTCATAACCACAAAAAATAACAATATAGGACCGATAGATCCGATCCACAACTACAGAATCGCCCACTGGTATGGACACATAAACATGAGTACCCAAGGACTCACGAGGAACTCCCAGAAAATGAGAAAACAAAGATGAAACATATGAATATGTAGACCCTAGGTCAAATAATACTGAAGCATCCCTACCGTAGACAAAAATAATACATGTGATCACGACATCTGGGGCCACTACAACTAGTTTGGCCGAAAATGCATAGAACCTAGCTGGAGCGCCACCTGACTGGCCTCTACCTAACTGGCCTCTACCTCTAGGATGGCCCCTACCCACATGCCCTCCGCCTTCGGGTGGCTAGACGACTGGTGCGACAGCTGGTGCTGGAATCATAGGCTGCTGACCCTGCTGCACTGCCTTGCCCCGAAGCCTGGGCAGAGCCTCCACATATGATTGAGATCCCCGCACTCGAAACAACCTCTTGGTACGGTGGACTGCTCACCTGAAGTCTGACCCTAATGGCCTGAATACCCACTGGAGGAACCCTGAATAGCTGGTGGACGGTAGGAACTCTCTAGTATGGTGCTGAAATAAGGTCGCACCAGTGCATCCTGAGGAGGCGGCAATACTGGATTTGTGGGCCTGCTAGACCGACCACTCACAAACTGACCTTTGACCCCAGTTGGGGCACCTCTGAACTCTCCAGAATACCGAAACTGCTTTTCCCTCGTAGCCTGCTCCCGGCTACGCTGACGTATACCCTCGATCCTCCAAGCTATCTCTACAACTAGCTCGTAAGAAGTCCCCATCTCAAACTCTCAAGCCATAGTGACCTGAATACCAGAGTCCAAACCTGCAACAAACCTCCGCACCTTCTTTGTGTCGGTAGGAAGTATCATAAGTGCATGGCGAGACAACTCAGATAACCTCGCCTCATAGTCGATCACTGACATCTGACCCTACTGGAGCTGTTCGAACTGAAACCGCAACTCTTCCCCTTGAGATGGCGAAATATACCTATCCAGAAAAATACAGGTGAACCATTCCCAAGTCATGGGAGGAGAATCTACTGGTCTACCAAGAAAATAGGACTGCCACCATATACGGGCCCTGCCCTCCAACTAAAAGGTGGTAAAGTCCACCCCGTGGGACTCCAATATCCTCATGTTGTGCGGTCTATCCCTGCACCGATCAATAAAGTCCTGGGGTCCTCATGCCACTCACCCCAAAGACAGGAAGATGTAGCTTGGTCCATCTGTCCAATAGCTTCTGCAGATCGTCGGCCGTAGCTGGTCTGGGCTCAGGTATAGCTGCTGTAGCTAGCCGAGATCCGCCCACAGGTAGTGCGCCCGGGGTCTGATATACGGTAACTGCATGCCTTCGAGCCTGAGCAGTAGGGGTATGTGCTCCCCCTCCCGCCTGAGATATGGCTGGGTCTGCTGGAAATAAACTAGACTGAGTCATAGTATCCATAAACCGCATCATACGACCTATAACCTCCTGGAATCCTGGTGCAGACATAAAATCCACCGGGGCTGGCTCTGTTGTTGGCACTTCGCCCTGCTCCTCAATAATAGGATCCTCTACTGGATCCACTGGTGGCATGACTGGAACAACTCTAGGATGCCCTCGTTCTCTACCACGAGATGGAGCCCTCCCCCGACCTCTTCCTCGGCCTCTAGCAACAAGGGGAGCATCTCCTCCATGATCGGGTACATCCGTTGCGCGCGTGCTCATAATTTGTGAGAGAATAAGAGAATGATACTTAGCACAATATCAATTGCACGATAGGAGATGAAGAAAAGAGTAGTTTCCTAACACCCTATAGCCTCTCGAAGATAAGTACGAATGTCTTCGCACCGATCCGTAAGACTCTATTAGGCCTGCTCATAACTTGTGAGACCTACGTGAACCTAGTACTCTAATACCATGTTGTCACGACCCACTTCTCTTATAGGCAGTGATAGCGCCCTGCGCTGCCGCTAGGCAAGCCAACAGTGAACTAAACATGTGATTTCTCTTTTTAATAAATTCCTAACTAATTAAATTTTCCTTAATTAAAAGATTAAGAAATAGTAGATTTAAATAAATAAAACGAAAGCAACTGAGTGCAATCATAACCATAGTAATAATCCAAAACCACAAAGTCTACTAGTGTGTGCCAAGACCTGGTGTCACAAGTGTATGAGCACTAATAGATTATACAAAACTTTAGCTACTGTCTGAAATGAAAATAGACAGAAATGAATGCAAAGAAGAGACTCTGGGTGCTGCGGAACGGCTCAGGAAGCAGCTTACCACTAGGCCTCCGGGTAATGGGAATGCACGCCGGTATGATCGCCAGATGCACCTGCCTCAGATCCTGCACAGTCAGTGCAGAAGTGTAGCGTGAGTACATAATCAATATGTACCCAATAAGTATCAAGTCTAACCTCAAAGAAGTAGTGACGAGGGGTCGACATCGACATTTACTCTGGGCCAACAATAAAAATAAAGAAGCTCCAAATAAGCATGGGTTATGTATATAACTACAGCAGTTCAATAAAAAACAGGAAATAAATAATTCTTTTACACATGTTAAATATCAAATAGCTTTCTGTATGATAATATCTTAACCTCTCAAGCCATGAAATGATATCAAATAAATAATTAAAATCCAAGTATTATCACGCACGATTATGCCGAGGACGTATGACTTGATCCAGAATAACATGTACACTGTCGATGGTCGTGCAGAATGAACCATAGATGCATCTATCTACTGCCGAGGCGTTCGGCCCGCTCCACAAAAAGAGAGGATACTTTATGAACATCCGATTTAGAAGTTATTACAAGGCTAATACGCAAAAAAGCACAATTTCTATTAACGGTCAAGTAATTCGCTCAAAATTAAAGCAAGTGAAATTCGGTCTTTTACATTTCCTTTAACAAGTTCTAATATAATTTAGGCACTCTAATTAATAATTAGGGTGCAAACATTACAAGTAATTCATGTTTTGGGTCCTAAACTACCCGGATATAAGCATAAATAATACCTACTCACAGACTCTCGTCACCTTGTGCGAATGTAGCCTATACAATTAGAAGCAAATAGCAATTTAAATCACCTATGGGGTAAATTCCCTCTTATAAGGTTCGGCAAGAGACTTACCTTGTCTTAAAGCTCGTTTTCCGGTCTCAAATTCGCTCTAAAGCCTCAACTCGGTGCCGAAAAATCCGAAACTAGTCAATTGTTGTATAAATTAATCAATACATGTTCCAAAGTTCATAATGTAACTATTAGATTAATTACCCAATCCAAATTAGAAGATTCTTAAAATTTATTCCCGGGTCCACATGCCCGGATTCCAAAATTTTTTGAAGAAAGTTGTTATCCATAACCTCACGAACTCGAATATAAATTTTTACCCAATCCCATAACCATTTTCGTGGGTAAATCCCATTTTTTTCAAACCTAGGGTTATTCATTTAAACCCATAATTTTTCACAATTTTACAAGTTAAAATCTACCAATAATCTATGTTTTAAACTCATATTGTACATAAATCCCTTAACTCAAATTTCTAGGTGAAAACCCCTCTCCAAAATCGCCCAATAAATGAAAGAAATGAGTCAAAAATTGTTTAACTCCCGATTTAAATGAACCCTTTTGCCCAGCGGTATTTCTTCACCTGCGGGAGGACCTCCGCTTCTGTGGTCAATTGTCCGCTTCTGCGGAACAAGCTCGATCACTAGAACATCGTATCTGCAGCCAAGTCCCCTATGTGCGAGCCCGCTTCTGCGGCTTGCCTCGCGCATCTGCGACCATGGCCAGGCTACCTTCCTCCGCATTTGCGGACCCCTCCATCGTAGATGCGAGTTCGCTTCTACGGAAAATGCTTCTCTTTTGTGGATCTCATTGACCCCTCCTCTTTCTGCTTCTGCGAGCAAGGTGACACATCTACGGTGCCGCTTCTGTGGCCATTCCACCGCAGGTGCGAACGCACCAGATGACAGGCACCAGCAGCTCCTCTCCAAAGAGCTAACAAGCACCGTCGACCCTCCGAATCCTGTACCGGCCCCCCGAGGCCTCGATCAAACATACCAACAAGTTCGTAAACATAAAACGGACTTGCTCGCACTCTCGAAATGTGGAAAACAACATCAAAACTAAAGATCACAACCCAAAACCAAATAAATTCAACTTATTAATTTCAAATTCTTCCCACTTACTACGAACACGCCGAATCATACTTAAACTACTCAAAATGACACCAAATTTGCGTTCAAGCCTTGAATCACCATATAGATCTATCCCCATGCTCGAAATCCCAAGTAGACCTCGATAACACCAAAACCTACTCTAAACCAAATTTAAAGAACTTTAAAACTTTCAATAAACCAACTTTCAACTTTAAGCGCCGAAACGCTCCTGGGTCACCCAAAACTCGATCCGAACACATGCCCAAGTCAAAATCATCTTAAAAACCTATTGAAACCATCAAATCCCGATTCCGAGGTTGTTTACTCAAAATGTTAACCAAAGTCAAACTTAGCCCTTTTAGCCAACCTTAAGGGACTAAGTGTTCTGATTTCAACCCGAACCCTTCCAAATCCCGAACTAATCATTCCCGCAAGTCATAAAATAGTAAAAGTATATACGGAGAGTCTTATTTAGGGGGATGGGGATCTAGAAAGCAAAATGACAGGTCGGATCATTACAGAGGTGCTATGGAGATGTTTAGAGGTTAGTGGAGTCCCAGTAGCGTACATTAGGGTAATTAAGGACATGTACGAAGGTGCTAAGACTCGGGTGAGGACTGCAGGAAGAGACTCAGAATATTTTTCTGTGGAGATGCGGTTGCATCAGGGATCGACCCTTAGCCCGTTTTTGTTTGCTCTAGCATTGGGTGTGCTTACACGATACATACAAGGGATGGTGCCATGGTGTATGTTATTTGCTGATGACATAGTACTGATCGAAAAGATGCGAAGAGGTGTTAACACTAGGTAAGAAGTTTGGAGACATACGCTGGAGTCCAAAGGTTTCAAGTTGAGTAGGTCAAAAACTGAATACTTGGAGTGCAAGTATAGTGATGAGAGGCATGAAGAAGAAGTGAAAGTGAAGATTTATACCGAAGTCATTCCCAAAAAATGATTTCAAGTATCTTGGGTCTATAATCCATGGCAATAGGGAGATTGACGAGGATGTTATTCACCGCATTGGAGTGGGGTGGATGAGATGGAGGCTTGCTTAAGGGGTTTTATGCAATAAGAATGTACCGCCTAAACTTAAGGGCAAATTGTACAAGGTGGTGGTTAGACCGGCTATATTGTATAAAGCTGAGTGTTAGCCCGCCAAGAAGTCTCATGTCTAGAAGATGAAAGTAGCTAAAATTAGGATGTTGAGATGGATGTGTGGATATATCAGGAAGGCATGATTATGAATGAAGTTACTAGGGACAAGGTGGGAGTGGCATCTACTGAAGACAAGTTGCGGGAATTGAGGCTGCGATGGTTTGGGCATGTGAAGAGGAGAGATATAGATGCCCAGGTTAGGAGGTGTGAGAGGTTGACCATGGCGAGCTTGAGGAAGGGCAGGGGTATGCCAAAGAAGTATTGGGGAGAGGTGATTAGGCAGGACATGTCATTGCTTCACCTAACCGAGGACAGACTAGCGATAGGAAGGTGTGGAGGTCGATGATTAAGGTGAGAGGTTGACAAGTAGTTGTGAGTTTCTCTTAGGTTTACCATTAGTACTAGTACTATTCTTGTATTTATTTATTCTTAGTTCTTTATTACTTGTTATGTTAATCGCTTCCATTACCATATTATATTACTGTTGTTATTACTTGTTGCTTTGTTTTTACCGTTCCTTGAGCTGAGGGTCTATTGGAAACAACCTCTCAGACTTTATAGGGTAGGGGTAAGGCTGTGTACACACTACCCTCCCCGGACCCAACATATGAAATTAAGCTGGGTTTGTTATTATTGTTGTTGTTGTTGTACTTCTTGATGTTTTTCTAATGCTGTAAATGAATCAGGATCTTTACTCCGGCCATAACATAATAAAACTTATAGAATAAATGCTTTACACAATTGAATAATTGAAGTAATAGATATTACTCCGATCATTGTTTATATTTTAAAATAAAACTAATAGAATAAATGCTTTACACAATTGAATAATTGAAGCATCATTTTAATATCTAAAATAATATGAATAATAAAATGGATCAGGACAATTTGAAGCACTTAAAATAGTATATGCCATGAAGCAAAATGGTGTTTTGAAAATCTTTAAAAAATATTAAAGGAGAAAAAAGAGATGCATGTTATTTTAGTTCTTATACAATATTATTGCTTAAAATTTTTAATTATTGAAAAAAGTACATGTTATAATGTATACTATTAATTGAGGATTACTTTTAACATTTTAAAAATGCATGCAATTAATGACTAAGCTAATTTCTAGTTGTTAATTTAAGATCAAAGGGGTTTACTGTCCCATTCAAAAGGTGAAAGAAGATATTATTACCTAAACCCTAGCTAGATTAGGGGGTTTAGTAGACTTTTACGCGTATGTTTGAGAATTATCAAAACATGAGTTTGCAAACTCAACTTTCAATTGGCAAAAGTTGATTGGATGGATACATGTGGTTGCACTACTTGTTTTATTGTCCTAAATTTGATCGTAGAAAGTTGGCGCCCGAGTGAGTAGGTAACTATCTTAGCAGCAATTAATTAATGTTGTACTTCTTGATGATCGGTATATATTGTTCTTCTTCAAGTGTCGCAACAGGGGCGGAGGTAGTTCCATATATAGATTATTGCTTACGGGTTCAAACGAACTCATTAACATTTTATTTTTGTATTAAAAAATTCATATTATACATGCATCACATTTCCTAACGAATGAAAACAAAAGACAAAAAATGGAAGGAAATAGATCATAATAATTTCTTTGAAATAGATAACTACGTACAAAGATATTAGTTTCTTGATGATAATATATTGTTCTTTCAAGTGTCATAGCGAGGGGCGGAGGTAGTGTCGTAGAGTATTGCTTACGGGTTCAAACAAACTCAGTAGCACTCTTATTTACAACAACAACAACAATAACAATTCAGTATAATTCTACTAGTGGGGTCTGGGGAGGGTAGTACTGTGTACGCAAACCTTACCCCTACCCTGGGGTAGAGAGATTGTTTCGATAGACCCTCAGTTCCCTCCCTCCATGAACTCCCTATCTTGCTCTTGGGGTGACTTAAACTCACAACCTCTTGGTTGGAAGTGGAGGGTACTCACCACTAGAGCAACCCACTCTTGTCAACCTCTTAGTGGGGTAGCACTCTTATTTATATTAGAAAATTTATTAAAAATATATAAATATTTAACTACAAACCCAATAACTGAGACGTGCTGAGTTTGGTTACGAATTAAGAACCCATAAACGTCAAATTCTGACTCCACCTTTGAGTATAACTTATAGAGAAGAAAAGATAGGGATACCAGGAAGGGTATAACCAGAATCAACAATAAATATGTTGCCAGATATGTAATTGGAAGAGTCATGGACCAAGTATCTCACAAGTGAAGTTAAAGCAGGATTTGTGGTTCCAAAAGTTTTCAGTGGAACACTTCTTGTTGCTACATTTTTTAGCCAATCTTTTTGCAATAATTTCTCAGTAATCTCCGATTTGAAAATTCCTGGAGCTATTGCATTCACTCTTACGTTATGTTCTCCCAATTCCAATGCCATTACCTGCAAATTTTCATTAATATATAGAGAACAATTTAGATTTTTCGAGGTTAGTTTACGTATAGATATATCAAAATGTTAATGTATAAAAAAAAGAAAAGCAAGAAACACTTGATTAGGAAAAATATATTTTTTTAAAAAGAAATTAATTAGAAGCGAGGGATGCTAATAGAGAAAGCTGAGAGAAATCTTAAAAGGAACCAAATGCGATTGAGAAATTAAAATTCATAAAGAGTTACTATGATTTCATCTTTCCCATTTCATAAAATAAAGGATTAGGGGTGTGTTTTGGTATGACGGACTTCATTTTTAAGGAAATGTATTTAGGTGTTTGATCGGAGAGCTGAAACTATTTTCTTAAAAATTATTTACTAAAGAATGATAATAATAATATTATAGCAAATTAGATAGTGTTTGAACAAATTTTTGAGTAGTAAGTAAATAATAATGTTCATGTATTGGGTAAAATAGTGATATATGAAAGCTAACACGTAAGATAATGTTAGGGAAAATGAATTTCGCTAATAAGTGAGGGAAGTTATTTCCCCTTTTGATTGAAAAAGCTACTATATTTTCTAGCAACCAACATGCACTATTTTTACAGCACTCAAAAGGACAGTGCATCATTCCAAAAATTAGATTATAACCTTGGTCATGCTATCCATGGCAGCCTTGGAGGAAGAATAGGCAATACCCCCTCGCACTGATATTCTATTTAAACCAGCAATAGATGAAATATTAATAATAGAGCCTCCTCGTTTTGCAGCTTGCATGTGTTTTCCAACATATTTGGAAACTAGCCAAGATCCTGTCAAATTTGTCCTTAAAGTGTTATGCCACTCTTCCTCAGAAATATCCACTGCTGATTTTATTTCACCTATAATTAAACATCAAAAGTAGATTCATCAAATTATGGAGTCAAGCAGCCTAAGAAATTCCATCATTCTTTTTGGGACAATAGCATAGATTATCTAAAAGTTCCTCGAGTGAGGTGTTGAGAGGGTAATGTGTACACATACCTTACCCCTACCATGGGAAGGTAGAGACAGAGGCAGAGCTAGGATTTGAAGCTTATGGGTTCGGGATTCTAATCATTTTTAAGTTATTGGGTTCTAAACTAATAATTTGTATACGTTTAATGAATTTCATCAAATAAATACTGAGTTTGAACCAAAGCTATGTGATTCAGCCGAACTCGTAACTCGCTCTCTAGCTCCGCCCCTGGATAGAGAGACTGTTTTCGAAAGACCCTCGGCTCAAATAGTATAGATTATCTAAAAGTTAAAAAGAATACGGAGTACTCGTTTTTACCCATTAATTCCTCCTGAATTGATCCTAAAGATTTTATTTCAATTGAAATTTATTTATTCATTATTTGAATTATTAAACAACCTTTAACCAATCTCAATTATGTATCATTAATCTTTTTAATTTTAATTAGGTCCCAGATTACTTAATTATCTCTAGCCTAGTCAAGGTCGCTCTTTCATTGTTCAAGAGTTAAGGGCTTGTTTGCCCAATATCCTCTATATACTTACATAACGTTCACTATTGGCTAAAAAGGACTAAGGAACTGACTTAATAGCCTGACATTTTCTCTCAAATACTACAGCAACAACAACGCCATTAAACCCAATGCAATTCCACGGTCTTGGGAGGGTAATATATATGCGGACTTTACCCCTACCTTTTAAAGATAAATAGGTTGTTTTCGGTAGACCCTCGACTCAAGTACAAATTCCAAAAAAAAGTTCCTCGGATAAGTGAATTTATTGCTTAAAAATACTTCTATTTTTCTTTAAAGGCATATATATCTTCATAGTATCTGTTGATGTCATGTGACCAAGAGGTCACATGTTCGAGTTGTGAAAATAGCCTCTTGCAAAAATGAAGGGTAAGACTGCGTACAAATGATCCTTGTGGTCCGGCCCTTCCTGCACTGCACGTATAGCGGAAGCTTAGTGCACTAGACTGCCCTTTTATTTTAATCAATCCTCTATCCTATCAAAACTTATGTTTTGGTAACCAAAATTACGTACAGGCAAAATTAGACGTAACCTACGTACCTCTAACACCAGCATTATTAATGAGCACATCAATGTGGCCAAAAGCATCCCAAGCTTTCTGTACCGATGCTTTAATGAGTGGACCATCAGCAGTAACATTAAGTACAACAGCTACAGCTCTAACAACTTCAACATTTGAACTAGCCATTGCATTAATCTCATCACAAAGGGACTTCAACCGATCGGTGCGACGAGCGGCTGCCACGACTTTACAGCCTGACCTAGCTAGGTCAAGGCAGAATTCGCGGCCGAGCCCCACCGATGCTCCGGTGACAAAAACCACTTTGTCTTCCAATTGCCGCTCCAAATGGTCCACCGCATTGATCTTCTTTTGAGTTGTCATATTGCTATGGGACTTGCTAGGAGTTTTTAGTTGTTTATTATGCATATGTGATGGATCTAATATAAGACTTACATTTATAGGATTCAAGGTATGACATTAAGAAAAAAGCGAATTGAATAGGGACATAAATGCTTCTTCTAGATTAAATAGTAAAACGTGTTTAAGTTGTTCGAAACCATGTGATCTTAATTGTATATATGTCGGCAGAGGCGTATTTGGGTAGAAACTATGGACTTTCGCTTATACCTTATATTTTTATCCCAAAAATTATTAAATATATATAAATAATAAATTTTAAACCCATTAAATTAGATGAGATGTGGTAGAATTACGAAACTGAACCCATATAATTTAAATCCTGAATCCGTCTATGTATGTCAAATGCTTTAATTAACATATTGGGTGTCTAACGTGCGATGTGTTAATAGATTTTGTCTCCGTTAAACTTTTAGTCCAATATAATCCTTGTCATTAGGAAGAAGTTTCAATTTTGTCCTTGAGCCCTAACGAGTGAGGCAAACATGAGACGTTTTACTAACTAGCAGGGTAACATAAGATCAAAATTTTAACAGGGACAAAATTGCTTAATTTCAAATAGCATAAGAATAAATTTGGAGTTTTTTCCAACTTCCTATTTTTTTACAACCATGTTTTGGTTTTTTCTAAATACACTACTTTTCTTGTGAATATTAAAAATTGGAGCCTTATTTGAAGAATTTAATATATTCGTTTCACAGTTTTGGAAATTATGACCCTCCAATGTATACAGATAACAACCTATAATTATCTTTTTGGAAGGGTACTTTCTCCTTTTTCCATGTTTTGCTATTTTGTACTCTGGTGGGGGTGTTTACAATAGTATTCTGGAAATTTACTACAAGTTTCTCCACTCTTCTTTTAGTACTATTTGTGATCTTGAAAATGCTACATTAGTAATGTGCTTTAGTTGGTACATTAGTAAAGTGCTTTAGTTGGCATGATATGTGATGTTAGTTAGCGAGTCAAATCAACATAATATTAGTTCATATTTTCAATCAACATTATCTGTTACATAATCGTATGTATGGTTAAGACTTCAAGAGAATCTGTTACTTTAGGCCACAAATAACAGGGTAACATACTTTTTTGAAATGTTTCTTATTTATCTGCATTGATAACTTTTTTTATAGTCAAACAAATAAAGGACATAATTGCAAGCCTTACAACCAACAATACGACAGTAGAAAATAGGGTCAAGCTAGAGTCCGGCCTGGAGATAGACTAGGCAGAGTAGTTGCTTGCTTTAATTTCGATATACTATTAGAGTAAATTCACTAAACCTTCTTAACTTATTTGGAAAACAATACCTTCTTAACCTTTTGATTGGGACAATAAACCTCGCTGTTCTTAAATTAGCTAGATCATTACATGTGTTTTTAAAATATCAAAAGTAACCTTTAATTAATATGAATTATAATATTTTTCAAAGCAAAATACATAAGTTACCCCCTCAATTATAGACCATATCCCTGTTACATACTTTTGACGACGAAAATCACCTTACACACTCAGTATTTTCTAAGTGTAGCTAAGATATCACTTTCTCCTTGACCAATTTGTCAAAATTTGTGTGATAGCACACTCCAATAAGGTGATGACACGTGTTATAACTCAAAAAAATTATAAAATACTTAATTTCCATCCTAATTAATATTTTTTCTTGAAAAATGAAGAAACAAAAGTCAAAGGATCCCCTCTCCAACACATCTCACCTCTACCCCAACCCTACTTTTAGTCATCTTCCCCGTTGTAAGTGTTTTCCTCTATTAGAATCCACCCAAATAACCCCTCAAAATCACGGATCCTCAATTCTCCTCTCATTTCACACCCACAACTGCCCAACTTCCCTCACCACTACTGGCCGTCGGACAACTCCACGCTGGTCAGAATTGCCGGCCGGAAAATTAAAGACTCTGGTGTTGCATAGTTTTGTTGTCGTCCATTTGTTTCCCAGTTGCCTTACCACCACAGCTCCGGCGACTACCGCTGTAGTAGCGGCGGTGTCACGACCCAAATCTACGTGACCGGCACCCGACACACTATCCGACCCGAGCGAAGCTATCACAATCCAAAATTTAACTAAGTCGCGATGGAACCTAACCCAACCCGCTAGGTAAGTCAATTAACAATAAACCACAGTATAATGATAATGATAAGAGTCAAAAATGAAATAACTGAATTTATACAATTCCCCAAGGACAGGTAGTACAAATTATGAGCTTCTAAGATTTAGAGTTTACAAAGCTGGTATAAAATAAATACATCATCTGTTCGAAACGTACATGAACAAATTTATAAATCTAAAGATACCAAGAACAAGAGGCAGTTATAACTAGAATGCAGGTACATCTTCAATGCCAGCTCCTGCCACTCGCAGCAACATCGACTCCAAAATCTACACACAATGGTGAAAGTGTAGTATGAGTACAACCGACCCCATGTACTCAATAAGTAACAAACTTAACCTTAGGTTGAAAGTAGTGATGAGCTTAGACAACAGTCATAGTCCAACACCAATTGCCAAGAACAACTCATAACAATATAATAAAAGCATCACAAATAATCACTCAAAGATATGATGCTCATATGGTTCCTTACTTCGACAGGGTACAAATATCTAAATTTTATATTTTTAGATACTTTTTCAGACCTTCGTTCATAATTACGGAAAATAGGCATACTTTTCAGGTATAACAGTAGAACCCAAATCTTTCACCGAAATCACCAAAATATGAGTAAATCAGAAAACTATGATTTTTCCCAAAAATATTCAACAACAGATAAGATATTTCATTCTCCGATAGCATGAGAAAAGTACATCTCTATGCCTACATGTAAATGTGCATGTGAAATCATGAATGTCACAAAATCGTGTAGCATGAGGAAATGCATCTCTATGCTTGTATGTCAAGTATGCATGTCAAATGCAATGCATCATAGTGATGAACTCATGTACTCACACTCTCAGAGCACTCAATCTCACTGTCTCGAACTCCCATTTACCACGCTCAATCACTCAACACACTCAGTCACTCGGCACTGTACGGTACCTGCACTCACTGTTGGTATGTTAGACTAAAGAGGGGCGAATCCTGCCCAAGCGCTAATAAAATCTGTTGCGGCGTGCAACTCGATCCCATCATGAATCAATAAAACCCGCAGCGACATGCAACCCGATCCCATCATGAATCAATAAAACTCGCTGCGATGTGCAATCCGATCCCATCAATATTACTCACAATCAGGCCCTCGACCTCAGCTCAGTCATTAATCTCTCTAGTCTGTCGTGCTCTCAAATCTCATGCCAATCAGCCCAAACAATGATAACATAATGTGAAAATAATAATAATAGAGATTGAGATATGATATGCAAATGAATGAATATGACTGAGTAGGTAATTGCAATTTATCAGCTCAACTACTCTATCACGTAGGAATTTCATGGATAGAAATAATATTAGGTAACTACACAGTACCACAGAATCAATCGAGTCATAATTCATACGGTGCCCGCCCACACGCCCGTCATCTAGCATATGCGTCACCTCAACACCAACACATAACACGTATATTCAGGAATTCATACCATCAGTACCAAGTTTAGAATTGTTACTTACCTCGAACAAGTCGAATCCAATACCGAGCAAGCCAAACAATACTCTAAAAATACCATCCCGCACGTATCAACCTCCGAACGGCTCGAAACTAGCTATAAGCAACTCAAATATATCAAATAATGCCTAAGGAAACAATCCCAAATGATAAAGGCCGAATCTTTACACATTTACTCAAAGTCAACCAAAAAGCCACACCCGAGCCCGCACCTCGGAACCCAACAAAATTCATAAAATCCGATAACCCATTCGATTACGAGTCCAACCATACTAGTTTCACTCAAATCTGACTCAAAATCGATGTTCAAAACTCAAAACTTCACTTTATGAAATTTTAGATAGAACCCCCAAAATGTCTCTTTGAAATTCATAATCCAAATGCCAAAAACGAAGATAGGTTCATGAAATATAATCAAAACCTAGTAGAGAACACTTAACCCAATTGATTTGGTAAAAATTGCCTCAATTCGATCCCCATAGCTCCAAATATGATAAAATGACTCTAACCCGCGAAATGAGATTTAATAGCGTCTGCCCAGTTATTACACTTCGTGAAGAACAATCCCACCAGCTGCAATTCCTCTTACGTGAATGTGACATCTCGATCACGAACACGGTGGGCAATCCCCCCTAGAGCTATGCGATTGCATTCCACATTTCGTGACCGCGAAGAAAAAACACATA
The DNA here is from genome assembly GCF_000390325.3 of Nicotiana tomentosiformis. Classification (NCBI taxonomy): domain Eukaryota; kingdom Viridiplantae; phylum Streptophyta; class Magnoliopsida; order Solanales; family Solanaceae; genus Nicotiana; species Nicotiana tomentosiformis. Next base: position 116,571,297 of record NC_090823.1, on the reverse strand, counting down.
AGATTCTCAGGCCCTCCTTCCTTCTATGCGAACCCCTCGCAGGACCCGTGAACGCGATAAACAATTGCCTCAACCTTTGCGAACGCGTCTCTGGACTCGTGAACGCGATGAACAATTTTCCCAGCCATCAAACAACTCTACGTGATCATGATCGTGATCCACTCTCCGTGATCGTGAACAAGGAAACCAAATGCCCAAAAATCAGCAGTGCCAAAGAACCTGGAAATGATCCGAAACTCATCTGAAACTTCCTCGAGCCCCTCGGGACCCCGACCGAACATACCAACAAGTCCCATAAAATAACACAGACCTATTCGAGGCCTCAAATCACGTATAACAACATAAAAACTACGAATCACATCTCAAATCGAAGTTAATGAACTTTTGAACTTTTAACTTCCAAAACTTGTGCCGAACCATATCAATTCAACCCGGATTGAACTCAAATTTTGCACACTAGTACCAACTAACATAACGAAGCCATTCCAATTCTCAGAACTACAATCTGAACCCGATATCATCAAAGTCAACTCCCGGTCACACCTATGAATATTTTAAACTTTTAAATTTCCAACTTTCGCCAATTAGTGCCGAAACCTTATGGAAATATCCAAACGCAAATCCGGGCATAGGCCTAAGTCCAAAATAACCATTCGTACCTAACGGAACCATCAAAACTCTGATCTGAGGTCAAATACTTAAAAGTCAAACTAGGTCAACTCTTCCCACTTAAAGATTCAAACCTGAAATTCATTCTTCCAAACTAATTCTGAATTGCCCGAAAACCGAAACCGACGATACACACAAGCCATAATATATCATACAGAGCTACTCATGCCATCAAACCGAAACCGACGATTTACAAAAGTCATAATACATCATACGGAGCTACTCATGCCCTCAAACCACATAGCGAAGTGCAAATGCTCAAAATGACCAGTCAGGTCGTTACATTCTCTCCTACTTAAACATACGTTCGTCTTCGAACGTGCCCAGAGTCGTTCCAAAGTCATCAAATCGCCGTGTAACCCTTACCATGCACATACACGGGGGTCATCCCACGTCACCCTAATCCATATAAGCCCGACAACACCACCTATCAGAGGATCCTTACTTCCACCTTAGTTCATAAACCTTAAAACACAAATCCCAACATCCGAAACTCATTATATGACCTGATACTTGCATCTATGCACCGTATAACTCTAAACAAGATGTATTAATCCATAACCATATCTCAAGACATAATCACATGATATTCCACATAACTCAAATACTCATAGCAATAACCTTCGACCACAATAGCTGCTTGATAACCAACCCGACACCGGTAATAAAATTCATATCAACTAAAATCTTGATCTGAACCTTCGTACACTGCCAATGATGAAAGAAACATGAAGAAACTCGTAACCACTCATTAGATCAACAAGTCATGAAGCTCTCTCTCATCCGACAAAATCAAAGTCAAATTCTAAGCCGATATCCGATATTATTCTTCCAACCATACCCAATCAAATCCGATAACATGCATTCTAGGTCCAATGACCTCATCTTATCAAATACAACCACTCTACTGACATGCCATACTAATACAACTTCAAGCCACAAATCGTGCAATCCGTACACCAATAAGCAACAATTCAAATGCACCCAAAAATGGAAAATGACTCAAATGAAAGAACCGTCCCACAAGTTCAACCGATACCACCACAAGTGTAATGCTAAGAACCCTTTACACATAGTAGAACCACAATACACGGATCTAACACAAAGGATCATTTCCCAACATAACCTTGCTAAATGCGTGACCCATCCAAACACAGGTCAATATGAAATACCTCAAGCCACAAATGCTCAAAATCAACAACCACACACAATTCGACATCAAGTATACGAAGCGCATGACCATAACCATGGATAACATAATAACACAATATAACACCGCCCGCAAAGACCATAACCAAGGTGAAATCAACCATTCAATACCCCAAAAATCATCTCGCTCAAATTTCGCTACAAGGCCTAAATAGAACTGCATCATATGTGCATATAACCAACAAATCATAACCGCTCATAGCATAGAAGAGTAACACATAGAATATATCAGAGCATGAACAAAATCAACTCTAATCGAATGACACACCCCTCAACACTAACAGTTCTGTGTCAACAAATCCTACCCGGTGTAGAATATACATCCTTATTGGGCCTACCAATGGGCCCCCAAACCAACTTCGATCATAACCAAATGGATAAATGGCCCTCCAAAATTCTATAATGACCTATCCATAATACGTAGCACCATCTGTCTCACTTTGGCCATATCTACACAGTCTACAACTTTGAAACAATTTTCTTCTCAGAACTCCCACTCTCCAAATCTACAGAACACATGAATCACCATAGTCTATCCCAACACCACCACTTGAACGACTAACTCATCTCTCATACAAAATCATCCCACGAGGAATACTCCTAAAATTCTTTCGTTCCACATAGCAAAACTCTAAACATCAGCAGTCGATCAACCAGGCGAGTACCGCAATACCAATGAAACGTCCATAAGTGAAAACACAACGCATGTTCTGAAATGTGCACCCTTCTCAGGAAATACCAAGTAGTAATAGCATTCATCTAATCATCCGAAACCGTCCATGCTGTCTAAGAATTCATGATTTTCCCTTCAAAACTGAACCACCACCTTGTTCATGTAAATCATTATTCCATAGGATGCACCACATTTATCATGCCATCATATGAAAAGTACGAGAATTTCATAATCAACTATGAGTCACAAGCAGAATACATACCCAACCAGTCAGAAACCTTTCACTTAATCTCATCCAGGAGAAATTACAACACGCAACACACCCCTCATACCTGTAGATAATATCCATCTCAAATTGTGGTAGAAATCATAGAGAACACTTCGAAACCCATTTGCTCATAACAAAGTCATTAAAACTTAACCCCTCCAACTCAATCACGCTACACAGTTCGCCAAACCGAAGAGTATTGCCACTAAAACACTTGTAAAAACTCACCACATCATAAGTACCTAAAGAACCGATCATATCCATTACCGTGCTGATCCAACATACTACTAAGCTGTCCTATTTCTCCAAGTTCCTTCCGAATTACCCTCAAGTTGACAATTTTCCTTGCCATAACACCATGTTCCTTACCCAAAGCTCATCATAAAAGATCCTAACATAAAATCACACCGCTCTAAGACCCATAAGCCACTGTATTCCCTCTTAAGCACCCCAAAAGTACCACAACCGAGACACCCACTATGAAGAGACCTTCTGTGAATCTAATGTTGTTTCCTTTATCTTTCTGATACTAAAATATAGAATCTATAATGATATAAAAATACCGCAAGTCTCAACACCATCCAATATAAATCTCAGATTCTAGCCATATACAAATCTGAAAAATTCTCAATTGCTATATATAAATCTTGAATCTATTAGAACCTTCTCGAGAGTCATCCACTCTGCTCAAATCTCAATTGTACCTTCCAAACGGGCCGAACGACCTGTGCCCCATTAACACAAAACACCCAAAGAAGTAACCCCACCTTAACGCAACCGAGCAAATTCATACTCCATGTGCACTACATCCCTCACGAATAACAACTTACTCATTCCATGATTCCCATATACCTATAAAGTGTAATACACTATGCATCCAGAACTGTTCATTCTTAAGTCGGCCTCAAAACCAACCTCTGCAAGTCATAACTGATCCACAAGTATGCCTCAGACCGAAACCAATACAACATGTAACCATGCAATCAATCGTTGATAGCAGACTCCCCCACTTAGCTCAAAGCCATAGAACAAAACACTCAATAACTCACAATGCCCATACTCTATTACTGTCATAATTTCGCAGTGAGATTTAACTAAATCCTTTATAAGCTCATGTAACACAAACTATACAATACCTCAAATCATCTACTAAGCTCGTATTCATCCTCTTGACGATCAGGTCAACTTTCACAACCGATCCAAACTCAAATTGCAACACATATAACCCACTGGTAGGAATAAACTCTCCATACGACACCATAAGGATCACATATTCGTAGACCACCCCGAAAGAGATAAACCTCATATTTAGCCTCAAATTGGTATTTCACTATACCCCTTTCATAGCCACAACTACTATGCAATCACTTAATTTTCCCAAGTTTGAACTCATCAACACGACATGAAAATCTACTTCATTCCACAAATAAAATAACATGAAAGAATCTCTCAAAACCCTTCATAAATCAAGATTGTATGACAAATCCACAGAAATCGAGCATCCAATAGTCCTTTTCACATATCAAGCAAACTTTTTCCGTCACATTCAAACTATCTGAACATATCCCGCAATCACATACTACACATTATATAGCCATCCAACCACTCACTGAGCTGCCAGTCCCACTCATAGAGACACCAGTAATTCAAATACTCATAGCAATAACTTCTGACCATAATAGCTGCTCGATAATCAACACGACACCGGTAACAAACCTCATAGAAACTAAAATCTTATTCTGAACCTTCGTACACTGCCAATGATGAAAGAAACATCCAGAAACTCGTAACCAATCATAAGATCAACAAGTGATGAAGATCTCTCTCGTCCGACAAAATCAAAGTCAAATTCTAAGTCGACTTTTGATATTATTCTTCCAACCATACTGCAATCAAATCTAATAGCACCCATTCTAGGTCCAATGGCACCATCTTATTAAATATAGCCACTCTACTGACATGTCACATATCATACCTTATCTTGAAACATGTAAAGTGAAAACCTGGAGGGGGGCCCTAAGGGCTGAATACACCACAACGGTACTCAATACGTGTCATAAACTCTCTCTAACTCAAGTTCCTACGACACGATCTCAGAAAACTTATGCAACCAATATTGGACATAAAGTGATAAACAATTATACAAATTATGCTCTTTATCATTCTAAATAAAACAAAAGTGAAATATAATCCATGCTATAAAGTTTTAGAACGTCTTTATCAACCCAAGATTTTAATTAAAATCATATAAAATCATTTCAATATCATTAAATTATTGAAGTCATTTTCGGCTCCTTAGGTCTAAACATAAGAAAGTTCTCTTTTACTTTTCACCAGGAGTACTATACCGACATCGACATAATGAACAACTACTGGGTGATCATCCTAGCAACAAGTATTTGACCCTACTTGTTTGGGCGGCTTTCTGTAGTGCCGTACAAGTTGACTTAACCTCATTAGTTTAAGTAATGATCATTTGCCCTTTCAATTGAGGACTTTATCCCTCAAACCTCGAATTAACCTTGGAATGTGTCCTTACACCTTCACGTATAGTTTCATAGTAATGAACTCAACATTCGAACCAATCTTGGTGGTCTATACTAGTAAGTCCCAAAACATTTGAATATAAAAAATAGATTCATAGCCTAATAGCCTCAAAGGATCTATTTTTATCAGATCATGATTTTCATAGCCAATCCAAACCATTTGAACACGATCAAATGAATAACATTTTTCATGTTAATGCCTTTAGCAATTCAACATCAATCTTTTAAAGATATGTGCAACTCCATTGTTCAAATTTCAAGCCACATACGTTTTCATGAAAATATATCTTTAGAGCCCCAAATAGTTTATACTTTGATCAACACATAAGTTTACTTAAAACTTATAATATTTTACTTAAGTGTCATCTTGCAAACAAGTTTTGAAAATAAGATTATTTATAGATCACATGACACTTCAAAGCAACAAACTTAGAAACGCATCGTGACATCCTTTCCACTTGTTCCCACGAGTACAGATGCACATATATAAATAATCAAACATGCTTTTAGAGAGAATCCCACAAGAAGAGTAAGTCATAATCAGCTTACCTCAACCTTCAAGCTCCAAATAATACTACAATGCTCCAATTGATTAAAATGCTAAAATGTCGACAACAATTCAATATCTACCTTTAGCTATCCCAACTACATCAAAACAAACACGAAAAGACCCATAAATATCTATTTAGGCTTCACAATTTGGCAACAAGCCTTCAACTATTCCAAATTATCCAATAGGTCCACCAATTAGCCTATTCAATTCAATTCTTATCATTAAATAATCATTTGGAGTCTTTAGTGATACTATATTATTTACTCAACATCACCAAGTCACTACTCATTAACTTCTCCAACACAACTCTAGGCTCAAGAATATCTAATTCATGAACTAGTGTTACTTCTTAGCGAAATGGCGATTCCCCCTTCAATTCATCCATCAATTAGGTTATCAAGTCAATAGAATTTCATCAATACACTCCCCCAAAACCGATGGAATTGAGTCATAAGCTCTATAGAATAAAACTAGGATAACTACTAAAGCACTGTCTAAAAGAAATACAATAGTAAACAGAATAAAAGGGAAGGTGACTCCGAGGCCTACGGACATGGAGCATATATACCTTGTAGTCTCCTAAGCAGCAACTCAATAAACTCTAGCGTCCGGCATGGGCATACGTACCTGGATCTGTAGAAAAATATGCAGAAGCGTAGTATGAGTACATCACAATGGTACCCAGTAAGTATCAAGCCTTACCTTAGTAGAGTAGTGACGAGGCCAGGTCAAGACGCCTACTAGGATATAAATAAGCAGTATGGAAATATAATACAGGTATATAATGGAAAGCGAAGAAATAACTGATACGAAACAAGATAATAACATGAACTAATGCCGGAAATCAAACATGGAAATAGCATAAAAGAAGTAACTAAAGAGAACTACAATGATCATACACGGACTACAACTTCTAGAACAATAAGGAATGAAACAACAAGAAATGTTCCCTCCAAAACTCTTTGCAACATGAAATAAACAACAAGAATCACAAGGTACCGCCTCGTATACAATAAAATCACAACCGATGTACCGCCTCATATAATCAAGAATCACAACCGAGGTACTGCCTCGTATAATCAAGAATCACAATCGAGGTACCGCCTTGTATTCACATTTCTCAATTTCAATCACAATCTTTCCTTATACCGCCGTGTGAGCGTTACATTGAAATTGGTTTTGGAAACAGTTTTCCCGAAATACCTACACACACTTTAGACCATAAGTGCCCATATATCATAATTTTCCAACAATCCACAATATCAAAGTTTCCCAAAAAATAGCCAACGGCTCCATCACAACAGGTACAAGTATATCAACAACAACAATGAATGTAAAAAGCTTACAAGGAAGATGTTTCTACAATAATAATTTCACCTAAACGTGATAACGGATTTTACAACTTCAACACCAATAACTTAATAATGAGAGACAATATGTAACCACGATATTAAATAAGAATAACTCACAATGGAAGAGATAACGTGTAGCAATGACTTCAAATAATAGAGATCAACAATGAAAAAGATAACATGAACAATAACATCAAATAATGATAATCAACAATGAAAGAGGTAACATAAACAATAACTTCAATAAATGATAATCAACAGTGAAAGAGATAACATGTAACAATAAAAGAGACAACAAGTTCAACTAAAACATACGAGCAATTTATCAATTAGGAGGCAGAACAAGTGTTAATGAAATCATTTAAGTCATGTAAGGATAGACTAACACAAGTAACAATAGATCGACTAGGAGAATTTAGAACATGATATGACATTTCAATTAAAGCATGAAAATAGTCTAAGTAGACTAAATCAGTACAACCCGTGTACCTACTCGTCACCCTATGCACATGGATTTACCTTAGCACAATTGAATCAAGCAATACCAATCCTAAGGGGTAGTTCCCCCACACGAAGTTAGGCCAGACACTTACCTCAACTAGGCCAAATCAACGCTCTGAAATAGCTTTCCCCTCAAAGTCTGCCTCTACATGACTCAAATCTAACCAAATCGAATTAATATCATCAAACAATTCTAGGAAATTCAATTGCAATAGATAAATCTAAGTTCTTTACACTTTTCCCAAAAAGTCAACAAAGGTTAATACGGGGCATGCCCGGTCAAGCCTGAGTCCAATGGTAGATTTCGTCTATCCATGACCCCACGAATTGATATATGTGATTATTTTCAAAATTCGAGTCCAAATTGACTCTCAAAACCCAATTTCTTATTTTTCAAAAACTTAACAAAGTTTCATCAAATTTTCACTTTGATTCACATGATTGTGATGTTAAAATCTAAGATATATTGATGGAATATGATTAGAAATAGATTCGAATCACTTATCCAAGGTTTGTAGGTGAAAAATACCCTATACAAATCGCCTCATTCCGAGTCTGGGGGTTCAAAAATGAGAGAATGAGAGACTAATCCCAACTTTTAGCCCTTATTTTCAGATGCTCTTATCGCAATTACGATATGAGTTCGATACATGTAATGGCTGAGTTTCTATGGCAAATCGGAACCATACCTATAATGACTGAGCCTGAAGCAACTGCCTCCGTCCTACCCGGAAAAGCATAGAATTTGTCCTGGCCTCCCCCTCTAGGGAGACCTCTACCCGCCCATCCCCCCACCCCTAACTGCTGTATGGGTGGAGCGACAACTGGGGTAGCAATCATTGCCTGGGAAGTCTGTATACCTGACTAAATACGTGGAGCCTGAGTTGCTTGGGGAGGTACACCCCTCATGAGTCTGGGTTAGACTCTAACTAAGTGGCGGGTATCACCATACTCAAAACAAGCTCTCGGTGGCCATGGCTGCTGAGATTAGCTCGGGCCTGGTCGGCTTGACTGACCGCTGAAGGCACCCCGTGCATGAGGTGCACTAGAAAGTGGCTAAGCAAAGTGTGCAGCGTGAGACCTCGAAACTACTGTAGCACCACTAGAAGCTGGAAGTGTAGAGTGAACTGGATGAGTCACATAGCCTCTACCATGACGGGATATAGATGCAGCATGACCACCACTAAATCCTCCAATTCCTCGAGGCCTCTTGGCCTCCCTATCATCTTTCTCATGGCCCAGCATACCCTCTAACCTCCGTGCAATCTCAGCCACCTACTGATATGGAGTATCTATCTCCAACTCTCTAACCATGCTAAATCTAATACCATAGTTGAGCCCCTCCATAAATCGACAGACTCACTCTCTAACTATAGAGACCAAGGCAGATGTATGTCTAGGCAAATAACTGAATCGGACAACATATTCTGACACTATCATAATACCCTTGCGCAGCTGCTCAAACTCTGCGCGCCATACATCCCGAAGGGTCAGAGAAACAAAATCTCACAAGAATAACTCGAAAAACCAAGTCCATGTAAGTGAAGCTGTCTCGGCTGGGTTACCCTCCTTGTACACTCGCTACTACTGATATGCCGCTCCGGGCAGCTAGAAAGCATTAAAAGTGACCCCACTCATCTCTATAATACCCATAGTGCGGAGAATACGGTGGCACTCCTTAAGAAAATCATGTGCATCCTCTGAAGCTAAACCACTGAAAGTAGGAGGGTGGTACCTCTTAAACCTCTCGAGCCTAAGTTGGTCCTCCTCAGATGTTGTTGCCCTAACCACGGGCTGAACCGGAGAAATTGATTTTACCGATATAACCTCTCTGACCTGATCAATATGGACTCGCTACTCCGGGGTACGGGATGTGGGAGTCTGTGTTCCTCTCCCAGCCTGAGATGTGGCTGGTGCAAGTGGAATCAACCCCGCCTGAGCTAAGGTACCGAACATGCTCAAGAATTGTGCGAGGGTTTCCTGAAGTACTGGGGTGGCAACAGGCACCTCGGATGCCTGTCCCCCAACTGGAGATACTGGTGGCTCCTCTGTCGCAGCACGGACAGGTGCTCTGGCTGTACCACTTGCCCCTCCTCGGCATCTGCCTTAGCCCCGGCCTCTCATGGCTCTAGTAGAGGACGCGATTGTCTGATCATCAGATCCAGCAGTGCGTGTACTCACCATCTGTTAGAAATTCAAGGATTCAGTTTTTGAAGTCAACCAATTCGCACGATAAGGAATCAAAGAAGTGAAGTTTTATTTTTAACAGTTCCATAGCCTCTCGAAGATATATATATATATATATATATATATATATATATATATATATATATATATATATATGACATTCTTCAAATATTCTCAATTTGTTCTCACATGTGCACTTTATTTCTTATTAGTTATATTATCACATGTGACACTACTATGATGAAGACCTTGCCAATCCGAGAGTCTCCCAATCTCTAGTGATACTGATGGTCATCTCTTGCATTTTGCCTTATTTACTTTTCTGAAAATCATGAAGGTTTCCTTACATCCTCTTTTATAAAAGATACTTTTGGTCATTCTTGACATTATCCCAAATTGGTCTTGATTCTTGTGAGTCACAAGTTTCTTGGTTTGAACTTGGTTGTTCATATTCTCTAACCAATTTAATTTTTGTCATTTCTCGACATCATATCACGATAATTTGAGTTACAACCTTCCCATATATCTTGGAACCATGATGTTTCCCTTTTTGTACATTTGTTGTAATAGTAAATGGTGCTCATTATATTAAATGACTGCCCCAATACCTTGATCTACAATATACATTCCTATTTAGGGCATTAACCATTTTTTCAACCTTCAGAACAATCCATCGCGAGTTCTTACACCATTTTAACAGTACCAACTGACATCGTCTCCTCATTTTCTTTTCCATGAGTTCTCAGAATCTGACATGATTCATGTTCACCACAATTATACATCTTGACTGTATCAATTTTAAATATGTTCTCAACCTTAACCCATCATTTAATTCATGGATAGGTCGATTCTTCCCAGCTATTTCTCGAGTAACACGTGTAATATCTTGAACATTGAGATTTGTGCTCGTCACTTTTGTATTTATCACGTCAGGTAGCCAATATGCCCGAGAACCATGTCTCTCACTTCAAGCACAATGCACGATATAAAGTAATAGGAAATTGAAACTACCTAAATGTCCTTGTAGCTTGTCCGATATAAGTGTGGCCGAAAACACATCGATAAGAGGGAATCAACTTGACACGACTCCATAGACTTCCTAAGATTTGACTTAGAACCTAATGCTCTGATACCAAGTTTGTCACGATCCAAATCTACGTGACCGACACCTAGCACATTATCCAACCCGAGCGAACATACCTATATGATGCACCCAAAGCATATTCATGAAAATCAATTTAATTATGGAAGCTCTTTAAAAATTTTATATATTTTCATGTTAAACGATGGAACAATTTTCCAATTCAAAATCATACATGAAGTCTTTCATAATAATAATAATAATAATATTAATAATAATAAGACCAAATATATTAAATATATTTCATATATATCATGTACCATCCCATTACTATAACTCGACCAAACTATCTATAGAGCATCTATACTAAGGAATAAAACTAGGCACTTGAGCTTATGCCCGACTAATATAATTAATAAAATGACATTATATCTACCACGAAATAGGAGTGGTGCCTCACCACATACCTCAGAAAGAGAGTCATCCTAGACTTATTCACATGCCACGTACTATACCTCATCCTAAAATATGTAAAGTAAGTGGGACCTTGGATGGGGTCTCTAAGGGCTCAGTACACCACAACGATACTCAATAAGTGTCATAGACTCTCTCTAACTCTAAGTTCCTAGGACAAGATTTTACAAAACTTATGCAACCAATATTAGACATAAAGTGATAAACAGTTATACAAATCATCCTCTTTATCATTCTAAATAAAAATACAAGTGAAATATAAGCCATGCTATAAAGATTTAGAACGTCTTTATTAAACCAAGATTTTAATAGAAATCATATAAAACTACTTCAATCTCATTAAATCATTGAAATCATTTTTGGCTACTTAGGAAGTTCTCTTTTACTTTTCACTAGGAGTACTATACCGATATCGACATAATGAATAACTACTAGGTGATCATTCTATCAACAAGTATTTAACCCTACTTATCTGGCCGGCTTTCCGTAGTGCCGTACGAGTCGACTTAACCTCATTACTTTAAGTAATCATTATTTTTCCTCTCAATTGGGGACTTTATCCCATAAACCTCGGCTTAACCATGGAATGTGTCCCTACACCAGCACGTATAGTTTTATAGTAATGAGCTCAATATTCGAACCAATCTCGATGGTCTCAACTAGTAACTCCCAAAATATTTGAATATCAAAAATAGATTCAGAGACTAATAGCCTCAAATGATCTATTTTTATCAAATCGTGATTTTTATAGTCAATCCAAACCATTCGAACAAGATCCGATGAATAACATTTTTTTATGTTAGTGTCTTTAGCAGTTTAAGACCAGTCTTTTAAAGATACGTGCTACTCCATTCTTTAAATTTCAAACCACACACTTTTTCATGAAAACATATCTTTAGCACCCCAAACACATAAGTTTACTTAAAACTTATAACGTTTTCTTTAAGTGTCAACTTGCAAACAAGTTTTGAAAATAGGATTTTTTTTATATAAGATCACATGACACTTCAAAGAAAAAAACTTAGAAACACATGGTGATATCCATTCCGCTTGTCACCACGAGTACTGATGCACATTTATAAATAATATCATATATTAACTCAAATATGCTTTTAGAGAAAATCCCTCAAGAAAGTAAGTTATAATCAACTTACCTCAACCTTCAAGCTCTAAATAATACTACAATGCTCCAATTAATTAAAATGCTCAAATGTGGCCAAAAATTCAATATCTATCTTTAGATATCCCAACTACATCAAAACAAACACGAAAAGATCCATAAATATCTATTTAGGCCTCACAATTCGGCAACAAGCCTTCAACCATTCTAAATTATCCATAAGGTCCACCAATTAGCCTATTCAATTCCATTCTTATCATTAAATACTCATTTGGAGTCATTAATAATACTACATTATTTACTCAACATCACCAAGTCACTACTCCTTAACTTCTCCAACACAACTCTAGGCTCAAGAATATCCAATTCATGAACTAGTGTTACCGCTTAGCCAAATGGTGATTCCCCCTTTAATTTGTCCATCAATTAGGTTATCAAGTCTATTGGCATCATTAAAAACTCAAAATAATTTCATTTATATTAACCCGCTACTATTCACTATCTTCTTCATTCAAAATATTATTTCAAGAACCACTCTTAGAGCTTATACAATATTCCATTATAGTTTCAAATAAAATTCATAAACGTGGTACCCATACTTCAATATATCATATATGTGAAGTTCAAGTAAAGGATTTACCTGTTGATGAACGAATCTCACTTTTCTCTTTTTGGTGTTCTTGAAGATTCAGCCAATTCCCTATGGTTTTTGATCCATAATAAATGCTAGTGCTGTATCAAACGATGTTATATAATCATTCTTATATCAAATAAACTTACCTTGAAGTGAAATCATATTGGGAGAGTTCCTCCTTCTCTTTAGAACCCAAACTCTTGTCCAAAATTTCATCTCTTTCTCTCTCTCCGAAATAGCCACTTTTATAATTTAGAAGAGATGTGTAGCTAAGCACACCTCCAGCATAGCTACGCTCCCCTTCCTCTTCAGCTCCTTTTTATTTGATTAGTTTCTGGAATTAGCTACGCACAAGACAGAGTAGCTACGTTACGTGGCTGCTCTGCTATTCTTTAGTAAAAAGATCATAACGTCTTGAATGGTTGTACACCACATAACGCTTCATAAATTGAAAGTTATTCCCATTTGTAGTTAATCTCTGTGCAAACACATTTGAAACTTTAGCACATCATATAGTTTCTAACTTGACTTAGCCTTAGGGATCTTCTTAGACCATAAATCATTCTTAATGCGCCTCATACATATATTATCATGATAAATTGATATCCTTTATATTATTAGTCATGGCCACATCCGAATTAATTTAATTAGCACCTATCAATCTTCTTAGTGGTCTTAAAATACTTTGAAATTTTCCAGGGTGTTACATTCTCCCCCACTTAAGAACATTCGTCCTCGAATGTTTTGCAAGTCCTTATTAGGAACAGTATTATCCTCCATTAACCTTAACCATCATTCTTAATCATTCTTGACTTCATATGGATCTTAGATGTTCTTCCAAAATTTCAACTTCCTTAAGGCCACATAATTTGGCTAACTTTCCAAATTTTTAAATTTTTCGGCAGAGTATCCCCTATAACTAGGACTATCCAAAAATTTAACTGTCCAGAACAAGCCCCCATATTGGCACCGATTTCAATATAAATCAATAATTAAATATCTATAACATAAGATGATGCCTAGGCCTCACACAGCCGCACATACATACTCAATGCACAACAAAAAACTATCTAGGACCCACACGACCGCACATACATCCTCAATGTATAACAACAAAATATCAAAGCCCCACGTGGTCACACATATAACATAATTGCATCAAATACTTCTTTAGAATTTTAAATAATTGTATATCTATAACTCACTCATTCCAACACTAATTACACTATATTGCAACTCATATTACTACCATGCATATTTGTATTCTCTTTTGATTATGTATACACCAAGTCGCACATCAAACATAAAAATCCTTTTTCTTTCGTTCAAGGACTTTCATATTTACATAAAATTACTTCTAAGCATAATTTGTCCTCATAGGACTCTCGATTCTCTTATTACCCAATCCTTCTATAATGTTCTTTTATTCCATCAGAAGATTAACAAAATATTTATCTTACTTAGGTCCATTCATCACATGAGTGATTTATACCTCTACTTTCACTTCTAATTTTTGAGTTTCCTTTAGATCTCAATTTGATAAACACCACAGTTAACAAGTTCACTATGCAAATATTCTTTCCACTTCCTCCTTGTGGCACAAGTTTTCCATCCATTCCCGAACATTAGTGTACATAATTCTATTCTCTTAACCTTAAGCAACTCATTGATACTACCATGTCCTTTGTGATGATTCTCTACCATAAATTCATTTTGCATTTACTATTATGACTACCATAGGAATATTATCATGGATTTCAGGCTTCCAACTACCAAGTGACAATACTATTAAGATATACTTGCACTTTTTAGTTTATCACCCCATGCTTCTTAATGGAGCACATTGTTTTGGTTTGCAAGAGTATTTCATAGTTGGGAATATGCATAATATAACCTTTTCTTGCCTCATTTAATGCCACGTACGCACATACTTTATAATTTATAACCTTTATTTGTTCTACTAAGTCCAACATATGAGCAAAGTACTTCCTTATTTTCGCCATTGCTTGAATTCAGTTCAAGTAACACATGCTCCAAAGTTAAAAGAATCTATTCTAGTATCCCATTAAATATTTGGCTAATAGACAGTACGTTTTCATAACTCTTATGTTGAACACCATAACTATTGCTCATGATAAGTAAGTGATCCCTATACCAACACTGTATGATAATTTTATTCATTTCATCATGAATATTACCAAAGATTTTCCCTTCATCTTTCTTTTGTGAATAAAATTTCTCTATTGTTTTTTCCAACCATCACCTTTAAGGTGAGTTCTACTTGCTCTAATGCTCCTCCACTTAGGTGTAAAATCCAAATCCAAATCTAAAGCTCGAACCTGATACTCAAAATATTTTATTAAATTTGTACTTCGTTGCATCTTATTATACATATACCCATATACTACTACAAGTTATTTATTTTTCCAACTCGAAATTGTAATTCACTATTTCAAATTTTTATGAAGTCTTGACTTCTATTTTTTGCAAGGATTTCTTTTCCCCTTCTTGTACCCAAGTATCATGGTACTTCAAGCCGCAACTCATGTTACCACGTATCATCTCTTCCCGTCCTTACAACAACAATAAGTTAGCATATCACTATTTGTGTGCCCATTTTACCTTTCAAAATATTTTTCTAACATCTTGCCCTTCAGTCCATGCTCTAATATATTTCTGGTTAATACAACTGTTTCAGGCTAAACCCGTATAACTTTCTATAACATACACTATTTTCACAATGCTAAATGTAAGAAATATGTAATTTGTCATCATGTCCTCATCATAACATAAACGTTTTTGACTATTGTCAATATCACACCTTCACGTCATCATGTCTTGCAATTAATATTACCTCCTTCTTTCTCCACTATTAAATTGATTCTACTTGTGGGTAATCAATAATTAATATGATTATTACCTTCATATCTTAAGGTATTTTCAATCTCGTTGCTGTAGATAATACGTTAGTATTTGTGTGGCATCATTACGTAGCCTTGGATCACTTCTATCTCATCAACTTCACACATGTACTTTAACGTTTGCAAGCTTTTGAGTTTTAAACTACATATGCAATATTCATAATCCGCCCGAAGCTCCAATTTGCCCCAATACATCATTTTAAATAATTATTCCCCTTATATTTTAAGGTTCCATCAAAATAACAAGTTAACATCTCCACTTGTGACTGTCACGACCCAAAATCCCACCACAGGCGTCGTGATGTCACTTAGTCTCTAAGACTAGGTAAGCCGACTATTATAATAATTCAAGCTATTTTTTTAAACAGATAATTTAATACAAGTGTCAAAACCAACAACGGAAATATTCAAACAAACTCCCAAGACTGGTAATATTGAGTCACGAACTCTAACTGGATATATGAAATAATCTCAAGGATCGAATATACAATACTGTTCGAATAATAATTAAAAGTACAATAAAATAGAAAGACTCCAAGGGACTGCGATGACCAAACAACTCTACCTTGAATCCTTGCGATCAACCCACTAACTATGCCCGAGTATATCTCCAATATCTGGCTCTGCACAAAAATATGCAGAAGTATAGTATGAGTACACCACGGTCGGTACCCAGTAAGTATCAAGACTAACCTCGGTGGAGTATTGACGAGGTACAATCAAGACACTCACTAGTCAAATAACCTGTGCAATATAGCAGTATACAATAGTACTGGAAAACAACTAGCAATAATAGCAACAAAATCAATCAGGGATATAAACAACAATGCAACAAGAATACCATAATTATTACTCAAACGAATAAGGAACACAAGTATAACTAATTAAACATGTCCTTCAAATATATATTATTGACATATAATTCTTTCGAATAAATACCTTCCGAATATATTTCTTTCAAATAAATATCTTTAGAATATACCTTTTTCAAATAAATGTCTTTCAAATATAATTCTTTCAAATAAAAGTCACTATGTAACACCTCATTTCATAATCATAAAATACGGGTCTCAGCCCACTTTCACATTTTCACGGCACCTCATGCATATATTTCTATCATAATTGCACGGACAACTCATGTGCCAATAATATAATTAAAATTTACTCACGCACCTCGTGCCCACATCTCATATCACAACTGCACGAACAGTTCACGTGCCAATATCATAATCATCATATTTTTACGGCAGCTCGCGTGCCCACATTTCATATCACATCTGCATGGACAAATCATGTGCAAATAACATAATCTGCCTGCCAATAGCCACAAGCTCACAATTTCATCATGGATAAGACTATAATTAAGTTTACCAAAATAACAAGATAAGTTGCATCAACACAATAATCCCACATCATTATATAAAAATCATCAACATAATAATGCCATATCATCACATATCATCCCTAACAATAGCCACCATTATCTCTTCTATAGCCACCTTTATCACTCCTATAATAGCCTGCCTTATCCCTTCGCCCTGACAATATCAATAGCCACCATTATCGCTCATATAATAGCCTCCCTTATCACTCTGCCCAAACAATATCCCAACACACATAACAATAAAGAAATGACACCCTTATGCCAATATAATATCAAGAATGGAATTCCACACTTATACGCCGCTTAACAGTAACCCATATCACATAATAATTCACACAGAATTTTATCATAACAACACAACATCATCAACTCGTATTTACAAATTTTCCGTAAGTGTAACGACCCGGCCGATCATTTTAAGTAGTATAACTGTGTTCCCCCATTTACTACTCAATGTATGCTTTAAAGGTATTTTATGATTTACCGAGTTAGTTGGTTCGGGTCCAGATGTTGACTTAGGAGCGTGTTCGTAAAATTATTTGGAGGTCCGTAGTGAAATTTGGCTTGAAATGGCGAAAGTCAAATTTTTGGGAAGTTGCGGTTGAGTTTTTGATATCCGGGTCAGAATCCGATTCTAAAAATTGGAATACCTCTGTTATGTAATTTATGACTTATGTGCAAAATTTAAAGTCAATCGGACGTGATTTGGTAGGTTTCAGCGTTGTTTGTAGAAATTTGAAATTTAAAGTTCATTAGGCTTGAATTAGGGTATGATTCATGGTTTTAGCGTTGTTTGAGGTGATTTGAGGGTTCGAATAAGTTCGTATGATATTTTGGGACTTGATGATATGTTTGGTCGAGGTCCCTGGGGGAGGGGGGAGGGTGAGTTTCGGGAGGTTAACAGAACATGTTTAGACTTGGCATGTTGGCTGAAGAGTGCTGGTGTATTTTTCTGATTTCCTTCTTCGAATTCATAAGGGGGTCTCACGTTCGCAAAGTGGAGCTGGTGTTAAAGCTCCACATTCATGAATATGGGTTCACGTTCGTGAAGAAGAGAAGGCAGCTGGGGATTCCGTGTGTTTGGCCTTCACATTCGCGTGGGGTGTGTCGTGTTTGGGAAGTGAGGGGACAACAAAGCTTCACATTCGCGAGTCTTGTGTCGCATTCGCGAAGGGTTAATTCTGGGTAGTCGAGTTTGTACTTCGCAAACACGAGGCTCCTTCCGCGTTCACAAAGAAGGCATATCTGGGTAAAATTTAAAGTCCCAAAATGGGGGTTTTGAGTTCATAACACAAAATTGAATTGGGAGCTCGGTAGAAGGCGATTTTTGGAGAGATTGTTGCATGGGTGTTTGGGGTAAGTGATTCTTATCCAGTTTTGATTAATTTCCATGATTATGCCTGTGAATCCATCATTTAATGGGTGAATTAAGTTGAAAGTTTTGGAAAACCCTCTCGGTTTAATTTAAAGATTTGAGGGTCGATTTGGGGTCGTATTTTGGTAAAATTGGTATGGTAAGACTCGTAGTTGAATGGGCTTTCAGATTTTATAACTCTTGTCGAGTTCCTAGACATGGGCCCCACAGGAGATTTTGAGCTAAATTTCGGATTTTATTGGAAAATTAGAATTTCCTTATGGAATTAATTCCAATAAATTTTATTGACTGAATCAAATTATTTTTGGCTAGATTTGAGACATTTGGAGGACAATTCACGAGGAAAAGACATTGCAGAATAAAGAATTACACGGCTTGATGTAAGTAACAGTTTTAAATTTGTTCCTAAGGGTATGAAACCCCGGATTACGTGTTATGTGATTGGTTTTGATGTGACGCACATGGTAGGTGACGGGTGTGTGGGCGTGCACCATAGGAATTTTGATTTGATCAAATTCTATGGGACTGTGTAGTTGAATTATTTGCTGCTATCCGTACATTCTCTACGTGTTAGGGAAATATTGAGCTGAGACTTGTATTAAAAATCATGCTTAGACATATGCTGTTATTATTGGTACCCATGGGAGTCATTTCGGTGGTTGAATTATATGTTCAAATTGTAATTTCATACTCAATCATGTTCATTCATTTTATATCATATCTCTGTCTCTGTTGCTATTTTTTGATGCATCATATTATCATTTTGGAATGATTTTCTTGACATCTTGAGCCCGAGAGACTAGAGAGGTTGATGACTGAGTGAGGCCGAGGGCCTAATTGTGAGGATATTTATGGATCGGGTTGCATACCGTAACATGTTTTTATTGATTTATGCCATGATTGGCTTGATATAGCACTTGGGCTGAAGGAGCCCCTCCGGAGTCTGTACACACCCCCAGTGAGTGTAGGTACCTACTGAGTGCGAGTGTCGAGTGATGAGTTACTGTGAGGAACGAGTGACTGTGAGGAAAGAGTGACTGTAAGGTTGGAGCGAAAGGGAGGACTGAGTGACTGTTACTCTGAGAGGATGCATTGATTTCATTATTTACTGCATTTCAGTTATCATATAATCACTATTTTGAAAATTTCTGAAATACATTATTTTCTGTTTCGGTCAGACTTGATATGAAATTTCAGTGAAATCTTAAATGTTGAACTTGAGAGAATGCTTACTCTTTTATATTGGAAAGTATTGTATTTGGACTTAGCTGAGAATCTCGTCAGTACTTTCAGTTCTTTATTTATTATTGTTACTTACTGAGTTGGTTGTACTCATACTACACCCTGCACTTCGTGTGCAGTTCCAGGTGATCCCGGATATAGTAGGTGTTGATTCTTTCACACAGTCAAAGATTCAGAGGTAACTGCCATGTTTCGCAGAGCTTGTCTCTCCTTCCCTATACTTTTGTTTATAGTATTTGGTCTCAGATTACTATAGATCGTTTTTTCTAGACTTGTAATGTATAGATACTCATGTACTCAGTGACACCGGATTTTGGGAGTAAATTATATTCAGTATTGGTGGGATTCCCCCCCCCCCCAATTAATTATTATGTTTCCAATATTTAAAAGAATTTGTGGGTTATTGATGTTGTCGGCTTGCCTAGTATCGAGATAAGAGCCATCACGACAGGTGTGATATTTGGGTCATGACAAGTTGGTATTAGAGCCTAGATTACATAGGTCTCTCGAGTCATGAGCAAGTTTAGTAGAGTCTTACGGATCGGTATAAAGACATCTGTACTTATCTTCGAAAGGCTGCCAAACCCTTAGTAAAATTTCACTTTCTTGTATTCTGTCGTGTGAATTTGTTGATTCCGGAAACTAAATTTTTGTTATTCTATTCGATCACAAATGGTGAGGACACATACTACCGGGCAACATAGGTATGAATACCTCTGGTATCTGGAGTACAGGCCGGTTAGTGCTGTACCACTTACATGGCAGGAGTTCTCGGTTCTATTTTTGGAGAAGTTAGTGTCGCAGTCTCCCATAGAGGAGTTGTGCAGACAGTTTAAGCAGTTACGTCAAAATGGCTTGTCTATGACACAGTACGAGATGAGATTTTCAAAGTTAGATCATCATGCAGTTTGGTTGGTTCCCACTGATAGGGAAAGGATTAGGAGGTTCATTGATGGCCTCACATATCAGCTATGGTTACCTATGACTTGGGAGAGAGTATCTGGTGCTACTTTTGATGAGGCAGTTGAAATTGCTCGGAAGATAGAGATGGTCCGTAACCAAGAGCATGGAGAGAGGGAGGCTAAGAGGCCTCGTGGTCTAGGTGATTTCAGCGGTGTTCCTTCAATGGGTTAGTTTTACCGTGGTATGGGTCATTCTCATAGACATGCTCAGACGGGTCATCCAATTCACCATGGTGCATCATCCAGCTAGGGTCCATACAGTTCTCATCAGAGTCAGTCATCTCTCAATGCCCTTCTGCAACGACCCGACCGGTTGTTTCGGGAGTTATAGCCCTGTTTCCCCCATTTCTATTTCCTTTATGCTCTTAAGCTATATTATGCTATATCGGGTTAGTTGGTTTGGTCCCGAAGTTGTTTTGGAGTGGAATGAGACACTTAGTCTCTTATTTAGAACCTTAAATTGGAAAACTCAACCAGATGTTGACCTAGGTGTAAACAATCTTAGATTTGAATTCTAATGGTTCCGTTAGCTCCGTTAGATGATTTTGGACTTAGGAGTGCGTCCGGAATGTGATTTAGAAGTCAGTGGTAGAATTAGGCTTGAATTGGAAAAATTTAATATTTGACGAATTCGGTCGGCAGTGGAAAATTTAATACTGGGGTCGGAATGGAATTTCGGAAGTTGGAGTAGGTTTGTATTATCATTTGTGATGTGTGTGCACAATTTGAGGTCATTCAGACGTGGTTTGGTTGGTTTCGGCATCGGTTGCCGAATTTAGAAATTTAGAAGTTCTTAGGCTTGAATCTGAGGGTAATGTGATGATTTGATGTTGTTTTGAGTGATTCGAAGGTTCGACTAAGTTGGTATGTTGATATATGACTTATTGGTATTTTTGTCTGAGGTCCCGAGGGCCTCGGGGTGATTCCGGGTGGTTAACGGATTTGTCGAAGTTGGAAAATGCAGCTGGAGCTGCTGCTACTGCTATTTTCGCACCTGCGGAAGAAAGCCTCGCAGGTGCGAGGCCGCTGGTGCGCGTGGGGAGTGTGCAGGTGCGAGCAACACTGGGCTAGGAAGATTTAGCAAGTGCAAATTGGAAGTCGCATCTGCGAGCCCGCAGGTGCAAAACCTGGGGCGCATATGCAGAGTAGGAAAATGCTGGACAGGCTTCGCAGAAGCGGAGGAAACGCGCAGATGCGCCTTTGCAGGTGTGACGATGTTGCCGCAGATGTGGAGCCTGGGCGCGTAAGTGAGTTGCACAGGTTTGGCTCCTTGGATCACAGGTGCGTACGCGCGGGTGCGAGAATATGGCCGCAGGTGCGAAATACCTAGGCAGAAACCATAAATAGAACCCATTGCGATTTTGGTGCATTCTTCACTATTTCTATTCGGTTTTTGGAGCTTTTGGGTGAGATTTGAAGAGGGTATCAAGGTGATTTCGTTGGGGTAAGTTACTTGAGCCCTAATACTTGTATATATGGTGATTTTGCCATTGTTTAATTATGGTAATTAGTGAAAATGAGGGGTTAGGGCTTGGAATATTTGGAGAGTAATTTAAGGATTTGAAGGACCAAACGATGTCAGATTTATATGAATTTGGTATGGTTAGACTCGTGAGTGAATGAGCTTTCTAGTTTTGTAAATTTTGTCGGATTTCAAGATGTGGGCCCGGGGGCCGGGTTTGAGCCAATTTCGGATTTTGGTCTAATTTTGTAGCTTTTCTTGTGAAATTCATTCCATTAGCACGTATTGATGGTGTTGTACTGATTGTGAATAGATTCAGAGTATTTGGAGGCTGAGTCCAGAGACAAGAGCATTGCGGGGTAGAAATTTGACCGGTTTGAGGTAAGTAACGATTGTAAATCTAGTCGTGAGGGTACAAAACCCCGGATTTTGTATCATTCTATTATTTTAATGATGCACATGCTAGGTGACGGGTGTGTGGGCGTGCACTGTTGGGGATTGTGACTTGGTACATCCCGTAGCAACTGTAAAGTTGCATACTTCATTGAAACTATATGATACTTATATGTTTTAGAAGGAGTTTCTATAAATTGGGCTGAATGCCATGTTTGGGCCTTGTGCCAGTGTTGTTTAGACCCTTAGGGGCCTTTTCTTACTATCCTCTCACTATTTTTGATTGAAATCTATACTCAGTGATGTTTATAATTATTTACTGCATAACTCAGTTTTATGACTCTATTTTGATGCATATAAACATTTTGGGCCGAATGCCCTATTTTACTGAAATGCCCGACTGGCTTGACAGGTTTATGACTGAGTGAGGTCGAGGGTTTGATTTGTGAGGATATTTATGAGATCAGGCTGCACGCCGCAGCATGTTGCATATTTATGGGATCGGGCTGCACGCCGCAGCATGTTTGATATTGGCCGAAGGCCTGATTGTGAGGATGAGTCTGGATTGGGGCTGCGCACCTGCAACATACTTTATTATTATAACATGTGAGTTGTCCGTGCAGCACGTGAGTTGTCTGTGTAAATTATAGCGCTTGGGCTGAAGGAGCCCCTCCGGAGTCTGTACACACCCCTAGTGAGTGTAGGTACCTACTGAGTGCGAGTGCTGAGTGCTAAGTTACTGGGAGGCATGAGTGATTGCGAGGTATGCCCGAGTGGCAAGAGTGATTGTGAGGTATGCCCGAGTGGCATGAGTGACTGTGAGGTTTGCTAGAGGGGCTGTATATGAGTGATGTTTTGCCCGAAGGGCTGTATATGAGTTCATCTTTTTTGCTCACCTTTGCATTGAGCCTTTGTTTGAAAAACTTTTGAAAAAATATCTTTAAATGATTTTTACTGGAACCGGGTTTAAACGAGATGATTTGATTCAAACACTAATTTTTAAAGCATGTTGTACTTTACTGAGATTTCATGATATGAACGTTATATGCTTTATTGCTTGTCACTACTGCTCAGTATTTATTTATTATTGTTACTTACTAAGTTGGCGTACTCATGTTACTCCCTGCACCTTGTGTGTAGATTCAGGTGTAGCTGGACACGGTAGCGGTTATTGAGTGTTCTGGTTGCAGATTTTCTTGGAGATAACAAGGTAGCTGTTTGGCGATCGCAACCCCTGCTCTTCTCCCTCTTATCTTCCTTTTAGTTGTATTTAGCTATTTTCCAGGCTGAGTTAGCCTTGATATTGTTAGACAGATTGTAGTAAATGCTCATGACTAGTGACACCCTGATGTCGAGCTTTTTCTTTTCTGCACTTCTATTTTCTTTGATTTGAACTCCTTAAATGAAGGATTTATTTTTAATAGTAATGAAATTATCTTTGAAACGAAAACAATCGGTTTGTTTGGAAATGAGTCAGCTTGCCTAGTTCCACGATAGGCGCCATCACGACAAATTAGGTTTTTGGGTCGTGACAAATTGGTATCAGAGCCTAGGTTACATAGGTCTCACGAGTCATGAGCGAGTTTAGTAGAGTCTTGCAGATTGGTACAGAGACGCCTGTACTTATCTTCGAGAGGCTGCAGAACCCTTAGGAAAATTTCACTTTTTTGTATTCTATCGTGCGAAATTGATCCAGCTTGAAACATAACTCTTTGAATTCCTTCCACACATTCGTATGCGCACATGAGCGCTTGATATCAGTTGTGCATCACCAATTTGTGATTCTATGAACGAGGTTTGAGGGGTATATTATATGTTTTGGTGACGGGCTAGTCTAGAGGACCTGAGGCCAGGTGTAAACCATAGTTTTGGCTCGGTAGCTTCAGTTGTAACATGTACATTTAGACTCATATGTCCGATAATGCCCCTACGAGTGGAATTCATGGCTTGATGAGCGGTGGAATGGCTTTGTGATGATTATGATGTAACTGCGGGATGTGTTAAGACGATTAGAATGTGACGAGAAATGTTTCCTTGAAATGTAAAGGAAGGCCATTGGGCGCTTAATGTTTTCATTTTGATGTGACGTACGGTCTCGAGTGTGAATGTTTTGAAGGATCTTTTACATTGTAAAATTTTGGGGCAAATTAAATTCTCATGTTTTGTCAATGAGTTTGGACTCAAGAAGAGTAAGTGATTGTGTAATAATTGTGGTTGCGAATGGATATTTTTGATATTTATGGCTCGAGAAAGATGATCTTCAAAGAGACTTAGAGTCGGTAATATTTTATTGGTTCAGGTGCGATAGAGATACATTTCGATTTGATGCAGCAGTTGGGTAGCAAAGTACGAGGGAAGACATGACTGGAAGTGTTTCGCGGTGGTTGAAGCACTAGCAGGTCAAGTAGGAAAAGTAGAGATTGAGAAGTTTCTTAAATTAGGCTTAGATTTGAATTCTAATGGTTCCGTTAGCTCCGTTAGATGATTTTGGACTTAGGAGTGCGTCCGGAATGTGATTTGGAAGTCCGTGGTAGAATTAGGCTTGAATTGGCAAAATTTGAAATTTGACGATTTCGGTCGGCTGTGGAAAATTTAATACTGGGGTCGGAATGGAATTTCGGAAGTTGGAGTAGGTTTGTATTATCATTTGTGATGTGTGTGCACAATTTGAGGTCATTCAGACGTGGTTTGGTTAGTTTCGGCATCGGTTGCCGAATTTAGAAATTTAGAAGTTCTTAGGCTTGAATCTGAGGGTAATGTGATGATTTGATGTTGTTTTGAGTGATTCGAAGGTTCGACTAAGTTGGTATGTTGATATATGACTTATTGGCATTTTTGTCTGAGGTCCCGAGGGCCTCGGGTTGATTCCGGGTGGTTAACGGATTTGTCGAAGTTGGAAAATGCAGCTGGAGCTGCTGCTACTGCTATTTTCGCACCTGCGGAAGAAAGCCTCGCAGGTGCGAGGCCGCTGGTGCGCGTGGGGAGTGTGCAGGTGCGAGCAACACTGGGCTAGGAAGATTTAGCAAGTGCAAATTGGAAGTCGCATCTGCGAGCCCTCAGGTGCAAAACCTAGGGCGCATATGCAGAGAAGGGAAATGCTGGACAGGCTTCGCAGAAGCGGAGGAAACGCGCAGATGCGCCTTTGCAGGTGTGACGATGTTGCCGCAGATGTGGAGCCTGGGCGCGTAAGTGAGTTGCACAGGTTTGGCTCCTTGGATCACAGGTGCGTACGCGCGGGTGCGAGAATATGGCCGCAGGTGCGAAATACCTAGGCAGAAACCATAAATAGAACCCATTGCGATTTTGGTGCATTCTTCACTATTTCTATTCGGTTTTTGGAGCTTTTGGGTGAGATTTGAAGAGGGTATCAAGGTGATTTCGTTGGGGTAAGTTACTTGAGCCCTAATACTTGTATATATGGTGATTTTGCCATTGTTTAATTATGGTAATTAGTGAAAATGAGGGGTTAGGGCTTGGAATATTTGGAGAGTAATTTAAGGATTTGAAGGACCAAACGATGTCAGATTTATATGAATTTGGTATGGTTAGACTCGTGAGTGAATGAGCTTTCTAGTTTTGTAAATTTTGTCGGATTTCAAGATGTGGGCCCGGGGGCCGGGTTTGAGCCAATTTCGGATTTTGGTCTAATTTTGTAGCTTTTCTTGTGAAATTCATTCCATTAGCACGTATTGATGGTGTTGTACTGATTGTGAATAGATTCAGAGTATTTGGAGGCTGAGTCCAGAGACAAGAGCATTGCGGGGTAGAAATTTGACCGGTTTGAGGTAAGTAACGATTGTAAATCTAGTCGTGAGGGTACAAAACCCCGGATTTTGTATCATTCTATTATTTTAATGATGCACATGCTAGGTGACGGGTGTGTGGGCGTGCACTGTTGGGGATTGTGACTTGGTACATCCCGTAGCAACTGTAAAGTTGCATACTTCATTGAAACTATATGATACTTATATGTTTTAGAAGGAGTTTCTATAAATTGGGCTGAATGCCATGTTTGGGCCTTGTGCCAGTGTTGTTTAGACCCTTAGGGGCCTTTTCTTACTATCCTCTCACTATTTTTGATTGAAATCTATACTCAGTCATGTTTATAATTATTTACTGCATAACTCAATTTTATGACTCTATTTTGATGCATATAAACATTTTGGGCCGAATGCCCTATTTTACTGAAATGCCCGACTGGCTTGACAGGTTTATGACTGAGTGAGGTCGAGGGTGTGATTTGTGAGGATATTTATGAGATCAGGCTGCACGCCGCAGCATGTTGCATATTTATGGGATCGGGCTGCACGCCGCAGCATGTTTGATATCGGCCGATGGCCTGATTGTGAGGATGAATCTGGATTGGGGCTGCGCACCTGCAACATACTTTATTATTATAACATGTGAGTTGTCCGTGCAGCACGTGAGTTGTCTGTGTAAATTATAGCGCTTGGGCTGAAGGAGCCCCTCCGGAGTCTGTACACACCCCTAGTGAGTGTAGGTACCTACTGAGTGCGAGTGCTGAGTGCTAAGTTACTGGGAGGCATGAGTGATTGCGAGGTATGCCCGAGTGGCAAGAGTGATTGTGAGGTATGCCCGAGTGGCATGAGTGACTGTGAGGTTTGCCAGAGGGGCTGTATATGAGTGATGTTTTGCCCGAAGGGCTGTATATGAGTTCATCTTTTTTGCTCACCTTTGCATTGAGCCTTTGTTTGAAAAACTTTTGAAAAAATATCTTTAAATGATTTTTACTGGAACCGGGTTTAAACGAGATGATTTGATTCAAACACTAATTTTTAAAGCATGTTGTACTTTACTGAGATTTCATGATATGAACGTTATATGCTTTATTGCTTGTCACTACTGCTCAGTATTTATTTATTATTGTTACTTACTAAGTTGGCGTACTCATGTTACTCCCTGCACCTTGTGTGTAGATTCAGGTGTAGCTGGACACGGTAGCGGTTATTGAGTGTTCTGGTTGCAGATTTTCTTGGAGATAACAAGGTAGCTGTTTGGCGATCGCAACCCCTGCTCTTCTCCCTCTTATCTTCCTTTTAGTTGTATTTAGCTATTTTCCAGGCTGAGTTAGCCTTGATATTGTTAGACAGATTGTAGTAAATGCTCATGACTAGTGACACCCTGATGTCGAGCTTTTTCTTTTCTGTACTTCTATTTTCTTTGATTTGAACTCCTTAAATGAAGGATTTATTTTTAATAGTAATGAAATTATCTTTGAAACGAAAACAATCGGTTTGTTTGGAAATGAGTCAGCTTGCCTAGTTCCACGATAGGCGCCATCACGACAAATTAGGTTTTTGGGTCGTGACAAATTGGTATCAGAGCCTAGGTTACATAGGTCTCACGAGTCATGAGCGAGTTTAGTAGAGTCTTGCAGATTGGTACAGAGACGCCTGTACTTATCTTCGAGAGGCTGCAGAACCCTTAGGAAAATTTCACTTTTTTGTATTCTATCGTGCGAAATTGATCCAGCTTGAAACATAACTCTTTGAATTCCTTCCACACATTCGTATGCGCACATGAGCGCTTGATATCAGTTGTGCATCACCAATTTGTGATTCTATGAACGAGGTTTGAGGGGTATATTATATGTTTTGGTGACGGGCTAGTCTAGAGGACCTGAGGCCAGGTGTAAACCATAGTTTTGGCTCGGTAGCTTCAGTTGTAACATGTACATTTAGACTCATATGTCCGATAATGCCCCTACGAGTGGAATTCATGGCTTGATGAGCGGTGGAATGGCTTTGTGATGATTATGATGTAACTGCGGGATGTGTTAAGACGATTAGAATGTGACGAGAAATGTTTCCTTGAAATGTAAAGGAAGGCCATTGGGCGCTTAATGTTTTCATTTTGATGTGACGTACGGTCTCGAGTGTGAATGTTTTGAAGGATCTTTTACATTGTAAAATTTTGGGGCAAATTAAATTCTCATGTTTTGTCAATGAGTTTGGACTCAAGAAGAGTAAGTGATTGTGTAATAATTGTGGTTGCGAATGGATATTTTTGATATTTATGGCTCGAGAAAGATGATCTTCAAAGAGACTTAGAGTCGGTAATATTTTATTGGTTCAGGTGCGATAGAGATACATTTCGATTTGATGCAGCAGTTGGGTAGCAAAGTACGAGGGAAGACATGACTGGAAGTGTTTCGCGGTGGTTGAAGCACTAGCAGGTCAAGTAGGAAAAGTAGAGATTGAGAAGTTTCTTAAATTAGGCTTAGATTTGAATTCTAATGGTTCCGTTAGCTCCGTTAGATGATTTTGGACTTAGGAGTGCGTCCGGAATGTGATTTGGAAGTCCGTGGTAGAATTAGGCTTGAATTGGCAAAATTTGAAATTTGACGATTTCGGTCGGCTGTGGAAAATTTAATACTGGGGTCGGAATGGAATTTCGGAAGTTGGAGTAGGTTTGTATTATCATTTGTGATGTGTGTGCACAATTTGAGGTCATTCAGACGTGGTTTGGTTGGTTTCGGCATCGGTTGCCGAATTTAGAAATTTAGAAGTTCTTAGGCTTGAATCTGAGGGTAATGTGATGATTTGATGTTGTTTTGAGTGATTCGAAGGTTCGACTAAGTTGGTATGTTGATATATGACTTATTGGCATTTTTGTCTGAGGTCCCGAGGGCCTCGGGTTGATTCCGGGTGGTTAACGGATTTGTCGAAGTTGGAAAATGCAGCTGGAGCTGCTGCTACTGCTATTTTCGCACCTGCGGAAGAAAGCCTCGCAGGTGCGAGGCTGCTGGTGCGCGTGGGGAGTGTGCCGGTGCGAGCAACACTGGGCTAGGAAGATTTAGCAAGTGCAAATTGGAAGTCGCATCTGCGAGCCCTCAGGTGCAAAACCTAGGGCGCATATGCAGAGAAGGGAAATGCTGGACAGGCTTCGCAGAAGCGGAGGAAACGCGCAGATGCGCCTTTGCAGGTGTGACGATGTTGCCGCAGATGTGGAGCCTGGGCGCGTAAGTGAGTTGCACAGGTTTGGCTCCTTGGATCACAGGTGCGTACGCGCGGGCGCGAGAATATGGCCGCAGGTGCGAAAAACCTAGGCAGAAACCATAAATAGAACCCTTTGCGATTTTGGTGCATTCTTCACCATTTCTATTCGGTTTTTGGAGCTTTTGGGTGAGATTTGAAGAGGGTATCAAGGTGATTTCGTTGGGGTAAGTTACTTGAGCCCTAATACTTGTATATATGGTGATTTTGCCATTGTTTAATTATGGTAATTAGTGAAAATGAGGGGTTAGGGCTTGGAATATTTGGAGAGTAATTTAAGGATTTGAAGGACCAAACGATGTCAGATTTTGATGAATTTGGTATGGTTAGACTCGTGAGTGAATGAGCTTTCTAGTTTTGTAAATTTTGTCGGATTTCAAGACGTGGGCCCGGGGGCCGGGTTTGAGCCAATTTCGGGTTTTGGTCTAATTTTGTAGCTTTTCTTGTGAAATTCATTCCATTAGCACGTATTGATGGTGTTGTACTGATTGTGAATAGATTCAGAGTATTTGGAGGCCGAGTCCAGAGACAAGAGCATTGCGGGGTAGAAATTTGACCGGTTTGAGGTAAGTAACGATTGTAAATCTAGTCGTGAGGGTACAAAACCCCGGATTTTGTATCATTCTACTATTTTAATGATGCACATGCTAGGTGACGGGTGTGTGGGCGTGCACTGTTGGGGATTGTGACTTGGTACATCCCGTAGCAACTGTAAAGTTGCATACTTCGTTGAAACTATATGATACTTATATTTTTTAGAAGGAGTTTCTATAAATTGGGCTGAATGCCATGTTTGGGCCTTGTGCCAGTGTTGTTTAGACTCTTAGGGGC
Organism: Nicotiana tomentosiformis; assembly: GCF_000390325.3. NCBI lineage: Eukaryota > Viridiplantae > Streptophyta > Magnoliopsida > Solanales > Solanaceae > Nicotiana > Nicotiana tomentosiformis. The sequence continues at coordinate 116,540,444 of NC_090823.1, read as the reverse complement.
CTTTTCTTACTATCCTCTCACTATTTTTGATTGAAATCTATACTCAGTCATGTTTATAATTGTTTACTGCATAACTCAGTTTTATGACTCTATTTTGATGCATATAAACATTTTGGGCCGAATGCCCTATTTTACTGAAATGCCCGACTGGCTTGACAGGTTTATGACTGAGTGAGGTCGAGGGCTTGATTTGTGAGGATATTTATGAGATCAGGCTGCACGCCGCAGCATGTTGCATATTTATGGGATCGGGCTGCACGCCGCAGCATGTTTGATATCGGCCGATGGCCTGATTGTGAGGATGAGTCTGGATTGGGGCTGCCCACCTGCAACATACTTTATTATTATAACATGTGAGTTGTCCGTGCAGCACGTGAGTTGTCTGTGTAAATTATAGCGCTTGGGCTGAAGGAGCCCCTCCGGAGTCCGTACACACCCCTAGTGAGCGTAGGTACCTACTGAGTGCGAGTGCTGAGTGCTAAGTTACTGGGAGGCATGAGTGATTGCGAGGTATGCCCGAGTGGCAAGAGTGATTGTGAGGTATGCCCGAGTGGCATGAGTGACTGTGAGGTTTGCCAGAGGGGCTGTATATGAGTGATGTTTTGCCCGAAGGGCTGTATATGAGTTCATCTTTTTTGCTCACCTTTGCATTGAGCCTTTGTTTGAAAAACTTTTGAAAAAATTATCTTTAAATGATTTTTACTGGAACCGGGTTTAAACGAGATGATTTGATTCAAACACTAATTTTTAAAGCATGTTGTACTTTACTGAGATTTCATGATATGAACGTTATATGCTTTATTGCTTGTCACTACTGCTCAGTACTTATTTATTATTGTTACTTACTAAGTTGGCGTACTCATGTTACTCCCTGCACCTTGTGTGTAGATTCAGGTGTAGCTGGACACGGTAGCGGTTATTGAGTGTTCTGGTTGCAGATTTTCTTGGAGATAACAAGGTAGCTGTTTGGCGATCGCAACCCCTGCTCTTCTCCCTCTTATCTTCCTTTTAGTTGTATTTAGCTATTTTCCAGGCTGAGTTAGCCTTGATATTGTTAGACAGATTGTAGTAAATGCTCATGACTAGTGACACCCTGATGTCGGGCTTTTTCTTTTCTGCACTTCTATTTTCTTTGATTTGAACTCCTTAAATGAAGGATTTATTTTTAATAGTAATGAAATTATCTTTGAAACGAAAACAATCGGTTTGTTTGGAAATGAGTCAGCTTGCCTAGTTCCACGATAGGCGCCATCACGGCAAATTAGGTTTTTGGGTCGTGACAAATTGGTATCAGAGCCTAGGTTACATAGGTCTCACGAGTCATGAGCGAGTTTAGTAGAGTCTTGCAGATTGGTACAGAAACGCCTGTACTTATCTTCGAGAGGCTGCAGAACCCTTAGGAAAATTTCACTTTTTTGTATTCTATCGTGCGAAATTGATCCAGCTTGAAACATAACTCTTTGAATTCCTTCCACACATTCGTATGCGCACATGAGCGCTTGATATCAGTTGTGCATCACCAATTTGTGATTCTATGAACGAGGTTTGAGGGGTGTATTATATGTTTTGGTGACGGGCTAGTCTGGAGGACCTGAGGCCAGGTGTAAACCATAGTTTTGGCTCGGTAGCTTCAGTTGTAACATGTACATTTAGACTCATATGTCCGATAATGCCCCTACGAGTGGAATTCATGGCTTGATGAGCGGTGGAATGGCTTTGTGATGAGTATGATCTAACTGCGGGATGTGTTAAGACGATTAGAATGTGACGAGAAATGTTTCCTTGAAATGTAAAGGAAGGCCATTGGGCGCTTAATGTTTTCATTTTGATGTGACGTACGGTCTCGAGTGTGAATGTTTTGAAGGATCTTTCACATTGTAAAATTTTGGGGCAAATTAAATTCTCATGTTTTGTCAATGAGTTTGGACTCAAGAAGAGTAAGTGATTGTGTAATAATTGTGGTTGCGAATGGATATTTTTGATATTTATGGCTCGAGAAAGATGATCTTCAAAGAGACTTAGAGTCGGTAATATTTTATTGGTTCAGGTGCGATAGAGATACATTTCGATTTGATGCAGCAGTTGGGTAGCAAAGTACGAGGGAAGACATGACTGGAAGTGTTTCGCGGTGGTTGAAGCACTAGCAGGTCAAGTAGGAAAAGTAGAGATTGAGAAGTTTCTTAAAGGAGATGATTTAACCGAAGTAAGAGTGGCAGATTAGCATATGAATTCACTAGTAGGGTAGTCGTGCGCCTTGAGAAAGTGTAGAATGGTTTGGAATCGTGTTAGTATATGAATCGGCCTGCAGACTCTATTTGGAGTGATGGTTAGTGTACAAAGGAAAATTGAATATGGGAGAAAGGAGTGTGTTTGAAATGAATAGAGGCGTGAAGATCTGATTATCGTATCAGGTGCAATATGACTTGAGTTCGGAAGGTATTGTTTACGTACAGTTGATGTCTATAGGGAAAGCGCAGACTTATACAAATAGTGGGCGAGCATGAAGTCAGGAGAATTTACGGATTTAGGGGTCGTTGCACTCAGTGCAGTGTCATTGGAAGATGTTAGTAAGGAATTCCACATGTGGGTTATCTCCTGTGTGCAGCTAGCGGTGGCGTGATGTTGATAAAGCTTTTGCGGGGAATATTACTTGCTACCCGGTAGGAGGTCGCGTGTATAATTTTGGCTGGAGATTCAGAATGTTCATGAAAGGCTTAATAAAAGACTTTGAGAAGTCTGGCAGGTTAACGGTGCGAGATCTTGGTAATTGAGAAGGAGAAATCATTACGGGTTCTAATTTTATATAATTGCAGCTTAAGGCTAAGTGGGGGAGTCTGCTATCGACGAGTTGATTGCACGGTTATGGTTCGTATTATTTTTGGTTCGGGTACTTGTAGAGGTCGAGATCGAGGATGACTCGGGTAAAGGAATTTGTGGACACAAGTTGTATTATACTCTATGGTTATAGGAGGACCATAAAATAATTGAGTGGTTATTCACAGAGAATGTAATGTACATGGAGCGGGAATTTGCTCGGTTGCGTAGGAGTGTGGGTTACTCTTTATTCCCTTGGGTGTTGGTGTGCTAATGAGGCACAAGTCATTTCGGTCCGTTTGGTCGGTTAATTTGAGATTTGAGTAGAGTGGATGACTCTAGAGAATGGTTCCAATGGATTCAAGATTTATAAATATGGCTAGAAAACTGGGAGTTGCATTGAACGGTGTTGAGACTCATGGCATCTTATATCATTGTGAATTATGCATTTTAATATGAAGAAGGTGAAGGAAACAATTTTAGGTTCACGTAAAGTCTCTTTGGAGTAAGCATTGTTGGTTGTGGAACCTTTGGGATACATAAAAAAAGGGAATTCGGCGGCTTATAAGCCTTAGGGCGGCATGATTCTATGCTAGAGTTCGTGGGGTAAGTTTTAGTTAAGGATAGTAGTGTTCTAACAAGGAAAAAGTAGGAATTTGAAGTCAATTTAGAAAGAACTTGGAGAAATAGGACAACTTGGTAGTAGGTTGGGTTAGCACAGTAATGGGTATGATCGGTTCTTTGGGTACTTATGATGTGGCTAGTATCTAGAGGTGTTTCGTGGCAATGCTCTCGAATTTGTCAACCTGTGTGGCTTGGTGAAGTTAGAGGAATTCAGTTCAGATAGCTTGGTTATGTGCAAATGGATTTCGAAGTGTTCATGATGGGTTCTACCATGGTTTGAACCGGATATTTTCTACCGATGTACGAAACGTGTTGTGTGTTATGATTTCCTCCTAGAAAGAAGCAAGAAAGAGGTTTTTGACTATTAGGGTATGTAATTTGCTAGTGACTCAGAGTTGATAATGGAATTCTTATGCTTGTCACATGATGGCATAATATATGTGGTGTGTCGTGCGGGAATAGGATTTACATGTACAAGGTCACAGTTCAGTTTTGAAGGAAGGACATAAATTCTTAGGCAGCATGAACGGTTTCCGATAACTAGGTAAATGATATTACTATCTGGTATAGCTTAATTAGAGTGTACATTTCAGAAGGGGCAGTGTGTTCTGATTCATAGGTACTTCGCTGGTATTGCGGCACTCTCCTGGCTGATCGACTGTTGATATTCAAATTTTTGCCAGGTGGCACCGATTTTTTTTTTTAGTATTTCTCGTGGGATGATTGTGTATGAGAGAGGTGTTAGGCATTCGGGCGGTGGAGGTGGAATCAAATATGGTGATTCATGTGTTCTATGGAATTTAAGATTGGGGGTTCTCAGGAGCAGATTGTTTCATGGTTGTGGACTGTGAAGTTGTGGACGGAGCTAGCCAGATGATAGAATGTGTTATGATTCCGTCATTGTGGACTTTTGGAGGTTGTTTATCTATTGGTGGCTGACCATAGTTGATTTTGGGCCTATTGGTAGGCCCAATTAGGATGTGTATTCTACACCGAGCCGGATTGATTGGCTCCATACTGCTATTGTTGAAGGATATGCCATTAGGTTGATGTGAAGCTTATTCGTGTTCTGAAACGATATGTGAGTTACTCTTCTATGCTACGAGGAGTTGTGATTCGTTGGTTATATGCACATATGGTGCGGTTCTATTGTGGTCTTATAGCGGAATTTGAGTGGGAATAGTATTGGATATTGCTTGGTTGATGGCATATTGGTTATGTTCTTTCAGGTGTTATGTGGCATGGTGTTGTTTGCTTCTCCGTGGTTATGGTAATGCACTTTGGGTACTTGATGTCGAATTGCGCATGTTTATTGATTTTAGGAGGGTGGCTTAAGGTGTTTCATATGGACCAGTATTTGGAAAGGGTCGCGTATTGCAGCAGAGTTATGTGGAAATATGATCCCTTGTGTAAGATTCGTGTGTTATGGTTATGCGGTGTGTGATGGGTTCTTAGCATTGCGTCGGGGTGGTACTCGTCGAGCTTGCGGAACGGTTCTACCATTTGGGTAATTGTTATGATTGGGTACATTTGGAATGTTGCTATCTGGTGCACGGATTACACGAGTTGTGGCTTTAGATTGTATTGATGTTTCATGTCACTAGAGTAGTCGTGTTGGATGAGATGAGGTCATTGGGCCTAGAATGGATGCTGTCAGATTTGATTGTAGTATAATTGGGAGGATAATATCGGAAGTCGACTTTGAAATTTGCTATAGTTCTTGTAGAAGGAACAAGAGCTCCATGACCTATTGGTCTAATGAATGGTTATGAATTCGGTATGTTTCTTTCATCATCGGTAGTGTACGAAGGTTTTAGAACGAAGTTATGTCTGATATTATGTTTATTACCAGCACTGGGTTGATTTGATTCGATAATCCAAATTGAAATCATTGCTTCTAGCATTAGAGCTATGCGGTATTTGAATTTGAGTATTTGAGTTATGGTTACGGCTTTTGGTATAGCTTGTTCAGACTTATACTGTATGTAGATGCGAACTTCTAATCTTATAAGAATTTTCGGATGTCGGAAATTTGATTTGAAGGCTTGTGGGCTAGGTTGAATTGAGGAATTCCATTTATGCTATGCTAACGGACCTGTATGGGATAGGGTGACGTGGGATCACCCCCGGGTATGTGCGTGGGAAAGTTACACAACCATTTCTTCGCTTTTGGAACAACTCTCGGCCCGTTCGAGGATGAACGTATGTTTAAGTGGGGGAGGATGTAACGACCCGGCCAGTCATTTCGGGGGTTATAGCCCTGTTTCCCCCATTTCTATTTCCTTTATGCTCTTAAGCTATATTATGATATACCGGGTTAGTTGGTTCGGGCCCAGAGTGGTTTCAGAGTGGAATGGGACACTTAGTCAATCGAATGTTGACATATGTGTAAACGATCTCGGATTTGAATTCTGATGGTTCTGTTAGCTCCGTTAGGTGATTTTGGACTTAGGAGTGCGTGTGGAATGTGATTTGGAGGTCCGTGATAGAATTAGGCTTGAATTGGCGAAATTGGAAATTTGGCGATTTCAGTTGGCAATGAAAAATTTGATATCGGGGTCGGAATGGAATTCCGAAGTTGGAGTAGGTTCGTAGTGTCATTTGTGATGTGCGTGCAAAATTTGAGGTCATTCGGACGTGGTTTGGTTGCTTTCGGCATCGGTTGCCGAATTTGGAAATTTAGAATTCTTAGGCTTGAATCCAAGGGTAATTTGATGATTTGATTTTGTTTTGAGTGATTCAAAGGTTCGAGTAAGTTGGTGTGTTGATATATGACTTGTTGGCATTTTTGGTTGAGGTCCCGGGTGGTTAACGAATTTGTCGAAGTGGGAAAATGCACCTGGAGCTGCTGCTACTGCTATTTTCGCACCTGCGGATGAAATCCTCGCAGGTGCGAGACCGCTGGTGTGTGTGGGGAGTGCGCAGGTGCGAGCAACGCTGGGCTAGGCAGATTTCGCAGGTGCGAGTTGGAAGTCGCATATGCGAGCCCGCAGGTGCGAAACCTGGGGCGCAGATGCGGAGAAGGGAAATGCTAGGCAGGCTTCGCAGAAGCGGAGGAAACGCACAGATGCGCCTTCGCAGGTGCGACGATGTTGCCGCAGATGCGGAGCCTGGGCGTGTAAGTGAGTTGCGCAGGTACGGTCGTGCGGGTGCGAGAAAATGGCCGCAGGTGCGAAAAACCTGGGCAGAAACCATAAATAGAACCCTTCGCGATTTTGGTGCATTATTCACCATTTCTATTCGGTTTTTGGAGCTTTTGGGAGAGATTTGAAGAGGGGATCAAGGGGATTTCGTTGAGGTAAGTTACTTGAGCCCTAATAATTGTATATATGGTGATTTTTCCGTTATTTAATCATGGTAATTAGTGAAAATGAGGGGTTAGGGCTTGGAATATTTGGAGAGTAATTTAAGGATTTGAAGGACCAAACGATGTCGGATTTTGATGAATTTGGTATGGTTAGACTTCTGAGTGAATGAGCTTTCTATTTTTGTAAATTATGTCAGATTTCGAGATGTGGGCCCAGGGGCCGGGTTTGAGCCAATTTCGGGTTTTGGTCTAATATTTTAGCTTTTCTTGTGGAATTCATTCCATTAGCGCGTATTGATGGTATTATACTGATTGTGAATAGATTCGGAGCATTTGGAGGCGAGTCCAGAGACAAGAGCATTGCGGGGTAGAGATTTGATCGGTTTGAGGTAAGTAACGATTGTAAATCTAGTCGTGAGGGTACAAAACCCCGGATTTTGTATCATTCTATTATTTTAATGATGCACATGCTAGGTGACGGAGTTGCATACTTCATTGAAACTATATGATACTTATATGTTTTAGAAGGAGTTTCTATAAATTGGGCTGAATGCCATGTTTGGGCCTTGTGCCAGTGTTGTTTAGACCCTTAGGGGCCTTTTCTTACTATCCTCTCACTATTTTTGATTGAAATCTATACTCAGTGATGTTTATAATTATTTACTGCATAACTCAGTTTTATGACTCTATTTTGATGCATATAAACATTTTGGGCCGAATGCCCTATTTTACTGAAATGCCCGACTGGCTTGACAGGTTTATGACTGAGTGAGGTCGAGGGCCTGATTTGTGAGGATATTTATGAGATCAGGCTGCACGCCGCAACATGTTGCATATTTATGGGATCGGGCTGCACGCCGCAGCATGTTTGATATCGGCCGAGGGCCTGATTGTGAGGATGAGTGTGGATCGGGGTTGCCCGCCTGCAACATACTTTATTATTATAGCACGTGAGTTGTCCGTACAACACGTGATTTGTCCATGCAGCACTTGAGTTATCCGTGCAGATTATAGCGCTTGGGCTGAAGGAGCCCCTTCGGAGTCTGTACACACCCCTAGTGAGCGCAGGTACCTAATGAGTGCGAGTGCCGAGTGCTAAGTGACTGGGAGGCAAGAGTGATTGTGAGGTATGCCCGAGTAGCAAGAGTGATTGTGAGGTATGCCCGAGTGGCACGAGTGACTGTGAGGTTTGCCTGAAGGGCTGTATATGAGTAAGGTTTGCCCGAGGGGCTGTATATGAGTTCATCATTTTTTTTCACATTTGCATTGAGCCTTTGTTTGAAAAACTATTGGAAAAATATCTTTAAATGATTTTTACTAGAACCGGGTTTAAACGAGATGATTTGATTCAAACACTGATTTTTAAAGCATGTTGTACTTTAGTGAGATTTCATGATATGAACGTTATATGCTTTATTGCTCGTCACTACTGCTCAGTCTTTATTTATTGTTGTTACTTACTGAGTTGGCATACTCATATTACTCCCTGCACCTTGTGTGCAGATTCAGGTGTAGCTAGACACGATAGCGATTATTGAGTGTTCTGGTTGCAGATTTTCTTAGAGATAGCAAGGTAGCTGTTTGGCGATCACAGCCCCTGCTCTTCTCCCTCTTATCTTCCTCTAGTTGTATTTAGCTATTTTCTTGGACGAGTTAGCCTTGATATTGTTAGACAGATTGTAGTAGATGCTCATGAATAGTGACACCCCGATGTCGGGCATTTTCTTTTTCGCACTTCTGTTTTCTTTGATTTAAACTCCTTAAATGAAGGATTTATGTTAAATAGTATTGAAATTATCTTTGAAATGAAAACATTCTGTTTGTTTGGAAATGAGTCGGCTTGCCTAGTTCCACGATAGGCGCCATCACGACAGATTAGGTTTTTGGGTTGTGATACCTCCCAGCCCACCTGTGCTCTTTTAGTTCAGGGTTCTTTTGCATCGAGTGCTTCTAGCAGTTATTTTGGTTCTCGGGGCTCGATTCAGTCCTCACCACCACAAGTACCAGGGAGTTGCTTTGAGTGTGGGGAATTCAGGCATATGTGGAGGAAGTTTCCTCGTCGCCCGGGAGGTCTAGTGCAACAGAGAAGTCAGGCTACGACTTCAGCACCAGCTAGGGGCCGCCCAAGAAGGGGAGGCAGATCAGGTGGCAGTCATGCCCCATTCTATGCTTTTCCTGCCCGGCCAGATGTCGTTGCCTCAGATGCAATGATCACAAATATTGTCTCAGTGTTCCACAAGCAAGATTCTATATTATTTTACCCTGGGTCTACTTATTCATATGTATCATCGTAGTTTACTCATTATCTGGATATGCCCCGTGAGTCCTTAGTTTCACCTGTTCGTATATCTACGCTGGTAGGAGATACTATTATTATGGACCGTATATATCAGTCTTGCGTGGTAACCATTGGGGGACTGGAGACTAGAGTTGATCTCTTATTTCTCAGTATGGTTGATTTTGATGTAATCCCGGGTATGGATTGGTTGTCTCCATGTCATGCTATTCTGTACTGTCATGCAAAAACCATTACATTGGCGATACCGGGGTTGCCGAAGGTCGGATTGAGAGGTTCTCTAGATCATGTTCCCAGCAGGGTAATTTCTTATTCGAAAGCCCAACGTATAGCTGGGAAGGGGTGTTTGTCATATTTGGCTTTTTTGAGAGATGTTAATGTAGATACTCCTACTATTGATTCAGTACCAGTAGTGAGAGACTTTCCGGATGTATTTCCTCCAGACCTACCGGGTATGCCGTCCGACAAGGACATTTATTTTGGTATTGACTTGGAGCAGGGCATTCAACCTATTTCTATTCCTCTGTATCGTATGACACCAGCTGAGTTAAAAGAATTGAAAGAGCAACTTCAGGAACTTCTTGATAAGGGGTTTATTAGGCCTAGTGTGTCTCCTTGGAGTGCACCAGTTCTGTTTGTGAAAAAGAAAGATGGTACTATGCGGATGTATATTGATTACATGTAGTTGAACAAAGTTACAATAAAGAATAAGTATCGCGTATTGATGATTTATTTAACCAACTTCAGGGAGTGAGGGTATTCTCCAAAATTGATTTGAGATATGGGTATCACCTGTTCAAAATTTGAGATTCGGATATTCTAAAGACGACATTCAGGACTCATTTTGGTCACTATGAATTTCTTGTGATGTCATTTGGGCTAACCAATGCCCCAACAACATTTATGCACCTACTGAATAGCGTATTCCAGCCGTATCTTGACCCATTTGTCATGGTATTTATTGATGATATCCCGGTGTACTCACAGAGCCAGGAAGAGCATGAACAACACCTGGGTATTGTATTGCAGAGGCTGAGAGAGGAGAAACTATATACCAAATTCTCTAAATGTGAATTTTGGCTTAGTTCGGTGGCATTCTTGGGAGACATAGTGTTCAATGAAGGGATTAAGGTGGATCAGAAGAAAATAGAGGCAGTTCATAGTTGGCCTAGGCCATCTTCAGTTACTGAGAGTCGGAGTTTTCTTGGCTTCGCCGATTATTATCGTCGCTTCGTAGAGAGTTTCTCGTCTATTGCATCGCCTATGACTAAATTGACCCAGAAAGGTGCTCCATTCAGGTGGTCAGATGAATGTGAGAAGAGCTTTCAGAAGCTCAAAACAGCTTTGACTACAACTCCAGTATTGGTATTGCCTACATGTTTAGGGTCTTATATTGTGTATTATGACACGTCCCATATTAGTCTCAGCGCAGTGCTTATGCAAGACAGTACGGTGATTGCCTATCCGTCCAGGCAGTTAAAGGTACATGAGAAGAATTATCCGGTTCATGACCTTGAGTTAGCTGCAATTGTTCATGCCTTGAAACTTTGGCGGCATTAGTTGTACGGTGTCCATTGTGAGGTTTATACCGATCACCGGAGTCTACAACATCTGTTTAAATAGAAGGATCTTAATTTATGGCAGTAAAGGAGGTTAAAGTTGCTTAAGGATTATGATAACACCATTCTCTATCATCCTGTAAAGGCCAATGTAGTGGCCGATGCCTTGAGCCGTAAGGCGAAGAGTTTAGGCGGCTTAGCATACTTACCGGTAGCAGAGAGCAATTAGCCTTGGATGTTCAGGCCTTGACCAACCAGCTTGTTAGATTGGATGTTTCCGAGCCTAATCGAGTTTTGGCTTGTGTGGTTTCTTGGTCTTCTTTATATGATCGCATCAGAGAGCGCCAATATGATGATCCCTTTCTGCTTGTCCTTAAGGACACAGTTCAACATGGTGATGCCAATGAGGTCACTATTAGGGATGAGGGTGTATTACGGATGCATGGCAGGCTATGTTTGCCTAATGCAGATGGTTTGCATGATTTGATTCTCCAGGAAGCTCATAGTTCGCGATACTCCATTCATCGAGGTGCCACGAAGATGTATCAGGATTTGAGGCAGCACTATTAGTGGAGGCGAATGAAGAAAGATATAGTTGGGTTTGTATCTCGGTGTTTAAATTGTCAACAGGTAAAATATGAGCATCAGATACCGGGAGGATTACTTCAGAGACTTGAAATTTTGGGGTGGAAATGGGAGCGTATTACCATGGATTTCGTAGTTGAGATCCCACGGACCTTGAGAAAGTTTGATGTTGTTTGGGTGATTATGGATCGGTTGACCAAATCCGTGTATTTTATTCCAGTTGGTACTAGTTATTCTTCGGAGCGGTTGGCTGAGATCTATATCCGTGAGATTATTCGCCTACATGGTGTGCCAATGTCTTTTATTTTAGATCGGGGCACGCAGTTTACATCACAGTTTTGGAGAGAAGTGCCGCGAGAATCGGGCACACAGGTTCAGTTGAGTACAACATTTCACCCTCAGACGGACAGACAGTCTGAGCACACTATTTAGGTATTGGAGGATATGCTACGTGCTTGTGTCATTGATTTTGGAGGTTCTTGGGATAAATTTCTACCACTGGCAGAGTTTGCTTACAATAATAGCTACCAATCGAGCATTCAGATGGCTCCGTATGAGGCTTTATATGGGAGACAATGTCGGTCTCCGGTGGTTGGTTTGTACCGGGTGAGGCTAGGCTATTGGGTACTAAATTGGTTCAGGATGTTTTGGAGAAGGGTAAATTGATTCAGGAGCGACATCACACAATGCAGTCTAGACAAAAGAGTTATGCCAACCGGAAGGTCCGTGATGTTGCTTACATGGTTGGGGAAAACGTTCTACTCAAGATTTCACCCATGAAGGGTGTGTTGAGGTTCGGGAAGAAGGGAAAGTTGAGCCCTCGGTATATTGGGCCTTTTGAGATACTTAAGAAAATTGGAGAGGTGGCTTATCAACATGCCTTGCCACCTAGTCTATCAGGTGTTCATCCAGTATTCCATGTATCCATGCTCCGAAAGTACGTCGGGATCTGTCTCAAATTCAGGATTTTAATACAGTGCAGCTGGACGGTAATTTCATGTATGATGTGGAGCCGATGGTTATTTTAGACCGGCAGGTTCGACAGTTGAGGTCAAAGAACATAGCATCAATGAAGGTATAGTGGAGAGGCCAGCCAATCGGATAAGCTACTTGGGATATTGAGCAGGAGATGCGGAGAAATTATCCACACATATTTGAGACTCCAGGTATGATTCTAAACCCGTTCGAGGATGAACGTTTGTTTAAGAGGGGGAGAATGTAACGACCCAGCCGATCGTTTTGAGTATTATTACCATGTTCCCCCATTTACTACTCAATTTATGCTTTACAATTATTTTATGACTTACCAAGTTAGTTGGTTCGGGTCCGAAAGGATTTCGGAGTAAAATGAGACACTTAGTCTCTTAATTGAAAACTTAAGTTGGAAGAGTTGACAGGATATTTACTTATGTGTAAACAACCTCGGAATTAAATTCTGATGATTCCAATAGCTCCGTATGGTGATTTTGGACTTGGGAGCGTGTCTGGAAAATTATTTGGAGGTCCGTAGTGGAATTAGGTTTGAAATGGCGAAAGTCGAATTCTTAGGAAGTTTGACCGGGGGGTTGACTTTTGATATTAGGGTCGGAATCCGATTCTTAAAATTGGAATACCTTAGTTATTATATTTCTGAGCTGTGTGCAAAATTTGAGGTCAATCGGGCGTAATTTGATAGGTTTCGGCATTGTATGTAGAAATTTGAAATTTCAAAGTTCATTAGGCTTGAATTGGGGTATGATTCGTGATGTTAGTGTTATTTGAGGTAATGTGAGGATTTGACTAAGTTCGTATGATGTTTTAGGACTTGATTGTATGTTTGGTTGAGGTCTTTGGGGGGAGGGGGGGCTCGGGTGAGTTTCGGGAGGTTAATGGATAAATTTTGGACTTGGCATGTTGGTTGAAGACTGCTGGTGTGTTTTTTTATTTCATTCTTCGCGTTCGCGAGGGGGTCTCACGTTTGCAAAGTGGAGCTGGTGTTAAAGCTTCGCATTCGCGAAGATGGGCTCGCGTTAGCGAAGAAGAGAAGGCAGATGGGGATCCCGTGATTTTGGCCTTTGCGTTCGCGTGAGGTGTGTCGCATCCGCGAAGTGAGGGGACAATAAAGCTTCACGTTCGCGAGGCTTGTGTCGCGTTCACGAAGGGTTAATTCTGGGCAGTCGAGTTTGTGCTTCGCAAACGCGAGGTTACTTCCGCGTTCACGAAGAAGGCATATCTGGGTAGAATTAAAAGTCCCAAAACAGGGGTTTTGAGTTCATAACACAAAATTGAATTTGGGAGCTCGGTAGAAGGCGACTTTTGGAGAGATTCTTGCGTGGGTGTTTGGGGTAAGTGATTCTTATCCAGTTTGGATTAGTTTCCATGATTATGCCTTTGAATCCATCATTTAATGGGTGAATTAAGTTGAATGTTTTGGAAAACCCTCTCGGTTTATTTTGAAGATTTGAGGGTCGAGTTGAGGTTGGATTTTGGTAAAATTGGTATGGTTAGACTCGTGGTTGAATGGGCTTTCATATTTCGTAACTCATGCCGGGTTCCGGCGTGGCCCACACAGGCGATTTCTTATTGAACTAATTCCAATAAATTTTATTGACTGAATCGAATTATTTGTGACTAGATTTGAGGCGCTTGGAGGCCAATTCACGAGGAAAAGACATAGAAAAATAAAGAATTACACGGCTTGATGTAAGTAACAGTTTTAAATTTGGTCCTAGGGGTATGAAACCAAGAATTATGTGTTATGTGATTGGTTTTGAGGTGTCGCACATTCTAGGTGACGGGCGTGTGGGCGAGCACCGTAGGAATTGTGACTTGGTCAAATTTCATGGGACTGTGTAGTTGAATTATCTGTTGATATCCGTACATTCTCTACGTGTTAGGGAAACATTGAGCTTAGTCTCGTATTAAAAATCATGCTTAGAGATATGTTGTTATTATTGGTACACATTGGGGTCATTTTGGTGGTTGAATTATATATTCAAATTGTAATTTCACACTCAGTCATGTTCATTCATTTCATATCATATCTCAGCCTCCGTTGCTATTTATTGATGCATAGTATTTGTCACGACCCAACTAGAGGGTCATGACTAGCACCCGGGCCATACTTGCTGAGCACCAACGTACATTTTATCTAACCTTCCTTATTATCTTTAAGGGCCGACAAGATCAATATAAATAGTAGACATGGATCATGAACATCCAACAATGAAAGATAATGTCATGAACATACATAACATGGGACGACAAAACTGTCAAGAAACTATATATAAGGTACGAGCTACCATGATACCATGAAAGACTATACAACAAAAATCAGCCGAGAAGGCATTCTAAACCATACATAAGTCGACACCTGTCTATGAGCCTCTAAAGGAACATAAGTGCTACAACATTGCCGGAACAGGGCCCCGACATACCCATAATGTCTATAACAAAAATGCATACCAAGACCACGGCAAGTCCGGAGAAGGGATCTCGCCAATAACCGCTGAACTGGACAGCCTACTGTGGTGGGGGAGCTACGTCTACCTGTCTATCAGGACCTGCAGCACGACATGCAGCGTCCACAAATAAAAAGGACGTCAGTACGAATAAAGTACTGAGTATGTGAGGCAAGAAAGCATAAGTAAGAACAGTAATGTAAACATGGATAGAGAATATACAACCTGTGACATCTGGGTACCTCTGAGGGCTACTGACATGAAATACATGATACATACATATATATATATATACATAAACTTTTAAAACATACGCCTTTGTGGGCATCACCATCATCATATTGTACCCGGCCATAATAGGCTCGGTAAAATGTACCCGACCATCATAGGGCTCGGTAGAATCGTACCCGGCCACGTGGAGCTCGGTAAAACCAAACTGATCAGTGGTTGTACAATAGGTGCCATACCCGGCCGACTATAGCGCGGCTCAGTAGAGTAAAATAGATACATATATATGATGCATGCTGGACTCATTGGAATCATATTTTGAACCTTTCGGAGTGACGTAAGGTCGGTATCCTTCGTACACGTTATTAGGATTAACTCTTCATCAAGAATCTTATAAGAATCAAGAACTACCAACAACATTGATAATATAAGAATAAGAGAAGTAACATCAATATCAATCGTTTCATACGAAGGGCAGCAATGTAAGTACTGCTAGCTTCTAAGAGTAGAGTATCTTTGGGAGCTCGTTCATTACATTATGTACAATCGGAGTCATGAAAAAGAATGAAGGGGATAGCCTCACATACCTTATATATACTGCCCAACCTCAAGCTATGCAAATGTCACGACTCCTTAGTCTACAATAAGACAAATGACACTATCATTATCGTTTAAGCGTCGTAACTATTATGTATCGACCACAACCTATTTTACGATGAAACGGACAGCACCTCCCCTATTTATATGACTTCCCACAAGTCAATACAATCACCAAACAGCCCAAACAACATCATTAATAATCATATTGAGCCTCCAAAATAGTCCACCAACCAACAACATTACTACCAAGCCTTTCGATATATATTTCACAAGTTCTAGCTTCAACGACTTAGCTGCAACTTGGATAATCTTAAATATATATAGAGTAAGAGGTTCCTTACCTTTAAACAGAAAGAAAAACTCCAATTTGACCTTAAATTTCCACGAAATATCCCTTCAATTCTGCCACAAGAACAAGGAAGCGAAACTAGCAATTAATTCGGGTTTTTCGGCACTAGAATTACTTTAGAAAACTTGAAATCACCTAGGGTTGATATTAAAAACTTGAAGGTGTATTTAAAGGACATAAAACACTTAAAACAACCACCCACACGAGCTGTAACAACACAAAAATCAGCAACAACAAGAAGAACAAGAAACTTACTAGCGCCACAGGATTCCCGACATTTGATTTGTGTTGTTTGCCCTTTGTTTGGGTCTTGGATCATGAGAGAACCTTGAGAGACTGTTTTTAGGGTTATAAGGTCTGAATATACTGAAAAATAATGACTTAAAACGGGGTTGAGGTATCTTATATATGTCCATATGTCTTAAACCGCCTTTGTGGGCCCCATAGAGAGCAGCTTGGCGCACTCTCGCAAAAACGCGAATATCTCTCTATTCCGAGATCGTATCGATGAACGGTTTAATGCGTTGGAAACTAGACTCATAGATATTCAATTTGATAGGTATATCACCCCATAATTCCAAGCACATTGGGAGAAAAATGCAGTAACATTTGACCTAAAGTTTAAGTAAAATTATAAACCTAAGTTGCGACAACTTTTATCGACTTTTGTTTCATAACTCGCTTGACTTCAAGACTTATGATGCGGATATTATATGATTCAAATACATTAAAACAAGACCTCTTGGGACAATTAATCACCTCTAGTGTTACCCGAAAATATGGGTTACAACATCCTTGATTCGTTTAACTTCAAATACTTGTTAACCACTCTTATACACCCTTGTATCGTTTAAGACCAATAGGATTAACTTCTTATCATCTCAAAGATAATCTCTTCTTGGATTTACATCGACTAACTTACGGCGTGATCTATGGTATGCGAATTTGGGTTGTAACAGTATTATCATTTTGGACTGATTTTCATGACATTTTGAGCCCGAAAAGACTGGAGAGGTTGATGATTGAGTGAGGCCGAGGGCCTAATTGTGAGGACATTTATGGATCGGGTTGCACGCAACATCATGTTTTTATTGATTTATACCATGATTGGCTAGATATATTGCTTGGGCTAAAGGAGCCCCTCCGGAGTCTGTACATATCCCCATTGAGCGCACGTACCTACTGAGTGCGAGTGCCGAGTGATGAGTGACTGTGAGAAAAGAGTGACTGTGAGAAAAGAGTGACTATGAGGTTGGAGTGAATGGGAGCACTGAGTGACTGTCACTTGAGAGGATGCATTGATTTCATTATTTGTTGCATTTCATCTGTCATATATCACTATTTTGAAAATTTCGAAAAAACATTATTTTCAGTTTCGGTCAAACTTGATATGAAATTTCTGTGAAATCTTAAATGTTGAACTTGAGAGCATTCTTACTCTTTTATATTGGAAAATATTATATTTGGACTTAGCCGAGACGCTCGTCACTACTTTCAGTTCTTTATTTATTATTGTTACTTACTGACTTGGTTGTACTCATACTACACCCTACATTTCGTGTGCAGATCTAGGTGATCCCGGATATAGTGGGTGTTGATTCTTTCACACAGTCGATTTTCCGGAGATTCAGAGGTAGCTTCCATGTTTTGCAGACCTTGTCTCTCCTTCCCTATCTTTTTTTTTATTATATTTGGTCTCAGATTACTATAGACCATGATTTCCAGAATTGTAATGTATAGATGCTCATGTACTCAATGACACCGGGTTTTGGAAGTAAATTATATTCAGTATTGGTGGGAGTTTCCCCCTTAAATTAATTATTATGTTTCCACTATTTAAAAGAAATTGTGGGTTATTGATGTTGTTGGCTTGCCTAGTATCGGGATAAGCACCATCATGACAGATGTGATTTTTGGGTCATGACAGTAGGCCACAACCATTCCAAATGTACAATAAAGTCAATTAATTTCACAATAGATAGTCCACGAGTCAACACAATGTATATAAAATCTCAAAAAAAATCACAAGGATGGGAAAATTACTCATCATAGGACAACGCCTTCTTTAATCCAAATTTTAGATAAATATATAAATGCCTCTATTTACACTTAATTAATTAATTAACTGCAGATGAAAAATCCATAATGTGATTATTTCCAAGAAATATCAAATCAACAAATACACGGAATTCACATAAAAGTCCAAGTGGAAATCACACAAAATTATAATATAAAATACAAACTCAACAAACAAGGAATGAGGTATGACAAATCAAGGATTTACTAAGTTGCAACAATTTTTCAATTTAATACATAAGGGCGTCTACGAATTTCAACCGATATAATTTGCACATATAAACCAACTACGTACTCGTCACCTCTCGTACATGGTTTTCAATTACACAATTCGCACATAAGACTCAATGCCTAAGGGGTTATACCCCCACTCAAGATTAGGCAAGATACTTACCTTTTTGAAGTTAGGCCGATATTCCAAAATAGCTTTCTCACGTGAATTTACCTCCGGACGGCTCCAATCTTTCTTGAGCCTTCCTTACATTACTACAAGGTTCCGAAAATCCTAGCAACTTCAATATATTTAGAAACATAACAAAAGTGAACCATAATTAGGAAAAGTTTCATGGTTTCAGCTCATTTGAGCATTTTATCAAACACTAAGAGTGCAAATTTGGTGACAAGGTTCTTCTACATGAATTCCTTTATTCCACAACCCAATCCTTACTTATTTGAGCTCAACAATCTTCCCACAACCCATAAATGGGCTTCTCTGAATAGGTCTGCGATTATTTGGCGGTCGCAGATTTTGCCGCAGCATTGCATTCTGCCAGCCTTTAGTAATTTGGTCATAACATCTTGTAGGAGTGTCCAAATGACGAACGATTTGAAGCATTAGAAACTAGACGCAAAGAGATTTAATTTCATAGATCATCGATCACATAAATCCTTATATATATGTAGATATGCTCATCCAAAGTTTGGTCTTGTGCGTACCCATTTGAAACTTTAGTCTATCATAAAATTTCCAACTTGACTTAGACTTAGGGCTCATCTTAGATCCCACTCCACTTATAATATGCCCCGTACACTTATTATCATATCCAATTGATATCCATCATATTAATAGTCCTCGTCTGCACACAAAATTATATAATTAGCGCACATCAACTTTCTTAATAGCGCTTAAGTACTTCGAAATTTTCCGAGGTGTTACATTCTCCCCCACTTAAGAACATTCGTCCTCGAATGTTTTAAAAGTCACTTATAATAATATAGTTACCATCCTTTTACCTCCAACCATTATGCATATGCACTTATGACTGCATGGCTCTTATACTTCTTAACCAAAATCTCAACTTACTTATGGCCCTTAAAATTTTGTTATCTTTACAGATTCTTAAACAATTTCGGCAGAGTTTCCCCTGTAACTGGGCCTATCCACCTGCCAGAGAATCACCAAAATCACCCTATCAACACATCAACAACTCGACAAAGCATCACAATGTATATCTATAACACTAATCTCAAATGTGCATATCAGGACATGAACTGCACATTTTTAAATCATAACACCTAGAAAGTACCTTTAAAATCAAAACCAATTTCTATACAATCAAGCGAAAATATTTTCTTTCCACAAAACTTTCGACCTTCAAGGTGACATTCTCAACTTACAAACTTTGACATAACACACTAACGTAGGCAATCCCAACTTTCAGACTTATCTAACAATAATGACAATTAGGTACCTCTCATAAGCTAACTACCCATTAACTTCACTGCCACTAGCTTCCTCCGTAACAATAGATAAAGGATTTTCAACTACCTTATTAGACATAGACACATGAAACACCGGGTACATGGAGGACCATGATGGGGGAAACATCATGGTCATAGTTTGGCCCATTTGCTTCGGATTTCATAAGGCTTAATTTCCCATATTAACACACTGTGTTAGTCTCAACCAGCGGTAGCAATTTCGTGCCTACACACACATTATATGTATGCCCACAATCACATCTCTGGTCATAATAAATATTCATAATTAATTCCAGCATCCTCAATTAATCTTATATTAACCAAAATCTCGTTTCAAAATTTTCAAAACACTGATAGCAATATGTGAGGCATGAAGACCTCATAATTATTTACCCGAATTAACGAGTCACATTTAACACCACCTGGGCACTCATCTCATAGGCTAAAACTCAATATTTACAGCACGAATATGGCCAAATATGCACAGAAAATACATACAAAACTATCAAATAAGCCTAACGGACATGACTCTATATTAATATTATAGTACAAATTTAATTTCACAAAGGCATAATTAAAACTCTTAAATTTTTCACCACAAGGACCTCGTCCTTATATAACTTCCACCGTGGCTTGTAGCCCATTTTAAATATTTCACATCATATAAAAATGTGAGGATCTCGTCCTCAACTCCGAATCACAAGTATTTTGCACATTGTGCCAACTGAGATTTTCCATTCCCTTTCTTTCTTATTTTTAATAAATTCCGTAAATAATTTTCACGACACATAATGAACCCCCATACCAATAGGGTATATAATTCTTAAAATTGAGACCAGTTATTCCTAAAATCACATCAAACCCCACTGTAGTGAATAATAGAAAGTCACTTTTGGACTTATAGCCCTCGATCGTGTACAAAAATAAAAATTATAGACACAGGACATCATCAAATCTCCTAACAGGGATATACATATAAATGTGTCACAAAATTACGAAGCTCACCCATAAGCGGAGCATAATAGGAGGACTCAACAACACCATCATAAATATATCAACATGTTGGGCCTTCTCCTTTAGAGCGCCGCCTACCCGCCTTTCCTCCACCCCTAATTGGTTGTGCACGTGGAGTATTAACTAGAATAACGCATGTAGCCTGAGTGTTCTGATGAAATCCACCCCTCCCAAGTCTAGGACAATCTCTCATGATGTGCCTAGTATCACCACACTCATAACAACCCCTCTGTGTCCTCGGCTGCTCGTATTGAGTCTGTGCCGGATACTTGGAACAACCACTATAAGAACCTCGTGTCGGTGGTGTACTATAAGAACTTACTAGAGCACCCCAAGTAATCTGATGTACGGGTTGAGCTGGTCGACTGCTCGAGCCTCCGCCATAATGGGTCATAGCTGAAGAGTAAAATCCACTGAACCCTCCAGAGCTTCGAGGCATTTTGGTCTCTTTAGACTCATTTTCCTCACTTCAAACACGTTCTAACATCCTGGCAATCCCTACTACTTACTGAAATGGAATGTAAGTTTGCAATTCTCGAGCCATGCTTATTTTAAAATCATAATCGAGCCCATCAATGAATTTGCGGACTTGCTCTCTAACTGTAGGAACTAAGATAGGTGCGTGTCGGGCTAACTCACTGAACCTGATAGCATATTCTGACACTGTCATGGTGCCCTGACGCAACCGTTCAAACACTGTGCGCCATGCATCCCGTAGAGTCTAGGGAACAAACTCTTTCAAAAATATTTTTAAAAATTGAATCCAATTGGTGGTGTTGCATTGGCTGGTCTTCCCTCTTCATAAGCTTTCCACCATTGATACACTGCTCCTGACAATTGAAATGTAGTAAAGGCAATTCCGCTCACCTCCACAATACCCATGGTGCGGACAATACGGTGACATTTTTCTAGAAATCCCTAGGCATCCTCAGTAGCTGTGTCACTGAAGGTAGGTGGAGTATACCTCTTAAATATCTCAAGTCTCTTTTGTTCTTCTTCTAATGCCTTTGGCCTGACCTCAGGCTGAACCGGAATAACATGATGTACCGGTACTATACCCGGAACCTGACCAATATGAACCTGCTTTTCTGAAGCACAGGCGGTAGGATTCTGAGTTACTCCCCCAATCTGTACAATATTTGGGGCAACACAGATCAATCCCGCCTGAGTTAATGTATCAAACATATTCAAGAACTGTGCTAATTTCTCCTGAAGTCCGGGGGTAACAACAGGTGCTCTAGTCGCGACATGTGCCCTTCCTCGGCCTCTACCTCAGCCCCGGCCTCTTGCAGCCCTAGCAGTATGCGCGGGTATCTGCTTAGCTGACCCGGTAGCACGTGTCCTCACCATCTGTGAGAGAATAGAGATGCAAGGCTCAAATTCCAAATTCAACAAATTCCGCACAACAAGAATGAAAGAAGTGGAAATTTCCTAACAGTTCTGTAGCCTCTCGAAGATAAGTACAAACGTCTCTGTATCGATCCGCAAGACTTTACTAAACTCATTCGTGACTCATAGAACCTATGAACCTAGATCTCTGATACCAACTTGTCATGGCCCAAAATCCCAACAAAGGCGTCGTGATGGCATTTAGTCTCTAAGACTTGGTAAGGCGACTATTACAACAATTCAAGCCATTTTTTAAAACATATAATTAAATACAAGTGTCAAAACCAACAACGGAAATATTCAAACAAACTCCCAAGACTGGTAATACTGAGTCACGAACTCCAACTGGATATATGAAATGATCTCACGGATCGAATATATAATATTGTTTGGATAATACTTAATAGTACAATATAATAGAAAGATTCCAAGGGACTGCAATGACCAAGCAGCTCTACCTTGAATTCTTGCATCAACCCACTAACTATGCCCGAGACTGATATTTACAATATCTGGCTCTGCACACAAATGTGCATAAGAATAGTATGAGTACACCACGGTCGGTACCCACTAAGTATCAAGACTAACATCGGTGGAGTAGTGATGAGGTACAGTCAAGACACTCACTAGTCAAATAACCTATGCAATATAGCAATATACAATAGTACTGGAAAACAACTAGCAATAATAGCAACAAAATCAACCAGGGATATAAACAGCAAGGCAACAAGAACATCATAAATATTACTCAAACGAATAAGGACCACAAGTAGAACCAATTAAACATGTCCTTCAAATATAAATCTTTCATATATAATTCTTTCGAATAAATACCTTCCGAATATATTTCTTTCAAATAAATATCTTTTGAATATACTTCTTTCAAATAAATGTCTTTCGAATATAATTTTTTGAAATAAAAGTTACTCTGTAACACTTCATTTCATACTCATAAAACGCGGGTCTTAGACCATTTGCATATTTTCGTAACACGGGTCTCAACCCACTTTAACATTTCCATGGCACCTCGTGCACATATTTCTATCATAACTGCACAGACGACTCACGTGCCAATAATACAATTATTATTTACTCACGCACCTTGTTCCCACATCTCATATCATAACTGCACGGACAGTTCACGTGCCAATATTGTAATCATCATATTTCTGTGGCACCTCGTGCCCACATTTCATATCACATCTGCACGGACAAATCCCGTGCCAATAACATAATCATCATATTTCTGCGGCACCTCGTGCCCATATTTCATATCACATCTGCACGGACAAATCCCGTGCCAATAACATAATCATCATATTTCTGCGGTACCTCGTGCCCACATTTCATATCACATCTGCACGGACAAATCACGTGCCAATAACATAATCTATCCGGCAATAGCCGCATGCTCACAATTTCAACATGGATTAGACTATTATCAAGTTTACGGAAATAACAAGACAAGTTGCACAATATATAAAAATAAACACAAAGAGAATCATAACATTACACAAAAATCATCAACACAATAATCCCACATCATCATATAAAAATCATCAACATAATAACCCCATATCATCACATATCATCCCTGACAATAGCCACCATTCTCTCTCCTATAGCCACCCTTATTACTCCTATAATAGCCTCTCTTATCCCTCTGCCCTGATAATATCAATGGCCACCCTTATCGCTCCTATAATAGCCTCCCTTATCACTCCGCCCAGACAATATCCCAACACACATAACAACAGTGAAATGCCATCCTTATTCCCACATAATGTCAATAATGGAATGCCACCCTTATACGCCGCTTAACAGTAACCCATACCACACAATAATTGACAAAATTTTTTATCACAACAGCACAAAATCATCAAAAAAGTCAATTAATTTTACAACAAATAGTCTACGACTCAACACAATGTATATAAAATCTCAAAAATAACCACAAGGATGGGAAAATAACTCATCATAGGACAACGCCTTCTTTAATCCAAATTTTAGATAAATATATAAACGCCTCAATCTAAACTTAATTAATTAATTAATTGCAGATGAAAAATCCATAATGTGATTATTTCCAAGAAATATCAAATCAATAAACACACGGAATTCACATAAAAATCTACGTGGCAATCACACAAAATTACCATATAAAATACAAACTCGACAAACAAGGAATGAGGCATGACAAATCAAGAATTTACTAAGTTCTAACAATTTTCTAATTTAATACATAAGGGCGTCTACGAATTTCAACCGATATAATTTGCACATCTAAACCAAGTACGTACTCGTCACCTCACGTACATGGTTTTCAATTACACAATTTCCACATAAGACCCAATGCCTGAGGGGTAATTCCCCCACTCAAAGTTAGGCAAGATACTTACCTTTTTAAAGTTAGGTCGATATTCCAAAATAGTTTTCTCCCGTGAATTGACCTCCGGACGGCTCCAATATTTCTTGAGCCTTCCTTACATTACTACGAGGTTCCAAAAATCCAAGAAAGTTCAATCTATTTAGAAACATAACAAAAGTGAACCATAATTAGGAAGATTTTCATGGTTTCAGCTCATTTGAGCATTTTATCAAACACTAGATGTGCAAATTTGGTTACACGGTTCTTCTACATGATTTCCTTCACTCCACAACAGAATCCTTACTTATTTGAGATCAACAATATTCCTAAAAAACTTATTGTTACAAGAATATATGCATAATACTGACACCCAAGAATCATACTCCCAATCACCCATCTTTTACCACAAACTCGAAATTGAAGACTAGGATTTTGAATCTTACCTCTTAGATGAAGATTTTGTGATTGGCTTCCTTGATTCTTGATGATTGGTGCAAGATTGGATGATTGGAATATTAGGTCCCCTCCCTCTCTCTCTAAAATGCTCTTACCTCTCTCTAAAACCCTCAGAAAAATACCCCAAAATATGCCCCCAAGGCTATTTATCAAAATTGGGTCGGGTTAGGAAAATAGGAAAATCAACCCTCTGAACTCAGGTCTGCGGTCGCATAATGGACCGCACAATTGGTATGCGGGTCGCACAATGCACCACAAAACTGATGCCCAGAAATGGGCTTCACTGGACAGGTCTGCGACCATTTTGCGGTCGCATAACCACTTCTACGGCCCGCAGAATTGGCCGCAGAATTGCATTCTGACAACCTTTAGTAATTTAGTCACAACTTCTTGTAGGAGAGTCTAAATGACGAACGGCTTGAAGCGTTAGAAATTGGACTCAAAGAGCTTTAATTTTATAGGTCATCCATCATATAAATCCTTATATATATGTAGATATGCGTGTCCAAAGTTTGGTCTTGTGCGTACTCATTTGAAACTTTAGTCTATCATGAAATTTCCAACTTGACTTAGACATAGGGCTCACCTTAGACCCCACACCACTTATAATATGACTCGTACACTTATTGTCATATCCAATTTATATCCATCATATTAATAGTCTTTGTCTGCACACAAAATAATATAATTAGCGCACATCAACTTTCTTAATAACGCTTAAGTACTTCAAATATTTTTGGGGTGTTACAGTGACACTATTATGACAAAGACCTTGCCAATCTGAGAGTCTCCCAATATCTAGTGATACTGATGGTCATCTCTTGCATTTTGCCTTGTTTACTTTTCTGAAAATCATGAAGGTTTCCTTATATCCTCTTTTCTTGTCACAACCCGAGTTTCCTTCCATAGGATGTCGTGATGGTACCTAGTCTTTAAGACTAGGTAAGCCTTATACTTACTGCATAATTGAAAAAATCAACCAACAACTATTAAATATGAAACAAAAACTTCTATACAAAGCCAGCAAATCCCAAAACCGGTAATACAAGTCATAAGCTCTACTGAGTTCATAGAAAAATCTCTAAGTATAGGTGTTCCAGAATAGAAATAAACTGTACAAAAATAACTTTCGAAGGTGACTCCGAGGCTTGCGAATGTGACGGTGGGGATACCTTTAAGTCTCCACCGCAATATTTGATCTGTAATTTATCAATCCACAGACTCCGAGTACCTGAATATGCACAATAATATGCAAAAGTGCATTATGAGTACACCACGATCGGTACTCAGTAAGTATCAAGACTAACCTCGAAGGAGTAGTGACGAGGTACAAGTTAAGACACTCACTAGACAAAATAACCTGTGCGACATAGAAGTATAAAACTAATAATAAAAAGCGAAAATCAGTAAATGGTAACAAGAACCAACATGTGAAATAAATAGTAAAACAATAAGAACACCGTGAAGTATCATTAAAACCAAATAAGGAACACAAAGGACAACTAATTATTCAAGCCTTTTAAACAGAAGTCCCATAATTAAATCACTCTGTGATACTTCTTCTCATAGTCACAAGTCATGGGTCTCAACCCACCAACATATACTCACCACACCTTGTGCCCACATCTCGAATCACAACCGCACGGACAACTCACGTGTCAATATCACAATCCGCCTGGCATAATCACAAGCTCACAACCACAACCCACCCGACATGGTCATAGGCACACAATCCCAATCCGTCCGGCATGATCACATGCTCACAGTCACAATTCTCCCGGTATGGTCATAAGCTCACAACCACAATCCACCCGGCATGGTCACAGGCTCACAATCACAATCCATTTGATATGGTCACAGGCTCACAATCACAATTCACCCGGCATGATCACATGCTCACAATATTATCATGAAAATAGATAATACAAGAACATATGGGCATCATCGATAATGTCATGTTTTGCACTCACGAGCTAGTATAAGTGGCATACTACAATGTGTGCTTGTGAGAATGTATTACTGCAACCCAAGTCAACAATTAATATCAAGGACATCGAGTAGCTCATCGAAGGAACATAACAAGTCACATAAGGTAGATGACAAACACCGGGAAAAATACACCATCACACAAAAATAACTAACACATCGCTCCAAACCATCACACATCATCCCTGACATTGCCATCCTTATTTCTCTGATAGCCACCCGTATCACTCTACTCTCACAATGTCATTATCCACTCTTATCTCTCTGATAGCCACCCGTATCACTCCATACAATAGGCACTCGTATCACTCTGTGTAATAGCCACTTGTATCACTCTGTGCATTCAACAATAATAAGATACCACCTTTATGCCCCGTATAACAACAACGGTGAAATGCACCTCTTATATGTAACGACCCGACCGATTATTTTGATTTCTAGATCCTCGTTCCCCTAATTAAGATTCCTTATATGTGCTTTTATTTTTTTACGGCTTGCGGGGATGGTTAGTTCTGGTTTGGATGGGTATGGGTTGAAATCAGAACACTTAGCTCCTTAATAGTGGCTTAAAATGGTTAGTTTGGCTTGAGTCAACGTTTTAAGAAAATGACATCAGAAACTGGATTTGATGGTCCTAATAGGTTTGTATAATGGTTTTGGATGTGAGCGTGTGTTCGGATCAGGTTTCGGATGACCCGGAAGCATTTCGGCGCCTTATGTTGAAAGGTGGAGAATTGATGGTTTTCAAGTTCTTTAAGTTTGGTTTGGAGTAGGTTTTTGTGTTATCAAGGTCTGTTTGGGATTTCAATCTTGATAATAGTTTCGTATGGCGATTTAAGACTTGCACACAGAATTTGGTGTCATTCAGAGTAGTCTAAGTATGATTCGACGCGTTCGGAGCAAGTTGAAAACCTGAAGTTCATAATTTGGTTCAATTTGATTTTGGGGTGCGATTCTCAATTTAGATGATGTTTTATGCGTTTTGAAAGTTCGAGCAGGTCTGTATTATGTTTATGGAGTTGTTGGTGCATTTGGATGGGGTTCGGGTAGATCGGGTGAGTTTCGGACTGCCCGAAACTAAGTCCTAAATGATGTCACTGCTGGTTCTAGTTTACTTCTTCGCGATCGCGTGGGTGGTGTTGAGTTCTCGAAGGAGGAAAATGGGGGACTGAGAGTTTGTGCTATGCATTCGTGACAACTAATCTATGTTTGCGAAGGTATGGGGAGCTCTATTGTTCTTCGCATTCGCGAAGAAGCCCTCGCGTTCGCATATGGCCGGATAGGCAAGCCTTCGCTTTCGCGAGGCCTTTTCCGCGATCGCGTAGAAGGAACGCCTAGGCAGTGTCTTTTAAAATATCGGGACTTAGGCTTTTTGGTTCATTTCTTTCACTTGTTGGACACGTTTGGAGCTCTTTAAAGATGGGTTTTCACCTAACACTTTGAAGTAAGCAATTTCTATACAAAATGAGTTAATACATGCATTTTGGGTAGATTCTTAACATATAAATTGTAGAAATTATGGGTTTAGTTGAAAAACCTAGGTTTTGATGAAAATGGGATTTAACCACGAAGATGATTATGGAATTGGGTAGAAATTATATATTTGCGTTAGTGAGGTTACGGGTAACATTTAACTTCAAAAAATTTCGAAATCCGGGAATGTGGGCCCCGAGGTGAATTTTAAGAATCTTCTAATTTGGGTTGGGTAATTACTCTAATAGCTAAATTATAAACGTGTGAGTGTATATTCATTAATTTATATAATATTTGTCTAGCTTCAGATTGATCGGCACCAAGTTGAGGCCTTAGAGCGAATTTGTGGGCAGGAAAGTGAGCTTTGGGACGAGGCAAGTCTCTTGGCTAACCTTGTAAGAGGGAACTTACCCCATAGGTATTTTAAATTACTATTTGCTTCTAATTGTGGGGGCTACATACGTACGAGGTGACGAGAGTCCGTGCGTATCTACAAATCATGCTTAAGCCCGGGTAGTTTTAGGACCCAATCATGAAATAATTGTATTGTTTGCACTCTACTTGTTAAATTAAGTGCCTAAATTATATTGAAACTTGATAAAGGATTCGTAAAGACCGAATTTCACTTACTTTGAGTTTTGGCGGGTTACTTTACCATCAATAGAAGTTGTGCTTCCTTGTGTATTAGTCTTGTGATAGCTTTGAAATCGGATGTTCGAGAGTAATCTCTCTTCTTGTGGAGCGGGTTGAATGCCTCAGCAATAAAATAGATGAATCTATGGTTCGTGTCGTTCGACCCTCGACAGCGTACACATTATTCTAGACTGGGACGTACGACCTCGGCATAAATCGTGCGTGATAATTATCGGAGCCCGACTACACTTGATATTATATTTATGAATCGAGAGGTTATAATTTATTTTAAATTGATTATCAGCTAAAGGATCATTTATTCATTGCTTGCTATTGTGTTATTATTATTATTCACGTATTCCATGCCTATCTAAAATTTTTGTATTTTTAATTGTTGGCCCATAGTAAGTGTCAATGTCGACCCCTTATCACTACTTCTTCGAGGTTAGACTGGATACTTACTAGGTACAATGTTGTTTATGTACTCATGCTATACTTCTGCACTAATCGTGCAGGATCTGAGGCAGGTGCATCTGGCATTCATTCAGGCGCGCACCCCCATTACCTTGAGGCATAGTGGTGAGCTGCTCTCTCAGTCCGTTTTGCAGCACCCGCAGTCTATTTTTTGTATTTACTTTCTGTCTATCTTATTTGAGACACTAGCATAGGTGTTTTGTATATTCTACTATTTGCTCATACACTTATGACAGTGGGTCTTTGAAACATGGTAGTAGACACTTTATGGTTTTGAGTATTTATTTAACCGTATTTTCTCTTTCATTAGTTTACGCTTTACTTTACTATAATTTTTCACTTCTTGTCTACTTAATAAATAAAAATTAACAACTTAGAAATTAATAAAACAATAAACACATGACTAATTCACCCTTGGCTTGCATAGCGGTGATGTTGGGAGCCATCACTTCATAGGGCAGTGGGACCGATTCTTGCCTTTGGCTGAGTTTGCTTATAATAACAGTTATCAGTCAATCATTAAGATGGCTCCATTTGAGGCTTTGTACGGTCGGCAATGTCGTTCGCCCATCAGATGGTTTGAGCTCGGCGAGGCTAGGTTATATGGTACTGATTTAGTGAAGGATGCCTTGGAGAAAGTGAAGCTGATTCAGGAGCGACTTCACACAACATAGTCCAGATAGAATATTTATGCGGATAAGAAGGCGCGTGATTTATCATTTATGGTGGGAGATAATATTCTATTGAAAGTCTCGCTGATGAAGGGAATCATGAGATTTGGGAAGAAGGGCAAGTTGAGCCCAAGGTTTATAGGCCCATTTGAGGTGTTGAGACGAGTTGGGGAGGTTGCTTATGAGCATTCTTTGCCTCCCATACTATCAGGAGTTCATCCGATTTTACACGTGTCTATGCTCTGTAAGTATCATGCCGATAGGTCACATGTGTTAGACTACAACACGGTTCAGCTAGATAAGATCTTAGATTATGAGGAGGAGCCAGTCACCATTATTGACAGGTAGGTTCGCCAGTTGAGTACCAAGAAGATTTCTGCGGTAAAGGTTCTGTAGAGGGGTCAACCAGTTGAGGAGGCAACTTGGGAGATCAAGAAGGACATGCGGAGCAGATACCCACATCGATTAAACACTCCAGGTATGATCCTAGACCCGTTAGAGGTGGAGAATGTAACGACCTGACCAGTTATTTTTCTTTCTAGATTCCCGTTCATCTAATTAAGACTCCCATTATGTTCTTTTACTATTTTATTACTTGTGGGGATGGTTAGCTCGGGTTTGGAAGGGTTTGGGTTGAAATCAGAACACTTAGTTCCTTAATAGTGGCTTAAAATGGTTAAATTTTACTTGAGTCAATATTTTGAGCAAACTACCTCGGAACTGGGATTTGATGGTCCCAATAAGTTCGTAAGATGGTTTTGGACTTAGATGTGTGTTTAAATCGGGTTTTGGATGACCCTGGAGCGTTTCAACGTCTAATGTTAAAAGTTGGAGCATTGAATGTTTTCACGTTCTTTAAGTTTGGTTTGGAGTAGGTTTTGGTGTTATCGAGGTCTGTTTGGTATTCCGATCCTAGGAATAGTTCCGAATGGTGATTTAACACTTGCAAGCAAAATTTGGTGTCATTCCGAGTAGACAAAATATGTTTTGGCGCATTCAGAGCATGTTGAAAGCTAGAAGTTCATAATTTGGGTTTGGGGTGTGATTCTTAGTTTTGATGATGTTTTACGTGTTTCGAGAGTTTGAGCATGTCCGTATTATGTTTATTGACTTGTTGATGAATTTGGATAGGGTCCTAGGTGGCTCGGGTGAGTTTCGGACCGCCCGGAGCTAAGTCGAAAATGATGTCATTGCTGGTTCTTGTTTCCTCTTCGCGATCGCCTAATGGGGGACTGGGAGTTTGCACAACGTGTTCATGACAAATAGTCGGCGTTCGTGAAGGTCTGGGACCTGTGGCCTTCCCATTCGCGTGAATAGGCTCACGTTCGCTTAGGGCAGGCAAGGCAAGCCTTCGTGTTCGCTAGGCCTCTTTCGCAATCGCGTGTAAGGGACACATGGATAGTGTCTTTTAAAATATCGAGACTTAGGGTTTTGGTTCATTTCTTTCACTTGTTGGACGATTTTAGAGCTCTTTCAAGAGGGATTTTCACCTAGCACTTTGAGGTAAGTAATTTCCATATAAAATGAGTTAATACAAACATTTTGGGTAGATTCTTAACATATAAGTTGTAGAAATTATAGGTTTAGTTGAAAAACCTAAGTTTTGATGAAAATGAGATTTAACCATGAAAATGATTATGGAATTGGGTAGAAATTATATATTTGAGTTCGTGAGGTTATGGTTAACATTTATGTTTAACAATTTCCGAAATTCGGGCACGTGGGCCTGAGGGTGAATTTTAAGAATCTTCCAATTGTGGTTGGCAATCACTCTAATAGTTAAATTATGAACTTGTGAGTGTATATTCATTAATTTATATAATATTTGTATTGCATCAGATTGATCGGCACTAAGTTGAGGTCTTAGAGCGAATTTGTGGGTCGGAAAGTGAGTTTTGGGACGAGGTAAGTCTCTTGCCTAATCTTGTAAGAGAGAACTTACCCCATAAGTGTTTTAAATTACTATTTGCTTCTAGTTGTGGGGGGGAAAGTGATATTATATTTATGACTTGAGGTTATAATTTATTTTATTGGATCAAAATTTGTTAGAGTTAGTACGTGTCAGTTGGAAATTTTTAAATTGATTATCAGTTAAAGAATCATTTATTCACTGCTTGCTATTGTATTATTATTATTATTATTATTATTATTATTATTATTATTCACGTATTCCATACCTATGTAGAATTTCTGTATTTTTAATTGCTGCACTATAGTAAGTGTCGATGTCGACCCCTCGTCACTAATTCTTCGAGTTTATACTGGATTCTTACTGGGTACATGTTGTTTATGTATTCACGCTACACTTCTGCACTAATCGTGCAGGATCTGAGGCAGGTGCATTTGGCATTCATTCAGGCGCGCACCCCCTGTTACCATGAGGCATAGTGGTGAGCTGCTCTCTGAGTCCGTTCTGCAGCACCCGCAGTCTCTCTTTTGTATTTACTTTCTGTCTATCTTATTTGGGACAGTAGCATAGGTGTTTTGCATGTTGTACTAGTTGCCCATACATTTGTGACACCGGGTCTTGGAAACATGCTAGTAGACACTTTATGGTTTTGAGTATTTATTTCACCGTATTTGCTTTTTCATTAGTTTACGCTTTACTTTACTATAATTTTCCATTTTTCATCTACTTAATAAATAAAAATCAACTACTTTGAAATTATTAAAAGAATAAACACATGACTAGTTCACCGTTGGCTTGTTAGCGGCCATCACGGCCTATATGGGAAATTGGGTCATGACATTATACTTCACGTAATAATAATCAAACCACAGAACAATTCACATATGATATCATAACAACAATAAGCATATCACTCATATCACAATTTCCCGTAGGCCATAACCTTTCCAAGGATACAACGATATCAATATTTTCACAACAATTAGCACACGGCTCAACACACGTATATAGAATATCAATAACAACAAAATGAACGGAAAAGTAACTCAACAAGGAACAACGAAAGAGATGACACAAACTAGCACTACGTCTAAAGGCGTGAGTATAAACCAGCAACAAGAAATATCATGTAACAATAATATCAACGAAGAGCAACTCAACAATAAAATAAATAACGTAATGGTAAAAGTTTCAAAAACTCCAAATAAAGCATATAAGAGAAAACTCGACAACTAAAGAATGTGACATGTAACAACAACTTCAAATAAAGTATGTGATAGTAGACATGACGAATAAGAGATATAACATGTGCTAACAATTCCAAATAAGTACATAAAAGATGCCTAAGAGTCTAGACAGGTCAATTTCCACATATAAGCCCGAGTACATACTTGTCACCTCGCATACACGGCTTGCACATAACACAATTAGCGCAAACGACTCAAATTCTAAGGGGTAGTTCCTACACACAAAGTTAGACAAGATACTTACCTCAAAGAAGCTAAACTGATACTCTAAAATGACCTTCGCATGTGAAACAACCTCCGGACCGCTCAAATGTAACCAAAACAACCTAATATCATAAATAAAAACCGTAGGAAACAATTTTGAATAATAAAGCTTCAATCTTTAACAAAATTTAAAAGTCAACCCAAAAAGTCAACTCGAGCCCGCACCTCAAAACCCGACAAAATTCACAAATTACAAACACCCACTCTGATAATAGCCCAACCATACCAAAATTATCAAATCGTCCTTCAAATCCTCATTTTACATTTTTGAAAGATTTTACAAAAATTCTCATTTTCCCTCATTCAATTCACTAATTTAATGATAAAAATAATTATGGAATCATGAAATATAATAAATTTCGGATAAGGAACACTTACCCCAATCCAACACGTGAAGAACCCTTCAAACATCGCTCAAATCCGAGGTCTACAACTAAAGATATGATAAAAATGTCCAAACCTTAAGATTATAAACTTTCTGCCCAGCACTTTCGCTTTGGAATACTCAAAATTGCATATGCGAAGCCGCATATGCAGAATATTCATCGATGATGCGCAAACAATAAAAAAATATACAACTGCCACACCTGCATCCATGACACTGCATCCGCAAACCATGATGTGCACCTGCGCAAGTCGCTTTTGCGACAAATGCTCCGCATCTGCGAAGACTTGCAACCCAACTCATGTCCGCACATGCACGTACCAACTCACGCCTACGAAGCCGCAACTGCGGGAATGAAATTGCAGATGCATAAAACACCAGCTCCTAGCCATCTCGCTTCTGCGCCTTCATATCCGTACCTGCGATTATCACGACCCAATTTCTATTATGGGCCGTGATGGCGCCCAACGTTATCGCTAGGCAAGCCGACAATGAACAAACTCTATGATCCTTTGTTTTAAAGCTATGAAATAGTTGATTTTTTTAGTTTATGCATAATTAGGAAGTAAGCTTTTAATATAAATGAGAAATCAAGATTTTTAAAGCAGTGAGATAAATAAGACAACCCACAAATCATCACATGTCTACTAGCTTAAACCACTAAGACCTGGTGTCACAAGTGTACGAGCAACTAGTAGAATATACCAAAGAGTTCTACGCTACTATCTGAAATGAACTAGACAGAAAATACAAACAAAAGAAAAGACTTCGGCTGCTGCGGAACGGCTCAAAAGGCAGCTCACTGTGTAGTCTCGTAGAAGTGATTAAGTGTGCGCGTCGGACTGATATCCAGATGCACCTGCCTCAGGTCCTGCACATTAAGTGCAGAAGTCAAGCGTGAGTACATAAACAACATACCCAGTAAGTATACAGTCTAACCTCGAAGAAGTAGTGACGAGGGGTCGACTCTGACACTTCCTATAGGCTAGCAGTAAAATGCCAAAACAATAACTAAGCATGGGTTACAGAAATTAATCTGAAAACTCAATAACAGGAATAATAAACAATCTTTTCGCTAAAAGTATATACCAAGTTTATTTCCATCATTTAATGATTATACTCAAGTCAACAAAACAATATCAGTTATAATTGATTCTAAAGATTTATCATGCGCAATTTATGCTGAGGTTGTACGTCCTGATCCAACATAAAAATATTTAAATTGTGCACTACCGAGGGTCGAACGACACGAACCATAGATGCATCTATTTGCTACCGAGGCGCTCGGCCCGCTCCACAAAAGAGAAAATACTTTGTAACAGTCAATTCAAGATTTATTATGAGGGAACTATTTAAAGAAACACCGATCCTCGATAACAGTCAAGTGTTCCGTTCAAGAATTTAAGAAAGTGAAATTTAACCTTTTACCATTTCCTCTATCAAATTCCAACATGATTCAAGGAATTAAGTTAAAAAGTAGGGTGCAAACATCGTAAATATATCATGCTATGGGTCCAAGAATACCCGGACAATAGCATAATCAGTAGCTACATACGGACTCTTATCACCTCGTGCGTACGTAGCCCCCACAATTAGGAGAACATAGTAATCAATTAACTTATGGGGTTAATTTCCTCTTACAAGGTTAGAAAAAAGTTTTACCTTATCTCAAAGCCTATTTTCTGGTCCAAGATTGTGCTCAAACCCTCAATGCGGTGCCAAATGACTTGAAACTAGTCAAATGTTATATAAAATATTCAATACATGTTCAAAAGTTCATATCCCAACTATCAAAGTGATCTCCCAACCCTATTTGAAGAATCCTTAAAATTCACCCCCGGATTCCGAAATTATTATATGAAAGTTGTTACCCATAACCTCATGAACTCAAATATATCATTTTCACTAAATTCCATAACAAATTTGTGGTTAAATCCCATTTTTATCAACAACCTAGGTTTTCCCCTAAACCTATGATTTCCATGAATTTACATGTTATAATTTACCCATAAGCGATGTATTTGACTCACATTTGGTAGGAATTACTTACCTCAATTATTTGATAAAAATCCC
Organism: Nicotiana tomentosiformis; assembly: GCF_000390325.3. Lineage (NCBI taxonomy): Eukaryota > Viridiplantae > Streptophyta > Magnoliopsida > Solanales > Solanaceae > Nicotiana > Nicotiana tomentosiformis. The sequence continues at coordinate 116,504,523 of NC_090823.1, read as the reverse complement.
TCTCTAACGAGCTCCAAAATTGCCCCCAATAAGTGTAAGAAATGAGCAAAAATGCCTAAGTCCCGTATTTAAAACACCTTCACTGCCCAGCGTTTCCCTGCGCTTGCGAGGCCACTGCCGCACCTGCGATTTTGCTTCTGCGGATAAAACCTCGCAGGTGCGATCCTCCCCTAACTGTCCAACATTCGCACCTGTGGAGCTGGGACATCTCATATGCAACCGCTGCTGCAACCATCTTCCCGTGCCTACGGACACTACCGCTTCTGCGGTCATAGTCATCGCACCTGCGTGTTCATAGGTGCGCTAAATTTCTCACTCCTGTGGATCCTAGACAGCCTTGGCTTGTCCGTTTTTGCTGCTCGTGGCTCGCACCTGTGGATGACCAAGCGTAGGTACGTTTACACCAGAAGCTGAAGCTTCAGCATTTTTCTTCAAGTCTATACTTGATCCGAGCCTAGTCCATTTACCGCCCGGGGTCCCGCCCGAACATACCAACAAGTTTGGAATCATAAACGGACTAGCTCAAACTCTCGAAATGCTCAAAACAACATCAAAACTAAGAATCACACCCCAAACCAATTGAATAAAAAATAAGAACTTGAAGTTCCTCAATTTACTCCCAACGCACCGAAATATACTTAAACTACTCAGAATGATACAAAATTTTGCGTGCAAGTCTTAAATGACATTACGGAACTATTCTCGGTCTCGGAATCCCATTTGGAGCTCGATATCACCAAAACATTCTCCAAACCAAATTTAAAGAACTACAAAAACCTTTAAAGAGCCAACTTTCACTATTAGCGCTGAAACGTTCCCGAGTCATCGAAAATGCCATCCGAACATACGCCCAAGTCCGAAATCATCATAAAAACCTATTAGAACCGTCAAATCCCGATTCTGATGTTGTTTACTCAAAACGTTGATCGAAGTCAAATTTTTCCTTTTTAGCCAACCTTAAGGAACCAAATGTTCCGATTTCAACCCGAACCCTTCCAAATCCAAAACTAACTATCCCCGCAAGTCATAAAACAGTAAAAACATGTACGGGGAGTCTTATTTAGGGGAACAGGGTTAAAAAAAGCAAAACAACCGGTCGGGTCATTACATTCTCTATCTCTTAAACAAACTTTCATCCTCGAACGGGTCTAGAATCATACCGGAAGTGCTGAATAAGTGTGGATATCTGCTACGCATGTCCTCCTCGGACTCCCAAGTAGCCTCCTTGACCGGTCGGCCCCTCTACTGAACCTTTATCATAGAAATCCTCTTGGATCTCTACTGGCGAACCAGCCTATCAACAATGGCAACGGACTGCTCCTCATAATGCAGAGTCTCATCTAACTGAATCGTGCTAAAGTCTAACACATCTAACAAGTTGGCATGATACCTTCGGAGTATAGACACGTGAAAAACTGGATGAATGCCCGATAGACTGGGAGGAAAAGCAAGCTCATAAGCAACCTCTCTAACTCATCTCAACACCTCAAATGGGCCTATAAACCTTGGGCTCAACTTGCCCTTTTTCCCGAACCTCATAATACTCTTGATCGGCGAGACTTTCAAGAGAACCTTCTCGTCCACCATAAATGATACATCACGCGCCTTCTGATCCGCGTAGATCTTCTGTCTGGACAGTGATATGCGGAGTCGCTCCTGAATCAACTTTACCTTTTCCAAGGCATAGTTCACCAAATCAGTACCATATAACTTAGCCTCGTCGGGCTCAAACCACCTGATGGGAGAACGACATCACCGACCATAGAATGCCTCGAATGGATCCATCTTGATGCTGGACTGATAACTGTTATTGTAAGCAATTTTGACAAAGGGCAAGAATCGATCCCACTACCCTCCAAAGTCAATTACACATGCTCTCAGCATGTCCTGCAAGATATGAATTGTCCGCTCCGACTGCCCGTCGGTCTGTAGATGAAATGATATGTTGAGCTCTACACGGGTCCCCAATTCACTCTCTACTGCTCTCCAGAAATATGAAGTAAATTGAGGGCCTCTGTTTGATATGATAGAAAAGGCACACCATGCAACCGAACTATCTCTTAAATATAAATTTGGGCCAACCTCTCTGAAGTATATGTAGTCACAACTGGGATGAAGTGTGCCGACTTGTTCAATTTGTCGATAATGACCCAAACTGCATCAAACTTTCACAAAGTCCATAGTAATGCGCTCTCATTTCTGCTCTGGTATAGTCATCTGTTGGAGTAGGCCACATGGCCTCTAGTGTTCATACTTAACCTGCTGACAATTTAGACATATAGCTACATACTCAACTATGTCTTTCTTCATCCGTCACCACTAATAATGCTTCCTCGGGTCGCAATACATCTTCGTAGCACCTGGAAGAATGGAATACCGAGAATTGTGTGCCTTCTCTAGAATCCTCTCCCTCAAGCCATAGACATTAGGAACACATAGGCGACCCTGGAGTCGCAGAACACCATCCTCGCCGATAGTAACCTCCTTGGCACCACCCTCTAGTACCGTCTCTCTGAGGACCAACATGTGCGGATCATCAAACTGTCGAGCCTTGATCTTCTCCAATATGAAAGACTAGGCAATGACGCATGCAAGAACTCGACTGGGCTCTGAAATATCCAACCTCACAAGTCTGTTAGCCAAGGATTGAATGTCCAAGGCTAGTGGCCTCTCCGCTACTAAAATGAATTCCAAGTTACCCATATTCACGGCCTTTCTGCTCAAGGCATCTGCGACTACATTCGCCTTGCCCAGATGATAAAGAATGGTGATGTCATAATCCTTCGATAACTCAAGCCATCTGCGCTACCTCAAATTGAGATCTCTTTGCTAGAAAAAATATTGCAAACTGCGATGATCAATGTAAACCACACAGGACATCCCATAAAGATAATGCCTCCAGATCTTAAGAGCGTGAACAATCGCAACTAACTCCAAATCATGCACATGATAATTCTTCTCATGGGGCTTCAACTGACATGAAGCATACGCAATAACTCGCCCCTCCTGCATAAATACACAGCCCAAACCAACGCGTAAAGCATCACAATACATAGTATACATCCCCGAACCGGAAGGCAACACTAGAACTGGGGTTGTGGTCAAAGTTGTCTTGAGCTTCTGGAAGCTCGCCTCACAATCATCAGACCAACACAACGGAGCACCCTTATGGTCAATCTAGTCAAAGGTACAGTAATGGATGAAAAGCCCTCCACAAACCGACTATAATAACGTGCTAACCCGAAGAAGCTCCCGATCTCAAACGTCGTAGTAGGACGAGGCCAACTCTGAACTGCCTTAATATTCTTGGGATCTACCTTAATACCCTTGCCTGATACAACATGCCCTAAGAATGCTACATAATCTAACGAAAACTCACACTTGGAGAACTTAGCATATAGCTTATGTTCCCGCAAGGTCTGAAGCACCACTCTCAAATGTTGCTCGTACTCCTCCATACTGCGCGAGTAGATCAAAATGTCATCAATAAAGACAATGATGAATGAATCAATATATGGCCGAAACACTATGTTCATCAAATCCATAAATGCCGCTGGGGCGTTAGTCAAACCGAAGGACATCACTAGAAACTCGTAATGGACATATCTAGTACGGAAAGCAGTCTTCGAAACATCCAAGTCCCGAAGCTTCAACTGATGGTACCCCTATCTCAAGTCGATCATAGAGAACACCCTATCACCCTGCAACTGGTCAAACAAATCATCAATAGGCGGAAACGGGTACTTGTTCTTAATGGTAACTTTGTTCAACTGGAAGTAATCAATGCACATCCGCATAGACCAATTTTTCTTCTTCACGAACAACACTGGTAAACCACAAGGCAATACACTCGGCCTGTCAAACCCCTTTGCTAAAAAATCCTCAAGCTGCTCCTTCAAATCATTCGGAGCCATACGTTATGGTAGGATAAATATAGATTGGGTACCAGGAGCCAAATCAATGCAGAAATCGATATCACGATCTAGTGACGTGCCTGGAAGATCTGAATGAAACATATCGGAGAACTCCTGGACTACTAGTACTGAATCAATCGCCAGAGACTCTGCGGTAGTATCCCGAACATAAGCTAAATAAGCCAAATAATCCTTCTGGACCATGTGTCGAGCCTTTATAAAAGAGACGAACCCTTCCACTCTAATCTAGGAAACTCTGGCATCGCCAAGGTAACAATCTTGGCATGACAATCAAGGATGGCATGATATAGAGATAACTAGTCCATGCCTAGGATAACCTCGAAGTAGGTCATATCGAGAAACAGAAGATCTGCTCTAGTCACATAAAAAAAGAATGCGACCATATAGGACTGATAGATCTGATCCACAACAACGAAATCACCCACAGGAGTCGACACATAAACGGAATTCCCAAGGACTCCCGAGAAACATCCAGGAAATGAGCAAACAAAGAGGACACATATGAATAGGTAGACCCTAGATCAAATAATATTGAAGCATCCCTACCGCAGACAGAAATAGAACCTGTTATCACGGTATCAGAGGCCACTGTATCTGGTCTGGCCAGGAAAGCATAGAATCTATCTGGAGCGCCGATTGGCTGGCCTCCGCTTGACTGAATAGTAGTTGGCTAACCTCCCCTTGCCTGGCCTCCACCTCTAGGACGGCCCCTACCCGCTTGCCCTCCTCCTCTAGGCGGTCAGACGACTGGTGCTGTAATTATAGGCTGAGAACCCTGCTGCATTGCCTTGCCCCGAAACTTGGAGCAGAACCTCCGCACATGGCTGGAATACCCGCACTTGAAACAACCTCTCGGTACGAAGGGCTGCTGATCTGAAGTCTGGCCCTGATGTCCTGAATACCCACTGGATGGACCCTGAATAACTGGTGGGCAGTAAGAACTCTCTAGCATGGCACTGAAATAGGGTTGCACTGGAGAACCCCGAGGAGGTGGCGGTGTTGGATATGTGGGCATGCTGGGCTGGCCCCTCGTGAACTGACCTCTGCCCCCAGCCGGGGCACCTCTAAAATCTCCGAAATAACGGACCCGATTGTCCTACTGCATATGCTCTCTACCTCTCTGATGATTACCCTCAATCCTCTGAGCTATCTCTACTACTAGCTGATAAGAAGTCACCATCTTAACCTCCCGGGCCATAGTGTCTTGAATACCTGAGTTCAACCATGCAACAAACCTCTGCATTCTCTCCGCGTCAGTAGGAAGTATCATAAGTTCATGGCGAGACAACTCAGAGAACCTCGCCTCATAATCGGCCACTGACATCTGACCCTGCTGAAGCTTCTCAAACTGAAACAACAACTCTTCCCTCTAGGAGGGTGGAATATACCTATCCAAGAAAAGGCGTGTAAATTGATCCCAAGTCATGGGAGGAGAACCTGCTGGTATGCCGAGAAGATGAGACTGCCACCACCTACGGGCCCTGCCCTCCAGTTAAAAAGTAGTGAAATCCACCCCATGGGACTCTAATATACTTATGTTGTGCAGTATGTCCCTGCACCTATCAATGAAGTCCTAGGGTCCTCATGCCGCTCACCTCCAAAGACAGGAGGGTGAATCTTGGCCCATCTATCCAATAGCTTATGCGGCTCGCCGACCACTGCTGGTATAGGCTCAGGTACAGCTGTTACAACTGGCTGGGCTCTGCCCACGGGTAGTGCACTCTTGATCTGATATATGGCAGTTGCATTTCCCACAGCTCGAGCAGTAGGGGTCAGTTCCCCCCTCCCGCCTGAGATGTGGCTAGGTCCGCTGGAAATGAACCAGCCTGAGTCATAGTATCTATGAACCGTGGCATACGACCCATAACCTCCTGAATGCCCGGTGTTGACATAAAATCTACCAGGTCAGGATCTGCTGCTCCTCAATAGTGGGATCCTCTACTGGATCCGCTGGTGGTATAGCTTGGGCAACTCTAGGATGTCCTCGTCTCCTACCTCGGGCTGGTGCCCTCCCCTGGCCTCTACCTCTGCCTCTAGCAACATTGGAAGCAGCTCCTCCCTGGTTCGGAACATCCGCCACATCCATCCTCACCATCTGTGGGAGAGAATAAGATAAACACACATAGTATAAAATAAACTGCATGATAGGAGATGAAGAATGAGTAGTTTCCAACACCCTATAGCCTCTCGAAGATAAGTACAAACGTCTCTGCACCGATCCGCAAGGCTCTATTAGGCCTACTCATAACTTATGAGACGTACGTGAACCTAGTGCTTTGATACCATGTTGCCACGGCCCAATTTCTCCTATAGGCTGTGATGGCACCCAATGTTATCGCTAGGCAAGCCGACAGTGATGAAACTCTGTGATAGTTTCTTTTAAAGATTTGAAATAGTTTATTTTTTTTAGTTTATGCATAATTAGGAAGTAAGCTTTTAATAGAAATGATAAATCAAGATTTTTAAAGTAGTGAGATAAATAAGACAACCCAAAAATCATCACGTGTCTACTAGCTTAAACCACCAAGACCTGGAGTCACAAGTGTACGAGCAACTAGTAGAATATACAAAAGAGTTCTACGCTACTGTGTGAAATAAAGTAGATAGAAAATACAAAGAAAAGAAAAGACTTCTGCTACTGTAGAATGGCTCGGAAGGTAGTTCACCGTGTAGTCTAGTAGAAGTGATAAAGTGTGCGCGTCAGACTGATATTCAGATGCACCTGCCTCAAATCTTGCACATTAAGTGCAGACGTGTAGCGTGATTACATAAACAACATGTACCTAGTAAGTAGCCAGTCTAATCTCAAAAAACTAGTGATGAGGGGTCGACTCTGACACTTACTATTGGCTCAGAGTAAAATTCCTGAACAATAACTAAGCATGGGTTACAAAAATATATTTGAAAACTCAATAATGGGAATAATAAATAATCCTTTCGCTAAAAGTATATCCCAAGTTTATTTCTATCATTTAACGATTTATATCTCAAGTCAACAATTATATTTTATTCTAATGATTTATCATGCGCAATTTATGTCGAGGTCGTATGACCTAATCCAACATAAAAGTATTTAAACTGTGCACTGCCGAGGGTCGAACTGCACGAACCATAGATGCATCTATCTGTTACCGAGGCGCTTGGTCCGCTCCATAAAAGAGAAAATACTCTGTAACAGTCAATTCAAGATTTATTAAGAGGCAATTATTTAAAGAAACATCAATCCTCAAAAAAACAGTCAAGTGGCCCGTTAAAAAAATTAAGTGAAATTTAGCCTTCTATCATTTCCTCTATCAAGTTCCAACATGATTCAAGCAATTAAGTTAACAAGTAGGGTGCAAACATCATAAATATAGCATGGTATGAGTCTTAGACTACCTAGACGATAGCATAATCAGTAGCAACATACGGATTCTCGTTACCTCGTGCGTACGTAACTCCCACAATTAGGAGCACATATTAACCAATTCACCTATGGGGTTAATTTCCTCTTACAATATTAAAAAAGAGACATACCTTGTCTCAAAGCCTACTTTCCGGTCCAAGATTGTGCTCAAACTATCGATGCGGTGCCAAACGACTCGAAACTAGTCCAATGTTATATAAAATAGTCAATGCATGTTCAAAATTTCATATCCTAACTATCAAAGTGATCTCCCAGCCCTATTTGAAGAATCCTTAAAATTCACCCACGGGCCCACGTGCCCAGATTCCGGAAAGTTTTTAAGAAAGTTGTTACCCATAACCTTATGAACTCAAATATATGATTTTCACTAAATCCCATATTTTATCAAAAACCTAGGTTTTCGCCTAAACCTATGATTTCCATTAATCTACATGTTATAATCTACCCATAATATATGTATTTTACTCACATTTGGTAGGAATTACTTACCTCAATTTGTTGATGAAAATTCCTCTCTAACCAGCTCCAAAATCTCCCCCAAGAAGTGTAAGAATTGTGCAAAAATGCCTAAGTCTCGTACTTAAAACACCCTCACTGCCCAGCATTTCCCGTGCCTGCAAGGCCACTGCCGCACCTGCAGTTTCGCTTCTACAGAGAAAACCTCGCAGGTGCGGTCCTCCCCCAGCTGGCCAACATTCGTACCTACGAAGCTGGGGGCGCTCATATGCAACCGTTGTTGCGACCATTTTCCAGCACATGCAGACACTACCTCTTCTGCAGTCATAACCATTGCACCTGCACGTTCACAGGTGCTCTAAATTACTTTCTCCTGCGGATTCGGGGCAGCCTTGGTTTGTCTGCTTTTGCGGCTCGTGGCTCACACCTGCGGCTGACCAAGCGCAGATGCGTTTAAACCAGAAGTTGAAGCTTCAGCATTTTCCTTCAAGTCCAAGCTTGATCTGAGCCTTGTCCATTTAACATCCGGGGCCCCGCCCGAACATACCAACAAGTTTGGAAGCATAAAACGGACTCGCTCGAACTCTCGAAACGGTCAAAACAATATCAAAACTAAGAATCACACCCCAAACCAATTATATTTAAAAAAAAAAGAACTTCAAGTTCCTCAATTTACACCCAACGCACCGAAACGTACTTAAACAACGCACCGAAACGTACTCCCTCATTGTCGAACTGTACATTATGGACCGTTGTTACATGATATTTCCTTTCTTGTTGAGCTGTTCTTATTATGACTAGCATTCTCTATTGTGGCCACTCCTTGTGAATTAATTCGTCCGTTCCTTTGAGTTCTGGAATTTCTGAGTTGATTTATTTGTCGTATCCTTGTATTAGTGTTATTCTTGTTGTTGTACTTGTTGTTCTTGCATATTTACTTTGGGACTATGAGGCGGTACCTTGGGAGATCCCCATGTCTTGCGTATTTACTTTTGGGACTACAAGGCGGTACCTCTGAAGACCCCTGTTGAGCCTTTACTTTTGGGGCTACGAGATGGTATCTCGAGAGTGCGTTTTATTGACATCTCTTTGTTATGGGGTTGCACGAGGTGTCTGCCAAGCTATTGTTACTATTGATATTTGCACATGCGGCGTGACAAGGAGGGATATATATATATGTGGGTTGCGCATGTGGCTAGACAAGGTGGGAATATTATTAGGCATGTGTGGCGAGACATGGCGGGCATTTACTTTACTATTGCACACATGGTGAGACAGGGTGGGCTATGTCAGGGATTGATTTGTGATAATTTCTATTGTCCAGGGGGCATTCTTGTTGTTGATATTTGTGTAGTGGTACACTTACCTGTGTGAGCTTTATCTTGTGAAAGTTGTGAGAAAACATTCTACGTGTTGTCCGTTCTTTTCCTTATGCTCACTAGCTGGTATGAACTATGTTAGGACACTTGCACAAGCATACACGTAGTTAAGAACTCTTACTGGATAAGAAATTTTCTTGATATTGTTGAGTATATATGGACACCCTTGCTTACTTTCCTTCCATGTGAGAATGACTCTATTTGGCACGCGAGTCGTCAGTGCTGTTATGAGGTGTAATAAGGGCACAAGATGCCAAGTGTTAGGGTTCAGGTATTGAGAGCCGTGAGTTATGATTTGTCCGAGGTTCGGTACCTCGTGGAGTTTGTTGACTAAAACCTGATGTGAAAGCGGTTGTTGTTGCTGAGTTATTATTTGGTCTTGCTGTATCTGTGATTTCGGATTTAGGTTGTGTTTACGTTCACCCTTCTGTGTCATTATTATGGTATTTCGCTGATACTTGTTGTTATCCTTTCCTATTGCATTTACTGTATTGTTAGTCATATCGCGTAGTCTTTATGTCGATATTATACTCTGTTGTTTCTATGCTTATACTTTGTTCAGGTAAGTTAGTCCAATAGGTGTCTTGATTGTTCCTCGTCACTACTCCACTGAGGTTAGTCTTGTTACTTGCTGGATACTGCCGTGGTGTACTCATACTACACTTCTGCACATTGTTTTTGGAGATCAAGGTATTTTGAAGTCAATTGATCATTAGCTAGCTGTGTGGATTATTGCTGTGGAGACTCAAGGTAAACCTGTTGCTGCGTTCGCAGTCTTCGGAATCACCTTGTGATTTGTATTCATACTGTTATTTTATTTCAAACAGTTGTATTTAGAAGAATTGTAGCAAACTCTGTAGAGCTTATGACTTGTACTACCGAGTTTTGGGAATTGTAAATTTTATAGAGGAATCTATTTCAAAAGTTGTTAGATATTATTTATTATTATTGTTATTTAGTAAATTTTAGGCTTACCTAGTCCCTAAGACTAGGTTCCATCACGATACCCAAAAGAGGGAAAATTGGGTCGTGACATTCCACCAAGTCCAACATGATCCGATTTCAATCTGATTCCCCCTCCCCCGGATCCGCCAGGACCCCGTCCAAGTATACAAACAAGTTCCAAAAACACATAACAAACCTACTCCAGGCCTAAAATCACCTCAAATAACAACGATTCTATTAATTGCAACCCACTTCAAGCCTATTAAAACTATGAACATCCGACTTCTAAAACTAGCTTCGATCCATACCAAAACAACTCTGATTGACCTCAAATTTTGCACACAAGTCATAAATGACATGAGGACCTATTCAAACTTCTGGAATCAAAATCCGACCCCAATATCAATAAAGTCAACTCCCGGTCAAATTTCTCAACCTTCCAAACCTTCAACTTTCTAACTTTTGCCAATTCATGTTGAAACGACCTACGGGCCTCCAAATCAATATCTGGACATGCTTCTAAGTCCAAAATCACCATACAGAGCTATTGGAACCTTCAAAACTCCATTATGGATTCGTCTACACAAAAGTCAAACTATGGTCAACTTTTTCAACTTAAACTTCCAACTTTGGGACTAAGTGTCCCGTTTCACTCCAAAATTCACCTGACCAAAACCAAACACCCCGACAAGTCACATAACCATAATATAACATAGAGGAGGCAATAAATATGAGAATAAGGTTAAAATATGCAAAACGACCGGCCGAGTCGTTACATTAAACCATTGAAATCATTTTCGGCTCCTTAGGCCTAAACATATGAAAGTTCTCGTTTACTTTCACCTGGAGTACTATACTGACACCGACATAATAAATAAATAATAGGTGATTGGTAACGTCCAAATACACTACTAAAAAGTAAATGGACACGGTCACATGTAATATTATTTACCCAACTATGAGTAGGGGTCGAATTCCATAGAGAATAATATATAGGTGCGTGTAAGAGAATTATCACTTGTTATGCTGTGCCAAACACTTAAAAGGTGATTGTGAAAATATTATAGCTAAATGCGAAAATGTAAACTAACCTAGAATGCAAGTAAAATAATCAATGGCTACAAGCATGGATGCATAGGGAATTACACTCAAGTAACGATCCAATGTATTTCACGATTTTACAAATATGAGCAAGTTTATGTTAATTAGCCTCGGGTAATAATTCTATATTAGCTTCTTCCGAAGACTAACAAGACTTCCAAATTGAATTATCCCTAAAACAATTAAGAGATTAAGAACACCCGAATATGGCTACAAGTAGTTCAATCCTCTCCCTAGGTAGAATCTATAAAGTGAGGGTTAATGCCTTAAGTTCTTTTTAATTAATCTTTCCCAACCCCAAATTATTTTTCCCAAAACTAATTCGGAGTGAATGGACGAGTCATAGGGTTAGCTAATCCCTTTGGAAATATTACAGAACAAGATGACTAGTGTAAGAAATTCTCAACCAAAACCTCCATATATGGGTAAGAAATTCTCAACCAAAACCTCCAAATCTTCAAGACCCAAGTGTGTATGCAAGAACCCTAGCTCCAAAACTTGTGTTCTCTCAAGAGACTGAAAATAAGCCAAAAGATGTGTTTCCAATAAGCTAGGTCGTGTATTTGTGGGTTTGGAATGGAGAAAATATGAATTGTCAAGGCTGCCCAAGTCTGAAAACCTGTTGACCGCACCTGCGAAAGAATCCTCGCATGTGCGATTCCGCAGATACGAATGCCTTCTCGCAGAAGCGATGATTGGTGGAAAATGGTTGTTATGCAGAAGCGGCCAAAATGACGCAGAAGTGCATCCTCATAAGCGGTTCATCAATCGCAGATGCGATTCCTGTATTGCAAGTCCTATTCCGCAGATGCGGCCTTTTTCTCACAGATGTGAGACCACAGATGCAGACCTGCCTGCGCAGATGCGATTCCACTAGAAATATTGTCAGTTCTTTTAATATTTATGCACAATTTCACTTCATTTGATTTCAACTCTCTTCAAGGTTCATTGTACCTGAAAATCTAGCAATGCACACCATAAATCACCTAATTTTATAATTAAAGGACACAAAAACTATTTAAAAAAAAAAGACTAGAATAAATGGTAAAATCACCACTCATCAACACCACCAACTTAAACTTTTGCTTGTCCTCAAGCAAATCAAAACCAAATACTCAATGAGGTTCTAACATTTAAAGCTCAATTAGCAATGCTATCATCTTCAAATCACATTTTCCAATTAAGCATATCGCTTATGGATTTGGTTGGTACTAATAATTATGCTCAAGCACGTGAACTTCAACCAAACAACACCCTCATTTAAAACAATCTCAAGAATGCAATGGAGTTTCAAAATAATTAAATTACAATAACCAAGCCTCATGAAGTGACTCAAAAGCACTAGTCTACTACATATGCTCAATTTACTCAATTCGAAATCTGTCAATGTCACCTATCCATTATAATCCATGTTCCCTCACAAGAAATAAAGTCTCAAAATCACCATATTTACAATAACAACACAAGAGACAAATGCGCAAAGAAACTCACTCTCAACAAAGAATTTCAAGTGTTACAAAATATCATGCCATAAGCTTGCCCTTATTTTAATTCGTCGCCTTTTCAAGAACATCAGTTGGAGATCCCATAAGGACTTTTTAAGCTTGTAATGTAGGCTTAGGGAAGGGTAAGATAAGCATTTGGGATACAAGTGACAACACCCTCCTTGAACACTACTCACATTTGTCTTTTCTTTTTGCACTTTACTTCTTTTTAAATCACATAGCCCTTATTGACATCTAGTTACCAACATAAAACCACCTTAAAATACCTCTCCAATTTTTTCAAGCCTCCATTTATTTTATACAACTATTTTTTTTAGAGCTTGAATATCTTCATATAAACAACTTTGAGGTATATGCTTCTACACACAATGTACATCTTCACCCTTTCCCAATTAACATCAACACCCCTAACTTAGGCTCTTAGCCTCATTCTTAATATTCAAGGAGGGACGAATTCAAAAGAGGAAATTATTTCACAAAAAGGGTAAAGGTTTGTAATGAGGTAGCCAAAGAAAAGGTTAAAGGCTCAAATAGGGTTAACTAGTGATAGTATTTATGCAATGGTAGGCTCGAAAGGCTAAAGAGGCTTTTTCAAAGATCACAAAGAATGCCTAAGGTCATCCCTCCAACCAAACATAATTAACATTAGCATTGAAAGACCAACCGGGCAAGTTCTAGATGATAAAAGTAAATAAAAGAATTATTTTTAACAAAAACTAACACACATGGCACATGAACTAATTAAGACAGATCAATTTCACTTATAAATAAGAACAATTTTAGCAACATCATGCCAACTAGTGGGCAAAGAGTCACAAAATGAGCGAAAAGGTTATCACAAAAATTATTCTTCCCCATGCAACTTACTTTTTCAATTTACAACCAAAATTCGGAGGGGTATTCTTAATTCACACTTCACATACAAGAGATTAATTTTATTAGTACCAAACAATCCAAAAGTCTCCACATACCAAAACAAGACTAATTCCCTTAAGAACATTTTCACGCTATCCATCATAGGGAAAATTCACCCGGTTCAACACAAAAGGGATAAAAATAAAATTTACTAAAAACTACTAAAGAAAACAAATAAGTAAAAATAAAAATAAAATTAAATAATAAAAGCGACTAATACTAAAGGAACAAAAATAACATAAAGTAAAAACTACTAAAGAAAATAAAAACAATAGTATAACAAAAGCGATTGATACTAAAGGAATAAAAATAACATAAACTAAAAACAACTAAAGAAGATAAATAAGTAAAAAGAAAAATAAATAAAATAAAATAGAATAAAAAAATCGACTAATACGCAATTATATCATCAATCACAAACTACGCCCTGCAAAGGTACATGATAAACAATAGTAGAACAAGCCCAGCAAGGGCACATAATATCCATATAAAAGCCCGGCAAGGGCACACAATATCCATACAAAAGCATAAGTCCGACAAGGGCACAAGTTAAGTATCAATGTACAAATAAAGTATATTCCCTAAAGTCACCCCAACTGAAAACACTGCAGTATTCTCACTGCACAATATCAAGATAAAATAAGAGTAGTTTGAGGGTCTCCCTGATATCTACATCAAACTAGCATACCGCGAGAAAAATGAAATCACTGTCGTGTGGAGATCTCGGCCTCATCATCATCGGTAGCATCAATATTAGCATCAGCAGCACTGGACAAGAAGGAATACTCTTCACTATCATCTTTGTCCTCGACCGGTATCTTCCTGTTCGGCTTACCCTATTCTTCTGGTTCTTCAGGTAGGTCTTCATTTCTTCCCTGGTAAAATGCTCGGGTGTAGGCTGGGAGTGTGAGGGACCACTAGGGAACTGTGACACTAAGTCACGAATGGAGACAAGTTGTGATTTCAACATCCCAAATGGTCCCTCATGTAGGGCTGCCTGTGAGGAGGACACTGGTTGGGCAATAGTGGTGACTTTCCTCTTCTAACTTGTCACTGTACTACCCTCTCCCTCTACTCTCAATAGATGAAAGGGTTTGTCAGCCGGTAACCACCGATCTGTGCTACACACCTCAACATCTACTCGCCAGCACAACTCTGTAATCAGTGAAGGGAACATCAATCCTGAGTTGTCGTCTAGCAAATACTTTTTCAACTCCTGAAGGATATAATGGCTGACATTCACATGAATGACGTCAAGTATGCATGAAATCATCAGGGCTCTACCATATGAAATATCCAATACATTTCCACATGGTGATATATGAAACATCCAAAACATTTCCACACGGTGGTACTCTATTGCAGATGATGTAGAGACACATCTTGGCCTCAGTTGTGAAGTTGATGGACTTCAAACCCTTTCTCTTATTTTCCCACTTTTCTCTCTTGTCTGCTGGATAAAGTTTAGAAACTAGCCAATCTACGTTTGACCAATGATCTTTTTCTCGTACCGGCTAAAGTGGATGGTCAGGAAGCCCTAGAATATCGTTCATTTGTTCAGTTCCAAACTTCATTGTTTTTCCTTTGATGGTGAGTTGTGGGTCGTTGAAGTTTTGTACGCTTAAGTTTTGCATAAAATTCACGAACCCACTCCTCATTGGCCTTACACTGAGTATCATGAAACAAGACCAGCCGGTGGTCTGTTGACGGCCATAAAAGTCTGGAAGTAATTCGGCCAATTTATCCTCGGAGATTCCCTTTTCAAGTACGACCTTCTTTGTAAGAAGGTTGTCATAATAACGGCGATGACAATCAGCAGACATGAATCGTTCAGTGTCAAATTGTTCCTCCTCATCTTCTTCCTCAATTTTCTTGATGAAACACTGCATTTTCATTTTTGTTTTGTTCCATTTTTGAAGCTTAAAGTACCTAAAGAAATCAAAACCAAGTTAATCGGTAATTGTAATCATGTTAAGAATTTTAAAACGACGCAATTAGGGAAAATAATCAAGCCAAACTGGCCCATCAAGTCTAAATTGCATACCCACTATTTTTGCATAAACTGCACAGTTACCGCACCTGCGGAAAAAGCCTCACAGGTGCGGTTACGCTTCTGTGGAAATCTTATCGCTTCTGCGAAAAGTGATTGCTGGCCAAAACTCGTACTTGGGGAATACACATCGCAGGTGCGCAGCCGCATCTGCGGCATATTTCTCGCTTTTATGAATTTACACAACAGAACAGAAAATCGCATCTGTAAAAAGGCATCGTAGGTGCGAGGCCGCTTCTGCGATGTTCATCATGGGTATCAATAAACCCAAAAACTGCCTAATTTACTTATTTCAAAACATGATTTTGGCACACAATTTATACTCATGACTTCTAAATTAGTGCACTAGATGATTATACAACTTGATTAAACGTGATTTTAAGGTACCTAGCAACAAAATTTCTTTAGGACAATTTGTCGAACATTTAGTGGGCACTGAGAATGTTATACTTATTTAAGCAAATTAGGTACTCAGAATTCTTCATATGTTTCTCAGCAACAACAGCACACACGACTACACTCAATAAAGAATGATACTTGTTTGTCTTGTGTGAGGGCAGTAGAATGCATGATTAGTGAAGATGAATGTGAGAGATGAGAGGGAGTTTTAAGTTTTGGGGAAAACTTAGAGTCTCACTTGATGAAGGGCTTTAAAAATTTGCCTGATTGGCCGCTTCTGCTGAAATTAAATCGCTTATGCGATAACGCTTTTGCGGCTTGCGAACCGCTTCTGTGAAATTACCACATTTGCGGTGTAAAACACGCTTCTGCGTGAGCGCTCATGCGACGAAAATATCACTTCTGCAATCTAGGCGCATCTATGATCTAGGCTCATCTGCGATTCCATGGACGCTTCTGCGGGGCCGCTTCTAAGTGAATATTTCCGCAGAAGCGGCTGCACCAGATTTCTTAATGCCACAATTAGGCAGCCACTTCTTTGGCTCATTCCAACACCTCAACCTCCTCAATTCAACTCCAAAAAATCTGAAACTTGACAGATTAGTCAAAAATAATATACTAAGCTATTCTAAAAAAGAAAATTTCAAAAATAAAACTAAAAATTTTGAAAATGATGGGTTGCCTCCCACCAAGCGTCGCATTTACCTTCGTGGCATGACGCGAATCCACTTTACTACTTTTCTCGCCACTTGGATGATATGAATTGGGCACCTAACTTAGAATCAAGCTTGTGACCACGAGCGATGGGAGGTGGTAAGTAGATGATCAAGGCAAGCATCAATTTATTTGTTTTGCATTTATTGGCTTTTTTTGAGGAATGTCATTTTGGGTTCTTGAATTTTCAAATTGCAAGATATATGGCTTTTGTCTTTCTTCTTTGGACTCCCACATGTCTTCACATGACTCAATTCCCATATCACCATACAAGTCTAAAGTTGAAAAGTGCTTGGAATAAGATATCAAACTCTCAACTTGCAAGTTTTTCTGGATTTCGACATCCTCTTCCCCCGAACTAGAGGCAACTTCAACCATATTTTCAATTACATCGGTTGACTCTAATTCCATATTTTTTTTGGCATCACCAACAAGCATGGAGTCGGATGGCAGATGTTCAAATCTTGATTCCTCAAAATAAAGCTCACTTTCTTCCTCGAAGTTGGAATTTTCTTGAGCTCTTTCCACACTCTGAACCAACATTTTTATTTGAGCTTACAAAGTGCGGATATTCGTATCATTTTGAATCAAAACTTTTTTCAAGTCCTCGAGTTCCAAGTTGTGCTTCACCTCATTTTCAAGAATGGAATCCAACATGAGCATCCTCCTCTCATTTTAAGCATTTGAGAGTTCTTCTTGATTTTGATCAAGTACCAAAGAAGGATTTTTGGCTACAACCTCTAAGGAAGGTTCTTGGCTATCATTCACTTCCAAGAATTTTTGGACCTCTAAAGCTTCAAGAATTTCTTCCATTTGTGAGTTGAACCTTTCAAGTGCCAAATCATTTTGGAGGCTATTCTCAAAAGGATCCTCCAAGGAATTTAGCTCTTTTTTTCCTCATTCAAGTAAGCATTCCAATATGAGCTTGAACTCCCCACTTTGACCATGCTCAATTCTTCCACTTCCATATCCCTATACTTGTTATCACAAAAAGTAGAATTATCATAGCGGGGGGTTCGGGGAAGGGAAGGACAAATAAGCACATTTATCATAATGGCCATTTTGATTTTCACACTATCACAAATACTCCACTCATGCATTCGAGATTGTGCGCACAATCCGTCTCCGGGAGAATTTAAACAATTTTGCCATGAGTGTGGTCCTCCACAATAAGGACAAGGGTCATCAAAATATGAACAACTACCATCCGACCAATTTTCATTATATGATGCCATTTTTCAAAATTAAGAAAACAAACAAGAAACAAGCAAGAAAAATAAACAAAGATAAGAAAATAATTACACAAATATTCACAACTTTGTACCAAAGCACATACGTTTATTTCTCAAACAACCTAAATACGCCAAATTGTTCCCTGGCAATGGCGCCAATTTTGGTGACGCCCAAATCCACTACTAAAAAGTAAATGGACACGGTCACATGCAATATAATTTACCCAACTATGAGTCGGGGTCGAATCCCATAGAGAACAATATATAGGAGATTAGGCATGTAAGATAATTATCACTTGTTATGTTGAACCAAACACTTAAAAGAGATTTTTAAAATATTATAGCTAAGTGCAAAAATGTAAACTAACCTAAAAAGAAAGTAAAATGATCAATGGTTACAAGCATGGATGCATTGGGGAATTACACTGAAGTAACGATCCAATGTATTTCACGATTTTATAAATATTAGCGAGTTTATGTTAATTAACCTCGGGTAATAATTCTTTATTCTTCAATACCCAAGTGTGTGTGAAAGAACCCTAGCTCCAAAACTTGTGTTCTCTAGTCAAGAGACCAAAAAGAAGCCAAAATATGTGTTTCCAATAAGCTAGGTCGTGTATTTGTGGGTTAGGAATAGGGAAAATATGAATTGTCAAATCTGCCCAGGTTCGAAAACCCGTTGACCGCACCTGCGGAACAATCCTTGCAGGTGCGGATGCCTGCTCATAGAAGAGATGATTGGTGGAAAATGGATGTTCCGTAGAAGCGCCCAAAATGACGCAGAAGTGCATGCGCATAAGCGGTTCATCAATCGCAGATGCGATTCCTTTCTTACAAGTCCCATTCCGCATATGCGATTCCACTAGAAATATTAAATTCTTTTACTCTTTATGCCCAATTTCACTTCATTTGATTTCAACTCTCTTCAAGGTTCATTGTACCTAAAAATCTAGCAATGCACACCATAAATAACCTCATTTTATAATTAAATGACACAAAAACTAAAGAAAAAAGACTAGAATAAATGGTAAAATCACCACTCATCAGTGATCATTAGAGAAACAAGTATATGACCCTACTTGTCTGGAAGGCTTCCCGTAGTGTCGTACGAATCTACTTAACCTCATTACATTATGTAATGATCATTTGCCCTCTCAATTAGGGACTTTATTCACAAACCTTGGCTTAACCTTGGAATGTGTCCCTACACCGGTACATATAGTTTCATAGTAATGAACTCAACATTCGAACTAATCTCGGTGGTTTCCACTAGTAACTCCAAAAATATTGGGCCGCAGGTGCGGCATCGCAGAAGCGGCCCTCGAACCGCAAAAGAAAAATGTGACTTGCCCGGCTGGGACTACAGGTGAGTTCAGAGTTCCTCAAAAACGAACTCGCTGGTGCATGAGAGGAAGCGCAGAAGCGGAAAGGGCTAGCCAAGCCTGGGGTCGCAGAAGTGGACCCCTTCTGTAGGCACGAGAGTGAAGATGTGCTCATGTTCTACAGGAGCGAACGTGTATGTGCATGATTTGGTCGCAGAAGCGGAATCTCCATAGATTAGTGGGAACCGCACCTGTGATGGATTTTTTGCATGTGCGACCCTATGCCCGTAGAAGCAAAATAGCTAGAAAGAAAAAAGGGCCTTCGAGAGTTTTATTTCATTTACATATTTGGGACCTAAAGAGATCGGTTAGTGGAGATCTTTCTAGGGATTTTCTAGGAAATCATCAAGGTAAGAGATTCTAACTTGGTTTTGTCTATATTTCATAAATCCATTGTTATTTTCATCGTCTAATTAGTGATTTGAGTTGGCAATTTTGCGATTTGAAGTCAGATTTGAGTAATTCTTGTATGGTTGGACTCTTTATCAAATGGGTGTTTGGAGGCAATTCATTTTTCTTTGAGATTCCAACTGCCCGTTGACATTCATCATCTTTTCACCAAATCACTAGCATCCGTGTAAAGAGTAGGCCAATAGAAACCACAACTAAGAACTTTGGTCGCCATTCTTGATCCCCAATGATGACCACTATATGGTGAGAATAACATGCTCCAAGAATATTGCCTTGCTTTTCTTCCGGTGCACATCTTCTAATCACCTTATCCGTACAAATCCGGAAAAGGTATGGTTCATCCCAATAATAATCTTGACAATCTTTTTTGAGCTTCTTCCTTTGATTTGAAGAGAACTCATCCAGAATGATTACACTCACAAGAAAATTTGTCAAATCTGTGAACCATGGCACCTCATTCATTACAATTGTCAAAAGTTGCTCATCGAGAAATGAGTCATTGATTTCAAGGCCATCATGCGGCCTCCCCTCCTCCTCCAAACGAGACAAGTGGTCCGCTACTTAGTTTTCACTACCTTTCCTATCTTGGATATCAATATCAAATTCTTGCAACAAGAGTACCCATCTCATCAACCGGGCTTTGGAATCCTTTTTGCTCATAAGATAACGAAGTGCCGCATGATTCGTGTGGATAATAACTTTGGCACACATCAAGTACGGGAGGAACTTCTCAATTGCAAACACAATAGCAAGGAGCTCTTTCTCTGTAACAGTAGAAATGACTTGGGCACTATTCATGGTCTTACTAGTAGAGTAAACCGGATGGAAAATTTTATTGATACATTTCCCCAATACAACCCCAACCGCTACATCACTTGCATCACACATGTGTTCAAAAGGCACACTCCAAGTTGGAGCGGTAATGATAGGAGTAGGTGTCAACTTGAGCTTCAATAGTTCAAACACCCTCATTCAATCATTACTGAAATCAAACTTTTCATCCTTTTTAAGGAGCTTACACAATGGGATTCGCCACTTTAGATAAATCTTTGATAAAACACTGGTAAAAACCCGCATGGCCTAGGAAACTCCGCACACACTTCACCGAAGTTGGGGGTGGAAGCTTAGAAATCACCTCAATCTTCGCCTTGGCAACTTAAATTCCATTCCTTGAGATTTTATGGCCAAGGACAATACCTTCTTCAACCATGAAATGGCATTTCTCCCAATTGAGTACCAAGTTGGTTTCTTTATAGATAGCCACACTTTGTCCAAATTTGCAAGACGATCATCAAAGAATCCCCAACCACTGAGAAGTCATCCATGAAAATTTCAAGGTAGTCCTCCACCATGTTCATGAAAATAGCCATCATACACCGTTGAAAATTCATCGGTGCATTGCACAAACCAAATGGCATCCTCTTGAAAGTAAAAGTACTATATGGACATGTAAAGGTTGTTTTATCTTGATCTTATGGAGCAATGAGAATTTGGTTGTAGCCCGAGTACCCATCAAGAAAGCAATAGAAAGCATGGCCATTCAATCTATCTAGCATTTGATCTAAGAAAGGAAGTGGAAAGTGATCCTTCCTTGTAACTTTGTTGATCTTATGATAATCCATACAAACCCTCCAATCGGTTACCGTTCTTGTAGGAATCAACTCATTCTTATCATTGGTAACCACCTTTATGCCCCCCTTCTTTGGGATACATTGAATCGGAGAGATCCATGAACTATCGAAAATAGGGTAGACAACCCCGGCATCCAACCACTCGATAATCTCTTTCTTGACAACTTCTTGCATAGCCTCATTGAGTCTTCTTTGATGTTCTATGGACGGTTTAGCACCATCCTCCAACTTGATCTTATGCATACAAAAGGCAGGGCTTATATTCTGAATATCCGCCACGGTCCACCCAATAGCCTTCTTCCTCTTTTGTAACAACGCCAATGTGGAATCAACCTGCACGTTAGTCAAACAAGAGGAAAGAATAACCGGTAAAATAGAACAAGGGCCAAGAAATTCATATAGAAGGTGTGGAGGCAATGATTCAACTCCAAAATAGGTGGCTCTACAATAGAAGGGTTTGTAGGAGGAGTCTTCCTATTTTCAAGATCCAAAGATCATTTCCGGAGTGCATAGTTGTACGACCTCATTTCTTGCAAAGAGTACACGCATTCCATGAAACCATCCATCTCGTCATCATCAAAATTGAGAAAAACGGCGTCCAACATATCACCAACATTGATAGTAGCACATATATCATCAATAATAACATCAGTCACTAAGTCCACAAAAGAACATACGTCATTGCTATTTGGTTGTCGACTTACACACATGAAATACCACTTTTTTATCACCAACCCGGAAAGTGAGTTCTCTGGTTTCTACATCACAAAGAGCCTTACCCATAGCAAGGAAAGGTCTCCCAAGAATTATTGGCACTTTATAATGAACTTTACAATATAGAATAACAAAGTCTATCAGAAGAATGAATTTATCAACCCGGACCAAAATATCTTCAATCACACCCAACGGCTTCTTCATGGTACTATCGGTCATTTTCAATATCATAGAAGTGGGTCTTGGTTTCCCAATTCCCAAAGTCCTAAAAATCGAATGGGGCATCAAATTTAAACTTGCCCTAAGATCACAAATAGATTTAGCAAACTCGACACTCCCAATTGTATAAGGAATCGTGAAAGCATCGGGATCCTCCAACTTATGAGCCATTGAATGAACAATTTCAATCATTTGATGAGAGACTTTGATAGTCTCAATATTCATTGACCGCTTCTTTGTCACAATATCTTTCATAAACTTTGCATGACCGAGCATTTGTTCCAAAGCTTCTACCAATGGAACATTGATTGAAAGAATCTTCATCATTTGAATGAACTTCTTGAATTGATTCTCACCATTTTCCTTGGCAAGTCATTGAGGGTATGGAGGTGGAGACTTAGTCAATGGTGCCTTTGTCTTTTGCACAACCGATTTCGGCATGTCAATGATGTATTCCCTAGGCGGGTTCACCTCCTCTTGAATCTCTTCTACACTATCATCAATATCAATCCGCACTTCCTCATTTTCCTAAACAACATTGTTTTGGATCACTTGGTCGTCATCGACAAGGCTCCTTTCACTTGAGGTGGGTGCATTTCAATTTATTCCACTTCTTGTGATAACCGCCATAGCATGCCCCGTATTATTTATTGATACCCAATTTTTCCATTATATTTTCCATATATATATATATATATATATATATATATATATATATATATACCTTCAAAATAGTGCATATGCATTATTTTCCATAATTTTTAAAGACTTTAAATCAATTTATTTCTGCACTTTTATTATATAAATATCCAATAATTACCCTACGAATTATTATTTTTTTATGATATGAGTTTTTAAATATTTCCAGTACATTTCTTATAATTACATTTACATTTTAAGGGTAAATTGCATATTTTTTCAATAATTTCCCATATGCATATATAATTACATTATTTATGAAGAAAATAACTTTTTATATTTTTATAATGTTAAGTAATTATTTTTAATAATTTTCATGCACAAATGACATTTTTGTTATTTATTAATTACTTTTATAAATTATTTATTTGTTAAACATTGGGTATTTAAAATCTGGCCCCAAATTCACCTTAATTTCGGACCTAAATTACCCAGCCCCAGCCCATTAACACCTGAGCCCAAACCAAATAACCCCCAGCCCAACCTATTAAACTAACCCGACCCAGAACCCCCAACTAATCGTGGTCATTGATCTCTGAAATCAACGGCCCATATTATTCCTACCCTTTTAATTAACCAAACTCCCCTAAACCCTAAACTATTCTCCACCATCCGCCGCCTTTGGATTCTCTCATCTCTCTGCCCAAACCCTACCCGTCTCCCCCAATTTTCTCTCTTAATCCCACCGGACATGGGATTACATAGTTGTTTTTTGCCATATTCTACTTCCCCCTGGTGCCGCACTACTAGAAATCCGATAAAAACCGACAAAAACAACCGACCAACGTTGGTCGGTAATGGCCAAAAACTGACCAAAACATGACCATTTACGTGTGGACGGTATTTTTGTGGTCGGAACGGCATACCGACCAAAGTTGGTCGGAAATTACCGACCAACTTTGGTCAGTCAATTAAATTCAAAAAAACAAATATTCCAAAAAAAAACCGACTAAAGTTGGTCGGTATTTTAATTGTGTAATAAAAAGATTCACCATCTGGGAATCGAATCGGGGTCTGTACTGTGGTAGGATACTATTCTACCACTAGACCATTGGTACATTTTCTTTTAAGACTATCTTTTATTTGATTTACTCTTTAATTATTTTTTCGCACGAAAATAACCGACCAAAGTTGGTCGATTTTATTAAAAAGTAAAATTACCGACCAAAGTTGGTCGGTTTTTTAAATGACCGGACGAATTAATCGACCAATAGTGGTCATTTTTTTAATGTTAATTTTTATTTATTTTAATTGAAAAACCGACCAAAGTTGGTCCGTTTCTTGAAACATAAATTTTGCGGGACTCAAAAATAGTTTTCCGTATTTTTTCGCCAAAGAAAACCGACCAAAGTTGGTCGGTTTCGTAAAACAAAATTATAAAAAAAAATATTTTTGAAAAACCGACCAACTTTGGTCGGTTTTTTGGTTGGTGTTTTGACCGATCAAAGTTGGTCGGTCGACCTTGGTCGGTTTTGCCAAATTTTTAGTAGTGTTGGAACCTTCTATATACCTCTTGCCTAAATATGGCAAGCGGATCTCATCAACTTCGAACCAAAGCTGGTTCAGTTCCTTGACCTTTTTCCGTCTATGTTCGTGCTTGTTCTTTTATGGTATGAATCTCTATGAACCTCTGTGATTCTTACTTGTCCTAGAATTAGGGTTTTAGATCTCTTTTAGATCGAACCAAATCGGGTTCGATTCTTTGATTTTAAGCGCTATTTCCGTCTATGTTCTTTTATGGTATGGATCTCTATGTATTTCTGTGATTCCTACTCACCCTAAAATTAGGGTTTTAGATTCTTTTAAATCAAACCAAATCTGGTTTGATTCTTTGATTTTAAAAGGTATTTCTATCTATATTCATCTTATTCTATTCAGCATGTGATTTTTACCTTTTATTTATTTTAGATTTCTGCCGATTTGTGTACTTTACCTAAAATTAGGGTTTTTAAATTTTCTCTTTTCCTTACTGATTTCGATTGCTTTCCTTTCTAAGTGTTTGGCTGATGTTTTTCCGTATTTATGTGTTCGATTTCTCTACTATATAAACCTCTCCCCACCCCCCTTTGAAAAAGGGGAATCATTAAGAAATTACTAAAAATTGAAGTTGTGTACTCTTTGCTCTTTAACAATCTTGTTTTGCACTTTGATTCCTGGCCGGCTAAAAGCCAAGGCCATAAATTCTGGGTTCTTCCTCTTTCGTCGTTATTCATAACACTGCGGGCTTCCTTTCTTTATTATTTCATTTAACTGGTGAGTTACCAAACTTTTGTCATTTCATTCTGATTTACCTATCATTAACATGAGTTTTCACTTCTGAAGATTTTTTATTCCATATGCTACTTCAATTTTAGGCTTTGCTAATCTAAATGCCATTACGTTTGTAGTTTGAGACATGTTTAGACCTGAGTTGATTAATTTCTTTTAATTCTGCCTAGACTATGTGTTATTGATAGCCACCCCTCCACTTTTTAAGATTGCTACTGGAACATGATGTCCTATCTCCTTCTATGGATTAATTGATTAAGTATGAGTGTATTTATTAAGTAATAACAAGTTTGTTTCTAAATTGCTGCAATGCAGCCTGTTTTGATCCTGTTTTCATCATATCTTGACTTCTCCAGTAATTACCCTAACTAGTTCTCAACATGTTAGGTTCTATTGCCAATTAATATGATTCCTTCTTGTGATACTAGCCTTCTGCATTTAGCATAATCTGAAATCACTTTTTCTTCTTACTATAGGTCTGTCTTGCAACTTGTCTTGTTAATATGTGCATTATGTGATTGAACTCGTTTTCTGAAACATGGTTAAGTCTTTCTCAAGTCTAAGCATGTTTTGGTACCTATTGTTTTTACGTGCTCAATTTAATTCTTACCTTCAGTGTTGTCCCTTAACCTCATTCTATTCCTTTACTACTTGGTCTCTTTGAGTTCTTATTCTTTAGCCAGCTGAAAGCCAAGGCTACTTAGGTTTTGCCCTTTGACCTCCCTAGTGTGAGCACTACTCGGGGTCTAATTGAGATCCTTGTGAACTTTGACACACCAGGACTTGGTCCCTAGTTATGCTCTGAATCTCTCCCATTAACCTCCCTAGTGTGAGCACTACCTTGGGTTCTTGAAGCCCTTGGGAACTCTGACACACTAGGGTCTTGGTTCTATATGTTTTATACCTAGTGGGTGAATCAATTGATTTCTGACTGCCTTATGTCAATGAATATGTCATTGCTGGGCTACTGTGAACCATGGGAATGAAGGCATGGCTTGGCCGAGTGTATCTTTGGGCCTGCTGTAGGCCCCTTATAGTCATTTATTTCTGTAATTTTATTCCATACATTTTGGGTTTGCTTAAATGTGCTATTATGCTCAAACATGTTCAATTATTATGTGTCAGTAATCCTGACTATAGGTTCTCTCTTTGGTTCAAATGTGCTATGTTTTTACCTGTTAGAAACAATGCCTATAGTATATTGTTGATTAATATCTCAGTGTGTGCATAGGATTCTGTCTACACACTTCCTAATCTACAAATTTAGATGAAATGCCTATAGGATCTAAAATTAGTTCTAATTGTAACTATAGAAATCATGCCTATAGGATCTAAAATCAGTCTCAATTATGACAATAGAAATTCTGCCTATAGGGTCTAAAATCAGTCTTAATTATTGTCCTGCTCGTTTCTTTTAAGAGTTTTCAACACTGTGCTAATTATCATTATTAGAAATCATGCCTATAGGACTCGATTAAGCAATTCTGAACATATTCCTATGATTACCATTGTTAGTTACTGCGTGAATCACCTAGATATGCTACCTATAGGTTTTAATCTCTTCTACTTGTAATCAGTAGGCAACTATGTAGGCTTTAGAAATCGTATTAAGGGAAGTGGCTTTTAACACACGAATTGCCTGCTTATTAAAAATTCATAATCACATAGAGATCCTGCCTATAGGATTCTGCAACCTTAACTTGTTTAAAATATGCAACTGTCAGTGGTAATTAGTTTGCGTGCATTTGTGTCTAAATGCAGAGGCCAACTTGAGCCCTTATTTACTTATACATGAAAGTCCAAATTATTTTGTATGTCGCCTAGTGTTTCTCAATTTTGAGCAACCTAAGTTAAGTCTAGAACCACCCGAGATAGAGGTCCAAATGTCTCCTGGACCATAGGCACGGTACGTGTAGTGCACGCATAGGATACGATTTAGAAGAGTTGTCACGACATCGAAGCCCGATTTTGCGGAAAAAAACGGGGCGCGACAACATGGCGACTCTGCTGGGGATATATTTTAGGCTCTTACCATTGCGAACTTGGTCTATATGAATTAGTCTCTTCCGATAAGCGTGTCTTTATTATTTTGCTGTTACTTTAATATCCCTCTCCCATTTTTCCTTTTTATTGCTACAGGCACATCATCTTCCCTATTTCCCCCTTTTATATGAACTTACATGCAACTCTTCGCTTAATCTGGTTACAATATGCATTCCACTAGCTCCAACTTTTAAAATTTTGTTATATCATGACTTTCCTAATCCTGACCCCTTTATTGCTTAATTACAATTTGTTTTTTGTTTTTTTTTTATTATACGAACTAACTTCTTCCCTGTTTTTCTTTCTTTTCTGTCTTTACATTTAGTAAATACTGCATTTATCATTTTAATCATGCAAAATACTTGACAACGTGTTGTTTTATCTTTGCATAAAGTGTGCTCTACATAATTTTCCACTCGTGCGCAATTAATACCATAGCGGCACTTGATGAGTGTCTGCGCTCTTCCTATATTACCCTTTTTAAATTTGGAAAGGCTTATTTGCGGTTAAACTAGTCGATCAGCGGTGCAATCGACGGTTCTGTGCCTTTCCCTCTCAAGTTGTCCACTTGAGGGTACCGATCTAGACTGTTCTAGAAACCCTCACTCTGATATTAACTGTGCATGCATCATGTCTAAACCTAGTATGGGTTAGAATGCTATCCGCGTGATAACCCTCTAAGGCAAACCTTGTCCAAAGCCCATTGGGATTTCCATAATCCCAACGGGTACAATCATAATATGTGCATTATTTGGAGAAAAACGTGCCGATATGCTAATCATTAATGCGTAAATAGTCGAATCTGGAGGGGAAAAAGGCTAACTTTATCTCTTTTGCAGAAATGAGGCACGAAGTCCTCAGGTTCGGCATGGTTAGAAGTATCCCACCTTTGTTGCTAGATTGAAGGAAAAATCTCTCGCCAAACGACAAAAACCATGTGAAAAGTGTTCTCGGAAATTTACCTTCTTTGCTAGACATTCAGCCAAATAATGTACTGATTGAGGCCGCTTCTATGTTCTGGGATGAGAAGAGGGTTGATTTACATTTTGGTGACATAGAAATAACTCCCCTTCAAGAGGAAATAGGAGGCTTTGTTGGGCTTCCCTGGGACAGCCCTGTCTGTTGGTACCGAAAAATCACACTTCTTGAGGTTTTCTGAAAATGATGGGTTTTAGAAGGAATGATGAGTTAGTTTGCCTGAAGAAGTCTTACATACCATTCTACTTCCTTTAGGAGCGTTATGGGCACAGCAAGTCCTACCGTTTTTATCATGATGAATTTGTTATTACCTCTCTGGGTTGGACTCATCGTCGGGTTTTTTGTGTTCATTGTCTGTTTTCTGGGGATGTTGGTATTCCCAATACAAAGAGAAAGGATTCACACTCGCTTAGCTATGGTTACTAAGACCCTAATGGAAGGGATTGAGGGACAGACTTACATTATTGTCCCAATGATCGTAGCGTAGATATACCTAGCCTTGGACCGTTGCAAAAAAGGATATATGCATTTTGAGGGTTGCAATCTGTTACTGCAAATATGATTGATGGAACATCTTCAAAGGGGAAAATACCGTCAAGAATTTCTGCGACGACCATGGAATGACCACATAGCTTTTCACCATCCAAAAAGAATGACTTTTATCCCGGATAGGTTTGCACAACT
The DNA here is from genome assembly GCF_000390325.3 of Nicotiana tomentosiformis. Lineage (NCBI taxonomy): Eukaryota > Viridiplantae > Streptophyta > Magnoliopsida > Solanales > Solanaceae > Nicotiana > Nicotiana tomentosiformis. The sequence goes on along the minus strand of NC_090823.1, from coordinate 116,475,457 downwards.
AGGAAACGCTGTGGACTGGGTACACTTCTTTAGCAATTTGACTGGCGACAAGGTCCATTGGATATTCGAGTGGTTCCCTACTAGAGAATTCATCATCAGGTCAAGAGATGTTCCCCATCTAGTGCTAATTGGATTAAGGAGTATTTATCCTTATGCTCCTATCAGAGTCATGAGGCAAGCTGGGAGAAAATAGCTTATACCACGAGTTTCCAAAATGGTTCATTACAAAGCAGATTTCCAAAGGAATGTCATTCCATGCAAGTTTGAGGCACACCACATGTGGCATCAAAAGATTATTATAGAGAAAGATACCATCGAGCCAGAGAGGTATTATGCCGTCCATGTGTACTTCTGCCCATCATGGTTGGTCGATGACATAGCAGGAGAGGTCAAGCCAGGGGTTGATTTGAGGAATAGGGTCATAGACGACGCTTCTGAAGCACAAGTCAAATACAGGAGGTTGCGCAAACGGGTCTTTGAATCTGAGTCCAGGCATTTGGAATAGCATAAAGTGGACATGGAAGCAATCAATGAATGGAAGGGAATCGCTACTAAATCACTAGAAAGGTTGGAGTATTTGGAGCAGGGTTTGATGGAACTTGAGGGAAAGATGAGGAAAAGGGTCTCGGATTGTCAGAACGCAAAGGGCATTGAAGGAGGACATCTAGCGGCATATCTACTATTGGACATGCGCGACCTGGGGAATCTAATTGACGGCGCTAAGAAGGCCAAGCTTGGAGAAGGTCCCTCTGGGACCAAGTAGATTAGGGGTGATGTTTTCTAGATTCGTTTTAGAATCTGATTGTAGTAAGGCAAATGCCACTAGTGACTCTTTATAATTATTGTCGTTTTAGTAGAGATTTGGTCTATTTATCATATTAATGAAATGATGCAGTTATCAGCATTGAGTTTTCTCCAAATCTATATGTCTCTAGGCCTACCTCGGGCACGATAAGGTCCCCAAATAAGGATGCGAATTCCGCAATACGTATTTAAATATCGTAAATATCCTTTTAATACTCTTTACTGACTTGTTTACCTTTTATTTTTCTTCTTTTCTTTGTTTATTCCCATCCCCTAAGGTTGGTTTATGCGTAATGGCATCATCGGCATATCATATCAGATCTAGAGGTCCTCCACCTTTTCCTCCTCCAAGTGATCCTAAGAATAAAGGAAAGGCTAAGATGGATGATCTGAGCGGTATCAGGAACAACAACACTACACATGCAGAGAATGTTGAGACTTCGGATGGTCGGAGTACTCCGGCACAGAATGACTTGGTTTTGTGATTAGAGCAAAAGATACTGGAGTTGCAAGGGGAACTTGATCAGGTCCGTAACTTGGCAAACCTTTCCCTTACCTTGAATGTTCCCGACATCAACCAACAAAACGCCCAAAACTCAACACCTCCTCAAAACACACAAAACCAGCACCCGCAAAATCCTCCCGCACCTCATCAATACGCCACGCCTCCCCAAAATCCTAAAATCCTAATCCACTACCAGCACCAACTCCTCCACAGCATCATCATCATCTGACCTAGTACCCATAAACTACCACATACCACACTCCTCAGAATGCACCACAGCCTACTCCTGACCCGCAAAACTCAACCAATGACCACCATTACGCCCAGATTCCCGGAGTCCACCAAAGCAATCCCATATATGTGGAAACCTTACCCCACACCCCACAACAGATCCTATACATACCCGAATCCGCCGAGAAGGACCTGCTCATCAAGAACATGGCAGAGGAACTCAAGAAACTTACCGGCACGGTTCAAAATGTCGAAGGGGGCAAGGGCGTTGAGGGTTTGAATTATGAAGATTTGTATATCCAGCCAAATGAAGAACTGCTAGAGGGTTATAAACCTCCTAAGTTCGAAATGTTCGATGGAACTGGTGATCCGAAGGTGCACTTAAGAACATATTGTGACAAGCTTGTAGGAGTTGGTAGGGATGAAAGAATCTGCATGAAGTTGTTCATGAGATGCCTCATTGGAGACGCCTTGTCTTGGTACATCAGTGAGAACCCAAAGAAATGGGTTAATTGAGTAAGCATGGCATCGGATTTCATGGATCGGTTCAGGTTTAACACAGAAAGAGCACAAGACATTTTCTACATTCAAAATCTCAAGAAGAAGCCAACGAAAACTTTCCGCAAGTATGCTACTCGGTGGAGGTCTAAAGCTGCAAAAGTAAGGCCAGCGCTAGAAGAAGAATAGATGAATAAGTTCTTCGTCGGAGCTCAGGGTCCGCAATACTATGAAAGATTGATGGTTATTGAAAATAATAAATTTTCTGATATCATCAAGTTGGGAGAGAGAATAGAAGAAGGGATCAAAAGCGGAATGGTGACAAATTTTGAAGCACTCCAAGCCACAAATAAGGCCCTGCAGTCAGGAGGTATCTCCAAGAACAAAGAAGTAGGTGCAGTATTGGTAGCCCAAGGTCCGAAGTCTCCTCTCACATACCAAACACCTCCACCCACATATCAGCCTTCACCTCCCAGATACTAACAACCTGCCACTACTTACCATACCTATAACACCCAACCCGCATACTACCACTCACTACTAGCCCGCCAAAACTACCAAAAACCTAGACCAAATTTTGACCGCAGACCACCCAGACAATACCCCTCAATTGTTGAACCTATAGACCAACTATACGGGAGACTGAAGGTTGCCGGTTATATCACTCCCATTCCCGCTGTCGCCATGGAAAATTCCTCTTAATATGTCAATCCAAATAAGACATGTGCCTATCACTCAGGCATGCAAGGTCATACTATTAATGAATGTCGTACTTTGAAGGATAAGATTCAGACACTAATTGACACCAAAGTCATACAGGCAAAGGAGGCAGCACCCAATGTCCGTAACAATCCTCTCCCGGATCACAGGGGTGGAGGGGCAAACATGATAGAGACCGATGAAGAATGGGACTCAGAGGGGTCAATTGGACTCATTCGAGAAGGGGATAATCCTAAAACATCTTCAGTCACTCTCACACCTATAATGGTACAAACACAAGCACCAATTCAAGTTGAGGTAGCTGCACCAACTCCGTTTGAGGTTGAAGTAACAACATCTTTCACTGTGATGGTAATACCTACACCGTCTTATAAGTCTAATGCTACACCATGGGATTATATTGCGGACGCAAGAAGGAAAGGAAAGGGGAAAATGGAAGAAACTAGTGCAGCACAAGGTATGACCAGAACTGGTAGGGTTTACACGCCCGAGCATTTGGGGGGAATGAGTAAATAAGCCGCTTCCAGGCAGCCCATCATTGAAACCAGCCTGGATGATCTTTGGAGAAAGGTACAAGCAAGGGAGTATTCTATGGTTGATCATTTGAACAAAATCCCTGCTCAGATATCCATTCTATCACTACTGCAGAATTTTGAGGCACACAAGAATGTGTTGATGAAAGTGTTGAATGAGGCTTATATACCCAACAACATTACCAATGGAGAGATGGCCAATATGATAGGACAAGTGTTGGAAAGCCACAAGATCACTTTTCATGAAGACGAGATACCATCAGAAGGACTAAGTCACAACAGGGCACTGCATATCACAATGCAGTTTGAGGATAAGTTCATTGCCAGAGTCCTGATAGATGGGGGTTCGAGTCTTAACATATGTCCACTAACTACTCTAAAAAGATTGGGTAAAGGCATGTACGAGATACGAGCAGGAAGTATGAATGTGAAAGAATTTGATAGGTCTCAAAGGGCCACAATTGGGGAAACCAACCTCAGCCTACAGATGGGCCCAACCTGGTTTGATGTTGAATTTCAAGTGTTGGACATATCTGCTACCTACAACCTATTATTGGGACGACCTTGGATACATGTCGCTGGGGCCGTAGCTTCTACTCTACATCAGGTCGTGAAGTTTGAGTGGAACCATCAGGAAGTGATCATCCATGGGGACGGAAGTAATCCCATTTACACCAGTCAAACTTTTTCGGTCATCGAGAATAGAAGGAAGTTGGGTAGAGAAACATACCATCGCATCGAGCGCGTCAACGCAATTGAAAAGGACAAATGATGGAGCAGTAAGATAGAAGGCATATTGGCATGGACAGGGTATGGGCATGGACAGGGTATGAGCCTGGCAAAGGTCTCGGTAAGAATCTCCATAGGATCACCAAACCAATACAGCTAAAGTGTCACGGCACAACTTTTGGGCTTGGGTATGAATACACCTGGTACGAGTATCAGAATTGGTCGCCACCATGGCGTGGTCCTTATTACCCTCTAGAGAAACCAGTACCATGTTTGAGTCATTCATTTCACCAAGCTGACATGATGTGGGAGTCCGAAGAAGATGAAGTTCTAGCCGGTATAAGGAATCTATTTCTGGATGATGAAGACATGGATTGCAGTGCGATAGTTGAGGAGGAGGAGGAGGAGGAAGGCCTCATTATTCAGACCGTGGAGAAGGGAGTCGTTCTCAAGAACTGGACTGCTGCACCGTCAAAGGCCCATCGATTCCTGGGTATCCTGACAATTAGCATCATTTATTTTAAAAGCAATTTTTATGAGCATTTAAGACATTTTCAGTAAGTTTGTTATAAGCATGTTTTGTTTTGAAATAATTGCTCGGGTCATCGAGTCGTACCTGTTTGACGTTTTCAAGATTTATCTAAGTGCATTGTTGTTTTTAGTATATATTATAATTCTTTACATTTTCTTCTCTACAACATTATTATTACCTATCCCGATGAACCTATAATTATGACATGTAATGAGACAACGCAACATAAGGATAATGATTCAGAGGATCTGGAAGAGGATATAATACCCGAGGAAATTGTCAGAGAAGTGGAAAACTTTGAAAATAAGCCTAAGTCCAATTTGGATGAGACTGAAATAGTTAATCTAGGAGACTCTGAAACAGTCAAAGAAATACGTGTAAGCATCCACCTGTCACCATCAGAGAAAGAAGAATACACTCGTTTCCTAAAGGAATATGAGGCTATCTTTGCATGGTCCTATGATGATATAACTGGTTTGAGCATGCCCATAGTGGCTCATAAACTACCTACCAACCCAATGTGTCCGTTAGTAAAGAAGAAATTCAGAAAGTTCAAGCTGGATATGAGTTTCAAAATCAAAGAAGAAGTCACCAAGTAAATCAAAGCTAAGGTTCTCAGAGTGGTTGAATATCCAACTTGGTTGGCTAACATCATTCCAGTTCCGAAGAAGGATGGGAAAGTCAGAGTATGCGTCGATTATCGGGACCTAAACAAAGCAAGTCCCAAAGATGATTTCCCGCTACCCAACATACACATACTGATCGACAACTGTACCAAGCATGAACTCCAATCCTTTGTGGATTCTTCGCTGGATATCATCAGATCTGGATGGATGAAGAGGATGCCGAAAAGACAACTTTTATCACACCATGGGGGTGTACTGCTATAAAATGATGTCGTTTGGTCTGAAGAATATTGGGGCCACTTATATGAGAGCCATGACGACTATTTTCCACGACATGATACATAAGGAGATAGATGTATATGTGGATGATGTCAACATCAAATCCAAGTAAAGTACAGACCACATAGCAGACTTGAGGAAATTCTTTGATCGGCTTCGGAGGTACAATTTGAAATTGAATCCCGTAAAATGTGCCTTCGGGGTCCCCGCAGGAAAGTTATTAGGATTCATCGTCAGCCGCTGAGGAATTGAGCTAGACCCATCAAAGGTCAAGTCTATCCAGGATTTGCCACCTCTAAAGAACAAGAAAGACATGATGAGTTTCTTGGGACGTCTTAATTACATCAGCCGCTTCATAGCACAATCAACCGTGATATGTCAGCCGATTTTCAAAATGTTAAGGAAGGATGCCGCAACCAATTGGACTAAAGACTACCAGAACGCTTTTGACAAAATCAATGAATATTTGTCCACACCGCCAGTCCTGGTCTCGCCAGAACATGGTAGACCACTGCTACTTTATCTCTCCGTATTAGATAGGGCTTTCGGTTGTGTCTTGGGATAACACGACGAGACGGGAAGGAAATAACAAGCCATATACTATCTGAGTAAGAAGTTCACACCCTACGAAGCACGGTATTCTTTACTGGAATGCACCTGCTATGCTTTGACCTGGATAGACCAGAATCTGAGGCACTACTTCTGTGTCTATACCACATATCTCATATCAAGGATGGATCCTCTAAAGTACATCTTCCAGAAACCCATGCCTACAGGGAAGCTGGCAAAATGGCAGATATTATTCAGTGAATTCGACATTGTCTATGTGACTCAGATGGCGGTTAAGGGACAAGCATTAGCAGATCATCTTGTAGAAAATCCTGATGAAGAAGTATCATTCGTAGGAGAAGATATCGCAGAAGCCTACGACGGATGGAGAATGTTTTTCGATGGAATCACAAGTTGGTATTAGATCCATTTTGGTGTCAATAACAGGTCAACATTATCCGGTATCCGCGAAACTCAGATTTTCATGCACCAATAATATGGCAGAATATGAGGCTTGCATATTGGGGCTTAATTTGGCCGTTGACATGAATATCTGGGAATTACTAGTAATTGGTGATTCAGATCTTCTGGTACATTAGGTGCAGGGAGAATGGGCTACAAAGAATACCAAGATATTACCATATCTATATCATGTGCAAGAGATGATGATGAGGTTCACGAAGATAGAATTTAGATATGTCCCGAGAATCCAGAATGAGTTCGTAGATGCATTGGCCACTTTGTCCTCCATGATACAGCATCCGGACAAGAATTTCATCGACCCCATTCTGGTAAGGATTCATAATCAACCAACTTACTATGCTCATGTTTAAGAAGAAGCAAACGGGAATCCATGGTTCCATGATATCAAGAAGTACTTGGCAAAAGAAGAGTACCCGGAGCATGCAAATCATACTCAAAAACAGATGCTCCGAAGATTGTCCAACCATTTCTTCCAAAGTGGAGGAATTATGTACAGAAGGACTCCAGATTTAGGATTATTACGGTGTGATGATGCCAAGGAAGCTTCCAAACTGCTCGAAGAGATACACTCTAGAACTTGCGGACCACACATGAATGGTTTCGTTTTAGCCAAGAAGATACTGAGGGCAGGTTATATTTGGATGACTATGGAAACAGACTGCATCAGGTATGTCCAAAAATGTCATCAGTGCCAAATACACGCGGATATGATATGGGTTCCGCCAAATGAACTCAATGCAACGAGTGCACCTTGGCCTTTTGCCACTTGGGGAATGGACGTCATTGGACCAATGAAGCCCGCCGCTTCAAACAGGCACAGGTTCATTTTAGGGGCCATAGACTACTTCACAAAAATGGGTCGAAGATGCATCCTACAAAGCTGTAACCAAGAAAGTCGTTGCATATTTTGTCAGAGATCGTATTGTTTGCCGATGCGGGGTTCCAGAGTCCATCATCACCGACAACGCCGCTAATCTCAATAGTGACCTAATGAAATCTATGTACAAGACCTTCAAAATCAAGCACAAGCATTCCACAGCATACATGCCTCAAATGAATGGAGTCGTGGAGGTCGCAAACAAGAATATCAAGAAAATACTGAGGAAGATGGTAGACAACCACAAGCAATGGCACGAGAGGTTACCATTTGCCTTATTGGAGTACCGGACCACAGTCCGCATGTCAACCGGGGAAATTCCTTACCTATTGGTCTACGGTACAGAAGCTAAACTCAGTGATGCAGAGTGGGTAAGAAGTCGCTATGAACAGTTAGCTCTCATTGACGGGAAAAGAATGAATGCAGTGTGTCATGGTCAACTTTATAAGAACAGAATAGCCAGAGCTTTCAACAAAAGGGTCAAACCTAGACAGTTCGCACCGGGGCAGCTCGTGCTGAAACGAATCTTTCCACAACAGGATGAAGCCAAAGGAAAATTCTCACCCAATTGGCAAGGACCCTATATGGTTCATAGAGTACTAACATGAGGAGCACTCATACTCACAGAAATGGATGGAGAGATTTGGCCAAAGACTATCAACTTAGATGCAGTCAAAAGATACTATATTTAAAGCTGTTTTACATTTATGCAATTGATGTAAGTGAACTACGCTTGACCTGATTCTCGTTTAAGAGGGGATACGTAGGCAGCCCTGTGGGTTCGGTCATAATTAAATAAAATTCTCATTTTTCCCACAATCAAAAATTGGGGCAGAATTTTGAGGAGGACCCTCAAAATTCCGGGGCAAGCTCAGCCAACGGCAACTTGTGCGGAATATCCAAAAAATTATCTGAATAACTGGGGCAGAATTTTGAGGAGGATGGCAAGAAGGTCGCAATGTCTCTGATAATGTCACAGTTATTGGTTCATCTAATTTATTTAATATTACTATATTTTAAATAACTATGCACACATATTTTTCGGAAAGATTTATTTTTAGCCAGATGCTACCCATGCTAACTCAAGCAGGATTTCAATGCAGAGCAAAGAAAAAGCAAGAAGGCGGAGGCATAAATCGACCTCCCCGTAAAACTCACAATTTTCCTTTGGATACAGGAACAAGGAATAGCCGTGAGTACATGCGCACCTTAGAATCACTATCTCCATAACAACAAAGCTACCGAGCGCAAACATATTTCCAGCTAAGAAATACTCTGCTATCACTTATTATCTATTCATTCCATGTGACTAAGCATTGTCTCCATTTTGCATGAGGCTAAGCTCTGCCTCCTTAATTGCACAAGGCTAAGCTCTGCCTTTCCTATTGCATGAGACTAAGCATTGTCTCCCATCTTGCATGAGGCTAAGCCATGCCTCCTTAATTGCATAAGGCTAAGCTCTGTCTTTCCTATTGCACGAGACTAAGCATATTCTCCATCTTGCATGAGGCTAAGCCCTGCCTCCTTAATTGCATAAGGCTAAGCTCTGCCTTTCCTATTGCACGAGACTAAGCATTGTCTCCATTTTGCATGAGGCTAAGCCATGCCTCCATAATTGCACAAGGCTAAGCTCTGCCTTTCCTATCATGTGAGACTAAGCATTGTCTCCCATCTTACATGAGGCTAAGCCCTGCCTCCTTAATTGCATAAGGCTAAGCTCTGCCTTTCCTATTGCACGAGACTAAGCATTTCCTCCATCTTGCATGAGGCTAAGCCCTGCCTCCTTAATTGCATAAGGCTAAGCTCTGCCTTTCCTATTGCACGAGACTAAGCATTGTCTCCATTTTGCATGAGGCTAAGTCCTGACTCCTCAATTGCATAAAGCTAAGCTCTGCCTTCCCAATGTACGAGACTAAGCATTGTCTCCAATCCTGCATGACACTAAGCATTGTATCCAACCTTGCACAAGACTAAGCATTGTCTCTCCTTGCATAACCACAAATGTTGTGTCATTCAAAACCTTGCATTATTCTCTTTTCTCGGGGCTAAGATCTGCCCCCGGTTGTACACAAGACTAAGCTTTGTCTTGTTTCATCTCAAGCATCATGTCTTTGCATCTCATGGGTTGAAGCATAGCCAAATTTTCCAAAGTGCGTCATAGTCCAAAGGCATCATCCTCATAGCCGGAAGACACCATGCCATGGCCTGAGGATCTCTCAATATTGCACATAATTATTCAAAGGCATCATAGTTCGGAGGCACCATCTTCATATCCCGAAAACATCATTTCATGGCATGCGAATCCCTTATCTCACAATTCATGGCTCGGGATATCATGGTCTAAGTACATCATCCTCACTGTCAAAAAACGATCTCCATAGTTCAGAGGGAATTTGCATCATGCTTAAATTTATGCAATAATCTATATGTATTTGTATGCATCGTATTTTGAGTTTGCAGGTGATCCAAGAAGTAACTGTTCTCTTAACTGGAGCAATCTTCGCTGCGGTTTCCATTCAACGTTCATGTCCAGTAATTATTTCAAACGTAACCAACCACTGTTTGATACCCATTTCCATATTATAACCATTCAAATATCCATAACCATTCCCAGATACATCCGTTTACAATCCCGATATCGTTCTATCAAGAATATCTTGTTCGTTCTTAACATAACTCCATCAGTTTATTCCACCGTTGGATCCAGAACTACACATGGCCTGATTCCTGTAAAACCAGGGATATGTAGGTAGCTTAGAAACCAGGGTCCGGCCTATATTTTTCAAAATCACCCCGTTCGGTCAAAATTGATCGTCATTTCTTTACTCGACAACTCTTTCATCCTTCCCGGGTAAAGAGGGGCAGCTGTTGATACCCAATGTTTCCCTCATATTTTCCATATATATATATATATATATATATATATATATATATATATATATATACCTTCAAAATAGCTCATATGCATCATCATTTGATTTACAAGCATACACGAGTATTTTTCATAATTTTTCATAATTTTTAAAAACTTTAAATCAATTTATTTCTGCACTTTTATTATATAAATATCCAATAATTACCCTACGAATTATTATTTTTTATGATGATTTAATCATCTAAATTTACCATTTTATACCAATATGAGTTTTTAAATATTTTCAGTGCATTTCTTATAATTACATTTGCATTTTTAAGGCTAAATTGCACATTTTTGCAATAATAGCCCATATGCATATATAATTACATTATTTATGCAAAAAATGACTTTTTATATTTTTATAATGTTAAGTAATTATTTTTAATCATTTTCATGCACACATGATATTTTTTTATTTATTAATTACTTTTATAAATTATTTATTTGTTAAACATTGGGTATTTAAAATATGGCCCCAAATTCACCTTAATTTCGGACCTAAATTACCCAACCCCAGCCCATTAACACCTGATGTCAAAACAAATAACCCCCAGCCCAACCAATTAAACTAACTCGGCCTAGAACCCCAAAACTAATCGTGGTTGTTGATCTCTGAAATCAACGACCCATATTACTCATACCCTTTTAATTAACCAAACTCCCCTAAACCCTAAACTATTCGCCACCATCCGCCGCCTTTGGATTCTCCCATCTCTCAGCCCAAACCCTAGCTGCCTCCCCCAATTTTCTCTCCTAGTCCCACCGGACATGGGATTAAATAGCTGTTTCTTGCCATATTCTACTTCCCCCTCGTACTGGAACCTTTTATATACCACTTGCCTAAACATGGAAAGCAGATCTCATCAACTTCGAACCAAAGATGGTTCAGTTCCTTGATCTTTTCTGTCTATGTTCGTGCTTGTTCTTTTATGGTATGAATCTATATGAACCTCTGTGATTCTTACTTGCCCTAGAATTAGGGTTTCAGATCTCTTTTCGATTGAACCAAATCGGGTTCAATTCTTTGATTTTAAGTGTTATTTCCGTCTATGTTCATTCTCATTCTTTTATGGTATGGATCTTTGTGTATTTCTGTGATTCCTACTCACCCTAAAATTAGGGTTTCAGATTCTTTTAAATCGAACCAAATCTGGTTCGATTCTTTGATTTTAAAAGGTAATTCTGTCTATGTTCATCTTATTCTATGCAGCATGTGATTTTTACCTTTTATTTATTTAAGATTTATGTCGATTTGTGTACTTTACCTAAAATTAGGGTTTTTAAATTTTCTCTTTTCCTTACTGATTTCGATTGCTTTCCTTTCTAAGTGTTTGGCTGATGTTTTTCCATGTTTATGTGTTCGATTTCTCCACATATAAACCCCTTCCCACCCCCTTGAAAAAGGAGAATCATTAAGAAATTACTAAAAATTTAAGTTGTGTACTCTTTGCTCTTTAACAATCGTGTTCTGCACTTTGATTCCTGGCCGGCTAAAAGGCAAGGCCAGAAATTCTGGGTTCTTGCTCTTTTGTTGATATTCATAACTCTGGGGGCTTCTTTTCTTTATTGTTTCATTTAACTGGTAAGTTACCATACCTTTGTCATTTCATTCTGATTTACCTGTCATTAACATGAGTTTTCACTTCTGAAGATTTTTTATTCCATGTGTTACTTCAATTTTAGGCTTTACTAATCTAAATGCCATTACGTTTGTAGTTTGAGACATGTTTAGACCTGAGTTGATTAATTTCTTTTAATTCTGCCTAGCCTGTGTGTTATTGATAGACACCCATCTACTGTTTAATATTTCTACTGGAACATGCTCTCCTATCTCCTTCTATGGATTAGTTGATTAAGTATGAGTATATTCATTAAGTAAATAACAAGTATGTTTCTGAATTACTGCAATGTAGCCTGTTTTGATCCTGTTTTCATCATGTCTTGACTTCTCCAGTAATTGCCCTAACAAGTTCTCAGCATGTTCGGTTCTATTGCCAATTGATATGATTCCTTCTTGTGACACTAGCCTTCTGCACTTAGCATAATCTGAAATCTCTTTTTCTTCTTACTATAGGTCTGTCTTGCATCTTGTCTTGTTAATATGTGCATTATGTGATTGAACTCGTTTTCTGAAACATGGTCAAGTCTGTCTCAAACCTAAGCATGTTCTGGTACCTATTTTTTTTACGTGCTCAATTTGATTATGTCCTTTAGTGTTGTCCCTTTACCTCATTCTATTCCTTTACTACTTGGTCTCTTTGAGTTCTTATTCTTTAGCCAGCTGAAAGCCAAGGCTACTTAGGTTTTGCCCTTTGACCTCCCTAGTATGAGCACTACTCGGGGTCCAATTGAGATCCTTGTGAACTCTGACACACCAGGACTTGGTCCCTAGTTATCCTCTGAATCTCTCTCATTAACCTCCATAGTGTGAGCACTGCCCTGGGTACTTGAAGACCTTGGGAACTCTCACAAACTAGGGTCTTGGTTATATATATTTTATACCTAGTGGGTGAATCAATTGATTTCTGGCTGCCTTATGTCAATGAAGATGTCATTTCTGGGCTATTGTGAACCATGGGAATGAAGGCCTGGACTGGCCGAGTGTATCTTTGGGCCTGCTGTAGGCTCCCTATAGTCATCTATTTCTGTAATTTTATTCCATTCATTTTGGGTCTGTAATAATTGTTGTAATAACAATTGGGGTATTAGTAAAATTGGGAAAGGGGTTTTATCTTACACTTGCATTGAAATGGGTAGAAATCCTGCCTATAGGTATTCTATTTTGCTCATAAATGTGTCATTATGCTCAAACATATTCAGTTATTATGTGTTAGAAATCCTTCCTATAGGTATCCTATTTTGCTTAAACGTGTTATTATGCTCAAACATGTTCAATTATTATGTGTCAGTAATCCTGCCTATAGGTTCTCTATTTGGTTCAAATGTACTATGTTTTTACCTGTTAGAAACAATGCCTATAGGATATTGAATGATTAATATCTCAATGTGCGCATAGGACTATGTTTACACACTGCCTAATCTACAAATTTAGATGCCATGTCTATAGGATCTAAAATCAGTTCTAATTGTAACTATAGAAATCATGCCTATAGGATCTAAAATCAGTCTCAATTATGACTAGAAATTCTGCCTATACGGTCTAAAATCAGTCTTAATTATTGTCCTGCTCGTTTCTTTTAAGAGTTTTCAACACTGTGCTAATTATCATTATTAGGAACCATGCCTATAGGACTCGATTAAGCAATTCTGAATATATAACTGTGATTACCATTTTTAGTTACTGTGTGAATCACCTAGATATGATGCCTATAGGTTTTAATCTCTTATACTTGTAATCAGTAGGCAACTATGTAGGCTTTAGAAATTGTATTAAGAGAAGTGTCTTTTAACACACGAACTGCCTGCTTATTAAAAATTCAGAATCACATAGATATCCTGCCTTTAGGATTCTGCAACCGTAACTTGTTTAAAATATGCAACTGTCAGTGGTAATCAGTTTACGTGCATTTGTTGTCTAAATGCGGAGGCCAACTTGAGCCCTTATTTGCTTATACATGAAAGTCCAAATTATTTTGTATGTCGCCTAGTTTTTCTCAATTTTGAGTAACCTAAGTTAAGTCTAGAACCACCCGAGATAGAGGTCCAAATGCCTCCTGGGCCATAGGCATGGGATGGGTAGTGCACGCATAGGATATGATTTAGAATTAACTAGTTCGCTTTAGGTAAACAACTTAAAGATAGTAATCGGGTAGCAGGAGATGATAGTCTGTACCCGCTAAATAATACGAGTAACACCCCATTTCGACGGAGTTACGAAGTATTATTTATGTTGCATGGGGTGATCCTTTAGGCTAAAAAACTTAGGACCCCCCTTTTTGTTTTAAAATCAATCATTTTATTTACTTGCCCAATTTTTTCTTTTCTCTTTTTCTTAGACTAATTCATATAATTCGAATTCGGCCGGGACCCACCATTGTAGATCTCAAGGAGTGCCTAACACATTCTCCTCGAGGTAATTTGATCCCTTACATGATCTTTGATGACCTGAACTGGTTAAACCAGAGTTATGTGCAAATAGGTGCCCTAACGCACCTTAAATCCGTTAGGTGGTGACTCTCTCTTTTAACACCCTTCCTTAAAAGAGTTGTCACGACGTCGAACCCCGATTTTGCGAGAAAAAAATGGGGCACGACATTATTACTACCCTTTGGGTTCACCGCTGTGTCACTTGGTAGTGCACCCTTAGGACGAGAATTTAGAGCTTGAGACATTTTCCCCATTTGAACTTCTAGATTTTGGATTGATGTGTTGTGTGAGGCAAGTTGGGCATCTGAATCGGCATTTTTTCAATCGTTTTCTTGAACATGTTCTCAATACGTCCCATCTCATTGTTTAAAGAACTTGAACCATGGGAAGGATAAAGAGGTGGGTTGCTCGGTTGTTGATACATTGGGGGCCTTTGAAAACCCGACCCCCGGTTGCCTTGATTGTTGCCTCCCCAATTTCCTTAGTTGTTCCCACTCCAATTTCCTTGATTGTTGTTATTATGCTAATTCCCTAGATTATTAGAACTCAAATTTCCATGGTTATTTTGTGGTCGCCATTGTTGTTGGTTTAGGTCATGGAAGTTGTTTCTTTGTCCTTGAAAATTGTTCACATATTGAACTTCCTCCTCTTGCTCATTATAATAATCTTCTTGATCAAAACCGTCATCATCTTGCACATAGTTCTCCATTCGGATTTGCATTTGTGGACCCTTGGTCTTCTTCTTGTTCACCAAAACATTAACTCCCTACACACCATGAACTTGCTTAGGAGCTTGCACTTGATTGAGTTGGGCCTTTTCTAGTTGAGTCATGGTTATGGTCAATTCAGTAATGGCTTGCTCATGGTCTTGTAAATCTTTATGGAGATGGATCATATTCGGATCACCTTGTGGGACATTGGCTGGGGATTACCAAGACGATGACGTCTCCGCTATCTCATCTAGAATGTCACACACCTCCGCATAAAGCATAGTCATGAAGTTCTCACCGGCTAGATGATTCACTACACATTGGTTGGTTACGTTAATTCCACGATAGAAGGTTTGTTGCAATATTTTTTCTATCATATCATTGTTGGGACATTCCTTAACCATTGTTCTATAGCGCTCCCAAATTTCGTATAGTGGCTCATTCGGTTCTTGTTTGAATGCTAAGATCTCATCCTGAAGGGTAGCCATGTTCCCGGGAGAGAAAAACATAGCATTGAACTTGGCCGCCAACTCATCCCAAGTATGTATTGATTGATTCGACAAACGTTTCAACCAATCTAAAGCTTTCTCCCATAGAGAGAAAGGAAAAATCCTTAGCCTCAATGCATTCTCGAAAACATTAGTTTGCTAGTTCCCCCAACATGTATCCACAAAGCCCTTCAAATATTTGTAAGCATTTTTGGTTGTTGCCCCGATTAAGAAACCCTGTTGCTCAAGTAAAGTGAGCATCACGTTGATGATTTGAAAGTTGCCCGCCCTAATACAAGGAGAGACTATTACACTAACATAACCTTCATTCGGTAATACCCGGTGTTGAGCCGCTTGTAGTGGATGTGGTGGATGTGGTGGAGGTGAGGGTGAAACGGGCACGTTGTCTTGTGGTACCCGGCATCATTGATTAGCTTGTAGCACTTGAGGTACCTTATCTAGTTGTTCCTCCTCACCATCAAAGTCTCCCAAAGGCATATTTTCGGGCTCATTGTTTGCCATGTTTGTACCTTGATTTCTTAAACAAGTTAGTAACACGGAAGGGAAAAAATATATTCCAAAAATACACTCAAATATATAGCTAACACCGTTATAACTACGTGGCAACGACGCCAAAAATTGGTCCACACCCAATCCACACTAAACAATGAGTGGAAGAGGTTGTTGGAATAATAGTAACCAACTATGAGTCGGGGATGATTCTGCAGGGAGCTAAATGTGGATGTTAGAGGGTACACTTGATGAGTGTATAAGAAATAGCTTAAATATGCTTCCAAACAAGATGGTTTTACAAATTACTTCTACAATCTATACTAACAATGATTAACTATAGAAATGAAATAAGAGATTGATTAACTATTTTTGGTTGTTTTCAAATGGGTAAAAGGACTAGGGTTGTGACCTTCGCCGAGGTGTTAGCCTAATGGGTTAATTACGTTAATACTTGTTTAAGTGATTGGGGTGTATTATAGCTCTCAAATCTAAGTTACCCACTCAATACCTCTCGGTCCTAGAGTGATTTTGATCAATTTGGCTTTCTCAAGCCCAAATGGGTATCAAGCCAAATAGTTCATATGAGCTCAAGTCTGGTTTATCCTATCTATAGTTCAAACCCTTTAATTATGCTAGTCAAAACCTTAACTAGCCCAATTTCCTGTTAGCCATGTTTTCCTAGACTATGTCCCTCTTTCTCAAGTAAAGACCAAGTCAAAAAGGCATAAATCAATATTTACAACAATTAATTCTAAAATCAAAGTATGAACAAGGTTAAATAACAAACACTCAATTATAAATAAGTATTATATTAATTACCCATAAGGTTTACGTACTAGGGTTGAGTCACAACCCTAAAAAATATCTAGCTACTCATAATGAAAATAGAAGAAAATAAAGAAGAAAATAAAGAAGAAACCCTAATTAAATCCATAATAAAAAATTAAAATGACAAACTAGTGTAGTGTTAACCCAAATTCGTCACAAATTACCAAAAGTGGTAAACTACAGGGACTACTATGCAAACAACTACCAATCTTGACTGAAAAAGGTGATTCTCATCTATTTATAGTGGCCCAGAATTCGCTGACAAAAATGACTTCCAGAGGTTCTGCGGCCGCACCTTTGCTCGAGTTTACGGGTTAAGTGATTCTACAGCCACACAATTTTATCGGCGGCTGCACTTCAGCTTTTGCGGCCGCACAATTCCATGTGTGGTCCGCACTTCTATCAAGGCTTCACTCTTGGTCGTTTTGCACACTCTTTGAACTTTTTGAATTTTTGCCAGTGCGACAATGTTTTGCGGCCGCACAAATTGTGTGCGGTACGAGCTTTTCTTCAATCAACTTCTGATCTGCAATACTAGATCTGTGGCCGTATAGAGAATTTTATGGTCCGCACTTTCTTCTACGGCCGCAAAAATATGTTTGCGGACCGCACTTTTGGTCTGTTGTGCTCCTTCTTGCCTTATGAGTCGGAACACTCCTTTTTGAGTTAGATTTCTTCATTAAAGTTCAATTCTCTAGCATTCCTGCAATTTGCACCACTTTCTTTAGTTTTGGGAATATAAATCAACACTTTCAAACTAAAACTAAGCAACAAGGTACTAATAAGTGGTTAAAATCCACACTTATCACGCACAAGGCAGCGTAGCTACGCTACGTGGCTGTTGTGATGCCCTTTAATAAAAAGCTTATAACTTCTTGTAGGAATATATAAATTACAAATGGTTTAAAGAATTATAAACTAGACTCATAGACCTTTAATTTGAATGGTTCTATACCACATAACACTTCATACATTGGAAGTTGTTCCCGTTTGAAGTTAATCTTTGAGCAAACTCATTTGAAACTTTAGTCCATTATATAGTTTTCAACTTGATGTAGCCTTAGGACTATTCTTAGACCATAAACCATTCTTAATGCACCTCATACATATATTATCATGATCAATTGATATCCTTCATATTATTGGCAATAGTTATACCCGAATTAATATAATTAGCACATGTCGATCTTCTTAATGGTCTTAAAACACTTTGAAATTTTCCGGAATGTTACAAACGGTCCTATTTTATTGTATATTGGCCTCTTTCTTTCTTGATGATGGATTCATGTTTGGAGTTATTTTTCACAGTTATTGTATCTATATTAAAGCTACGGCTATGATTATTTTCTGTTAGAATTCGACTGATTATTGTGTGGAATAGGGACCAAAGTATTTGGAGATATAATAATTAAAAATAGTAAAACCAAGAAATAACTCAAAAAATAAAAAATAAAAAGGCTGAAAATGTGGCATCTAGATAATGGTTTAGACCCAAAAATATTACGTTCACTCGCCTCTTTTTTATGTAAAACAACTACCATTGGTGTGTCTCAGCTACATTTTAAAAAAATTGAGTATGTAAGATAATTGTCGGCAAAAAGTGTACAACAGAAATTTGGTCCATAGTTTAGGGGGGTAACTTATGTATTTTGTATTTAAGTAATCAAACTTTTAGCAATATTGTGTATACAAATTAATTGTTCATACCTATCTTTTTTCCCTTTTAGTATTTTCTTGTTTTCAAAATATAATCTTGCTTCATGGGACCTATTATGGTAAGTGATATAATATTTTAAAATTTTGAAAATTACCTGAAAATATTAATTCAAAAGAATTGTTTGCTTTATGCAAGAGCAAATAATGTATTATTTCCTCATCTCAAAAACATACAATAGTCCATAATAATTGAAGGTCACTGTTTTTATTTTAAAATAAAACTAATAGAATAAAGGGAAATAGGCCAAATTTACCCCCTCCACATTCGGATATTGTCTATATTTAACCTATGTTATACTATTCGACTAAATTTGTCCCTACCGTTATACTATCCGGCTAAATTTACCCCTACCATCATCAAACTTTTAAAAATTACCCCTATGTCTATTAGGTTACCCAAAATCTCCCAAATGTCTTTCATTTAAATCACTTATTTTTTTTCTTGATCTACTATTTTTTGAAATTACTATTAATGTGAATGTTAAAAGTATTAAACTAGGCAAATTATTTGTGGATATTTTTAATTACCACTGCACCCACTTCTCTTCTTGTGATAATGGGTTTGGAATTGGTTTAGATTTTTTATAATTTTTCAACGATATACACAGCGCACAATTCAGTGGGTCTATTTGTTATGTATTATATACGGCTGCTCATCATGTATGTACATGTATATTCGAATATATTTTGTACTTATCTAGTTAGAAAATTTCGGTCGACTAACTTAAGAGTGCACAATGCGTAGGGATTAAAGCAAAGTTGAATTCGACAATGCAAAGTCTCCAAGGAACTTCAACTTCTATCACTAGTACTTGTAAAGTGTGATGACCCGATAGGTCATTCTGAGTTTTATCCTTTATTTCTGTGTTCCGAGACCTTGAATAACTTTGTTTATCTATCCTCGATTTGTGTGCGCAGTCCTTATCTTTTTCGAAAAACTTTTATGTGAAAAAAAAGAAGAAAATGTGAATTTTAGCCTTAAAATAATTTGAGTTGACAAAGGTCAACATTTTGGGTAAACGGGCCTAAATTAGTATTTTGATAGTCCCTGTGGGTCCGTATCGTTATTTGGAACTTGGGCGTACGCCCGAAATTCTATTCGGAAGTCCCTAACGTGATTTATCGTGATTTGTTGAAAACTAGTAATTTAAAGGTTTAAAGAATCCCTAAGTTTGACCGTAGGTTGACTTCATTACTACCGGGTTCGGATTTCGGTTCGAAATTTGGTATAGGTTCATTTCGCTATTTATGACTTGTCTGCAAAATTTGGTGCAAAACAGAGTTGATTTGACGTGATTTGAAATTTCTTAAGTTTCATTGAAAACTTCATATATTTTGTTGTCCGATTCGTAGTTTTAAGTATTATTTTGATGTTTTGACTGCGTGAGCGAGTGTTTATGATGTTATTACACGTGTTTGCATGTTTAGTTTGGAGGTGAGTTTTGGATAGGCTACAGACCATTTTGGACTTAGGAGGTTGCTGGTTTTTCACTGTTGCTAATGTATGGTGTTTTGTTCTTTGTGATCGCAAAAATACTCCCGCGATCGCGAAGAGTAACTTGGGATAGGGTGGTTTTTCTTCTACGCGAAGGCGGAGAAGCGGTCGCGAACACCAAGCATCGGAGGGAGGAGGATCACACACGAGCGAACACGATGGGTTAGGTGAGGATCTGGGGAGGTAGGGTATGAACTATGCGGCGGCCAGGAGGGATAGGCCATTGCGAGCATGTTGGCCACTAGGGCCGCTGCTCTTCGCGATCGCGTCAGGCCCTTCGCGAACGCGAAGAAGGCCAAACGCCCAGTGATTAAAAGGTTCCACAGTTGGGATTTATCCTATTTTTCACCATTTTCAAGTTTGAGCTTGACCTAAAGGCGATTTTGAAGAGAAATTTTATCCTACTTTATAGGTTAGTAGATTTTAAGTCATTTTCTTCCATTTTCATCAACACCCATTGATTTCTAATCTTTAATATATGCTTTTTATGGTAGAAGTTAGGGATTTAGGTAGAAATTGGAGATTTTGAGAAATTAAGATTTAGACCTCAAATTGAGGCCGGATTTTGAAACTAATCACATAATCGTGCTCAGGGTGAATGGTTAATTGGGTTTTGGTCTAAATCTCAGGTTTTGACCAAGCGGGCTCGGGGTTGACGTTTGTTGACCTTTTTCAAAATCATTAAAGATTGAATCTTTTTCACCCATGGGTAGTTTCTAAAGCTTATTTTGAATTGTTTGAACTATATTTGGTTATATTTAATTTGTTTGGAGGCCAATTCCAAAGGCAAAGCCCTGATTGAGCTTTGATTTGATTGCGGAGCGAGTTAAATATCATGGTTAACTTTGACTTGAGGGATTAGGACTTGTTAGTCTATTTTCTCTGTGTTTTATGTGTGGGAACAACATATATGTGAGGTGACGAGTACTTATATATTGTTATTGGGTTAAAGCATGCTGGTATAACTTGTTTCTTTGTGTTTTATTGCGTTGTAAATTATGATATCCATGCTTAGGTAAGGTTATTACTTCTTGATTACTCGTTTTCTAATTATTGCTTATTTAATAATGGTTGAATAATTTGGGAAGTTGAAGTTTGATATCTTTGCATCATATTTGACGTTAAGTATATTCTCCGCATTATTTATTACTCGAATTCATATTATCATAATTTCATGGTGGAAGAGAATAAAAGCATGAAGGGTGATGTCGGGTGATGTCGTGTCGTTGTATTTATATTATTATTATTATTATTATTATTATTATTATTATTATTATTATTATTATTATTATTATTATTATTATTATTATGGTGAGGACGAGAGTGAAAGCAAGAAGGGTGATGTCATGTGATTTATTCATTATTACATTGTAAGGAAGAGAGTAAAAGCATGAAGGGTGATGTTGTGCCATTCATCTCATTTATTTATTGTTGCATAGTGGGAATAAGAGTAAAAGCACGATGGGTGATGTCGTGCCATTACATTCTACTTATATCATCATTTCATGGTGAGGATGAGAGTAAAAGCACGAAGCGTAATGTCGTGCCGTTTTCATATCATTGGTTTAACTGATTTTCTGGTTGGTGATTTACGTGGTTACTTCATGATTTCATGCATGTCATAGTTGCTATATTTCTCCCCTTCTTGCATATCCCCTCCCAATTTGTACGTTACTATTCTCTGTTATTACTTCTACTTTATATATACTAGTACAGGTTTATTTATGTAGGTGTCCTGTCATAGCCTCGTTACTACCTTGTCGAGGTTAGGCTCGACGATTACGGAGTATGTTGGGTCGATTGTACTCATACTACACTTATGTACTTCGTGTGTGGATACAGAAATTGTTCCCCACGGTGCGTGAGCTGCGTCAACTAGGATCATTGCACTCTAGTGATCCAGGACGCTCTAGTCCGCTTAGCGGGCCTTATGGAGAGTGTGGTCCAGATAGGTGCATTTTCGGTGGCACCAGCCGTCTCCCATGCTGGGGGTGGAACACAGACTCCCGCTACTCATACCCTGGAGTAGGTGGCTCCCCTATATCAGACTCCAGCGGCCCAGCCAGTTGCGGTGGTTTAGCAGGTTGTTGTAGCACAGGCCGGGGATAGGCCCGCTATGTCTTCTAAATCCTTGTTCAGGCTGGATAAGTTTACCTAGATCTTGCCTATTAATTTTGGTGGTGCACCTCCTGAGGACCCACAAGATTACTTGGACCGTTTCCACGAGGTGTTGCATAACATAGATATTGTTGAGACTAATGGGGTCGATTTTACAAGGTTCCAGATGACCGGTTCTGCCAAGAGATGGTGGAGAGATTATGTGTTGACTAGACCAACTGGTTCACCTTCACTTACCTAGGATCAGTTTTCATATATATTTCTAAAGAAGTTCATTCCTTTAACTCTGAAAGAGGAGTACAGCAGGCAGTTTGAGTGCCTTTAGCAGGGTAGCATGAGTGTTACCTAGTATGAGACTCGATTTGTGGACCTAGCTCGCCATGCCAATATCTTGCCCCTTACTAAGAGGGAGAGAGTGAGGATATTCATTGATGGGCTCACTTTCAGTATCAGGCTACAGATGGCTAAGGAGACTGGAGATGATATTTCTTTTTAGAGGGCCGTAAATATTGCTAGACGGATCGAGATGGTTCCTGGTCCTAAGAGGGGGCCGGTATCTAATAAGAGGTCTCGTCATTTCGATGGCTTAATTGGTGCCTCGTCTAGAGGTAGGGGTATTTTTGGTAGAGGCCATCCTCCCAGGTCATTTCAGCCATTGCTTCAGGCATCCCATGGTGCTTTAGGTAGTCGTAGTTCTTATGCATCTCATCCTGGGCAGCTAGCCTACAATGCACCATCAGCTCCTATTAGTGCACCTCCGATTCTAGGGTCAGCAGTCACAGCAGTCGAGGGCTTGATATACTTGTGGAGATACGAGGCACCTTTCTAAATTTTTCCCCAGATCACAGGGCGACATGCATCAGCAGGGTTCTCGTGTCGTGGTTTCGGCACCAGTTGCTTCACCGCCCACTCATCCAACTAGAGGTGGGGGTTAGGCTGCCAAAGGTAGCGGTTAGGCCACTAGAGGTAGAGGTCAGGCCGTTAGACGTAGAGGCTAGCTAGTTAGAGGCCATCCGAGGGACGGAGGTCGGAGTGGTGGGGCCCAGCCCCATTTTTATGCATTCCTGGCTAGACCTGAAGTCGAGTAATCTAACACTATTATCACAAGTATTGTTCCAGTTTTCCATAGAGATGCTTCAGTTATATTTGATCTGAGCTCTACTTATTCCTTTGTGTCATTTTATTTTCCTTCATATCCTGTTGTACCTCGTGATTCTTTGAGTGCTTCTGTGTATGTGTCCATGCTTTTAGGAGATTTTATTATTGTAGATCGTCTCTAGCACTCGTGTGTGATTACTACTGGGAGTCTTGAGACTAGTGTATCTCCTACTTCTTGATATGGTGGACTTTGATGTTATTTTGGGCATGGATTGGTTGTCACCCTATCATTCTATATTGGACTATCACGCAAAGACAGTGACCTTATCTATACCAAGTTTGCCTCGATTAGAGTGGAAGGGACTCCTGGTCATTCTACCAGCAGGGTTATTTCTTACGTGAAGGCTCAGCGTATGGTCAGGAAGGGATGTTTAGCTTATTTGGCCTATATTCTTGATTCTAGTGCGGAGGTTCCTTCCATAGATTCGGTACCAGTTGTACGTGAGTTTTCAAAGGTGTTTCCTACATATATATCGGGGATGCCACCCGACAGAGATATTAACTTTTGTATTGACTTGGCTCTGGGCACTCAGTCCATTTCTATTCCACCATACCGTATGGCCATGCCTGAGTTGGAGGAACTGAAGGGGCAGTCGCAAGATTTGGTTGATAAGGGATTAACTAGACCTAGAGTCTCGCCTTGGGGTATGCCCGTATTATTTGTGAAGAATAAGTATGGTTTAATGAGGATGTGTATAGACTATCGACAGTCGAACAAAGTCACTATCAAGAATAAGTACACATTGACGAGGATTGATGACCTATTTGATCAGCTTCAAGGTGCCAAAGTGTTTTTGAAGATTGATTTGAGGTATGGTTACCATCAGTTGAAGATCAGGCCATCGGTTGTCCCTAAGACAGCTTTTCAGACTCGGTATGGGCATTTTGAGTTCCTAGTGATGTCATTTGGGTTGACAAATGCCCCCAACAACATTTATGGACTTGATGAATCGGGTATTTAAGCCCTATTAGGCTTCTTTTGTGATTGTTTTCATTGATGATATCTTGATCTACTCCCACATTTGAGATGAGCATGAGCAACATCTTCGCAATGTACTTCAGACTCTAAGAGATATTCAATTATATGCCAAGTTTTCAAAGTGTGGGTTTTGGTAGGACTCGGTTGCCTTTTTAGGGCATGTTGTAGCAGCCGAGGGCATTAAAGTGGATCCTAAGATGATTGAGGCGGTTCAAAACTGTCCTAGACCTACTTCAGCTATAGAGATTTGGCATTTCCTGGGTTTGGCGGGTTATTATCGTCGGTTCGTGGAGGGATTCTCATTCATAGAAACCCCATTGACTAGATTGACCTAAAAGGTTGCTTTATTCAGGTGGTTCGATGAGTGTGAATTGAGATTTTATAAGCTCAATACTGCTTTGACTACGACTCCAGTGTTGGTGTTACCCATAGGTTTAGGATCCTACATGGTGTATTGTGATGCATCACGTATTGGGCTCGGTGCAGTATTGATGCGGGATGGCAGGGTGATCGCTTACGCGTCACGACAGTTGAAGGTTCATGAGAAGGACTACCTTATTCATGACCTAGATTTGGAAGCCATTATTCATGCACTGAAGATTTGGAGGCACTACCTCTACAGCGTGTCGTGTGAGGTGTTCACGGATCATCGGAGTCTCCAGTATTTGTTCGAGCAAAAGGATCTCAACTTGAGGCAAATAAGGTGGTTGGAGTTGTTGAAAGATTATGATATCACTGTTTTGTATCATCCCGGGAAGGCCAATGTGGTGGTTGATGCCTTGAATAGAAAGGTTATGAGTATGAATAGCCTTGCATATATTACGGTTGGTGAGAGACCACTATCATAAGATGTTCAGGCCTTAGCCAAACAGTTCGTGAGGTTAGATATTTCGGAGCCCAGTCGTATTCTAGCTTGCACGATCTCTCGGTCTTCTTTGTTTGAGCACATCAGAGAGTGTCAGTATGATGACCCCTATTTGCTTGTCCTTAAGGAAACGGTGCGGCACGGTGGTTCCAAGTAGGTTACTATTGGAGATGATGGGGTGTTGCAGATGTAGGGTCAGATTTGCATGCCCAATGTGGACGGGCTTCGTGAGTTGATTCTTGAGGAGGCCCACGGTGGAGAAGAATTAAGAAGGATATAGTAACATATGTGGCTCGGTGATTGAATTGTCAGCAAGTAAAGTACGATCATCATAGGCCTGGCGGTTTGCTTAAAAAGTTTGAGATTCCCGAGTGGAAGTGGGAGCGTACTACCATGGATTTTGTTGTTGGGCTCACATGGACATTGAAGAAATTTGATGCAGTATGGGTTTTGTGGACAGGTTGACAAAGTCAACACATTTCATTCAAATAGTAATTACCTATTCTTCAGAGAGGCTGGCTGAGATCTATATCTATGAGATTATTCGTCTTCACGGTGTGCTGGTGTCCATCATTTCTGATCTAGGTACGCAGTTCACATCGCACTGCTGGAGGACCATACGGCGTGAAATAGGCACATGGGTTGAGTTGAGTAAAAATTCCACCCCCATACAGACAGTCAGTCTGAGCGCACCATACAGATATTAGAAGATATGCTTCACACATGTGTTATGGATTTTGGGGGTTCTTGGGATCAGTTCTTGCCGCTTGCAGAGTTTTCCTACAACAACAGCTACCAATTGAGTATTGAGATGGCTCCCTATGAGGTATAATACAGGAAGTGGTGTCGTTCATCAGTTGGTTGGTTTGAGTCGGGAGAGGCTCGATTGTTGGGTACCGATTTGGTTCAAGATGCCTTGGAAAAGGTCAAGATGATTCAGGACCAACTTTGCACAGCTCAGTCTAGGATACATAGTTATGCCGATTATAGGGTTTGTGATGTTTCATTCATGGTTGGAGAGAGGGTTTTGCTTCTAGTTTCACCCATGAAGGGTGTTATGAGGTTCAAGAAGAAGGGGTAGTTGAGCCCTTGGTGTATCAACCCTTTGTGATTCTTGATAGGGTTGGTAAGGTGGCCTACAAGCTTGCACTATCACCTAGATTATCAGTAGTTCACCCGGTGTTCTATGTCTCCAAACTCCGAAAGTATCACGGTGATCCGTCCCATGTGTTAGATTTCAGCTCCATCCAATTGGACAAGGATTTGACTTGTGAGGAGGAGCTAGTGTCCATTCAAGGCCGGCAGGTCTGGAAGTTGAGGTCTCAGAGTTATCCTTCAATTAGAGTATAGTGGAGAGGTCAGCCGATCGAGGTACCCACGTGGGAGTCCGAGTCTGACATGCAGAGTAGATACCTATACCTTTTCACCAGTCCAGGTACATTTTTATGTCCGTTCGAGGATGAACGTTTTTTTTAGAGGTGGAGAATGTGATGACCCGATAGGTTATTTCAAGTTTTAGCCTTTATTTCTTTGTTTTGAGACCTCGAATAACTCCATTTACCATTCCTCGATTTGGATGCGCAGTCCGTGTCTTTTTCTGGAAAGGTTTTGTGTGAAAAAATAAATAAATGTGAATTTTATCCTTGAAAATGATTTGAGTTTACTATGGTCAACATTTTGTGTAAACGGGCCGATGGGTCCGTATAGCGATTTGGGACTTGGGTGTATGCCTGTAACTGAATTCGGAAGTCCCTAACTTGATTTATCGTGATTTGTTAAAAACTAGTAATTTTAAAATTTAATGAATTCCTAAGTTTCTAAAACTTATTTTGAATTGTTTGAACTATATTTGGTTAGATTTAATTGGTTTGGAGGCTAATTCTAGAGACAAAGCCCCGGTTGAGCTTTGATTTGAATGCAGAGCGAGGTAAGTATCGTAGTTAACCTTGACTTGAGGGATTAGTCTATCTGCTACGTGTTTTATGTGTGGGAACTACGTATATGTGAGGTGACGAGTACTTATACATTGTTATTGGGTTAAAGCGTGCGGATGTAACCTGTTTCTTTGTGTTTTATTGCGTTATAAATTACGATATCCATGCTTATGTTAGGTTATTACTTCTTGGTTACTCGTTTTGTAATTATTGCTTATTTCATAGTTGTTGAATATTTTGGGAAGTTAAAGTTTGGTATCTTGGCATCATATTTGACGTTAAGTATATTCTCTGCATTATTTATTACTCGAATTCATATTATCATCATTCCATGGTGAGAAAGAGAGTAAAAGCATGAAGGGTGATATCGTGCCATTACATTTATATTATTATTATTACATGGTGAGGATGAGAGTGAAATCATGAAGGGTGATGCCGTGTCATTTATCTTATTTATTCATTATTACATGGTGAAAAGGAGAGTAAAAGCACGAAGAGTGATGTTGTGCCATTCATCTCATTTATTCATTGTTGCATAGTGAGGATGAGAGTAAAAGCACGAAGGGTGATGTAGTGACATTTTTATATCATTGGTTTAACTAATTTACCGGTTGGTGATTTACTTGGTTACTTCGTGATTTCATACATGTCATAGTTGCTATATGTCACGACCCAAAACTAGCATGTCGTGATGGCGCCTAACGTGGTACTAGGAAGGCCGACACTTCAAAATACTTCCAACACTTTTAAATGAAAAATAAGAATAACACAGGTTTAAATCATCACACTCTCAAAAATAGGATAGAAAGCCAAAACCCTATGCAGTAATTCCCAACATTGGGTTGTCACGGAGTACATGAGTATCTATACAAGACAAGTATGGAAATACTATCTATAAAAGATAAAACTAAGTACATAAATCGGAAAAATAGGGAAGGAGAGACAAGATCCGCGAACGCCCGACAGCTACCTTGGAATCTCCAACGATCAAACTACGCAAAGAAAACAACACCCAATGTGACCAGAAGCACCCAGATCAGCACACGAAGTGCAGGGTGTAGCATTAGTACAACCAACTCAGTAAGTAACAAGACTAAATAATGGAGTGAAAGTAGTGACGAGCCTCACGGATATAATTCAATTATAGAAATTTCAACATAGAAAGATAGGCATGCTTTCAAGTTCAACGGTTAAACTCAATGCAAGTAAGATAGATCAATTCTGAATGATATGAGGAATACGACCTCTCTAAATCTACATGCCAATGTACATGTTGTATGTAATGCACCATACTAGAAGCTTCGTGCACTCACATTTACAGAATACTCAATCACGCAGTACTGTATATGGCCAATCCAGCCTAGGGAAGATCCATCCCAAATATATATGTATCGACTGACAATCAATCACTCAATAATATATAAGGCTAATCTAGCCTAGGGAAAATCCATCCCTAAATATAAAAGATTCAAGCAAGATCCATGCCTAGGGATGATCTATCCCTCAATATAAAACCACTGCACTCAATGTGGGTGTCCAGACTCCGGATGGGCTCCTTTAGCCCAAGAGCTATAACAAGCCAATCATGGCACAAATCAATAAAACATGACACGACATGCAGCCCGATCCCATAATATCCTCACAAAAATCGGGCCCTCAGCCTCACTCAATCATCAACCTCTCCAGTCTCTCGGGCTCTCAGTAATCATGATAATCATCCCAAACAACATTGATATGATGTATCAGTATTTAACAATAGATACTGAGATGTAATATGCAAGCAAAACTGTGACTGAGTACAAAATAATAATTTAGCAGATAATTTAACATGTACACGAACTATGTGGGTCCCTACAGTGTCACCACATAGTCTAAATATGATTTCTAACATGATTTGCAGCTCATTTTCTATAACACATGAAGAATATATGGATAATAACAGATTTTCCAACTATGCAGTTCCATGGATCTGACTAAGTCATAATTCCTACGGTGCACGTCCACACACCCGTCTTCTAGCATGTGCATCACCTCCAAAACCAATCACATGACAAATATTATGGGGTTTCATATACTCAAAACCAAATTTAGAAATGTAACTTACCTCAACCCATGCAATTCCCTACTCCAACACGCCCTTGCCTCGCGAATCAGCCTCCAAATGCCCTGAATCTAGCCACAAATAGTTCGATACAATCAACACGAGCTAAAGGAATTAATTCCATAAGAAAACACTAGGTGACAGAGTACATTCAACCACGAATCCAACCATACCAAATTTGCCAAAATCCGACACCAAATCGCCACCCAAATCCCCAAATTCAACTCTCCAAATCCCTAGCCTCAAACTCCAAAATTCCACCTTAAATACACACAAACTACCTCGTCGAGGTTAGGCTCGATACTTACGGAGTATATTGGGTCGGTTGTACTTATACTACAGTTCTGCAATTCTTGTGCAGATAAAGGTATTGATCCCCGTGGTGCATGAGGTGCGTCAGTTAGGATCATTGCAGATGGAGACTCAAGGTAGATCTGTTGGCGTCCGCAGACCTTGAAGTCCCCTTCTTTTTCCCACTTTTACTGTTCATTTCCGTCGAAATAGTTATATTTATTTCAGACATTATTTGTAGACTTCTAGTTACTCGTGCACTTGTGACTTCGGATTTCTGGGAGTAGATATTATCACGTGACTTATATTAGTATTGTGTTAGACTGGTTTCTATTTCTCGTTGTATATCACCATTATGTTTTTAACTATTAAAATTAGTTATTTAATTATCTCACGTCGGCTTGCCTAGCAAGTGGATGCTAGGCGCCATTACGACTCTGAGATTGGGATTTCGGGTCGTGACATAAAGTCTCCATAACTTTGGTGCAACGAATTCATTAAAATTGGGGTGTTATAAATATTTTTAGAATTTAGATAAGTTACTTAATTTACTATACGTATTTACTAACCGTCATATGATTTTAATATTTGTTTCTCTTATTTTTTTCAATTAAGAAATCAAGTAAATGCCAACTATGTTGAAACTAGTGAATAAAGAAGAAGATGTAGTGACTTAACTAAAATAATTTGGGAGATTTTGAGTCACATAATGGATTGAGGGGTAATTTTTAAAAGTTTACTGATGGTAGGGGTAAATTTGGTTGGATAGTATAACGGTAGGGATAAATTTGACCGAATAGTATAATGGAGGTTAGATGTAGATAATATTCAAATGTAATGGAGTAAATTTAGACTTTTTCCCTAGAATAAATGCTTTACACAATTTAATAATTGAAGTAACATTT
The DNA here is from genome assembly GCF_000390325.3 of Nicotiana tomentosiformis. Classification (NCBI taxonomy): domain Eukaryota; kingdom Viridiplantae; phylum Streptophyta; class Magnoliopsida; order Solanales; family Solanaceae; genus Nicotiana; species Nicotiana tomentosiformis. The sequence continues at coordinate 116,445,026 of NC_090823.1, read as the reverse complement.
GAATATCTAAAATAATGTGAATAATAAAATGGATCAGAACAATTTGAAGCTCTTAAAATAGTATATTCAATTAGGAGAAAAAAGAGAGGCATGAAATTTTAGTTCTTATACAATATTATAGCTTAAATTTTAAATTATTGAAAAAAGTACATGTTGTAATTTATACTATTAATTGAGGATTACTTTTGACATTTTAAAAATGCATGCAATTAATGACTTAGCTAATTTCTAACTGTTAATTTAAGATCAAGAGGGGGGTTTACTATCCCATTCAAACGGTGAAAGTAGATATTATTACCTAAATACTAGCTAGTTTAGGGGGTTTAGTGGACTTTACGCGTCTGTTTGAGAAATTTTCAAAACTTGAGTTTGCAAACTCAAGTTTCAATTGGCAAAAGTTTTTTTTGGTGGAAATCAACTCAACACCACATCCTACCCTTCCCTCTCTATATCTCTATCTTCCTTCCTCTATTACTGGCTATACATTTTGATTCTATTCTATTGAACAGCTATTTGTATAGACTCTCTACCTAATTTGGCCCCTTCTGTCGCTTCTTTTATCGTACAACTTCTAGGCATATGTATTTACATGTATATTGAATTTGTTTCAGGATCTTTTGAGGTCTTGGCACTTTCTGCAGCCAAACTGCTTATTTTCTGGCCCTCCAAATGTGGTATACGACTATTGTCAAAGCTGCATGTGCAAAAGCTCTTCATATTTCTCCTTGGCTGCTCTAGCCATCCTTCGCCATAATCCTTTCACCTATGTGTTTTTTATGTTCATCCCAAGCCATTTGAAGACATCTTCTAAGCACAACCTAGAGAATGTGCACTCAAAGAATATATGTTCACTTGATTTTGCTTTTCCACCACATAACATACAATCACTATCTTGTGTTATCCCTAGTCTTAGTGTTCTATTTTGTCAAGAGTTTTCTACGCGTTGCAAGCCAACAAATAAAGCTATGTTTAGGACTGTTCATTTTGTTTCATACCCATCTTCTCCAAGGCCATGGCTCCAGCTCCCCTCTTTTCCACTTATAACCACTACTTATTGTATATTTTCCTGTCTGAGTCTTCCATCCATTCTCAACATACCCTGCTGCAAATGTGTCACGTTTGGAATATATTTTCCTCCAATACCAGCAGCAATCCTGTAGAGGAGTGTAGTTCCACCAAGCTTGCCCTTTCAGGTATATATGATTTACCCATTTAACCCATAATGTGTCTACTTTGCTTGCAATGTGCCATACATATTTTGCCACCACTGCTTCATTCCAGGCCATGCATTCTCTTATTCTCAATCCACCTTCATTTTTTGGTCTGCAGACTCCCAGACTACTAAGGGCACCCTGTTAGATACTCCTTTCCCATCCCACAATTAGTTTCTACAGATTGTCGTAATGTCCTTTAGTACCTTCTTTGGGAGAATAAAGATGGTTGCCCAGTAGGAATGTATGTTTATCAACACAGAGTTGATTAATTGCACTCTGCCTGCGTATGATAAGTGTTTTGATCCCCATGAGTGCACTCTGGTGCTCAGTTTTTCCTCCAATAGTTCACAGTCCCCATTTAATAGTTTCCTTGATGATATAGGAACCCCTAAGTACTTGAATGGGAAGGTCCATTGCTTATAGCTTGTTAACTCACAGATATCTGGTAGACATTAGGCATCCATGTTTGCACTAAATATGTTCGATTTTCCAGCATTTGTGCTTAGTCCTGAAGCATTAGAGAATGTTTGTAATCCTTTAAGCATTAGTAATATTGCCCGGTAGTCTCCTTTCCATAACATTAGGAGATCATCCACAAAGCATAAATGATTTAACTTCAAACTCTTGCACTTCGTGTGAAAAGCAAAGCCTTCAAGAGTGGTCACCCAGTGCATAATTCTCGTGAAATATTCCATACATATCACAAAGATTATAGGTGATATAGGGTCTCCCTGACACAGCCCCCTCCACCCTTTAATACAGCCATAGATACCCCCATTCAATGCAATTGAGTATTGAGTTTTGGATATGCATACCATAATCCATTTGACAAATCTTGGTGGAAAGTTCAATGCATGTAACATCTCTTCCACAAAGCCTCATTCCACAGAGTCGTATGCTTTCCTTAAGTCTATCTTGATAAGGCAGCTTCTTGTGGTCTTCTTCCTGTTATACAGTTTCACCAAGTCTTGACATATAAGAATGTTCCGCACTATGCTTATGCCTTCCACAAAAGCACTCTGGTTCTCAGCAATAATTGTAGGCAATACTCCTTTTAACCTATTGCACAATATTTTGGAAATCACTTTGTAAACTGTGTTACAACATGCTATAGGTCTGTAGTCTCCCACATTTTCTGCATGATTACTCTTTGGCACAAGAGTTATCTCTGTGTTGTTTATGATCTTGAGCATTTGTTGCATTTCAAAGAACTCAAGCACACTCTCTACTAGGTCTTGCCTCACCACTGACCAGCAGTCCTTGAAAAATTGGCTCCCATAGCCATCAGGCCCTGGGGACTTATCTCCTGCTATTGACCATAATGCCTCCTTAACTTCTCTTTCTGTGAATTGGGCTTCCATACTATCTCTCTGTTCTTGTTGTATAATAGGACCTTTTCGAACAAGATTGTTGCATACATGTTGTCTTTCTTTTTTAGAATCTCCCAATAGATCATTGTAGAATTCTATAAAGGAATTAGAAATCCCTTCCATGTCAGTGTGCACCTGCCGTGTTGAGTCCTTAATGGAAAAAATTCTGTTGGCATTCCTTCTGGCTTTTATCACATTATGAAAGTATCTTGTGTTTTGGTCACCCTGCTTCAGCCACTGTATTTTACTCTTTTGCCTCAAAAACCGCTCCTTAGTAGCCTTCCATTTGATACTTTCTTGCAGCAGTCTGACTTCCTCATTGATTAATTCAGCATTCCTTGGATCCTTTTAGATCTTAGCTTGACACTCTATCAAGCTTGCCAATGCTATTTCTACTTTCCCTTCTACATCAGAGAATCTTTTCTTGTTTAACCTTTGTAATACAACTTTGTTCTATTCAGCTTTCCCACTAGTTGATACATTTTTGTACCTGTCAGCTCAGTTTTCCATACATCTTGTACTCTCGTTTTGAACTCTGGTATTAGGCTCCACATATTAAAGTATCTAAACTGCTTCTTATGTCCTGTATTCCTTCCTTCCCAATTTATTAGAGCAGGGCAATGGTCAATTGGCAAAAGTTGATTGGATGGATACATGTTGTTGCACTACTTGTTTTATTATCTTAAATTTGATTGTAGAAAGTTGGCGCCCGAGTAAGTAGGTAACTATCTTAGAAGCAATTAATTAATGTTGTACTTCTTGATGTTATTCAAATGTTGTAAATGTGGGCCGTGAATCAAGATCTTTACTCGGGCCACAACATAATCGACAAATTCAAGAAGTATTCCTACAAGTAAAGGGAGTTTCATCTTGTGAAGCCATGATGTTAAAAATTGAAAAACTATTGCATTGGTGGCTAGAAAAGTAATTTAAACCCTTATTCTAGACAATACCTTTAAATCCACAACTTCAAAACTCATAAGGGCACGACTTAAGAGCTAGATATTTGATTTCTCTTTAACCTAAAGTATCAAGAAAAGTTAAGAACGCATCCTATAACTCAGTATGTGAAGTAAAAACATGGATTTTACTATGTTGGATTATCTCTATATCTTTTCATTTTGTGAAAAAAAGGAAATCACTCGAAAACGAGATTCATGAGTTCCTTCATATTTTACTCCTTGCCATTCCATTTCAGAATAAGTACATAATAGATAACTATGTACAAAGATATTAATTTCTTGATGATCAATAATATACTGTTCTTCTTTCGAGTGCAATTAACAAGGGGCGGAGGTAGTGACTTAGAGTATTGCTTACGGTTTCAAACAAACTCAGTAGCACTCTGTATTTATATTAGAAAATTTATTAAAAATATATAAATATTTATTTGCAAACTCAATAACTAAGACGTATTGAGTTCGATTACAAATTCAGAACTCATAAACTTTAAATTCTGACTTCGCCTCTGACTATAACTCACAGAGAAGAAAAGATGGGGATACCAGGAAGAGTATAACCGGAATCAACAATAAATATGTTGCCAGATACATAATTGGAAGAGTCATGGACCAAGTATCTCACAAGTGAAGTTAAAGCAGGATTTGTGGTTCCAAAAGTTTTCAGTGGAACACTTCTTGTTGCTACATTTTTTAGCCAATCTTTTTGCAATAATTTCTCAGTAATCTCCGATTTGAAAATTCCTGGAGCTATTGCATTCACTCTTATGTTATGTTCTCCCAATTCATATGCCATTACCTGCAAATTTTCATTAATATATAGAGAACAATTTAGATTTTGCGAGTTTAGTTTACGTATAGATATATCAAAATGTCAATATAGAGATTCTGAAGAAAAGAAAAGCAAGAAACATTTGATTAGGACAAATAATTTTTTTAAAAGAAATTAATTAGAAGCAACAAATACTAATACAGAAAGCTGGGAGAGATAGTAAAAGGAACCAAATGCGATTGAGAAATTAAAATTCATAAAGAGTTACTATGATTTCATATTTCCCATTTCATAAAATAAAGGATTAGGGGTGTGTTTTGGTACGACGGACTTCATTTTTAAGAAAATGTATTTAGGTGGTTGATCGGAGAGCTGAAAATATTTTCTTAAAAAAAAATTATTTACTAAAGAATAATAATAATATTATAGCAAATTAGATAGTGTTTGAACAAATTTTTGAGTAGTAAGTAAACAATAATATTCATGTATTGGTTAAAATAGTGATATATGAAAGCTAACACTTAAAAGATAATGTTAGGGAAAATGACTTAGGCTAAAAAGTGAGGGGAGGGGAAGTTATTTCCCCAAAAAACTACTATATTTTCTAGCAACCAAACATGCACCCGGAAAAAAAAATGCACCAGAAAAGAGTTCATGTGGTCACTAAACTATTCGAAATTATTTAGTAAGATTGTGTTTCTTTTGTTTGTAACAGAAAAGTGACTTTACTATTTCTATATCACTCAAAAAGTCAATCAACTAGATTTCTCAAACTTTTTGTAGCCAAATGCCTATTTTACTCTTTAAATTATTATTTTTTTAATATCATAATTTTTTTTCTACTCTATATTATAGACTTATCCATACAATAAATAAATCTTATTTTCTTAAAACCATTTTCACAAAAATATTTTTCTTTGTTAACATAAGTTTCCAAAATTAGATTATTATAACCTTGGTCATGGTATCCACGGCAGCCTTGGAGGAAGAATAGGCAATACCCCCTCGCATTGATATTCTATTTATACCACCAATAGATGAAATATTAATAATAGAGCCTCCTCGTTTTGCAGCTTGCATGTGTTTCCCAACATATTTAGAAACTAGCCAAGATCCTGTCAAATTTGTCCTTAAAGTGTTATGCCACTCTTTCTCAGAAATATCCACTGCTGATTTTAATCCACCTATAATTAAACATCAAAAGTAGATTCATCAAATTATGGAGTCAAGCAGCCTAAGAAATTCCATCATTCTTTTTAGGACAATATCCTATACTTTCTTGCATAACTTCCACTATTTGCTAAAAAGTTAATTAAGGAACTATAGCCTGACATTTTCTCTCAAATACAAATGCCAAAAAGGAAGTTCCTCGGATATTTATTACTTAAAAAATAACAACAATAAATCAAGTATAATCCCCCATGTAGGGTCTGGAGAGAGCAGTGTATACGCAGACCTTACTCTAGGGATATCAATGGATATTTAAAAATCGACTAAACCGACCGAATTGTACCATACCAAACCGATTTTTAGGTTTCTTTTAATAAAACCATAGGATTTTATATAAATCTATAAATGTACCGATAAGTAAGGTATGTTTTTTATTTTATGAAAATAAACCGAAAAAAATATCGAACCGTACCGAATAATTTACAATATGAAAAATATATTTATATATTAAGTTTAAAAATATTAAAGCATTAATTTTTTTTCTTGGGCCTTGGAATTATGAAACAGTTTTACAAGTCAACAAGTAATTAAACTAAAATTCCTAATTCCCAAACCTATTATGCTACTTCTATTGAAACTAAATTATTTCCAGCATATTCACTAGCAAGACACAAGGTATTGTAGCGATTATGTGTAGCAAACTACAATGTATTGAATATGTTTTCTTTCGTATGATTTAAATTTATCTTTTTGAATTAATCTTCTATAGATTTTATTCTTGAATCCCAAATTGGTTAATATCTTTCCACTCGTATGATTAATATTTTTTTTGTATTTGCTTAGCTTCTTTTACGATGTTGTAGAATAGTTGATGAATCTATACTCTAGCCATCTTTCATATTTTCTTAATTCATCACCTTTTAAACTGTAAATTCTCTAGAGAGTTTTGCTAAGTCATATAAAAATGCGTATGTTATTGCATTCTACTTCTACTAGTGACTTTTACATGACATTTAAAACAATTATCATTAATCAAACCGTACCGATACCGAAGAGAAACCGACATGATTGAGATGGTTTGAAAAGTCTAATTTTGATTATATATATGAGAATAATCAAAAAATTGGTATGGTACAAATTTTATAAAATAACCAGCCAAACTGAACCATTGATACCCCTACCTTACTCCCCACCTTGAAGGTAGAGAGGCCGTTCTCGATAGACCATCGGCTCATGAAAGACGAGAAGAAAAGCAATAGCACCAAGCAATAACAACAACAAGATCGTAAGAAAACGAAACAAAAGGAACAACATTAATACTAAATTAAAAGAAAATATAACAAAATAATTATTGCTTAAAAATACTTTTAATTTTTCTTAGATCCTCGGATGAGTAAATTTATTGCTTAAAATATACTTTTATTTTTCTTTAATGACTTTTATCTTCATAGTAACCAGGGAGCGGAGCTATAGTAATGAGTGTGGGTTCGGGTGAATCCAGTGACTTTTGCCCAGAGCTTGTATTTGTATTGAAAATTTCAATGAAGATAGATAAGATTTTAACGCCGAACCCAGTGACAATGAGGCTTTGTGTTCAGCGGTAAGGCCTTTGGGTTCTGAGTCCACACACGCGGATTTGATTCCTGAACCCTTTTGTTTTTTAAAGACGTTTTTCTTTTCTTTTTTGAAAAAGAACCAAAAATTAATTAAGGCAAAGAAGAAAAAGATAAAATCTCCAAACAAAGAAGGCCCACTCTCCCGCCCACGTTTTTCTTCAGGACCATCCCTGATATTCTTTCTTCTTCTTTTTTCTTGTTTGCATTTCTTTTGTCTTTTGATTTTTACGTAGATGTTATTTTTATTTTAAAACTTTTGATTCCAAAGGTTGAATCTTATATTTTTACTGTTGGGCAATGCTTCCTCTAAAATATTAGACCGTTTCTTTTACTTTTTTTCTCACAATTGCCATGTGAATATGATTTGTATATTAATCGGAGGATAGGGACCAAATATTTTATTCTTTCATTTCTGATTTTTATAAATTTTAATAGTTTTATATACATGGCTTCACAAGTTTAATGGACAAATATTAAGAAATTTAAATATTCAATATTTTTTATTTTTGTTTTTTTATGGCGCAAGATCAAATTATAGTGAGATATTCAATTTGTAATGATAGACTACAAATAGTTTTTATTAAAAAAAATCGTTTTGTATTGCAATATTTTTTTTTAAGCCAGAAAAGAATGTTCGCATTAAACTGGCAATGAAACTTTGCATCATCTGATAACCTTCTCCATATATTAGCAAAAAAAAAAACGTTACTCATATCAATAAGGAAAAAATAAAGGAAAGCAAAAACGTTTTTCTATGCATCTACTATCCTATGGAGTGAACTACTAAAAAAAAATATGCACAAGATATGGAAACTTGTTTATTTGTTTAAGTTTTATATTATCTGTCGCTATTGCAACGATGAAAAGAGTTTTTTCGTTGATGAAATTTATTAAAAATGATTAACATTGGTGATAACTTTTTAAATGATTGTTTAGTTTGTTATATAGAGTACGAAGACTTAAAAGTGCCTGATACTGCAATCATTTATCATTCTACAAAATATGACAAGTCATCGAATCCTGTTGTATGATAATATTTATATTAATATATTGTATTTAAATGGTTTGTTACTTATTGAATATATACTATTAAAAATTGGTATTTGTTCTTTGTCTTGTTATTATTATATATTAACTTGAGGCCACGGCCTTGTCTTAAAATTCAGAGCTCATACACTTAAAGTCGTGGCTCCGTCTCTGATAGTAACAGTCCTCTATCCTATCAAAACTAGTGTTTTAGTAACCAAAATTACATACACTTTGTAGGCAAAATTAGGCGTAACCTACGTACCTCTAACACCAGCATTGTTAATGAGCACATCAATGTGGCCAAAAGCATCCCAAGCTTTCTGTACTGATGCTTCAATGAGTGGACCATCAGCAGTAACATTAAGTTCAACAGCTACAGCTCTAACAATTTCAACATTTGAACTAGCCATTGCATTAATCTCATCACAAAGGGACTTCAATCGATCGGCGCGACGAGCGGCTGCCACGACTTTACAGCCTGACCTAGCAAGGTCAAGGCAGTATTCGCGGCCGAGCCCCGCCGATGCTCCGGTGACAAAAACCACTTTGCCTTCCAATTGCCGCCATGGCTCCAAATGGTCCGCCGCATTGCTCTTCTTTTGAGTTGTCATATTGCTATGGGACTTGCTAGGAGTTTATATGTGATGGATCTAAGCTAAAACGTACATTTATAGGAATCAACCAGAGACGGATCCAGAATTTAAATTTTATGGGTTCAATTTTAAGATTTTTAACATTGAACCCATTATATTTTTAAAGTTATGGGTTCATATCTACTATTTTTGCAATTTTAATGAATTTTTACATACAAATTTTTATTCCGCGTCAAAAGTTATGGATTTAGTTGAACCCGTAGCCACTAAGCTACATCCGCCTCTGGAATCAACGTGTGACATTTCGAGAAAAGTGAATTGGATAGGGACATAAAGTTTTCTTCTAAATTAAATAATAAAACGTGTTTAAGTTGTTCGAAGTCATGCGGTCTTAATTGTATATGTCGGATGCTTTAATTTTTTTGGTTTCCAACCTGGTGTTCGTTACCCCTGACTATATCTGGATTCATATCGCGTAAGGCCCCATTCGGGGAAGCGTTCCCTATCAAGAATTTTTTCATAACCAGGACTCGAACCCGAAATCTCTAGTAAAAGAAAAAATAGCTCATCCGCTGCATCACATTCCGGATGCTTTAATTAACATATTGGGTGTGTAACGTGCGATGCGTTAATAGATTCCAACAAGTTTGTCATGTTTTTTTTTTCAAATAAGATTTTCACCCTATAATGGTTTTTTTAATGTGAAAGAACACGTAAATAAATGACATCAAGACGAGTACATGGGTTTAAAGCTTTTAATTTGAGTACATTATATTTAGTAACGTAGAGATAGCAGTTATTAAAAGGATTACTTTGATCTCTACATTATAATTTAAAGGAATATTACCCAAAATAATTAAAAGGAATAGTTATGATAACCTTTCTAAACTTCGTGAGTCTCTTCCATATCTCTGGTTTTATATGATAAAACAGATAAATATGGACAAACCTATCAAGAAGCAGAAATTTATTGGGACAGACAGACCAGTAAGATAGAAAATTCAGTGCCATACATCATTTATTACCATAATTTATTCTTGGAATACACAGTCTGGGTATGGAGCTATGGGTCCAGAGACTTTATCTCCAATTCCAAATTAATGTTTACTTTTCAAGCGATTTCGGGTCTAGAACATGTTACTTTTTATATTAGTAACATATATACATATTTAATTTTATTATGACACCACTTACTCAAGATGTACATCCATGCCATGGCATAATTAGTTCAAGGGAAAAAATCATTATTAACTGCAAAAAGTTTGGCAAACTTTCTAGGTTTTCATTAGAGCAAAAATCATTTATAGCAAAACTAATGACAACTGGTAGCCATAAAATAAGGCATACAATTCATAGCCCAAAATCAATTATAAGAGCTAGCAAGTGAAATTTAGAAAACCAGCGGAGACTCTGGCTCCTCAATGCAACCTTTTTTTATATGTAATATTAGTAGTCAAAATATTTAAAATCCCTCCAAATCACCCCAAAAGTCCTTTAAACCTATTGAAATCCTCGTCAAAATCCACCATTTCAACCCAAAAATTTCATTAAACCCAACTGTCTTCTCCATAACCACCAAAATCCCTTTTTTATCTTTTACAAAAACAAAAAAAAATAGTGATCCAATCTAGAAAAATATAATATTGCATAAGCAAAAACACCCATGATAAATATCGTTTTCAGTCTTTTTTTCTCTCAGTGCACGTTAGGTGACCTTGCTAACCTGCGCATCCTCCGAAAATGGGGGGAAGATGACGAGCAAAGAGGATCACCAATAAAACACCAGTAGTAGAGAAGAAACTTATTGATATCATACTGCAGGAACAAGGAAAACAAACAGCTAAAGCCAAAGAGAAGATGCAAAATGAGGAAGAAGACAGCGAGGGTGACCCTAATTGGCCAGATCTGAGTGATTCTAGGGTTAAACTGGCTACTCCGGTAAGATCAGTTGTCAAGGAGGCAACGGGATCGCCAATTCAAATAGGCGAGGTAACCACTAGCAAAACATAACCCAATGGAATAGTGCATGCAGGCGCAGTAGCAGAGCAACAAGTTGCAGAGAGCAAAGAACAGAGGAGTACACAAGATAAAGCTGCTGAGAAAGTTGGAGAAGGCGACAGATCCTAGGCATGATTATTTCAGGAGAATAAACTCGATGCAAAAGGGATGAACTTATCATATATCCCTCTGGTGATACATGGTGGAAAAATAGTAGTTCAATTGTTGGAAGAAGACCTTGAAGAGGAAAACCAGAAGTGGAATAGAGTTGTGATACTATATGTGGTAGGAAATACTCCAACCATTGGGGCAATTGAAAGATTCATAGCAAGTCAGTGGAGCAGGGTCACAAAACCAAAGGTACTTTTCCATAATGATGGCTACTTTGTGATTTTGTCGTCTGGCAACGAAGAGAGGGAAGATGTATTGATGAATGAACCATACACTATCAATAACAGGCCTATTATCATGAGACCATGGATAGAAACCTTTGACTTCAATGAAGAGATACTAAAAACTATTCTACTATGGGTTAAATTCCCTAATTTGCCTCTGAATTACTGGAGTAAACAGGCTTTGAGTAAAATTGGAAGTGGCTTAGGCAAACCGTTATATACAGATGCATGTACTACAATTACAGAGAGGATTACTAATCTCATCCAATTTCGCTCCTCTATTTGATGATATGAAAACGGTCGATGCAATAGTAATACCCAACAAGAGTCGGGGTCGAATTCCGCAGGAAGCTATGTGAATGGGTGTTAGTAGTATATATCTTAGCATGTGATTTTGTATATATAAATTTTCACTTCCACAATAATTGATTTTGTTTGAAAATCTAAATTAAATCTTACTCAATTCAATAGAAACTTAACTTCTACCCCACGTTTTTTCTTTTCAAGCTAAATTGTTGGGACAGACTTTTTATAGGGATTCAAGCATATGACTAGTAAGGTAAATCAACATATTGTATCGACGAGATGCAAGAAGAATAAAATTAAGTAGTCATTTATGCGAGGAAACGCCAGGTCGCTTCGCGCAAGACATTGCTTAGGACCAACGGGTCACACGACTATCCTGCACTCGAACTAGTTGCTCAAGAAGCAGGGGAACCCTAATTTATGCTTATTATCAATCCTTGTAGGAGAGAAAGTACGAGAAATTAGCCCCGCTCCACTTTATTAAAAGCAAGGAACGGGTAAAGCTACTGCCCGGGCAAATGAGGTCGAAACTGTAATTTGACGACGCATACAGGTTCATGTCGTCATTTGTGACCGTTTAGGAGGTATGCGACTTGGACGATGAAAGAGGGCTAGAATATGGGTCTGGGTCAGATACGGAGGGGTGAATACTTCCTGATCACTCTCAGAGAGAGAGAGAGAGAGAGAGAGAGAGAGAGAGAGAGAGAGAGAGAGAGAGAGAGAGAGAGAGAGAGAGAGAGAGCTATTGTACAAGGAAGCTATGTACACATTTTCGGGTTATAATGATTTTGTGACTTTTTGGATTCTTTCTCTCATCTTACTACTGTTTATCAACAAATATATAAGGATGAGGTTAGTTTTATCCTCACTTTGTATCAAAAGACTGTTAAAACTTCCGCTACTGACACTTGAAAAAGCAGCTTTCAAGGTCTCATCGCTTCGGTGGGGCTTGCCTTTTCAATTCACATCTACGGGCGAGGATTCCTCTATCTCTTGCTCGCTCAAAGTCAACTGACTCACATGGAATACGGTGACCCGTTGGGGAATCTGTTCTAGACCCTCCTGCTGACTACGATTGCGATTTAAAGAATGAAACTAGGAAATTATTTTTGGTTGTTTTTCAAATGATATAAAAGGCCTAGGGCTATGACCATCATGTAGGTGTCTGCTTAATAGGTTGTAAACTTTAAAGCTTGTTTTATTGGTCGGGGTGTATTATAGCTATCAACACTCGAGTACCCACTCAATACCTCTCGGTCAGAGAGTGGTTTTGCCCAATTTGGCTTTCTCAAGTCCAAATGGGTATTGAACAAAACAGTTGATAATAAGCTCAAGGCGGGTTTTACTATCTCTAGGTTCAACCCTTTAATTGGGCTTATTAATCTCTCGATTGACCCAATTTCTTGCTAGCCAAGTTTTCTAGACTAAGTCTCTCTTTCTCAAGTAGAGACCAAGTCAAATAGGCATGAAATAATATTTTCAACAATTAATTCTTCACATAAAAGCGAGAACTAGGCTAGATAATCAACACCCAACCATAAACAAGCAATAAATCAAACACCCATTAAGTTTACACACTATGGTTGGGTCACAACCCTAGTAAAAATCTAGATACTCATGCTTAAATTGGAAGAAAAAGAAGAAGAAGTGATAATTAAACCCATATTGATAATTAAAATGATGAAATCAATATTCAAAAAGCTCAAAATAGCAAAAACTACTAAAAGGAGTAAAAGAAACTGACTACTGTAGCAGCTTATGTCCAAACTTAACCTAAAAGGTGAAACTCTTCTATTTATGCAGTGCAAAAATTTTTGGACAAAAATGCCCTTTCGGAGGTTCTGCGGCCGCACAATTCCATGTGTGGCCTACACTTTGCTTTAGCCTGACAGGATTGGAAACCTGCGGCCGCACAATTTTGAACTGCGGCCGCACTTCTCTCTTTCTGCGGACAACGCAAATATGTCTGCGGTCGCACCATGCTCTTCTGCGGTCCGCACAAATGTGGTTGCGGCAGCATCATGCTCTTCTGTGGCCGCATAATAATTGTGTGGTCCGCACTCTTGTTGAACTTGAGATGCAGGTTCTCTAAACTATGGCTTTTACCCAGTTTCTGCAGCCGCACAAATTCATGTACAGTCCTCATCTTGCAACCTTCTCTGATGGAATTGCTTCATCACCTGCGGCCGCATATGGTATTCTGCGAACTGCACTCTGATGGAATTGCTTCATGACCTGCGGCCGCAGATGGAATTGCTTTAGTTTTGTATTTTTATTTTTGTTCTTTCTTTTTCTTGCCTTTCCTTCTCGTCATTTCTTTTCTCTTTTGCCTTGATACTTTTTTTTTTCAAACTCCTCGTCTCTCCCCCAAACTTACGTTTTTAGCTAATTGTTTTACAAGAGTGTTAAGGAAAGCTCGGGTGCCAAGAGAGGGTCATAGCAAAACGGGTAAAGTCTTGTAATGTGGTGATCAAATGAGAAAGGTGTTAGGCTCAATTGGGTTGACTAGGGATAATAACTTTGGTGGGCCATGGAAAATTTCAAACGGGTCAAAGAGAGCCTACAATTACTTCTCAAGCCAAGCAAAACTTAAAATTTCGCCTAGAAATACATTCGGAAAAAGTTCTAGACCATTTGAACGGGTACTTGGACTTGCACCAATAACATCTCACCTCTTACGCAGCAGGATTGTTAAAGCGGATAGAGTCGAGGGCCCACAATGGCCATATTCAAGATTGAAAATCACTATGGTTCGACTAAACCACTCGATGGTTGCCTAAATCAACATAAGAGTCACTAGGTCACCAACTAGAGTTATTTCTTTCTAAAAACCTTATTTTTAACCATAAGTACATAGTTAAGTGTGTTGGTACCAAGTGAAGCATGTTTGACTCTTTGAGCCAGACTCAATTAGGTCATTTTATTCATTATTACTACTATTCTTACCTAAACACCAAAAACGGACTCAATCCCTTACGAAGGTTGTCACGCCATCCATCATTGGGAAGAGTCACCTGGTTCACACAAAAATTACCTTTGGACAGAATCGTGGAATTAAGAAAAATAAAGGTTTATTATTCACTAAAACATAAAAAGCAGCTACAAAATTAAAAAGAAGCTACTAGATTTAAACATAGACTACTAAGAAAATGGAATAAAAGAGCTAAAAAGTAAACTATTGAAAGCATAATGAATATACATAATGAGAGAGGAAAAGAGAGAATATATACATCAAGAGAGAACGGAGAGAGTATATATACAGAATAAAGAGAAAGAAGAAAATATTATCAGTTATTACAAACCAAATGTCTAAAAGTCATCCAAATAGAAAATAACTCCACCCCCCGGAATAAAACCCCAAATAAAAATAAGCATTGTCCTCAATGCTTAATCAAAGCAAGAATAAAGAAGGGTAAGAGTGAAAAAGATTCCCTATGTGGCCTTGGACACCTCCGTGTCCATTACAGCGTCACCGCCCCCAGTCTCTTCTAATTGGATCTCATCATCATCGACTTTGGGAGTAACTGGGTTGGTAAACATTTAGCGCACTGCCTCACCAATGTCGGCAGCCAGGTCTAGCTTCTTAGACTGGCCAGCTGGTGCCACTGGAGCTGATGGTGCTGCTGGATCTGCTGGTGCTGGTGAGTCTGACCCTATGAGCATATCAAATGAAAGATCACCAGCTGCTGCTATCTTGGTCACCTCTCTCCTCAACCTGTCAACTGATTTCCTGGACGCTTGGGATTTTTTCATTTTCTTTACCTGCTTCCCCAGCTCCTCAATCACTGCTCCATGTGCTACCAAGGTGTCCTTGATGGTGGTCTGGTTCTCCAAGATCTTCTTCAATGTATCCTCCATTGTCGGAGGAATATGGGGTGTCGTAGTGGATGACTGTGCTGCAACAACACTGGATGTGTCAGACATCTTTGCAATGGCTGCCTGTATCCAGTTGTTGGCTCGCTAGTGTTTGGAAGACTCACAGCGCAGATAGTAGATGAACGGGCATGGGCACCGGCTTCAAAGCCGATGTGGAAGGCACTGATGCTGAAGGACCTGAAGAAGGAGGTGGAGGCATAGTTGTTGCACCATCAGAAAGCTCTGCTGAAGTAGATGGTATGTCAATTGTCTCAGCAGCTACCCCGACGGGCTCGTCAGACTGGCCAGTAGTAGTAGAGGGTTGACCCTTTTTCTTTGGGTTTTCACCACCTATCAAAGAATATCACGAGAAGGGCTTCTTCTCATGCACCTTGGTATTAAAATCCCTCGGCTCTACACTCGCATCCGTAAGGTATTCAGTGACAGTGTTGGGATACGGGTAGGAGGTGTTACCTTTCCTAACGACCACAGACATGTTGGCCGACAACACGACACCCACATTGATTGGGTACCCACCATGATATAAGCGACTAGCACTGCCCGCTGAATTGGAAGATTTGTTTCATTTTGACACAGGTCTAGTCTACTACACACGAATGTTTGCCATCCTTTTGCCTCAAAATTTAGGGTGTTCCGCTGAATGGGAACCCCTGTTGTGATCCATGCTGGAGGCGGCCCCGAAGCTGCAAGAATCTCAGCTAGCCATGGTCGAACTGCATCTCCTAGTGCTAACTTTTTCAGGTATTGCACAGGCTCCATATCCTCAAACCCTAAATACTTGTTCAGGGTGCTCTGATCGAATCTCACCTTTAGATTTCTCACTTTTGTTACCTTGGTCCCTTTCTTTATATGCGCCACATTGGCGTAAAATTCTCGAACCAGGTATTCCTTGGCATCTACCACAGTTTTGGTGAACCACAACCACCCTTTTCGCTCCCGGAACTATCTCAACATTATCGGGTTGTATTTGTCAAGGTTTTTTATCATGTACTGACGCTCAAGAGTGAGCGATCGCATTGGACACAACTATCGGAAGCTTGTGAAAGCAGCCAGACTAACAAACCTATCTTCCCAAATCTCTTTCTTCTTCGACCTCTCAAGGCTGGCAACTCTGGTATCACCCTCTCGGTCATCATCCGGAATATCATTAACATCCACTGTAATAGCAGGTGCATTGGGGGCATGTGTGGAAGATGGGTCTGAAGCCTGACTGTTACCTTCCGAACCCTCGGAAGTGCTCTTAGGGGAGGAAGGCTCGTCTCTAAGTTGGTATCTGCCCTGTGGCTATGATTGAATAGCAGGATGCTCTTGCAATGAGTCACCCTATAATGCTTCCCGAGATCGAACATATGAACTAGACTCAGAAGGCTCGGGCTATCTTCCTCGGCTTGATGTGGCTTTCTTACTGATTACCCTTTGGAGGGCGAGGGGTAGATTGTTTTTGCCTCTGCCTCTGGAAGGTTCACCCCTCCCCTTTGATGTATCACCATGACCTCGTTATCTTACCATTTTAAGTAACAAACAGCAGCAAGAGTCAGTTCTAGTTCAAGTGCAGATAAACAGACATTCATAGAACAAAATATGTTTGTAGGGAAGGGAAGTGCGGTCTACACAATTGCAAGTGCGGCCGCAGCCTGGGTTGTGCGTACCGCACAATTTGGACTTGCGGCCTCAGAGATGAAACTGTGGTCCATACAATTTTGAGTGCGATCGCACATCTGAAGTGCAGTCCG
The DNA here is from genome assembly GCF_000390325.3 of Nicotiana tomentosiformis. Classification (NCBI taxonomy): domain Eukaryota; kingdom Viridiplantae; phylum Streptophyta; class Magnoliopsida; order Solanales; family Solanaceae; genus Nicotiana; species Nicotiana tomentosiformis. The sequence goes on along the minus strand of NC_090823.1, from coordinate 116,427,995 downwards.
CACAATTGTCAGTGCGGCCACTCTATAAGTACCTCAAAATGGCAACTCTCTTAAGACAGAGATTGGCCTGATCTGCGGCCGCACACACTTTTCTGCAGCCGCTATAAGGTTACTGCGGTCCGCACACACTTTTCTGCAGCCGCGATAAGATTACTGCGGTCCGCACAATTGCAAGTGCGGTCTGCACATTCTTGCCTTACCAATTGCCCTAGTAAACACTTCTGCGGACCGCACAATTTCTTGTGTGGACGCAGATTTCAAAATTAGGTCGGGCAAATTCCTTAAGGGTTTCGATTTATGCACAAATTGGACATGGTAATAGCAATTAAACATGATAATCAGGATACACATTCCCCAAATAGCAATTAGGAGTTGACCCACACAATTTAAACCCCACATGGATAGAAAATTGACTTCTAATGACAAATGGTCTAAAATAACTAACATATTGTAAACTAAACTAAGAAAATTAAAGAATTTGAACATACTACTAATGAAGCAGTGCTAAGGAATGATCACAAATGCGTATCTAGGTGGTAGATGAGTGAACAGATGTGTGCAAAGTTTTAGCCCCTTTTTTTGAGTGCTCAGAGAATGAAAAGTTTATACAGTAGCCTTAGCATTTCTATTTATACAAAAAGGATGAGTGCGTCTGCAGAATTCATTCTGCGGTCCGCACTCTGCTACCTGGAGGTTCACTTTCCTTTGATTATCTGCGGTCCGTAGATTTAGCTGTACGACCACAGATTTTGGTGCAGACTGCAGAATTCGTTGTGCGGACGCACTTTGGCTGTTTCTCTGATAAACAAACTTTAGAGAGTTTGCATTTTTTTCATCTCAATTTGTGTGGTCCGCACAAGAATTGTGCGGCCGCAATTGCCTTCTGCTGTAGCATTCAAAATTGTGTGGTCCGCACTTTTTCCTTACTTAGCCAAATTTTCTGAGCATAGTTCCTGTAAGACCTATCCAAAGAAGAAGAAAAGAACAAAAAAAAGAAAAAGAAGCATGGGTTGCCTCCCAAGAAGCGCCTGATTTAACGTCGCGGCACGACGCAGATTACCATCACTTCAAATGAATCACTGCCACCACGTGGCCATCATTAGCTTGTCCCAAATAATGCTTCACCCTTTGACCATTGACTCAGAATACCTCATCATTTTTGTTCTTCAAGTCCAATGCACCAAAAGGTGTCACACCCACAATTTCAAAGGGACCATTCCATTTGGATTTCAGTTTTCTGGGAAACATCTTTAATCGTGAGTTAAACAACAAAACAAGATCGTCCACCTTGAACTCCGTGTTTTAGATGTATTTGTCATGAAAGTACTTCATTATCTCTTTGTACAAGGATAAACTTGCATATGCATGGTACCGGAACTCATCTAATTCATTCAATTGTGCAACCCGCAAGTTAGCGGCTGCTTCCCAATCAAGATTTAACTTCTTTAAAACCGACATGGCTTTGTGCTCGAGTTCCACCGAAAGATGCAATCTTTGCCAAAAACCAACTGATATGGGATATCCCGATAGGAGTTTTGAAAGCAGTCTGATAAGCCCATAGTGTATCATCAAGCTTCTTTGACCAATCCGTCCGGTTCACATTCACTGTTTTTGGAAAAGGTACTCTTTATCTCCCGATTGGAGACTTCTACTTGACCGCTTGCTTGTGGATGATAGGGAGTCGTGACTTTATGAGTGACACAACACTTGGTGAGTAAGGTATCGAAAGATTTGTTGCAAAAATGCGAACCCCCATCGCTTATGATAGCACGCGGAGTACCAAATCTTGTGAAGATATTCTTCTTCAAAAATGCCACCATACTTCTTGCTTCATTGTTGGGTAGAGCAATGGCCTCAACTCATTTAGACACATAATCAACCGCGACCAAGATGTAGGTGTTTCCACAAGAACTCACAAAGGGACCCATGAAGTCAATACCCCTCACATCAAAGATATCAATCTCTAAAATGGTAGTGAGAGGCATTTTATTCTTTTTCGAGATTCCACCGGCCTGTTGGCATTCATCACATATTTTCACCATATCACTTGCATGTTTGTAGAGAGTGGGTTAATAGAAATCGCAACTTAGCACTTTAGCCGCCGTTCTTGCTCCGCCATGGTGACCACCATAAGGCGAAGAGTGAAAAGCTTCAAGAATAACATCTTGATCTTCATCCGGTACACATCTTCTAATTACCCAATCCGCGCAAATCCGGAAGAGGTAAGGCTCGTCCCAATTATAGTCTTGACAATCCTGTTTGAGCTTCATCCTTTGATTTAAAGAGAACTCATCCGAGATGATTCCACACACAAGGAAGTTTGCTAGATCGGCGAACCATGGAACCTCCTTCATTGAAATTTCCAAGAGTTGCTCATCGGGGAAGGAGTCATTGATTTCAAGGCCATCATGCAGCCTCCCCTCCTCCTCTAAATGAGACAAGTGGCCAGCCACTTGATTTTCACTCCTTTTTCGATCTTGGATGTCAATATTAAACTCCTGCAACAATAGCACCCATCTCATTAACTCAGCTTTTGAATCTTTCTTACTCATAAGATAGCGAAGTGCCGTATGATCTGTATGAATAATAACCTTTGCACCCATCAAGTATGGGCGGAAATTCTCAATAGCAAACATAATGGCAAGGAGCTTTTTTCCGGTAACGGTGTAATTAACTTGGGCACCATTCATGGTCTTACTAGAATAGTAGACCGGATGAAAAATCTTGTTGATATGTTGCCCCAAAAATGCTCCAACCTCTACATCATTAACATCGCACATGAGCTCAAAACGAATACTCCAATTAGGAACGGTAATGATAGGAGTTGCTGTTAACTTGAACTTGAGCAATTCAAAGGCTCTTATGCAATCATCATTGAAGTGAAATTTTGCATCTTTCTTCAAAAGCTTGCACAAGGGTTCACCACTTTGGAAAAGTCCTTTATGAATCGCCCGTAGAACCCCGCGTGACCCAAGAAACTTCTCACTCCTTTCACGGATGTTGGAGGTGGAAGTTTAGAAATCACCTCTATTTTTGCCTTGTCGACCTCAATGCCCTTTTTTGAAAATTTTTGGCCAAGGACAATTCCTTCCTCGACAATGAAATGACATTTCTCCAAATTCAACACCAAGTTCGTTTCTTCACACCTTGCCAATACTTTATCAAAATTTACCAAGCAATCATCAAAGAAATCCCTGACTATCGAAAAGTCATCCAGGAAGACTTAAAGGTAGTCATCTACCATATCTGTAAAGATCGCCATCATACACCATTGAAAAGTGGCCGGTGCATTGCACAAGCCAAATGGCACCCGCTTGAAAGAAAAAGTGCCATAGGGACAAGTGAAAGTTGTTTTCTCTTTATCTTCTAGGGCAATAAGGGTTTGATTGTGGCCCGAATATCCATCTAGAAAGCAATAGAACGCCCACCCGGCCGGCCAACCTATCAAGCATTTGGTTAAGAAAAGGTAGTGAAAAATGGTCTTTCATTGTGACTTTGTTTAGCTTCTGATATTCCATACACACTCTCCACCCGGTCACCATTCTTATTGGAATCAACCCGTTCTTATCATTGGAGACCACAATTATGATGTGATAACCCAAAATGTCATCTTTAAATTTAATAAGTAATTCTCTATTCTAAGACCTCAAAGAGCACCATTTTATCATTTCTCGACTTGCGTGCACAGTCCGTAAAATATTCCGGAAAGTTTTCATGTGTAAAATGGATTTAAATTTTAAATAGAGCTTTAAAACTCAACTGAGTTGACTTTGGTCAACGTTTTTAGCAAACGAACCCGGATCAATATTTTGACAGTTCCGGTAGCTCCGTATCGTGATTTGAGACTTGGGCGTATGCCTGGAATTTAATTTGGAGGTCCCTAACTCAAGTTATGACCATTTAACGGAACTAGCAATTTAAAGGCTAAAGATTTCAAGTTTGACTACGGGGTTGACTTTTTGATATTGGAGCTGGAATCCGATTCTGGAAATTTGAAAAACTCCGTTATGTCATTTATGATTTGTGTGCCAAATTTAAAGTCATTCCGGATTAATTTAATATGTTTTGGCACGAGGTTTGCAAATTGAAAAGTTTAAAACTCAAAGTTCCGAATCGAGGTGTGAATTGCAATTTCAATGTTATTTGATGTGATTTGAGACCCTGAGTAAGTCTGTATTATGTTACGGGGCTTATTGGGATATTTGGATAAGGTCTTGAGGGGCTCGGGTGAGTTTCGGACGAAATTCGGATTGTTTAGAGCATGTTAAAAGTAGCAGTGTAATCGCACCTCCGCAATGGTGATCGCAGGTGCGCAACCGCATCTGCGAGAAGCTGGTCGCTTCTGCGACCTGGCAACTGGCCAGTTGCATCGCTTTTGCGGTCGTTTGGTCACTTCTGCGACGTTGCAGGTGCGATAGAAATGTCCGCAAATGCGCAACCTTGCCTGGCAGCCCTACTTCGTAAATGCAAGATTCTTCTCGCAAATGCGTGACAGCATGTGCGAAAATATAGCCCGCAAATGCAAAAATGCTGGGCAGAATACATAAAATTGGGTCTTAGCCATTTTTACTCATTTTTGAGTTTCAAATCTCGGATTTGGGCGATTTCAAGAGGGATTTCACGACTTTGAATTGGGTAAGTGTTCTTTAACCAAAAGTGATTATATTTCACAAATCCATGTCTATATTCATCATTTATTTCAGATTTAGATGGAAGAAATTGGACTTTTTATAAAATCTTTTTAAAACGAAAAGTTAAGATTTGAAGGTTCATTTGATATCAGAATTGGACATTTTTTGTATGGTTGAACTCGTATCGGAACGGTGTTCGGATTTTGCAAGTTTTACTGGGATTTGAGATGTGGGTCCCACTGTCGAATATTTAAATGAATTTCGAATTTTTATCTAGAAAATTTGTAAATTCATATGGAATTAATTCCTATGATTAGTATTGAACATATCGAATTGTTTGTGAATAGATTTGAAGCTTTAGGAGACAAATTTAAAAGAAAAAGTTGTGGTTGAGTAATTCGTTGGAATTTGCAAAGCGAGATAAGTGTCGTGGTTAACCTTGACTTGAGGGAATAGAACCCTTAAATTATTTATTATGTGAATTGCATGTGAACGGCGTATAGGCGAGGTGACGAGTGTCTATACGTCGTCAAATTAATTGTTTGCCTACTTACTTGAAAAATCATAAATTATTTTAAATCATAAATTAATTATTATAATAATTATTTCTCTCCTATTTTTTATCAAATATTAATTCTTGAATTCATGCATTAATTGTTACATGCTATTTGAATTATGTGTTTTAATTGTTATTTGACATTTAGCATATTAAATATTAAACTGCCTACTTTCACCCTGATTTCCATAATAATTTGCTATTTGTCATTGTTTGTTTAATAATTAAATCATAATTATTGTATGCTTGTTGTCTTATAATTTTATATTAATTGTTGGGGAAATTTCTTCTATAAGAATTGATTGAAATGGATATATTGGAGGATCGGGTTGTACGCCGCAACATACTTATTAAAAGTCAATATTGGAGGATCGGGTTGCACGCCGCAACAGACTTATTAAAAGTCAATATTGGAGGATCGGGTTGTACGCCGCAACAGACTTATTAAAAGTCAATATTGGAGGATCGGGTTGCACGCCGCAACAGACTTATTAAAAGTCAATATTGAAGGATCGGGTTGCACGCCGCAACAGACTTATTAAAAACTCCATATTGGAGGATTGGGTTGCACGCCGCAATAGACTTATTAAAAAGTTCATATTGGAGGATCGGGTTGCACGCCGCAACAGACTTATTAAAAAGTCCATATTGGAGGATCGGGTTGCACGCCGCAACAGACTTATTAAAAGTCAATATTGGAGGATCGGATTGCACGCCGCAATAAACTTATTGAAAAGTCAATATTGGGGGATCGGATTGCACACCGCAAAAGACTTATTTAAAAGTCTATATATATACTTGATTGAAATAAATATATGACAGACTTGATTGAAATCAATATATTGGAAGAGCGGGTTGCACGCTGCAACAGAATTGAATGTGAATATATTGTGAGAGCGGGTTACACATTGTAACATAATTGGTTGAAATAATAATGGATTATGACTGCTGGGTTGGCTTCAATTATTATAAATGAGTTACCTGATTTATTTCTATTAGTGTTGTTGTTACTAATATTGCGTACAAGTAATGTAAGTGACCCGCCTTAGCCTCGTCACTACTTCGTCGAGGTTAGGCTCAGCACTTACCAGTACATGGGGTCGGTTATACTGATACTACACTCTGCACTTCTTGTGCAGGTTTTGGAGTTGGTCCTAGCGGCGTACCACAGACTTGCTCGAATTTCAGCTACCAGAGGAGACTTGAGGTATAACTGCATGGCGTCCGCAGTTCTGAAGTCCCCATCTATTTTACTTTAGCTGTGTGTTTATTTCCAGACAGCTTTATTTATTCAGACCTTTATTTGTATTTATTTTAAAAGCTCGCGCACTTGTGACACCAATTTTGGGATGGTATTTAGACACTGTTGTTTTTATGGATTATTTCACTATATTTCAAACTTTACTTCCGCTTTTGGTTCCTTGATTATTAATAATGTAAAGATTGTTTAAACATTGGTTAATATTATTCTAATATTGGCTTGCCTAGCAAGTGAAATGTTAGGTGCCATCACGGTCCGAAGTTGGAAATTTCGGGTCGTGACAGTTGGTATCAGAGCACTAGGTTACATAGGTCTCACGAGTCACGAGCAATCTTAGTAGAGTCTGAAGGATCGGTACGGAGACGTTTGTACTTATCTCTCAGAGGCTATGAAGTTTAGGAACAATATCACTTCTTTCTTATTTTGTCGTGCGATTTTATTCTATCATCGATGATTGAACCATTCTACTCTTATTCTCTCGCAAATAGTGAGAACACGTAATACCTCTACCGATGTACAGGGACCAGAACCCTCGGTGGCAACGATGGCCAGGGGTAGAGGTCGAGGTCGTGCTAAAGGCCGAGGCAGAGGCCGAGGTAGAGCTCAGTCCAGAGCTCGAGCATCTGCACCTATTGTAGAACCTCAGGTGGACCTTCAGGAGGAGGTTCCAGTTCAGAATGTACCAGTTAGACCAGTTCAGGTCCCGGGAGGATTCATAGCCACTCTAGTGCTTCAGGACGCTCTAGTCCGTTTGGTGAGTCTTATGGAGGGCGTGACACAGAATGGAACATTTCCAATGGCACCAGCCATCTCACAGGCTGGGGGAGGAGCACAAACTCCCACTATTCCCGCTCCGGAACAGATGGCTCCCCAGAATCAGGCTCCAGCAGCCCCGCCAATTGGGGTAGTTCAGCTAGTTGTTACAGCACAGATCGGTGATAGGCCTGCAATGTCTTTTGAGGCCTTATTGAGACTGGATAAGTTCACTAAGCTCTTTCCAGTTCACTTCAGTGGTACACCTTTTGAGGACCCACAGGATTATCTTGAACGCTGCCACGAGGTGCTACGGAACATAGGTATAGTTGAGACCAATAGGGTTGATTTTGCTGTATTTTAGATAACGGGTTCCGCCAAGAGGTGGTGGAGATATTATACATTGAACCGACCAGTCAGATCGCCTGCACTTAACTGGGAGCAGTTCCCTCAGCTATTTCTGGAGAAGTTCCTTCCTATCACAGTGAGAGAGGAATTCCGCAAGCAATTTGAGCGTCTACAGCAGGGCAATATGATTGTTACTCAGTATGAGTCCTGTTTTATGGATTTGGCCCGTCATGATCTACTTTTACTATCTACGGAGGGAGAGAGAGTGAGGAGGTTTATTGAGGGACTCACTCACCCTATCAGACTTCAGATGGCTAAGGAGATCGAAAGTGAGATTTCTTTTCAGGTAGCTGCTAATGTCGCAAGGAGGATTGAGATAGTTCTTGCACAAGATAGAGGGCAGAAGTCCGATAAGAGGCCTCGTCAGTTCGACGGTTTCAATGGTGCCTCGTCTGGAGGCAGAGGTAATTTTTGTAGGGGTCATCCTCCCAGACCATTTCATTCAGCACTACATGGATCTCCCAGTGCTTCAGGGAGTCACGGTCTTATTATACCTTACTCTGGGCATCCAGTATTCAGTGCACATTCAGCTCCTATCAGTGCACCATCACTCCAGAGTTACTACAGTGGTTATCCGGCCCATCTAGGTCAGATTCAGCCTCAGCAGCCACGGCATTAGGATGGGTGTTATGAGTGTGGGAACATTGGTCACATCAGGAGGTATTGCCCAAGATTGGCGAGTAACAGATCTCGGCAAGATTCTCATGCCATCATACTGGCACCGATTGCTTCACTGCCTGCTCAGCCAGCTAGAGTTAGGGGTCAGGCAGCTAGAGGTGGAGGTCAGGCCATTAGAGGTGGAGGTCAGACCTTTAGAGGTGGAGGCCAGCAAGTTAGAGGCCGTCTCAGAGATGCAGTTCAGAGTGGTGGGGCCCAGCCCGAATTTTATGCTTTTCCAGCTAGGCCTGAGGCCGAGTCATCTGATGCTATGATCACAAGTATTATTCCAGTTTGCCATAGATATACTTCAGTTCTATTTGATCCAGGATCTACTTATTCCTATGTGTCCTCCTATTTTGCTTCATATTTGGTTGTGCCTTGTGATTCACTGAGTGCTTCTGTGTGTGTATGTACATCGGTGAGAGACTTTGTTGTAGTAGATCATGCCTATCGTTCATGTGTGGTTACTATTGGTAATCTTGAGACTAGTGTGGATCTTCTACTTCTTGATATGGCAGATTTTGATGTCATCTTTGGTATGGATTGGCTGTCTCCTTATCATGCTATAGTGGATTGTCATGCCAAGACAATAACCCTAGCTATGCCGGGGTTACCTCGGTTAGAGTGGAAAGGAACTCCTGGCCATTCTGTCGGTAGGGTTATTTCTTATATGAAAGCTCGGTGTATGGTAGAGAAAGGGTGTCTAGCCTATTTGGCTTATATTCGCGATCCCAGTACGGATGTCCCTTCTATGGACTCTATACTAGTTTTTCGTGAATTTTCAGAAGTATTTCTTGTAGATCTACCGGCTATTCCACCCGACAAAGATATTGACTTATGTATTGATTTGGCTCCGGGCACTCAGCCCATTTCTATTCCACCATACCATATGGCCCCGTCAGAGTTGAAAGAATTGAAAGAGCAATTACAAGACTTGCTTGACCAAGGATTCATTAGGCTTAGTGTCTCGCTCTGGGGTGCACCAGTATTATTTGTAAAGAAGAAAGATGGCTCTATGCGGATGTGTATAGACTATCGATAGTTGAACAAGGCCACTATCAAAAACAAATATCCGTTGCCAAGAATTGATGACTTATTTGATCAGTTTCAGGGTGCTAAGGTATTTTTGAAGATCGATTTGAGGTCTGGTTACCATTAGTTGAAGGTTAGGGCATCTGATGTCCCTAAAATATCTTTTCGAACTCGGTATGGGCATTACAAAATCCTAGTGATGTTATTTGGGTTGACAAATTCCCCAGCAGCATTTATGGATTTGATGAATGGGGTGTTCAAGCCTTATTTGGATTCTTTTGTGGTTGTATTCATTGATGATATCTTGATTTACTCCAATAGTCGAGAGGAACATGAGCAGTATCTTCGATGTGTGCTTCACTCCTTGAAGAATAATCAGTTATATGCCAAGTTTTCAAAATGTTAGTTTTGGTTAAACTCAGTTTCCATTTTGGGGCATGTTGTGTCGGCAAAAGGCATAAAGGTGGATCCTAAGAAGATTGAGGTTGTTCAGAATTGGCCTAGACCTACTTCAGTTATAGAGATCCGGAGTTTCTTGGGTTTAGCAGGTTATTATCGCCGGTTCGTGAAAGCATTTTCATTTATAGCAATCCCGTTGACCAGATTGACCCAGAAAGGTGTCCCATTCAGATGGTCAGACGAGTGTGAGTTGAGCTTTCAAAAGCTCAAGACTGCTTTGACTACGGCGCCAATGTTGGTATTACCCATAGGTACAGTATCGTATATGGTATATTGTGACGCATCTCACATTGGGCTTGGTACAGTATTAATGCAAGATGGCAAGGTAATTGCATATGCGTCGCGGCAGTTGAAAGTTCACGAGAAGAATTATCCTGTTCATGACTTAGACTTGGTAGCCATTGTTCATGCGTTGAAGATTTGGCGGCATTTTCTCTGCGGTGTCTCGTGTGAGGTATTTACTAATCATCGTAGCCTTTAGTATATGTTCAAACAAAAAAATCTTAATTTGAGGCAGAGAAGATGGTTGGAGTTGTTGAAAGACTATGATATCACCATTTTGTATCACCCCAGAAAGGCCAATGTGGTGGCCGATGCTTTGAGTAGAAAGGCTGTGAGTATGGGTAGTCTTGCATATATTCCGGTTGGTGAGAGGCCATTAGCTGCAGATGTTCAGACTTTGGCTAATCAGTTCATGAGGTTAGATGTTTCAGAACCCAGTCGGGTTCTAGCTTGCATAGTCGCTCGGTCTTCTTTATATGAGCGCATCAGAGAGAGGCAGTATGATGATCCTCATTTACTTGCCCTTAAGGACACGGTGCGGCACGGTGATGCTAAACAGGTTGCTGTGGGGGAAGATGGGGTTCTGCGAATGCAGGGCCGTATTTGTGTGCCTAATGTTGATGGGCTTCGTGAATTAATTCTTGAAGAAGCACACAGTTCCAGGTATTCTATTCATCCAGGTACCGCCAAAAATGTATCAAGATTTGCGGCAACATTATTGGTGGAGGAGAATGAAAAAGGATATAGTTGCATATGTAGCTCGGTGTCTGAATTGTCAGCAAGTTAAGTATGAGCATCAGAGACCTGGTGATTTGCTTCAGAAGTTAAAAATTCCTAAGTGGAAATGGGAGCGTATCACTATGGATTTTGTTGTTGGGCTCCCACGGACTCAGAGAAAATTTGACGCAGTTTGGGTCATTGTGGACAGGTTGACCAAGTCAGCACATTTCATTCCAGTGGTAGTTACCTATTCTTCAGAGAGGTTAGCTGAAATTTACATTTGTGAGATTGTCCGCCTTCACAGTGGGCCCGTGTCTATTATTTCAGATCGAGGTACGCAGTTTACCTCACATTTTTGGAGGGCTGTACAGCGTGAGTTAGGCACGCGGGTGGAGTTGAGTACAATATTTCATCCACAAACAGACGGAAAGTCAGAGTGCACTATTCAAATATTGGAAGATATGCTCCGCGCTTATGTTATAGACTTTGGAGGTTCTTGGGATCATTTCTTGCCACTTGCGGAGTTTGCTTATAATAATAGCTACCAGTCAAGCATTCAGATGGCTCCATATGAGGCATTATACGGAAGGCGATGCCGATCGCTAGTCGGTTGGTTTGAACCGGGAGAGGCTCGGTTGTTGGGTACCGATTTGGTACAGGATGCCTTGGATAAGGTCAAGATTATTCAGGATCGACTTCGCACAGCTCAGTCTAGGCAAAAGAGTTATGCCGACCGTAAAGTTCGTGATATTGCATTCATGGTTGGAGAAAGAATATTGCTCCGGGTTTCACCTATGAAAGGTGCAATGAGGTTCGGAAAGAAGGGCAAGTTGAGCCCAAGTATATCGGACCCTTTGAAATTCTTGAAAGTGTGGGTGAAGTAGCCTAAAGGCTTGCATTACCACCTAGTTTATCAGCGGTTCATTCGGTATTCCACGTGCCTATGCTCCGAAAATATCATGGTGATCCGTCCCATGTGTTCGATTTCAGCTTAGTCCAATTGGACAAAGATTTGACTTACGAGGAGGAGCCGGTGGCTATTCTAGCCCGGCAAGTCCGATAGTTCAGGCCTAAGAGTTATCCTTCAGTTCGGGCGCAATGGAGAGGTCAGCCGGTAGAGGCATCTACCTGGGAGTTCGAGTCGGACATGTGGAGTAAATATCCACACTTTTCTCCAGCTCAGGTACTTTTTCTAACTCCGCTCGAGGACGAACGTTTTTTTTAGAGGGGGAGAATGTGATGACCCAAAATGTCATATTTAAATTTAGTAAGTAATTTTGTGTTCTAAGACCTCAAAGAGCACCATTAATCATTTCTCAACTTGCGTGCGCAGTCCGTAAAATTTTTCGGAAAGTTTTCATGTGAAAAATAGATTAAAATGTGAAATAGAGCTTTAAAACTCAACTAAGTTGACTTTGGTCAACATTTTTAGCAAACGGACCCGGATCAGTATTTTGACAGTTCCAGTAGCTCCGTATCGTGATTTGGGACTTGGGCGTATGCCCGGAATTTAATTTGGAGGTCCCTACCTCAAGCTATGACCATTTAACAGAACTAGCAATTTAAAGGCTAAAGATTCCAAGTTTGATCACGGGGTTGACTTTTTGATATCGGAGCCGAAATCCGATTCTGGAAATTTGAACAACTCCGTTATGTCATTTATGATTTGTGTGCCAAATTTGAAGTCATTCCGGATTCATTTAATATGTTTTGGCACGAGGTTTGAAAATTGAAAAGTTTAAAACTCAAAGTCTGAATCGAGGTGTGAATTGCAATTTCGATGTTATTTTATGTGATTGAGACCCTGAGTAAGTCTATATTATGTTACGGGACTTGTTGGGATATTTGGATAAGGTCCCGAGGGGCTCGGGTGAGTTTCGGACGAAATTCCAATTGTTTAGAGCATGTTAAAAGCAGCAGGTTCTTGGCAGAACCTGGTGTAATCGCACCTGCGCAATGGTGATCGCAGATGCGCAACCGCATATGCGAGAAGCTGGTCGCTTCTGCGACCTGGGCACTGGCCAGTTGCATCGCTTCTGCGGTCGTTTGGTCGCTTCTGCGACGTCACAATTGCTATAGAAATGTCCGCAAATGCGGAACCTTGCCTGGCAGCCCTACTTTGCAAATGCGAGATTTTTCTCGCAAATGCGTGACCGCATGTGCGAAACTATAGCCCGCAAATGAGAAAATACTGGGCAGAATACATAAAATCGAGTCTTAGCCATTTTTACTCATTTTTGAGTTTCAAGTCTTGGATTTGGGCGATTTCAAGGGGGATTTTCACGACTTTGAATTGGGTAAGTGTTCTTTAACCAAAAGTGATTATATTTCACAAATCCATGTCTATATTCATCATTTATTTCGGATTTAGATAGAAGAAATTGGACTTTTTATAAAATCTTTCTAAAACGAAAAGTTAAGATTTGAAGGTCCATTTGATATCGGAATTGGACAATTTTTATATGGTTGAAATCGTATCGGAACGGGTGTTCGAATTTTGCAAGTTTTTCCGAGATTTGATATGTGGGTCCCACTGTCGAATATTTAAATGAATTTTCGGATTTTTTACTGGAAAATTTGTAAATTCATATGGAATTAATTCCTATGATTAGTATTAAATATATCAAATTGTTTGTGAATAGATTTGAAGCTTTCGGAGACAAATTTAAAAGGAAAAGTTATGGTTGAGTAATTGGTTGGAATTTGCAAAGCGAGGTAAGTGTTGTGGTTAACCTTGACTTGAGGGAATAGAACCCTTAAATTATTTGTTATGTGAATTGCATATGAACGATGTATAAGCGAGGTGATGAGTGTCTATACGTCATCAAATTAATTGTTTGCCTGCTTACTTGAAAAATCATAAATTATTTTAAATCATAAATTAATTATTATAATAATTGTTTCTCTCCTATTCTTTGTCAAATATTAATTCTTGAATTCCTACATTAATTGTTACATGTTATTTGAATTATGTGTTTTAATTGTTATTTGACATTTAGCATATTAAATATTAAACTGCCTACTTTCTCCTTGATTTCCATAATAATTTGCTATTTGTCATTGTTTGTTTAATAATTAAATCATAACTGTTGTATGCTTGTTGTCTTATAATATTATATTAATTGTTGCATTTATTGGGAAAATTTCTTCTATAAGAATTGATTGAAATGGATATATTGGAGGATCGGGTTGCACGCCGCAACAGACTTATTAAAAGTCAATATGGGAGGATCGGGTTGCACGCCGCAACAGACTTATTAAAAGTCAATATTGGAGGATCGGGTTGCACGCCGCAACAGACTTATTAAAAACTCCATATTGGAGGATCGGGTTGCACGCCGCAATAGACTTTTTAAAAAGTTCATATTGGAGGATCGGGTTGCACGCCGCAACAGACTTATTAAAAAGTCCATATTGGAGGATCGGGTTGCACGCCACAACAGACTTATTAAAAGTCAATATTGGAGGATCGGATTGCATGCCGCAATAAACTTATTGAAAAGTCAATATTGGGGGATCGGATTGCACGCCGCAAAAGACTTATTTAAAAGTCTATATATATACTTGATTGAAATAAATATATGACAGAGTTGATTGAAATCAAAATATTGGAAGAGCGGGTTGCACGCTGCAACAGAATTTAATGTGAATATATTGTGAGAGCGGGTTGCACATTGTAACATAATTGGTTGAAATAATAATGGATTATGACTGCTGGGTTGGCTTCAATTATTATAAATGAGTTACCTGATTTATTTCTATTATTATTGTTATTACTAATATTGCGTACAGGTAATGTAAGTGACCCGCCTTAGCCTCATCACTACTTCGTCGAGGTTAGACTCAGCACTTACAAGTACATGGGGTCGGTTGTACTGATACTACACTCTGCACTTCTTGTGCAGATTTTGGAGTTGGTCCCAACGGCGTACCATAGACTTGCTTGGATTTCAGCTACCAGAGGAGACTTGAGGTATAACTGCATGGCGTCCGCAGTTCTGAAGTCCCCGTTTATTTTACTTTAGTTGTGTGTTTATTTCCAGACAGCTTTATTTTATTCAGACCTTTATTTGTATTTATTCTAAAAGCTCGTGCACTTGTGACACCAATTCTGGGATGGTATTTAGACAACGTTGTTTTTATGGATTATTTCACTATATTTCAAACTTTACTTCCGCTTTTTTTTCCTTGATTATTAATAATGTAAAGATTGTTTAAAAATTGGTTAATATTATTCTAACGTTGGCTTGCCTAGCAAGTGAAATATTAGGCGCCATCACGGTCCGAAGGTGAGAATTTCGGGTCGTGACATATGCCCCCTTCTTCGGGACACATTGCACCGGAGAAGTCCATGAACTGTCGGAAATAGGGTAAACCACCCTGGCATCCAACCATTTGATAATCTCATTTTTTACCACGCCTTGCATGGCTTCATTGAGTCTCATTTGATGTTCAATGGATGGCTTGGCATCGTCCTCCAAGTTAATCTTGTGCATGTAAAATACAGGGCTTATTCCACGAATATCCGCCAAAGTCCACCCAATAGCTTTCTTCCTCTTGTGGAGCACCGCCAATGTAGAGTCAACCTGCACGCTAGTCAAACAATAGGAAAGAATAACTGGTAAAGTATAACAAGGGCCAAGGAATTCATACCTGAGATGTGAAGGCAATGGTTTCAACTCCAAGATAGGAGGCTCTTCAATTGAACACTTTGTAGGAGGAGTTTTCCTATTCTCAAGATCCAAGGAAAGCTTCCGGGGTGCATAGTTGTACGACCTCATTCCTTGAAAAGAATTAACACATTCCATAAAGCCATCCATCTCGTCATCATCAAAATTTAGCAAGACGGCCTCCAATATGTCACCCATATTAATCGTGGCACTTGTATCATCAATAATTACATCTATCACCAAGTCCACGAACGAACATACTTCATTGCTATTTGGTTGCCTCATAGATTTGCACACATGGAACACTACCTTTTCATTGCCCACACGGAAAGTGAGGTCACCGGCTTCCACATCAACAAGATCCTTCACCGTAACAAGGAAATATCTACCAAGAATAATCGGGACCTCATAGTCCACTTCACAATCAAGAATAGCAAAATTCTCGGGAGAATAAACTTGTCTACTCGAACCAATACATCCTTAATCACCCCCAATGGTCTCTTCATTGTGCGATCAACCATTTGTAATCTCATAGATGTGGGTCTTGGTTGCCCAATCCCCAATGTATTGAAAACCAAACAGGGCATCAAATTGATACTCGCCCCACGATCAAAAAGAGCTTTTGCAAACTCGGCACTTCCAATGGTACAAGGGATTGTGAAAGCACCGGGATCTTCCAACTTAGGAGCCATCGAATGCCCGATTGCACTCACTTGGTGCTTGACTTTGATAGTTTCAAAATTCATCGACCACTTCTTTGTCACCAAGTCCTTCATAATTTGCATATCCGGATATTTTCTCTAAGGCTTCAACTAATGGCACATTTATTGAGAGACTCTTCATCATATCAATGAACTTTTTGAATTAATTCTCGCCGTTTTTCTTGGCAAGCCTTTGAGGATAGGGAGGAGGTGGCTTAGGCAATGGTGCCTTAGCTATTTTGCACCACTGGTTCCGGTATGTCAATCACATGATCCCTAGATGGGTTCACATCCTCTTGAGTCTCTTACACTGTGTCATCAATATCAATCTGTACTTCCCCATTTGTGTGCACAACATTGTTTGAAATCTCCTCTTCCTCTACCAGTTGCTCATCATCCACAAGTTGCCTTTGACTTGAGGTAGGTGAATTCCCTCCTCTTCCACTTCTTGTAGTAGCAGCCATGGTATACCCCGTATTGTTCCCACCCTTTGGGTTCACCACCGTATCACTTGGTAGTGCCCCCTTAGGAAAAGAATTTAAAGCTTGAGAGATTTGACCCATTTGCACTTCTAAGTTTTGGATTGACGTGTTGTGTGAAGCAAGTTGGGCATCGGAATCAACATTCTTCTCCATCATTTAGTTGAACATGTTCTCATTATGACTCATTTAATTGTTGGAGGAACTAGGACCATAAGAAGGATAATGAGGTGTGTTGCTCGATTGTTGATTCATCGGGGGGCTTTGAAAACCCGACCCCCGATTTCCATGGTTGTTGTTCCACCCACGTTGGTTATTGCCTCCCCAATTGCCTTGATTGTTATTGTTTTGCCAATTCCCTTGGTTATTGCTTCCACTCTAATTGCCTTGATTGTTTCCACTATTCGAATTACCTTCGTTGTTAGAATTTCAATTGCCTTGATTATTTAAAGGTCACCATTGTTGTTGACTAGGGCCTTTGAAGTTGTTTCTTTGCCCTTGAAAGTTGTTCACATATTGGACCTCTTCCTCTTGATTATTGTAAGAATCACCTTGATCAAATCCACTATCATCTTGCACAAGATTGTCCACTCTTTGTTGCACTTGTGGACTTCTTGTTCTTCTCTTGTTTACCATCATATTGACTCCCTCCATAGCATTGACTTGCCTCGAGTTTTGTACTTGTTGAAGTTAAGCCTTTGTCAATTGGTTCATGGTTGTTGTGAACTCAACTATGGCTTGCCCATGGTCATGTAATTCTTTATGTAGGTGAATCACGTTCGGATCACCTTGAGGAATATTTGCCCTGCTTTGCCATGCCGATGAAGTGTCTACCATTTCATCTAAAATCTCACAAGCTTCTGCATACGACATTGTTATGAAATTTCCACTGACAAGTTGATTTACCACACACTGATTGGTTGTATTGATCCCCCAGTAGAATGTTTGTTGAATCATAGCCTCTATCATGTCATTATTGGGGAACTCTTTGATCATAGTTCGGTACCTCTCCCATATTTCATGCAACGATTCATTGGGCTCTTGTTTGAATGCTAGAATCTCGTCTTTAAGAGTAGCCATATGTCCAAGAGAAAAGAACTTGGAGATAAATTTCTCCGCCAACTCATACCATGTATGGATGGAAAGGTTTGGCAATCTCTCTAACCAATCCAAGGCTTTCTTCGTAGAGAGAAAGGATATAGCCTCAACCTTAAAGCATCCTCGGAGACGTTTGTCTGTTTACTCCCCCAACAAGTGTCCATAAACCCCTACAAGTGTTTGTATGCATTTTGACTCGAAGCCCCGGTAGAGAATCCTCTTTGCTCTAGAAATGTGAGAATTACATTCGTGATTTGAACATTGCCCGCCCTAATGCGGGGTGGGACTATGGAACTTGCATACCCTTCATTCGGCAACACCCGGTGTGGAGCCGCTCTTGGTGGATGTGGGGGTGGAACGGGTACATTGTCTTGAGGCGGTTGTCCTCGTCTATTGGCTTGAGGTTCAAGAGGGACCTCATCCATTGCATCATCATCAATGTCCACATCCCCCACGACTATGTTTTCGAGCTCATTGTTTGCCATGATTTCACCTACAATACACACACGTCAAGTAATAAGGAAGGAAAAGAAGATATTCCAAAAACACACCTAAATATATAGCTAACACTGTTTTTAGCTCCCCAACAACGGCGCCAAAAAATGATCTCGTCCAATTTCACTCCTCTATTTGAGGATATGAAAACAGTCGATGCAATAGTAATACCCAACAAAGAGTCAGGGTCGAATTTCACAAGGAGCTATATGAATGGGTGTTAGTAGTATATATCTTAGCCCGTGAGTTTGTACATCTAAATTTGCACTTCCGCAATAATTAGTTTTATTTGAAAATCTAAATTAAACTACGATTGCGAGTTAAAAAATTAAACTAGGAAATTGTTTTTGGTTGTTTTTCAAAATGATATAAAAGGCCTAGGGCTATGACCTTCACCTAGGTGTTTGCCTAATGGGTTGTAAACTTTAAAGCTTGTTTTATTGGTCGGGGTGTATTATAGCTATCAACACTCGAGTACCCACTAAATACCTGGCGGTCAGAGAGTGGTTTTTCCCAATTTGGATTTCTCACGTCCAAATGGGTATTACTAGGTTCAACCCTTTAATTTGGCATATCAATCTCTCAATTGACCCAATTTCGTGCTAGTCAAGTTTTCCTAGACTAAGTCTCTCTTTCTCAAGTAGAGACCAAGTCAAATAGGCATGAAATAATGTTTGCAACCATTAATTCTTCACATAAAAGTGAAAACTAGGCTAGATAATCAACACCCAACCATAAACAAAAAATAAATCAAACATCCATTAAGTTATACACTAGGGTTGGGACACAACCCTAATGAAAATCTAGCTATTCATGCTTAAATTGGAAGAAAAAGAAGAAGACGTGATAATTAAACCCATATTGATAATTAAAATGATGAAATCATTATTCAAAAAGATCAAAATAGCAAAAACTACTAACAACAATAACAACAACAACAACCCAGTAAAATCCCACTAATGGGGTCTGGGGAGGGTAGTGTGTACGCAGACCTTACCCCTACCCCGAAGGAGTAGAGAGGTTGTTTCCGAAAGACCCTCGGCTAAAAAAAATAAAAAGACAAAATGACAAAAAGGAAAAAATATTAGTATCACAACAACAATCATAGGATAAATAGGAACACCATGAAATCCAGAAGAAAGATGCAGAGCAAAGGGAGACAATATTAGTAAATATTAGTATCACCACAAC
Source organism: Nicotiana tomentosiformis (assembly GCF_000390325.3). Lineage (NCBI taxonomy): Eukaryota > Viridiplantae > Streptophyta > Magnoliopsida > Solanales > Solanaceae > Nicotiana > Nicotiana tomentosiformis. The sequence goes on along the minus strand of NC_090823.1, from coordinate 116,408,599 downwards.
AGTCATAAGAAAAATAGGAACACCATGAAATCTAGAAGAAAGATGCAAAGCAAAAGTGATAGCTAGTAAATAGGACATGCACTGAAAAGAGAAATAGTAAGCCACAACATTGCCAATAGCAAAAACTAATAAAAAGAGTAAAAAAAAACCGTCTACTGTAGCAGATGATGTCCAAACTTAACCTAAAAAGTGAAACTCTTCTATTTATACAGTACTGGAATTTTCGGATAAAAATGCCCTTTCGGAGGTTCTGCGGCCGCACAATTCCATGTGCAGTTCACACTTTGCTTCAGCCTAACAGGATTGGAAACCTACGGCCGCACAATTCTGAATTGAGGCCGCACTTCTCTCTTTCTGCGGACAACACAAATATGTCTACGACCGCACCATGCGCTTCTGCGGTCCGCACAAATATGGTTATGGCCGTAGCATGCTCTTCTGCGGCCGCACAATAATTGTGCGGTCCGCACTCTTATTGAACTTGAGATGCAGGTTCTCTGAACTTTGGCTTTTACCCAGTTTCTGCGGCAGCACAATTTCATGTGTGGTTCGCATCTTGTAAACTTCTCTAATGGAATTGCTTCATGACCTGCGGCTGCAGATGGTATTCTGCGGACCGCACTTTTAGCTTGTGTGATGTTTTTTTTCTTAAGTTTAGATTACTCCTTCTATAAGTGGATTTCATCTTTGGAGCTCATCTTCCAATATTGCTGCAATTAAGCATATTTTATCAGTTTTTGGGAACACAATTAAGTACTTTTGGACTAAGACAAGAGCAAAAATATGCTAATAAGTAGTCAAAATTTCTACTTATTAATTACTTATGCTAGAATTGTGATTGAAATGGACATCCCTAGGCCCTTACCTCAGAAAATCAAACTACACGATCCTAAGGGTAAGGTGTTGGAGCAGATAGTGCACTATGATGGGAAGCCTCGGTACTGTCAAACTTGTTGTCAGTTGGGTTATTCATGCAGAAATCAAAAGAAACAGAAGCTCGAGGGTGAATTACAAAAAGGTGCTACTGTGAAACTGAAGCAAAAATGGAATGCAGTGAGGAAACTGGACCCTACAATAGATAAAATTGATACACAAGGAAGATTCCTTGAACAAATGGAGAGTGTAGGCAGTGAATAAGTGATCCAACAAGAACCAGATGAGAACTGACAACTTGCTAGAGGTAAGTCTACCTCAAAGAAAAATGTAGCAACTGCAAAGGAGAGTGAAGTTGATATTGGGAATGCTTTCAAGGCCCTAGTGGACACAGCACAAAAGATAGTGCAAATGTCTGAGGCTCACAACACTAGAGGACATCAGTACAGGTGTAATAGAGGAGGTACCCTACAATAATCTAACTTATGCTGATGAACATTATAACTTGGAATGTGAGGGGGTTGAATAAAGTTTATAATAAAAAGAGCTCAAAAACTTTTGTAAGGAGAATAAGGTAGTACTAATAACTATTATAGAAAATAGAGTTAAAAAGGAAAATACAGCAAGAATAATGAAGAAGAGCCTAAACAACTGGAAGTGGGTAGAAAATTATGAAGATGCATCAGGAGGTAGAATATAGATAGCATGGGATCAAATGCAAGTGACATTCTCTTTGATCAAAACCCATGAACAATTCATACTGGGACAAGTCAGTTTAAACCAGCATAGTTCCAATTTTAATTTTTGTGTAGTATATGGCAAGCATACTATTAAAGATAGGAAGAGGTTATGGGAGGACATGAAGATACTACTAAATGGTATAAGTGAACCAAGTCTAGTAATGGTTGATTTCAACACCATTTTATCCAATGAATATAGAATACAGGGGAATCCAGTTCAGGAAAGTGAAGTTAGGGACTTCAAAACCTTTATGCTTGATAGTGGGCTTGAGGAGATAAAGACAGTGGGAAGAAAATTCACATAGACAAACAATCATATACACAGTAGGATTGATAGAATCCTGGTGAACTCTAAATGGATGCAAAAATGGACACATATGATAGAGGTTGTTATAAATCTTGGTTTCTTTGATCATTGCCCAATAAGTGTAGGATTTGATGATATCTCTGAGCAAGGAAGTAGGAATTTCAAATTTCTCAATTTCCTGGCAAACCATGAGGAGTTTGATAAAGTAGTGCAGCAATGCTGGAGGCAGAAGAGTAGAGGCACAAGTATGATGAATGTATGGAGGAAACTTAGAATGCTGAAAGGACATCTAAAATAGCTCAATATGTAAGAGTTTAGTGTAGTAGAAAATATGATTCAGATGGCAAGGTACAAGCTAAATACCATCCAAAACAAGATGCACATTCCTGATGGTGACTCAGAGGCAATCCAACAGGAAAGACTAGCAAAAATGGAATTGGAGAAATGGCTGATGGTTGAGGAGAGTGTGTGAAAATAGAAATCCAGAGTGCAATGACTCAAATTAGGAGACGCAATACTTCCATGAATGTATGAAAAATAGATAGGCAAGGAACCACATTGGCAAGTTGACTAGTAGTGAAGGGCAGATACTGAACCATCCTGATAAAGTTGAAAAGGAGATCCTGAGTTTTTACAAAGGACTACTTGGGTTAGCTGCGACTCAGTTACCAGTTGTCCTGCCAGACATTATGCAGAATGGTTACATTAAGTCATAGCCAAAAACTATAGCTCATCAGACCAATCACAAGGGAGGAAATAAAACAAGATGTGATGGATATTGAGGATAATAAAGTACCAGGGTGTGATGGCTACAATGCTTTCTTTTTTTTAAAAACATGGCCAATCTTGGGAGAGGAAGTCACTGATGCAGTGATGGAGTTCTTTCATATTGCTGAAATGTGCAAGTCCATCAACTGCACAACCGTCACCTTGATTCCAAAAGTGAAGAATTCAGCCAATATCAAGGAGATCAGGCCAATTTCTTGTTGCACAGTCCTTTATAAGATTTTCTCTAAAGTTCTAACATCTAGATTGTAGGGAATCATGCATGATATAATTGACAACTGTCAAACAACCTTTGTACCTGGGAGATTAATTACAGATAATATAATTTTGAGCCATGAACTAATTAAAGGGTATGAGAGAAAGAATATATCCCCAAGGTGCATGTTAAAAATTGATATGCAAAAGGCTTATAATTTTGTTGAATGGATTTTCATTGAGCAAGTGCTGAAGCTGCTGGGATTTCCTGAGATATTTGTCAAATGGATAATGGCATATTTGTGTTCAGTCTTATATTCAGTACTTATCAATGGCAAGCCAACAGTACCTTTTGAGGCAAAGAAAGGACTAAGGCAGGGAGATCCCCTATCCCTATTTCTATTTGTAATGGCTATGGAATACTTGAGTAGGTTACTAAAGCCTTTGAAGGAGAACAAGAACTTCAAATTTCACCCAAAATGTGCAAAAGTCAATCTGGTGCAACTGGGATTTGCTGATGACCTTTTATTATTTTGTGAAGGAGATCTTCAGTCTGTAAGTATACTTTACAACCACTTCTAAATTTTTTCTGCAGTCCCAGGTTTAAGAGCAAATCCAAACAAAATCAATATCTACTTTGGTGGAGTTAATTGTCAGGTGCATAAACAAATCATGAAGCTACTTGGCTACTCTAAAGGTGATCTACCCTTTAGATATCTGGGAGTTCCCCTTAGCACAAAGAGACTAACAGATGTTCAATGTGAACCACTGATCGATAAGATGCAAGGAAGAGTTCAGAACTGGACTACTAAGTTCCTATCCTATGCAGGAAGAGTTACGTTAGTGAAAAGTGTTTTATTTGTTGTCCAAACTTTCTGGGCTCAAGTGTTCATCTTACCAAAGAAAATAATACAGTTCATTGAGGATATATGTAGAATATTTCTATGGATAGGGGCTGTTGAACCTACTAAAATTGGGAAATGGTTTGTGCTCCTAAGGTAGCAAGGAGCCTTAACTTCATTGATTTTGAGATGTGGAATAAAGCAGTAATATGTAAACTCTTATGGAACATCTGCACAACAACAACAACAACAATAACAACCCAGTAAAATCCCACTAATAGGGTCTGGGGAGGGTAGTGTGTACGCAGACCTTACCCCTACCCCGAAGGAGTAGAGAGGCTGTTTTCGAAAGACCCATGGCTCAAAAAAATAAAAAGATAAAATGACAAAAAGGAGACAATATTAGTATCACAACAACAATCATAAGATAAATAGGAACACCATAAAATCCATAAAAAGGAGAAATTATGGGTGATATGGGTACATTCGTACTACATTAAAGACAATATTGTATGGGGCACAGAACCAAACAATGCTTCTTGGATCATGTAGAAAATATTCAAGGATAAACACTACTTTGAGGCGTCTGGATACACTGAAAAAGATGTTTCTCAGATGGAAAGATTCTCAATGCAACAAATCTATAAAGATATGCAAGGTGAATTCCAGAAGGTGACATGGAGAAAGCTAGTATGTAATAATCAAGGATTGCTAAAGTAGACCTTTATCGTTAGATTAGCATTGCTTAATAGGCTTGCTACAAAAGACAGATTGGCCAAATGGGGTATTATTCCAGATAAACTATGCCACTTATGTGAAAAGGAGAATGAAACAGTGCAACATCTTTTCTTTGAGTGTGAAGTCACTGGAAGCATATGGCAGCAGTTGTTGTACTAGTAAGGAATACAGAGAGTGAAGAAAAAGTGGCAAGAAGAGATCCAATGTATAGAGCAGTTTGCGAAAGGCAAGAGTGCGGTTTATCATGTCTAATAGGAGAGAAATTGTGTCTTTTTCCAGAAGAAGAAGAGATCACCCAAAGCCATAACTCGACTGATCATTCAGAAAATCCATGTGAGGGCTGGTTGTTTTCCTAGGCTAATGAGAACAATGAAATAGATGAATTGGTACCCAGAAATGGCCTATGTAGAATACGAGGAGTGTAGTAAAATGGTAGTCAATATTAGGTAATTTCAAGCTAGAGCTTCATGTCTAGCTGAAGCGATGCTTAGAGAAAGAACTGTTATGTGCTAGTTTGTACATAATTATACTTGGTAAATAAAATCTTTACTTACTAAAAAAAACACCCATGATATAAGAAGAGGAAGAAGGTGAAGTATAGGTTTTACACGTACTATACACATTATACACTAGTATAAAGGGTATATACACTTTTTATACATCGCCGAACAATATATATATATATATATATATACACACACACACACACCTTTCATATAAATGTGTATACATAATATATACATATTATATACAATAGTTTCAACACTCACCATAGTCATTGTAATCTTTCACATCTAGTTTTGTATAATACGTGTATAATAAATGTATCATTAGCATATAATGTATACACACCGATTATCACTATATTATATAATTATTATACATTGATTACACAGTGTATAAATAAAGGAGCGTTGACGATAATGGATCGGAGGACATCGAACTTGGCCATAAAAAGCTATTCTCCGACAATGGCTATTTTAGTTTCTCCATTTCTCTTCTTCTTGCAAAAGCCATCCGAAAAAATATCATGCAATACTATATCAGAAAGTGGACAGAAAGCGGCAACCACCGCAAGACTTTTGCCAGAAATTACTCAAAGAAGATAGATATTTCTGTATCTAAGTAAAAGAGGAGGTGATCTCAAAGAAAAAAGAGAAAATTAAAAAAACAATATGTGTTGGTGTCTGTCACGACCCAAAATCCTAACATGTCGTGATTGCGCATAACGTGGTACTAGGCAAGCCAACTTCTCACAATATTTCCAATACTTTTAACAAGAATGAATTAAAACAGACTTAATAGTAAAAGTTCTCATAAACGGGATAGGAAAGACCAACACATAACGCGAAATTCCCAACTATCGGGGTGTCACAGAGTACATGAGTATCTATACATCACAAGTCTGGAAAACATGGTCTATAATAATCTGAGACCAAATACAGTAAGCAAGAAGATAAGGAATAGGAGACAAGGTCTGCGAAACACGGCAGCTTCCTTGGAATCTCCGAAAAATTAACTGTGCGAAGGAATCAACACCCATTGTGTCCGGGAACACGTGGATCTGCACACAAAGTGCAGGGTATAGTATGAGTATAACAAATTCAGTAAGTAATAATACTAAATAAAGAACTGGAGATAGTGATGAGCTTCACAGCTAAGTCCAAATACAGTAATTTCCAACATAAGAAGGTAGGCATGCTTTCAAGTTGAACATTTAAAACTCAAACAGAAATTTCATGTCAAATTCGATAGAAACAGAAGATAATGTCTTTCAGAAATTCCCAAAATAGTGATATATGACAGCTGAAGTGCAACAATAATGAAATCAATGCATCTTCTCAGAGCAACAGTCACGCAGTCCTCCCATACACTCCAACCTCACAATCACTCTTTCCTCATAGTCATTCATTCCTCTCAATCACTCAGCACTCTGTAGTCGGCACTCGCACTCAGTAGGTACCTGCGCTCATTGGGGTGTGTACAAACTCCGTAGGGGCTCCTTCAGCCCAAGCACTATAACAAGCCAATCATGGCATCAATCAATGAAACATGCTGCGGTGTGGAGCTCGAGCCCATAAATATCCTCACAATTAGGCCCTCGGTCTCACTCAGTCATCAACCTCTCCAGTCTCTCGGGCTCTCAGAAATCATAATAAACAGCCCAACAGTAATGATATGATGCATCAATAATGAGTAGTAGAGACTAGGATGTAATATGCAAGTAAAACTGTGACTGAGTACAGAACAGTAATTTAACAATTAATTCAACATGTACACGACCTTTGTGGGTCCCAACAGTGTCAACACATGGTTTAATCATGATTTATAGTTTGATTTCTCTAATACATGAAAAACATGTACGAGTAACAACAAATTATTCAACTACACAGATCCATGGAATCGACCAAGTCACAATTCCTACGGTACATGCTCACATGCCCGTCACCTAGCATGTGTGTCACCGCAAAATCAATCACATAACACATAATCCGGGGTTTCATACCCTCGGGACCAAATTTAGAACTGGTACTTACCTCAAACAGTGTAATTCCTTACTCTGCTATACCTTTGCCTCGCGAATCGGTTTCCAAAAGCCTTGAATCTAGTCATAATTAGTTCGATTCAGTCAATACAAATTATAGGAATTAATTCATATGAAAATACAAACTTTTCCAACAAAAATCTGAAATTGCACCCAAAATCACCCGTGGGGCCCACGTCTCGGAACACGATAAAAGTTACCTGAAAGCCCATTCAACCACGAGTCTAACCATACAAATTTTACCAAATTCCGACATCAACTCGACCGCCAAATCTTAAATTCTTATTTTGAAATCCCTAGGCCCAAATCCTCTAATTTCACCTCAAAAACACGTAATCTAGTCGTAATAATCGATGATAATTCAATAGTATTGACTAACAATGATCACAAGTGACTTACCTCAAGATTTCCCGTGTATTCTCGCTCAAACATCGCCTCAACCCGTGTTGGAAATGACAAAAATGTCGGAACTCCTCTGTTTTGTACACTGTCTAGTGCTTTCGCACCTGCGGGCAAAAGTACACTTCTGCGAAGAAGCTACCCGCTTCTGCAACGAGTCCAAACTATTCCTTTTCCGCTTCTGCGGTCAATCAGCCGCATCTACGACCTCGCAGGTGCGGCAAAATCTTTGCACCTACGCAACCTGCCCTGCCCTTCACTCCTGGCCACTTCTGCGATGGTCCTTGCGCACCTACGGTGTCGCACCTGCTATCAAAGCTTCGCAGGTGCGGTTACACTAGAAGTAAAATTTCCAGATTTTCCTAAGTCCAAAATTTCGATCCGTTAACTATCCGAAACTCACCCGAGGCCCCCGGGACATCAACCAAATACACCAACAAGCCCTAAAACATCATACGAACTTAGTCGAGCCTTCAAATCACATCAAACAACGCTAAAAACACTAATCACACCCCAATTTAAGCTTAACAAAAACTAATAAATTCCAACTTCTACATTCAATACTGAAACATAACAAATCAAGTCCGATTGACCTCAAATTTTGCGCACAAGTCATAAATGACATAACGGACCTATTCTAATTTCCAGAATAGGATTCAGACCCTGATATCAAATAGTCAACTCCCCGGTCTAACTTCCAAACTTAAATTTCTATTTTAGCCATTTCAAGCCTAATTTAACTACGGACTTCCAAATAATTTTACGAACACCCCCCTAAGTCCAAAATCATCATATCAAACAACGCTAGAAACACTAATTACACCCCAATTCAATCTTAACAAAAACTAACGAATTCCAACTTCTACATTTAATGCTGAAACCTATCAAATCAAGTCCGATTGACCTCAAATTTTGCGCACAAGTCATAAATAACATAACGGACCTATTCCAATTTCTAGAATAGGATTCCGACCCCGATATCAAATAGTCAACTCCCCGGTCCAACTTTCAAACATAAATTTCTATTTTAGCCATTTCAAGCCTAATTTAACTACGGACTTCCAAATAATTTTACGGACACACTCCTAAGTCCAAAATCATCATTCAGAGCTATTGGAACCATCAAAATTCTATTCTAGGGTCGTTTACACATATTTCATCATCCGATCAATTATTTCAACTTAAGCTTTTATCCATGAGACTAAGTGTTCCAATTTCATTCCAAAACCTCACCAGACCCGAACCAATTATCCTGGCAAGTCACATAACAATTGTAAAGCACAAATTGAGCAGTAAATAGGGAAACAGGGTACTAATACTCAAAATGACCGATCGGGTCATTACATTCTCCCCTTCTTAAACAAACGTTTGTCCTCGAACGGGTTTAGAATCATGCCTGAAGCCTCAAATAGGTGTGGATATTTGCTCCGCATTTCTCGCTCAATCTCCCAGGTAGCTTCTCCGACTGGATGGCCTCTCCATCGCACTTTCACTGAAGTTATGCTCTTTGATCTCAGCTTTAGAACCTGTCGGTCTAAAATGGCCACCGGCTCCACATCATAAGTCAAACTACCATCCAACTACAATGTGCTGAAGTCCAAAACATAAGATGGATATCCGACATACTTTCGGAGCATAGATACATGAAACACTGGATGAAGACCCGATAGACTAGGTGGCAAGGCAAATTCATAAGACACATCTCCAATCTTATTAAGCACCTCGAAAGGCCCAATATACCGAGGGCTCAACTTGACCTTCTTCCCGAACCTCAACATACCCTTCATGGGTTAAATCTTTAGCAAAGCCTTCTCCCCAACCATGTAAGCAACATCACGCACCTTCCTGTAGGCATAACTCTTTTGTCTAGATTACGCCGTGCGAAGCCGATCCTAAATCAATTTAACCTTTTCCAAAGCATCCTGCAATACCCAATAGCCTAGTCTCACCCGGCTCAAACCAACCCACCGGAGACCGACACCGTCTCCCATATAAAGCCTCATACGGAGCCATCTAAATGTTTGATTTGTAGTTGTTATTGTAAGCAAACTCTGCGAGTGGCAGAAGCTGATCCCAAGAACCCCCTAAAATCAATGACACGAGTGCGTAGAATATCCTCCAATATCTGAAAAGTGTGCTAGGATTGTCCGTCCGTCTGGGGGTGAAATGTTGTAATCAACTGAACTTGTGTACCTAACTCTCGCTACACTGCTCTCCAAAATTGTGATGTAAACTACGTGCCCTGATATGAAATGATGGACACCGGCACACCGTGTAGGCGAACAATCTCGCGGATATAAATCTCAACCAACCGCCCCAAAGAATGAGTAGTACCATCTGGAATAAAATGTGTGGACTTGGTCAACCGATTTATAATAACCCAAACAACATCAAACTTCCTCAAAGTCTGTGGGAGCCCAACTACGAAGTCTATGGTAATACGCTCCCACTTCCACTCTGAAATTTAGTCTCTGATGCTCGTACTTCACCTGTTGATAATTTAAGCATCGAGCTACAAACCCAACTATATCTTTCTTCATTCGCCTCCACCAATAACGATGCCTCAAATCCTGATACATCTTCGCGTCACCTGGATGAATAGAGTACCGTGAACTGCGAGCCTCCTAAAAAATTAACTTACGCAAACCATCTACATTAGGCACACATAGCCTACCCTACATCCGTAATACACCGTTATTCCCAATAGTGACTTTCTTGGCATCACCGTGCTGAACCGTGTCCTTAAGGACAAGCAGATAGGGGTCATCATACTAACATTCTCTGATATGATCATAAAGAGAAGACTGAGAAATCACACAAGCCAAACCTCGGCTCAGCTCGAAAATATCCAATATGACAAACTGGTTGGCCAAGGCCTGAACATCCAAATCTAAAGGCTTCTCCGCTACCGGTAAGTATGCTAAGCTGCCCAAACTCTCCACCTTACGACTCAAGGCATCGGCCACCATATTGGCCTTTCCGGGATGATAGAGAATGGAGATATCATAATCCTTAAGCAACTCCAACCACCTATGCTACCGCAAATTAAGATACTTCTGTTTAAACAGATGTTGTAGACTCTGGTGATTGGTATAAACCTCACAATGGACACCGTACAAATAATGTCGCCAAATCTTCAAGGCATGAACAATAGCTGCTAACTCAAGGTCGTGAACCGAATAATTCTTCTCATGTACCTTTAACTGTCTGGACGCATAGGCAATCACCCTACTGTCTTGCATCAGCATTGCACTGAGGCCAATACGCGATGCATCATAATACACAGTATAAGACCCTATACCTATAGGCAACATCAATACTGGGGTTGTAGTCAAAGTTGTCTTGAGCTTCTAGAAGCTCTCTTCACACTCATCCGACCACCTGAATAGAGCACCTTTCTGGGACAATTTAGTCAAAGGCGATGCAATAGACAAGAAACCCTTCACAAAATGACGATAATAACCGGCCAAGCCGAGAAAACTCTGAATCTCCGTAGCTGAAGATGGCTTGGGCCAACTCTGAACCGCCTCTATCTTCTTCGGATCCACCTTAATTCCTTCACTGGACACTATGTGTCCCAAGAATGCTACTGAACTAACCCAGAAATCACATTTAGAGAATTTGGCATAAAGTCTCTCCTCTCTCAGCCTCTGTAATACAATACTCAAGTGATGCGCATGATCCTCCTAGCTACATGAGTACACCAGGATATCATCAATAAATACTATGACAAATGAATCAAGATACGACTGGAATACGCTATTCATCAAGTGCATAAATGTTGTTGGGGCGTTGGTTAGCACAAAAGACATCACGAGAAATTCGTAGAGACCATAACGAGTCCTGAATTCCGTCTTTAAAATATTCGAATCCCGAATTTTCAACTGGTGGTACCCAGTTCTTAGATCAATTTTGGAGAATACCCTCGCTCCCTGAAGCTGGTCAAATAAATCATCAATACGCGGCAAAGGATACTTGTTCTTGATTGTAACTTTGTTCAACTGCCTATAATCGATGCACATCTTTATGGTACCATCTTTCTTTTTCACAAATAGAACCGGTGCACCCCAAGGTGACACACTAGGCCTAATAGACCCCTTATCAAGAAGTTCTTGAAGTTGCTATTTCAATTCTTTCAACTCAACTGATGCCATACGATATGGAGGAATAGAAATGGGCTGAGTGTCCAGCACCAAGTCAATACCGAAATTAATATCCCTGTCGGGTGTCATACCCGATAGGTCTGCAAGAAATGCATCCAAAAAGTCTCGCACTACCGGTACAGAATCAATAGTAGGAGTGTCTGCATCAACATCTCTCACAAAGGGCAAATAGGACAAACACCCCTTCCCAACCATGTGTTGGGCCTTCAAATAAGAGATTACCCTACTGGGAACATAATCTAGAGAACCTCTCCATTCGACCTTCGGCAAACCTGGCATCGCCAACGTCACGGTTTTTGCATGATAGTCCAGAATAGCATGACATGGAGATAACCAATCCATACCCAAGATTACATCGAAATCAACCATACTGAGAAATAAAAGATCAACTCTCGTCTTCAATCAACTCTAGTCTTCAATCTCCCAATAGTTACCACACACGACCAATACACACAGTCTATAGTAACAGTGTTGCCCACCATCATAGATACACGAACAGATGAAACTAAGTACTCATGGGGCATATCTAGATAATGAGTAAAGTATGATGATACATACGAATAAGTGAAACCAGGGTCAAATAATATAGAAGCTTCCATGTGGCACACTGAGACAATATATATAATCATTGGATCTGAAGCAACAACATCTGGTCAGGCAGGAAAAGCAAAGAATTGGGACTGGTTGCCACCTGATCGACCTCCCCCTCTTGGGCGACCCCTAGCTGACTGAGCCCCAACCCCGAGTTAGATAGGCGGGTGGCGAAGTAACTAGTGCTGAAGTCGTAGTCTGACTCATATGTTGCACTGGACCTCTCGGGCGATGAGGACACTGCCTCCACATATGCCCAAACTCCCCGCACTCAAAGAAACTCCCCGGAACTGGTGGTGGGATGGACTGAATCGGGCCCCGAGAACCAGAATAACTATTAGACGCACCCGGTGCAAATGAGCCCTGAACTGAAGGGGCACGAGACTAACTCTGGGTTGGAAGGGTGCTGAGAGATGACTGGCCCTGATGAGAACTATACGAACCATGGATGGATGAGGCACCACGGTGAACTGGACGACCCGTCTGAGCGTGCCTGTAAGGATTACCTCTGCCATGGTAAAACTGGCCCCCTGAAGGAACACCGCTGAAACCACCCAGTCTACGAGGCCTCTTAGCCTCCCTCTCTCCACGCTCCTGGCTACAGACTATCTCTATCTGCCGAACAATGTCAACCACCTCATCAAAAGTAGCACCAGATACCATCTCCCGAGTCATAAGTAATCGCAGCTGATATGTGAGGCCATCAATGAACCTCCTAATCCTCTCCCTATCAGTGGGAACCAACCAAACGGCGTGATGAGCCAACTCATAAAACCTCATCTCATACTGGGTCACGGACATGCCATCTTACCGAAGCTGCTCAAACTGTCTACGCAGCTCCTCCCTACGAGACTGTGGCACGAACTTCTCCAAAAATAGAATAGAGAACTCCTGCCATGTAAGTGGTACTGCACCGACCGGCCTGCGCCTCTCATAAGCCTCCCACCATATGAAGGCAGCCCTAGAAAACTGAAAAGTAGTGAACAAGACCTCACTGGTCTCCAGAATACCCGTCATCTGAAGCATCTGCTAGCACTTATCCAGAAAAAACCTGAGCGTCTTCTAACTCAGCACCGCTAAATGATGGAGGTCGAAGCCTCCCAAATCTCTCAAGTCTCCTCTGCTCATCATCTCCCACGACGGGAACCACCAGGGCCAGAGCAGCTGCAACTGGTTGGGCTGGTAGTGCCCCCGGTATCTGAAGACCCTACACTACCTGCTCTGGAGTACGGGCAACAGGGGTATGAGTACCTTCCCCGGCCTAAGCAGTGGCAGGTGCGGCCTGAGCCGAAACCACCCGAGCAAGGCCAGTGCAAACTGTCAATATTTGGGCTAAAGTCTCCTGAAGGCATGGAATCACAATGGGCATAGCTGGTGCCTGAGCTGGTCCTGTTGGCTTAGCTATATCTGGAATCTACTCCAGAGCTGGAGCAACTGGTGGTGATACACTTACTGCTCCAAATGATGCACGAGCTACACCTCGACCTCTCCCTCGGCCCCGACGTTTACCACGACCCCGGCCTCTCGCGCCCCTAACTACTGGTTGACTGTCCGATCCTGTAGTACATGTCCTCATAATCTGTGAGAGAATAAAAATAACAGAAATTTAGTTTCTGAAATCAATAAATTTGCACGATAGAATACATGAAAGTGAAATTTCCTAAGGGTTCGGCAGCCTCTCGAAGATAAGTACAGACGTCTCCGTACCGATCAAGACTCTACTAAACCTTCTCATGACTCGTGAGACCTATATAACCTAGGCTCTAATACCAACTTGTCACGAACCCAAAATCCTAACCTGTCGTGATGGCTCCTAATATGGTACTAGGCAAGCCAACTTCTCACAATATTTCCAACACTTTTAACAAGAATGAATTAAAACAGATTTAATAGTAAAAGTTCTCATAAACGGGATAGGAAAGACCAAAACATGTAGCAATGAACAGTGCCAAATAGTACCGTGAACAGTGACTTCATCACTATTCATCGTGGACAAAGCTGGAGCTTTAGGCTTCAATGGCCACAATGGCCGGCGACCAACCAGCTTTTCCGGCTGGTCTGCCCTCCACCAGCGTTGCACAACAACATACAACAACTAACTCCAACCTAGATCCTCTAGATTACTCGAAGATTTTGAAACCAAATTCTTTAAATCCTCCAGCGAAGGCTACTGCTGCAGCTTTAATTCAACCCATTCCACTGCGATGAGCAGTGTATTTGAATGGCCAACCAGTGGTTAAATTCACAGAGGAAAAAGTAGATAGAATGAACGTGATTGAAGGCCTCCAATATGCTGTCATTGGCAAACTTTCATATGGTTCTCCGGAGATTCACGAGCTTCGCCGAATAATTCCAACTCAATGTGGTATCAAAGGTAAGTGTAATATCAGATTCCTTAGAGATCGTCATGTGTTAATTAGATTAACTCTATGTCAAGATTTCCTCGATTTCACATTGAAGAGTACGTACTACATCAAAGCCAAATATGGGTACGAATACCAAATGCGTACTCTTATCTACGATGCAAAATTTAAGGCGGGTGAAGAAACTCCGATGGTGATGGCGTGGATTTCTTTTCCTGGACTGCTGCTTAACTTTTTTGTAAAGGAAACTCTGTTTTCTTTGGCTACAGCTGTGGGAAGGACAGTGTGTCTTGACGCGGCAACTACAAACAAAACTAAGCTGAGTTGTGCAATAGTAAAAGTTCTTGTCGATTTGTTGGCCAAACTACCTAAAAAGGTGCGATTGGATATTGATGATGAAGCTTTTGGTGGTGTTTGAACAGAATGGGTGAGAATTCAGTATGACATGCTACCAAAATATTGTAAGGAGTGTAAACTACATGGACATGATGAAATTGAATGTTGGCATTTGCACCCCGAGCTTATTGAGAATCGAAGCAGCAAGAAAAGGAATGATCTTGCTGAGTTGAACAACTGGAATTCTACTACTTATGAACAAGGAAAAACCAAAAATCACATTACCTCTTTAATGATTCTCACGAGTGGAAAAGTAGTCGGGAACGTAGGTGCACAGTGGAAGGAAGTTCGGGATAATCGGGGAACCAACAAAAATAACAAAACCCAGGTACAAGGGCAAACTGGCAATGCAATCATGCCAGTGAATGCTGGTGTACAGCAGGTGCACAATAACTTTGCACTGATGGAGGTCGAAGAATATCAGACAAACAAGGTTCAAATAAGGAATAAATTTGCAGTATTAGAGAAGGAACAAAGTGATATAAACGAGAACAACCAACTGGTTTTGGTGGGGGGAAAACTAGTCTTCAGTTCTAAAGATGATCCTACTCCTTCTGGGATTCAGTCCACAATCGACTGGGTTCATAGAAGGTTTGGGACTAGCAAAGAGGAGCTAAAACAACTCAATGTGACCACAAACCAATCTTGTCATGCGATTCCATCTCAAACTTTTAAAGATTCTTGGCGGATGGAGGATCTTGATGAGGTAAACTCTACAAAGGTCTTATGGAGCGATGCAGTTGAGGTTAAGAATGATCAGCTGGGCAAAACAAAGACAATAGAAGACAAGGTGAAGAAGGACAACAATCCAAGCTCACCTGGCGATAGGCTGGCGACGCCAGACCTAAAGCCAGGCTCACCGGGCGATAGGCTGGAGACGCCAGGCCTAAAGCCAGGCTCACCTGGCGATAGGCTGGTGACGCCAGGCCTAAAGCCAGGCTCACCGGGCGATAGGCTGGAGATGCCAGGCCTAAAGCCAGGCTCACCTGGCGATAGGCTGGCGACGCCAGGCCTAAAGTCAGGCTCACCTGGCGATAGGCTGGCGACGCCAGGCCTAAAACCAGGTTCACCTGATGAGGCAGCTACAGTAAACCCCAACCTTAGAGCCACTGGAGAGATTTTGGCCTATGTAGATGGTGTTCCGGCGTATGTCCATGCGCTACAATTCAAAGAGTCTGAACAGGCTGGTGAGCGGGCAATTGTTCCAAGAGCATCCGAGGAAATAGAGGAAGTGCCTATGGAATCTGGCACTGATCAAACCATGCAACTACATCTTAATATTCTAACTAAGACTCCTCTACAACATTTACATGATTTAGTTACACACAATGTGATACCAATTGATGAAGACTTATTGAGACAAAATCCAATGGAAGATGAAGAAGATGATGAATCAACTACCGAAAACTTCAAACAAGTGGCTAGGGAAGGGGATTTATCACCCACAACTAGTGCTAAATGAGGTAAAAAAAAACTAAAAAGAATTAGAGTAAAGATCCACCACAACCTTCAAGAATAATGCCCAGGAGGGCAGCTTCTCTATCTAGATGATGATCAAAATATTAATATGGAACATAAGGTCTGTGAATATACAACAGGCCTTTCCTAGGGTGATCAATATGAATAGGGAGCATAATTTTTGTGTAGTTGCATTGATAGAGCCTTTTCAAAATAAGGGACTCATTGATAGATATAAAAGGAGGTTGAATATGGAGACTGCTTATACAAATATTAATGGGCAAATATGGTTGTTCTTCGATGCAATGGTGGAATGGGAATTAGTGGAGGATACTGAGCAATAGGTGACTGTAAGAGTGTTTCACCATGACCTGGGGCAGCACGTAATGATGACATTTGTTTATGCAAAATGTTCAACAATGGAGAGGTTGGATTTGTGGGATCACTTGTAATATTTAACAAGTGATATGGAATTACCATGGTTGGTAGGAGGGGATTTCAATGTGTTATTGCATGAAGATGAGAAAATTGGGGGACTTCCAGTAGACCCTCCTGAGTATGAGGATTTTGCATTTTGTGTAAACTCTTGTGGTCTGTTTGAGCAAGGGTACAAAGGAAGTCCATTCACATGGTGGAATGGGAGATCCAATGTTGAGTGTATATTCAAGAGATTGGATAGGATTTTTGTGAAATTTTCATTTCAGAACATGTTGCCAACTATTGAAGTTGAGCATCTAATCAGAACTGGATCAGATCATGCACAATTGCTAATGACATATGGGGTTCAGACAACCAAGTTTGTCAAGCGTTTCAGATTCTTGAACTTTTGGACAAAGCATGCTACATTTATGGAAGTGGTGAAGCAAAATTGGGAAGCTGATTTCATAGGGGATCAGTTTTTGATGTTCAAGCAGAATATCAAGAGGGTGAAGAAAGCACTCTCAAAATGGAATAGGGAAACATTTGGTGATATCTTCAAGCAATTGGCTATTTTGGAGGACATTGTTTGTTTGAAGGAGATGTTGTTTGAAGAAGAGCCTACAACTGAGAATAGGATTGTGCTTCAAAAGGCTCAATATGAATTGAAGAAATACTTGAATATTGAGGAGCAGTATTGGAAGCAAAAAGCTGGGATGAATTTGTTTGCTGAAGGAGATAGGAATACAAGTTTCTTTCACAACCATGTCAATGGCAAAAGAAAGAAATTGCAACTGAAGAGGATCAAAAGTGGCAGTGGGGTATGGATTGAAGACCAGGAGCATTTGGCTACAGCTGCAGTGGACTTCTATCAAAAACAGTTCACAAATGAAGGTGATGCTTTTGAATTTCCCTTGCTCAATAATGTACCTTCAATGGTCACTATAGATCAGAATTTGGAACTTAGTAGATTGCCAACAATTGAAGAAGTAAGGGCAGCAGTTTTTGAGCTTAGTGGGGAGAGTGCTAGTGGCCCTGATGGATTCACTAGCTTATTTTATCAAACATGCTGGGATGTTATTGGTGCTAATATACACAACATGGTGCTATACTTCTATGGAGGAGCTGCATTGCCTAAATCCATCACTCACACCAATCTAGTGTTGCTGCCCAAGAAACCTAGAGTTGAGACCTTCTCTGACTTAAGACCTATTAGTTTGAGCAACTTCATTAACGAGGTTTTGTCTAGGGTGTTACATGACAGATTGTAGATTTTTTTGCCATCTCTAATAGCTCCTAATCAATCTAGATTTGTAAAGGGTAGGAGTATATTTGAGAACATCTTATTGACTCAAGAAATTGTCACTGACATAAGGTTAAGGAGAAAGCCAGCTAATGTGGTGATCAAGCTTGATATGGCTAAGGCCTATGATAGGGTCTCATGGAAGTACTTATTGCATGTGCTAAGGAAGATGGGATTTTCTGAACACTTCATCAACACGGTGTGGAACTTGATGTCAAATAACTGGTATTTGGTATTGGTGAATGGGCAGTCCTCAGGGTTCTTTAAATCGACAAGGGGGGTGAAACAAGGGGATCCCCTATCTCCAGCATTGTTCATTCTGTCAGCTGAGGTACTTTCCAGGTCTTTGAATAAGCTTTTTGAAGACAAGTCATTTGTGGGATTTGGAATGCCTAAGTGGTCTGATTCTTTAAACCACTTGGTGTATGTTGATGATATGATAATCTTTGCATCTGCTCATCTTCCCTCTTTGAGCAAGATTATGGCAGTGTTGGGGAACTATAAGAAGATATCAGGTCAAATGATCAACAAAGATAAGAGTTCATACTACATGTATTCAAAGGTTGCTAATGGATTGTTTCAGGCAGTTGGAGCTATTACAGGATTTGCAAGAGGTAAATTCCCCTTCACATATCTAGGGTGTCCTATTTTTTACACTAGAAGGAGGAAGGACTATTATGAGGATCTTATCAAGAAGGTGAAGGCTAAATTACATTCATGGAAAGGAAAACTGTTATCATTTGGAGGAAAGACAACACTCATCTCTAGTGTATTGCAAAGTATGCCAGTTCACATGTTATCAGTCCTTGATCCACCACACAGCATCCTGGGGCATCTACATAAGACTTTTGCTAGGTTCTTTTGGAGCACAAAGGAAGAAGGGAGAAGCAGACACTAGGCTTCATGGCAAAATTTTTGCCTTCCTAAAGAGGAAGAGGGGCTAGGTTTTAGGTCCTTAAATGATGTCTCAAGGGCACTGTTTGCTAAACTATGGCGGAGGTTTAGGACCACAAAATCTTTATGGTCTAATTTTATGTGGAATAAGTATTGCAAGAAGGAGCCACCAACTGTGGTGCATTTTAGGGGAGGGTCTCATGTTTGGAGACAAATGCTGAATGCTAGGGAAGAAGTAGAAGATGAGATCGTATGGGAATTGAAGAGTGGAACAACTAATATTTGGCATGAAAATTGGACTGGATTGGGTACACTTTATCATGTATTACCTGAAGACTTTCCAAATCAATGAAGGTCTTCAGGAGGTGGTAGAACTGTGGCAAGGGGAAACATGGGATGATCAGCTGCTAGATCAAACTTTCAATGAGGAAATTACAGAACATATAAGGCTAAATATGCACTATGAAGGCAGTGAGGGATATTGGGATAAGCCATACTGGATGCCAACTCCTTCAGGCAAGTTTAGTGTTAGCAGTGCTTGGCAAATATTAAGGCATAGGGCAGATCCTAATCAGGAATTCAAGTTAATGTGGATTAAAGGTTTGCCATTCAAGATATCCTTCTTCTTGTGGAGATTGTGGAGGCAGAAAAGAGCCACCGATGACATGTGGAGGAGGCAAGGGCAAATGGTGATGTCTAGGTGTTGGTGTTGTCTGCAGCCCCAAGAGGAATCCATTGAGCATATATTTGTCACAAGTCCTACTACCTCTAAGGTATGGAAATTGTTCATGGGGGCTGCTGGAATTTCTGTGCAATTGATTCAATTGAAGCAGATTATAAGGCATTGGTGGTATACTCAGTGTTGTCCGAAATTAAAGCCACTATTTCAAGCAGTACCAGCTATCATCACTTGGGAGCTGTGGAAGAGAAGAAATACAGGTAAACATGGTGGTTCAATGTCCACAAATAGGGTGATTCATGAGATAAATAGGACATTGCATCAACTGGCAAGGGTGAGGTATGCTTGGATCCCTAATATTCCATTGTTATGGCCAGACATGATTCAATACTTTGAAGGATATAAACCTATATTGATCACTACAAGAGTAACATGGCAGTTTCCTTGTTATGGTTGGTACAAATGTAATACTGATGGAGCTTCAAAGGGCAATCCTGGACCTAGCTCCCTAGGCTTTTGTGTGAGGGATGATGAAGGTGATGTGGTGTATGCTAGGGCAGTAGACCTGGGAGTTACAACTAATGTGGTGGCTGAACCTAAGGCTATTTTTCAAGGGTTGGAATATTGTGTGGAGCATGATTTTCACCCTCTCATACTGGAGACTGATTCATTGGTGATCAAGAAGGTGATAGAAGGGGAATGGGATCCTCCTTGGGTAATTGCACAAGATGTGAAGAAAATTATACAGATGAAGGACAATTTCAATGTGATCTTTCAACATGTGTTCAGAGAAGGCAACTTAGTGGCAGATTTTATAGCTAACATTGTGATCTCTTTTGCAGGTACATCTGAGTTTCATTCATTCTCTGAACTGCCTAGTGCAGGGAGGAGGTTGATCAATCTAGACAAATCTCAATCACCTAACCTTAGGATTAGGATAGCAAAGAGAAGAACCCCAGACTGATGGTTTCACAAGATTGGACTCTACACAAACTGATATGTCCAAATGCTAAGGAAAATGTTGAACCCATCATATGGTATTTTTGGAGATTGTTGAATCATTTCTCAGTGGTATTATCATGCTTTCAATCTCAATCTGAGGATGGTTTAGCAATGTTTTGAATGATGTCTACATTAAAGGTTCTAGTAGGGAAGGATCTGAGCTTACAAGATCACAAAAAGGCCAGATCATTCCTGGCTTTTGCCTTGTAAAGCCAGCCTAAAGCCAGCTCATGCCTGGCTTTTGCCTTGTAAAGCTTGGCTAAAGCCAGATCATGCCTGGCTTTTGCTTTGTAAAGCCTCCCTAAAGCCAGCTCACGCCTGGCCTTTGGCCTGCAAAGCCTGCCTAAAGCCAGCTC
Organism: Nicotiana tomentosiformis; assembly: GCF_000390325.3. Classification (NCBI taxonomy): domain Eukaryota; kingdom Viridiplantae; phylum Streptophyta; class Magnoliopsida; order Solanales; family Solanaceae; genus Nicotiana; species Nicotiana tomentosiformis. Next base: position 116,387,552 of record NC_090823.1, on the reverse strand, counting down.
ATGCCTGGCTTTTGCCTTGCAAAGCTTGCCTAAAGCCAGTGCATGCCTGGCCTTTGCCTTGTAAAGCCTGCCTAAAGCCCGCTCAGGCCTGGCTTTTGCCTTGCAAAGCCTGCCTAAAGCCAGGCTCCTCTTCTACGAACGATCTAGATTTAGGAAGAAGGTAACAACCCTAGATGTCACGTAGCCTCCTGATTATAAATGTGGCGCGCTACACATCCATAATCAAAACTCTACTAGACACGGCTCATAGACAATCCTAGGACAGACTTGCTCTGATACCAAGTTTGTCACGACCCAACTGGAGGGTCATGACTAGCACCCGGGCCATACTTGCCGAGCACCAACGTACATTTTATCTAACCTTCCTTATTATCTTTAAGGGCCGACAAGATCAATATAAATAGTAGACATGGATCATGAACATCCAACAATGAAAGATAATGTCATGAACATACATAACATGGGACGACAAGACTGTCAAGAAACTATATATAAGGTACGAGCTATCATGATGCCATGAAAGACTATACAACAAAAATCAGCCGAAAAGGCATTCTAAACCATACATAAGTCGACACCTGTCTATGAGCCTCTAAAGGAACATAAGTTCTACAACATTGCCGGAACAGGGCCCCGACATACCCATAATATCTATAACAAAAATGCATACCAAGACCACGGCAAGTCCGGAGAAGGGATCTCGCCAATAACCGCTGAACTGGACAGCCTACTGTGGTGGGGGAGCTACGTCTACCTATCTATCAGGACCTGCAGCACGACATGCAGCGTCCACAAATAAAAAGGACGTCAGTACGAATAAAGTACTGAGTATGTGAGGCAAGAAAGCATAAGTAAGAACAGTAATGTAAACAGGGATAGAGAATATACAACCTGTGACATCTGGGTACCTCTGAGGGCTACTGACATGAAATACATGATACATACATATATATACATAAACTTTTAAAACATACGCCTTTGTGGGCATCACCATCATCATATCGTACCCGGCCATAATAGGCTCGGTAAAACGTACCCGGCCATCATAGGGCTCGGTAGAATCGTACCCGGCCATGTGGAGCTCGGTAAAACCCAACTGATCAGTGGTTGCACAATAGGTGCCATACCCGGCCGACTATAGCGCGGCTCGGTAGAGTAAAATAGATACATATATATGATGCATGCTGGACTCATTGGAATCACATTTTGAACCTTTCGGAGTGACGTAAGGTCGGTATCCTTCGTACACGTTATTAGGATTAACTCTTCATCAAGAATCTTATAAGAATCAGGAACTACCAACAATATTGATAATATAAGAATAAGAGAAGTAACATCAATATCAATCGTTTCATAAGAAGGGCAGCAATGTAAGTACTGCTAGCTTCTAAGAGTAGAGTATCTTTGGGAGCTCATTCATTACATTATGTACAATCGGAGTCGTGCAAAAGAATGAAGGGGATAGCCTCACATACCTTGTATATACTGCCCAACCTCAAGCTATGCAAATGTCATGACTCCTTAGTCTACAATAAGACAAATGACACTATCATTATCGTTTAAGCGTCGTAACTATTATGTATCGACCACAACCTATTTTACGATGAAACGGACAGCACCTCCCCTATTTATATGACTTCCCACAAGTCAATACAATTACCAAACAGCCCAAACAACATCATTAATAATCATATTGAGCCTCCAAAAACAGTCCACCAACCAACAACATTACTACCAAGCCTTTCGATATATATTTCACAAGTTCTAGCTTCAACGACTTAGCTGCAACTTGGATAATCTTAAATATATATAGAGTAAGAGGTTCCTTACCTTTAAACAGAAAGAACAACTCCAATTTGACCTTAATTTTCCACGAAATATCCCTTCAATTCTGCCACAAGAACAAGGAAGCGAAACTAGCAATTAATTCGGGTTTTTCGGCACTAGAATTACTTTAGAAGACTTGAAATCACCTAGGGTTGATATTAAAAACTTGAATATGTATCTACAGGACATAAAACACTTAAAACAACCTCCCACACGAGCTGGAACAACACAAAAATCAGCAACAACAAGAAGAACAAGAAACTTACTAGCGCCATGGGATTCCCGACATTTGATTTGTGTTGTTTGCCCTTTGTTTGGGTCTTGGATCATGAGAGAACCTTGAGAGACTGTTTTTAGGGTTATAAGGTCTGAATATACTGAAAAATAATAACTTAAAACGGGGTTGAGGTATCATATATATATCCATATGTCTTAAACCGCCTATGTAGGCCCCATAGAGAGCAGCTTGGCGCACTCTCGCGAAAACGCGAATATCTCTCTATTCCGAGATCGTATCGATGAACGGTTTAATGCGTTGGAAACTAGACTCATAGATCTTCAATTTGATAGGTAGATCACCCCATAATTCCAAGCACATTGGGAGAAAAATGCAGTAACATTTGACCTAAAGTTTAAGTAAAATTATAAACCTAAGTTGCGACAACTTTTATCAACTTTTGTTTCATAACTCGCTTGACTTCAAGACTTATGATGCGGATATTATATGATTCAAATACATTAAAACAAGACCTCTTGGGACAATTAATCACCTCTAGTGTTACCCGAAAATACGGGTTACAATATCCTCGATTCATTTAACTTCAAATACTTGTTAACCACTCTTATACACCCTTGTATCATTTAAGACCAATAGGATTAACTTCTTATCATCTCAAAGATAATCTCTTATTGGATTTACGTCGACTAACTTACGGCGTGATCTATGGTATGCGAATTTGGGTTGTAACAAGCTTGATAGGTGCTGCTTGGTATTTGCCAATGACAATTAGATTCACATACACTAATAGGAGAAAGAAGCATTCAACTTATCATGTTGTAATAGTTAGTTCATTAGATTTTAGCTTTTCTATCTTTTTTAATAGCTAGTAGCTTCATGCAACTTCTATTTTGGTTTGGACATCTTGTAAGCATTGGACCCATTTTTGGGATTTTATTTATATATTAGCCATTAGGCAAAAAACAAAAAAGACCAAAACATAACGCGGAATTCCCAACTATCGGGGTGTCATAGAGTACATAAGCATCTATACATCACAAGTATAGAAAACACGATCTATAATAATCTGAGAACAAATACAGTAAGCAAAAAGATAGGAAAGGAGAGACAAGGTCTGCAAATCATGACAGCTATCTCGGAATCTCCGAAAAATCAACTATGCGAACGGATCAACATCCACTGTGTTCGGGAACATCTGGATCTGCACACGAAGTATTGGGTAGTATGAGTACAACCAACTTAGTAAGTAACAATACTAAATAAAGAACTGAAGATTGTGATGGGCTTCACAACTAAGTCCAAATACAGTAATTTCCAACATAAGAAGGTAGGCATGCTTTCAAGTTTAACATTTAAAACTCAAACAGTAATTTCATACTAAATTCGACTGAAACAGAATATAGTGTCTTTCAAAAATTTCCAAAACAATGATATATGACAACTGAAGTGCAATAATATTGAAATCAATGCATCCTCTTAGAGTAACAGTCACTCAGTCCTCCCATTCACTCCAATCTCACAATCGCTCTTTCCTCATAGTCACTCATTCCTCTCAATCACTCAGTACTCGACACTTGGCACTCACACTCAGTAGGTACATGCGCTCATTGGGAGTGTGTACAAACTCCGGAGGGGCTCCTTCATCCCAAGCGCTATAACAAGCCAATCATGGCATAAATCACTGAAATATGTTGCGGCGTGCATATCGATCCCATAAATATCCTCACAATTAGGCCCTCGGCCTCACTCTGTCATCAACCTCTCCAGTCTCTCGGGCTCTCAGAAATCATGATAAACAACCTAACAACAATGATATGATGCATCAATAATGAGCAATAGAGACTGGGATGTAATATGCAAGTAAAATCGTGACTGAGTACAGAATAGTAATTTAATAGTTAATTCAACATGTACACGACCTATGTGGGTCCCAACAGTGTCAACACATGATTTAATCATGATTCATAGTTCGATTTCTCTAATACGTGAAAAACATATATGAGTAACAACAAATTATTCAACTACACAAATTCATGGAATCGACCAAGTCATAATTCCTACCGTGCACGCTCACACGCCCGTCATCTAGCATGTGCGTCACCTCAAAACCAATCACATAATACATAATCAAGGGTTTCATACCCTCAGGACCAAATTTAGAATTGTCACTTACCTCAAACCGTGTAATTCCTTACTCTGTTATGCCTTTGCCTCGTGAATCGGTTTCCAAATGTCTCAAATTTAGTCATAATTAGTTCGATTCAGTCAATACATATTAGAGAAATTAATTCCATATGAAAATACAAACTTTTCCAACAAAAATCTGAAATTATACCCGAAATTGCCCGTGGGGCCCACATCTCGGAACACGACAAAAGTTACCCGAAAGCCCATTCAACCACGAGTCTAACCATACAAATTTTATCAAATACCAACATCAACTCGACCTCCAAATCTTAAATTCTTATTTTGAAATCCCTACGTCAAAATCCTCTAATTTCACCTCAAAAATATGTAATCTAGTCGGAATATCGATGATAATTTAATATTATTGACTAACAATGATCACAAGTGGCTTACCTCAAGATTTCCCGTGAATTCTCGCTCAAATATTTCCTCAACCCGTGTTGGAAATGTCAAAAATGACAAAAATGTCGGAACTCCTCTGTTTTGTACACTGCCTAGTGCTTTCGCACTTGCGGGCAGAAGTCCGCTTCTACGGACTCGCTTATGCGAAGAAGTTGTCCGCTTCTGCGACGAGTCCAAATTGTTCCCTTTTCGCTTCTCCGGTCAATCATCCGCATCTACGACCTCGCAGGTGCAGCAAAATCTTCGCACTTGCGCAACCTGCCCTGCCCTTCACTCCTGGCAACTTTTGCGATAGTCCTTGCGCACCTGCGGTGTCGCACCTGCAATCAAAGCTTCGCATGTGCGGTTACACCAGAAGCAAAAATTTTCATATTTTCCTAAGTCCAAAATTTCGATCCGTTAACCATCCGAAACTCACCTGAGGTCCCCGGCACCTCAACCAAATACACCAACAAGTCCTAAAATATCATACGAACTTAGTCGAGCCTTCAAATCACATCAAACAACGCTAAAAACACGAATCATACCCCAATTCAAGCTTAACGAAAACTAACGAATTCCAAGTCATAAATGGAATAACAGACCTATTCTAATTTTTAAAATCGGATTCCGACCCCGATATCAAAAAATCAACTCTCCGGTCCAACTTCCAAACTTAAATTTCTATTTTAGCCATTTCAAGCCTAAAAAGGGAGGGAGTGAAGAAGGGAAAGATATGAAGAAAGGGAAAGATGGAAGATTGAAGATTGGAGAGAGAGAGAGAGAGAGAGAGAGAGAGAGAGAGAGAGAGAGAGAGAGAGAGAGAGAGAGAGAGAGAGAGAAGAGAAGCAAGCAGTTGAAAAACAGTGGAAGTGTATTGGGAATAGTGGTTATAACTTGTCAATAAATTGGACCTAAAGGTTATTTCGGGTCCAAGGGGGAAAACATGAGCTAATAAAATTTTGAAGGGCTATAGAGGGTAGTTTTCTCTTTTCATTACCTACAATGTATGATTCACCTAAGCTTATTATTAATTAACTTATTGAGAACGATAAGCTTATTATTAATTAACTTATTGAAAATAGCTGATATATATTAAGTATTGAAAAGCATTTTGTTTAAAATAATTTTTGCAAATAAGCAGCTAAATAAATAATTAGATTGAAGTATCGAAATTGATAATAAGCAATAATTGTGTTTGATAATAAAAAGAAAAAGGTGTTGATAAACTAATGTTGTTAGCATGACTAAGATGCCCATACTATTGTTTGCAAAAAGTATAAGAAAAATGTTCAAATTTACCCATTTATTAGATGAAATTGTTCAATTTTGTTATCTATCTCACTCTTGCTTATTCATATCCTTGCTGTAAGTAAATTATCTCATATATTTTTCTTTGCTACTAACGTGGTTGTCCAAACTCTTAAAGAAAAAAGGTCAAAAAAACTCTTCAACCTTTGATTATGGTTTAAATTTTACTCTTAGATTAGAGCTAATTTAGGGTCAAGGGCAACGGCGAAAGTACTATTAGATCAAAAGTAACAAATGGTAAAATTGTCCAATTTCAATAGCGCATGGAAATACTTGACCAGTTTTTCAAAAATATAAATTAAAAGAGGAGAAGGACGATCGCCAAAAATTGAAATGAGAGGAATTAGGGTTTGGTTTTGGGAAGGGCATTTCAGTAATTATAAAAGATATTAAGGATAAAATAATAAAATTTTAATCAAACAAAAATATTTTAAGTTGAAGAATCATTAGTAATTGTAATATACTCTAGATCGTATTTATGTAATAAAGTTTGATTATGATGAGAGCTAAGAAGCTATTTTAGTTAGTAAAGTGCATTAAAATAAGCTTTTAAAAATAATTACTCCATATTACTTATGCGAATTCTGAAATAATTTTTAGTTTGTCATGAACTTTTATTAACGTTATGTATTATATACATTGGGATAAATAAAAATTTGCAATTAAGGATCCCGTTAAAGCATTGCCAGATTTCAAAACTGATCCGGGAAATTCCTCTCAAAATCATGTATGCCCTTCAGATAATGAACGTTGCATGTCTTAGGAAAATAACACCTATAATCGCTCTCAAAATAATAGCCAAAATGTTTATATATATAATTACACCCCGAGCGTCTTATGAAAGCTCTAATGCAAAAATATCAAAACTAAAATTCCGTTCTTTCTTCTCCTCCTCCTCAAAACTAAAATTCCGTTCCTCCTCCTCCTCCTCCTCCTCCTCCTCCTCAAAGAAAAATTTCTTTCTAGGTTGTGGCTTAAGCACGCGAACTTCCACTAAAGAATTCAAACAAATTAACTTGGGGAAGTGCACGGATAGCCATTATTTGAGCTGCTATTTAAGTTTCGACTAGGGTTTATAAATTATTTAAAGCTTAGCCAGTAACATAAAAAAAAAAAAAAAGGCAACTTGCTTCTCTTCTTCTTTTTCGCTTCTTCTGTTGCTTCTCTTTTTCTATGTTTTCTTTTTCAACATCCCTCAACTCTTTTTCTACTATGCATAACACTTCATGCTAAAGAATTTATTACCTTTCACTAGTAATTCAAAAATTGACATACCTCCATCCATTTATACCTTCAACAATGAAAGTTCTTGTTGTCTCTCTAATTATAAAGACCTAAAACTCATTCAGACTCCTGCTCTTCCAATCACAATAAAAGCTTGAAAATATTGGCTTTAATTATCCTATAGAATAAACATATGTCCCTGAAGTTTAAACTGAAAAACTGAACATAAAAACACAATGCTGAACTTCAGAGTACAATAATATCCTAAAATTTTAAGTTGAAACTAAATTTTAGGATACTCATAGTTTCCTGAAGTTTTGAACTAAAAAATAAACTTCATGACACGACATCATGAAGGTTTGAACCGTAAATTTAACTCTTGGGATACGAAGAAGTAACATCCACCTGCTTTTTAAAGTTGGGTTTAAAAACTAAATAATTTGTAAGTGCCGGGTAAAAACTTAGATAGTAGTCCAAAAAATGGCTACAAGGTGACATTTCCACAAATCAAGTCGGGTATTAGTGATGATTTTTTAAAATTTGGTGCTTTATTTTCATTGTTGTTTGAGCCGAGAGTCTATCGGAAATAAGCTTTCTATCTTTATGAGTTAGGGATAAGGTCTACGTACACACTACTCTCTCCATACCCCATTTATGGGATCAAACTGGGTTTGTTGTTGGTGGTGGTGATCATGACTACTTATTTGTACGGAATTTTCATTGTGCGGCCTTTTTTTCCTTTTTAATACGTTGCAAAAAAATTGGGATTTTTTTCTATGTGAAATCTATTTACTTCTAATATTTTCAATTAACGTTTCATGATATACATTTATAGAAATGATTTGTCAATTTTAAAGAGTACGATAAAATATTAACGATACTTTTACATTAGTTAGGGAATAAGGTCCTTTTTATTTTAAAGGTTATTTCGTATAGGATATCAAAAATTAATTTAAGAAATATATATATTACTAAAAGAGGGCAAATTAGCCCAATTATATATTATTTTACATTAATAAAAAGGACTAAAATAGTTATACAGAATTGTTTTAAAAGGGGAGGTAAATATAATATGGTAAAACATATGGGAGGTTTGTGTTAGAAGCTATACCCGGAGGATTCTCAAACTATCCCTCTTTCATAAAGCAAATTATCCCTTTTTCATAAAGCTAATGTCATAATGATTGCTTATTAATTAAAGAGAAACTACAAGTTATATCAGCCAATGATCAAATTAGTATAAAAATTAGTCAATTTATAAAATATTATCAATATAAGTCAATTAGTTATTTGTAGCTAAAAATATTAAATTTTTGCTTTTTTTTTTTGAGTGGTGTTGTTGGAATATATTGAGCACATGAGTTTGAATCTCAATTTTGGGATGATTTGGTGGAGTTTTGAGGTGGTTTGAATTAAAAATTTAAAGTAAAATATGAACATGAAAAAAGATGATGTGTATCACGATGTGTATTATTTGTGTATTGCATATGCATCATAGATGTATCAAATGTGTATCATATGTATATCCATGTATAACTGTTTGATACATGTGTCGCATAAGAATTTTTAAACTCAATTTTGACTACGAATTTTGATACCAAATCAGTCCAAACACCTCCAATCTTCCTCAAATTTTGCATATTGATTCATCTATATATTTTCAATAAATTTCAACCATACCCATCGAAAAAGGTATTTTTTGCTTAGATTTATAAATTATTATTTTTTTGTATTTCATCGCCTTGTTTGCTACTTCATCCATCAAATTTCTTTCTCGTCTTGCATCTAATGTTGCTGATCACGCTGGAAAAAATAAAATGAGATCTTTGCGTGTGATTCTTGGATACATAATTCTTATTTATATGGATTTTTAATTTTTGTATGCATTAGTTTTGATAATTCTGTGATTAATAGCTAGATGTTGGTAAGTTTCGACTTATTTTGAGAATTTCTGAAAGATTCTCTAAAATAAATCCAAATCTTTCTCCAAAATTAAGGAGAATTAGCTGGAAGGCGTATGACTCATCATACACTAATTGCATTTTGGCCGTTAAGGGTTGGAAATAAGTTATCACGGAATTAGTTATTCCGAAACTAGTTATCTCGTGGTTAATTATTACACCCTTCCATACAGATAAATAAATATCGTGATAACTAATTCCGGAATTAGTTATACTGTCTCAACCAAATATGGAATAAACTCATTTCAAATTTAATCTTGTGATAAACCTTAAGAGTCTTTCCAGATTTGAACAACTACAAGCACTGTGAATACCTAATTTTTGTATTGTTTTAACACCTCCTAAAGTCATTAGTGTTTTGTTATTTTAATTATTTTTCCCAATTTTTGTGTCTTTGATTGCATATTTCCTATCATAAAAATATCAAAAATTAGCTATTTCTTTATTTGTGCATTTTAGGAATTAACTAACTAGTCAATTGGTGAATTAATCTAGTTAATTAATCATTTGAATAAGTTACTTAATTAATTTATTTGTTTATATAAATTTAGTTTAATAAGTAAGATTAAGAAAGAAATTGGGCCAAATTTGAAAGAGAAAGTGGCCAAAAGTGCAAGATAATGGGTTGCCCTTGAAAGGGTCTGAAACGACGTAGTTTTGCCTCAAAACTACGTCGTTTCATTAAGTGACCCAAGATCAAATCTCACCCATTGATCACTCCTTTATCTAATGGTCCATATTTGATCTCTCAAGAGGTATTTAAAGCCTCAAAAATCTGAAAAATTCCCTCATTTCCCCCATAACTCTTTCTCTCTTCTCTCTCTCTCTCTTCTCTTCGTCGATGCCGCTGCTGCTGGAAATCACCCACCAGCGGCAGACCACCTCCAAACACCTCCAAATTAACACCATATAATTTTCACAACCTTCTATTCACATATATCTAAACCAATTCCTTCAAAAACCTCTCAAACTCCTTGAATTTTAGATCTAGGAAACTTTAGCCGCCACTTTTTGGCTCAAATTCTTGAAGCTCCGGCCAACACCATCCTACAACACATACATGAATGGATAGAGCTCCACGAGACCTATCTTTTCATACCCATTTCACCCCCAAAATCCCCGTCGTCGCTGGCCCGCTGCCCACTGCCCGTCGCGGCTCCACTGCCTCACCACCGCCAAAATGCCCCGAACCCCCATCTTAGCTATTTTTTGACTCAAAGACACTCGTTTCTTTTGGTGAGATGCTGAAACTCATTTCGTTCTAGCATCTACCCGAAAGAAACGTGCGTTTCGGAGTCAGACAGTCGCCTTTTAGCATCTCCGGTGTCTTCTCGTGGCTCGAACGGCTTCAAGCATACTCGTTAGGTATAATCGTCATCTCTTTAATTAATTTCTGATTTTTTTATATTGGTAGATTAGTTTCTGATTTTTGATTTTTCTGTTTTGGTTGTTTCTTGTTAATTAGAGTTTCAAGTTAGGTTTATTTAATTAGTTATCTCTATTTAGTTTAGTGGTTTGTTAGATTGTTATTGATTTAAACATGATCTTTAGTGTATTAGCTAAATCATTCACTTAGTTTGTCAATTATTTAGTTATTGTTAGTCATTGTCTGATTGTTAACGATGCTCCTTCTGGTTTGAGCATTAAGTTTGTGAATTTAGTTATTTGTTTAGTAATTAGTTTGCAAAAATCGAATTCATTCCAATCAAGTTGGTTTGAATACTAAGTTCAATTACGTTTTTAATCTCGTTTATGCTTTGTCAGTTCATAGTTGTTCAAGTTTGATTTGTGTTGAGCAAGTAGTTTATTGTTGATGGTTAAAATCTTAAGTTTAGGTTATTTTATCACAAAATAGGGTAATAGTACCCTACTTTTACTAGTAGGGTGGCTGAAATGATATTTGTTTTCTCCTTGCTTCTGACACAGCAAATTTCCAGTCTGTCCTTTCACCTTTGGGACAGATCTTGAACAGGGTTTAGCATACAAAGTCAGTCTTTTGGATAGATTTTTGGTGAACCAAAATTTGTCCCAAAAAAGGGACTTTATTTGCCTATTTAAGGGGCTATTATTTCCTCACTTCACACACTCTATCTTACACTTGCAGAGATCTTGAGAGTTACTTGAACACACATATGGTTGAACAAAAAATCAGCAGCTGAATACTTTAGTAAGCTGAAATTTTTTGCGCTTTGTGAGTGCAAACTTTTAGGAAAGTAGAAGTCTTCTTTAGAGTTAGTTCTGGGTTCTTCTCTAAAGTTTTCGGGCTATTTAAACACGATTTGTTGCTGGATTTCTGTTGATTTTGCTGTTGTTTTCTGTTGCTGAGCTTCAATTCCTCCCCTGTTTTATTTATTTTTAGCTCTTCAGGTAACCTTCTAAATATTTGTAATGCAGGCTATTTTTCTTTAATAACAGATGATGAAAAATTGAGCATATTTAGATTATATGTGCATCTTCAATATGGACGGATGTCAAAGTGCAACCTTGAAATCGAATCTGGTGGTTTAAGTATTAAATCCATGACTTTGTTTAATTCCTTTTTTTATTTTTTATTTTTTATTTAGCTTAATAGCTTTCCCTATGTTAGTTTTCAAGTAATGTTTCCTAGGTAATGGTAGTATTTTACTTAAAAATATAAAAATTATATAAAGACCTTGGAGTAGGCTAATAAACAAAGAATTTTGTTTGGTTTAAGTTTTTGCCGTTCTTTTCACTATAAAGTTTTAGAAGATTTCATAAAGGTCTATTTCTTATTACTTTACTGTTTTAGTCGTAAGGTTTTTGTTGTGGTTAGTTTTTCGTTATCTGAATGTTTGTTGTTCCTGATTTTCATATTTTTTTACTTAATCACTTTTTAAATGTTGTTCTTGATTTTACTATATTTTTTTCTAATTTATTTTAGTTTCGTTTAAAGAAAAGCAAAAATTATCTCATAAGTTATGTGACAACAGTGCATGATTGTGATGACCCAAAAGGTCATTTTATATTCTAGAACTCGAATCTGCGCTCTTAAGCCTTAAAAATCTCATTTTTATCCTCTTCGATTTGCGTGCACAGTTATGTTGAAAACTAATAAAAATAAGAATTTTTGCCTTAAAAGTTGATTTTAGTTGACTTCGGTCAATATTTTTGGTAAACGGTCCCGGATCCGTGCTTTGACGGTCCCGATAGGTCCGTATTGAATTCTGGGACCTGGGCGTATGCCCAGAATCAAATTTGGAGGTCGCTAGCTTGAGTTATGAATTTTTTATGAAAATTAAAAATTTGGAAATTATGTGTTTTTAAGAATTGATTGATATTTGGGATTGTTAGTATCGGGTCCGTATTTTAGTTTCGGAGCCTGGTACATGTTCATTATGATATTTAAGACATGTCTGTGAAATTTGGTGAGAAATGGAGTTGATTTGACGTGATTCGGACGTATGTTGAGAAATTAGAAGTTTTAAAATGTTTTTGAGAATTTTATTTGATTTGGTGCTAAATTTAGAGTTCTAGGTGTTATTTTGGCGATTTGATCGTGCTAGCAAGTTCGTATGATATTTTTGGACTTGTGTGCATGTTTGGTTTGGAGCTCCCAGGGCTCGGTTGAGTTTCGGATAGGCCACGAGATGTTTTGGACTTGGGAAAATTCTAGTTTTTGCAGATTCTGGTGTCTGTCATATCCTTCTTCGCGTTCGCGAAGGTCCTCTCGTGAACGCGAAGAGTAATCTGATGAGGCTGAGACTTTTTCTTCGCGAACGCGAAGTGATGGGGGATTACCCTTCGCGAACGCGACTGGCTCAACGCGAACGCGAAGCATGTGGGGACTTGGGGGGGGGGGGAGGTTGTCGTTCCTTCAGCGCGAACGCAAGCCGGGTCTCGCGAACGCGAAGGCTTGGCAGCCAGTACCCTTCGCGAACGTGTCAGTGCTCTCGCGAACGCGATGAACACTGTCGCCCAGCACTTAACAGAACCCATAACGGGATTTTTGCCAAAAAAACTCATTTTTCTCAAAAATCAAACGCTGAGGGAAAATTTTTCAAGAGTCATTCCTTCCCAAATTATTGGTAAGTGATTCTAAACCATCTTATTTCAATTACCCATTACATTTCTTGAATTTTCAACCAAAAATCTAGAGTTTTCATGGAAGAATTAGGGGTTAGGGTAGAAAATAGGGATTTCGGTAATTTAGGAATTTAGACCTCAATTTGAGGTCGGATTCCAAAACTAATTACATATTCGGGCTCGGGGGTGAATGGGTAAAAGGATTTTGGTCTGAACCTCGGGTTTTGACCAAGCGGGCCTGGGGTCGATTTTTAGACTTTTTGGAGAAAAATTTGAAAAATTTAATTTATGCAATATAATTGATTCCTTTAGCAATTTTTCATATTATTGAGTCATTTTTGAATAGATACGAGTGGTTTGGAGGTGAATTCCAAAGAAAAAGTTGTGATTGAGAATTAAGTGGCATTCAGAGCGAGGTAAGTGTTGTGTCTAACCCTGACTTGAGGGAATTAGGAACCTTACATTATTTGCTAAGTTAAATTCATGTGAGCGGCGTATATGTGAGGTGACGAGTACCTATGCGCCGCCAATTTACATGTTTTTCCATGTTTCTCTATTTTTCTGATATTGTCTCATTCCTATGCCAAATTGCTACGTGTTATACTAGTGTTGTTAAAATTATCGTTCTTATCATGTTTACGGAATTTTCTGGTGATAATTGAGTTTTTATTTCAAGTTGAGATTGATATTATGGAATCAAATGTTGAAGTAAGGTTTGTACTTGTTATTCTATCTCCCTGTTGTTATTTATGCATTGCATTATGGTAAGGGAGAGCGTTAATGCACGAAGGGTAATGACGTGCCATATTGTGAGTATTAATGCATGAAGGGTGATGTTGTGCCATATTGTGAGTGTTTATGCACGAAGGGTGATGTCGTGCCATGATATGAGAGTAAAAGCACGAAGGGTGATGCTGTGCCGTTTCTATTAATTTTATGGTGAGATTGAGAGTAAAAGCACGAAGGGTGATGCCGTGCATTTTTCTTTACTGTATTCACTATTCCTGTTGATTCATGGTATATTGACTGCTCCGGTGATCATTCTGTTGTAGTTCTTTATCTTATATTCCCCTCAGTATGTCTCCCCTAACGACATTTCCTGTTTAGTTCTTCATTCCTGTTATTTGCGTATACACTGTTAAATTGTACAGGTTGATTGTAGGTGCCTTGCCTTAGCCTCGTCACTACTTCGTCGAGGTTAGGCTCGACACTTACCAGTATATGGGGTCGGTTGTACTGATGTTGCACTCTGCACTTTCTGTGCAGATTTTGATACCGGCTCAGGTTGATCGAGATTTGCTATTGGTCCGCTGTCCGGAGACTCAAGGTAGATTTGTCGGCATTCACAGGCCTTGAAGTCCCCGTCTATCTTTTTATGTCCTACTATTTTCTTTCATTCAGACAGTTGTATTTCTTTCAGACTATTACTTGTAGTAAATTCTAGAATGCTCGTGAATTGTGACTCCAGATCCGGGTGGTAGTAATTAATACAGTTTTATGATATTCCGCACTTATTATATTTTATTTTAGTTAATTATTGTTATTTACTGAATGAAAATAAGGAATTGGTTTAATGATTTTCTAACGTTGACTTGCGTGGCAAGTGAAATGTTAGGCTCCATCACAGTCCCGTCGGTGGAAAATTTCGGGTCTTGACAGTTGATATCAGAGTACTAGGTTACATAGGTTTCACGATTCACGAGCAAGCTTAATAGAGTCTGGAGGATCGGTACGGAGACGTCTGTGCTTATCTTCCAGAGGCTATGAAGTTTAGGAACAAGTTTCACTTCTATTCTTCTTTGTCGTGCAATTTTGCTTTCTCAACACTGATTGAACTCTTCTACTCTTATTCTCTCGTAGATGGCGAGAACACGTACCGCTTCCTCAGCTGAGCAGTAGCCAGAGCCTCCAATGATAGCTCCTACGCGGGCAAAGGTCAAGGCCGAGGCTATGCCAGAGGCCAAAGCAGGGGCAGGGCTTAGCCTAGGGCCCGAGCAGCAGCCCCAGCAGTGGAGCCTCAGATAGAGATTGACGAGGAGGTTCCAGCCCAGACTGTTCCTGTCGGACCAGCTCAGGTTCCGGAGGGGTTCATTGCTACCCCAGTACTTTAGGACGCTTTGGTCCGTTTGGTGGGCCTTATGGAGAGCGTGGCCCAGACTGGCGCATTTCCCATGGCACCAGCAGTCTCTCAGGCTGGAGGAGGAGCCCAGACTCCTACCACTCCAACTCTGGAGCAGATAGCTCCCCAGTATCAGGCTCCAGCAGCTCAGCCAATCGGATTAGTTCAGCCGGTTATTGCGGCACAGGTCAGAGATGGGCCAGCTAGGTCTTCTGAGGCTTTATGGAGATTGGACAGGTTTACCAAGCTCTTTCCTGTTCACTTGAGTGGTGCCCCTTCAGAGGACCCCCAGGAGTATCTTAACAGCTGTCACAAGGTTCTACAGAACATGGGTATAGTGGAGACCAATGGGGTCGATTTTTCTGCATTTCAGATGACTGGTTCTGCCAAGAAATGGTAGAGAGATTACTTGTTGACCAGACCAGCTGGGTCGCCTACTCTTACTTGGGACTAGTTCTCTCAGCTCTTCATAGAGAAGTTTCTGCCTATCACATTGAGAGAGGAGCGTCGCCGTCAGTTTGAGCGTCTCCAGCAGGGTAGTATGACGGTTACTCAATATGAGACCCGTTTTGTGGATTTGGCCCATCATGCTATTCTTCTGCTTCCCACCGAGAGAGAGAGGGTGAGGAGGTTTATTGACGGACTTGCTCAGCCTATCAGATTACAGATGGCTAAGGAGACTGGGAGTGAGATTTCTTTTCAGGAGGCTGCTAATGTCGCCAGACGAGTCGAGATGGTTCTTACTCAGGGAGATCAGGGGTCTGACAAGAGGCCTCATCATTTCGGTGAGTTCAGCAGTGCTTCATCTAGAGGCAGGAGTACTTTTGGTAGAGGCCATCCTCCCAGGCCGTTTCATTCAGCGCTCCAGGCATCCCACGGTGCCTCAGGTGGTCGTTGCCCTCAGATGCATTATTTCGACCAGCTAGCCTACAGTGCACCACCAACTCCTATTAGTGCACCTCCACTCTAGAGTTATCAGGGTGGTTATTCAGGTTGACAGGGTCAGTTTCAAGGTCAGCAGTCACAGCAGCCGAGTTTATGTTATACTTGTGGTGATCCGAGGCACATTGCTATATTTTGCCCTCGGGCAACGGGCACCTCACAGCATCAGAGTTCTCGTGCCATGGCTCCGGCACTAGTTCCTGAACCACCTACTCAGCCAGCCAGAGGCAGGGGTCAGGCAGCCAAAGGTAGGGGCCAGACAGTTAGAGGTGGAGGTCAGGCCGTTAGAGGTGGAGACCAGCCAGCTAGAGGCCGTCCCAGGGACGTAGTTCAGGGTGGTGGGGCACAACCCTGGTGTTATGCTTTCTCAGCCAGGCCTGAGGCTAAGTCATCTGACGTTGTTATCATAGGTACTATTTTATTTTGCAGTAGAGATGCTTCAGTTCTATTTGATCCGAGATCTACTTACTCCTATGTGTCATCTTATTTTGCTTTCTATTTGGTTGTGCCCCGTGATTCTTTGAGTGCTCCTATATATGTGTCCACACCAGTGGGAGATGTTATAGTTGTAGATTGTGTTTATCGTTCGTGTGTGGTCACCATTGGGAGTCTTGAGACTCGTGCAGATCTTCTAGTTCTCGACATAGTTTATTTTGATGTCATACTGGGTATGGATTGGCTGTCACCTTATCATGCTATATTAGATTGTCATGCTAAGACGGTGACCTTAGCCTTGTAGGGGTTGCCTCGATTAGAGTGGAGAGGGAATCTTGGCCATTCTACCAACAGGGTTATCTCTTATGTGAAGGCTCGGCATATGGTCGAGAAGGGGTGTCTAGCTTATTTGGCTTATGTCCGTGATTCTAGTGCGGAGATTCCTTCCATAGATTCGATGCCGGTTGTTCGTGAGTTTCCAGAGGTGTTTCCTGTAGACCTGTCGAGGATGCCACCCGATAGGGCTATTGATTTCTGCATTAATTTGGCTCCGGACGCTCAGCCTATTTCCATTCTGCCATATCGCATGGCCCCGCCAGAGTTGAAAGAATTGAAGGAGCAGTTGCAAGATTTGCTGGATAATGGCTTCATTAGACCTAGTGTCTCGCCCTGGGGTGCACCTGTGTTGTTTGTGAAGAATTAAGATGGATCGATGAGGATGTGTATAGATTATCGGCAGTTGAACAAAGTCACCATCAAGAACAAATATCCATTGCCAAGTATTAATGATTTATTTGATCAGCTTCAGGGTGCCAAGGTGTTTTCAAAGATTGATTTGAGATCTGGCTACCATCAGTTGAGGATTAGGGCATCCGATGTTCCTAAGACAGCTTTTCGGACTCGATATGGGCATTATGAGTTTCTAGTGATGTCATTTGGGCTGACAAATGCCCTAGCATCATTCATGGATTTGATGAACCGGGTGTTCAAACCCTACCTGGATTCCTTTGTGGTTGTGTTTATTGATGATATCTTAATCTACTCCCACAGTCGAGAGGAGCCAGTTATATGTTAAGTTCTCAAAATGCGAGCTTTGGTTGAGTTCAGTTGCTTTCTTGGGTCACGTTTTATCAGCAGAGGGCATTCAGGTGGATCCTAAGAAGATTGAGGCAGTCCAGAATTGGCCTAGACCCACATCAGCTACAGAGATTCGTAGTTTCCTGGGTTTGGCGGGCTATTACCATCAATTTGTGGAGGGGTTTTCATCCATAGCAGCCCCGTTGACCAGATTGACCCAGAAGGGTGCCCCGTTCAGGTGGTCAGACGAGTGTGAAGCGAGCTTTCAGAAGCTCAAGACAGCTTTGACTACGGCACCGGTATTGGTGTTACCCAGAGGTTCAAGATCTTATATGGTATATTGTGATGCATCTCGTATTGGTCTAGGTGCGGTATTAATGCAGGGTGGAAAGGTTATTGCATATGCTTCACGGCAGCTGAAGGTTCACGAGAAGAATTACCATGTTCATGATCTAGAGCTGGCAGCCATTGTTCATGCGCTGAAGATTTGGAGGCACTATCTTTACGGCGTGCCATGTGAGGTATTCACTGATTATCAGAGCTTGCAGTATTTGCTCAAGCAGAAGGAACTCAATTTGAGACAGAGGAGGTGGCTGGAGCTATTGAAAGACTATGATATTACCATATTGTATTATACCGGGAAGGCCAATGTGGTGGCCGATGCTTTGAGTAGAAAGTCAGTCAGTATGGGTAGCCTTGCATATATTCTAGTTGGTGAGAGACCGCTTGCATTGGATGTTCAGGCTTTGGCCAACCAGTTCGTAAGGTTAGATGTTTCTGAGCCCAGTCATGTTCTAGCTTGTACAGTCGCTCGGTCTTCCTTGTTTAAGCGCATCAGAGATCGGCAGGATGACGATCCACATTTACTTGTCCTTAGAGACACAGTGTGGCACGATGGTGCCAAGCAGGTTACAATTGGAGATGACGGAGTTTTGAGGATGCAGGGTCGTATTTGTGTGCCTAATGTGGATGGACTTCGTGAGTTGATCCTTGAGGAGTCCCACAGTTCCCGGAATTCTATTCATCCGGGCACCGCCAAGATGTATCAGGACTTGAGGCAGCATTATTGGTGGACGCGAATGAAGAAGGACATAGTTGCCTATGTAGCTCGGTGCCTAAATTGCCAGCAGGTAAAGTGTGAGCATCAGAGACCTGGTGGTTTACTTCATAAGTTAGATATTCCTGAGTGGAAGTGGGAGCGTATCACTATGGACTTTGTTGTTTGACTCCCACGAACTTGGAGGAAGTTCGATGCAGTTTGGGTCATTGTGGACAGGCTGACTAAGTCAGCGCATTTCATTCCTGTGGAAGTTACCTATTCCTCGGAGCGGTTGGCAGAGATTTATATTCGTAAGATCGTCCGTCTTCACGGTGTGCCCGTGTCTATCATTTCTGATCGAGGTACGTAGTTTACCTCGCACTTTTGGAGGGCAGTTCAGCGTGATTTGGGTATGCGGGTTGAGTTGAGCATAGCATTTCATCCTCAGATGGACGGGCAGTCCGAGCGTACTATTCAGATCTTGGAGGATATGCTTTGCGCCTGTGTTATTGACTTTGGAGGTTCTTGGGATCAGTTTTTGCCATTAGCGGAGTTTGCCTACAATAACAGCTACCAGTCGAGCATTCAGATGGCTCTCTATGAGGCATTATATGGTAGATGGTGTAGGTCGCCAATTGGGTAGTTCGAGCCGGGGGAGGCTCGATTATTGGGTACAGATTTAGTTTAGGAGGCCTTGGACAAGATCAAGATTATACAGGATCGACTTCATACAGCTCAGTCCAGGAAAAAGAGTTATGCTGACCGTAAAGTTCGTGATATTGCATTCATGGTTGGAGAAAGAATATTGCTCCGGGTATCTCCCATGAAAGGTGTTATGAGATTTGGGAAGAAGGGCAAGTTGAGCCCTAGGTATATCGGGCCATTTGAGATCCTCGAGAGAGTGAGGGAGGTAGCTTATCGACTTGCGTTGCCTCCAGGGTTATCCTCAGTTCATCCGGTATTCCATGTGTCTATGCTCCGAAAATATCATGGTGACCCGTCCCACGTATTAGATTTCAGCTCTGTCCGTTTGGATAAGGATTTGACGTACGAGGAGGAGTTGGTGGCCATTCGAGTGCAGTGGAGAGGTCAGCCTATTGAGGCAGCTACTTGGGAGTCCGAGTCTGATATGCGAAGTAGATATCCCCACCTTTTCACCAGCCCAGGTATTTTTCTATGTCCGTTCGAGGACGAGCGGTTGTTTTAGAAGTGGAGAATGTGATGACCCAAAAGGTCATCTTATATTTTAGAACTCAAATCTGCGCTCTTAAGCCTTAAAATCTCATTTTTAACCTCCTCGATTTGCGTGCACAGTCCGGGCAGGTTTCCGGAAAGCTTTTATGTTGAAAACTAATGAAAATAAGAATTTTTGCCTTAAAAGTTGATTTTAGTTGACTTCGGTCAACATTTTTAGTAAACAAGCCCAGATCCGTGCTTTGACTGTCCGGTAGGTCCGTATCGAATTATGGGACCTGGGCGTATGCCCGGAATCGAATTTGGAGGTCCCTAGCTTGAGTTATGAATTTTTGATGAAAATTAAAAGTTTGGAAATTATTTGTTTGTAAGAATTGATTGATATTGGGCATTGTAAGTATCGGGTCCGTATTTTGGTTCCGGAGCCTCGTACATGTTCATTATGATATTTAAGACATGTCTGTAAAATTTGGTAAGAAATGGAGTTGATTTGACGTCATTCGGACGTCCAGTTGAGAAATTAGAAGTTTTAAAGTGTTCTTGAGAATTTCATTTGATTTGGTGCTAAATTTAGAGTTCTAGGAGTTATTTTTGCGATTTGATCGCGCGAGCAAGTTCATATGATATTTTTGGACTTGTGTGCATGTTTGGTTTGGAGCCCCGAGGGCTCGGGTGAGTTTCGGAGAGGCAACGGAATGTTTTGGACTTGGGAAAAATCTAGTTTCTGCAGATTCTGGTGTCTGTCATATCCTTCTTCGCGTTCGCGAAGGTCCTCTCGCGAACGCGAAGAGTAATCTGATGAGGCTGAGACTTCTTTTTCGCGAACGCGAAGTGATGGGGGATTTACCCTTAGCGAATGTGACCGGCTCAACGCAAACGCGAAGCATGTGGGGACTTGGGGGGGGAGGGGGGGTTGTCGTTCCTTCAGCGCGAACGCGAGCTGGGTCTCGCGAACGCAAAGGCCAGAGGGAAGTGATCATCGCGAACGCGAGCTGGGTCTCGCGAATGTGAAGGCTTGGCAGCCAGTACCCTTCGCGAACGCGACAGTGCTCTCGCGAACGCGATGAACACTGTCGCCCAGCACTTAACAGAACCCAAAACGGGAATTTTGCCAAAAAACTCATTTTTCTCAAAAACCAAACGGTGAGGGGAGATTTTTCAAGAGTCATTCCTTCCCCAAATTGTTGGTAAGTGATTCTAAACCATCTTCTTTCAATTACCCATTACATTTCTTGAATTTTCAACCTAAAATCTAGAGTTTTCATGGTAGAATTAGGGGTTAGGGTAGAAAATAGGAATTTCAGAAATTTGGGATTTAGACCTTAATTTGAGGTCGGATTCCAAAACTAATTACATATTCGGGCTCGGGGGTGAATGGGTAAAAGGATTTTGGTCCGAACCTCGGGTTTTGACCAAGCGGGCCCGGGGTCGATTTTTTGACTTTTTGGAGGAAAATTTGGGAAATTTAATTTATGCAATATAATTGATTCCTTTAGTAATATTTGATATTATTGAGTCATTTTTGAATAGATACGAGTGGCTTGGAGGTGAATTCCAAAGAAAAAGTTGTGATTGAGAATTAAGTGGTATTCGGAGCGAGGTAAGTGTTGTGTCTAATCCTGACTTGAGAGAATTAGGAACCTTAGATTATTTGCTAAGTTAAATTCATGTGAGCGGCATATATGTGAGGTGACGAGTACCTATGCGCCGCCAATTTACCTATTTTTTCATGTTTCTCTATTTTTTTGATATTGTCTTATTCCTATGCCAAATTGCTACGTGTTATACTAGTGTTGTTCAAATTATCGTTCTTATCATGTTTACGGAATTTTCTGGTGATAATTGAATTTTTATTTCAAGTTGAGATTGATATTATGGAACCAAATGTGGAAGTAAGGTTTGTGCTTGTTATTCTATCTCCCTGTTATTATTTATGCATTGCATTATGGTAATGGAGAGTGTTAATACACGAAGGGTGATGTCGTGCCATATTGTGAGTATTAATGCATGAATGGTGATGTCGTGCCATATTGTGAGTGTTAATGCACGAAGAGTGATGTCGTGCCATATTGTGAGTGTTAATGCATGAAGGGTGATACCGTGCCATGATATGAGAGTAAAAGCACGAAGGGTAATGCCGTGCCGTTTCTATTAATTTTATGGTGAGATTAAGAGTAAAAGCACGAAGGGTGATGCCGTGCATTTTTCTTTACTGTATTCACTATTCCTGTTGATTCATGGTATATTGACTACTCCGGTGATCATTTTGTTGTAGTTCTTTATCTTGTATTCCCCTCAGTATGTCTCCCCTCCCGACATTTCCTGTTTAGTTCTTCATTCCTGTTATTTGCGTATACACTGTTAAATTGTACAGGTTGATTGTAGGTGCCTTGCCTTAGCCCCGTCACTACTTCTTCAAGGTTAGGCTCGACACTTACCAGTACATGGGGTCGGTTGTACTAATGCTGCACTTTGCACTTTCTGTGTAGATTTTGATACCGGCTCAGGTTGATCGAGATTTGCTATTGGTCCGCTGTCCGGAGACTCAAGGTAGATTTGTCGGTGTTCACAGACCATGAAGTCCCCGTCTATCTTTTTATGTCCTACTGTTTTCTTTCATTCAGACTATAACTTGTAGTAAATTCTAGAATGCTCGTGAATTGTGACTCCAGATCCGGGTGGTAGTAATTAATAAAGTTTTATAATATTCCGCACTTATTATATTTTATTTTAGTTAATTATTGTTATTTATTGAATGAAAATAAGGAATTGGTTTAATAATTTTCTAATATTGGCTTGTCTGGTAAGTTAAATGTTAGGCGCCATCACGGTCCCGTCGGTGTGAAATTTCGGGTCGTGACAATGATGCATAATGGGCTTTTGGTTAGTTGTTAAGCTATTGGGTCACTGTGTTAATTAAAATTAATATGATTGGGCCAAATGGGTTAACCTGCTAGTCTATTCTTGTTTTCAAAACAAGCTGGCCCATTTTTCTTTAACAACAAAGTTGCCCATTTTCTTTATATAGCTAATTGAGCCAAATGGATTCATTTCAGTTGGCCCGTTTTGTATACAAAAATTGTAGCAACTCAATACCAATAAAATTCAAGAGTTTGCCCATTTTCTTTTAATAACAAAGCTAGCCTATTTTCTTCAACCAATCATTCAACTGGTCCATCACCATGAAATAACAACAAACACGAGTTTGTCTACGTTTGATATCATATTTAGTTAGATAATTTTAATGTCATATCCTTGCCTCTTGAATAGATAATTTAGCAACTCAATCACTTCTAATATTAGGTGTGTTCCAAATATTGACCATGTGCTCATACACGATCCTTGGTCCATGTAATTAATAAAAAATGGTCGCGTGTGCATTCTCGCTCCTTGACCTTTGTTTAATAAATTATGCTATTCGGTGATTAATTATATTTAAACCATGTGTACCGACACGTATCTTGGTTTAGTATATATAATTAAATAAAGACCTTGTGTGCTTACATGCTCCAAGGCAAAATTAATAAAATTTAATTATTAATTTTTAAGCGGCATTTGACGATAGTAATTCAAGGCTAATAAAATACACTTTATTCAAAATTAATTCAAGCCACTTTATTCAATAAAAGCGACCGTGCTAGAACCACGGGACTCGGTGAATGCCTTACACCTTCTCTCCGGTCAACAGAATTCCTTACCCGGACTTTGTTTTTGCAGACCAATAATAATAGAGTCAAATCTTACTTTGACTAGGAATTCAAATAAAAGGTGACTTGGAACACCAACAAAATCAATTCCAAGTGGCGACACTGTAAATAAAATAATCCCTACTCAATTTTGTTACTTTAATTTGAAAAACCGTTTAATCCACATATTATTTTGCCGGTAGAAAGGGGGTGTGACAGCTCTGGCAAGTCTGCTGGGGACTTTTAAGAATTCGAGCTTGTATATTGACTTTATTTGGCTTTATTAATTTTTGTGTATGCTGTGATTTATTTGGGCCTAATGTGCTATTTGTCCGCTTTTTACCGCTTTGATATTGTTGAACTGTACATATAAATTGTATCCTCTCTCGCACCCCTCTGAGTCTTCTGATAGTTAGTTATGTTGCGTTTGCCTACCAGCATCACAAAATTTTTGTCTTGAGATAAAGCCAGTTAGTCAACGAGCTTCTGGTGAAGGATTTAGTCATACATGATTAGACGGGATAGCCGTTAGCTAGTCAGTGTTGTTCTACTACTGGTGACGCTTGATGCTCCTCGGCTCGAGTTGTTCGCCCGGGTAAGCCAGGTCCAGATACCATCTCCTTTAGGATTTGAAAACTTAGAATAACAAGCCACAAGTAATGAATATCTCTAGTAGGCTACGCTTTATTTGCATTATGTACATTTGACTTAGCAGCGCTCGACACAGGGGCCGAGTTCTGTTTTAGGACACGCCTTATTGAGACAATTATGTCATGTTATGTGCTACTTGTTGCATTATTTGGGAGGCTTGCATGTCGACCGACTTTAGCAAAAATTAATTGAACGAACAGAGAAAAAATGATGTGGTCTAGTGCATATGATTTATAAAGATTAATTTTCATTTAAAAAAAAAAAGAAAAAAGAAGAAGAACATAGTCGATTTTTAACCGAACTATGCGGGTCTGATTCTCACCGGATGTGAGATACATAGGCAAATCTCATCGGTTCCGGCCCCAATTTTCAAAAGAAAAAAAGAAAAAAAAATCAAAAATATTTTCCTTTTCCTTAATTCCCTATTTACAATTCTTTCCTTAGAAAATCCAAAAACAATAAATACTAAATCCAAAAATATTTTTTTTATAGTCCCACAGCTTAGCTTTTATTTATTTATTTATTTATTTTCATTCTTTTATAGAGTCAAAACCCGAGAAATCGAAATTTTTGTATGTCAATAATATGTTTGATCAAAGTCTAACCCTGTGTCTGGGTAGACAGGTATACCATTGTCACGACCCAAAATTCCACCACAGGCGTCGTGATGGCACCTAGTCTCTAAGACTAGGTAAGCCGATTTCTATTATATTTTGAAGCCATTTTTTTTTTGAATTAAATAAGTAACCAAAACTAACAGTGGAATAAATATGAATATACAATCTCCCAAGGCTGGTAGTACTGAGTCACGAACTCTAACTGAATACATGGAATGATCATGGAGACCGAATATACAATACTGTTTGATTAAAAATTAATAGTACAATGAAATGAAAAGACTCCAAGGGACTGCGACGACCAAGCAACTCTACCTTGAATCCTTACGATCCTGCTTTAACTCTGCTCAAGTACGATATCTCCAATACCTGGCTCTGCACAAAAATATGCAGAAGTGTAGTATGAGTACACCACGGTCGGTACCCAGTAAGTATCAAGACTAACCTCAATGGAGTAGAGACGAGGTACAGTGAAGACACTCACTAGTCTAATAACCTGTGCAATATAATATACAAAATAATAGGAAACAAATAATAATAATAATAATAATAATAAGGGCAGGATAAAACGATCAGTTATATGCACAACAGACAACAAGTACCATCAATATCACTCAATAATTAATAATCACAATTACACCCAATTAAATTAAGTCCATCAAATAAATATCTTTCACATATAATTCTTTCAGATAACTCTCTTTTAAATATAATTTTCTCAAATAATTATTTTTTAAATATAATTCTTTCAATAAATCTTTTCAAATATAATTTCCTCAAATAAATATCTTTCAAATACAATTCTTTCATATAATACTTTCTAAGTAAAAAATCTTCCAAATAAATATTTTGAATATAATTCTTTCAATTAAAAAGTCACCATGTGACACCTCATTTCATAATCATAAAAATACGGGTCTCAACCCATTTTCATATTTTTCTTAAACACGGGTCTCAACCCATTTTTCATATTTTCATTGCACCTCGTGCCCATAATTAAATCATCATATTTTTTCGGCACCTCGTGCCCTCATTTCATATCACAACTGCATGGACAATTCACGTGCCAAATATCATTATCATTTCATCACAGCACCTCGTGCCCACATTTCATATCACAACTACACGAACAATTCACGTGCCAAATATCCTCATTATCTACTCACATCACCTCGTGCCCACAATTCATTATATAATCCGCCTGGAAATAGCCACAGGCTCTCAATTTCAACATAAATCAGATTGTTATCAATTTACCAACAACAAGACAAAGTATAAAAATAAACACAAGAAACTCACAACATCACATGAAAATCATCAACGCCACAACCCCACATCATCACATATCGTCCCCGACAATAGCCACCCTTATCGCTCCTATTGCCACCCTTATCGCTCCTATAGCCACCCTTATCGCTCCGCCCAGATAATATCAATAGCCATCCTTATCACTCATATTGCCAACCTTATTGCTCTTATAGCCACACTTATCACTCCGTCCAGACAATATTCTAACAAACACAACAACAGTGAAATGCCGCTCTTATACCAACAAATATCAACAGTGAAATGCCACCCTTATCTCCCTAAAATAATAACTCACACAACACAACAATTTACATGGGAAATTAACACGGCAACATAATAAAATCAATTCATATCACAATTTGCCCAATGGCCACAACCAAATTCCAAAGATATAACAAAAATCAATTAATTTTACAACAAATAGCTCAAGGCTCCACACAATATATATAACACCCAAAAACAATCAATAGAGATAGAAATTACTCAGCATAAAGCAAAACCTTCATTAATACAAATTTAGATAATTATATTAACACTTATTCTAGAGTTTGCTTAAATTAATTATTTGCATAAGAAAATACATATTTTAATTAATTTCCAAGAAATATTAAACCAACAATACTCACGAAATTTCATAAATATTTCAAGTAACAATCATATCAAATTATCATATAAAATCAAATTCAACAATAAGGATTTAGGCATGGCAAACAGATGATTTAATAGTTTTCCATAATTTTCCAATTTACTACACAATAATGCCTAAGACTTTAATTCAATGAATTTTGCACGTATAATCCCGAGTATGTATTCGTCACCTCGCGTACACGGCTTTTCACATTTCACAAATGGCACATAAGACTCAATGCCTAAGGGATAATTCCCCACTATAGGTTAAGCAAGACACTTATCTTTTTGAAGTTATGCCGATATTCCAAAATTGCCTTCTTGCTTGAATTGACCTCCGGACCACTCAAATCTATCCAAATTAATTGTATAACTTCATTAAAATTCATCGAAACTAATTTCGGATAGTAATACGTCGACTTAAAAATTTATTCCAAAAAGTCAACAAAAGTCAATGCGGGACCCGCCTCTCGAAACCCGACATAATTTTCATGAAATCCGGACACCCATTCCGATACGAGTTGAACCATACCAATTTTATTGAATTCCAATAAAAACTCGACCTCCAAATCTTAAATTTTCGTTTTTGGATGATTTTGTAAAAATTTTGATTTCTTCCATTTAAATCTGAACTAAATGATGAATATAATCATAGATTCATGAAATATAATTACTTTAGGATATAGAACACTTATCCGAACCACGCTTGTGAAGAATCCCTCCAGAATCGCCCAAATCCGAGCTCCTAAAATTCCAAAACGAAATGCCAAAAATGACCAAGTTCAATCCTTATGTTTCTGCCGAGTTTCGCACCTGCAGACATTTTAGTCGCACCTGCGAGCTCGCTTTTGCGAGAAAATTCTCGCTTCTGCGATGCCCAGACCACTGCCCTCGCACATGCAGAAGAGCTTCTGCTTCTGCGCTCACGTAGGTGCAAAAAATGCTTCGCACCTACGACCCTTGCCCTTCTCGCTCCATGCCGCATCTCCGACCATTTTGTTGCTTTTGTGGTCGCGCACCTGCGATCATTTCCATCGCAGGTGCGATGGTACCAGAACTGGAAATATTCCAGAATTCCTTCAAGCACAATTTTGGTCTGTTTAACCATCTGAAACTTGCCCGAGGCCTCCGGGACCTCAACCAATTATACCAACATGTCCCAAAGTACAATACGAACTTAGTCGAGGCTTCAAACCACGTCAAACAACGCCAAAATTACGAATCGCTCATTGAATCGAATTATAAGTTTTTCAAATCCTCCAACTTCAATATTTTGCGCCGAAACGTATCAAATCAATCCGGAATGACTTCAAATTTTGCACACAAGTCATAATTGACATAAGGGAGCTATTCCCATTTTCGGAATCGAAATCCGACATCGTTATCAAAAATTCACCCTTCGGTAGGACTTTTCCAAAATCTTATATTTTTCAACTTTCGCCAAAATGCGTCGAATTGTCCTACGGACTTCCATATCCGAATCTGAACATACGCCTATGTCTGAAATCATTATACAAAGCTATTGCCATCATCAAAATTTTATTCCGGGGTCGTTTGCTCAAAAGTCAACTCTCCGGTCAACTCTTTCCATTTAATCTTCTAAATAAGAATTGTTCTTTTAATTAGATTCCGAATCTTCCGAAAATCAAACTCGACCATACCCACGGGTCATAATACATATTACGAAGCTTCTCGAGATCTTAATCCATTGAACAGGGCATTAATTCTTAAAACGACAAGTCGGATCGTTACATTCTCCACCTCTTAAACAAACGTTCATCCTCAAACGTTCTAAGAATTATTCTGAGGTTACCAAATTGATGATTTTACTTTTACACATATACTCACGGTTGATTCCATACTACCGCATTTGAGATAAGCCTGACAACATCATCTCCTTTGAGTTTATTTCTTTTATCCATATTTGTAAACTTTAAGATCGATTTCTTACACTCCAAACATTTCAAAAGGTCTGATTTTCACAACAACGCACGGTATTAGTCTCAACTGGTTATAGCAACTCGTTCCTACGCACATATCAATTTTCTTGATAGTGTTGAAGTACTTCAAAAAATTTCCGGGCTGTTATATTCTTCCCCGCTTAGGATCATTCGCCCTCAAACACATAACATAATTTTGTCTATTCTTTGCACGTCTCAATCTCCCAAAAAAATTTCTAACTCCGAAATTTTTCAGAAATTTCGGCAGAGTCTTCCCTGTAATTGGGTCTAACCACCTGCCAGAGTAACACCAAAACAACTCCTAACAACACATCC
Source organism: Nicotiana tomentosiformis (assembly GCF_000390325.3). Taxonomy (NCBI): domain Eukaryota; kingdom Viridiplantae; phylum Streptophyta; class Magnoliopsida; order Solanales; family Solanaceae; genus Nicotiana; species Nicotiana tomentosiformis. The sequence continues at coordinate 116,358,408 of NC_090823.1, read as the reverse complement.
ACAATGTATATATCAATAACACAATCTCAGCGTTATAAACACTGTATTATCACAATGATATCAGGACATGAAGCACATCATATGTATGCTCATCACCACATCTCTGGTCTTAAAATCCGTTCATAATTAATTCCAGCATCATATATTAATCTCATATTAACCACCACCTCATTTCGAATTTTCACAATACTGACAACGAAATGTGAGGCATGAAGACCTCATGATTACTTACACGGATTAATGAGTCATATTTAACGCCACTTGGGCACTCACCTCATAGGCTAAAACTCAATATTTACAGCACTAAAATGGCTAAATATGAATAGAAAAATATACAAGAATTATCAAATAAGCCTAACAGGCATGACTCCCTGTTGATATTATTGTACAAATTAATTTCACAAAGGGATAATTTTAAACTCATAAATATTTCACCACAAGGACCTCGTCCTTATAACTTCCACCACGACTTGTAGCCCGGTTTAAATATTTCACATCATATATAAAATGCGAGGATCTCATTCTCAACTCCGAATCACAAGTATTTTGCATATTGTGCCAACTGAAATTTCAATTTTCCTTTCTTTCTTCTTTTCAATATATTTCATAAACAGTTTTCACAACACATAATGAACCCTCATACCGGTAGGACGTATAATTCATAAAAATTGGAATCAATTATTCTGAAACACATTAAACCCACTGTAATGAATAATAAAAAATTACTTTTAGACTTATAGCCCTCAATGGTGTACAAAAATAAATGACAGACACGGGCTCACACCTTCAAATCTCCCAACAGGGATAAACATATAAGTGGGTCACAAATTTACGAAGCTCACCCATAAGTGGAGCATAATAGGAGGACTCACCTCAATATTTAGAACCGAATCAAATTAAGGAAAATATCCTTTTATAATAAAAATTAGGATCGTACCTGTTACAACAACATCTGGTGTATTGGCCTCAGCCAAATCATAGTGATTAAATCAACGGGTCGGGCCTCCACCTCTTAGGCACCCACTACCCGCCTGTCCTCCACCTCTAGCTGATTATGCCCATGGAGTATCAACTGGAATAAAGCTTGTAACTGGAGTGTTCTGATAAAATCAACCCCTCCCAAGTCTGGGACAATCTCTCATGATATGCCTAGTATCACCACACTCATAACAACCCCTCTGAGGTCGCGACTGCTCGTACTGAATTTGTGCCAGATAACTAGAATAACCACTATAAGAATCTTGTGTCAGTGGTGCACTGTAAACTGGAGCACTTCGAGTAATCTGATGTGCGGACTGAGCTGACCGACTGCTCGAGCCTCCGCTATAATGGGTTCTAGTTAAAGAGTAAAATCCACTGAACCATCCAGATCTTCGAGACCTTTTGGCCTCTTTAGACTCCCTTTACTCGCCTAAAACACCCTCAATCTTCCTTGCAATCTCTACTACTTGTTGAAATGGAGTATCAGATTGCAATTCTCGATCCATGCATATTTTAATATCATATTCGAGACCCACAATGAATCTGCGGACCCACTCTCTAATTGTAGGAATCAAGATAGGTGCATGACGGGCTAACTCACTGAACCTGATAGCATATTCTGACACTGTCATAGTGCCCTGACGCAACCGTTCAAACTCTGCGCGCCACGTATCTCTGAGAGTCTGGGGAACAAACTCTTTCAAGAACATTTTCGAAAAACGAGCCCAAGTTGGTGGTGTGGCATCAGCTGGTCTACTTTCTTCATAGATTTTCCACCACCGATACGCTGCGCCTGACAGTTGAAATGTAGTAAAGGCAACTCCACTCACCTCCACAATACCCATGGTGCGGAGAATACGGTGAACATTTTCTAGAAATTCTTGGGCATCCTCTGTAGTTGTGCCACTGAAAGTTGGAGGATCATATTTCTTAAACCTTTCTAGTCTATTTTGTTCTTCTTTTGATGCCTCTAGCCTGACCTCAGGTCTAACCGGAATAACAGATTGTACCGGTACTACACCCGGAACCTGACCAACGGGAACCTGTTTCTCTGGAGTTGTGGTAGGAGCCTGAGCTACTCCCCCAATCTGCGAAATGTTTGGTGCAACAGAGATCAATCCCGCCCGAGTTAATACACCAAACATACTCAGGAACTGTGCTAAAGTCTCCTGAAGTCCTGGGGTAACAGGTGTTTCTGGTACCTGTCCCCCAACTGGAGCTATTGGTGGCTCCTCAATTGTTGTTCTAACAGGTGCTCTAGTCGCAGCACGTGCCCTCCCTCTACCTCTACCTCGGCCTCTATCTCAGCCCCGGCCTCTTACAGCCCTAGCAGTATGAGCGGATGTCTGCTCAGCTAACCTGGTAGCACGTGTCCTCACCATCTATGAGAGAATAGAGATACAAAGGCTCAAATTCTAAATTCAACAAATTCAGCACGACAGGAATGAAAGAAATGGAAATTTCCTAACAGTTATGTAGCCTCTCGAAGATAAGTACAGACGTCTCTGTACCGATCCGTAAGACTCGTTCGTGACTCGTAGAACCTATGAACCTAGAGCTCTGATACCAACTTATCACGACCCAAAATCCCACCACAGGCGTAGTGATGGCACCTAGTCTATAAGACTAGGTAAGCCGATTTCTATTAGTTTTTGAAGCCATTTTTTTTAATTAAATAAGTAACCAAAACTAACAGCGAAATAAATATAAATATACAACCTCCCAAGACTGGTAGTACTGAGTCCCGAACTCTAACTGAATACATGGAATGATCACGAGGACCGAATATACAATTACTGTTTGATTACAAATTAATAGTACAATAAAATAAAAAGACTTTAAGGGATTGCGACGACCAAGCAGCTCTACCTTAAATCCTTAAGATCTCGCTTTAACTCTGCTCAAGTCTGATATCTCCAATACCTGGCTCTGCACAAAAATGTGCAGAAGTGTAGTATGAGTAAACCACGGTCGGTACCCAGTAAGTATCAAGACTAAACTCAATGGAGTAGAGACGAGGTACAGTCAAGACACTCACTAGTCTAATAACCTGTGCAATATAATATACAAAATAATAGGAAACAACCTATACTTATTAAAACGACCAGTTATATGCTCAACAGACAACAAGTACCATTAATATCACTGAACAATTAATAAACACAATTACACCCAATTAAATCAAGTTCATCAAATAAATGTCTTTCACATATAATTCTTCCAGATAACTCTCTTTTAAATATAATTTTCTCAAATAATTATTTTTCAAATATAATTCTTTCAATAAATCTTTTCAAATATAATTTTCTCAAATAAATATCTTTCAAATACAATTCTTTCATATAATACTTTCTAAGTAAAAATCCTTCCAAATAAATATTTTGAATATAATTCTTTCAATTAAAAAGTCACTATGTGATACCTCATTTCATAATCATAAAAATACGGGTCTCAGCCCATTTTCATATTTTTCTTAAGCACGGGTCTCAACCCATTTTTCATATTTCCACGGCATGTCGTGCCCATAGTTAAATCATCATATTTTTCCGCTACCTCGTGCCCTCATTTCATATCACAACTGCACGGATAATTCACATGCCAAATATCATTATCATTTCATCACAGCACCTCATGCCCACACTTCATATCACAACTGCACGGACAATTCACGTGCCAATTATCCTCATTATTTACTTACGGCACCTCGTGCCCACAATTCCTTTTATAATCCGCCTGGCAATAGCCACAGGCTCTCAATTTCAACATAAATCAGATTGTTATCAATTTACGAACAAGAAGACAAATTGCACAAGGTATAAAAATAAACACAAGAAAATTACAACATCACATGAAAATCATTAACGCCACAACTCCACATCATCACATATCGTCCTTGACAATAGCCACCCTTATCGCTCCTATTGCGCCACCCTTATCGATCCTGTAACCACCTTTATCGCTCCGCCTAGACAATATCAATAGCCACCCTTATCGCTCATATAGCCACCCTTATCACTCCGCCCAGACAATATTCTAACTAACCCAACAACAGTAAAATGCCATCCTTATACCTACATAATATCAACGGTGAAATGCCGTCCTTATCTCCCCAAAATAATAACTCACACAACACAACAATTTACACGGTAACATAATAAAATCAATTCATATCACAATTTTCCCAATGGCCACAACCAAATTTCAAAGATATAACAAAAATTAATTAATTTCACAACAAATAGCCCAAGGCTCCACACAATGTATATAACACCCAAAAACAATCAATAGATATAGAAATTACTCAGCATAAAGCAAAGCCTTCATTAATTCAAATTTAGATAATTATATTAATACTTATTCTTGAACTCACTTAAACTAATTATTTGCATAAGAAAATTCATATTGGAATAAATTTCCAAGAAATATTAAACCAACAATACTCACGAAATTTCATAAATATTTCAAGTAACAATCACATCAAATTATCATATAAAAATAAATTCAACAATAAGGATTTAGGCATGGCAAACAAATGATTTAATAGTTTTCCATAATTTTTTAATTTACTACACAATAATGCCTAAGACTTTAATTCAATGAATTTTGCACGTATAAGCCCGAGTACGTATTCGTCACCTCACATACACGGTTTTTCACATTTCACAAATGGCACATAAGACTCAATACCTAAGAGGTAATTCCCCAACTCGAGGTTAAGCAAGACACTTACCTTTTTGAAGTTATGCCGATATTCCAAAATCGCCTTCTTGCTTGAATTGACCTCCGGACCGCTCAAATCTATCCAAATTAATTGTATAACTTCATTAAAATTCATCGGAAATAATTCCGGATAGTAATACGTCGACTTAAAAATTTATTCCAAAAAGTCAACAAAAGTCAACGCGAGACCCGCCTCTCGGAACCTGACATAATTTTCATGAAATCTGGACACCCATTCCATAACGAGTTCAACCATACCAATTTTATTGAATTCCAATAACAACTCGATCTCCAAATCTTAAATTTTCGTTTTTGGAAAAGTTTGTAAAAATCTTGATTTCTTCCATTTAAATCCGAACTAAATGATGAATATAATCATAGATTCATGAAATATAATCACTTTAGGATATAGAACACTTACCCCAACCAAGCTTGTTAAGAATCCATCCAGAATCGCCCAAATCCGAGCTCCAAAAATTCCAAAATGAAATGCCAAAAATGACCAAGTTCAATCTTTATGTTTCTGCCGAGTTTCGCACCTGCGGACATTTTAATCGCACCTGCGAGCTCGCTTTTGCGAGAAAATTCTCGCTTCTGTGATGCCCAGACCACTGCCCTCACACCTGCGGAAGAGCTTCCGTTTCTGCGCTCACGCAGGTGCGGAAAATGCTTCGCACCTGCGACCCTTGCCCTTCTCGCTCCAGGCCACATCTGCGACCATTTTGTCACTTTTGTGGTCGCACACCTACGACCATTTCCATCGCAGGTGTGATGGTACCAGAACTGAAAAAATTCCAAAATTCTTTCAAGCACAATTTTGGTCCGTTTAACCATCTGAAACTCGCTCGAGGCTCCCGGGACCTCAACCAATTATACCAACATGTCCCAAAGTACAATACGAACTTAGTCGAGGCTTCAAACCACATCAAACAACTCCGAAATTATGAATCGCGCATCGAATCGAATTATAAGTTTTTCAAATCTTTCAACTTCTATATTTTGCGCCGAAACGTATCAAATCAATCCGAAATGACTTCAAATTTTGCACACAAGTCATAATTGACGTAAGAGATCTATTCCCATTTTCGGAATCAAAATCCGACCTCATTATCAAAAATTCACCCTTCGGTCGGACTTTTCCAAAATCTTATATTTTTTAACTTTCGCCAAAATGTGTCGAATTGTCCTACGGACTTCCAAATACGAATCCGAACATACCCCTAAGTCCGAAATCATCATACGAAACTATTTCCATCATCAAAATTCCATTCCGGGGTCATTTTCTCAAAATTCAACTCTCCGGTCAACTCTTTCCATTTAAGCTTCTAAATAAGATTTGTTCTTTTAATTAGATTCCGAATCTTCCGAAAATCAAACTCGACCACACCCGCGGGTCATAATACATATTACGAAGCTTATCGAGACCTTAAGCCACTGAACAGGGCTTTAATTCTTAAAATGACAAGTCGGGTTGTTACAACCATGAGTGGGGAAAGAGGTAAGTCTGAAAAGAGGTCCAGATCAGAAGGGATACCAAATTTTCTGATTGTCGATCAGATACCACAGTTGTTGTGGGATTGGTGGAGAGACTCTAAGAAATATGAGCGAAACCAGATAAAGAAATACTTGGGATATTTGGTTCACATGATTACGATCAAACCCAAGAGGGATGTGATCGAAGCTTTGATTCCGCACTGGGATCCTAAAAATAATGTGTTCCATTTTACCGACTGTAAAATGACTCCGACCTTGGAGGAAATCACCCATTTCCAGGGGTGGGGCCGCAATCTTTGCCGCCAAAGGCCCATAGTACCAAAAAATGAGAATGAGGGCAGTTTCTGAAGCTGTTGAACATAAATTACGGACAATATGAAGGTTTAGGAGGCAAGTGGGTTAAGTTGGATTTTTTGTTTCAGTTGTATGGCCTAGAATGCAATTTCGAAAGGAATGTGGGAAAATTGAAATCAAAGGAAGATAAGGAAACATGGAAGGTACATAGAACGTTTGCATTTATGGTTACTTTTTTGGGGCGTGTAGTTTTCCCGAAAAGGGAGGGACGCATTGACATCCGCTTGGCAGGTGTAGTTGAGGCTCTGACCTCAGAAGGGGATGATTATACTCTGTCCCCTATGATTCTTTCTTGCATTTTTCGTGCTTTAACTAGATAAAAAATGGGCGCACGAAACTTTGATGGTTGCAATATTTTGTTACAGATATGGTTTTTAGAGCATTTCTATCGTCATCCTACGATCACTGATTTTAGTGAGCTATGGCCCAATCATACTTATGATCACCAGAATGAATTAACGAATGTGACTTACTAGAGGGGATTGGCGCCTGGAAAGAACTACTTCTTACTCTATCTGCTAAACGGGTCACTTGGAACTACGATTGGTTCTCCTTTAAAGAGGTCATTTGTGAATCTGCATACCATTCTTATTTGGTACTCATAGGATTGGATGGTGTTCAGTCTTATGCTCCACTTCGGGTAATGCGCCAATTTGCACGACTACAGGAGGTGCCACCAACACGAGATATGAGCAAGTTCTGTTATGATTTTGGTAAAGATCAACCTCATGACGAAGAAGAAATTATGAAAATTTGGTATGCAAGTAAAGTCTCGGAGTTGAATGATATGGTAGAAGACCGATATCATGGAGAGGAAATCCCTGAATATATTATCTGGTTTCATGACCCTTCGTCGCTTAGAGATAGGCCTGAAGGGTCCAACAGGAGGAGAAATGATCAAAGAGCTATAGAAAGGCTAAAAGAGGAATTGGAGCATGCCCGGATGACCATTTCCAAACAACAAGCCCAACTGCAAGCCGTAGTCGCTCAGATTCATTTAAATATTGAGAAAGATTATCAATCTTCCTTACGGGTCATGGATAAAGATCTAAAGCATGCTAAAAATAAGGCGGCCCGCTTAGAAGAACTGGCAAGCACTATTGGTTTAGTCAGAAGAGTTGAGGCAAATAAAAATGCTTAAATGCATAAGCTGCAAGAAGACTTGAGTATCATTGAAGAGGATGCGCACCAACAACAATTGGAGTTTGATCAGCAGAGAGAGCAGTTTGAAATAGAAAGGGCCCATCGGATACGCTTAAAGGGTCAGTTTCATGCACAATTGGAAGAAATAAAAAGGCATAAGAGAGGTCATCAACATGCAAATTTTGAGGCAGAGCGACGTCAGTGGATGATTGAGAGAGCTGTGCTAAACTGTCGTATTGAAGAATACGAGGGACGCGAGACTCAGATGGGGAACGCCCTCAACACTACCCAGATATGGTTGCAGAATTGTCACGTGAATATGGGGCAAGCCAGAGAGCAAGTACTTCAATTGGCAGAGAAAGCAACATATATTCATGACGATCATCGTCATCTAAACAATGAGAAAGTTGGTCAACAAGCATGTACCCTCGTTCCACAGTTGCCGGCAGTGTTTTAGAATTTGTACGAGATTTTGGGGGGAGAGTGGAGGCCAAGGGATGCAGACCATTGATGATATCAGTAAAAGTAAGAATGCCATTGAAGATTAAAGTTTTAGTGCAGTCAATTAGTTTTTAGTTTCATTTTTCATTTGTCGCATTTTTAATTTTATATTTGTCGCATTTTCAGTCATACTTATGTCTTTAGTGTTAATTTGAATAATAATAATAATAATAATAATTAAAAAAATCAAAATTGTTATTATTTCCTCCTGAACTACGTAATGATTTGATTCATACGACAACATGATACGTAGGCAACCCACAAAAGGTTCGATCAAAATATTTTTCAATGATTCTAAGATGAGGGATCAAAATGAGGCGTGAGTGAAAAGAAAAAAGGAGAGAAGAAGATAAGAGTGTCAATAATATGCAACCTCATGAGCCGGAATGAAACATGAAGCCTCCAAAAGCATGTTAGAAATAGTGACAATGATAGAAGTGTGGCACATTACGTGTGATTCATATCTATAAAATGATTAACCCTAACACGTTTGTTGTTTCTTATCTAGTAAGCTTAAGGTGGTTGGTTTGTGGTGAAACTGGCAACACACCATTAGTTCACTAGATCTAAAGGAACAGTAGTAATGGCTAACGATGATGAGATCAAGCTGGTCAGTGATGACCCCCAGGGTCAGTCAGTTGAACAAGAGTCAGAGGAAATAAGAAAATTGAGAAAGCAATTGTCTGATGTATATCAAGCTTGGGTGTCTGGTCAGCCTCCACCCCGGGGTCCCTCAGAGGAAACTTCCACCGTACCCCTGGCTACTCAACCACCGTCCCATGCAACGAGCGAACACATCCTACCACCAGGGTATGTGCCAAACTACAGTCTCCACGTTGCTCCTGGTACCTCTAATGTGCGACCTCCAGTAGCACCAGTCAGGAACACTCCTACAGTCGTGTCTGGTGCACTGGTATACACAATCCCGCCTCCACCTCCTGTGACAAGACAATCAACGAGCCACCATCTTATGCTTATGATGGCCAATACTACTCTCCAAATATGGATTTTGGGGTCTCGACTCCATATAATCAGACTCCTCAGTACGAGTCACCGGTGGAAAATGGAAATCCTGCCAAGACGGTTGAGCCGGATGAGATAGCCATGAAAATGAAAAGTCTTGAACAAAACATAAAGAACATACAGGGACTAGGTGGTCACAAAAGTGTTTCGTTCAGTGATTTATACATGTTCCCTCACATCCATTTGCCACCAGGGTTCAAGACCCCAAAATTTGAGAAGTATGATGGACACGACGACCCTATCGCCCATTTGAAAAGGTACTGCAACCAACTGAGGGGTACAGGTAGAAAAGAAGAATTGTTGATGGCTTATTTTGGGGAAAGTCTTGTGGGGGTAGCCTCCGAATGGTTCATTGACCAAGATATCTCTCACTGGCATGTCTGGGACGACATGGCCCAGGCCTTCGTCAAACAATTTTAATATAATATTGATATTGCGCCGGATCGCAATTCCCTATCTAATATGAAGAAAAAGCCGTCTGAAACCTTTAGGGAGTATCAATCAAGTGGAGGGAGCAAGCGGCCAGAGTTAAGCCACCCATGGATAACCATGAGTTAATCACTATTTTTTTGGAGGCTCAGGAGCCTGATTACTTTCAGAACATGATGTCCGCGATGGGTAGACCTTTTGTGGAAGCAATCGAAATAGGAGAGATGGTCGAAAATAGCCTCAAGACTGGCAGAATTGTAAGTCAATCTGCTCTCAAAGCCACTACCCAAGCTATCCAAAATGGGTCGGGAAGTTTGGCAAATAGAAAGAAGAGAGATGAAGGGTCCATGATGACTTCAAGATCTAAGGAAGTTCAAAGAGGGTCATCACACCCTTATGCGAAAGTTCAGCAGGGGCAATCCAGCTACCCTCAACATTATTATCCCCCACCAATTACTCAATACTCTGTGGGCCCACCACAATATGCAGTGTTTAATGCTCAATCATATGCTCGGCCTCCCAATCAACAGGTACGGGCACCAGCTCCAAGGCTCCCTCGACCTAAGCAGCAAAATTTTTGGCAACCCTACAATACTCGTCCCAAGTAGGATTATGGTCGAGAGCAGAGGTCGGTGGAAAAATTCACTCCATTGGCTGAATCATACTCTAGTCTATTCTAGAAGCTAAAGCAGATGGGCGTGATTTAACCTATTTCTCCCCACCATATGTATCCCGATTCACATGGATTTTAAGCAAATTCTAGATATGAATATCATTCAGGTGCCCCAGGGCATAGCACTGATGACTGTTGGACTCTGAAAAGAGCCATAGAAAGACTCATCACGGAAAAATTGATTGTAGTCATGAATGACGAGGACCCTCCTAATGTGACCAATAACCCGTTGCCAGTACACAATGATGTTTATTTTGTGATATGATTGGTCGAGATCGTGAATACAAGCCGGCTGGTCGAGCAAAAATGACAGTGGAAATGATTCAAGAAAGAATAGGACTGGAAGTAAGTCCAAGCCGAGATGTACCATTGATTGTGAAAGGCGCCCAGAGCTCAGGGAAGGCAACTTTATTTGTTCCAAAAATATTAGGGTTGGAAGTTCGCTCCAATGTTCCAAGCCCAAAGTTGTATGTCCTTGGAGGTCACCCCATCACAAAGAAGAATTAGGGCAGTACGAAGGGTATAACAGAGCTGATCATAATCAAACCTGTCGTACAACCCTGTGTGACAAACACGAAAACCATTCCTTGGAACTACAACAAAACTGTAGTAACCTACAAAGGCAAGGAAATCATAGAAGAAGTAGGAAAAACTGGAGGTTTGACTCGATCAGGGAGATGTTACTCTCCAGAAGAGTTGAGGAAGGCCAAGCAAATCAGAGAAGGCCAAATGCCAATAAAGAAACTGGTCACGGAAGAAGAGGCGGAGGAGTTTTTGAAAAAGATAAAAGTTCAGGATTACTCAATCATTGACCAGTTGAGAAAGACTCCTGCCCAAATCTCTCTATTATCTTTGCTCATACACTCAGAAGAACATGCTCATGTACTAATCAAAATCCTAAACGAGGCACATGTATCAGAGAAGACCACCGTGAATCAGTTAGAGAAGATAACCAACAGATTTTTTGAGGTGAACAGAATCTCCTTTGCTGATGATGAACTTCCTGAGGAGGGAGCCTGGAACAATAGGGCTTTGCACCTGATTGTCAAATGTGAGGGGAATTATGTAAAGCGAGTCATGGTTGATGGAGGCTCGAGTGTAGATGTATGCCCTCTCTCTACCTTGCAGAGCATAAAGATCAACACGGACAGAATCCGACCCAGCAATGTTCGCATCCGGGCTTTTGATGGCTCAGTGAGAGATACCATTGGGGAGATCAACCTCACCATGATGATTGGGCCTGTTGATTTTGAAATTGTCTTCCGAGTAGTGGACATGGAAACTTCTTATAACTTTCTTCTTGGAAGATCATGGATCCATACGGCCAGAGCTGTGCTATCCACCTTGCATCAGATGCTCAAATTCGAGCACGACAGGCAAGAAATTATTGTTCATGGAGAAGACGAGTCATCCATTTATAAAGACCCGTTAATTCCATGTATTAAGGCCAAGGAAGGATGTGAGTCTATTGTCTATCAGTCTTTTGAAGTGGTTGTTGTGGACCATGTTGAGGAAGGAAAGCCCATCCTGCATCCTCGTCTCTCCGCCACATCTGTAATGGTGGCTGCACTTATGATGAGACAAGGTTATGAGCCAGGAAAAGGCTTGGGGACATCAATGCAAGGAATTTCAGAACCCATTTCTCCGGTCAGTAATAGGGGTACTTTTGGTTTAGGCTTCAGGCCAACACAAGCAGACGAAGACAAAGCCAAGCACCGCAAAAAGCATGGGTGGGTCTTGCAGCAACCTATGCCTCACATTTTCTACACTTTTGTCAAGCCACGATTCAAAGAGGGTCAAAATTCCTCGGCGCATGCAAACATTGATGAAATTTTCCATGGCCTCAGCCAGATGTTTTCTGAAGTGAATATGATCCAAGCTGGTGAAGGCACTAGTCGTGTCGATATGCAACTAATTGGCCCAGACACCTTGCTCAATAACTGGGAAGCAACTCCTCTCCCCACAAGGAAGGAGTCTTGGTAGTTGACTTTTGCAGCTTCTTTCTTTTGTACTTTGGGTTACTTTTAGGGTTGTAATCCAAACATCTTAGTATGATTGTTTTATTTTGATGTTAACCCTTCTATCCTTTCAAATTCAATGAAATGCAGTTCGGTTTCCTATTAAATTTTGTATCTTTTCCTTTTCCTAATTCCTGCCATTTTATTTCCATTTCAGTTTTATTAATGTCGGCTTTAATAACATGACATGCATGCGGAATTCACGCCCAGATCTCAAAAAGTTATCTAATTTTGAAATAATGCATCAAGAGGTCAAATATGATGAAGATAAGGTTGTTGAGGAAATAAAAAGAGAGTTGGAACAATTTGAAAACAAGCCTAGGCCCAACCTCAATGAAACTGAGCCAATTAATATCGGAGGTCATGAAGAAGTCAGAGAAATAAAGATAAGCATTCACACTGAACAAAAAATCAGAGATGACTTGATTCAACTTTTATTTGAGTATAGAGATGTGTTTGCTTGGTCTTATGATGATATGTCGGGTTTAAGCACCGATTTAGTGGTTCATAAGCTTCCTACGTATCCTGATTTTCCACCAGTCCAATAGAAGCAACGTAAATTTAAAATGGACATGAGTGATAAAATCAAAGAGGAAATAATGAAGCAATTAAGCGCCAATGTTGTCAGAGCCGTACGATACACCACCTGGGTGGCAAATGTTGTGTCTATGCCAAAGAAAGATGGAAAAACTAGAGTCTGTGTTGACTACAGAGACCTAAACAAAGCAAGTCCAAAGGATAATTTTCCTTTGCCAAATATTCACATTCTTGTAGATAATTGCGTAAAGCATGAGATACAGTCGTTCGTGGATTGCTATGCTGGGTACCACCAGATTCTAATGGATGAGAATGACATAGAAAAGACCGCTTTCACCACTCCATGGGGTACTTATTGTTACAGGGTCATGCTATTCGGTTTGAAGAATGTAGGGGCAACTTACATGAGAGCCATGAATACCATTTTCCACGACATGATGCACAAAGAGCTTGAAGTATATGTCGATGATGTCATCATAAAATCAAAGACACAGACTGATCACGTGCGCGATTTGAAAAAGTTCTTCGAACGGCTTCGAAGGTATGACCTTAAGCTCAATCCATCCAAGTGTGCATTTGGGATTCCATCTGGGAAACTCCTCGGTTTTATAGTCAGTCGGAGAGGCATCGAATTGGATCCATCTAAGATAAAATCCATTCGAGATCTGCCACCCCCGAAGAACAAAAAGGAAGTCATGAGTTTGCTCGGGAGGTTGAACTACATCAGTAGGTTCATTGCTCAGCTCACAACCCCGTGCGAGCCCATCTTTAAGTTGCTGAAAAAGGATGCTGCTATCAAGTGGACGGACGATTGCCAAAATGCCTTTGACAGGATCAAAGATTATCTATCAAAACCCCCTGTACTAGTCCCACCTGAACCTGGTAGGCCTTTGTTTTTATATCTATTGGTGATGGATAATTCCTTTGGATGCGTTCTGGGGAAACATGATGCAACAGGCAAAAAGGAACAAGCAATATATTATTTGAGCAAGAAGTTCACCAATTATGAGGTTAAGTACACCTTTTTAGAAAGGACATGTTGTGCCTTGACTTGGGTCACTCAGAAGTTGAGACATTATCTTTTGGCCTATACTACTTACCTCATATACAGAATAGATCCTCTAAAGTATATCTTCCAAAAGCCAATGCCCACTGGCAGGCTCGCAAAATGGCAAATCCTGCTCACAGAGTTCGACATCGTCTATGTCACTCGCACCGCGATGAAAGCATAGGCTTTGGCCGATCATTTGGCAGAGAATCCAGTTGATGATGAGTACATGCCACTTACCACATACTTCCCAGACGAAGAGGTCAACTCAATAGAGGAAGTAGTTCCAGACGACAACCCTGTATGGAAAATGTATTTTGATGGAGCTGTCAATATCAAAGGAGTTGGGATTGGGGCAATCCTCATCTCACCTATTGGACAGTATTACCCTGCAACGGCCCGACTTCGATTCTTCTATACCAATAATATGGCAGAATACGAAGCCTGTATCATGGGTTTGAAAATGGCCATCGATCTGGATGTGCATAAACTATTAGTTATGGGAGATTCTGACTTGCTTATCCGGCAAGCCCAAGGCGAATGGGAGACTCGAGACATCAAGCTTATTCCATACAGACAATGTGTACAAGATTTGAGCAAAATATTCAAATCCATCGAGTTCAGGTGCATTCACAGGTTTCAGTACGAGCTAGCCGATGCTTTGGCTACTTTAGCCTCGATGCTCCCTTATCCAGGAAACACTCATATCGATCCACTAGAAATCCAAGTTCGAAATCAACACGGTTACTACAATACAGTTGAGATAGAACCATATGGTGAACCATGGTATCATGACATAAAACGATTCCTGAAAACAAGAGAATACCCAGAGCATGCCAAGGGAGATCAAAAAAGAACTATAAGATGGCTCGCTAGCGGTTTCTTCCTGAATGGGGAAATTTTGTACAAAAGGACCCCAGATTTGAACTTGTTGAGATGCGTAGATGCCACATAAGCTGAGCGGATCATGAGTGAAGTGCATTCGGGGGTATGTGGACCTCACATGAATGGATATGTTTTAGCGAAGAAGATTCCGCGGGAAGGGTATTATTGGCTTGCAATGGAGTGAGATTCTTCAGTTTTGTTCGCAAGTGTCATCACTGCCAGATTCACGGTGACCTGATTCCTCTCTTTGGCCTTTCGTTGCTTGGGGAATGGATGTTATTTGGTCAATCGAGCCACAGGCTTCAAATGGGCATAGATTCATTTTGGTTGCAATTGATTACTTCACTAAGTGGGTGGAGGCCGTCACTTTCAAAGTAGTCACCAAGAAAGCAGTGGTAGACTTTGTTCATTCCAACATCATCTGCCGATTTGGTATCCCAAAGACCATTATCACTGACAATGCAGCCAATCTCAATAGTCATTTGATGAAGGAGGTATGCGAGCAATTTAAAATTATACATCGCCATTCTACCCCTTACCGGCCAAAAGCCAATGGAGTTGTTGAAGCGGCGAACAAGAACATCAAGAAGATTCTTAGGAAAATTATCCAAGGTTCCAGACAATGGCATGAAAAGTTGCCTTTTGCTCTTTTGGGATACCACACGACTGCTCGCACATCTGTTGGTGCAACTCCTTATCTGTTGGTATATGGAACGGAAGTTGTAATACCGACTGAAGTCGAAATTCCCTCTCTTCGGATCATTGTGGAGTCGGAGATTGAAGATACAGAATGGGTAAAGACCCGATTAGAACAACTAATGTTGATTGATGAAAAACAGCTAGCAGCAGTGTGCTTTGGCCAGTTATACCAGCAAAGAATGGCACGCGCTTACAACAAGAAAGTGCGTCCAAGGCACTTCGAGGTAGGCCAACTCATTCTGAAATGCGTTCTTCCACACCAAGTAGAAGCTAAAGGAAAGTTTTTCCCAAATTGGAAAGGACCCTACATCATCAAGAAAGTGTTACCAAAAGGGGCCTTGCACTTGGTAGATGAAGAAAGACGGGTACCAGACATGACTATTAATGCAGATGCAGTCAAAAGATATTATGTCTGATATATACCCACTGTGGAACTTTCATGCATGTCTTCATAGATCGAGACGACGAAGGCTATCATTGCTAGCTTTTCAAATAAGTGTCACCCTTTTGTTACCCCTTTTAAGTTGTATTTGTCTTCCTTGTTTTCCACTTTTTGGAACCTGTGTACTTACAAAAAAAAAAGTCTAACAACAAATTTTCTAAGTCAGTGATCTACGTCCGACCTGATTCCGAAAGGATACGTAGGCAGCCTTACCCTGGGTTCAGTCCCATCACAACAAAACAAAAAAAAAACCATATTCCCCATACTCCAAAACTGGGCCAGGAGTTTGTTTTATTTTATGATTTTTTCTATGGAAACGGTTCCAAAAGTTGTAATTCAGTCCAAGGTTCTTTTCGCCTTTTCCTGTTATGAACTTCTGATCGATCTTTGAGAATAATTGAAGTCCTCATGCCAAGGGCATTGGTCAACCTTCCGCATGTCGTATCTTAGAAAAGTTAAAGATAAAAAGAACTGAGAGAGCCTTATCGGTGAAAACCTATATGGGCACTGTAAGGCGATAGTGAGCAGAGAAATGAGAGAGTCTTATTGGTGAAAACCAGATGGGCACCATAAGGCGACGATGATTAGAGAAATGAGAGAGGTCAGTTAGCGAAAACCCGCAAAGGGCGCTACTAGCTGAATGAGGGTCTTTGATGCTCCGGCATGAGCATAACCAATACAGTTTCAAGATGAACATTTGCGACGTATTTTGAGAATTAGACAATTCAGACGGATCAGGCGTCCAGTCCAAAATGCACGTCATGACTTATTGAAGTCGGCACATATCTCCAGATAAGTCTCCTTATTTCTCTCCCCGAAAGGGATACCTTTTTAGACATAATTCCTTTTTCACTTCTAATTGCTCTTCTATTCTTTTCCATAATGTTTCTTTGATTTCTTTTCGGTCTAATATTGCATCAAAACCAAAGCAAAATGGCTGCAAAACTAGCTACAGTTTCCCCGTAAGACCGAGCACAATTTGGAGCATATACGCCATTGACGAAGGTAGGAATCCATCTATGATCTCTTTTGATAAGGCGGACAATGTGTCTCAAAGAAACTGAAAAGGTCGCCTAAGCAAGACTTGCTTAATGGAAAAAGTTGTGCTTAGACACAAATTGGTTTTGGGTGCAAGACAACTAAGTTTGATTTTAAAGGAAAATTGCCTTCCCTTTGGGACAAAGATTAGCGGTACCATGGACATCCGGGTATGAAACAGCCAGGGGCAATGTCAGGAAGATAATGTCTCCAGAAAGTGATACAAAATATCTGGGCACCTCGGTACCACACTGATAAAATCTGTTCTTCGACAGCGGAGCGGTGAATTCAAACTACTCAGGGCATCAAGGCCACAAACCGACCACCACTTTAAAAACTCACAAATTTTTCTTTGTTTGAAGCAGGATCAAAGCACTGCAGAATGGCGATTCTCAAAGGACGAATGTCACCAAAGGTAAGTTTCCTCAAAATCTCCACTTTTCTTTATTTGCAGCATGAATCACTACTGCTCATACCTCTCATTTGCGTAGCTTAAACTAGGTAGAACCTTTTCGCCTAGGGGGTTCCAACTCATAGTTCCGGGTAGAAGTATTCTTCGCTCAGGATGTTTTACGTAGCTTAACTCAGGTAGAACCTTTTCGCCTAGGGGGATCCAGCTCATATTTCAGGGTAGAAGTACTCTTCGCTCAGGATGTTTTACATAGCTTAACTCAGGTAGAACCTTTTCGCCTAGGGGGATCTAGCTCATGTTTCCGGGTAGAAGTACTCTTCGCTCAGGTTGTTATACGTAGCTTAACCCAGGTAGAACCTTTTCGCCTAGGGGGATTCAGCTCATAGTTCCGGGTGAAAGTACTCTTCGCCCAAGCTTGTTTATTGTAGCTTAACCCAGTTAGGACCCTTTTTGCCTAGGGAGACCCAACTCATAGTTCTGGGTAGAAGTACTCTTCGCTTAGGTTGTTTTACAGTAGCTCAACCCAGGTAGAACGTTTTAGCCCAAGGGATTCAGCATCTTCCCGTAATACAGGGCATCAGTCCCTGGTTACACTCTTTTCTGTAATATAGGGTACCAACCCCTGGTTACACTCCTTTCAGTAATACAGGGTGCCAACCCCTAGTTACACTCCTTTCAGTAATACAGAGTGCCAACCCCTAGTTACACTCCTTTCTGTAATACATGGTACCAAACTCTGGTTACATTCCTTCTCAGTAATACAAGGTGCCAACCCCTAGTTACACTTCTTTCGGTAATACAGGGTGCCAGCCCCTGGTTACACTTATTTCTGTAATAAGAGTACCAACCCATGGTTACGCTCCTTTCAGTAATACAGGGTGCCAGCCCCTGGTTACACTCCTTTCTGTAATACAATGTACCAACCCATGATTACACTCCTTTCAGTAATACAGGATGCCAACCCTTGGTTACACTACTTTCTATAATACAGGGTACCAACCCCTGGTTACAATCTTTTCGATAATACAAGGTACCAACCCCTGGTTACATTCCTTTCGGTAATACAGGGTACTAACCCCTGGTTACACTCCTTTCGGTAATATAGGGTACCAACTCCTAGATATATTTTTTTTAGTAATACAGGGTGCCAACCCCTAGTTACACTCATTTCTGTAATACAAGGTACCAACCCCTGGTTACACTCCTTTCGGTAATACAGGGTACCAACCCCTGGTTATATTCCTTCTCAGTAATACAGGGTGCCAACCCCCAGTTACACTTCTTTCAGTAATACAGGGTGTCAGCCCCTGGTTACACTTCTCTCTGTAATACAGTGTACCAACCCCTGGTTACACTCATTTCTGTAATATAGGGTGTCATCCCCTGGTTACGCTCCTTTCAGTAATACAGGGTACCAACCCTTGGTTACACTCTTTTCAATAATACAGGGTGCCAACCCCTGGTTACACTCTTTTCTGTAATACAGGGTACCAACCCCTAATTACACTTCTTTCGATAATACAGAGTACCAACCCCTGGTTACACTCCTTCCGGTAATACAGAGTACCAACCCCTGGTTACACTCCTTTCGGTAATATAGGGTACTAATCCCTAGTTATATTCCTTTCGGTAATACAGGGTACTAACCCCTGGTTACATTCCTTCCTGGTGATACAGGGTCCCCGACCCTTGGTTATGTTCCCTCTTTGTAATATAGGGTGCCAACCCCTGGTTACGTTCCCTTTCAGTAATACAGGGTACCATCCTCTAATTCCATTTCCTTTGGTAACATAAGTTACTTCCCTCGTGGTTGCATATCCTCACATAGTTAGTTTATACTACTCCCGTTATCTTCATTTCAACCAAATTAGATACTTAAGATAAAAAGAACAGAGGAAAAAATAAACCTTTAATGTAAAATTTCCAATTAAATGAGTCTCAAAGAACAGGTACAATAACTCAGACAAACGTCGAACAAGCATAAGCGACGAATAACATCAAACCTAGTGAACGGAGCTCCAATGGAATCCTCGACCTCGACTATTGACTCCACTTTTTGGCGTGTAAAAAAGGATGTTATGAAGTATTTTTGTTGGGTTTTGGGTGATGACTTGCTGGATTATTTGAAAGAAAGACGAAGAAAGAATGATACGAGTAGAAATCATACACTTTTTCCACAAGTAATTCCATAATTCATGGCTTTCACAATAATCTCAAACTTAGGAAAGAAACAAATCATGAATGCGCTAGAATGCTTTAGGCATACTCATAATTAATTGAATCATCGTGGTTATGTATACGTTCACGTGACATAATTACAATTCCCAAAACTAAAATCAAGGTATGCACTTGCGCAACTTTGGGCGAAACAACCTTAAATATAATAAAAATATTATTAATTGCGTGCACATATACGTGACATGATTTTGGTACAATAAACAAAACGGATTCACACACGTGATTCATTTCAAAGATAAATTCATATTTTAATATAAAAGAGGACATATAAAATATGGAAACCAATAAATCACAGTTTATCTAAAATTAATTCAAGCCAAGTTGTAGTCAATAAAGCGACCGTGCTAGAACCACGGGACTCGGGGAATGTCTTACACCTTCTCCCCATTCAACAGAATTCCTTACCCGTACTTTGGTTTTGCAGACCAATAATAATAGAGTCAAACCTTTCTTGACTAGGGATTCAAATAAAAGGTGACTTGGAACACCCAAAAAATCAATTCCAAGTGGCGACTCTGTAAATAAAATAATTTCTATTCAAATTTGTCACTTTAATTGGAAAAACTCTTTAACCCACAACAATACATAACACATAGTATATCTTTTGGGCTAAAAAGAGGTGTTACATACACAGCAAATTTTTCTTTCTATGACTTGTCAGCTATTTATGTTCCAGATCCCAAAGTGGTTAATTTGACGTTGAAGCACATCAAACTATCAAATGCATGCAACAAAATCGAGATCGACAAAAAGAAAAAATTTAAAATGTCATTGCAAAACTAATTATGGGAATGAATGAACTCACATGAACGAAGACTTTATAGCCATGAGTTGATCAAAACAATCCTTGGCCTTTTCTTTTCCTTTCTTCCTCAACGTAACCTCTGTCCCTTTGCTCCCCTTGTATTTTCTTATGATGAAAATGGAACTATTAATTGCCACATTAATATTTTATTATCTCAAGTTATAAATTCTAATAGAGAAAGATAGTAACGTTCCCAAAGAACACTTTATACAATGAATATACTTTTAATGTTGAAGTAACCATAATAAATTTTCTGATCATGTCATGTCAAGACTTTAAAATCCAATAGCTAACATCTAAAATTACATATTTGTAGTTTAATGCAGAAGAGTTATCTGATTTTTGAAAGCTAACATCTAAAATTACATATTTGTAGTTTAATGCAGAAGAGTTATCTGATTTTTGAAAGGGTAAATGGGTCCATCAATTTTACATGGTTATTTTGGTAATTCAATCTTGACATTTGTGGCTTCCTACTTATAGTATAATAATCTTTCTTTTATATGTATCAAAACTTTATAAAGTAATACACAACTTTTAATGCGTTGGGCAGAGTATGAATATGGAATGAGAACACTGTAAAAAAGAATTACATATGGAAAAGAAAGAGGTATGGCACAGCTATAAGGAAAATTATGGCGGTTGTGAATTAGTTTGAGATAAACAACTTCGTAAATTACGGTGATCTAGAACTGCCATTTTCAACAATATGGAACCGCCATTTTATGCAATGTGCAATTATGGCAGTTTCTCCAAAATCGCCATTTTTCTTTTGTGGCGAATGTAATTTCGGCGTATTTAAAGACCGCCATTAATGGACATAGTGGCGGTTAAACACCGCCGTAATACGCAAGAAAAATCGTAATACGCAATAAAAACCGCCGCAAATTCACTATTTTTTTGTAATGACTCGATTTGGTAACAATTGAGGTTGATCAAAGAAAAAGAATATCAACTGCTGACAATAGTTCTCAAATACTAGATGATGAGAGGAGATACCCATTTAAAAAGGGTCTTGTCAACCATTTGTTCATCAAATCTAAAACACTCTAGGAGGGAGAATGCGTCAATTTAATTCAGGCTTATTCAGTGGTTCATTTTTCAGATGGTTGGAGTACAGTGTGAAGAAAGATTATACATTATATTTTTCAAAAATAAAATCGTTCATGGAAGTGCAGAATGATTGTTAGTTACTCACTTATTTATAAACATTCTTCTGTATATCTATTTAGATATGGTTAAGATAGGACTTCTACCTCTCTGCCAAGTAAGGAGCATTTAATGTGGTTCTTGCAATAGAGGATGAATTTACCTTTTCTTTTTTCTTGAGGAATTTGGGTTGAGGGTTTAATCATTACACAGCTTCATTTTCTTAACCATTATTACTATCAAGCAATGGTAGTTAATTTTGGGTGATGTTGTGAACTGACAGGCTAGAAGGTTGTTGGCCAAGTTAGATATATACCGGAAGTTACAAATGCACTGGCTGTGGCAGTTATTGTTTCTGTTGGTTGGGTATGCTATGAGGTAATATTGGCCGTCTCCAGATTGAAGCTGATTTGTTGTTTTAGTTCCTTTAATCTAATATAGCTGATTCTTAGCGTTTGTCTGCAAAAGTGCCAAGTGATGTCAACACAAAAAGTGATGTTTTCGAAGAGATCTGAATTAAAAAAGAAGAAAGGCCAAACCTTTTAGTCAACTTGTCCCCTTCATGAGTATATGGAATGAGCTTCAGAAACAGTAGCCAAAACATGGAGCACTCCACTGATCTATTAGTTTGACCTGCAATTCTAATTTGATAGATGTGTGTGTGTGTCTGTGTGTGGTGAAGGACTTCGGTTCTCATCAAACAAACATGAAGAAGTGAAATAAGGTGCTCATGGGTGATAAGAAGGGTCTTTAATTAAAGAGTCGCAGTTATACTGTTATTCATGTCCAATTTCATCTATTCTTAAGTCCATTAAATAAGTAAAAGCATCATAATTCATGTTATCTTTTTTCTTATTCAGGAGTTCTTATGAAACCTAGACAAACTATAGTTTCAGAAACGGATTAAAGTAAATCCAACACAGAGGGATAATGAATAAGTAAGTTCAACAAGTGCAATGGCAAGGAGAGCTACCTATTTTTTGAGAATTTCTATAAGCTGAAGCAAATAGTTAGTTAGAGGAATTCTTATATTCCTCAATTCGGATTAGATTGGGCATGATTGTGGACTTTGTGTGAATCCTTGAAGATACAGAGAAAATCATCTAGAAATTAAAATGTACTCCTATTGCATACTCGTACTTGAGTTCATATAATGTAGTGTTCTTGTCATCCTAATGTTCCCTATTTGTATATCACCAAGCAAAGAAATAGAACTTAGCTGTACTTCAAATCCACTGATGTGTACAATGAGCGATGGCAAAATGCCTGGATTATTCCTGCCTTCTGGCAAGTGCTGTCTTTCTCTCTCCTTTGCGTCATCTGTGCTCTTTGGGCTCCATCTCAAAACTCCATGAGGTAATACCAGGCTTTTTATCTTTGTAATGCATGTATTAAGTATTATTGAGTTCACAGAGCTCCTCTTGCGCATTGCTTACCCTATTCATCCGCTGCAGTTTTTATGTTCATAGAGTATTGTCTAGCATTTCAACTTTAATTTGCTAGACCTAGAACGAGAGGAGAATACATCAACCATGCGAGAAAATGAGATGACTTCCTCCTCATGATCATTTGAGAGATCATGAACTAATTTTCTTCGTCAATTTAGGCGGAAAGTACATAAAACATATTTTCCTGCTGTCAAAGATCCAGCATTGTTTTGTTAAAATCATTTCATGTATTCCTGCTTTCCCTACAAAAAGAATCTCAAAAATGAGTCTTTCTTTGGGATAATTCAGCATTTGTTAGAACCTATATATACGTGATATTTACTCTCTTCTATCTACGCACTTCAGCACTCATTGGGGTTCTTTTTGATACATACAGATATGCATATTCGGATGATAGTGAAGAGTTTGACAAGGACGAAACACTGACGCTCTTAAAACCGTCCCCTCTGCCAACAAATGATGTAAGAAGTCCATCCGAAGTGAGTGGCAAATTTGTTGTTTGCCGCGTTGCCTTTCTTCGTTCATGTTTTTTTTTCCAGTACTTATTGTATACTGTGATGTTGTCCACTGGAGCTGCCACATAAATGAAATTGTGTACTCTGTTAATCCTGCAGTATGCTTTTTACTCTCTTTGGCGTTAGTCAATGTCCATTTTATTTTAACTTCTCTATTATTGCTCTTAGCTGTCTATGCAATGTCACTTTAATCTCAAGTGTATGTCATCGCTGGTTGTGGCAAAATGGATTAAAAAAAAAATATTTGTGTACCGATATTATTCACGTGAGCACCCTCCACTTTCAACCAAGAGGTTATGAGTTCGAGTCACCCCAAGAGCAAGGTGGAGAGTTCTTGGAAGGAGGGAGCCGAGGGTCTATCGGAAACAGCCTCTCTACCCCAGGGTAGAGGTAAAGTCTGCGTACACGCTACCCTCCCAGACCCCATTAGTGGGATTATACTGGGTTGTTATTGTTGTTGTTGTTGATATTATCCACTAAAAAAT
Organism: Nicotiana tomentosiformis; assembly: GCF_000390325.3. Lineage (NCBI taxonomy): Eukaryota > Viridiplantae > Streptophyta > Magnoliopsida > Solanales > Solanaceae > Nicotiana > Nicotiana tomentosiformis. The sequence continues at coordinate 116,334,371 of NC_090823.1, read as the reverse complement.
AGGTTGGATAATGAACTTTTAGAAAACGGATCAAATATGAATAAGAACTATATTGTCCACTTAGAAAATAGATAATCAATGAATAACTAATAAGTTTATCTTTAACATTTGAAAAGACTCAAATTGGGGGTTACTCAAGTTTGGGAGACTAGGAATTCTCTTAAAAGTGATTATATTCAATAAGCCATGGATAATATAGATATCCATATTATTTGCCGATCAATCCATTTTATATCTGTATTAAATATGGGCCGGGTCAGATATTTTATCCGTTTTTATCCGTTTCCGACCCGTCTGTTTGCCACCCCTGGTCATCACGCCTTCCTTACCGTTCTCATAATAATGCAGGTTCGAACTCAGATTCAAGATCAAGCTTCTAATCGTTGAATTAAAATACAAATCAATCAAACTCGAGAACAAGCAATCAAGCCCTTGAGCAGACAGTTGAAGAAAAAGAGAAAAATCAAATGATACTTTCTCTAGACTTAGAGAAATTTCAAGAGATTCTAACACTCACTTTACTTAAATTAATTACTAGGAGTACAATTTATTATATTTTTCTTGTCTTTAATTTTTTTCAGGCACCAAATTTGTTGTTACAGTAGTAAAATAAAATTAATTCTTCTTTATTTTTCTTGTCAAAATTGATAGTCAAATGCCTAGTCTCAAGTCACGGATGGAGTAGTGTGCCAAATCTAAACAAACAACCGGGGTTATGATCAGCACCCACCTACAACCAGGGGCGGATATATAGGCTAACACATGGGGTACGTGAACCCGTAGTCTCATTATCAAACTAGATATTTTATGTATATATTTTATAGAATATATCTAATATTATCTACTGACACTCATATTATAGTTGTGGTTTCGAGTCACCAAATGAGCAATAGCTCTAACAAAAGGGATAAAAGGATAATAAAAAATAAAATAAAATGAGTAAATTGTATTTCACTCTTTATGCTAATAACTGGTAAAACACCGCAAAAGGGAATAGCGGCCAAAAGTAAAACATGTTTTCTGTAATGAAACAAGCGACATCCATCGTTTCTATTTGTTTAAAATATTTGATTGATCGATTAAAAAACTAGATCAGCTTAACTTACTTTTTAAATTAAGTTTAAATCTATTGAACAAGTCGTAAAAGATAATACTATGAATTTAAAACAAATTCTATCAAAACGGTAAAGGAAATAACTTACAAAACATATGTTAGGGGGCTAGGGGTAATTAAGATTTACTGTAATAAATATTAATGAAGAGGAGTCTTGTAGCGACGATTAAGTTATTTTTGTGTGACCTATATATTACAAATTCGAGTCATGAAATTAATTACTTATCCTTGTATCAGAACATGCTGCTTATGACACTGTTCGGCCCCTTCTAAGACCTTGGGGGAAAGCGAAATGTTTTATCCACTGTGTAACCATTTGTAATAAATATATTTAGTAGAATTTGTAAAGTTCGAATGTGAAGCGCGTGTTCCTAGTGTGTACTATTGCAGTGGGCCCCAAGGTGGACCACAACAATTCTTATTCATTTTTTCTTCTCAAAATTGATTGTTGTAAATGCTTAGTAAGCACGTGTTCCTAGTGTGTATTATTGCAGTAGGCCCCAAGGTGGACCACAACAATTCTTGTTATTTTTTCTTCTCAAAATTGATTGTTGTAAATGCTTAGTTTATAGTACGAGGGTGTAATTTGTCACAATTAAGTGTCCAAGGCGTCTTTGGTGCGTGGACTAAATTATTCCATAAATTATAGTCTTGGAATTATAATCTATGAACTAATTTATACACCTGGAAGTGAGATAAAATAATCTCAAATTTAAGGAGTAAGGTGGGATACTCAGAATTAAGTTTGAGATTAAATTTACATTATATTTAGTTGACAGTATAAATTTATCTTAGGGGTTAATGTGTAAGGCCCCAGAAAATTTCGCTAAGGAATTTAAGGTTTCGTGATGCCAGGGTAGGCTAATTTATTATATTTTCGGACTTTTTGGGTTGAACAATGTGTTGGGGAGTTGAATCGTTTTGACCTCGCGAAACCAGGTCTGTAGCATGCTAAACCGTGCTATATACCTCGCGAAGCCAGGTTTGTAGTGCGCTAGACCGTGCTATCTATAGAGCTCGCGGCACAAGGTCTGTAGTGCGCTAGACCGTGCTACAGAGCTCTCAAAGCCTGGTCTGTAGCCCGGTCCGAATTTCGGAGGGTCCATTTTTCTATCTTTATAACCCGACCATATCTCGATAAGTAAGGGACAACTTTTGAAGGGAATGTCTGATATTTTTAGAGAGAGAAAGTGCCCTAGAGTGAGAGGAGAAATCCCTAAGCTAATTGTTCATCAAAATCTTGCTCAAGCCTTGAAATTCAACAAGAAACCTCACAAGTTCTTCATCTAAGAGGTAAGGTTCCATACCCTAGTTTTTAATTTTGAATTGGGTAGAAGATGGTTGATTGGGAGTATGATTCTTGGGTGTAAGAGTATTATTTATACATGCATGTACCAATAAGGTTTGTGGGAAGATTGTTGAGCTCAAATAAGTAAAGATTGGATTGTGAAATAAAGAAAAACTTATAGAAGAACCTTGTAATCAAATTTGCACACATAATGTTTGACGAAATGCTCAAATGAGCTGAAACCATGAATATCTTCCTAATTTGTGTTCAATTTTGTTATGTCTCAAAATAGATTGGGATTGCTAGGATTTCCGAAATATTGTAATAATTTAAGGAAAGTTCAAAGCGAGGTATGTTGGCTAAACTACTCTCTTAGAATCGAATTCCATAATGTTCCCGTAAGTTTCAAGTATGGTTGGCTCAAGTTCATTATTCCCATGTTCCGAGTTGTTCTCAATAAATTCGACTGTCCCGAGTAAGCAAAGTGTCAAGAATTATGTATTCAAAATGTGTTCTGAATATTCCTATCACATTATGTTATCCTTCGGGAATGTATTCAAGAATGATATGTGTATTAAAATGTTATGGCTTTGAGTCGTGTTTCAAATGAGAGTCTATTATGCTTAACTTGAAAATAATACTCCATGCATCTAAAACTCCTATTGCTCATATGTGTACCTAAAGTCTTGATTTGAAATGCCTTGTTGTTGATAATCCATAAGGATGCTTGAAATTGAAAGAAGTGGGCCACCGTGCCAATAATGAAAGTTATACTTGTGGTCAATGGTGCCAAGGAAATGAAATGACGTGAGAAATGTTATGAAATGAGCCTTGATTTAACTGTTCCAAATTGACTTCGAAAATAGATTTGCCTAAAAGCTTATGTACTCAAGTCATGCCCAAATGTGACTGTTTTAACTAATGATATGCTTTGTAAGTATTTTCAATGTGTTTTGAGCTCTTATATATTCATGAGTTGAAATTGTATATTACCCTTTTGGGGAAAAGTATTTCAAGAATAAATGATGTGTTACTCGTTTATGATTTTAACCTGTGCTTCGATTGCCAATCATTTTACTCTATTTCTTGGAAAGAAATCCATTGTGTTTAAAGTCTTCATTACTAATGAACCTAAAGTTGTGATTTCCGAAATATTCTATTTGTTGATATTCTTGATGATGATCCATGAAAGGAAAGAAATGAAAGTGTGAAATATGAAATACGGCCATTGTGTCATAAATGAAGAATCATATGTATGGCCAAGAGAGTCAATGAAATAATGACGTTGTAAGTGGTTGAAAGTACCAATGAAGCTATATGCGGTATGAAATGTTCTGAGGTAAATGCATTTGTATTGCTTTTTCCTTTGTATGCAAATCAAAAATATTTTTGGGAGTATCGTTCGTCACCGAGAAAGGGTAGGTAACAACCTAACCCCGAAACTACACGTGCCGGTGTTGGAGTGATTGATGGGTAAATCCCTGTATTGATATGATAAAATTATTCCCCTTAATTGGGATGTGATTTATGTGATGATATTATTCCCCTTATTTGGGATGAGATGATTGCTAGAAAAGGGTGATGTCGATCCACACGACATTGTGGTGAGACGGCTTAGCCGGTCGGGTTGTGATCGGACTCCATGCCGCACACATGGTGGTAATTGTGCTTGAGATTGTGATCGAGATAATGATTGAAGTTTGTGATAGTAAATTGTGATTGTGGTTGATGTCTTCGGGTGAGACGACCTAGTCGATCAGGCCGTGATCGGACTCCATGCAAAATACACGGTGGTATATCTATATCGGTACTAAAGATCTCCCAACCAAAAATAATATTATCTTCGTATTTTGGAAATTATTATGTTTTAACTTGGCATTTGGATATCATTGATTATTATTTTTTTTAGCAAATAAAAAAAAAGGATAGTTAGCTTTACATACTAGTACTATTCCGGGGGCGCTGCATCTTCAATGGATGAAGGTAGTTCATCAGCGGGCAACTTTAGTCCTCGTTAGCAGTTACTCTCTTTTCAGCAGGTTTTGGTGAGCCTTACTCTATTCCGCGCCTAATTTCATTTGATGTTGTACATTATGTTTCGAGGTATAGCCGGGGCCTTGTTGCCGGCACTTCCATACTACTCTTTTGTTGTATTTAGAGGCTCTGTCGATAGATTGTGGGTGGTGTTTGATGTTGTGAATTGAACTAGAAGTGTTGGTATTTGGCAAACATGTTTTTTTTTATTATTATATCTATAAACTCGCAATATTTTGTAAATCGTAAATGAATTTCTTTTGAGAAATGGGAAAAGAATGGGGAACATTTCACTCTCCTCATGTATATCTCTTGATATTGATTTAATATTGTTAATGGGAAAGGTTGGGTAAAAGGAATCTAGCAGGCTTGCTTGACCGGGGTATCTCGGTTGAGCGCCGGTCGCGCTCCCCGAAATCGGGACGTGACATAATGTGGGATATCCAGAATTAAGTTTGGGATCAATATTTAGTTGACGGTATAAATAAACCGTCAACTAAACACAGTATAAATTTAATCCCCACACTTTATCTCACCTTATCCCGCATACCCAATGAACCCTAAGTTATTTGTCGGTCAATCCGTTTTCTATCTGTATTAAATATGGGTCGGGTCAGATAATTTATCCATTTTTATCCGTTCCTGACCCGTTCATATCCGACCCGACCCGACCCGTCTGTTTGCCACCTCTGGTCATCACGCCTTCCTTACCGTTCTTATAACTCAAGTTCGAACTCAGATTCAAGATCAAGCTTCTAATCGTTTAATTAAAATACAAATCAATCAAACTCGAGAACAAGGATTCAAGCCCTTGAGCAAACAGTTGAGGAGAGAGAAAATTCAAATGATACTTTCTCTAGACTTAGAGAAATTTCAAGAGATTCTTGCATAGACCAAAATCTATCTTCATAATATTTAACAAAATATGGCATTAAAGAAAGTTATCGGTCGAGCTCGCCCAAGACGCGGCGAGGTCAATGGCCGAGATCCCAACATGAGCCGTGGTCGATACATCGATGAAGATCATAGTTAAGACGTTAACAAGGGTTGAGGTCGAGATTGACTACCGATGATAAGACTTGTAACGGCTAGTTTGTCAGAATTGGGTACTAAAATGGAATATTCTATTGGATATTCCATATATTTGTACTGTTAGGGATTCCTAGAAAAATGACCCCATATATATATAAAGAAGAGACAATGATAGGAGCATGCAATATTCATTTTCTGATAAGAACACTTTTCAGAAGAAAACTTTCTCTCTTGCAAAAACACAAAGATTACCTTTTTACAAAGATCCTTGTTCATATTGTTTCCCACTTTTCCATAAGATCTGAGGACCGTTCATGCGAATCTTAGATCTATCTGTCATTCATCATTGTCAGGCAAAATATTCGTCCAACCCATCAATTATTGGGTGACTCATTCTCCTTATTTACTTAAATACCATTTATTGACATTTATTGTTAGTTATATCTCCCTTAATGTTCTTGCTTTAAGAGTATTCTATATTTATTACCACCAACCATATACCTAATCTGTCCCAACTAATATACGTCTTTGTGCTTAAATATCTAGAATTATTATCCTTAACTAGATTTAACCCCTTATTATATAAATTTAATAGTTTAATCTGAAATTATATTTTTTGGTCAAACAATTTGGCATCGTCTGTGGGGATCTTCTAGCTAAGTCTTTTAGTTTCTTCTAGATCTACAACCGATACTGGTTGCTGACGTAAAAAAAACAACAACAAAAAGAAAACTCTTCTTCTCTCTATATGCATAGATCTAACATGGCAGGTAACAGAGAAGAAAGAATGAGAATAATGAGTGACATCCCAACCAACCTCATAAACGTCATTCACGAAAGCTCTAAAGCAGTGGACGAGGGCATAACGCCCAATGGCTTCCCTAGGCGAGGTGGATCACCTCCCCCCACTGTAGCATCACAAAATGCCTTGGCAAGACAACCTCCACGTCCGTGGGAGAGGAGACACCGCCAACGATAAAGAAACTCCTTGAGGCCTAGCTGACTGATACATTGACCAGCGTCCTCCATAATCCTGTTCAGGATGCAGCCGCAGCAAACGCGAGAACCTGTGTTGCACCACCAGTGAACGAGCAACATGATCAACCCCCCCCCACCCGCGACGACAGGTAACACTCACAATGTTGTTAACAATGCAGGCGATGATGCTCTCATAACCATTCTGAAAAGGATGGAGGAAATGGAAAATGAGAACAAGACACTTCAGGACCAAATGAGAGAGCACCAAGAAAGGGTCGATAAAATATCGGGCGCTCCTAAGTTATTGCTAAAGAGAGATGCAGGTCGGTTTGTCGAGCAGCCGTACAGTTATAGTGTTGCCCTACATGCCATACCAAAGACTTTCAAAATGCCGTCTTACCTGAAAATATACGATGGCACGACCGACCCCGAGGATCATGTGACTCACTACATCCCCGCTGTGAAAGCAATGACCTCGCCAAAGAACAAGTATCCTTCATTCTGTTGAAGAATTTTGGCGAAACCCTCACGAGAGGGGCATTAACCTGGTACTCGCAACTACCAGCTCGTTACATTAAAACCTTCGAGGAAATGGCCGATAAGTTTGTAACGGCCCATGCCGGGGCCAAGAAGGCCGAGGAGAGAGTGAATGATATCTTTACTATCAAACAGTCCCTGAGAGAAGGACTGAGGGACTTCCTCGTCTGTTTCAACCGAGTGAGAATGACTCTGCCCAATGTATCAGAAGGAATGGCGGTAGCCACTTTTCAAAACAGGCTGAACAGAAATGGTTCGAGAGCGACGAGAAAATTATTAAGTCGGCTTATGATATACCCCCCAACAACTTGGGAAGAAATACATAATGCATATTGTGCCGAAGTACGAGCAGACGAAGACAACCTCAATGGGCCAACTCATCGACTGACCTCAGTACAAGCAGAATCCAGAAAAGATCAGAGAAGTAATATCAAGAGAGATCTGGCGACCTCACGGCCGAACCGGGAATGACATCTCCCATATGTCAGAACTACTGATGTATCTTTATCTCGCCATGAATAAGGCCCACCCCGATCAAGAGCAGGGACTCACCGGAATGAAAGAGGTATGCCCCCTTTATTATCCGCTCACAAATTTTGCGTGTCACCTACAGAGATCGTCTACGCCTTGGAGAAGCTCGGACCAAAGGTAAAGTGGCCGCAATCGATGAGGTCAGACCCGAATACCAGAAAATCAGATGCCCTCTGCGAGTTCCATCAAGAGCGAGGATACAAAATCGAAGATTGCATCGCCCTAAGACAGGAGGTAGTAAACATGTTGCGACAGGGACACCTCAAAGAATTACTGAATGATCGGGGAAGAACCAACTTTGCCAGGGGACGCGAACAACATCAAGGGCCGCCGAAGCCGCCCTCGCCAGCCCGCACCATTCACATGATCATCGGTGGAGGAGACGACGCTTCCATCAATAGTGTGAAGTTCACCAGGACCCACAAGTTCAAACGGTCGATCACCCACGAACGGTATGATGAACTCGAAGAAAGTATCATCTTCGATAAGTCAGATACCAACGGTTTGGCATTCCCTCACTATGACGCTCTTGTTATTACTTTACAGATTTTAGATACCGACGTAAGATGGATTATGGTAGACGACGGGAGCGGCGCGTGCATTATCCATCCTCGAGTACTCACACAAATGAAACTCGAGGACAAGATAATACCACGCTGCATCACACTAACAAGCTTTAACAATGCAGTTGAATGAACATCTGGAGAGATCAAACTCCCTGTCCTGGCGGGAGGCATTACTCTGGAGACCACATTCCACATCATGGACCAAGACGCGACATACAATGCCATAATAGGGCGACCGTGGATACATACCATGAGGGTCATACCCTCCAGCTTGTACAAGTCATCAAATTCCCAACTCCATGGGGAATATTCAGCATAAGCGGGGAACAACGCACATCCCAAGAGTGCTACCGCATCGCCCTAGATTGTACAGCCACCCAAAAAATAAGAGATAAAGAGAAGGAAGCATAGCAATCAATAGGTCATCAGAGACCCCGATGTGGCCGAGGCCGCAGGATCAACCATAGAGGACCTCGACCCCGTTCATCTAGACGTCAACGACCACAACAAGAAAGCTTACATTGGTTGCAAACTCCAAGAATCAGGTAAATTTTGCAAATTTTTAATTGCTAATATAGACTTGTTTGCTTTTAGCCATGCAGATATACTAGGTATCCCAAAGGATATCGCCCCATACAGATTGAACGTCGATCCACTCTACCCCCGGTAAGGAAGGTTCGATGTATGTTCAATTCCACAATCAATGACACGGTGCGCGAAGAAGTGGAAAAATTATTGGAAAATGGATCTGTCAGAGAGTCGAAGTACCCCCAATAGGTCGCCAACGTTGTCATGGTGAAAAATAAAAACGGCAAGTGGCGGATGTGCATAGATTTCACCGACCTGAACAAAGCTTACCCAAGGATTCGTTTCCACTACCTCATATCGACCAACTCATCGATGCGACAGCCGGGCATGAGTTGTTGAGTTTTTTTGATGCGTACTCGGGCTACAACCAGATCCTTATGGAGGAAGAGGACCAGGAAAAAACCACCTTCATTACCCACTAGGGGACGTACTGCTACAGGGTCATGCCTTTCAGATTGAAAAATGCGGGGAAACTTACCAAAGACTGGTGACAAAGATGTTCAAAGAACAACTCGGAAAAACGATGGAGGTATACATCGATGACATGCCGGTCAAGTGAGAAAAGAGAGAAGATCACATCGACCATTTAAGATAAGCCTTCGACATACTCAGGCAATACAGCATAAAATTAAATCCCGAAAAATATGCATTCGGTGTGGCCTCGGGAAAATTATTGGGTTTCCTAGTGTCGTAGCAAGGTATCGAGGTCAATCCTGACCAAATCAAGGCCATCGAGGGTATACCAGAGCACTTGACCACCAAAAAGCAAGTCTAGAAGCTAATCAGCCGTATCGCTGCCCCTGTCAAGGTTCATCTCGCGATCCTCCGATAGGTGCCACAAGTTCTTCGGCATACTAAAAAGGAGAACGGCCTCCAATGCACCTCTGAGAGCGTGCAAGCACTGAAGGAATTAAAGGTGTACATATCCTCTCCACCGTTGCTCTCAAAACCGGAACCAGGACACCCTATCCTCCTCTATCTCGCCGTGTCCGAAGTAGCTATGAGCACAGTCTTAGTCCAAGAAAATAAAGGTACGCAACCTCCTATCTATTACATTAGCAAGACACTAGGCGACGCTGAGACGAGGTACATCCACCTTGAAAAACTGGCTCTGGACTTAGTCGTAGATTCACGGAAGCTTAAACCGTATTTCCAATGCCACCCCATCTCGGTCGTCAGGACTTTCTCTTTAAGAAGTATTTTACACAAACCCAAACTTTCGGGTAGATCGGCCAAATGGGCCATTGAAATAAGAGAGCACAATATTACATATCGACCGCAAACGGCGATAAAGTTTCAGGTCCGCCAACTTCATCGCTGACTTCAGTACTCATATACTGCCCGGAGTCAAAAAAGAAGTCGTCCACGCTTCTTCCCAAATACATGACCTCTGGGTCCTATACACCGATGGTGCATCTAACACGTCAGGATCTAGGCTAGGACTCGTACTCGAAGTCTTAACATGCGAAGTGATTCGCCAGTCCATAAGGTGCCCGGACATGACCAATAAAGAGGCCGAGTATGAGGCCGTAATTGCAGGACTAAGACTAGCACTCAAATACGGGGCAAAGCGAGTAAGGATGCGCTGCGATTCTCAGCTCGTGGTCAACCAAGTCACATGGACCTTCCAAATCAAGGAGCAAAGGTTAAAAAAATACCAGACTGAAATCTGTAAATTACTACCCGAGTTCGACGAATGTCAGCTCGACTAGATCCGTCGAGTATAGAATATCGAGGCGGACGGCCTCGCCAAATTAGCAGCAGCCACCAAAAACATCACAACCAGAGACCAAAATGTAGTCCACCTCCTCAGCTCGTCGATAGATCAAATCGAGGTAAGAGCCATAAACCTAACTTGGGACTAGAGCAACCGTATTATTACATATTTGCAGGATGACATACTCCCAAATAATAAAAAAAGGCCAAGAAGCTGCGAATGCAAGCGGCCAGGTATAGCATCATTCATAATGACCTGTACAAAAGGACATACGGTGGCCCCCTGGCAAAATGCTTGGACCCAAATCAGACGCGGCGCGTCCTTGAAAAAGTGCACGAAGGCCACAGTGGAGCTCACTCCGGCAATCGAGCATTGGTCAGGTGCCTCATACGAGCGGGATATTACTGGCCCACCATGAAAAAGGAGGACGCATTGTGAAAAAATGTGAGCAGTGCCAGAAGTATGCCCCAATGATCCACCAAGCAGGCAAACATCTACAGTTAGTAACTTCCCCTTACCCGTTCATCAAATAGGGAGTGGATATCGTGGGCCCCCTCCCGGCCGGACGAGGTAACGTACGATTTCTCTTGGTTTTAACTGATTATTTTTCTAAATGGGTGGAAGCAGGAGAATTCGCCCAAATACGCGAATATGAAGTAATCACCTTCATATGGAAGAACATCATGTCGTTTTGGTCTCCCCAAAGAAATCAGCTGCAACAACGGACCTCAATTTGCAGGAAAGAAGTTCGCCGACTTTTTGAAAAATGGCATATCAAAAGAATATTGTCAACGCCTTACCACCCCACGGGTAACGGACAAGCGAAATCCTCCAACAAGTCAATACTGAACATCATGAAAAAGAAACTCGAAGACGCCAAAGGACTGTGGCTGGAGATATTACCAGAAGTACTCTAGGCCTACCGAACAACTCCAAAAACGAGCACAGGGGAAACGTTATACTCGCTAGTCTATAGGGCTGATGCAGTAATACCAGTCGAGGTTGGGGATCTCAGTCTAAGATACTTCCGCGAAAGCGGACCCCAGAACAATGACAGTAGAAGGCAGGAACTCGACTAAGTCGAGGAACAAAGAGATGTGGTCTATGTGAGAATGGTCGCCCAAAAGTAGCAAGCAGAACGCTAATATAACAAAAGAGCAAATATCAGGCCACTTAAAGTCGGGGACTACGTGCTTAAAGCTAAAACACAAGCAAGCAAAGATCTGCGGGAAGGCAAACTAGGAACAAATTGGGACGGCCCCTACAATATCACGGCAGCGGCAAGCAAAGGCTCATTCACATTAGAAATAATGGAAGGAAAGCGATTACCAAACAACTGGAACATCACACACCTCAAGTACTTCAACTTTTAAAGATGAGGTCCCCAAAGTCGTACTCCTTTTCCCTCACCCGAGTTTTGTCCCAAATGGGTTTGCTCAAGGAGGTTTTTAACGAGGTGATGATGAGGATTCTTTAGGATTGAAGTTCACACTAACGAAGACACTGGACGACCAGTTCATTGCTCGACCTCTCACTACTTTTCTAGCTCGACCAATGAAGGGACTAGATAGACCGGGACTAGAACTAAACTACCAGCCAGCGTCCGGAAAATATGTAAATCTCTCCAAGAATATCAATAAAGCACAAGTAGATGAAGTTTATTCCCGCTCTCCCCAAGTAAAGGTTACATTCGACCTCGTTCGAATTAACACTTATTCGGCCCATGACCCCAATTAATTAAAGGTTACATTCGACCTCATTCGAATTAACACCTATTCGGCCCATGGACTCAATCAATTAAAGGTTACATTCGACCTCGTTTGAAATAACACCTATTCGGCCCACGACCTCAATTGATTAAAGGTTACATTCGACCTCGTTTGAATTAACACCTATTCGGCCCACGACCTTAATTAATTAAAGGTTACATTCTACCTCGTTCGAATTAACACCTATTCAGCCCACAACCTCAATTAATTAAAGGTTACACTCAGCCTACTCGAACATCGTTCAGCCTACTCGAACAAATTTGTTACGACAAAGGCAACCAAGCAACAAAATCAGAAAAGCGCACAAACTCAAACAAAGAAAAGGAATCAGGTACGAATAACAAAACTAACACTTCATACTTAGAATATTTTTTACAAAGGCTGCACACCTACAAAAAGTACATACGAATCTGCGGCTAAACCAAAAAGAGCAACAACTAATCGCCGCCTGACCCAGTAGCGCCACCAGCTTGATCTCCCACACTGTCTCCACCCACCTCCTCGCCATCACCATTGCCAGCGGGATATTCATTCTCATACCAGGCATCTTGTTCGATCCGATCCACGCCCACATCCTCCTCCTCCTCGCCGACTTTCGATGTAGCGGTATCATAGCCACAAGCAAACCGAGCATAATGTGCCTTAGCACGAGCGTCCTCGAAGTCAGAATCTGAAATAGCCCCCGTCCCCATCAGGTCCCTGAATATATCCAGTTGGGCCTCAACATGAATCCATTCCTCGTATAAATCGCGCAGAACGTCAGAAAAGGCAGAAGTGCGGGACGAGGATGGCTGAGCCAACAATTGCGCCTTCTCAGCCTCTAGAACTGCAACTCGATCACTAAGGCTCGAAGCCTCTTTCTCCAGCTCCCCAATCCGCTCATCAAGCCGCTCCTCCTTGAGCCTGGATGTTTCCAAAGCACTCTCCCGCTCAGAACGAAGAATGCTGATCACGATTATGAAAGCCTCCGCCTTCCTCGCAGACGACAACTGTCCAACTCTACCTTCTCTAAGCCCGCCACCTCATCAGCAACCTCGCCACTCAGAGCACCCACTTTGAGTTGACACTCCTCGAGCTTGGCGCCCAATGAAACCACCTGGGCTTAAAGATCGGCGCATTGAGACTCAACCCCCTTGCTCACCTCGAGTTCCTCTTCTTTGTCCCTCAACGCCCCCTCGAGTTCGCTACATTTTCTAATGACCCTCATCAATTCATCATCCTTCTCCTTCAGTTCACTTCGGAGAGCCTGGAAAATGCCGCTTCCACCGAACCACCTGCAGATCTCGCGGTGATTATCACGGTATTAGCGATATTTTGCGCTCCATATTTTGGAAAATGGCCTTATGCCTCTCCTCTCGGCCGGCGCTCTAAATCTCCAAGATCACGGTCTGAAAGAAAGACAGAACTAGTCTGAACAAAACTAGACTCGACATAAAAAATGCAGAAAGAATCAAAGGCTTACCCTAAGAGCGAGGACGGCTATACTCCTCGACAAAGTGGCATCCTTTAGTTTCTCAAGGGTCTTACCCTCCACATAGGAATAGAGGGGACCAAGATAAGGGACCACGTCCTCCGTATCAATCAGCAGATACTTGTCCAAGTGGATCGCGATAGTCCGCGTGGTCCCCTCCAATCTCACCTCGAGTCGGGTAAGTCCTTCCCCCATCATCCTAACTTCCTCAGCGTCCATATCAGAGCCCGTCTCGTAACCTTCTTCGGCTATATTTTTTACTTTTGTGTCAACCAGGGAAAAAGGATCCTCGACTGGTAGCGAGGCTGATGGCTCGTCCTCCCGTAAGATGTCAGGGACTCTAGCCGACGGCCCTTTAAAATCCATCATGGCCTCAGGGAGAGACGTACATTCCTCGGCCCCCAACGACGGTGGACTTGTGGGCGGTAACTTGGTGCCATCTCCAAGTTCTATGGTCGCCATTTCTCGGACGACAAAATCCTCCATCAGCGAACTCCCCGCACGGGGCAACTCTTTTGCTGACATCTACAGATCACCTCTTGCGGGGAAGCAAGTTATCGCCATTCGGCGATGATCCTTACTCATCGTCCTCGTCTACTAGATGACGCAAAGGGGAAGTCGAAAGCCCTGCTGCAGGAGTAGTCGATGACCGAGCAGACCTCACCGTAGCAGAAGGAACATAAGCGACCATCCTCTTACGGAATACCGGAGCAGGAGCCCTCTGCCTTCTCGAAGGTCCCTGGGCTGAAAAAAAAAATTAGAAGACCATCACTCCCCGTACAAAACTGCAACGAGCAAACAACCACGAGGTCAAAACATTATAGACAAGATAATTATGTATGCATAAATAAATACATATAGACGAATTCTCCGATCGCGGAAGGCGCATGCTCGAATTTCTTAATAAAGGCCGGCCATTCACGAATCCACACTGTATGAGGCAAGACCTGGCTGACCCAGTCATGAATGTCCCCTACCAAAGGAGGGGGAGAAGACTCAGCTGTACGGAGAAGGGACGGAATGTTAGACTACGACTAAAACATGCAAAATGAATCCTCAACAAAAAGATACTTACGGGCGTAATTCCAAGACTCGGGGAACCCGCTTCCGTTGGCCACCACGTCCTCGGTCTTGACGAAGAAATAGTTGAGATAGAACCGACGATTTGCCTTATCGTCCATCTTCACCACCAAACTTTTACTTCCTCGGTGGCGAAGGTGTAGCATCGTCTCCCTATAGAAACTAGGGGCGAAAAGATGCATCAGGTGGCGAAGTGAGACCCCACGGCTAGCCAACTCCGCATATTTCGTCAGCATACGGATAAGCTTATGGATATAAGGGGAGAGCTGGGCCGGGAAGATGCCATAGTAGCGGTAGAATTCCTCCGCCGATGGAAGAAGAGGAAAAGAATAGCCCACGTAAAACGGTACGCATAGAACGCACAATATCCTGGGCGATGTATCTGTACAACATCGTGCCCCGCCGGAACTAGATCGATGTGAGCCGAAATTTTGAACTTTTTCCTAAATGCAGCGAGGTCAACCTCATTCATCATCGACTCCGAGACCTCAGGATCGTCTTCGGGTAACTTTGAAAAGTCAGATCTAACCTTTTCACTATGAGGAATTAATTCCTCCACCATAAAGAACCCCTCATCTTCAGGGGCAACGAAAACACCATCGCCATGAGGAGGCATGCGCACCGCCAAAGGGGTAGGTTTAAGCGCCATACTAGAACTAGAGGGTGCGTTAACCATATTCTCGACAGAAGATATCTTAAGCACAGAAGAGTAGAGAAAAACTGAAATCACTGGAACCGAGGGAATGGGCATGCAATGACGAAACAAAAAGGAGACAAGGGTTTGATATGGAGAATGAAGAAAGGGACACATGGATTCGATAATGCAAGTACGCAAAACAAACACAAGGGACCTCAGGTCCATATTTATAAAATTTCAGGCACCAAGACCTAGAAATCAAGCCATCATTGCCCATCACAGGTATCGAAAAGGCAGAGGCGCGGGAAACGACGCAAGGCATCGGGAAAGCGCATCACAGTGACGTATGATGTCATGACGTCATTCTAAAACAACGCATCCCCAAAGTTTACAGCTCACGAAAAGTCATGTTGCCACCTCGCCTAAAGCGTCGCCACCCTACTTGCTCGCCCAATTTTCGTTAACTACGGCAAATAGAGTTCGCTCATCAAGGCCGTCTGAGACCGACCTTAATAAGCGGAGGGACTAACTGTATAGGCCAAAATCTGTCTTCAGAATATTTAACAAAATATGACATTAAAGAAAGTTATCGGTCAAGCTCGCCCAAGACGCAACGAGGTCAATGGCCGAGATCCTGACATGAGCCGTGGTCGAGACATCGGCGGAGATCGTAGTTAAGACGTCAACAAGCGTCGAGGCCGAGATTGACTACCGATGATAAGACTTGTAACAACTAGTTTGTCAGAATAGGGTACTAAAAGGGAATATTCTAATGGATATTCCCTACATTTGTACTGTTAGGGATTCTTAGGAAAATGACTCCATATATATAGAAAGAAGAGACAAATGATAGGAGCATGTAATATTCATCTTCTGATAAGAACACTTTTGAGAAGAAGACTTTCCCTCTTGCAAAAACACAAAGATTAACTTTTTACAAAGATACTTGTTCATATTGTTACCGACTTTTCTATCAGATCCGAGGACCGTTCATATGAATCTTAGATCTATCTATCATTCATCATTGTCAGGCAAAATATTCGTCCAACTCATCAATGATTGGGTGAATCATTCTCCTTATTTACGTAAATGCCATTTATTGACATTTATTGTTAGTTATATCTCCCTTAATATTCTTGCTTTATGAGTATTCTATATTTATTACTACCAACCATATACGAAATCTGTCTCAACTAATATACGTCTTTGTGCTTAAATATCTAGAGTTATTATCCCTAACTAGATTTAACCCCTCATTATATAAATTTAATAGTTTAACAGAAAATTATATTTTTTGGTCAAACAATTCTAACACTCACTTTACTTAAATTGAATACCAGGAGTACAATTTATTATATTTTTCTTGTCTTTAATTTTTTCAGGCACCAAATTTGTTGTTACAGTAGTAAAATAGAATTAATTCTTCTTCATTTTTTTTGTCAAAATTGATAGTCAAATGCCTAGTCTCAAGTCACGGACGGAGTAGTGTGCCAAATCTAAACAAACAACAGGAGTTATGGTCAGCACCCTACCTACAACTAGGGGCGGATTTATAGGCTGACACATGGGGTACGTGAACTCGTAGTATCTTCGTCAAACTAGATATTTTATGTATATATTTTATAAAATATATCTAATATTATTTACTGATACTTATATCAGAGTTGTGGGTTCGAGTCATCAAAAGAACAATAGCTCTAACAAAATGATCAAAGGAGAATAAAAAATAAAATAAAATGAGTAAATTGTATTTCACTCTTTATGCTAATAACTGGTAAAACACCGCAAAAGGGAATAGCGGCCAAAAGTAAAACATGTTTTCTATAATGAAACACGCGACATCCATCGTTTCTATTTGTTTAAAATATTTGATTGATCGATTAAAAAACTAGATCAACTTAACTTACTTTTTAAATTAAGTTTAAATCTATTGAACAAGTCATAAAAGATAATACTATGAGTTTAAAATAAATTCTTTCAAAACGGTAAAAAATAACTTACAAAAAATATGCTAGGGGACTAGGGGTAATTAAGATTTACTGTAATAAATATTGATGAAGAGAAGTCTTGTAACAATGATCAAGTTATTTACATGTAATCTATAGATTACGAATTTGAGTCGTGGAATCAGTCATTGATACTTACATCAGGACATACTGCTTACAGCAGACTGTGTGACCCTTTCTGAGACCCTGCGTGAACGCGAAATGCTTTGTTCACCATGCTACCATTTGTAATAAATATATTGAGTAGAATTTGCAAAGTTCGAATGTGAAGCACGTGTTCCTAGTGTGTATTATTGCAGTAGGCCCCAAGGTGGACCACAACAATTTTTATTCATTTTTTCTTCTCAAAATTGATTGTTGTAAATGCTTAGAGGGTGTTTGGACATAAAAATTATAAAATTCTAAAATAGGAAAAAATTATTTTTCAAGTGAAAATGGTATTTGAAATTTAGAGTTGTGTTTGGACGTAAATATAATTTTGGGTTATTTTTGAAGTTTTGTGAGTGATTTGAGTGAAATTTTGAAAAACAGTTTTTTGGAGTTTTTCAAATTTTTAAAAATTTTCAAAATGCATTTTCAAGTGAAAATTGGAAATTTTATGAACAAACGCTGATTTCGGAAAAAAGTGAATTTTTTGAAAAAAAGAAAAAAATTTCTTATGTCCAAACAGGCTCTTAGTTTATAGTCGGAGGGAGTAATTTCCTAAATCTAAACATCAGGGTAAATTGTATTTTACTCTTTGTTAGGAGTGTCAATAGATATTCGAAATCCGACCGAATCGTACCGTACTGAACCGATTTTTAAGTTTCTTTTAAAGAAACAATAGGTTTTTATATAAATCTGTAACCGCGCCGATAATTAGGGTAGGTTTTTTATTTTATGAAAATAAATCGAAAAAATACCGAACCGTACCGAATAAATTTTACATGTGAAAAATATATTTATATAGTAAGTTTAAAAATAATAATGCATTAAATTTTTCTTTGGGCCTTGGAATTATGAAAACTGTTACAAGTCAACAAGTAATTAAACTCAAAATACTAATTCCTATAACTCATTTTGCTACTTCTACTAAAACAAAGTTATTTCAAGTAACTTTATTCTAGTGATTATGAGTAGCAACTAATTCCTAAAACTCTAACAAAGTATTCTAGCGATTATGAGTAGCAACTAATTCCTAAAACTCTAACAAAGTATTCTAGCGATTATGAGTAGCAAACTAGTATGTATTGAATATGTTTCCTTTCATATAATTTAAATTTATCTTTTTGAATATTTAATCTTCTATAAACTTTATTCTTGAGTCCTAGCTTGGTTAATGTCTTTCCACTCGTGTGATTTATATTTTTTTTTTTGCCTTTGCTTGATTTCTTTTACGTTGTTGTAGAATAGTTGACAAATCTATGCTCTAGCCATCTTTTATTTTTTTAATTCATCACCCTTTAAACAGTAAAAATATCTAGATAGTTTTGCTAAGTCATATAAAAGAACATATGTTATTGCGTTCTACTTCTACAGGTAAATTTTAATGATATTTAAAAAAATATCAAAAATTAACCGAAACGTACCGATACCGAAAAAAACCCGACATGATTGAGACGGTTTCGAAAAGTCTAATTTTGGTTATACATAATAGAATATCCAAAAAATTAGTATGGTACAAATTTTATAAATTAACCGACCAAACCGAACCATTGACACCCCTGCTCTTTGTGCTTGTAGCTGGTACAACACCACAAAAGGGAGTAGTATCTAACAGTAAAACATGATACGACTTACATCGCGTCAACTCAATTAACATATTTTATTGATCGATACATAATTTGATGGATTAAAAAGCTAAATCAGCTCAACATAGTTTTCAATTTAAATTATATATCGAACCAGCATAAGAAAATACTACTATGAGTTAAACAAAAGTTTTCTATCAAACGGTAAAACAATTAAATTGTTAACAAATATTGAGCATTTACTTCGACCACAAATATCGAGTAGAATTTTGAGAGCTCGAATTTAAAGCACGTGTTTCTAGTGTGTGTCCTATTGCACTAGCCCCAGGTTGGCCCACAAGTCATCTTCGTGATGTTCATAGTATAACTAAGTTGTTCCGACCAGTGCGTGTCTATATCGGATTTGGTCAAATAATTTTGGGTTCTTTAACTATAATGGAAGAAAAAAAATTGAGACGAGATACAATTTGATTCACGAAATCAGAAGCAAAACTATGATAAATTTGAAGAAAATAACATACTTTATCTAGGAAATCAATTCTTTACTTATCTACAACTTAAGATAAAAAAGAAATTCACACTTTACAAGCTATACATAAATATTTCACAAAATTTCTTATAATTTAAAAATATTTTTATATTTTTATATTTTGAATTATTTTTTAGCGGAATCCCCGCACACTCGTACACGTACTAAGGTCCGCATTCCCGAATCTAATAATTTACATTTGGAAGGATCTGATCTCTGGATCGATACCCATATCGGACCCCACATCCGTGCGATTAACTTAGTAGTATACACAGTTTTTGTGTTTTGGTGAAGCAAATTAAACGTGGATATATAATTGAAAGTGAAAAGGTTGTCTAATAGATGAAGAAATAAAGACACCTCATGACAAGCACAACTGTACTTACTCGCACAACAAAAACCTGAGCTCCGTACGTAAAATTACACCTACCGTTGATCAAGATATATTCCCCTCTTCAAAACTTATCATTTTTCCTCAAGCTAAATAGAAGAATTGCACAATTAAGTAGAATATAATTTAGCAGTGTATAAACATGTCAAATAACATGCAGACTTGTAATTTGTTGAGTCAGTATCTCAAAGGAAAGGCTACACTTAAAGATCTCATGAATCTTGGAATCAATGGCGAGGGAGAAATCCCAGGTATATATGGAATTTTTTTATTTTTTTTCACATTATCATAATAGCCAAAGAATTAAGCTCCATTATTTCAGTTGTTATATTTCCATGTTTATTGTAATGGCTTCCTTCTCTGTACTTCATTTATATGGAGTTAAAGTTTAATAAAGATTTTTGACAGAATGCCAAAAACCGTTTTTAAACTTGACATGTTTTATTTAATGTATACTTAAACTTTGCGTTGTCTTAACTACCTCCCTGAACTTTTGATTATTTATTTTCGTTTACCCTATGAACGTTAATGTGATAAAGAGCGTGGATACATATAATCTTTTTAGGCTCATGGAAATAAAGAAAAATTGAAAAATCAGCCTCAATGGAGCGTCTTCGATTGTGTATTTCTTTTTTATTTCTTCTTTAAATGCAAAGATTATTTATTCTAACTATGTGTTTTTTCTTTTTCAAACAAAATTTGTAAAACAAATGGCTGAAACTTCATTATATTTATCTTAATAAAATGGGTTTTAGCAAAAATAATGGAGTTTCAACAATATATTTTTACTTTTTCTCTTTAGAGACAATGGCTATTTATTTTAATTATGTATTTTTTCATACCAAATCTGTAAAAGAAAATCGGCTGAACCTCCATTATTTTTTGTCAAATTAAATTTTTTTGCCTAAACAATGGAGTTCCAGCCATGCTTTTTTCAAATTTGATCCAAAAAAAATAATCCAAAACATTAATGAATTTAAAAATATAAAAAATATACTATTATATTTTTTGTATTTCAAAAAATATCACGTGACAAAAAAATTCATGTGGGAGCCCATGAATCTCACCTCCATTAGGTGAGATTGGTCGGGGGGTTACATGATAATACCAAATATTCAAGTTCAAAGGTAAATAAAGACAACTCAAAATATAAGTATGCACTTAATTGGGGAGGGTTTTAGGTATTCTGCCAAAATCGTTTTCTCCGCCAAGTTACTTTTGTTGTTAATTAGTCTAATTGGACGTATTTTTTGTTTTATAAATTGTTATTGCAACTCTATCCACATTTCAGAGCTTCAAATACATGCATCCAAAATGCCAGTAGGCTTTGGGTCAAAGGGATCTAAGTTCTCACTAGGTTTTTTCCTTTTTATAATATTATTGGTGTTTACCTTTTACTATCCTATCGAGTATTATTTGGTACTCTTTTAGTTATTGGATAACTTTGCCTATTAAAATTTAGACACTAAGATATAACTTTGATTCCTAATCTCTAACGTTTTTTTCCACTTTATTGGGCGCTAGGTTACACCCTAAGGTGATACGTTCTTATACTTATCTTTCAGGAAAAACTGATATACCTCAGGTAACAGAAACGGCAACCATGGATTTTTTGACAAACATAGAAGAGCAATCAACTAAGACAATGGGCCAAGACAAGAAATTAATAGATCATGTTCCTCGAAATGCAACAAGAAATTCTTTTAGAGAAATGGAAGTGTCCATAAATAAAGCCAGCAACAGTAGGTTCGTTCCTTTCATCAAAATCGCATTATTGAATTAATTATACAATGAATTTGCTTACATTTTGAATACTTATAGTTACTAATCTGTGACAATAATTATTTTTCTTTTTCCAGTAAAGAGACACAAAAGGAGTTAAAGGCAGCGCAGTTGTCTATATTCTATGGTGGTAAAGTAATAGTATTTGATGATTTCCCAGCTGATAAAGCCAGAGCAATGATGTTATTAGCTAGCAAAGGAAGCCCTCAGAATTCTTGTGCTGTTTTTCAGACGGCTAACATTGACAAAACTGGTCCTCTTAAGCTCGGCTCTAATTCTGCTGCTAACAACTTTGGTAAGCATTTAATTACTTTACCTAAATGACACCCTCCGGTCCATTTTGAGTAATTAAATGTCATTTTAGCCAAATAAATTAAGAGTAAAATAAGTGTCCATTTATGAAACCACAACTACCCTTAGCTCCAATATTAAATGAGCTATACTATATATAATTTTCTTCGTATTTTGAGAAATTGAGGTATCAGTATCAAGAAAACAATATTTTGAATTTTTTCATTCGAATTAAATAAATTCTTAGCTTTTTTCTGGATTCTTTCAAAATTCAAAGACTAACCACAAAATCACAAAGAAAATAGATTCATTAGTCTGATACCTTGTATAAAACTCGTGTGTGTAAGAAATATTCAATCACATAGAGTGTACAAATTAATGGATTGATTAATAATTCACAGATAAAAAAATGACAAAAAAGAAAGCATTCACTCCTCTTTTCTATCTTGCATCTATAGTATTTTTGCTCTGGTGGATTTCTTTCTCAACGCGTGTATACTGAGACTAGTTTTCTAAAAAGTGTCAGTTTTATTATTCATTTTGATGAGCGATAAAGATAATTTTAGTCGAATAACATTTATGATTAATGATAGTATTAAACAATTTTCTTATTAATGGATATATGCCAAGATCTTAAATGAAATTTAAGATAGATTGGATGGATTTAAGATTGAGCTATACTTATAATTTTCTTAATTTGCTTTTGATACGTGTTTTGTGTTTGTCCCTTCAGATTTACCTATTGCAAGAAGATCTTCACTTCATAGGTTCCTTGGCAGGAGGAAAGATAGGTAAGGATTAGTTCTACAGCTAGCTGTACTATTAACAAACATATACAGTTCCAATATTATTCTTATTATCAAAAGGTCTCATAACAGTGGCGGAACTAAGTTCATTGAAGGGGGTTCGAGCAAACCCCCTTCGCCGAAAAATTACACTGTGGAAAAAAAGGTAAAAGTAATTTTTTATTGTTGTTATACATGAACTGTTGAATTCCTTTGACATGAAAAAAAATTCAATTATTATAGTGAAGGGGATTCACAAGTTACTTTAGGTCATAGGTTTAAATACCATCCTAATTTTTTTTTTTGAATTCCCTTGTATAAATTTCTGGTTCCGCCACTGATCTCACTTATTTCTGTTTTTTGGTGGCGTCCAGAGACACGGCTAGAGCGCCATACCAAGTGCAGAATCCATTGCCATCATCTTCAAAGAATAAGGAATCAACTTCCATGATTCGTGATCAGAGCTTTGATCTCAACTTCACGTTATAGTCAACTTGGTGTCTAAGTTATTTTGGGTTATTACAATATATATAGATGTAATTCTCATGCTGCGTTCACTTAGCGCGCTCTGTATTCAGCTTGGATTATATATGTACAGGAACTGTAATCTAAGATCTTAAGTTAGTATGCGTAAAGTACGACACAATATTATTTTGTGACACTTGCAAACCTTAATATAGATATAATATTTTACAAGTTGAGCCGCTAGGTGTAGTTGAATTTATTTTTGTAATAATCCTATTTATTTTTGTAATAATCCTATTTATTTTATATATACTTATTAATTGTAAGACTAGAGAATTAATTTTATTTATAGCTATCGGGACAAATACTAACTAGTGGAAGGGGAATTTATTCTATATACTAAATAAGTGATTAATAAATAGGCCACACGTGGGTTCACATGTGACTGAGGTAGTATTGGAGTTTCTTAGAAATGGGAAACTCCTCAAGCAAATAAATGCTACTATAATTACATTTATACCAAAGGTTGCCAATCCTTTAAATGCTGGCCAGTTCAGGCCCATATCATGCTGTAATGTAGTATATAATGTTGTATATAAGTGCATTTCAAAGATGTTATGCGAAAGATTGAAGCAAGTACTACCACACCTAGTGAATGAATCACATGCTGCATTTGTGCAAGGTAGATCTTTGGTCCATAATGTCCTCATATGCCATGACCTTTTCAGGCACTACCAAAGGAAGATTACTCCTAGTGCTTAATGAAGATAGACCTAAGGAAGGTGTCACGATCCGAAATTTTCACCTTCAGGATCGTGATGGCGCCTAACATTTTACTTGCTAAGCAAACTAACGTTAAAATAATCTTAATTATTTTAAAGCTAATTTAATTAAATAGAAATTAATTACTGGAATAAAGTGCAGAAGACCATAAATACCGAATTATCAAAATACATCTCCGAATCTGGTGTCACAAGTGCACGAACTACCAGAATAATACAAATAAAGGTCTGAATAAAATTCAAGCTGTTTGAAAGATAATACATAGCTGAGATAAGATAAAAGGGGACTTCAGAACTGCGAACGCTGTGCAGTTATACCTCAAGTCTCCTCTGAGTAGCTGAATCCGAGCACGTCTATGGTACGCTACTGAAACCAACTCCAAAATCTGCACAAGAAGTGCAGAGTGTAGTATGAGTACAACTGACCCCATGTACTCCGTAAGTGTTGAGCCTAACCTCGATAAAGTAGTGACAAGGCTATGACAAGACCGTACGTAAACAAACTGTACAAGTATATACAAATACGAAGCAACAATAAAACAATAAATTAACACGTTATAAATTTGGGAGGGAACATGCGAAGTGTGTTGATATAATAATTTTAGCAGGAGAATTATCACTTAGCAGCCAATTAATTCCTCAACAATAAAATGAGCAACTGATGATATGAAAATAGCACGGCACCACCCTTCGTGCTTTTACTCTCATTTGGCACGGTATCATCCTTCGTGCTTTTACACTCTCTGAAAATGACACGGCATCACCCTTCGTGCTTTTACACTCACAAATGGTACGGCAACACCCTTCGTACTTTTACACTCTTCCTTACCATGACAATGATATTATAAATAATAAGAATGACACAGCATCATCCTTCGTACTTTTACACTCTTCCTTACAATAAAAATAATAATATAAATTTGAAAGAGTATTTAAATGTGGGGATATACACTTATCAATCAATTCAATACCAGAATACCGACTTCACTTTCCAAAATATTCAACAATAATTAAATGAATAATAATTTCACGAATAATGATCAAATAATCAATATTAAACTTAAACATGAATATCTTAATTAAATAGGTAATTATTCATAATAAACAAATTTTACTCTCATGCTTTGACTCAACCACAATGCATAAGTACTCGTCACCTCACATATATGTTGTACCCGCATATTAAATCACGTAGCAAATAGACAAATAAGTCCTACTCCCTCAAGTCAAGGTTAACCATGACACTTACCTCGCTTTGTAACCAAATTCAAGAATCCAATAAACCTTTGCTTCGCGAATTCGTATCAGAAATCCACAAATCTAGTTATAAACAATTCAATATACTGAATACAAATCGTAGGAATTAATTCCATATGAATTTACTAATTTTTCGGATTAAAATTCGAAATTCATCTAAAAATCAGCAGTGGGGCCCACGTTTCGAATCTCGGAAAAACTTATGAAATCCGAATACTCGTTCCGAGACAAGTCCAACCATATAAAAATTATCAAATTCCGATGTCAAATGAACCTTCAAATCTTAATTTTTCATTTTTGGAAAGTTTTACAAAAATTCCAATTTCTTCCATCTAAATCCGAAATAAATGATGAATATAGACATGGATTTATGAAATATAATCATTTTTGGTTATAGAACACTTACCCAATTCATAGTCGTGAAATCTCCTTTGAAATTGCCCAAAACCGAGACTTAAAACTCAAAAATGAGTAAAAATGTCGACTTCCGAATTTATGGGCTCTGCCCAACACTTTTTGCATATGCGGACACATAACCGCATCTGCGGATTCCGCTTTTGCAGAAATGGGGTCACTTCTGCGAAGAGGAATCCGCTTCTATGCAAGGCTGCCCCTTCCCCATTTCCCGCTTCTGCGGTCGCGCTTCTGCGTCAGCCCATCCACTTCTGCGGACTGTCCGCTTCTGCAAGGCATGGCTCGCTTCTGCGAGCTCTCTTCTGCGGCCAAGGCTTCGCAGAAGCGAAGGCACCAGAAGCAGCAAACTTTCAGATTTTGCTTAAGTCCAATTTTTGTTACGATTTCGATTTGAATCACATTCGGGGTACTCAGGACTCCGTCCGAATATATCAACAAGTTCCATAACATAATACGGACTTACTTGGGGTCTCATATAACGTCAAACAATGCTCAAAATTACAATTTACACCTCGATTCAGACTTTTGATTTTTCAAACTTTTTGATTTGAAAAAACTCGTGTCAAAACATATTAAACGAATCCGAAATGACTTCACAATTGGCACACAAGTCATAAATAACATAACAGAGTTATTCTAATTTCCATAATCGGATTCCGGCCCCGATATCAAAAAGTCAAATCCGTAGTCAAACTTGAAAATCTTTAGCCATTAAATTCCTAGTTTCCGTTAAATGGCCATAACTTGAGCTAGGGACCTCCAAATTAAATTCCGGGCATACTCCCAAGTCACAAATTATGATACGGACCTACCGAAACTATCAAAACACTGATCAGAGTTCGTTTGCTCAAAACGTTAACCAAAGTCAACTCAATTGAGTTTTTAAGGCTCTATTTCACATTTAATTCATTTTTCACATAAAAACTTTCTGAAAAATTATACGTACTGTGCACGCAAGTCGAGAAATGATAAATAGTGATTTTTGAGGTCTTAGAACACATAATTAATTATTAAATTTAAAGATAATCTTTTGGGTCATTACATTCTCTATCATTACATTCTCTACCTCTAAAACAAACGTTCGTCCTCGAACGGAATTAGAAAAGTACGTGAGCTGGTAAAAAGGTGTGGATATTTACTCTGCATGTTTGATTCCGACTCCCAGGTAGTTGTCTCAATCGATTGACCTCTCCATTGCCTCGAACTGAAGGATAACTCATAGACCTCAACTGTCGGACATGCCGGGCTAGAATAGCTACCAACTCCTCTTCGTAAGTCAAATCCTTGTCTAATTGGACTGAGTTGAAATCTAACACATGGGACGGATCACCATGATATTTTCGGAGCATAGACACATGGAACACTGGATGAACCGCTAATAAACTAAGTGGTAATGCAAGCCTGTAGGCTACTTCGCCCACCCTTTCAAGAATTTTAAAGGGTCCTATATGCTCAGGGCTCAACTTGCCCTTCTTTCCAAACCTCATTACACCTTTCATAGGTGAAACCCGGAGCAATACTCTTTCTCCAACCATGAATGCAATATCACGACCCTTACGGTCGGCATAACTCTTTTTCCTAGACTGAGCTGTGCAAAGTCGATCCTGAATAATTTTGACCTTATCCAAGGCATCCTGTACCAAATCGGTACCCGACAACCGAGCCTCTCCTGGTTCAAACCAGACAACTGGCGAAAGACATCGCCTCCCGTACTATGTTTCATACAGAGCCATCTGAATGCTCGAATGGTAGCTATTATTATAGGCAAACTCCGCAAGTGGCAAGAATTGATCCCAAGAACCTCCAAAGTCTATAACACAAGCGCGGAGCATATCTACCAATATCTGAATAGTGCGTTCTGACTGTCCGTCTGTCTGTGGATAAAAGGCTCTACTCAACTCAACCTGCGTGCCTAACTCACATTGTACAGCCCTCCAGAATTGTGAAGTGAAATGCATACCTCGATCAGAAATGATAGACATGGGCACACTGTGAAGGCGGAAAATCTCACGAATGTAAATTTCAACTAACCGCTCTGAAGAATAGGTAACTGCCACTGGAATGAAATGTGCTGACTTGGTAAACCTGTCCACAATGACCCAAACTGCGTCAAATTTTCTCTGAGTCTGTGGGAGCCCAACAACAAAATCTATAGTGATACGCTCCCACTTCCACTCAGGAATTTCTAACTTCTGAAGCGAACCACCAGGTCTCTGATGCTCGTCCTTAACTTGCTGACAATTCAGACACCGAGCTACATATGTAACTATATCCTTCTTCATTCTCTTCTACCAATAATGTTGCTGCAAATCTTGATACATTTTGGCAGCACCTGGATGAATAGAATACCTGGAACTGTGGGCCTCTTCTAGAATTAATTCACGAAGCCCATCTACATTAGGCACACAAATACGACCCTGCATCCGTAGAACACCATCTTCCCCCACAACAACCTGTTTGGTATCACCGTGCCACACCGTGTCCTTAAGGACAAGTAAATGAGGATCATCATACTGCCGCTCTCTGATGCGCTCATATAAAGAAGACCGAACGTCTGTGCAAGCTAGAACCCAACTGGGTTCTGAAACATCTAACCTCACAAACTGATTAGCCAAAGTCTGAACATCTGCCGCTAACGGTCTCTCACCCACCAGAATATACGCAAGGCTGCCCATACTCACAACCTTTCTACTTAAAGCATCGGCCACCACATTGGCCTTTTTGGGGTGACACAAAATAGTGATATCGTAGTCCTTTAACAGCTCCAACCATCTTCTCTGCCTCAAATTTAGATCCTTTTGCTTGAGCAGATATTGTAAGCTATGATGATCAGTAAATACCTCACACGAGACACTGTACAGGTAATGTCTCCAAATCTTCAGTGCATGAAAAATGGCTGCCAATTCTAAGTCATGAACAAGATAATTCTTAGCGTGAACTTTCAACTGCCGCGACGCATATGCAATCACGCTGCCATTTTGCATCAATAATGCACCAAGCCCAACGCGAGATGCATTACAATACACCGTATAAGATCCTGAACCTGTGGGTAATACCAACATTGGCGCCGTAGTCAAAGCAGTCTTGAGCTTCTGAAAGCTCAACTCACACTCTTCTGACCATCCGAATGGAACACCTTTCTAGGTCAGTCTGGTCAATGGGCTTGCTATAGATGAAAACCCATCCACGAACTGACGATAATGACCTGCCAAACCCAGGAAACTCCGGATCTCTGTAACTGAAGTAGGTCTAGGCCAATTCTGAACAACCTCAATCTTCTTAGGATCCACTTTCATGCCTTCTGCCGATACAACATGCCCCAAAAAGGCAACTGAGTCTAACCAAAATTCATATTTTAAAAATTTGGCATATAACTGATTATTCTTTAAAGTCTAAAGCACACTCCGAAGATTCTGCTCATGCTCCTCTCGACTGCTAGAGTAAATCAAGATATCATTAATGAATACAACCACAAAAGAATCCAAATAGGGCTTGAACACCCGATCTATCAAATCCATAAATGCTGATGGGGAATTTGTTAGCCCAAATGACATCAATAGGAATTTGTAATGCCCATACCGACTCCAAAAAGTTGTCTTAGGGACATCAGATGCCCTAATCTTCAACTGATGGTAACCAGACCTCAAGTCGATCTTTGAAAACACCTTGGCACCCTGAAGCTAATCGAATAAGTCATCAATTCTTGGCAGTGGATACTTGTTCTTGATAGTAGCCTTGTTCAACTGCCGGTAATCTATACACATTCGCATTGATCCATCTTTCTTCTTTACAAATAACACTGGTGCACCTCAGGGCGAGACACTAGACCTAATAAATCCCTGATCAAGCAAGTCTTGTAACTGCTCCTTCAGTTCTTTCAGTTCCATCGGGGCCATACGGTATGGTGGAATAGAAATGGGCCGAGTGCTCGAAGCCAAATCAATATAGAAGTCTATATCTCTATTGGGTGGAATCCCCGGCAAATTTGCAGGAAATACTTCTGGAAATTCACGAACAACTGGTACTGAATCCATAGAAGGAACATCCGCACTGGGATCGCGAATATAAGCCAAATAGGCTAGACACCCCTTCTCGACCATACATCGAGCCTTCATATAAGAATTAACCCTGCTGGTAGAATGAACATGAGTTCCTTTCCACTCTAACCGAGGTAACCCCGGCATGGCTAGGGTCACCGTCTTGGCATGACAATCCAATATATCATGATAAGGTGACAGCCAATCCATACCCAAGATGACATCAAAATCTACCATATCAAGAAGTAGAAGATACACACTAGTCTCAAGACTCCCAATAGTAATCACACACGAACGATAGACATGACCTACCACGATAGAATCTCCCACCTGAGTGGACACACAGGAGCACTCAGAGAATCACGAGGCATCACCAGATATGAAGCAAAGTAAGAGGACACATAGTAATTAGTAGATCCTAGATCAAATAGACCTGAAACATCTATATGGAAAACTGGAACAATACCTGTAATCACGACATCAGATAATTCGGCCTCAAGCCTAGCTGGAAAAGCATAAAATCGCGGCTAGGCCCCACCACTCTGAACTGCATCCCTGGATTGGCCTCTAACTGGCTGGCCTCCACCTCTAATGGTCTGACCTCCACCTCTAATGGTCTGACCTCTACCTCTAGCTGCCTGACCCCTACCTCTAGCTGGCTGAGCAAGCGGTGAAGCAAACAGTGCTGAAATCATAGCACGAGAACCATGCTGCTGCATGCTGCCCTTAGACCTGGGGCAGAATCTAGCAATGTGCCTCGGATCACCACAAGTATAACATGACCTCGGCTGCTGTGACTGCTGACCCTGAAATTGTCCCTGTCGACCTAAGTAACCACCCTGAAAACTCTGGATCGGAGGTGCACTAATAGGAGCTGGTGGTGCACTATAGGATGCCTGAAGTGCTGAATGAAACGACCTGGGAGGATGTCCCCTACAAAAATTACCCATGCCTCCAGATGAGGCACCACTGAACCCACCGAACTGCCGAGGCCTCTTATCAGACCCCTACCCTCTCTCCTGTGCAAGAACCATCTTGATCCTCCTAGCAACATTAGCAGCCGCCTGAAAAGAAATCTCACTTCCGGTTTCCTTGGCCATCTGAAGCCTAATAGGGTGAGTAAGTCCCTCAATAAACCTCCTCACTCTCTCTCCCTCGGTAGGAAGTAAAAGGATAGCATGACGGGCTAGATCCATAAAACGGGTCTCGTACTGAGTAACAGTCATACTGCCCTGCTAGAGACGCTCAAACTGCTTGCGAAAATCCTCTCTCAATGTGACAGGGAGGAACTTCTCTAGAAATAGTCATGAGAACTGCTCCCAAGTCAGTGTAGGCGACCCAATTGGTTTGGTAAACATAAAATCTCTCCACCACCTCTTGGCGAAATCCATCATCTGAAATATAACAAAATTAACCCCATTGGTCTCAACTATGCCTATGTTCCGCAGCACCTCATGGCAGCGGTCAAGATAATCCGGTGTGTCCTCCGAAGGTGAACCACTGAAGTGAACTGGAAAGAGCTTAGTCAACTTATTCAGTCTTAATAAGGCCTCAGAAGACATGGCGGGCCTATCATCGGCTTGTGCCGCAACAACTGGCTAAACTACCCCAACTGGCGGGGTAGCTGGAGCCTGATACTATGGAACCATCTGCTCTGGAGCGGGAGTAGTGGGATTCTGTGCTCCTCCCCCAGCCTGTGAGATGGCTGGTGCACTGGAAATGTACCATTCTGGGCCACGCCCTCCATAAGACTCAGCAAACGGACTAGAGCGTCCTAAAGCATCGGAGTAGCTATAAGTCCTTCCGGGACCTGAACTTGTCCAACCGGTACGGTCTGAACGGGAACCTCCTCCTGAAGATCCACTTGAGGTTCTACAACAGGTGCTGATGCTCGAGCTCTAGACTGAGATCTACCTCTGCCTTTGCCTTGGCCTCTAGCACGACCTCGGCCTCGACCTCTACCCCTGGTCATAGTTGCCACCGGGGGTTCTGGTCCTTGTCCATCGGTAGATGTATTACGTGTTCTCACCATCTGCGAGAGAATAAGCATAGAATGGTTCAATCATCGATGATAGAATAAGATCGCACGATAGATTAATAAAGAAGTGATATTGTTCCTAAACTTCATAGCCTCAGAAAGATAAGTACAGACGTCTCCGTACCGATCCTTCAGACTCTACTAAGCTTGCTCGTGACTCGTGAGACCTAAGTAACCTAGTGCTCTGATACCAACTGTCACCTTCAGGATCGTGATGGCACCTAACATTTCACTTGCTAGGCAAGCCAACATTAAAATAATCTTAACTATAAAGTGCGGAAGACCATAAATACCGAATTATCAAAATACATCCCCGAATCTGGTGTTACAAGTGCACGAGCTACCAAAATAATACAAATAAAGGTATGAATAAAATTCAAGCTGTTTGAAAGATAATACACAGCTGAGATAGGATAGAAGGGGACTTTAGAACTGCGAACACTGTGCAGTTATACCTCAAGTCTCCTCTGAGTAGCTGAATCCGAGCACGTCTATGGTATGCTACTGGGACCAACTCCAAAATCTGCACAAGAAGTGCAGAGTGTAGTATGAATACAACCGATCCCATGTACTCCATAAGTGTCGAGCCTAATCTTGACGAAGTAGTGACGGGGCTATGACAAGACACGTACGTAAACAAATTGTACAAGTATATACAAATACGAAGCAACAATAAAATAATAAATTAACATGTTATAAATTTGGGAGGGAACATGCAAAGGGGGTTGATATAATAATTTCGGCAGGAGAATTATCACTTAGCAGCCAAATAATTTCTCAACAATAAAATGAGCAACTGATGATATGAAAATGGCACGGCACCACCCTCCGTGCTTTTACTCTCATTTGGCACGGCATCACCCTTCGTGCTTTTACACTCCTTGAAAATGACACGGTATCACCCTTCGTGCTTTTACACTCACAAATGGCACGACAACACCCTTCGTGCTTTTACACTCTTCCTTACCATGACAATGATATTATAAACAATAATAATGGCACGACATCACCCTTCATGATTTTACACTCTTTCTTACCATGAAAATAATAATATAAATTTGGAAGAGTATTTAAATGCGGGAATATGTACTTATCAATCAATTCAATACCAGAATACCGACTTCACCTTCCAAAATATTCAACAATTATTAAATGAATAATAATTTCATGAATAATGATCAAATAACCAATATTAAACTTAAACAGGAATATCTAAAATAAATAGGCAATTATTCATAATAAACAAATTCCACCCGCCTGCTTTGACTCAACCACAACGCATAAGTACTCGTCACCTCACATATCCATTGTACCCGCACATTAAATCACGTAGCAAATAGACAAATAAGTCCTACTCCCTCAAGTCAAGGTTAACCACGACACTTACCTCGCTTTGCAACCAAATTCAAAAATCCAATAAACCTTTGCCTCCCGAATTCGTGTCCGAAATCCTCAAATCTATTCATAAACAATTCAATATACTCAATACAAATGGTAGGAATTAATTCCATATGAATTTACTAATTTTTCGGATTAAAATCCAAAATTCATCTAAAAAATCAACAGTGGGGCCCACATATCGAATATCGGTAAAATTACGAAATCCGAACACCCGTTCCTAGATGAGTCCAACCATAGTAAAATTATCAAATTTCGATGTCAAATGGACCTTCAAATCTTACTTTTTCGTTTTTGGAAAGTTTTACAAAAATTTCAATTTCTTCCATCTAAATCCGAAATAAATGATGAATATAGACATGGATTTATGAAATATAATCACTTTTGGTTATAGAACACTTACCCAATTCAAAGTCGTGAAAATCCCCTTTGAAATTGCCCAAATCTGAGACTTAAAACTCAAAAATGAGTAAAAATAGTGACTTTCGAATTTATGGGCTCTGCCCAGCACTTTTTGCATCTGCGGACACATAACCGCATCTGCGAATTCCGCTTTTATGGAAATGGGGTCGCTTCTGCGGGCCGGCTCGCTTCTGCGGACAAGAGTCTGCTTCTGCGAAGAGGAGTCCGCTTATGCGCAGGCTGCCCCTTCCCCCTTTCCCGCTTCTGCGACGCGTGGGCCGCTTCTGCGGTCGCGCTTCTGCGACAGCCCATCCGCTTCTGCGGACAAGGCTTCGTAGAAGCAAAGGCACCAGAAGCAGCAAACTTCCAGATTTTGCTTAAGTCCAATTTTTGCTCCGATTTCGATTCGAATCACACTCGGGGTACTCGGGATCCCGTTCGAATATACCAACAAGTCTCATAACATAATACGGACTTACTCGGGGTCTCATATCACGTCAAACAATGCTGAAATTATAATTTACACCTCGATTCAGACTTTTGTTTTTTCAAACTTTTTGATTTGCAAAACGCGTGCCAAAACATATTAAACGAATCCGGAATGACTTCAAAATTAGCACACAAGTCATAAATGACATAACAGAGCTATTCTAGTTTCCATAATCAGATTCCGGGCTTGATATCAAAAAGTCAAATCCGTGGTCAAACTTGAAAATCTTTAACCTTTAAATTCCTAGTTTCCGTTAAATGGTCATAACTTGAGCTAGGGACCTCCAAATTAAATTCCGGGCATACGCTCAAGTTTCAAATTATGATACAGACCTACCGGAACTGTCAAAATATTGATCCAGATTTGTTTGCTCAAAATATTGATGAAAGTCAACTTAGTTGAGTTTTTAAGGCTCTAATTCACATTTTAATCTATTTTTCACATAAAAACTTTTTGAAAAATTATACGGACTGTGCATGCAAGTTGAGGAATGATAAATAGTGCTTTTTGAGGTCTTAGAATATAGAATTAATTATTAAATTTAAAGATAACTTTTTGGGTCATCACAGAAGGCCTATGACATGGTTAGATGGGATTTCTTAGCAGAGATGATGCTAGGATTTGGTTTTCCGAGCAACTTCACACAGCTAGTTATGACATGTGTGACCACTACTACTTTTTCTATCAAAGTGAATGGTACAGGGCATGGGTATTTTGAAGGGAAGAGGGGCCTGCGTCAAGGGGACCCAATCTCTCCATTGTTATTTGTCATGGTCATGGAGTACCTCTCAAGAATTCTAAATAGGATGAGCCAGCTACCAGACTTCAGACATCACCCATTGTGTAAAAGACAGAAGCTTACACATTTGGTTTTTGCTGATGATCTAATAATCTTCTATAAAGCAAATGATAGCTCAGTGAAGAGGGTCATGGAAGCATAAAACCACTTTTCAGAGGCATTTGGGCTAGTGGCCAACATTGACAAATCACACATATTCATAACAAGAGTTGACAAGGAGACAAAAGCAAGAATAGTTCAAATGACTGGCTTCACCCTGGGAAATTTCCCTATCAGATACCTGGGCCTTCCCCTATCCCCCGAAAAGTGGAATAAAATGGAGTATCTCCAATTGATTGTCAAGATCACAGAGAAAATTAGGGCAACTTCTTCAAGACATCTATCATATGCTGGGAAGCTACAGGTAATAAATTCTGTGCTATTCTCAGTTCATAATTTTTGGGGTGTAGTATTTGTGTTGCATCAAGTGTGTTGAACGAGGTAGATAGGAAGTGCATGGAGTTTTTATGGGGAAGCTCAGAAGAGAAAAAGAAATTATCTTTAGTTTCATGGGAGAAAATTTGCAAACCTAAGAAGGAGGGTGGTTTAAATGTAAAAGGATGTAAGAACTGGAATAAAGCTTCTGTAGGTAAAACGATTTGGTTGATTATGGAAAACGCTGATAACCTATGGGTAAAATGGGTAAATTGTCTCTATATGAACAATGGAGTGGATTTATGGAATCACATACCTCAGGATGATAGTAGTTGGTATTGGAAGAGGCTACACAAACTGAAGTTTTGCATGGTGAACTGGTATATGGATGGAAGATATAGTCTGAATGCAAATGGTAAATATTCAATCATGCAAGGATACCTAAAACTGATTGGGGACATACCAAAAATAGAAATTGCAGAGTTAGTGTGGAACAAAATCAGTCTACCAAACCATAGGTTCATCCTGTGGTTGGCTGTTCAAGGTAGGCTATTGACAAAGGAAAGGAGGTTGACAATGGGACTACAATGTGAAAATACTACGTGTGTACTGTGTGACGGAGCTGGAATGGAGAATGCTATACATCTTTTTTCTAATTATGTATGGTCTACGCAGCTGTGGGAGATGTTGAACCAATGGAGTGGTACCAGACTTCAGCAGCAGGATGCTCTACAATCCTTAAGCAGAATAGAGGGTAGGAGATGGAGTATGATGAAGAAGAGCATTATCGCAACAGTGTATGGAGCAGGTTTATACCAGATTTGGCAGGCAAAAAAATGGAAGATGTTTAGGGACTCTATTGTACAGAGTAATATCATAGTGCAACAGATTCAAAGTGAAATTAGAGAAGGAGTGGACATGATAAAGAATTCAAAACGATCTAGGAAGGCTAAATACATAATACATAGGCTATGTAGCTAGTGGTAGATACTGGATGTCGTAGATGAGTTAATTTGTTTGAATTTTTTTCTTTTACTGAGGCTTTTCCTGGAATCATCAGGTAAAGTGCTCTCTCTTTGTAAATCTGAATTTGTTTGACGGACTGGTAATACAATTTCACATTTATTACCAAAAAATAAATAAATAGGCCACATGTTAATTAGTGGATTATAAAGGACTTTAGATCTAATTTAAAGGTGAAAATAAGCGGGACCAAGCTCATACCTTATGCTGTCACCTGTTTATACAATCTAGGGTATTGATATAGGAAATTGTTTAGTGTGTTAGTTCATTAGAAGACAAACAATGCAAAAAAGAAAAAAAAATTGATGGGTTTGACAACGGCAACCTAATTAAGGCCTTCCAATATTCATTGGGTTTACATTAGGGATTGTTTCGTTCCTATATACTATTTGAAACCTTATTATAAAAAATATCCATGTTTTTGAATTTACGCGACCTAAACACGATTTAGCTACAAAATATATACATTTGTTTAAACTAAAATCCTTTCTGTGATAGTCTTTCTTATTTAGACGTGAGA
Organism: Nicotiana tomentosiformis; assembly: GCF_000390325.3. Classification (NCBI taxonomy): domain Eukaryota; kingdom Viridiplantae; phylum Streptophyta; class Magnoliopsida; order Solanales; family Solanaceae; genus Nicotiana; species Nicotiana tomentosiformis. Next base: position 116,297,476 of record NC_090823.1, on the reverse strand, counting down.
TTTTTGGATCGCTTAGAGATTTTACTGACGCAATCATCGCACCATAATCAAGGCAACATACTTGTAGAATTCTTCTATTACGCAGATTTTCACTGGTTATCATCGCATCATAATCAAGGCAACATATTTATAGTATCCTTCTATTCTTTGATTTTCTCTGGTTTTCCATAAACAAAGGTTTTGAACAAAATAATTGAAAATAATTAGCTACAACTGAATTGAATTTTCCAACATAATATCAAAATTAACGATTATGTTTTAGCTTAATGGTCGGTGGGATAACGTTGGGAGATACAAAGATTTTGATGTTGACGGAATTGTAGTCAATGACGATTCAAATTATAGTCAATTGAATTCCGTAATTGCAGAGCATCTAATAATCGATACCTCCGCAAAAATTATCAAAATCAAATACACTGTCAATTAATGTTGTCCTCTAATAAGAATTCGGAGCGATATGAGAGTTCGAGTGTATATGGAAACGAAAAAGGAAAACAAAAACTTAGGAATGTATCCGTTGTGTATAATAGTACGTGATTTCTATTTGGAATGCAGTATGTCGAATGCGAGCACAATTGCAGGTTTGCTCTGTTTTTCCAGTTTTGATGTTTTTTCAATTTCAAGTATTTTATAATTTTACTACAAGTTATCTATAATTTTACTACATAACAAATGTAGTTCAATTGTTATGTCTCTACAAGCATTCTATCAAATACTGAACACATGAATATACAGAGGTCTGAATTACTATACTTTTAATTGAGTGCAGGTTCTTCTGTTTATCGTAATACTAACGTGGTACAATTGTCAAGCAATAGTAACAAAATTGGAGAAGTATCAGGAACAATGAAGTTGATTGATATGAAAACATCTCCGGCAATTGTGAAATATGAAAGTATCATCATAATATAACATATGACAAATGTAATTGAAGTAGGCCAAGTTTACCATGACAAGCAAATAATTGTCAGTGCAATGAAGCACTATTCTGTCATGAATAAGTTCCAATTTAGGGTGAAAAGGTTTAGTGCAAGAAGGTAGGAACATTTTATTTGTCAAATTCATATTGTGTATAAGTTGTAGTTGTTTTGTATATAAATTGTTTAAGATAAGTTTTTGTGCATTAACAACCTCGTATTTTGTAGCAACAATTTGCATAATATTTTTTGAATTATTTTTATTCTGTAGCTATTGCCTCGTATGTGTTGGGGACAATTATACGTGGTACTTCAAGTCTACCAGCATAAATGAATCAACATTGTTTAAGGTTTGAAAACTCAACAGCTTGCACACATGCACTTTGATGGACAACACATGCATACAACGCAAACCTACTGCCATGGTAGTTGGAAACATGGAGATGCCAAAATACGCGGATCTAAGATAATATACACACCAAAAGACGTACAAACTAACATGTTGTCAGATCATGGTTTGAACGTACATACATGTAAGCTTGGAGAGAAAAGGAAAAGGCTTTGGAATTTTTGAGAGGTCATCTTGCTGATTCCTACAGTCTCTTGCCGAGTTATTTATATATTCTGGAGAAGACTTATCTGGGGTCGGTATTGAAATTGCAGAAGACTGAAGATGACGGTTTCTTGTATGCATTTATTGCACTTATTACGTACATCAAGGGTTGGGAGCATTGTATGCCAGTTGTTGTAGTTGATGGAACCTTCTTGAAGTCAACATATAGGGGAATCATGCTAACAACTAGCACAATGGATGCAACAGGTAATGTAGATTAATTATAAAAATATTGTTATATAGTTGTTTTTGAGATTGTATTTTTTATATTCTCAAGTTTTATTACAGAAATTGAATTTCTGTTTGTCACCTGTGTGATAGGTAGCATATTACCACTAGCATACCCCGTTGTTGATTCAGAAAATTACACATCATGGAGGTGGTTTTTTGAGCAATTCAAACATGCATATGGTAAAAAACCAAATATGAGTGTTGTTTTGGACTGGGATGAGAGTATCTTGAAGGCAACATCTACTGGTTATACTGGCATGCCACATTATGCTTGCATGTGGCATATCTGGACAAATGTAAGGTTAGAGTTCAAGAAGGGTCATCTAAAGTTAAGCGAATTATACTTTGCCATGGCACGATCATACACACTTGATGAATTTAATGAAAGAATATCAAATATTGAAGAGATCGACACACATGTTAAAGCATACCTACCCGATATTGGCTATCATGGATGGTCTCGGGTACATGCTACGGTGAACGGAATATGGACGATGACATCAAATATTACAGAGTCATTGAATGCGGTAACCAAAGATGCAAGAGAGCTACCCGTAGTAGAACTATTAAAGTACATGAGGACTCTTCTTGAACGTTCGACTAATGAAAAGTTATTGAATGAAAATGGTACGTTCACATACCTTGGGAAAAAATACAACAAAGAGCTGGAGGACAACATGACATTATCGCAGAAGATGAGAGTAAGCTAAAGCCAATAATATCAGATCATTGATTCCATCAAACTAAATATATACTGTTAATTGTAGAAAAGTTATTGTATAATTGTAGTTATTTTATTTTGTATCCGTTGCTGATAACTTGTTGTGTGTTTGTAATGAAATTGTAGGTGAGGGCTTCAACAAATTACATCCATATTGTGATAGATGGTGTGAAGCATTTCATTGTTTGCCTTCAAAACAAGAGATGTAGTTATGGACAATTCCACCTTGATGAACTTTCTTGTGCACATGCTTTGGCGGCTTTGAGGCACATGAACGAGTCTTATGAAAACTATTGTTCTCCTTATTACATGAGGGATAGCCTTTAACAGACTTATGAAATACTAGTAGACCCGCTGCCTAATAAAAGCAAATGGAATGTGCCACAACATATAGCTGAAGAAGTTATAAAGCCACCTACCGGTAAAAGGCAGTCAGAGAGACCTCAAAAACAAAGATACAAATCATATGATGAAGTAAATGCAAAATATTACAAGGTTTCATGTGGCAACTGCGGACTAGAAGGGCATAACAAAAGATCTTGTAGGAATGCTCCCAAAAGGAAATAAAAATTGATGCAGTTTAAAGTTTTTTTTACTGAGTACTATTGATGATAATCTGTCCTTTAAGACATAAAAAGTTATATTTGTTATGTTCTGGAGAATTATAGTTGTAGTGTAATTGTGTTACTAATTTGAATAAAGATTGTCTCATATAATGAATGTTTGCTAAACAGATTTCAACTCTTAATGGAATTGGTTTGTAGTTATTTTGTTCAAATACTGGGTTTATTTATTTCTTTCAGCCTTTCCTAACAATACTGCTAAATTGAATAGATTATGTATTTTTGTATAGTTGTTGTAGAAATAATTGTAGTTATGCTGTAAATAAATTATATAGTACCAATATCTGTAATGACCCAATCGGTCATTTTGACTTTTAGAACCCCGTTCCCCTAAATAAAACTCTCTGTATGTGCTTTGATTAATTTATGACTTGCGGGGATGGTTGGCTCGGGATTTGGAAGTGTTCGAGTTGAAATCGGAGCACTTGGTTCCTTAAGTTGGCCTTAAAATGCTAAGTTTGACTTCGGTCAATATTTTTAGAAAATGACCCCAGAATAAAATTTTTATGACTCCAACAGCTCCATATGATGATTTTGGACTTAGGAGCGTGTTCGGAATTTTATTTGGAAGTCCGTAGTTAAATTAGGTTTGAAATGGCTAAAATAGGAATTTAAGTTTGGAAGTTTGACCGGGGAGTGGACTTTTTGATATCGGAGTCGGAATCCAGTTCCGAAAATTTTCATAGCTTTGTTATGTCATTTATGACTTGTGTGCAAAATTTGAGGTCAATCGGACGTGATTTGATAAGTTTCGTTGTCGTTCGTGGAACTTGAAATTTCAAAGTTCATTAGGCTTAAATTGGGGTATGATTCGTGGTTTTAGCGTTGTTGAATGTGATTTGAAGGCTCGACTAAGTTCGTATGATGTTTTAGGACTTGTTGGTATATTTGGTTGAGGTCGTGAGGGGCTCGGGTGTGTTTCGGATGGTATTCAGATTATTTTCCTTCATTTTGGCACTGCTGTTTGCTGGTGTTTCAGACCTTCTTCGCTATCGCGAAGATGGGGACCCGATCGCATAAGCTAATTTGGGGCAGAGGTGAATTTTTTCTACGCAATCGCGTGAAATGGTTTGCGATCGCATAGGCTTGTTTGAGGCAGTGATATTTTGTAATTCGCGATAGCGTGAATAGGGCCGCGATCGCATAGGTGTGGGAGTTAGGTATTCGCGAACGCGTGAAGAAGGTCGTGTTCGCGTAGAGTAAGTAGAGCAGAAGGGGAGACCACGTGTTTGTGCTTCGCGATCGCGTGAAATGGTTTGCGATTGCGTAGGCCTGTAAGTTTGAACTTCGCGATAGCGTGGACAAGTTCGCGATCGCATAGGGTTATTTTTGGGAAATACAAATTTGTGCTACGCAATCGCGTGAGAAAGTTCGCGATCGTGTAGAAGAAATCACTAGGCAGAGAGTTTAAGTTCCATTTTTACCGATTTGGAGCTCGGATAGAGGCGAAATTTGGAAGCTTTTTAGAGAAAACAATGGGGTAAGTGCTCTTAACTCAATATTGGTTAAATTACCCGAATCCATCACTCTTTTTATCATGTAATTGGTGAATTAAGTTGGAAAAGTTTGAAAACCCTCTTGGATAGATTTGAGGATTTGAGAGCCGAATTGTTATCGGAATTTAGTAATTTTGGTGTGGGTAGACTCGTGGTTGAATGGGCGTTCATATTTCGTAACTTTCGTCGGATTCCGAGACATGGGCCCTACAGACGAAATTTTGAGTTAATTTCGGATTTTTATTGAAAAATGTAATATTTTCTTATGAAATTGATTCCTATAATTTTTGTTGACTGTATCAAATTGTTTTGGCTAGATTCGAGCCATTCAGAGTTGGATAATCGAGGAAAAGGCTTACTAGTGAATTAAATTGGAGAAAGTCGAGGTAACTCTTTTATCTAACCTTGTAAGGGGGAAATTTACCCCATAGGTGATTTAAATTAATCATTGTTGCTAATTGCGGGGGCTACGTACGCACGAGGTGACGAGAGTCCGTACGTAGCTACTATTTATGCTAAAGTCCGGGTAATTTAGGACTTAAATCATGAATTACATGTGATAATTGTATCCTTTATTTAATTAATTATTGGAACCATATTGTGAGTTGTTAGAGAAAATAGTAAAAGATTAAAATCTCATATACTTGAATTTCTGTATAAATTATTAATTGTTAAAAGGAATTGTGAATCCTCTCGTATTAATCTTTTAATAAATATACTCTAATTCCGGAGGTACATAAGAAAATATCTTCCTTTCTTGTGGAGCGGTCCGAACGCCTCGATAGTATAGATGCATCTATGGATCGCGCCGAACTTTCCTCGGCAGTGTACAGGACACTCTAGATCGGGCCGTACGACCTCGGCAGACATCGTGCCTAATAATAATAATTACACAATACTTTGCTAATTATTGCAGCTTGTGAAGTTAATTAATAAATTGGAAATTGTTCCATTTGAGGGAATTTAATTATTTCTGTTGGTTAGAGAAAATTAGTCTTAATCCTATAAATCATGTTGATTTAAATAATTCTATTTTTACTTTATTTATTATTATTGACCCTTAGTGAGTTTCAAAGTCGACCTCTCGTCACTACCTCTTCGAGATTAGGCTTGATACTTACTGGGTACACGTTGTTTACATACTCATGCTACACTTGCTGCACTTTTTGTGCAGGACCTGAGGCAGGTGCTATAGTAGGACCTATCAGAGCGCATCTACATTATCCAGAGGCTTAGTGGTGAGCTGCCTTTCTGAGTTGTTCTGCAGCAACTAGTGCCTCTTCTTGAAATTTTATTCTGTCTATTTTATTTCAGATAGTATTTAAATTTTTTGTATAATCTACTAGATTCTCATACACTTGTGACACCAGGTCTTGGCACATACACTAGTAGAATGTTGGATTTAATTCTGTTCTTGGTTATTTAATTTACCAAATCTTTTCATATTGTCTAAATTCCTGCAAGTAAGAAGAGTTTAATTACTCGGTTAAATTTAAAAGGATTGAATATGTGTTTAAATTACTAGTCGGCTTGCCTAGCTGTAGTGATGGGCGTCATCATGACCTATAGGTGAAATTGGCTCGTGATAACAAGGTATCAGAGCAGTAGGTTCACGTAGGTCTCATAAGTTATGAGCAGACCTAATAGAGTATTGCGGATCGATATGGAGACGTCTGTACTTATCTTCGAGAGGCTATAAGGTGTTAGGAAACTACCTTTCTTCATATTCTATCGTGAAATTGATGTAATACTAAATATCCTTCTCTTATTCTCTCACAGATGGTGGGAATGCGCTCTAATGAGGTTCCAGACCAGGGAAGAGCTACTCCCCCAGTTGCTAGAGGCCGAGGGAGGGCTACAGCCCGTGGTAGGAGACAAGGACGTCCCAGGATTATTCCAGTTATGCCACCAGTGGGTCTGACAGAGGATCCCATTATTGAGGAACATGGCGAGGTGCCCGTGGCAGAGCCAGCTCCGGTGGATTTTACGCCTGCACCGGGATTCTAGGAAGTCATTGCCGTATACTGCGGTTCATGGACACTATGGCTCAGGCCGGTTTATTTTCGGCAGACCCAGCCACATCTCAGGTGGGCGGGGGAGCCCAGACCCCTACCGCATAGGCTCATGGGCAGGCAACTACTGTATATCAGACCCAGGGTGCACTACCCGTGGGTGGAGCCCAGCCAGTGGCATCAGCTACACTTGAGCCCAGACCAGCTGCGACCGCTGAGCTACATAAGCTATTGGACAGATGGACTAGACTACATCCTACTCTCTTTGGGGGTGAGCGGCATGAGGATCCACATGACTTCATTGATCGATGCAGGGAAAGACTGCACAACGTGCGCATATTGGAGTCTTATGGGGTAGACTTTTGCTACTTTTCAGCTAGAGGGCAGAGCCTGTAAATGGTGGAAGTCTTATCTTCTTGGCAGACCAGCAGATTCTCCTCCCATGACTTGGGATAGGTTCATCCGTATTTTCTTGGATAGGTTTATTCCACCCTCCCAGATGGAAGAGTTGCGGTTTCAGTTTGAGCAGCTCTAGCAAGGTCAGATGTAGTGACCGATTACAAGGCGAGGTTCTCTGAGTTATCTCGCCATGCACTTATGATACTCCCTACTGAGGCGGAGAGAGTGCAGAGGTTTGTTGAGGGTTTACATACTGGCATTCAGGCCACTATGGCTTGAGAGGTTGAGATGGGTACTTCTTATGAGCTAGTCGTGGAGATAGCCCGGAGGATTGGGGGTTTGCGTCAGCGTAGCCGAGAGCAGGTTATGAGAGATAAGCGGTTTAGATATTCTGGAGAGTTCATAGGTGCTCCGTCTGGGGGCAGAGGTCAGTTCGTAAGAGGGCAGTCCAGCAGACCCCCATATCCAGCACCACTGACTCCCCTTGGTCCTCCAGTGCGACCTTATTTCAGTGCCATGCCAGAGAGTTCTTATCACCCACCAGCTATTCAGGGTTCTTCCAGTGGGTATTCATGTCACCAAGGCCAGACTCTTAGTCAGCAGGCTATCGCACCGAAGAGTTGTTACGAGTGTGGGGATCCCAGTCACATGCGGAGATTCTTTCCCAGGCTTCGGGGGTAGACCAATGCAGCAGGGTCAGCAGCCTATGATTACCACACCACTGGCTCCACCAGTCGTCCGACCACCAAGAGGTGGAGAACAGGTGGGTAGGGGTCGTCCTAGAGGTGGAGGTCATCTAGGCGGAGGCCAGCTAGTTGGCAATCCAGCTGGGTTATATGCTTTTCCAGCCAGACTAGATGCAGAGGCCTCAGATGCCGTGATTACAGGTATTATTTTTGTTTGCGGCAAAGATGCCTCCGTATTATTTGATCCAGGGTCTACATATTCCTATGTGTCGTCTCTATTTGCTCATTTCCTGGGTGTTTCTCATGAGTCCTTGAATACTCCTGTTTATGTGTCAACTCCTGTAGGCGATTCGATTGTTGTGAATCGGATCTACCGGTCCTGTATTATTACATTCTGTGGTTATGAAACTAGAGCAGATCTCCTATTGCTTAAGATGACTGACTTTGAAATCATCCTGGGCATGGACTGGTTATCTCCATATCATGCCATCCTAGATTGCCATGCCAAGACTGTTACCTTGGCTATTCCAGAATTACCTAGGTTGGAGTGGAAGGGTTCGTCTATTTGTGCATCTAATCGGGTTATTTCTTTTATGAAGGCTCAACACATGGTTGAGAAGGGTTGTTTAGCTTATCTAGCCTATGTTCGGTATACTACTGTAGAGACTCCGACTATTGATTCAGTGCTTGTAGTTCAGGAATTCTCCAATGTATTTCCTTTAGATCTTCCAGGCATGCCACCTGATCGTGATATTGATTTATGTATTGATTTGGCTCCAGATACCCAGCCTATATCTATCCCACCGTATCGTATGGCTGCAAAAGAATTGAAGGAATTGAAAGAACAGCTTGAAGAGTTACTAGCCAAAGGGTTCGTTAGACCGAGTGTATCGCCTTGGGGTGCACCAGTATTATTTGTGAAGAAGAAGGATGGTACTATGCAGATGTGTATCGATTATCGACAATTGAACAAAGTCAAAATTAAGAACAAGTACCCGTTGCCACATATTGATGATCTATTTGACCAGTTGCAGGGTACTAGGGTGTTCTCTAAGATCGACTTGAGGTTGGGGTACCATCCGTTGAAGATTCGGGATTTGGATGTTCCGAAGACTGCTTTCCGGACTAGATATGGAAATTATGAGTTTTTGGTTATGTACTTCGGTTTGACTAGCGCCCCGGCAGCGTTTATGGATCTGATGAACAGGGTATTCAGGCCATATATTGATTCGTTTGTCATTGTTTTTATTGATGATATTTTGATCTACTCGCACAACAAGGAAGATCACGAGCAGCATATGAGAGTGGTGTTTCAAACCTTGCGGGAACAAAAGCTATATGCTAAGTTCTTCAAATATGAGTTTTGGCTAAATTCTATAACATTTTTGGGGCATATTATATCGGGCGAGGGTATTAAGGTTGATCCCAAAAAGATTGAGGCAGTTCAAAATTGGCATCGTCCCACTTCGGCGACTGAGATCAGGAGTTTTCTAGGTTTAGCAGGTTATTATCGTCGATTCGTGGAGGGATTTTCATCTATTGTAGCACCTTTGACCAAATTAACCCAAAAGGGTGCTCCGTTCTGATGGTCCGATGATTGTGAGGTGAGCTTTCAGAAGCTCAAGATAGCATTGGCCACAACACCAATGTTAGTGTTTCCTTCCGGTTCGGGGATGTATACAGTGTATTTTGATGCTTCACGCGTTGGCTTGGGTTGTGTATTGATGGAGGAAGGGCAAGTTATTGCATATGCTTCACGTCAGCTGAAGTCCCACGAGAAGAATTATCCGGTGCATGATTTGGAGTTAGCTGCGATTGTTTACGCTCTTAAGATTTGAAGGCATTATCTTTATGGGCTGTCTTGTGAGGTTTACACTGACCATCGTAGCTTGCAGCATTTGTTCAAGCTGAGGGACCTAAATTTGAGGCAGGCAGATGGTTGAAGTTATTGAAAGATTATGATATCACTATCCTGTATCATGCAGGCAAAGCAAATATAGTTGCAGACGCCTTAAATAGAAAGGTGGAGAGTATGGGTAGTTTGGCTTTTATTGCAGCAGAGGAGAGGCCATTAGCTTTGGATATTTAATCCTTGGCTAACTGACTTGTGAGATTGGATATTTCAGAGCCCAGTCGAGTTCTTGCATATGTTGTAGCTCAGTCTTCACTATTTGAGCAGATCAAGGCTCGCTAGTATGATGATCCACACTTAATGGTTCTTCGAGAAATGGTACTATGGGGTGGTGCCAAGGAAGTTACTATTGGCGCGGATGGTGTTCTGTGACTCTAGGATCGTCTATATGTTCCTAATGTGGATGGACTGAGGAAAAAGATCCTAGAGGAGGCACACAGTTCTCGATATTCTATTCATCTATGTGCTACAAAGATATATCGTGACCTGAGACAACATTATTGGTAGCGGCGAATGGAAAAGGGACATAGTTGAGTATGTAGCTAGGTGTCTAAATTGCCAGCAAGTTAAATATGAGCACCAGAGGCTAGGTGGCCTACTTCAGCAGATGACTATACCAGAGTGGAAATGGGAACGCATTACTATGGACTTTGTAGTTGGGTTGACGCGGACCTTACGGAAGTTTGATGCAGTTTGGGTCATTGTTGACAGGTTGACCAAGTTGGCACAATTCATTTCGGTTGTGACTACGTATACTTCAGAGAGGTTGGCCCAGATTTATATTCAGGAGATAGTACGGTTGCACGATGTACCAATTTCCATCATATCAGATAGAGGCCCTCAGTTTACTTCACATTTCTGGAGAGCAGTACAGAGTGAATTGGGGACCCGTGTAGAGCTCAGCACAGCCTTTCATCCGTAGACCGATGGGCAGTCGGAACGGAAAGTTCAGATTTTAGAGGATATGCTCAGGGCATGTCTGATTGACTTTGGATGTCAGTGGGATCTTTTCTTAACTTTGGTCGAGTTTGCTTATAATAACAGTTACCAATCCAGCATAAAGATGGCTCCATTTGAGGCTTTATATGGTCGGCGATGTCGTTCGCCCATAGGATGGTTTGAGCCCGGTGAGGCTAAGTTATATGGTACTGATTTGGTAAAACATACCTTGGAAAAGGTAAAGTTAATTCAGGAGCGACTTCGTACCGCACAGTCCAGACAGAAGAGTTATGCGGATCAAAAAACGCGTGATTTATCATTTATGGTGGGTGAGAAAGTTCTCTTGAAGGTTTCGCCGATGAAGGGAATCATGAGATTTGGGAAGAAGGGCAAGTTGAGCCCAAGGTTTATAGGCCTATTTGAGGTGTTGAGACGAGTTGGGGAGATTGCTTACGAGCTTTCTTTGCCTCCCAGTCTATCAGGAGTTCATCCGGTTTTCCATGTATCTATGCTCCGGAAGTATCATGCCGACCTATCATATGTGTTAGACTACAACACAGTTCAGCTAGATAATAGTTTGGGTTATAAAAAAGAACCAGTTGCCATTGTTGATAAACAAGTTCGCCAGTTGAGGTCCAAGAGGATTTCTGCAGTAAAAGTCCAGTGGAGGGGCCAACCAGTCGATGAAGCGACTTAGGAGGCCGAGGAAAACATGCGGAGCAAATATCCACACTTATTCAGCACTTCAGGTACAATTCTAAAACCCGTTCGAGGATGAACATTTGTTTAAGAGGTGGAGAATGTAATTACCCAACCGGTCATTTTGACTTCTAGAACTTCGTTCCCCTAAATTAAACTCCATGTATGTGCTTTTATTAATTTATGACTTGCGGGGATGGTTGGTTCAGGATTTGGAAGTGTTCGGGTCGAAATCGGAATACTTGGTTCCTTAAGTTGGCCTTAAAATGCTAAGTTTGACTTAGGTCAACATTTTTAGAAAACGACCCTGAAGTAGAATTTTGATGACTCTAACAGCTCCGTATGGTGCTTTTGGACTTAGGAGCGTGTTCGGAATTTTGTTTGGAAGTCCGTAGTTAAATTAGGCATGAAATGGCTAAAATATGAATTTAAGTTTGGAAGTTTGACCGGGGAGTGGACCTTTTGATATCGGAGTCGGAATCCAGTTCTGAAAATTCTTATAGCTCCGTTATGTCATTTATGACTGGTGTACAAAATTTGCGGTCAATCGGACATTATTTGATAAGTTTCGTCATCGTTCGTAGAACTTGAAATTTCAAAGTTCATTAGTCTTGAATTAGGGTATGATTCATGGTTTTAGCGTTGTTGAATATGATTTGAAGGCTCGACTAAGTTCGTATGATGTTTTAGGACTTGTTGGTATATTTGGTTGAGGTCCTGAGGGGTTCGGGTGTGTTTCGGATGGTATTCAGATTATTTTCCTTTATTTTGGCACTGCTGTTTGCTGGTGTTTCCGACCTTCTTCGCGATCGCGAAGATGGGGACGCGATCGTGTAAGCTAATTTGGGGCAGAGGTGAATTTGTTCTACGCGATCGCGTGAAATGGTTTGCGATCGCGTAGGCTTGTTTGAGGCTGTCACGACCCAAAATCCATTACAGGTCGTGATGGCGCCTAACAGCGCTGTCAGGCAAGCCAACCATAATTAATTAACTTAATTACTCATTTTAGTATTTTTAAGACCAAAATTTCTTCAATTAAATAGTAAAGATAGAAATTAGAGAGTAAGTGATAAATATTTTAGCAACTAAATTTCTAAACAACCCATAACCATTCCCAAACCCGGTGTCACAAGTGCATGAGCATTTACTAGGGAGTTAAAATAAAATACAGCATCTGTCCGGAATACAAATTAAACAGGAAAAATGTAAATAACTCTAAAGGAGACTCTGTTGGCTGCGGATCGTAATTTAGAATGCAGCTCACCTAAGTCCCCGCATTTTAACCACACCTCTGCGCCCACAAGGCAGCTAGACATATCTGTACCTGCACAATAAAAATGTGCAGCAAGTGTAGCATGAGTACGAAAATAACGTGCACCCAATAAGTATCAAGCCTAATCTCGAAGAAGTAGTGACGAGAGGTTGACTTTGACACTCACTAAGGGTCAATAATATTATAATACAATATTTTTAATCGACGTGATTTATAGGAATGACAATAATTTCCTTAACAATCAGAGATAATTAATTCTTTCAATTTCAATAATTTTCAATTTATCAATTAGGTTCACAAGCTGCAATAAAATATCAAGGTATAGTGTAATTATTATTATTAGGCACGATTTCTGTCGAGGTCATATGACCCGATCCAGAGTGTCGTGTACACTTCCGAGGGACGTACGGCGCGATCCATAGATGCATCTATACTGCCGAGGCATTCGGCCCGCTCCACAAGAAAGGAGAACATTTTCTTATGAACCTCCGGAATGAGAAGTTATTATAATATTAACACGTAGGATGTTCAATCTTTATTAAAAATTCAATCATTTACACAAAATTCGAGTATATGAAGTTTCGATCTTTTACTATTTCCTCAAATAATTTACAATATAATTATAGTAATTTAAGCAATTAAAAGAGGCAATTATCACAAGTAATTCATGATTTGAGTTTTAAACTACCCGGACTTTAGCAATATTAGTAGCTACGCACGGACTCTCGTCACTTCGTGCGTACGTAGCCCCCACAATTAGCAACAATTATTAATATGAATCACATATGGGGGTAAATTCCCTCTTACAAGGTTAGGCAAGAGACTTACCTTGTCTCAAAGCTCGCTTCCCGATCACAACATCGCGTTAAAGTCACAATTCAATGCCGAAAATTCCGAAACTATCCAAATGTTATGAAAAATAATTAATACATGCTCAATAATTCAAAATTGGGCTATTAAATTAATTACCCAACCCAAAATGATAATATTCCTAAAATTCACCCCGGGGCCCATGTGCCCGGATTTCGGAAATATTTCGGAGGAAAACGTTACCCATAATCTCAAGAACTCAAATATATAATTTCCATCCAATTCCATTTCCAATTTCGTGGTCAAAATCCAAAAATATTAATTTCTAGGTTTTTCTTCAAAATCCCAAATTTTTACTAATTTCCATAAATGTTTACGCCTAAATTCGTATATAAACCAAGTATTTAACTTGCAATAGGTAGGAATCACTTACCTTGACATAGATGATGAAGATGGAGCTCCAAAATCGCTCCTAGGTCGGCTCCCATGAAGGAAATGAGATGAAATGAGCCAAACCCGTTTTTGCAAACTTATACACTGCCCAGGCGACCCTTCTTCGTATTCGCGAGCCCCCCATCGCGTTCACGATGAACAAAATTCTCAAAAGCCATTTTCAAACTCTTCTCAGACAGCCTCTAGTATAATGGTCATAACCTTTTTTACAAAACTCCAAATCACAAATGGTTTGACTTTCTGGAAACTAGACATCAAGGGCTATAACTTTCTTATGTTGATCATCTCCCAATTCATTGTAGATTGCGATATATAAGCTTCTAAAGTCAGCCCTGTGCAGTAGAGATTTCCAAACTCTTCCCGGATAGTCTATAGTATATCTACCATAACTTTTTTTACACAACTCCAAATGATAAATGGTTTACCTTTATGAACACTAGACACCAAGAGCTACAACTTTCATTTTTGGATCATCTCTAGATTCGTTATAAATTGAGAGATATAAGCTTCCGAAGTCAGACGACGGACCACATAAATTCCTTCTACGCGAACGCGAGAGCCTCTTCGCGAACGCGAAGAACAAAGTCCTAGCAGCAAAATCCTTCTTCGCGAACGCGAGAGGCTCCTCGTGAACGCGAAGAACAACACCAGAACCAGCAACCAGCAGCATCAAAACACCCAAACTTGGTCCGGAACCACCCCGAATCACACCCGAGGCCCCCGGGACCCCGTCCAATCGTACCAACCAGTTCCAATACATAACACGAACCTGTTCAAGGCCTCAAATCACATCAAACAACATCGAAACTACGAATCACCCTCCAATTCAAATTTAAGGAACTTTGAAATTCCAAACTTCTACAATTAATGCCGAAACCTATCAAATCACGTCCAATTGACCTCAAATTTTGCACACAGGTCATAATTGACATTACGGACCTACTCCAACTTCCGGAATCGGATTCCGATGCCGATATCAAAGAGTCCACTCCCGGTCAAATTTCTTAAAATTATCCAAATTTCCAACTTTCGCCCAAATTACTCCAAAATGACCTACGAACATCCAAATCCACTTTTGAACGCACTCCCAATACCAAAATCACCATACAGAACTATTTCCAGACTCGGAATCCCAAACGGACATCGATAACATTGAAATACACTTCAACCCAAATTTATAAAATTCTTCTAAAATGCCAACTTCCATAATAGGCGCCGGAATGCTCCCGGGTCATCCAAAACCTGCTCCAGGCATACGCCTAAGTCCAAAATCATCATACGAACCTGTTGGAACCTTCAAATCCCTATTCCGAGGTTGTTTACTCAAAAATCATACTTTAGTCAATTCCTCCAACTTAAGGCTTCCGAAATTAGAATTTTCTTTCCAAATTGACTCTGAACGTCCCGAAATTAAATTCCGACCACGCGTACAAGTCGTAATACCCGAAGTAAAGCTACTCATGGCCTCAAACCACTGAATGACATGCTAGAGCTCAAAACGATCGGTCGGGTCGTTACATTCTCTCCCACTTAAACATACGTTCGTCCTCGAACGTGCTAAGAATTGTTCTGGAGTTGTCCAAAATTACTGTTCAACACCTGGTACACCTACCCGTGCCATTACCATCCCAGTTTGGCACCTCGGCTCTAGCCGGACGGAAGATCCTCCCTTTTTATTCAATCAATAAGCCTTAGAACCAATTCCAACCTCTGAATTTCTTTACAATACCTTATTCTAACATACGAATACCGTATCAATCACTACACTCTGTGCTAAAACACGATTGTGCATCTATGCAAAATCACACCACGCACTGCATTACTCATTTGCCCAAGGCAACATTCTCCAACCACAATAACTGGAATTTCACGAACCTGATGCTCGCAATACACCTCATAATACAAATAAGCCCGATTTCATTCCTAACAATACTGCCATGATAGAGAATATGTGTAGAAATTCATAACCACCTGCTGAATCAATCAAATCATAGAGTCGCCCCTCCTGACAACGACCATTACCTCCTTCTGAACTGAATAGCGATATTGGTTCCTTATTATACCTTATATAAATCTGATTGCACTGATTTCAGGTCCAATAGTCTCGTCTCACCAAGTATAAGCTACACATGCAATAAGCCACCTCAAACCCTAGCCCTGATCTCGTATAATGCCAACAATGCGCCAATGGGCTACAAACTTGAATGCGATACATAGGGAAAAACGAACTCTAGAATGGAACTTCCCAGTCCGCGTAACAAATAAAACAGTCGACCAGATGTTATGAACTCTCCTTAGTGAATGAAAAATAAAATACACAGAAATAAATATATGGAACTGTACCCAACATCTCACTGTTGCGGCGTGCAACCCGATTCATCACGACATTGTTGCGGCGTGCAACCCGATCCAAACATTATATACACGTGGCAACGTGCCACCCGATCCAAACATAATAATTAAGAAGAAAATACACATCAAGTCGCAACGCTTACACTTACGAAATACCTGAATATCGATTACAAGCACGCCAGTGCATAATACAAATCTTGAGAAAGAGAATAGCGTCACGCGCTACGAAACTCAAGCACAACTAAGGTGCAATAAATGACTTGCATCTCGAGAGCTATCCTGCTCATATAACGCCGCAAGCTACACGGGCCTCAACACACATGCGAATAATCAAGCCATCTCAAAACCCACGTGGCACAATATATGCTACACGGAATAACTGACAGCAGAAATAACATCCAATGCCCAGCGATGCCTTAGTAAGGAATGTTATGATGAATGGATATATCCGACCTTACATAGAGAACACATTTACATTAGTCCCACCAACGGACCTCAAACCAATTATGATAATACCATACTGGGCTAATAACCTTTTAAAGATTCACAATGGCCCTATTCACGACACACACGAGCAGTTGTCCCAATCCGGAACAAACTCTCACATCAACGATTGTACCCAAAAACAAATCTCCATACTTGGTTTTTAAATCTTTAGTACTCAAGTGACCAACATATCACGCTTATACAAATTTCCCCGTGGAATACACTCCCACAACCTTTCGCAGCAGGCAGCCAATTCTGAACATCAATGGCCATCAACCATGCTATTTCTACATAACTAGCCAGGCATCCACATTTCAATACCCCAATACTACTAACACAACATATACCATCCTCCGACTGCCCGACAATAGTGCCACCATATAATGGACATCTAAAATCCTCCCCCGCTCCTCCGAGCTTATGACATTCTTATCAAAACCAAATCGCAACCTTGATCTTCAACTTCCAATTTCCATACCACTCACCGCACTTATCATGCCGCTATGCGATAATATATGTATTCACCATAACCCTTGAACTACTAGTAGAATTAAACACTTCAGTGGATAGAAACCTTCCATTTAGCATCATTCCAAAAGGACCAATGCAACACACAACCAAATTTCTAAATCGTAGAAAAACACAACCTCAAACCACGATCTAAACTGTCATAACTCTTCCAAAATCCATTTACCCAATAAAGCCATTTGAATCAACTACCTCCCAAATCAATCAGTTATTGATGGCTGTCAAGCCTGCACGTATAACCACAAATCACATGTTATATCTTCACACACCGAATGAACCGACCATTGCCACAATCACGCTGATCCAACCATTACAACTGACCCAACTTCTTTAAATTTACCCTTGATATGCCTTAAAAATAACGTTAGCTCCATTCACAACATATCAAACTCAATCTGCACTTATCCCGAGTGACCCAAATCGTGAGACTACATCATCTCAATGCCCATGAATCACCTCATACCTTTCTCCAGTGCATGATAGCATCTCCGACTGGTATACACATTATGCAGAACATCCCGCAAATCCCAAGTCATTTCTTCCTTTCCTCCAATATTGCACCGCTTACCCGATATTAACATAGAACACTCCAAGTCCCGTTCGCAATCCACTGCAGAACTCGATCCTTAACCATACCACAGACCCGAAATCTTTAAGCACCGCACTTATTTATTTTTTTGAATCCTTTGACTTGTTCCCAAATATGATCAACTCCAAGGCTCTGCTAGCACGTGAACGCCCTCTCAAAGAAGCACCCGGCTGAATCACCTTCCTTGTACACCACATCTACACGAAGCATAAATCCTCAAATCATTTTACACAACTCCAAATGATAAATGGTTTACCTTTATGTAAACTAGACACCAAGGGCTACAACTTTCATTTTTGGATCATCTCTAGATTCATTATAAATTGAGAGATATAAGCTTGCGAAGTCAGACGACGGACCACAGAAATTCCTTCTTCGCGAACGCGAAGAACAAAGTCCTAGCAGCAAAATCCTTCTTTGTGAACATGAGAGGCTCCTCGTAAACACGAAGAAAAACACCAGAACCAACAACCAACAGCATCAAAACACCCAAACTCGATTCGGAACCACCCCGAATCACACCCGAGGCGCCCGAGACCCCGTCCAATCGTACCAACCAGTCCCAATATATAACACGAACCTGTTTGAGGCCTCAAATCACATCAAATACCATCGAAACTACGAATCACCCTCAAATTCAAACTTAAGGAACTTTGAAATTCCAAATTTCTACAATCGATGCCGAACCTATCAAATCACGTCCGATTGACCTCAAATTTTGTACACAAGTCATAATTGATATTACGGACCTACTCCAACTTCCAGAATCAGAATCCAACGCCGATATCAAAGAGCCCTCTCCCGGTCAAATTTCTTAAAATTATCCAAATTTCCAACTTTCGCCCAAATGACCCCAAAATGACCTACAGACCTCTAAATCCACTTCCGAACGCACTCCCAATACCAAAATCACCATACAGAGCTATTCCCAGACTCAGAATCCTAAACGGATATCGATAACATTGAAATACACTTCAACCCAAATTTATGAAATTCTTCCAAAATGCCAACTTCCATAATAGGCGCCGGAATGCTCCCGGGTCATCCAAATCCCGCTCCAGGCATACGCCCAAGTCCAAAATCATCATACAAACGTGTTGGAACCTTCAAATCCCGATTCGGAGGTCGTTTACTCAAAAATGATACTTTAGACAATTCTTCCAACTTAAGGCTTCCAAAATTATAATTATCTTTCCAAATCGACTCTGAACTTCCCGAAATTAAATTCTGACCACGCGTACAAGTCGTAATACCCGAAGTGAAGCTAGTCATAGCATCAAACCACTGAATGACGTGCTAGATCACAAAATGACCGGTCGGGTCGTTATAGAGGCAGTGATACTTTATTTTTCACGATCGCATGAATAGGGCCGCGATCGCGTAGGTGTGGGAGTTTGGTATTCGCGAACGGGTGAAGAAGCTCGTGTTCGCGTAGAGTAAGTGGAGCAGAAGGGGAGGCCACGCGTTTGTGCTTCGTGATCGCGTGAAATGGTTTGCAATCGCGTAAGCCTGTAAGTTTGAACTTCACGATCGCGTGGACAACTCCGCGATCGTGTATGGTTATTTTTGGGCAATAAATATTTATCACTGGGCAGAGAGTTTACCGTATGTGAAATCCCATTTTTCATTTTTACTGATTTGGAGCTCGGATTGAGGCGATATTTGAGAGATTTTTAGAAAAAACAACGGGGTAAGTGTTCTTAACTCAATATTGGTTAAATTATCCGAATCCATCACTGTTTTTATCATGTAATTGGTGAATTAAGTTGAAAAAGGTTGAAACCCCTCTTGGATAGATTTGAGGATTTGAGGGCCGAATTGTTATCGGAATTTAGTAATTTTGGTGTGGATAGACTCGTGGTTGACTGGGCGTTCATATTTCATAACTTTCGGCAAATTTCAAGATGTGGGCCCCACGAATGAAATTTTGAGTTAATTTCGGATTTTTATTGAAAAATGTAGTATTTTCTTATGAAGTTGATTCCAATAAATTTTGGTGACTGTATCGAATTATTTTGGCTAGATTCGAGCCATTCATAGTTGAATAATCGAGGAAAAGGCCTACTAGTGGATTAAATTGGAGCAAGTTGAGGTAAGTCTCTTGTTGAACCTTATAAGGGGGAAATTTACCCCATAACTGATTTAAATTAATAATTGTTGCTAATTACCGGGGCTACGTACGCACGGGGTGATGAGAGTCCGTGCGTATCTACTATTTATGCTAAAGTTCGGGTAATTTAGGACTTAAATCATGAATTACATGTGATAATAGTATCCTTTATTTAATTAATTATTGGAACCATATTGTGAGTTGTTAGAGAAAATAGTAAAAGATTAAAATCTCATATACTTGAATTTCTGTATAAATTATTAATTGTTAAAAGGAATTGTGAATCCTCTCGTATTAAACTTTTAATAAATATACTCTCATTCCGGAGGTACCTAAGAAAATGTCCTCCTTTTTTTTGGAGCGGGCCGAATGCCTCGGCAGTATAGATGCATCTATGGATCGCGCCGCACGTCCCTCGGTAGTGTATACGATACTCTGGATCGGACCGTACGACCTCGACAGACATCGTACCTAATAATAATAATTACACGATACTTTGCTAATTATTACAGCTTGTGAAGTTAATTAATAAATTGGAAATTGTTGCGTTTGAGGAAATTTAATTATTTATGCTGGTTAGATAAAATTAGTGTTAATCCTATAAATCATGTTGATTTAAATAATTCTATTTTTACTTTATTTATTATTATTGACCCCTAGTGAGTGTCAAAGTCGACCTCTCGTCACTACCTCTTCAAGATTAGTCTTGATACTTACTGGGTACACGTTGTTTACGTACTCATGCTACACTTGCTGCACTTTTTGTTCAGGACCCGAGGCAGGTGCTATAGTAGGACCTACCAGAGCGCATCTACGTTATCTAGAGGCTTAGTGGTGAGCTGCCTTTCTGAGCCGTTCTGTAGCAATCAGTGCCTCTTCTTGAAATTTTATTCTGTCTATTTTATTTCAGACAGTATTTGGAATTTTTGTATAATCTACTAGATGCTCATATTGTCTAAATTCCTGCAAGTAAGAAGAGTTTAATTACTCGGTTAATTTTAAAATGATTGAATATGTATTTAAATTACTAGTCGGCTTGCCTAGCTATAGTGATGGGCGCCATCACGACCTATAGGTGAAATTGGGTCGTGACAATATCGATATCAAGTACTAACAACTTTCAACCAAAACAAAAGCCACAGATTTGTTTATTCTATGTAGTATAATTCTGGACAAAATAACAAAATAAAAGGTAAAACAATTGTAGCACAACTCTGCTACAAATAAATTGTAGCTGACTCTTTCTTAATAAATAATTTATCTTCAACTTTACTACAATCCAGATACATCTAAACACTTTAACTACAATTTTTAAAAGGGCAACTAATTCTTCTTTTTCTGGACTTGTGTTCTCTCGTTCACAGCTAGTGCACCTTTTCTTCTTGCTAATCTACCGGTCACCTAACTTTCACTAATTGCACCAAGCTCTTGTTTTTTCTAGCATAATCCCAAAGGAGAGCTCCATAGTGTCGACGGTGTTGATCAATATCAGAAAGGTCTTCTTTTGAAATCGATAGCTCTCCAATGCTGACATATTCTGCAAATGCCACCACGTACACACCACAGTCACTGCAAAAAATAATAGGGGAAAAGTTTTAGCATTCAATGTAAAATACAATTAGTTAAATAGATAGAAGGAAAGCAGCACATACAATGATCCTTCTTTTTGGTGGGGTATCTCACCGACCAACCACTGAATGTCAAGAGGGTCAGTAACACCTTTTTCAACGCATGCCTTTGTGTTCTTGTAGTTGATGTTTGGACGCTTTCCATAGAAGCCGTTGCATGACAAGTAGAGGGGGATCATAATAGAAAACTTGTCGATAACATATTCAATAAGTTTGTGATTTCATGAAGAGACCATAGAATCATAAACATATAGAACCCTATCGGTGATGTCAAACACAGTCAACACTGAATGAAATTTCTCCACAATGTTTATGGGAATAATCACAAAATCAACTTTGTCACATGCAACATTTGCAAGTAATCGGTACCCCAATATGTATTCTACTACGACGTCCTGGGGTTTGACAACATCAAGCTTCTTATCGGCAGGAGTATTAATGTACTTCTCATAAATGTTTTCAATTCTAATCTTGAACATACAATTAGTGGTTATAAACCGTGTTTTGTTTTCAGGACCATACTTTCCTCTCTTCTTCAAATAGTATAAAATAACATCAATGTGCTGCAAAATAAAAATATATTTCATTATTTATCAATTCTTCATACAATTTAACTACATTTTTCAAACAAAAAATCTACATATTTCTAAAATAACATAATACTATAGTTAATCGTTAAATTCTTCCAGGGTATGTGTGCACCGTGTTGTTGAGTACTTGCCTGGGATGTGCCAAAGTATAAAACCAGTCCTTTTTATCAACTTTCTCCACTCCAAGATCAAACCACGTCTTGAGCTGGTTATCCTTTAAAGTATAGGGCGCCTTCCTCTTATTTAAAGACATAGCAATTACAATTATTATGTAGTTTCAGTTTGAAATCCATAAATTGTATGCACTCGATAATATGAAAAACATTTATAATCTAACCTCTTTGAAATTGTATCGGTACCTAAATATAACCACTCATTGAATTCTTCCAACAAGTCAGGATCAACATCGTCGCCAATAACTCCAGTAAATGGATGCTTAATGTTAAAAATTGGAGGAGGCCCAATAGAAGTGCTTCCCCCAGAACTGAAATAAGGGAGAAAGGGGGATCTGGCATGCTTTCTAGGAACCCCTATTCTTCCCTGATGCACAAGGGTTGTTTCATCTTCATTTACCTCTCCGAACGTAACAATATGTGAGAAGTTCTCTAGAAGCTCAAAATCATCAAGTGTTACTGCCCTTTTTTCAGATCTGGAGTCATTTTCCGAATAACCTACATTGATGTAGTCAACTGGTTCACCTACAATATTTAAAACAAAAGAACAATATTGTATGTTGGTTGCATTAGTTCTTTTGGGAAAACTAAAACTTATATGAAAGCTATTGTTTTTTCGTATAATTATATTGTAACATATAATACAAGTGAAATCTTCATTGCAATCGTCTCCTTGTTGTATATCATTTGCTTATTGAATGGTAGATTGCAAAGGCATAGTCTTTTTCTCCTCATTTAAATGCTCTACTTGTATGCCAAGTTTTGCATCCTGTTTTGGAGAGTCCACATGCATTTTTTCCTTATCTGTTACAATAAATGTGTACAACTTAATAAAATTGTAGATCATTTGTAATAAACAGAAACAACACTGTAGATAAATTGTAGTTTAATTGTAGTTAATTTGTTTAAATGATGTCTTGTAACTCAGATGTAATATGTATTGTGAAATATGTAGATAAAATATACTAAATCATACCTGCAGTTTCTTCCTTCAATGCCTCTTAAAATTGGGAAGATAAGTCAACACCTACAGGAATATTCTCCTCATTTTGAATGTCAGACATGTGCCCTGTATCTAAGAGAATAATTAGAAATATAATGTAGATTATTTATTGGTAATTTAGGCTATATGTAGATATAATGTAAATATATGTAGATTCTTTGTCATCAAATTATGTTAAAATTATTAAAATACCTATTTTACTGCTGCTGGCCAAAACTGGTTTAGCAATACTGCCCGAATTCTGTTGTTTGTTCTTTTCTTTGTAATGCTCATCATTTTTTGTAGAACTACCAGTAAACTGCATTGGGAATTTGTTAGGCTATGTACTTTATGAATGCTATTATAAACATAAACATAGTAAAAATTATTGTCCAAAATGAATATATTCCGAATGAAACCTTAGCATCAATGTTCATATCCTGTTGACTTTTTATTGCTTGTAACACAGACTTGATGGAATAAGTGAGTAGCAATCGAATGCTACCTAGTTCTTGAAAATCTAAAGAACAAAAAACTTGTTATAATGTATCTGACAATTAGAGGCTTATATATATATATATATATATATATATATATATATATATATATATATATATATATATATATATATATATATATATATATATATATAAAGAAGACTAAAAATCAAGAATTAGGTATACCTCTTTCTTGAAGGTTCCAAGGTCTGAACAGACCTGCATATTAAAATAGAAAGAGTAAAAGAAATAATTTGCATAACATAAATTAAAGAAACCAGCTAGGATTATCTTAAGAGGTTACCTTATAAACATCTTTTATTAATTTTTTTTAATTATTTCACAATATCTTTCTTGCCATCTATTCCCATTGCCTGCTTATGTCCAGATGGAGATGGAGCATCTGTCGGATGTTTGGCCTTTGTTTCAGCTTCTTCAAGGATGTATTCAACTTTGTCTGGAAAATTCATTCTTGAAAGCTCTTTTGGGGCATCAAGCATGTTGGTGAACTGAGTGAAAAATAATGTGAGGGACCTAGGCATAATATGTATAAAATGTGTAGATAATTTGTATTAAATTATCTGTCCACAAATGAAAAATATTTACCTTGATCCATGATGGTTTGATCATTCTATCTTCCAATGCAGATATCCATATCTTGTCCTTACTAGCTGTCCAGTTAAGTATGCGGAGGATTGAATTACCAACCCTTGTAGCTATATCAGTGTTGACCGTAGAGAAACACTCATACAACCATATTTGCATAGCGAGTGCAAAACCTCGAATGAGATAAAAATGCACAGAAGGGTTGAGCTTGTGCCTAACGGACTGATGCAATTGTGTATAAGCTTCGATACCCCATGCGAAATTAGCATATTGCCCCGAGTCCACCAAGTAGAACCTAAATGGTCTATCAAGACATTATCTTTCTCTGAAGGACAGAGGAAGAATTCTATCAGATAGAGAATACACAGCTTGACTACATCCTCATCATTCTCCTAACTACGGCTGGTTACAATTTATTTCAAGTATAACTTCTTAACTTTTTCCTTGTTCAGAACATAGCTCCTCATTATTTTACTGTCATACTTAGTTGTGTAACCAAAGTCCGTTACTTCTGTAAAACATCTAAGGCCAGTGATAAGGGCAAACTCCCTTAACCCAAAGTTCAGCCTCTCACCCTTTATCTCTGCTGTAAAAAGATCAAAACCGGATGCGTTCAATTCATACTTCATGAGAAGGTGAATTGCCTGATTTTGGATACATATTTTGGGCAGGGAAAGAAAATGCCAAAAACATGTCTTCTTAAATAACTGTAACCCATTTTCAGACAATAACACCTTGATCTGGCCAAGAACACCAGGATCGGATAATGTCTGGAACCTACTTGTAATGACTCGACCAGTCGTTTTGAGCTCTAGTGCATCGTTCGGTAGTTTGAGGCTGTGAGTAGCTTCACTTTAGGTATTATGACTTGCACGTGTGGTCGAAATTTAAAATTCCGGAAGTTCAGAGTTGACTTGGAGAGAAAATTCTAATTTTAGAAGCTTTAAGTTGGAGGAGCTGACTAAGGGTTGCCTTTTGAGTAAACGACCTCAGAATCGGGATTTGAAGGTTCCAACAGGTTCGTATGATGATTTTGGACTTGGGCGTATGTCCGGATCAGGTTCTGGATGACCCGGGAACGTTTCGACACCTATTGTGAAAAGTTAACATTTTAGAAGAATTTCATAAATTTGGGTTGAAGTGTATTTTTATCCTATCGATGTCCGTTCGGAATTCTGAGCCTAGGAATAGCTTCGTATGGTGATTCTGGTCTTAGGAGCATGTTCGGATGTTGATTGGAGGCCCGTAGGTCATTTCGACATCAATTGGCGAAAGTTGGAAATTTGGATGATTTTGAGGATTTTGACTGGGAGTGGACTTTTTGATATCGGTGTGTCGGATTCTGATTCTGGGAGTTGGAGTAGGTCCGTAATGTCAATTATGACTTGTGTGCAAAATTTGAGGTCAATCAGACGTGATTTGATAGGTTCCGACATCGATTGTAGAAGTGGAAGTTTCAAAGTTCACTAAGTTTGAATTTGAGGGTGATTTGTGTTTTTAGCATTGATTGATATGATTTGAAGGCTCAACTAAGTTCATATTGTATTTTAATACTTGTTGGTAGGTTTGGTTGAGGTCCCGGGGGCCTCGGGGTGGTTTCGGATGGTCAACAGACCAATTTGGAGCTTTGTTGTATTGCTGAAGGGCCGGAGTTCTAGTGCAATCGCACATGCGGAAGACGGGCCGCAGATGCGAAGGCGCAAAAGTGGCCATGCAATCACAAGAGCGGACCCTGGTTGGGCAGTGCTAGGACCGCAGATGCGGTCGTTTGGCCGCAGGAGCGGGACCGCACCTGCGAAATGGGGCAACGCAGAGGCGGAGGTTGGCCAAAAGGCCTGTGCCGCATAAGGCGGGGCATAAACGTGCAGGTGCGAGAGCGCAGATGTGCTTGATGA
The DNA here is from genome assembly GCF_000390325.3 of Nicotiana tomentosiformis. Lineage (NCBI taxonomy): Eukaryota > Viridiplantae > Streptophyta > Magnoliopsida > Solanales > Solanaceae > Nicotiana > Nicotiana tomentosiformis. The sequence goes on along the minus strand of NC_090823.1, from coordinate 116,271,256 downwards.
TTGCAGAAGCGAAGCTCAGATGTGCTGCATGAGGCGCAGATTCAGAGACTGTTAGGGAGAGCTTGAACCCCACCTGCGTTGGAATTTTCACAGGTGCGGAGCCGGAGGAGCGGCTATTGGACCGTAGGTGCGAAGGTCGGGCAGGGCAGTGTGCTTCTTTAAAACAAGAGTTGGGTTCAATTTCACTTCATTTCGCCCATTTGAGCCAATTTGGAAGCACTTTTGGAGTGCCATCTTCATCAAATACAACGGGGTAAGTGCCTTCTTCACATTGTGAGTTAAATACATGATTTATATACGGATTTAAGCAAAGAAATTTGTAGAAATGTGATTTTTGGTAGAAAACCTAGAATTTGGTATTTTGGAATTTAACCACGAAATTGGGAATAGATCATATAATTGAGTTCGTAGTGTTATGGGTAATGATTATCTTCAGAAATTTTCGGAATCCGGGTGCATGGGACTGAGGGTAATTTTATCGACTTTTTGAGCGGAGATGGAAATTGTTGCAAATTGAATTATAATGAGTATTAGAGTTGTCACGACCCAAATTCACCTATAGGTCGTGATGGCGCCCAACATCTTAGCTAGGCAAGCCAACTAATGATTTAAACATATATTCATTTCTTTAAAAATTATCCGAGTAATAAAACTCGTCGTACTTGCAAACAAAATTAAGACAATGTGAGAAATAAGATAAATTAAAACCCAAGTAAAATAATTAAATCCAAAAATTCTACTAGTGTGTGCCAAGACCTGGTGTCACAAGTATATGAGCATCTAGTAGATTATGCAAAATTTTAAATACTATCTGAAATAAAATAGACAGAAAACAAATACAAGGAGAAGCACTAGTTGCTGCAGAGCGGCTCAGAAAGGTAGCTCACCACTAAGCCTCTGGATAACATGGATGAGCGCCTATAGGTCCTCCGATAGTACCTGTCTCAGGTCCTGCACAAAAAGTACAGCAAGCGTAGCATGAGTTCGTTAACAACGTGTACCGAGTAAGTATCAAGCCTAATCTCGAAAAAGTAGTGACGAGAGGTCAACTTTGACACTCACAATGGGTCAATAATATTACAATAGAATATAATTAATTAAACATGATTTTTAGGTGAACAACAATAATTTTCTTAACAAGCAGAAATAATTAATTCATTAAATTTTAATAATTTCCAATTTATTAATTAACTTCACAAGCTGCAATAATTAGCAAAGTATCATGTAATTATTATTATTAGGCACGATTTCTGCCGAGGTCGTACGACCCGATCCAGAGTGTCGTGTACACTGCCGAGGGACGTGCGACGCGATCCATAGATTCATCTATACTGCCGAGGCGTTCTGCCCGCTCTACAAGAAAGGAGGACATTTTCTTATGAATCTCGGGAATGAGAAGTTATTATAAAATTAACACATATGATGTTCAATTTCTATTAACAATTAAATAATTTACACAAAATTCAAGTATATGAAGTTTCGATCTTTTACAATTTTCTCTAACAATTTACAATATAATTCCAGTAATTGAATTAAATAAAAGGAGCAATTATCACAAGTAATTCATGATTTGAGTCCTAAAATACCCGGACATAGCATAATTAGTAGCTACGCACCGACTCTCGTCACCTCATGCGTACGTAGCCCCCCACAATCAGCAACAATTATTAATATAAATCACCTATGGGTTAAATTCCCTCTTACAAGATTAGGCAAGAGACTTACCTTGTCTCAAAGCCCACTTCTCGATCACAATGTCGCGTAAAATCTCAATTCGGTGCCGAAAAATCCGAAACTATCCAAAAGTTATATAAAATAATTAATACATGCTCAATAATTCGAAATTATAATATTAAATAAATTACCCTATCCAAAATGGTAAATTCCTAAAATTTACCACGGACCCACGTGCCCGGATTTAGGAAATATTTGGAGGAAATCATTACCCATAATCTCAAGAACTCAAATATCCAATTTTCATCCAATTCCATAACCATTTTCGTGGTTAAAATCTCATTTTTATAAAAATCTAGGTTTTTCATCTAAACCTTTGATTTCCTAAATTTACATGTTATAATCTATCCATAATCGATGTATTTAACTCAAAGTGTGTAGAATTAACTTACCTTCAAGTTGCTAGTTGAAATCCCCTCTCAAAAAGCTCCAAAATCACCCAAGAAAGGAGAAAATGGGCTAAAAAATGGCTGATCTCCGATTTTAACCCATTCTGCCAAGCAGTGGTTTCGCATCTGCGGCTCGCAAGCTCCTTCTGTGGCTCCGCATCTATGGAAAGTGCGTCGCAGATGAGGCTTCCCCCTAAGCCGGCCCAGTCCGCTTCTGCGGCTCGTACATCACATCTGCGATGCGCTTTTGCGGTTGTACCTGCGCATCTGCGCCTAGTCCGCTTCTACGGTGCTTTTCACGCACCTGCGGCTGGCCAAGCGCCAGTGCAGTTGCAGCAGAAGCTGGAAGCTTCAGCTGCTACTCCAAGGTCCAAAATCGATCCGAGCCTCGTCCGATTAACACCCGAGGCCCCGCCCGAACATACCAACAAGTTTGAAATCATAAAATGGACTCGCTCGAACCCTCGAAACATGTAAAACAACATCAAAACTAAGAATCATACCTCAAACCAAATTGATTCAACTTAGAATTTTCAAATTCTTCAAACTTACTCCGAACGTGCCGAAATATACTTATACTACTCAGAATGACACCAAATTTTGCGTGCAAGTATTAAATCACCATACGGAGTTATTCTCAGGCTCGGAATACCAAACAGACTTGAATTACTCCAAAACCTACTCCAAACCAAATTTGAAGAACATTAAACCTTCAAATAGTTGATTTTCACTATTAAGCTCCGAAACGCTCCCGGGTTGTCAAAACCCGATTCAAACATACGTTCAAGTCTAAAATTATCATATGAACCTATTGGAACCATCAAATTCCGATTCCGGGGTCATTTACTAAAAATGTTGACCGAAGTCAAACTTGGCATTTTAAGGCCAACTAAAGGAACCTAAGTGTTCTGATTTCAACCCGAACACTTCCAAATCCCGAACCAACCATCCCCGCAAATATAAATTAATAAAAGCACTGTAATGACCCGACCGGTCGTTTTGAGTATTACAACCCCATTCCCCCAATTACTGCGCAATTTATGCATTATAGTTGATTTATGACTTATCGGGTTAGTTGGTTCGGGTATTGAGAGATTTCAGAATGAATTGAGACCTTAGTCTCATAATAAAAAGCTTAAGTTTGAAAAGTCGACCAGATGTCGATTTATGTGTAAACGGCCTCGGATTTGAATTCAGATGATTCCAATAGCTCCGTATGGTGATTTTGGACTTAGGAGCGTGTCCGAAATTTTATTTGGAGGCCCGTAGTGGAATTTGGCTGGAAATGGCAAAAAATTAAATTTTTGAGAAGTTTAACCGAGGGGTTGACATTTTGATATCGGGGTCGGAATCCGATTCTAGAAATTGGAATAGGTCCGTAATGTGAAATGTGACTTGTGTGCAAAATTTAAAGTTAATCGAACGTGATTTGATAGGTTTTTGCGTCGTTTGTAGAATTTGGGAATTTCGAAGTTTCTTAGGCTTGAATCCGTGTGTAATTCATGTTTTCGATGTTGTTGGAGGTGATTTGAAGATTCGACTAAATTCGTATGATGTTATAAGACTTGTTGATATGTTTGGTTAAGGTCCCGGGGGCCTCGGGTTGATTTTGGGTGGTTAACGGACTTGATTTTGAGTTGATGAAGCAGCTAAAGTGTTGTTGCTACTGGTATAACTGCACCTGCGAAGTGGGCACCCCAGGTGCGCGCACGCAGAAGCGCGGAATGAATCGCAGAAGCGACCAAGAAAGGGCTGGGTAGAGGATGCAGGTGCGAAAACATTCCCGCACCTGTGATGGTCGCAGAAGCGAGTTGAAGGGCGCATAAGCGAGGTTGAACCGCAGGTGAGATGGGTTTTCCGCACCTGCGATAGGCGCAAACACGGTCCAAATTTCGCAGAAGCGAAAACCCTGGGTAGAACCCTTTAAGTTCGGGATTTCGCTATTTTTCACCATTTTCGGATTTTGGAGCTCGGTTTGGGCAATTTTGGAGAGGAATTTTTCCACACTACTTGTGATAAGTGTTCTTGACTCCCTTGTGATTATATTTCATGAATTAATCTTCATTTTTGGTGTAAGATCATCGCATTTTCAAGAGAAATCGAAGGAAATTCCTATATTTCATAAAAAATGAATTTTTGAGTGTTGAACATCGATTTGGAGTCGGAATTGAGTGAAATTAGTGTGGTTGAACTTTTAATTGGATGGGCTGTCGGATTTTGTGAGTTTCGTCGGATTCCAAGATGTGGGCCCCACAGGCAATATTTGGAGTGTAATTTTGGATTTTTGTGGAAAAATATTAGTATTTTGATATGGAATTAATTCCTATAAATTGTGTGGACTGAATCAAATTTATTGTGACTAGATTCGAGTCGTTCAGAAGTTGATACGCGCAGAATGGGATTTCTGGAGCATTATTTAGCTTGCTCGGCTTTGGATTCATCTTATTCGATGTAAGTAACTCTTCTAATCTTGGAGCTGAGGGTATGACCCCTGAATATATGTATTATGTGAATTGTTGGGAGGTGATGCACATGCTAGGTGACGGGCGTGTGGGCGTGCACCATAGAAATTATGACGTAATTGTTTGCATGGAATTTTGTAGTCAAATAATCTTGGCATTTTCTATACGGTTTTATGTGTTTAAGAAATTTAACTGAGAATCATATTAATGTGGCAGTATTATTGGGACCCACAAAAATCATATTATTGTGAATTATTTGTTTAAATTGAAAATTCATACTCAGTCATATTCATTTCATTGCATATCATATCTCAGTCTCTGTTGTTATTTATTAATACATCATATCATCATTTTTGGGCTATTTTCATGACATTGTGAGCCCATGAGAGAGACTTGAGAGATTGATGAGGCCAATGGGCTGACTGTGAGGATACTTTTGAGATCGGGCTGCACGCCGCAGCAGGCCATGTTGGCTTTATATATATTATTATTATTATTATTATTAAATATATATATATATGTGTGTGTGTGTGGGGATCGGGACAGCCCGCCTACAGCAGGCCTTGTAGGCTTTATATACCACGTGAGTTGTCCGTGTGGTTTTTAGGGCTTGGGCTGAAGGAGCCCCTCCGGAGTCTGTACACACCCCAGTGAGCGCAGGTACCTATTGAGTATGAGTGCCGAGCGATTGGGAGGACTGAGTGACTGTGAGGACTGAGTGATGGGGAGGACTGAGTGAATTGATACTCAGAGAGTATGCATATGAGTTCATCTCTGAGATAAATTGCATTGACATGCACACATGACATACATGCATAGAGATGTAGTTTTCCTCATGTTGTACGATATTACATCATTCATGATTTCTCACACATGTTGGCAGATGGGCATAGTGATGCATTTATTTTACGCTGGTTATCTAGAAAGAAAAATAAAAAATCTTATTTATTATTGAAAGGATTTTGGGAAAATTATTGTTTTCAAACTTATTCATATTTTTGGGAACTCCGGTAAACGATTTGAGTTTTCATTGATGTACTTAAAAGGCAGAACTATTTTCAGAAATCATGTTTTTGATGAGCATTTGATTGTTGAGTTACTTCTGGTATTTCTTGTTTAAGTTGTTATGAACTATTGTTGGTTATTGAAGTTGGGACCCGACCTTGGTACAAGCTCGTCACTACTTTCAACTTAAGGTTAGGTTTGTTACTTATTGAGTACATGGGGTCGGTTGTACTCATACTACACTTCTGTACCTTGCGTGAAGATGTTGGCTGCTGATGTTGCTATATTCGTTGGGAGCTAGATCTAAAGATGTACCTGACCTTGGTACAAGCTCGTCACTACTTTCAACCTAAGGTTAGGTTTGTTACTTATTGAGTACATGGGGTTGGTTGTACTCATACTACACTTCTGTACCTTGCGTGCAGATGTTGGCTGCTAAAGTTGTTGTATTCGTTGGGAGTTGGATCTGAAGATGTACCTGCGTTCCGGTTGTAGCTGCCTCTTGTTCATGGTAGCCTTAGATTCATAAAATTCTGTTTATGTACTTTTCGAACAGATGATGTATTTACTTCATACTATCATTGTAAACTCTATTTTTAGAAGCTCATGATTTGTACTACCAGTTTTTGGGGAATGTATAAGATTAAGATAATTATTTACTTAAATTGCTTAATTTATTGCTATTGGAATTGGATAGTTGAAAATTGGCTTACCTAGTGGGTTGGGTTAGGTGCCATCATGACTAGTTGGATTTTGGGTCGTGACAAGGTGGTATCAGAGCTCTAGGTTCATATGTTCTACAAGTCATGAGCAAGTGTCTAGTAGAGTCTTGCGGATCGGTATGATGTCATCCATACTTATCTTCGAGAGGCTACATGACATTTAGGATATATACTTTCCATCTTTCTTTCCTTATCGTACGGAATTAATTCAGCTTAAGACATAACTCTTTGAATTCCTTCCACATATTCGTATGCACACATGAGTGCTCGGTATCAGCTGTGTATCGCCAGCTTGTGATTCTATGAACGAGGTTCGAGATGTGTATTATGTGTTTTGCTGATATGCCAGTCTGAAGGACTTGAGGCCATGGTTAGATCGCAGCTTAAGCTCGGTAGTTTCAGTGATAACTTGTACATTTTGACTCATATGTCCGGTAATGTCCCTATGAGTGAAATTTGTTGCTCGATGAGCGGTGGAATGGTTTTTTAATGAGTATGATGTAACTGCGGGATGTGTTAAGACAATTTGAATGTGATGAGAAGTGTTTCCTTGAAAAGTAAAGGAAAGGCCATTGGGTGCTTGATTTTCATTTTGATGTGACGTACAACCTTGAGAATTAATATTTTGGAGGATCTTTCACATTGTTAAAGTTTGGGACAAATTAAATTCTCTTGTCTTGTTAATGAGTTTGGACTCATAAAGATTAAGTGATTTCATAGTAATTGTGACTGTGAAAAGGGTATAACTAGATGTCAATTTGAGGCTAAGTAGGTGGGTTATCTCCCGTGGAGTAATCTACGTAGGTGTGTTCCTTATAATGTGAATGGAAAGTTTCTTTTCTGCCAGAAGGGCGTATGTGATGAGATTTGAATTTGAATCTGGTTGAGAAAGTTGACTTGAGCGTTAAGAGAATGAATGCGAGCTTAGGGGATGATTGAGGCATTTTATGGTTGGTGTTGCATGAGCTTGAGAAGAATTTTCGTTGTACTGACTGCGGTATTATGACGGTAATAGAGTATGGATATTGTGAGTTATCGTGTGTTTAAAATTATGGCTTGGAGCCAAATGGGGGAGTCTGCTATTGACAATTCAATTCATGGTTATGTGTCAAATTTGTTTGTTTTGGTCAGAGGTATACTTGTGGATTAGTTATGACTTGCAGAGGTGGAATTCGAGAATGACTCGAGTAAGGAAATTTTTGGATACGGGTTATGGCACTTTATGAAAATATGAAAATCATGGGATGAGTGAGTTGTTAATTGTGAATGATGTAGTGCGTACGGAGTATGAATTTGATCAGTGGTGTTAAGGCAGGATTACCTTTTTGAGTGATGCTGTGCTAATGGGGCACGTGTCTTTCAGCTCATTTGGGTGGTGTAATTTGGATTTGAACAAAGTGGGTGACTCTCGAGAAAGTTCCAATAGGTTCGAGGTTTATATATAGCAATTGAGAATTTCTCAGGACTTGTGTATGGATAAAATCTGAGATTTGCGTTTGATGGTGCCTGGACTTGTGGAAATTCTGTGTGACTATGGATTCTACATTTTAGTGTAAGGAAGGTAAGAAGAACAATTTTAAATTCACATAAGGTATTTTCAGAGTGAGTATTACAGTTGTGGTATTTATGGAGGTGCTTAAGAAGAATACAGTTGCTTAAGGGCCGTAGGACGTTGTGGTTCTATGTTAGGGTTCGTGGGGTGAGTTGTGGTTAAAGATCGTGGTGTTTTAGCCGGGAGAAGTATCAATTTGAAGACAAATCCGAAAGGGTCTCGGAGAAATAGGACAGCTTGATAGTAGGTTGGATCAGTATGATAATGAATATGATCGGTTCTTTGGGTAATTCCGATGTGGTAAGACTTTACAGATGTTTTGGTGTCAATATTCTTGGGTTGGTGACCTGCATGGCTAGGTCAAGTTAGAGGAATTTAATTCTAATAGTTTGGTTATGTGCAAAGGGATTTCAAAGTATTCTTGATGGTTTCCACCATGATTTGAGATCGGTATGTTCTGCCGGTGTGGGGAACGTGTTGTGCATTGTGATTTCCTCCTAGAAAGAAGCAAGAGAAAGGTTTCTAACTAATAGGGTATGTAAATTGTTGGTGACTCAAAGTTGTTAATGAGATTCTTGTGCGTGTCACATGATGGCATGATAGATGCGGTGTGTTGTGCGGGATTAAAATCTACATATACGAGGTGGCAGTTCAGTCTTGAAGGGAAGGTCCCAAATTTGGACAACATGGTCAACTTCAGATATTTAGATGAATGTTATAAATTCTCGGTATTCCCTGAGAAGGGTGCGCATTTCAAAAAGTGCATTGTGTTTTGATTTATGGATGTCATTGGTATTGTGGTACTCACCTAGTTGATAGACTGGTGATATTCAAATTATTGCTATGTGGCACGGAAGAATTATGGAAGTATTTCTCATGGGATTATCGTGAATGGAAGATGTGTTAGTCATTTTAGTGCTGGAGTTGGGATCAATTATGGTGATTCATGTGTTCGATGAATTTGGAGACTGGGAGTTCTCAGAAGAATATTGTTTCGGGTTGCGGCATATTTGAGGTTAGTATTTTATTTTAACTCAGTGGAGGCACTAGTTATGTTAATTATTTGTGATAGCTACGTGCTATAAGTGTGCATATATGTGAGGTTTGAGCTAATGTGCGGGCATTGGGGCATGTATTTATACTCGAAAGAATGCTTAGGCTATGATATGCCTTGAGTCGACTGTTAAGCGTAAAGTTATAACGTTTCTCATGTTCTTACCTTTGTTGAGAACTATCTGGGCTATACTTGAGGTTACAAAGAGGCTAATTCCCTGAATACACGGGGTAGTTACTATTTATGCGTTAAATTGCTTATTTGAAGTGTGATAGCAGACTTTGCACATGCTTACACTATGACGTGTTATTTATACTAGACCAGGAGCATGATGATCTTATTTCATTATCATATACATGTGTACTTGTTTAATTTCTCTTGTATGATATGCTGGGACTGGAGGCCTGTGACCATGTCGGGCGATTCATATTATTGGCATGTGAGTTATCCGTGCCATGTGTGGAAATTTTATTTCTATGATAATTTATCTAATTCATTAATTTCCTTCCTCTACAATTGTGCACATGCACTACGGTTATCCTCTTCACGAAATTTGAAGAGTTGGTTGTAATATTGTGGTTGTGGTGGTGCTTGTTGAACTTGCAATATGGTTCTCTTACTTGAGACATCTCCCATACTAGGGTACACGGATTGCGCAGTTGTGGCTTGAGTTATGCTGATGTGGCATGTCAGTGGAATAGTTGTGTTTAATAATATAAGGTCATTGGACCTAGAATGGGTTCCATCAGGTTTGATTACGGTATATTTGGGAGGATACTATTGAAAGTCGGCTTAGAAAGTGATTATGGTTCTGGTTGGGGCGAGAGAGCTCCATGACTTGTTGATTCGATAAGGGATCATGAGATTTCTGCGTGTTTCTTTCATTATCAGCAGTGTACGAAGGTTTTGGAATGAGGTTTTGTTTGATATGGGATTTAATACTAGTACCAGGTTAGTTTGGAATAGTCATTGTGATCAGGAATGGTGTTGCGAGCATGTGAGTTGTATTGTACGTTACGTGATTATATATGGGATTATGGTTATGGCTTGATACAGCTTGTTCAGACTTATACAGTGTGTAATTGTGAGATTCGGGTCTAGTAAGAAATTCTGAAGGTTGGGAATTGAATTCAAAGGTTTTTGGGCTAAGGTTAAATTAAGGATTTTCAGTTGTATTGTATTGTCAGGCCTATATGGAATAGCGTGACGTGGGTTCACCCCGGGTACGTGCGTGGTAATATGGAATAATGAGTTGATGGCATGGAAACAACTCTTAGCACGTTCGAGGACGAACATATGTTTAAGTGGGGGAGAATGTAATGGCCCGACCGGTCGTTTCGAGTATTACAACCCCGTCCCCCCAATTACTATGCAATTTATGCATTACCGTTGATTTATGACTTATCGGGTTAGTTGGTTCGGGAACGGAGAGATTTCAGAATGAATTGAGACGCTTAGTCTCATAATGGAAAGCTTAAGATGGAAAAGTCGATCGGATGTCGATTTATGTGTAAACGACCTCGAATTTGAATTCTGATGATTCCAATAGCTCCGTATGGTGATTTTGGACTTAGAAGCGTATCCGAAAAATTATTTGGAGGCCCGTAGTGGAATTTGGCTTGAAATGGCAAAAAAATGAATTTTTGAAAAGTTTGACCTAGGGGTTGACTTTTTGATACCGGGGTCGGAATCCGATTCTAGAAATTGAAATAGGTCTGTAATGTGAAATGTGACTTGCGTGCAAAATTTGAAGTCAATCGGACATGATTTGACAGGTTTTGGCATAGTTTGTAGAATTTCAAAGTTTCTTAGGCTTGAATCCGTGTGTAATTCGTGTTTTCGATGTTGTTGGAGGTGCTTTGAAGATTTGACTAAGTTCTTATGATGTTATAAGACTTGTTGGTATGTTTGGTTTAGGTCCCGGGGGCCTCGGGTTGATTTTGGGTGGTTAACAGACTTGATTTTGAGTTGATGAAGTAGCTGAAGTGCTGCTGCTACTGGTATAACCGCACCTGCAGAGTGGGCACCACAGGTGCGCGCACGCAAAAGCGCGGAATGAATCACAGAAGCGACCAAGTAAGGGCTAGACAGAGGACACAGGTGCAAAGACATTCCCGCACCTGTGATGGTCGCAGAACCGGGCTGAAGGGCGCAGAAGCGAGGTTGAGCCACATGTGCGATGGGTTTTCCGCACCTGCGATAGGCGCAGATGCAGTCCAAATTTTGTAGAAGCGAAAACCCTGGGTAGAACCCTTTAAGTTCAGGGTTTCGCTATTTTTCACCATTTTTAGATTTTGAAACTCGATTTGGGCAATTTTGGAGAGGAATCTTTCCACACAACTTGGGGTAAGTGTTCTTGACTCCCTTGTAATTAAATTTCATGAATTAATCTTCATTTTTGGTGTAAGATAATCGAATCTTCAAGAGAAATCGAAGGATTCCTATATTTCATTAAAAAAATGAATTTTTGAGTGTTGAACATCGATTTGGAGTCAGAATTGAGTGAAATTAGTGTGTTTGAACTTGTAATTAGATGGGTTGTCGAATTTTGTGAGTTTCATCAGATTCCGAGACGTGGGCCCTACGGGCGATTATTGGAGTGTAATTTTGGATTTTTGCGCAAAAATATTAGTATTTTGATATGAAATTAATTCCTATAAATTGTGTGGACTTAATCAAATTTATTGTGGCTAGATTCGAGCCGTTCAGAAGTTGATATGCGCAGAATGGGATTTGTAGAGCATTGTTTAGCTTGCTCGGCATTGGATTCGTCTTGTTCAAGGTAAGTAACTCTTCTAATCTTGGAGCCGAGGGTACAAACCCTGAATATATGTATTATGTAAATTTTAGGGAGGTGATGCACATGCTAGGTGACGGGCGTGTGGGCGTGCACCATAAAAATTGTGATGTAATTGTTTCCTTGAAATTTTGATAGTCAAATAATCTTGGCATTTTCTATACGGTTTTATGTGTTAAAGAAATTTAACTGAGAATCATATTAAAAATCATGCTGAGGCTATGTGACAGTATTATTGGGACCCACGGAGGTCATATTGCTGTGAATTATTTGTTTAAATTAAAAATTCATACTCAGTCATATTCATTTCACTGCATATCATATCTCAGTCTCTGTTGTTATTTATTAATACATCATATCATCATTTTTGGGCTATTTTCATGACATTGTGAGCCCATGAGAGAGAGACTGGAGAGATTGATGACTGAGGGGGGCCGAGGGCTTGATTGTGAGGATATTTTTAGATCGGGCTGCACGCCACAGCAGGACATGTTGGCTTTATATTTATTATTTTTATTATTATTGTTATTATTATTATTATGTGGATCGGGGCTGCCCGCCTGCAGCAGGCCTTATAGGCTTTATATAGCACGTGAGTTGTCCGTGCAGCATGTGAGTTGTTCGTGAGGTTTTTAGCGCTTGGGATGAAGGAGCCCCTCTGGAGTCTGTACACACCCCCAGTGAGCGCAGGTACCTACTGAGTGTGAGTGTCGAGTACGAGTGCCGAGCGATTGGGAGGACTGAGTGACTGTTAGGACTGAGTGAATTGATACTCAGAGAGTATGCATGTGAGTTCATCTCTGAGATACATTGCATGACATGCACATATGACATACAGACATAGAGATGTAGTTTTCCTCATGCTGTACGATATTACATCATTCATGATTTCTCAAACATGTTGGCAGATGGGAATAGTGATGCAATTGTTTTACACTGGTTATCTGGAAAGAAAAATGAAACATCTTATTTATTATTGAAAGGATTTTGGGAAAATTATTATTTTCAAACTTATTCATATTTTTGGCAAATCCGGTAAATGATTTGGGTTTTCATTGATGTACTTGAAAGGCAGAACTATTTTTAGAAATCATGTTTTTGATAAGCATTTGATTGTTGAGTTACTTCTGGTATTACTTGTTTAAGTTGTTATGAACTATTGTTGGTTATTGAAGTTGGGACCCGACTTTGGTACAAGCTTGTCACTACTTTCAATCTAAGGTTAGGTTTGTTACTTATTGAGTACATGGGGTTGGTTGTACTCATACTACACTTCTGCACCTTGCGTGCAGATGTTGGCTGTTGATGTTGCTGTGTTCGTTGGGAGCTGGATCTGAAGATGTAACTGTGTTCCGGTTGTAGCTGCCTCTTGTTCATGGTAGCCTTAGATTCATAAAACTATGTTTATGTACTTTTCGAACAGATGATGTATTTACTTCATACTAGCTTTGTAAACTCTATTCTTAGAAGCTCATGATTTGTACTACCAGTTCTTAGGAAATGTATAAGATTAAGATAATTATTTACTTAAATTGCTTAATTAATTGCTATTGGAATTGGATAGTTGAAAATTGGCTTACCTAGCGGGTTGGGTTAGGTGCCATCACGACTAGTTGGATTTTGGGTCGCGACAAGCACATACGGGGAGTTTTATTTAGGAGAACGGGGTGCTAAAAGTCAAAATGACCGGTTGGGTCATTACAAGAGTATATATTTATGGATGTGCACATTTATTGACTAGTTCTGGAGCGATGTGCAACGGTTTGAGTTGTTGGAAAGGCTTTGGAGCCGGTTATGAAATTTCGGAGCGAGGTAAGTCTTTTTTCTAACCTTGTAAGAGGGAATTAACCCCATAGGCAAATCGATTTAATATGTGCTTCTATTTGTGGGGGCTACGTACACACTAGGTAACGAGAGTCCGTGCGTAGCGACTATTATGTTTATGTTCGGGTAGTCTAGAACCCAAATCTTGTTATACTTTCAATGTTTGCGCCCTACTTGTTAATTTAATTGCTTAAATCATATTGAAAATTCGAAGAAAGAATTATAAAAGATTAAACTTCATTTTCGTGACCATTAATGAGAATTTGGTATTCTCTTGAATAGTTTCCCCTTAATAAATCTTGAATTGGTTGTTGTAAATGTATTTTCTTTTTTGTGGAGTGGATCGAATGCCTCAGTAGTAGATAGATGCATCTATGGTTCGCTCCGTTCGACCTTCAGTAGTGCACAATTTAAATATTTATGTTGGATCGGGCCGTATGACTTTGCGCATGATAAATCTTTGGAACTAATAATAATTGATATTACATCATTGGCTTGAGATATAAATTCTTAAATGACGAAAAATAAATTTGAAAACTTCCTATTATTAAAGGAATTATTTACTTACTTACCTCTTGTTATTGGGTTTTCAACTATTTTATACAATCCATGCTTAATTATAATATCGGTATCTTATTGTTAGCCCATAGTAAGTATCGGAGTCGACCCCTCGTCACTACTTCTTCGAGGTTAGACTGGATACTTACTGGGTACGCGTTGATTTATATACTCATACTACACTTGCTGCATATTTTTGTGCTGGTACATATATGTCTAGTGGACTTGTGGGAGCAGAGGTGTGGTTAATGTGGGGATTTAGGCGAACTGCATTCTATATTACGATCCGCAGCCAGCAGAATCTCCTTCAGAGTTATTTATATTTTTTCCTGTCTAATTTGTATTTCGGACAGATGTTGTATTTTGTTTTACTCCCTAGTTAATACTCATGCACTTGTGACACCGGATTTTGGGAGTGGTTATGGGTTGTTCAGTATTTTAGTTACGAAAATATTATCATTTACTCTGTAAGTTTTATCTTTTACTATTTAATTGAAGGAAATTACGATATGAAAATACTAAAATGAGTAATTAGGTTAATAAATTATTGTTGGCTTGCCTGACAGCAGTGTTAGGCGCCATCACAATCTCTAATGGATTTTGGGTCGTGACACTAGTGATATCATAATCAATATCATGTGGTACAAATATGTCCGATCTTGCACCAAAAGAAACAGTAAGTTAATAAAACTTGTTTGAAGACCAAAAAATAAAATAAATACATTTCTACTACAATTTAGCTACAATCAAAAAGATATAAATACATTCCATACAAGTAAGTTGCAAAATTAGTAAACATATATAACAACTGACTACATTGAAGATACAAATTATGTTTAGAGCAAGAAATTAGAAAGTAACAACAAGACATAATATATACAATTTGTTTACAGAAAATAAAACTAACATCTACAAATAGAGCAATTAATAACCAATAAAACCAACTAAATCAAGTAGTACATCCCCTAACAACATGATTTCGAATAATAGGCTATAAATGTTCGATTCTGCACCAAAAGAAACAGTAAGCTAATAAAACTTGTTTGAAGACCAAAAACAAAATAAAAACAATTTAGCTACAGTCAGAAAGACATTAATACATTGCATACAAGTAAGTTACAAAATTAGTAAACATATATAACAACTGACTACATTGAAGCTACAAATGCACTGATAAAATTATGTTTAGAGCAAGAAATTAGAAAGTAACAACTAGACATAATATATACAATTTGTTTTACAGAAAATAAAACTAACATCTACAAAATAGAGCAAATAATAACCAATAAAACCAACTAAATCATGTAGTACATTCCCTAATAAAATAATTTCGAATAATATATAAGAAATCTACAATTTCCAGGGAATGTAGAAAAGTTAATAACAAACAACAAATATACACAATGTAGACAAAATTTCTATAAATACCAAAAAAAAAACAAAAAATATGTATAGTCATGAGAATGAGAACAGGTTTTGTAACTTAAAAAAAAAAAGCCAAAATTGTAACTACTAAAATTTTACCTTCTCCAATGACTGTTGGGCTATAGTTTTAGGTGATTTTTGAACCTTCTTCTTTTTTGAAGGTTTGACAGTAGGAGAAACTTTGATATTTTTTTGCATGTTTCGGGATAACTTTTTCATCGGCGAAATCATCATCACGAGCAATTTCTTTGCCCTTCCGCTTTACTGATTTAGCAGATGTCGAAACTTCACCAGCATTCCTGTCATGCTTGAGTTTTGTTCGAGCTTCTGCCCCTAGCTTCACGAGGGGAAAGCTTGGATCTTGTCTTTGATTTTGCATGTGTCGATTTCACTACTTTTTTGGGTAAATCCTGTGAGAAAATACCCAAATTAAAAGTAGGAATATCACCAATATTAGATTTTTAGGGCTATTCTTAGGAACTCCTTTCTTCTTCATTGTAAGGGAAGGAAAAATTTAAGCCGCTATTATTTTCGTAGGATTTAGAGCGAGAATTCAGAAAGATTGAGAGAGATTATAAAAGATTTTTGAAGAAAAATAGAAGAGAGCGTAAATGGAGGGAGAGAGTACAGACTCGTGGGTGGTATGGACAGAGAAGCGTGGGGGGAGTGGAATATGTACGTTAGAGAGATTATAAGAGTTAATTGATTCTCATTAAATTCCTAAAATGTATATAATTGGTAAATTGTATATGCCTATATAATTAAATTAAAACTTGAATAGAGAGGATAATAAAATTGCAAATAGTGTATAGGAAGGTAAAAATCTCTTTACCTAACCGTGAATAAATTGGATTAGGAGAGGAGCAGTATTTATATTCAATCTTAATAGTTAAGAGAAGTACTAGTTTCGCCACTACTGTGATGGCAAATTGATTGCTAAGGTATTAATTCCATTTTCTTTCTTATCTATACTTTATAATTTTTATTTTTTGGACATAACTACCAGTATATTAAGTATGGTATTGATATACCTTTGGGCTCGTTAGTATATACTTTGGCTATATTTATAATTTATTGTTGTGATACTTTTATCAAAGAAGTAAAATGGTGGAACCGTAATAATTTAGTGGTATGATAATAACTAGCAGACATAATAATTTAGACAATAAGGAGGAATGACTATGATATGATTGGATTTTAAGGATTAGATACTTGTAAGATTGAAATATTTTAACAATGCATACGATCAGGTGGTTAAGTGAATTAGCGAATTAAGAACATGTTTGGACATTAATATGATAGCTACTGTTTCGAATTTTCGCTCTTACGTTTAGACAGATTTTACTTTGTTTATTATCTTTGGGATTCAAGTACTAACTCAGAGAAATTTAATTGAAGATTGAGTTGGATTGTGATATTGGAGTATGGTTATACATTTAAATTCATGATTTGTGGTGTAAAATATTAATATTTAGATGTAAGCTTGAAATTAAGGAAAAGTTATGATTTGATTCCGACTAGCATAATTGACATCGTTAGTTAATATTTTGCATATATTGAGGCAATTGGAGGTCGTTTGGTTGGTGTTCTAGACGTCACAAAGTTGGAAAACTTCCGGTTAGCGAAGTAAGTGAGACTTTTAGTGTTACGATCCAATTTCTCCTATATAGTCCGTGATGGCGCCTAACGTCGCCGCTAGGCAATCCTACGATGAAGTTATTACGTGATTTCTTGTTTTAAACAATTTTGAAGTAATTAAATCCCACTTATTTAGAAATTTGAGAAATAGAGAGTCAAATGATTAAAATGAAAACAACTGAATGCAACAAAATTTGTAATTACCCAAAAATCGTAAAGTCTACTAGAGTGTGTGCCAAGATCTGATGTCGCAAGCGTATGAGCACTAGTAGAATATACAAAATTCTAACTACTGTCTGAAATAACATAGACAGAAAATAAGTACAAAAGAAAGGCTCTAGGCGCTGCCGAACGACTCAGGATGCAGCTCACCAATAGGCCTCCGGGTAACGAGGGTGTGCGCCAGTATGTCCACCAGATGCACCTCCCTCAGATCCTGCACAGTTAGTGCAGAAGTGTAGCGTGAGTATAAAAACAACATGTACCCACTAATTATCAAGTCTAACCTCGAATAAGTAGTGACGATGGGTCGACATCGACAGTTACTATGTGCTATAAATAAAATACGGAAATCATAAATAAGCATGGATTATGTAAGCAATTAATACCACACAGTAACAAGCAGTGAATAATAATTTCCTTTACTAACAATAATTTTGAATCAATTCCTGTACTTTAAATAATAGTAACCGCTCAAGCCATAAATTAATATCAAGTAAAAGTTAGGCTACGAGTATTATCACGCACGATTTATGCCGAGGTCGTACGACATGATCCAGAAATATATTGTGCACTGCCGAACGTCGAACAACACGAAACATAGATGCATCTATTAACCTGCCGAGGCGAACGACCCGCTCCCATGAGAGTAGAGGAAAGTTTACCTCGCTCGCGGAAATACTTGCGACGCGAATGAACATAAAATTATTAGAGTTCTTATAAAATCCTTCAATCCTTTCCAAATACAAAAAGTCCAAACTAGAGACTTTAAATATTTAAATCCTTAATTTCAGCTCATTTCAAAGTAGTTAATGTGCATAACCAACATAATAGTGCAAACAAGATATGGTGTAAGCCTAAGACTACCCGGACATCACATAGAATACAGCTACATACGGACCCTCGTCACCTCGTTCGTACGTAGCTCCCCACACACATAATTCACAACAGAGATACACCTAAGAGGAAGGGTTCCCTATTACAAGGTTAGGCAAGAGACTTACCTCGTCTCAAAGCTCGCTTTACTATCTTAAATTCGCCCTAAAGCCTTCACTCGGTGACGAGGAATCCGAAACTAGTCAAATGTTGTATAAATAAATCAATATATGTTTCAAAGTTCATAATTTAACTATTAGAATAATTTTCCAACCCAAATTGGAAGATTCTTAAAATTCAACCCCGGGCCCACGTGCCTGGATTCCGGAAATATTTGAAGGAAGTCGTTACCCATAATCTCACGAACTCAAATATAAACTTTCACTCAATTCCCTAACCATTTTCGTGGTTAAATCTCATTTCTATCAAAACCTAGATTTTTCATCTAAACCCATGATTACACAAATTTTATATGTTAAATCTACCCATAACCTATGTAATTAACTCGCATTGTGTAGAAATTACTTACCTCAAAGTGTTAGGTGAAAACCCCTCTCTAAGAGCTCCAAATATCGCCCAAGGAATGAAATAAATGAGCTCAAAATGCAAAAGTTCCGACTTAAATGAAGGTTCTGCCTTTTACGATTTTCGCATCTGCGGTCAGTGGGCCGCATTTGCGGTACCGCATCTGCGATGCCAAGCCCGTTTCTGCGGAACTTCACAAGACCAACACTGGCCGCATATGCGGATGTGTTTCCTCTTTTGCGGTCTCGCTTCTGCGGCTTGTCATCGCAGAAGCGGGGTCGCTTCTGCGCATACCCCTTCGCTTCTGCAGACCACTGGCCAAGGATCCCAGCCGCTTCTGCGGCCTAAATGGCACATCTATGGGCTCGCACCTGCGGCCAAAAGCTCACAGGTGTGGGCACACCAGAACTGGTGCACCAACAGTCCTTTTGAGACTTAACTCAATCTGCGCTTTGCCCGAATGGAATCCGGGGCCCCCGAGGCCCCGTCCTGTAATGACCCGACCGGTCCTTTCAAGTATTTCAACCCCGTCTCCCCATTTACTATTCAAATTATGCTTTACGGTTGTTATTTGACTTGCCGGGGTAATTGGTTCGGGCCCGGTGAGGTTTTGGAATGATTTGGAATATTTAATTCCAAGGTTTAGAACTTAAGGTGAAAAGGTTAACCGGATATTGACTTATGCGTAAAAGATAAAAATATCAGGCAGGAAAATACATTTATGCGGCCTACTATGCGGCCGCATAATCACTCTGCGGACCGCATAATGGCCGCAGAGTGAAGCAAAAATGAGCCAAGTTGAGGACGATTATGCTGTCAATTATGCGACCGCATAATTATTTCGCGGACCGCAAAACCTATAGCATAATCAACTTGGGATTTCTGTAGGGAAGTTATGCTGTGCATTATGAGACCGCAAAACAGTTCTGCAGTGTATTTTGTGATTGCAGAACAGGTATGCGGGCCGCAAACCTGCTGCGGACCCAACCCGAAACAACCCAGTGTTTGAAGATCAATTGTGCGGTCCATTTTGCGGGCCGCACAACAGTTCTGCGGTCCACTCTGCTATCGCAGACCTTAGTTCAGAGAGTCCATTTTCTGATTTGTATAACCCGACCCAACTTCAATTTATAGCCCTTGAAGCTCATTTTGGAGCAAAAATCTAATTTTTTAGAGAGAAGGGAGAGTGCTCTAGAGAGAGGAAGAAGCTCAAGTGCTTTGTCCATCAAGATCTTGTTCAAGCTTTAAAATTCAACAAGAAAATATCACAATATCTTCACCCAAGAGGTAAGGTTCTATCCCTAGTCTTCAATTTCGAGTTTGGGTAAAGATGGGTGATTAATAGTATGCTTCTTGAGTGTAATGGATCATTTGGTAGGATGAATTAGATAAAATCATACATGCATTAGCTTTGGGTATAAATAATACCTTGTTTGGTACACTCTTTGAACCTATGCATTGGTTATGCAAGCATTAGTTATACACCCTATTTGGTATTATCATATGCATAACTAATGCATGAGAAATTATGGTATTAATAATGCAATGGTTTTAATGAATGCATTAGGTTAGCTAAAGACAAAATTATCCTTCAAAATTTATGCTTAAAATATACTATTATATTAATGCAAGTTTGAAATAATCCAAGAAAGTGAGAAATAAAATTATATCCCTAGTAAATAAATAAATACTTAGCATATTTTCTTTTTTATAAATAAATATTCAGTGATCTATACTACAATATAGGTAGACAAATCAAAAAAATATTTTTAAAACCTTTTTCATATAAACATTCATCAACATATGTTTCTTTTAAAATAATAAAGTGATGGAATGGTTATGAGGGCATATTTGTAAGCAAATAATTCTTTTAAAAATTGTGCAATGCTTTAATACATCAAACCAAATAATGGATAAGAAATATGTCAGCATAACCAATGCCAACATAACTAATGTAAGCATAACTAATACCAACATTACTAATACACCATATTCAGCATTATTCTTATACACTCTACCAAACGACCCCTAAGAGTATTATTTATACATGCTTGTACCAATAAGGTTTATAGAAAGATTGTTGAGTTCAAATGGGTAAAGATTGGGTTGAAAATGGTAGAAACCTTCAAAGACTTTAATTAGAGATTTGAGGGTCGAGTTGATGTCGGAATTTGGTGAAATTCATATGGTTGGACTCGTGGTTGGATGGGCGTGCATAGTTTGTAATTTTTGTCGGGTTCCGAGGTGTGGGCCCCACTGGCAATTTTTGAGTACAATTTTGGATTTTATTAAAAAATTAATATTTTCATATGGAATTAATTCCTATAAATTAAACTAATAGAATCAAATTAATTGTGACTAGATTCGAGACGTTCGGAGGCCGATTCATTAGGCAAAGGCTTATTGGAATAAAGAATTACTCGGATTGAGGTAAGTAACACTTCTAAACTTGGTTCTGAGGGTATGAATCCCCGAATTGGTGTTATATAAATTGTTTGGAGGTGACGCACATGATAGTTGACTAGCGTGTGGACGTGAACCATTGAAATTGTGGATTGAATAAATTCTGTGAAGTTGTAAAAAGTAAAGAATCGTGTTATTATCTGAACATGTTCCATGTGTTAGAGAAATTGAGTTGAGGCTCTTATTAAAGATCATGTTTAGGCTACGTGCCAATATTTTAGGACCCATGGGGTCGTGTTGCTATTGAATTAATTGTTTCAATAATTCACCCCCAGTAAGCGTAGATGATTATATATACATATATTCGGGATGGACTTCCCAGGGCATGGACTTCCCTGGACATGGATCTTGTCCGTATCATTTACATGTGGGGGTAATTTACCCCAGGGCTGGATTGGCCTTATACGGTACTAAAGGACTGACTGTCAGTCGATGTGAATATATATACAAGATGGAATATCCCTGGGGTGGATTGGCCATAAACATTACCGAGTGACCGAATGATTAGTGACCGGTAGTACAACAAGTCTTTCCACTAAGATGTCACATTCCTCATATCATGCAGTATTGATCTATTTTGCTTGTACTGAGTTTAACTGTTGAACTTGAAAGCATGCGTACATTTCTGTACCATTATTTATGTATTGGTCTGTACCTGCGGAGCTCGTCATTACTTTCAGCCTAGAGGTTAGTCTTGTTACTTATTGAGTTGGTTGTACTCATACTACACTTTGCACCTCGTGTGTAGATGCAGGTACTTCCGAATACGGCGGTTGCCAGATTTGAGGATTTACCTGTAGGAGACTATCAAGGTAGCTGCTTGGCGTCCGCATACCTTGACTCTCTTTTCTTTCCGTTATTGTACTGTTCTATATTTTTAGACAATGTTCTTATCCGTCAGACTTTGTTATTATTTAGATGCTCATGTACTCAGTTACACCGGGTTTTGGGAGTGTTTTGTATCTGAAATTGTGAAGTTTTCTATGGAATTCAAATATTATATTTTTAAACTTAAGAGATTATTGTGATTTATTGAGGTTATCGGCTTGCCTAGTATTAAGGTAGGCGCCATCATGACAGGTTAGGATTTTGGGTCGTGACACGTCCAAACATACCAACAAGTACGAATTCATAAAATGGACTCGCTTGCGCTCTCGGAACGCGGAAAACAACATCAAAACTAAGAATCACACCCCAAACCAAATTAAATCAACTTATGAACTTCAAGTTCTTCCAAACTACTTTGAACGCTTCGAAACATACTTAAACTACTTGGAATGACACCAAATTTTGCGAGAAAGTCTTAAATCACCATACGGAACTATTCCCGATCTCGGAATCCCGATTGGACCTCGATAACACCAAATCCTACTTCAAACCAAATTTAAATAACTTTAAAACCTTCAAGTTGCAAACTATCAATATTAAGCACTGAAACGCTCCCAGGTCATCCAAAACCTGATTCGAACATATTGGAATCGTCAAATTCTGGTTCCGAGGTCGTTTTCTTAAAATATTGACCAAAGTGAAACTTGTCCCTTTTTGCTAACTTTAAGGAACCAAGTGTTCCGATTTCAACCCGAACCTTTCCAAATCCCGAACTAACCTTCCCCTGCAAGTCATAAAACACAAAAAGCATATACGTGGAGTCTTATTTAGGGGAATAGGGTTCTAGAAAGCAAAATGACCGGTCTGGAAAAAATGTTCTCCACCTCTTAAAAAAACGTTTGTCCTCGAATGGGTCTAGAATCATATCTGGAGTGCTGAATAAGTGTGGATATCTGCTCCTCATGTCCTCCTCGGCCTCCCAAGTCACCTCCTCGACTGGTTGGCCTCTCCACTGAACTTTTACCACAGAAATCTTCTTGGACCTCAAATGGCGAACATGCCTGTCAACAATGGCAACTAGCTCCTCTTCATAACCTAGGATCTCATCTAGCTGAACCGTGCTGAAGTCTAACACATGCGACTTGTCGGCATGATACCTCCGGAGCATAGACACGTGGAAGACCAGATGAACTCTCGATAGACTGGGTGGCAAGGCAAGCTTATAAGCAACCTCCCCAACTTCCCTCAAATGGGCCTATAAACCTTGGGCTCAACTTGCACTTCTTCCCAAACCTCATGATCCCCTTCATCAGCGAGATATTCAAGAGAACTTTCTCGCCCACCATAAATGATTAATCACGCACCTTCTGATCCGCGTAACTTTTCTGTCTGGACTATGTCGTGCGAAGTCGCTCCTAAATCAACTTTACCTTTTCCAAGGAATCCTTCACCAAATCAGTATCATATAACTTAGCCTCGTCGGGCTCAAACCATCCGATGGGCGAACGACATCGCCGACCATATAAAGCCTCACATGGATCTATCTCTATGCTGGACTGATAATTGTTGTTATAGGCAAACTCGGCCAAAGGCAAGAATTGATCCCACTGCCCTCCGAAGTCAATCACACATGCTCTGAGCATATCCTCCAAGATTTGAATTGTCCGCTTTGACTGCCCGTCGGTCTGCGGATGAAAGGCGGTGCTGAACTCTACACGGGTCCCCAACTCGCTCTGTACTGCTCTCCAGAAATGTGAAGTAAACTGAGGGCCTCTATCTGATATGATGGAGACAGGCACACCATGCAACCGAACAATCTCCTAAATATAAAACTGGGCCAACCTCTCTGCAGAATACGTGTTCACAACCAGAATGAAGTGTGCCGACTTAGTCAACCTGTCGACAATGACCCAAACAAAATCAAACTTTCGCAAGGTCTGCGACAACCCAACTACAAAGTCCATAGAAATGCGCTCCCATTTCCACTCAAGTATAGTCATCTGCTGAAGTAGGCCTCCTGGCCTCTGATGCTCATACTTGACCTGCTAGTATTTTAGACACCTCGAAACATACTCAACTATGTCCTTCTTCATCCAACGCCACCAATAATGCTGCCTCAGGACGCGATACATCTTCGTAGCACCTGGATGAATAGAATATCGAGAATTATGTGCTTCCTCTAGGATCTTCTCCCTCAAGCCAATAACATTAGGAACACATAGGCGACCCTGAAGCCGCAAAACACCATCCTCACCGATAGTAACTTCCTTGGCACCACCCTATAGTACCGTCTCTTTGAGAACCAACAAGTGCGGATCATCAAACTGGCGAGCCTTGATCTGCTCGAATAATGAAGACTGGGCAACAACGCATGAAAGAACTCAGATGGGCTCTAAAACATCCAACCTCACAAGTCTATTAGCCATGAATTGAATGTCCAAAGCTAGTGGCCTCTCCACCGCAGAAATGAATGCCAAACTACCCATACTCTACGCCTTTCTGCTCAAGGCATATGCAACTACATTCGCCTTGCCTGGATGATAAAGGATGGTAATATCATAATCCTTCAGTGGCTCAAACCGCCTGCACTGCCTCAAATTAAGATCCCTCTACTTAAACAAATGATGCAGGTTGCAATGATCGGTGTAAACCTCACAGGACACCCCATAAAGATAATGCCTCCAGATCTTAAGAGCGTGAACAATCGCGGCCAACTCCAAATTGTGTACCAGGTAATTCTTCTCGTGGGGCTTCAGCTGACGTGAAACATATGCAATAACTCGCCCCTCCTGCCTCAGTACACAAACCAAACCAACGCGTGAAGCATCACAATACACAGTATACATCCCTGAACCAGATGGCAACACTAACACTGGTGTTGAAGTCAATACGGTCTTGAGCTTAGGAAAGATCGCCTCGTAATCATCAGACCATCGGAACAGGGCACCCTTCTGGGTCAATCTAGTCAAAGGTGCTGCAATAGATGAGAATCCCTCCACAAACCTACGATAATAATCTGCTAACCACAGGAAACTCCTGATCTCAGTCGTTGTGGTAGGACGAGGCCAACTCTGAACTGCCTCGATCTTCTTCGGATCAACCTTAATACCCTTACCTTCTACTCCCGCAAGGTCTGAAGTACCACTCTTAGATTCTTCTCGTGCTCCTCTATGCTACGCGAATAGATCAAAATGTCATAAATGAAGAAAATGACAAACAAATCAATATACGGCCTGAACACCATGTTCATCAAATCAATAAACGCCGTCGGGGCGTTAGTCAAGCCAAAGGGCATCACTAAAAACTCATAATGGCCATATCTAGTCCGGAAAGCCATCTTCGGGACATCGAAATCCTGAATCTTCAGCTGGTGGTACCCCAATCTCAAGTCGATCTTAGAGAGCACCCTGCAAATAATCAAACAAGTCATCAATATGCGGCAATGGGTACTTGCTCTTAATGATATATTTGTTCAACTGGCGGTAATCAATGCACATCTGCATAGTCCCATCTTTTTTCTTCACGAATAACACTGGTGCACCCCAAGGCGATACACTCGGTCTGACGAACCCTTTTGATAGCAACTCCTCAAGTTGCTCCTTCAACTCCTTCAACTCGTTCGGAGCCATGCGGTATGGTGGAATAGATATAGGCTGGGTACCTGGAGCCAAATCAATACAGAACTCGATATCATGATCTGGTGGCATGATTGGAAGATCAGAAGGAAACACATCAGAGAACTCCCGGACCACGGGCACTGAATCAATCGCTGGAGTCTCTGTGGAACTATCCCAAACATAGGCTAGATAAGACAAACACCCCTTCTCGACCATGTGTCAAGCCTTCAGAAAAGAGATAACCCGACTAGGTGTACTGACAGACGAACACTTTCACTCCAATCTAGGCAACTTTGTAATCGCCAAGGTACAGTCTTGGCATGACAATCAAGGATGGCGTGATATAGAGATAACCAATCCATGTCCAGGATGACCTCAAAGTCGGTCATATCAAGCAACTGAACATCCGCTTGGGTCTCATAACCACAAAAAGTAACAATCTAGGGATAGTAGATTCGATCCACAACAACAGAATCGCCCACCGAAGTGGACATAAAAACATGAGTACCTACGGACTCCCGAGAAACACCCAGGTAATGAGCAAACAGAGATGAAACATACAAATAGGTAGACCTTGGATCAAATAGCACTGAAGCATCCCTACCGCATACAGAAATAATAGATGTGATCACGGTATCTGAGGCCACTGCATCTGGTCTGGCCGGAAAAGCATACAATCTAGCTGGAGTGCCACTTGACTGGCCTCCTCCTATCTGACCTCCACCTCTAGGATGACCCCTACCCACCTGCCTGCGACCTCTAGGTGGACATACGGCTGGTGGGGCGGCTGGTGCTGTAATAATAGGCTGGTGTCCCTGCTGCACTGCCTTGCCCCGAAGTCTGGGATAAAACCTCTTTATGTGGCCAGGATCCCCAGCCTCATAACAACATCTCAAAATGACGGACTGTTGACCGGAAGCCTGACCCTGATGGCCTGAATACCCACTGGAGGATCCTTGTATGGCTGGTGGCCGGTAGGAACTCTCTGGAATGGCGCTGTAAGAGGGCCGCACTGGGGCAACCCGAGGAAGAGTTGGTGCTGGATATGCGGGCCTGCTAGACAGACCCCTCACGAACTTACCTCTGCCCCCAGCCGGGGCACCACTGAACTCTACAAAATACCAAAACTGCTTATCCCTCGTAGCCTGCTCTCGACCATGCTGGCGTGCACCCTCGATCCTCCGAGCTAAGTCTATAACTAGCTCGTAAGAAGTCCCTATCTCAACCTCTCGGGCCATAGTGGCATGGCTAGCCGAGTGCAAACCTGTAACAAACCTTCGCACCCTCTCTGCATCGGTCAGAGCCAGGAGGATATATGTGCAACGTAACAACAAATAGAGATTTAATACGTGCGGTTGGGATGGGACATGCGAAAGGGAAACATGATACGATAGCTACAACAGGAATGACATCATAAGACAATCAAATAAATCATCAACCAATGAAAACGGATAAACATAATGAATGAAGAAGACACGACATCACCCATCGTGCTTTTACTCTCAACCTCACCATGAAACAATAATAATGGCATGACATCACCCTTCTTGCTTTTACTCCTAACATCTCCATGAAACGATAAATATGGCACGGCACCACCCTTCGTGCTTTTACTCTCTTCCTCAACTAGGTAATAATCAATAAATGAAGCAATAAATGGCACGACATCTCCTTTCGTGCTTTAACACTCTCCCTTACCATGTAGTAATGAATATAAAAATTTTGGGAGATAGATAATGCAAGAATAAACCGTACATCAATAATGGTTCCAAGATGCCAAACCTCAACATTCACCCCGAGCTCGGTTATGTAATTTGTTTTGAAATCCGACCGTCAATTCGAGGTCAAAATTCCAATTTTACAAAATCCCTAGTTCTACCCAAATTCCCAATTTTCACCATGAAAATCCTAGGTTTAATGATGAAATTTATGAAATGGAATGGGTAAATGAAAGAAAGTAGGTTAAGGTAAATGAAAGAAAGTAGGTTAAGGACACTTACCAATGAATTGAGGAAGAAAAGCTCTTGGAAAAATCGTCTCTAAGGTGTATAGGGTTGAGAATTTGAAAGAATGAGCTAAAATCCCGTCTAACACAATTTTTACCCAGCTGCGGATGTCGCAATTGTGATATTTTGTTTGCAGTTGCGAACATCAAAATTGCGAGAAAGAGATCGCAAATGCGAACTCCTCTCAGAAACCCAGTCATCGCAAATGCGATGTTTTGGTCACAAATGCGAACCCCAAGCCCTCACAAATGCGGACCACCTCTTCGCAAATGCGAAGATAGCCAAGAAACATGCTAAGTCGCAAATGCGACTCTGCCTTCACAAAAACGGAAATAACAAGTTCGCAAATGCAAACTTTTACCTCGAAAATGCGAGACCTGCAACTGAACACCAGTAACAAATGAGGCATCTATTATTCCAAGTCCGAAATTACTCTGTGGCCTATCGGAAACCCATCCGAGCCCTCAAGGCTCCAAACCAAATATGCACACAAGTCCAAAAATATCATACGAACTCGCTCGCATGATTAAAACACAAAAATAATACCTAGAACTACGAATCCGACACCAACACGAATGAATTTTTCAAAGAAACTTAAGAACTTTCATTTTAACAACTGGACGTCCGAATCACGTCAAATCAACTCCGGTTAGCATCAAATTTTGCAGAAAAGTCAGAAATACTTAAACGAACATATACCAAGTTTCGAAATCGAAATCTGAACCCGGTAGCAACAAAGTCAAACTATGATCAAATTTATGAATTCTTTGAGCCTTTAGACCTACAATTTTAAATAAATTGCGATAATTCAAGTTAGGGACCTCCGAATTCGATTCCAGTCATATGCCCAAGTCCCAAATTATGATACGGACCCAGCGAGACTATCAAAACACAGATCCGGATCCGTTAGCTCAAAACGTTGACCAAAGTCAACTCAAATGAGTTTTAAAGCACGAATTCACATTTAAATCATTTTTAACATAGAAGCCTTCCAGAAAAAGATAAGGACTGCACACGTAAATCGAGAAAGGATAAACGGAGCTATTTGAGGTTTCGAAACACAAAATTAAGAATTAAATCTCTAGATGACCTATGGGCTCATCACACTAATATTGGTAATATTGGGCTAATATTAGTAATATTTTATGAATTGGCCAATTTTTGTAATAAGATACTTATAAATGGACAAAGTTGGTAGTTTCCCTATCATTTATTCATATGATGTCTTTTGTTATTCTTTTAGATGCTTCATGGTCTAGTGTGAGATTTGGGCTGCTGTTTTAGTTGTTGGATTTAGTTGTCACACTCCCAAACTGGGGTGGAATGTGATTGGCACCCAACTCTAACTAACTGTCGGGCGAACCCTTTACTAGTCTATGCTGAGCGTAAATATCATAATACTATTAAGTTTAATAAAATTGAATAACCAAAATTAAATTAAATTACTTGTCTGACAATTGAGTTACATGATTCTAACATAGTTGAACTATGAGCCAATAATCCACGGGATTCCCCGGGAATACATAACATGCAAAATAAATAACATAAGTTGAAGAAATTTGGCTATCGCTGGAAAGAATCAACGGGCTCACCAACAAAGTCTATCTCTATCCACGTGTCTCCTCACCTACAATCTCAACACCTTCCACACAACGTGGCAGGCCCAAACAGGCTAAGTACCATCAAAGGATACCCATTAAGTCTCATAAACTACCTCCTAAAAAGGCGGAGCGAGACCTTTTGGGAAAAATCATAATATGAAAGGAAGCAGGTTCACAGGATATTATGTAAATCATTTAAAATATATAAATAAGTAATGAGCTGAAAACTGAAATTATAAGCAGAACTGTAAATTGTCACGACCCAAAACTCAACCTATCGTGATGGCGCCTATCATGATATTAGGCAAGCCGACTACTCAAACATTTCCAACACTTTCAAATTTAAAATATACTAAAATAGGTTTGAATAAGTAAAAATGTCATAAAACTGATAAAAACCGTCATAACTCGGTACTGAAGTTTTTCCCAAAACAGGGTGTCACTGAGCTCATAAGCATCTATACAAATACAAAGTATGATACTCTGTCTAAGAAAGCAGAAACTGAATAAATAAAACTGAGGGATAGGGGAGGAGAGTCAAGGTCTGCGGACGCTAGGGCACCTACCTCGAAAATCTCCGAATGACTGAACAACTCTGAGAATCAGTAATCACCGTGTCTGGAAACATCTGGATCTACACACGAAGTGCAGGGTGTAGCATGAGTACAACTAACTTAGGAAGTAACAAGTCTAACTATTTGGCTGAAAGCAATGACGGACTTCACAGGTAAAATTCAATTACAGAAATATAGTACAGAACGGTAGACATGCTTCCAAATTTAACACTTAAAGCTCTAACAGGAAGACATGTCAAGTTCAATTGAAATAAGATATAGTACATCTCGATATCTACATGTCAGTTATGTATGCCAACTGAAGTACAAAACAGAGATGAAATTATATGCATACTCTCAGGGTATCAATCACTCAGTCCTTCCATTCACTCCATCCTCACGGTCACTCATTCTTCACAGTCACTCAATCATCCCAATCGCTCGACACTCGCGCTCAGTAGGTAATTGTGCTTTGTGTGGGTGTGCAGACTTCGGAGGGCAAATCTAGTCCAAGCACTATAATAAGTCAATCATGGCATGAATCAATAAAATATGTTATGGCGTGCAGCTCGATCCCATAAATATCCTCACAATCAGACCCTCGGCCTCACTCGGTCATCAATATCTCCAGTCTCTTGGGCTCACATGAGTCATGATAAACAACCCAAATAATGATGATATGATGTATTAATAAATGGCAACAGAGACTGAGATATGATATGCAGACAATAGCTATGACTGAGTACATAATTGCAAATTAAGCAAATAATTCAACATGTAACACGACCTATGTGGGTCCTAACAGTACCAACACGTAGCCTAAGCATGATTTCTAACATGACTTGCAACTCAATTGCTCTAACACATGGAGCATATATAGATAACGACTAGATTATTCAACTATACAGTTTCAGGGAATTGACCAAGTTACAATTCCTACGATGCACGCCCGCACGCCCGTCACCTAGCATGTGCGTCACTTTAACACCAACCATATAACACGTAATTCGGGGTTTCATACCCTCAAAAAGAAGTTTAGAAGTGTTACTTACCTCAAACCATGCAAATCTCTACTCCAATAAGCCCTTGCCTCGCGAATCGACCTACTAATTCCTCAAATCTAGCCAAAAATAATTCGATACAATCAACACGCTGCTAAAGGAATCAACTCCATAGAAAAATACTAAGTTCTTAATCAAAAATCAAAAAGTTTACTCAAAATCGACCCTCGAGCCCACATCTCGGAATCCGATACAAGTTACAAAATTCGGAAGCCCATTCAACCACGTGTCCAACCATACCCAATTTACCACATTCTGATACAAAATCACCACTCAAATCCCCAAATTAAACTCTTTAAATTCCTAGCCTCAAATTCCCAAAATTCCACCTCAAAACACACAAACTAGGTGGGGAATTCAATGGGGAAACAATATTATTGAATAAAAATGATCACAAGTGACTTACTTCAAGAAGCCCCTCAAAATCTCTCTCAAAAATTGCCTTAGCCCGAGCTTCAAATGTCAAAAATAATAAAATCATGAAACCCTCGAGTTTTAAACTCTGCCTAGTGCATTCGCACCTCCGGGCCAAACTTCCGCTTCTGCGGCATCGCTTTTGCGATAAAAGTTCCGCTTCTGCAGAAGTTACTTAAGTCCACAGGGTCCGCACCTGCGCTCTAAGTTCCGCACCTGCGGAAGCGCTTCTGCGACCCTCGATCTGCTTCTGCGAAGACAACACATCCTTCCACTATCCGCATATGCGGAGCCTTGCTCTCGCACCTACGGGCTCGCAGATGCGGCATTTCCCTCGCAACTGAGACCCATCGACAACCCAGACAAACTTGCTTTTGCGCTGCTCTAGCTGCATCTGCAGCCAATCACCTTGCAGGTGCGATCATACGAGAAGGCTCCCAGCTTCAGCAATGCTTTAAGTCTCATATTTTATTCGTTAACCATCCGAACTCCACCCGAGACCCCCGGTACCTTAACCAAACATACAAACAAGTCCTAAAACACGATACGAACTTAGTCGAGCCCTCAAATCACATCAAACAACATCTAAAACACGAATCACACCCTAATTCAAGCCTAATAAAAACTAAGGAATTCCAACTTCTACAATCAATGCCGAAACCTATCAAATCAAGTCCGATTGACCTCAAATTTTGCACACAAGTCATAAATGACACAACGGACCTACTTCAACTCCCGGAACCAAAGTCGATCCCGGTAACCACAAAGTCAACTCTCAGTCAAACTTCTCAATTTCCAAAACTTCTAATTTTTCAACTTTCGCCATTTCAAGCCTAAATCAATTGCGGACCTCCAAATCACTATCCGGACACACTCTAAGTCCGAAATCACCCAACAGAGCTATCGAAACCATCAAAACTCTATTTTGGAGCTATTTACATATAAGCCCACATCTGGCCAACCTTTTCGACTTAAACTTCCAACCTTGAGACTAAGTGTCTCATCACATTCCGAAACATCCCAGGAACCGAATCAACTACCCTGGCAAGTCACATAATGACATTTGAGAATAAAATAAACAGTAAATGGGAGAATGGGGATACAACACTCAAAACGACAGTCCGGATCGTTACATAAACTGATAACTAAAACTGAAAACTGAGTCTATAACTTATAACTGAAACTAAAGTTGAAAATTGAGTTATTTTGAAAAGAATAACTTTTTCGAAAATTAGTTACACACAGTGGCCCTGCGTACGCGAGATCTGGCAACAGGCACGAGGGATTGCCAGCCTATCTGCCCAACAAACAATAACCCTTACGAGCGTAGGGTAGCTAACCTTAGCCCTGGTGGCACTCACGCAAGGGGAGGTCGGCTAGCTCTCCCTTCTGAATGTGATCACATTAATGTATGAATGAATGTTGAAACTGAATACTGAACTGAATTTAAATATCATAAATAAAGGCACACAACAAGTGGTAATGCATGTAAGCATGTAATACTATCACGTATAAAGTCGTACTAAACAAGAATGGAATGAACTGAGTACTGAAGTACAAGAAGGAATGACTTAGATTTATCGAACATATGGAGCACGTGGGTTCTAAATGAAATTCTCTACTATAAGAGTAAGCCTCAACTCACCTCAATTTTTCCTTTCATTCCAAACATATGCTCCAACAAATCCAAACACTGGTCAAACAATTCATTATTGGCACTTGAAAATCTACATTCTTCATCTTTTAGGTAACTTGATAGGTTTTCTTGAAAGTGAGCAATAGAATAGAATTTGATGTTAAAGTCTACGTATCAGATGTATAATAACATAAACCAACTATAAACAACTTACTTTAATTTTATATTTTCACGTTAATGCATGTACCTTTGACCCTAGTAATAAAGCTATTTAGTTCCTCAAAGTGGCGTTACAATGGCCTGGAACAACATGGATTTGCTGCTGCGTTTTCTCCTTTCCGGATGCCAAAAAAATTATTTGTTTCTTTGCCGTAGCTTTACATTGGTGGCTGCGCAAATATCATAATTAACCAAGCTATTAAGCTTTGTATCTACGTTCCTGTTTGTAGCAACCAAGAAATTATTTGGTTTCAAGTTAACCCTTATATTCCCTTTAACTTATGGAAAAATTCTTTTCTAGTTTCGTACTAATTTGAATAGCCAAAGCATTTTGCTTTCTTCCAATAACTTATGCGGCTGAAGCTTGTAGTGATTAGAAGGATATCACTTCAACCCTTAAGTTACTATATGGGTCACGACCCAAGAGATTCTTATTTTGTTTTTTTCTTTTGTGTCAAATTTATCCCTTATTTTGGGATATTACATTCTCTCCCACTTAAAATAACTTTCATCCTCGAACGTTAAACACATTGTGTTTGGGACAAACAGAAAACGTAAGATACTTTTCCTTCTCTAAAGAATGATCAAGCAGATACCTGTTAATGCTCTTTATAAAGTCTCATAGAAGACCTTAGGTAACCGTCGTCCAAAATGGCTTAAAACTCACGTGTAAGGCAGCTTTATTACCTCTTATAATTTGACCTCATTCAAATGTAAGAATAGTTAATTGGGCAAGATTATTGGGATGTACAGTTTCCACAAAAACAACAAACTAAAACCAAAGTCTCCTTATAACTTCACCTCATATCTTGTTCAATGAATTATATTATATAAATCACATTATACTCTATATTGAATCTCCTTACTGTTTCACGATACATCAGTATAGGCAACAATTTTTTCCACTGAAATTACTAGTCATGGCGTCGTCTCTTAATTTCCATCATACTTATCAATACACTACTCAATTAATGATGTAGAAAATATATTTATCATTATTTAATCAGAAAAGGGTCAAAAATGCCCTTGAACTATCTGAAATAGCTCAAAAATATCCTCCGTTTATTTTTGGTACCAAAAATATCCCTATCGTCTATATTTTGGACCACAAATGCCCTTAAATCGTTAGTCAATTGAAGATGATATGGCAGTCCAACTGGGTTAGATTTGCTTACATGGCCATCCACCTAAGCAATTCAGCATGGCAAAATTATTTTTTAGGAAAAAATATTTTTATGGAAATTTTAATTAAAATACAAAATCAAACTTATTCCGAAAAAAGTAAAAATTTTCCGGAAAAATTATTTATTTCAAAATTTTTTATTAAAATACAAAATCAACACTTATTCAGAAAAAAGTAAAAAAATTTCGGAAAAAATATTTATTTCGAAATTTTTTATTAAAATACAAAATCAACACTTATTTTGAAAAAAGTAAAAACATTCTGGAAAAATTCTTTATTTCGGAATTTTTTATTAAAATACAAAATCAACACTTATTCCAAAAAAAGTAAAAAACAATCGAAAAAATAAATATTTGGGGGTTATTTTTCTGGAATTTTTTACTTCTTTCGGAATAAGTGTTGACTTATATTTTAATAAAAAATTCAGAAATAAATATTTTTCCGGAATGTTTTTACTTTTTTTGGAATAAGTATTGATTTTGTATTTAATAAAAAAATTCGGAAAATAGTTTTTCCGAAAAAATAATTTTGCCATGCTGGATTGCTTAGGTGGATGACCATGTAAGCAAATCTAACCCAGTTGGACTGTCATGTCACCTTCAATGGCAAGACTAACGGTTTAAGGGCATTTGTGGTCCAAAATATAGATGGCAGGGATATTTTTGGTACCAAAAACAAACGGAGGGTATTTTGAGCTATTTCAAATAGTTCAAGGGCATTTTTCGTTGAAGAATTATGCTAGTCCTCGAAATGGGTATTGTGAGTTAGGGTTCTTGAATGGAGAAGAAGATTAATAGTGAATTTTTGAATCTTGTTAGGATGGTTGGTGATTCTAGTGCTTCAATAGCTTAATAATGATTAACTATTGAATCATATAACCTAGATTGGGGCTTAAAGGCCAGGGATGAAATCTATTAAGGATAAAAGGGATATGTATGGGTGAATTGGGCTTGTTGAAGACTTTAATTGAAGATTTGAGGGTCGAGTTGATGTCGGAGTCTGGTGAAATTTGTATAGTTGGACTCGTGGTTAGATGGACGTTCATATTTTGTAACTTTTATTGGATTCCGAGAGGTTGGCCCCACAGGCAATTTTTGGATGAAATTTTGGATTTTTATGGAAAAATTATTTTTTCATATGGAATTAATTACTACAATTTTCATTGACTAAATCGAATTATTTGTTGCTAAATTCGAGGCGTTTGGAGGCTAATTCAAGAGGCAAAGGCATAGCGGAATAAGAAATTACACGGTTTGAGGTAAGTAACAGTTTTAAATTTAGTCCTGAGGGTATGAAACCCCAGATCATGTGTTATGTGATTGGTTTTAAGGTGACGCGCATGCTAGGTGATGGACGTGTGGGCGTTCACCGTAGGAATTGTGACTTGGTCAAATTTTATGGAACTGTGTAGTTGAATTATCTGTTGATATCCGTATATTCTCTACGTGTTAGGAAAAATTGAGCTGAGACTCGTATTAAAAATCATGCTTAGACATATGTTGTTATTATTGGTACCTACTGGGGTCGTTTCTGTGGTTGATTTATATGTTCAAATTGTAATTTCACACTCAGTCATGTTTATTCATTTCATATCATATCTCAACCTTTGTTGCTATTTATTAAAACATCATATTATCAATTTTGGGCTGATTATCATGATTTCTGAGAGCCTGAGAGACTGGAGAGGTTGATGACTGAGTGAGGCCGAGGGCCTAATTGTGAGGATATTTATGGATCGGGCTGCATGCCGCAACATGTTTTATTGCTTTATGCCATGATTGGCTTGATATAGCGCTTGGGCTGAAGGAGCTCCTCCGGAGTCTGTACACACCCCCATTGAGTGCAGGTACCTACTGAGTGCGAGTGTGAGTGCCGAGTGCCGAGTGATGAGTGACTGTGAGGAAAAAGTGACTGTGAGGTTGGAGTGAGTGGGAGGACTGAGTGACTGTTACTCTAAGAGGATGCATTGATTTAAATATTCGTTGCGTTTCAGCTATCATATATC
The DNA here is from genome assembly GCF_000390325.3 of Nicotiana tomentosiformis. Lineage (NCBI taxonomy): Eukaryota > Viridiplantae > Streptophyta > Magnoliopsida > Solanales > Solanaceae > Nicotiana > Nicotiana tomentosiformis. The sequence goes on along the minus strand of NC_090823.1, from coordinate 116,234,889 downwards.
ATTATTTTAAAAATTTCAGAAAAACATTATTTTCTGTTTCGGTCAAACTTGTTATGAAATTTCAGTGAAATCTTAAATGTTGAACTTGAGAGCATGCCTACCCTTTTATATTAGAAAGTATTGTATTTGGACTTAGTTGAGAAGCTCGTCACTACTTTCAGTTCCTTATTTATTATTGTTACTTGCTAAGTTGGATATACTCATGCTACACCCTACACTTCGTGTGCAGATCCAGGTGATCTCGGACATAGTGGGTGTTGATTATTTCACACAGTTAATTTTTCGGAGATTTAGAGGTAGCTGTTATGTTTCGGAGACCTTGTCTCTCCTTCCCTACCCTTTTGTTTATTGTATTTGGTCTCGGATTATTATAGACCGGATTTCCCAGACTTGTAATGTATAGATGCTCATGTACTCAGTGACACCACATTTTGGGAGTGTATTTATATTAGTATGTGTGAGGTTTTCTCTTAAATTAATTATTATATTTTCCGCATTTAAAAGAAATTATGGTTTATGTAGGTTGTCGGCTTGCCTAGTATTAAGATAGGCGCCATCACGACAGGTGTAATTTTGGGTCGTGACAAGTTGGTATCAGAACCTAAGTTACATAGGTCTCACGAGTCATGAGCATATTTAGTAGAGTCTTGCGGATCAGTATGGAGACGTCTGTACTTATCTTCGAGAGGCTGCCAAACCCTTAGGAAAATTTTACTTTCTTGTACTCTATCGTGCAGAATTGATTCAGCTTGAAACATAATTCTTTGAATTCCTTCCACGCATTCATATACGCATGTGAGCGCTCAGTATCAGTTGTGTTTCGCTAGCTTGGGATTCCCTGAACGAGGTTTGAGATGAGTATTCTGTGCTTTGTTGAGAGGCCAGCCTGGAGGACTTGAGGCTGGAGTTAGATCGCAGCTTATGCTCGGTTGTTTCGATTGTGAGAACCAGTGCAATTGGACTTATGCGTTCGGTAGTATTCCTATGAGTGAAATTTGTGGTTCGATGAGCGGTTGAATGACTATATGATAAGTATGATGTGAATGTGGGATGTGTTCATATGGATTGAATGAGACAAATAAATTTTACTTGTGACTCAAGAGTTTGCTATTGGGTACTTGATTCCTGTTTTGATGTAACGTACAGTCTTGAGTACTGAGTGCGTTGAGGGATCTGTCATGCTGTTTAATTGTGGAGCGAAGTAGATCTTCATGTCGTGTTGATGAGTTCAAACTCAGAAATATTAAGTGATTATGTTGTAATTGTGGCTGCGAAAGGGTATAGCCATATGTCAATTTGAGGCTAAGCAGGTGGGTTATCTCCTGCAGAGTAATCTACGTAGGTGTGTTCCTTATAATGTTGAATGGAGAGTTTCTTTTCTACCAGTTAGGCGCATGTGTTGCGATTTGAATTTGAATCCTGTTGAGAAAGTTGACTTGACTGTCACAAGAATAAATGCGAACTTAGCGGATGATTGAGGTATTTTATGGTGAGTGTTGCGTAAGATTGAGAAATTTTTTTATTGAACTGACTGCAGTATTATGGCAGTAATAAAGTATAATATTGTGAGTTATGGAGTGTTTTGTTGTATGGCTTTGAGCCAAGTGGGGGAGCTTGCTATTGACAATTCAATTTCATGGATATATGTTAAATTGTAGTTTTGGTCTGAGCCATATTTGTGGGTTAGTTATGACTTGCGGGGGTGGAGATCGAGGATGACTCGGGTAAGAAAATTCCTAGATACGGGTTACATTATACTTTATGAAAATATATAAATTATGGAATAATTAAGTTGTTATTTTGAAGGATGTAGTGCGCACGAATTATGAATTTGATTGGTCATGTTAAGGCAAGGTTACTTCTTTGAGTGTTGAGTGTGCTAAAGGAACACGTGTCTTTCGGCCCGTTTGGGTGGAGAAATTTAGATTTGAACAGAGTGGATGACTCTCAAGAGGGTTCTAATAGATTCAAAATGTATATGTGGCAATTGAAAATTTTTCGAATTTGTATATCACTAGAATCAGTTACTTACACTGGATAGTATTGGGACGTGCGATAATTTTGTTTGACTATGGATTTTACAATTTAGTTTAAGAAAGGAAAGAGGAAAAATTTTAAATTCAAATAAGATCCTTAAGAGTGGGTATCTCGATTATGGTATTTATGGAGGTGCTTAAGAAGAATATAGTGAGCTTTGTGTAAGGATCATAGTGTTCTGACAAGGAGAAGTGTCAACGTAAGGGTAATTCAGAAAAAACTCGAAGAAAATAGGACAACTGGGGAGTAGGCTAGACCAGTATGGTAAGGGTATGTTCGGTTCATTTGGAATAATTATGATGTGGTGAGACTTTACAGATGTTTTTGTGGAAATATTCTTGGGTTTGGTGACCTGCGTGGATTGGTCGAGTTAGAGGAATTCAGTTTTGATAGCTTGATTATGTGCAAATGGATTTGAAAGTGTTCTTGGTAGTTTCTACCATGGTTTGAACTAGATATTTCTACCAGTGTGAGAGACATATTGTGCATTGTGAATTCCTCATGGATGAGAGGAAATGGAAGGTTTCTAATTGATCGGGTATGTAATATGCTTGTGACTCAGTGTTAATAAGGAGATTCTCATGCTTGTCACATGATGTCATAATAGATGTGGTGTGTTATGCGGGATTAAGACTTACATGTACAAGGTGGTCGTTCATTTTGGAAAGCAAAACCACGAATTATGGACAGAATGGTCAATTTCAGATGTTTAGACAGATATTATAACTACTCGGTAATCCCTGAGAAGGGTGTGCATTTCAAATGGGGCATTGTGTTTTGACTTTCAGATGTCATTGGTATTGCGATACTCACATGGTTAATAGACTGTTGATATTCCAATTATTGCTATGTGGCACGGGAGGAAATGTGGAATTATTCCTCATGGGATGATCGTGCATGAAAGATGTGTTAGTCATTAGAGAGTTGGAGTTGGGACCAGTCACGGTGATTCCTGTGTTCTATGAATGTAGAGACTGGGGGTTCTCATAAGCATATTGTTTCAGGATCGCAGCCTGATTGAGGTGAGTATTTTATTTTAACTCATTGGAAGCACTAGTTGCCTTTGTGATGACTATGCGCTACGAGTGCGTGTATATTATATATATATATATATTTGAGGTTTGAGCCCATGTGCGGGCATCAAGGTAAGTATTTAGACTCGGGAAAATATTTAGACTATGATATGCCTAGAGTTGACAGTTAAGCGTAAAGTTATGACGTTTCTCATATTCGTACCTTTGTTGAGAACCATCTCGGCTATACTTGAGGTTACAAAGAGGCTAATTCCTTAAATAAACTGGGTAGTTACTATTTCTGCGTTCACTTGCCGATTTGAGTTGTGATAGCACACTTTGCATAGGCCTACTCTATGGCATGTTATTTATACCAGTCCAGGAGTATGTGAATTTTATTTCATTTATCATAGACATGTGTACTTATTTGGTTGCTCCTATATGATATGCTTGGACTGGAGGCCTGCGACCATGCCAGGCAGATTATGTTATTGACACGTGAGTTATCCGTGCGGATCCATATATTGATACGATAGCATGTGAGTTATCCGTGCGGGTTGATCTTAATGTAAGCTCTAGGAGAGCTGGTTACCGTTATTAGATTCGTGTGTCTTGGTTTTGCCATGTATGGTGAGCTCATAGCATGTCGGTTGTAGAAGTGCTTATTGAACTTGCGAAACGGTTCTCTTCTTTGAAACATTTTTCCTTTTTTGGTTACACGGATAGCGCAGTTAGCAGATTGGATTAGATTGGTGTGGATGTGAGATTTGGGTCTTGAAAAGGATTCTGGATGTTAGAAATGAGGCTCCAAGGTTTTTGGGCTAAGGTTAAATTAATGATTTTCAGTTATGTTGTGTTGTTAGGCCTATATAGAATATGATGACGTGGGATCATCCACGGGTATGTGCGTGGTAAGGTGGAATAGTGATTTGATGGTTTAGGAACAACTCTTAGCACGCAGTTTACATCACAATTTTGGAGGGTAATACAACGAGAATTAGGTACACAGGTTCAACCGAGTACAACATTTCACCCTCAGACAGACGGACAGTCCGAGCGCACTATTCAGATATTAGAAGATATGATATGCGCTTATGTTATAGATTTCGGGGGTTTTTGGGATCAATTTCTGCCACTGACAGAGTTTGCTTACAATAACAGCTACCAATCGAGCATTCAGATGGCTCCGTATGAGGCTTTATATGGGAGACGATGTTGGTCTCTGGTGGGTTGGTTTGAGTCGGGTGAGACTAGACTATTGGGTACTGATTTGGTTTAGGATGCTTTGGAGAAGGTTAAATTGATTCAGGAGTGGCTTCGCAAAACACAGTCTAGACAGAAGAGTTATGCCGACCGGGAGGTTTGTGATGTTGCTTACATGGCTAGGGAGAAGGTTCTGCTCAAGATTTCACCCATGAAGGGTGTGCTGAGGTTCGGGAAGAAGGGCAAGTTGAGCCCTCCGTATATTGGGCCTTTTGAAATACTTAAGAAGATTGGAGAGGTGGCTTATGAACTTGTATTGCCACCGAGTCTATCAGGTGTTCATCCAGTGTTCCATGTGTCCATGCTCCGGAAGTATGTTGGGAATCTGTCTCATATTTTTTATTTCAGTACAGTGCAACTGGACGGTAATTTGACTTATGATGTGGAGCCGATGGCCATTTTAGACCGACAGGTTTGAAAGTTGAGAAATAAAGAAATTGCCTCCGTGAAAGTGTTATGGCAAAACCAACAGGTTGAAGAGGCCACTTGGGAAGCCGAGGAGGAAATGAAGAATAAGTACCCTTATTTGTTTGAATAGTCATGTATTTATAAAGTTGTGTTCTACGAAAATAATAAGATTTACCTTCTATGAATTATGTATCAACTGTATAGATGATGTTAAAGGTGTTCTTTTTTGGTAGTATACTGCTCGTGAGGCCACGATTGGCATTTTTTTAATGTTATGTTGCGTCGTTGGTTCATGAATATGTTGTTAGGACTGGTTTTGGTGATTCTCTGGCAGCTGGTTAGGCCAATTGCAGAGGACACTTTGCCGAAATTTCTGAAACATTTGGGAGTTAGCCAAATTTTGGGGCCTTAAGGAAATTGAAATGTTGGAAGAATATCTAAGATCTATATGAAGTCAAGAACGATTAGAGATGATGGTTAAGGTGAAAAGAGGATAATGCTGTGCATAATAATGACTTGTAAAACATTTGAGGACGAATGTTCTTAAGTGGGGGAGAATGTAACACCCCGGAAATATTTCTAAGTGTTTTAAGATCATAAAGAAGATTGACGGGTGCTAATTATATTAATTCGGGTATGAACAAGACTGTTAATTTGAATTATATCAATTGATCATGATAATATATGTATGAGGTGCATTAAAAATGGTTTAGGGTCTAAGAAGTGCCCTAAGGCTAAGTCAAGTTGAAAATTATATGATGGGATAAAGTTTCAAGTGAGTTTGCACAAGATCTAAGTTCAAACGAGCATAACTCTAAAGATATGAAGATTTATATGGTGTATAACCTATCCAATTAAATCCTTTGTGTCTAGGTTCCAACGCATCAAACCGTTCATTATTTGGATATTTTTATAAAGAAGTTATGACCTTTTTACTAAAGGGTGACAGAACAGCTACGCGAGTCTTGCGTAGCCTACGCACCATTGCGTAGGAAAAATCAGTATGGAAATGAAGGGGAGGGTTAAGCTGCATAGCCAATCTTCATAGGCTACGCAGTCAGCCTACGCAACTCATTTTCTATAAAACAAGGGAGGTTCTGGGAGAGAGAAAAAGATAATATTTTTGGCTAAGTTTTGGGTTCTATAGAAAAGGTGGAGTATCCTCAACCCAAATACACATCAAAGGTGAGTTTTATGATATTTTTATAATGGATTAACACTAGTAAATGGTAGTATTAACATCTACATGGAATGAAATTTATAGGGATTTCTCTAATCTTCAAGAATCATTCAAAAGGGTTCAAGTTAGGGTTTGAGCTACAAGAGGTAAATTCTCCACCCTACACTTAAATACAATTATAGATTAAGTATTTGAAATGTATTGTGAAGTAGAAAGTACCAACTGGTTGAAGAATTATGCTAGTCCTTGAAATGGGTATTGTGAGTTAGGGTTATTGAATGGAGAAGAAGATGAATAGTGAATTTTTGAATCTTGTTAGGATGGTTGGTGATTTTAGTGCTTCAATAGCTTAATAATGATTAACTATTGAATCATATAACCTAGATTGGGGCTTAAAGGCCAAGGATGAAATCTATTAAGGATAAAAGGGATATGTATGGGTGAATTGGGCGTATTGAAGATTTTAATTGAAGATTTGAGGGTCGAGTTGATGTCGGAATTTGGTGAAATTTGTATGATTTGAATCGTGGTTGGATGTGTGTTCATATTTTGTAACTTTTGTTGGATTCCGAGACGTGGGCTCCACAGGCGATTTTGGATGAAATTTTGAATTTTTATGGAAAAATTGTATTTTCATATGGAATTAATTCCTACAATTTTTATTGACCGAATCGAATTATTTGTGACTAGATTTGAGGCGTTTGGAGGCCAATTCGCAAGGCAGAGGCATAGAGGAATAAGAAATTACACGGTTTGAGATAAGTAATAGTTTTAAATTTGGTCCTGAGGGTATGAAACCTCGGATCATGTGTTATGTGATTGGCTTTGAGGTGACGCGCATGCTAGGTGATGGGCGTGTGGGCGTGCACCGTAGGAATTGTGACTTGGTCAAATTCCATGGAACTGTGTAGTTGAATTATCTATTGATATCCGTACATTCTATACGTGTTAGAGAAAGTTGAGCTGAGACTCATATTAAAAATCATGCTTAGACATATGTTGTTATTATAGGTACCCACTGGGGTTATTTCTGTGGTTGAATTATATGTTCAAATTGTAATTTCACACTCACTCATGTTTATTCATTTCATATCATATCTCAGTCTCTGTTTCTATTTATTAAAACATCATATTATCAATTTTGGGCCGATTATCATGATTTCTGAGAGCCCGATAGACTAGAGAGGTTGATGACTGAGTGATGCCGAGGGCCTAATTGTAAGGATATTTATGGATTGGGCTGCACGTCACAGCATGTTTTGTTGATTTATGCCATGATTGGATTGATATAGCGCTAGGGCTGAAGGAGCCCCTTCGGAGTCTGTACACACCCCGAGTGAGCACAGGTACCTACTGAGTGCAAGTGCGAGTGCTGAGTGCCGAGTGATGAGTGACTGTGAGGAATGAGTGACTGTGAGGAAAGAGTGACTATGAGGTTGGAGTGAATGGCAGGACTGAGTGACTGTTACTCTAAGAGGATGCATTGATTTCATTATTTGCTGCATTTCAGCTGTCATATATCATTATTTTAAAAATTTTGGAAAAATATTATTTTCTGTTTCAGTCAAACTTGTTATGAAATTTAAGTGAAATCTTAAATGTTGAACTTGAAAGCATGCCTACCCTTTTATGTTGGAAAGTACTGTATTTGGACTTAGCTGAGAAGCTCGTCACTACTTTCAGTTCCTTATTTATTATTATTACTTGCTGAGTTGATTGTACTCATACTACACCCTGCACTTCGTGTGCAGATCCAGGTGATTTCGGACATAGTGGGTGTTGATTATTTCACATAGTTGATTTTTCGGAGATTTAGAGGTAGCTGCTATGTTTCGCAAACCTTGTCTCTCCTTTCCTATCCTTTTGTTTATTGTATTTGGTCTCAGATTATTATAGACCGGGTTTTCCAGATTTGTAATGTATAGATGCTCATGTACTCAGTGATACCAGATTTTGGGAGTGTATTTATATCAGTATGTGTGGGGTTTTCTCTTAAATTAATTATTATATTTTCCGCATTTAAAAGAAATTGTGGTTTATGGAGGTTATCGGCTTGCCTAGTATTAAAATAGGCGCCATCAAGACAGGTGTGATCTTGGGTCGTAACAGAAAGGAAGCAAGTTCACAGGATATTATGTAAATCATTTAAAATATTTAAACAAGTAATGAGCTATAAACTGAAATTATAAGCAGAACTGTAAACTGAGTCTATAACTAATAACTAAAATTAAAGTTGAAAATTGAGTTATTTTGAAAAGAATAACTTTTTTGAAAATTAGTTACACATAGTGGCCCTGCGTACGCGAGATATGGCAACACGCATGGGAGAGTGTCGGCCTATCTCCCCAACTAACAATAGCCTCTACGAGCGTGGGGTAGCTAACCCTGGCCTTGGTGGCTCTCAAGCAAGGGGAGGTCGGCTAGCTCTCCCTTCTGAATGTGATCACATTAATGTATGAATGAATGGTGAAACTGAATACTGAACTGAATTTAAATATCATAAATAAAGGCATATAACAAGTGGTAATACATGTAAGCAAGTAATACTATCACATATAATGTCGTACTAAATAAGAATGGAATGAACTGAGTACTGAAGTGCAAGAAGACATGACTTAGATTTATCGAACATATGAAGCACGTGAGTTCTAAATGGAATTCCCTACTAGGATAGTAAGCCTCAACTCACCTCAATTTTTCCTTTCATTCCAAACATATGCTCCAACAAAGCCAAACAATGGTCAAACAATTCATTCTTGCCACATGAAAATCTACATTCTTCGTCTTTTAGGTAACTTGATAGGTTTTCTTGAAAGTGAGCAATTGAATAGAATTTGATGTTAAAGTCTGCGTGTGTGATGTATAATAACATAAACCAGCTATAAACAACTTACTTTAATTATGTATTTGCACGTTAATACCTAAACCCTTGACCTTAGTAATAAAACTATTTAGTTCCTCAAAGTGGCGTTACAATGGCCTGGAACAACATGGATTTGCTGCTGCGTTCTCTCCTTTCCGTATGCCAAACAAATTATTTGTTCCTTTGCTGTAACTTTACATTCGTGGCTGCGCAAATACCATAATTAACCAAGCTATTTAGCTTTGTATCTACGTTCCTGTTTGTAGCAACCAAGAAATTGTTTGGTTTCAAGTTAACCCTTATATTCCCTTTAACTTATGGAAAAATTCTTTTCTAGTTTCATACTAATTTGAATAGCCAAAGCATTTTGCTTTCTTCCAATAACTTATGCGGCAGAAGCTTGTAGTGATTAGAAAGATATCACTCCAACCCTTACGTTACTATATGGATCACGGCACACAAGATTCTTATTTTGTTTTTTTTTTTTTTGTTTTGTGTCAAATTTATCCCTTAATATTTGGGATATTACATTATTACTTACTTCTATAATTATTTAATAGATTATCCGGGATGCTCATTTAACTTGTTAAATGATGATCGAATGAGTGGTTAAGTGTATGAAAGATTGATTCGTCTAGCGGGTGGTGTTAGTTGGGTACCAGTCATGACTTGAGGGTAGTTTGGGACGTGATAATTTTACTTTAAAAATTTAACAAATTATGCATAAAAGATCAATTATTATTCATTCTGAAAATCAGGATGACTGTCCTCTCTCGACCCTACTATGCTTGAGCTCATGATATTGTATCATGAGTCCTAACTCCTTATCTTGTCGAGTTCCTCTCAACCATTTTCATTCCCTAACACTTTATATGTAGAGTTTAAGTTAGGCGTGTCTATTGTAAAGATCCGAGTCGTTTTGAGCTCTAGCGCGTCATTCGGCAGTTTGAGGCCTTGAGTAGTTTCACTTTGGGTATTATGACTTACACATATGGTCGGAATTGAATTTCGGGAAGTTCGGAGTTAGTTTGGGAAGATAATTCTAATTTTGGAAGCTTTAAGTTGGAAGAATTGACTAAGATTTAATGTTTGAGTAAATAGACTCGGAATCAGGATTGGAAGTTTTCAAGAGATTCGTATGATGATTTTGGACTTGGGCGTATGTCCGGATCGAATTTCGGATGACCCGGGAGAGTTTGGGCGCCTATTGTGGAAGGTTGGCATTTTGGAATAATTTCATAAATTTGGGTTGAAGTGAATTTCAATATTCTTGATGTCTGTTTGGGATTCTGAGTCTGGGAGTAGCTATGTATGGTGATTTTGGTATTGGGAGCGCGTCCGGATGTGGATTTGGAGGTCAGTAGGTCATTTCGGGGTCATTTGGTGAAAGTTAGAAATTTGAAGGTTTTTGAGAAGTTTGGCCGGGGTGGACTTTTTGATATCGAGGTCGGATTCTGATTCCGGAAGTTGGAGTAGGACTGTATTATCAATTATGACTCGTGTGAAAAATTTTAGGTCAATCGGACTTGATTTGGAAGGTCTCGGCGTCGAATGTAGAAGTTTGAAGTTCTAAAGTTCATTAAGCCTGAATTGGGATGCGATTCATGCTTTTAGCGTTGTTTAACATGATTTGAAGGTTCGACTAAATTCATATTGTATTTTAAGACTTGTTGGTAGGTTTGGTGGAGGTCCCGGGGGGCCTCGGGTAGATTGCGGATGGTAAACGGTTCGAGTTTGGGTTTGGAAGAATGCTGGAGCTGCTGTCATCTGGTGTAACCGCACCTACGAGGTTTTGGCCGCAGGTGCGGAGCCGTAAAAGTGGCCAGGGGGTCACAGAAGCGGTATCTGGGCTGAAGGGGAAGGTCGTAGAAGTGGCATGTCTGTGCGCAGAAGCGCATGCGCATAAGCGTTTGTGGCCCGCAGAAAAGGGAGCGCAGGTGCGCTACCTTGGGCGCAGAAGCAGGGGACTGTTGGGCCGAGCTGAAGCCGCACCTGCGATGGAATTTCGGTAGGTGCGAAGAACGGGCTGGGCAGTGTGCTTCTTTAAAACGAGGGTTTGGCTCAACTTCACTTCATTTCGTCCGTGGGAGCCGATTTTGGAGCACTTTTGGAGTGCCACCTTCATCAACTATAATGGGGTAAGTGTTTTCTTCACATTATGAGTTAAATACATGACTTATATACGGATTTAAGCATGGAAATCAGTAGGAATTTGGGATTTTGGTAGAAAACCTAGAAATTAGTATTTTTTGATTTTGACTACGAAATTGGGCATGGAATTGATAATACATCGTATATTCGAGTTCATGATGTTATGGGTAATGTTTATCTTTGAAAATTTTTGGAATTCGAGCAAGTGAGCCCGAGGGTTGATTTATCGACTTTTCGAACGAAGTTGGAAATTTGTATAAATTGATTTTTTTTGGGTATTAGAGTATATATTTATGGAATTGCACGTTTATTGACTAGTATTGGAACGACGGTCATCGGTTTGGGGTGTTAGAGTGGCGTTGGAGCCGGATTATGGAACGTCAGAGCGAGTTAAGTCTCTTGTCTAACTCTGTGAGGAGGAAATTACCCCTAGGTGTTGTATATTGATGTGTGCTACTTGTTGTGGGGGATACGTACGTGCGAGGTGATGAGAGCCCGTACATAGCTACATTAATGTTATTGTCTGGGTAGGCTTAGGTTCACATCATGCTATAGTTGTATTATTTGAGCAGTCTCTCGCCTATTAAATTCCTTTGTTTTACATTACTACTTGAGACTAGACTTGCTATTGTAGAGACTTCATGAGTTCATGATTAGTCATAGAAAAATTTTACTCTTCTTACGACATGTTTCCATGATACATATGTTTCATTGAAAGGTTTTTGTTAAAGAAATTACAACTCACACGTTTATTCGTGAGTGGGATCAAGGACCCATTAAAGCTCCTTATTCTAATAGGATCGGGCCGTTCGCCTCGGCAGAATTATTTACTTCTTATTCTAATGGGATCAGGTCATTCACCTCAACAGGATTATGTACTTCTTATTCTAATAGGATCGGGTTGTTCGCCTCGGCAGGATTTATGTACCACACTCTCATGGGAGCGGGTCGTTTGCCTCGGCAGTTTAATAGATGCATCTATGGTCCTTGTCGTTCGACCCTTGGCAGTGCACAATTTATTATTTATGTTGGTTCAGGTCGTACGCCTCGGCATTTCTATAAAAATATCCTCATGGAATCGTGCATAATATTTGACAAGAAACCAGAGTATCTGTGAGTCTTTCCCTAATTCGAATTATAACAACCTATTTGGTGAGGTCCATTATACACACACACACACACACATATATATATATATATATATATATATATGTGTGTGTGTGTGTGTGTGTGTGTGTGTGTGTGTGTGTGTGTGTATGCTCCGGTTGAGGAGGAATTACTGATTAGGAGCTTGATTTTATTGTAAGGAGGATAATTGTACCACAGATTTATAGTTGTTTATTTCATTTATTTACTTTGCCTCATATTTGTTCACCTCCTTATTGTACCTCATATTATTGGACCACTATTGAGTGTCGATGTCGACCCCTCGTCACTATTCCTCCGAGGTTAGGCTAGATACTTACTGAGTACACGTGGATTTACGTACTCATACTATACTTGATGCACATTTTTGTGCAAGTACTATTATGTCTGGTGGTCCTTCGGGCACGGAGGCATGGATGATGCGGGGACTTGCCGCGAGCTGTATTTCAGGTTACGATCCGCAACCAGCAGAGTCTCCTCCGGGGTTATTTGTATTTTTTCTATCTAATTTGTATTACGGACAGATGCTGTATTTTATTTTACTTTCTAGATGAGGTTCATGCACTTGTGACACCGGGGTTTGGGGTGATGTTTATGAGTTGTTCAGTATTGTAATTGGGAAAATATTATCATTTACTCTGTAAATTTTATTTCTGATTATTTAATTAAAGAAAAATTTTAATTTCAAAATACTAAATGGGTAATTAAGTTAATCAAGTATTGCTGGCTTTCCTGACAACGGTGTTAGGCGCCATCACGACCTTTAAAGGATTTTGAGTCGTGACAACATGATATCAGAGCACTAGGATCACTTAGGTCTCACGAGTCATGATCAAGCCTAGTAGAGTCTTGCAGATCGGTGCGAAGACATATGTACTTATCTTCGAGAGGCTACATGGCTGTTAGGAGCACCTCCCTTCTTGATTCCTCATCGTGCGATTTGATTCCTTTGAGGCTTATGCCTTCATTTTCTTATTATTCAATCTCATGCGACGTGAAGCGCTTGTTATAAATTTGGAATCGAGGAATTTTAATGATGCTGCAAATGTGGTGCAGGATGTTTCTCCATGCGTATTTGATTGGGCTATTGTTGTCGCCTTGCGGAAGGTCGTTCTGTCATTTCAGCTCAGTATTAGTATTGCCTATGGTTTAAGATTTGGCACTGATTGTTATGATAATTGGTGCATTGCTATCGCATAGTGTTGGTGTAATGGTAGGGTGCTTATCTATGGATCGCGGCAGTAAATGACTTGATATAAGGACTTCTCATTTTACGGCTTAGAGGTTCAGCATTTAGTTCCGGCGGAGGAGAGGTAATCGGACTACGAACGTTCAGGTTTGGGTTGATAGAGTAACGAGACTTGGTATTTTGAGCGAGGTGGAATTTTCATCTGGGATGTGGTGTCGTCATCCTTGATTGGATGCGTTAAGTCTTCGAAAATAACATAGTGTAGCAATTTCAAAATCGAATCGGTGTTTCTAGTGTAGTGGCTCGAGAAAGATGATCTTCGGAAAGGTTTAAAGTTGGTAGCGATCGATTGGTTCATATGCTACAGAGATAGATTTTGATTTAAGGTAACAACTGGGTAACGCAGGATGATGAAGGACACGTGGGAGGTGTCTTGCGGTGGTTAAATTTCTAGGAGGCCAAGTGTGAGAAGCAGAAGTTGAGTAGTTGCTTAAAGGAGAGGGTTTAACCAAAGTGGGAGAGTGGTAGAGTAACATATGGGTTCCGTGGTAGGATGGCCACATGCCTGGAGGAAAGTTTGGAGCCATTTGGAAATTCATGGTGGGCAGAGACTAGGTCCACGGATTTTATTTGGATGCAACATGACTTCGAGCTTGGGATGCATTGTTGGACTTTTAGCTGATGTCAATGGGGAAGAAGGAATCTCGGTGGGTCCCAGGGTTATGTAATTGTAGCTTCAAGCTAAGTGGGAGAGCCCACCATCTATGATTGGATTTGGTGGTTGTCTACTTGTGCGGTTTCTGGTTATCAATGTATTGGTGGGTTATTACGACTAAGGAAAGAAAGTATCAGTGGTAATTTGAGCAAAAGGATTTGAGGAATGTGTGCTATATTTGGCCTTATCGGTTCATGTTCAGGTTTTGGGAAGACTCGGAGCCTATGCTTCGTGTTGATGTGATGTACAAGGAAAGAAATTCAGCCGGTTGCTTCTTTGATAGGGTGTTCATGTGCTTGCAGGGCCTTGGAGTTTGATTGTATTTGGGAACAAGTCAGAGTGGGTGACTTTCAACAATGGTCCTAGTAGGTTCAAAATTTAAGTGTGGTGCCTAAGGGTTTCGAGTCTGTGGTATGGTCAAGTATCAAGCTTTTTCAGTGGATTATGAAAGTGTCTTGGAGTGTTCTACGTTATCTTCGGTCTGTGGTATGGCATTGGAGAAATGGGAGAAAATAACTTCGGATTCATAAAGGGATTTTCAGAATGGGTGTACCAGTTGAAGATGTGAATATGCGCATAAGAAGTGTATGAGATGGTTCGTGGGTTTTAGAGACAATGTGGTCTCGTGAAATAGGGCCACTCAGGATGAGTGCGGATTTGGGTTCATGATGTTTTAAATGGAGCTATTATTATTATTCCTAAGGCAAGTCCAGAGTAAATTAGAAGAAGTCGGATCGGTTAGCAATGGTTGAATTGGTATGACAGTGGCAATGATCAATTTCTTCAGCGTGTTGAGTTATGCATGTGATTTGTGGGGTGTGCGTGAGGCTTAACGGCCGCCTTAATTGATTTATTTGGAGGTATTCGATTATTAAGGCCTGTTATGTATAGTTGGATCCCAGAAGAGTTATGGCGGTTTAGACCACAACTTGAGGTTTGTATTTTTTGCGGTTATGGGAATTCAGTTGCGTATGGCAATGGTTCTCCTTAAATGAGTTAAGTAAAAGGTTGCTATGTGATGGAGTGTTTAGTCTATTAGTGGATCAGGAGTCATGATGGAATTTTTGTACTCTCGCATAGTGGCATGTTAAGTGCAGTGAGCGGCAGGGGAATTGGAAGCTGAGGATCAAGGTTACAGTTTGGTGTCGACAAGAATGTCAAGAGCTCGGATGAGCAGGAAAGGATTCATATGGTTAGAGTAAGCTACTATTGTCTTTAGCGTCACCCGAGATTGGTGTTATGTGTAAGAGGCTTTACGTACTGATAGCGGATTCCTGATTTGCTTTACAGCATTAGTGTGGCCGGTGGTATGGACGTGCAGACTTGTTACCTGGTGCGGAAGGTCGTGGGAGTGTATCCCACGGGAAGATTGTATAAGTGCGACATATAGTCACTTGATTGATAAAAAAATTTAAAACCAAGTATGGAGATTGTGGTACTATCGCTAATGTGAGAATTTATGCCTGAAGGGCGCTCGGGACTGTGGAAGTCTGTTCCGGATTTGACGGATGTTCTTGTGTGTCATGGGAAAAAGGGTTATTGTGGATCCTTGAAAGGTTATTAGCCCAGTGCGGTACGATCAGAATCGACTTGAGGTCCATAGATGGATCTAAATGTGAATGTAGGCTCTATATCAGACCAGATGTGTTCATTTCAGCATAGCGTTGTTTTCAGAAGGTTCTTCGGACTTTAGATGTTATTTCTATTGTCGGCCCTTCCGTGTAACCTCTATTGTGCCATATGGGTTGTGAGGCGGTTTGATTATTCGTACTCCTATTGAGATCCCGTATAGTTTGTGGTGTTATATGAGCAGGATGGCTCTCGAGATGCAGGTCATTTATTGCACCTTAGTTATGCTTTAGTTTTATAGCGAATGACGCTACCCGTCTCCCCAGGATTTGTATTATGCACTTGGTGTGCTTATGGTTGATATTCGGGCATTTCGTGAG
Source organism: Nicotiana tomentosiformis (assembly GCF_000390325.3). Taxonomy (NCBI): domain Eukaryota; kingdom Viridiplantae; phylum Streptophyta; class Magnoliopsida; order Solanales; family Solanaceae; genus Nicotiana; species Nicotiana tomentosiformis. The sequence goes on along the minus strand of NC_090823.1, from coordinate 116,218,975 downwards.
TATAAGCGTTATGGCTCGATGTGTGTTTTCTTTATATTATTATGTGTGGATCAGGTGGCATGCCGGCACGGGTATATAGTTGGATCGGGTGGCACGCCGCCACGGATATGTTGTTTGGATCGGGTGGCACGCCACCACGGGTATCATGGTTGCACGCCGCAACGGTATCATGTGTGGATCGGGTTGCACGCCGCAACAGTGTGACATTAAGTACAGTTTCCCATATTTATTATTGTGTGTCTTGCTTCTCATTTCTTGAGGAAGGCTCATAACATCTTTTTGGCTGTTTAAATTAGTTACATAGGTTTAGTAGATCTTTCCATAGTTCGTTTCCTTATGTATCACATTCGAGTTTGTAGCTTGTTGGCACATTGTGGCATCATATGAGACTTTTGGTTGTGTCTGAGGTGGATTATTACCTGAGCAGCTTGTACTAGATGAGACGAGATTATTGGACTTGGGATCAGTGCGATCATATTTATATGAGGCACATTAAAGAGTAAATATTGATATTCAGTCCAGAATGAGATAATGGTTCTTATCGGGAGGAGAGACTCCATGAGTTGTGATTCGGCAGGTGGTTATGAATTTCTACACTTCTCTTCTGTCGTGGCAGTATCATGGGATTTCGGCTATTGTTGTCAGGCGATATCATTATAGTCATGTGAATAATACGGTGCATGGTGTGAATTCGGTAAGAATATACAATAAGGTATCGGTACATCGTGTAGTGATGGATACGGTGTTCGTATGTTGGGAACAGACCTGGTTGAGGATTTCAGATGTTGGAATTTAGCTCTAAGGCTAACTTGACTGAATGAATGGGAGAATCATCAGATTTTCTTGAGCTAATGTTCTCAACTGGGTTGTGGTAGCACGGGTAGGTGCACAAGGTGTTAAACAATGATTGCGGACAACTCCAGAGCAGTTCTTAACACGTTCGAGGATGAATGTATGTTTAAGTGGAAGAGAATGTAACGACCCGATAGGTTGTTTTGAGCTCTAGCGCGTCGTTCAGAGGTTTGAGGCCTTGAGTAGCTTCACTTCAGGTATTATGACTTGCACGTATGGTCAGAATTGAATTTCGGGAAGTTCGGAGTTAGTTTGGGAAGAAAATTCTAATTTCAGAAGCTTTAAGTTGGAAGAATTAACTAAGGTTTGCTTTTTGAGTAAACGACGTCAGAATCGAGATTGGAAGGTTCCAACAGGTTCATATGATGATTTTCGACTAGGGTGTATGTCCGGATCAGGTTTCGGATGACCCGGGAGCTTTTCGGCGCCTATTGTGGAAGGTTGGCATTTTGGAAGAATTTCATAAATTTGGGTTGAAGTGCATTTCAATGTTATTGATGTCCGTTTGGGATTCCGAGTCTGGGAATAGCTCTGTATGGTGATTCTGGTATTGGGAGCGCGTCCGGATATGGATTTGGAGGTCCGTAGGCCATTTCGGTGTCCTTTGGTGAAAGTTAGAACTTTGAAGGTTTTTGAGAAGTTTGGCCAGGCGTGGACTTTTTGATATCGGGGTCGGATTCCGATTCTGAAGGTTAGAGTAGGTCTGTAATGTCAATTATGACTTGTGTGGAAAATTTGAGGTCAATCGGACTTGATTTGATAGGTCTCAGTGTCAAATGTAGAAGTTTGAAGTTCTAAAGTTCATTAAGCTTGAATTGGGATGTGATTCATGGTTTTGGCATTATTTAACGTGGTTTGAAGGTTCGACTATGTTTATATTGTGTTTTAATACTTGTTGTTTGGTGGAGGTCTCGGGGGGCTCGGGTAGTTTCCGGATGGTAAACGGTTCGAGTTTGGGTTTGGAAGAATGCTAGAGTTGTTGTCATCTGGTGTAACCACATCTGCGAGGTTTTGGTCGGAGGTGCAGAACCGCAAAAGCAGCCTGGGGGTCGGAGAAGCGGTAGCTGGGCTGAGGGGGAAGGCCGTAGAAGTGGCATGTCTGTGCGCTGAAGCCTTGTGGCCTGCAGAAGTGGGAGCGCAGGTGCGCTACCTTGGGCGCGGAAGCGGGGGACTGTTGGGCCGAGCTGGAGCCGCACCTGCGATGGAATTTCCGCAGCTGCGGAGCCGCAGAAGCGGCTATTGGACCGCATGTGCGAAGATCAGGCTGGGCAGTGTGCTTCTTTAAAACGAGGGTTTAGCTCAATTTCACTTCATTTCATCCGTGGGAGCCCATTTTGGAGTGCCACATTCATCAACAATAATGGGGTAAGTGCTTTTTTCATGAGTTAAATACATGATTTATATACGGATTTGGGCATGGAAATCAGTAGGGATTTGGGATTTTGGTAGAAAACCTTGAAATTAGTATTTTTGGATTTTAACCACGAAATTGGGCATGGAATTGAGAATAAATCGTATATTCCAGTTCATGATGTTATGGGAAATGTTTATCTTCTAAAATTTTCGGAACCCGGGCACATGGGCCCGAGGGTTGATTTATCGACTTTTCAAACGAAGTTGGAAATTTGTATAAATTGATTTATTACGGGTATTAGAGTATATGTTTATGGAATTGCATGTTTATTGACTTGTTTTTGAGCGACGGGCATAGGATTGGGGTGTTAGAGTGGCGTTGGAGCCAGATTATGGAATGTTAGAGCGGGGGCTATTTGTATTTTCCCTGTCTCATTTGTATTCCGAACAGATGTTGTATTTTATTTTACTTTCTAGATGATGCTCATGCACTTGTGACACTGGGTTTTGGGGAATACTTATGAGTTGTTCAGTATTGCAATTGGGAAAATATTATCATTTACTCTGTAAATTTTATTTCTGATTATTTAATTGAAGGAAAATTTTGATTTCAAAATACTAAAATGGGTAAATAAGTTAATCAAGTATTGTTGGCTTGCCTGACAGCGGTGTTAGGCGCCATCACGACCTTTAAAGGATTTTGGGTCGTGACATCCATGTACCAACGTCGATGGTTGTGAACTATAAAAGACAAAAATGTCTCTTAAATAGTTTGACCAAGGCTAAAGCAGAAATTGTCATAATACAAAAAGTTTAAGTATGTTATAAAACAATAAAAGAAGAAGAAGAGTATTGCAGAGAAAAGTAGGGAGAGAGAATTCTTATTGATTTGAGATGGATTACAATGGAATAGAACCCTCTATTTATAGGGGAAAAGTGGCTTAACCACAAAGTAACAAACCCTAAAAGATCTCAAAAATATAGACATTTACCTTAAATACAATTCTATTTATAACACTCTCCCTTGAATGTCTATTCAACAGATAATGTGCCTCATTAAAATATTAATTAAAATAAAACCCAGTGAAAAAATATTTTAGTGAAGGAAAAAGAGTACACATATTTAACAGTACGTCTTTTTGTTAACTCCCCTGATGAGACAATCAATTCACATCTTTGAGCCTTTGCATTTCAATCTTGTGCACCATCTTCAAAGATCGTTGGTAGAGATTTGATAAATAAATCAGTCATATTAACTTGAATGACTATATTGCACCTTGAAATTAACATTCTTGATAGATATGTAATGTCTTCTTATAATATGGTGGAATAGTCTTTTCAATATCTCTATAAAGAGGGAGATAAAGCTACCCCCAAAAACGCTCTATACAATTGGCGATTTCCGGCGCTAAGGTTACGCTCACACTGGAATGGGCACAAATCTGCCTATAGGCGGAGAAATTCCTCCATACCTTCCTCAAATAAGACTCAATAACATATCTACTCAGTTCATTTCAACCGAAAAATCCAAACAACATGCTACAGATTTGCAAAAAGGGGAAAGGTTCACTGTAAAGGGCGTCTGGATTCTCCAAGAACAACTCAGATAATTTCTGGGCCAAATCGACAAATGCAAAGGAGTGGAATTCCTTCTCCAATTCAAACACAACCTCCCATCAAAAATTCAGAGCATTCGACCGTGGGATTTGTGAGCATCACTCATCTGTGAAACGACGGCGACCACAAGTTGGCAGGAGATGATGAACCAGATCTCCAATTGGAACAAATTCAATGAGAAATGGTATCTGTAGGTATGGAAATGATTGTTGAGTAATCAAAACAACAGCTCATTGCGCCAAACTCCATCGCAATCGATACAACAAACTCTACTAATCTGCCCACAGAAGCTGCTCGACAAAATGTCCCAACCAACGCTACAAACCCAATTGAGACTCAATTGGACAGAAAATATCCTCCATATGTTACTGAAGGTCGCCTTCATATCCAGTTTCAAACACCAGTTCATATCATTGATGCTCGACCAATGGCGGAAAATTCGAGTGTTTCACTGACTGCCAATGGAGCTCCTGTTATTTCAACTATCCTAACGTCAGTCGAGCAACTTCCTGATTAATAAGGAGAAGGAAGTTGCACCAACTCCTACTACTCAAGATCAACCAATCCCTACAACATCAAATATGGCATCTTCGGGTAATTTTTCGGCAGCACATTTGTCTAATGAAAATCTGATCACCACAGATGCCATAACACCACATGAGCAAACATGACTAGTTAATGCAGCAACTACTGATTTAACTAGGAATGTCAATGTTCAAACTAATCCCCAACTCACTCAAATACCAATGCCATCAAAGTTTCCTAAGATCTCCACCAACTTTGACAAAGCACCTGCATTCCAAAATAAAAACACAGATATGACTAAGCACCATCACACCAACACTCAGACCTTAGCACCAAAAGAAACTACACAACATTCCAAACATCATAGCAAAACAATCAATGCTCCAGTTGCGCACACAGATCCAAACATCTCAACTAGTTCTCACAAACCAAAACACATACACCCCTTCCAACCATCTGCAAATGTTCACCAAATTACCCAGTCTTACAACACTAAATTAGCAGCCACACTAAATCAAACAGAAGCCACTGCCCATCCACATAAACCAACTAACTATCCTGCTCCATCACCTCCTACCATAACACAATCACTTGCTACAAAGTTAAGAGCAAGGCAGGCAGAACAAATAGCCCCGATAGAGTTCATACCTCCAAAAATAACTACCAAACAGGGACAACCAGTTGTCATCTTCACTAGGAAAGACTACATGATCACACTTGCATCCAGATGCCAATATACAATTGTAGGGAAATTCCTTAACACAATGCCTAGAATGGAACTGATAAGAGAAGCTTCATAGTACAAACAGAACTCAGATGAGGAGTTAAAATAGCCCATTTCAATGTTCGAACAGTTTACATTGATCTAGACAATGAGTACGACCACACCACTTTCTGGAAAAAAACATTCATGTACATCCAAGGTAAAAGAATGGAATTACAAGCTTGGACACCCAACTTCAATCCGAATGAGGATAATCTAATTGTCCCTATTTTGATAGTTATTCCTGAACTGCCATGAAATTTCTACTACATGGAGGTTATATCTGTACTGTTGTCACCTATTGGTAAGGTATTGCATCTTGACTTAGCCTCAATGCAGAAAACAAGAGAAAGTGTAGAAAAAGTTAAGATGCAGGTTGACTTGACTCAAATCAGGCCTCATCATGTTCGACTGGGCTTTGATGAAAATCAAGATGTTAACGGGGATGGCCAGTGGTTGGAAGTGGTATATGAAGATCTCCCCACATACTGCTCGCACTGCAAACACATAGGACATGAACAATACTTTTGCCCTATTAGAAAAAGAGAAGAAGAAGAGAAGAAAAAAGCAGCAGCTAATACTTCACAAATTCATACCAAACAGATATCAAACAATACTGAAAGAGCAAAAGGAATACAACAACAAAAGGAGAAGATCATACAGGGGCAGCACAAGGATCAAAATTCTAATCAAAAAGTAGCGGCACGAGACCAAAATGAGGAACAACAGGGAAGAATAAATTGTAAAGCAACAGTACAACAACCAAGAAAGGAAAACCACTCAAAGGATCAATGTCAATCTCAGAAGAAAAAGAACTTCAAGGGTATCAACCAAAAAAACAAGTAAGAGAAACACAAATAGCCATATGAACAAATAAGTGCAAAACAAATAACCACACAAGCTCAGAACTATGGTTCATTGACCAAACCACAAACTACTACAACAATTGCTTTGGAAAGTATAGCAGAACCAAGTGCAAAGGCTACTGATATTGATGTTGCAACTTATGGAGGGAAGGAGACTGTGCATGAGATACCTAATGAACAAGCAAATCCCTAGGTAGTGGGTTCTCAACAAACATTGCAACAGCTTACTCATTCAACTGCTAAAACAAATATGGACATCATACAACATGCTGCTATAAATCAAACATGCCTTGAAAGAAATGGAACTTCTGAAATTGACACTAACGGGAACAATGACTCAAATAACAATGGCACGGACAAGATAAAAGACAAGCGGCAGAAGCATCAAATAGTGCAAACCAACAGGAATCAAGAGATCCAACATGACAGGACTACTGACAAATCCAATGACAATCAAAGGATCCAGGGATAGATAAAAACACTACCACTACTGATGTTGGGATAACAGCAGCTGTTACAAAGGAAAATACGATTGATTGGGTTTAACGGAGTTTTGGAATGCACAAGGAAGTCTTTAATGTTACACTCAACCACTCATGCTAGGAAATACCCTCACTGACATTTATGGAATCCCCTATTTCTAATGGCAACACAACAGGATCTATACAATTAATAACTGATAAGGTACAACTGAAGAGTTATAGTTTAGGGAAACAAAAATAATCAGAGTTGATGATCAAAAGGAAAAATAATGCCTTGGTCAATAAAGAGCAACTAGAAGATGAAGGTGACGATGAATCTAACGCTGGGAACTTCAAGGTTGTTGCAAGAGAAAGAGATTTGTCACCTAGGATGTCCACTAAACAGGGGAAGAAAGGAAAGAAGCAAAATCAACCAAAGGAACAACTACCATCTACAAGAATACTGCCCAAAAGGGCATCCTCCATGACTAGATGATGATTAAAATACTCATATGGAATATAAGGTATGTTAAGACAGAACAGGCCTTTTAAAGAGTTATTAACATGCAAAAGGAACATAGTTTCTTCGTTATAGCACTTATGGAACCTTTCCAAAATCAAAGGTTTATTCATAACTACAGGAGAAGACTAGGCATGGATGCTGCAATTTCAAATTTCAATGGCAAGAAATGGCTTTTTATGGATTCAGTTGTGCAGTGGGACTTGTTGATTGACACGGAACAACAACTTACTATCAGAGTATATCATCAAGATATTGGTAAATATATCATGATGACTTTCGTATGTGCAAAGTGTTCATCACTGGAAAGATTAGAACTGTGGGACAGTTTATACTACCTTGCAAGTGACATGGAACTACCGTGGCTAGTTGGAGGGGATTTTAATGTGCTTTTGAATGAAAAAGAGAAAATTGGAGGACTTCCAGTATACCCTCCAGAATATGAAGATTTTGCCTTTTGTGTAAACCCATATGGACTCTTTGACACTGGTTACAAAGTAATCCCTTTCACATGGTGGAGTGGGAGGCCAAACGCAAAATGCATCTTCAAAAGACTGGACAGAATTCTTGTCAATTTCCCATTCCAATCTATATTCCTAATTATAGAGGTGGAACATCTAATTAGAATAGGTTCGGATCATGCACCTATATTTATGACTTGAGGTGACTAGACTACCACATTTGCCAAACCATTCAAGTTCTGAATTTCTGGACAAAACATGCCTCTTTTATGGAGGTGGTTAGACAGAATTGGCTGGCTGACTTCACAGGTGACCCCTTCCTGATGTTCAACTCTGTATGTGCTATTACTGGATTCTCAAGGGATAAGTTCCTATTCACTTATCTTGGTTGTCCAATATTCTACACAAGAAGAAGGAAGGATTATTACAATAACCTGATCAAAAATATAAAGACAAAGTTACACTCTTAGAAAGAGAAGCTTCAGTCCCATGGGGGAAAAGCTACTTTAATCTCTAGTGTCCTACAAAGCATGCCTACACACATCTTATCTGTCATTGATCCACCTAAAAATTTACTTGAACACCTTCATAAAACCTTTGCGAGGTTCTTCTGGAGTAACAAGGAAGAAGGTAGAAGTAGACATTGGACAAAATGGCAAAATCTGTGCCTACCAAAGGAAGAGGGAGGAGTAGGTTTTAGATCACTGCATGATGTATCAAAAGCTTTATTTTCCATATTGTGGTGGAAGTTTAGGACATCTAAGTCCTTATGGTCTAATTTTATATGGAATAAATACTGTAAAAAGGAGCTACCAACAGTTGTTCAATTTAGAGAAGGGTCTCATATATGGAGGAAACTGTTGGAGGCTAGTGAAGAGGTGGAGCATGAAATATTATGGGAAATGAAAAGGAGATCTACTAATGTTTGGCATGAGAATTAGACTGGACTGGGAGCTCTGTACCATGTTGTTCCAAATTACAATCTAATCAATGAAGAAATACAAGAAGTAGCTGACATAAGAGTGGATGATTCCTGGGATGAATAACTCTTGGATCAGTATTTTCCTATAGACATTGCTCAGCCAGGATGTCCTATTTGATACTAGTGACGATGGTTGTGATTTTCCTAGATAGATGCCTACACCTTCAGGAAAAATTTTTGTTAGTAGTGCTTGAAAAATTTTGAGGCATATATCACATTCCAATCTTGATTACATTAAGATTTGGACTAAAGGTTTACCCTTTAAAATCTCCTTCTTCTTATGGAAATTGTGGAAGGGAAAGGTTCTTACTGATGATTTGTGGAGAAAACGTGGATATATGGTGGTGTCTAAGTGTTGGTGTTATTCACAACCACAAGAGGATTCTTTTCAACACATGTTCTTAACTAGTAAAACTGCAACTAGAGTATGGAAAACCATCTTTCAAGTAGCAGATTTGGTGGTCAATCTAGTACAGGTGCATCAAGTAATAAGAATATGGTGGAATGCAAAATGTTGTCCTAAACTCATGCCATTATTTCAGGCAACTCCAGCTGTGATTACATGAGAACTTTGGAAGAGGAGAAATACAATGAAGAATGGAGGTGCAGTCTCTTGCAATAGGGTTATTCATGAAGTGAATAAGACATTACATTATCTAGCAAGGGTGAGGTATCCATAGCTGTCTAGAATTTCTCTTTTATGGCCAGATATGATCAGCTTCTTTGAGGTTTACAAGCCATATGTGGTGACTCGGAGAGTGGCATGACAGTTTCCTTATGAAGGGTGGTTCTAGTGCAACACTGATGGTGCATCAAGAGGCAATTCTGGACCAAGCTCATATGGCTTTTGTGTACGAGATCATGCTGGTGATTTGGTGTTTGCAAAAGCAAAGGAGATAGGGGAGACAACTAATATAGTGGCAGAAACAAAGGCAATTGTGGAGGGGTTGGCATACTGTGTTAAAAGGAAGCTTCATCCACTGATTATGGAGACTGATTCCTTGGTGATGAGGAAGATAATTGATGGGGAATGGGCAACTCCATGGTGTATAGGTGTTGAAGTAAGGAAGCTTAAGCAGATAAAGAGCAACTACAATGTTGTCTTTCAGCATGTACTAAGGGAAGGGAACATTGTTGCATATTTTCTTGCTAACCTAGCTTTCTCTTTTGTAGGTATACACACATTTAAGTCGTTTCATGAATTGCCAATTGCAGCAAAAAAACTTATCAACATGGGCAAATTAAAAATTCCTAACCTTCGGATTAGGATTGCAAAGAGAAGAGAACCTGATTGATGATCACAACATATAATGCTTTGCCTCTTTTTTGATTCATAATTAAGCTCTCACAACAGGCAAGGCAAGCATTTAAAGCCAAGCAGGTTCCAAAGACAAGCTCAGTTAACTGAGGTAATGGAATGGACTGATTTCCTACAGATACATCAACAGAAGATCATTTCACAGGATACAAAACATGTACTGTTTATGCACATCAAATACTACTGGTTCTAGAGATTAACACTGACTGTTGAGGATAACTAGTGTAGAGAATTCCAGCAATGTTTGGTTTTCTGCTATTGTTTCTACACATCAACAAATGTTAATTCAACATATAAGATCAGACTGTTGAGGCTTCTCCAGTTTCACTTGCAGAATCACACAATTAAATTTCAAAATTTGGATATCACCTTCTAGTGATGTTCTAATTTTGAAGATTGGTGTGTGCAAGGCAAGGATGCAGCTTTCTAAGTGCATAACATACATTAATACTGGAAGATTAAGGCAACATCTGAGCTTATCCAAATGGCTACAACCTGGAGGCTTAACACTTTATGTTACTAATACAGCAATAACTGGAAAGATATTGTCCAGTAGCTCACTCAGGAATACACCAGGACCTTATTGGTTTACCATAATTTCTTGTGCACAAAATCATACCAATGTATATTGGCAACTGATCCTTCAATGCTACTGTGATTACATCAACATGACAACTAAGTTATACCAGAAAAGCTGCACTACTGATCCTGAGCTTTGGAAGATACTACATAGTTGTCTCCAATTTAATTATTTCCCAGTGGTATTAGCATGGCACCATGCTCATTCTGGGGGTAGTATGATTACATACAACAACGATATACCAACAGGGAAGAACTCAAAGCATTCCTTCGATAATCACCTGGTGGCAGAATATTTCCTCCTAACTTGTTTGCTAATTTTTGCAGGTTGCAGATATAGGGTCAGATTTTTAATGCATATGCATGGAGTGGATCCAATTGACATTATACTACAAGTTATGGTTTCTTCATCAAGGAGTATTCATTCACACTGCAACTGCATATGATTCCATACACATTGATATTAACTTTAATTAATGAACATTGTGTGGTTGATGCATTTGTTCACTGGAGGCAACTTGCTTGGTTATAGCTGCTTATTCAAAAATACATAGCAATGTATTTGGGCTACTTCTTCCTTGGTGCTATGATTACTACTCCCTCTTGTCCCCCAAGATATCATTTATTGATCTGGTGTAGGAGGCTGCCTGATTATCTGAACACTTATAGAATGCCTCTCAGTGGTAGTCCGGGGGTTGTTATATGGTGCAAGGATAATTAAATAGTAATAGGAGGAGGAAGATTACACAGAGAAAAGAAAATGCAATTAGCATCAGGGTCTTGGACTGCTGCTACTGCAATGAGTCTGCAATTGTATAATGCTATGAAAGACAAAAGCAAATGGTAACATTTCTATTTGTTGCTCGTACAGACACATAAACAGGTAAGGATCGTACAAGAAAAACATCAACAATATTGCCAGAAAGTTGGCAACTCTTCTATGAATTCAGCCAACGAAATATCTCTCAAAACTTCATCTCTACTTCTGCTGCTACTGATTAACTGAACACTATTAGAGTACCTCCCAGTGGTATTAGCATGTTATCATGCTCATTCTGGGGGTGGTCTTATGGTGCGAGGAGAATTACGGGAAAGCAACAGGTGGAAATAATACAAAGGTGTACACAAGGATGAAACAAGACACAAAATGGTACAGGGCTAACGTTGTTTCTCATATTGTTGTTCTGCTGCTCACCAACAGAACATCATCTCAAAACATGATCAAGCTTTATTGAACAATAATCACAAGCTGCACAGTTTTTTACTGTTGATTTTCATGTCACCTGCTCCAGTGTTGCTGTCACAACATGGCTGTGCAGAACAACTTACCACCATATGGCAATTAATTGCAGTGCTACTTTTACGCAGATTAAACTGACATTAGATGGTTATTTGGTCCAAAATTAGCATTGCAAACTAGAGCTAAAGCAAAGAAATATCGAATATCGTAGTTCTGTATCAACAATAATGCTAAAGTTCTTCAGCCCCAAAGTGAAGATGTCTAAACTGCTTTGCTGTACAACTTAAGGATTTATACATACCTACTCCTTCGGATTGCAAAAAATTGCGCATGGTGAGAGCTTTGTAGGTGCTATAAGGAATTATTTACAACTGGTGTGTGAATTCATTGTCCTCGGCAACAATTGGATGTTTTAAATTAGTAGAATAGTACTTTTCATTTATCATTATGCTAAAGCTACATTGTATTTAGTAGTAATAGTCATTGGCTTTCTTTGTTTCATTATTTTTCTTTTACTTGAACAGTGTGTAACTTTGTCCCAGTTTGGGACTTATTATATAAATATCAGCTACTGGGTAAATAACCTAGTAGTATATTTGCTTTTAAAAATAATATCTCTATAGAGGTAAAAATTCTCGCTATCGCATTATCATTTATAGTTACTGTCGTGCCCCTTTCTCTCGCGAAATCGAGTTTCGATGTTGACAACTCTTTTAAAAGGAAGGGTTATTAAAAGAGAGAGTCGCCACCTAACGGATTGAGGTGTGTTAGGGCACCTATTTGCAAATGACTCAGGTTTACTAGTTTGCGTCACCAAATATTGGGTAAGGGCTAAAATTACCTCGAGGAGAAGGTGTTAGGCACTCCTCGAGGTCCACAACAGTGGGTCCCGGCCGAACTCAAATCATGTTAATTAGTCTAAAAAGGAACAATTTGGACAAAGAAAGAACTATTTTAACAGGAATGGGGGGTCCTAAGTTTTTTAGCCTAAAGGATCACCCCGTGCAACATAAATAATACTTCGTAACTCCCTCAAGACAGGGTATTACTCATATTATTCAGCGGACACAGACTATCATCTCCTGCTACCCAATTACTATCTTTAAGTTATTTACCTAAAGCGCTCTAATCAATTCTAAGTCATACTCTATACGTGCACTACATGTCCCATGCCTATGGTCCAGGAGGCATTTGGACCTCTATTTCAGGGTGGTTATAGACTTTAACTTAGTTTGCTCAAAAAGAGAAAACTAGGCGACATACAAAACAGTTAGGACTTTCAAATAGGAACAAGTATGGGCTCAAATTAGCCTCCGCATTTAAACAGCAAATGCACGCAAACTGATCAGCATTAGCAAGTTTTATTAATTACAAAATCCTATAGACAGGATATCTATGTGATAAAACTAGTTTCTTAGTGCTATTATTAGAACCTACAAAGTTCGCCTACTGATTTTAGCATAATACGATTAAGCCTACCAGCATTGTACCTAGGTGTTTTGTGCGATAGTAAATAGTAGCCAGTCACAGAAACAGACCTAAAATTATTCGTTTTAATCCTACAGACATGTTTTCTAGTGAGGATAGTAGCATAGTAAACATGCTTAAATAACAATTAAACAGATTCAGGCGTGCATTCTATAACTTGATCCAGTGTGAATCCTATAGGCATGATTTCTATAATCTGAACAGTTTTGAATCCTATAGACATGATTTCTACAATCTGAACAGATTTTGAATCCTATAGACATGATTTCTATAATCTGAACGAAACAGTATGCAAGCAGGAATTCACACACACATCGGACCATACCATTTCTATAGGCATAGTTTGTAACGGAACATAATTGAGCCAAACATTGAGCCTATGGACATGGTTGCTAACACATAATGATTGAACACAATAAGACACTTAGAAGCATGATTTCTAACATATAACATCCAACATCACAGCATTAACCCTATAGGCAGGATTTCTACCCCCACTTTATAGCAAGTATAAAATAAGAACCATTTTCCATTTTTACTAATACCCCAGAATTGTTATTGCAAATAATTATTTCAGACCAGAATTTAATGAATGAATTATAAGGTAAGTAAAACTATAGGGAGCCTACAGTAGGCCCAAATACACCTGGACAGGCCAGGCCTTCAACTCACAATAGTTCCAAAAGTCCATGTTAATAGATACACAATAACCACTAGTGAATGATTCACCCATATTTCAAGGATAAGCATACAAAACCCAAATCTCTAGTGTGTCAGAGTCCCCAAGGGCTTCAGGAACCCAGGGTAGTGCTCACACTAGAGAAAATGATCAGAAACAGTTCAAGGAAGACTAGGGACCAAATCCTAGTGTGTCAGAGTTCACAAGGGTCTCACATGAACCTTGAGCAGTGCCCACACTAGGGAGGCCAGAGGACAGAACCTAAATATCTTTGGCTTTAATCCAGCAAAGAATGAGGATTCAGGAGAGTAGGATGGGATTAGGGGATACACTTAAGGACAGAATCACATATAGAGCATGTACAAACAAATAGCAAACATATTTGAACCTAAGCATACTTAATCAAGTTTTTAAGAATTAACAAAGTCACATGCTAATAAGGCCAGTTCATAAACATGTTCACAGTGGTAACAGAGACTTCAGATCAGGCTAAGTCATAGAAAGAAAACACATTGATTAACAGTAGGAACTGATTAAGATAATTTAGTAGAGGTATCATAACATAGTGAGAACAGAACTAAACAAGCCGTAACAAGTTCAACAAATAAACATTATAAATCTGTTAAGGCACACATATAAACATGGCTAAAGAGGTATGAAAGCATGTTTAACTCTAAAAGATAGTCCTCAATAACATAGAATTAGGCAAATTTCATTAATCAATTCAAACTAAGTTCGACATGTCTTAACCACAAGTAATAGCATTTAGGGTAACATGGCCTAATGGCAGTAACACATTGAGCAAATAATCATAATGAAAGGGGCAGAAGATTCAATAACTCACCAGTTAAGATGAACAAGGAAAAGGAATCCAACAGTATAGCAAATAGCACCAAACGAAAGCAAAAAGATTGTTGGCCTTGGCTTTCAGCCGGCCAAGAATCAAAACACAGAATATTATTGCTCAAGAGAGAGCAAGAGTACACAACTTTTGGTATATAGTAGTGAAAAGATTTTTTGAGCTCTGAATCTTCTCCATTTTTTATCAAAGGGGAGTAGAGAGGGGTTTAAATAGTGCTGAGACTAGAGCATAGAAATAGCTAATTAAAATATTAAAAGGAAAGTGCTCAAATCAGTAGGATTGAAACCCCAAATTTTAGGTGAAGATACACAAAATCAGTAGGAAATAAGGTAAAGAATCACATAGGCATATAATGAATAGACAAGAGATTATTATAAATAAAATAAAAAAGGAATACTGAATCGAACCAGATTTGGTTCAATTAAAAGGGTCTGAAACCCTAAGTTAGGTAAACCACAAAACTGACAGAAAATAAAGGCAAGAATCACATATTAACATAAAAATAGACGTAGATAAGAAATTATTCAAAAGAAAACCTAGAATCGAACCAGATTTGGTTCAAGTAAAAGGGTCTGAAACCCTAAATTAGGTAAGTGAAGGGAGTCAACAAAAATAAGCAGATTCACAAGTAATAGAATGAATATAGACGGAAAAATTCTAGAAATCATAGTTTGAACTAGTTTAGGTTCGATTCAAAAAAAAATCCAGAACCCTAACCTTTAAGGTTTAGTGCGAATCAACGAGATATGAGAGAATCATTACGAAATAACGTGCTTGGACTCAAGGTTGTCCAGATTCAAGAGACAAACATATATTTGGACAGAATCAAAGCGGGGTACTTTCCATGTTTAGGCAAGTACATAAGTCACTCCGTAACATAGCACCAAATAAGGGAAAAACACTGAAATGGCAAGGGAATAGGGAAAGAATCCCATTAGGAACGGGATTTGGGTGAGGCAGCGGAATTAAGGTTCATCAGTAGAGGGGAAATAAGGGCGGCGGGGTTTAGGGAAATGAGGGTTAGGGTAGAGAGGAGGGAGATATAAGGAAAAGGGGTGGTTATTTGTGGGTCGTTGATCATCTTTGATCAACGGCCAAGATTTTAATGGACCGGGGTCGGGTTTTAATGAATGGGTAAGGGTAGCTGGGTTAGGAGTATTGGGATTGGACTGGTTTGGGTAGTTTTGGGTAGTCTTAGGTCCGAAATTAATTAAAAAATGGGGCCAGATTTTAAATACCCAAATTTAACCAATAAAATAATTTGTAAAAATAATAGATAAATAATAAAAATATCATTTGTTCATAAAAATGATTTAAAACAAATATTCAACATTATAAAAATATAAAAAGGTTATTTTTGCATAAATAAAGTAATTATAAGTACATATAGGCTATTATTGCAAAAATATGCAATATTAGCCTTTAAAATGCAAATGTAATTATAACAAATGTACTAAAAATATTTAAAACCTTATATGGGTGTAAATGATGAGTTTAGATGATAAAAGCATCATAAAAATTATTTGTAAGGTAATTAATGGGTATTTATATAGTAAAATGCGAAAATAAATTGATTTAAAGCCTTTAAAAGTTATGAAAATGCTTGTATATGCTTGTAAATCAAATGATGATGCATATGCACTATTTTGAAAGTGTATATATATATATATATATATATATATATATATATATTTGGTATCAACAGCTGCCCCTCTTTACCAGGGAAGGATGAATGAGTTGTCGGGTAAAGAAATGATGACCAATTTTGACCGAATGGGGTGTTTTGAAAACTATAGGCCGTACCCTGGTCTCTGAGCTACCTATATATCCCTGGTTATACAGAAATCAGGCCATGTGTAGTTCTGGATCCGACGGTGGAATAAATCGAAGGAATTATTGTAAGAACGGACTGAATATTCTGGATATGATAGGTTGAGAATGGTTACGGATATTTGAGTAGGCATCAGGTGAGAATAAGTAACGGACGGTGGTCGGTTGCATTTGAAATAATTGAAAGATATGAACGTTGAATGGAAACTGGAGCGAAGATTACTCCCGTTATGAGAACGGTTACTTCCCAGATTACCTGCAAACTCAGAATACAATGCATGCATACAGATTATCGCATAAATTTAAACATGATGCAAATTCCCAAGGACGGTGAGGATGACGTCCTTAGACCATGATGTCCCGGGCCATGAATTATGCGGTAAAGGATTCGCAGGCTATGAAATGATGTTCTCGGGCTATGAAGATGGTGCCTCTGAACCATGATGCCTTTGAATAATGATGTGCAAGATTAAGAGATCCTCAGGCCATGGCATGGTGTCTCCCGGCTATGAGGATGATGCCTTCGTACTATGACGTCTTCGGACAAATTGGCTATGTATCAGCCCATGAGATGCAAAGATATGATGCTTGAGATAAAACAAGACAGAGCTTAGTCCTGTGTAGAGTCGGGAGCAGAGCTTAGTCCTGAGAGAAGAGAATAATGCAAGGTTTGGAGCAGAGCAACATTTGTGGTTATGCAAGGAGAGACAATGCTTAGTCTCATGCAATGAGAATGCAATGCTTAGCCTTGTGCAGGTTAGGAGGCAGGGCTTAGCCTCATGCAAAATGGAGACAGTGCTTGGTCTCATGCAAGGGGAAGGCAATGCTTAGCCTTATGCAGTTGAGGAGGCAGGGCTTAGCCT
This sequence comes from Nicotiana tomentosiformis, assembly GCF_000390325.3. Lineage (NCBI taxonomy): Eukaryota > Viridiplantae > Streptophyta > Magnoliopsida > Solanales > Solanaceae > Nicotiana > Nicotiana tomentosiformis. The sequence goes on along the minus strand of NC_090823.1, from coordinate 116,201,716 downwards.
CATGCAAGATTTGAGACAATGCTTAGTCTAATGCTTAGCCTTATGCAATTGAGGATGCATGGCTTAGCCTCATGCAGGATGGAGACAATGCTTAGTCTCATACAAATGGAAGGCAATGCTTAGCCTTATGCAGTTGAGGAGGCAGGGCTTAGCCTCATGCAGGATGGAGACAGTGCTTATTCTCATGCAAATGGAAGGCAATGCTTAGCCTTATGCAGTTGAGGAAGCAGGGTTTAGCCTCATGCAGGATGGAGACAATGCTTAGTCTCACAGAAATGGAAGGCAATGCTTAGCCTTATGCAGTTGAGGAGATAGGGCTTAGCCTCATGCATGATGGAGACAGTGCTTAGTCTCATGCAAATTGAAGGCAATGCTTAGCTTTATGCAGTTCAGGAGGCAGGGCTTAGCCTCATGCAGGATGGATACAGTGCTTAGTCTCATGCAAATGGAAGGCAATGCTTAGCCTTATGCAGTTGAGGAGGCAGGGTTAGCCTCATGCAAGATTTGAGACAATGCTTAGTCTCATACAAATGGAAGACAATGCTTAGCCTTATGCAGTTGAGGAGGCAGGTCTTAGCCTCATGCAGGATGGAGACAATGCTTAGTCTCATGCAAATGGAAGGCAATGCTTAGCCTTATGCAGTTGAGGAGGCAGGGCTTAGCCTCATGCATTTTGGAGACAATGCTTAGTCTCATGCAAATGGAAGGAAATGCTTAGCCTTATGCAGTTGAGGAGGCAGGGCTTAGCCTCATGCAAGATTTGAGACAATGCTTAGTCTCATGCAGCAAATAAATAATAAGTGATAGCGGAGTATTTATTAGTTGTGGATGAGTTCGGTAGCCTTGTTGTTGTGAAGACAGTGATTCTAAGATGCGCACGTACTGGCGACTATCTCTTGTTCCTGCATTCAAAGAAAAATCATGAGTTTTGCGGGGGAGATTGGTTCGTGCCTTTGTCTGCTCCGCTCCGCGTTGGAATCCTGTTTGAGTTACCATGGGTAGCATCTAGCTAAAAATAAAGTTTTCAAAAAATATGCATGCATAGTTATTCAAAACACAGTAATATGCAATTTAAAAATTGATTAGATTAACCAATTACTGCGACATTGTTAGAGACATTGCTACCTTCTTGCCATAGAATTTTGAGGGTCCTCCTCAAAATTCTACCCCAGTTACCTAGACTAATCTCTGGCTGTTCCGCATACAGTGCCGTTGGCTGAACTTGCTTCGGAATTTTGAGGGTCCTCCTCAAAATTCTGCCCTAGTTTCCGATTATGGGGAAAATAGAAATTTTATTGTATTGTGACCGAACCTATAGGGCTGCCTATATATCCCCTCTTAAACGGTAATCAGGTCAAGCGTAGTTCAGTTACATCAATTGCATAAATGTAAACAGCTTTAAACATATTATCTTTTAACTGCATCTGAGTTGATAGGCTTTGGCCAAATCTCTCCATCCATTTCTGCGAGTATGAGCGCTCCTCCTATTAGTAATCTATGAACCATATAGGGTCCTTGCCAGTTGGGTAAGAATTTTCCTTTGGCTTCATCCTGATGTGGAAAGATTTGTTTCAACACTAGTTGTCCCAGTGCGAACTGTCTAGGTTTGACCCTTTTGTTGAAAGCTCTGGACATTCTGTTCTGATAAAGCTGACCATGACACACTGCATTCATTCTTTTTCCGTCAATGAGAGCTAATTGTTCATAGTGACTTCTTACCCACTCTGCATCACTGAGTTCAGCTTCATGTATAATACTTAGGGGGGAATTTCTACCTCGGCGGGAATGACGGCTTCAGTACCGTAGACCAATAGGTAAGGAGTTGCCCCGGTTGAAGTGCGGACTGTGGTCTAGTACCCCAATAAGGCAAATGGTAACCTCTCGTGCCATTGCTTGTGGTTGTCTACCATCTTCCTCAGTATTTTCTTGATATTCTTGTTTGTGGCCTCCACGACTCCATTCATTTGAGGCATGTATGCTGTGGAATTCTTGTGCTTGATTTTGAAGGTCTCGCACATAGCTTTCATTAGGTCACTGTTGAGATTGGCGGCGTTATCGGTGACGATGGACTCTGGAACCCCAAATCGGCAAACAATACGATCTCTGACAAAATCTGCGACGACTTTCTTGGTTAAAGCTTTGTAAGATGCAACTTTGACCCACTTTGTGAAGTAGTCTATGGCCACTAAAATGAACTTGTGCCTTTTTGAAGCGGCGGGCTCGATTTGTCCAATGCCATCCATTCCCCAAGCGACAAAAGGCCAAGGTGCACTCGTTGTATTGAGTTTATTTGGCAGCACTCGTATCATATCTGTGTGTATTTGGCATTGATGACATTTATGGACATACCTAATGCAGTCTGTTGCTATAGTCATCCAAAAATAACCTGCCCTCAGTATCTTCTTGGCTAAAACGAAACCATTCATGGGTGGTCCGCAAATTCCAGAGTGTATCTCTTCGAGCAGTTTGGAAGCTTCCTTGGCGTCAACACACCATAATAACCCTAAGTCTAGAGTTCTTCTATACATAATTCCTCTACTTTGGAAGAAATGGTTGGACAATCTTCGGAGCATGCATTATTTAGTATGATTTGCATGCTTCGGGTACTCTCTTTTTGCCAAGTACTCCTTGATATCATGTAACCATGGATTCCCGTCTGCTCTTCTTCAACATGAGCGCAGTAAGCCGGATGATTATGAATCCTTACTGGAATGGGGTCGATGAAATTCTTGTCCGGATGTTGTATCATTGAGGACAAAGTGGCCAATGCATCTGCGAACTCATTCTAGATTCTCGGGAAATGTCTAAACTTTATCTTCGTGAACCTCTTCATCATCTCTTGCACATGATATAGATATGGTAATATCTTGGTATTCTTTGTAGCCCATTCTCCCTGCACCTGATGTACCAGCAGATCTGAATCGCCAATTACCAGTAATTCCTGGATATTCATGTCAACGGCCAAATTGAGCCTCAATATGCAAGCCTCAAATTCTGCCATATTATTGGTGCACGAAAATCTGAGTTTCACGGATACCGGATAATGTTGACCTGTTTCTGACACCAAAATGGCTCCAATACCCACTCCTTTGAAGTTTGCAGCTCCATCGAAAAACATTCTCCACCCGTCGTAGGCTTCGGCGATATCTTCTCCTACGAACGACACTTCTTCATCAGGAAAATACGTTTTCAGTGGTTTGTATTCTCCTCCTATAGGATTTTTCGCAAGATGATCTGCTAATGCCTGTCCTTTAACTGCCTTCTGAGTTACATATATGATGTCAAATTCGCTCAACAATATTTTCCATTTGGCCAGCTTTCCTGTAGGCATAGGCTTCTTAAAGATGTACTTCAGAGGATCCATCCTCGATATGAGATATGTGGTATAAGCATAGAAGTAGTGCCTCAGTTTCTGGGCTATCCATGTCAGAGCACAGCAAGTGCGTTCCAGGAGAGAGTACCGTGCTTCGTAGGGTGTGAACTTCTTGCTCAGATAATATATGGCCTGCTATTTTCTCCTTGTCTTGTCGTGTTGTCCCAAGACACAACCGAAAGCCCCATCTACTACAAAAAAGTAGAGTTGCAGTGGTCTACCAGGTTCTGGCGGGACTAGGACTAGTGGTGTGGACAAGTATTCCTTGATTTTGTCAAAAGCTTTTTGGCAATCTTCTGTCCAACTAGTGGCGGCATCCTTCTTCAGCATTTTGAAAATCAACTCACATATTATAGTTGATTGTGCTATGAAGCGGCTGATGTAGTTGAGACATCCCAAGAAACTCATCATGTCCTTCTTGCTCTTTGGCGAAGGTAAATCCTGGATAGCCTTGACCTTTGACGGGTCTAACTCAATTCCTCGGCGGCTGACGATGAACCCTAATAACTTTCCTGAGGGGACCCCGAAGGCACATTTTGCGGGATTCAATTTCAAATTGTACCTCCAAAGCCAATCAAAAAATTTCCTCAAGTATGCTATGTCATATGTACTCTTCTTGGATTTGATGATGACGTCATCCACATATACCTCTATCTCCTTGTGTATCATATTGTGGAAAATAGTTTTCATGGCCCTCATATAAGTGGCCCCAACATTCTTCAGACCGAACAACATCATTGTATAGCAGTACACCCCCCATGGTGTGATAAAAGTTGTCTTTTCAGCATCCTCTTCATCCATCCAGATCTGATGATATCCCGCGAAGCAATCCACAAAGGATTGGAGTTCATGCTTAGCGCAATTGTCGATCAGTGTGTGTATGTTGGGTAATGGGAAATCATCTTTGGGACTTGCTCTATTTAGGTCTTGATAATCGACGCATACTCTGACTTTCCCATCCTTCTTCGGAACTGGCACGATGTTAGCCAACCAAGTTGGATATTCAACCATTCTGAGAACCTTAGCTTTGAACTGTTTGGTGACTTCTTCTTTGATTTTCAAACTCATATCTGGCTTGAACTTTCTGAGCTTCTGCTTTACTGGCGGACACATTGGGTTGGTCAGTAGTTTATGAGCCACTATGGACGTGCTCAAACCGGTCATATCATCATAGGACTATGCAAAGATATCCTCATATTCCTTCAGGAAACGAGTGTATTCTTCTTTCTCTGATGGCGACAGGTGAATGCTTACACGTGTTTCCTTGACTGTTTTGGAGTCTCCTAGATTAACTGTTTCAGTCTCATCTAAATTGGACTTAGGCTTGTTTTCAAAGTTTTCCACTTCTCTGCCAATTTCCTCGGGTATTATATCCTCTTCCAGATCCTCTGAGTCATTATCCTTATGTTGTGTTGTCTCATTACATGTCACATTCGTAAGTTCATCGGGGTAGGTAATAATAATGCTGTAGAAAAAAAATGTAAAGAATAATAATAAATACTAAAAATATAATTGCATTTAGATAAATCTTGAAAATGTCAAACAGGCGTGGCTCGATGACCCGAGCAATTATTTCAAAATAAAACATGCTTAAAACAAAATACTGAAAACGTCTTAAATGCTCATAAAATTGCTTTTAAAAATAAATGATGTTAATTGCCAGGCTACCCAGGAATTCGATGGGCCCTTGATGGCGTAGCAGTCCAGTTCTTGAGAATAGCTCCCTTATCTAAGGTTTGAATAATGAGGCCTTCCTCCTCAACTATCGCATTGCAATTCACGTCTCCATCATCCAGAAACAGATTCTTTATACCGGCTAGAACTTCATCTTCTTCGGATACCCACATCATGTCAGCTTGGTGAAATGACTGGCTCAAATGTGGTACTGGTTGCTCTAGAGATTAATAAGGACCATGCCATGGTGGCGACCAATTTTGATACCCGTGCCAGGTGTATTCATACCCAAGCCCAAAGGTTGTGTCGTGATGCTTTAGCTGTATTGGTTTGGTGATCCCCTCGAGACTCTTGCCGAGACCTTTGCCAGGCTCATACCCTGTCCATGCTAGTATGCCTTCTATCTTACTGCTCCACCATTTGTCCTTTTCAATTGCGTTTATGCGCTCGATGCGATGGTATATTTCTCCACCCAACTTCCTTCTATTCTCGATGGCCAGAACAGTTTGACTGGCGTAAATAGGATTACTTCCATCCCCATGGATGATCACTTCCTGATGGTTCCACTCAAACTTCACGACCTGATGTAGAGTAGAAGCTACGGCCCCAGCGGCATGTATCCAAGGTCGTCCCAATAATAAGTTGTAGGTAGCAGATATGTCCAACACTTGAAAGTCAACATCAAACCAGGTTGGGCCCATTTGTAGGTTGAGGTTGGTTTCCCCAATTGTGGCCCTTTGAGACCCATCGAATTCCTTCACGTTCATAGTCCCTACTCGAATTTCATACAAACCTTTACCCAATCTTTTCAAAGTTTTCAGTGGACAGATATTGAGGCTGGAACCTCCATCTATCAAGACCCTGGCAATGAATTTATCCTCACATTGTACCGTGATGTGCAACGCCCTGTTGTGACTTAATCCCTCTGGTGGCAATTCGTCTTCATGAAAAGTGATCTTGTGGCTTTCCAACACTTGTCCTACTATATTGTCCATCTCTCCACCGGTAATGTTGTTGGGTACACAAGCCTCATTCAACACTTTCATCAACACGTTCCTATCCACCTCAGAATTCTGCAGTAGTGATAGAATGGATATCTGAGCAGGGGTTTTGTTCAAATGATCAACCATAGAATACTTCCTTGCTTGCACATTTCTCCAAAGATCATCCGGGCTGGTTTCAATGATGGGCTTCTTGGAAGCGGCTTCTTTACTTGTTCCCCTCAAATGCTCGGGCGTGTAAACCCTACCAGTTCTGGTCATACCTTGTGCTGCACCAGTTTCTTTCATTTTCCCCTTTCCTTTCCTTCTTGCTTCTGCAACATAATCACATGGTATAGCTTTAGACTTATAAGATGGTGTAGGTGCTACCATCACGGTGAAGGGTGTTGTTACTTCAACCTCAAACAGAGTTGGTGTAGCTACCTTAACTTCAATTGGTGCCTGGGTTTGTACCATGATAGGTGTGAGAGTGACTGGAGATGTTTCAGGATTATCCCCTTCTCGAATGAGTCCAATTGACCCCTTTGAGTCCCATTCTTCATCGGTCTCTATCATGTTTACCCCTCCACCCCTGTGATCCGGGAGAGGATTTTTACGGATATTGGGTGCAGCCTCCTTTGCCTGTATGACTTTGGTTTCAATTAATGTCTGAATATTATCCTTCAAAGTACGACACTCATCAATAGTATGACCTTTCATGCATGAGTGATAGGCACATGTCTTATTTGGATTGACCCATTGAGAGGAATTTTCCATGGTGACAGGGGGAATAGGAGTGATATAACCGGCGACCATCAGTCTCTCGTATAATTGGTCTACAGGTTCAGCAATTGGGGTGTATTGTCTGGGTGGTCTGCGGTCGAAATTTGGTCTAGGTTTTTGGTGGTTTTGGCGGGCTGGTGGTGAATGGTAGTATGCGAGTTAGCTGTTATAGGTATGGTAAGTGGTGGTAGGTTGTTGGTATCTGGGAGGTGAAGGCTAATATGTGGGTGGAGGTGTTCGGTATGTGAGAGGAGACTTCAGAACTTGGGCTACCATCACGGCCCCTACTTCTTTCTTCTTGGATATACCCCCTAACTGCAAGGCTTTATTCGTAGCCTGTAATGCCTCAAAATTAGTTACCATTCCGCTCTTGATCCCTTCTTCAATCATTTCCCCCAATTTGATGATGTCGGAGAATTTGTGATTCTCGATAATCATTAACCTTTCGTAGTATTATGGATTCTAAGCCCGGACGAAGAACTTGTTCATCTTCTCTTCTTCCAATGCTGGCCTTACTTTTGCAACTTCCAATCTCCATCGAGTAGCATACTCGCGGAAAGTCTCTGTTGGCTTCTTCTTGAGATTCTGGATATAGAAGACATCTGGCGCATTCTCCGTATTAAACTTGAACCGATCCATGAAATACAAAACCATGCTTACCCAGCTAACCCACTTCTTTGTATTTTGGATTATGTACCACAATAGGGCGTATCCAGTGAGGCTTCTCATGAACAAATTCATGCGAATCCTTTCATATTTTCCAACCCCTACGAGCTTGTCACAGTATGTCCTTAGATGCACCTTTGGGTCACATGTTCCGTCAAACATCTCGAACTTGGGAGGTTTGTAACCCTCCGGCAGTTTTACGTCTGGCTGAATACATAAATCTTCATAGTTCAAACCCTCAAACCCTTTACCCCCTTCGACACCCTGGACTCGGCTTGTGAGCTTCTTAAGTTCCTCTGCCATATTCTTGATGAACAGGTCCTTCTCAGAGGATTCTGGTGTGTATGGGGTTTGTTGAGTGGGGTGAGGTAGAGTTTCTATATATATAGGGTTACTTTGGTGGATGCCGGGGATTTGGGTGTAGTGATGATCATTGGTTGAGTTCTGCGGATCGGGGGTACGTTGCGGTGTATTTTGAGGAGTATGGTAGGTAGTAGTTTGTGGATACTGAGTCCGAAGATGTTGGTGTTGAGGAGGAGTTGGCACTAGTGGAGGGTTAGGATTTTGAGGAAGTGTGGCATATTGATGAGGTGCGGGAGGATTTTGTGGATGTTGGTTTGGTGTGTTTTGAGGAGGTGCTGGGTTTTGGGCATTCTGTTGGTTAATATCCAGGACGTTTAAGGTGAGGGAGAGGTTTGCCAAGTTGCGGACCTGCTCAAGTTCCCCTTGCAATTCCAGTATTTTCTGCTCCAACCGTAGAACCAAATCATTCTATGCCGGAGTACTCTGACCATCTGAAGTTTCAACATTTTCTGCATGCGCAGCATTATCTTTCCTGATACCACTCATGTCATCCATCTTAGCATTTTCCTTAATTTTAGGATAACTTGGAGGAGGAGGAGGTGGAGGGCCTCTGGATCTGGTATGATACGCTGATGATGCCAGTATGCAAGAACCAACCTTAGGGTATGGGAATAATCAAAACAAAGAAAAGTGTCACGACCCAACTGGAGGGTCATGACTAGCACCCGGGCCATACTTGCCGAGCACCAATGTACATTTTATCTAACCTTCCTTATTATCTTTAAGGGCCGACAAGATCAATATAAATAGTAGACATGGATCATGAACATCCAACAATGAAAGATAATGTCATGAACATACATAACATGGGACGACAAGACTGTCAAGAAACTATATATAAGGTACGAGCTACCATGAGTCGACACCTGTCTATGAGCCTCTAAAGGAACATAAGTTCTACAACATTGCCGGAACAGGGCCCCGAAATACCCATAATGTCTATAACAAAAATGCATACAAAGACCACGGCAAGTCCGGAGAAGGGATCTCGCCAATAACCGCTGAACTGGACAGCCTACTGTGGTGGGGGAGCTGCGTCTACCCGTTTATCAGGACCTGCAGCACGACATGCAGTGTCCACAAATAAAAGGGACGTCAGTACGAATAAAGTACTGAGTATGTAAGGCAGGAAAGCATAAGTAAGAACAGTAATGTAAATAGGGATAGGGAATATACAACCTGTGACATCTGGGTACCTCTGAGGGCTACTGATATGAAACACATGATACATACATATATATATACATAAACTTTTAAAACATATGCCTTTGTGGGCATCACCATCATCATATCGTACCCGGCCGTAATAGGCTCGGTAAAACGTACCCGGCCATCATAGGGCTCGGTAGAATCATACCCGGCCACGTGGAGCTCGGTAAAACCCAACTGATCAGTGGTTGCACAATAGGTGCCATACCCGGCCGACTATAGTGCGGCTCGGTAGAGTAAAATAGATACATATATATGATGCATGCTGGACTCATTGGAATCACATTTTGAACCTTTCGGAGTGACGTAAGGTCGGTATCCTTCGTACACGTTATTAGGATTAACTCTTCATCAAGAATCTTATAAGAATCAGGAACTACCAACAACATTGATAATATAAGAATAAGAGAAGTAACATCAATATCAATCGTTTCATAAGAAGGGCAGCAATGTAAGTACTGCTAGCTTCTAAGAGTAGAGTATCTTTGGGAGCTCGTTCATTACATTATGTACAATTGGAGTCGTGCAAAAGAATGAAGGGGATAGCCTCACATACCTTGTATATACTGCCCAACCTCAAGCTATACAAATGTCACGACTCCTTAGTCTACAATAAGACAAATGACACTATCATTATCGTTTAAGCGTCGTAACTATTATGTATCGACCACAACCTATTTTACGATGAAACGGACAGCACCTCCCCTATTTATATGACTTCCCACAAGTCAATACAATCACAAAACAGCCCAAACAACATCATTAATAATCATATTGAGCCTCCAAAATAGTCCACCAACCAACAACATTACTACCAAGCCTTTCGATATATATTTCACAAGTTCTAGCTTCAACGACTTAGCTGCAACTTGGATAATCTTAAATATATATAGAGTAAGAGGTTCCTTACCTTTAAACAGAAAGAACAACTCCAATTTGACCTTAATTTTCCACGAAATATCCCTTCAATTCTGCCACAAGAACAAGGAAGCGAAACTAGCAATTAATTCGGGTTTTTCGGCACTAAAATTACTTTAGAAGACTTGAAATCACCTAGGGTTGATATTAAAAACTTGAAGGTGTATTTACAGGACATAAAACACTTAAAACAACCTCCCACACGAGCTGGAACAACACAAAAATCAGCAACAACAAGAAGAACAAGAAACTTACTAGCGCCACGGGATTCCCGACATTTGATTTGTGTTGTTTGCCCTTTGTTTGGGTCTTGGATCATGAGAGAACCTTGAGAGACTGTTTTTAGGGTTATAAGGTCTGAATATACTGAAAAATAATGACTTAAAACGGGGTTGAGGTATCTTATATATGTCCATATGTCTTAAACCGCCTTTGTGGGCCCCATAGAGAGCAGCTTGGCGCACTCTTGCAAAAATGTGAATATCTCTCTATTCCGAGATCGTATCGACAAACGGTTTAATGCGTTGGAAACTAGACTCATAGATCTTCAATTTGATAGGTAGATCACTCCATAATTCCAAGCACATTGGGATAAAAATGCAGTAACATTTGACCTAAAGTTTAAGTAAAATTATAAACCTAAGTTGCGACAACTTTTATCGACTTTTGTTTCATAACTCGCTTGACTTCAAGACTTATGATGCGGATATTATATGATTCAAATACATTAAAACAAGACCTCTTGGGACAATTAATCACCTCTAGTGTTACCCGAAAATACGGGTTACAACATCCTTGATTCGTTTAACTTCAAATACTTGTTAACCACTCTTATACACCCTTGTATCGTTTAAGACCAATAGGATTAACTTCTTATCATCTCAAAGATAATCTCTTCTTGGATTTACGTCGACTAACTTACGGCGTGATCTATGGTATGCGAATTTGGGTTGTAACACCCTCTCCCCCTTAGGAACATTCGTCCTCGAATGTAAGGGTTTATGGGGTGTCTAACTCATTGTGGATTCCGACGGAGATTTCCGGCTGAGTTTCCCCTATAAAATGGACACTAGCCAAACTTGCAAGCAGTTAAACCTAACCTATGGCCTTACAAGACTATACAAAGCATTATGGATATGTACATTATCTGCATATTACCATTTTGTATTAAAAAAAAGAGTATTCACAAGCTATTGCTTACCTCATAGAGCCGTTTCACCTTATAATGCGTCCTTCTTTCCCCCGGCATCCTCGTTATCTTCACTCTGGAATAGGTAAGGGTATTTAGACTTCATCTCCTCTTCTGCTTCCCATGTCATTTCTTCTATATTCTTGTTCCTCCATAATACTTTCACGGAAGCTACATCCTTTGTTCTCAGCTTGCGGACTTGTCGATCTAATATAGCCACTGGCACTTCATCATATGATAGATCCTTTGTAACTTGTACATCTTTGATAGGGATGACCCGAGAAGGGTCTCCAATACATTTCCTCAACATAGATACATGGAATACCGGGTGGACAAATTCCAATTCAGATGGCAATTCTAACTCGTAAGCAACCTGTCCAATTCGTCGAAGAATTTTGTACGGCCCAATATACCGCGGACTCAACTTACCCTTCTTCCCAAAACGCATAACACCCTTCATCGGCGAGATCTTCAGGAAAACCCAATCACCAACCTCAAATTCCAGATCACGACGTCGGACGTCGGAATAAGACTTTTGCCTGCTTTGTGCCGTCCTCAGTCGCTCTTGTATCAGCATAAGGATAGATACCCCTCAACCCGATCAGTACTAAGTGAGGAACATCCCTAAACCTGATGATGAACTCGCTAGTAGGGAACCACTCGAACATCCAATGGACCTTGTCATCAGTCAAATTGCTAAAGAAGTGTACCCAATCCACGGTGTTTTCCGGTTATGCAAACCTATCTAGGATGAAAGTCATTCTTTTTGGATGGTGAAAGGCTATGTGGTCATTCCATGGTCGCCGCGGAAATTCCTGACGATACTTTCCTCTTTGAAGATGCTCCAACAACCATATTTGCAGTAACAAATTACAACTCTCAAAATGTCTGAATCCCTTCTTACAGCGGTCCAAAGCTCGGTATATCTCTGCCACGATCATTGGGAAAATAGTGTAAGTCTGTCCTTCAATCCCTTCCATTAAGGTCTTGGTAACCATAGCCAAACGAGTGTGAATCTTGTCTTCTTGAATTGGAAATACTATCATACCCAGAAAACAGACGATGAACACAAAAACCTGACGATGAGTCCAGCCCAGGGAAGTGATGGAAAACTCATCATGATAGATACGGTAGGATGTGTTATGCCCATAACGCTCGTAGAGGAAGTCGAAAGGTATGTAGGACTTCTTCAGGCAGACTAACTCGTCATTCTTTCTAAGACCCATCATTTTCAGAAATCCCCTAGAAGTACGATTTTTTGGTACCAGCAGACCAGGGCTATCCCAGGGTAGCCCGGCAAAGCCTCCTATTTCCTTAAGAAGGGGAGTCATCTCTATGTTACTAAAATGGAAAATAACCCTCTTTTCATCCCAGAACATAGTAGCAGCCTCGATCAGTACATTGTTTGGCTGAATGTCTAGCAAAGAAGGTAAATTTCCGAGAATTCTTTTCACATGGTTCTTGTCACTTGGCGAGAGATTTTCCCACCAGTCTAGCAATAGAGGTGAGATACTTCGAACCATGCCGAACCTGGGGACTTCGTGCCTCATTTCTGAAAAACAAATAAAGTTAGCCCTTTCCCCCTCCGGGTTTGACTACTTACACATTAATGATTAGCATATCAGCACGTTTTCTCCAAATAATGCACATATCATGATCGTACTCATTGGGATTATGGAAATCCCGATGGACTTTGGACAAGGCATTTCTTAGTGAGTTATTATGCAGACAACATTCTAACTCATGCTAGGTTTGGACATGATGCATGCATAGTTAACATCAGAGTAGGGTTTTCTATAGAAGTCTAGACCGGTACCCTCAAGCGGACAACTTGAGAAGGAAAGGCACAGAACCGTCGACTGCACCGTCGACTAGTTTTACCACAAATAAGCCTTTTCAAATTTAAAAAGGGTAATATAGGAAGAGCACGGACACTCATCAAGTGTCGTTATGGTATTAATTGCGTACGAGTGGAATATGATGCAGAGCATGTAATTATGCAAAATATAAAACAACACCTTGTCAAGTATTTTGCATGAAGAAAGCGATAAATGCGGTATTTAATAAATGTAAAGACAGGAAAGGAAGAAAAACAAACGAGTTAGTTCGCATAATGGAAAAATTATAATAAAGCGGTAAAAGAGGTAGGGATTGGGAAAGACATAAAGATTGAAGCCACCGAACAAGGTTAAACGAAAAGTTGCATGTAAATTCATGTAAAAGGGAAAATAGGGAAGGGAGTGTGCATGTAGCAAATAAAGGGTGAATTTGAGCATAAAATAATAAAGACACGCTTATCGAGGGAGACTAATTCACACAGACCAAGTTCATTATGGTAAGAGCCCAAGGATATCCCCAACAGAGTCTACATGCTGTCGCGCCCCTTTCTCTCGTGAAATCGGGTTTCGACATTGACAACTCTTTTAAAAGTAATGGTTATTAAAAGAAAGAGTCGCCACCTAACGGATTGAGGTGTGTTAGGGCACCTATTTGCAAATGACTCAGGTTTACTTGCGTCACAAAAGATTGGGTAATGGCTCAAATTACCTCGAGGAGAAGGTGTTAGGCACTCCTCGAGGTCCATAACGGTGGGTCTCGGCCGAACTCAAATCATGTGAATTAGTCTAAAAAGAAACAATTTGGACAAAGAAAGCACTATTTTAACAGGAATGGGGGGGTCCTAAGTTTTTTAGCCTAATGGATCACCCCGTGCAACATAAATAATACTTTGTAACTCCCTCAAGATGGGGTATTACTCATATTATTCAGCGGGCACAGACTATCATCTCTTGCTACCCAAGTACTATCTTTAAATTATTTACCTAAAGCGCTCTAATCAATTCTAAGTCTCACCCTATGCGTGCACTACACGTCACATACCTATGGTCCAGGAGGCATATGGACCTCTATTTTAGGGTGGATCTAGACTTTAACTTAGGTTGCTCAAAAAGAGAAAACTAGGCGACATAAAAAACAGTTAGGACTTTCAAATAGGAACAAGTATGGGCTCAAATTAGCCTCCGTATTTAAACAGCAAATGCACGCAAACTGATCAGCATTAGCAATTTTTATTAATTACAAAATCCTATAGGTAGGATATCTATGTGATAAAACCAGTTTCTTATTGCGATTATTAGAACCTACAAAGTTCGCCTACTAATTTTAGCATAATACGATTAAGCCTACCAGCATGGTATATAGGTGTTTTGTGCGATAGTAAATAGTAGCCAGTCACAGAAACATACCTAAAATTATTCATTTTAATCCTACAAGCATGTTTTCTAGTGAGGATAGCAGCACAGTAAACAGGCATAAATAACAATTAAACAGATTCAGGCGTGCATTTTATAACTTGATCCAGTTTGAATCCTATAAGCATGATTTCTATAATCTGAACAGTTTTGAATCCTATAGACATGATTTCTACAATCTGAACAGATTTTGAATCCTATAAACATGATTTCTATAATCTGAACGAAACAGTATGCAAGCAGGAATTCATACACACATCGGACCATACCATTTCTATAGGCATGGTTTGTAACAGAACATAATTGAGCCAAACATTGAGCCTATAGACATGGTTGCTAACACATAATGACTGAACACAATAAGACACTTAGAAGCATGATTTCTAACATATAACATCCAACATCACAACATTAACCCTATAGGCAGGATTTCTACCCCCACTTTATAGCAAGTATAAAATAAGAACCCTTTCGCATTTTTACTAATACCCCAGAATTGTTATTAAAAATAAGTATTACATACCAGAATTTAATGAATGAATTATAAGGTAAGTAAAACTATAGGGAGCCTACAGCAGGCCCAAATGCACCTGGACAGGCCAGGCCTTCAACTCACAATAGTTCCAAAAGCTCATGTTCATAGATACACAATAACCAGTAGTGAAGATTCGCCCATATTTCAAGGATAAGCATACAAAACCCAAATCTCTAGTGTGTCAGAGTCTCCAAGGGCTTCAGGAACCCAGGGCAGTGCTCACACTAGAGAAAATGATCAGAAACAGTTCAAGGAAGACTAGGGACCAAATCCTAGTGTGTCATAGTTCACAAAGGTCTCACATAAACCCTGGGTAGTGCTCACACTAGGGAGGCCAGAGGACAGAACCTAAATAGATTTGGCTTTTAGCCAGCAAAGAATGAGGATTCAAGAGAGTAGGATGGGATTAGGGGATACACTTACGGACAGAATCACATATAGAGCATGTACAAACAAATAGCAAACATATTTGAACCTAAGCATACTTAATCAAGTTTTTAAGAATAAACAAAGTCATATGCTAATAAGGCCAGTTCATAAACATGTTCACAATGATAACAGAGACTTCAGATCAGGCTAAGTCATAGAAAGAAAACACATTGATTAGCAGTAGGAACTGATTAAGACAATCTAGTAAAGGTATCATAACATAGTGAGAACAGAACTAAACAGGCCGCAACAAGTTCAACAAACAAACATTATAAATCTGTTAAGGCACACATCTATATATGGCTAAAGAGGTATGAATGCATGTTTAGCACTAAAAGATAGTCCTCAATAACACAGAATTAGGAAGAATTCATTAATCAATTCAAACTAAGTTTGACATGTCTTAACTACAAGTAATAGCATTTAGGATAACATGTCCTAATAGCAGTAACACATTGAGCAAATAATCATAATGAAAGGGGCAGAAGATTCAATAACTCACCAGTTAAGATGAACAAGGAAAAGGAATCCAACAATATAGTAAATAGCACCAAACGGAAGTAAAAAGATTGTTTGCCTTGGCTTTCAGCCGGCCAAGAATCAAAACACAAAATTTTTTTGCTCAAGGGAGAGCAAGAGTACACAGCTTTTGGTATATAGTAGTGAAATGGTTTTTTGAGCTCTGAATCTTCTCCTTTTTTTATCAAAGGGGAGTAGAGAGGGGTTTAAATAGTGCTGAGACTAGAGCATAGAAATAGCTAATTAAAATATTAAAAGGCAAGTGCTCAAATCAGTGGGATTGAAACCCCAAATTTTAGGTGAAGATACACAAAATCAATAGGAAATGAGGTAAAGAATCACATAGGCATATAATGAACAGACAAGAGATTATTATATATAAAAAAAGGAATACTGAATCGAACCAGATTTGGTTAAAGTAAAAGGGTCTGAAACCCTAAGTTAGGTAAACCACAAAACTGGCAGAAAATAAAGGCAAGAATCACATATTAACATAAAAATAAACGTAGGTAAGAAATTATTCAAAAGAAAACCTAGAATCGAACCAGATTTGGTTCAAGTAAAAGGGTCTGAAACCCTAAATTAGGTAAGTGAAGGGAGTCGACAAAAATAAGCAGATTCACAAGTAATAGAATGAATATAGACGAAAAAATGCTAGAAATCATAGTTTGAACCAGTTTAGGTTCGATTCAAAGAAAAATCTGGAACCCTAACCTTTAAGGTTTAGTGCGAATCAACGAGATATGAGAGAATCATTACAAAATAACGTGCTTGGACTTAAGGTTGTCCAGATTCAAGAGACAAACATAGATTTGGACAGAATCAAAGCGGGGTACTTTCCATGTTTAGGCAAGTACCTAAGCCACTCCGTAACATAGCACCAAATAAGGGAAAAATACTAAAATGGCAAGGGAATAGGGAAAGAATCCCATTAGGAACGGGATTTGGGTGAGGCGGCGGAATTAGGGTTCATCAGTAGAGGGGAAATAAGGGTGGCGGGTTTAGGGAAATGAGGATTAGGGTAGAGAGGAGAGAGATATAAGGAAAAGGGGTGGTTATTTGTGGGCCGTTGATCATCTTTGATCAACGGCCAAGATTTAAACGGACTGGGGTCGGGTTTTAATGAATGGGTAAGGGTAATTGGGTTAGGATTATTGGGATTGGGCTGGTTTGGGTAGTTTTGGGTAGTCTTAGGTCTGAAATTAATTAAAAAATGGGGCCAGATTTTAAATACCCAAATTTAACCAATAAAATAATTTGTAAAAATAATAAATAAATAATAAAAAATATTATTTGTGCATAAAAATGATTTAAAACAAATATTCAACATTATAAAAATATAAAAAGGTTATTTTTGCATAAATAAGGTAATTATAAGTACATATAGGCTATTATTGCAAAAATATGCAATTTTACCCTTTAAAATGCAAATGTAATTATAACAAATGTACTAAAAATATTTAAAACCTTATATGGGTGAAAATGATGAGTTTAGATGATAAAATCATCATAAAAATTATTTGTAAGGTAATTAATTGGTATTTATATAGTAAAAATGCGGAAATAAATTGATTTAAAGCCTTTAAAAGTTATGAAAATACTTGTATATGCTTGTAAATCAAATGATGATGCATATGCACTATTTTGAAAGTATATATATATATATATATATATATATATATATATATATCAATAGTTATAGCAAGATATATATATGTGCACAAATTATACTTAGAATGTGGTACTTGAGGACCAAGAATTATATATAATTTAAGCGATTTAAATTCTTCAAGGATTGTCATATAAGTTAAGTCATATAAGCCATATAAATAGACTTTAGATGCATATCAAGTTTTCATGTCATGCTAGACATATAAGATAGATAAAAGTGATTGCACACACCATTGACTTTATACTTTCAAGTATTTGAACTACATGTCCAAAACTACATGTCTTTCATATGAAACTAATTATATTCGAATTGTGTCTCTTCCATTTGGCCAATATTTTTGTGTTTGTATTCGACATACTTAAGTCCTCATCTATACATAGCACTATGATAGATGTCGCCGATGAACATTATATATCGGTTCCAATATTTTTTCATAAAGACATAACATAGAGATCTCTTCACTCATATTTTCAGGTACCTGAACCTCTCCTGAGATTTTATGAAGTGTTATGTCATGTAATCTTCTAGATCACATGCCTCCTTATGTCACGACCCCAATTTTTCTCCGTAGGATGTCGTGACGGCACCTAGTATCTAAGACTAGGTAAGCCTAACAAACATACGGAATAACTGAAATAAAAATTTAAAGTCTCAAAACTTCAAAAATTATATAGAATAAAATATGCGACTCAACATGTACAACTCCCAAAATCTGGTGAAATATAAGTCACAGACTCTATGAAGTGATACTAAATATTTATATACAATAGTGTCTAAATAAGCACAAGGAAATAAAATAATCCAGGTGGAGGGGGACTCCGAGGCTTGCGGACACTGGCAGGTGTACCTTGAAGTCTCCACGCACGGACTCTACTCACTGACACCCGGACTAGTAAGCAGTACCTGGATCTGCACAAAAGGATGTGCAGAAGCGTAACATGAGTACACCACAACGGTAACCAGTAAATGCCAAGCCTAACCTCAGTAGAGTAGTGACGAGGTCAGGTCAAGGCCCTACTAGAACAAATAAAAGACTGTACAAAATACAAGGCAGTGTAATAATGACAGTATTGAAATTGAAAGAACAAATAGCATATCAAGGTTAGCTACATGGTACTAAAGCAATTAGTGCAACACGAAGAAATAATTAACAATATGCTAAGGAAAACAACAATCAAAGACAAGTGCAAAAATGGAGAACTGCCAACAAGAGCCACTACCAAGGTACCGCCCCGTAGTCTCAAATTACAAGAATAAATCACAATATTTCCTTTTATCACCGCGGGAGCTTTTACATTTAGTTTTGAAAATTATTTTCTCGAAATAACATCGAGCGTTTTAGCCCGCCTTATCACACCTCATGACTTCTAGTAGATCCCCTACGAGCCACGCGTATCAAGCCCACCTAATCTCACCGCATACGTTTCAACACCAAAACCTTATACTACCGCATGTGTATCATTATCACAACGTAACACATATCGCACCACAAGTTCCCAATATCACAAATTGCTAGAGAAACCAAACAATAACAGTAGTTTCACAGTAAAGAGCCCATGGCTCAAATACAAAATACACAAGAGTCTCAACAATAACAACCGGAATGAGTAATTCAACAGAATGGTATTTCACAACTTAAAACTTTGCCTCAATATGAATCACGACCTTCATATCTCGATACCAATGTCAACAATAAGATATTTCACAATCTAAAAACTTCTAGTAAAGAGTTCAACAATTAAGTAATGAATACGGAATAAAGGAAACAAGAACTTCAGCTAAACATGTAGGGCAATTAGCATATAAGAGAATAAGACAAGTAGACATGTGAAAATAGACTAAGAATGATGAATATAACATGTTAAGAAAACTCAATTAAAGCATGAAAAGAATCTACATAGCTAAAACCGGTAATTTCTACATTTAGCTTGTGTACATACTCGTCACCTTGCGTACACGGCTTCCACACATCACAATTATCACAAACAACACCAATCCTAAGGGGAAATCCCTCCCCCCCACAAGGTTAGGCAAGTCACTTAGCTCAAATCACGCTAAATCAATCCACTAGTAGACCTTTCCCTTGATTATCCAACACCAAACGGCTCGAATCTAGCCAAAACAACTATACCATAAATATAAACTATACTAATTCGAACAATAAAATTACGATCTTTGCAAAGAATTAAAAATTCAACCCAAAATGTCAATTTGGGCCCGCGCCTCAGAACCCGACCAAAATTATAAAATCTGAACACTCATTCGATAACGAGTTCAACCATACAAGAATTACTCAAATCCGACCTCAAATCGCCTTCCAAATCCTCAAATTTTAGCCTAAGAAGTTTCTACCACTTTTCCCCAGTTTTCCAACTCAAACCACTAATGAAGTGATGAAATTATCAATAGATTCGTGTAAATTAACCAAAACTGAGTTAGGAATTCTTACCCCAATAATCTCTCTGAAAATCTCCCAAAGGTTCGCCTCACACCGAGCTCTCTATGTCCAAAATGTGAAATATGAGAAGAACCCTCGATTTTGGAACTAAAATCTGTTGCCCAGTTATTTACTCTTCGTGAACGCGGAATGTGCCTCGTGTTCACGATGCACAAAAATACACAGCTGCCAAAATCTTCTTCGCAAACGCGAGATAACCCACGCGAACACGATGCACACTAAGCCAAGACCTACGCGAACGCGACCCCTCTTACGCGAACGCGATGAATAATTTCTCCTACCTTCGCGAACGCGTGTCCACCTTCGCGAACGTGAAGAACAATCTGACCTGCCTCCCAAGAAACCCTTCGTGAATGCGAGACCTCTCTCGCGAACGCAAAGAAGGAAACCAGACTTGTAGCAAAACCAGAACTTCAACAATCCTTAAGGTTCCGAAATGCGCCGAACATTGTCCGAATTACACTCGAGGCCTCTAGACCTCAACCAACCAGTCCTAAAATATCATACGAACATGCTCGAAGCGTTAAATCACATCAAACAACACTAGAATCACAAATTGCACATCGATTCAAGCCTAAGGAACTTATGAACTTTTGGATTTCAAAACTAATGTTGATTCATACCAAAACAACTCCAATTGACTTCAAATTTTGCACACAAGTTATAAATGAAATTAGGGACATATTCCAACCTCCAGAATCGGGATCCGTCCCCGATATCAATTAAGTCAACTCTCGGTCAAACTTTCCAAATCTTCCAAACCTTAATTTTTCTAACTTTTGCCAATTCACGCCGAAATGACCTACGGACCTCCAAATCAACATCCGGACACACTTCTAAGTTCAAAATCATCATGAGCTATTGTAACCATCAAAACTCCATTCCGGAGTCATCTTCACAAAAGTCAAACTACGATCAACTCTTTCAACTTAAATGTCACGACCCAAAATCCAACTAGCCGTGATGACAGCTAACCCAACCCATTAGGTAAGCCAATTTACAAATATCCGATTCAATTAATATTTAACTGACTCTAATACACTCTCCAAATACTGGTAGTACAAATCATGAGCATCTAAGATTCAGAATTTACAAAGTTGGTGTGAAATAAAATACATCATCTGTTTGAAAATACATGAATAGATTTTTAAATCTAAAGCTACCAAGACCAAGAGGCAGCTATGACTGTAACGCATGCACATCTCCAATACCAGATCCCGCCATACACAGCAACATCAACATCCAAAATCTGCACACAAGGTGTAGAAGTGTAGTATGAGTACAACTGAACCTATGTACTCAATAAGTAACAACCCTAACCTTAGGTTGAAAATAGTGACGAGCTTGTACCATGGTCAGAGTCCATGCCAATAACCAATAACATCTCATAACAATATAATTTAAAGCAGCACAAGTAATAACTCAAATCCTTTGCCGAAAATCACCGAAAATATGAGTAAGTCTGAAATCTGTGTTTTTTTTCAAAAAAAACTTTAACGACAGATACGAAATTTTATTATCAGATGGCATGAGGAAAACTACTTCTCTATGCCTACATATCAAGTATGTATGTTTAATGCAATGCAGCATAGTGATGAACTCATGTACTCACACTCTCAGAGTACTCAATCTCACGGTCTCGCATTTCCACCCATCATGCTCACTATTCAGCACACTCAGTCACTCGGCACTAAACCGGGCATATCGAGCCCAATATAATAACAACTCACGCACAGTCACTTAGTATTGTATATGTCAAATCTAGCCCAGGGAAGATCCATCCCAAATATATATACATAATAACTTACATTAAGTCACTCAGTACTGTATGGAGCCAATCCAGCATAGGGAAGATTCATCCCTCAATATAGATAATTAGGCAAAATCCATGAGAGGGGAAAATCCATCCTAAAAATATAAATGATTCGGGCAAGATCCATGCCCAGGGAAGATCCATCCCTAATATAAATAAGGCAACTCCATGCCCTGGGAAGTCCATCCCAAAAATAAATAAATAAATAAATAGATAGATAAATAAGGCAACTCCATGCCCTGGGAAATTCATCTCAAATATAATATCATTTGCGCTCACTGTGGGGGGGGGGCTGACTCTGGAGGGGCTCCTTCAGCCCAAGCGCTATAATAAGCTAATCTGGCCTGATGTGGCGTGCAACCCGATTACATAATAATAAAGCCTATAAGGCCTGCTGCGGTGTGCTGCCCGATCCCATAAATATCCTCACAATCAGACCATAGCATGTGCATCACCTCCAATCAAATCACATAACACGTATATTCAGGGTTCATATCCTCAGCTCCAAGTTTAGAAATGTTACTTACCTCAAACTGTACAACCCTCTGAACGCCTCGAATCTAGTCACAATTAATTTGATACAATCAACACAAATTATAGGAATCAATTACATATGAAAATACTAAATTTCCCCATTAAATCCGATAATCCACCCAAAAATCAACAGTGTGGCCAACGTATCGGAATACGACAAAAATTACATAATTCGAACCCCTATTCAACCACGAGTCCAACCATACCAAAATTACTCAAATTCGACCACAACTCGGCCTTCAAATCCTCAATTAAAGTCTATGAAACTTTCTACAATTTTCAATCCAAAACACTAATTTGTTGATAAGCACAACAATAGATTCATGTAATTTAACCAAAACCAAGTTAGAATCACTTACCCCAATCTATATGGTGAAAATCGCTTTAATCTGAGTTCCGTAGCTCCAAATGTGTTAAATATAGCCGAAACCCCCGTTTTAAAATCTGTCCAGGCAAGTCGCATTTGACACCTGAGACTTATAAATCGCATTTGATACCTATGACTTGCCTCTGCCCCAGAAAAGCAGCAATCTTTCCCGACACGAAAATGGGCATAACTCTCTCATACGATATCCGAATTCGACGATTCTTTTTGGTATGGCTATGTAATTTCAATATGGATCAAATGCTTCAATCCAAACTGAATTTGGAACTAATTTGCTTAATATGGTACCACTTATGCTTGCAGAAATGACGTCGAAACATTCTAGAAATATCCAAATTAAATTCCAGGCATACGCCCAAGACCAAAATCACCATCCAGACCTAACGGAATCATCAAAACTCCGATCCTAGGTAGAATACTAAAAATTCAAATTTGGAACCTTGCGATCTGCATAACTCTTCTGTCTAAATTGGGCTGTGCGAAGTCGATCTTGAATCAATTTAACCTTTTCCAAAGCATCCTGAACCAAGTACGTACCCAAGAGCCTAGCCTCACCCAGCTCGAACCAACCCACCGGAGACAACACCGCCTCCCATACAAAGCTCATATGGAGCCATCAAAATGCGCAATTGGTATCTGTTGTTATAGGCAAACTCCACAAGCAGCAAGAACTGATCCCAAGAACCCCAAACTATATCACACACGCACGGAGAATATCCTCCAATATCTGAATAGTGCGCTCGGACTATCGATCCGTCTAAGGGTGAAATGATGTACTCAACTCAACCTGACTCACGATGTAAACTCCATACCCCGGTCAAAGATGATGGATACCGGCACGCCATGAAATATAACAATCTCGCGAATATAAACCTAAGCCAGTTGCTCTGAAGAATTAGTCACCACTGGAATGAAATCAGCTGACTTGGTCAACCTATCCATAATCGCCCTTGCTGTATCGAACTTCCTCTGAGTCTGTGGGAGCCCAAAAACAAAATCCATAGTAACCCGCTCCCATTTCCACTCTGGAATCGCTAGCTTCTGAAGCAATCCACCTGGCCGCTGATGCTCATACTTTACCTGCTGACAGTTTAGGCACAGAGCTACATACTCCACTATGTCCTTCTTCATTCTTCTCCACCAATAGTGTTGCCTCAAGTCCTGATATATCTTGGCGGCACCCGGATGAATGGAGTACCACGAACTGTGAGCCTCCTAGAGAATAAACTCATGCAAACCATCTACATTGGGCACATATAGCCTGCCCTACATCTGTGACACACTGTCATCCCCAATAGTGACCTCCTTGGCATCGCCGTGCTGAACCGTGTCCTTGAGGATAAGTAAATGGGGGTCGTCATACTGACGCTCTCTTATACGATCATAAAGAGAAGACCAAGAAACCACACAAGCCAAAACTCGACTCGGCTCCAAAATATCCAATATAATAAATTAGTTGGACAAGGCCTAAACATCCAATGCTTATGGCCTCTCTGATGCTGGTAGATATGCTAAACTGCCCAAGCTCTCCGCCTTGCGACTCAAGGAATCGGCCACCATATTGGCCTTCCCGGGATGAAATTGAATGGTGATATCATAATCCTTAAGCAAATCTAACCACCTCCACTGTCACAAGTTAAGATCCTTCTATTTGAACAGATGTTGTAGACTCCGGTAGTCGGTATAGACCTCACAAGGGACACTGTACAAATAGTGTCGCCAAATCTTCAAGGCATGAACAACAGTTGCTAACTCAAGGTTGTGGACGGGATAGTTCTTCTCATGTACCATTAGCTATCTAGATGCATAGGCAATCACCCTACCGTCCTACATCAATGCTGTGCCGATGCCAATACGCGACGCATCACACTACACAGTATAAGACCCCAAACCCGTAGGTAACATCAATACTGGAGTTGTAGTCAAAGCAGTCTTAAGCTTTTGAAAGCTCTCCTCACACACTTTGGTCTACCTGAACGGAGCACCCTATTGGGTCAATTTGGTCATAGGTGCAGTAATAGATGAGAAACCCTCTATGAATCGACGGTAATACCCTACCAAACCAAGAAAACTCTGGATCTCAGTAGCTGAAGACGGTCTGGGCCAACTCTGCACTACTTCAATCTTCTTCGAATCTATCTTGATCCCCTCACTCGACACTACATGACCCAAAAATGTCACTGGATCAAACCAAAATTCATACTTTGAAAATTTTACATACAACTTTTTTTCTCTCAAGGTCTGAAGCACGGTCCTCAAGTGCTGCTCATGATCCTCCGGGCTCTGGGAGTACACCAGAATGTCGTCAATAAACACAATGATGAATGAGTCAAGATAGGGCTGGAATACACTATTCAACAAGTGCATGAATGTTGTTGGGGCGTTGGTCAGCCCAAATAACATCACAAGGAACTCGTATTGACCATACCGAGTCCTGAAGGCAGTCTTCGGGATATCTGGCTCCTGAATCTTAAACTGATGATAGCCTAAACGCAAGTCAATCTTAGAGAACACTCTATCACCATGTAGCTAATCAAATAGGTAATCAATGCGTGATACATGTTCTTCATTGTAACCTTGTTCAACAGGCAATAATTGTTCTTCACTGTAACCTTGTTCAACTGGCGATAATCAATACATATACACATAGCACCATCTTTATTCTTTACAAACAAGACCGGAGCACCCCTAAGGTGATACACTAGGCCGAATGAAACCCTTATCAATCAACTCCTACAATTGCTCTTTTAACTCCTTCAAATTTGTTGGGGCCATAAGATATGGTGGAATAGAAATGGGCTGAGTGCCGGTAAAAAATCAACACCAAAATCTATATCCCTATCGGGCGGCATGCCCGGAAGATCCGCCGAAAATACATCTGGATAATCTCTCACTACCATAACTAACTCAACGGTAAGAGTATCAACACACACATCTCTCATATATGCTAGATACGCATCACATCCATTTCCAACTATCCGTTGTTCCTTAAGGAAAGACACTACCCTGCTAGGAACAAAATCTAAAGTACCTCTCCACTCCAACCGCGAAAAACCTGGCATAGCCAACATCACCGTCTTGGTGTGACAATCAAGGATAGCATGATAGGGAGACAACCAGTCCATGCCCAAGATAACATCAAAATCAACCATAGTGAGTAACAATAGATCGACTCTGGTCTCAAAACCACTAAGAACAACTAAACACGACTGATACACACGGTCAACAACAATGAAATCTCCCACAGGCATGGACACATAAATAGGAGAACTCAAAGAATCACGGGATATACCCAAATACAGAGCAAAATAAGATGATACGTAGGAATAAGTGGAGCCTGGATCAAATAAGACTGATGCATCTTTATGACAAACTGGAACAATACCTGTAATAACTGAGTCGGATGCAACTGCCTCCGTCCTAGTAGGAAGAGCATAATATCTAGTCTGGACTCCCCTTCTAGGGCGACCTCTACCTGCTCAAACTCCACCCTGGTTGGCTGTACAGGTGGAGTGGAAACTGGTACGATAACCACGGCCTGGGAAGCCTGGGGCCCTATAGAATATGTGGGGCCTGAGTAGTCTAAGGAGGTGAACCCCTCTTGAGTCTGGGCCAGTACCTCATCATATGAAGAGTGTCACCTCACTCAAAACAAGCTCTCGGAGGACGTGGTTGCAGGAGCTGGCTTGAGCCTGATCGGCTGGATTGACCGCTGAAAGCACCTAGTGCAGGAAGGGCACTAGACGATGGCGGTGCATAATGGGGAACTTGAGGTCTGGGAGTGGATAGAATACCGTTGGAAGCTAGAAGTGCTGAATGAATAGGGTGGCGCACATAGCCCCTACCATGACGGGCTGTAACTAGGGCACGGGCACCACTATATGTGCCAAAATCTCGAGGCCTCTTGGCCTCACTCTCCTCTCTCTCCCGAGCCTACATACCCTCCAATCTCCAAGCGATCTCCATTACATGTTGGTATGGGATATCCATCTCCAACTATCGGGCCATGTTTAATTTGATACCAGGGTTGAGCCCCTCGATAAATCGATGAACTCGCTCTCTAACAGTAGCAACGAAGAATGGTGCATGCCTGGATAAATCACTGAATCGGACTGCATACTCTGATACGGTCACAGAACCCTGGCACAACTGCTCAAACTGTGTGCGCCATGCATCCCTAAGACTTTGGGGAGCAAACTCCCTCATAAATATCTCTGAGAACTAATCCCAGGTGAGTGAAGCTGCCTTGGCGGCTACCCAACTTATACATCCTCTACCACTGATAAGCCACTCCCTTAAGCTGGAACGTAGTAAAAGCAACCCCACTCGACTCCACAATACACATAGTACGAAGGATATGGTGGCACTCATCAAGAAAACCCTAGCATCCTATGAAGCCAAACCACTAAAAGTATGAGGGTGGTACTTCTTGTACCTCTCGAGCTTGATCTGCTCCCCCTCAGAAGCTGCATCCCCAACCTCGGGCTGAACTGGGACAATCGGTTGCACTGTTATGACCTCTGGGACCTAGTCAACTTGGAACCGCTTCTCTGGGGTGCGGGGTGCGGGGTGTGGGCAGCGGGAGTCTGTACTCCTCCCCCGGCCTGAGATGTGGCAGGAGCAAGTGGAATCAACCCCGCCTGAGCTAGAGTGCCGAACATGCTCAGAAATTGGGCGAGAGTCTCCTGAAGTGCAGGAGTAGTAACAGGCATCTAAGGTGCCCGCTCTCCGACTAGAGCTACTGGTGGCTCCTCTGTAGCAGCTCGGGCAGGTTCCCTGGCTGCACCACGTGCCCGTCCTTGGCCTTTACCCTGGCCCCAGCCTCTCGCGGCCCTAGCAGGGGGTGCGGGTGTCTGATCATCAGATCCAGCTGCGTGTGTCCTTAACATCTATGAGATAATAGAAAGACAGAGATTTAGAATTCTGAAGTCAGCAAATTCACACGATAAGGAATCAAAGAAGTAAAGCTTTGCCTAACAGTTCCATAGCCTCCCGAAGATAAGTATAGACGTCTTCGTACTGATCTGCGAGACTCTACTAAACTTGCTTGTGACTCATAACACCTATGAACCTAGAGCTCTTATACCAACTTGTCACGGCCCCAATTTCCCTCCGTAAGATGTCGTGACGGCACCTAGTCTTACAAACATGCAGAATAACTAAAATAATAATTTAAAGTATCAAAACTTCAAGTCACCACGCACGGACTCTACTCACTGATGCCCGAACTGGTAGGAAGTCGCTGGATCTGTACAAAAAGATGTGCAGAAGCATAGCATGAGTATACCACAATGGTATTCAGTAAGTGCCAAGCCTAACCTCGGTAAAGTAGTGACGAGGTCAGGTCAAGGCCCTACTGGAACAAATAAAAGACTGAACAAATATAAGACAGTGTAATAATGAGAGTTATGAAATTGAAACAACAAATAGCATATCAAGGTTAGCTACACGGAACTAAAGCAATTAGTGCAATGCGGAAAAATAATTAATAATATGCTAAGGAAAACAACAACCAAAGACAAGTGTAAAAGCGAAGAACTGCCAACAAGAGTCATTACCGAGGTACCGCCTCGCAGTCTCACAAGAATAAATCAAAACATTCCTTATATCACTACGGGAGCCTTTAATTTTAGTTTTGAAAATCATTTTCCCGAAATAGCATCCCGCGTTTTAGCCTACCTTATCACACCTCATGACTTCTAGTAGTTCCCCTACTAGCCACGCGTATCAAGACCACCTTATCTCACCGCATGCATTTCAACCCCAAAACCTTATACCACCGTAAGCGTATCAATATCACAATATACCACATGTCGCACCTCAAGTGCCCAATATCACAACTTGCTAGAGAAACCAAACAATAACAGTAATTTCACAGTAAAGAGCCCATGGATCAACCGCAAAGTACATAAGAGTCTCAACAATAACAACCGGAATGAACAACTCAACATAATGGTATTTAACAACTTAATACTTTGCCTCAATGCAAATCACGACCTTCATATCTCGATACCAATTTCAACAACAAGATATTTCATGATTTAAAAACTTCAAGTAAGAAGTTCAATAATTAAGTAATGAATACAGAATAAAGGAAACAAGAACTTCAACTAAACATGTAGGGCAATTAGAATATAAGAGAATAAGACAAGTAGACATGAGAAAATAGACTAAGAATGATGAATATAACATGTTAAGATAACTCAATTAAGGCATGAAAGGTATCTACATAGCTAAAACCGATAATTTTCAAATTTAGCCCGTGTACACACTCGTCACCTTGCGTACACGGCTTCCACACATCACAATTATCACAAACAACACCAATCCTAAGGGAAAATTCTCCCACACAAGGTTAGGCAAGTCACTTACCTCAAATAATGCTAAATCAATCCACTAGTAGGCATTTTACTTGATTATCGAACATTGAACGGCTCGAATCTAGCCAAAACAACTTCATACCATGAATATAAACTATAGGAAACTAATTCAAACAATAAAATTACGATCTTTGCGAAGAATTAAAAAATCAACCCAAAGGTTCAACCCGGGCCCGCGCCTTGGAACCCGACCAAAATTATAAAATCCGAACATCCATTTGATAACGAGTTCAACCATACAAGAATTACTCAAATCCGACCTCAAATCGCCTTTCAAATCCTCAAATTTTAGCCTAAGAAGCTTCTACCATTTTTCCCCAGTTTTCCAACTCAAACCACTAATGAAGTGATGAAATTATCAATAGATTCATGTAAATTAACTAAAACTGAGTTAGGAATTCTTACCCAATAATCTCTCTGAAAACCTCTCAAAAATTCGCCTCACACCGCGCTCTCTAGGTCCAAAATATGAAATATGAGAAGAACCCTCGATTTTGGAACTTAAATCTTCTGCCCAGTTATTTACTCTTCGTGAACACGGAATGTGCCTCGCGTTCGCGATGCACAAAAATACACAGCTACCGAAATCCTCTTCGTGAACGTGAGATAACCCACGCGAACACGATGCACACTAAGTCAAGACCTACGCGAATGCGACCCCTCTTACGCGAACGCGATGAACAACTTCTCCTACCTTCGCGAACGCGTGTCCACCTTCACGAACGTGAAGAAAAATCTGACGTGCCTCCCCAGAAACCCTTCGCGAATGCGAGACCTCTCTCGCGAACGCGAAGAAGGAGACCAGACTTGTAACAAAACCAGAACTTCAGCAATCCTTAAGGTTCCGAAATGTGCCGAACATGGTCCAAATTACACCCGAGGCCCCTGGGACCTCAACCAAACATATCAACCAGTCCTAAAATATCATACGAACACGCTCGAAGCGTCAAATCACATCAAACATTACTAGAATCACAACTTGTGCATCTATTCAATCCTAAGGAACTTATGAACTTCTGAATTCCAAAACTAATGACGATTCATACCAAAACAAGTTGACTTCAAATTTTGCACACAAGTTATAAATGACATTACGGACATATTCTAACTTCCAAAATTAAGATCCGACCCCAATATCAATAAAGTCAACTCCCAGCCAAACATTCCAAATCTTCCAAACCTTAATTTTTCTAACTTTCACCAATTCACGCTGAAATGACCTGCCGACCTCCAAATCAACATACGGACACGCTTCTAAG
Source organism: Nicotiana tomentosiformis (assembly GCF_000390325.3). NCBI lineage: Eukaryota > Viridiplantae > Streptophyta > Magnoliopsida > Solanales > Solanaceae > Nicotiana > Nicotiana tomentosiformis. The sequence continues at coordinate 116,171,326 of NC_090823.1, read as the reverse complement.
TCCAAAATCACCATACGGAGATATTGTAACTGTCAAAAATCCATTTTTGAGTCGTCTTCACAAAAATCAAACTATAGTCAACTCTTTCAACTTAAAGCTCCAATAGGGACTATGTGTCCCATTTCACTTCGAAACTTTCCCGAACCCAAAACCAAGATCCCCCGGCATGTCACATAATCATGATACAACATAGAGGCAGTAATAAATAGGGGATCGAGGATAAAACACTCAAAACGACCGGCCGGGTCGTTACACCTTATTATGATCATTTACTCATCTTCTTTATCAAGAAGTTTATTTGAAATTGATTTGTCTATACGCTTTAGGTGTACCATATACTTTATCCTTCTAGGACTTAGTCTAATGGGAGCATTTGCAGTGAAAATATAATTACTTTCTTTGGGTCAGCAAATGCGTCTGACATATTTTGCAATATATTATCTTTTTATGAACTTCAAGTTCATATTATCTTATTCGAGGATCTAAATGTACAAATGATAATTCATTCCACGTAACCTTTTCTCAACTGTTTATCTTGTCTCCCCCTCATGTTAGAAAAACTAACTTTCTTCCTCAATTTTGGGAACCCATCTTTGTGCATTATGGTGTTACTCAAAATATACACTGCACATCAATAATAATAAGATTATTTTGGTTTCTAACCCTGAACCACTTGTGAGGGGAGAATGTAATATACGTATAGAACGTATATCAAACTGATATAGAAAACTTTGTTCTCATAAGCAATAGTTTAGCCATTAAATGAAGGCACTCAATAAATCATTATGCTAAACCAACTGTGATATAAATCAACTTATCAAGATGAACTATCTTGAATAAACAATCTGGAATATGCTCTAAATTAATGATTGAGCAAGTTATCGGGCAAACACTATGTTGCGGGTTAATATTAATCGCACATGTAATCATCTCATAGATGCATCTTATGTGGTATACATGGAAAGTGAATGGACCCATATTCACCTTTGATATTTATAGTATTCATGGGATTTAATCCCAATTTTAGTTGGTCTATTATTTAATGAGAACAGAAAACATAAGAGAATTCGTACAGAACTTTCTAGTTTTTGTCACGACCAGGAATTCCCACCGTCGGGACCGTGATGGCGCCTAACATTTCACTTGCTAGGCAAGCCAACGTTAGAGAATCATTAAACCAATTCTTATCCCATTCAGCAAATAACAGCAAATTAGCTAAGATGAAATATAATGAGTGCGGAATAATATAAAGACTACATTAATTACTACTACCCGGATCTGGAGTCACAATTCACGAGCATTCTAAAATTCATTACAAGTAATAGTCTGAAAGAAGTACAACTGTTTGGATGAAAGAAACAGTAAAACTGAAAAGATAGACGGGGACTTCAAAGTCTATGACCGCCGACAGGTCTACCTTGAGTCTCTGGATAGCGGGTCCAACAGCTAAAATCTCGATCAACCCGAGCTGGTACCAAAATCTGCACGAAAAGTGCAGTGTGTAGTATCAGTACAACCAACCCCATGTACTGGTAAGTGTCGAGCCTAACCTCGACGAAGTAGTGACGAGGCTAAGGCAAGGCACCCACAAATCAACCTGTCCAGTTTAACAATGTATATACAAATAACAGTAACGAAGAATTAGACAGGAAATATCGAGAAGGGATACATGCTGGGAAGATACGAAGTAAAAGGGCTACAACAGAATGAGAACTGAAACAACCAATATAATATGAATCAATAGGAGCACGAATACAGTAAACGAATAATGCACGGCATCACCCTTCGTGCTTTTACTCTCAACCTCACCATAAAATCAATAAAAATGGCACGGCATCACCCTTCATACATTAACTCTCATATCATAGCACGACATCACCCTTCGTGCATTAACACTCACAATATGGCACGGCGTCACCCTTCATGCTTTTACACTCACAATATGGCACGGCATCACCCTTTGTGCGTTAACACTCATAATATGGCACGGCATCACCCTTCGTGCATTAACACTCTCCCTTACCATAATGTAATGAATAAGCAACAACAGGGAGATAGAGTAACAAGTACAAACCTTACTTCAACATTTGGTTCCACAATATCAATCTCAACTTTGAAATAAATACTCAATTATCACTAGAAAATCCATAAACATGATAAGAACGATCAAGTTAACAACACTAGTATAAACACGTAGCAATTAGGCGTAGGAAAGAGACAATGTAAGAAAAACAGAAGAAACATGAAAAAATAGGTAATTTGGCAGCGCATAAGTACTCGTCACCTCATATATATGCCGCTCAGATGAATTTCACATAGCAAATAGTTTAAGGTTCCTAATTCCCTCAAGTCAGGGTTAGACACAACACTTACCTCGCTCCGAAGGCCACTTAACTCTCAAACACAGTTCTTTTTTAGAATTCACCTCCAAATCACTCGTATCTATTCAAAAATGACTCAAAAATATAAAATATTGCTAAAGGAATCAATTATATTGCATAATTTAAATTTCTCAAGTTTTTCTCCAAAAAGTCAAAAAATCGACCCCGGACCCGCTTGGTCAAAACCTGAGGTTCGAACCAAAATCCATTTACCCATTCACCCCCGAGCCCAAATATATAATTAGTTTTGGAATCCGACCTCAAATTGAGGTCTAAATCCTCAAATTCCCGAAATCCCTAGTTTCTACTCTAACCCCTAATTCTACCATGAAAACTCTAGATTTTAGGTTGATAATTCATAAAATATAATAGGTAATTGAAAGAAAATAGTTTAGAATCACTTACCAACACTTTGGGGAAGAAGATGACTCTTGAAAATCGCCTCTCACCGTTTGGTTTTTGAGAAAAATGAATTTTTTGTTAAATCCCGTGTTTGGATTCTATTAAGTGCAGGGCGACAGTGTTCATCGCGTTCGCGAGAGCACTGTTGCGTTCGCGAAGAGTATAGGCTGCCAAGCCTTCGCATTCATGAGACCGTGTTTGCGTTCGCGTAGGCTACCCCCGGCCTTCGCGTTTGCGAGATATTGCTCGCGTTCGCGATGAAGTAACGATCGACTCTTCCCCAGGTGTGCCTAACACTACGCGTTCGCGAGGATCTGGTCGCGTTCGCGAAGGGTAATGCCCCCATCCCTTCGCATTCGTGAACAAGCCTTCACGTTCGCGAAGAAGAAAACTCCAGCTGCCCAGTTTAATTTTCGCGTTCGCGAGAATACCTTTGTGAACGCGAAGAAGGACATGCCAGAACACCTGTTGCAGCAAAATACCAGGTTTTCTATGTCCAACACATCCCGTAGTCTATCTGAAACTCACCCGAGCCCTCGGGGCTCCAAACCAAACATGCACACAAGTCTAAAAATATCATACAAACTTGCTTGCGCTATCAAATTGCTAAAATAAAACCTAAAACTACGAATTTAGCACCAAATCAAATGATATTCTCAAGAACACTTTAAAATTCATATCTTCTCAATTGGTCGTCCGAATCACGTCAAATCAACTCCGTTTCTCACCAAATTTCACATACAAGTCTTAAATATTATAATGAACCTGTACCGGGGTCCGGAACCAAAATATGGACCCGGTACTCACAATGCCAAACATCAATCAATTCTTAGAAATAATTAATTTTCAAACTTTTAATTTTTCTCAAAAATTCATAACTCGAGCTAGGGACCTCCAAATTCGATTCCGAACATACGCCCAGGTCCCATAATTCGATACGGACCCACCGGGACCGTCAAAACATGGATTCGGGCCCATTTACCAAAAATATTGACCGAAGTCAACTAAAATCAACTTTTAAGGCATAAATTTTTATTTACATTCCGGAAACACGCTCGGATTGCGCACGCAAATTGAGGAGGGTAAAAATGAGATTTTTAAGGCTTAAGAGCGTAGATTCGAGTTCTAAAACATAAGATGACCTTTTGGGTCATCACATTCTCCACCTCTAAAATAACCGTTCGTCCTCAAACGGACATAGAAAAGTACCTGGGCTAGTGAAAAGGTGGGGAACTCCACATATCGGACTCGGACTCCCAAGTAGATGCCTCAATAGGCTGACCTCTCCACTGCACTCGAACTGAAGGGTAACTCTTTGATCTCAACTGGCGAAATTGTCGGGCTAGAATACCCACCGGCTCCTCCTCGTAAGTCAAATTCTTGTCCAACTAGACAGAGCTAAAATCTAACAGATGGGACGGATCACCGTGATACTTTTGAAGCATGGACACATGGAATACCGGATGAACAGCTGCTAAACTAGGTGGCAACGCAAGTCCTTAAGCCACCTCTCCCACTCTCTCTAGAATCTCAAAAGGTCTGATATACCTAGGGCTCAACTTGCCCTTCTTTCAGAACCTCATTACACCCTCCATGGGTGATACCCGAAGCAACACTCTCTCTCTGACCATGAATGCGACATCACGAACTCTGCGGTCGACATAACTCTTCTTCCTGGACTGAGCTGTGAGAAGTCGATCCTGTATAATCTTGACCTTATCCAAGGCATCCTGTACTAAGTCTGTGCCCAACAACCGAGCCTCTCCCGACTTGAACCACCCAACTGGAGACCGGCACCGCCTACACAACCGAGCCTCTCCCGGTTTGAATGCGCGACTGGTAGCTATTGTTGTAGGCGAACTCTATAAGGGCAAAAACTGGTCCCATGATCCTTCGAAGTCTATAACACATGCGCGGAGCATATCCTCCAAGATTTGAGTAGTGTGCTCGGACTGCCCGTCCGTTTGAGGATGAAATGTTATGCTCAACTCAACCCGCGTACACAACTCATGTTGTACTGCCCTCCAAAAGTGCGAGGTGAACTGTGTACCTCGATCATAAATAATAGACACGGGCACACCGTGAAGACGGACGATCTCACAAATGTACATCTCTGCCAACCGCCCCGAGGAATAGGTAACTGCCACAGGAATGAAATGCGCTTACTTGGTCAGCCTGTCCATAATGACCCAAACTGCATCGAACTTCCTCTGAGTCCATGGAAGTCCAACAACAAAATCCATAGTGATACGCTCCCACTTCCACTCAGGAATCTCTAACCTCTGAAGTAAACCACCAGATCTCTGATGCTCACACTTTACCTGCTGGCAATTTAGGCACCGAGCTACATATGCAACTATGTCTTTCTTCATCCTCCTCCAAAAAATATTCTGCCGCAAGTCCTGATACATCTTGGCAGTGCCCAGATGAATAGAATACCGGGAACAGTGGGCCTCCTCAAGAATCAACTCACGAAGTCCATCCACATTAGGCACACAAATACGACCATGCATCCTCAAAACTTCGTTATCTCCAATAGTAACCTGCTTGGCACCACCGTTCCACACTGTGTATCTAAGGACAAGCAAATGAGGATCATCATCCTGCCAATCCCTGATGCGCTCAAACAAAGAAGACTGAGCAACTGTACAAGCTAGAACACGACTGGGCTCAGAAATATCCAACCTCACAAACTGGTTGGCCAAGTCCTGAACATCCAATGCAAGCGGTCTCTCAGTAACTGGAATATAAGCAAGGCTACCCATACTAGTTAACTTTCTACTCAAGGCATCAGCCACCACATTGGCCTTCCCGGGATGATACAATATAGTGATATCATAGTCATTCAATAGCTCCAACCACCTCTTCTGCCTCAAATTGAGTTCCTTCTGCTTGAACAAATACTGCAAGCTCCGATGATCTGTGAATACCTCACATGGCACGCCATAAAGATAGTGCCTCCAAATCTTCAGCGCGTGAACAATGGCTGCCAGTTCTAGATCATGAATAGGGTAATTCTTCTCATGAAAATTTAGTTGCCGCGAAGCATATGCAATAACCTTGCCACCCTGCATCAATACCACACCAAGTCCAACTCGGGATGTATCATAATATACTGTATACGATCTTGAACCTGTAGGTAACACCAATACCGGCATTGTAGTCAAAGCTGTCTTAAGCTTCTGGAAGCTCGCCTCACACTCGTCCGACCATCTGAACGGGGCACCCTTCTGGGTTAACCTGGTCAACGGGGCTGCTATAGATGAGAACCCCTCCAAAAACCGACGGTAATAACCCACCAATCCCAAGAAACTATGGATCTCTGTAGGTGATGTGGGTCTAGGCCAGTTCTGAACTGCATTAATCTTCTTAGAATCCACATGAATACCCTCTGCTAATACAACGTGACCCAAGAAAGCAACTGAACTCAACCAAAACTCGCATTTTGAGAATTTAGCATATAACTGGCTGTCTCTCAGAGTCTGAAGAACGATCTGAAGGTGTTGCTCGTGCTCATCTCGGTTGTGGGAGTAGACCAAGATATCATCAATAAACACAATCACAAAGGAATCCAAGTAGGTCTTGAACACTCGGTTCATCAAATCCATGAATGTTGCTTGGGCATTGGTCAGCCCAAATGACATTACTAGAAACTCATAATGCCTATATCGAGTCTGAAAAGTTGTCTTAGGGACATCAGATGCCCTAATCCTTAACTGATGGTAGCCAGATCTCAAGTTAATCTTCGAAAACACCTTGGCACCCTGAAGCTGATCAAATAAATCATCAATCCTCGGCAATGGATACTTGTTCTTGATGGTGACTTTGTTCAACTATCGATAGTCTATACATATCCTTATCGACCCATATTTCTTCTTCACAAACAATACAGGTACACCCCAGGGCGAGACACTAGGTCTAATGAAGCCCTTATCAAGAAGATCTTACAACTGTTCCTTCAATTCTTTCAACTCTGGCGGGGCCATGCGGTATGGTGGAATGGAAATGGGCTGAGTGCCCGGAGCCAAATCAATGCAGAAATTAATATCCCTGTCGGGTGGCATCCCCGGCAGGTCTACAGGAAACACCTCTGGAAACTCACAAACAACTGGCACTAAATCCATGGAAGGAACCTCCGCGCTAGAATCACGGACATAAGCCAAATAAGCTAGACACCCCTTCTCGAACATATGTCGAGCCTTCACATAAGAGATAACCATGCTGGTAGAATGACCAAGAGCCCTTTTCCACTCTAATCGAGGCAACCCCTGCAAGGCTAAGGTCACCGTCTTGGTGTGACAATCTAATATAGCATGATAAGGTGACAGCCAATCCATACCCAGTATGATATCAAAACCAACCATATCGAGAAGTAGAAGATCTACACGAGTCTCAAGACTCCCAATGGTGACCACACACGAACGATAAACACAATCTACAACAATAGCATCTCCCACTGGTGTGGACACAAACATAGGGGCACTCAAAGAATCGGGGCACAACCAAATAGGAAGCAAAATAGGATGACACATAGGAGTAAGTAGACCCCGGATCAAATAGAACTGAAGCATCACTACTGCAAACTAAAACAGTACCTGTGATAACACGTCAGAAGACTCAGCCTCATGCCTGGATGGGAAAGCATAACATCGGGGTTGGGCCCCATCACCCTAAACTACGTCCCTGGGACGACCCCTAACTGCCTGACCTCCACCTCTAACAGTCTGGCCCCTACCTCTGGCTGCCTGACCTCTGCCTCTGGCTGGCTGAGCAGGTGGTGCCGGAACCATGGCACGAGAACCCTGATGCTGTGAGATGCCCGATGTCCGAGGGCAAAATCTAGCAACGTGCCTCGGATCACCACAAGTATAACATAACATCGGCTGTTGTGACTGCAGACCCTAAAACTGACCCTGTCGACCTGAGTAACCATCCTGATAACTCTGGAGTGGAGCTGCACTAATAGGAGCTGGTGGTGCACTGTAAGCTAGCTGGTCGGAATAAGGCATATGAGGACCATGACCACCTGAGGCACTGTGGGATGACTGGAGTGCTGAATGAAATGGCCTGGGAGGATGGCCTCTACCAAAAGTACCCCTGCCTCTAGATAAGGCACTGCTGAACTCACCGGAATAATGAGGTCTCTTGTCAGACTGATAATCAGCTTAATGTATGCATATTTTGATATATACCGCCTCACATTTTGCTCATGTATCGATGATTTGAGATGTTTAATATGATTATTTGTGCTAAATTTTGGTATTTCAATGTGTAGGGATCATTCGGATGCAATTTGGGACGAAAGGGCGCGAATTGGATCGAAATCGGGACAAAAAGGGAAAAAGTGAAATGCGAAATTTACAGCAGCTAAAATATTTGAGCGCCAGGGCCAGCTCCCCACGCTGCCCTGGATGCTTAAAAACGTGAACATGTCCTATTTCGATCGGGACTCGGTTATTTCGACCCCAAGACGCACCCAACTCATATAAAAGCTAACCTAAACCTATTTTAAAAGGAGGAGGACGTTTTTGAGAGGAAAACACAAGCACAGAGCCGCCGTGGAGGCCGTAATTCATCAAGTTCCATCTTTCTCTCACCAAACTTTGTAATTTTTATGTTTCTTTGTATGATTTGTTGTTTGGCTACCATGTCTATGTAGAGCTAAACTTCACGTTCTAGGGTTTTGGTTCTTTCATGACTATTGTTATTCGGATATTGATTTTGCCTTCTTGGTTTATCATATTGGTTTATTTATTCAATCTTGCGCTTAATTATTTAATTGCTTGATCACCAATTGAATACTATCTATGAATCTAGAATTGAACTCGAAAGTGGGAATTCTAGATTGCATATAGGATTGAGTAGAGCAAGTTCTTGAACTCGGGCGTCGGGGAACAGATTCGTGGTTAGGATAGACATATACCTAATTGCCTTGCTTGGTTGATTTACAGGAATTATAAATGCGTTCTTGTTGATTCTAACTCCATAGACATATAGGTGTTAGGTTAGCTTGAATAGGCGAGTAAGAACTCGACAGATTCTTATGAGCAATATTAACCCTGTCAACCAATAAGTTAGATAAATTAGTCGGTCAATTCAATTGAAGAATACAATAGGATTGTTAGATAGCTCATAACTCTAGATCGTTTTCATTACATTAATATCATAAAAATTTGCTCTTTCTCTGTTCAAAGTTCATTATTTATATTTTTTTTATTTAATTAGTTTAGAATCAAATATGTTTAGGTTTAATTCTTGTTTAGATAATTAGGATAGTCTAATTTAGTTAATAGTTAATCACAAGTCCTCGTGGATTCGACATCCGACTTTTAGTCACTTTATTACTTGACGACCGCGTATACTTGCATGTGCGTTTGGCCACAACACAGACCCCTGACCTCCCTGAGTAAGAACCATCTCAACTCGTCTAGCGACATTAGCAGTCGCCTGAAAAGAAATCTTACTCCCAGTCTCCTTAACCATCTGCAATTTGATAGGCTGAGCAAGTCCATCAATAAACCTACTCACCCCCTCTCTCTCTCTCTCTCAGTGAGAAGCAGAAGAATAGCATGATGGGCCAAATTCACAAAATGGGTCTCATACTGAGTAACAGTCATACTGCCCTACTGGAGATGCTCAAACTGACGGCGACGCTCCTCTCTTAATGCGACAGGCAGAAACTTCTCTATGAAGAGCTGAGAGAACTGGTCCCAAGTAAGAGCAGGCGACCCAGCAGGTCTAGTCAGCAAATAATATCTCTACCATTTCTTGGCGGAACCAGTCATCTGGAATGCAGCAAAGTCGACCCCATTGGTCTCCATTATACCCATGTTCTGTAGAACCTCGTGACAGATGTAGAGATACTCCTTGGGATCCTCTGAAGTAACACCACCGAAATGAACAGGAAAGAGCTTGGTAAACCTGTCCAATCTCCACAAAGCCTCAGAAGACATAGCCGACTCATCACCGGTCTACGTCGTAACAACCGGTCAAACTACTCCGACTGGCTGAGCTGCTGGAGCGTGATACTGGGGAGTTATCTTACTCCGGAGCAGGAATGGTGGGAGTTTGGGATCCTTCTCCAGCCTGAGAGACTACTGGTGCCATGGGAAATACGCCAGTCTGGGCCACACTCTCCAAAAGGCCCACCAAACGGACCAAAGCGTCCTGAAGTACTGGGGTGGTAATGAACCCCTCCGAAACCTGAGCGGGTCCGACAGAAATAGTCTGGGCTGGAATCTCCTCATCAAGAACTATCTGAGGCTTCACTACTGGGGCTGCTGCTCGAGCTCTAGGATGAGCCCTGCCCCTGCCTCGGCCTCTGGCACGGCCTCGACCTCGACCTCTGCCCCTCGTAGGAGCTACCACCGGAGGCTCTGGCTGTTGCTCAGCTGAGGAAGCGGTACGTGTTCTCGCCATCTGCGAGAGAATAAGAGGAGAAGAGTTCAATCAGTATTGAGAAAACAACATCGCACGATAAAGAAGAATTGAAGTGAAATTTGTTCCTAAACTTCATAGCCTCTCGAAGATAAGCACAGATGTCTACGTACCGATCCTCCAGACTTTACTAAGCTTGCTCGTGAATCGTGAGACCTAGGCAACCTAGTGCTCTGATACCAACTTATCACGACTAGGAATTCCCACCGTCGGGGCCGTGATGGCGCCTAACATTTCACTTGCTAGGCAAGCCAATGTTAGAGAATCATTAAACCAATTCTTATCCCATTCAGCAAATAACAGCAAATTAGCTAAGGTGAAATATAATGAGTGCGGAATAATATAAAGACTGCATTAATTACTACTGCCCGAATCTGGAGTCACAATTCACGAGCATTCTAGAATTCATTACAAGTAATAGTCTCAAAGAAGTACAATTGTTTTAATGAAAGAAACAGTAAAACTGAAAAGATAGATGGGGACTTCAAGGTCTGTGAACGCCGATAGGTCTACCTCGAGTCTCCGGATAGCGGTTCCAACAGCTAAAATCTCGATCAATCCGAGTCGGTACCAAAATCTGCACGGAAAGTGCAGAGTGCAGTATCAGTACAACTGACTCCATGTACTGGTAAGTGTCGAGCCTAACCTCGACGAAGTAGTGACGAGGCTAAGGCAAGGCACCCACAAATCAATCTGTCCAGTTTAACAATGTATATACAAATAATAGTAACGAAGAATTAGACAGGAAATATCGAGAGGGAATACATGCTGGGGGTGAATATGAAGTAAAAGGGCTACAGTAGAATGAGAACTGAAACAACCAATATAATATGAATCAACAGGAGCATGAATACAGTAAACGAATAATGCACGGCATCACCCTTAGTGCTTTTACTGTCAATCTCACCATAAAATCAATAAAAACGGCACGGCATCACCCTCCGTGCATTAACTCTCATATCATAGCACGGCATCACCCTTCGTGTATTGACACTCACAATATGGCATGGCATCACCCTTTGTGCTTTTACACTCACAATATGGCACGGAATCACCTTCGTGCGTTAACACTCACAATATGGCACGGCATCATCCTTCGTGCATTAACACTCTCCCTTACCATAATGCAATGAATAAGCAACAACAGGGAGATAGAGTAATAAGTACAAACCTTACTTCAACATTTGGTTCCACAATATCAATCTCAACTTTGAAATAAATACTCAATTATCACCAAAAAATTCGTAAACATGATAAGAACAATCAAGTTAACAACACTAGTATAAACACATAGCAATTAGGCGTAGAAAAGAGACAATGTAAGAAAAATAGAAGAAACATGGAAAACAGGTAATTTGGTAGCACATAAGTACTCATCACCTCACATATACGCCGCTCACTTGAATTTCACATAGCAAATAGTCTAAGGTTCCTAATTCCCTCAAGTTAAGGTTAGACACAATACTTACCTCGCTCCGAAGGCCGCTTAACTCTCAATCACAGTTTTTCCTTTAGAATTCACTTCCAAATCACTCGTATCTATTCCAAAATGACTCAAAAATATCAAATATTGCTAAAGGAATCAATTATATTGCATAATTTAAATTTTCCAAGTTTTCCTCCAAAAAGTTAAAAAATCGACCCGGGCCCGCTTGGTCAAAACCCGAGGTTCGGACCAAAATCAATTTACCCATTCACCCCCGAGCCCGAATATATAATTGGTTTTGGAATCCGACCTCGAATTGAGGTCTAAATCCTCAAATTTCTGAAATCCCTAGTTTCTACCCTAACCCCTAATTCTATCATGAAAACTCTAGATTTTAGGTTAATAATTCATAAAATGTAATGGGTAATTGAAAGAAAATGGTTTAGAATCACTTACCAACACTTTGGGGAAGAAGATGACTCTTGAAAATCGCCTCTCACCGTTTGATTTTAGAGAAAAATGAATTTTTGGCTAAATCCCGTATTTGGATTCTGTTAAGTGCTGGGCGACAGTGTTCATCGTGTTCGCGAGAGCACTGTCGCATTCGCAAAGAGTATAGGCTGCCAAACCTTCGCGTTTGCGAGACCGTGTTCGCGTTCGCGTAGGCTACCCTCCCCTCAAGCTACCCCCCGGCCTTCGCATTCGCGAGACATTGCTCGTGTTCGCGATGAAGGAACGATCAACTCTTCCCCAGGTATGCCTAACACTACGCGTTCGCGAGGAGCTGGTCGGGTTCGCGAAGGGTAACGCCCCCATCGCTTCGCTTTCTCGACCAAGCCTTCGTGTTCGCGAAGAAAAAAAATTTCAGCTGCCCAGTTTACTCTTCGCGTTCGTGAGAGTACCTTCGCGAATGTGAAGAAGGACATACCAGAACACCTGCTGCAGCAAAATACCAGCATCAAATCAAATCGCCAAAATAACACCTAGAACTACGCATTTAGCACCAAATCAAATGAAATTCTCAAGAACACTTTAAAATTCATATCTTCTCAACTGAACGTCCGAATCACGTCAAATCGGCTTCGTTTCTCACCAAATTTCACAGACAAGTCTTAAATATCATAATGAACCTGTACCGGGTTCCAAAACCAAAATACGGACCTGGTACTCACAATGCCAAACATCAATCAATTCTTAGAAATAATTAATTTTCACACTTTTAATTTTCCTCAAAAATTCATAACTCGAGCTAGGGACCTCCGAATTCAATTCCGGACATACGCCCAGGTCCCATAATTCGATACAGATGCACCGGGACCATCAAAATACGAATCCGGGCCCGTTTACTAAAAATATTGACCGAAATCAACTAAAATTAACTTTTAAGGTATAAATTCTTATTTTTATCAGTTTTCAACTTAAAAGTTTTTCGGAAACACGTTCGGACTGTGCACGCAAATCGAAGAAGGTAAAAATGAGATTTTTAAGGATTAAGAACACAGATTCGAGTTCTAAAATATAAGATGACCTTTTGGATCATCATAGTTTTTAAATATTTACCCATGTGAATTCTCTTTTATTTTTGCACATCATACTTAAATTAACATGGCTAAACTAATTATGCCAACTGAATAAATTACCAATACTGATAAACTTCAGGTTTACACCATGACCTGTGCAATTATCAATAAACTCCAAGTTTATTATGATATGGGTTTATATATCAATAAACTTCTACTTTATTGTTGCATTCTTTTATTTGTGTAGTACAAACTGGAGAATAAAGTAGGTAACTTTTCACATACATATTACCCTGCTACAAGTTGTAGTAATAGAAGATATTAAATCTTTCCTTTATTTATAATCTCAACATAACCAACCACTTTCACGAATAATTTAGAAACTAAATAAGTTTCTTTGAGACTTACTATAACACAATACCTTATTGATAACCTATTTATTTCTCCAAAATAGTATAATTGGCTCTTCCAAAGCTCTCAATTAATTTTGTACTACCACATATTCATCAACATCTATTTAGTGAATATCTCTTTCAAAGAGAAAATTATACCATTATGGTCATGGTCAAAATTTTATGCAAGATCACATTGCCAAAACATTTGGCGTACAATATATACGTGACCAATGACCATTCATGCCATAATAATGGCATTATTTTCTTATTTCCTCTCAAACCTTCTTGTAGAGGTGAGTGTGGTATCTTCACTACCACTAGCACATTCATATTCATAATTTATTTCATTCACTTCCAAGATTGAATATGTATTCATAAATCACATGCATCATGAATGGACCATAGTCATCTATATGTGCTTTACAAAATCTCATGTCAAATCGATGACAAACATTAATTTCATAGAGTGAAGGATTATTTTGAGAATCCTTATTGTTCTCATTACCACAATGATGACGATTATAATTTCGTCTATTACCACGTCTACGTCCATTGATACCTTCACAGTAATAATTTTGTCTTCTTTTAGACTTATCACATACTGCTACCACATTCTCTTAAGGGAATGAGAATGAAGCAAATTAAATGGGACGGATTTTTACTTTTTGTGCCCACAATCACACATGAATTTGATCATGGCAAAATATAGAAATTTTATCACTTCGTGAGGTTATAATTTCTTACAAACTCTATTAGAGTTATAAACAAAATTTATTGTCTTTGCTTGTATTTAAAATCAAATTATAGAATTTCAAAAATTTAAAAGAGAAAAATAAGGTAAAATACTTACCTTCAATCCAGAATTTATTCCTGAGGGAAGTTCATGAAACAATTGACAATCATTATGCTCAATATTATGTATAAGTTGAGCACCATGCACGTATCCCAAAGCCTCTACTCAATTGGTTGGAGTCGCATGCTGATAACGTGTTATAAAACAATAAAAGAAGAAGAAGAGTATTGCAGAAAAAAGTTCAGTGTCCCGACCACCAACAGTGTATTGTGATAATATTGGCACAACATATCTATGTCAGAACCTCGTTTTCCATAGTCGAATGAAGCACATTGCAATTGATTTCCATTTTATTCACGATCAAGTCCAGCAGAAGCAGCTTCAAGTTGTACATGTTCACTCAACTGACCAACTTGCAGACAGCCCGCTCTTGCAAAGACTCCATTCCAACAACATCTTAACAAGCTAGGAGTTGTTGACTTGACTCCTAACTTGAGGGGGCGTAATAACAAAATATCTGAAAATAAGGGATAGCATCAAATAATATCAGTGATATATATATATATCCTTATCCATTTGTTCTTATTTATATTTTAAATGTATAGGAAGTTGTTTCTATCCCTATTCATTTGTAGGACTCTTGTTACTGTTGTAATCTATATAAAGAGAGACATTGTCATCAATAAAACAACATACAATTGCTTCATCTTTAGAATTAAGTTCAGTGTATTTAAGTAAATATAGACCAAGATTGACTAAAATGAATCAGCATTTTCATAACATATTTGAAAATATTTTCTACTCTGATTTATCTTTTTCCTGAGCTACTCCTAGCTGGTAGGGTTTCAACACGTATAATGAGCTGATGCTTTTGTTTCATTTCTTTTATTTTTAAGCCCTCATTTAATGCTTAATTAAATCTAGCTATTTGCATGCAGATTGAGTCAATTTCAAGTGGAAATCTGCCTCCTGGGATTGACCCAAGTACATGCCGCAGTGTGTGAGTGTCGTTTGTGTTTAATCCTTTGGTGCTTTCTCTTCCTCATGGTGGTGTATGAGCTAGAGTTACATAAAACTTGCAAGGCTCATAAATCTCTCATTCCGCTAATGTTATTTGATGTTTAATAAATTACTTTTGTTAATTATGAAATCACTTGTTATGATTTACATATACTGCCACATCTATTGAGGGGCAATTATAAAATTTTGCTTAAATTAATTTCATGATTTTGGTGACAACTTTTATTTTTTATGCTTTAATTTTTGGAGGAGGTTCTTATATATTCTTCTATTTTTCTTCTTTAAAGTTTTAGTTTCTTTTACTTCAGAGAAAATGCAAGTACATGGGGAATATTCACCTATAAGTCGTTGAACCACTTCTTCAAGAAGTTTTTTCGAGTACTGGTCTCGTTGATTGAGGTATACAAGCTTGTAGGGATGGAAAAGGTACTTCTTGTGCCGATCTCACAAATTACATATGGTGTCTGCATAATTTCTTTGAGTCTCCCCTTTTCTTGGTTTCCTGGGCCATATTTGTTCTATGTTTAATTGCATATCATTGTTTCATGCAGCCAAGGGCGAAGCTACTTTATCCGAAGAATGGTCAATTGACCACCCTTAGTCAAAAGATTATACTGTTTATATAGATAAAATATTAGCTTTCAGAGGTGTATAACATAAATTGAACACTCTTTGTCGGAAAATTTTCCACTTCTTTCAAGTTTGAACATCCTTGCGAAAATTTTTGGATTCGCCACTGCATGCAACCATCCTATTATTTTGTTCATTATTATGATCATAGATCAGCTGGACTGGCGATAATCTCTTTTAATGGGAAACATCTGTATCTGTAAGTAGGACTTGTTTGTTACTCTATTTTTCACTTGGCCTGGATATAAGTAGTTTTTACTCTTATTTTGTCATTTACAGGGTTGGGCAGCTTATAAAAGTTAAATTGGGCATACACCAGTGGGAAGAGTGGATATTTCAAGCTCATTAAGTTTCCATTAGTTTCTATTTTACTAGTTCACTTACTGAGTTGCTATTACTTGGCAGTTTTTTCCAATATAATATATTTTGGTGAACTTGCATTAAAGAGCGATATTCAATTATTTGTAGGTCACTTTAATATATTTATTGATGATCTGAATCCCGAAGTTACTGATTTCATGTTGTTTGCAAGCATCTCTGTTTCTTAAATTTGACTGACACAGTATTTCGTGCTTTCAATATAATTATTTTATTTAAACTGTCAAATATTCAGGCACACTTAAATATGCATATTGTATAGTCAATGTGATTGTATTGTATCCAGTGGCTAATTATCCATATCCTATCGATGATAGTGATGTAAAGATAATATGGGATCAAAACACTGGGGATTCTAGGGAATATGTATCATTTCTATATGCAGTTTACTTCACATTTATCTCTTGGATGATCCTCTTTGACATTAATACTTAATCATATTGTATTGTTTCTCTTCGAGACGCTCAAATGCTATTAATGATTTAACAGGTAAAGATTAAAGAGGAACAAAGCCCTTCTTTGTGGTCATTATTAAACTTTTGGACAGATGTGATTTAAAGTTTTAAACTTGCTTCCATTTTAAATGGCTGACATCTTCCTTTTTATTTCTCACTTACTTTGAAGGAAAATAGCATGGTAATAAATAGATACAATATAATTAGGCTACAAAAGGTGCTAATGTGAATGATAAAAGGCAGAGTTCATATGTCAGAAATACTGTGGAATTAACAAATGGATCCTCAAGTGTGTTTCATTTTTGTGAACCATAAATTGTAGTGCCAAATTGGTAAAGAAAACTATCCAAGAGAACCCCATCTTCAGGATATGCAGTTATGAGTTCGTAATCTTGGACTTGGTCGTGCCCTTCTTAATAAACTTTTGGTTTAACCCCCTTGATTTTATTTTGTTCAACCGTAAAATGAAGTTTCTTTGTTTGTTGTCTTTTTGGTATTTCAGAAGAGGGTAAAGAGGCAGCAAACAGTGATTGTTAAGTTATGTGTCTTTATGTATTTTGATGATCTAATAAACTTCTTAATAAGAACCAGATTGGGAACATATTACACATGCTCAAGAACAACAAGTCTCAAGTCTAGCACAAGTCCCAACAACTTGAGTCAAAGAAACGAGAGAGGGAACAGATGTCCATCAGTTCCTCCGTTGACTGTACAAGTCAACTCTCTACAGTTGTAAAGTAGATGCACTATTTTTTGCACGCGCAACAGTGCAACTGTCACTTCTTTGAGCATTCCTTGTACCGGATAATTGCATACATCATCCTAATGACCTCACTTGTATATTACCAACATAAGGCAAGGGAAATGGACACACTTGCACAACCCTAAATCATTAATTCTCTCTCAAGTGTGCCGCGAACTTCAAGTCAGTGAAGAACAAAGCAACAATAGAACCAAAGACCAGATCCCAATATCAAATCTATCATAAGTCCTTAGTATTGTTGTATCTTTATTAGTGTCATCTATTTGTAACTCCTACTCAGCTTACTTAGAAGCATTTTTGTAGGAGATCTTTTGTAAGATCATAAACCCTGTGTTTGTGTTTTGGCTAGAGTTAGTCAAAGTGTGTGCTTTGTAATAGAGTTATTACAAAGAGGCTTGTAATAGAGTTGTTACAAGTAGGTGAGAGATTAAGAGGTTAATTCCTAGATTACAATAGGTTGTAATCTGAAAGTTGCTTAGTTAGTGAAGTTAAAATCTTACGAGGGTAGGTCGTGATTTTTAATCCCGTGAACTGGGAGTTTTTCACGTAAAACTTTGTTGTGTCTTTTACTTATTGTTGTGTGTGTGTGTGTGTGTGTGTTTTGTGGAAACTGATATAGAACCAAGTTCTCTATACAGTTTGGTGAACCCTAAGTTTACATCAATTGGTATCATATAGGTTATTTCTACAATGCTAACACCTAGAAAAGATCCACAGGGCTGCTCCACCAAACTTTGAAGAAGGTCAATCAACCTACAGACCACCAAGATTTAATGGGCAGTATTACGGATGATGGAAGACAATGATGCATGATTTTATCATGGCTGAGGATTCTGAGATCTGGGATGTCATATGCGATGGCCCCTTCGTTCCCATGAAGACCATTGGGGAGCCAGTAGTGACAGTTCCAAAAACAAGAAAGGAGTACAATGATGATGACCGTAAAGCTATAGAGAAAATCTTCCGAGCAAAAAAAATCCTCGTCTCTGGTATTGGTCCAGACGAATATAACAGAATCTCTTCCTGTCAATCCGCCAAGGAGATTTGGGAGGCTCTCCAAACAGCACATGAAGGGATAACTCAAGTTAAGCAGTCAAAGATTGACATGCTCACTATTGAGTATGAACTATTCAGGATGAATGATGATGAGTCCATTCAGGACATGCATACTCGATTCACCTCCATCATCAATGAGCTCCACTATCTAGGAGAAATCATTCCAAGAAACAAACTTGTCAGGAAGATACTTAGCGTAACTCCTGGTTCTTGGGAAAGCAAAGTTAATGCCATCACAGAGGCAAAAGATCTTCAAAATCTAACCATTGATGAACTCATTGGTAATCTGAAGACTTATGAAAAGAAGAAGAAGAAGAAGAAGAAGAAGAAGAAGAAGAAGAAGAAGAAGAAGAAGAAGGAGGAGGAGGAGGAGGAGGAGGAGGAGGAGGAGGAGGATGAAAGAAGAGAGCCCAAAAGGGATAAGAGGTCATCAAGGCAGACAACAATGACTCAAGTAGTTAGGATACTGACATGGCCTACCTAACAAAGCGATTTCAGAAAATGGTTTGCATGAATGGAGGCATTCCAAAAAGGAGCAGCTCCAGCAAACCAAGAGGTTATGACTTGTGTAATAAATGTGGGAAGCCAGGATATTTCATCAAAGGTTGTCCTCTCCTCAAGCAATACCAGTACAAGCACAACACAGGCAAAGCAGCTAAGAGGAACCCGGTTCTTGGCAAGAGATTCAAGAGAAAAGGTGTCCCTGACAATGTTGTGAAATAAGCTCTTGCCACATGGGGAGATTCTTCCAGTGAATCTGGGGAATATGATGAACAAGGTGACGCCTCCATGATGGCAGTTGAAAGCAAAGCAGCTGGTGATGGCAAAATCTGACGGTGATGATAAGGTAAACTTTCTAGACGTTCAAAGAAATTTGAAGTCTTACTCTCAAAAGAAACTTATATCATTGGTCAATGTTTTAATTAATGCTTATAATAATCTTATAAATGATAAAAATGTGTTAACTGTGGAACTAGGAGAGGTAGAACATGATAGATATGATCTGGTAGTCGTAGTGGTTGGTCTAAAAGAGACCATTGAGGTTCAAAAGAAAGAAAAAAATGTTCTAACTGAAAGAATTGAATATGTAAAGTATGAGAGAGATGATCTGTTGGTAGTAGTTGTAGATCTAAGAGAAAAAATTGAGGAATTTAAAAAGGGAAACAGTTCTAGGAACATCCAAAAGGGAAAGGAAATTATAAGTGAGGCCCACATTAAGCTTGAAAATGAACTCAAATTGGTGAAATCTAGTATGTGTGCTAAACTTGAAAGAAACACACAACTTGAGGTAGATCTAGGCATAGTTAAAAATGACCTAGAAAAATCTCTAAAGTGGACCTGGTCCTTTGATACAATCACTGTCATGTATACAAGCAACAGGGGGAATAGGCAGGGAGTAGGGTTCCAAAAGGAAAGGACTCCCTACAATCCACATAGCAAGTATGTTACTGTCCCTGATAACTGGCTTTGCACTCACTGTGGTAACACTGACACTTTAAAGAAACCTGTAAGACTAGAATTCACTCTCAACAGAAAAATAAAGTTTTTGTCGAAAAGGTAACTACTGCTAAAGAACATGGTTCCTCCATTTAAAAACGTGTAATGCCTCCTTGGACAAAAAACTTTAATTAGCTCTTTTTCTCACTACAAGGGACCTAAACCTGTTTGGGTTCCTAAGTCTAATCCTTGATCTTCTTGTGCAGGGTGCAGTGAAAGGAAGCAGCTAAAGATGGTATATGAATAGTGGTTGCTCTAAGCATATGACTGGAAGCATTGATGATTTCCTTTCACTCAAATCCCTTCAAGGAGGGAGTGTGTCCTTTGGCAATGGGAAAAAGAGATATATTCTGGGAGTAGGAAGAGTTGGGAAGAAGCTCACTCATTCAATTGAGAATGCGTACTTTGTGAATGGCTTGAAATATAGCCTACTGAGTGTCTCTCAAATTTGTGACAAAGGAAACATAAAGGAATTCTTATCTAAGACTTGCACAGTCATAAATCTCGTGACTGGTGAAGTAGTTCTGTTGGAAAAAAGATTGAAAAATATCTATGTCACTAATTTTGAATCTTTGCACAATGGGAATCTTACATGTCTGAGTGATGTTGATGATGATGTTGAGCTGTGGCACAGAAGATTGGGACATGCAAGCTTTTCACTGCTAAACATGTTGTTTAAGAAGGACCTGGTCCGTGGGCTACCCAAGTCAAGGTTCAAAGATCACAAGGTGTGTCTAAGACTTGTACAGTCACAAATCTCGTGACTAGTGAAGTGGTTTTGTTGGCAAAAAGATTCAAAAATATCTATGTTACTAATTTTGAGTCTTTGCACAATGGGGATCTTACATGTCTGAGTGATGTTGATGATGATGCTGAGCTATGGCACAGAAGATTGGGACATACAAGTTTTTCCCTGCTAAACAAGTTGGTCAAGAAGGACCTGGTTCGTGGGCTGCCCAAGTCAAGGTTCAAAGATCACAAGGTGTGTGATGCATATGTAAGAGGAAAGTAAGTCAGGTCCTCTTTCAAGCCAAAAAAAATGAAGTAAGCACCACAAGGCCACTTGATCTCCTCCATATGGATCTATGTGGACCTATGAGGGTGCCAAGTAGAGGAGGAAAGAAGTACATTTTTGCCATAGTTGACGACTACTCCAAATTCACATGGACCTTGTTTCTCAAAACCAAGGATGAAACCTTTCCAGTCTTTGTTGCATTTATGAAGCAGATTCAAGTGAAGATGAGCCATAATGTTGTGAGTATAAGGTCTGATCATGGCACAGAGTTCGACAATGCAAAATTCAACAAATTTTGTGCTGAAAATGGTATAAGTCACAATTTTTCAGCTCCCAGAACACCCCTAATAAAATGGTGTTGTGGAGAGGGAAAATGGGACTCTTAAAGACATGGCCAGAACTATGCTAATTGACTGTGGCATAGCAAAAGGTTTTTGGGCAGAGGCAGTCAACACTGCTTGCTACTTGGTGAACTGGTGCATGATTAGGTCCTTCCTAAATAAAACTCTGTATGAATTGCTGAACGGGAGGGCCCAAGCTAACTCACCTAAGAAAGTTTGGATGCAAATGCTTCGTTCTCAATAATGGTAAGGAAGCATTGGGAAAATTTGATGTCAAAAGTGAAGAAGGAATCTTTCTTGGATATTCCTCACAAAGCAAAGCATGCAAGGTCTATAACAAAAGGATTCAATGTGTTGAAGAAATCATACATGTAATCTTTGATAAATCACACCACTTACATGGGAAAGATTCACATGATAAGATTGATCAAGACAGAGAGCAGGCGAAGGTTAATAGAGAAGTCGTTGATATGCAAATGGAAAGGCTTAATTGATGAGCCAGGTCAAGGAATCCAACAAAGAAAATACAACAGAACCTTCAGCTGATACAGAAGAACCCGGTTCCTCCATCACAACAATTGAAGCAGAGGACAGAGTTGTTGATGTCGTGCAAGGAACCCCTGATGCTGAGTAGAGAAGTGGTACTCACCCATCCATAGATGCCAACAACAAATCCCATTCTGAGGAACCTGGATCTTCACACAATGAGATTCAGGTGTCTAACTGGAAGCACAAAAGTTCACATCCTCTCTAAAATGTGAGCACTCCTCTTGATTCAGTAATTCAAACCAGATCAAAGACAAGAAGCCCTCTTGTCTTCTCAGCTTTTCTTTCTCAAATTGAGCCTAAAACATCAAGGAGGCATTGAAAGATATTGACTGAATTACTGCGATGCAAGATAAACTCCATCAATTTGAGAGGAACCGTGTCTGGCACCTGGTTCCTCGACCCTCAGACAGAACGGTTATAGGAACCAGGTGGGTGTTCATAAACAAGCTTGATGAGTTTGGGAATACAACAAGGAACAAGGCCAGGTTAGTAATTCAAGGCTACAATCAAGAAGAAGGGATCGACTTGATGATACTTTTTACCCAGTTGCTCGAATGTAAGCAATCAGAATCATTATTGCCTTTGCATCTCATATGGAATTCAAACTATTCCAAATGGATGTCAAAAGTGCATTTCTGAATGGATATTTAAAAGAAGAAGTTTTTGTCAAACAACCACCTAGTTTTGAGTGTCATGAGCATCCTGAAAATATGTTCAAACTTGACAAGGCATCATATGGGCTGAAACAGGCCCCCCGTGCATGGTATGAAAGGTTGTCCAAATTTCTTCTTGAAAATGGCTTTACAAGAGGAAAAATCGACAACACCCTCTTTTTGAAGAAATGGGGGAGGAACCTGCTCATTGTGCAACTTTATGTTGACGACATCATCTTTGGTGCAACAAATGATCCTTGTGTGAGGAATTTGCAAAGCTTATGGGAAGCGAGTTTGAAATGAGCATGATGGGGGAATCGAATTTTTTCTTAGGGTTGCAAGTTAAGTAAATCCCTAAGGGAACGATGATAAGTCAGCAGAAGTATATTAAAGAGCTCCTGAAGAGATTTGAGATGGAAAGTTCAAAGACCATTGATACTCATATTGTCACTGCCGCTCGTCAGGACATGGATGAACCTGGTTCTCCTATGAACAAAACCATGTACAGAGGCATCATTGGTTCACTCTTGTATCTCACAGCTAGCAGACCTGGTTTTATATTCAGTGTGAGATTATGTGCTAGATTTCAATCAATTCCAAAGAAATCTCATCTAAAAGATGCCAAGAGGATTCTACGGTAACTCAAAGGAATGCAGGACATGGTTCTCTACTATCCTCCAAGAGATAATTTTGACCTAATTGGGTATGTTGATGTTGATTATGCTGGTTATCTGGTGGTTAGAAAGAGAACAGATGGCATGGATCACTTTCTAGGGTCATGCTTAATCTCATGGGGTACAAAAAAACAAAACTTTATGGCTCTTTCAACTGCAAAAGCTGAATAAGTGGCAGTAGCCTCTTGTTGCGCTCAACTGTTGTGGATCAAGTAATAACTAGAGGACTTTGGTGTGTTTTCGGATTGTGTGCCACTACTGTGTGATAACACAAGTTCTCTCAACATGGCAAAGAACTCGGTTCAGCATAAGCGAACAAAGCACATTGATGTGCGATATCATTTCCTCAGGGATAATGTTGAAAAGGGCCTCATTTGCATGAAGTTCTACAAAACAAAGGACCAGGTAGCAGATATCCTTACCAAAGCATTGAGTAGAGAGCACTTTGAAAAGAGTCGACTAGCATTGGGGCTGATGAAATCAAACTGAGTACCAGGTCCCTCAATGATTGGCTATGAAAGAATGAACAGGTAAAAATGCTAAAATGTGTTTTCTGTTAAATTCTAACTCATCTCTATACCATTACAGGTAAACACGCATGGAAATTATAGAGTAAACAAGCAGCCAATAATCTTGCATCTGAGTAAAAGGATGACTCAAGTTAGTAATCTTCTTACACTCATGCACACTTTAAACGGCTATAAAAGTACCACATCATTAAATGTTTCAGTTTCTCTCTCTCCCATCTGCTTAAAACCCAAACATCACACCCGTTTAAAATCGACTCGTCTACCCAATACATTACACCTGTTTGGTACTGGTCCCTCGCCCCCTCTAAATAACCTCAAAAAGCGTCCATTTCCCAACTATCCACATCAAAGACACAAAATTATCTTCTCTTTCAAAAGAAAACCCTCTCTTTCTCGTGTCTCTACTTCAAAACTCCATTATGTCTCAGAATCTAGAGCTTTCCAGCACTACCATTGTCATTCCTACTATGTCTCCGTCTCATGAAACACAAGAGTGTGTGTCTATGTCACAACCGTCACCTAATCAAAATCCCACAACGGACCAACAACCACCTACTCGCTCTTCTCCAACCCAATCTAGTTCTGGTTCTCACCGTTATCGTAAGACTCAGAACCCCAAGAGATTCGTTGCTCCAACCTCTCCTTCTGCCTCGCCAAAAAAAATGGCAGATGATGAAATAGTGGATGGAGATGAGGGACAAGAGGTCTCCAGTCATAAGGTTTGGGAAATCTCTTAAACTCAACAAGATGTGGCCGATAGTGGTGAAGTATCAGTAGTGCCCGCTCCAAGCTTTGATCTGAATATAGCCACTCCGACAGGTAATATTCCTCATGCATATTCTGATACTATTTTGGGTATGAATGAGAGAGAAGCCATTGAGAATATGTTACCGATTTCTACAGAGGGAGGATTGGTTTGAGGATATAAGTGTGATGATGAGTCCATTGGGTCTCGGGGGAAGGTGAAAGTCACATATTTGAAGGTGGGGAACTGGTGCCCTTTGAAATTTTGGCACCAACTGTTACACCCCTTTTTTCACCACCATTTCGGGGAACGTCAAAAATTAGATGTCTACACCAGTCAATACTATTGGGGAAACTAAAGAGGGACTTGATCCCTCTACCCAAGAAGAGCACTTTGCTCCCACTTGGGATGAAACTCCTTGCTCCTCAAAAGAGCCCCAGGTCAGTATTGATCCTGCTCCTTCTCCTCACTTCGATGTTGAGCCGTTGAACTTTGTCATTCCTTAGATGAGATCTCTATCCGAAGAAAATAATGAAAATAGTGAGGAAGACTATGATAATGTGACTGTGGCAAGCTTCATTGCTGCCAAGAGTGGTAGGGCAGTTCCCAAAGAGCCCATTCTCAAAAGACCCACCACCAGATTGCAAAATAAAGAAGCTTATGAGAATGTTCTAAAGAAAAACAAAGAGGAAAAGAAAAGAAAGAGGTTGGTGAAAGGGGGAAAGCTAGTAAATGAGGAGGATGTTCTTCCAGCACATGTTGTTCATATTGATGATGAAGAGGTGAATGAGGAACCTGCTTCCTTAATTCATAAATCCTCTAAGAAACTTATGATTCCAAAGCCTAGGAGAGGGTCATATGTGAAAGTTGTAGAGGTGAAAAGTGTCGAGGGAGAGAAGTCTGGTGAAACATCTTCTGAGAAGTCTGAAAAAAAGGAGAAAAATATAAGGAAGTCTGTGAAGCGGAAGGCTAGTGACAACGAGGAACCTGGTTCCTTAAAGAAGGCTAAAGTGACTGTGTCAAAGGATGGAGGCAGAGAAAGCCTTAGGAAGCAAAGGGTGCTATAGGGAATAACTTTTGCACCTGACATTCTTGACATGTCAGGGATGAGACAATTGTTTGACATTTGTGAGTTTCAAAATTGGACACACTTGTTTACCAATGAGAGCCCCAAGGTCTATGAGGAAGAAGTGCGTAGCTTCTACGCAGATATATTTACAGTGGAAGATGATAACATTTACTTAAAGGTCAATGGAGTAGATTTTGTGATGGATGAGGTTGTTCTAGGGAGTATTTTAGGAGTGCCTACTGAAGGGCTCTCATCCATTGAGGGGACATGTTCTTCTAACTTCAGGAGTGCCATTCTAAAGGATGATGTTGTGCAGCATGGGGAACAGGTGCACAAGAAGGCCCTCCTTCCAGTGTATTAACTTCTGTTTGAGATGGTGAATAAGGTCTTGTTCCACGCGTAGAAAGGCATTCTATTACTTCAAAAGAAGACATGTTCCTTATGGAAGCACTGGATGCCTACACCACTATCAATCTGCATGGTCTTATGATTGAGCATATGAAGAAAGTGATCGATTTTAAGGACGGCAATCATGGCTTGCCTTATGGGTTCTTGATCACTAAAGTATTGAACTTCTTCAAAGTTCCTTTGGTAAGAGCAACAGTGGGAACTCGCAAGAAAACTTTCTCAAAGACAACCTTGGAGGAATGCGAGTGTATTGATAAGAAATGGGGTGTTGGCAGCAATTCCACTACCTCGCAGTTGCTTGATGCTCAGAATGCTGCCAATGAGGAGATAAGGAGGTTGAAGGCACAAAATGATATTTTTGAAGAGAAGCTTAGTTAGGCCAAGGAGGCACCTGGTTCCAGTAGTGCACAAGGCACAGAGGTTGCTCGCCTGACCAAAGAAACTACAGATCTCAGGAAATAGGTCAAGGACCTGAAAGAGCGGCTGATTAATAAACAAGTGTCCACAAATGCTCGAATGGACATTCTTCTCAGAACCCTTGCCTTCTCATACTTGCCTCCCCCTTTTAGTGCCCCTTAAGTAGTTCCCTTCTCAGTGTCTAGTTGAATGATGTTTGTCCTACCTTAGTCCTTTTTTTTTTGTTTCTATGGCTGGTACTTTAAGTTGTTTTTTATGGATATTTTTGTAACAATGATGCTACTATCTCTGCTTTCTTCTCCTAAAATTAATGAGTATCTCATCTTTTACTATGCAATTAAAGAAAGGAGAGAAATCATCCCAAAACTGAGCTATTGTTCACGCATCCAAAATAGAAGTTACAAGCCACCAAATCCAATCTCCACCGATGAACTCCAAGAACCAGATGTTGCAAACTCTCAGTTAAAATTAAAGCACGATCCAACGGTTAACAAGTCGCAAAATGCTATATAACGCGTACTGCCTGAGCAGAAATTTTCTGGAGCAAAAGAACATATTTTTCTCTCTCACAAGGCTTCAAAAATGGTTGCATCCTTATGTTTTCTCTCTTGTTGTGTTTCTAACATAAAATATATATTTATATGTCTTGATATTAGTGGTCTATAGGAAAAAGTGGGCTAGGTCCAAAAGATATTTTATTTATCCACATAGGAAGAAAAAAATACAAAAACCCAATAATTCTCCCCCCCCCCCCCCCCCCCCGACTATGTGGAGGAGACCGCCATCCTGGCGATCATGTAACACTCTTCAAAACTTTCAGGTTCTCCCCCATCAGTCAAGAGTACATACTCAGTAGGAGGATAACAAGATGAGGGTACTTTCTCTCTAGTAGATCTTCTGAGAGAACTCTCTGGAGCATCAATAGTAGTTGGTTGATGGTCAACCCTCTTGCACTGGAGCATCAACAACATCTTGTTGGTCATTTTGAACATGATCACCATCTTCATTATCAACCTGATCATTATTAGTTTGAAGATTTTTTTCGGGTGGAATAATCACAGGAACTGGATCAACATCAACTAAGCTCTCACTGCTTTGAGAATCAACCTTCTCAGCTTTGTCAAAATCTTCAATTGTCTGTTCTTCAAAGAATACAACATCACGGCTTCTAACAAGTTTCTTTTCAACTGGATCATAGAAACGATTGCCAAATTCATCTTGGCCATAACCAATAAAGATACATTGCCTAGTTTTAACATCCAGTTTTGACCTTTCGTCCTTAGGAACATGCACAAAGGCCTTACACCCGAAGACTCTCAAGTGATCATAAGAAACATTCTTACCAAACCAAACTGTCTCAGGGACATCACTATCCAAAGCTACAATAGGAGACAAATTGATAACATAAGCAGCAGTATTAAGTGTTTTTGCCCAAAAGGAGTCTGGCAGCTTAGCATCTAAAAGCAAGCATCTAACCCTCTCAACTAAAGTTCTATTCGTCCTCTCTGCTAAACCATTCAACTGAGGAGTCTTTGGAGGAGTTTTCTTATGCCGAATACCCTGTGATTTTTCAATAATTATCAAAATGACCAATATACTGACCACCATTGTCTAAGCGGATGCATTTTAATTTCTTCCATGTTTGTCTCTCAGCCAAGGCCTGAAAATTCTTGAACACATCAAGTACTTAATCCTTGGACCTCAAAGGAAATACCCAAAGTTTGCGAGAATGATCATCAATAAAAGTTACAAAGCAAAGTATACCACCATGAGACCTTACTTTAAAAGGATACAAAAATCAGAATGTACCAATTCCACCAAATCAAGCTTTCTC
Organism: Nicotiana tomentosiformis; assembly: GCF_000390325.3. NCBI lineage: Eukaryota > Viridiplantae > Streptophyta > Magnoliopsida > Solanales > Solanaceae > Nicotiana > Nicotiana tomentosiformis. Next base: position 116,142,938 of record NC_090823.1, on the reverse strand, counting down.
GAAGGCAGATTACTCTAAAAAGAAACTTTTTCTATTTTCCGGCTACGCAATGAACACATTTCTGTAATTTTGCTTGCTTTACTCTAGAAAGCAAATTCTTCTTAGCCAAACTGTGAGTTCCCTTCTCACTCATATGACTCAACCTTCTATGTCATAACTATGATGAATCATTCTCCACCAAATTAACTGAGTCAATAGAAATGGAGCAATATATTTTGTACAATAAATACACTAGTCAATTTCTGGTCACTAAAAAGTGAACTTCCATACTTCGACAGTCGAAATATCTCTTAGGCGGTCTGAGGATACTATCTTCGCGGGACTGTAGTCCAACTCAAGGCTAAGCTTTACGGTCCTACCGCTTTCTCAATCAACTAACCGAACTCTTGAAGACAAGGAAAGGGACTTGATACATCGAGCCACAAAATTATTGAACCTCTAGTAAGCTTTCACTGGCCACCACCAAGGATGTTATAATAACCATCATCAAGCTTTTCTGTAGATATTAAATTCGGGCGGACATCTGGAGCATGCTTGATATTGTTAAGAACTAATCTGGAGCCATTGTTAGTTTCAAACAAATAGTACCAATACCAAATACATCAACCTCACTATCATTGTCCATTTTTAACTTTCCAAAGTTACCTGGAGTATAAGAAGAAAAGTATTCCTTCTTTGGCGTGATATGATAAGTGGCACCTGAATCCACAAACAGCTAGCCTCATCATGAACAAAATTAATGGTATCTTCGTCGTGGGCAAAAAGAAGATCATTATCAACAACAGTAGCAACACGGTTTTCATTGTCAACATCTTTCTTTTGTTGTCTCATTTCTCTTTTAAGCTTGAAACAGAACTTCTTGATGTGTCCCTTCTTGTTACAATGATCACATATAACATTCATGTACCTGGATCTCGACTTGCTTCTACTTTTGCCTCTGTCATTCTGACCTCTGAAGGTTCTTCTCCCCCGTCTTCAATAACCAAAACATCAGAGTGTGAAGCTGAAGAAGACGAAGCTTGAGATATTCTCCTCATCTCTTCATTTAAGATACCACTCTTAGCATATTCCATAGTTACAACACCACCGGGATAAGAATTAGTCAAAAAAAATCGAAGAGTTTCCCAAGAGTCAGGCAAAGTATTCAATAACCAGAGTCCTTGTATTTCTTCATCAAATCTTATACCCATTCCAGACAGCTGGTCTAGGATACCTTGAAAGTCATTTATATGATCAGAAATAGAACTGCCCTCTTTGTATCTAATATTCATCAATTGTTTAAGCAAGAATAACTTATAATTGCCATTCTTTGAAACATAAAGTGTCTCGAGCTTTTCCCACAAAGTTCTAGCATATGTCTCATTAAAAATATGATTACGAAAATTATCTTCAACCTATTATCTGATATAACCGCAAACCTGTAAGTGCTAAAATTCCCAATCCTCATCAGATAGAGTTTTAGGTTTGTTCAAAGCAAACACAAGTAAATGTATTTTCTTGACAAATAGAAGATCTTCCATCTTGCATTTTCAAATGTGATAATTACTGTCATTCAAACAAACCATCTTGCTCATATTTGCCTCCATAATTCAAATAGACAATCAACACAATCAAATATAACCACAAGCTATAATACCACTTTGTTGGGAAATAACAAGCACAAGCAATGTGCACGATGAGGTAGCAGCGGAATAATACCCAAGTCAAACTTTTCCAATCTACTTGAACAAAGAGAAGACAATAAATTGGCACAAATGGTAATACATGCAGCAAATATATCAACCACCACAAATATGGCAAGGTAAAAATAATCAAACACACGAGACAGCAAGATTTACGTGAAAAACTTCTTCAATGTGAAGAGTAAAAATTGCGGGACCAAAGGCCCTCAAAGCTCCACTAAATCAATCAACAAGAATTATAAAAGTTTTTTAAATTGGCCACAGAGCAAGTGTCAAACCAAGAGCAACAATAAAAATAAGATTGCACCAAAACAATTGAAGAAAGGAGAGAAATGACCCCAAAATTGAGGTACTGGTCACGCCTTCAAAATCAAAGTTACAGGTCAACAAATCCAATCTTTACCGTTGAACTCTAAGAACCAGATGTTGAAAATTTCCGGTTCAAATTTTAGAACGATCCAACGGTTAATGAGTCAGAAAATGTTAATTAAAGCGGACTGCCTGAGTAGAAATTACGTGAAGCAAAAGAACACATTTTTCACCCTTACAAGGCTTCAAAAACTGTTGTACCCTTATGTTTTCTCTCTTGTTGTGTTTCTAACATAAAATAGGTCATATTTATATGTCTTGATATTAGTGGGCTATAGCTAGGTCCAAAAGGTATTTTAATTATCCGCATAGGAAGGGGAAAAGCCCAAAAACCCAACAGGTGGTTTCTAGAATGTTGCTGCCCAACAATTATATGCATTTTTGTCTTCTGTTTAGTAAAAATAAGTGGATACTGCGAGATTTTCTCTATTATTTATGTTCATACATGCTTGATGTAGCATTATATCATTTTAGAGCCCTTTACGTTGTCTTTTAGAAAATTTGACGCAATCTCGTGACTTGAATAAGCACCTTAGGCTCTGTATTCATATCTACTTTGATCAAATTCTGGCATGGGGGTCTTCATTGTAAACCCATTGCTTCCTTTTTTATTGAGTATTCAAAAAGAGAATAATGCTGATACAATAGCTTCATGTTCCTTGTTTATTTTATCCTCCTTTGCAGGTTAAATATTCAACCTTTTTCGTTTCGGAAAAATCTTTGGCACAATGTAGATTATTGGTCCATTGCAAAGGGAGCATCCTTGTGGTTTCCTTTTCCCTTGTCAATTGTGTCCTATCTCTCTTCCAACATATCTTTCTTTGTCCTTTTTCTTATTTTTGGACTTTGGTGAAATAGCAACTTGAGTCTTCCCCTGTCATTAGAACATCCATTATTGCATTAGCCATTGCAATAGCATTAGGGAGGTTCTATACATTTTGCCTCCACAACTCCGTTTGTGCCCAATGGCTGTAACGCCATATATAAAGTTGTGCGACTTGTCCTCCTGTAATATGATGCTGATATTAGGTATACTGTATTTTTTGACATATTATGTAACTAGATGGTCCGAGCCCGTGCAATGCACGAGCTTATGCCTAGCATCGTTGTTCAAAAGAGGCTTGATCCTAAAAAAGATAATTTCATACTTGTTTTAATTGTTTAGTAGGGGAAAAAAAAAAGAAATACCATCAAATTGACTAAAGTTAACATAAATACAATTCATACTATGTATGTTCATTTGCGAAACAAAGTTGTCCATTACATTTTTGAGCTTGCTTCCATGAGAATGAAAAAGAAATAAACAGTCAGATGTCCCACTAATACAAAAGTCGATGGTGCAGTTGGATAAAATCTAGATTTTAACAGCTGCAGTTTACAGCACATACCTTATCTTGGTATCCACTGAAACAGCAGAAAATAGTATTAGAATCATAACATACTACATAGAACATAACAACATTTGCTACTTCATTGTAACTTTTCATGGCAGATTTGGTCTTTATTCTCAAGCATTTTTGGAGTTACTAAATGTTTGGAAAAAATCTTTACTGGTAAGGTCTGCATATACAACATAAGTCATTAAAGTCAGAAATAGCGAAATCCAAAGGAGAAAACATATTCTTTTTTATTGTAAGTGTCCGTATTCCTCATACTACTACTTCTTTTTTTTATTTATTTTTTGTTATTATTTTTGCCTACCACCATTGCATTGCTCATATCGCGACATACACAAGAATATTGGTGAGTGTATTTATTTTTATTTTCTAATTATCCCTAAATTTATTCATATTTCTTAAAATAAGAAAAATTTATACTTTATATAATTTTGTCTCAAAATACTTACTTTTTAATTCTTTTGCATTATTATTGTATTCGTGAAAAATAGACTTACTATGTGGGCTAATTAAATCTCAACACATGTCAAGAATATTAGAAAATCACAGAATAAATGAGCCCGAAATCACTCACTTGTAAATACTTTTCATTCTTTAGAAAACTATCCAAAATAAGCTTTCTAATTCATACTATCGAAAGAGATCAGGCAACTTTATGGCATTCTTTTACAGCACTTAGTAACCAAAAAAATTTCAAGGGCCTTCTTTGAAGAAATGAGCTAGACAGAAGACTTCACAAAATTGTGACACCTAAGGAATATTGCAGTCATTGCATCTGTACAAAGGTAATTTTCGTACACACTCACAGTACTCTTTTGATTTTCATATGTATCTTAGGGAGGTATATTTATCTCCTCTCCTGTGTAAGAGGTGCTAGCTTTGCACCCTAGCATTGGCGCTTCTTCGGATGCTCATATGTTTTTATTTGGACGTCGTATGAATGAACGGTTAAGAGTGTTGGAAACTACATTCCAAGACCTTCAATTTGGTATATAATATGTCCCAAAAAGGCCTCATATAACACACGAAATGTATTGCTCAAAAAATTTCGTTACAAGACAAATCCTTAGTCGGTTTTTCTGTAAATTAGTTATATCAATAAACTTTTTATTTTATTGAACGGAAAAGGCCCTTGCAACAAACACCAAATTTAGAGCGATTTTACAAAATTATTATAAAAAAATAAAAATAAAAATAAAAACTACATAATAAATAATATACTTCAAATGAATTAGTAACCATAAAGTATGCAAAGTTCTTATTTATAGTCGGACTGCAACACTATACACCACGATGCTCATAGACGGAGGATATAGGAGAAACAATTATTTTTGAATGTTAGACAATCTCTTAAACTTTGTTATGAATATGTTTGATGTAGTATTACACTTCCTATTAGACTTCTATGTTATTCAATTTACAAAACAGTCCACATGGCACAATTTGTGTTTTTCCATCACGAGAATCTGCACAAGTCATAATGAGAACACTTTATTTCTGGAACTCATCAAAGTATAAATAGCTGCTTCTACAGTGGAAAAAAAATATTCTCATGCTATTTGTTGGAGCAATGGAAATAGATCAGTTCCAGCAGTGAAAGTCAATACACTAGCAGATGGTAGGAAAGAGGAAATTTTCAAAGAGAAGCAGCGCTAACAAATTTTCATTTGAAGCGGAAAGACGGATTCTTTAAAAGAAGGTATATCAATTTCAACGTCATTAGTCAAAATGCAGTCTTCTATCTGTTTGATGTATCATTTTACATCTTCAAAATCAATCAATTTCAGTGTTATCCTCAAAATTGTTATCATTTTGAATGTCGAAGTATTCTGCCTTTACAATCAGTAGGGGTGGCAAACTGGCCCGAGTCGTATATGCGCGGGTCGAAAGCGGATAATTTAAAAACGGATAAATTACCCATTCCGACTCATATTTAATACGGATAAAAAATGGATTATTCGGGAGATAATATGGATATCCATGAATTTTTTAATATGATCACTTTTTGAAGAATTACTAATCTCTCAAACTTGAGGAACCGCCAATTTGAGTTTTTATAAATATAAAAGTTAACCTATTAGTTATTCATTGGTTATCCATTTTCTAAGTGAATATGGTTTTTATCCATATTCGACCCGTTGTTAAAAAGTTCATAATCCAACCCATTTTTTAATGGATAATATGGATGAATAACTATTTTCTTTTAACCATTTTACCACCTCCAACGGTCGGTAGGAAAGTGATCTTTTGGCCTTTTATCAGCATGATTCCAGATATCAGCTTGTTTATATGAATCTAAAATAGCCAACATCTCCGGGATTGATATACAAGCATAAACATAATTAAGGGAAGAGTACAGGATGAAACAAATCCTAAGCCCATAACATGCATTGTTATCTTGGTATTTCTTATATAAGGGATTTAACGGTGCAAGTTGATATGCCTTTTGAGTCTTCTATAAGGCCCTTGTTTTAAGGCATGAAATCTTACATTCTCTATCTTCACAGTATACTTGTTCTTTTTGCCAACTATTTCATCCTCGATAAATTCTTAACACTTAAGATATACTAAAAGGAAGTTTCCAAGAAGATAATAACCTGTTTAGCCAAGCTTCTAAAAATCAGTTTATTTTGAGAAGTGTTTTTCTCAAAAGTACTTTTCAAGTTTGTGTTTGGCTAATTAATTTGAAAAGCACTTTTGAGTAATAATTAATGTTTGGCCAAGCTTTTGAAAACTATTTTTCTCAAAAGTGCTTCTGAAAAAGTGCTTTTGAAGAGAAGCTACTTTTTTCTAGTTCTCAGAAATTGTTTATGCTTCTCCTCAAAAGCACTTTTTTCCTTCTAAAAGTTTGGTCAAACACTTCAATTTCACTTTTGGCCCAAAAAAAAGCTTGGCCAAACAGGCTATATAAGTGTGCAAAGATCATTCAATAGGTAAGGACACTTACCACATTATAAGAGGCCTTCCTGAGTTGAGATTTGAAGGTGGCGCTGCACTACACATACGAACAAACTCCAGAAAAGCAAATTCTGGTTCAAAGCAAATTAGGACTCTACCAAAAATATCTCAGCAAATAAGAAAGAGCACCCCTGAATTGATAAATGAGTAAATTGCAATGAGGAACACCCTTTTTCAGCATCATATCTACTTTTGAGATCAATTACTCTATCTGTCTATGCTCTCATTGGCCTCCATTTTTTGTGCTCTTTGATAAAAAACATCAGGATTTGTATGTAACATACTATAACACTTAAGTGCTAGTCATACAGAACAAATAGGATCAGCAATGAGAGTTAGAAGTTTAGAGATATATGAACAGTCCCAACGTGCAACGTAGACATAAATTAACTGTGAGCTTTAGGAACAAAGAAAACTTCCTCTCGGCTTCGCGTCATAATCAAGCACTCAAAGCAGAGAAAGAAATCATACCCTGAGAGGCCTGAAGGGGCATTTTGAATTTCAACTGCTTTTTCTTCTTAATCTATATATGCGTGGAACTCTGAAACAAAACAGAAGGTTAACTTTAACATCTCATTTTATATCAGATAGTAAACAACAAAACTTTTAAGCTTTGCTATCTGGAAAGTAAATACATTGATACATATAATAAGATTTATAGTTCTAATCAAGTCACCAGAAAATTAGCAGATAAAAATAATCAATACCTTGTTCTAAAGACCATACCTAGTTTTGGATAATTACTAAACTATAACAATCTCTCCTCAACAATGCCTACTGATTAAAGAACAATAGAAAGCAAGGAGAATTAACAAAAAGAAATAGCAAAAGGTATCAGCAGAAAACAGTCTGTCATGTCGCTTATTATGGAGTTCCTCTGCAGGTAGCAGCTTTTGTGGTGGATTCAGCAGTCTAACTACGCAGTTAACGAGCACCTATAGAACACAATCAACCACATGATTACAAAAGAGTGATTTACTTTCTTGACGATACAGAGCAACACCATAACCACCAACACCAGCCTCAATAATGACCAAATTACCAACAAAAGCCTTCGAAGGAGCTCCAATAGGAAGAACAAATGTCACGGCCCAAAACTAAACATGTCGTGATGGCGCCTATCACAAAACTAGCCAAGCCGACATTCATAATAAAACTAGGCATTTTGTAGTAAAAATAAGATGAAGAAATTTTAACAGTAATAACTCCCATAAATAGCCGATATAAACAACTGCGACTCAAATACAATTTTCTCAAAATCCGGGTGTCACTGAGTACATGAGCATTTATACAATAACATAATCCGAAACACCGTCTAGAAGGGTAGAACAACATAAGTAAAACTAAGAGATAGAGGAGGAGAGTCAAGGTCTGCGGACGCCAAAGCAACTACCTCGATGATCTCCGAACGAGCAAAAACTCCAAGATCAGCAATCACCGTGCCCGAAAATACCTGAATATGCACAAGAAGTGCACGGTGTAGTATGAGTACAACCAACTCAATAAGTAAAAAATCTAATCTTTGGGCTGAAAGCAGTGACGAGCTCAACTAATATAGTACAATTACATAGTTTAATAGTACAGAAAATGTAGACATGCATCCAGGTTTAACAGTTAAGTTCAACACAGATAAAATATGCCAAGTGTGACTGACATGAGTAATATGCATCTCTACATCTATGTGCCAATATGAATATCGTGTGTGATGCAACACAATGAAAACCTCAAGTACTCACACTCTCAGATCACTCAATCTCATTGTCTCAATTCTCGCTCGTCACACTGAGTCACTTAGCACTATACGGTACTTGCAGCGATGTGCAGCCTAATCCACATTGGCCATAAGGCCTGTTGCGGCGCGCAACCCGATCCACATATAGCCATAAGGCTTGTTACGGCGTGCAACCCAGACCACATATAGCCATAAGGCTTGTTGCGGTGTGCAACCCAGTTCACAAATCTCACTCACAGCACGGCTCTCAGGCCCCAACTCAGTCATCAATCTCTCTAGTCTCTCGGGCTCACAAATTTTATGCCAATAAGCCCAAACAATGATATATGACACAACAATAATAGTAACAAAGACTGAGATATGATATGCAAATAAATAATATAATTGAGTACAAAATTGTCATCTAAGCAAATAATTCAACAACAAAAACGACCATAGTGGGTCTCAACAGGATAACCATATAGCCTAACGTAGTTTCTAACATGAATCGGTAGCTCAATTACTCTAACACATAGAGATCACATGAATGGCTACAAGGTCTAATGACTATACAGTACCACGGAATTAACCCGATCACAATTTCTATGGTGCACACCCACATGCATGTCACCCAGCATGTGTGTCACCTCAAAACCAATTGCATAACACGTAATTCAGGGAACCGTACTCTCATAACCAAGTTTAAAGTGTTACTTACCTCAAACCGTGTAAATCTCTACTCCAATAAGCCTTTGCCTCATGAATCAGCCTCCAAACGTCTCGAATCTAGCCACAAATAATTTGATACAATCAACACGAGCTATAGGAATCAATTCTATATGAAAACGCTAAGTTCTTAATCAAAAGTCAAAAAGTCAACTTAAAAGTCAACCCCGGGCTCACGGCTCGGAATCCAACAAAAGTTACAAAATCCGAACACTCATTCAACCACGAGTCCAACCATACCAAATTCCGATACCAAATCATCACTTAAATCCCCAAATTTAACTCTCCAATCCCTAGCTCAAAACTCCTAAAATTCCAGCTCAAAAACATACAAACTAGGTGGAAAATTCAATGGGTAATCAATATTATTACAGAAAAATGATCAAAAGTGGCTTATCTCAAAAAATCACTCGAAACCCCTCTCAAAAATCGCCTTAATCCAAGCTTGCAAAGTCCAAAATGATAAAAATCCCGGAAACACTTCAAATATAATTCTACCCAATCCTTTCGCACCTGCGGCCATTTCATCGCTTCTGCGATACCGCTTATGCGATCCAATTTCCGCATTTACGGAACTCACTTAAACTCTGCCCCACCGCTTCTAGGGTCTAAGTCCCGCATCTGTGGACTCGCTCCTGCGCAACAAGATTTGCTTCTGCGAACTTCTAGTTCCAGCTCACCCTTCGCTTCTGCGGAACCACACACACATCTGCTGGCTCGTAGATGCGGCATTTCCCTCGCACCTGCGACCCATCAGCACCCCTGCCAAACTTGCTTCTGTGATGCCCCCCTTCGCTTCTGCGGCCTCGCACATGTGACCATGACCTTCGCAGGTGCGATCACACTAGTCCAGAACTCCTCAACCATGCCTTAAGTTCAAATTCGATTAGTTAACCATCTGAAATCCACCCGAGGCCTCCGAGTCCTCAACCAAATATACCAACAAGTCCTAAAACACGATACGAACTTAGTTGGGGCCTCAAATCACTTCAAACAACATCAAAAACATGAATCGCATTGCAATTCAAGCCTAATGAAAACTAAGAAATTTCAACTTCTAGAATCGATGCTGAAACCTATCAAATCAACTTTGATTGACCTTACATTTTACACGCAAGTCATAATTGACACAACAGACCTATTCCAACTTCCGGAACCAAAATTCGAGCATGGTAACCACAAAGTCAACTATCAGTCAAACTTCTCAACTTTTCAAACTTCTAATTTTCCAACTTTCGCCATTTCAAGCCAAAATCGACTACGGGCCTCCAAATCAATATCCGGACACACTCCTAAGTCCAAAATTACCCTACAGAGCTATCGGAACCATCAAAACTCCACTCCGAAGTCGTTTACACATAAGTCAATATCCGATCAACTATTTCAATTTAAGCTTTCAACTTTGGAACTAAGTGTCCTAATTCATTCCGAAACGTCTTCGGAACCCAAACCAACCAACCCCGCAAGTCAAGTAACAACTATTGTGCATAGAATAAGTTGTAAATGGGAGAGCAGGGCTACAACACTCAAAATGACCGATCGTGTCATCACATCCTCCGTCTCTTAAATAAATGTTCATTCTCGAACGGGTGTAGAATCATACTTGGAGTCTCAAATAGACGTGGATATCTACTCTGCATCTCCCGCTCTGTCTCCCAAGTAGCCTCCTCGATTGGCTGACCTCTCCACTGCACCTTCACTGAAGCTATGTTCTTTGACCTCAACTTTCTAACCTGCCGGTCCAATATGGCCACCGGCTCCACATCATAAGTTAAATCACCATCCAACTAAACCGTGCTGAAATCCAAAACATGAGACAGATCGTCGACATACTTCCAGAGCATAGAAGCATGAAACACTGGATGAACACTCGACAGGCTAGGCGGCAATCCAAGCTTCTAAGCCACCTCTCCAATCCTCTCAAGCACCTCAAACGGACCAATGTATCGAGGGCTCAACTTGCCCTTCTTCCCGAACCTCATAACACCTTTCATGGGTGAAACCTTGAGTAGTACCTTCTCCCCCACCATGTAAGCAACATCGCGAACCTTTCGATTGGCATAACTCTTCTGTCTAGACTGCGCCATGCAAAACCAATTCTGAATCAATTTAACCTTGTCCAAAGCATCCTGAACTAAGTCAGTACCCAATAGCCTAGCCTCACCTGGCTCTAACCAACCCACCGGAGATCGACATCGTATCCCATACAAAGCCTCATACCGAGCCATCTGATTGTCCGTCCATATGAGGGTGGAATGTTGTACTCAACTCAACCTGCGAGTCTAACTCTCATTGCATTGCTCTCCAAAACTGCAATGTAAATTGCGTGCCCTGATCTGAAATGATGAACACCGGCACACCGTGAAGGCGAACAATCTTGCAGATGTAGATCTCAATCAACCGCTCCGAATAATAAGTAGTCCCAACTGGAATGAAATGCGCGGACTTGGTCAACCGATCCACAATCACCCAAATAGCATCAAACTTCCTCGAAGTCCGTGGGAGCCCAACTACGAAATCCATGGTGATACTATCCCATTTCCACTCCGGAATCTCAAGCCTCTGAAGCAATCCGCCTGGTCTTTGATGCTCATACTTCACCTGTTGACAATTTAGACACCAGACTACAAACCTCACTATGTATTTCTTCATTCCTCCACCAATAGTGTTGCCTCAAGTCCTGATACATCTTTGCGGCACCCGGATAAATAGAATACTGCGAACTGTGGGCCTCCTTAAGAATCAACCCACACAGCCCATCTACATTGGGTACACAAATACGACCTTGCATCCTCAACACCTCATCATCTCTAATAGTAACATCATTGGCATCACCGTGCTAAACTGTGTCCTTAAGGACAAGCAAATGGGGATCATCATACTGACGCTCTCGGATCCGATCATATAAGGAAGGTTGAGAAATAACACAAGCTAGAACCCGACTAGGCTTCGAAACATCTAATCTCATGAACTGGTTGGCCAAGGCTTGAACATCTAATGCAAGCGGTCTCTCACCAACAGGAATGAATGCAAGGCTACCCATACTCATCGCCTTTCGAATCAAGGCATCGGCCACCACATAGGCCTTTCCGGGATGATACAGAATGGTAATATCATAGTCCTTTAGCAGCTCCAACCATCTCCGCTGCCTCAAATTTAGATCCTTCTGTTTGAACAAGTGCTGGAGACTCCGATGATCCGTAAATACCTCACAAGACACACCGTAGAGATAATGCCTCCAAATCTTCAATGCATGAACGTTGGCTGCCAACTCCGAATCATGAACAGGGTAGTTCTTCTCATGAGACTTCAACTGGAGCGAAGCATAAGTAATCACTCTACCATCCTGCATCAAGACACACCCAATACCAATCCAAAAAGCATCACAATACACTGTATAAGAGCTTGACGTTGAAGGCAAAACTAGAACTGGAGTTGTGGTCAAGGCAGTCTTGACCTTCTGAAAGCTCTCCTCACACTCATCCGGCCACCTGAATGGAGCACCCTTCTGGGTCAACCTTGTCAAAGGCGCTACGATGGATGAGAAACCCTCTACAAAGCGATGATAATACCCAGCAAAGCCGAGAAAGCTCCGAATCTCAGTAGCTGAAGACGGTCTGGGCCAACTCTAAACCGCCTCTATCTTCTTTGGATCCACCTTAATCCCCTCACTGGACACCACGTACCCTAAGAACACCACCGAACTGAGCCAAAACTCACACTTGGAGAACTTGACATAAAGTTTCTTCTCCCTCAACATCTGTAGTACAATCCTCAAATATTGTGCATGCTCCTCCTGGATACGTGAGTATACCATGATATCAAGTCAATACCAAAATCAATATTTTTGTCGGGTAGCATGCCTGACAGGTCTGCAGGAAACACATCCGGAAAGTCTCGCACTACCGGGATAGAATCAATAGTAGGAGTATCAGCACCAACATATCTCACAAAGGCCAAATATGACAAACACCCCTTCCCAACCATCTGGTGGGCCTTCAAATATGAAATCACCATGTTGGGAACATAATCTAGAGAACCTCTCCACTCGATCCTTGGCAACCCTAGCATCGCCAACGTCATGGTCTTAGCGTGACAATCCAGAATAGCATGAAATGGAGACAACTAATCCATACCCAAAATCACGTCGAAATCAACTATACTAAGCAATAAGATATCAACTCTAGTCTCAAATTCCCCAATAGTCACCATACACGACCGATACACACGGTTCACAATAATAGTATCGCTCATCAGCATAGACACATGAACAGGTGAGACTAAGGACTCACGGGGCATATCCAAATAACGAGCAAAATACGATGATACATACGAATAAGTAGACCCAGGGTCAAATAATATAGAAGCATCCTTGTGGCATACTGAGACAATACATGTGATCACTGTGTCTGAAGCAACAGCCTCTAGCCTGGCAGGAATAGCATAGAATCGAGCTTGACCTCCACCTGATCGACCTCCCCCTCTAGGGCGGCCTTTAGGTGCTTGAGCCCCACCTTGAACTGGACACATAGGTGGTGAAGTGAGTGGTGCAGAAGTAGTAGCCTGACCCCTCTGCTGAACTGGACCTCCCAAGAGATGGGGACACTCCCTACTGATATGCCCAAGCTCTTTACACTCGTAGCAACACCTCTCCGTCAATGGTTGTGGTGACTGAATCGGACCAACTCCCTCTTCTTACGCTCCTGACTACGGACCAACTCTAGCCGCCGAGCAATATCAACCACCTCGTCAAACCTAGCACCTGATGCATTCTCCCGAGACATAACAAATTCAATTGATAGCTGAGACCATCAATGAACCTCCTAATCCTCTCCCTCTCAGTGGAAACTAACCAGATCGCATGATTAGCCAACTCTAAAAATCAAATCTCATACTGGGTCACAGACATGCCCTCCTGGCGTAGCTGCTCAAATTTCCTACGCAACTCCTCCATGCGGGTCAGTGGCACAAACTTCTCCAAGAAGAGAACAGAGAACTCTTGCCATGAAAGTGGTACAGCATCAGCTGGCCTGGTCCGCTCATAGGCCTTCCACCATCTAAAGGCTGCCCCAGTCAGCTAAAAAGTAGTAAATGAGACCCTACTAGTCTCCAAAATACCCATCGTGCGTATAATCCGCTGGCACCTATCCAAGAAGTCATGAGCATCCTCAGACTTAGCCCCACTGAATGTTGGAGGCTTGAGCCTCTCAAACCTCTCTAGTCTTTTCTGCTCCTCATCACTCATAACGGGACCCACCTGGGCCCGAGCAACTGTAACCGGCTGGGCTGGTAGTACCCCCGGTGTCTAAAGTCCTTGCATCAACTGCTCTAGAGTACGGGCGGCATGTAGGGCTGCTTATCGGGCGGATTGGGCGGTTATTTACTCTTAACGGTTTGTCTTATCGGTTATCAGCTTTTAAATGTATTAATCTGCTAGCCACCCGATAAGATATCGGGCGGATTGATATCGGTTTAGCTCTTATCGGGCGGTTATTAGGCAATTTATCGAATTATTTACTGACCGCTGTGACTCAAAATAAAATTCCTATGCTCAGCAGACTACATTTCAGTCTATAGAATATGGCACCTAAGAAGAGAGTTAAATAGAAGAAATATAGAGCTACATTCCAGCGTATTTCTCAGTAGAATCATCTCTGGGGATGAGCCTATTAACAACTTATAACTATCAGAAGAAATAGAAGAGAACACTGGGTATAACACATGACATCAAAATTATCTAATAGTAACTAACTGGAATAGTAAATTATAACTAAATGTCTAATAGTAAATTAGTAATAGATAGAGTACTGGAAGTGGAAGAAGGGTTATATATATATATATATATATATATATATATATATATATATATATATATATATATATATATATATATATATATATATATATATTCTTAACGAGTTAACGGATTATCCGTTAAGAAAATTGAATAATCCGCCCCCAAACCGATAAGCCGTTAATAAAATAATTTCAATCTGTTCCCCGTCCGTTAAACCGTTAAACTGATACCAATAAGCCATTAAGCTTCGGTTTCGGTTCGGTTTTCGGTTTTGGCTCGGTTTTGAACACCCCTAGCGGCATGAGTCTGAGCACCTCCCCCAGCCTGAGAAGTGGTTGCTGCTGCTGGAACTGAAACCGCCTGAGCAAGGCTAGTGCAAACAATCAATATATGGGCCATAGCCTCCTAAAGGCCTGGAATCACAATAGGCACAGTTGGCGCCTAAGCTGGTCCCACCGGCTCAACCACATATAGAACTTTCTCCTGAGCTGGAGTAACTGATGGGTCTACAGGTGCTGCTCTAGCTGTTGTACGAGCCGCACCTCGGCCACTACCACGGCCTCAGCCTCTCGTGGCCCTAGATGGTGGTACGGGTGGCCGTTCGCCCAATCCGGTAGAACATATCCTCATCATCTGTGAGAGAATAGAATAACAAAAGTTTAGTTTCCGGAATCAACAAATTCGCATGACAAGAATACAAGAAAGTGAAGTTTTCCTAAGGGTTCGGCAGCCTCTCGAAAATAAGTACACACGTATTTGTACCGATCCGCAAGACTCCTGAGACCTATGTAATCTAGGCTTTGATAGCAACTTGTCACGACCCAAAACTCAACATGTCGTGATGGCGCCTATCACAAAACTAGGCAAGCCAACATTCATAATAAAACTAGGCATTTTGTAGTAAAAAAAAGATGAAGTAAGTTTAAAAGTAATAACTCTCATAAATAGCCGATATAAACTGCGACTCGATTTCAATTTTTCTAAAATTCGAGTGTCACTTAATACATGAGCATCTATACAATAGCATAGTCTGAAACACCGTCTAGAAGGGTAGAACAACATAAGTAAAACTAAGAGATAGAGGAGAAGAGTCAATGTCTGCAGACGCCAAAGCATCTACCTTGATGATCTCCGAACGAACAAAAACTCCAAGATCAGCAACCATCGTGCCCGGAAATACCTAGATTTGCACACGAAGTGCAGGGTGTATGTGAGTACAACCAACTCAATAAGTAAAAAATCTAACTTTTGGGATGAAAGCAGTGAAGAGCTCAACCAATATAGTACAATTATAGAGTTTAATAGTACAGAAAATGTAGACATGCTTCCAGGTTTAACAGTTAAGTTCAACACAGATAAAATATGCCAAGTGTAACTGATATGAGGAATATGACATCTCTATATCTATATGCCAATATGAATATCGTGTGTGATGCAGCACAATGAAAACCTCAAGTACTCACACTCTCAGAGCACTCAATCCGACTGTCTCAATTCCTGCTCGTCACACTCAGTCACTAAGGCTTGTTACGGCGTGCAACCCGATCCACAAATCTCACTCACAGCACGGCTTTCTGTCCCCAACTCAGTCATTAATCTCTCCAGTCTCTCAGGCTCACAAATTTCATGCCAATTAGCCCAAACAATGATATATGGCACAACAATAATAGTAACAGAGACTGAGATATGATATGCAAATAATGAATATGACTGAGTACAAAATTGTCATCTAAGTAGATAATTCAATAGCAGAAACGACCATAGTAAGTCTCAACAGGATAACCATATAGCCTAACGTAGTTTCTAACATGAAGCGGTATCTCAATTACTCTAACACATAGAGATCAGATGAATAGCTACTAGGTCTGATGACTACACAGTACCACGGAATCAACCGGATCACAATTTCTACGATGCATGTCCACACGCCCATCACCCAGCATATGTTTTACCTCAACACCAATCGCATAACACGTAATTCAGGGAACTGTAACCTCAGAATCAAGTTTAGAAGTGTTACTTACCTCAAACCGTGCAAATTTTTACTCCAGTAAGCCCTTGCCTCACGAATCGGCCTCCGAACATCTCAAATCTAGCCACAAACAATTTTATACAATCAACATGAGCTATAGTAATCCATTCCATATGAAAATGCTAAGTTCGTAATCAAAAGTCAAAAAGTCAACCACGGGCCCACGGCTCGGAATCCAATAAAAGTTACAAAATCTGAACACCCATTCAACTACGAGTTCAACCATACAAAATTTACCAAATTCCAACACCAAATCGTCACTCAAATCCCCAAATTTAACTCTCCAATCCCTAGCCCAAAACTCTTAA
The DNA here is from genome assembly GCF_000390325.3 of Nicotiana tomentosiformis. Lineage (NCBI taxonomy): Eukaryota > Viridiplantae > Streptophyta > Magnoliopsida > Solanales > Solanaceae > Nicotiana > Nicotiana tomentosiformis. The sequence goes on along the minus strand of NC_090823.1, from coordinate 116,125,958 downwards.
AATTCCAGCTCAAAAACATACAAAATAGGTGGGAAATGCAATGGGTAATCAATATTATTGCATAAAAATGATCAAAAGTGGCTTATCTCAAGAAATCACTCGAAACCCCACTCAAAAATCGCCTTAATCCGAGCTTGCAAAGTCCAAAATGATAAAAATCCTTTAAACACTTCGAATATAATTATGCCCAGGCCTTTCGCACTTGCGACCATTTCATCGCTTCTGCGACCGCTTCTATGATCCAATTTCCGCATCTTCGGAACTCACTTAAACTCCACCCACCACTTCTGCGGTCCAAGTCCCGCATCTGCGGACTCGCTCCTGCGCAACAAGATTCGCTTCTGCGAACTTCCAGTTCCAGTTCACCATATGCTTCTGCGAAACCACACACGCATCTGCGGGCTCGCAGATGCGACCCATATTGGCCTCCCTCTCCTCATGCTCCTGACTACGGACTAACTCTAGCCGTCGAGCAATATCAACCACCTCATTGAACCTAGCACCGGATGCATTCTCCCAAGTCATAACAAATCACAACTAATAGCTGAGACCATCAATGAACCTCCTAATCCTCTCCCTCTCAGTGGAAACCAACCAGATCGCATGACGAGCCAACTCTAAAAATCTCATCTCATACTGGGTCACAAACATGCCCTCCTGGTGTAGCTGCTCAAATTGCCTACGCAACCCCTCCCTGCGGGTCGGTGGCACAAACTTCTCCAAGAAAAGAACAGAGAACTCGTGACATGAAAGTGGTGCAACATCAGCTGGCCTGCTCCGCTCATAGGCCTCCCACCATCTAAAAGTTGCCCCCGTCAGCTAAAAAGTAGTAAATGAGACCCCACTAGCCTCCAAAATACCTGTCGTGCGTTGAATCCGCTGGCACCTATCAAAGAAGTCCTAAGCATCCTTAGACTCAACCCCGCTGAATGTTGGAGGATTGAGCCTCCCAAACCTCTCTAGTCTCTTCTGCTCATCATCACTCATAATGGGACCCACCTGGTCCCGAGCAACTGCAACCGGCTGGGCTGGTAGTACCCCCGGTGTCTGAATTCCTTGCACCACTTACTCTAGAGTACGGGCGACGTGGGTCTGAGCACCTCCCCCAGCCTGAGAAGTGGTTGTTGCTGCCGGAACTGAAACTGCCTGAGCAAGGCTAGTGCAAACAGTCAATATATGGGCCATAGCCTCCTAAAGGCGTGGAATCACGATGGGCACAGCTGGCGTCTAAGCTAGTCCCACCAGCTCAAGCACATCTAAAACTTTCTCCTAATCTGGAGCAACTGGTGGGTCTATGGGTGCTGCTCTAGCTGCTGTACGAGCTGCACCTCGGCCACTATCGCGGCCTCGGCCTCTCGTGGCCCTAACTGGTGGTACTGGCGGTCGTCCGCCCAATCCGGTAGCATGTATCCTCATCATCTGTGAGAGAATAGAATAACAGAAGTTTAGTTCCCGGAATCAACAAATTTGCAAGACAAGAATACAAGAAAGTGAAGTTTTCCTAAAGGTTCGACAGCCTCTCGAAGATAAGTACAGACGTATCTGTACCGATTCGCAAGACTCTACTAAACCTGCTCAAGACTCGTGAGACCTATGTAACCTAGGCTCTGATACCAACTTGTCATGACCCAAAACTGAACATGTCGTGATGGCGCCTATCACAAAACTAGGCAAGCCAACATTCACAATAAAACTTGGCTTTTTGTAGTAAAAATAAGATGAAGTAAGTTTAACAGTAATAACTCTCATAAATAGCCGATATAAACAACTATGACTCGAATACAATTTTCCCAAAATCCGAGTGTCACTGGGTACATGAGCATTTATACAATAACATAATCCGAAACATCGTCTAGAAGGGTAGAACAACATAAGTACAACTAAGAGATATAGGAGGAGAGTCGATATTTGCGGACGCCAAAGCAGCTACCTCGATGATCTCCAAACGAACAAAAACTCCAAGATCAGCAAACATCGTGCCCGGAAACACATAGATTTGCACACGAAGTGCAGGGTGTATGTGAGTACAACCAACTCAATAAGTAAAAAATCTAACTTTTGGGATAAAAGCACTGAAGAGCTCAACCAATATAGTACAATTATAGAGTTTAACAATATAGAAAATGTAGACATGCTTCCAGGTTTAATAGTTAAGTTCAACACAGATAAAATATGCCAAGTGTAACTGATATGAGGAATATGACATATCTATATCTATATGCCAATATGAATATCGCGTGTGATGCAGCACAATGAAAACCTCAAGTACTCACACTCTCAGAGCACTCAATCTGACTGTCTCAATTTTTGCTCGTCACACTCAGTCACTCAGCACTATACGGTACCTGCTACGGTGTGCAACCCGATCCACATTGGCCATAAGGCCTGTTGCGGTGCGCAACCCGATCCACATATATCCATAAGGCTTGTTGCGGCGTGCAACCCGATCGACATATAGCCATAAGGCTTGTTATGGCGTGCAACCTGATCCACAAATCTCACTCACAGCACGACTCTCTGTCCCCAACTCAGTCATCAATCTCTCCAGTCTCTCAGGCTCACAAATTTCATGCCAATTAGCCAAAATAATGATATGTGACACAACAATAATAGTAACAAAGACTGAGATATGATATGCAAATAATGAATATGACTGAGTACAAAATTGCCATCTAAGTAAATAATTCAACAGCAGAAACGACCACAGTGGGTCTCAAAAGGATAAACATATAGCCTAACATAGTTTCTAACATGAATCGGTAGCTCAATTACTCTAACACATAGAGATCACATGAATGGCTACAAGGTCTGATGACTACACAGTACCACGGAATCAACCAGATCACAATTTCTACGGTGCACGCCCACATGCCCATCACCCAGCATGTGTGTCACCTCAACACCAATCGCATAACACGTAATTCAGGGATTCGTACCCTCGAAACCAAATTTAGAAGTGTTACTTAACTCAAATCGTATAAATCTCTGCTCCAATAAGCCCTTATTTCGCGAATAGGCCTCCGTACGTCTCGAATCTAGCCACAAATAATGCGATACAATCAACACGAGCTATAAGAATCAATTCCATATGAAAATGCTAAGTTCTTAATCAAAAGTCAAAAAATTAACTCAAAAGTCAACCACGGGCCCACGTCTCGGAATCCAACAAAAGTTACAAAATCCGAACACCCACTCATCCACGAGTCCAACCATATAAAATTTACCAAATTACGACACCAAATCGCCACTCAAATCCCCAAATTTAACTCTACAATACCTAGCCCAAAACTCCTAAAATTCCACTTCAAAAACACACAAACTAGGTAGGAAATAAAATGGGTAATCACTATTATTGCATAAAAATAATCAAAAGCGGCTTACCTCAAGAAATCACTCGAAACCCCTCTCAAAATTCACCTTAATCCGAGCTTGCAAAGTCCAAAATGAAAAAAATCCCGGAAACCCTTCGAATATAATTCTGCCTAGGCCTTTCGCACTTGTGGCCATTTCATCGCTTCCGTGATATCGTTTTTGCGGTCCAATTTTCACATCTGCAGAACTCACCTAAGCTCCGCCCCACCACTTCTGTGGTCCAAGTCTCGCATCTGCAGACTCGCTCCTACGCAACAAGATTCGCTTCTGCGAACTTCCAGTTCTAGCTCACCCTCCGCTTCTGCGGAACCACACACGCATTTGCGGGCTCGCAGATGCGGCAATTTCCTCGCACCTACGATCCATTAGCAACCCTACCAAACTCGTTTCTCCAATGCCCCCCTTCGCTTATGTGGCCTCGCACCTGCGACTATGACCTTCGCAGGTGCGATCACACCAGTCCAGAACTCCTCAGCCATGCCTTAAGTTCAAATTCGATCCCTTAACCATCCGAAATCCACCCGAGGCCCTCGGGACATCAACCAAATATACCAACAAGTCCTAAAAGATGATACAAACTTAGTCGGGGCCTCAAATCACTTTAAATAACATCAAAAATATGAATCGCACCACAATTCAAGCCTAATAAAAACTAAGAAATTCCAACTTATACAATCGATGCTGAAACCTATCAAATTAACTCCGATTGACCTTAAATTTTGCACACAAGTCATAATTTACACAACGGACCTATTCCAACTCTCAGAACCAAAATCCGAGGCCGGTAACCATAAAGTCAACTCTCAGTCAAACTTCTCAGCTTTTGCCATTTCAAGCCAAAATCGATTACGGACATCCAAATCAATATATGGATACACTCCTAAGTCTAAAATCACCCTACAGAGCCATCATAACCATCAACACTCCATTCCGGAGTCGTTTATATATAAATCAACACCCGATCAATTATTTCAACTTAAGCTTCCAACTTTTGAACTAAGTATCCCAATTCATTCCGAAACGTTCCCGGAACCCAAACCAACCACCCCGGCAAGACACGTAACAACAGTTGAGCATAGAATAACCAGTAAATGGGGGAACGGGACTACAACACTTAAAACGACCGGACAGGTCGTCACAACAAAAAACTTTCAATGTGTCATAAGTGAGTTACTAAGCAATGGGGACATGAACCAAAAAAAATGAACTGCAAACAAAACTATATTATCAAGGTACTTTAATATTTTACAATCTCATCTCAAATCTATCTTATTTCAAACTACTCAACAAATCAAAACATTCACTAACACTATTACTACACACAATTACTTAAATATGAACGATGAAAAGAGGAAAAGGTCATATGGTCTTTAACAAAAAAAGAGTTCCCTTTGTGTTGAATCTGTTTCTTTTGCTCTGATTTTTGGGTGTTTGGTCCTCTATTTCCTATACACATGCGTTGAGTTGAGAGATAAGTGGGTCAGAATTCAGTTATTTTTTTTGTTTTGTTTATAGACTTGGGACAGTAGTTTCATACTTTATTCTTGGGTCCCCCATCATCCCTTTGTTTATTGTAGATGTGTCTTGAGTGACTCCTTCATGTGTGGCGGCCCACTATTTTTTTATTTCTTTATGTATCTTTGTCTCAACTTTATGTGATTCTTCTATCTTTATTGTATGGGCCAAATTTGGTTATTGCCTTTATTTATGGTTATCCACTTTGTCAACTTATTATATAGTTTGTATAGCTCTTTTGTACTTGTGATTGTACTTTTTATTTGTATAGTGCAATTACTTTCTCTTAATTCTTTAGTCACGATCCGAATTCCCTCCGTAAGATATCGTGACGGCACCTAATCTTACCTAGTAGGTAAGCCTAACAAATATGCGAAATAACTGAAATAATAACTTAAATAGCAAACATCAACATCTATATAAATAAAAACTGCCGCTCAATATGTACAAATCCCAAAACCCGGTAAAATACAAGTCACAAGCACTAGATATAATGTGGAACGCTCTTATACATCACTGTCTATAAATATATAAAGAAATAAGAAAAATAACAAGATAGAAGGGAACTCCGAGGCCTGCGGACGCGGGCAGGTGTACCTTGAAGTCTCCAAGCAGCAGCTCAACACTCTAATATCGAGGCTGATAGGATGCACCTAAATCTCCACTAAAACATGTGTAGAAGTATAGTATGAGTACACCACAACGGTACCCAGTAAGTGCCAAGCTTAACCTCGGTACAGTAGTGATGAGGTCAGGTCAGGGCCTTATTGGGACTAATAAGAAACAAGGCAAAAGATATAATGATATAACAAAGTGTCAGGAAAGTGTAACAATAGAAATTTACGGAAGGTAGCAACACGGAATCAAGAAGACAAATACAACACGTAAGGAAGTAGGAACCTTACAAGTTAAGGAACAACAACAACAACAAACAAGACACCAAGTGGAGGAAATCAACGTGGACACTCCCGATGTACCGCCTCGTAGTCCCAAAAGTAAATATCTCACAATATCTCCTTATAATAACAACCGCATGGTAGAAACCTCATGCCACAATAACAATACGCACGACAGAAACCTGGTGCCACAATAACAATTCGCACGGCAGAAACCTCGTGCCACAATAACAATCCGCACGGCAGAAACCTCGTGCCACAATAACAATCCGCGCGACAGAAATCTTGTGCCACAATAACAATCTGCACGGAAGAAACCTTGTACCACAGTAACAATCCGCACGGCAGAAACCTCGTGCCACAACCAAACAAATCACCTCAATAATAATCACGAAAACCAAAACATAACAAATGAAACAATGATATGTCAGGCAAAGAATTACACAGTTAAATAATGAATACGGAATCAGGGAAATAAGTAATTCAACTAAGCATGTTGTACAAATTGCAAATAAGAGATAAGACACGCAGACATATGAAATTAGGCTAAACATGATGACTACACATGCTAAAGTAACTCAATTAAGGAAATAAAAGGAAACTACTTAGTAAAAACCGGATTTTCAACCTTTAGCCCGAATACGCACTCATCACCTTACGTACACGGCCTTCACATATTGCAAATTACCATAACAGTATCAAATCCTAAGTGGAATTCCCCCCACTTGTACACTGAACATAGGTCGACAAGGCCATACAATCTTTTACGTATATGACATCTGTCTGCAAGTCTCTAAGAATACATAATTGTCATAAAGGTCGGGACAGAGTCCCGACATACCAAACAATACACGTCTAAATCATACTGACCAAACAAGCAACTCCGGAGCAAATATAGAGCAACAACATCTTCTGCTGAGCTGATAGCCTACTTGGATGGCTCTCAACCTGTCTATCGGGACCTACGGGCATGAAAAGCAGCGTCCCCGGGCAAACGGGATATCAGTACAAATAATGTACCGAGTATGTAAGGAATGAAAATAAGTAAATAATAGACATGAGAGAAACATAGAGTAAAAGACTCGACATGTAAGTCTGAGTAACTCTGTAAATCATGAAATACTTATAGTGCCATGCATATGCATATGAATGTCATGTCGTGCATAGGTACATGTGTTCATAACATCATCAAGCCTCTGAGGGCATCCCATCATATCATATCGGCTACTGTCGGCAAAATCATCAACGTATACCAGTTGATCAGGTGGTGGTGCGTATATAACACTGTAACCTTTTCCCATATCCCATATATATATATATACATATATATGCGTATATAACGCCATCTGGTCATGGGTCAATATACATGTATAAATGAATGAAATGCATATGAAGTACGTCAATAAAATCTCTTGGAACGTCATAGGACCATTATACCTTTGATTAATGTCATAAAATAAATTTATCAACTTACGTATTTTCTCAGACCCATGAACATATTATAGAATAATAAGACACATGGGAAATCAAGAATATAGACACCCCTAATATTTCTATGAATAGAGTCATTTATGAAAGTTGCGTATTTTGCTCGTTTCATTTGTATCATTTGGATTATGCCAAAAGAAAGAATGGATAGCCTTAACATGCCCGAGTCGATTCTCTTGAAAATTCTCTAACACACATTAATTGCGATAAAATACGGAACAAGTCGTATGAAAAACTCGAAGCAATAACGTTGCTATGAAAAGATAATCTTGGCTGAAACTTTTCCTTAAGTGATTAGCAGTAACCTTTCTATACAAGGAAGTCTTGGTTGAAGCTCTTATCTTGCTTATGTGACTTATGTTTGTAACATACAAATATTTACGTTTGAATGCATATAAGAATGGGTTTGTGACTTATGTTTCTTAAGAATGGATATGACTCACGTTATATGTGTCTTTCCTTTATTAAATGGAAATGACTCACATTCTTAAGACTTGCCACATAACATAGTGACTTAAGAGTCACAATTTTTTGATTGGTTTGCTGCCACGTGGGGAATGTTTTGTCTTAACCACGTTCTTTAATTAATCACCCACAACTCATTAATTAACTAGGTAATGTCCCATTATCCAATAATTAACCAATTACCCACATAATAAGAATTATCTCAAAATACTACTCACTTTTAATACACTTTATACATCTTACTATCATGGCCATGTGGTACCTTGTATGGTACTAGTCTATAAATACCGGGTATTTTAGCTCGGGCCATATTTTATCCCAAAATGTCAAACTTTGACGGAATTTATTTTCTTCGATTTGCTCACCTTCACGAATTTATTCATCACTTGTTTGAAATAGCATAATGCTTATAATCTCAAAATAATATCATTCTCGAACTTCCATCAATTTACTTATGGCATACTTTCACGTACGAAAACATGTGGTGTAACACTCTTACCCAAACAATCCCTCTGAAAATCTCCCAAAATATTGCCTAAATCCAAGCTCTTAAGTCCAAATGGTGAAAGATGACATAAAACCTCAATTTTGGAATTTTAATCTGCTGCCCAATTAAATCTTTCTTCGCGAACGCGGAAATTGCCTCGCTTCCGCGAAGCACAAAAAATGTTACTGCCCAAATTCCTCTTACGCGAATGCGAGGGTCTACTCGCGAACGCGATGACGAGTGATCCCAGGCCCCGCGAACGTGGAGCCTCACTCGCTAACGCGAAAGCCAACGCGTGTCTATCTTTGCGGACGCGAAGGGTAAATTTCCAGCCATCTTTGAAGACTCTACGCGAACGCGTAGAAGGAAACCAAAAGCACCAGATTTCAGCAATCATAAAGTTCCGAAATACGTCGAACATGGTCCGAATCACACCCGAGGCCCTCGGGACCTCAACCAATTATACCAACAAGTCCTAAAATATCATACGAACTTAGTCGAGCCTTTAAATCACATCAAACAACACTAAAACCATGAATTGTGCATCGATACAAGGCTAAAGAACTTTTAAACTCCTAACTTCTACATTCGATACCGAACCCTATCAAATCAAGTCCGATTGACCTCAAATTTTGCACACAATTCACATTTGACATTATGGACCTATCTAACTTCTAGAATCGAAATCCGACCCCGATATTAAAAAGTCCACTCCCGATCAAACTTTCCAAAAATCTTCCATTTTCCAACTTCCGTCAATTAACGTCGAAATGACCTACGGACCTCCAAATCAACATCCGGGTGCACTCCTAAGACCAAAATCACTGTACGGAGCTCTTGGAACTGACAAAATTCCATTACGGAGCCGTCTTCATAAACGTCAAACTACGGTCAACTCATACGACTTAGACTTTTAATTTATGGACTATGTGTCCCATTTTACTCCGAAACTCTTCCGAACCTGACACCAAGCACTCTGGCAAGTCAAGTAACCACAAAATAAAATAAAGGGAGCAATAAATAGGGGATCAGGGTTCATACTCTCAAAACGACCGGTCGGATCGTTACATCTTTTTCCCTTGCTTATTCTGCAGCTTATATACAATGGTCTTATTAGATCTGATCTTTCATTATGGTGGTGATTGGATATACAGTCCATAAGTGTTATACTCAAGGAAGCTTGTGCATACTGTTAAAGGTTATGACTCTGACCTACTGTCTTACAACTATTTAATAAATGAATTTACTTCTAAGTTGGGGTTTATTGGAGTTTAATAAGTAATTGTAAATGAGCCTTATGGTAGATATTATGAAATAGAGAGTGATCAAGGTGTTAGGAGTCTACTGTCTTTGGTCAGTGATCAATTTAATGTTATTGACCTCTTTGTTGTAGATGAGTGTGATTTAAGTATTAATGTTCATAATATAGTCCAACATATTGAGTCATACACATCAGAACTTGAGGCTGCTACTAACTATAGTTGAGATGACAATGAAGAACATGTCTCTCATTCTTCAGATTCTTCTGATTGTTCAAATAGTGATTCTGATTCATTAGAAAGACTTCATATATAAAAAAAGAGGAAGATATCTGATAAGTTGGCTGATTGTAAGGAGTTACACAAGTCCATGACATTTAAAGACATTCCAGAAGCTAGAAAATTCATCAACATGTATTCCCTTGCTAACGGTTATGGGTTAAAACAACTTAAGAGTTGCCCCCAAAAGCTTATGTACATATGTTTAGATAAAGAATGCCCTTTTGTTTGTCATATTTCTAAAGACTCTAAAGGTCCTGGTGTTAAATTCAAGACTTTAAGGGAAGAACACAAGTGTAATATTACATATGATAACCACATGGTAGATGCAAAACTATAGCTGCTTACTTTAAGAGAGGGTTGCAAGATAATCCTAAAATTAAAATTAAGGAGATGATGGTAAGTGTAAAAGCTGCATTTAACATCAATGTTAGCCATTCAAAATGTAAGAGAGCCAATAGAATGATTCTGGAGAAAATGGAGGGTAGTTTTGCAGATGATTATAACAAGCTTGAGGCTTATGTTAATGAATTAAGGTATAGTAATCCAGGAACTGATGTGGTGATTAACATATCAAAGGACGCACTTGGTGAAGGAAAAAGAAGATTTTTAAGAATGTATATATGTTTTCATGCATTGAAAATGGGGTTTAAGAGTGGGTTGAGACCATCTTCTGAATTTTTTTGATCATGCTAGTATTCACATCTAACTGTAATATTCTAGAGTGCGCCATTTGGGTGCCTCGTACCCTTCTTCATCTTGCTTATTTTACTTGTTAAAACTTGTATCTATCTTCTGAATCTCTTATTGCCTTTCACCATAGGTGTGGATAGATATTATTGCCTTAAGGATCCTTATCAAAAGGCTTACACATCTTAGTACACACATGATCTACTGAAAACCTTACATTTACTCATCATAAGGATCATGCAAAATCGAGTCCATCTGACTCAACTCTTTCACAGCCACATGCAATCTCTTACCAACCGTCTTTCTAGATGTAGGCATCGTCGTATTATGAATAAGATAGAGTTTAGAAAATTGAGTTCCTACAATTGAGCTCTACCACACAATCTAGAGTAAGAAGAAAGAATGACAATCCTTAATGCCCTGTAGCCTCCTGCTTATAAGTGTGGTGCACAAGTGTGGCTGCTACTGACTATAGTTCAGATGACAATGAAGAACATGTCTCTCATTCTTTTGATTCTTCTGATTGTTCAGATAGTGATTTTGATTCATTAGAAGGACTTCATACACAAAAAGAGAGGAAGATATCTGATAAGTTGGCTGATTATAAGGAGTTACACAAGTCCATGACATTCAAAGACATTCCAGAAGCTAGAAAATTCATCAACATGTATTCCCTTGCTAATGGTTATGGGTTAAAACAACTTAAGAGTTGCCCCCAAAAGCTTATGTACATATGTTTGGATAAAAAATGCCCTTTTGTTTGTCATATTTCTAAAGACTCTAAAGGTCCTGGTGTTAAATTCAAGACTTTAAGGGAAGAACACAAGTGTAATATTGCATATGATAACCACATAGTAGATGTAAAACTATTGCTGCTTACTTTAAGAGAGGGTTGCAAGATAATCCTAAAATTAAAATTAAGGAGACAATGGTAAGTATAAAAGCTGTATTTAACATCAATGTTAGTCATTCAAAATGTAAGAGAGCCAACAGAATGATTCTGGAGAAAATGGAGGGTAGTTTTGCAGATGATTATAACAAGCTTGAGGCTTATGCTAATGAATTAAGGTATAGTAATCCAGGAACTGATGTGGTGATTAACATATCAAAGGACGCACTTAGTGAAGGAATTTTTTTTTTTTTTAAGAATGTATATATGTTTTCATGCATTGAAAACGGGGTTTAAGAGTGGGTTGAGACCATTTATTAGCTTGGATGGAACCTTTTTGAAAGGGAAATGCGAGGGTCAATTGTTAGTAGTTGTTGCTCAAGACTCCATGAGGCACTTTTATCCCCTAGCTTGGGTTGTTGTTGATAAATAAACCTAAGTTACATGGAGTTGGTTCTTAAGACTGCTACAACATTCGTTGGACCTCAAAATGAGAGAAGGTATCACATTTATATCAGATATGCAGAATGTATGAACCTAACAGTTTTACCTAATTTTGTTTGTAATATATTTATGTATTTACTGATGCATCTCTTTTTTATTGTCTCATTTTCAGGGTTTGATTGATTCAGTCAAGTTGGTTCTTCTTGAGGCATACCACAGATATTGTGTAAGACACATAAAGGCAAACTGGTGCAAACGATGAGGATATGGGGAGTATAAAAAGTACCTCTGGTGGGCTGCATGGAGCACATATGAAGAAGATTTTAAAGACAAATTAAGGAATATAGGACAATTGGATGAAGATGGTAAGGATGCTGTTGAAGATTTGATGAGGTACCCACCCCAGAGTTGGAGAAGAGCATACTTTGACACTGTTTGTAAGAACTACTCAGTTGATAACAACCTAATCGAGTCCTTCAATTCATGGATAAAGGAAGCAAGATTCAAGCAAATTATCAAGATACTTGAGGATATTAGAGTAAAGGTTATGAACATGCTAAGGGAACATGAATATGTTGTAATGACATGGAGTAATGACTTCAATCCCAAACCATGCAATTGTATATCCAATACTTGAAGATTGCAAACAAGTGTCATGTTCATTCCAATGGTCAGGACGGGTATGAAGTGAGTGAAGATGGTGAAAGACACACAATGAATATGGTGGTAAAGAGATGCACATGTAGGATATGGGACCTTAATGGAATCCCATGTCCTCATGCAATCAAAGCAATACAACACAGCAAAATAAATTCCCTCACTGAGATACACTAGCGGTACACCAAAGAGGCCTATCTCCTAGCCTATTCACATAAGCTACAACAAGTAAGGGGAGAAAATTTTTGGAAGGTAGAAGCATCCCATGCAATGGATCCACCAGAATTTGTGAAGATGGATGGCAAGCTTAAAGGCAAAAGAACAAGTGAAAAAAATGAAGCAGTCAACAGACAAGGTGAATGGATACAGTCCAGGAAGGGGAGGATAATGAAGTGTTCTATATGTGGTCAACCTGGACACAATGCTAGGGTTGTGCAAGGGTAACATTCTTTATTTTCAACTATTGTCTATTCTTTTTTTTACTGATTTACTCTAACTATGTCTATTATGTTTCTTTTGTTAAATAGCATTTTAAGGAAAAACGACCAATGGCGAGTAAGAAAAAGGGTAAGAAAGCAAAGAGACAAAGATGTTTAAAAGATGAAGACAATAATGACGAACATCACATGTCACCATTTGCTGCAAATATACCAGCTGAGGAGGAAATACAACTTTTAGCATAGCTCAGTCAAGTCATCCAGTTCAAGACACAAACTTTCAGTTTATGCCAACTCCTTCAATGCAAAGAAAACTTTCCAACAACAGTGTCCTTCCAAATTTTGAATTTCCTGATTTTGATTCATATTCTGCCCCAGATATTAGGCTAAGGAGTTTCTCAGAAGAAAGGACAAGACTGCTTATGAGACAACAAAGAACGATGCCACATATAATAAGGACCATCAACTTTGTCGGTGACTCATCTGGTGTGAGTATGCCCTCAAACCTACCATACTCAGTTAAGAATCTCACACGTAATGGTAAGAAAGCTATAACAGAAAATTAACTTGAAAAGATGGCCAAGATGAAGACAAGAAAGGGTAATAGCAAGTCACAAAACTAATGTGACTTGAACTAAAGGTAGAAAGTCAGTTAAGTGGTGAAAGTTTTTGTGAGTTTTAACTTTAGAAGGCTTGTAATTACTGCTATGACAATACAATTGCTAATTTGCTGGTGGATGTAATTACTGCTATGACAATACATTTATTTTTGTGCTCGGTGGTATGGAGTTCTATGAAGTCCATTATGTGAATGTTATGACAGTTGGTGTTATGAATTGGTGATGTACTATGATAGTTGTTATTATGAATTTCTGTCAATGTTAGTAAATTATGAACAGTTTGTGGTATGAATTTCCAAGTTCATCATGTTCCCTTTATTTTGATATTCATTATCTTATTCATTGTCTTCTTATTAATATAGATTGAACATATAAGAATATGGTAAAGATGTAACTCTTGCTATAGCAGATGTTTGTGCAGAGTAACACCTACTAATTCAAAGTGGAGAATGCTAAAAATCGAAGCCTCATATTCATTCACCATTTCAGGCCAAAAGATAGAAGCATCATACTATTTCATCTCCAATTGGAGTATCATTCTAAGGGCCTAAACCAATACATGCTAATAAAACATGCATCTCCATATTCTTAAGAAACTAGTTCCCTACTTCACTAAGTAATACATGTTAATTCACTACACAAAGAGAGGGTTGAACTAACACAATAATAATCAACTAAACAAGAAAGAACCATAATGAAATCTACTTCATTATCGAGACGGCAAAGAATCCAACAAACAATGCCCAAGAAGCAATTATCATCATCATCAATTGTATAACTCTTTCTTCCAACTTTTTGACTTTAGTAGCTTCAGATTTGTTCATGGATTCCATATCAATTACCTTTTCCCTTAACTTGTCTCTTTCAATCGTAATTGCATTCAAAGACGACGTTAATTCTCTTATTTCAAGCTGGAAACCATCCGCGGATATTTTATCTTCCCATTCGAAATAACTACATGAATTATTCTGCCAAAGAACCATTTAAAAGATTCAATTTTCAAATCAAAACAACTAGATATAGTAGAAAGATTAGACAAATTCACATAAAATACTTACCTTAGGCCGTGGACATTTATAAAATTCCTACCAGGGTTAGCTGGAGTGGTTGATGTAAAATGGTTGGCAATGTTACAACATCGATACCTTCTATGAGAGGAAGTACTACTCTGCGGCATTGAATCTCACCTGAGAGGACAGAGTAGAGCAAATGAGAGGAAAGGGAATTTTGTGCATGAACCCTAGTTTTTCATCGACTGAATAAGGTCTTATTTAATCGATGAAGGAGACTAATTAACGGGTTATAAGGGTGGAACGAGTTTCTAAAAGAATGGATCAAGATTTGTCTAGTTGGCAAATTATTATGGGTCTTGGTGCCATGTTGGACATCTGTTAGGGTTAGGGATAAAATTATATACTATATTAATGGTGGGTATGATTTTTGACGGAAAGTAGAAACGAGTATAAACGTGACTAATTTTCGACAGTATATGAACAATTTTAGTCTTTTTCCATTAATAATGGATTGTATATAAATTGTACGAAAAATTTATTTAGGACCTTATTCTGGGAGATGTATACAAAATTTGAACAATTTTGGTAAATAAATTTCAAATATTATATAGGAATGATTTTTTATTTTTTTACTATTCCCGTTAAATCTAACTAGCATAGTTTGTCGAATACTCGACAAGGATAAAAAATATGAGCTTTCGACAAGCTTAAAAGACTAAAATAGCTCAAGAGTATATTTTTGTGACTAATTTAGACCTACTCCAAACATAAGAGACTTTTTTGTCATTTATCCAACCTATTACACGGAGTACTACTTACAGTGTCGCGCAGACGACATTAGAGCTTTCTTAAAACCCTTCCCGCTCTTAAACCTGCAGGGCTTTAGCTTTTCTCGTTCTGTCACGTCAAATCTTTTGGGTATTCTGAAGATGGAGATTGACGAGGGCACATCTCCCAGCTATTTTGACCCTGAAAATCTCAGTACAAGAGAGCGTTTCCGTCGATATGGGTATATATCTATTTCAGCAATTTCAAGTTTTGCCATTTCAACCTTTTTATCAATAAGCTTGTCTTTTTTTTTTTTTTTTGCGTCTATATAGATTGTAATTGATCAAACTAGTTGAAATTAAAGTTTAGTTGCTTTTTTTTTTTTGGTTACACTTGCACTAGCTTCCATCTTTGCTTAGGTTAGAGAGGCTCACAAGTGTGAGATTTAGAAAACCTCTAGGGTTTGAAAACCTTTATATATTTTTAGTATTGGAATACAATGAGTTCCAATTGAGCGGACCGAATACAAATGAAGTGGGAGGAGAACTATGAGATCTCAGGCAAATTACATGTGGCAAAGTTTTGGTGGGTAGAGTTACCCGATACCTATGCTGGTGGGAGGTACCAGATACCCGGTGGATAGTCGAGGCACGTGCAAGCTGGCTCGGAAACTACCATCATAAAAAAAATATAGATGATTGGTTTAACTGTCCTCTAACTAGTTTGGGATTGAGGTATAGTTGATTGATTGATGACTGTCAATTGGTGTATGCTTAGCTTCTGCAACAGCTATTTGTGCATTATACTGAAGTAGGTAATTTTGAACCTCTGGGGACCTGGATGTTTTTCCTATTATGGGGTTCGACTCATTCTAGTAGTTATGATATTCAGCTCATAATTACCACTGAGGGAGTGTGGTGGATTGTCTGTATCACTTCACTTTTAATCAGAGGTCTTTGGTTCGAGCCCTGAGAACGGAGAACCTTTACTTAGGTAGCACTTTAACACCCTTGGTGGGCTTACCAGGTATGGAATTGGATTTGACCAAAAAAGAAGAGATGTTCAGCTCATAATATCTTTTGTGGGAAAGCTCACAGTTAATATTAGGAAAAGAGAGTGGGCATGCTAGAGAGACGCAGTTGTTGGTAGAGCCAGATTTAGAATCTTTACTTAGTCGATGTGAAGTACCACTGCATTCACTATTCCTGTGTGACAATGAGTGCAGAATTAGTAGAAATATATATTTTTTAAATTCTAATTATATGTGCTCCCCTTGTCTCTACCTTCACAAGGTAGGGGTAAGGTCTGCGTACACACTATCCTCCCCAAATCCCTCTTGGTGAGAGTATACTGGGTTTGTTGTTATTGTTCTCCCCTTGTCCACTGCTCCTGCGGGACAATGGGTACGGACTTAGGAGAATTATCATCAGGTATGTATATATACATATATACTATATTTTTGATGAAGTGAGTTGTTTCTTTATTGGCATCAAATAGATGCAAAGTATACAAAAGAGGTATTGTTAGCTCCATGTATATTATATATCATGTATACAAACACAGTCCTATTGCTGAAGCCTAGGTTTGGCACTTATTCTTGGTTCTGTATTTATTCACCGTACCAAATTCTTGCTGTAGCATTCAAGTTTTCTGCCTCTCCATAACTTTGAACCAATGGCCGGAGATCAAATTGAATATCTTGTTGCACCTGTTTAGTCCTTTGGGTCAATTTCCCTCAGTAGACCTTTAACAGAAGAGGCAGTGCACACATAAGTGAAAACAAATCCGTGGCAAGAGATATTTGGACGTACCAATCTAGCATGCCAGTACGGGAGAGCAAATTGGCAGACGGTGTACACCTTTCAATATTGCGAACACGCAAAAAACTCAGAACAGCCTGACTATTGTCTTCAAAATTCTTTGGAGATAGTTGTATAATGAATGCTGACCCCCCCCCCCCCCCACCCCCCCCAAAAAAAAAAAAAATATTAAAGAAAGATAAATGAACTAATAGTCTAATACTATTGGATACTCCTATTATCCTACAAGAGTATGTGTATTTCTGTATAGTAGACATGGAGCGGATATTTTTCTGAAAGTATTTAGAGTATGGTAGTTGAAGGTCCCTTTGCTTATATTTCTGTAGTAACTATATGCTGTTTCATAGCATCGGCAATGGTTTTTATGGGCTTGGCATCTACTTTAGTTTGTGTGTGTGTAATTTTTTTTTTTTGTAAATTCACACCGCACTGAAGCATTGGTACCATGCACAGGAAGAGGAGTTCAGGTTCAAGCCTATCTCCTCATCGGGAAAGATCTACTGCTAGGGTCAGTGAGGTTAGATCGAATGGAGCACTTTTTATGGAGAACATCAAACAAGAAGTTGAAAGTATTGATGCTGATGTAACACCTTCTCGAATACACACTGCCTTTAAGAGTAGACCATCTCTTGATAGCCATGGGATATTAGAGACAGATACTGATTTGATTCGTCGAGGTGGAAGTATTTCCCTTAGAACTTGCAAGGAGGAGCATGATGCATCACCAGACAGTGGAGACTCAACATTTTCTTTATTTGCTTCTCTACTGGATTCAGCTCTTCAAGGTGCTTATTAGTAAAATTGTGTTGACCTAATATAACCTTATTTACAGCAGCGCAAGGTGGCATTCTTTGATCAACAGAAAGTGCTTGGGTGATGATTTGGATTGTCGTTATTATGTAGCTTACATTTTGAAAATACCCTAGGGCTCCCAACACTAATTATCCATTTACACTTCTTTACATTTGATGATATTTGTGAGATGGGTTTAGAGAAATGGGATTGCTCGGTGCAAGTGATGTCTTGGGTTCCACTTTCCCCATTATGTCTTGAATTTTGATGTTTAGAGAAAAAAACTGTGATTCTAATTTTTACTTTACCTTACCCAAATAAAACTGATTCTAGTTTTTTGGGATTGAGGTGTAGTGGATTGATTGATTAATTGATTTTTTTAGGAATAAAAAAAATTGCTTATCATGAATATCTATATGCAGATTGAGAAGTGGAGAGGCATGAGATATATTTGTAAGCTATGTATAGTTATATTGTGTAACTAACTTGTGTTCATGAGGTTTTGCTTTGATATTTTCTGCATGCTTATCACTAAGATTCATAGGCTAAAAGAACTAGTGTAATGATTTTCTTACTGTGTGGTTATGATTTCTTTTCTTGTTAAATCTTGTATCCAAATTGTCTACATTTCTAGTAACTTACGCAGATCTGATGTTAAAGTTGACATGTCAAGATCATTAATCTTTATGTTGATTGGTACTTGAATTATTCATAATCTCTGGATTTTTCCCCTATATTTATAAGGATGGCATGCAATGCTTTCTGTAGAAGCTGGATTCAATAGGAAACTGAGAGAGAGCCAGACAGGACAATCGTGGAATTAAATTTTTGTTGAGACCTAATAATCTTCTCTCTTTTGCGTGGGTTCGTGCATGTGAAATAGAGAAAATTTTGAATTTTGCTCTTTCTGTTTTTAAAACAAACTTCAATTTTTTTTGGTTCTCTCACTCTTTTACAGATAGGACATGTTGGGTTGTATATATGGCCTGAATTGGGCTTTGGAAGACTTTTTTTTACCCACCCAACCCCGTCAGGAGGACCAATAGTGTTCCCACTTACCCTCCAACGTGATTCGAACCCTCAACCTACTGGTTGATGGCGGAGGTGCTCAACCACTAGAGCAAGCCTCTCTTGTCAGCTTTGGAAGATTTGAACTTTGGAGATTTGGACATTATGCAGTGTAGACTAATTTACCAGTTTTCAGGAGAAAGTTCTCTTAGTATGCCATGAATGAGGGAAAATATTTTAAAAATTTATACCTAACAGTTTCTGTTTCTATGTGATGTAGGGTTAATTTCTATCCCCGACTTGATATTACATTTTGAGAATTGTTGCCGTGACGTCTCAGAATCAATTAGGTATGTATGCTGCTCCTCTTTGTCTGCTCACTAGCCTTGGCTTAGAATTCTGTTTATTGGAGCTGACCTCTATCTTTTATTATATCTGCATCTTCTTGATGCCATTAATGAAATCTACTTACTTCATAAAAAAGGTATTTCTGTTGCGCTGTATCGTATGTGCATTTTATCCCAATTTGAATGTCTCTATTTGACTGTTTATGGCTATTAATACGAGAGCTGACAATGTGTTATTTACTGTTAACTGGGAAAAATATGAGTGCCACAAGTTACATTTTGATTCTATAGTAATAAGAAGTAGATGAGTGTTTTACTGATAAAAAAATAAAAATAAAAGGAAAGACATGAATTGTTGTTTGCTGGAAATGTGCTGCACTGGATTTTAGTTGAAATAAGCTAAAAAGAAAGGTGGACATTCAATTCATCTGTAATCTATGAAGAATATGCTAGTTTAAATTATGTCTTTGTTAGCTTTTGTAGTTATCGTTAGTGCACCTTTTTTGCTCCAAAAATTCTCGAGTATCTTCAATTACATGCTTGAGTTCTTTGAAGTGATTGACAATCTCAAATCCTTGCCTCAGAAGTATTTTACATCCTTTTAAACTTCTGCGAAAGCTGGATAAACTTCTGTCGAAGTTAGTCCAGATCAAAACTAGGATCTCGAAGTTGGGTTGACATTCCTCCCACAATATGACACTAAGAGAGTCCACCAAGCCTTAGACTAGTTTTGCCTTTTTGGTCCAAAGAGCTCTTTGTCAATCAACCTTATTTTCTTCTTTGCCACATGCTGCCCCCTTTTTGCAATCATTTAAATCTGTTGTGATTTGGAGTATTATTACTCTTTAAAAATGATTTTCCAGCTCTTGTGCTCCTCCTGTAGTTTAAAATAAAATAAAAAGTTAATATCTTGGTTAAACGTGTAGATACTCCTGATTTGCTTGTTCCTATATGTGTATCCGTCCAATTGGATTGTGGAAGTCTTCTGAACTAGCACATTAGTCTTCCAAGTTTTATTTGACTTTAGTAAGTCTTTCATATTTCAGTGTATCAATTTGGCTTTTCCAACAAGCCAAGGTAATAACAATATGTGCTGACTAGTAGCAGAGAAACTGCTCTCCTTAGTAAATATCTTACAAAGACCTCAAATAACAGTAAGTCCTTTTCATGTTTTCCCTTTTGCCGCCTTTCCACCTTATTGTCTAACCATTATACAATTTCACCTGCAACTATCACTGTGAAGCGCTCTTATATTATTTGACTGATTTTCCACCTTAAAGTAAATAATCTTTAGTTTTCTTCAATCTGTAATTTTTCATTATAAAAAAGAGAATTTTTAGTGGTTGTAATGACTAAAATAGTAAAACAACAGAAACTAAGATGCCAAATTTGTGAAATCTATGGTGTTTGCCAACATCCTCCAATGCTATTGTGAACTTTGTAGTGTAGTAGTCCCAGATAGAGGATATATCTATTGTGTTTTCATGTGAGACTGCAATTTCTTGTGCTCTTTTCCTGTAGGTATGGTTCTAATGAAATGCACAGAGTTATGGAGGACAAATTGATGAGACAGAAGGCACAGATTTTGCTTGACGAGGCAGCTTCATGGTCGCTCTTGTGGCATCTTTATGGAAAAGGAAATAAGTCGTCAACCTTTTAATACCTATGTTCTTAAGTTATCACTAGAAAGTCTTGCCACTTCTTACTTTGGTAGTGAGAAAATTTTGTGTGTCTTTGGGCATAGTTGTTACTCCATTTGTCTTGATTCATATGATTCGAATTAACTTTTTGATTTTTAACTTTTAGGTTATGATATTTCTTTTTAAATTTTCAATTATCATGAAAATCTAATCATTTATTGTAGATAATATTCTCAATGTAGTTTTTGAAGTGTCTAAGATTCAGTTTGGAAATGCTGTACTTGGTTAAAAAAATGATGCAATTTGGAAATATGAACTAATGGACATTATTTTCAACTTAAAACTTGATAATTTTGATGACAACACAAATTGTCATATTAAGGGAATGGAAGGAATTCTTTTCTTTCATCTACGTCATTATAAAAAATATAACAATGTGTGTGCACAATTGACACTTGGAGATAGCCTTTTGGTGTAGTATTAGAATTCATGTAAATCCTGTAACGGTTGAATAATGTAGATCTTTCATTTCCTTGTATGTTGACAAAAGGAGTTTCATGTTCTTTCTAAATATACTCTGCATTTGGCTCTTGAAAAGAGGTTGCGGACATGAGTCACTTTTAAATGTGTAGTAAATCTTTGATTTTCTTGTGGGAAGCAGTTCACTAATGTCAATTATTAGCTGGATCTCTTTTTGTTGTGTTTCAGCAATTTTACTGCATAAAGTTTTCATAATGAGCAGAAAATAGTTTCCTGCTCAAGTTCATTTGCTAGATGTTTATTGTTATTTAAATTGAACATTTCATCCTCTTGCAGGAAATGAAGAACTTCCTGAAGACCTTATCCTGGTGATGCATCTTTAGTTGTTAACAGAGTAGTAGTGTTGCTGTTAATGTGTTTGGTTTCTTTTTTGTTTAACTTTTGTTTGTCATACAATGTTCTTTGCAGTTGCCAACTACTTCACACTTGGAAGCTTGCCAATTTGTAGTGAAGAATCATACTGCACAACTGTGCCTCCGAATTGTTCAGTGGCTTGAAGGATTAGCCTCCAAAGCCCTTGATTTGGATAGAAAGGTAATGAATTAGTATATGATAATTTATTTCTTGCAGTTTTTTCATTTTTGGTGGTTTTCCCTATCTGTTCGTTTTTATGCCTTCAAATCAATCAAACACATAATTTAACAGGGATGTTAATAAATCCTTTTGCAGTTTTACATGTCTGAGTTGATTATAAATATTTATGACATCGTTTTGTGCATCTCATACTGCTTCCTGGATAGTTGAATGTGGATGATTGAGGTGAAACTTGATGCTTACTGTGATGAAATGGTGTCACAGATATCCAAAAAAGAGGAAAAATATAGTTTCACCGTTTTATCTGATGTCCCCGAAGGGACAAATGGTAGCACTGTCACGTTATAGCAGAACGATCTCAGTTTATGCCATTAAACCAATGATTGCCATTTTTGGTTAATCATGTTTCCTGGTTTGTTCTTATAATTAAGGTGTAACGTTCCAGAACATAGTACCACTACCGTTTAGTGTTACTTTATAATTTTAAGGTGTTTCTGCCGATTTATTTTTGGAACTTATTCCATTTTTTGAAATATATCTCTGCAAGCTTTAAAATGTACATTAGAGAAGTGTGCACACTTAGGCAGATCCCTAGAAACCTAATTGGTTCTAAGTTTTGATCTTTATATGTAAATGTGGAAGCACTCTAACCGACTTTGTGAAGAAAATGGACCTTGGACCTAATTTAACTTCGAAAATTTGCTCATGAGGTGAGGAGCGTCCAAGACCATATCTAGGACTCATGCACATGATTGTCTAATGTTTATGTAAATGTGGAAGCACTCTAACCGACTTTGTGAAGAAAATGGACCTTGGACCTAATTTAACTTCGAAAATTTGCTCATGAGGTGAGGAGCGTCCAAGACCATATCTAGGACTCATGCACATGATTGTCTAATGTTGCACTATACACCCCCTGCACATCCATTGTTGAATATCTGAGCATGGAATAATACAATAATGGGGCCCAACATTGCGTAACCAAACATTAGATTACTCTTGTCTTAACCATATTAGGAACATGGACCTTGTACCTAAATCAGCCCCCAAAATTAGTTCATCTGGTGAGGAGATCACATTGTCTAAGATCATATAGGGCGATGCTGGCTTATATACTTGACCAATGTAGGACTCAACAGGCTAACATTAGTTTCATCTTCTTTTTTTTCTAAACTTTGTGCGATTTTATCTATTAAAGATTTTTTTTTATTTGAATTTCGTATGGGATGTATAAATCAATCAATCAGCTAAATCTCAAATGCGATTTAGCTGGCTGCATTAGGGCCCGTTTTGCCACAAAAAAGATTTCACTTTTTTCAGAAAATTTTCACTTTTTTCTGGAATCAGTGTTTGGCCATGAAAATTTCAAATTTCACTTGAAGTTGAATATCGAAGTCAATTCTAAATTGTATTCCTATCCAAACACAACTCTAATTTTCAAAATACCATTTCCGCTTGAATTTTTTTTTATTTTTTTCCGGAATTTCACAATTCTTATGCCCGCGTAAAGTATTGAAAAACTGCCCACGAGGGAGGTGAAAGTTTCCAAAATGATTTTTTCAGCTAAAAATTTTGGTAGTAAAGACCAGTATTTTAAAAGGCGTGGGCGTAATGCGAGACGTTTTACATATGCCTCAGCGGGGCGTAAGCCCCATAGGTATT
Source organism: Nicotiana tomentosiformis (assembly GCF_000390325.3). Taxonomy (NCBI): domain Eukaryota; kingdom Viridiplantae; phylum Streptophyta; class Magnoliopsida; order Solanales; family Solanaceae; genus Nicotiana; species Nicotiana tomentosiformis. The sequence goes on along the minus strand of NC_090823.1, from coordinate 116,102,336 downwards.
TAATTTTTAATATTTTATAAAATAATATAATGACAGTAAATATTTATAAATAGGTAAAATTGCATAAAAATTGAAGAAAACTATATATATGTGTGCTCCATCCCCCCAAAAAACTAATCAAAACAATCTATTATACGTTACTTACAAGCACAAGTAATTTGAGTCTAAAAGAATAAAGTTTTCTATATGGAGGAACAAAAAGGATGATTAACCTGTAATTTGAACTTTGAATTTGCTGCTATGAAGAAGAATGTAGTTCTCTTTGTATTTGTAAAAAAATTAAATATTCGTTGCTTTTGGGAGATATTAACAGACTAGCGGACAAGATAAAAAATTGGGAAAACCATGAATTAGGGCTTAAATCAATAAAAAAAGTCTTTACTTTTAAATTTAATACTTTTGAGTTCCTTTTTAAACCTTTTGAGTAATTACCAAACTGACTTTTGAGAATTTGGGTATTATATGAAGGACCGATTCAACAAATTTTGTTTTAATTTGGAAAAGTCTCTGGGGCTTACTCCTTACTAAAAAAACGCGGCTCGAACGCCCGGGTGCACGCCCGAATGCCCGAGTGTACGTCCCAAATTGCGAGGCGTACGCCTCTTGAGACTTTCGCCCCACACCATCGTCCCGGGGCGTTTTTGGTACGCCTCGCCCCGGGGTTCGTCCCAGAAACGCCTTTTAAAACAGAGGTAAAGACGCACTAAATTCTCAGAAAACCTATCAAGAATCTATATTATTATATTAAAAGCCCGAAGGCCCTTAGCGAAATATCATTCTCCTTTTTTACCCTTTTAAAATAGCTTTCATATTAGACAAAATTGTAATTTTAGTTACTTTCTTAATATTTAGTTCATTTAAATCACCTAAAATTTTGGTTATTAAGTTTTTCCTTATTGAACTAAGTAAAAGTCCTAATTTTTAGATTTTAGCCATCACAAACATGTAAGATATTAATTAAATCAAAACTAACGTGAGTATTTACCGTCCAAAGCAAAGTTAACTTCCATGTTAGAATCATCCCTCGACAAATTTAAAAGAAAACAAGAGAAAGACTTTGAATAATACCATTATTTAAAAAATGTGAATGAACTAATTTCCATATTCTAAATTCAGTTATGAATTTACCATTGTTAATATTTTGGAACGTTTTTTCATTCTATTTAATTAAAAAGGATCTTCCTACCGTTCAAAGTATATTTCATATTAGACAAAATTATGATTTCCCTTCCCCCCCCAAGATTTAGGACTTTAAATTCAACTAAAAATAATATTAGGATTTTAGAATTAAATATTAGAAAGATAATCAGTTGGATAATTCAAAGAATCACCTAAAATTAATTACTGCCAAAAGTGTTCCAATCAGCTGAACTCAAGTAATGTGTAACTAAAATATTATCAACGAATAACTTTTAAGTAGTTAACTGTAATTCTATTTTATAAATAAAAAAATCTCAAAATATTTAAGCAGATAAAATTAATATTTAAACACTATTGTAATGATTTCAATGAATACACATTAAATCTAAATGAAATGTTAATAGACTTTTATATCTTTTGAGGAATATAATATTGAGAATTATATTATATTCCGATACACTTTAGTTGGATAATACAATAATAATCATTGATTTTTTACGATGATCATTTTATTTCTTACTAAAAATAAATTTGGTTGGGTTTTAATATTACCCATCCAATTAAATTCTTCATATGATAACTAAACCTAACAATGTGGAGTCTCTTTTTATTTCTCGTGTTTTCTGATTTGAGTTTCAATAGGAATAAGATGAATTCATATATTAGATACTTGAGTTGATTTGAGTTTCAATAGGAATACGATGAATTCATATATTAGATACTTGAGTAAAGAGAATACAGTTTTTAAATCCATGAAGAACATGTATTATTGCATGATATGTGAATACAAGTCAATATATTAGTTATTCTACTATGTCTATGCTACTAAAATAAATGCACAACTAATATATCGAAGTTATCATAAGGCATTAGAGTATGACATAGTTTTTTCCTTTATAAAGTTGGCTAAATATAATCAATATTCATTATTGCTTTTTAATATTTTATTTTATAATTCAATCATATAGTTTAATAATATTTGTGTGATTTAAAAAAAATTATACTCATTGATATGGGGTACACGCACAATGCGCGTATCGTAAAACTAGTCAACAAAACTATACTTCTTTGTCCTCGGTCCTTCGGCTCGTCCAAGCTGAGTCTGTTAGGTCTTGTACTTGGTCAAATTTGTACCTAATCTGGTGAAAAAATTTAATAAAGCTTTTTTTGAGTCAATCCGAGGTCTCTTGGTTTGTTAACCTGCATTATGGTTGAATTATGGTGAGAAGTGTGGTATTCTTTAGAGTGGACTTCACTGAGGAAACCATTAAAGAAGCTTATCTGTGGGAGTAAAGGTAAATAGTTTAAGGTTTGTCACTCTGACCAAGGAATATGTGGGGAGTAAACATAAATATACTAAGGTACATCGACTAAGGAAGATGATTGGTATTGTCTTCATGACTACTGTAGGGAGGCTGCATTGATATTTTTGCTCTATTTGTACACACTGATTGTTCTTTTATCAGCATCATTATGGTTCTTTTGGTGTTAAAAAGGGTAAAAAGTGTAAGCACTTGGTTTAATGAAGGAACACACAGATGAAATAATGAAAGTAATGTGTTACACAAGGGAAAAATGGGTATTTAGAAAACACAAATAACAATTATATAGGCAAAAGAATTGAAAAAAAATGCAATTAGTGAAGCATCAATAAGTCAATTATACCTCATTCTCAAATTATTCGAAATCGACTTTATAAACGCAGTGTCCATTCATCCGGATTTAGCGTAACATAAAAGGGCTGCCCGGTGCACGAAGCATCTGAATATCTTATATTCTGGGATATTTTATCAGCTCCTTAAGTTCTTAGATTGGGGTGGATGCAATGTGCAGGAGCTATATCATTTTTTTATACTTAAATGCATCCTTTGGATGCTGATTGAATGAAATTCTAAATTATCTGATAGAAAGAAGAATCTTATTTTATATGACCAGTCGTTAACATTTTCATTGACGACGTTCCTTAACTATCTGTATATAATTTATATTTATTATGTGCACCACCCTCTTTAAGACAGACTTTAGGTGGTGAGGCGCATTCCTCCGAGTTTTGGTGTCAGTATCATAGCGCCAGCTAGGTTAGGCGAATCACCAAGCTGAGTTGCACCTAGCTTTAGAGCGCCTTCAATCATTGGGTTATCTGTTGGCATTCCTAGTCTTCGATAGTAGGTTCTTTCTTTCCCTCGCGATTCCACGAACTGTAGTTCTGCCAAGAGTAGAATGTGACTGTCCAACTGTTGTTATTTATGCTTGCGGACAAAGAAAAGTATAATTTTTCACATAGTGTAGGCATTGCATTCAACATTAACAAGTGAAGTATGCCTTGGTTGGAGAGACAACCAATTAGCTGGAAGGAAATTATTGTGCCCTACGTGTTGCATTTTCCCAAATTGAATTGGCATGGCCAGTTTTCAAGTTTAAATTTTGTTGGTCTTTGGTTTCTATTTTCTTCCTTGAATGTATGCATTAGCCAGCATAGCAGGGATTGATCATCATCTCAAAAGGTAAATTTTTTTGATGAAGTAAGTAATTGTCATTGAATGGGATCAAGAAGATGCAAACTAAGTACAAAAGAGATGATAATGGCAGCTCCAAAATACAAAAGATCAGGGAGCCAGCAAAATCCAAAAATTAACTGGGCATTGTACAGGTTTGAGAAAATTCCAACTGTATAGATTAACTAAACATGAGCCCTTCAAAGTGTGAGTTGGAGTTGAGATTCCATCAAAATATCTGCGGTTCCTTTCGTTCCAAATACACCAAAAGATAGTAGCTGGGATTATTCTCTAGATTTTCTTGATGGCTTTGTCAACTCCGCACGAGTTCCAGTATACATAGGCTTCCGTTGGAGACTGGGCTTGCATCCAATTCAGTCCAAAAATAGAGAAAAAAATTCCACAACTCTGTTGCAACTGGGCAGTGAAGAAAGAAGTGACTGATGGACTCCAGATTCTGATGACACATATAACACCTGTTGACCAGTGGGATGCTTCTTCTACAAAGATTGTCTTGAGTTAGACAGGCATTGTTTATGACAATCCATGCGAAGCACATTACCTTGGTGGGAAGTCTTGTTCTCCATATGAGCTTCCATGGCCGGTTTTCAATTATGCCATTATGGGCACTTAGATGGTAATAGCATGTTTTAACTGTGAAAATACCCCTGCTTGAGTTGGCCCATGACATTCTATCAACTGTGACTCTTCTATGTTGTGACCTTCAACTGAAGCTAATAGGGCAAGGAGGCCATCACACACCCAATCCTGTAAATTCCTTCCAAAGTAATGTTCCATGGGTTGCCCTCTCTATTCTCAGCAATAGTTGAATCAGGATTTTAGGCAATTAATGCAAGTGCAGGATGAGAGTCTTTCAAAGCATTGCTTCTCAGCCACTTGTCCTTCTAGAATTTGACATGAGTTCCATTACCCACCTTTATAGGAAATGTTCTGGAAGAATTCATTCTTGTAACTGGAAATGTGTTTCCATAGGCCAGTGCCATGAGCTGTTGTAACCCTTTTCGTGCACCAGTTATTCTGAGCCCCATACTTAGCATTGATAACCTCTTTCCAATAGCTAGGTTCATGTTGCCCATATCTCTAGAGCCATTTGGAGAGCATGCTTTTGTTGTGCAGCTTGAGGTCTCTTATGCCTAGGCCTCCCAAGGCCTCCCAGTGTCTTAGGGTAGGTAACCTTGTTCCATTTTACCAAGTGATGTGTTTGGCTACTCCCTTCCCATAGAAATGATCTCCTAATCTGTCAATCTTCTTGAGGACTGAACTTGGCATAGGGAAAAGAGTCATGGTATGTTGGTATGCTGTCAAGCACACTATTAATCAGTGTAAGTCTTCCTCCCATGGATAAGTATTGCATTTGCCAAGAAGCCAATCTCTTCTCAAACTTCTCAATAATGCCATCCCAGATCCCTGTTGCCTTGGATTTTGCTCCCAATGGTAGTCCCAAATAAGAAGCAGGAAAGGTACCAATGCTACAACTTAGAATACCAGCAAGCTCTTCTAGGTTTGGGACTTCATTAACAGGGTAAATTACACTCTTCAACATGTTAATATGCAAACCAGACAAAGCTTCAAAGATAAGGAGAGTGTGGTTGAGATTGAGGACTTGTTGTGTATCAGCTTCACAAAATATCAGAGTATCGTCTGCATAGAGCAAATGAGAGATGTTGATAGAACTTGTTGGATCTCTGCCCACCTGGAAGCCCTGTATCCACTGCATTTGCCTTGCCTTTTCCAACATTCTAGTAAGCCCTTCCATTGCCTATATGAATAGGAATGGGGAGAGGGGATCTCCCTGCCCTAGGCCTTTCTGAGGAGAGAAAAAACCAACTGGTCCTCTGTTTACCAATATTGAGTACTTCACTGTTTTTATGCAATATTCAATCCACTTAATCCATTTACTACCGAACCCCATCTTTTCCAGAATATTGATAAGGAACGGGCAGCTTAGCTGATCAAAAACCTTTTCAATATCCAATTTACATAGGATTCCAGGAATGCCACTTTTACTCCTCCAGTCAAGCACTTCATTTGCAATAAGTGAAGCGTCAGAGATCTGCCTGCTTTAATAAATGCATTCTGCTGTCCAGAGACCAGTTTCCCTATCACTTTTTTTAATCTTTCAGCCATAACTTTTGCAGTCAATTTGTAGACACTTCCAATTAGACTGATAGACCTATAGTCTTTTAGTTCAATTGCTCCCTTCTTTTTGGGAACCAAAGCTATGAAAGAAGCATTACAGGATCTCACCAAGTGCCCTGTTTGGTGAAAGTGTTGCATTGCATTCATGATGTCATTTTTAAGAAAATCCCAGGCCTTTTGGAAGAAGGCCATGGTGTAGCCATCAACACCAGGAGCCTTGTCAGGAGCACAAGATCTTAAGACTGCCAGAATCTCTTCCTCCTCAAAGGGGAGTTCTAACCATGCTCTATCTTCCAAATCTAGGGATGATAGTCTGTCAAAGTCAGCAACTGGTCTCTATGGTTCACTTTCAGTGTATAGCTTCTGGTAGAAGTCCAGAATTTCAGCTTTTATAAGGACCTTGTCCTCTATGATTTCATCACCAACCTGACCACCTTTCTTTTTCCACTTCTTTATAACAGAAGCCCTATTTTTCTTGTTTTGGGCTTTTGAGTAATAGCCCAAGTCTTTTACCACTAGGGTTTTGGCCCTAGACTTATTAAGGATGGCTTTGGGTTTAGATCGGGTCGGATCAGCTGAGTACATGGTCACATGATTTAAATTAAAGCTGTTGACTGATTTGACCGCACAGCTAAGGCAAACAGTTGGTACCACGGAAACGACTACTGGTTCTTTCACCACAGAAACGACCGCTGGTTCTAACACCACACCTTCTCCAACCGCTGTCTCCTTGCCGGCAACCCCATATTTGCTGCAATTTTCGTGAGGCTCCATCAAAATAGATATTTCACAGCTCCAGTCACCAATTTTTACCTGGCAAGTCGCTGGAGGTTTCACCCTGTATTCTTAACATAGATTCTAGACCAAAAGAAGTGACTTCTGTTTTCTGTATCCTCGTCCATCCCAATGAACCCACCACACTTATCCCCGATCAACTTGAAAGTTTCCAAAGACCACGCATGTAATGGAACTCCAAAAACTTTTACCCAGATGTTCTTCGATATTGCAGCTTTACCAGTAGAGGACATTGACCACCAATCCAGAGACAAATGTCTGCCGCTCCCAAACCAATCCCCTGCCATAATTCTGGTTGCCTCCTGCCTTGATGGGAACTCAAAAAGGAAGAGGTTGTGATCCATTAGAGTAATTTTCAGTCCAGCAGTCATCTTCCATCTGGATATGAACCATTTGTGAATAATCTCTGTCTTTGGACTGTGATTGAAAGCATCATTGAACCTACCCACTAGGCATCTGGTAGGTGGGTGGTTATCTTCTACCCCAAAAGAAGTTGGCGGTGACTCTGGCCATTTCTGAATATCTGCAGCTTCTGAGTAAGTTTTCAGTTGAGGAGGTGGGGTTGTAAATGCGCACTTTCGATTCCCCAAGTGACGTTGGATTCTCTCTGCAATCTCCACCCAACCGGCACCATATGTTGATTCAGGAATAATGATGGCTGACTTCCAATCACCCAACCAACTTTCCACCCTCAGAAAGCGCCCGTAGATGTTGTAGTTTTGATATACCCTGTAGAGATATACTTCTTGTTTCCTTTCCCATCTTCTGTATAAATCCCATGTCCCCTTAGATGCTTGGTATAGGACTGAACATATCCACCGGAGGTTGCTTTCGTCGACCTTTATTGTGCTTGTAAAACGTCTGCTGCGTTCTGTGATAGAATACCATCTGACTCGATCATCACTAATATTTGCAATTTCAAAAGATTTATCACATGTAATGAGGATTAACTTATCACCCATGTTAAAAGAGAATAAGCTGGAAAAGCCTCGCTGGAAAGATGAGCTAAAAGTTAAAAAAAAAAAAGCTGATGGCACAATTCCCAAGTCGGAGCTCATTTTTGCTGTATTGTATCCTTATCTCAAAAGGTAATTAAAACAAAAATTATGCTACTCAACTGGGAAGTTTGACCAAAATATCCTCTTCTTTCTCCTCCTTCTGGCTCCCCTGTTCAAATTTATTTGCAGATTTATGCCCGGGTAAAAACAATGTCAAACACTTGAAAAGCTTCTCCAGTCGGAGTATTGGAATTGAGCTGGAGAGACTACATGCTGATCTACTGTATGAATGAAATGTCTTTGTGTTTTTTTGGTTTGGTAACAAGAGGAAACATGGTTATATCAGTCACGGCTTGTTTGGCCTTATAAAAGCAAGTGTTAAATTGTTTAAATCGTGGAAATAACTTACTTTCTTAAATGTTATTGTTAGTTTACAGATATGTATAGTGTAGTCTTGTCCCACATTGGAAGATGAGTAATATCTCCTTGTAGTGTATAGCTATAAATAGGGACCTTTTGTATTGTATTTATCATCCAATATCAATAACATATTTTCTCCCGTGCCTTCTCACATGGTATCAGAGCATTAGTGAGAAAAGATCGTTGTGCGTCATTCCAGCGTTAACCGGGAAGAAAGAACTTAGTCATCGTGCAATTTTTCCGGTGACCTAAGGCTTGTCTAAGTAAAAGTCACTTTCTGTCGGTGTTGTGCTAAAACCAACACAACCACGAGGTAGATCACCCTCCGACGACCAACCCCTGAAATTTTATCCGGCAGAAAAGCCGCCACGCTCCTCCACGCGCCGGCAACAACTTTTCCGGCGAGGGTTCCGGCCATTTTTTCGCTAAGCTTCTTCAGGACAGTGTGCTCTACTCAAAATTCCGAGCTTACCCATCTAATTCAAATCAAATTCCGACCACTTTATATTTTTCCGGCGTGAACAGTGACCTTTCCAGCCATTTTTTAAAAACATTTCTTCAGGACAGCTTGCTCGCAAAGGAATTCCGAGTCTATCCATCTTGGTTTCGACAAATTCCGACAACTTTGGAATTTTCCGGTGAGCTACAGTGTTTCCGGCACAGAAAAATATTCTGTTTTCTTGCTGTAAACAGTGTTTTTCAAGCTATTTCTTCAGTTTTCTCACAGGATTTACTTATTTTCACTATTTTAAGTTAACCCTACTACAAATTGTAGCGACATGGGAACCGATGCTTTGAATAGTCGGATGGTTTCTTTAGCAGAGTATATTGAGTTCCTTCAGTATAAAGCATGTAAGCAGACATCTTCTGAGATAGCTTCTGTTGTTCAAACAGGTAATAGCGCGACTTGTTTCTCCCAATCTTCATGCTCTAAGTCTTGGGTCATTGATTCAGGTGCATCAGATCATATTTCTGGTAACAAGTCTCTTTTCACTACTATTTTGTAGTCTCAATCTCTTCCAAAAGTCACAATGGCTAATGGGTCTCAAACCATGGTAACTGCAATAGGTCAAGCAAGCCCATTTCCTTCCTTACCTTTAGATTCAGTCCTTTATGTTCCAATAGTCTTTTTAATCTCATAGCTGTTAGTCGCTTAGCCAAATCACTTAAATCTTGATGACCATGTTTTTATACAGGAACGCAGTACGAGGCGGATCATTGGTACCGGGCGTGAATCAAACAGACTTTATTACCTTATCCTTGCTAAATCACATGGACTCACATCTTATCTTCCTTCTACAACTTGTTCTGTTACTGATTCACCAGATTTATTACATAAACGGTTGGGACATCCCAGTTTGTCAAAACTTCAGAAAATGGTATCTGGTTCATCTCACTTGTCAGCTCTAGAGTGTGAGTCATGTCAGCTCGGTAAGCATACCCGCTCCCATTTCCTCGGCGTCTTGATAATCGAGCAGAGTCACCTTTTACTTTAGTCCATTCAGATGTTTGGGGTCCTAGTCGGGTCAGTTCCACCTTGGGATTCCGCTACTTTGTCAGTTTCATTGATGATTATTCCAGGTGCACTTGGATATTTTTGATAAAAAATCGATCTGAGCTGTTTTCTATTTTTCAGACCTTCCACGCTGAAATTCAAAATCAATTTGGGGTTTCTATTCGCACATTTCGTAGTGATAATGCCCGAGAGTATTTGTCTTTCCCATTTCAGCAGTTTATGAAATCTCATTGGATTATTCATCAAACATCTTGTCCGTACACATCTCAACAAAGTGGGGTAGCTGAAAGAAAGAATAGACATCTTATAGAACTGCTCGTACCCTACTCATACAATCTCATGCTCCGTTACGTTTTTGGGGGGATGCCGTTCTTACATCTTGCTATCTTATTAATCGTATGCCATCTTCAGCTATCCAGAACCAAGTTCCATTCTGTGTCATGTTTCCCCACTTACCTTTGTTCTCTCTTCCACCCCGTATCTTTGGATTCACTTGTTTTGTCCATAACCTTACTCCAGGAACAGATAAGTTAGCTCCTCGTGCTTTTAAGTGCGTATTTCTGGGTTTCTCGAGAACACAAAAGGGGTATCGATGCTACTCTCCTGACCTCCAGCGGTACCTTATGTCCGCTGATGTTACCTTCTTTGAAACCCAATCATACTTCACAGGTTCAGGTCATCACTTAGATATTTCTGAGGTACTACCAGTTTCATCTTTTGGAGATTCAGTCACTCCAGCTCCACCACCTACAGCTCCAGTTGTAGCTCCACCACCTATAGCTCCAGTTGTAGCTCTACCACCTATAGCTCCAGTTCCACCACCTACAGCTCCGGTTGTAGCTCCACCACCTATAGCTCCAGTTCCTCCACATAATCCAGTTCAACCTTCTGCAGCTCCACCACTCTTGACTTATCATCGTCGTCCACATCCAGCATCAGGCCCAGGTGATTCACGCCCCGCATCAGATTCTGCACCTACTGCGGACTTGTCTCCTCTTAGTCAACCAATTGCACTCCGCAAAGGTGTACGATCCACACTTAATCCTAATCCCCACTATGTCGGTTTAAGTTATCATCGTCTGTCGTCACCTCATTATGCTTTTATGTCTTCTTTGTCCACTGTTTCTATCCCTAAGTCTACAGGTGATGCACTATCTCATCTAGGATGGCGACATGCTATGATTGACGAGATGTCTGCTTTACATGCCAGTGACACTGAGCTTGTTCCTCTTCCTGCAGGTAAGTCTACTGTTGGTTGTCGTTGGGTTTATGCAGTCAAAGTCGGCTCGGATGGCCAGGTTGATCGGCTTAAGGCTCGTCTTGTTGCAATTGATTATAGTGATACTTTCTCTCCCGTGGCTAAAGTAGCATCTGTTCGTCTCTTTTTGTCCATGGCTGCTGTACGTCATTGGACTCTTTATCAGTTAGACATTAAGAATGCTTTTCTCCACGGTGATCTTGAGGAATAAGTTTATATGGAGCAACTACCTGGTTTTGTTGCTTAGGGGGAGTTTAATGGTTGTGTGTGCAGATTGCGCAGGTCACTGTATGGTTTGAAACAGTCCCCTCGAGCTTGGTTTGGTAAGTTCAACACAATTATTCAGGAGTTCGGCATGACTCGTAGTGAGGCTGATCACTCTGTGTTTTATCGGCATTCTGCTCCTAATCTGTGTATTTATCTAGTGGTTTATGTTGATGATATTGTTATTACTGGTAATGATCAGGATGGTATTACTAATCTGAAGCAACATCTCTTTCAGCACTTCCAGACTAAGGATCTGGGCAGATTGAAGTATTTTCTAGGTATTGAGGTCGCTCAGTCTAGCTCAGGTATTGTTATTTCACAGCGGAAGTATGCCTTAGACATTCTTGAGGAGACTGGAATGATGGGTTGCAGACTTATTGACTCTCCTATGGATCCGAATGCTAAGCTTCTGCCTGGACAGGGGAGCCTCTTAGAGACCCTACGAGATATAGGAGGTTGGTTGGCAAATTGAATTACCTCACAGTGACTAGACCTGACATTTCTTTTCCGGTGAGTGTTGTAAGTCAGTTTATGGATTCTCCCTGTGATAGTTACTGGATGCAGTTCACATTCTTCGGTATATAAAGTCAGCTCCAGGCAAAGGATTACTATTCGAGGATCGAGGCCACGAGCAGATTGTTGGGTACACAAATGCTGATTGGGCATGATCACCTTTTGATAGACGTTCTACGTCTGGATATTGTGTTCTAGTAGGAGGTAATTTGGTCTCGTGGAAGAGCAAGAAATAGAATGTAGTTGCTCGATCTAGCGCCGAATCCGAATATCGGGCCATGGCTATGGCGACGTGTGAGTTAGTTTGGGTCAAGCAGTTGCTCAAGGAGTTAAAGTTCGGAGAAATCAGCAAGATGAAACTAGTGTGTGATAACCAAGCTGCTCTTCATATTGCGTCAAATCCGGTGTTCCATGAGAGGACTAAACACATTGAAATCGACTGTCACTTTGTCAGAGAAAAAATACTTTCGGGAGATATTGTTACAAAGTTTGTAAAGTCGAATGATCAACTAGCATATATTTTCACTAAGTCTCTTTCTGGTTCTCGTATTAGTTACATGTGTAACAAGCTCGGTACATATGATGTGTATGCACCGGCTTGAGGGGGAGTGTTATTTTACAAATATGTATAGTGTAGTCTTGTCCCACATTGGAAGAGGAGTAATATCTCCTTGTAGTGTATAGTTATAAATATGGACCTCTTGTATTGTATTTATCATCCAATATCAATAACATATTTTCTCCCGTGCCTTCTCACAGTTATATTGAGGCAAACGCTGGTTAACAAGATTCAGTTATTAACTAAGAGTTTGCTGTACATTGTCATTTGTCTGGAGAATTGCCTAAGGTCTTGTGATTTTGGGCAAAGTTACTCAGGGAATAAGGATGATTGTGTGGAAATGCTATGAGGGTTTAGCTCGACCTCTCTGTAGGGTACTCCATGCTTCTTAGATGGACATTGCACCTGTAGAGAAGTCTGGTTTTAAAGTATGACATGGAGAAATTAAAATTTTCTAGGTGGAAAACCAATGCTGTTAGTTAAGCATTACTGTTTTGCACAATATCTTTTTCCTAGATAGTAGACGTACATACCATCTACTTGTATATCTTTTTGAAATGATTTAGCTCGAGGCAAGGGAATGCCAAGCACTTATTTCAAATTTTCCTAGTTGATTTTAATGATTTTTGATTTGTTCATTGGGCCAGGAAGCATTTCAGAAAGGTATCTTAAGACAGTCTAAGGGATGCATGAAATAAAAAAGGAGAAAAAGTATATGAAAGTCCGGATAAAGAGGCTTTTGTTCCTAGATTTTTTTGGGATAAGATCCTTGATTGTACATCAGATTTTCTAATTAGATTCGTCTGTTGGGTTATCTGTAATTGCTACAGAAGTTTCAAAATCTCTTATTTTTTTCTCTTGCTACATTCTCTTTTGGAACTAAGGGAGGTTACTTTTTTCACCTGTTTGCACTGCTGGAATCATAGTGTGTGCTAGAGATGAGTTTGATGGTTTATTTGTTTGTTTAATTATCTAGCATAAACACCAAAATTTTAATGGGAAGACTGCTCATAACTTCAGTACCATGTCTAATTGCTACAGTTAACTTATTTTTACTCTTCTTTTTTCATGAAATGTTGTAGTGGTGATTGTTTCTAATTATGCTTATTTACCTTTGCAGGTGCGTGGCTCTCATGTTGGCACCTATCTCCCTAGCTCTGGAATTTGGCATCACACTCAACGGTTCCTGAAGAAAGGTGTTTCAAATCCAAAGACAATTAATCACTTGGACTTTGATGCTCCTACGCGTGAACATGCTCAGCAATTACCTGATGACAAAGTATGCTCTTGCAAAGAAATTGACTTAATTATTTGCATATGTGTCTCCATGTCTATCTCCTCCTGGATGATTTTTTGGATAGTGAAAATTTGTTAAATTTTGTTATTGACAGAAAAGCTATCTCTAGATGTCTGGATTATTACAAGACCTTCTCTCTTCCTTTGATCATATCACTGTAGACGTACATTTACATATTGCAGAAACCACCATGCTTCAGCTTCTTTCTCCTGGGAAGCTCATACCCTCTTTCAGCTGCATTATGCCTATCTTCACTTAGTTCATTCTTGGCAGTCCTTTCCGATTTGTGCATAGTTTATTAAGTGTCTCTGGTTTCCCTGTTTTCTTTATTGGTTAATTACGTGAGAATGGGGACGTGGGGGGAGGGTGGAGAACAAGAAATGGAAAACCATGATCTTTGTAGCCAACATTAGAGGGGGTTCATATTGGTGGGTTTTTCATGATGCCTAGATATCTCATTAACTGATGGCATGTGATGCTCTTTTTGCATTGAAAAACTTCTTGTACCCATAGAAACAAGATGAATCTCTTCTGGAGGATGTCTGGACTCTGTTAAGGGCAGGGAGACTGGAAGAAGCATGCAGCCTCTGCCGGTCTGCTGGACAGGTATGCCAATCTTTTAGGGAAGTATGACACCATATCCTTTATTCTGATAAAAAACATTGACTTGACAGTCATGGAGAGCTGCAACACTATCTCCATTTGGAGGGTTTGATCAGTTCCCGTCCATTGAAGCCCTGGTAAGAAATGGCAAGAACAGAACCTTACAGGCCATTGAGCTGGAAAGTGGAATCGGTCATCAATGGCGTCTCTGGAAATGGGCTTGCTATTGTGCTTCAGAGGTAGGGAATAGGGTTAAAGTGACGAGGTTTTCCTGTTCAGTATCTAGCTTTCTTCTCATCCAAAAATAATTATTTTATTATGCAAGAGACATTGGGTTTACGGATATCTGTCTCTGTTATGCCTTTTGCGTCATGATTTTGTTAGAGAGCGCATGTTCTCCATCTATGGATGTGTTGATGTGGTTGTGTTGCATTTGAACTGATGAAACTTGTTTTCTTCTCTACATTGAAGAAAATTGCAGATCAAGATGGCGGAAAATATGAAGCAGCAGTATATGCAACCCAGTGCAGTAACTTGAAACGCATTCTTCCAACATGTACGGATTGGGAGGTATAAGATTCCCGTTATTTGTCCATTTCGTAATGCAGTACTTTCTGTTCTTTAATCTGCAATACTGAATGCACGGTAACCTTTGGATTGAAAATACTGCTGCATGTTGATTGTTTCTCTCCTAGAAACTTTGCTAGTCTTGCATATTATACAGATTCTGGTCATATCTGTCATTTCTTAAAGCTTCTCCTAGAAGGGGACATTGAGATTGGGACAAAGGGCCTTCAATATGATTGTCGGATCATTCAATTTCTTTGATATATTTTCTAATTATAACTTGTGATGTCGGGCGAAGATGTTATCTTCTATTGCATTATCAAGTGGCTAATCGGTTGTGGAGGGTGGTCCTTAATTTGTTTGGGATGCAATTGGTGATGCCGGGTACAGTGAAGGATGCATTACAAAGTTGGCCTTACAGGAGAGGGAAGAGAAGTCTAAGGGCATGGGCTGTTGCTCCCGCAATCATGTGGGTTATTTGGAAAGAGAGAGATAGGAGAGCATTTGAAGGGGTGGAACAAGATTTTGTAAAATTTCAAAGTAGTCTTTTGGTTTCTTTTTAGTCACGAGGTCCCTATTTGTATAGAGGAATTGGTCTCTTTTGTGGAGAACCATATTTTGGTGTAGGTTCTCTTTTTGGTATACGCGGTTTCCCCCCAACTGTTAATAAAATTATTTACCTTACCAGAAAAATATTCTCTAATTATGGTAGCTGCTAACGATTGCATGATCGTATGAATGCTCTGTAGAATGAACCTACACACATATAATCTATTCTAGATATGCATGAAAAGGGGATAGATCTATACGCCCCTAAGAAACTGGCACATAGTCCATGGGTGGCTAAAAACTTTAACATTGGGATGCTTTGTCAAGGGAAACTAGACCCTAACCCCTTGGGGAGGCATATTCACCGGTTATCTGGTATTCTGGTTGGCCCTGCCCTTTACTTTTTCTTCTCAATATTAATTTAATTCCTCAAATAATCGTATTTGTTTTGTTCCTCAATTTTTATTCACTCTGAAATAAATTTCAAAAAAAGAAAAATTGACAAAGAAATTATGAATGGAAAGTTGTATTCCTATACAGTTGTATATAGGTGTTTTTTCTTCCAAATTCTATAAATTTATTACTTGATCAAAATGAGATGTAAAAATGTGACATAAGATTTTATAAACTGAATTACATATTTTCTTAAGAAATATGTAGAAGTATGGTACTATGGTCCTGGTCCATCAGTGCGACCTGGCCCATTTTATATGTTTAAACCTAGGCATATGCTAACACTCTCCTGAATTGTAGATTATAGATAATATGTTCCAAGTTTGCTTCAAGTGCTTTAGTGATGTATCTGCTTGATTGAATTGAACCAACAAAACTAGTGGAGATACGTCTAGAATATATCTTATAAATAAAGTGATAATAAATCTGTATGTGCTTGATACTCTTATGGCGTTCAGTTAGTAGCAATGTGCAAGCTTTAGTAACATAACAGCTAGCTAATGAATTGAACCAACAAAAGGATGTACTTATTTCTAACCATTTGCTGCATTTGTATGGAGCTTGGTTTCCTCTTCTCTTTGTTTTTCCTTCAGCCACTTCTTTGATTTCTCGTGTTGTTCGTGATATTGAAATCAATTTTATCTTGTTCCAGTCTGCTTGCTGGGCCATGGCCAAATCATGGCTTGATTTCCAGGTCGATGTGGAATTAACCCGCCTACAGCCAGGTGAAGGGGATCACTTCAAGAATTTTGAAGAAGCAATTAATAGAAGCCCAGAATTTGTAAATGGTGTTTCTCAGCCAACTGCTGGACCAGATAGTTGGCCACTTCAAGTTGTGAATCAGCAACCTAGGCACCTCTCTGCCCTTCTCCAGAAACTCCATTCAAGGTATTCATGCAGTCCGGTTCCGCTCCAGATTTTTCTTTTGTACTTCCTATCTAAAATAAATTAAAATTCTCTGTAATCTAGTGATACGGTGCATGAAATTGTTGCTCGATCGTGCAAGGAGCAGCAGAGACAAATTGAGGTATAGGCTCATGTTCCTGTATCGCCTCTCAACCTTTTGACTTTTTCTTTAGAAGAGTGATCTCTATTTAGTCCGTTTGATCTATTGAAAATTTAGTACCTCCCCCCCCCTCCCCCCAAAAAAAAATGATGAGAGACATCTTACCAGATATTTTAAATGTGGTGGGTCTATATGCACAAACATTTGCATCACACAACTTAATTCCAGAAGCCTAGTTTATGTTAAATGCAAGTCTTTGCTATGCACCCTCAATGAGAGACCGTGTAGCACAATAAAATGCTTTGCCTGCAGATGCTACAAAACGTAACTATTAAATACTATGTGGTGTTCCATGATCTGTTTTACAGTCTGCTGAATTGAATGTCAAAGAAGCACTGTCTGTGAAAGTTGGCCTGTTTTGTCTTATGGTTTAATTAATTTCGAATGATGCTTTAGAAGGATAAATAGGCTACCGTTGCTTGCTACCTTCCACATCCATGGATATCATATTTTGGTGTTAGTCCTCTCACGACTTTACCCACGCATATGTATCAAATGTATGTTTGTGTAATGCAGCTCAGCCCATAGCTTTGTCCACCATAAAATCTGGTATTTCAGATCTCTCCCTCACTTGGTCTTGTGTCACTCTCAGACAAGCCTGGTTCCTTCCATTTTCTTTGCCGTAACAGTTTGTATATAGAATGAGAGCCTTGGTGCCATGGTAAAGCTGTCTCCATGTTTACCTATAGGTCACGGGTTCGAGCCGTGAAATCAGTCACTGATACTTGCATCGGGGTAGGTTGCCTACATCACACCCCTTGTGGTGCGGCCCTTCCCCGCATCCTGCGTGAATGCGGGATGCTTCGTGCACCCGGCTGCCCCTTTTTTACTTCTGTATATAGTTGCTTGGGTAGGTGATAACTTTGAGTAGAGTGTCTTTCATCGTGTCCTTCTCCTTGGTCCCATTCTAAGTTACTGCATCTTTCCTGTGAGGAAGGGAGCGTGTATTAGCTGAGTACCAGTTTCATCTTAAAAGTATTATATATTCTTTATCTGTTCTGCAGCTTTAACCAAAGCTTTTGAACAGATGAACCTTATGTTAGGAGACATACCAAGTTTGCTGGACGTCATATGGTCTTGGATATCGCCTTCTGAAGATGATGCAACCTTCTTTAAGTAAGTAAACTTTTCACACTTTATTGTAAACTTCTTCATGGGCTGAGGCTCTTTGTTGCACATACACAAAAAGATTAGGTTTATTCTGCAGTATTTTGAGATTCTTATTGTCTTTGTAAAGCTTCTAAATAGTATTTAGCGTTGTTGAATTGTTTTACCTCATTAAAACGTTTAAGTTGTTAGAATAGGGACACATTTATTTAAGTACTTCCTAACACGCCTCTTTCCGTGTGGGTCTCATTCTTTTCCTTAAGTCTAACATGTGGAAGTTCGGTAGTAAGATTCAAAACTGAGACTTCTGCCTATGTTAGCACTGTGTTGAATTGTGCGTGACCGCCTCATCATAAAATTTCACACACACTTCACAAACTGATTACCCCTCTATCAGCTTTATCATGTTAGATTTTTTGATGTCAGTTGTCCAAGGGATAAGGCCTCTAGAGGGTACTTTTGTTGTTTTTGGTTCCTTGTACAGAGTAATCTTTGTGTCCTTGATAGTAAGAATTACATGAATGATGTATCTATACATGATGTGTTTAGTAATAGACTAGTCCACAATATGCATAAGTACTTGTTATTCTTGGAGATTAAGCTTTATGTTGGATGTGATTTATGTTGAATGCACATTTTCTTTTGCTTAGACCTCATGGTGACCCACAAATGATGCGCCTTGGTGCACACTTAGTGCTTGTGCTCCGATACTTGCTCGAAGATCAAATGAAGGATGAGTTTAGAGAGAAATTACTGACAGTTGGTGACCTCATTCTTCACATGTAAGTATTACGTAGCATGTTCTTTTTTTGGTGGTATTGGTAAATGTAGAAGGCATCTGGAGAATCAATTGATGCTCTTTTCATATATCTCATATTTTTCTTCAAATTGAGAGTTTGGAGAACATAGCCATAATTCCACTGGTTATAGCATCTAATGTAATGTTGGTAGAAAAATCAGTACAAATTTGCACTATAGCTTATCTTACTTGATTTGAGGTAC
This sequence comes from Nicotiana tomentosiformis, assembly GCF_000390325.3. Classification (NCBI taxonomy): domain Eukaryota; kingdom Viridiplantae; phylum Streptophyta; class Magnoliopsida; order Solanales; family Solanaceae; genus Nicotiana; species Nicotiana tomentosiformis. The sequence goes on along the minus strand of NC_090823.1, from coordinate 116,083,571 downwards.
ACACGAAAATTAAGGAGAAAACTAAAAGCTTGAAAATGCATGACTGTTAGCCTATCAACCTTTATCTATCTATGGTATGTACTGCTTTGTCTACGATATTCTGCTATGTACTGATTGTGAGGTGTCCTTTTGAATTATTTAGCTGTAGTTGCCTTCAATAAGTAATTGCCTAATTGCAAAGTATAATGCGATTAAATTTGTATGCATGAAACTGGACACGTTCGTACACTTTCAATCAAGTTAGACTACATAGATCATACACAACTAGTTCACTACAAATATACTTTATCTTTTGTCCCCCCTAGTGCCTTGGTGAATGAATGTATCTTCCAACTGGTCACAGAACAAATAAAATTGGAATAGATGCATCTGGATTGTGGTTTTTCACGAACAATGAGAATCAACTTTAATGTGACTGATTAAAAGAAGAATCAACTTCAATGTGCTTATCCTCTCATGGAACATTGAAGTAGAAATAAAATGTGATGCAACTTTATTTCAGAAATCAATATCTTCATTCTTAATCCTTTGGGCATGGTACCAGAATGTTCCACTTAGTAAAGTGGTAGGCAGACACGACACCGAGAAAATGCGTGGCTAGGAGTGAAAGACTTCAGGTGTTCAAGAAAGCTATGGAAATGGTTGTGGAGATTCGAGATGGAGTATGCTTTATGGAAAGAGGTGGTAGCAGAGAGGTTCGACACAACGGAAGAGGGGTGGAGGACTTGAAATATCACAATGCCATTTGGTTGTGGCTTGTGGAGGAGTATCATGAAGGGGGGAAGACTTTAGCGGGCATATCATTTTTAGGGTCGGGGTTGACAATAGAATTAGCTTTTGGAGGGCCTCCTTTCCTCACGTATATAGAGTATTAAACCAGGGAGAGATGACAATCCAACATATCTGAAGGGTGCAAGAGGGAGGTATATTTCGGGGATCTCGGTTTTGGAGGAATCTATGAGACTGGGAGATGGGGAGTTCCAAATTTAGTTGGAGCACTCTACAAGCAGATCATATTGCCTTCTACGCTGGATTCATGGAGGTACGGGTTGAGGAGAAATAGTTTCTTTCATGGTCAAATCATACATCAAATATAAAAAGCGCAAAAAAACATTGGGGTCCATTGATGCTTTTAGAGCAAAATGTAAATACAGTAGGGGCTTTAATGAAGAAAGGTCCAAATGAAGGAAAAAAATGTGATTCAAGAATACTATTATAAGCATAAATAACACAAAGGGACTTTAGAAATTACAATAAAGTGAAATATTTATTAGTTGTTGTCGTCTATTCAGCACAATGTCTATTAGTAATGAGATGTGCACCTTAACGCCTTGGTGACTGAACTAAAGGATAAGCCAAGCGGCTCGCTCAGTCTGTTTTGCACCTAAGCTTCAAGGCTTAAGCAAGCCTTTAACAACACCAATTGTACTGCCAGAAATCGTTGGTGAGAGAGGAGACAAGTTTCCTACATTTACAGGTATGGATTAATAAGTTGTCCTGGAAGGGAACGATACTGACAGTGAAGAATCTGAGGTGGATAATTGTGACCTATGTCTATTGGTGCTATACATGCAAATATTCGGACGTAGACTTTTATCACCTTCTGTTGCAGTGCAAGGTGGTCCCTGGTTTGTAAGGGTGATTTTGAATTGTTTCGGAATATAAAGGGTGATGTAGGTACAATAAGAGATATGCTACACATTTGGTCTCTTAAAAGCTAGAAAGAAGACCAAGGGCATGGGAGGTTGCCCTGCTAGCTCTTATGTAGGTTGCATGGAAGGAGAGCGGTGGGAGGCATTGAAAATGATTTTGTCCATTTAAGGAATATCCACTTGTGTTTGTTTTTTTGATGTACCTATGAGATCCCTGTCTGTATAATTGATTTGGTGTCTTTGTAGAGAATCATATCTTGATGTAGGTTCTCTACTTTTTGGTATACGACTCATATATATTGGTTGTTTGTGTTTGTTCTTGATTGGGATTTGCAATTCGTCACAAGTTTCATGGAGAATTAATGTCTTCATCTGTCGATTTTCTTTTTCATGGTATCAAATTTTTCTGCTCCATTCCCATGATAGATCAAAGTAATAATGCACTATTTTCACTGTTATTTTCAAATGTATCGTCCAATATCCAGTGTCTGTTATTTTATTGGGTTGTGTTGGCTTCTGAAGTCTGAACTGCAATTGCAGGTATACTATGTTTCTTTTTACAAAGCAACATGAAGAGTTGATTGGGATTTATGCTTCTCAGTTAGCTCGTCATCGCTGTATCGATCTCTTTGTGCATATGATGGAGTTAAGGCTAAATAGCAGGTAAAACCCATGTAATGTTGACTTTTGTTTCTCTTTATTTCCTCTTTATTTCCTTTTTTGGTTGTTGGTGATCCATTTTATTTTATTCTTTTGATAGGGAATTTCGTAGTTTTCATTTTATGGGCATGCTTATGAGTTATGGCATAAAATACCCATCGTGTGGTTTAGGTACTAAAAAGTGTGCTATTAAGTATTATGACCCTTTCCCCTTTGGAATTTGTCGAGGTGCGTGCAAGCTGGCTGCTGGCCGGGACCATGGTTATAAACAAAGTATTATGATCCTTTGTGTTTGACTTTCGTTGGTGACAAATTCTTTGGTATTTGACTTTCGTTGGTGACAAATTCTTTTTGTTTTTGTTTTTTGAGCAGGTAAGTAATGGATTTTTATTGATAGAAAAAAATCTAGCACTAAGATGGTGCTAGTACTCCTACACAAAAACAAAAAGAAAGGATTCCTTTCTGTGAAATTCCGATCCCTGTAGTGAGTCAATTAAATCTACCAAGCTATTTTCATCTTTGACATCCTGAAGAGTACACCTAATAGCCAAAAAGCCATAAGCATATAAACTTAATCTTCAGAGACAAATTCTTAGTGGGTTGCAGTTCAATCTTTTGTGCCTAGGGTGTTGTAGATGCCTTAACTTAACTATGCTGTTGTGGAGGACATTTTCTGCCTTGTTAAAAAATCTGTTTGCATTGGCAGGCTTTTGTTTAGTACTGGTAAACTTCCATCTTCTTCGTACTTTGGGGCCAATTATTCAAAAATTGGATGAACTTACACAGGTGAAGTGGGATGTCAAGGAAAGTTGACCAATAAAATAAACTATTGATTATTGCAAAAGTATAGGTTGACTCATTATGAATTTGGCCTTAGTTTGCTCCTTCTCTTACTAATTCCGAAGGGATGCGCCTGGTAACAACTAACTAAGAAGCATAAGAGTGCAGGTGATCTTAAACTTCTGGTGTTCATATATAGACTTTAGGTCAGGAAGTCTGGCGACAACTTACTATAAAAGCCCCAGGCTATGATATATTGGTCAGTTTGTTGCCATAACGCATGCTTTGTATCTGACTTTCTCCCCTCTTCTCGTCCTTATGTTCCCCTTGCACGCTTGCTGAGTGTGTGCATGGTCAGTGTAAGGGGTTTCTTTGCTTTTTTGTGTGTTGGAACTTGGAACAGAACTTCTTGAGAAATGCCTTCTTTTATCTTTCATATAATCTCAACGTGTTATAGTCAATGAGTTGGTGCTGAATCTTCCTTTGTTAACTTTGGCAGGAATGTCAACTAATTAGTAGTAGTTTTTCATACCATGCATGCTATTGGATGCATAATGACTAGCTGGTTTAAAGCTTTTGTTGGTCATTTCAGAAATTGATGTCCTTCCCCCTCTAAACTTGTCGCTTAAGTGGTTTCTTTAATTAAAAAATTTACATTCTCGGGAAACATTCTCTAATGCAGAGACCAAAAGTTGGAAAATGAGTATGAATACAACTTGTTTATATGGAAGTAATTTTCAGTGCAAAATTAGGGCCTATGATACATTAGTCTAATGGTTTCTTTCTTTTGTTTATTCCTTCTACTATCATCCTTCCTTTTAGGGTGAGTGGGAATTATTTTGATTAACTATAGTTAATTCGGTGGATTGTATCCTTGCTATCCAGGTTAAAAAATAAAATTGAGCTATGTAAGTTGTTACTTCATGCAACACGTTCCTACATAAACTGTGGGAGTTCTTATTTATGACTCAGGAACAGTTCATTCTACTTTATCATTACTAGGATCTTGGTCAGATGTTTTGGTTTAGACTAGTTTTAATGGCTTTTCCATTGTTGACAGCGTTCACGTCAGGTATAAGATATTCCTTTCTGCTATTGAATACTTGCCATTTGCTCCAGAAGATGATTCAAAGGGCAGTTTTGAGGAGATCATCGAAAGGTTCCTTTATTTCTCAACACATATTTCACAATTTTGAAAACATGCAAAATTGAGTTCTTTCGAAGGACTTGACGTTGGATTATAATTATTTTAAACAGGGTTCTTTCAAGGTCTCGAGAAATTGGAATTGGGAAATATGATAATGAAACAGATGTTGCAGAGCAGCATCGATTACAGAGCCTTCAGAAAGCTTTAGTAATTCAGTGGCTCTGCTTTACACCTCCTTCAACAGTCAATAATTCTAGGTCCGTCAGTATGAAACTTCTTTTCCGGGCATTGACGCACAGGTCAGTTTTTGCTTCTCGTTTCTTTTTAATTTTATGTTCCTTGAGGTGACTCAAATGATCATGGGATTGACTTGCAACTACTTCCACAGCAATGTACTGTTCCGGGAATTTGCCCTTATCTCAATGTGGAGGGTTCCAGCAATGCCGGTCGGGGCTCATACTTTACTCAGTTTACTGGCAGAGCCATTGAAACAACTCTCAGATGATCTTGTTTCCATTGAGAGTCATGAGTTCTCGGAGAAGTTAAAGGAGTTCCAGGACTGGGTACGCTTTTTGAGACTCCTAAAGAAGATATGGATACGCCTTTGGTTTGCTTGTTATATCTTAAATTTTGTAGAAGTTATAATTGTAATATTTTGTTTTTGCCCAATCAGAGTGAGTTCTATTCATGTGATGCAACTTATCGCAACTGGTTAAAGGTTGAGCTAGAGAATGCAGAAATTTCACCAGTTGAACTCTCAGATGAGGAAAAGCAGAATGAAGTTATAGCTGCTAGAGAAACTCTTGATACATCACTCTTGCTTCTACAACGTGAGTGAACGAAACCTATGTGAGAAAACATTGTTCAGAAGATGTCTAGTCTTAGAAGATATATTGCTTTCTCAGTATGATTCGCCTACCCCTTGCCTTGCCTTTCATTTTTTTCACCTACCGCTCTCGTTGGTTTTCTTCTCAAGTATATGACCTTATATAATTGAATGTTGGGCTTCCAGAAAGTTAATGTGCTAAATATGTGTCTTAGGGGAAGAGAATCCCTGGTTAGTTCCAACTGAAGATCACATCTTGGAAAGTGATGAGCCTGTGTTCCTCGAGTTGCATGCTACTGCGATGCTTTGTTCATCATCTGGTGATTGTTTGGCTCCCGACGCCACCTTGTGCACAACGTTAATGAGTGCCCTTTACTCTTCAGTCAGTGAGGAAGAAGTATTAAATCGCCAGATAATGGTAAGCTAATTTTTTGTCGAGTCAAATGCGGAAGTTGTAATTGATGTTGTACTGGTCCTCAGAGGACATGTTCAATACATGAGCCTCCTCTCTTTCTTGTGGTGTCTAACTTTTAATTATACTTGGACTGCGTTGGTCTATTTTTCTATTGATCAAGATATCTATCAAAAGTATACAAGGTATGGTAGCTTTAAAATGGTAACCTCCCTGCCAAGATATCAGTGCCAAAAAAGGTGTAGTCAGAATAAGCATTCTAGCTAGAAAATGTACCTAAACATGAATAAGTACATTAGTCTGCGGCAATGGTCTATTGGTATAATGGGTTATATAAAACATGGAAGTACATACACTGAGATTTAGAAAGCAGAAGGTTAACTAAAATAAGAGTTAATAGTTAATACACATGCTCATCCAGTCGTAGGGGGCTCGTAACCTCTGTAATGGGTCTCTAGCCTTATTAGGCTTTCCTGTCTGAAACAAATTATTAAAATCAACTCTACATTAAACAGGATTCAATGCAAAAGGTTATGCTTTAGGAGGACTTCGACCTTCTATATAAACATAGTAATGTTGGCGATTGCCATGATGGTCGTGCAGGTGAGCGTCGCCATATCAGCCAGAGACAACTATTGTGTCGAGGTTGTATTACGCTGCTTGGCAACAGAAAAGGATGGTCTTGGGTCACATCAGTTCCATGATGGTGGTATTCTTGCCGCAATGCTTGCTGCTGGCTTCAAAGGTAATGAGATTCTCTAGTTGGTGAGTTTGTTTTTAGATTAGCCTTCTCCCAGTTTCCTAGGCCTCCAGTTGATATAATTGTCTTCTTGGAGCTCCTTTTAAGGCCAGATTATCTTAAGACTGCAAACTATTGTGTGCTTTTAAATATGGCTTGTTATGTGTCATTGTTTTGCATTCCATCTTTTTCTTCCCTTTTCCATTAGTTAGTCTCATGAATTTGGGGCTGTGCATCTTAGGCCTTGAAATAAAACTGTGTTAGCCTCATCTTCATTCGTGGTGATCGATTAGTTTTCGGGTATCATATTCTTTATTCTTATTCTTTTTCCCAATTTTTGTTTAACTTTTCTTTTTCAACAAATATTTTTATCGCTTTCCGTGTTTACATTGTCATTTCACCTTAAGCTTGTTGCTTCCTCCTTCCTCTATCCCATTTTGTTTGATCTACTTATTGTTTTAGTATCTCTTTAAAAATTGACATAGTTACTTAAATAACAAAGTCCATCACGTTGAACTGAGTGCAAACCTTGGAGATCATGGTTCAAATCCCCGCAGAGACAAAAAATAATAGGTGATTTCTTCTCATCTGCCTAAGCTTTGGTGTGCAAAATTACCGGGTACTTGTGTAGGTGGGAGGTAGCAGATACCTAGGTGGAATACGCGAGGTGCGCGGAAATTGGCCTGGGCAGTGGGCACCAATGTTGTCAACAAAAAGAAAAAAAAAAAAAGTCCACCAAAAATCTTAGCCCAACCTTGCCCGTTATTTGATAGAGTTGGCTAAGATCTTTGAAGCTCATTTAAGAATGAGGCCTTTTAGACTGGCCCAAGTAAGCCTGCCGGCCCTTGAGGCTTGACTGAGGCTAGGCTGGGCCGGCTTGGTGGGCCAAATGGAAAAAATATTGAATTTAAAAATATAAAATTGAAAGGAAGAAGGGTATTTTATGGATGAGCAATGGAATATTAGATATTAACCATCTGTATGTGGATGAGCACTGAAATATTAGATTACCCTAGAAAAGAAGTTTTTTCAGTTGCTTGCAATGTCAAAAGTTATTATGTTTTGCAGGAGGTATGTTGGTTATATATGCTAAAGTATTATTTGTTACTTTGGTATGCTAAAGTATTATTTGTTGTGCTAGTTGGCATGATGTGAAAGATGGGAATTCTGCTGAAGCTCATTGCCTTATTTCTTTTTCTCTTTTATATATTACCTTTATCTTCATAAATTACCTCGTTCTTTGTCACAGGGGAGCTTATTCGCTTTCAAGCTGGAGTTACATTGGAAATCTCTCGATTAGACGCTTGGTATTCTGGCAGTGATGGTTCTATTGAAGGCCCTGCAACCTACATAGTGCATGGTCTTTGTCGTAGGTGTTGCATCCCTGAAGTTGTTCTGCGGTGCATGCAGGTGAGCTTGCTATTGGAATTCATAATTTCTAATTATTTACAGTATTGCGTGTAGGCTATCACCTAGAGCAAAATTCCTAAAATCTTATTTGACAATTCTGAAAATTTGAAAAGAAGCAAAAACTTCAAGGACGTGTCTGTTTGTACACTCAGTTGTGATCTGTTGGACTCATTTTTAGGTCTGTGTGTCGCTTGTCGGGTCTGGTAATCCACCTAATAGCCATGATGAGTTGATCAACCTTGTCACAAATCCTGAAACTGGATTCATTCGTCTCTTCAGTCAGCGTCAATTGCAGGTATGACTGTTTGGCTTGTACCCTTTATGCACAGGAAGAGAGATAATAGAGTTTTCCTATCAACTGAATGACTGTTAGGTTGGACACAGTCTCATCAGTTATATTTGTTGGATTTGTAGCATTAATATATTTGTTGTCTTGGTCTTTTGATAAAGTAGATTTGTTGTCTTGTTAGTCGGTTAATTTGATTTGTTGTTCAATAATTGGATTTTGCTACTTAAGTTCAAGCTCACTTTTCATACAGGAGTTTTTGTTATTTGAGAGGGAATATACGATATACAAAATGGAACTCGAGGAGGAGCAAACCGCTTGATTTGATTAAACCGAACAAGGGAGGAGCTTAAATACCTGACAGGCTTGTTTAAATTTAAGTTATGGTGTATATTTTTGTAGTCTATCAAAATTAGATTTCTTGTTTGTATGGTTGTTACCTATTGTATTGTATTTATTGTATTGTTACATAAAATACAGTGTTTGTTTTGATTGTTATTTAAATTTTGAGTATATCGCATCGTTAAATCCGTTGTTACATAACGATGTAAAAACCCCTTTATGTAACGATCGATTCTGTGTGGTCGCGTCGTTATTGTTGTTTTTCTCATCTTGCGCTTACTATAATTCTATATTACTTTTTGCTCTACCATTTTTAATAATTACTCTACCTCATTCCAGGGTAGGGGTAAGGTTGCGTCCATCTTATCCTCCCCAGACCCCATTCATAGGAACTCACTGGGTTGTTGTACTCTACCACATATTCTACTTTTTAAAAAATAAAAAATATTGTACACTTATTTTTCAAATTGTTGGTGTATTGACATTATGAAACTATGAAAAATGATACGATCTATTCAAATATTTTATTCATTAAAAACTATACGATACTTTAAAAAATGATATGTAACTCGTTCAAACAAGTTGTAAATAAGGCCACAGTTTTTTATGGCACAGCAATTGTATGAAAATCACATTGGTTGGATAGAAGATAAAACTGTGAAGTTGACATTACAATGGAGGAACCCTTCTTAAACATCAGTTTCCCAGCTGGGGATACGCTAAACCAGGGGTGTACGAACCGAATCGAAAAATTGCATCAAACCGAAAAGTCAAACCAAATCGATTAAAAAACCCGACTTGGTTTGGTATTGAGTAAAAAAAATTCGAACCAACCCGACATATAAATATATAATTTTTATATATACTTTTAAAATTTTATATAGAATTTTCTTTAAAAAATGTCTGAAAATATTTGGGATTCTCTTGCGGGATATAAATTTTAATAGAATATGAAGTGCTCCATATTTATTGACCTTAAATAATGGGTTGTATGATCACTTTCTTATCAAGTGTTACTGAAATGTGTCTCTCTTTGTTCTTCCATATTCATATTATATGTTAAGATCTATTAAATTCTTATATCTTTTTCGAATGTGAAGTGATTATTAATATTTATGTATCATATTGATTTTTATGTTTAATTATTAAATTCGGTTAACCTGAAAGTGTACATCAACGAAAAATTATTGTTAGACGACTAAAAAAATAACTATTATGTGTTATTAATAGAATTCTCCCATAAGAATATTTTAATCGATAATATGTTTGTCGATTTATTATATTTTTACTAAATATATATTTACTTATCAAGTATTTAACAAAATAAGATTGAAATAATATTTAAGTAACAAAATACCCGAAATCCCGAAAAACCCGACAAAATCGAACCAATCCAAACCGATATAGTTGGTTTGGTTTGGTGTTGATAAAACCGAACCAACCTGATCCATGTACACCCCCGCGCCTAAACATTGGGGTTCAAGTATTTAACCTGATCGCAATGTCTAAAACTGCTCTAATTTTCTAACGGACAAGCTCTTCCTCTTTTTTTTTCATTAATTTTAAATATCCTCTCTTTGTTTCCCCTCTCAATTGACCATTTCCAATAAAGTTATAAAAAAAAAATTGACCCTCAAGTAAGATTCATTAAAATTGAGGTATAATGCCCAAAATAGAGATTATAAAGACGTTAAGGTTTTTGTATTCACCTTATAAGCACTTAGGTTTTACTATTTGCATAATTTTTGTAATTACTCTCCTTATATGGATGGTTTTGTAATTTAAATCAGACGTGAAGTTTAATAAGTTTAGCAGGGAACGCAAAAAGAAGAGCGAAAGCTAGCAAAAATACTTTTTTTTTAATGTGTAAAACTTTGAAAAGTAACTTGACGTTTCTCATGTTAGAGGGAACATACAGCAATGTGTTCTCTAATTTCTTTTTTCTAGATTTAAAATTTATGCATTAATAGTTCAAAAAGAATTTAAAGGTACCAGTGAACTTAATTTGTATCCATTGAAACAAACAGAAGTAACCCAGTCAAGTTTCTTAAAATCAACCTAAGTTACAAAATGAGCTTCGAAAAAAAGTTTACAGGAGACCTATTTGGATAACTGGAAAATAAAATCAACAATCTAATATCACGATTAAAGATTAATTATGAGCTCGTAAAGTTGCTTTTCACCATAAACAACCTTAGTTTATTCATGCATGACTACATTCAAATGTTTAAAGGACGAGAAAAAACCTACTAGCATGCGGTATTTATACCAAATCACACTCATTTATTATGATACGTACTAAATTAATTAACTATGGTTTAGTGATATAGTGTATGTGAAGTCATGTTATGTTTTCTCTTGGGTTAATGTAAAATTCGGATGCCAGTAAACTTTTACTCTTATTTTACCGCTAGTTTTTAGTCACGTGCGTTGTACGTGTATATTATGAATTGATATCAATTTTTAAGTATCACATATATTGTTAAAATATGTATCTGGCCGTTACAAAAAAAAACGAAAAGATTTAGATGTGCAAGCTCAAAATCATGAAATAATTTCATTTGAGTAATCGAAACAACTAAATATAATCTGAACATGCGAAGGTGAACAATTATATTTTGCAATATATTGGTCGATGTTTAGAAGCACAATAATATGTGCGATGGTGAAAAGCCTTGGTACGATTCAGTTCTAAAAATGTATTTTAACTAAGAAAACTGTACTCATTAAACATATATTTTCTATGCATCCTACGTTATATATTGGGTGAAAAGGACAGCAAAGTAAATAATATAAAAATACATAAATCTGTTTTACCTCAAACAAAACCTTAACTCTTGAATCCAATGATCTCAATTAGTATATGTATGTTGCAAAAATGAAGAAATAGGCAGGCTATTCTTACTTATTCAAGACATGCAGCTGCATAAACTGAAGTACCAATTATATTGGGCAATCAAACTTTTCTTAAATATTGTAGATCTCTAGTTTTTGGTAATTACTGCCATTAAACTACATAAATGATATATTGATACCATTGTCTCTTCATTTGCTTAGGTCATTTGAACTTTATCTATCACTACTCAAGTGTACATATTTCTAGAATTGTATAATAATGGCACCAATCACCATGAAAGAGATTCAATTACCTTTAATATATATTGAATTAGAAATTGCAACTCTTCAAGTTTTTCATACTAGCTCCGTTTCAATTTTTGTGAACCCATTTGACTGAACCTGGAATGTAAGAAAAAAGAGAAGACTTTTGAACTTGTGGTATAAAATAAGGCAAGTATATTTTGTGTGGCTATAAATCATTGCATAAATATAAATTATTTCCAAATATAAAAAATGTCAGTCTTTTTTACACACACTAAAAAGAAAATAGGTTCACATAAATTAAAATGGAGGGGGTATTTTTTATGTCAACGCATAGAATGTTAGTTAATGTATTGGTTTATGAAAGAGGACTTTATTTATTTTTCTAAGGGTATTATAGTCACTCAGTATTTAATGGGCAATTTAGTAATTCAAATTTGACATTTGAGGTTCCCATTTTTAGAATATATATATATATATATATAAAATCCAACTTGAAAAAATAATCCCAGATAACCCTATACCCTTATGCAAGAGAGAAATTGAAAATTTAACTAAATTATGAGCTATATCATATCCTAGCAATAAATATATACAATACATGTAAGGTCATCAAAGCAACTCATAAGCTCTAAGGAAATTTTTTTTTAACTTAAATAGTCGTTCGTCCAAAAAAAAAATAGTCGTTCGTCCAAACAAATAGTCATTGTAATGAAACAATAAAGAAGAATATTGCAAAGAAAGTGTCACGACCCAAAATCTCACATGTCGTGATGGCGCCTATCTCAATACTAGGCAAGCCGACAATCTCAATAAAACATCATATCTTTTAAATTTGAAAATATAATATTTAAATTCAGTGAAAGAAATCTCATAAATATAGATATAAACACTCCCAAAACCCGGTGTCACCAAGTACATGAGTATCTAATATGAATACAAAGTCCGACTGATAAAATATTGTCTGAAAGTATATAAAAGTACAATAACTGGAGGAAAGAGAGTCAAGGTCAGCGGACGCGAGGCAGCTACCTTGATAGTCTCCAACTGATAGCACTCTGAGATCTAACAGTCGACGTATCCGAAAGCACTTGGATCTGCGCACGAGGTGCAGAATGTAGTATGAGTACAACCAACTCAATAAGTAACAAGACTAACCTCTAGGCTAAAAGTAGTGACGAGCTCTGCAGGTACAGTCCGGTATATAAATAATATTACAGAAATATAGGCATGCTTTCAAGTTCAACAATTAAACTCAGTACAAGCAAAATAGATCAATACGGCATGATATGAGGATTGTGACATCTCAGTGGAAAGACCTCATGTACTACTGATCACTAATCATTCGGTCACTCGGTACTGTTTATGACCAATCCAGCCCAGGGATATTCCATCCCTATATATACACACATCGACTGACAGTCAGTCACTCAGTACCGCATAAGGCCAATCCAGCCCTAGGGTATTTTATCCCCAAATATAAATGATACGGACAAGATCCATGTCTAGGGAAAAATTCATCACAATATAAATAAGTAAGGCAAGTCCATGCCCTGGGAAGTCCATCCCGAATATATAATCATCTACGCTCAGTGGGGGTATGTACAGACTCGGATGGGTTCCTTCAGCCCAAGCGTGATATAAAGCCGATATGGCCTACTGCAGGCGGGTAGTCCTGATCCGTATAATAATAAAACCTATAAGGCCTGCTGCAGGCGGCAACCCCATTCCATATAGTAATAATATATATAAAACCAATATGGCCTGTTGCAGGCGGGCCGCCCTGATCCCATAAATATACTTACAATGGATGAATATGACTGAGTATGAAATATATATTTTTAAAACAATCAAATTCAACATCAACACGACCCTGTGGGTCCCAAAATATCGGCACGTAACCTAATCATGATCTTTAATACGAGTCTCAACATAATTTTTCTAACATGTGAAAAATGTTCGGATAAAAACATGATTCTTTAATTTTACAACTTCACATAATTTATTCAAGTCATAATTTCTATGGTGCACGTCCATACGCTCGTCAACTATTGTGTGCATCACCTCCAAACAATTTATATAACACCAAATTCGGGGATTCATACCCTCATAACCAAGTTTAGAAGTGTTACTTACCTTAAGCCGTGTAATTCTTTACTCCGCTATGCCTTTGCCTCGCGAATCGGTTTCCAAATGCTTCGAATCTAGTCATAATTAATTCGATTCACTCAATGCAAATTATATGAATTAATTCCATGTGAAAATACTAATTTTCCAACAAAATCCGAAATTGCACCCAAAAATCGCCCATGGGGCCCACGTCTTGAAACCCGACAAAAGTTACAAAATATGAATGCTCATTCAACCACGAGTCCAACCATATAAATTTTACCAAATTCCGACATCAACTCGACCCTCAAATCTTCAAATTAAACCAAGAGGGTTTTCTAAAATTTTCAACTTAATTCACCAATTAAATATTAAAAACAACCATGTATTCAAGTAATTTAACCAATATTGAGTTAAGAACACTTATCCCGTTATTTTTCTTAAAAATCTCCCGAAAATCGCCTCTTCCCGAGCTCCAATTTGTGAAAAATGGAAAATAGGACGAAGTCCCATTTTCAAAACCTAAAGTTTCTGCTCAGGCGTTTCTTCTTCGCGAACGCGGCCACTGCCTCGCGTTCACGAAGCACAATCTTACACTGTCCAAAGTTCTTTCTTCGCAAATGCGAAGGTCTTCTCGCGAACGAGATGACCAAAAATCCCAGCCTTCGCGAACGCGTAGGTCAACTCTCTCTTCTTCTTCGCGACCGCGATCGCCGTCACACCTTCGCGATGCACAACCTGCCCAGCCCTTCGCGAACGAGTCTTACCCTTCGCGAACGCGTCTTACCTTGCATGTCTTTGGTTCCCCTTCATGAACGCGAGACCCCTCTCGCGAATGTGAAGAAGGAAACCAGACAGTGCATCAGAAAAATTGCAACAGCTGTTTAAGTTCAAATTTCGATCCGTTAACCATCTGAAACTCATCCGAGGCCCCCGGGACCTCAACCAAATACACAAACAAGTCCTAAAATATCATACGAACTTAGTAGAAATCTCAAATCACATCAAACAATGCCAAAATCATAAATCAGACCCCAATTTAAGCTTAACGAAAACTAATGAATTCCAATTTCTACATTCGATGCTGAAACCTATCAATTCAATTCCGATTGACCTCAAATTTTGCACACAAGTCATAAATGACATAACGGAGCTATAATAATTTTTAGAATTGAATTCCGACTCCGATATCAAAAAGTCAACTCCCCGGTTAAACTTTCAAACTTAAATTTTTATTTTAGCCATTTCAAGTCTAATTTCGCTACGGGTTTTCAAATAATTTTTCGGACACGCTCCTAAGTCCAAAATCACCATACAGAGCTATTGGAATCATCAAAACTTTATTCCGGGGTCATTTACACATAAGTCGACATCCGATCACTATTTTAACTTAAGCTTTAAACCTTGGAACTAAGTGTTCCAATTCATTCCAAAACCTCACCGGACCCGAACCAATCACCCTGGCAAGTCACATAACAATTGTAAAGCATTAATTGAGCAGTAAATGGGGGAATGGGGTTTAATACTCAAAACGACCGACCGGGTCATTACATTCTCCCCCTCTTAAATAAATGTTCGTCCTCGAATGAGTTTAGAATTATACCTGGAGTCTCAAATAGGTGTGGATATTTTCTTCGAATCTTCCGCTCAGTCTCCTAAGTAGCTTCCCTGACTGGTTGGCCTCTCCACTACACTTTTACTGAAGCTATGTTCTTTGATCTCAACTTTCGAACTTGCCGGTCTAAAATGGCCACCGACTCCACATCATAAGTCAAATTACCATCCAACTGTACTGTGCTGAAATCCAAAACATGAGATGAATCCCCGACATACTTCTGGAGCATAGATACACTGGATGAACACTCGATAGACTAGGTGGCAATGTAAGTTCATAAGCCACATCTCCAATCTTCTTAAGCACCTCAAACGGCCTAATATACCGAGGGCTCAACTTGCCCTTCTTCCCGAACCTCAATACCCTTCATTGGCAAAATCTTGAGCAGATCTTTCTCCCCAACCATGTAAGCAACATCACGGACCCTCCGGTCGGCATAACTCTTCTGTTTAGACTGCGTCGTGTGAAGCCGCTCCTGAATCAATTTAACTTTATCCAAAGTATCCTGAACCAAATCAGTACCCAGTAGCCTAGTCTCACCTGGCTCAAACTAACCCACCGGAGACCGACACCGTCGCCTATATAAAGCCTTATACGGAGCCATCTGAATGCTTGATTGGTAGCTGTTATTGTAAGCAAACTCTGCAAGTGGCAGAAAATGATCCCAAGAATCCCCAAAATCAATGACACAAGTGCGTAGCATATCCTCCAATATCTGAATAGTGCGCTCGGACTGTCCGTCCGTCTGAGGGTGAAATATTGTACTCAATTGAACCTGCGTGCCTAACTCTCACTGCACTGCTCTCCAAAACTGTGATGTGAACTGCGTGCCCCGATTCGAAATGATGGACACTGGCACACCGTGAAAGCGAACAATCTCGCGGATATAAATCTCAGTCAACCGCTATGAAGAATAATTAGTACCAACTGGAATAAAATGCGCGAACTTGGTCAACTGATCTACAATCACCCAAACAGCATCAAACTTTCTCAAAGTCCATGGGAGCCCAACTACGAAGTCCATGGTAATACGCTCCCACTTCCACTCTGAAATTTCAAGTCTCTGTAGCAATCCGCCTAGTCTATAATGCTCGTACTTCACCTGTTGATAATTTAAACAACGAGCTACAAACCCAACTATATCTTTCTTCATTCGCCTCCACCAATAGTGCTGTCTCAAATCCTGATACATCTTCGCGACACCTGGATGAATGAAGTACCGCAAACTGTGAGCCTCCTGGAAAATCAACTCATGCAAACCATCGACACTAGGCACATATAGCCTGTCCTACATCCGTAATACACCGTCATCCCCAATAGTGACTTCCTTTTCATCACTGTGCTGAACTGTGTCCTTAAGGAGAATCAGATGGGGGTCATCATATTGATGTTCTCTGATACGATCATAAAGAAAAAACTAAGAAACCACACAAGCCAAAACTTGACTCAGCTCGAAAATATCCAATCTGACAAACTACTTGGCCAAGGCTTGAACATCCAAGGCTAAATGCCTCTCTGCTACCGGTAAGTATGCTAAGCTGCCTAAACTCTCAGCCTTACGACTCAAGGCATCGGCCACCACATTGGCCTTTCCGGGATGATATAGAATGGTGATGTCATAATCCTTAAGCAACTCCAACCACCTCCGCAACCGCAAATTAAGATCCTTCTATTTAAATAGATGTTGTGGGCTCCGGTGATCAGTATAAATCTCACAATGGACACCGTACAAATAATCCTACCAAATCTTCAAGGCATGAACTATAGCTGCTAACTCAAGGTCGTGGACTGGATAATTCTTCTCATATACCTTTAATTGTCTGGACGCATAGGCAATCACCCCACCGTCTTGCATCAGCACTGCGCCGAGACCAATATACGACGCGTCACAAAACACAGTATAAGACCTTGAACCTGTGGTCAACACCAATATTGGGGCTGTAGTCAAAGCCGTCTTGAGCTTCTGAAATCTCTCTTCACACTCATCCGACCACTTGAACGGAGCACCTTTCTAGGTCAATTTAGTCAAAGGCTAAGCAAAAGATGAAAAACCCTCCACGAAGCGAGGATTATAACCGGCCAAGCCGAGAAAACTCCGAATCTCAGTAGCTGAAGATGGCCTGGGCCAACTATGAAATGCCTCTATTTTTTCCAGATCCACCTTAATTCCTTCACTAGACACTATGTGTCCCAAGAATGCCACCGGACTAAGCCAGAACTCACACTTAGAGAATTTGGCATAAAGTCTCTCCTCTCTCAGCCTCTGTAATACAATACCCAAGTGTTGTGCATGCTCCTCTTGGCTACGTGAGTACACCAGGATATCATCAATAAATACTACGACAAATGAATCAAGATATAACTGGAATACACTATTCATCAAGTGCATAAATGTTGTTGGGGCGTTGGTCAGCCCAAAAGACATCACGAGAAATTCATAGTGACCATAACGAGTCCTGAATATCATCTTTAGAATATCCGAATCCCGAATTTTCAACTGGTGATACCCAGATCTCAAATTAATTTTGGAGAATACCCTTGCTCCCTGAAGCTGGTCCAATAAATCATCAATACGCGGTAAATGATATTTATTCTTGATTGTAAATTTGTTCAACTGGATGTAATCGATGCACATCCGCATGGTACCATATTTCTTTTTCACAAACAGAACCGGTGCATCCCAAGGTGAAACACTAGGCCTAATAAACCCCTTATCAAGTAGTTCCTGAAGTTGCTCTTTCAATTCTTTCAACTCAGTTGGTGCCATACGATACGGAGGAGTAGAAATGGGCTGAGTGCCCGGAACTAAGTTAATACCGAAATTAATATCCCTGTCGGGTGGCATACCTGGAAGGTCTGCAGGAAATACATCCGTAAAGTCTCGCACTACCGGTACTGAATCAATAGAAGGAGTATCTGCATCAACATCTCTCACAAAGGCCAAATATGGCAAACATCCCTTTCCAACCATACACTAGGCCTTCAAATAAGAAATTACCCTGTTGGGAACATAGTCTAAACAACCTCTCCATTCAACCTTTGGCAACCCCGGCATCGCCAACGTCACAGTTTTTGCGTGATAGTCCATAATAACATGACATGGAGACAACCATTCCATACCCAAAATTACATCGAAATCAACCAAACTGAGAAATAACGATCAACTCTAGTCTCCAGTCCCCCAATATTTACCACACATGACCGATATACACGGTCCACAATAATAATATCGCCCACCAACATAGATATACGAGCAGGTGAAACTAAGGACTCACAGGGCATATCCAGATAATGAGTAAAGTACGATGATACATACGAATAAGTGGAACAAGGGTCAAATAATATAGAAGCCTCCCTATGGCACACTGAGACAATACCCGTGATCACTGTATCTGAAGCAACAACATCTAGCCTGGCAGGTAAAACATATAATCGGGCCTAACCGCCACCCAATCGGCCTCCCCCTCTTGGGCGACCCCTAGCTGACTGAGCCCTACCCCAAGCTGGATGGGCGGGTGGTGGAACAACTGGTGCAGAAGTAGTATCCTGACTCCTCTGCTGAACTAGACCTCGCGAAAGGCAGGGACAATATTTACTCACATGACCCAACTCTCCACACTTATAGCAATCCCTCTCGAAAAATATTGGCGAGTTCTAAGGCGGACCTCAAGAACCAGAATAACTGCTAGAAGAACCTGGTGCAAATGAACCCTGAACTGAAGGAGCACGGGACGTACTCTGGGCTAACAGGGAACTGAGAGATGAATGACCCTGATGAGAATTGTATGGACCATGGCTGGATGATGCAGCACGGTGAACTGGACGACCCATCTGAGCGTGTCTGTTAGAGCAATCCTTGTTGTGGTAGGACTACCCTCCAGAAGGTACCCCACCAGAACCGCCCGAACCTCGAGGCCTCTTGGCCTCCCTCTCACCACGCTCCTAGCTATGAACCACCTCTATTTGCCAAGCAATGTCAACCACCTCGTCAAAAGTGGCACCAGATACCCTCTCCCTAGTCATAAGCAACTGCAACTGATACGTGAGGCCATCAATAAAACTCCTAATCCTCTCCCTATCAGTGGGAACCAACCAAACTGTGTGACGAGCCAACTCAGAAAACCTCATCTCGTACTGGGTCACAGACATACCATCCTTCCGAAGCTGCTCAAACTGTCTGCGCAGCTCCTCCTTGCGAGACTGCGGCACGAACTTCTCCAAAAAGAGAACAGAGAACTCCTGCCATGTAAGTGGTGCTGCACCGACCGGCCTACGCCTCTCATAAGCCTCCCCCATCTGAAGCCAGCCCCAGAAAAGTAAAAACTAGTTAATGAGACCCCACTAGTCTAGAAAACCCTAAGCATCCTTTGACTTAGCACCGCTAAATGATGGAGGTCGAAGCCTCCCAAATCTCTCAAGTCTCCCCTGCTCATCATCTGCCATAATGGGGACTACCCGGGCCTGAGCAGTTGCAACCGACGGGCTGGTAGTGCCCCCGGTATCTGAAGTCCCTGCACTACCTGCTCTAGAGTACGGGCAACAAGGATATAAGTACCTCCCCTGGCCTGAGAAGTGGCAGGTCCGGCCTGAGCCGAAACCACCCGAGCAAGGTTAGTGCAAACTGTCAATATCTGGGCCAAAGCCTCCTGAAGTCCTGAAATCACAATGGGCATAGCTGGTGCCTGAGCTGGTCCTGTCGGATCAGCTATATCTGGAAACCGCTCCTGAGCTGGAGCAACTGGTGGTGCTACAGGTGCTGCTCCAACTGCTGTACGAGCTACACCTCAACCTCGGTCTCAACCACGGCCCCGACCTCTCGCGGCCCTAACTGGTGGCAGTGGTGGCTGACCGTCTGATCCGGTAGTACGTGTCCTCACCAACTGTAAGAAAATAGAATAACAGAATTTTAGTTTCCGGAATCAACAAATTCGCACGACATAATACAAGAAAGTTAAATTTTCCTAAGGGTTCGACAACCTTTCGAAAATAAGTACAGACGTCTCTGTACCGATCCGCAAGACACTACTAAACCTGCTCATGACTCGTGAGACCTATATAACCTAGGCTCTAATACCAACTTGTCACAACCCAAAATCTCACCTGTCGTGATGGCGCCTATCTCAATGCTAGGCAAGCCGACAATCTCAATAAAATACCATATCTTTTAAATTTGAAAACATAATATTTAAATTCAGTGGAAGAAATCTCACAAATATAGATATAAACACTCCTAAAACCCGGCGTCACTAAGTACATGAGCATCTAATATGAATACAAAGTTTGACTAATAAAACACTGTCTGAAAGTATAGAACAGTACAATAACTGAAGGAAAGAGAGTCAAGGTCAGCGGACACTAGGAAGCTACCTTGATAGTCTCCAATTGATAGCACTTGAGATCTAACAGTCGCCGTGTCCGAAAGCATGCGGATCTGCACACGAGGTGAAGAGTGTAGTATGAGTACAACCAACTCAATAAGTAACAAGACTAACCTCTGGGATGAAAGTAGTGACGAGATCCGCAGGTACAGTCCAACACATAAATAATGGTACAGAAATGTAGGCATGCTTTCACGTTCAACAGTTAAACTCAGTACAAGAAAAATAGATCAATACTGCATGATATGAGGAATATGACATCTTAGTGTAAAGACCTCATGTACTACTGGTCACTAATCATTCGGTCACTCGGTACTGTTTATGGCCAATCTAGCCCAGGGATATTCCATCCCGTATATATATACACATCGACTGACAGTTAGTCACTCACTACCATATAAAGCCAATCCATCCCTCGGGTATTCTATCCCCAAATGTAAATGATACGGACAAGATCCATGTCGAGGGAAACATTCATCACAATATAAATAAGTAAGGCAAGTCCATGCCCTGGGAAGTCCATCCCGAATATATAATCATCTACGCTCACTAGGGATGTGTACAGACTCCAGAGAGGCTCCTTCAGCCCAAGCGTGATATAAAGCCGATATGGCCTACTGTAGACGGACAGTCCCGATCCGTATAATAATAAAGCCTATAAGGCCTGCTGCAAGAGGCAACCCCGTTTCATATAGTAATAATATATATAAAACTAATATGGCCGGCTGCAGGCGGGCAACCCCAATCCCATAATTATACTCACAATGGATGAATATGACTGAGTATGAAATATACATTTTTAAAACAATTAAATTCAACAGCAACACAATCCTGTGGGTCCCAAAATATCGGCACGTAGCCGAATCATGATATTTAATACGAGTCTCAGCTCAATTTTCCTAACACGTGGAAAATGTTCGGATAATAACATGATTCTTTAATTTTATAACTTTACAGAATTTATTCAAGTCACAATTTCTATGGTGCACGTCTACACGCTCGTCAACTATCGTGTGCGTCACCTCCAAACAATTTATATAATACCAAATTCGGGGATTCATACACTCAAAGCCAAGTTTAGAATTGTTACTTACCTCAAGCCGTGTAATTCTTTACTCCGCTATGCCTTTGCCTCGCGAATAGGTCTCCAAATGCCTCGAATCTAGTCATAATTAATTCGATTAAGTCAATGCAAATTATAGGAATTAATTTCATATGAAAATACTAATTTTCCAACAAAATCCGAAATTGCACCCAAAAAGCAACGTCTCGGAACCCGAAACAAGTTACAAAATATGAATGTCCATTCAACCACGAGTACAACCATATAAATTTTACCAAATTCCGATATCAAATCGACCCTCAAATCTTCAAGTTAAACCAAGAGGGTTTTCTAAATTTTCTAACTTAATTCACCAATTAAATGTTAAAAATAACTATGGATTCGGGTAATTTAACCAATATTGAGTTAAGAACACTTACCTCATTGTTTCCCTAGAAAATCTTCCGAAAATCGCCTCTTCTCGAGCTCCAATTTGTCAAAAATGGTAAATGGGACGAAGTCCCATTTTCCGAACTTAAAGTTTCTACCCATGCGTTTCTTCTTCGCGAACGAGGCCACTGCCTTGCATTCGCGAAGCACAATCTTGCGCTGCCCAAAGTTCCTTCTTCGCGAATGCGAAGGTCTTCTCGCGAATGCGATGACCATAAATCCCAGCCTTCGTGAACGTGGAACCTCCTTCGCGAACGCGTAGGACAACTCTTTCTTCTTCTTCGCGAACGCGACCGCCCTCACGCGTTCGCGATGCACAACCTACCCAGCCCTTCGCGAACGCGTCTTCCCCCTCGCGAACACGAAGAGCAAATCTTGCCCGCCTCCAATTCCCCTTCGCGAACACGAAGAAGGAAACCAGACAGTGCATTAGAAAAATTACAGCAACTGTTTAAGTCCAAACTTTGACTCACCCGAGGCCCCTGGGACCTAAACCAAATATACCAATAAGTCCTAAAATATCATACAAACTTAGTTGAAACCTCATATCACATTAAACAACATTAAAATCACAAATCACACCCCAATTCAAGCTTAACGAAAACTAACGAATTCCAACTTCTACATTCGATTCCGAAACCTATCAACTCAATTCCGATTGACCTCAAATTTTGCACACAAGTCATAAGTGACATAACAGAGCTATGCAAATTTTCAGAACTAGATTCCGACTCTGATATCAAAAAGTCAACTCTCCGGTCAAACTTCCAAACTTAAATTTCTATTTTAGCCATTTCAAGCCTAATTTAGCTACGAGTTTCCAAATAATTTTCGGGGCACGCTCCTAAGTCCAAAATTACCATACAGATCTATTGAAATCATCAAAACCTTATTACGGGATCGTTTACACATAAGTCGATATCCGGTCACTACTTTAACTTAAGCTTTAAACCTTGGAACTAAGTATTCCAATTCATTCCAAAACCTCACCGGACCCGAACCAATTACCCCGGCAAGTCACATAACAACTGTAAAGCATAAATTGAGTAGTAAGTGGAGGAACGAGGTTGTAATAATCAAAACGACCGGCCGAGTCGTTATAGAAAGAGAGAGAGAATTCTTATTGATTTAGGATGATTACAATAGAATAGAACCCCTCTATTTATTGGGAAAAAGTAGCTTAGCCACCAAGTAACAAACCCTAATATCTCTCTAAAATATAGACATTCGCCTTAAATATAATTTTATTTATAATATTCCCCATTGAATGTCTATTCAACAGATAATGTGTCTCATTAAAACCTTAACTAAAATAAAACCCAGTGAAAAAAAGTTCTAGTGAAGGAAAAAGTGTACACATATTTAGTAATACACCTTTTGGTTACCTCGTTAAAAACCTAGCAAAGAAAACCAGTGGGACAAAACCTTGTAAGGTAAAAAGAGTACAACACGTATTAACTCACCTTGATGAGAGCATCAATTCACATCTTTAAGCCTTCGCATTCCAATCTTGTACACCGTCTTTAAAAGATCGTTGGTAGATATTTGATAAGCAAATCATCCATATTAACTTGAATGAATATGTTTCACCTTGAAATTATCATTCTTGATAGATATGTAATGTATTCATATAATGTCATCGAATGGCCTTTTCAATAACTCCATAGAGGTAAAAATTCTCGCTATCACATTATCATGCTTATAGTTATAGCAAGATACATATGTGCACAAATTGCATTTAGGATATGGTACTTCAGGACCAAAAATTGTATAACCTTTAAGCGATTCAAATCCTTTAGGGATTGTCATATAAGTTAAGTCATATAAGCCATATAAATAGACTTTAGATGGATATCAAGTTTTCATGTCATGCTAGACATATAAGATAGATAAAAGTGATTGCACATAGTCTGTTGACTTTATACTTTTAAGTGTTTGAACTGCATGTCCAAAATAATATGTCCTTCATATGAAACAAATTCTATTCGAATTGTGTCTCTTCCATTTGGCCAATTTTTTTGTGTCTATATTCGACAAACTTAAGATCCTCATCTATACTTAGCGCTATCATAGATGTAGTCGACGAATATTATATATCAGTTCCAATATTCTTTTCATAGAGACATAACATAGAGATCTCTTCATGCATTTCAGGTACCCGAACTTCTCCTGAGGTTTTATGAAATGTTATGTCATGTACTCTTCTGGAGCACATGCCTCTTTATTATGATCGTTTTGATCATTTGTTCCTCTTCTTTATCAAGAATTTTATTTGGTACCGATTTATCTATCTTCTTCAAGCGTACCATAGACTTTATCCTTCTCAGACTTATTATAATAGGAGCATTTTAAGTGAGAATATAGTTACTTTCTTTGGGTTAGCAAATGCATCTGGCACGCTTTGCATTGCAGATGAATTATCTTTTTATGAACTTTAAGTTCATATTATCTTAATCGAGGATGTAGATGTACAAATGATAATTTATTACACGTAACTTTTTCTCCGCTGTTTATCATGTCTCCCCCTCATGTTAGAAAAACTAACTTGCTTCCTCAGCTTTGGTAACCCACTTTTGTATGTTATGGTATTAATCAAAATATACACCGCACATTAATAATAATATAAAATTATTTAGTTCTTGACCCTGAACCACTTGTGAGGGGAGAATGTAATATACTTTCGTATATAACGTATATCAAACTGATATAGATAACTTTGTTCTCATAAGCAATAGTTTAGCTATTAAGTGGAGACACTCAATAAATTATTTTGCTAAACTAACTGTGATGTAAACCAACTTATCAATATGAACTGTCTTGAATAAAAAATCTGATGCTCTAAATTAAATTATTGAGCAAGTTACCTCACAAATATTATATTGCGGGTTAATAATAGTCGCACATGTAATCATCTCATAAATGCATCTTATGTGGTATACATGGCAGGTGAATGAGCACATATTCACCTTTCATATCTCCAGCATTCATGGGATTCAATCCCAATTTTAGTTGGTCTATTAATTAATGAGAACAAGCAACATAAGAGAATTCGTAAAGAACTTTCTAGTTCTTTAATATTTACCCTTGTGAATTTTCTTTTATTTTTGCACATCATATTAAAATTAACTGTAACGACATGACTTGTTGTTTTAAGAATTAACGTTCTGTTCAACAACTTAAGGTCCCAAGAAACTTTGTAATATATATTACGACTTGCGTATGCGGTCGAGTTTGGTTTTTGGAAAGTTCAGAATTAAATTAGAAGAACAATCCTTATTTTTGAAGCTTAAATGAAAAGAGTTGACCGGAGTTTGACTTTTGAGTATACGACTCCGGAATAGGATTTTGATGATGTCAATAGCTTCGTATGGTGATTTTGTACTTAGGCGTATGTCCGGATTTGGATTTGGAAGTCTGTAGGACAATTTGCCGCATTTTGGCGAAAATGGAAAATGGAAGATTTTTAGAAAGTTTGACTAGGAGTTGAATTTTTTGATATTGGGGTCAAAATTCAGTTTCAGAAATTGAAACAGTCCATTATGTCATTTATGACTCGTGTGCAAAATTTGAAGTCATTCTGAATTGATTTGATATGTTTCGGCACGAGTTTTGTAAGTTGGAAGATTCAAAAATTTCAGAGTTCGATTTGTGGTGCGATTCATAGTTTTGACACTGTATGATGTGGTTTGAGGTCTCGAGCAGCTCCGCGTTATATTTTAGGACTTATTGGTATGTTTAATTGAGGTCCCGAGTACATCGGATATATTTCGGGTGAGTTTTTAACGAGTTTGGGCATTTCGGCACTCTAATGATGTTCTAGGAACAATAGGTGTACTGGGGCACATTTTGGAGTGCTGAGGCAAAGCCTCATGTGCGGACCGCAGAAGGAAAATTGCGGACCACAGAGGTGAAGTGCAAACCACAGAAATCCTCTTGCGGCCGCAAAAAGGGGATTCTGGAGGTTCGATGGTCTAACTTCAGAAGCTTATATCTTTTGATCTATAAGGAATTTTGAGATGATCTAAAACAAAAGTTGTAGCCCTTTGAGTTTAGTTTTTAGAAAGGTAAACTAATCATCATTTTGACATTTGTACTAAAAGTTATGGTCAGTTTACTGAAGTCTGGTAGTGCAGTGACTGCTGAAGTGCGGCCACACAATTTGGATTGCGGCCGCAGAGTCCTTAAATGTGCGGACCGCACAACAATTTTTCGATCATCACTTTGGAGCTCAGATGTGGTACCATATAAACAAGGTTTTCATCTCATTTTTTATTTTTGGACCTAGAGAGCTCGGTTTGTGGCGATTTTCATGGGTTTTTCAAGAAAATCATCGGGGTAAGTGATTCTAACCCGGATTTGGTTAATATACATGAATATATCATTATTTTCATCATTTAATTAGTATTTTGAGATGGAATGTTTGGGAAAAATTGTAGAATTTTCATAAAACGAATTATTTGGATTTGAATGTCGATTCGGAGTCGGAATTGAGTGAAACTAGTATGGTTGGACTCGTATAAGAATAGGTGTTTGGATTTGGCAAAAATTCTATCGGGTTCCGAGATGCGGGCCCCACATTGACTTTTGGTTGTCTTTTTAATGTAAAATTTTAAGTTGATATTTTATTATTCAGAATTATTTTCGATGAATTTTAATTAAGTTATACAATTAGTTTGGTTAGATTTGAGCTGTCCGGAGGTCAATTCAAGTAAGAAGGAGATTTTAGAATATCGGCCTAATTTCAAAAAGGTAAGTATCTTGCCTAACCTTGAGTGGGGAAATTACCCCTTAGGCATTAAGTCTTATGTGGAAGTTGTGTGATTGAAAACCATGTAGGCGAGGTGACGAATACGTACTCGGGCTTATATGTGCAAATTTGATTGGTTTAAAGTCTTAGGCATTTTATGTATTAGATTGGATAATTATTGGCATTTAGTAAATCCTTGAATTTGTCATGCCTCATTCCTTGTTTATCGAGTTTGTATTTTAAATGATAATTTGGTGTGATTGTCACTTGAATGTTTACGTGAATTCCGTGTGTTTGTTGATTTGATATTTTCTAGGAATTTAATTCCTTATGGATTTTCCATCTGCAAAAAAATTAATTTAATAAGTTTAAATTGAGGCGTTAATATAATTATCTAAAATTTGAATTTAAGAAGGCGTTGTTTCTTGATGAATTACTTTTCAGTTCATGTTGTTAAAATTGGTATTGAGTTATAAAGGCCGTAAATCATATTGAGGCAAAGTGTTAAATTGTGAAATATTATTCTGTTGAGTTGTTCATTCCCGGATATTTTTGTTAAGATTTTGTGCACATTATGGTCGAGCCATGAACCCCTTATTATGAAAATTAATGTATTGTTGATTTCTGTAGCAAGTTGTAATAGCACTTGATGTGCAATCTGTGATATATTATAATATTTGAGCACTTGAGGTATAATTTATGAGATATTGTGATATTGGCACGTGATATTGTTGGGAGGTTTGTTCGGGTGTTTGCATGAGGTTTCTGCCGTGCTATTGTTACTATGAATATATGCACATACGACGTGACAAGGCGGGCTATATATATGTGGGTTTTCGCATGTGGCGAGACAAGGTGAAAATATTATTATGCGCGTGCGGCGAGACAAGGCGGACATTTATTTTATTATTGCGCACATGGCGAGATAAGGTGGGCTATGTCGGGGATTGATTTATGATGACTTGTGATGGCCTGGGGGCATTGTTATTTATTGAAATTTATTTATGATTTGGGACTACGAGGCGATACCTTGGGAGTGCCCTTTTGTTGATATTTCTCTATGGCTGTATTTGCCTTTGGTTATTTTATTTTTCCGTAATATGTAAATTCTTGTGTTCTCCGTGATGTATCATTTGACTTAATATTAAGTGTTTTGTATTTCTTGTAGTATTGTGTTGGTTTTGGCTTTTTCGTACGAGACTCTGAGGATTTGTATTTCTGGTTTGTACTTGTTCTTGATGATTCAGTTGTTTTAAATAAAAGAAATTACTATTATGTTTTAATTTAATAAGTTGTACATCCAAATCAGTAGATTATCTGATGCTTTATTTAAATTGAAATGTCATTTTCTTCACTCAAACTATTTCTAAAATAAACTCATTTCTTTGTTAAATTCTTACTTGGTTTAAAAACTGTAACCTTACTTTATTGAAAATAAATTGATCGTGCAAATTTTTTTTGTATTGACATATTTGGCACGAGAGTTGTCCGTACGGTTGTGATAGAGATATGGGCACGAGATGCCGTGAGAATATGAAAGGGGACTGAGACCCGCTGTTTATGATTATGATATAAGATATTTATTTGAAAGAGTTTTATATTCGAAGGATATTTATTTGAAGAAATATATTTGGAGGGTATTTATTCGAAAGAATTATATGTGAAAGATTTATATTTGAAGGACTTGTTTAATTGGTTGTACTTGTGTTTCTTATTCGTCTGAGTAATAATTACGGTGTCTTGCTGCCTTGCTGTTACATCATTAGTTGATTATTGTTGCTATCATTGCTATTTATTTTCTATTATTTTTGTATATTATATTACACAGGTTATTAGACTAGTGAGTGTCTTGACTGTACCTCGTCACTACTCTACCGAGGTTAGTCTTGATACTTACTGGGTACCGACCGTGGTGTACTCGTACTACACTTATGTACATTTTTGTGCAGAGCCAGGTATTGGAGATATCGGACTCAGACAAAGTTAGACTGTGATCGCAAGGATTCAAGGTAGAGTTGCTTGGCCGTCGCAGTCCCTTGGAGTCTTTCCATTTTATTGTACTGTTAATTTCTTATTCGAACAGTATTGTATATTCGACCCTTGAGATAATTCCATGTATTCAGTTAGAGTTCGTGACTCAGTATTACTAGTCTTGGGAGGTTGTTATATTTGTTTTCGCTTTTGGTTTCGACACTTGTATTAAATTTTATGTTTTAAAAAAATGGCTTGAAATAAAATTATAATCGGCTTACCTAGTCTTAGAGACTAAGTGCCATCACGACGCCTGAGGTGGGATTTTGGGTCGTTTCATTAATATGGCTAAACCAATTATGCCAATTGAATAAATTTTCAATATTAATAATCTTCAGGTTTACACCATGACGTGTGCAATTATTAATAAACTCCAAGTTTATTATGATATGGGTTTTTATATCAATAAACTTCTACTTTATTGTGGTATTCTTTTATTTGTGTAGTATAAACTGAAGAATAAAGCGGGTAACTTTTCACACACATATTACCCCGCTACAAGTTGTAATGATAGAAGATATTAAATCCTTTCTTTATTTATAGTCTCAATATAACCAACCGCCTTCGCGAATACTTGAGAAACTAAATATGTTTCTTTGCGACTTAATACGACACAATACCATATGGATAATCAATTTTGTTTCTCCAAAATAGTATAATTGGCTCTTCCAGAGCTTTTAATTAATTTTGTACTATCACATATCATCACCATCCATGTGGTAAATATCTCTTTCAAGGAGAAAGTTATAGCATTATGATCATGGTCAAAATCATCATAGGCAAGATATGTTGCTTTTATTACTTTTGCCCTATAATAATCACATTGCCATAACATTTTGGCATACAATGGGTACGCGACCAATGATCATTCATGCCATAATAATGACATTGTTTTCTTATTTTCTCTCAAACCTCCTTCTAGATGTGAGTGCGGTATATTCACTACCACGAGCATATTTATATTTTTTCAAGAATGGATATGTGTTCATAATGATTATCACATTGTCTCCACATTCACTTCACGAATGGAACATAATAATCTATACGTGCTTTATAAAATATCATGTCAAATTAATGGCAAATATTACTTTCACAGAGTGAAAGATTATTTTGGAATCCTTATTATTCTCATTACCACAATGATGACGATTATAATTTCGTCTATTGCCATGTCCACATCTATTGATACCTTTACAGTAATAATTTTGTCTACTTTCAGACTTATTACATATTGCTATCACATTCTCTTAAGGGAATGAGAATAAAGCAAAGTTAATGTGACGGGTTTCCACTGCTTGTGCTAATAATCATACATGAATTTGATCATGGCAAGACATAAAAATTTTACTACCTCGGGTGGTTATAATTTCTTACAAACTCTATTAGAGTTATAATCAAAATTTATTATCTTTGCTTGTATTTAAAATCAAATTATAGAATTTCAAGAATTTAAAAAAGAAAAATAAGGTAAAATACTTACATTTAATCCAGAATTTAATCCTAAAGGAAGTTCATGGAATAATTGACAATCATTATGCTTAATATTATATATAAGTTGAGCATCGTGTACGTATCCCAAAGTATGGTGACCAAAGCAGATGACTCTACTCAATTGGTTAGAGTCTCGTGCTGATAACGTGTAACGAAACAATAAAGAAGAATATTGCAAAGAAAAAGAGAGAATTCTTATTGATTTGAGATGATTACAATGGAATAAAATCCCGATATTTAGTGAAAAAAAGTAGCTTAGCCACCAAGTAACAAATCTCTCTAAAATATAGTCATTCACCTTAGATATAATTCTATTTATAATAGTCATTGCATAATTAGTGTACAATATATGAATATCAGATAAGAGGTCAAATGTGTAACTTTATTAAAAAAAATTGCTAACTCATAAGCTAAACTATGAGCTCTATTTGTATTGCTATATATATATATATATATATATATATATATATATATATATATACTAACTATTTAAATTGTCCGCGCTTTGCGCGATTATAATCCAAATAAAAATATCACTAAATAAGTAATGCCATATAAAATAAATCAATCTTTACTAATTAAAATTTATATTATTCAACCATCAATTATTACAATGGGTAAATTATCCACTACAATTGGCAAAACTACATTAATGATGATTGTTTTTACACTCACAGTATATATCAGTTAAAATTGCTTTTACTCACTTGAAACATGTCAGAACTTCACAGATATAATGCTCCATCTTCATCTAAAATCTAAATGAAGTGATTCTTCCATAATATTATATTATACTTAACTACTTGACATGTAAATTAAAACTCTTAAAAAGTATATATCATAATGTAGTAATGAAAAAGTTTTTAGGAATTAGAAGGAATCAACGATTTGCGATATTGCACACAAACTTACAAAGGGTAGGGAAGGAAGAAAAAGGAAATAACTTGAGTATAAAAAACAATTGTTCTAGTTTTTGTCTTCAAAGTGAAAGAGAAAAAAGACACACAAATAAAAGAGAAGATCATAGAAAATGTCGACATATAGAGAATGAAAAGTTCTCTAGTCAAACTAATTTGTTCATTGATTTAAGGCCCGATTGGCCCCGAAAACAAATTCACTTATTTCCGGAATGAGTGTTTGGCCATGAAATTTTTAATTTTCGCTTGTAGTTGAATTTCGAAATCTTTCGAAAACAAAAAACTTCAAAAAAATATTTTTTAAAATTTTCACTTTAAATCACACACAAAATTCAAAAACAGTTTCAAATTGTATTAATATCCAAACACAACTCTAATTTTTAAATGCCATATCCACTTAAAAAACAAAAATCACTTTCTCCCGGAATTTCACAATACTTATGTCCAAACACCTACTAAGTTTTTGGTGTTTCTGTTGCTATTGCTGGCGCTTCTTCCATCTTGGCTAATATGATTTCATTATTCTCAGTATCTACCACAGCAGTGGCAGAAGCAGTGACCGGTGTCGTGGTGTGCGTTCCCCGTCTTCCTCAACTTATGCTTCAAGTTTCAACTCCCATCTTCTTGACAAAGCCTCAAGACTAAAGCCTGCAAAATTCACTTATCCTCTGTATCAACAGTCCGCACAAATTCAATATACTTCTAGTAGTTACTAATTGCTCTCAGGAAAACAAATTCCAGTTGAAATCTGTTATAGAAATTCAAATTGATATTTCTAAGAGGATGTTATTTAAGGTATCCTATCCTATGTTTTTGTTACTGTGCTACAATTTAGATTAAAAAATGATACTCCATTAAGAACTTATGATTATCTAGAAGGAGATATTAATTAATTAATTAATTTAGTTTTAAGCTAACCCAATGTACAACCACCAATTTGAATCATTAAAGTTATGCTCGGTTCATATTAACGCATACAAATATACTTATGATAATTATCTACAAATGAGTTGTAAATTTAACTATTGTGTAAAAAAAATAATTATTTTTCAGGAAGTTCACAAACCCATGTTGGATGTTGTCTAGGGCCATCTCCTGCATTAATAATTGTAATCCTGGCAGTGGTGTGGCTGTTTCTCTTTTAGCAGCACCACTTTGAAAGTGTCTCAAAAAAGTTAGTATATGAGAATGGCTTGTACTGCTATAATTACCTGCAAAAGAAATACCCAAAATATCCAACATAAAGAAGAGCCAACGAAAAAGAAAGGCACCTTCGAGTATATCATTTGTCAAAAAACAATTTTAAAAAAACTTCAAGTATCTCTCCATTTACGGGAGATGAATAACCAAACTGATCGAATATTGCTTTGATTAAATTTAATATATCCGGCCTCAATCTAACGTGAGAGGAAAAAAATTTACCTTAATCTTACTGCCTATTTTGGAAAACGTAGGTAGGAACATTCAATTAAGAAAACTCATACTAAGTGAGATTAAAACAAAGAAACATCCTTTCAATTGAAATAATTACTATTTTACGCAAAATACCCAGGTTCAGGGTTTAACAACCAAAAATAAAAAAATTGCAGTAAAAATAAAAGCATATATTAGAAGCAGCAAGAAAAATTCTCCCAAAAGGAGTAGAAACACGTACGTTAGTGATGGCAATAAAATTATAGGAGTATGAACGAAGTGTAATTTGGCAGTGCGGCCTCGCAATTGTAGGATTATGTACTTCTAAAGATCAGCAAAAACCTTTTTACCACTCTAAGTATCTGAAAACCAGAAGAAATCTTTGTAACTTCGGAACTTTCTCATGGTTAACTTCTCCTTCGTTGATTCTTTCTCTGCTTTGAGTCTCGTTGAAATTCAAAGCAGTTGGGTTCAATATTTTTTGCTCTGTTGATTTCTTCTCGTTTTTTGTCGAAAGATTTTCTTTTCTCCGAAGGTTATATACTTGCATCGTTAACAGAAAACGTTATGAATATAGAATGGTCACTTACTCTTCCCCAGATTAGGGTTGAAACGTTGCCTTTTCTGTTTCCTTATTATTAGGAAGTTGTAACTAATCTTAATTTTTACGATTTAACAATTGGTATTTTGAATTAAAATCAGATGGAAAAGGCCAAAAACTAACAAAAAAGATAAATACATTTCCTGATATGTGAGAGATGCCACATCAGCTGTCAATGTCCCTCATTTAGATTTATATATAGATATATAGATATATGAGAACTGCAACATGCAACTGCAACTGCAACATCCATTTTTTTGGCTCTCATTGCTTTACTGTTTCTTTTTTAAACTCTCGACTTCCGATTATCGCCGTTGTAGAATTTTCGGAAATGGGGATTTCCTTTAAGGTTTCCAAAACCGGCACGAGGTTTCGTCCCAAACCAATCTGCTCGGAGTCGAAAACCTCTTTAACCACCGCCGGCCAAGACAATGCGGTCGCTGTCGAAGTTACCGATACCAAAGAGTTAAATTTTTTGATAAGGTCAATTAATTAGGAGTAATAACTTTAAGTTAATTGTGTTTCTTAATCGGATAAAATTTGAACACTAGATGATTTATTCCTATCTCATTAAAAAAAAGGTCTTTTATGTTTTTCTTCCTTGGACACTTGTATCTATTTCATGGTCAGCTCTAGTCTTTGTTGCTGCCATGTGACCAGGAGGTCACAGGTTCAAGCTGTGGAAATTGTTATTCCCGCCAATATTGCTGTATTTGTAAATAATAATTCTGCAAAATATAAGTTAGCGTAATGAAACAGTAATTAATTCGAGCCCACTGAATTCACGGTGTTTCCTTAAGGAATTTAATCCCCTCCTAGTACCCAAGGTAATGGATTATTTCCTCCCAGGATAGAACGAATCACACACTGGTGTAGCGGTACTTCAAACCCCAGTGTTTCAGCGAACACAAAGTTCGGTAGCAAATCACACTTACAGTTGCTTTGTTTGAAGTTAAAACAATGCAGAACGAGGGAGTAGAAACTCAGAAAATCGTATGGAAATGCTGAGAGGAAGGAGTGCAATGTATAGCCAAATCTGTTGAGCGATTTCAGGATTTCAGTTTGTGTGTTGAGTGTTGAGTGTCTTTCTTCAACATCTGCTGCACATATATATAGCAGCCAGTGTTGAAGAAGACCAAACGTCCACCCTCCATGGTGGAGCAAGCACTAGCTTGTTTGTGGAGCAAGCACATTCATGTTTGTGGAGCAAGCACATTCATGGTGGGAAGAGCATTAGGCGGCTGCCAAATGGTCAATACACGGATTGAAAAATATCCGTTATAAATGTGGATAATCTTACGTTAATATTTACTATTAACAAATAAATTTGGTCCAAAAAATTAATCAATCAATCGATCATTTGACCAAATCCAAATCCAAATCCAAATCCGAAGCTGAAGCCGAAGCCGTAGCCGTAGCCGAAGCCGAGCCGAGCGAGCGACGACGACGACGGCGTGAGGCTTGCTTTCTTCTTAACTCTTTAAGAACTACAAGAAGAGCAATTATATATATACCCACCAAAAATATCTTCCTCTTCCAATATGGGATAATGTCTCATTGTCAAGAGAGGGAAACTTAAAATTTTACTCAAAAATTTCATTTTTCCTCCATTTCCCATTCACCCTCATTTTAAGACTATTTCATCTTAAAAAATAAAACCTCAACAATCCCCCACATGAATGGGGAATGGCTATATCACGGAAGTATGCATGAAAAAACTGTGTGATTTACAAGCAAGGATTAATTGCATCTGGATAAGTAGGTTTCCCTTTGAACTTTCCGTAGTAAACTTATGTCGGATATACTCGGTCAATCGGTAGATTTGATATCTTTGAACCGTCGATCTTTGGTGTATACCTAGACAACCATAAGTCACACAATCAACCCTTAACCGTCTTTGGTTCTCATTGTTGTGTTCGTTTCAGCCATGAACACCGCCTGGTTTCATAAGTGCGTAGAGAACTGGCCTTACAAAGTTCTCCTTGAAGCGGCTAACACTTCACACTTACATAGGTGATTCCTAAACGTGTCATCCTGTAGATACACTATTTGATATACCCCGTATCAAATTTAGAAATCATTAAAAAGCCTTAATGCTTTATCCTTGGTACTGAACATTGTCTCATCACGAGAACGGACTAAAATTTTATTTGACAATGTTGAACCGTCATTAATGACTTTGTTTGATCTCCTTGAACCTAGATCTTGGGATCTCCAGTCTTCTAGGTAGAGTTACCGCCACAATGACTTGTTCTCGGCCATAGCCCCATTCCCCTTGATGATTTCTCAACTACCTCTCTAGTTAGGCCTTTTGTAAGTGGATCCGACACATTATCACTTGACTTTACATAGTCAATCGTGATAATTCCTCTAGAGAGTAATTGCCTAACGATTTTATGTCTTCGTCGTATATGACGAGATTTACCGTTATACATAACGCTCCCAGCCCTTCCAATTGCCGCTTGACTATCACAATGTATGCATATTGGTGCCAACGGTTTGGGCCAAAATGGAATGTCTTCCAAGAAATTCCAGAGCCATTCAGCTTCTTCACCGGCTTTATCTAAGGCTATGAATTCAGCCTCCATTGTAGAGCGGGCAATACATGTTTGTTTGGACGACTTCCAAGATACCGCTTCTCCACCAATAGTGAATACATATCCACTTGTGGACTTAGAATCAGTTGAACTGGTGATCCAATTTGCATCACAGTATCCCTCAATCACCACAGGGAAATTACTGTAGTGCAATTCAAAGTTTTGGGTATGTTCTAAATATCCCAAAACTCGTTTCATTGCCATCCAATGAGATTGGCCTAGATTGCTCGTATATCGACTCAGTTTACTTATAGCACAAGCTATATCTGGTCGTGTACAATTCATGATATACATTAAGCATCCCAACACACGAGCATAATCCAATTGTGATATGCTTTGGCCTTTATTCTTTGCTAATGCAAGATTCACGTCAATTGGAGTCTTTGCAACTTTAAAGCCCAAGTGCTTGAATTTTTCAAGTACTGTCTTAATATAATGAGATTGTGACAATGCCAGACCTTGAGGAGTCTTATGGATCTTAATTCCCAGAATTAAATCAGCAACTCCCAAGTCTTTCATATCAAACTTGCTATTGAGCATACGCTTAGTAGCATTTATGTTGGCAATGTCATTACTCATTATCAGCATATCATCCACATATAGGCAAACAATGACTATGTGATTTGGAACATTTTTAATGTACACACATTTATCACATTCATTTATCTTAAAACCATTTGACAACATTGTTTGGTCAAATTTCGCATGCCATTGTTTGGGTGCTTGTTTTAGTCCGTAAAGAGACTTAACAAGTCTACATACCTTCTTTTCTTTACCTGGAACCACAAACCCTTCAGGTTGTTCCATGTAAATTTCTTCCTCCAACTCTCCATTTAAGAAGGCCGTCTTAACATCCATTTGATGAATTTCAAGACCATACACTGCAGCTAATGCTACTAACATCCGTATGGACGTAATTCTTGTAACTGGAGAGTATGTATCAAAGTAGTCTAGACCTTCTCGTTGTCTATACCCTTTGACTACGAGTCTTGCCTTGAATTTATCAATAGTGCCATCATCTTTGATTTTTCTCTTAAAAATCCATTTAGAACCCAAAGGTTTATTTCCAGGAGGAAGATCAACCAATTCCCATGTATGGTTGTTCAATATGGATTCTATTTCACTATTGACTGCCTCTTTCAAAAATAATGATTCCGAAGAAATCATAGCTTCTTTAAATGTTTGAGGCTCATTCTCCAATAAGAAAGTCACAAAATCTGGTCCAAATG
This sequence comes from Nicotiana tomentosiformis, assembly GCF_000390325.3. Taxonomy (NCBI): domain Eukaryota; kingdom Viridiplantae; phylum Streptophyta; class Magnoliopsida; order Solanales; family Solanaceae; genus Nicotiana; species Nicotiana tomentosiformis. The sequence continues at coordinate 116,046,598 of NC_090823.1, read as the reverse complement.
AAGTAGACGTTCTTTGACGTTTACTACGTCTTGGATCCTCCTGATTACATGTACTTTCTTTTGTTTCTTCCCGAAGTCGTTTAGATCCTTCACCAAATGACACACATTCCTTTTTATACGGATATATATTTTCAAAAAACTCAGCATTATCTGATTCTATAACCGTATTATTATGAATGTCGGGATTTTCTGATTTATGAACCAGAAATCGATATGCTTTACTATTTGTCGCATATCCTATGAAAACACAATCAACGGTTTTCGGTCCTATCTTTACCCTTTTAGGTTTAGGAACTTGCACTTTTTCCAAACACCCCCACACTTTAAAATAATTCAAGTTGGGCTTCCTTCCTTTCCATTTTTCATATGGAATGGATTGTGTTTTGCTATGGGGCACTCGATTTAATATTCGATTAGCCGTAAGAATGGCTTCCCCCACAAGTTCTGTGGCAAACCAGAACTTATCAACAACGCATTCATCATCTCCTTTAATGTGTGATTCTTTCTTTCCGCAATCCCATTAGATTGGGCTGTTGTTTGATGAATAATTCCATATTCTAAACATATTTCTTCAAAAGGAGATTCATATTCACCACCCCTATCACTTCTTATCATTTTTACTTTCTTGTTAAGTTGCATTTCAACTTCATTCTTGTATTGCCTGAATGCGTCTATTGCTTCATCTTTACTATTCAGTAAGTAAACATAGCAATATCGAGTACCATCGTCAATAAAAGTTATGAAATACTTCTTTCCACCGCGAGATGGTATTGACTTCATGTCACAAATATCTGTGTGAATTAAGTCTAAAGGATTTGAATTCCTTTCAACTGACTTATAAGGATGTTTAACATACTTAGATTCCACACATGTTTGACATTTTGATTTTTCGCATTCAAACTTAGGCAGTACTTCCAAGTTAATCATTTTCCGCAAGGTTTTATAATTGACATGACCCAAACGTACATGCCATAAATCATTTGACTCAAGTAAGTAAGAAGAAGCTGAAATATTATTATTGTTTTCCACAACCATTACATTCAGATTGAAAAGGCCCTCGGTGAGGTAACCTTTTCCTACAAATATTTCATTCTTACTAATGACAATCTTGTTGGACACAAAAATGCACTTAAAACCGTGCTTAACAAGAAGTCTAGTAGAGACTAAATTCTTTCTCATTTCGGGAACATGAAGGACATTGTTCAAAGTCATGACCTTGCCAGAAGTCATTTTCAGAAATATCTTCCCATATCCTTCAACTTTTGCTGTTGAAGCATTTCCCATATAAACTGTCTCTCCGGGTCCAGCAGGAGCATAAGTAGCAAAAGCTTCTCTAACTGCACAAACATGGCGAGTGGCTCCTGAATCAAACCACCACAGTTTAGGATTTCCCACCAAGTTACATTCAGAGAGCATGGCACACAAGTTATCAACATCATCATGGTTTACTACCATGTTTGCTTGACCCCTTTTCTTGTCTTTCTTCGGAGCACGACACTCCGTAGATTTGTGTCCGGTTTTCCCACAGTTGTAGCAGTTTCCACTGAACCGCTTCTTGCTTGGGTTGTATTTCGGACCAGAAGCCTTCTTCCTCTTTTTGTTAGCTTCAACAATATTTGCTCCCATTATTGTTGAATTTCCACGGCCTCTCCTTTCAGCAGCTTTATTGTCCTCTTCGATTCTCAACCGAACAATGAGATCTTCAAGGGACATTTCCTTTCGTCTGTGTTTCAAATAATTTTTGAAGTCCTTCCACAACGGAGGCAACTTCTCAATCATTGCTGCTACTTGGAATGCTTCATTGATGACAAGACCTTCAGCAAGTAGATCATGAATAATCACTTGCAATTCCTGGACTTGGGTAATAACAGACTTGCTATCTACCATTTTGTAGTCCAAAAATTTTGCGGCAACGAATTTCTTCATCCCGGCATCTTCAGTTTTATATTTCTTTTCAAGCGCATTCCACAATTCTTTTGACGTCTCCACGCTACTGTATACATTATACAGATTATCATCCAGTCCGCTAAGAATATAATTCTTGCATAAAAAATCAGAATGCTTCCACGCTTCAATCACGAGAAAGCGTTCATTCTCTGGAGTTTTATCTGGAAGATCAGGAACATCTTCCTTGATGAACTTCTGTAGACATAACGTAGTTAAGTAGAAGAACATCTTCTGCTGCCAGCGCTTGAAATCAATCCCAGAAAATTTTTCGGGTTTTTCTGCCGGTGCCAACGCTGGTGTTCGGCTTGTCGATGCGTTGGCAGTCACCATCGGAACAGCTTGGTTTTCGCTTTCAGTCGTCATTTTTTTTCTGTAAAAGAATGACACAAACAAACGTTTAATACACGTTTTCAAACTGGAGTAAAAATCACGTAGATTTTAATCTCCAACAAAACGCCACGAAGGCTTTACTCTCCAAAACGGGAGTACACAAAACCACAAAGGTTTTAGTTTGCAGAATAATAAGAATAACACAAATACAGAAATAAATATTAAATTTCTTAAGATTGTTATTCCCGCCAATATTGCTGTATTTGTAAATAATAATTCTGCAAAATATAAGTTAGCGTAATGAAACAGTAATTAATTCGAGCCCACTGAATTCACAGTGTTTCCTTAAGAAATTTAATCCCCTCCTAGTACCCAAGGTAATGGATTATTTTCTCCCAGGATAGAACGAATCACACACTGGTGTAGCGGTACTTCAAATCCCAGTGTTTCAGCGAACACAAAGTTCGGTAGCAAATCACACTTACAATTGCTTTATTTGAAGTTAAAACAATGCAGAACGAGGGAGTAGAAACTCAGAAAATCGTATGGAAATGCTGAGAGGAAGGAGTGCAATGTATAGCCAAATCTGTTGAGCGATTTCAGGATTTCAGTTTGTGTGTTGAGTGTTGAGTGTCTTTCTTCAACATCTGCTGCACATATATATAGCAGCCAGTGTTGAAGAAGACCAAACGTCCACCCTCCATGGTGGAGCAAGCATTAGCTTGTTTGTGGAGCAAGCACATTCATGTTTGTGGAGCAAGCACATTCATGGTGGGAAGAGCATTAGGCGGCTGCCAAATGATCAATACACGGATTGGAAAATATCCGTTACAAATGCGGATAATCTTACGTTAATATTTACTATTAACAAATAAATTTGGTCCAAAAAATTAATCAATCAATCGATCATTTGACCAAATCCAAATCCAAATCCAAATCCAAATCCGAAGCCGAAGCCGAAGCCGTAGCCGTAGCCGAAGCCGAGCCGAGCGAGCGACGACGACGACGGCGCGAGGCTTGCTTTCTTCTTAACTTTTTAAGAGCTACAAGAAGAGCAATTATATATATACCCACCAAAAATCTCTTTCCTCTTCCAATATGGGACAATGTCTCATTGTCAAGAGAGGGAAACTTAAAATTTTACTCAAAAATTTCATTTTTCCTCTATTTCCCATTCACCCTCATTTTAAGACTATTTCATCTTAAAAAATAAAACCTCAACAATCCCCCACATGAATGGGGAATGGCTATATCACGGAAGTATGCATGAATAAACTGTGTGATTTACAAGCAAGGATTAATCACATCTGGATAAGTAGGTTTCCCTTTGAACTTTCCGTAGTAAACTTATGTCGGATATACTCGGTCAATCGGTAAATTTGATATCTTTGAACCGTCGATCTTTGGTGTATACCTAGACAACCATAAGTCACACAATCAACCCTTTAACCGTCTTTGGTTCTCATTGTTGTGTTCGTTTCAGCCATGAACACCGCCTGGTTTCATAAGTGCGTAGAGAACTGGCCTTACAAAGTTCTCCTTGAAGCGGCTAACATTTTACACTTACATTGGTGATTCCTAAACGTGTCATCCTGTAGATACACTATTTGATATACCCCATATCAAATTTAAAAATCATTAAAAAGCCTTAATGCTTTATCCTTGGTACTGAACATTGTCTCATCACGAGAACGGACTAAAATTTTATTTGACAATGTTGAACCGTCATTAATGACTTTGTTTGATCTCCTTGAACCTAGATCTTGGGATCTCCAGTCTTCTAGGTAGAGTTATCGCCACAATGACTTGTTCTGGGCCATAGCCCCATTCCCCTTGATGATTTCTCAACTACCTCTCTAGTTAGGCCTTTTGTAAGTGGATCTGACACATTATCACTTGACTTTACATAGTCAATCGTGATAATTCCTCTAGAGAGTAATTGCCTAACGGTTTTATGTCTTCGTCGTATATGACGAGATTTACCGTTATACATAACGCTCCCAGCCCTTCCAATTGCCGCTTGACTATCACAATGTATGCATATTGGTGCCAACGGTTTGGGCCAAAATGGAATGTCTTCCAAGAAATTCCGGAGCCATTCAGCTTCTTCACCGGCTTTATCTAAGGCTATGAATTCAGCCTCCATTGTAGAGCGGGCAATACATGTTTGTTTGGACGACTTCCAAGATACTGCTCCTCCACCAATAGTGAATACATATCCACTTGTGGACTTAGAAGTTGAACCGGTGATCCAATTTGCATCACAGTATCCCTCAATCACCGCAGGGAAATTACTGTAGTGCAATTCAAAGTTTTGGGTATGTTCTAAATATCCCAAAACTCATTTCATTGCCATCCAATGAGATTGGCCTGGATTGCTCGTATATCGACTCAGTTTACTTATAGCACAAGCTATATCTTGTCGTGTACAATTCATGATATACATTAAGCATCCCAACACACGAGCATAATCCAATTGTGATATGCTTTGGCCTTTATTCTTTGCTAATGCAAGATTCACGTCAATTGGAGTCTTTGCAACTTTAAAGCCCAAGTGCTTGAATTTTTCAAGTACTGTCTTAATATAATGAGATTGTGACAATGCCAGACCTTGAGGAGTCTTATGGATCTTAATTCCCAGAATTAAATCAGCAACTCCCAAGTCTTTCATATCAAACTTGCTATTGAGCATACGCTTAGTAGCATTTATGTTGGCAATATCATCCACATATAGGCAAACAACGACTATGTGATTTGGAACATTTTTAATATACACACATTTATCACATTCATTTATCTTAAAACTATTTGACAACATAGTTTGGTCAAATTTTGCATGCCATTGTTTGGGTGCTTGTTTTAGTCCGTAAAGAGACTTAACAAGTCTACATACCTTCTTTTCTTTACCTGGAACCACAAACCCTTCAGGTTGTTCCATGTAAATTTCTTCCTCCAACTCTCCATTTAAGAAGGCCGTCTTAACATCCATTTGATGAATTTCAAGACCATACACTGCAGCTAATGCTACTAACATCCGTATGGACGTAATTCTTGTAATTGGAGAGTATGTATCAAAGTAGTCTAGACCTTCTCGTTGTCTATACCCTTTGACTATGAGTCTTGCCTTGAATTTATCAATAGTGCCATCATCTTTGATTTTTCTCTTAAAAATCCATTTAGAACCCAAAGGTTTATTTCCAGGAGGAAGATCAACCAATTCCCATGTATGGTTGTTGAATATGGATTCTATTTCACTATTTACTGCCTCTTTCCAAAACAATGATTCCGAAGAAATCATAGCTTCTTTAAATGTTTGAGGCTCATTCTCCAATAAGAAAGTCACAAAATCTGGTCCAAATGAAGTAGACGTTCTTTGACGTTTACTACGTCTTGGATCCTCCTGATTACATGTACTTTCTTTTGTTTCTTCCCGAGGTCGTTTAGATCCTTCACCAAACGACTCACATTCCTTTTTATACGGATATATATTTTCAAAAAACTCAGCATTATCTGATTCTATAACCGTATTATTATGAATGTCGGGATTTTCTGATTTATGAACCAGAAATCGATATGCTTTACTATTTGTCGCATATCCTATGAAAACACAATCAACGGTTTTCGGTCCTATCTTTACCCTTTTAGGTTTAGGAACATGCACTTTTGTCAAACACCCCCACACTTTAAAATAATTCAAGTTGGGCTTCCTTCCTTTCCATTTTTCATATGGAATGGATTGTGTTTTGCTATGGGGCACTCGATTTAATATTCGATTAGCCGTAAGAATGGCTTCCCCCACAAGTTCTGTGGCAAACCAGAACTTATCAACAACGCATTCATCATCTCCTTTAATGTGCGATTCTTTCTTTCCGCAATCCCATTAGATTGGGGCGTGTAAGGGGCTGTTGTTTGATGAATAATTCCATATTCTAAACATATTTCTTCAAAAGGAGATTCATATTCACCACCCCTATCACTTCTTATCATTTTTACTTTCTTGTTAAGTTGCGTTTCAACTTCATTTTTGTATTGCCTGAATGCGTCTATTGCTTCATCTTTACTATTCAGTAAGTAAACATAGCAATATCGAGTACCATCGTCAATAAAAGTTATGAAATACTTCTTTCCACCGCGAGATGGTATTGACTTCATGTCACAAATATCTGTGTGAATTAAGTCTAAAGGATTTGAATTCCTTTCAACTGACTTATAAGGATGTTTAACATACTTAGATTCCACACATGTTTGACATTTTGATTTTTCGCATTCAAACTTAGGCAGTACTTCCAAGTTAATCATTTTTCGCAAGGTTTTATAATTGACATGACCCAAACGTACATGCCATAAATCATTTGACTCAAGTAAGTAAGAAGAAGCTGAAATATTATTATTGTTTTCCACAACCATTACATTCAGATTGAAAAGGCCCTCGGTGAGGTAACCTTTTCCTACAAATATTTCATTCTTACTAATGACAACCTTGTTGGACACAAAAATGCACTTAAAACCGTGCTTAACAAGAAGTCCAGTAGAGACTAAATTCTTTCTCATTTCGGGAACATGAAGGACATTGTTCAAAGTCATGACCTTGCCAGAAGTCATTTTCAGAAATATCTTCCCATATCCTTCAACTTTTGCTGTTGAAGCATTTCCCATATAAACTGTCTCTTCGGGTCAAGCAGGAGCATAAGTAGCAAAAGCTTCTCTAACTGCACAAACATGGCGAGTGGCTCCTGAATCAAACCACCACAGTTTAGGATTTCCCACCAAGTTACATTCAGAAAGCATGGCACACAAGTTATCAACATCATCATGCTTTACTAGCATGTTTGCTTGACCCCTTTTCTTGTCTTTCTTCGGAGCACGACACTCCGTAGATTTGTGTCCGGTTTTCCCACAGTTGTAGCAGTTTCCACTGAACCGCTTCTTGCTTGGGTTGTATTTCGGACCAGAAGCCTTCTTCCTCTTTTTGTTAGCTTCAACAATATTTGCTCCCATTATTGTTGAATTTCCACGGCCTCTCCTTTCAGCAGCTTTATTGTCCTCTTCGATTCTCAACCGAACAATGAGATCTTCAAGGGACATTTCCTTTCGTTTGTGTTTCAAATAATTTTTGAAGTCCTTCCACAACGGAGGCAACTTCTCAATCATTGCTGCTACTTGGAATGCTTCATTGATGACAAGACCTTCAGCAAGTAGATCATGAATAATCACTTGCAATTCCTGGACTTGGGTAATAACAGACTTGCTATCTACCATTTTGTAGTCCAAAAATTTTGCGGCAACGAATTTCTTCATCCTGGCATCTTCAGTTTTATATTTCTTTTCAAGCGTATTCCACAATTCTTTTGATGTCTCCACGCTACTGTATACATTATACAGATTATCATCCAGTCCGCTAAGAATATAATTCTTGCATAAAAAATCAGAATACTTCTACGCTTCAATCACGAGAAAGCGTTCATTCTCTGGAGTTTTATCTGGCAGATCAGGAACATCTTCCTTGATGAACTTCTGTAGACATAACGTAGTTAAGTAGAAGAACATCTTCTGCTGCCAGCTCTTGAAATCAATCCCAGAAATATTTCCGGGTTTTTCTGCCGGTGCCAACGTCGGTGTTCGGCTTGTCGATGCGTTGGCAGTCACCATCGGAACAGCTTGGTTTTCGCTTTCAGTCGTCATTTTTTTCTGTAAAAGAATGACACAAACAAACATTTAATACACGTTTTCAAACTGGAGTAAAAATCACGTAGATTTTAATCTCCAACAAAATGCCACGAAGGCTTTACTCTCCAAAACGGGAGTACACAAAACCATAAAGGTTTTAGTTTGCAGAATAATAAGAATAACACAAATATAGAAATAAATATTAAATTCCTTAAGATTGTTATTCCCGCCAATATTGCTGTATTTGTAAATAATAATTCTGCAAAATATAAGTTAGCATAATGAAACAGTAATTAATTCGAGCCCACTGAATTCACAGTGTTTCCTTAAGGAATTTAATCCCCTCCTAGTACCCAAGGTAATGGATTATTTCCTCCCAGGATAGAATGAATCACACACTGGTGTAGCGGTACTTCAAACCCCAGTGTTTCAGCGAACACAAAGTTCGGTAGCAAATCACACTTACAATTGCTTTGTTTGAAGTTAAAACAATGCAGAACGAGGGAGTAGAAACTCAGAAAATCGTATGGAAATGCTGAGAGGAAGGAGTGCAATGTATAGCCAACTCTGTTGAGCGATTTTAGGATTTCAGTTTGTGTGTTCAGTGTTGAGTGTCTTTCTTCAACATCTGCTGCACATATATATAGCAGCCAGTGTTAAAGAAGACCAAACGTCCACCCTCCATGGTGGAGCAAGCATTAGCTTGTTTGTGGAGCAAGCACATTCATGTTTGTGGAGCAAGCACATTCATGGTGGGAAGAGCATTAGGCGGCTGCCAAATGGTCAATACACGGATTGGAAAATATCCGTTACAAATGCGGATAATCTTACGTTAATATTTACTATTAACAAATAAATTTGGTCCAAAAGATTAATCAATCAATCATTTGACCAAATCCAAATCCAAATCCGAAGCCGAAGCCGAAGCCATAGCCGTAGCCGAAGCCGAGCCGAGCGAGCGACGACGACGACGGCGTGAGGCTTGCTTTCTTCTTAACTCTTTAAGAGCTACAAGAAGAGCAATTATATATATACCCACCAAAAATCTCTTCCTCTTCCAATATGGGGACAATGTCTCATTGTCAAGAGAGGGAAACTTAAAATTTTACTCAAAAATTTCATTTTCCCTCCATTTCCCATTCACCCTCATTTTAAGACTATTTCATCTTAAAAAATAAAACCTCAACAATCCCCCACATGAATGGGGAATGGCTATATCACGGAAGTATGCATGAAAAAACTGTGTGATTTACAAGCAAGGATTAATCGCATCTGGATAAGTAGGTTTCCCTTTGAACTTTCCGTAGTAAACTTATGTCGGATATACTCGGTCAATCGGTAGATTTGATATCTTTGAACCGTCGATCTTTGGTGTATACCTAGACAACCATAAGTCACACAATCAACCCTTAACCGTCTTTGGTTCTCATTGTTGTGTTCGTTTCAGCCATGAACACCGCCTGGTTTCATAAGTGCGTAGAGAACTGGCCTTACAAAGTTCTCCTTGAAGCGGCTAACACTTTACACTTACATAGATGATTCCTAAATGTGTCATCCTGTAGATACACTATTTGATATACCCCGTATCAAATTTAGAAATCATTAAAAAGCCTTAATGCTTTATCCTTGGTACTGAACATTGTATCATCACGAGAATGGACTAAAATTTTATTTGACAATGTTGAACCGTCATTAATGACTTTGTTTGATCTCCTTGAACCTAGATCTTGGGATCTCCAGTCTTCTAGGTAGAGTTACTGCCACAATGACTTGTTCTCGGCCATAGCCCCATTCCCCTTGATGATTTCTCAACTACCTCTCTAGTTAGGCCTTTTGTAAGTGGATCCGACACATTATCACTTGACTTTACATAGTCAATCGTGATAATTCCTCGAGAGAGTAATTTCCTAACGGTTTTATGTCTTCGTCATATATGACGAGATTTACTGTTATACATAACGCTCCCAGCCCTTCCAATTGCCGCTTGACTATCACAATGTATGCATATTGGTGCCAACGGTTTGGGCCAAAATGGAATGTCTTCCAAGAAATTCCGGAGCCATTCAGCTTCTTCACCGGCTTTATCTAAGGCTATGAATTCAGCCTCCATTGTAGAGCGGGCAATACATGTTTGTTTGGACGACTTCCAAGATACCGCTCCTCCACCAATAGTGAATACATATCCACTTGTGGACTTAGAATCAGTTGAACCGGTGATCCAATTTGCATCACAGTATCCCTCAATCACCGCAGGGAAATTACTGTAGTGCAATTCAAAGTTTTGGGTATGTTCTAAATATCCCAAAACTCGTTTCATTGCCATCCAATGAGATTGGCCTGGATTGCTCGTATATCGACTCAGTTTACTTATAGCACAAGCTATATCTGGTCGTGTACAATTCATGATATACATTAAGCATCCCAACACACGAGCATAATCCAATTGTGATATGCTTTGGCCTTTATTCTTTGCTAATGCAAGATTCACGTCAATTGGAGTCTTTGCAACTTTAAAGCCCAAGTGCTTGAATTTTTCAAGTACTGTCTTAATATAATGAGATTGTGACAATGCCAGACCTTGAGGAGTCTTATGGATCTTAATTCCCAGAATTAAATCAGCAACTCCCAAGTCTTTCATATCAAACTTGCTATTGAGCATACGCTTAGTAGCATTTATGTTGGCAATGTCATTACTCATTATCAGCATATCATCCACATATAGGCAAACAATGACTATGTGATTTGGAACATTTTTAATGTACACACATTTATCACATTCATTTATCTTAAAACCATTTGACAACATTGTTTGGTCAAATTTCGCATGCCATTGTTTGGGTGCTTGTTTTAGTCCGTAAAGAGACTTAACAAGTCTACATACCTTATTTTCTTTACCTGGAACCACAAAACCTTCAGGTTGTTCCATATAAATTTCTTCCTCCAACTCTCCATTTAAGAAGGCCGTCTTAACATCCATTTGATGAATTTCAAGACCATACACTGTAGTTAATGCTACTAACATCCGTATGGACGTAATTCTTGTAACTGGGAGTATGTATCAAAGTAGTCTAGACCTTCTCGTTGTCTATACCCTTTGACTACGAGTCTTGCCTTGAATTTATCAATAGTGCCATCATCTTTGATTTTTCTTTAAAAATCCATTTAGAACCCAAAGGTTTATTTCAAGATCAACCAATTCCCATGTATGGTTGTTCAATATGGATTCTATTTCACTATTGACTGCCTCTTTCCAAAACAATGATTCCGAAGAAATCATAGCTTCTTTAAATGTTTGAGGCTCATTCTCCAATAAGAAAGTCACAAAATCTGGTCCAAATGAAGTAGACGTTCTTTGACGTTTACTACGTCTTGGATCCTCCTGATTACATGTACTTTCTTTTGTTTCTTCCCGAGGTCGTTTAGATCCTTCACCAAACGACTCACATTCCTTTTTATACGGATATATATTTTCAAAAACTCAGCATTATCTGATTCTATAACCGTATTATTATGAATGTCGGGATTTTCTGATTTATGAACCAGAAATCGATATGCTTTACTATTTGTCGCATATCCTATGAAAACACAATCAACGGTTTTCGGTCCTATCTTTACCCTTTTAGGTTTAGGAACTTGCACTTTTGTCAAACACCCCCACACTTTAAAATAATTCAAGTTGGGCTTCCTTCCTTTCCATTTTTCATATGGAATGGATTGTGTTTTGCTATGGGGCACTCGATTTAATATTCGATTAGCCGTAAGAATAGCTTCCCCCCACAAGTTCTGTGGCAAACCAGAACTTATCAACAACGCATTCATCATCTCCTTTAATGTACGATTCTTTCTTTCCGCAATTCCATTAGATTGGGGCGTGTAAGGGGCTGTTGTTTGATGAATAATTCCATATTCTAAACATATTTCTTCAAAAGGAGATTCATATTCACCACCCCTATCACTTCTTATCATTTTTACTTTCTTGTTAAGTTGCGTTTCAACTTCATTTTTGTATTGCCTGAATGCGTCTATTGCTTCATCTTTACTATTCAGTAAGTAAACATAGCAATATCGAGTACCATCGTCAATAAAAGTTATGAAATACTTCTTTCCACCGCGAGATGGTATTGACTTCATGTCACAAATATCTGTGTGAATTAAGTCTAAAGGATTTGAATTCCTTTCAACTGACTTATAAGGATGTTTAACATACTTAGATTCCACACATGTTTGACATTTTGATTTTTTGCATTCAAACTTAGGCAGTACTTCCAAGTTAATCATTTTCCGCAAGGTTTTATAATTGACATGACCCAAACGTACATGCCATAAATCATTTGACTCAAGTAAGAAAGAAGAAGCTGAAATATTATTATTGTTTTCCATAACCATTACATTCAGATTGAAAAGGCCCTCGGTGAGGTAACCTTTTCCTACAAATATTTCATTCTTACTAATGAACACCTTGTTGGACACAAAAACGCACTTAAAACCGTGCTTAACAAGAAGTCCAGTAGAGACTAAATTCTTTCTCATTTCGGGAACATGAAGGACATTGTTCAAAGTCATGACCTTGCCAGAAGTCATTTTCAGAAATATCTTCCCATATCCTTCAACTTTTGCTGTTGAAGCATTTCCCATATAAACTGTCTCTCCGGGTCCAGCAGGAGCATAAGTAGCAAAAGCTTCTCTAACTGCACAAACATGGCGAGTGGCTCCTGAATCAAACCACCACAGTTTAGGATTTCCCACCAAGTTACATTCAGAAAGCATGGCACACAAGTTATCAACATCATCATGGTTTACTACCATGTTTGCTTGACCCCTTTTCTTGTCTTTCTTCGGAGCACGACACTCTGTAGATTTGTGTCCGATTTTCCCACAGTTGTAGCAGTTTCCACTGAACCGCTTCTTGCTTGGGTTGTATTTCGGACCAGAAGCCTTCTTCCTATTTTTGTTATCTTCAACAATATTTGCTCCCATTATTGTTGAATTTCCACGGCCTCTCCTTTCAGCAGATTTATTGTCCTCTTTGATTCTCAACCGAACAATGAGATCTTCAAGGGACATTTCCTTTCGTCTGTGTTTCAAATAATTTTTGAAGTCCTTCCACAACGGAGGCAACTTCTCAATCATTGCTGCTACTTGGAATGCTTCATTGATGACAAGACCTTCAGCAAGTAGATCATGAATAATCACTTGCAATTCCTGGACTTGGGTAATAACAGATTTGCTATCTACCATTTTGTAGTCCAAAAATTTTGCGGCAACGAATTTCTTCATCCCGGCATCTTCAGTTTTATATTTCTTTTCAAGCGCATTCCACAATTCTTTTGACGTCTCCACGCTACTGTATACATTATACAGATTATCATCCAGTCCGCTAAGAATATAATTCTTGCATAAAAAATCAGAATGCTTCCACGCTTCAATCACGAGAAAGCGTTCATTCTCTGGAGTTTTATCTGGCAGATCAGGAATATTTTCCTTGATGAACTTCTGTAGACATAACGTAGTTAAGTAAAAGAACATCTTCTACTGCCAGCGCTTGAAATCAATCCCAGAAAATTTTCCGGGTTTTTCTGCCGGTGCCAACGCCGGTGTTCGGCTTGTCGATGCGTTGGCAGTCACCATCGGAACAGCTTGGTTTTCGCTTTCAGTCGTCATTTTTTTTCTGTAAAAGAATGACACAAACAAACGTTTAATACACATTTTCAAACTGGAGTAAAAATTACGTAGATTTTAATCTCCAACAAAACGCTACGAAGGCTTTACTCTCCAAAACGGGAGTACACAAAACCACAAAGGTTTTAGTTTGCAGAATAATAAGAATAACACAAATACAGAAATAAATATTAAATTCCTTAAGATTGTTATTCCCGCCAATATTGCTGTATTTGTAAATAATAATTCTGCAAAATATAAGTTAGCGTAATGAAACAGTAATTAATTCGAGCCCACTGAATTCACAGTGTTTCCTTAAGGAATTTAATCCCCTCCTAGTACCCAAGGTAATGGATTATTTCCTCCCAGGATAGAACGAATCACACACTGGTGTAGCGGTACTTCAAACCCCAGTGTTTCAGCGAACACAAAGTTCGGTAGCAAATCACACTTACAGTTGCTTTGTTTGAAGTTAAAACAATGCAGAACGAGGGAGTAGAAACTCAGAAAATCGTATGAAAATGCTGAGAGGAAGGAGTGCAATGTATAGCCAAATCTGTTGAGCGATTTCAGGATTTCAGTTTGTGTGTTGAGTGTTGAGTGTCTTTCTTCAACATCTGCTGCACATATATATAGCAGCCAGTGTTGAAGAAGACCAAACGTCCACCCTCCATGGTGGAGCAAGCATTAGCTTGTTTGTGGAGCAAGCACATTCATGTTTGTGGAGCAAGCACATTCATGGTGGGAAGAGAATTAGGCGGCTGCCAAATGGTCAATACACGGATTGGAAAATATCCGTTACAAATGCAGATAATCTTACGTTAATATTTACAATTAACAAATAAATTTGGTCCAAAAAATTAATCAATCAATCGATCATTTGACCAAATCCAAATCCAAATCCAAATCCAAATCCGAAGCCGAAGCTGTAGCCGTAGCCAAAGCCGAGCCGAGCAAGCGACGACGACGACGGCGCGAGGCTTGCTTTCTTATTATCTCTTTAAGATCTACAAGAAGAGCAATTATATATATACCCACCAAAAATCTCTTCCTCTTCCAATATGGGACAATGTCTCATTGTCAAGAGAGGAAAACTTATAATTTTACTCAAATATTTCATTTTCCCTCCATTTCCCATTCACCCTCATTTTAATACTATTTCATCTTAAAAAATAAAACCTCAACAATCCCCCACATGAATGGGGAATGGCTATATCATGGAAGTATGCATGAAAAAACTGTGTGATTTACAAGCAAGGATTAATCGCATCTGGATAAGTAGGTTTCCCTTTGAACTTTCCGTAGTAAACTTATGTCGGATATACTCGGTCAATCGGTAGATTTGATATCTTTGAACCGTCGATCTTTGGTGTATACCTAGACAACCATAAGTCACACAATCAACCCTTAACCGTCTTTGGTTCTCATTGTTGTGTTCGTTTCAGCCATGAACATCGCCTGGTTTCATAAGTGCGTAGAGAACTGGCCTTACAAAGTTCTCCTTGAAGCGGCTAACACTTTACACTTATATAGGTGATTCCTAAACGTGTCATCATGTAGATACACTATTTGATATACCCCGTATCAAATTTAGAAATCATTAAAAAGCCTTAATGCTTTATCCTTGGTACTGAACATTGTCTCATCACGAGAACGAACTAAAATTTTATTTGACAATGTTGAACCGTCATTAATGACTTTGTTTGATCTCCTTGAACCTAGATCTTGGGATCTCCAGTCTTCTAGGTAGAGTTACCGCCACAATGACTTGTTCTCGGCCATAGCCCCATTCCCCTTGATAATTTCTCAACTACCTCTCTAGTTAGGCCTTTTGTAAGTGGATCCGACACATTATCACTTGACTTTACATAGTCAATCGTGATAATTCCTCTAGAGAGTAATTGCCTAACGGTTTTATGTCTTCGTCGTATATGACGAGATTTACCGTTATACATAACGCTCCCAGCCCTTCCAATTGCCGCTTGACTATCACAATGTATGCATATTGGTGCCAACGGTTTGGGCCAAAATGGAATGTCTTCCAAGAAATTCCGGAGCCATTCAGCTTCTTCACCGGCTTTATCTAAGGCTATGAATTCAGCCTCCATTGTAGAGCGGGCAATACATGTTTGTTTGGACGACTTCCAAGATACCGCTCCTCCACCAATAGTGAATACATATCCACTTGTGGACTTAGAATCAGTTGAACCGGTGATCCAATTTGCATCACAGTATCCCTCAATCACCGCAGGGAAATTACTGTAGTGCAATTCAAAGTTTTGGGTATGTTCTAAATATCCCAAAACTCGTTTCATTGCCATCCAATGAGATTGGCCTGGATTGCTCGTATATCGACTCAGTTTACTTATAGCACAAGCTATATCTGGTCGTGTACAATTCATGATATACATTAAGCATCCCAACACACGAGCATAATCCAATTGTGATATGCTTTGGCCTTTATTCTTTGCTAATGCAAGATTCACGTCAATTGGAGTCTTTGCAACTTTAAAGCCCAAGTGCTTGAATTTTTCAAGTACTGTCTTAATATAATGAGATTGTGACAATGCCAGACCTTGAGGAGTCTTATGGATCTTAATTCTCAGAATTAAATCAGCAACTCCCAAGTCTTTCATATCAAACTTGCTATTGAGCATACGCTTAGTAGCATTTATGTTGGCAATGTCATTACTCATTATCAGCATATCATCCATATATAGGCAAACAATGACTATGTGATTTGGAACATTTTTAATGTACACACATTTATCACATTCATTTATCTTAAAACCATTTGACAACATTGTTTGGTCAAATTTCGCATGCCATTGTTTGGGTGCTTGTTTTAGTCCGTAAAGAGACTTAACAAGTCTACATACCTTCTTTTCTTTACCTGGAACCACAAACCCTTCAGGTTGTTCCATGTAAATTTCTTCCTCCAACTCTCCATTTAAGAAGGCCGTCTTAACATCCATTTGATGAATTTCAAGACCATATACTGCAGCTAATGCTACTAACATCCGTATGGACGTAATTCTTGTAACTGGAGAGTATGTATCAAAGTAGTCTAGACCTTCTCGTTGTCTATACCCTTTGACTACGAGTCTTGCCTTGAATTTATCAATAGTGCCATCATCTTTGATTTTTCTCTTAAAAATCCATTTAGAACCCAAAGGTTTATTTCCAGGAGGAAGATCAACCAATTCCCATGTATGGTTGTTCAATATGGATTCTATTTCACTATTGACTGCCTCTTTCCAAAACAATGATTCCGAAGAAATCATAGCTTCTTTAAATGTTTGAGGCTCATTCTCCAATAAGAAAGTCACAAAATCTGGTCCAAATAAAGTAGACGTTCTTTGACGTTTACTACGTCTTGGATCCTCCTGATTACATGTACTTTCTTTTGTTTCTTCCCGAGGTCGTTTAGATCCTTCACCAAACGACTCACATTCCTTTTTATACGGATATATATTTTCAAAGAACTCAGCATTATCTGATTCTATAACCGTATTATTATGAATGTCGGGATTTTCTGATTTATGAACCAGAAATCGATATGCTTTACTATTTGTCGCATATCCTATGAAAACACAATCAACGGTTTTCGGTCCTATCTTTACCCTTTTAGGTTTAGGAACTTGCACTTTTGCCAAACACCCCCACACTTTAAAATAATTCAAGTTGGGCTTCCTTCCTTTCCATTTTTCATATGGAATGGATTGTGTTTTGCTATGGGGCACTCGATTTAATATTCGATTAGCCGTAAGAATGGCTTCCCCCCACAAGTTCTGTGGCAAACCAGAACTTATCAACAACGCATTCATCATCTCCTTTAATGTGCGATTCTTTCTTTCCGCAATCCCATTAGATTGGGGCGTGTAAGGGGCTGTTGTTTGATGAATAATTCCATATTCTAAACATATTTCTTCAAAAGGAGATTCATATTCACCACCCCTATCACTTCTTATCATTTTTACTTTCTTGTTAAGTTGCGTTTCAACTTCATTTTTGTATTGCCTGAATGCGTCTATTGCTTCATCTTTACTATTCAGTAAGTAAACATAGCAATATCGAGTACCATCGTCAATAAAAGTTATGAAATACTTCTTTCCACCGCGAGATGGTATTGACTTCATGTCACAAATATCTGTGTGAATTAAGTCTAAAGGATTTGAATTCCTTTCAACTGACTTATAAGGATGTTTAACATACTTAGATTCCACACATGTTTGACATTTTAATTTTTCGCATTCAAACTTAGGCAGTACTTCCAAGTTAATCATTTTCCGCAAGGTTTTATAATTGACATGACCCAAACGTACATGCCATAAATCATTTGACTCAAGTAAGTAAGAAGAAGCTGAAATATTATTATTGTTTTCCACAACCATTACATTCAGATTGAAAAGGCCCTCGGTGAGGTAACCTTTTCCTACAAATATTTCATTCTTACTAATGACAACCTTGTTGGACACAAAAATGCACTTAAAACCGTGCTTAACAAGAAGTCCAGTAGAGACTAAATTCTTTCTCATTTCGGGAACATGAAGGACATTGTTCAAAGTCATGACCTTGCCAGAAGTCATTTTCAGAAATATCTTCCCATATCCTTCAACTTTTGCTGTTGAAGCATTTCCCATATAAACTGTCTCTCCGGGTCCAGCAGGAGCATAAGTAGCAAAAGCTTCTCTAACTGCACAAACATGGCGAGTGGCTCCTGAATCAAACCACCACAGTTTAGGATTTCCCACCAAGTTACATTCAGAAAGCATGGCACACAAGTTATCAACATCATCATGCTTTACTACCATGTTTGCTTGACCCCTTTTCTTGTCTTTCTTCGGAGCACGACACTCCGTAGATTTGTGTCCGATTTTCCCACAGTTGTAGCAGTTTCCACTGAACCGCTTCTTGCTTGGGTTGTATTTCGGACCAGAAGCCTTCTTCCTCTTTTTGTTATCTTCAACAATATTTGCTCCCATTATTGTTGAATTTCCACGGCCTCTCCTTTCAGCAGCTTTATTGTCCTCTTCGATTCTCAACCGAACAATGAGATCTTCAAGGGACATTTCCTTTCGTTTGTGTTTCAAATAATTTTTGAAGTCCTTCCACAACGGAGGCAACTTCTCAATCATTGCTGCTACTTGGAATGCTTCGTTGATGACAAGACCTTCAGCAAGTAGATCATGAATAATCACTTGCAATTCCTGGACTTGGGTAATAACAGATTTGCTATCTACCATTTTGTAGTCCAAAAATTTTGCGGCAACGAATTTCTTCATCCCGGCATCTTCAGTTTTATATTTCTTTTCAAGCGCATTCCACAATTCTTTTGACGTCTCCACGCTACTGTATACATTATACAGATTATCATCCAGTCCGCTAAGAATATAATTCTTGCATAAAAAATCAGAATGCTTCCACGCTTCAATCACGAGAAAGCGTTCATTCTCTGGAGTTTTATCTGGCAGATCAGGAATATTTTCCTTGATGAACTTCTGTAGACATAACGTAGTTAAGTAAAAGAACATCTTCTACTGCCAGCGCTTGAAATCAATCCCAGAAAATTTTCCGGGTTTTTCTGCCGGTGCCAACGCCGGTGTTCGGCTTGTCGATGCGTTGGCAGTCACCATCGGAACAGCTTGGTTTTCGCTTTCAGTCGTCATTTTTTTTCTGTAAAAGAATGACACAAACAAACATTTAATACACGTTTTCAAACTGGAGTAAAAATCACGTAGATTTTAATCTCCAACAAAATGCCACGAAGGCTTTACTCTCCAAAACGGGAGTACACAAAACTACAAATGTTTTAGTTTGCAGAATAATAAGAATAACACAAATACATAAATAAATATTAAATTCCTTAAGATTGTTATTCTCGCCAATATTGCTGTATTTGTAAATAATAATTCTGCAAAATATAAGTTAGCGTAATGAAACAGTAATTAATTCGAGCCCACTGAATTCACAGTGTTTCCTTAAGGAATTTAATCCCCTCCTAGTACCCAAGGTAATGGATTATTTCCTCCCAGGATAGAACGAATCACACACTGGTGTAGCGGTACTTCAAACCCCAGTGTTTCAGCGAACACAAAGTTCGGTAGCAAATCACACTTACAGTTGCTTTGTTTGAAGTTAAAACAATGCAGAACGAAGGAGTAGAAACTCAGAAAATCGTATGGAAATGCTGAGAGGAAGGAGTGCAATGTATAGCCAAATCTGTTGAGCGATTTCAGGATTTTAGTTTGTGTGTTGAGTGTTGAGTGTCTTTCTTCAACTTCTGCTGCACATATATATAGCAGCCAGTGTTGAAGAAGACCAAACGTCCACCCTCCATGGTGGAGCAAGCATTAGCTTGTTTGTGGAGCAAGCACATTCATGTTTGTGGAGCAAGCACATTCATGGTGGGAAGAGCATTAGGCGGCTGCCAAATGGTCAATACACGGATTGGAAAATATCCGTTACAAATGCCGAAGCCGTAGCCGTAGCCGAAGCCGAGCCGAGCGAGCGACGACGACGACGGCGCGAGGCTTGCTTTCTTCTTAACTCTTTAAGAGCTACAAGAAGAGCAATTATATATATACCCACCAAAAATCTCTTCCTCTTCCAATATGGGACAATGTCTCATTGTCAAGAGAGGAAAACTTAAAATTTTACTCAAAAATTTCATTTTTCTCTCCATTTCTCATTCACCCTCATTTTAAGACTATTTCATCTTAAAAAATAAAACCTCAACAATCCCCCACATGAATGGGGAATGGCTATATCACGGAAGTATGCATGAAAAAACTGTGTGATTTACAAGCAAGGATTAATCGCATCTGGATAAGTAGGTTTCCGTTTGAACTTTCCGTAGTAAACTTATGTCGGATATACTCGGTCAATTGGTAGATTTGATATCTTTGAACCGTCGATCTTTGGTGTATACCCACCAAAAATCTCTTCCTCTTCCAATATAGGACAATGTCTCATTGTCAAGAAAGGGAAACTTAAAATTTTACTCAAAAATTTCATTTTCCCTCCATTTCCCATTCACACTATTTCATCTTAAAAAATAAACCTCAACAGAAACAACCTATTGCAATGGTTCGGCCCTTCCCCGACCCCGCGCTTAGCAGGAGCTTAGTTTTCCTCTAGTCTTTGTTGCTCAGTAAGTCTGACTGAATGCAGTAAGTTGCATTTTGGGTAGAAAAACTATTTTATGAAATAGAGAGTCTGAAAGGTGGGATTTTGAATATCATCACTTGGAGATTGTTGGTCGAATGATGTATTTATTTATTAGTAATATTTTTGGGTGTGGATTGAACCCAGTGCAGAGCCATAGCCAATGAAGGGGTTCAATTGAATCCCCTTCCTTGGAAAATCATACTGTTAAATAGGGCAAACTTAATTTTTTTTCATATATATACATATAAACTTTTGATTCCTTCATGTAAGAAAAATATTTATTGTAGTGACAAGGTAGTTCAAAAATTACTTTACGTGGCGGGCTTAAAATTTTTGAAAAATTGGCTTTGTTTTGATAGTTTACTCTTCAAATTTCTATTTTCACTGATAAAATCCTCTTGTTTCGTCATAGGGTGCGGGTGATCATGGGAGTGACAATGTTGCTAATCTCTCTGGTAAGTTAGAGTTTTGTGAAGGACTTCATATATCGGTTTCCTGGTTCTTTCTCTAAGTTAATTTTTACATCTTCTTTTTCTTTATTTCAAGAGTTAGTACATTTGTCAGGATTGACTATTTTACCTTACATTCTGCAGATAAAGAAGTTTCCTTCACATTAAGCATTTTCTTGGATGGATATTCTATTCGGAGACCCTCAGAGGTCTGTTATTCATCTGGTCCAATCTAACAATTCTGAGGTGTTAGGACTGAAGAAAGTTCTTTTCCTTTTATAATTGCAGAATGAATCTGGGCATCAAACTTCTGAAATTGTTCCAAAATTCTTACATCCATACGATAGTGCATCTGAAACTCTCTTCTCAGTAATTGCACTGTCTTTTTTGGTTTTTGTATTCTTTCCTTTTCTGTCTGGCTGTCTCTTATTTCTTAGTGTGTGGTTCATCTGTTGATCTACACTGTATTTCCTAACTTGAGCGGCGGAGCTTGCGAAATTCTTCTTTATGCTTCAGCTAATGCTTATAAACTTTTGAGCTCTCATTTAAGAGTATTGTGTCTTTATGACAGTTTATGAAACCTGAGATAGAAATCTAATGCTCATTTGCAAGTTAATATTACATCTGTGTCTATGTAGTTTTCATCTGCAAAGACTTATATTGTTTTTCCTTTTTTCTCTTAACTTTTTCTTTGTACATTGTGCACTTGGAGGCAATTGAGTCTGGCCGACTGCCTGGTGATGTTTTGGAGGATATACCATGCAAATATGTCGATGGGACCCTAGTATGTGAGGTGAGGTTTATTATAGACGCGTTTCGTCAATTATATGTTCTACAGCATTAGAGTATTGCGGGTTCTACTCCCTTCAAATTGCATGCATCATCAGGCGAGTAGAGATCTCCAGTTGTTTTTTTCTTATATTATCAGATGCTATTAATCAGCTTACTCATAAGAGAATCACACGTCAAATTATCATTCCAGAGTTTGCATAATTGCTTTTCTGCTGGATGGTTCAGTCAGTCGGCATTTCTCATAGAATGAATGTTACCATTTCTTCCCCTTTCGTGACGACAATGTAGCTTTGAGGTTGTCTTTTATTTCTTAATTAGGGATTTGACTACTACTGCAGGTGCGGGATTATCGGAAGTGCTTCTCTAAAGCTGGAAAAAGTGTGCCTTCTGCTACTGATTCTCCTTTTATTAGTAGATTATGCCTCAAATTGTCGCTTGAAAATGTGGTGAAGGATATTCCACTGATTTCAGACAATGCTTGGACATATGGTGATCTAATGGTTAGTAAGATAAATCCCTCTTAGTAGCAACCAAATGTTTTGTGTTCTTAGCATTCTTTTTTTTTAAATGTAGGAAGTTGAATCACGGATATTAAGAGCTCTAGAACCACAACTTTGCCTAGACCCCACCCCGAAGTTAGACAGGCTTTGGAACAACCCAGTTTTCTCTAAGGTGATGAGTTAGTAGTTTTGTTTTCCATCTTCCTCTGGTAAAATTCACTCTTTTATTTAAGCTGGTGCTGTATTATATTGCAGTTAAGTTTGGGTCTAGGCAATATATTCAGGAAAAGACTAAGGGAGACTCCAGAAGTTACTGTCACATCTAATAGTAGAATCCAAGGGAAAAATGTTTGTATAGATAGAGTGACGGAAGCTCAAAGTCAGGAGATGTAGGACCTCTTGTGCAGCAGCCTCTTCATGACAATCTGAATGCACAGGATAATGGACCAATGGATATGTTGACATTGAAAAGTGACAGTTTTGTGTCTAAGGCCTTTGTTCCAGCGTCACATTTGGTATCTCACCTTTCAAAATATCAAATGGGAGTTCAGAGTCCTAGAATTATGCAGGATCATAAGTCAGATATTGTTCTGAATGCATCAGTATCTTCTCCTGCTGCACCAGATATGATGCTGTCATGCACAAATGCTATGACCTCCAGTGCTTCTATACATGGCAAGAGAGAGAGTCAGGATGGACATGAATCTTCCCTGTCCAACTCAAATAAGAGGACAAGAGTTAGGCATATGGTTGCTGATGTTAATTATATGCAACATGTAGGCACACAGGTAGATGGCCTTCACACTCTAGATTATCCTTGGAAGAATGCTTTATTACTGCCGCAGTCAGTTTCCAGGGCTATTCCTTATGCTAACACCATGCTAAACTACCATCAACAGACTTTCCAAGGGGGCTTGAACCAAGAAGCTAGGACAATGCCATTTGCGGCAGGACAGAAAGGAATTAGATATAATGTAAAGAAAGAGCCTGCTGAAATAGAGAGAATGGACCAATTAGAGCCTCGATGGACTAAGAATGAGAGTCAGGTGGGGGAATCAGATATGAACTTTATGGATTTCCAGCAGGCACGATCACATCAAATACTTCCCCAGCAGTTAACGCAATTAGGTTTCCCACAGATAACCTGGAATGGTCTTGGTCAACCTCTTGAGACCAATCCTTGGAAAGAGTACTCACTTCAAAAGAGGAAAATAGTGCAAAGTCCTTGTGCTTCTGCTGGAGGTTTGCCTCGATCTCCTTTATCATCTAAATCTGGAGATATTTCTGGTGGTTCAGTACGACCTCAGTATGGTGCAGCTGTGGCAAATGGACTTACACAATTGATGAAGGAGAAGCCAGCAGCCACATCTGTTCCTTCTGCTGGTGTCTTAACATTTATGACTTCCATTGCTAATGGTTCCATGCGGCAGCAACACCTGCCTCAAGTTGCTGCAAAGCGGAGATCCAGTTCTGTTCCTAAGGCCCCTGTCATGATGGGAGCTGGTTCTCCTGCCGGTGCCAGTAACATGGGTCTTCCATTCTATGCAAGTAGTCCTTTCGTGGGAACTCCACCTTTGGCTGACCAAATCATGCTTGAAAGGTTCTCCAAGATTAAAATGGTGACAGTGAGGTACATTGCTTACTAAAATTTTTCCCGTATAAACCAGATATTCTTTTGAATCAACACAATTATATCATGTCTAAAAGGGAGCTCTTAGGTTGTGTCTATCAGCCAGAAGACTACAGATACATGTGTTTCCTTTTGTAATTAGCTCAATTAAAATAATCTTTCTTGAACTATTTCAATGCTTGTCACTTGACTTAGTATTCATGGTCTGGAAGTGCCACAGATAAAACAATAGAAACAGACTGCTTGTAGGAGAAACCGAAGGATATCATCTTAACGGGAGCATGCTGGCTATTTCAACACTGATTTTCAGTAGATTCTCTGTGGAACCCTATAAGATGAGATATATGAGATCTTATGCTTACAAGATGCCAAACAAAGATGTAGTTCTTTAATTCAACACTTATGTAATTAGTTTTTCTTTGTTGAGGTCTACTAGTTCATGTCAACCTTCCTAGAAGATGGATATAAACTTTAGATGCTTCATGCTCATTACGTGTATTATTTGTTTGTTAATGGTAACTGTTCACAGTTTATTACCCCAAAAAAAAAAATGCCAAACAAGCAAAGTTTTCTGTAGTAAAAGGAAAAAGTTCTCAGTTGATTTCGCATTGTTCCCATCATTGAGCTACAGCTGGAGGAGAAGTATGACACTGGATAAAGGGAAGATTGAAGAATCCCTTGTCCATATTCCCTGCAGATTTACTGAAAAATATAATAGTACCAAGTAATCTTGAATTCTAGAACTTGATAAGCGCATAAACATGAGCAGAAGCAGAAGCTTATGAAATGAAAATGATTCATAATGTGAACAAATATAACTAAACTTGCTTGTTATCCTTTGGGGTTGAACTGTTGCTATTTTCAACTTCATTTGCACATTTAACATGGCAATTGTGGTGTAATTGCATCATGATGGAGCAAATTATAAAGCAAGTCAAAACAAAGGAGGTTGGGAGTACGATACTTTTTCTTAACTTATGAAGGATCTCTTGTGCTTTAAAAAGTCGATATAAGTGGTCTTTATTTCAGTTGAACTTGTAGTTTCTTATTTATCAACTTACTTTCTTATACTATGTTCTTTTCAACCATTGTTCCTAAAGCAAGATAATTTAGTTTGTTGATGATATTCAATGGCTAACATCAAGGGCCTGAGAGTTTCAGGTTTCAACTTAATCACAAAAAGAATAAGGTTGACGAGTACTGCAGAAGGAAACAAAATGTATATCCTGCTCAACAGCTGCTGCTTCATCTTTCCAATAATTCAAACAATGAAAATTTCAAAGATGAACCCTGCAGAATGGCACTGTCAAAGTCACTTGTTGGTGGCAACATGAATATTTGTACAAAAAGAGACTTGACATTTCTGCAGACAGAGGAAGTTCTTCAAGGTCTGTCTGCACTGCACTCCCCATCTAGATCAAGATATAGCCTAACCGATCTTTTGGCTAACTTGACGTTATTCCCTAGGAAATGGTTTCTCTTATGTTCCTAAGGAACGAACTAGAATGATCATGTCCGAAAAGCCAAATGATGGAACTATTGCAATGCATATCGGAGAAATGGAGGATGCTGAATACTTGACTGCTGAGGATTACCTCCCAACTCTGCCAAATGCTGTGAGTTCTGAACACACTCTGTATATTATGGCTCATACAGTGCATGTGCATGCCTCTTTATGCAGTGTCCACTCTTATGGATTTAATCAAGCTTGACAAGCTTCTATTCTGAAGCGAACCATTTAGAGCTGAATCCTCAATCTAAAAACCACTTGTGGAACTCCCAATACAGAAGTGAAAAAAAGGAAAATGACATGAACAGATCATCTTTTGGGTTGGCGGGGGTTGGGGGGTTCTCTCAAATCCCATTTCTGCTAGCATGTGCTCATTTGGATGTTGAAAATGTATTACCTTTACTTGCAAATGTATTTGGTCCTCTTTTTTTTTTGAGAATGGTAACATTCGTATTAATAAAAAGGCACTAAGGCAGTGCAAATCCATATGTACAGGGAATAATAGATCAATCTTTATCTATCTTAACTACAAAATGCCTAACATGTCTACCAAAGATTCTGTATCCTCTACAAGACTTTCTTTACACCAAAAATGAAATAGAATATACAGTTCATCTTGACATCCTGAATGGAGTTGTATTTGTTTTCAAAAACTCTTGAGTTTCTCTCCTTCCATACTATCCACCATATGCATGCAGGTATCAATCTCCACCATGTCTTTTGTCTCACTGAGTCTCCATTGTTGTTCCAAGATTTTAGTAACTCAACAGTAGTAGCTGGCATAGACCATCTTAGCCCAACAATGTTAAGGAACAACTGCCATAGTTGACTAGTAATAGGGCAGTGAAGGAATAAGTGACTGTTTGTTTCCAATTCTCCGCCACATAAAAGATATCTAGAACAAAGTTGGAATGATGGAATCACCTCCTTTACAGGTTCTCTTGAGTTAAGCATGCTTCTCTTGCCACCAGCCATGTGAAGCAAATCACCTTATAAAGAGCTTTTACTTTCCAGATACTCTTCCATTGCCAACCATCTATGTGATGGCCAGTGTTTGACAACAGAAGATAAGCTGATATGACAGTATACATCCCATTCTTGCCAATGTTCCAGATAAGAGAATCTTCATGATCTTTAAGACCTTGGATAGCTTTCAAAGGATTAAAAAACTCAGCAATTCTCCCAAGCTTCCAATCATTCAGACCTCTTCTAAAATTGATATTCCAACCATGTTGTCCCCAAGCTGCTTTCATTCTAAGATCAGGCGCTGTAGCTGTGTAGCAATGCAGAAAAATTCAGGGAATAGTTCTTTTAGTGGACCATATCCTAGCCAATTATCATTCCAAAACAATGGCTTCCTTCCATTTCCAACCTTTATGCTAGTGTTGCACAACATAGAATTCCAGAATTTCCTGATAGTTTTCCAAACTCCCACCCCATAAGGTAACAGGTCTTGTGCACCACTGATCCAACTGGCCATACTTCTCATATATGACATTCCTCCATAAAGCATTAGTCTCTAGATAATACCTCCACAACCACTTCATGAGCAGACTCTGATTGTGCGCCTTTAAGTTCCTGATACCTAGATCCCCTTGTCTTTTGCTGGTAATGAGTGAGTCCCAGTTAACTAAGTGAATGGCTCTCTTGTCTCTATTACCCCGCCAGATAAAATTCCTTCTTGCTGCATCTATTATTTTTCTTACCTTAACTGGAATAGGAAATAAGGACATGACATATGTTGGAAGTGCATCCAAAACAAAATTCCTCAAAACCACTCCACCTCCCAGCGAAAAATATTGGCTCTTCCAAGTTGCAAGTCTCTTTTCACATTTTTCTACCACACCATTCCATATTCCTTGGGGAAATGTATTTGGTCCTCTTTCAAGCTCCTCTTTCTAATAGCTGTTTTGAGACAAGATTGTACATGTAGCACCTAAGGGTGTGTGTGGTTAGTAGTTACTAAAGTGGGTTGAGAGACATGAGGTCTCAGGTTCAATGGAGTCAAAAATACTAGGTGATTTCTTCCCATCTGACCAAACCATGGTGGATAGAGCTACCCGGTACCTCTACTGGTGGGAGGTAGCAGATACCCCGTGGAATTAGTCAAGGTGCGTGCAAATTGGTCCGAACATCACGGTTATTAAAAAAAAAGGTTGTACATGTGGCTCTTGTAGTAGTTCAAGCTATCTTTGTATAGCAGTTCAATTGAGCAGAAAAATCAGTATGCTAAATAATTTTGAGTGGAATTTTGGTGTATACAATCTGAATATCTCAGATTCCAGATTTGCCGTGAGATTCACTTATCAAACGCTATGCTAGGTTACACCAATATTTTAGGAGAATAGCTTTCTGATATAAATTTTCCATGATAATGGTAACTTCAGATGAATTCTGAGGTTGTCATATTGAGAAGTTCAATGGATTCAAATTGGTTGGTGATTTTTGTAGGCTTTATCTGAAACATGGAGAATTGGAGGACAGCTCATTGTAGAATTTATTGAAGTCATCTTATTTGTTTTTGATTGCACATGTAAAAAACTGGAGAATGAATCTCCAGCTATTTGTTAATGTTCTGATTCTTACATCGTACCTTTTTTTTTGTTACAGCACTTTGCAGACTTGCTAGCAGCACAATTTCGTTCACTGGTAGGTAATTGTGTGAGATTTAAGAGCTAATCATCAGCATATTCTTCCTGCCCTTATTTTGCCTGTATGCCTATGTGTTTGCAGATGATACGTGAAGGGCATCTTGTGGAGGATCATGTCCAACCAAAACCGATTTGCATGAATCTTGCTTCAAGCGATGACACTATAGAGACAGGAACAGTCCCAATTGGTTCTGTTTCTGAAATGCAACAATCTGAAAGGGTCTTCATTAACAGTGTTGATGCACTAATAAATTCACCGGCCCTAATTGGTTCTGACACTGAAATGCAAAAATCTGAATGGGTCTTGGTTAACAGTGTTGATGCACTAGTAAATTCACCCCAGAACATGCAAGGTCAAAAGACTACTGCCGCCTGGAAACGATCAGCCATTACAGACTTCTCAGGGACGCCTGCCTGGGGTTTCAATGCCTACCAGACAACAATCTGATCCTTTAACCCCTCTGCATCAGCAGCGGCAGCAACATAATCAAAATCATTCGATGCAACAACAGCAGCAACAACATAATCAAAATCGTTCGGTGCAAGAGCAGCATCCACAGTTACAGAAATCCTCCTTCATGCATGATGTAAATCCAATGGCTCATTTTGATAGACTCAGCCTGAATTCCTATCTGCAGTTGGCTAATAACATGGATATTAAAGCCTCTCCACCGCAACTTCAGCAGTTACTACAACAGCAGCAGTTTCAGCCGCAACAACTGCAGCCGCAGCAACCACTAATGCAGAGGAAAATGATGATGGGTCATGGAAATGTAGGTATGGGGAGCATTAACAACAACATGGATGCACTGGGTGATCTTGGTAATGTTTTTGGCATGGGAGGTGTGAGAGGAGCTGGTGAAACTGGAATTTCAGCTCCGCTGGGTTCTTTTCCAGACATGGGCAAAATAGCTCAGAAGCCAACAAAGTTGAGCCAGACTTCTAATATTAGTAATGCAATCAGTCAGCAACTTTGCATTGGGGCACTCACTCCACAACAAGCTGTTCTCATGGAAAACAAGCTGAGACTGGGCTATGGCACAGAACCACACGAATATGTTTTGGGGGGGGGGGGGCACTGTAAAGCGTGGGTGGTATGACTGAATTAGACAAATGCAAGGATCCCAAGAAAGCATTTAGGACATAGCTTGCAGATATTTCTTTTTTTCTTGTTGGGGTATTCAATCACTGTACAGGCCGAAAGAACACACTTCGATGTCAGCTCGTGATAAGTTGGTTGAGCAACTGATAATCTAGGTGTATACGGTCAAAACCGGTTTTGTCCTTCATGCAATTAGTCAAGATTGGAACATGATTGACCGATGGTCGTTTTTATAATACCGAGATGAAATCTGAAGTCAGGTTACCAAGCTCAAGATTCAGGAACCGATCAATACCGAGCTCGAAGTCATTATCGAGCTCGAGTCCAAATCGAACTATGATGTGAAGTGGCGTTATCAAACTCAAGATTCGAGCCCGAGTCAATGCCGAGCCCGAGTCAATATTGAGCTCGAGTCAGTATCGAGCTCGAAATCTGGAGATCGACCAATATCAAGTCCGACCAAGATCGAATTAAGAGACAAGAGCCGTTGTAGCCGCACTAGGGGAGAGAATCTCGGCGGGAATTAAGGAAAAGCTAAATTAACTAATCTACCATGGGATCCCACTATGTATTTTTTATTATATCCAAAGTAGGATCCCTCCACTATAAAAGAGTGGCTATCATTTCTGTAAAAGGGCAATTGAACATTGAGGCATCTACACACTCCCTTATTGAAAAGATTATTGATATTCACATATAGATACAGAAGAAATTATCCTTTTGTGAGCCTTGTACATTGATTCATCTTACTTGTTCATAAATCATTTTCTACTCAGTTTGGTTTGTATTTTATTCCTTTTTTACAGTCAATATTCGATATTTTTCTACTTACTTTTTCTATTTGTGTCAAGCTACACCACGTATCCTTAGAACTACGTATAAATTCAACTCTATCCGTTTTTCGAGTAAACAATTTGGAGCCCACAATGGGGTTTAAGGATAATAGTGGTTATTTGGTACGAATCTCTGTGAAACACACTATTTTACACTTGCTCTTGAAAGTGTCTTTGATTTCAGGCTGAAAAACGACGAATTCTCAATTAATGGCCCTAACTATCGACAACGAAGCTCGCCTTCAAGATGAAAACAACAACTTAACGCCCGGGGGCGAAATGCCACTTGTCGAAGAGCCAATAGACGTTAATTCACATGTGGCCATTGAGGCAAACCAACGTTCTGACCCTGTGGAACTCGATCTGCAGCTCGAAATACCCAAAACACTGAGGAAAACGGAATCAGCTTGCGTATTATTTTTGAAATGTTGCAAGCTCAACAAGCAGCAATATCCTAGTTGCAGAGCCAAACCCAGGCACCGACCAGGCTCGAGCCCAGTCCACCCAAGAAGTCACCCACAAAACGGGGCCAGCTGTAGTGAGGTGGAATGAGCAAGAATCGGGGACTGATCCCGAAATCGTTAAGATGCTCGAGAAATGGACAAAACTAATAGAGTCAGGGGAAAGGGGGATTGAAGCAAATGACATAAAAGTGGAAACGTATAACTCCAGGGTTGACCAGATTCCGGGGGCACCACCGATATTGAAAGGCTTGGATTCTAAAAAATTCGTACAAAAGCCCTTTCCCCCCGAGCGCAGCTCCGAAACCGACCCCCAAGAAGTTCCGCATGCCCGAAATTCCTAAGTATAATAGAACGACCGACCCCAACGAACACGTCACCTCTTACACATGTGCCATTAAAGGGAGCGATCTAGAGGACGACGAGATCAAATCTGTATTATTGAAAAAATTCGGCGAAACCCTGTCAAAGGGAGAAATGATATGATATCATAATTTACCGTCTAACTTTATCGATTCTTTTGTTATGCTTGCAGATTCTTTCGTAAAAGCACACGTTAGAGCCATAAAGGTCGAAACCAGGAAGTCGGACCTTTTCAAGGTAAGACAAAAGGATAACAAGATGCTGAGAGAATTCGTATCTCGTTTCAAAATGGAACGAATAGACCTACCACCAGTCACAGACGATTGGGCTATTCAAGCTTTCACTCAAGGTCTGAACGAACGAAGCTCGATAGCATCACAACGGTTGAAGCAGAACCTGATCGAGTACCCAGTTGTTACTTGGGCCGATGTTCACAATCGGTATCAATTGAAGATTAGAGTCGAAGACAACCAGTTGGGTTCTGGGTCCGTTACTAAAAGGGACATCAACAGAGAACAAAGGCTGATCAAGGACGGAAGATTGTAGGCAATTGAGAGAGGAGGTAGCCCGATTATTCAATAAAGGGCACATTCGAGAATTTTTAAGTGACCGGGCCAAAAACCATTTCAAAAACAGGGATTTCAGAAGACAAAACGAACAAGAAGAGCCACAACACATCATCCACATGATCATCGGTGGGATCGATATCCCCTAGGGGCCGGTGCTTAAACGCACTAAGATGTCAGTTGAAGAGAGAAGCGATCTCGGCCTCAGGATTACACACCTAAAGGAACCTTGTCCTTTAGTGATGAAGACGCAGAAGGAATCATACAACCCCATAACGATGCACTGGTAATATTTGTACTTATAAATAAAACTCAAGTTAAGCGTATGTTAATTGATCCAGGTAGTTCGACCAACATTATTAGATCGAAGGTCGTATAGCAGCTCGGTCTACAGGACCAGGACGTGCCCGCAACCCTGGTTCTAAACGGATTCAATATGGCATGTGAAACTACTAAGGGCGAGATAGTCCTTCCAATAAACATGGCCGGGACCATCTAAGAAACGAAGTTCCACGTAATCGAAGGCGACATGAGGTATAACGCTCTTTTTGGAAGGTCGTGGATCCACAATATGAGAGTTGTACCCTCGACCCTCCACCAGGTTTTGAAATTCCTAACATCAGAGGGAGTCAAAACGGTTTATGGAGAGCAACTGGCCGCAAGAGAAATGTTTGCCATCGATGAGGTAATTTCGATATCTACACTATCATCGACAAAAGGATCAGATTCGAAGGGTGAACAGGATACCAAATAACAATCACAAACGTCAGTCTCGACTCAGCTAGAGAATTAGAAGTCTAACTAAGGTGATGACTATGGGATCCCTCGATCCTTTGTGGTCCCCAATGATACCGATGCTACACAGTCAACGGTCGAAGAATTGGAGCAAATCACGCTGGTCGAACATCTGCCCGAGCCAAAGGTATACCTGGGCACGAGGTTATATCCCGAGCTTAGGAAAAAGCTTATTCAATTTCTTATAGCTAACATGAATGGTTTTTCTTGGTCCCATCTCGACATAACAGGGATCCCACCGGAGATAGCCACTCATAGACTAAGCTTTGATCCAAAATTCCGTCCGATAAAGCAAAAAAGAAGGCTTCAGTCCGAGGTCAAACATGCCTTTATCAAGGATGAGGTAACCAAACTTCTTAGAATATAATCCATTCGAGAAGTTAAATACCCCGAATGGCTAGCAAATGTGGTGGTGGTCCCTAAGAAAGGAAACAAACTTAGAATGTGTATAGATTATAAAGACTTGAACAAAGCATGCCCTAAGGATTCCTTTCCTTTGCATAGCATCGATCGTATGATCGATGCCACGGCCGGCCACGAGACTCTCAATTTTCTCGATGCCTACTCTGGGTACAACCAGATACAAATGAACCCGGAGGATCAAGAAAAAACCTCATTTGTCACTAAATATGGCACCTATTGTTATAACGTAATGCCATTCGGTCTAAAAAATACTGGTGCAACTTATCAACGCCTAGTAAATCGAATGTTCGAAAAACAAATAGGAAAATCAATGGAATTTTTTATTGATGGCACGTTAGTTAAGTCCCTGCTAGCAAGGACCATTTAAAGCATTTGCAGGAAACTTTCGACGTGCTAAAGAAGTACAATATGAAGCTCAACCCCGAAAAATGTGCATTCAGTGTTGGCTCGGGCAGGTTTCTTGGTTTCATTGTATCCAACCGAGGAATCAAAATCAACCCCGATAAAATTAAAGCTATCGAGGACATCACGGTAGTAGATAATGTGAAGGCCGTACAAAGGTTAACTGGGAGAATAGCCGCCTTGGGATGATTCATTTCGAGATCTTCAGATATGAGCCATCGATTTTTCTCACTGCTTAAGAAGAAAAGCAACTTTGCATGGACTCCAGAATGCCAACACGCTTTGGAAGAACTAAAGCGGTATTTATCGAGCCCGCCTCTGCTTCATACCCCGAAAGTGGACGAACCTCTTTACCTTGTACTTAGCTGTCTCGGAGATAGAGGTAAGTGGAGTCCTGGTTCGAGAAGAACGAGGTACGCAATTCCCCATTTATTATGTCAGTCAGACTTTAGGCGAGGCCTAAACTAGATATCCACACTTAGAAAAATTAGCACTTGATTTAATAAGCGCCTCTAGGAAATTAAAACCATATTTCCAATCTCACCCGATACATATTGTAACAACTTATCCTCTTCGAAACATTTTGTGCAAACCCGAGTTTTCGGGTCGATTGGCCAAATGGGCCATAGAAATCGGTGGGTACGATATCGAGTATCGACCCCGAACCGCTATCAAGTCTCAAATCTTGGCAGACTTCGTGGCTGACTTTTCGCGGACGGTGCCTCGAACGCGAAGGGATCCAGATTAGGCATTGTACTAAAATCACACACGTGTAATGTAATTAGACACTCTATCAGAACTACGAAATTGACTAACAATGAGGCCGAGTATGAGGCCATGATTGCAAGTCTCAAACTAGCTAGGAGCTTGGGAGCAGAGATCATAGAA
The DNA here is from genome assembly GCF_000390325.3 of Nicotiana tomentosiformis. NCBI lineage: Eukaryota > Viridiplantae > Streptophyta > Magnoliopsida > Solanales > Solanaceae > Nicotiana > Nicotiana tomentosiformis. The sequence continues at coordinate 116,012,461 of NC_090823.1, read as the reverse complement.
GCTAAGTGTGATTCCCTCCTCGTGGTAAACCAAGTTAACGGGACTTTTGAAGTCCGAGAAAATCGAATGCAAAGGTACTTGGATAAATTACATGTGACTCTACATCAATTTAAAGAATGGACTTTGAAACATGTACCCCGAGAACAGAACAGCGAGGACGACGCTTTTGCGAACTTAGGTTCATCGGTCGAAGATTACGAACTCAACTCGGGGACTGTCGTACAACTCATAAAATCGGTGATCGATGAAGGTCACGCCGGAATAAATTTCATAAGTCTAACCTGGGATTGGAGAAACAAATATATAGAGTACTTCAAGAATGGGAAGCTTCCATCATATCCAAAGGAATCAAGAGCTTTGCGCACAAAAGCAGCACGATTCACCCTATCCGAAGATGGAACGCTATTCAGAAGGATTTTCGATGGACCATTGGCAATATGTTTGGGACCAGAAGATATCGATTACATACTACGGGAAATTCACGAGGGCACTTGTGGAAACCATTCCAGTGCCGATTCACTGGTCCACAAAGCGATCCGAGCAGGGTATTATTGGACCGATATGAGCAAATATGCGAAGGAGTTCGTTTGAAAATGAGACAAATGCCAAAGACATGCGCCCATGATTCATCAATCCGAGGAGCTACTCCATTCAGTCCTATCTCCATGGCCTTTTATGAAATGGGGGATGGACATCGTCGACCCCTTCCCATCGGCCCCAGGTAATGCTCAGTTTATTTTGTTTATGACTGATTATTTTTCTAAATGGGTTGAAGCACAGGCTTTCGAGAAAGTCAAAGAAAAAGAAGTGATAGACTTCATTTGGGACCACATCATATGTCGATTCGGTGTGCCAGCCGAAATTGTATGTGATAATGGAAAATAATTCATCGGCAGCAAAGTAACTAAATTTCTCGAGGATCATAAAATCAAAAGGATCCTATCAACACCGTACCATCCCAGCGGAAACGGACAAGCCGAATCGACCAACAAAACCATCATCCAAAATCTTAAGTAGAGATTGACCGACGCCAAAGGAAAATGGAGAGAAATACTGCCTGAGATCCTATGGGCATATCGCACAACATCAAAATCCAGTACAGGAGCAACGCTATTCTCGTTGGTCTATGGCGCCGAAGCTTTGATCCCGGTTGAGGTCGGAGAACCTAGCATCAGGTTTCGATATGTAACAAAGGAGTCAAATAATGAGACCATGAACACGAGCCTAGAATTATTGGACGAAAGATGAGAGGCCGCTCTCGTCTGATTGGCCGCCCAAAAGCAGCGGATCGAAAGATACTACAATCGAAGAACCAATTTTTAATATTTTAAAATCGGGGACTTGGTACTAAGGAAAGTCACTCTCAACACCCGAAATCCGAGTGAAGGAAAACTGGGTCCAAACTGGGAAGGACCATATCCGGTCCTCGAAATCATCAAAAAGGGATCCTACAAGCTTGGCGTGATAAACGGCAAACAACTACCGAGTAATTGGAACGTTTCGCACCTAAAGCGATGTTACTGCTAAGGTACGATCCTCCCATGTTCATTTATATTTTGAAATTAACCCTTATAGGTGTTTGACTACAAACAGGGATCGATTATTCAACCCGAAGCCTTTAGGTCTGAAAGCACGTGTTGCACTCTTTTTCTCTTAGACCGATTTTATCCCAAATGGGTTTTTCGGTAAGGTTTTTAATAAGGCAACCATTAATCGTGCTAACTTAGAATAATTCAACAGTATTCGAGACCTCTTTACAATCAAACTCGAATACAGGGGGGGCATTATCCTCGAATATATCAAGTTCAATGCAAGAAAGTTACTTCATGGAAACAGAGTTTCGATAGGGAAACTTATAAGGGCCAAATGGTCAAAACGAACCATGCCCGTGTAGTTTGCTCGAGCCTTGGCACAAAACATGAACACGTGTATAACGACTTATAAAGAGAAATTTCTTCTTTACTGATATCTCATATCTTAGAAAGATTCTTCTATTTCGTGATCTGTTATGCAAACAGGCTTAAGGGTCGACCATGACCGGAGTTTGAAAAATTATCCCGTAAATCGGGGACTGCCGACTGAACAATCAACGAGATCAAACTCCATATAAGCCTACATTACTTCGAGTTTGAGCAAACACTCACTCGACCATTAAGCCTAATGGCTACATTACTTCGAGTTCAAGCAAATCCTCACTCGATTGTAAAGCCCAAGGGCTACTCTTATTTCGAGTTCGAGCAAATCCTCACTCGACCACTAAGCCTAAGGGCTATTCTTATTTCGAGTTCAAGCAAATCCTCACTCAACTGTAATGCCTAAGGGCTACCCTAACTCGAGTTTGAGCAACCATTCTCACTCGGGGACTATCTATCAAGCCCAAGGGCTGCCATTAATTCGAGTTCGAGAAATCATTCTCACTCGACTATAAAGCCTAAGGGCTACCCTAACTCGAGTTCGAGTAATCATTCTCACTCGAGGACTATCTATCGAGCCCAAGGGCTGCCATTAATTCGAGTTCGAGAAATCATTCTCACTCGACTACAAAGCCCAAGGGCTACCTTATTTCGAGTTCGAGCAAGTCCTCACTCGACTACTAAGCCTAAGGGTTATTCTTATTTCGAGTTCGAGCAAATACTCACTCGACTATAAAGCCTAAGGGCTACCCTAACTCGAGTTCGAGCAACCATTCTCACTCGGAGACTATCTATTGAGCCCAAGGGCTGCCATTAATTCGAGTTCGGAAATCATTCTCACTCGACTACAAAGCCCAAGGGCTACCTTATTTCGAGTTCGTTCAAGTCCTCACTCGACCACTAAACCTAAGGGCTATTCTTATTTCGAGTTCGAGCAAATCCTCACTCGACTATAAAGCCTAAAGGCTACCCTAACTCGAGTTCGAGAAACCATTCTCACTCAGGGACTATCTATCGAGCCCAAGGGCTGCAATTAATTCGAGTTCGAGAAATCATTCTCACTCGACTACAAAGCCCAATGGATACTTTATTTCGAGTTCGAGCAAGTCCTCACTCGACCACTAAGCCTAAGGGTTATTCTTATTTCGAGTTCGAGTAAATCCTCGCTCGATTATAAAGCCTAAGGGATACCTTAACTCGAGTTCGAGCAACCATTCTCACTCGGGGACTATCTATCGAGCCCAAGGGCTGCCATTAATTCGAGTTCGAGAAATCATTCTCACCCGATTACAAAGCCCAAGATCTACCTTATTTCGAGTTCGAGCAAGTCCTCACTCGACCACTAGGCCTAAGAGCTATTATTATTTCGAGTTCGAGCAAATCCTCACTCGACTATAAAGCCTAAAGGCTACCCTAACTCGAGTTCGAGCAACCATTCTCACTCAGGGACTATCTATCAAGCCCAAGGGCTGCCATTTATTCGAGTTCGAGAAATCATTCTCACTCGACTACAAAGCCCAAGGGCTACCTTATTTCGAGTTCGAGCAAGTCCTCACTCGACCACTAAGCCTGAGGGCTATTCTTATTTTGAGTTCGAGCAAATCCTCACTCGACTATAAAGCCTAAGGGCTACCCTAACTCGAGTTCGAGCAACCATTCTCACTCGGGGACTATCTATCGAGCCCAAGGGCTGCCATTAATTCGAGTTTAAGAAATCATTCTCACTCGACTACAAAGCCCAAGGGCTATGTTATTTCGAGTTCGAACAAGTCCTCACTCGACCACTAAACCTAAGGGCTATTCTTATTTCGAGTTCGAGCAAATCCTCACTCGACTATAAAGCCTAATGTCTACCCTAACTCGAGTTCGAGCAATCATTCTCACTCGAGGACTATCTATCGAGCCCAAGGGCTGCCATTTATTCGAGTTTGAGAAATCATTCTCACTCGACTATAAAGCCCAAGGGCTACCTTATTTCGAGTTCGAGCAAGTCCTCACTCGACCACTAAGCCTAAGGGCTATTTTTACTTCGAGTTCGAGTAAACACTCATAAATCCTAAGGGCCACATTAATTCGAGTTCGAACAAATACTCACTCTGCCATAAAGCCTAAGGGCTACATTACTTCGAGTTCGAGCAAACACTCACTCGACTATTAAGCTTAAGGTATATTCTTACTTCGAGTTCGAGCAAACACTCACTCGACCATAAAGCCTAAGGGCTACATTACTTCGAGTTCAAGCAAACACTCACTCGACTATTAAGCTTAAGGGCTACTCTTACTTCGAGTTCGAGCAAACAGACTCGACTATTAATCCCAAGGGTTACTCTTAATGCGAGTTCGGGCAAACGCTCACTCGGTTATAAAGACTACAAAGTCTGACTTCGATCAAATTACCTAAAGCCTCGAACTTATGAAAAAAATTTTCACAAGGCAAAAAATAAAACAAAGACAAGTCGAAAAAGGAAAATATCTCTATATATATAAGAATATTTACAAGGTCCGATCAGGACCCGACACAAAAAGATCAAAAATGAAAAACCCTAAGGTTCCTGATTTTCTCCGGAGGCAGTTTCTTCTCCATCAAGCTACTCCTCACTCTCAGACCCACTCTTGCTCTCATCGTCGTCATCATCATCATCATCATAGGAAGCCAGGGCTCCAGCATCGGCTTCAAGATCATTAGCCTTTATTTTCTCTTCGGTAAGATCGAAACCTCGATCATAGATCTCCTCAAGGGTTTCCCTCCGAGATTGGCATTTGGCGAGTTCGGCAATCCAATATGCTCGAGTTTGAGCGGTCTCGACTGCCTCTCTCGCTTGTACTTGATCGGCTTCAACATCGGCTTGATAGATGGCCACGATCGCGTCTGCCTAGGCTTTAGCCTTTTCAGCTTCAGATTTGGCCTTTTCAAGTTCGGAAGCCAATCGAGCTTCGAGCTCCGCTATTTCCTTTTCCTGAGCCAAGCTCTTCTCTTTCATGCCTCGAAGTCGACTTTCGGCCGATGACAATTAGGATAAGGCAGTCTCTTTTTCTGTAGCGAAGCGGTCCATACCTACTTTCCACCCCAAGGTCTCCGCCTTTATCATGTCAACCTCCTCACGGAGTTGCTCGATCATCTCGATTTTCTGCTGTAGCTGTGAGATTGAAATATTAGCCACCGTTCCCGAATTGAGCCCATGAATTTTTAAGATTGTCATTACCTGCTCGGTCAGGTCGGTCTGATCTTGGTAAGCCTTGGACAACTCGGCTCGGAGGTCCTTGGTCTCCTATTCTCTTTGCCCACAGAGAAGTCTAAGGGCATTTCTCTCCTTCGTGAGCTTTCGGAGGTCGGCCTCGTACCGACTCAGCTCAGCTCGAGACCGAGAAAATGCTTCCCGATTAAGCACTGAGGCCTACACAGAAAGAAGAAAAGAAGTTAGAAAAGAAAAACAAACATAAGGGTAATATCAACAAAAGGGAGTTAAGGCTTACCCGATTCAGAGCTTGCTGCACTTCATTGAAAAGGCTCGATGCCTCACCCGAGTCCTTCCTTGGAACCTCCAAGTTGCTCAGGCCGGTAGCATCTTCGACCCCAGTAAAATAATCACGGAAGGGATCCTCCCTTCCATGGACTCCTTCGATAGGAAGGGTCTTCAAGGCTCGAGCCTCTCGAATCATATCCTCGGAAAACGAGGGGAACAACGGAGAGCTCCCAATTTCTATTAGCCCAAGTGAATCACTTTGGGCGTCCTCCATCTCGGGGGGCCTCGAAATCAGCCCCTGCAGCCATACCCACCATTGGCTCATTATTGTGGGGGAAATCTTCGATCCTTGATTACTCGGGGACTTCGACCAATTCTCTTCCCGAGACTCCTTCATCACGAGATGGAATCTTCGCAGCTTTCACTGATTCAGTAGCCTTTGGGGCCTCGATGTTCATTTTCACTCGAGCTACCAGCCTGGAGTCATCTTATTCCTCTTCTTCATCTTCATTCCTAAGACGTCAAACATAGTCTTCGGTCATGAGGATGATATTCTTCCTCAGCTTACGACCCACCTTCTTCTAAGGTTCCGGATCCTCGGAGGTCGAGATCTTTTTTTTCTTTTTGTCCTTCGCCGGTTTCGGTGCCGGATCGAAGTCTCCTCCTCACCAGATAATGGCCTCATAAAAGCATCTTTGCCAAGGATCGTATAAAAAGAAAATAAGTAAGAAACACTTTACAAAGTCAACAAAGACGTGAGAAAGAAGCTTACCATGTGTTTGGGCCTCCCAACGGCCCTTTGATAAATCGTGCCACGAGTGCTCGGCATATGTAGAGGTCAAGGTCAGGTCCCGTACCCAGCTCTTAAGGTTAGGAATTACACCGTGCATCCAAGCAACCACTACATTACATAAAAGGATATCAGTGAGAGAAACGAAGGAACAAAACAATAGGAGCTAACAGTAAAATTGTACTTACGCCTCATAGTTCATTTCTCGGGAAATAGCATCTTCTCGGCCGGGATAAGGTCGGAAGTCTTCACTCGAACGAACTGGCTCATCCAACCTCGGTCCTTATCCTCGTCTATGCTCGAGAACAGTACTTTGGTAGCTCGGCGTTGAATTTTTATTAACCCACCTCGATAGAGGTGGGGGCTGTATAAACTTGATGAGGTGGTCGAATGTAAAAGGCAACCCCTCGGAGCAGAATAACAATTCGCCTAAAGGAAGGGTGGATTTGTCCTAAGGTTATTTGATACTGGCGGCAGAAGTCAACAACAACGGGGTCGAGGGGGACCAACGTGAAAGGGTAAGTGTACACACTTAAAACCCTTCCGCATAGGTGGTGATATCTTATTCGGGAGCCGGGATCACCACTTCTTTGTTTTCCCAGTTGCAATCTTTCCTTACTTGCTTGAGGTATCCCTCAGTTACCAAGCATATATACCTCGATATTAGCTCTCATCAATCGGGAACCGACGAGGCCTTATCGGTCTTAAAATTAGAAGTGAGAACACACACCCCGAGAACACACTCCTCAGGTCGTGGCTCCACCAGTGTTTTATCGCCGGCAGGCCGCAATGAAGAGGCATTCTCATTTTAAGGAACAGTTTTTGACGTTTTGGCCATCTAAATTTCTGTGAACAAAGATCAGAAGTATTTTGGTATTTTGAGAAGAAATTTGTAGTGAAAATCACAGATTTGCGGATAAACTTAGAAGATGCGAAAAAGGAAGAAGATTTGGAGATTGGAGATCTAAAAGTAAAATATGGTAAAGAGAGGGGTTATTTATAGAGTTGGCAATGACGGTTCAATATCAGCAGTGGCCGACCATCGTCTGATATACATTTAATGCCTTGGTAACTGAATCGACGGGACAGTTATCACATACGTCATGGTCGAGCTCGATACAAACGTCAGTGTGTATCTAGTCGTATCATTGGAAAATCATGTCGTTTCTCGCCGCATTCTTTCAGAGAAACGAGGGGACTATCTGTATACGGTCAAAAACGGTTTTGCCCTTCATGCAATTAGTCAAGATTGGAACATGATTGACCGAGGGTTGTTTTCATAATACCGAGATGAGATCTGAAGCCAAGTTACCAACCTCAAGATTCAGGGACCGATCAATACCGAGCTCGAAGTCATTATAGAGCTCGAGTCCAAATCGAATTATGATGTAAAGTGGCGTTATCGAACTCAAGATTCGAGCCCGAGTCAATATTGAGCTCGAGTCAGTATCGAGCTCGAAATCTGGAGATCGACCAATATCAAGTCCAACCAAGATCGAGCTAAGAGACAAGAGCCATTGTAGCCGCACTTGGGGAGAGAATCTCGGCGGAAATTAAGGAAAAACTAAATTAACTAATATATCATGGGATCCCCACTATGTATTTTTTATTATATCCAAAGTAGGATCCCTCCACTATAAAAGAGTGGCTATCATTTCTGCAAAAGGGTAATTGAACATTGAGGCATCTACACACTCCCTTATTGAAAAGATTATTGATATTTACATATAGATACAGGAGAAATTATCCTTTTGTGAGCCTTGTACATTGATTCATCTTGCTTGTTTATAAATCGTTTTCTACTCAGTTTGGTTTGTATTTTATTCCTTTTTTACAGTCAATATTCGATATTTTTCTACTTACTTTTCCGATTTGTGTCAAGCTACACCACGTATCCTTAGAACTACGTATAAATTCAACTCTATCCATTTTTCGGATAAACACTAGGTTTGTTGATATGTTAGTGCATCTTAGATGAGTCCACTTCCATTGGTCTAAATATGATAATCTATCTTGTTCAGTATGATATTTCTAGATGTTTAGTTTTCTCTGTTGAGAATAGCTGCATCTCTTTCTTAGGGTGTGAAATAGTTGTAACCACTCTGGCACTCTTGGTTGATGAACATGTAAACGAGTACAATGTGTAAACTTACAGTGGTTAATCCTTACTTGGAAAGTTGACAAATTTTCAGTTTGAATTAGGAAACTGTAAATATCAGCTGTGGCCGTGTAGAGAACTGCAAGATAAGGTGAAACCTGAAAGTTGATTGTTGTAGCTTTATCCATTTGATTTATTCATGTGAACTCATCTTTTCTCGGTCCCTAATTATTAACAGAAGAGTAACGTAAAAATAGCACGAGCTAGCCAGTTTTCGGACTGGTAATTAAAAAATAGTCAGCGTTTGCAAAGTCATTGAAAAATAGTGACCATTTTGCTGCAACACGAAAAGTTCCAGCATAATATACTGGAGATTGGTGCACTTGTGCATGAACTTCCAGCATATTATGCTGGAACTCCAGCACACAAAAAGTTCCAGCAAAATATACTGGAGATTGGAGCACCTGTGTATGAACTTCTAGCATATTATGCTGGAACTCCAGTATATTATGATGGAGCTCCAGCATAAATATACGAAGCTCCATCATAATATACTGGAGTTCCAGCATAATATACTGGAACTCCAGTATATTATGCTGGAAGTTCACAAGTAAAAAAATCGAATTCCAGTATATTATGCTGGAATATTTTCCGAATTTAAAACAGTATTTTCGTTAAGATTTATCTTTACATGAAAATGGCTAAATTTTGATTACTTTTGAAACTGTGGTTATTTTTCAATTACCACTTATAAATCTGGCTATTTTTGAAATTCACCCTATCAACAACTCTTTAGTCATGTAAAGGTCAACCTTCATCCCCGAATTTGATAGTCAAAGCAAGATCTATACACTGGCATGGTACACGTATAATTGAGAAATTAGGATGGTAAGAAAGAAAAAGAAGGTTATAAACAAGAGAAAAAAGAATGTCTAGGAACTCCATATGTATATATATATATATATATATATATATATATATATATATATATATATATATAAGTACTAAGAGCACGTTTGGACATAAAAAAAATTTCACTTTTTTTGGAAATTTTTTCACTTTTTTTCGAAATCAGTGTTTGACCATAAATTTTCAAATTTTCACTTGAAGATGGATTTTGGAATTTTTCAAAATTTGAAAAACTCTAAAAAGCTGTTTTTCAAAATATTTTTACTCAGATCACTTACAAAACTTAAAAAATAACCCAAAATTATATTCATGTCCAAACACAAATCTAGTTTTCAAATACCATTTTCACTTGAAATTTATTTTTATTTTTTTCCAGAATTTTACAATTCTTATGTCCAAATGCCCACTTAGTCTTTTTTCCCTCTACCCTCAATGCGCGCTCTTTCTTGTATGTTACTTTTATTTCCTCCCTCTTCACACAGGTAGAGCGCATGGATTGAAAGTAGGTAAAAATAGCACGGGCTAGCCAATTTTTAGATTGATAATTGAAAAATAGCCAGTGTTTGCAAAGTCATTGAAAAATAGCCACTATTTTGCTGCAACACGGAAAGTTCCAACCTAATATACTGGAGATTGGTGCACATGTGTATGAACTTTCAGTATATTATGCTGGACCAATATATTATGTTGGAACTCCAGTATATTATGATAGAGTTCTAGTATATTTATACCGGAACTCCATCATAATATAATGGAGTTTCATCATAATGTACTGGAACTCCAGTATATTATGCTGGAAGTTCACATGTAAAAAATTCGAACTTCAGTATATTATGCTGGAATATTTTCCGAATTTTGAACAGTGTTTTCGTTCAGATTTATCTTTACATGAAAAATGGCTAAATTTCGATTACTTTTGAAACTGTGACTATTTTTCAATTACCACTTGTAAATCTGGCTATTTTTAAAATTTCACCCTGAAATTAGGGGTGCCAATTTGAGCCCAAACCCATCCAACCCGCCTAGAGATTAATGGGTTAGGCTAGAAATATTTTAGCTCATGGGTCTATTTGGGTTGAACCCAAATACTAACCCATGAAACTCACCCAAAACAAAGGGAGCTCAACCCAACTGAAGGCTTGTCTAGAAATTTAGTTGCCCTATCATTAGTTTCTGTATCTAAGTTTAAAAACGAGAATCAAGGTATCTAAGTTTTAATATAAATATGAATAATTTTGTAACTGAGTAGTGCTGAAATTTACTTATTTAGAAATAACATAAAAGATAATTTTCAACTTACAAATTTTAAATACTAATTTGTTATTTAAGAAAATATATTTTGATAGTACTTCTTAAGTGCGGAGTAGGGCTTCTTGTGTTACATAACAAATAATAACTACATAAATAGATATAAATCAAAGTTTGTACGGAAAAGTATCTGGGTTGTTTTTCTCTAAAAGACTTTATCAACAAAGTTTTCTGAAAATTTCGTGTTGCCGGAACGCTCTTTTCTAAATGAATTGTTTTTGGAACAATTCCAACAGCTGGAAAAAAAAAATCAACTAGACAAACCTTTATCTTGCACAAAAATTTTCTTCAAAATATTTTCTGAAACATTGTCCAACCGCTATTTTCTTTGCTTTTCCCCCCTCCTTTTACACTTTTAATATTTATTTGGTTTTATAAAGTTATAAAAGCTCATGAATAGTTGAGTATAAGATTAATCCATGTGTTTGTTAGCTAAAACTTTAAAATTAGATATATAGCAATTCATTGCCGGTGCATGAAATGAATAAATTATGAGAAAGCTAGGAAAGTAGGGAACATACATAGGTGTATAAAAGGTTAAACGTTTTCTTTAAGCAAGATGGAGTATGGTTCTAATTTGTAAAAATATGGGTCAAGTTGGGCGGGTTGGGTTATGATCCATTGTTTAGCTCATCTTGACTCAGCCCATTTTAACCCAAGTACTCTTTGGGCTGAGCTGGGCAATGACTCATTTATTGACTCAACCCATCTTGACCCGCCCAAATTCAGCCCAACCCGCCCATTTGTCACCCCTTTGAAAGTTCATCCCTGCGCATTTCAACAGGCCACGTACACAACAGTTGAGCTAATCTGCTGGAATATGCACACTCAATGAATTTTTATTAATTGAAATAATGTGAATATGTTGTTTCAATAACTACTCTAAATACGGGTCCTCTGCCCCAAAGAAATTTATCGCGCTATGGAACTTGAACATACGATGGTCACATTACAGTTCTTCCTCATAAAAATTTAGCTAAGCCAGAACTTTTGGCCTCCCAAAATATTACATCTATGTTGGTCAATCTTTGTTTCACTACAAGGGCAAATATCCAATTCCTTTTCTTTTTTTCTTTCAAGAAGCTGGTAAAGTAAAACTCAGAACCACAAATAAATCCCTTTGAGAATGGATGTTCCACACCCATGATGAGCTTTTTTGTTACTTTGACCTGCCTAATGCTGTTTTGTCGAAATGAAGGGTAGGAATGCTCTCTTTGGTTGATCTTGCGTAAAGGTAGTAAGCATTGAGTCAGTACCTCCACCTGCAATCTCAGGGTCGTGGGTTCGACTCACTAAAGAAGCAATAGCTCCAACAAAGGAGATCAAAGGGGAGCAGAATAAAAATTAAAAAAAGTCCTGTTCGGGTGAGAATTTGCTGAAAATTGGAGCTAGCAGCTTTATTAACTACAGTATAAAGTCATACAAATTATGGAGGCAAAAATCGATTAATTGAACTATGAGTGGCAGAACAAGGTCTGAAATATTCAGAAGAGAAGATAATGATATCAGATGGACTAGATAATACCACCTTGAGGATATAGGAGAATAGGCTAATTTGACAAAGCAGACGAAACCTTCATATCCGAGAAATGGCGAACTTCATTTCAGTTAAATCGCCAACTATCAAACTAACAGCTAACAAGATTTAAAAGTTGGAAGGCATTTTCTGTTGCACAACACGAAATTTTCTGGGAAATTTCGATCCGTCGATATAAACACTTCAACTTCATTTGCATGTATAAGTGGGGAAGGAAGAAAACGAAATATAGACACTGCAATCTTATACTGTATCTCTATATATCAAAGTTGCAACTAATCTCCTCAGAATTACAAGAATATGTTGTATTTCAAGTTTTAAAGTTATGTTATAATGCAAAATATGCTGAGAAGACTGAAATTAGTATCATTTTTCAAAGTTTACCAACATGGCTCATCATGGTCTGTCTCTGTTTTACATTATCAAAATCACAGCTTGGGTGTCATAGCCGCACAAAAACAATCTCTTCATTGTGCAGACAACACGGCAGCCACCTTGAAATGTTAAGTGGTCTCTGTTGCCACACAGTTTGATGCTGAAAAATCAGGAAGTATTCAAGAGTAATAACACTTCTCTAAACTGCATATGGATGGCAGAATCACCAAATCTTATTTTTCGCCCAGAAGAGGAGAATGACAACTCCAATGACAATAGCAACCGGAGCCCATTTCCGAATCAGAGCCTAAAGTTATGAAGATATGAGTCAGTATATTAAAGTAATTGCAGATAAAAAAATAAAAATTAAAGAAGTATATCCATGATAAGACAAGAAGCAACACCATCCACATCTGATACATGCCTACATGTCTATGCTAGTGCAAGGATCTAACAAGACACCTAAAACTAGAACCAGACGGGGAAAAATTTCATTCCCATTTCTGTTGGTTTGTCCTAGTCTAAGCACAAACGAAACTGAAGCAAGGGCAAGTTTCGAGGAGTAATGGCACGAAACAGAAGTCCTCAATGGTGATACATCATAGTTTAACATTTCTCCATCCTATTTCTTAACCACAGGCCTCCAAATACTCTGTTCAACAATAGAAAATTTCCATCCGCAATCAACCGGAGACCGAGCCCCATAATCTTCTACAGTGACATCTTACATGATACGAAGCTGTGTGCGCATTAGAACATAAAGAACATATCCCAAGTTTCATGTTCCTTGAAATCCTTTTACATCACCACTTTGCATTCCAACTAAAAGTGGAAAGTACACTTCCCGCCAAGTATATGAAAGCATTATCTTAAATTTCCACGGCACTAACCTGACGATTTAAATCTCTTGCTTTATCAGCATATATGCGGGATTCTGATGTCAAGCGACTGGACATCTGACTGACCTCTGCAGAATTTCACATTTGAACAATCAAATCTCTATATATCAAACATAAACTATAGGAGATAATCCCATGAACATAAGAAAGATAAAAAAAGAGGGAGAACTACTACATGACAAATGATACATCACAGAAAGAGTATTTGCTGATGTATTTAAAGCTTCGAGTCTTATGACTGACAAAAAGACGTGTGCGTTTGGGCTTGTATCAATCAATCAACTATTCCTGAATCTCATATTAGTTGGGGTAAACTAGATAAAACTCCGTACTGTTGCGCTTTATTCAGATTTATTTCTCGATTATAGGAAACCAAAATAATGTCTTTTAAGACAAATTAAGAGTTTTCCAAAACTAGAAGTTCTCTATATATCACTTTATGCCTAAACGGATGGGTCTCTAACTAGAATAACAGCACTCCTGACAAACACATGAACTAATGCGGCATAACAACTAATAAGCTTTAATCCAAATTAGTTGGAATCAGTTATATGAACCCTTTGCTTCCGTTGCATTCTGTTCTTAGCTGCACTTTAGATTACTGTTGATGCAATAAAATGTCACAATTGATGCAACTCTTACCTTTATTTTGACACAGGTTGATTTTGGCCCACCCTTTTGCAACACAAGCAGCATAGGCTTTGTGTTATTAGAGCTACACAACCTAGTTTTGAGAATATAAAGACTACAAAGATAATAGCTCATCTGATAAATAGATGCTGTTTCAATGTCTTAATCACGCAGTGAGAGGAAAAACCAGAGTTAATAAAAAAAAAACCAGAAGCTTTAATTTGGTATCTTATGATCAAAAGAAATGAACGAGTACAGAAATTTTCTTTTCAGGGGTACATAACGGAGATAAAATTGAGGAATGAATACTTCAATAATCACCTCCGGTTACACCAAAGTCAGTTGTTAAAAAAGTTAATGAAATCTACGGAGGATCACTAAACCATATCTATATCTTCATGCTCGAACCAGTAAAGGTTACATGTCTTCCACAATCTTTTCTACTTTTGTTTCTGGTGCACCATTAGCGACAAAATTTGAAGCTCCATATTTCTTTTATGACTGAACTAGGAAGTTTTCAAAGAAATCTATACATAGTAAATAGGTATTACCAATAACTAATATTTCAGGATAACAGTAAACTTAAAAAATGAAAAAGCAAGTAATAGCATAAAATACTTGTGAATAAAGAAATTGTCAGACAGTATTTAGTAGCCTTTTAAGGCTAAACTGAAGTAGAACACTGAGCATCAGTAGCTTCCCAGATATTTAGAAGATGAATGAGGAAGTGCTAAGGTTAGCACAAGAAACTTTCCACATATTATGAGATGGTAATGAGATCAGGCAAACTTTAGAATGAGAGACTTACGATCCAACTTTTCACCAACACCTAAAACATCCTGTACATTTCGAGTCATTATCTGATGAACTTCGTAAAGTTCATCATTCAACTTTGTAATATTGCGCTGAGTTCTGGTGTCCTGGTACAGTTTCTTAGTCCTCTGTATAAATGTATCTATTGAATCAAGAAAATTACAAATTGCAAGAAGAAGAAAAATTAGTATTCAAAAGAAGATCAATAAGAAATTAGAAAAGCACACAGTAAAGGTAAGACCATACCAAATTTAATAAAAGCATAAGGCCTAGCAGCAGTTTCAATTTGACTCCCATTGACACGCTCAAACTCATTCTTAAGATCTTCCAGGTATTGAAAGGCAAGTTTCTTGGGATAAGAGCGATCACACATTGTCAAATAACAAACATGGCCTTCAATGATATAACTGAGGTCATGAGTTAAGAGAGCACTGAATCCCCAGAGAGCACCTTACTTTTAGTTGGTGGAACGAAAACTTCAGTATCAAACAAGCAGTAGTTAAGTACATCTATTTTAGAAAGGAAAAAGTAGTGGACGCAAAGGTGTAACATGGAAAGCAAATACTTTGTGAGATTTTTTTCAATAGATCATACTTCCATCTATAAGCTTAAACCTGCTATTTAATCCGGAAAATGAATAACATATTGCTTAAATAGGTAAAGTGCATACCATGACTCAAAGCCTAAAAACAGAATCACAGTTTCGATATGTATAAAATGCATCATGCCTATTTATTCAGCTTCTCCTTTTCAAAATGTACTTACCAGTTTCTGCATATCCAAGGTTAGGTGTCAATCAAATTATTGCTTATTAGATTGAAAAAGAAACTGTACTGAAAGAGAAACAGAGAGGATATATGGTAAGGGCAAGAAGTCCTCCAAAAGGAAAACAAAAAAGATCCCTCTTAGTTCATTGAAAGCATTAAGCTGGAGCACTCTTCATCCCTATGTGGGTACTTTGAACGGAAAGAATCAAGGCAACCTTTGAAGGAGAAAATTGACTTTGTACACATAAGGGCCTGTCTTTGGTTTATTCTCAAATTTTGGTCCTCCCAAGAAGAAGTCGGAGCAACGCTTGTTAGTTATGCTACTTCTGTTTATATCATGAAAATTCCTAGTTGCCCATAAATTTTGCAACAATATATGCAGATGCTAAGCAATCCAATCAAGCGTATACCAAACTGCTGTTATTCCATAAACTGTTCAAAAAACAAAAAAGAGGAAGGGGGCAACTTGATCATTGAATTTCTTGAATATTCATTAGGGAGTCTCTAAAGGAACCCCCTTCCACCCAAAAAATAAAATACAAAAATTAAAAAGTGCAGTGTCGCTCACAAGTGCATAAACAAATTGACAAAATTCTGTGTCTTTCTCTGAGATGGAAATTGCTACACACTTAAGTAATTCAGTGAAGTGTTTTGGGAGAGACCATTCTATTGCTTAGCTTGTACTATCTCACAATAAAATAAAATAAAGGTAACTACGAAGTACGTATTTTGAAAGATTTCATTGAATCTAGAGATGTAAACAAACCAGGAACATCGAAACAGATGCTATATGAAACAAAATAAAAGGATACTGGAAAATATAAGGTCCAGTTTCCACAGACATCCTTGATGCGTCAATCTGGCCCATAGAGAGGTTCTTGAACAAGGACTTGGCTTGCTGCTTATAGAAATCTGCATCCGGAACATCACGACCATCATCCAGCCCCTCAGCTAAAGGAAGACCATCAGTCACACGAGCAACCATTGTCAACTTCACCATTTTTCTTCCACAAGCATACAACTACAAGCAAACACAATAAGGTAAGAGTTAAACTTGCAGATTTGAAGCAGGAAATATATAAGTTCCTTGTTAAATAAAATAAATGTTAATCTTAAATTAAATAAACAAGTAAAGACCCCTCCCCAAGCCGTGCTTGCATTTTTCATTGCACACGGCTTTACAAATTCGTTCATACTTCCTATTATTTGGACAGTTGATTCCAACAAGGCCTTGTTTAAGGGACTTTCCTACTTTTAGTTCCAATAAGTGCCAGGCTTTTCTTGTTCAAGTGGAAAAGAGATAGCGAGTAGCTTTTCAAAGATGCATTTTTATCTTTAAGTTTATCTCTCAGAATCTAATGATTTTGCTCTCATTTTGAGAATACACACACATACAAAAAAAAAAAAAAATTGAAAACAAATGATAAATAAAGGAAATAACTAGATGTTAACTAGAGTAATAAATCGAAGACCCACTACTCCTATGTGACACCAAATAAATCATTCAAAGCTCGCAAAGATGTATGACTTCGAAGACATTCTATTAAAAATTATCAAACTCTTAACTGAAAGAATAAATCGCCTAAAATGTAGAGACGTTGAATCGAAAAATTGACACTCCTAAGGGACTTCGAAGAGGAGATAGATGTTAAAATGATATGACGATTCAAAGGTGCAGAGTTTACTGAAAAATTATGTTCTTCAGATTTAGGAAATCTAGAGATATTTAACACTCGCTAGGACTTTGCACTGATGCAGTCCAACAATTTTCTAATATCCTCTCATTCCCAATTTATGACATACTCCCAATAAATGACAATAACTTATGCATTATACCCTGCTGATGCAACTTTCTATTAACCTACGAGAGCATGTCCAGCACCTGCCATAAATGAAGCAGTTGCCCCTGCCTATATTGTCCTTTGTGTTCCTTAACTATTGAGAAGAACAAGGTATGTTTAATTCAGAAGTTTCAAGAAAGAAAATTCGATAACAATTTAGGGGGTCTCCTCGACCCATGGCATGTTGAAGCTATTTAAAATTTCTTAAAACGGCTTTACCCCAAAACAGTTCCGATTTGCGTGTCATCCTTGCCCAGGGGCCATGCTATTATCATTCCAATTTTATTGGATGTCCTCGAAGGGACCACCTCACAACAGTTTCCTCTTTGGACTCATCAAGAACCTACTAAACTGAGCTATATTCCTCAAAAGACAATGTGCAAAATCTGGCACCAACTAATTTGAATAAAAACTTAGTTGTTGTCATTATACTACATTAGGTCCAGACTGTCCAGTTTTGCCTGAAATTTGGAGAACCTCCACTTTGCTTTGGAGACATTTACTTAGTCTTGAGTCCCACATCGGTGAGATGAGAATTTCATGGTCTCTTTTGATCTTGGGCAATTCTAACCTCATGAGCTAGCTTTTGGGGTGAGTTAGATCCAAGGTCCATTATCATGGTACCAGAGCCAGGCCCATCCCAATTTATTATTACTGATGTTTGGGCCCCCATTTCTATTATCCATGCTCTAGTTTGCAGGCATGAGCGTGAGGGAATGTTGAGCCACATCAGTGGAATTTGAATTTCGTAGTCTCTTTATATGGTCTTGGGCAATACTGAGGTAGCTTTTGGGGTCGAGTTACGCAAAAAGTCCATTTATCACTTAGTGGGGAAGAAAGTGGGTATGGATGGAGCAGAATGAACATAGACGATTCACAGAATTGACCCCAAATTGATGGGGATTGAGGCATAATAAAGTACATAACTAAAGATATTGTGAACTAATTAGCAGAACAATTATCTAGAACAAAGACACCTTTGCAAATGTAACCTAACATTTCACACATGCAATAAGATCACACTTACAGAAGTTCCATAAAATTTAAATTTAAAGAAAAAAAGATAATTAAGAAGATCGAATGTGAAAAGAAACCAATTAACACATGATTTCAACGTTCCGATCGAACATTTGCTCTATTTGGACCCATTTCGTTACAATATTCAACAATTTAGGTAAAACGCACATTGACAAAAAGTTAAATCTGTGATAGATCAAATTACCAATCATACGCGTCGTGACTCCTATGTTGGTTGATCGATTTACGTCCCGATCTTCGGTTTTGATGAATCTGATGCAACTAGTATTGGAAGATTTTAAATTTTCTTCAGTTTGATTTTTGTTCTATAGTTGTGTAATTAATAGGAGTAGTACAGGATTCAGGGGAGGTGGGTGAAGAAGAGGGTTCTGCAGAGATTGACTCTGGGGGGGGGGGGGGGGTTAAACGTTAAAAGGCGTCCTTGGCAAAAACTGTCAGCCTCCTATTTGTTTTTAAGTACTGGAAATTTTATTAGAAAAAAAGACAATGGTCCCTCAAGTTTGGAATAAGTTTAACCTACACCCTCATATATATAGTCACACCACATTCATTCACTATAACAACCTAGTTTTTCTCAGAACCGATTTTTTAAGTTATATTATACTTCTTTATAATAACTTTCTACTTATAACAGCAACAACCATCTGTATGACAGTACATTATTTTTGTAAAATTACCCCTCTATAACAATCATATAAATTTTCTAAGATTATTGCTAATAATAATTCTATATATTTTTATAACCTTAATTACAACTTATAATAAAAATATATTATCTTAAGTATGGAAATACGTTCCATGAATATATACACATCATATATTTTTTATTTTGAAGATCTACAAATAATATATTTTGCATTAGAAAAATGCCAAAAGATATTTAAAAAATCTATTTATACTTTTTGAAGATATGCACATCATTCTTTTTATTTGAAGCCTTCTGCTACAAGTTTAGAAGGAAATTTTCACCGATTCAAGCGTTATACTGTTAGTAAGAGACTGGAATGTACAAAACAAGCTACAATTATGGAGTTCTTCCATCAATGTTGAAAGATTTAATTGTGTGCCTTAGAGGTTTTGTACGTTCAATTGTGAATTTTTAATGTATTAAATTTCTTTAGCATTAAATTCGTGAAATATTCATATCTTTTGAGATTTTAATTTTAAATATTTTTTTGCTCTTTTACATGTAATATTATAAAAGAAAAAATTAATTTTTGGATCATTTTTGTCTATAACAGCAAAATATATTTAAACGCCAAATGTTGTTATATGTGTATAATAACTATTTACTGTAAAAGCCAAAAAATATCAAAACAAACGATACTGTTATAGAGAGGTTTGACTATACAACAACAACAACAACAACAACAAAATAATCGGTATATTCTCACATGTAGGGTTTGGGGAGAGTAATATGTACGCAGACCTTATCCCTACCTAGTGAAGTTAGAGAGGTTATTTCTAATAGACCCTCGGCTTAGAAAGGTAAGGAGGAGAAGAAAAGGAAGAAGAATAAGAAGAAGAAGCGGAGAGAGAAAAGAAAGAGAGGGAGGAGGGGGGGGGGGGAGGAGAGAATAAGTATTACCAAAATAGTAACAACAGGAGAATACGATAATTAAAACAAACTAAACAACATGATGTAATATAAATCTGAGAAATAGGAAAGTACATGCGTGCTACTAGTACTACTGGTAAGAAATGAGAAAACTCTCATCTACCTACTAACCTTCTACCCTAATTCTCGACCTCCACACTCTCCTATCAAGGGTCATGTCCTCAGTAAGCAGAAGTCGCGCCATGTCCCGCCTAATCATCTCTCCCCAGTACTTCTTAGGTCTGCCTCGACCTCTTCTCAAACACGCCATGGTCAAGCTCTCACACCTGCTAACAGCAGCATCAATGTTTTTCCTCTTAACATGTCCGAAGCATCTCAGCCTCGACTCCCGCATCTTGTTTTCTACGGAGGCCACTCCCACTTTGTCCCGAATAACTTCATTCATAATCTTATCCCTCCTGGTACACCCGCACATCCATTTCAACATTCTCATTTCTACTACTTTCATCTTCTACACAAGAGAGCTCTTGACTGGCCAACACTCTGTCTCATACAGCAGAGTTGGTCGAACCACCACTCTGTAAAATTACCCTTAAATTTTGGCGATACATTCTTATCACTAGGGGTGTACAAAGAAAATCGATAAACCGCACCAAGCTGATAATCTGAGTCAAACCGGAAAAAAAACCCTGATTGTGTTTGGTTTGATTTGGTTTGATATTGGAAAAATAATCCGACCATAATTGGTTTGGTTTGGTTTGGTTTTAACTAAAAAAAGTCAAACCGAAATCAAACCAACCCGATAGTACATTTATACCATTTTTAAAACTATTTTATACATATAAATATTTATTGAAATATAATTTATAAATATTTCTTAAACTTTTTAATTGTTTTATCTTTTAAAGTATTATTTCAAGTTTGGACTTAATATTCTTGAATAGTAAGTAAATTTTGTAGCCCATAAATATAGTAACTCAAACAAAGATAGTGTTGGATATCTATTTTTTAGTTTTACATTGGTTTATAATTAAATGCATAACTTAGTTTATCTTTGTAAGCCCCCGTAAAATTTTACAAAAGAAAATAATGTTTCATGGTGCCGAATTGATTTTACGTGTTGAGTATTATAGAAATTCTTAGCAGCGAGCTTGCTCGCCGCGGCTCGGACTTTTTGGGTTGAACAATGCACCGGAAAGTAAAGAAAATTTTTTGACAAAAAAGTGCATTTTCGCAGTCCACTATACGACCGCAGAATCACTCTGCGGACCGCATAATGGCCGCAGAGTGAGGCAGTTAATTGGGTCAGTTGGAAGCAATTATGCGGTCGACTATGCGACCGCATAACTTTTATGCGGTGTACTATGCGACTACAGAACAGTTATGCGGACCGCATAGTGACCGCAGACTCAGGCAGATTTTTGGTCATTTTGGACACTAATTATGCGACCGATATGCGGTCCGCATAACCATTATGCAGTCGCATATGCGACCGCAGAACCTAATCCGGAGCTTCATTTTTGGGTTTTTAAAACCTGACCCTATTTCATTAAATACACTCTTTGGGTCACTTTTGAGCTATTATCTCACATTTTAGAGTAAGAGAGAGTGCCCTAGAGTGAGAAGGTGATTCTTCAATAATTTTTCTTCAATTCTTGCTCAAGATTTGGAAGATTAAGAAGAGAAGCTCACTAGGTCTTCATCCTAGAGGTAAGATTCTACACCCTAAACTCTAGTTTCGAAATCATCTGAAAATAGGTAATCAGCAAGATAATTTTTAGGCATGAGAGTTGTTTATCTTACATGCGTGTGTTATCAAAGGGTGTAGGAAGATTGTTGATCTAAGAATGGTAAAGATTGGGTTGTGGGATGATGGAATCCTCCATAAAAAGGGCCTTAAAATCTTAATGCACACCTAGTGTTTGATAAAATGCTCAAATGAGCTAGAACCATAATCATCTTCCTAATTGTGGTTCAATTTGTTATATTTCTAAAATAGATTGAAGTTGCTAAGAATTCCGAAATATTTTAGAGTTTAAGGAAGCTCAATTGAGGTATATTGGCTAAACTCTTCTTTAAGAATTGGAATTCCCAATATCCTTGCAAGTTCCGATATGTTAATTATAAATGGAGTAATCCGATAAGTTTTGTGATGAAGATATATGTTCAATTCGTGTTTCAAATGCTCTTATCATATTGCATTATAAATTGAGGATGTGTCCCAAACTATGGATTATGTATCCACATGTTATAATTTCTAGTCGTGATTTATGTGAAAGTTATTATGCCAAGTTGTGTAAAGATTGCGATTGTGATACACCTCTACCCGTATACATTGGGGTGAGGCGGCATGACCGCTTTGTGTTGGGATTATGGTATAGAGATTGTGATTGTGATACACCTCCACCCGCATATATATTGGGGTGAGGCGGCATGACCACTTTGTGTAGGGATTATGGGGTGAGGCGGCATGACCGCTTTGTGTAGGGATTATGGTATTGTGGGACTGTACCTTCACCCGCTTACAATGGGATGAGGCGGTACGACCGCTTTGTGTAGGTTCTTGGTACTGTGGTTATACATCCACCCGCATACATTGGGGTGAGGCGGCAGGGTCGCTTGATTAGAGTTGTGATATTGTACGTACACCTCCACCTGCATACATCGGGTGAGGCGGCGGTGCCTCTTTGTGTGAAGATAGTTATAGAGGATCTCATCTTAGATCCTATAAATGTTATTGATAGCTTTTAATAAGCTTGTTATGGTTTAAACGGTTATCTATATTATTCTATTGCCGCACTGGTTCATCATATTCATCTTGTATTTCTGAATTCTTAAATTGGTGTTTAGTTTTCATACTAGTACTATTCGACGGTACTAATACCCCTTTTGTCGGGGGCGCTGCATCTTTAAATGGATGCAGATGGTTCCATAGCAGGAGACATTGATCAGTGATAGCAGTACACCTTCTTCCCCGCTGACTTGGTGAGCCCCACTTCATCCCGGGGTCATGTATCTTTTGTTCTTTATGTATTATGGTTGAGGTATAGCCATGGTCTTGTTTCCGGCATTATCATTGTACTCTTCTTTATCTATAGAGATGTCACGACCTAAAATTCCACTAGTCGTGATGGCACCTAACCCAACCCGTTAGGTAAGCCAATTTCCAACTATCCAATTCCAATGAAATTAATTAAAAGAAAATATCTAAATCCGATACATCTCCCCAAGAACTGGTAGTACAAATCATGAGCTTCTAAGAATAGAGTATACAAAGCGAAAATGAAATAAATACATAGTCTATTTGAATAATATATAAACAGAGCTTTTATAAATCTAAGGCTACCCTGAACAAGAGGCAGCTACAACAAGAACGCAGGTACATCTTCAAGTCCCGCAACCATCGATCACAGCAACAACAGCAGCCAACATCTGCACGCAATGTTCAGCAGTGTAGTATCAGTACAACCGAACCCATGTACTGAGTAAGTAACAAACCTAGCCGTAGGTTGAAAGTAGTGACGAGCTTCTACCAAGTCGGGTCCAAAACCAATAGTCCACAACAATCCATAACAACATAAAGCAAATAATACCAGAAGTAACTCAGAGACAAAATGCTCAGCCAAATCATGATTTCAAAATAGTAGTTCTTTCTTTCAAATACATCAGTGAAAACCCAAATCGTTTGCTGGAGTTGCCAAAAATATGAATAGTTTGAAAACAATAAAATTTCTCCCAAAATCTTGTCAATAATAAATAAGATGTTTCATTTTCCTTCCGGATAACCCGTGTAAAAATAAATGCATCACTATGCCCATCTGTTAACAATGTGTGAAAACTCATGAATGATGTGATGTTGTACAGCATGAGGAAAAATACATCTCTATGCCTGTATGTCATGTATGCATGCCAATGCAATGCAACTCAATAATAAAAATCATCAACAGCCCCTCGGGTAGAACATCACTCATATACAGCCCCTCGGGCAAACCTCACAGTCACTCGTGCCACTCGGGCATACCTCACAATCACTCTTGCCACTCGGGCATACCTCATAATCACTCTTGCCACTCGGACATACGTCACAATCACTTATGCCTCCCAGTCACTCAGCACTCGGCACTCGCACTCAGTAGGTACCTGCGCTCACTGGGGGTGTGTACAGACTCCTGAGGGGATCCTTCATCCCAAGCGCTATAATCTGCACGGACAACTCACGTGCGATAATAATAAAGTATGCTGCAGGCGGGCAGCCCCGATCCACACTCATCCTCACAATTCAGGCCCTCGACCTCACTCAGATATGCTGCAGGCGGGCAGCCCCGATCCACACTCATCCTCACAAATCAGGCCCTCGGCCGATATCAAACATGTTGCGGCGTGCAGCCCGATCCCATATGCAACATGCTACGGCGTGCAGCCTGATCCGATGAATATGCAACATAAATCAAGCCCTCGCCTCACTCAGTCATAAACCTCTCAAGCCAGTCGGGCATCTCAGTAAAACAGGGCATTCGGCCAAAAATATTTTTATGCATCAAAATAGAGTCATAAAACTGAGTTATGATATGCAATGAAATGAATATGACTGAGTATGAATTTTCAATTTAACACAATAATTCACAGCAATATGACCTCTGTGGGTCCCAATAATACTGGCACATAGCCTCAACATGATTTGTAATATGCTTTTCAGCTCAATTTCTTTAACACATAAAACCGCATGGAAAATACCAAGGTTATTTAACTATAACATTCCACATAAATAATTATGTCACAATTTCTATAGTGCACGCCCACACGCCCGTCACCTAGCATGTGCGTCACCTCCCAACAATTCACAAAATACATATATTCAGGGTTCATACCCTCAACTCCAAGATTAGAAGAGTTACTTACCTCAATCCAAGCAAATTCTTTATTCCAATAAACTTTTTCCTCGTGATTCGGCCTCCGAACACCTCGAATCTTAGTCAAAACAATTCGATACAATCAACACGAGGTATAGGAATCAATTCCATATGAAAATGCTAATTTTTCATAAAAATCCGAAATTTAGCTCAAAAATAGCCCATGGGGCCCACATATCGGAACCCGACAAAAGTTACAAAATCTGAACACCAGTTCCGATACGAGTCCAACCATACAAAAATTATCAAATTCCGACATCGGATTGACCTTCAAATCTTCATTTTATATTTTTGGAAGATTTTATAAAAATCTGATTTTTCTTCTATAAATTCATGGATTCATAATGTAAATGAATATGGAATCATGAAATATAATCAATATAGGATAAGGAACACTTACCCCAATGTTTTCCCATGAAAATCGCCCAAAAATCGCCTAAACCGAGCTCCATAAACTCAAAAATGAGTAAAAATGGCAAGAACCCCGTTTTATAAACCCTCAGTTGTTTCGGGCGTCACAGGTAGCGTGGGGCGCTGCCTGTGGCGCAGTTTCCAGTATCCCAAAATTCCCAGCGCCAGGGCTAGCGCCCCACGCTACCCTGGGCGCTCGCGGCGACGGAAAAATCGTTCCAGACACGAAAATAGGCATAACTCTCTCATACGATGTCCGAATTCAATGATTCTTTTTGCTATGGCTCCGTAATTTCAATACGGATCTAATACTTCAATCAAAACTGAATTTGGAGCTCATTTGCTTAATGTGATACCACATATTCTTGAAGAATCGACATCGAACATTCTAGGTTCAATGCCGAAACATAGCAAATCAATTCGGAATGAACTCAAATTTTGCGTACAAGTCATAAATGGAATAATAAAGCTATTCCAATCTCAAAAAAATAGGATTCCGACCTCGATATCAAAAAGTCAACCCCCCGGTCAAATTTTTCAAAATTCAACTTTCGGCAATTCAAGCCAAACTCCACTACGGATTTCCAAATAATTTACCGGACACGCTCCTAAGACCAAAATCACCACATGGAGCTATTGGAATCATCAAAATTCGAGTCCGAGGTCGTTTACATATAACTCGACATTCGGTCACTATTTTAACTCAAGCTTTAAGCCTTGGAACTAAGTGTTCCAATTCATTCCAAAACCTCACCGAACCCGAACCATTTGCCCCGGTAAGTCACACAATAACTGTAAAGCCCAATTTGAGAAGTAAATGGGGAAACTGGGTTGTAATACTCGAAACGACCAGTCGGGTCGTTACATTCTCCCCCACTTAGACATACGTTCGTCCTCGAACGTGCCAAGAGTTGTTTCCAAGCCATCAAATCACTGTTCCATCTTACCACACACGTACCCGGGGGTGAACCCACGTCACCCTATTCCATATAGGCTTGACAACACAATCCAACTGAATTCATTAATTTAACTCTAGCCCATAAACCTTGGAGTTTAATTTTCAACCTTTAGAATTTCTTTCAAGACACGAATCTTACATTTACACACTTTATGAGTTTGAACAAGCTGTGTCAAGCCATAACCATAACCACTGATATAATCACCCAGCATATTACACAACTCGCATGCTCGTAGCACTATTGTCGATCACAGTAATTACTCCAAACCAACCAAGTACTAGTATAAAACCTCATATCAAGCCAAACCTCATCCCAAAACCTTCGTACACTGTTGATAATAAAAGAAACACGCGAAATAAACAAGTCACGAAGCTTTCTCGCCCCAACCAGAACCATAATTGCTTTTTGAGCCGACTTTCAATATTATCCTCCCTAACATACCGTAATCAAATATGATAGTACCTATTCGAGGTCCAATGACCTTATATTACTAAACACAACTATTTCCACAGACATGCCGCACCAATATAACTCAGAGCCACAACCCGTGCCATCTGTACACCAATACGCAACAATTCAAATGTACTCAGTCATGAAAAATGACTCAAATGAGAGAACTGCCCCGCAATATTAATAAGTACCGCCACAATGAAATGCTGAAAATTCATCATATCCCGTAGAACCATCACCTGATTCTAACACAAGGTTCATACCTTAGCATAGCTCTGCTGCAATGTGTGTCCCCATCCAAACGTTGGTCCATATAATATACCCCGAGCCACCCTGCTCAAAATCAATAACCACGGAGAGGCAAATGACAAAAATGCCACACAAAACCTGAAAGAACATAACCATTACGCAATCGATCATGCAATACCCAAATACTCATCACGCTCAAATTCCACTATAAAACTCAAATAGGACCGCACCATCTGTGCACATAACCAATGAATCACAACTCCTCGTAGCATGAAGGAGCAACTCACAGATCATCTGAGAACACGAATAAGCTCAACATCAACCGAATGACACATCCCTCAATAATAGCAGTATGGAGCCAACCATTCCGGCTCGGTGTAGAATACACATCTTAATTGGGCCTACCAATGGACCGCCAAATCAACTCGGGTTATCCACAATTAGATAAAAATTCTTCCGAAACTCCATAATGACTGAATGATAACACATTCTATCATCTGGCCAGCTCCGGCCACAACTTCACAGTCCATAACCATGAAACAATCCGCTCTTGAGAACTCCCAATCTCCAAATCCATAGAACACGCGAATCACCATATTTGATTCCATCTCCACCGCCCGAATGTCTAACACCTCTCTAATACAAGATCATCCCACGAGAAATACTTTAAAAATTCTTCCGTGCCACTTGTCAAAATTTGAATATCAGCATTCTATCAACAGTGTGAGTACCGCAATACCAATTTATACATCCGTAAGTTAAAATACAGTGCACCTTCTGACGTCCGCCCCTTCTCATACAACACCAAGTAGTAATAGTATTCATCTAGACATCGAAAACTGTTCATGCCTCTAAGAATTTATGACCTCCCTTTTAAGGCTAAACCGTGACCTTGCACACGCCAACCTTAATCACACACAACTCACCGCATCTATTATGCCATCATGTGACAAGCACAAGAATCCCATTATCAACTTTGAGTCACCAATAATTTACATACCCTTTTAGTTAGAAACCTTTCTCTTGCTTCTTTCCAGGAGGAAATCACAATACATAACACGTTCTCCACACCGGTAGAAACCATCAAGAATACTTTGGAATCCATTTGCACATAATCAAGCCCTTAAAACTAAATTCCTCTAACTCGACCAAGCCACGCAGGTCGCCAAGTCCAAGTGTATTGCCACAAAGCACCTGTAGAAAACCCCCACATCATATGCACCCAAAGAACCGATCTTATCCATTACCATACTGATCCAACCTACTACCCAGTTGTCCTATTTTTCTCCGAGTCCCTTCCGAATTTGTCTTCAGATTGATACTTCTTCTTGCTAAAATACCATGATCTTTAACCACAACTCACCCTACAAACCTTAGCATAGAACCACAATGCCCTACGACCCATAAGCAAGTGTACTCTTCTTAAGCACATTCAAAAATACCACAATTATAACACTCACTCTTAGAATACCTTATGTGAATTTGAAATTGTACTTCTTACCTTCCTTATACAAAAATGTAGAATCCTTAGTCATATAGAATTTCCGCAAGTCCAGGCACCATCAAACGCAAATCTCGGATTTTATCCATACACAAGTCCGGAAATATTTTCAATTGCTATATATAATTCTCAAACCCACTGGAATTTTCTCAGGAGTCACCCACTTTGCTCAAATCTAATTGCACCGCCCAAATGGGCCAAAAGACATGTGCCCCATTAGCACCACAGCACTCAAAGAAGTAACTCTACTTTAACACCACATATCAAATTCATACTCCGTGCGCACTACATCATTCACCAATAACAACTTACTCATCCCGCGAATTTCATTTACTCATACGTGCAATATAATCCTTATCCAGGAATTTCCTTATTCGAGTCATACTCGATCTCAACTTCTGCAAGTCATAGCTAACCCACAAGTATGCCTCAGACCAAAATTAAAATTTAACACCTAACCATTAAATCAAATTGTCAATAGCAAACTCCCCCACTTGGCTCAAAGCCATATATTAAAATATTCCATAACTCACAATACCAATACTCTCTTAC
Organism: Nicotiana tomentosiformis; assembly: GCF_000390325.3. Classification (NCBI taxonomy): domain Eukaryota; kingdom Viridiplantae; phylum Streptophyta; class Magnoliopsida; order Solanales; family Solanaceae; genus Nicotiana; species Nicotiana tomentosiformis. The sequence continues at coordinate 115,983,489 of NC_090823.1, read as the reverse complement.
TGCCATAATGCCACAGTCAGTCCAACGAAACTTCTTCCCAAGTTCATACAATGCCAACCATAAAAATACCTCAATCATCCGCTAAGCTCGTATTCATCCTCTTAACACACAAGTCAACTTTCTCAACCATATTCAGATTCAAATCTCCACTCATACACCCCGTCATTAGAAAAGAAACTCTCTACTCACATCATAAGGAATACTCCTACGTAGATTACTCTGCAGGGGATAATCCACCTGCTTAGCCTCAATCTGGTATCTTGTTATACCCTTTCGCATTCACAATTACTATGCAATCACTTAGTCTATCTGAGTCCAAACTCATTAACCAGACGTGAGAATTTAGTTTTACCCCAAAGTTTAACAATGTGAAATATCCATCAAAACATTCATACTAGAGATTGTACGCCACATCAATTCAGAAATCAAGCACCCAATGACCTTTCCTTTACATTTCAAGGAAACACTTCTCGTCATATTCAAATCGTCTTAACACATCCCGCATTTACATCATCTTTATCACAAAGCCATTCCGCCGCTCATTAAGCCACAACTTCCACTCATAGGGATATTACCGGACATATGAGTCCAAATGTACAGGTTACAACTGAAGCTACCGAGCCTAAGCTGCGGTCTAAACCTGGCCTCAAGTCCTCTAGACTGGCCCATCACCAAAACACAAAATACACACCTCGAACCTTATTCATAGAATCACAAGCCGACGATGCACAGCTGATACTGAGCGCTCATGTGCGCATACAAATACGTGGAAGGAATTCAAAGAGTTATATTTCAAGCTGAATCAATTCCGCACGATAAGGAAAGAAAGATGGGAAATTATCCTAAATGCCCTGTAGCCTCTCGAAGATAAGTATGGACGTCATCATACCGATCCGCAAGACTCTACTAGACACTTGCTCATGACTTGTAGAACCTATGAACCTAGAGCTCTGATACCAACTTGTCACGACCCAAAATTCCACTAGTCGTGATGGCACCTAACCCAACCCGTTAGGTAAGCCAATTTCCAACTATCCAATTCCAATGAAATTAATTAAAAGAAAATATCTAAAACCGATACATCTCCCCAAGAACTGGTAGTACAAATCATGAGCTTCTAAGAATAGAGTATACAAAGCGGAAATGAAATAAATACATAGTCTGTTTGAATAATACATAAACAGAGCTTTTATAAATCTAAGGCTACCCTGAACAAGAGGCAGCTACAACAGGAACGCAGGTACATCTTCAAGTCCCGCAACCATCGAGCACAGCAACAACAACAGCCAACATCTGCACGCAATGTGCAGAAGTGTAGTATCAGTACAACCGACCCCATGTACTGAGTAAGTAACAAACCTAGCCGTAGGTTAAAAGTAGTGACGAGCTTCTACCAAGGTCGGGTCCACAACCAATAGTACACAACAATCCATAACAACATAAAGCAAATAATACCAGAAGTAACTCAGGGATAAAATACTCAGCCAGATAATGATTTCAAAATAGTAGTTCTTTCTTTCAAATACATCAGTGAAAACCCAAATCGTTTGCTGGAGTTGCCAAAAATATGAATAATTTGAAAACAATAAAATTTCTCCCAAAATCTTGTCAATAATAAATAAGATGTTTCATTTTCCTTCTGGATAACCCGTGTAAAAATAAATGCATCACTATGCCCATCTGTCAATAATGTGTGAAAACTCATGAATGATGTGATGTTGTACAGCATGAGGAAAAATACATCTCTATGCCTGTATGTCATGTGTGCATGCCAATGCAATGCAACTCAATAATAAAAATCATCAACAGCCCCTCGGGCAGAACATCACTCATATACAGCCCCTCGGGCAAACCTCACAGTCACTCGTGCCACTCGGGCATACCTCACAATCACTCTTGCCACTCGGGCATATCTCACAATCACTTCTTGCCACTCGGGCATACCTCACAATCAATCATGCCTCCCAGTCACTCAGCACTCGGCACTCGACACTCGCACTCAGTAGGTACCTGCGCTCACTGGGGGTGTGTACAGACTCTAGAGGGGATCCTTCATCCCAAGCGCTATAATCTGCACGGACAACTCACGTGCGATAATAATAAAGTATGTTGCAGGCGGGCAGCCCCGATCCACACTCATCCTCACAATTCAGGCCCTCGGCCTCACTCAGGTATGCTGCAGGCGGGCAGCCCCGATCCACACTCATCCTCACAAATCAGGCCCTTGGCCGATATCAAACATGCTGCGGCATGCAGCCCGATCCCATGAATATGCAACGTGCTGCGGCGTGCAGCCCGATCCCATAAATATGCAACATGCTACGGCGTACAGCCCGATCCCATGAATATGAAACATAAATCAGGCCCTCGGCCTCACTCAGTCATAAACCTCTCAAGCCACTCGGGCATCTCAGTAAAATAGGGCATTCGGCCCAAAACATTTTTATGCATCAAAATAGAGTCATAAAACTGAGTTATGATATGCAATGAAATGAATATGACTGAGTATGAATTTTCAATTTAACACAATAATTCACAGCAATATGACCTCTGTGGATCCCAATAATACTGGCACATAGCCTCAACATGATTTGTAATATGCTTTTCAGCTCAATTTCTTTAACACATAAAACCGCATGGAAAATACCAAGGTTATTTAACTATAACATTCCACATAAATAATTATGTCACAATTTCTATAGTGCACGCCCACACGCCCGTCACCTAGCATGTGCGTCACCTCCCAACAATTCACAAAATACATATATTCAGGGTTCATACCCTCAACTCCAAGATTAGAAGAGTTACTTACCTCAATCCAAGCAAATTCTTTATTCCAATAAACCTTTTCCTCATGATTCAGCCTCCGAACACCTCGAATCTTAGTCAAAATAATTTAATACAATCAACACGAGGTATAGGAATCAATTCCATATGAAAATGCTAATTTTTCATAAAAATCCGAAATTTAGCTCAAAAATAGCTCATGGAGCCCACATCTTGGAACCCGACAAAAGTTACAAAATTTGAACACCCGTTCCGATACGAGTCCAACCATACAAAAATTATCAAATTCCGACATCGGATTGACCTTCAAATCTTCATTTTATATTTTTGGAAGATTTTATAAAAATCTAATTTTTCTTCCATAAATTCATGGATTCATGATGTAAATGAATATGGAATCATTAAATATAATCAATATAGGATAAGGAATACTTACCCCAATGTTTTCCAATGAAAATCGCCCAAAAATCGCCTAAACCGAGCTCCATAAACTCAAAAATGAGTAAAAATAGCAAGAACCCCGTTTTATAAACCCTCAGTTGTTTCGGGCGTCACAGGTAGCGTGGGGCGCTGCCTGTGGCACAGTTTCCAGTATCCCAAAATTCCCAGCGCCAGGGCTAGCGCCCCATGCTACCCTGGGCGCTCGCGGCGACGGAAAAATCGTTCCAGACACGAAAATAGGCATAACTCTCTCATACGATGTCCGAATTCAATGATTCTTTTTGCTATGGCTCCGTAATTTCAATACGGATCTAATACTTCAATCAAATCTGAATTTAGATCTCATTTGCTTAATGTGATACCACATATTCTTGAAGAATCGACATCGAACATTCTAGGTTCAATGCCGAAACATAGCAAATCAATCCGGAATGAACTCAAATTTTGCGTACAAGTCATAAATGGAATAACAAAGCTATTCCAATCTAAAAAAAAAGGATTCCGACCTCGATATCAAAAAGTCAACCCCCGGTCAAACTTTCCAAAATTCAACTCTCGGCAATTCAAGCCAAATTCCACTACGGATTTCCAAATAATTTACCGGACACGCTCCCAAGACCAAAATCACCACATGGAGCTATTGGAATCATCAAAATTCGAGTCCGAGGTCGTTTACATATAACTCGACATTCGATCACTATTTTAACTCAAGCTTTAAGCCTTGGAACTAAGTATTCCAATTCATTCCAAAACCTCACCGGACCCGAACCATTTGCCCCGGCAAGTCACATAATAACTGTAAAGACCAATTTGAGAAGTAAATGGGGAAACTGGGTTGTAATACTCGAAACGACCAGTCGGGTCGTTACAAGAGACTCCGTAGACATAGTGTGGGTTGTGTATTGGTAATGGGAAAGACAAACTATGCTATTTTGCGGTTATATTACTTGTCCATTTGAGACTTTAAAAATGGTGAAACTTATGGTAAGAAATTGGTAATTGCAGACAGGACCACTTTATTGTTTAATTAAGGAAAACATATATTCTCTTTATTCATGAATGAGTTTGGGTAGAAGAAATCTAACATGCTTGCTCGGTCGGGTTAACTCGGTTGAGCGCCGGTCGCGCTCCACGGTTTTGGGGCGTGACAAACTTGGTATCAGAGCCTAAGGTTTTAAAATGTCCTAGGATGTCTCGGAGCCGTGTCTAGTTGAGTCCTTATTATCGGTGCGTTGTCGACCACATCTATAATTAGGATGCTACATGGGCATTTAGGAATAATACACTTCTTTCTTGTTCTTGATCGTGCGATAAAGTTGGTTGTAAGATTGTTCCTCCTTTAACTCATGCGTTGCTCTAATATTTTAATACATGACACCTAAGAAGAAGACAAGAACTGGCCAAAGAGCCAATGTCACCCCAGGAGTGATAGTTGGCCCTATAATTGATGATGCGGGTGAGTCCCCGAGGAGTGAGAATATTCCTCCAGTTACTACACTGCCTGACTCTACTACAACTGATCAGACTGCACCTGTCCCTATACCTACAGAAGGTACAACGGTTCCCCCAACTGATATTCCAGTTCCACCTCCACCTCCAGCTTTCGATTCTGGTGTGTCTAATATTGATATTAAGGGAGCCATACAAATGTTGACATAGTTAGTGGCTTCTCAGGCCCAGAGATCGAGTGTTGGGCCTACTTCTTCCAGTCATCCAGGGGGAATCTGCTAGTTCCAGGGTGAACAAGTTTCTTCAGTTAGATCCTCCAGTGTTTACGGGTATTGATCCCGAGGAGGACCCCCAGGACTTTATTGATGAGATGCACAAAACTCTCCGGGTTATGCATGCTACAGAGACGGAGGGAGTAGAGTTGGCCTCCTACCGCCTGAAAGGGGTGGCCTATTCTTGGTTTGAGTTGTGGGAGGAATCCCGTGAGGAGGAAAGCCCTCCGGCAAGGTGGGGTGAGTTCACAAATGCCTTTATGGATCATTTCTTGCCTGCCGAAACTAAGTCAGCTCGTGCCGCTGAGTTTGAAAGCCTGAAGTAGGGTAGTATGAATGTGTGGGAGTACCATATGGAGTTTGCGCGCCTGTCCAAGTATGTTATTCACATGTTGCCCGCCATGGAGGCTAAAGTGCGCCGGTTTGTACAGGGCCTTAGCCCCTTGGTTATCAATGAGGCCTCTACAGCTGCCTTGAATTCCGATATGAACTATGGTAATATGGTGGAATTTTCTCAAGCCACAGAGACCCGCAAATTGAAGAATAGAATGGAGCGTCAGAGTAGCAGCAAGGCCCGGTCCGCGGGCAACTTTGGTGGTTCTTCCGGTGGTGGTGGTGGTAGGTCGGCATTCAGGGAGCGTCATCAGAACCATCCCAATCTTTCGCCCAGTCTTCAATGGGTGCACAATCATCTGGACCCAGTCAGGGCAACAGGGGACCCCACCAGCAGGGTCGGCCCGACAGAAGGTTTCAGCAGCGGAGGCTTCCATGCCCTAAGTGTGGGAGGATGCACTTTGGGTCCTGTTTCATGGACCTATCAGTATGCTATGGGTGTGGTTTGCGGGGTCATATTCAGAGATATTGCCGCTCGTCCCGCCGAAATATGGGCAGAGGCGCAGCACAACCAGCTAATTCTGCAGCTACTACATCCACAACACCTCCAGCTCGAGGCACCCCAGTGCCCGCAGGGCGTGGTGCAGCTAGGAGTGGTGCACAGAATTCGGGAGGACCCAGCAGATTTTATGCTATGCGGAGACGTCGGGAATCAGAGGCTTCTCCAGATGTTGTCACAGGTATATTGACTGTCCAATCTCATGATGTATATGCTCTTATTGATCCCGATTCCACTTTGTCATATGCCACTCCTTATGTTGCTATTGAATTTGGGATAGAACCAGAACAACTTCATGAGCCGTTCTCTGTATCTACTCTAGTTGGTGAGTCTATTTTGGTCGCGCGGGTTTATAGGGATTGTGTTGTCATGTTGCGTGGTCGGAGCACCGTGGCCGATCTTATTGAATTGGGAATGGTCGATTTTGATGTGATAATGGGGATGGATTGGCTTTACTCTTGTTTTGCCAAGCTTGATTACCGAACCAGAACTGTTAGGTTCGAATTTCTAAATGAGCCAGTTATTGAGTGAAAGGGTGATGATGTAGTGCCGAAGGGTAGGTTTATTTCTTACCTTAAGGCCACGAAAATGATCAACAAGGGATGTAATTACCATTTGGTCCGGGTTACGGACACCGATGTTGAGGCACCTACACTTGAGTCCGTGCCCGTTGTGAATGCATTTCCGGGAGTCTTTCCGAATGAACTCCCTGGGATCCCACCAGACAGGGAGATTGATTTTGGGATTGATGTGATTCCAGACACACACCCTATATCTATTCCACCCTACAGAATGGCACCGGCAGAATTGAAAGCGCTAAAGGAACAATTGAGAGATTTGTTAGAAAAGGGTTTTATCCGGCAAAGTGTGTCGCCTTGGGGTGCACCGGTCCTTTTTTGTAAGAAAGAAAGATGGGTCACTGAGAATGTGTATTGACTATCGGCAACTTAGTAAGGTCACAATCAAGAATAAGTACCCACTGCTAAGGATATATGACTTGTTTGATCAATTGCAAGGTGCCAGGTATTTCTCCAAGATTGATTTAAGATCCGGGTATCACTAATTGAAGATCAGGGAGCAGGATATTCTGAAAACAGCTTTTAGAACCCGGTATGGGCATTTTGAATTTTTGGTAATGTCTTTTGGGCTAACAAATGCCCCGGCAGCCTTCATGGATCTTATGAATCGCGTTTTCAAGCCATTCCTCGACTCTTTTGTGATAGTGTTTATTAACTATATTCTTGTATGTTCACGAAGTCGAGAAGACCATGCCGATCATCTCAGGGTAGTTCTGCAAACCCTGCATCAGCACCAGTTATATGCAAAGTTTTCAAAGTGTGAATTTTAGCTTGAATCAGTCATATTCTTGGGTTATGTAGTTTCTAGTGAGGGAATTAAGGTTGATCCTCAGAAAATTTCAGCGGTGAAGAATTGGCCGAGGCCTACAACACCAACAGAGATTCACAGTTTCTTAGGCTTAGCTGGATATTACAGAAAGTTTGTGGAAGGGTTTTCTACTCTTGCCTCTCCATTGACTAAATTGACGCAGAAGGCAATTAAGTTCTAATGGTCAGATGTTTGTGAAAAGAGTTTCTAGGAATTGAAAGCAAGATTGACTACGGCACCGGTGTTGACTCTACCAGAGGGTATAGATGGATTTGTGGTATATTGTGATGCTTCAAGAATCGGGCTTGGATGTGTATTAATGCAACATGGGAAGGTAATAGCTTATGCTTCTAGGCAACTAAAGAATCATGAAAAGAACTATCCAACACATGATTTTGAACTTGTGGCAGTGGTATTTGCATTGAAAATTTGGCATCATTATTTATATGGGGTCCATGTTGATATATTCACGGACCATAAAAGCCTTCAATATATTTTCAAGCAGAAGGAATTGAATCTAAGGCAGAGAAGATGGCTTGAGTTACTCAAAGACTACGACATCGATATTCTATATCATCCGGGCAAGGCCAATGTTGTGGCAGATGCTCTTAGCCAAAAATCTATGGGTAGTTTGGCTCACGTGGAGGAATATCAAAGGCCATTAGCCAAGGAAGTTCACCGATTGGCTAGTTTGGGAGTTCGTCTTACGGACTCTAGTGAATGAGGGGTAATTGTGCAAAATAGGGCTGAATCATCGCTTGTTGTGGAAGTTAAAGAGAAACAATACAATGATCCATTGTTGGTGCAATTGAAAGAGGGGATTCATAAACATAAGACCATGGCCTTTTCTCTTGGAATGGATGATGGTACACTAAGGTACCAATGGCGACTCTGTGTTCCAAATGTGGATGGTCTCCGGGAAAAATTTTTGACTGAAGCTCACACTTCTAGGTATTCTGTGCACCCAGGTTCTACAAAAATGTATCATGATCTTAACGAAGTCTATTTGTGGAATGATATGAAGAGGAATGTGGCGGACTTTGTAGCAAGATGTCTGAACTGTCAGCAAGTGAAGGCCGAACACCAAAGGCCCGGTGGGTTGGCACAGAATATAGAAATTCCAGTGTGGAAATGGGAAATGATTAATATGGACTTTGTGGTAGGATTATCGCGCACTCCGCGCAAGTTTAACTCAATTTGGGTGATTGTGGATCGACTCACGAAATCAACACACGTTTTGCCGGCTAAGTCTACCGACACAGTGGAGTAGTATGCTCAGTTGTATATAAAAGAAATAGTCAGGTTGTATGGCACCCCAGTTTCCATCATTTCTGATCGGGGGCACAATTCACTGCTAATTTTTGGAAGAAATTTCAGCAAGGTTTGGGTACTCAAGTGAATCTTAGTACAGCCTTTCAAAGACTGACAGGCAGGCAGAGCGGACTATTCAGACGCTTGAGGATATGTTACGCGCTTGTGTTATAGACTTCAGAGGTAGCTGGGATGATCATTTACCACTCATAGAATTTGCATACAACAATAGCTATCATGCTAGCATTCAGATGGCACCGTTCGAGGCTTTATATGGTAGGAGATGTAGATCTCCCATTGGGTGGTTCGCAATTGGGGAAGCAGAGTTGATAGGGCCAGACCTCGTGCATCAGGCTATGGAAAAAGTTAAAATCATTAAGGAGCGGTTGAAGACTGCTCAGAGTCGTCAGAAATCCTATTCGGATGTTCGTCGTAGAGATTTGGAATTCAAAGAAGATGATTGGGTATTTTTGAAAGTTTCCCCCATGAAGGGTGTAATGCGATTTGGTAAGAAAGGGAAATTGATTCCGAGGTATGTCGGACCGTACAAAATCATTCAGAGGATCGGTGAGGTAGCATACAAGCTTGAGCTACCACATGAGATGTCATTAGTACACCTGGTGTTTTATGTGTCTATGTTAAAGAAAGTAGTTGGAGACCCGACAATCATTGTTCCGGTTGAGACTATTGAGGTAAATGAAAAATTGACTTATGAAGAGATTCCAGTTTCTATTATTGATCGGCAAGTCCGAAAGTTGAGAAACAAAGAAATTGCATCTGTGAAAGTGCTATGGCAAAACCAACAAGTTAAAGAGGCTACTTGGGAGGCCGAAGAAGAAATTAAGAAAAAGTATCCTCATTTATTTGAATAACCATGTAATTATGAGTTGTGCCTTATGAAAATGCTAAGGGATATTCCTATGAAATATGTATGACTTGTACATTTGGTGGGGTGTTCCTTTCTGGAAATATATTGTTGATGAGGCCACAGTTGGTGTTGTTTTGTATTATGTTATGTCGTTGGAATATGTATATGTTGTTAGGATGTGTTTCTGGGCTCTCTGACAAGTGGATAGGCCTAATTACAAAGAAAACTCTAGCGAAATATTTGAAAATTAGTCAAATTTGGGGCTGCTGGTATGTGGTATGAAAAACTGAGTTGCATAAGATGCTAATAACAGATTTTGACCCTCATTCGAGGACGAATGATCCTAAGTAGGGGATAATGTAAGGCCCCGTAAAATTTTGCAAAAGAAAATAATATTTCGTGATACCGAATTGGTTTTATATGTTGAGTATTATAGAAATTCTTCGCGACGAGCTTGCGAGCCACGACTCCGATTTTTTTGGTTGAACAATTCACCGAAAAGTAAAGAAAAAAGTTTGGCAAAAAAGTGCATTTCTGCGGTCCATTATGCGACCGCAGAATCACTCTGCAGACCGCATCATGGCCGCAGAGTGAGGCAGTTAATTGGGTCAGTTGGAAGCAATTATGCGGTCGACTATGCAACCGCATAACTTTTATGCAGTGTACTATGCGACCGCAGAATAGTTATGCGGACCGCATAGTGACCGCAGACTCAGGCAGATTTTTGGTTATTTTGGACACCAATTATGCGGTCGCATATGCGACCGCAGAACCTGTTCCGGAGCTTCATTTTTGGGTTTTCAAAACCCGACCCTATTTCGTTAAATACACTCTTTGAGTCATATTTGAGCTATTATCTGACATTTTAGAGTGAGAGAGAGTGCCCTAGAGTGAGAAGGTGATTCTTCAATAATTGTTCTTCAATTCTTGTTCAAAATTTGGAAGATTAAGAAGAGAAGCTCACTGGGTCTTCATCCTAGAGGTAAGATTCTACACCCTAAACCCTAGTTTCGAAATCATCTGAAAATGGGTAATTAGCAAGATAATTTTTGGGCATGAGAGTTGTTTATCTTACATGCATGTGTTATCAAAGGGTGTAGGAAGATTTTTGACCTAAAAATGATAAAGATTGGGTTGTGGGATGATGGAATCCTCCATAAAAAGGGCCTTGAAACCTTAATGCATACCTAGTGTTTGATAAATGCTCAAATGAGCTAGAACCATAATCATCTTCCTAATTGTGGTTCAATTTATTATATTTCTAAAATAGATTGAAGTTGCTAAGAATTCCGGAGCATTTTAGAGTTTAAGGAAGCTCAATTGAGGTATGTTGGCTAAACTCTTCTTTAAGAATTGGAATTCCCGATATCCTTGTAAGTTCCGAGATATTGATTATAAATGGAGTAATCCGATAAGTTTTGTGATGAAGATATATGTTCAATTCGTGTTTCAAATGCTCTTATCATATTTCATTATAAATTGAGGATGTGTCCCAAACTATGGATTATGTATCCACATGTTATAATTTCTAGTCGTGATTTATGTGAAAGTTATTATGCCAAGTTGTGTAGAGATTGTGATTGTGATACACCTCCACCCGCATACATTGGGGTAAGGCGGCATGACCGCTTTGTGTGGGGATTATGGTATAGAGATTGTGATTGTGATACACCTCCACCCGCATATAGGCGGCATGATCGCTTTGTGTAGGGATTGTGATATTGTGGGACTGCACCTCCACCCGCTTACAATGGGATGAGGCGGTACGACCGCTTTGTGTAGGTTCTTGGTATTGGTATCGTTGATGCATTTCCACCCGCATACATTGGGGTGAGGCAACATAGCTGCTTTGTATAGGTTCTTGGTATTGGTATCGTTGATGCATTTCCACCCACATACATTGGGGTGAGGCGGCATAGCCGCTTTGTGTAGGTTCTTGGTACTGTGGTTATAGATCCACCCGCATACATTGGGGTGAGGCGGCAGGGTCGCTTGATTAGAGTTGTGGTATTGTACGTACACCTCCACCTGCATACATCGGGTGAGGCGGCGGTGCCTCTTTGTGTGAAGATAGTTATAGAGGATCTCATCTTAGATCCTATAAATGTTATTGATAGCTTTTAATAAGCTTGTTATGGTTTAAACGGTTATCTATATTATTCTATTGCCGCACTGGTTCATCATATTCATCTTGTATTTCTAAATTTTTAAATTGGTGTTTAGTTTTCATACTAGTACTATTCGACGGTACTAACACCCCTTTTGTCGGGGGCGCTGCATCTTTAAATGGATGCAGGTGGTTCCATAGCAGGAGACATTGATCAGTGATAGCAGTACACCTTCTTCCCCGCTGACTTGGTGAGCCCCACTTCATCCCGGGGTCATGTATCTTTTGTTCTTTATGTATTATGGTTGAGGTATAGCCAGGGCCTTGTTGCCGGCATTATCATTGTACTCTTCTTTATCTATAGAGATTCCGTAGACATAGTGTGGGTTGTGTATTGGTACTGGAAAAGACAAACTATACTATGTTGCGGTTGTATTATTTGTCCATTTGAAACTTTAAAAATGGTAAAACTTATGGTAAGAAATTGGTAATTGCAGACACGACCACTTTATTGTTTAATTAAGGAAAACATATATTCTCTTTATTCATGAATGAGTTTGGGTAGAAGAAATCTAACATGCTTGCTCGGCCGGGTTCACTCGGTTGAGCGCCGGTCGCACTCCACGGTTTTAGGGTGTGACGATCTTTTTCTTTAGTGCGTAGTTATGTAATTGATAGTTCTTATTAGCTATATTTATTTTAGTATAACCTATATAGTATTTTGAGATTATGTTAATTTTTATTATGACTTATTAATTAGCAATATTTGCTTTATACAATTTTATTAACTTTGTTATTGAATATTTTAGTATAATGCTATGACTTATCTCATATTATTGTGTTATTTTCTTGGAAAATATATTATATAGTTGTATCTTACTAGGACTAAAGAAATATTTGGAGCAAAAGTCACATATTTTGTGCTATGAAAACTTTACCGGAAAAAAAACCCGAAAACCCTGAGAAAAATCGATATTGAAAAACCCGACTTTGTTGGTTTGGTTTGGTTTATAGATCTAAAAACCCGACACCATTGGTTTAGTTTGGTAATTGAAAAATCCGAACCAACCCGACCTATGTACACCCCTACTTATCACATAAAACACCGGATGCAAGCTTCCATTTCATCCATCCCGCTCCAATACGATATGTGGCATCCTCATAGATCTCCCTGTTACCCTGTATAATAGATTCGAGATACTTGAAACTACTTCTGTTAGGGATGACTTGAATATCAAGCTTCACATCCATGTCTGCTTCAAGGGTCCCGTCACTGAATTTTCCTCCAAGTATTCTGTTTTGTCCTGCTCAACTTGAAATCTTTAGACTCCAAGGCCTGTCTCTAAAACTCCAACCTCGTGTTAACCCCGCCTCGTGTCTCGTCTATCAACACTATATCATTTGCAAACAACATGCACCATGGCACCTACCGTTGGATGTACCGCGTCAGTACGTCCATCGCCAGGACAAATAAGAACGGGCTAAGAGCCGATCACTGGTGCGGCCCCATCATAACTGGAAAGTGTTCAAAGTCTCATCCCATAGTCCTCACCCGAGTCTTAGCATCATCGTACATATCATTAATCATCCTAGTGTACGCTACCGGGACACCGCTAACCTCCAAGCACCTCCACAAAACCTCCCCCGGGACTTTATCGTACACGTTTTCAAGGTCAATGAACACCATATGCAAGTCCTTCTTACTCTCCCGATACTGCTCCACTTGTCTCCTCACCAAATGGATAACTTCCGTCGTCGAACACCCCCGACATTGAATCCGAACTGATTTTCGAAAATAGACACGTTCTTCCTCACCCTGGCTTCCACCACCCTCTCCCAAACTTTCATAGTGTGGCTCAATAGATTTATACCCCTGTAGTTGTTGCTATTTTGGATATTGCCCTTGTTCTTGTACAATGGAACCATCGTACTCCACCTCCATTCTTCGGGCATCCTCTTTGCCTTAAAAATAACATTAAATAACTCAGTAAGCCACTCCAAGCCAGCTCGGCCTGTATTCTTCCAAAATTCCACAGGTTCTGGTCCCCTCGCTCTGCCCTGCTCATCTTACGCATCGCCCTCTCCATCTCTTCTGCCATAATATACCTACAATACCTAAAATCACGCTGACTCAACCTACACCCTCATATGTAACACAGAAATCTAAATTAGCTCCTTTTACTTGTATAAAAGTGAACAATGTTTCATCTACATATACAAAATCAAAATGTAATCTCTAAATCCAGTTAGTTTTTTGCATTTATCAATATACCATAAGAAATTTAGTTTTTCCTTATATATAGAAAACTGATGTGTTGTATGTACCTTTTCTGGCAACTGATATACCATTTACTGCCTACTCCTATCCAACTGAAATCTACTTACATATGGATTCCATCTCAATAGATGTTCAACGGCAATAACGATTACGCCTCAAAAGTTGGGATCAACTATATTAATCTTCACTATTTATATCGCTCAATCTAAGCTTGTTCACTCCCAAACTACTGGCTTACTAGAGATAGATGTTTAACTATTAAACCTTTTCTTTTTGTGTTTTGTTTTGACCGGAAAGCAATTTTTTCGAATAAATGTCGTTTTGTTTCTTTGTCACTAGACCCAGTTATGTAACAAAATAAACAATTTTGTAGGTAGGGGTAAGGTCTGCGTGCACACTACCTTTTCCAGACCTCATTTATGAGATTAAACTGATTTGTTGTTATTGTTGTTGACCAAGTAAGACGCATTACAGTAAAATGCCAATAGGGAGTTGCTAATGCTTCTGAATAAAAGTCATGCTGTTTGTAACAAAGAAAGTTTTTCTCTTATTCATTAGTTTTTGATGATTTTGTAGGCCAACAAGGTGGGTGGCCAACCTTTGTACTCTATATGCTGCATTAGGTAGAACATCTCATTGTTCACTGAAATAGTAGACTATGTGCTTAGCAATATACTTTCCTTTTTTGGCTGCTAAACTTCAACAATCACCAAAGCCAAAAAAAAAAAAAAATTCTGGCATTCAGGATTACTAGAAGATACTGAAACTGTAAATAATTTATATACTGTTAATGTATTTTAACTCTTTACAACAGGTAACTTGCCTTATTGTGGAATCAGTAGGTGGGGAACCATCACTAGTAGCATCACAAGTTGTGCTTTCCATGTTGAAAAATTGAGGTTACCTTGTAGTTTAATAGGTAACTGAGCAACAAGATTAAATTGTACCACATTAGTGGTGGCGGAGGTTGCTGGACTGCTGGCAGCAGCAACATCACTAGAGTTGGTAACTGGAGCCATAGATGAGAAAGCTTAAAGGAAATGAAATGGATCTAACTTGGTGGAGCTTATTGAAGCTCTGATACCATATAAGATTTAGATGAGAAAGAGTTCAAATAATTATGTTATTGAATCTGGCAGTAGGCTTTAAAATACATAAACTACAACCAACTAAAGCTAAAGTGTATGCAACTATCTGCTAAAGAAGCTCCCACATAATAGGAACTAATAACTACTCCTAGATATGCTCCAAAACATCATGAGACTTATTCAAACTATAACAAACTAGTAAATGAGTTAGTGAAAATATACAAAACATACGAGTTAGTGAAAATATACAGAACATAATATAGTTAATACATTTAACTTCTTATAGACAGTTATGTATTTACTTTTTTATGACTTTATAATGTAAAAATTCTCTTAGACTATCAATATGTAGAAGTTAAACTCCTATAAATAATGTACTACATTTTCATAGCGAATTAAAGAGAACATGAAATAAGATCAACCAACCATCCAACACAAAAGTATTGGCAGGTATTCTTAGTGGGACGCATTTTAGTGAACAACTTTATGTTATATATTCAAGTAACTGCTCGACCTGTGCATTGCCAAAAACTTCTTTGAACTTACTAAAGAAAACAACTAAAGAAACAAAACGGTCGCATGATCTCCAATTTCTCAAGGAGAAAGACTGATGTTT
Source organism: Nicotiana tomentosiformis (assembly GCF_000390325.3). Classification (NCBI taxonomy): domain Eukaryota; kingdom Viridiplantae; phylum Streptophyta; class Magnoliopsida; order Solanales; family Solanaceae; genus Nicotiana; species Nicotiana tomentosiformis. The sequence goes on along the minus strand of NC_090823.1, from coordinate 115,967,994 downwards.
AACCGAAGGTGGTTCATAAAAAATATTAGCAGCTTGTTACAACATGTATGAAGGCGCCGACTATTTAAGCTTGAGAAGCAGGGCACATGCTGATTTACTTGGACCTTTTTGATCTTCTGAGAATTTTGCATGTGCCCCGACCCTCCAGCTTAAGTACCCCCTTAGCCCTGCTACTAGTGGTGGCAAAATGAATAAAAAAAAACCAGTTACATATCCATATTATCCACTAAAAATGGTTTGGATAATGAACTTTATAAAAATGGGTCAAATATGGATAAGATCCATACTATCCACTTGAAAAATGGATAACCAATGAGTTTAACTTTTACATCTGCAAAGACTCAAATTTGGGGTTTCTCAAGTTTGGGAGACTAGAAATTCTGCCAAAAGTGATCATATGCAAGAAGTCATGAATAATATGAATATCCATATCATCCGTCGGTTAACCCATTTTTTATATGTGGTAAATATGAGCCGGGTCGGATAATTTATCCATTTTTACATTACTCGTTTTCAACCTGCCCATATCCGACCCGACCCGCCCGTTTGCCACCCCTACCTGCTACTAATTTTTCAAACTCAAATTCAACGTCTAATCAGTGGCGGAGACACATTGTCCTAAAGGAGTTTATCCAAACCTCTATAGTGGGAAATTATAGATAGAAAGAGGCAAACATCCTTGCACAGAATCCTGCTATGCCATTGCATCTGAGTATGGCTACATAAAGGCAGGACAATGAGCAATTCAGGTAACTCCTTAATTAACTGTTCTCCCCATCCTTTTTTAATACATTGAAATAGTTAAGTTTACATTTAGTCACATGAGCTGATTAGTTACTATTAAGTAATGACCTTTTAAATAGCTTCATACAACAGCATAAATTGATTAGGATGTAAGTAGAACAGTAACTCTTAAAAACTTGGTTTTCCAAGAGCTGAAGCTGCTGAATCCACATGAAGCAGTAAACATGCATAGAGTTTTTGCTTCAATCTATCAACTGTCTGGACCATTTCTTTATTCAAGGTTGACTTGCATCTTAGCTTGTCCAACCAGTCGTTTGCATGCTTAAGCTGTGACAATGCAAGAGCAATTTGGTTGTTTGATTCTTTTTGTTGTACAGCGCGTACTTTCTTTTTATGATCCTGCTCATCCAGCCGAAAGCCAATATCAAGTGCTTCCTCCAAGAATTTCAGAAACCAGGACTGTATTTCATTAAATAGAACCTCTCTTAACTCCCTCATGCCTCTGGAACCATCTCCTTTTGCCCACTCTACCTTTTCAGCGACAGAAACTTCGATTAAAGGCTTCATAGACTTGGGAGTACTTTTACCATTCAAGGAACGTGTTTCCTTGCCCGCTTTCTCCTTCTCTTGTAAAGATAACTTTGAAGCAAAGTTATCTAGGATTTGGTCATTTGTCTTAGCATTCGATTGTTGCATGAGCTGGTTGAGTGTGAAAAATTTGGCCAAATTGAGATGGGGGCTCTCTGGTGATGCAGATGAGCACAGTTCAGCAAACATGCTGGAAAGAAAAAATCACAGCGCATCAAGAAAATAGAAGGTGAATAACTTGATGCAATTCCAATTGAGGCCCTGAACAAACTTTTTGGCTTATATTGTACTTACCTCAGGGAATGAAGAAGATTGGTTGCTGTCAATTCTTCTTCTTGAGCTTCTGCCGCTATTAAAGAAGCTAATTTTTTCCTTCTAAGGATACCCTTATTATAAAGACAAAACAAAGAGAAGCGTAAGTACAAGCGGATCATGTTGATTCTCTAACGAGTCATCTACATCTTCTTCAAAACATTTAATCTTAAAATTATTCTTTATTTTTCCTTTGCTGCATTTTTATGAAGTGGAAGCTATGTTGCTCGGACTCTTCAACAATGCCGATGGGTGTGTGCTAGATCCTCCAAAAGTAGTGCATTTTTTAAGGATCCGACATGGGTGAGACAATATTTTTGGAGAGTCTGAGCAACATAGAGTGACGGTCAATGACTAAAAGTCTATGTCTATCCCCGGAAGAGAATCGCCTCATTAAGGAGCACTAAATTGTAGACCTTTAAAGTCAACTCTGCCTTTGGCAAGAGTTCAGTAAATTGTTGATAAAGGGGATTCTAATATTAGCAAAATAATGGCACGAATATCAAAGGAGTGCGCATAGAAACAGATTTACCTTCCCTGGCTTTGCAAGGTTAGCCGGTAGTGAGGACCAGGGTATGAGTTTTTCAGAAAATGGACTGTTCTCTGTAATGTTTTCTTGTTTGCTGCTTGTGCGTTTCAAAGTTGAAAACCTTGGCGTTATCAAAAGCTCCCTGCTATTGAACTCATTGACATCTGAGTTCGGAGAAAATGCATCAGAACGACCACGGGAAGGAGTTGTAGGCCGAGTCTGAAATTCAAAAGCAGAAAAAATCCTCAGCAATCATAGAATATAGAAATGGAATCATAACTGTTTCACATACTCCCTCTTGTTTTCCTATTTAACCAGTGGATTCCTTATAATTCTGGTGTTTGGAAAACAATTGGTATGTGTAAAAAGACATGCAAACTTGTTCTATAGAAGCAAGCATATTATACAAGCTATTTTTTCTTCCCTTTTATATAAGTATGTCGTTCCAAAAATAGTCAAGCAACAGCTAAAATTCAATTCTGCTGCACAGGGCTGTAAGGTATTGTTTTGGTAAGTGACTATGCACATTTAACTTTCAACTAATACAAAGTTATCATTTACTCCCGGAATACAAGTTTTGGCAAATTTAGCAAATTTATGTCAGAATATTCAATTCCTCTCATTTATGAGATAGTAATTTTGGTACTTCTACTCTTTTATATTGGTTAGAGTGGAATTAGTTACAAGAGCGACAAAAAAGGGGCGCTTTTATTAATTACAAGTCAAATGTGCTTCACTGAACATCAGGTGAAAATTGAAATGTATCAATAATTTAGGGATCAAAGCGCAAATAACACTTGATTTTATGATCCCGCTTGCATTAATATGAACTTTAAGCAAGTGAAACAGATGAATAATGTGATGAAGGATCATACCTGACCTTTAACCTCTGGTTGTTTCCCTTTCAAAGGTCCAACTTTGTGATCTGATCCATTACTCTCATTTTCAACGCCTTTCGCTCCATTACCTTGATCATTTCCACCAGTCTTTGTGTTCTGGTTTGATAAACCTTGCATATACCTCGATGCAACAACCGCCTTCTCCTCTTTGATAACAAGTTTCTTCTTTCGGTTCTCTTTTTTCAACTCTGGCAATTCATTGCACTTTTGACCAGTATTATCTTCCTGATCAGTTTTAACAGAAACCTCAGATGATTCCAACATTTGCATCAGATCCTTCGGGTTACCTACAAATGGATGTCGCCCTGGAATTGGCCTCACCCCAACTAAAACCGGAACTGGTGTTCCAGCCTCCATTCTGTCAACATAAAAGAACTGGCCAAGTTGCAATTTGTTGTTCAAAATGAGCTCATTATCTTCTTTCGACAGTGTAACATAAGTCGAATGAGAAGAATCGGATACTTTGATAAAGAAACCGTGGTTTGGCCACAATTCTGAACCACTCAAGGCAGGGACAATGCTGATTACTTGTAAAAGAACTGATCTATACTCCCCGCGAACTTTGACATTGGAGTTCATACTCTGAAGAAGCTTAATCAATACGTCTGGTACGAGGGACGCCATCTTTTCCCTTCACCCTGTTGCCCCTAAAACCTAAGATAATTCATGTTAACAAAATTGAATCAGCAGGTTAGATGCAGTCTCAGAATCTGGGGATGCCTCATTAAGACAGTGGTTTATCAGACAAGTTATAATTCCAAAACCATTACGAATGTCATGACTTGCAGCAGCAAATGCGAGACTCTTTGTTATACTCTTCCTCTCTGCTTGATTAGTTAGTTCAATTTGTTTGATCAGAGCAGCACACAAAAACATCTCTCTCTTCGCAGCTTTGAAGTCTATAATAATGAAAGCACATAGCGAAACTACTACAATAACAAACAAGAGCACAAGCAGCAAATATGCTTGTCTAAGTGTCCTAAAAAAGTTCATTTCGTTCATCGTACAATTTTTAACTATAATATTTCTTCATCATACTAAATTATACCAATGTGCTCCATTAGAAGAAATGATACTTTTAGTCATGCAATGGAAAAGCAAGAGTTTTAACTATAAACAAGTGTTACAAGAAAATGATAATGCCCCTCCCCTAAACAGCTGTAATTTTTTATTTATGAAGCGACACATATTTACAATGGTGTGAAGTTTGTGAATTTAATCTAGAGGACAACTTCCTAATAACAAGTACAGATCCCAGATAAAGAAGGAACAGTTGGGGTAAGTTGACACCTCTTAGGAATAGTAAGCTATGACCATAAAACCGAACCCAGCCTAAACCAACTAGCTCAAGATTGAAACATAGTTGCACCCAAGGGCGTGGCCTAGTGGTCAATAAAGTGGGTGAGAACCATATGTCTCATGTTCAAATCCCAGCGGAGTCAAAAAATACTAGGTGATTTCTTGTCATCTATCCAAGTTTTGGTGGACAGAGTTATCTGGTACGTATTGCTCGTGGGGAGGTGGCAGGTATGTGCGCGCAAGCTGGCCCGTACACCACAATTATCAAAAAAATAAAAATGAATTGAAGCATAGTTGATATTTAAAGTAACTAAAGCATACCTGAACAATATGGTGCACCGGTGGAAGATAGCCGGTATTCAGGTGAAATAGTCGAGCAAACTACACCTTTGTTATCGGAAGAAGTAAAAAATGGTGCACCAAGAAACAGTAAGACAGAAGAAGGGAAGAAACCAGAGGCAGAATAAACTAAATGGCAAGTGTGAGAGCAATCCCTGTGCAACGAAAACAAAATCCCAAATAAGAAGAAACTTTGTGTATCTTTCCATAGCAGGCACGTTTGTGTCAAACTTCCCTTGGCTTCTAAGCCAAGACACCAACTTTCTGGTCCTATCTTCAAAGGGCCCCTTAAATTCTCTTCACCTTCTTCAAATGACCATTCTGCCCCATCTCCGATTATGACTCCTTTGAAACATTCTTACCATATATTTGGTGGGTAATCCAGCCAGTTTGGTTTGTTGTTCTGCTGGTCAGTCGACCATTTTAAGGAAGAGGGGATGGAGCTGTTTTATAGCTGTTTAACGGGCCGGGTTGACCCGGTTTCGGATCAGTCCAGACCGGTAATTAAATCGGATCGGTCCGGATCGGTGGTAGGGGGCCGGGTAGGGCTGGGTTTGGGGGTAAGGGGACGTATACATTTTCCTTACCGGTTAACCGGATTGGTCAAAACCGGTGAAGGAAAATCAATGTTGAACCGGTTAACCGGACCGGTTCAAGGACTATTTTTTGAAATTTGTTTTTTTTCAATTCATTTGACCGTTGCCCAACGGATATTTTGCAAGAATAACCTTTTTTGGGTAATTTTTTTAAAAAATAACACTTTTAGTAATTACTAATTTAGCCCTTTGAAAAACTATAAATACACCCCCTCTTCTTCATTTCTTCACTCATCTCTCATTTCTCAAACTCAAATTCCCAATTGTCATTCTCTCGTTCTTCACCTAAATTGCAATCAACTATTTGGCTCTCATTTTTTTTTGGAATTTAATTTATCGTATTATTTGAACTTTGAACAATTGACGTTTTTTCGTGGTAACATTGGAGTTGCGAAAATCATCAAGTGTTCAATTTATTGCGGAAATGGTGCACTCCTTCCAACTCTTTCTCTTATTTACTATTTTATTTGAATATTTAATTTTTGTTAGTAGTTAAATTTTCACAATATGTTTAATGCTGCAAAAAGAGTTTGTAATAAAGTTGCTAATCGGGGAAATCGGAAAAATAAAAAAAGAGGTACTACTTCAACATCTAGTAGTAATTTAAATGACTTTACACATGTTTCTGAAATATCACCTGATAATAATATAGATTATGAACAATTACAGGAAGATTTCGGTATAGAAGACGAGGAACTTGGAGATATATTAACACATGGTCACCCATCTGAATTTAACACTCCAGAAGATGGCCAAGAAGTTCATATTGATTATGAAGAACTTACTAAGGCAATCCAAAATCTTTGAAGTTCTGGATTTATATTTAATAATTAAACTTTGAATTTACTCTTTTTCATTAATTTAGTTGTTGCTAAATATAAACTTTAATTTGCAAGTTTGAAATAAAAAAAAGAACTTGCAAATTATAAGTGCAATTTTTTTTCATCTTCATTGTATTCTATTATCTTAAATTCTTAATGAAATATTCAAATATAAAGATTTTAAAGCCTTTGCATCCTTTATTCAAACACTCTTTTTATAAAATTATTTTTTTGTTTTATATTTTTACTTTATCTTAATATAAATTACGGTAGTTATACAAAATACAAAAAAAAAAAATTACAAAAAAACCGGCCCTCCCCCTTTGGCCCGTAACCGTTCCAGTTCATTAAATCACCGGATGGGCCCGGAGCCGATAAAATCGATTGGGAAAAATCGGTACTGGACCGGATTGGTGACCGACCGGTCATATTTTTCAGCAACCTGAACCGGACCGGCTCGGCCCCCTGTCACCTTTAAGGTGTTTAGAGAGTGAAAAAATATTGAATTTTTCTTTTGTAAGTCTATGTAGGACTATCGAAATGACAATAATTTATTGGCGGAATACGTCATAGCTCCTTAAAACTTATATTTCATATATAGGCACTTGAACTAAACATGTTTCAATAGAGTACCTGACCACATGATAAAGTTTTCTAGGGCTCGAGCGCCCATTGTTAATATACTGTAGTTGTAAAATAATTCTGGAGAAGAAAACAACGTATAAACAGAAATGTAGAAGAAACATAATTTAATTCGAGCCCACTGGATTCATAGTGTTTCCTTAAATAACTTAATCCCCTCTTAGTACCCGAGGTTGTGGATTATTTTCTCCCAGGATAGAACGGATTACACACTGGTGTAGCAGTACTTCAAACCCCAGTGTTTCAGCGAACACAATGAACGGTAGCAAATCACACTTATTGTTACTTTGTTTGTAGTTAAAACAATGTAGAAAGGAAGAGGAGAATTCAGAAATTTCGTAAGGAAAATCTGAAGGTTACGTAAATGGCTACTTACGTAAGAGGAAAATTAATTTACCGTTACAAAAACCTAATTTGGATTAAAATAATGTTATGTTAATCTTAATATTAACAAATAAATTTAGTTCAAAAAATTAATCAATCAATTATTTGACCGAATACGAAGCCGACGCCGAGCGAGCGATGACGACGACGACGCGAGGCTTGCCTTCTTCTTAACTCTTTAAGAGCTAGAAGAAGAGCAATTATGTATATACCCATCAAAAGTCTTTTCCTCTTCCAATATGGGACATTGTCCCTTTGTCAAGGAGGGAAACTCAAATATTTTATTTTCCCTTCATTTCCCATTCACCCTCTTTTAAGCTAAACCAAGCTTACCCCCAACAACCCCCACATGAATGGGGAATGGCTATATCACGGAAATATGCATGAAAACTGTGTAATTTGCAAGCAAGGATTAATCGCAACTGGATAAGTAAGTTTTCCTTTGAACTTTCCGTAGTAAACTTATGTCGGATATACTCGGTCAATCGGTAGATTTGATATCTTTGAACCGTCGAACTTTGGTGTATACCTAGAAACTATAAGTCACACAATCAACCATTAACTATCCTTGGTTCTCATTGTTGTGTTCGTTTCAGCCATGAACATCGTCTGGTTTCATAAGTGCGTAGAGAATTGGCCTTACAAAATTCTCCTTGAAGTGACTAACACTTCACACTTATATAGGTGATTCCTAAACGTGTCATCCCGTAGATACACTATTTGATATACCCCGTATCAAATTTAGAAACCATTAAAAAGCCTTAATATTTTATCCTTGGTACTGAACATTGTCTCATCACAAGAATGGACCAAAATTTTAGTTGACAATGTTGAACCGTCATTAATGACTTTGTTTGATCTTCTTGAACCTAGATTTTGGGATCTTCAGTCTTCTAGGTAGAGTTACCGCCACAATAACTTGTTCTCTGCCATAGTCCCATTCCCCTCGATGATTTCTCAACTACCTCTCTAGTTAGACCTTTCGTAAGTGGATCTGACACATTATCGCTGGACTTTACGTAGTCAATTGTGATAATTTCTCTAGAGAGTAATTGCCTAACAATTTTATGTCTTCGTCGTATATTACGAGATTTACCGTTATACATAATGCTCCCAGCTCTTCCAATTGCTGCTTGACTATCACAATGTATGCATATTGGTGCCAACGATTTGGGCCAAAATGGAATGTCTTCCAAGAAATTTCGGAGCCATTCAGCTTCTTCATCGGCTTTATCTAAGGCTATGAACTCAGCCTCCATTATAGAGCGGGCAATACAAGTTTGTTTGGACGACTTCCAAGGTACTGCTCCTCCACCAATAGTGAATACATATCCACTGGTGGACTTAGATTCAGTTGAACCGGTGATCCAATTTGCACACAGTATCCCTCAATCACCGCAGGATAATCACTGTAGTGCAAAGCAAAGTCCTGGGTATGTTCTAAATACCCCAAAACTAGTTTCATTGCCATCCAATAAGATTGACCTGGATTACTTGTGTATCGGCTCAATTTACTTATAGCACAAGCTATATCTGGTTTTGTATAATTCATGATATACATTAAACATCCCAACACACGAGCATAATCCAATTGTGATATGCTTTGGCCTTTGTTCTTTGCTAGTGCAAGATTCACGCCAATTGGAGTCTTTGCAACTTTAAAATCTAAGTATTTGAATTTTTCAAGTACTGTCTTAATATAATGAGATTGTGACAATGCCAGACCTTGAGAAGTCTTATGGATCTTAATACCCAGAATTAAATTAGCAACTCCCAAGTCCTTCATATCAAATTTGCTAGTTAGCATACGCTTAGTCGCATTTATGTTGGCAATGTCATTACTCATTATCAGCATATCATCAACATATAAGCAAACAATGACTATGTGATTTGGAACATTTTTAATGTACACACATTTATCACATTCGTTTATCTTAAAACCATTTGACAACATTGTTTGGTCAAATTTCGCATGTCATTGTTTAGGTGTTTATTTTAGTCCGTAAAGGGACTTAACAAGTCTACATACCTTTTTTTTCTTTACCTGGAACCACAAACCCTTTAGGTTGTTCCGTGTAGATTTCTTCATCCAAATTTCCATTTAAGAAGGCCGTCTTAACGTCCATTTGATGAATTTCAAGACGATAAACCGCAGCTAATGCTACTAATGTTTGTATGGACGTAATTCTTTTAATTGGAGAGTACGTATCAAAATAGTCAAGACCTTCTCGTTGTCTATACCCTTTGACTACAAGTCTTGCCTTATATTTATCAATAATGCCATCATCTTTCATTTTTCTCTTAAAATTCCATTTAGAACCCAACGGTTTATTTCCATGAGGAAGATCAACTAATTCCCATGTATGGTTGTTCAATATGGATTCTATTTCACTATTGACTGCCTCTTTCCAAAATAATAATTCCGAAGAAGACATAGCTTTTTTAAATGTTCGAGGCTCATTTTCCAATAAGAATGTCACAAAATCTGGTCCAAATGAAGTAGACGTTCTTTGACTTTTACTATGTCTTAGATCTTCCTGATTAGACGTACTTTCTTTTGTTTCTTCACGACGTTGTTTAGATCCTTCACCAATCGACTCACATTCCTTTTTATACGAATATATATTTTCGAAGAACTCAGCCTTTTCTGATTCTATAACCGTATTATTATGAATGTCGGGATTTTCTGATTTATGAACCAGAAATCGATATGTTTTACTATTGGTCGCATATCCTATGAAAACACAATCAATGATTTTCGGTCCTATTTTTACTCTTTTGGGTTTAGGAACTTGCACTTTTGCCAAACACCCACACACGTTAAGATAATCCAAGTTGGACTTCCTTTCTTTTTATTTTTTATATAGAATGGATTGTGTTTTGCTATAGGGTTACTCGATTTAGTATCCGATTAGCCGTAAGAATGGCTTCTCCCCACAAGTTCTGTGGCAAATAAGAACTTATCAACAATGCGTTCATCATCTCCTTTAATGAACGATTCTTTCTTTCTGCAATTCCATTGGATTGGGGCGTGTCAGGGGCCATTGTTTGATGAATAATTCCATATTCTAAATATATTTATTCAAAAGGAGATTTGTATTCACCACCCCTATCACTTCTTATCATTTTGATTTTCTTGTTAAGTTGCGTTTCAACTTCAGTTTTGTATTGCTTGAATGCATCTATTGCTTCATCTTTACTATTAAGTTAGTAAACATAGCAATATCGAGTACTATCGTCAATAAAAGTTATGAAATACTTTTTTCCACCGCGAGATGGTATTGACTTCATGTCGCAAATATCTGTGTGAATTAAGTCAAAGGATTTGAATTCCTTTCAACTGACTTATAAGAATGTTTAACATACTTAGACTCCACACATATTTGACATTTCGATTTGTCGCATTCAAACTTAGGCAATACTTTCAAATTAATTATTTTTTGCAAGGTTTTATAATTAACATGTCCCAAACATTTATGCCATAAATCATTTGACTCAAGAATCAATCCACCATTCCTTAGGATTTACCACCAGGTTGCATTCAGACAGCATAGCACACAAGTCATCAATATCCTCGTGCTTTCAACCATATTTGCTTGACCATACTTCTTGTCTTTCCTTGGAGCATGACAATCTGTAGATTTGTGTCCAGCTTTCCCACCGTTGTAGCAGTTTTCTTTGAACCGCTTCTTGCTTGGGTTGCTTTTTGGTCCAGAAGCCTTCTTCCTCTTTATATTATTTTGAGGAGCATCCTTAACAATGTTTGCTCCCATTATTGTTGAGTTTGCACGGCCTTTCTTTTCAGCAGCTTTGTTGTCCTCTTCGATTCTCAACCGAACAATGAGATCTTCAAGCGACATCTCCTTGTGTTTGTGTTTCAAGTAATTTTTAAAGTCTTTCCACAAATGAGGCAACTTCTCAATCATCGCTGCAACTTGGAATGCTTCATTGATGACAAGACCTTCAATGAAAATTCTGTTAGTAATAATAATATATAGTAATTAATACTTTCAACATAAGTATTAATTCGACTTATACCTTCGACAAAGAGATCGTATATAATTACTTGCAATTCCTGGACTAGGGTAATAACATACTTTCTATCTACCATTTTATAGTCCAAAAATTTAGCGGCAACAAATTTCCTCAACCCGGCATCCTCAGTTTTGTATTTCTTTTCAAGCACAATCCACAGTTCCTTTGACGTCTCCACCTTACTATAGACGTTATACAGATCGTCCTCCAGCCCGCTAAGAATGTAATTCTTGCATAAAAAATTAGAATGCTTCCACGCCTCAGTCACGAGAAAGCGTTCATTGTGTGGAGTTTCATTAGGCAGAACTAGAACATCTTCCTTAATAAACTTCTGTAGACTTAAAGTCGTCAAGTAGAAGAACATCTTCTACTGCCACCGCTTGAAATCAATTCCGGAAAATTTTTTGGGTTTTTCTGCCGGTGCCGGTGCCAATGCCGGTGTTGTTCGGCTTGTGCCGGTGTTGTTCTTATTTGTCGATGCATTGGCAATCACCATAGGAACAGTCTGGTTTTCGTTCTCAGTCGACATTTCTGTAAAAGAATGACACAAACAAACGTTTAATATACGGTGAAGTTTTTATATCTTCAAACCGAATAAAACTGGAGTAGAAAATCACGTATATTTTAATCTCCAAATAACATAAAGTAAACCAAAAACAGACTATACATTAAAGTAAACAAATGGAGTAGAAAACCACGAAAGCTTTAATCTCCAAAATAGGAGTAGAAAACCACATAAATTTTAGTCCCCAGAACAGTATGTATAACACAAATACAGTATGTAATAGTAAGTTCCTTAAGCTTGTTAATATACTGTAGTTGTAAAATAATTCTGGAGAAGAAAACAACGTATAAACAGAAATGTAGAAGAAACATAATTTAATCCCAGCCCACTGAATTCACAGTATTTTCTTAGGGAACTTTTTTTTGTTAAGTAAATTTTTTATTTCACAAACCAAATATAACATTACAGCACTTGTTTTACTAGGAACTTGGACATCATGCCCCAAGTCCTATAATCATCAGACTCTATCATTGAGTACAAGAATGAAAACAACTAAGGCTATCCTCAATCTCTAGGGTACCATTTCATAGCTTGCAACTTCCTAGTTAGCTTCTTATACTGATTTCCTCGACTATGGACTTCCTGTGCTATCAATCGTAAGATGATCTCGTTTGTCTTGGACTTGCCTTGAAATATCCTCAAGTTCCTTTCCATCCATAAATGGTAGACACACGCTGCCATGCATAGTTGTCATGCCCCAACCTCGGGGAGCGCGACCGGCACTCAACCGAGTGAACCCGGTCGAGAAAGCCTATTAAACCTTTCCTACCCGACTCATTCATAATCCAAGAAGGGATTGCATCACCATTTGTAAAATATGGGAGAGATCCATTATATAAATATATATACGTTGCTAGTTTATTTTTTTCTTATATACATTATTCCATAGTTGAGTTCCCAAAATACAACTCGATCTAATGACCACCCCAACATACATACATGACCCACATAAACGTCTACGGAGCCTCTAAGAGTATAAAAGAGCAACATGACAATGCCGGCAACAAGGCCCCGGCTATACCTCAAAATATGAAAACTAATACAAAAGAAGGACTACATGACCCCTGGGAGAAATGGGGCTCACCAGGACTGCTGTGAGGAGAGAAAGAGAGCACCACTATCTGCGATCGGCACTATCTGCGATGGAACCACCTACATCCATTCAAAGATGTAGCGCCCCGGCAAAAGGGACGTTAGTACTGTCGAATAGTACTAGTATGTAAGGCAAACACCAATCTTAGTCGAATGAACAGTGAAACAAAGAGAAGGCAGTCATAATAATCAATAAGAGCTTCATAGAAATACAAAAAAAACACCAAGTAAAGGTCACATAGTTTCCAATTCAATCTTTCCATCTTTTTAGATTAATAATCTTTAGTGCCAAAGCCACAACTCACATTGCCACCGTGTTTTTACACGGAGTCCAGTCTCGGCTCGACCAGCTAAGCCATCTCAAGTGATACATATCCATATCCATAATGTAAATCAATAATTCCAACACAAATGCCACCATGTGTACAGCATAGCGTCCGATCTCGGCCCGATCGGCTAAGCCATCTCACTTGAGACATAACCTCTTTCAATTGTTCACTCAATTCATATTTCTTTCCCATCTTTCGTTACATGGCACAAACAGCCTCATTTATTAAGTAGTTCTTGGCACTTGGGAACATTTTACAATTCAAGTCTTTTCCCTTTTTATCCGTTCAAATAACATCATCATTCATATTGATAAGTACCATCACATAAGGCATTGCACACATAAGGGAAGGAGCTTGGAAACAACATAATTACGTTCTCAAATAGCATGATGACATGGTAACCATCTAAAACAATTAGGGAACATGAATATTTCAATCCAACATACTAAGGCAAACAATTCTAGTATGATCAAGTTAGAACTTACACCCATTATTCGGAAACCAGGAGTTCGATTCTAGGAAGAAGAGAGTTAGCCATACATACCTCAATTATGCTTCTTTTGACTCTACAATTATCCAGACCCCTTAGCAACCTCAATCTATATTAGCAATATACAAATTGAACCCAAAAGTAGGAAAACGTTCATGGTTCTAGCTCACTTTTCCCCCCACTCTTTATCATACATGCATGCAAGATAAACCACCCTTATACCCATGAAGTATCACATTAGTACCCCATTATAGCTATGTTTGAAATTAAGAGCTGGGGTGATGAAGTCTTACCCTTTTGGATGAAGAATTTGGTGCTCTACTTGAATATTTCCAAAGCTTTAAGTGATGATTGAAAATCAATTTGATGAAAACTTAGGCCCTCCTTCTTGAACCCTCTCTCTCTCTCACTCTAAAAATATCAGAAAATGAGCTCAAAATAGACCTAAGGGGTATTTTAACGGAATGGGGGTCGGGTTTTAAATTAAGAAAAATGGGTGCCCCGACACAGGTCTGCAACCGCATATGCGACCGCATAATAGTTATGCGGTCCGCAAAGTGACCGCAGAAATGGCCCTCAGGGGCCTAAACTTTCGGCTCAGGTATGCGACCAGTATGTGGTCTGCATACTTGTTCTGCGGTCGCATAATGCACCGCAGAACTCCCTCCGCAGAAACCCAAGAGGGATTATGCGATCGACATGCGGTACGCATAGTGGTTATGTGGTTGCATAATCGACCGCAAAGTAGACCTCAAACTGGCGAACTTACTGCTTCACTCTGCGGCCATTATGCGGTCCGCAGAGTGATTATGCGGCCGCATAATGGGCCGCAGAAATGCGTTCTTCTATGAAAAATTTCTACTAAAATAACGCAGGAATCTAACTTGGCACCACGAAACCCCGAGTTTTTGGTTAAAATTTTTACGGGTCCTTACATCCTCCCCCACTTAAGATCATTCGTCCTCGAATGAGGATCAAGGTTCACTTAACACAGTTTCAATTATGCCATATACCATCAGCCCCAAATTTTCCTAACTTCTTAACTTCCTGAAAATTTCGCTAGAGTTTCCTTTGTATTTAGGCCTATCCACCTGTCAGAGAGCCCCCGAAACATACCTTAGCAACATATATAGAATTAAATGACACAACAAAATGCAAAATAACACCAACCAAAGCCTCATGGGGGACATATAGCTAGAAAGGAGTATCTTTATATTAGCCGAACAAGTGATACAAACTTTAGGGGAAACAACTTCATAGAACTATTACATGGCTATTCAAACAAATGAGGGTACTTTTCTTTCATTTCATTCTCGGCTTCCCAAGTAGCTTCTTCGACTTGTTGGTTTTTCCATAACACCTTCACGGATGCAATTTCTTTGTTTTTTAGCTTTCGGACCTGCCTATCAAGAATAACAACCGAATTTCTTCATATGACAATTCTTCACTAACCTCGATGGTCTCAACCGGCACAATAGCGGACGGATCTCCAACTACCTTCTTCAACATGGACACATGGAATACCAGGTGTACTAATGACATCTCAGATGGTAGTTCAAGCTTGTACGCCACCTGACCTATCCTTTGAATGATCCTATACGACCCGACATACCTTGGACTTAATTTCCCTTTCTTTCCAAACCGCATGATCCCCTTCATGGGAGATACCTTCAAGAACACCCAATCATCTTCTTTGAACTCTAAGTCTCTGCGACGAACATCCGAGTAGGATTTTTGACGACTTTGAGCAGTTTTCAACCGCTCTTTTATGATCTTAACCTTTTCCATAGCCTGATGCACAAGGTCTGGTCCTATTAGTTCAGCTTCTCCAACCTCGAACCACCCAATCGGCGACCTACATCTTCTACCATACAAGGCCTCAAACGGCGCCATCTGAATACTGGCATGGAAGCTGTTGTTATAAGCAAATTCTATGAGCGGCAAATGATCATCCCAACTACCCTTGAAGTCAAGTACACACGCACGCAGCATGTCCTCAAGCGTCTGAATAGTCCGCTCTGCTTGCCCGTCAGTCTGTGGATGGAAAGTCGTGCTAAGATATACCTGCGTACCCAAACCTTGCTGAAATTTCTTCAAGAAATTAGCTGTGAATTGGGACCCTCGATCGGAAATGATGGAAACTGGAGTGCCATGAAGCCTGACTATTTCCTTGATATACAATTGAGCATATTGTTCAGCAGTGTCGGTGGATTTAACTGGTAAGAAGTGTGCTGATTTCATGAATCAATCCATGATCACCCAAATTGAGTCAAACTTACGCAGAGTGCGCGACAACCCTACCACAAAATCCATGTTGATCATTTCCCATTTCCACATTGGAATTTCTATACTCTGAGCTAACCCACCGGGCCTTTGATGCTCGGCCTTCACTTGTTGACAGTTTGAACATTTTGCCACAAAGTCTGCCACACCCCTCTTCATGTCATTCCACCAGTAAACTTCTTGAGATCATGATACATTTTTGTAGAGCCTGGGTGCACGGAATATCTAGAAGTATGAGCTTCTGCCATGATTCTTTCCCGAAGACCATCTACGTTTGGAACACATAGTCGTCCTTGGTACTGTAATGTACCGTCATCCATGCCAAGAGAAAAAGCCGTAGTCTTATGTTTATGAATCCCTTCCTTCAGCTGTACCAACACTGGATCACTGTATTGCTTCTCCTTGACCTCCGTCACAAGTAATGATTCCGCCCTATTCCGCACAATCACTCCCCCTTCACTAGAGTCCGTAAGATGAACTCCCAAACCGGCCAACTGGTGAACCTCCCGGGCCAAGGGCCTTTGACATGCCTCCAAGTGAGCCAAACTACCCATAGACTTCCGACTAAGAGCATCCGCCACCACATTAGCTTTCCCCGGATGATACAAAATGTCGATGTCATAATCTTTGAGCAACTCAAGCCACCTTCTCTGCCTTAAGTTCAATTCCTTCTGCTTGAAAATGTATTGAAGACTTTTGTGGTCCGTGAATACATCTACATGGACTCCATACAAATAATGACACCAAATTTTTAATGCAAAAACCACCGCCGCAAGTTCTAAGTCATGAGTTGGATAGTTCTTTTCATGATTCTTAAGTTGCCTTGAAGCATATGCTATAACCTTTCCATGTTGCATTAATACACACCCAACACTGATCCTTGAAGCATCGCAATACACCACAAACCCCTCGGTACCCTCTGGCAAGGTCAATACCAGTACCGAGGTCAATCTTGGTTTCAATTCTTGGAAGCTCCTTTCACAAGTATCGGACCACTGGAACTTAACCGCCTTCTGTGTCAATTTAGTCAATGAAAAGGCAAGAGTGGAGAACCCCTCCACGAACCTCCTATAATACCAGGCCAAACCCAAGAAACTGCGAATTACTGTTGGAGTAGTAGGTCTAGGCCAATCCTTCACCGCCGCAATCTTTTGAGGATCAACCTTAATTCCTTCTCCGGAGATGACATGACCCAAGAATATAACAGATTCAAGCCAAAATTCATATTTCGAGAATTTTGCATACAAGTGGTGGTGATAAAGAGTCTGTAGAATTGCCCTGAGGTGGTCGGCGTGATCCTCTCGACTTCATGAATATACAAGGATGTCGTCAATGAATACTATCACGAAGGAGTCAAGAAACGGCCTGAAGACTCGATTCATAAGATCCATGAAAGCTGTCGGGGCATTTGTTAGCCCGAAAGACATTACCAAAAATTCAAATTGCCCATACCGGGTTCTGAAAGCTGTTTTTGGAATATCCTGCTCCCTTACCTTTAATTGATGGTACCCGGATCGCAAATAAATTTTGGAGAAGAACTTAGCACCTCAAACAAATCATCTATTCTAGGCAATGGGTATTTGTTTTTGATTGTGACTTTGTTGAGTTGCCGGTAATCAATACACATCTGCAGCGATCCATCTTTCTTTCTAAAAAAGAGAACCGGTGCATCCCAAGGTGACACACTCGGTCGGATGAAACCTTTCTCTAGCAAATCCCTTAGTTGTTCCTTTAGCTCTTTTAATTCTGCTGGCGCCATTCTATAAGGTGGAATGGATACAGGCTGCGTGCCTGGCATCATATCAATCCCAAAATCAATCTCCTTGTCTGGAGGTATTCTAGGGAGCTCATCCGGAAAGACATCGGGGAAATCATTCATAATTGGTACAAATTCAAGAGTAGGCACCTCAGTAGTGGTGTCCGTCACTCTGACCAAATGATAAATATACCCCTTCATGATCATCTTTGTGGCCTTAAGGTAAGAAATAAACCTACCTTTTGGCATAACATTATTCCCCTCCCACTCAACAGTTGGCTCGTTAGGAAACTCAAG
The DNA here is from genome assembly GCF_000390325.3 of Nicotiana tomentosiformis. Classification (NCBI taxonomy): domain Eukaryota; kingdom Viridiplantae; phylum Streptophyta; class Magnoliopsida; order Solanales; family Solanaceae; genus Nicotiana; species Nicotiana tomentosiformis. The sequence continues at coordinate 115,949,994 of NC_090823.1, read as the reverse complement.
CCTCATAATTCTGGTCCGATAGTCAAGTTTGGCAAAACATGAATATAGCCAATCCATTCCCATTATTACATCAAAATCAATCATCCCTAGTTCAATAAGATCGGCCATGGTATCCCGACCACGCACTGTGACACCACAATCCCTATAAGTCCGTGCGGCCATAATAGACTCGCCAATTGGGGTAGATACAGAGAATGGCTCATGAAGCTGTTTCGGTTCTATCTCGAAGCTCGTAGCAACATAAGGAGTAACATAGGACAAAGAAGATCCGGGATCAATAAGGACATACACATCATGAGATTGAACGGTCAATTTACTTGTGACGACATCTGGGGAAGGCTCTGCACTCTGTCGACCACTCATAGCATAGAATCGGTTGGGTCCTCCTGAACTCTGTGCACCACCCCTGGATGTACCACGCCTTGCGGGTGCTGAAGAGCCTCGAGCTGGAGGGTGTGCTGAAGATGTGGCAGTTGTAGGACTGGATGACTGAGCTATGCCCCTGCCTGCACCCTGACGGGATGCACGACACTCCCTCTAAATATGGCCTATCATTCCACATCCGTAACATACTGGCATGTCCAGGTAGCAGACTCCCGAATGTATCATCCCACACTTAGGGCATGGGGCCCTCTGCTGCTGCTGGAATCTCCCTCCTGATCGGCCCTGATGGTTGGACCCCCTGCTACCCTGATCGGGCCTAAAGCGAGTCCCCTGCTACTGACTGTGCCCTGATGGCGGGGCACTAGCTAAAGACTGAGCATAAGACGGGGATGGCCCTGATGATCCTCCCCGAAAAGCTGATCTCCCACCTCCGAATGAATCCCCAAGGTTGCCCGCTGATCGGGCCGCACTACTACTTTCATGTTCCATCCTGAGCTTTAACTTTCGAGCCTATGTAGCTTGGGCAAATGCCACCATCCTTCCATAGTTCATGCCAGAATTTAGAGCAGATGTGGAAGCCTCATTAATAACCAAAGAGCTAAGGCCCTGCACAAATCGACGCACTCTTGCCTCCATAGTCGGCATCATATGAACAACATACTTCAACAGGCGCACGAACTCCATGTGATACTCCCACACATTCTACCCTATTTAAGTGTCTCAAACTCCACAACACAGTTTGCCTTAGTCTCGGCAGGCAAGAAATGGTCTATGAAGGCATCCGCGAACTCACTCCATCTCGCCGGAGGGCTCCCCTCCTCACGGGAATCCTCCCACATCTCAAACCAGGAATATGCCACCCCTTTCAAACGATAGGAGGCCAACTCTACTCCCTCCGTCTCAGTAGCACGCATAACTCGGAGAGTCTTATGCATCTCATCAATAAAATCCTGAGGGTCTGCCCCGAGATCAGTACCAGTGAACATTGGAGGGTCTAACTGAAGGAACCTGTTTACCCTGGAACCGGAAGAATCTCCTTGCAAGCTAAATGAGGTGGGTGCAACATTTGACCTTTGATCCTGGGAAGCTACTAACTGAGTCAACATCTGAATAGCTCCCCTAAGATCCCCATTAGAAATACTGGGTCCTAGAGCTGGAGCTGGAGCTGGAGGTGGAACATGTATATCAGCGGGAGGGATTGTGCCACCCTCCGCGGGTGTAGGAACTTGGGTAGTCTGTTCTGGAGTAGACGAATCAGGCAGTGTGATAGTAGGGGGATTACCCTCACCCGCATTATCAAGTAGGGGACCAACAGCCATTCCTGGTGTGACATTGGCTTCTTGGCCAATTCTCGCTCTCTTCTTAGGTACCATTTACAGAAAGTTAGAACAATGTACGAGTTAGAGGAGAACAACCTCACATCTCGTTTTATCGCACGATATAGAACAACAATGAAGGGCATTATTCCTAAATGTCCAAGTAGCCCCCTAATTATAGATGTGGTCGACAACACACCGATAAGAAGGGCTCTACTAGACACGGCTCCGAGACATCCTAGGACACTTTAAAACCTTAGGCTCTGATACCAAGTTTGTCACGCCCCAACCTCGGGGAGCGCGACCGGTGCTCAACCGAGTGAACCCAGTCGAGCAAGCCTATTAAACCTTTCCTACCCGACTTATTCATAACCCAAGAAGGGATCGCATCACCATTTGTAAAATAGGAGAGAGATCAGTTATATAAATATATATACGTTGCTAGTTCATTTTTTCTTATATACTATATTCCATAGTTGAGTTCCCAAAATACAATTTGATCCAACGACCACCCTAACATACACACATGACCCACATAAACGTCTACGGAGCCTCTACGAGTACAAAAGAGCAACATGACAATGCCGGCAATAAGGTCCCGGCTAAATCTCAAAATATGAAAACTTATACAAAAGAAGGACTACATGACCCCCTGGGAGAAATGGGGCTTACCAATACTGTTGTGAGGAGAGGAAGAGAGTACCACTATCTGCGATCGGCACTATCTGTGATGGAACCACCTACATCCATTCAAATATGTAGCGCCCCCGAAAAAAGGGACGTTAGTACTGTCGAATAGTACTAGTATGTAAGGCAAACACCAATCTTAGTAGAATGAACAGTAAAACAAAGAGAAGGCAGTCATAATAATCAATAAGAGCTTCATAGAAATACAAAGAAAATACCAAGTAAGGGTCACATAGTTTCCAATTCAATCTTTCCATCTTTTTAGATTAATAATCTTTAGTGCCAAAGCCACAACTCACAATGCTACCGTGTTTTTACATGGAGTTCGGTCTCGGCCCGACCGGCTAAGCCATCTCAAGTGAGACATATCCATATCCACAATGTAAATCAATAATTCCAACACAAATGCCACCATGTGTACAGCATGGCGTCCGATCTCGGCCCAGTCAGCTAAGCCATCTCACTTGAGACATAACCTCTTTCAATTGTTCACTAAATTTACATTTCTTTCCCATCTTTCGTTACATGGCACAAACATCCTCATTTATTAAGTAGTTTTTGGCACTTGGGAACATTTTACAATTCAAGTCTTTTCCCTTTTTATCCGTTCAAATAACATCATCATTCATGTCGATAAGTACCATCACATAAGGCATTGCACACATAAGGGAAGGAGCTTGGAAACAACATAATTACGTTCTCAAATAGCATGATGACATGGTAACCATATAAAACAATTAGGGAACATGAATCTTTCAATCCAACACACTAAGACAAACAATTCTAGTATGATCAAGTTAGAACTTACACCCATTATTCGGACACCAGGAGTTAGATTCTAGGATGAAGAGAGTTAGCCATACATACCTCAATTGCGCTTCTTTAGACTCTACAATTATCCGGACCCCTTAGCAACCTCAATCTATTTTAGCAATATACAAATTAAACCCAAAATTAGGAAAACATTCATGGTTCTAGCTCACTTTTCCCCCCACTCTTTATCATACATGCATGCAAGATAAACTACCCTTATACCCATGAAGTATCACACTAGTACCCCATTATAGCTATGTTTGAAATTATGAGCTGGGGTGATGAAGTCTTACCCTTTTGGATGAAGAATTTAGTGCTCTACTTGAATATTTACAAAGCTTCAAGTGATGATTGAAGATCAGTTTGATGAAAACTTAGGCCCTCCCTCTTGAACCCTCTCTCTCTCACTCTAGAAATATCAGGAAAATGAGCTCAAAATAGACCTAAGGGGTATTTTAACGGAATGGGGGTCAGGTTTTAAATTAAGAAAAATGGTGCCCCGACACAGGTCTGCGGTCGCATATGCAACCGCATAATGGTTATGCGGTCCACAAAGTGACCGTAGAACTGGCCCTCAGGGGCCTAAACTTTCAGCTCAGGTATGCGACCAGTATGTGGTCCGCATACTTATTCTGCGGTCGCATAATGCACCGCAGAACTCCCTCCGCAGAAAATCAAGAGGAAATTATGCGACCGATATGCGGTCCGCATATCAATTATGCGGTCGCATAAGCGACCGCAAAACTAACCTCAAATTGGCCAAACTTTTTGCTTCACTCTGCGGCCATTATGCGGTCTGCAAAGTGATTATGGCACCACGAAACCCCGAATTTTTGGTTAAAATATTTTACGGGTCCTCACAATAGTCTATATATATTAGCCATTGTTGACTGTCCTTTTGCATGAACCTCTGCCCATTAAACTTCTTCAGACCATCCTTGAGCTCTCTTTTTGATTCCCTGCCATTCCAATAATCTCTCCCACAGTTGGGATGTCATTTCACATTTAAAGAATAGATGCTCAGCTTTTTCTGGTTCTCTAGCACACAGTGGGCATGTCAAGTCTTCAATCTGACTCCATTTAGCTATTCTATCTCCTGTTTGAAATCTCCCTTGTAAGTTTAGATACAGTATAAAAACCCATCTAGGAGCCCCGTAGTTATTACATATCAGTCTTCTCCAAGAGCATTTAGGGAACTCACCTTGAAGCTTCCTGTACATTCTTTGAATAGAAAAGGTCCTTATCAGTATAAACTCCTTCTCTTGTAGTCCCACTTCTTCCAGGTATTTTCCTGCTTTTAAGATCTTCTGTACAATCCAAGATGCTTGCTTAGGTTAACTCATCCACAATGTGGTTCTTCTCCCATAGTAGTAATGTATCCACTTCACCCATAGCTTATCCTTTTTGGTACAAACATTCCACAGTAGTTTGCGTATAGCAACCTTGTTCCAAGCTTGAATATCCATGATATTTAGTCCCCCTGCAACTTTTGGAATACAGACTTTATCCCACGCATTTAGTGCCCTTTTTGAATTATCTACTCCTCCTGTCCATAAGAATCTTTTGCATACACTTTCGACCAATTGAATCAGCTTCTTTGGTAGGGTAAATATTTGAGACCAGAATGTTTGGATGGAGAAGAGAACGCTCTTAATTAGCTGACGTCTGCCTGCATAAGACAATGGCTTTGATGTTCAGCTTGTGACCCTGCCTATTATCTTATCAATTAGGGGCTTACATTGAGCCAAGGACAGTCTTTTTGTGCTAAGAGGTACCCCTAAGTATCTTATAGGAAGTTCTCCTTTTAAGAAACCAAGGTGGTCAAGTATGTCAAGCTGCAATTGCTGATTAACTCCACCAAAGTAAACACTGCTTTTCTCCACATTTGCCTCCAGGCCTGACACTTTTGAGAACATCTGAAAACAAGCATACAAAGCTTTTACAGAAGCCATATCACCTCTACAAAACAGCAGAAGGTCATCTGCAAAACTAAGTCATACTATGTTCAACTTTGCACACTTAGGATGGAATTTAAACTCCTTATTCTCCTTCAGCCCCTTTAGAATTCTTGTGAAATATTCCATGGCTAGTATGACTTGGTTTTGCAGATACCCAATTGTTCCCTCATATAAACTCAGGTTGTTGATACCCAATTTTCCCTCATATTTTCCAAATATATATATATATACACCTTCAAAATAGCACATATGCATCATCATTTGATTTACAAGCATACACAAGTATTTTTCATAATTTTTAAAGCCTTTAAATTAATTTATTTCTGCATTTTTATTATATAAATATCCAATAATTATCCTACAAATTATTTTATGATGATTTAATCATCTAAACTTATTATTTATACCAATATGAGGTTTTAAATATTTTCAGTGCATTTATCATAATTACATTTGCATTGTTTTAGGGCAAATTGCATATTTTGCAATAATAGCCCATATGCATATATAATTATATTATTCATATAGAAAATGACTTTTTATATTTTTATAATGTTAAGTAATTATTGTTAATCATTTTCATGCACAAATGATATTTTTTTTATTTATTAATTAATTTATAAATTATTTATTTGTTAAATAGTGGGTATTTAAAAATCTAGCCCTAAAATCCCCTATTTGCGGATTTAACCCAACACCCTTACACCAGCCCAATACCCTTGGCCCAAGACCCATTATCCCAATCCCCATACCCATTTAAACACCCAACCCAGGATCCCTTTAAATCATGATCGTTGATCTCTAAGATCAACGGTCCACGTTACACCCTCCCATTTAAACCAACCTAAACCCCTAACCCTAATTATTCTATACAACCTCGCCACCCTAGAATTCCCTCGTCTCTTATCTCTCATGGACCCTAGCTGCCGTTCCTATCAACCCCCCCCCCAAACCCGGCCCCAAAACGGAATCCACCATGGATTCCCTTACCTTATTTACCTTTCCTCACCACTGGCCACTCGTCTATGATCTTACTTAGTTGCTTGCCTAACATGGCAAGAAAATTTTGACAAAATCGAACCAAATCGGTTCACACCTCTAATTTCCGTGGCTATTCCGTCTATGTTCATCATTGATTCTTTGTGAGTAACAAATATTCTTCATATCTGTTGATGATTCTTACCTACCCCAAATTAGGGTTTTCAAACCCTTTCAATCGGACCAAAATAGGTCCGATTTTCTGGTTTTTAATGTTATTCCGCTTCTATCCATTTTATTTTGTGCTATTTTTACTTTATTTTCCACTGATTTCACATTTTTCCTAAAACTAGGGTTTGAAACTTTCTCCTTTTCTTACCAATTCTGGAGAATCTTTCCTTTATATGTTCGATTACTTTCTTTCCTTATGTTTTCCCTGATTTGTGCCCTAAATTACCTATAACTGATTTAGAAAAATTTTCTTGCATATGACTGATTTGTTTCCATGTTTATGTGTTGATTTCTATCACTATATATTCTCTTCCCCCATTCCCTTTTGAAAGGACCTTCGACTACTTTCTGAACTCACTATAGACTTACTAGACCTAAGGTTATTCTGATTTTGCATTCTATACTCTAACTTTGGCCGGCTGGAAGCCAAGGCCAGTCAGCTCTGAAATCTTGCTATATACTGTGGAATTCAATACTTTGTGTATTGTTTTCGCTTAACTGGTGAGTCACCTAACTTCTGCACTTTCATTCTTACATGTCCCTGATTTTTATATATGATTACTACTGAATTTGTTATTCAATATGCTTTGGAAGGGTGTTTAAGTATAGCTCTATCAAATCTGTATGTCTTAGTCCCTTTAACACTTAATTGCTCCTAATGTTACCTGTGCTGAAGTTATTTGAACTTATTTAAGGTCTATCCCTTAGTGTATCAATCCTTGAATGCCTATGAACATGTTTATCCCCTTACCCTGAATCCCTGTAGTGAATGCCTCACATTTGTGACTCTTATTACTAGTTATAATCTGCCTCTTTGCTATTGTGTTAACATGATCACTCGATCCCACACCCCCTCTAGTGTTTGTTTGTAATTTGGAATAGCTATCTCATCATGTTCGAATTGCTGCTTTATCCTTTGATACAAACTGGATCATCTTTGGTTAGATCATTATAACAAAGTTACCTGCTACTTAACATGATTTTACTGAGTGTGTGTCTTGACTTATGACAGTAAGCATTATGCCCTCCCCCCTTCTACGATGTTGTTCTGGTTTTCTTGATAATAACACTAGGTTATGTACTTAACATGATTCATCATGCTTTAACTCATTCTATACCTATGACTTTGCCAAACTTGCAAACATGTTCTTTGCCAACTTTTAGCATATGACTGCTACTGTGCTGAGTTTGAAACCTGTTTATCAATTTCATTAAACTAGTTTTTTTTTTAAGTTCTATTTAAGTGTCTGCTTGTTGACTCAATTTGGTCATGTCTGTTTAAATCCTCAATTCCTGTCTTCTCAATTTTGGTCTTTCTTTCTCTGTCACCTAAGCTCTTTTAAATCTTATTCTTAGCCAATGCTGCCCAAGTTCTATCCTTTGGCCTCCCTAGTGTGAGCACTGCTCAGGGTTTATTAGAGACCCTTGTGAACTCTGACACACTATGATTTGGTCCCTAATCCCTCCTTTGAACTATTCTTGTTAACCACCCTAGTGTAAGCATTGCCCTGGGTTCTTGAAGCCCTTGGGAACTCTGACACACTAGGGCCTTGGTTCTATATGCTCAACTCTATCTTGTGCTCACTAGGTAAATCATTCAATTCCTGGCTGTTGTATGTCTATGAGTGTGTAACTTGGAGACTGTTGTGATTTGTGAGAATAAAGGCCAAGCCTGTCCAGGTGTATTTTGGGCCTGCTATAGGCTCCCTATATTTATTCTCCTATGTAATTCATGCTATTCATTCTAGGTCTGTAATAATTATTGTAATAATATTTAGGGTATTAATAAAATTGGGAAAGGGATTTGTATCTTATACTTGCAATAAATGGGGTAGAAATCCTGCCTATAGGTTCAATAATGTGTTTTTAGTTATCGTGTGTTAGAAATCATGCCTATAGGTATCCTATTATGTTCAGTCATTATATGTTAGCAATCCCGCCTATGGTTTCAATACTTGGTTCAATAGTGTTCTATTTCTGCTTATTAGAAACCATGCCTATAGGGAATTGTATGATTCAATATGCGTTTACATGCTGCCCTATTCACAAATTGTAGAGATCATGTCTATAGGATCTAAAATCAGATTAAATTGTAGAAAGCATGCCTATAGGTCTGAATCAGTTTAATTATCACGTTGCTCATTTATTCAGGAGTTCTCGACACCGTGTCATTATTATCACTAGAAAATATGCCTGTAGGACTAAATAAGTAATTCTAAATATCCTTACGTGATTACCATTATTTATTATTGAGTAGAACACCTAGACATCATTCCTAGAGGTTTAATCCCCTTATACTTAAAATCAGTAGGCAAATTATGTAGGTTTCTGGAAATCGTATTTAGGAAATGGCTTTTGCGTGTAGCTGTCTGCTCATTAATTTGGTATCACATAGAGATCCTGCCTATAGTATTCTGCAACCTTAACTCATTAAAATTTACCAATATTAATTAATTTGGCGTGCATTTGTTATCTAAATGCGGAGGCTAACTTGAGCCCTTATTTGCTCATATGTGAAAGTCCTAAATGTTTTGCTTGTCGCCTAGTATTTTCCCTTTTGAGCAACCTAAGTTAAAGTCTAGAACCACCCTGAAATAGAGGTCCAAATGCCTCCTGGATCATAGGCATAGGATGGGTAGTGCACGCATAGAGTACGACTTAGAATTGACTAGTGCGCTTTAGGTAAACAACTTAAAGATAGTAATCGGGTAGCAGGAGATGATAGTTTGTGCTCGCTGAATAATATGAGTAACACCCCATCTTGAGGGAGTTACGAAGTATTATTTATGTTGCACGGGGTGATCCTTTAGGCTAAAAAACTTAGCCCCCCCTCCCCTCGCCTTTGTTTAAAGTCAATCATTTTATTTGCCCAAATTGCTTCCCTTCTCTTAGACTAATTCATATAATTCGAGTTCGGTCGGGACCCACCGTTGTGGACCTCAAGGAGTGCCTAACACCTTCTCCTCAAGGTAATTTGAGCCCTTACCCGATCTTTGGTGATGCGAACTGGTTAATCTAGAGTTATTTGCAATATAGGTACCCTAACGTACCTTAATACGTTAGGTGACGACTCTTCTCTTTTAATTACCTTTCTTTAAAAGATTAGTCACGACGTCGAAGCCCGATTTCGCGAGAAAGAAGGGGCGCGATAGCATGGCGGCTCTGCTGGGGAATATTTTTTAGGCTCTTACCATAGCGAACCTGATCTATATGAATTAGTCTTCTTTGACAAATGTGTTTCCTTGTTCTTTATCGTTACATGAGCATCCCGCTTCCATTTTCCCTTTTTATGGCTACATGCACACCCTTTCCCCTATTTCCCTCTATTTTGAATTTGTATGCAAATATTTGCTTAATTTGGTTACAATGTGCGTTTTCCTTTATTTCCTAGTCATGTTCACCTGCTCTGAATCATTTTTAAATTTGCTACATCATGTCTCTCTCCCTACCCCTACCCCCTTTGCTTGCTTTATTACAATTCTTTCATATTGCGCGAACTAACTTCTTCCTTGTTTTTCTTTCTTTTTGTGTCTTTACGTTTCATTTAATATTGCATTTACCATCTTCATCATGCAAAATACTTGACAACGTGTTGTTTTATCTTTGCATAAGGTATGCTCCATATCATATTCCACTCGTGCGTAACTAATACCATAGCGGCACTTGATGAGTGTCCGCGCTCTTCCTAAATCACCCTTTAAATTTGGAAAGGCTTATTTGCGGTAAAACTAATCGATCAGCGGTACAATCGACGGTTCTGTGCCTTCCCCTCTCAAGTTGTCTACTTGAGGGTACCGGTCTAGACTCTTCTAGAAACCCCCACTCTTATATTAACTGTACATGCATCATGTCTAAACCTAGTATGGGTTAGAACATTGTCCGCGCAATAACTCTTTAAGGCAAGCCTTGCGGGATTTCCTTAAATCCCAATGGGTACGATCATGATATGTGCATTATTTGGAGAAAACGTGCCGATATTCTAATCATTAATACGTAAATAGTCGAATCCGGAGGGGAAAGGGCTAACTTTATTTATTTTGCAGAAATAAGACACGAAGTCCCCAGGTTCGGCATGGTTCAAAGTATCCCACCTTTGTTGCTAGATTGGTGGGAAAATTTCTCGCCGAGCGACAAAAATCATGTGAAAAGATTTCTTGGGAATTTACCTTATTTGTTAGATATTAAGTCGAATAATATGTTAATTGAGACGGCCACCATGTTCTGGGATGAGAAGAGGGTTGTCTTCCGTTTTGGTGATATAGAAATGACTCCCCTTCTAGAGAAAATAGGAGGCTTCGCTGGGCTCCCATGGGATAGCCCTAGCTTGTTGGTACCAAAAAACCGTACTTCTCGAGGTTTCCTAAAAATGATGGGTTTTAGGAAAAATGATGAGTTAGGCTGTCTGAAAACATCTTACATACCATTCGACTTCCTTTACGAGTGTTATGGTCACAGCAAGTCATATCACCTTTACTATGATGAATTTGCCATCACTTCTTTGGGTTGGACTCACCGCCGGATTTTTGTATTTATTGTCTATTTTCTGGGGATGTTGATATTCCCGATACAAGGAGAAAGGATCCACACTCGCCTAGCTATGGTCACTAAGACCCTAATGGAAGGAATTGAGGGGAAAACTTATACTATTGTCCCGATGATCGTGGCTGAGATGTACCGAGCCTTAGACCGTTGCAAAAAGGGATATAGGCATTTCGAGGGTTGCAATTTGTTGCTATAAATATGGTTGTTGGAACACCTTCAGAGAGAAAAATACCGTCAAGAATTTCGGCGACGACCATGGAATGACCACATAGCTTATCACCATCCGAAGAGAATGACTTTTATCCCAAACATGTTTGCACAACCATGAAACGCTGTGAGCTGGGTATATTTCTTTAGCAATTTGACTGATGACAAGATACATTTGATGTTCGAGTGGTTCCCTGGCAGTGAATTCATCATCAGGTCGAGAGATATTCCTCATCTAGTGCTAATCGGATTAAGGGGAATCTATCCTTATGCTCCTATCAGAGTCATGAGGCAAGCTGGGAGAAAACAGGTTATACCACAAACAACAACAACAACCCAGTATAATCCCATTAGTGGGGTTTGGGGAGGGTAGTGTGTACGCAGACCTTACCCCTACCCTGGGGTAGAGAGGCTATTTCCGATAGACCCTCGGCTCCCTCCCTTCAAGAACTCCCTACCTTGCTCTTGGGGTGACTCGAACTCACAACCTCTTGGTTGGAAGTGGAGGGTGCTTACCACTAGAGCAAACCACTCTTGTCAACCCACTAGAGTTTTCAAAATGGTTCATTACAAAGCATATTTCCAAGGGAATGTCATTTCATTCAAGTTTGAGGTACAACATATGTGGCATCAAAAGATTATTGTGGAGAAAGATACCATAGAGCCAGACAGGTATCATGCCAGCCATGTGTACTTCTACCCATCATGGTTGGTTGATGACATAGCAGGAGAGGTCAAGCCAAGGGTTGATTTGAGAAATAGGGTCATAGACAACGCTGCTGAAGCACAAGTCAAATACATGAGGTTGCGCAAAAGGGTCTTTGAATCTGAGTCCAGGCATTTGGAATAGCATAAAGTGGACATGGAAGCAATCAATGAATGGAGGGGAATCGTTACTAAATCAACAGAAATATTGTAGTATTTGGAGCAGGGTTTGATGGAACTTGAGGGAAATATAAGGAAAAAGATCTCGGATTGTCAGAACGCATAGGGCAATGAAGGAGGACATCTAGCAAGGGCGTATCTGCTATTGGACATGCGCGACCTGGGAAATCTGATTGACGGGGCTAAGAAGGCCAAGCTTGGAGAAGGTCACTCTGGACCAAGTAGATTAGGGGTGATGTTTTCTAGATCCATTTTAGAATTTGATTGTAGTAAGGCAAATGTCACTAGTGACTCTTTATAATTATTGTCGTTTTAGTAGAGATTTGGTCTATTTATCATATTAATGAAATGATGCAGTTATCGGCATTGAGTTTTCTCCAAAGCTATATGTCGCTAGGCCTACCTCGGGCACGATGAGGTCCCCATATTAGGACGTGAATTCCGTAATATGTGTTTAAATATCGTAAATCAAGAATACTATAAATCATGTTTGCTAAACATTTGAAATCTGACTGGTGAATACGAACTCCAGATCATGAAACTACAAGAACAACTTGCGGTATTGCAAGAGAAACTAAAAGAGCCAGAAGAAGAAAAGAATGCGTTGGAAGAGAAATTTAAAATGGTTGAAGCATAAAATAATGGGCGATAGTGACTAAATAAATACATTGATGTATTGAATGTAGTATTTTATTTTTATGTTGAATGTGTCATGTATTATCTTTAATTGGTAATGAATTTAAATTTTATGTTATGCTGTCGTTTGTTTTTTGTGTTTTAGTGTTAAACTAATAAATAACTCGAGAAATAGAAACACATGCGCAAATTATGTAAAATATAAATAATGTTGCTATCATATATTTAATGTCATATATACAAATAATAATAAATGTCAATGTGTCCCACAACATGTATGCTCTAAAGCATTGGCTGGCCTAGGGCGCATCTCATCCCACCCTGCTACGCTATCATGATCATCCTCATCACGTCGCCTCTTTATCGGAGGATGCGTTGCAGCATGATCGTCGGTAAGGCTGGCAGACTCGGTAGAAGCGGCCTTCGAGCCGGCAGTAACCTACAGAATAATAAGATATTTTACTATATAAAATATAAAATACTAACGTATGTGTTAGCAAAAAAACTTTAACGGTCATACCATGGTCTCAGCGGGCTCCTGATTAAGATCATCTGTCTCTGGCATGCTAGTATCGCACAATGCGGCCTCCGTGACGGGCGATGACGATGTCTTTAAAAAAAATAAAAACGCTTTAGATATTACTGACTAATCAATGAGATAAAAACAAATAGAAATAATAGTAATACAAACAAAGCTACGCCTGAGTAGCGCCGCAAGGCCCTGTCGGAACATTGAGGTGCACTGGAGTAGATGAAGTATGTGCTAAATCCTCAGCATCCCTCGGTGATGAGCCATAACTCAGTTGTCGCCCACTATGCACCTCTCGTGTCGGACGAGAATCAACAACCGTCGATGGCTCTTGGGGATCAGAAAATACTGATCCCACTCCTGTCGCGTAATGGTCGTGCCCACGATCAATAATGGAGCTGACAGGGTCACCTGCGAAGTCCTGGGCGACAACTGAAGGCTGAATGACGGCATGTCATGATGAGTATCGTGTGGCTCAGGGTGGTCACCCGGCTGATCATCTCTAATATCGTCCATGGGTGCCTCAACGCCCCTTTGCTGGGGACCCCATCCTCGCCGACCACCACGACCTCGTGGGGCACCCCTTTCTCTCTGCCCACGTCTACCACGTTCAGGCTCTACTAGTGGCCCATGATGGTACTCCTCTGGCGGCACATAAGCAGGCTTGTATCCTAAGCGCTCATCATCTCGGGCATGTCTCAATGTCTCGGCAGCAAGATCAGTAACCCGATGGTCAAACTCATGCAAAGCTACCACTCCTTCACCGGTATACTGCAGCATCTGCAGTCCCAACTGGTAGAACTGGTGTAAGCCAATAGACTGCATAACATGTAAAAAATCAATTACGGAAGGATAATGTAACGTTATAAGTAAGTTTAACAAATAACATACCGGTTCCTCATGCCTCCCAGCATATAGAATGTACCGACCACCAACGTGATGAACGGGATTCCAGTTGAGAAGTCGGGTAATGCTTTGATACCAACCCATATGCTCAGGCTCGCCATCCATACGCTCAGGTAGAGGGGGTGGCAGAATCAGGTCATACCTCTGGTCCCAAACCTCAATCTAGGCCTCTAGCCAGGCCAAGTATGTCTTGTCAACCCTGGAACGATCATACTGCTAGTAATGTGTACTAATCCAAGTGGGAGGAATAGGTACAAGCCGCAGTCGACCAAACTGGCAAAGGACTCGCTCGGTGGCATGATGCTCGACAATATCGAGACATATTAGTGGGACGAAAGAGCTCCACATAGCTCGGCCGCGGGAGCAATAATCGGGCAAACCAGCTATGAGCGTGTCGCTGTATGTCCTCCATACGAACTATTAATTAAACACATAAATCGTGAGTAAATGCAACATATATAAAGCCAAGCCAAGTAAACTTAACTATACATGTACCCGCGCACCTTCAAGCAAATCTAACAAATCCCTGTAATATGGGAGATGATGTTGAGCCTCGAACTCGCATCTGTAGCCTTGCCTATCAACCCACCTCCAAGCAAAAGGGAGAAACGGTGGAGGTGGTGCATCTGGAGCCATCAGTGGTAGAGGTGGCTGGAACTGCAGGAACCGCTCCCAGGCCCAAACCTAATATAGATTGTGGACGTTAAATTTATAATTTGTTTTTACTATGTATGTTATAATCATGAAAAGAATTGACTATGTTTTCACCTGCAACAGCGGTAAAGATCTGGCAATGTCTCTCTGGGTGCCCATGCACACCCGACACATCTGCCTATACAGGTAACCTAGAACAGCTGCACCCCAACTCTAACCAGGTAAATCATCTAGCCGCTCCCGATGATGTAGAAATCTCAAGCTGACTAGGTTTCCCGAAGTATTCGGGAACAGTACACCACCAAACATCAGCAGCAACAACAATCTCGTGTGTCAGTCGATATCCTCCGCCGATGAATCATCCGTAATCTCCGCATCCATTGCTGCTAGATGTTTTCGGACGGGCGTCAGCTGCAATTGACTCACCCCAATCAATGCAGCTGGAAACCGGTGAGTCGCTGTAACATATGCAGATAATGCACTCCCCTATAGTCTCTAAGAGCATGCGAGTAAGCTACAGGTAATCCATTAACCGGCAGCCCAAAGAGAACCTCCACGTCCGCAAGCGTGATGGTAGCCACGGCGATGAGTAGATGAAACGTGTGCATCTCTGGTCGCCACCGCTCTCTCATAGCCGTGATCGACGCCCAGTCGAATTGCAACCGACCGATCTCTATGATCTTGTAGAAACCCGTATCCTGAAGGCGTCTAACTATACAAGGATGGAGTTGGTGGTCCCTAATGAACTCTCACATATCGTCTATACGTTTGGGGCGGAATGTCTGGGACAAACACTGCACATCCCGGATGTATGAAGACCTATCATTGCCATGTAGCAACAGTAGCTCTCAAGATGCAGGTCCGAGATGCACATGGGGAACCTCCATGACGATATCTGTAAATTGAACAATATTAATTAAAGTATTTTTCTTTTTGATTGCTTACCATCTTTAAATATATTGCAATATCTTTAATATTAATATTTAATCGATATTTTTACTATATAATTACTTAAGTTGATACATTTTCTATATTATTATTTTATATGTTAATTTATTATTTTATACATTAATTTATTATTTTATATGTTAGTTTATTATTCTATATGTTAGTTTATTATTTTATACGTTAGTTTGTTATTTTATATGTTTGTTTCTTATTTTATATGTTAGCTTATTATTTTATATATTTTTTTATCATTTGAGTGGAACCATTAGGAAGTGATCATTCATGGAAACGGAAGTAATCCCATTTACACCAGTCAAACTGTTCCGGTCATCAAGAATAGAAGGAAGTTGGGTAGAGAAACATACCATCGCATCGAGCGCGTCAACGCAATTGAAAAGGACAAATGGTGGAGCAGTAAGATAGAAGGCATATTGTCATGGACAGGGTATGGGCCTCGCAAAGGTCTCGGTAAGAATCTCCAGGGGATTACCAAACCAATACAGCTAAAGCGTCACGGCATAACTTTTGGGCTTGGGTCTGAATACTCCTGGCACGAGTATCAAAATTGGTCGCCACCATGGCGTGGTCCTTATTACCCTCTAGAGCAACCAGTACCACATTTGAGCCAGTCATTTCATCAAGTTGACGTGATGTGGGAGTCCGAAAAGATGAAGTTCTAGCTGGTATAAGGAGTCTGTTTTTGGATGATGAAGACATGGATTGCAGTGCGATGGAGGAGGAGGAGGAGGAGGAGGAGGAAGGCCTCATTATTCAGGTCGTGGAGAAGGGAGCTGTTCTCAAGAACTGGAGTGTTGCACCATCAAGGACCCATCGAGTTCCTGGGTAGCCTGGCAATTAGCATCATTTATTTTAAAAGTAATTTTTATGAGCATTTAAGACATTTTCAGTATTTTGTTTTATGCATGTTTTGTTTTGAAATAATTGCTCGGGTCATCGAGCCGTACCTGTTTGATGTTTTCAAGATTTATCTAAATGCATTGTTGTTTTTAGTATTTATTATTATTCTTTACGTTTTTTCTCTACATCATTATTATTACCTATCCCGATGAACTTACGACTGTGACATGTAATGAGACAACGCAACATAAGGATAATGATTCAAAGAATCTGGAAGAGGATATAATACCCAAGGAAATTATCAGAGAAGTGGAAAACTTTGAAAACAAGCCTAAGTCCAATTTGGATGAGACTGAAATATTTAATCTAGGAAACTCCGAAACAGTCAAGGAAACACGTGTAAGCATTCACCTGTCACCATCAGAGAAAGAAGAATACACTCATTTCCTGAAGGAATATAAGGATATCTTTACATGGTCCTATGATGATATGACCGGTTTGAGCACGTCCATAGTGGCTCATAAACTACCTACCAACCCAATGTGTCTACCGGTAAAGCAGAAGCTAAGAAAGTTCAAGCCAGATATGAGTTTGAAAATCAAAGAAGAATTCACCAAGCAGATCAAAACTAAGGTTCTCAGAGTGGTTGAATATCCAACTTGGTTGGCTAACATCGTGCTAGTTCCGAAGAAGGATAGGAAAGTCAAAGTATGCGTTGATTATCGGGACCTAAACAAAGCAAGTCCCAAAGATGATTTCCCGTTACTCAGCATACACATACTGATCGACAACTGCGCCAAGCATGAACTCCAATCCTTTGTGGATTGCTTCGCGGGATATCATCAAATCTGGATAGATGAAGAGGATGCCTAAAAGACAGCTTTTATCACACCATGGGGGTGTACTGCTATAAAATAATGTCGTTTAGTCTGAAGAATGCTGGGGCCACTTATATGAGGGCCATGACAACTATTTTTCACGACATGATACACAAGGAGATAGAGGTATATGTGGATGACGTCATCATCAAATCCAAGAAAAGTACATATCACATAGCAGACTTGAGGAAATTCTTTGATCGGCTTCGGAGGTACAATTTGAAATTGAATCCCGCAAAATGTGCCTTCGGGGTCCCCGCAGGAAAATTATTAAGATTCATCGTCAGTTGCCGAGGAATTGAGCTAGACCCATCAAAGGTCAAGGCTATCCAGGATTTGCCACCTCCAAAGAACAAGAAAGACGTGATGAGATTCTTGGGACGTCTTAATTACATCAGCTGCTTCATAGCACAATCAACCGTGATCTGTGAGCCGATTTTCAAAATATTAAAGAAGGATGCTGCAACCAATTGGACTAAAGGCTTCCAGAACACTTTTGACAGAATCAAAGAATATTTGTCCACACCGCCAGTCCTGGTCCCGCCAGAACCTGCTAGACCACTGCTACTCTAACTCTCTATATTAGATGGGGCTTTCGGTTGTGTCTTAGGACAACACGACGAGACGGGAAGGAAAGAACATACCATATACTATCTGAGTAAGAAGTTCACACCCTACGAAGCACGATATTCTTTGCTGGAACGCACCTCCTGTGCTTTGACCTGGATAGCCCAGAAACTGAGTCACTACTTCAGTGCCTATACCACATATCTCATATCAAGGATGGATTCTCTGAAGTACATCTTCCAGAAACTCATGCCTACAGGGAAGCTGGCAAAATGGCAGATATTGTTGAGTGAATTAAACATCGTCTATGTGACTCAGAAGGTGGTTAAGAGACAAGCATTAGCGGATCATCTTGCAAACAATCCTGTAGGAGGAGAATACAAACCACTAAAAATGTATTTTCCTGATGAAGAAGTATCATTCGTAGGAGAAGATATCGCTGAAGCCTACGACGGGTGGAGAATATTTTTTTATGGAGCCGCAAACTTCAAAGGAGTGGGTATTGGAGCCGTTTTGGTGTTAGAAACAGGTCAACATTATCTGATATTCGCAAAACTCAGATTTCCGTGCACCAATAATATGGCAGAATAGGAGGCTTGCATATTGGGGCTCAATTTGGCCGTTGACATGAATATCCAGGAATTACTAGTAATTGGTGATTCAGATCTTCTAGTACATCAGGTGCAGGGAGAATGGGCTACAAAGAATACCAAGATATTACCATATATATAACATGTACAAGAGATGATGATGAGGTTCATGAAGATAGAGTTTAGACATGTCCCGAGAATCCAGAATGAGTTCGCAGATGCATTGGGCACTTTGTCCTCCATGATACAACATCTGGACAAGAATTTCATCGACCCTATTCCGGTAAGGATTCATAATCAGCCATCTTACTGCGCTCATATTGAAGAAGAAGCAGACGAGAATCCATGGTTTCATGATATCAAGGAGTACTCGGCAAAAGGAGAGTACCCGGAGCATGCAAATCATACTAAAAAATGCACGCTCCGAAGATTGTCTAACCATTTCTTCCAAAGTGGAGGAATTATGTACAGAAGGACTCCCGACTTAGGATTATTATGGTGTGTTGACGCCAAGGAAGCTTCCAAACTGCTCGAAGAGATATATTGACCACACATGAATGGTTTCGTTTTAGCCAAGAAGATACTGAGGGCAGGTTATTTTTGGATGACTATGGAAACAGACTGCATCAGGTATGTCCAGAAATGTCATCAGTGCCAAATACACGCAGATATGATACGGGTACCGCCAAATGAACTCAATGCAATGCGTGCACCTTGGCCTTTTGCCGCTTGGGGAATTGACGTCATGGGACCAATCGAGCACGCCGCTTCATATGGGCACAAGTTCATTTTAGTGACCATAGACTACTTCACAAAATGGGTTGAAGCTGCATCCTACAAAGCTGTAACCAAGAAAGTCATCGCATATTTTGTCAGAGATCGTATTGTTTGCCGATTCGGGTTTCCAGAGTCCATCATCACCGACAACACTGCTAATCTCAACAGTGACCTAATGAAAGTTATGTGCGAAACCTTCAAAATCAAGCACAAGAATTCCACATCATACAGGCCTCAAATGAATGGAGTCGTGGAGGCCGCAAACAAGAATATCAAGAAAATACTGAGGAAGATGGTAGACAACCACAAGCAATGGCACGAGAGGTTACCATTTTCCTTATTGGGGTACCAGACCACAGTTCGCACATCAACCGGGGCAACTCCCTATTTGATGGTCTACGGTACCGAAGCTGTCATTCCTGTCGAGGTTGAAATTCCTTCTTCAAGAATTATACAAGAAGATGAACTCAGTGATGCAGAATGGATAATACGCCGATATGAATAATTAGCTCTCATTGACGGGAAAAGAATGAATGCAGTGTGTCATGGTCAAATCTATTAGAATAGGATGTTTAGAGCTTTCAACAAAAGGGTCAAACCTAGACAGTTCGCACCGGGGCAGCTGGTACTGAAGCGGATCTTCCCGCATCAAGATGAAGCCAAAGGGAAATTTTTGCCCAATTGGAAAGGGCCCTACATAGTTCACCGAGTACTAATAGGAGGAGCACTCATACTCGCAGAAATAGACGGAGAAGTTTGGCCAAAGCCTATCAATTCAGACGCAGTCAAAAGATATTATGTTTAGAATGTTTGCATTTCTTCATCTGATGTAATTGAACTACGCATGACCTGATTCCCGTTTAAGAGGGGATACGTAGGTAGACCTGTGGGTTCGGTCACAATTCAATAAAATTCTCATTTTCCCTACAATCAGAAACTGGGACAGAATTTTGAGGAGGACCCTCAAAATTCCGGGGCAAGCTCAGCCAACGGCACCGTGTGCGGAATATCCAGAAAATCGTCTGAATAACTGGGGCAGAATTTTGAGGAGGACCCTCAAAATTCTATGGCAAGAAGGTCGCAATGACTCTGATAATGTCACAGTGACGGGTTCATCTAATTTATTTAATATTACTTTGTTTTAAATAACTATGCACACATACTTTTCGGAAAGCTTTATTTTTAGCCAGATGCTACCCATGGTAACTCGAGCAGGATTTCAATGCAGTGCAAAGCAAAGCAAGCAAGCGGAGGCACAAACCAACCTCCCCGTAAAACTCACAATTTTCCTTTGGATACATGAATAAGGAGTAGCCGCGAGTACGTGCGCACCTTAGAATCACTATCTTCAAAATAACAAAGCTATCGAACGCAAACATATCTCCAGCTAAGAAATACTCTTATATCACTTATTATCTATTCATTGCATGAGACTAAGCATTGTCTCCATTTTGCATGAGGCTAAGCTATGCCTCCTTAATTGCACAAGGCTAAGCTCTGCCTTTCCTATCGCATGAGACTAAGCATTGTCTCCCATCTTGCATGAGGCTAAGCCCTGCCTCCTCAATTGCACAAGGCTAAGCTTTGCTTCCCTATTGCATGAGACTAAGCATTGTCTCCATTTTGCATAAGGCTAAGCTCTGCCTCCTTAATTTCACAAGGCTAAGCTCTGCCTTTCCTATTGCTTGAGACTAAGCATTGTCTCCCATCTTGCATGAGGCTAAGCCCTACCTCCTCAATTGCACAAGGCTAAGCTCTGCCTTTCCTATTGCATAAGACTAAACATTGTCTCCCATCTTGCATGAGGCTAAGCCCTGCCTCCTTAATTGCATAAGGCTAAGCTCTGTCTTTCCTATTGTACGAGACTAAGCATTGTCTCCATTTTGCATGAGGCTAAGCCTTGCCCCTTCAATTACATAAAGCTAAGCTTTGCCTTCCCAATGCACGAGACTAAGCATTGTCTCCAATCTTGCACGAGATTAAGCATTGTCTTGCATGAGGCTAAGCCCTGCCTCCTTAATTACATAAGGCTAAGCTCTGCCTTCCCAATGCATGAGACTAAGCTTTGTATCCAATCCTTCATGAGACTAAGCATTGTCTCCAACCTTGCACAAGACTAAGCATTGTCTCCAATCTTGCACAAGACTAAGCATTGTCTCTCCTTGCATAACCACAAATGTTGCGCTGTTCAAAACCTTGCATTATTCTCTTCTCTCAGGGCTAAGATCTGCCCCCGGTTCTACACAAGACTAAGCTATGTCTTATTTCATCTCAAGAATCATGTCTTTGCATCTCATAGGCTGAAGCATAGCCAAATTTTCCGAAGGCGTCATAGTCCGAAGGCATCATCCTCATAGACGGAAGACACCATGCCATGACCTGAGGATCTCTCAATATTGCACATCATTATTCAAAGGAATCATAGTTCGGAGGCACCATCTTCATAGCCCGAGAATAACATTTCATGGCCTGCGAATCCCCTATTTCACAATTCATGGCCCGGGACATCACGGTCTAAGGACATCATCCTCACCGTCCAAAGACGATCTCCATAGTCCAGAGGAAATTTGCATCATGCTTAAATTTATGCAATAATCTATATGTATTTGTATGCATCGTATTTTGAGTTTGCAGGTGATCCAAGAAGTAACTGTTCTCTTAACTGGAGCAATCTTCGCTCCGATTTCCATTCAACGTTCGTGTCCAGCAATTATTTCAAACGTAACCAACCACCGTCTGTTACCCATTTCCATCTGATAACCATTCAAATATCCATAACCATTCCCATATATATCCGTTTACAATCCCGATATCATCATATCCAGAATATTTTGTCCGTTCTTACAATACCTCCATCGGTTTATTCCACCGTTAGATCCAGAACTACACATGGTCTGATTCCTGTAAAATCAGGGATATGAAGGCAGCTCAGAAACCAGGGTTCGACATATATTTTTCAAAATCACCCCATTCGGTCAAAATCGATCATCATTTCTTTACCCGACAACTCTTTCATCCTTTCCATGTAAAGAGGGACAGCTGTTGATACCCAATTTTTCACTCATATTTTCCAAATATATATATATACCTTCAAAATAGTGCAGATAGATCATCATTTTATTTACAAGCATACACAAGTATTTTTCATAATTTTTCATAATTTTTAAAGACTTTAAATTAATTTTTCTGTATTTTTATTATATAAATATTCAATAATTACCCTACAAATTATTTTTTTGATGATTTAATCATCAAAAATTATCATTTATACCAATATAAGGTTTTAAATATTCTTAGTGCATTTATCATAATTACATTTGCATTTTTTAGGGCCAAATTGCATATTTTGCAATAATAGCTCATATGCATATATAATTACGTTATTCATACATAAAATAACTTTTTATATTTTTATAATGTAAAGTAATTATTTTTAATCATTTTCATGCACAAATGATATTTTTTTATTTATTAATTATTTTATAAATTATTTATTTGTTAAATAGTGGGTATTTAAAATCTAGCCCTAAAATTCCCTATTTTTGGATTTAACCCAACACCCTTACACCAGCCCAATACCCTTGGCCCAAGACCCATTAGCCCAATCCCCATACCCATTCAAACACCCGACCCAGGACCCCTTAAAATCGTGACCGTTGATCTCTAAGATCAACGGTCCACGTTACACCCTCCCATTTAAACCAACCTAAACCCCTAACCCTAATCATTCTATACCCCCTCGCCGCCTTGGAATTCCCTCGTCTCTCATCTCTTATGAACCCTAGCCGTCGTTCCTATCGACCCCCCCCCCAAAATCCGGCATCAAAAACGGAATCCACCCTGGATTCCCTTACCTTATTTACCTCTCCTCACCACTGGCCACTCGTATATGATCTTACTTAGTTGTTTGCCTAACATGGCAAGAAAATCTTGCCAAAATCGAACCAAATCGGTTCACACATCTAATTTATGTGGCTATTTCGTCTATGTTCATCATTGATTCTTTGTGAGTAACGAATATAATTCATATCTATTGATGATTCTTACCTACCCGAAATTAGGGTTTTCAAACCCTTTCAATCGTACCAAAATAGGTCCGATTTTCTGATTTTTAATGTTATTCCGCTTATATTCATCTTATTTTGTGCGATTTTAACTTTATTTTCCACTGATTTCACACTTTTCCTAAAACTAGGGTTTGAAACTTTCTCCTTTTCTTACCGATTCTGGTGAATCTTTCCTTTCTGCGTTCGATTACTTTCTTTCCTTATGTTTTCCCTGATTTTTACTTTAATATTTGTTTAAATATTCTGAATAATTTTTGTTTTGGTATTATATTCTGAATAATTTTTGTTTCGATATTATTTGTGTGTCCTTTAAAGTTTGCCTTAATAAGTCTGAACGATTTGTGTTTTGGTATATCTGTGTATTTACCTTAAATATTCTGAATAATCTCGGGTGTTACCCTGATTTGTTGAATCCCTTGATTTGTGCCCTAAATTACCTATAACTAATTCTGAAATATTTTCTTGCATATGACTGATTTGTTTCCATGTTTATGTGTTGATTTCTATCACTATATATACGCTTCCCCCATTCCCTTTTGAAAGGACCTTCGACTACTTTCTGAACTCACTATAGACTTACTAGACCTAAGGTTATTCTGATTTTGCATTCTATACTCTAACTTTGGCCGGCTGGAAGCCAAGGATAGTCAACTCTGAAATCTTGCTATATACTGTGGACTTCCATACTTTGTGCATTTTTTTCACTTAACTGGTGAGTCACCTAACTTCTGCACTTTCATTCTTACATGTCCCTGATTTGTATATGTGATTACTACTGAATTTGTTATTCAATATACTTTGGAAGGGTGTTTAAGTATAGCTCTATCAAATCTATATGTCTTAGTCCCTTTAACACTTAATTGCTCCTAATATAACCTGTGCTGAAGTTATTTGAACTTATTTAAGGCCTACCCAGTTAGTGTATCAATCCTTGAATGCCTATGAACATGTTTATCCCCTTACCCTGAATCCCTGTAGTGAATGCCTCACATCTGTGACTCTTATTACTAGTTATAATCTGCCTCTTTGCTATTATGTTAACATGATCACTCGATCCCACACCCCCTCTAGTGTTTGTTTGTAATTTGGAATAGCTGTCTCATCATGTTCGAATTGCTGCTTTATCCTTTGATACAAACTGGATCATCTTTGGTTAGATCATTATAACAAAGTTACCTGCTACTTAACATGATTTTACTGAGTATGTGTGTCTTGACTTATGACTATAAGCATGATGCCCTCCCCCCTTCTATGATGTTGTTTTGGTTTTCTTGATAATAACACTAGGTTATGTACTTAACATGATTCATCATGCTTTAACTCATTCTACACCTATGACTTTTCCAAACTTGCAAACATGTTCTTTGCCAACTTTTAGCATGTGACTACTACTGTGCTGAGTTTGAAACTTGTTTATCAGTTTTATTAAACTAGTTCTTTTTTTAAGTTCTATTTAAGTGGCTGCTTGTTGACTCAATTTGGTCATGTCTGTTTAAATCCTCAATTCTTGTCTTCTCAATTTTGGTCTTTCTTTCTCTGTCACCTAAGCTCTTTTAAATCCTATTCTTAGCCAATGCTGCCCAAGTTCTGTCCTTTGGCCTCCCTAGTGTGAGCACTGCTCAGGGTTCATTAGAGACCCTTGTGAACTCTGACACACTAGGATTTGGTCCCTAATCCCTCCTCTGAACTATTCTTGTTAACCACCCTAATGTGAGCACTGCCCTGGGTTCTTGAAGCCTTTGGGAACTCTGACACACTAGGGCCTTGGTACTATATGCTCAACTCTATCTTGTGCTCACTGGGTGAATCATTCAATTCCTGACTGTTGTATGTCTATGAGTGTATAACTTGGAGACTGTTGTGATTTGTAAGAATAAAGACCAGGCATGTCCAGATGTATTTTGGGCCTGATGTAGGCTCCATATAGTTATTCTCCTATGTAATTCATGCTATTCATTCTAGGTCTGTAATAATTATTGTAATAACATTTAGGGTATTAATGAAATTGGGAAAGGGATTTTTATCTTATACTTGCAATAAATGGGGTAGAAATCCTGCCTATAGGTTCAATAATGTGTTTTTAGTTATCGTGTGTTAGAAATCATGCCTATAGGTATCCTATTATGTTCAGTCATTATATGTTAGCAATCCTGCCTATAGTTTCAATACTTGGTTCAATTGTGTTCTATTTCTGCTTATTAGAAACCATGCCTATAGGGAATTGTATGATTCAATATGTGTTTACATGCTGCCTTATTCACAAATTGTAGAGATCATGTCTATAGGATCTAAAATTGGATTAAATTGTAGAAAGCATGCCTATAGGTCTGAATCAGTTTAATTATCATGTTGCTCGTTTATTCATGAGTTCTCGACACTGTGTCATTATTATCACTAGAAAATATGCCTATAGGACTAAATAAGTAATTCTAAATATCCATACGTGATTACCATTATTTATTATTGAGTAGAACACCTAGACATCATGCCTAGAGGTTTAATCCCCTTATACTTAAAATCAATAGGCAAATTATGTAGGTTTCTGGAAATCGTATTTAGGAAATGGCTTTTGCGTGTAGTTGTCTGCTCATTAATTTGGTATCACATAGAGATCCTGCCTATATGATTCTGCAAACTTAACTCATTAAAATTTGTCAATGTTAATTAGTTTGGCGTGCATTTGTTGTCTAAATGCGGAGGCTAACTTGAGCCCTTATTTGCTCATATGTGAAAGTCCTAAATATTTTGCTTGTCGCCTAGTATTTTCCCTTTTGAGCAACCTAAGTTAAAGTCTAGAACCACCCTGAAATAAAGGTCCAAATGCCTCATGGACCATAGGCATGGGACGGGTAGTGCACGCATAGAGTACGACTTAGAATTGACTAGTGCGCTTTAGGTAAACAACTTAAAGATAGTAATCGGGTAGCACGAGATGATAGTCTGTGCTCGCTGAATAATATGAGTAACACCCCATCTTGAGGGAGTTACGAAGTATTATTTATGTTGCACGGGGTGATCCTTTAGGCTAAAAATCTTAGGACCCCCCACCCACCCACCTTTGTTTAAAGTCAATCATTTTATTTGCCCAAATTGCTTCCTTTATCTTAGACTAATTCATATAATTTGAGTTCGGTCAGGATCCACCGTTGTGGACCTCGAGGAGTGCCTAACACCTTCTCCTCAAGGTAATTTGAGCCCTTACCCGATCTTTGGTGATGTGAACTGGTTAATCCAGAGTTATTTGCAAAATAGGTGCCCTAACGCACCTTAATCCGTTAGGTGGCGACTCTTCTCTTTTAATTACCTTCCTTTAAAAGATTTGTCACGACGTCGAAGGCCGATTTCACGAGAAAGAAGGGGCGCGGCAATAGGAAAGGGGACATAGGGTCCCCCTGTCTGAGTCCTTTATTTGATGGGAATGGCTTCATAGGATTCCCATTAATGAGAATGGAATAGGAGACTGTAGTGACACATTTCATGACCCATTGAATGAAGATCTCTGGGAAATTCAGTTGAATTAGAATCTGTTCGAGAAAACACCACTCCACAGAGTCATATGCCTTCCTCATATCAATCTTCATACAACATCTTGGAGAGATAGACTTTCTGTTATACCCTTTAACTAGTTCATGACTTAGTATAATATTATCTGATATTACCCTTCCAGGAACAAATGCAGACTGACTATCATCTACCAGATAATCCATTACCTCTTGTAGTCTGCTAGTAATGAGTTTGGAAATGATCTTATATATGGTGGTGCAATAGGATATTGGTCTGAACTCAGCTATTCTGGATGGATTCTGCACTTTTGGTATCAAAGTCACTGTGGTGCAATTAATTGGCTTGTAAACCTCAGCTGTTCTGAAAAACTCTTGTTCTGCCTCAACTACTTCATCTCCTATGATTCCCCATGTCTTCTTAAAAAATACAGCAATATATCCATCACACCCTGGGGCTTTGGAATCTTCTATACTTTGTAGAGCCTGGTAGATCTGTTCCTTAGTCACATGAGCTATTAGCTTCAATTGCTGATCTCTTGTCAACACATTCCTCTCTTCATTACTTCAGGTTCAATAGCTGGAATTTCCACTGCTGCTGATCCTAGAAGTTGTTTGTAGAATTGAATGATTTCCTATTGCACCTCCTCTTGATTTTGGGTATGCATCCATGTCTGAGTGAGCAACCTAGTGATTTTCTTTTGGGCATTTCTATTCTTGATACTAGCATGGAAGAAAGTAGAATTTGAGTCACCCAGCTTTAGCCACTAAATTCTAGACTTCTGCTTGAGAATACTTTCCTCTACCATAATTCACTTCTCCAGATTCTCTTTTAGATCTTTTTCACTGTTCTTCAATCCCTTGAGTGATTAGGGGTTCTCATTTCCAATTGTACTTGTTGTAGTTTCTCTCGAATAGCTTGGATCTTTTCAGGAATTCTACTATACTCCTCAACATTTAACTGCTTCAATCCTTTTTCAGCCTCTTTAACCTCATCCAAATTCTTTGCATAGTAGGCCTCAGCATGCTAACTTCCCAGGTATCTTTGACTAGCCTTTGAAACTCCTTATGCTCAGCTAGGTTATTGAAGAACTTGAATGGTTTAGGCATAGGTTGGTGATCATGTTCAAAGTAAACACAAACAGGGGTATGATCAGAGAAGAGAGAATCCTGCAGTACCACCTTTAACTGTGTCATATTCATCATCCATCTAGCATTAACTAAAGCTCTATCTATTCTGCTATATACATGATTGTTTGTCCACATAAATTCTCTGCCAACTGTTTTAAGTTCTGTCATTCCTGTGTTCTCTAGAAAATCAGAGAAGTCTCTAGTTTCTACCTCCATATCAGGGTTACCATTATACCTATCTTCAAAACTTTGAATGGCATTATAGTCTCTCATAGCAATCCAAGGTCCCTGTAGCTCATTATGCAGTTGTTCCAACTCTTCCCACATGGCCTTTATATGTTCAATGGTATGCAAACCATATACTACTGTCATCCAGAATTCTTTATGACTTTGGTGTATGATAATCTTCCCAGTGATTAATTGCTCAGAACAACTATGAATGGCAAAGTCCAGTACTCCAGGATCCCACAAGATCCATATTCTCCCTCTGTTACTAGCCACATAATTATCTGTCCACTTCCAATTTCTAGAGATTTTTTGGATAGTTTTCTCTGCCATAGGTTGTTTCACCTTGTGCTCAATTATTG
The DNA here is from genome assembly GCF_000390325.3 of Nicotiana tomentosiformis. Classification (NCBI taxonomy): domain Eukaryota; kingdom Viridiplantae; phylum Streptophyta; class Magnoliopsida; order Solanales; family Solanaceae; genus Nicotiana; species Nicotiana tomentosiformis. The sequence continues at coordinate 115,921,365 of NC_090823.1, read as the reverse complement.
CTATCAATACTACTTTATTGTCTCTAAGATACTGCTTTATTTCTCTTTGTTTATAGACTTTATTCAAGCCTCTAATATTCCATGATACTATATTCATCTTGGTATAAAAGGATCATCTGTCTCCTGCATCAATTCCCACCTATTCATGCTGCTAGGCCCCAAGCTTACTTGTGCAGGCACCTGAGAACTTGATGGATCAAGGATATTGAAACCATTGGATGTGCTCACCCCTATGTTCTTTTCCACATTTCTTGAGCCCTTTGTCACAGACTTGTTCTTCTTAGGGAACTTAATTCCCTCTTAGTACCCGAGGTTGTGGATTATTTTCTTCCAGGATAAAACGGATTACACACTGGTATAGCAGTACTTCAAACCCCAGTGTTTCAGCGAACATAATGAACGGTAGCAAATCACACTTATTGTTGCTTTGTTTGTAGTTAAAACAATGCAGAAAGGAAGAGGAGAATTTATAAATTTTGTAAGAAGAATCTGAAGGAATGGTCTACTATTTATAGCTAACAGGTTGAGTTTAAATGAAGAGGTGCAACTCTTCAGAGTGACTGTTGTGACTGTTTGCGTAAGAACGGCTATTACGTAAATGGCTACTTACGTAAAGCAAAACGGGAAATCAAAATGCGGAGGAAAATTAATTTACCGTTACAAAATGGGCTAATTTGGATTAAAATAATATTATGTTAATCTTAAAATTATAAAAAATTAATCAATCAATCAACCAAATCCAAATCTGAATCCCGAAGCCAAGCGACGACACGAGGCTTGCCTTCTTCTCAACTCTTTAAAAGCAAGAAGAAGAGCAATTATATATATATATATATATATATATATATATATATATATATATATATATATACACACATCAAAAGTCTTTTCCTCCTCCAATATGGGACAATGTCCCTTTGTCAAGGAGGGAAACACAAATATTTTATTTTCTCTCCATTTCTCATTCACCCTCTTTTAAACTAAACCAAGTTTAACCCAACACCCATTACGTGGATAAGTTAGCCATTTGAAATATGTCAACTCCTTTAATTATGCATATCATATAAATAAACTTTTGTTATAACAAACTAAAACGAGATCCTAAAGAAACCAATTAATTAAAAATAATACCCACTCCCTTAATTAAAAAACATGCTCCACTAAAACAAGAAAATCAAGAGTCGTTCATCCAAAATCTCCTAACAAAAGAAAATCTAGCGTCTGGTAGAATACTTTCGTGTGTTCAAATATTTAATAGGAACAGACTTTAGTTTGAGTGTCTTAAGTAAAATATACTGACAAGCTTAAGGAGTTGTCATGTATTCGCCTAATTTTTTATATGTAAGCTTTCTAATTATATAGTTATTAGCTTTGATTCCATCATTTAGTGCGGTTCATTCAATATTCTTGACACTAGGCAAAGAATGTTTTATTATTGGACTCATCAAAGTATGATCATTTGTGAGATCGAAATTAAAGGACTTGACAAAATGTGATTTTCTCAGAGATCAATTTTGCTGCTTGGGTTGTCGAAGAAAATATTACTCTCCGTCTGTGTCAAATTATTTGTCGTGATTTATAAAAATAATTGTCTTAAATTATTTGTCATTTTAGAAGTTCAAGACAAATTTAATTATTTTTTTCCACTTTATCCTTAATAATAATTGTTCTTGATGATAGAGATACACAAAATAAAGTAAATACTCAATGAAAAGAGATTATATCTTAAGACATAAATAAGGTTAAAGTAGTCTAAAACCCCTTCTAATTAATATTTTCTTAAGGGTTGTGTAAAAGAGAAACACAACAGATAATTTAAGACAGAAGGAGTAATTAAAAGGATAATTTAATAAGATTACCTTTATTTATTTTTTTATCTCAATTTGATACTACTATTTTTTTCACCACATTAATTTCTCTCCATGTTTATTAGAGTAAGGATAAATGTGAAAAAATTACTAATTATTTCTTGTTTCTAAAATAATAAGTATTTTGAAATGGCTATTTTAGTAAATGACAATTAAATGAGAACGGAAGGAGTAGTTTGCCGAATTTCTGCATTTCACTTTAAGTGGTTATTTTGGTGCCGCCAAGGGACAATCTGCACCACAAGACCACATTTTAATATAACGTCGTCAGTCATAACTCTAAAACTATTTTTCTATCTTTAATTACCATTTTCTTCTATTAAAAAAAAGATAAACTTAGCAATTTCTTTACGAATTGGCCCACGTGATTGGTAAATTATTCCATAGACACTCAAAGGTGGTTGCACTTATTTTCCCTGTTTTTTTATATTCCTTCCCCTGACTTTATTTGCATTGTAGTTATAGGAAAAAGACTTAGGTCGATCAATTATATTTTACCCATTAAGAATTGATTAAAAATCGAACTTGAGAAGTTTCAACTCTCTTACGAAGTGTGCTTGATTTTCAGAAGACGTCTTGGTCTAATTTCCTTTAACCAAAATATACTTCCCAAAAAAATAATATATATGATTTTTTCCTTAAATTTAAGCAAATATTAAAAGCTTTCCTAAAGTAATAGCCCATTTTATATATGCAGAAAAATAATGTGAACACAAAAATTAAACAGGAGGATTGTAGTTCAAAAGTTCAAATTTATCAATTTAACCTGCCTTAAAGAAAACCTCCTCTAATGACACTATTTTAGGACTATAGGTATTTATTTTAACTAAAGCAGTAAAAATGAATCCCTGACCAAAATATAATTAGGTAATAGAAAAGAAAAAAGAATCTCTACGGCACGTTTTGGCATTTTGGCATGTTTCCTAAATCTAAATTCTAAACATTATGGAATCTGGTTTCATATTTCCCTTCTATTTTCTATTTACTAAACGTTAGAACCCTAATCCTAAACAATTTGGACTTTTTTACTTTTCCTAAATGGTTAATCCCAATCCATTTAGGATTTGGCAGAAACTTATTACTATTATTTAAAGTCTTCATTCCATTTGTTTTACATCACACTTTTAGTAACCGGAATCTAGAGCGTAAAGCATGGCATTGCATGTGCCTTGTACCAATTGGCAAGCTATTCATTTTCCCGATATTGAACACACAACTCGGGGTTGCCATATTCAGCCAACAATCAAACAGAGCAATGCACCCGTCTATATCAGTTGGTCTTTTCCTCCTTCGGGATTTATCAAGATTAACACGGATGGCAGCTTTATACCCAATTTAGGATTAGCGGGATTTGGAGGTGTTGCACAAGATAATGTGAGTACCTAATTTTTGACCATATTTAATTTTTTTTTATCAATTTTAGTATTTAAATAGTTTTTAAGTTTAATTGTAGTATTTTAGCTTGTATTTCACCCTTTTATAGGTTTTATTTGATAAAATTGAAAATCACATAAAAAAAAAAAGATTTAATTTGGACTAGTTCTCCTAAAGTCTTGCTTTGTTCAAATGTCCAAGTCATGGCCCAAATTGGGCCAAACCTGAACCGAAATAGCTTGACCCTTCTCTAAACCCAAAAAAAAACTAGCAGCTAGAAATCTTCTTCCTCCTCCATATAATCTCAACCAAACTCCAAAAAAAAAAAAAAAAGGAGAAAACAACTTAGATCCACCGTGAAAAGGAGTGCAAAAATGTCAGCAAAATAATTTCGAAAATCAGTCCAAAAGGTTCTCTACAACACTATGTAGAGGTTCACTGTTAGTGACCTCTCTCACGCGAAAACCCATTTTTTTAGCCATAAAACCTCCATCAAAATAATCACAAAAAATCAGCAAAACGCAGTTGAAATGCCCCCAAAATGCAGCAGTAAAATGACCTTCAAATCTCCATGAAAATCGGCCATTTTTGTCCCTAAAAACAACCTTAAAATCCAGCCCCCCAGCACTCATGAAGACCACCCAAAACAGCCCTGGAATCTCAATTAAAATAGCCTCAAAATCACCTTAAAACAGTCAATGTTTGGTCGATGTTTTGAGCGAATCTTCGATTTCGGTTTGAATCCTGTTCGCATTTTGGCTCCGGATTTTTTTGCCGTTTTTAGTCTTTGCTAGCTGAACAGTCATCATTTCTGTACTGCTTGGAGTTTCTTGTTAAATAAAGTTTGATTTAAGGCACGTACAAAGGTCTGTTTCTCCATCTACTGTTTAATGGTATTAAGTTTGCTTTAAGTGGTAACTCTTTAATTAAATGCTTGATTTGTTTCTCTGTTTAATTTTTTTCCCTTTTGCTTTGTGTATTTCATCTGCATTTAGCTTAATTATTTTTGAGTATCTTATGTTTGGTTCATAATTTTACTTGGTATCGTTGAAAAATCTTGGATGAGTATTGAGTGTTTGTTTGAATCGTTGGATCTTGAAAACAAAAGAAAATCTTACTGCTTGAAACCATGAAATATGATGCTCTCATTGGTGTTAGTGTGCCATTATTGTCAGCTTACTAGGCTTTTGGGTCTTGGAATAAATTAAAGGGATATGTAAAGTTATGAGAGGTCCATTTTTAATACATACTGTTTTATTACGAATATTTTTGAGATAGTATTATTAATTAATCTTTCTAATAGTGTATTTGTCTACTTTTTCTTGTAGATATCTTCTTGTTTTAACTTCTTTTGTTTCATCTATAATTAGTTTCAACAAATCCCTGAAATAGAATAGTAAGAACTTGTTAAGTTGTAAATAATTCATAGTAGTTTGTTAATAATTTATAGGGCTAATGATTCTCCACAACTTGATATCCATAACTCTCGAGGCTTACAATAATCCCAAACTTTTAGGAAGAATAATTCATGAACATCGTAGCTGGCTTTAGGCGCGATTAATAATAAATCATCGTGATTATGTATACGTTCGCGTGACATGATTACGATTTCCAAAATAAATCAAAGTACGCGTTCGCGCGATTTTGAGCAAACAATCTTGATAATAATAAAGTGTTATTAATTGTGTATACATACGCATGACATGGTTTTTGACACACCAAACAAAATGAGTACACGTACGCGTGACTTATTTCAATAAATGTTTATAAATCCAATCAAGCAATAAAAGCGGACATAGTTAAAACATGAGAACCAATAAAACACATGTTATCCAAAATTAATTCAAGCCAAGTTGTAGTAAATAAAGCGACCGTGCTAGAACCACGGGACTCAGAGAATGCCTTACACATTCTCCCCGGTCAACAGAATTCCTTACCCAGACTTTGTTTTCGCAGACCAATAATAATTGAGTCAAATCTTCCTTTGACTAGGGATTCAAATAAAAGGTGACTTGGAACAACCAAAAATCAATTCCAAGTGGTGACTCTGTAAATAAAATAATTCCCACTCAAATTTGTCACTTTGATTGGAAAAACTCTTTAACCCACAATCCATAACACACATATCTTTTCGGGGTAGAAAAGAGGTGTTACAGCTCTGGCGACTCTGCTGGGACCTCAACTAGAATTCGAGCTTGTATATGTTGACTTTTATTTGGCTTTATCAATTTTGTATATATTGTGATTTATTTGTGCCTAATGTGCTACATGTCCGCTTTTTACCGCTTTGATACTGTTGAATTGTACATATAAATTGTCTTCTCACGCACCCCTCTGAGTCTTCTTGAAATTAAATTGAGCATTTGCTTGATATAGCCCGCTTTCTTTGATATAGCCGAGGTGCTTGTCACCCGGTGAAGGATTTTAGTCACACATGTTTTAGGCGGGAAGCACCACCAGTTAAGCCGGAAAGCAATGCTACTGGTACGCTGACCCTCCTTGGCTCGAGTTGTCCCTTGAGTAAGCCAGTTTAGATACCTTCTCCACCAGGATTTAAACCTAGAAGAACAAATCCTATACCGGATTTTCCTAGTAGTTTTGCTTTATTTGCATCATTTGCATTTGAGTTAGCAGCGCTCGGCACATGGGTCGGGTTCTGTTTTAGGACAGGTACTTTGTTGAGACCAATATGTTTATGTTATGTGCTATATGTTGCATTAATTAGGAGGCTTGCATGTTGACCAGCTTTAGGATAAATCAGTTGAATGAACAAGTCAGTTTTGACCGAACTACGCAGGTCTGATTCACACTGGATGTGAGATGCGTAGGAAAACCTCATCGGTTCCGGCCACCAATTTTCAAAAATCAAAAAAATAATAATTCTTTAATTCCTTATTTAGAAATCTTTCTTTGAGACATCAAATCCAAAAATATTTTCTTCTTTTAAAAAAAAAGGTCTTTGTCCCAAAATTTTAAAAAATAATTAAAATTCAAAAATATTTTTCGTCTTTTAAATTTACAAAAAACAAAAATCCAAAATATTTTCTTTCTTTTTTAAAAAAGTCTTTCTTTTGAAGATTCCAAAAAATCCAAAAAACAAAATCCAAAATATTTTCCTTGTTAGGAGCCTTTATAGGATTATCTGTATATGAGTAAAAATATTTTCCTTTAATTCCTTCTTTAGAAGTCTTTCCTTAGAAAATCCCAAATATTCTTTTTAAAAAAAACAAAAATATTTTCTTTCTTTTTAGAAGTCTTTCATTTGAAAAAAAAAATCAAAATCCAAAAATATATTTTTTCCTTCTTTAGAAGTCTTTCTCCCAAAAAATCCAAAAAATATTTTCTTTCTCCTTTAAGAAGTCTTCTTTTCAAACATTCCCAAAAAATAAAAGAGCTAGCATATGTACTTTGTTCTCGGTATTCCCGAACTACGCAAGATCTGATTCATGCGGCTCATGATACGTAGGCAATCTTCATCGGATTCGATCATTGCCATCAAATAAATTGAGTGAAAAAAAAGAAGAGAGAAGAAAGAAAAAGAAAGAAAAGAGTGACAAAAATAACAAAGAAAACAAAAAAAAAAAGAAAAAAAGAAAAAAAAAGAAAAGAGTGAAAAATCCAAAAAGAGAACTCTGTGTCCAGTTTGACAAAGAAAACGGCGGAAAGTTTTCGTGAATATGCTGTCAAATGGTGCGAACAAGCCACCATGGTAAAGCCTCAAATGGGCGATGCAGAAATGGTTATTGTCTTCCAACAGGCCCAAGAGGCGGACTACTTCCAGAACATGATGTCCGTTCACCAAGACTATCAAAATTGGGGAGTTGATCGAAAATGGTTTAAAAAACGGCTCGAATCTTGAGTTATACTGCCTTTAAGGCCACATCACAGGTCGTCGCACCGCCTTCCTATGCGGTGATGAACGCGCAACCTTACACACAACCACTGCATTATACACAAAATCGAGATCCACTTCTCAGAAATGCACGTTCTTATCAAGCTCCATATAATCCCCAACCAAATGATCCCCAATACAATCCTTGCCCAAGAGAGCCTTTCAGAAAGAATCAGTTCACCCCTATTGGTGAATCATACTCGAGCTTGTTCCAAAAGCTACTCAGGCTAGGTCTGCTACAACCAGTGGCCCCGAACCGGCCAAACCCTAAGTCCCCATCGCACCAGGCTAATGCTATATGAATACCACTCTGGATTAGTGGGACATGAAACAAAAGACTGTTGGACTCTTAAGGGAGTAGTGGAAGACCTCATAGAGGTCAAGACAATAATGCTTAGGGATGAAGAGGCCCCTAATATGATAAACAATGCTCTGCCTACTCACACCAATGGGAAAATAGTCGGAATGATCTGTGAAGATGAGGAATTTGATCTGGCACTGAAGGTCATTGCATCCATTGTCGAGACATAAGAAAAGCCAAAACGGTCGCCAAGCCTGAAAGTCCCCCATCAGAGGGGAGTCTCGGTAGCCAGTCTTACTATCCTTTCTACATCCGAATTATTTCAGGGTGTAATTCGGATATTTTACATTATTGTCTTACTTTCCGATGTAAACCCTTCTATCTTTAAAAATTAAAAAAAAGATCAAATTAAAAAAAATCAATTAAATGAAATTAGTATTTCATTGTCTAGGAATGTCTCTTTTCTTAATCTTGTCACCTTTTTTATTCTCTTTTCAGTTCTGCTAATGCAGATTTTAATAACATGACATGCTTGCGGACTTCATGCCCAGATCCTAAAACGCTATCAGACCTCGAAATAATGAATCAAGAAGCAGAATGTATTGAAAATAAGGATTGTGAGAAAATAAACAAGCAATTGGAACACTAGACCTGAGCCAAGTCCAAATGAAATCGGAAGAAGTTGAAATTCCCTCTCAAGAACCGGTTTGAAACAATTGACTATGATTGATAAAAAGCTAATGGCCGCAGTTTTCCACAGGTAGTGGTACCAACAAAGAATGGTGTAAGGACCCGTAAAAATTTTAACCAAAAACTCGGGGTTTCATGGTGTCAAGTTAGATTCATGCGTTATTATAGTAGAAATTCTTCGTGGCGAGCTTGCGAGCTGCGGTTCGGACTTTTTGGATTGAACAGTACCCTACGAACTGATAGGAAAATGTTTCGTAGAAACACGCAGTTTTACGGCCCATTATGCGGCCGCATAATCACTCTGCGGACCGCATAATGGCCGCAGAGTGAAGCAGTAAGTTTGGCCAACTTGAGGTCAGTTTTACGGTTGATTATGCGACCTCATAATCGATATGCAGACCGCATATTGGTCGCATAATTCCTCTTGTGTTTCTGCGGAGGGAGTTTTGCGGTGCATTATGCGACCGCAAAACAAGTATGCGGACCGTATATTGGTCGCATACCTGAGCCGAAAGTTTAGGCCCCTAAGGGCTATTTCTGCGGTCACTTTGCGGACCGCATAACCATTATGCGGTCGCATATGCGACCGCAGACCTGTGTCAGGGCACCATTTTTCTTAATTTATAACCCGACCCCCATTCCGTTAAAACACCCATTTAGCCTATTTTGAAGCTCATTTATGATATTTCTAATGTGAGAGAAATAGGGTTCTAGAGGGAGGGCCTAATTCCCATCAATTAATCTTCAACCATCACTCAAAGCTTGGAAATATTCAAGTAGAGCACCAAATTCTTCATCCAAAAAGGTAAGACTTCATCACCCCAGATCTTAATTTCAAACATAGCTATAATGGGGTATTCATAAGATGGTCCATGGGTATGAGGGATGTTCATTTTGCATGCATGTGATAAAGAGTGTGAGAAAAATAAAAAGTGAACTAGGACCATGAACGTTTTCCTAATTTTGGGTTCAATTTGTATATTGCAAAAATAGATTGAGGTTGCTAAGGGTTCCGGATAATTGTAGAGTCTAAAGAAGCGCAATTGAGGTATGTATGGCTAACTCTCTTCTTCTTAAAATCGAACTCCTGGTGTCCGAATAATTGGTGTAAGTTCCAACTTGATTATACTAGAATTGTTTGCCTTAGTGTGTTTGATTGAAAGATTCATATTCTCTAATTGTTTTAGATGGTTACCATGTCATCATGCTATTTGAGAACGTAATTATGATTTTCCAAGCTCCTTCCCTTATGTGTGAAATGCCTTATGTGATGGTACTTATCGACATGAATGATGATGTTATTTGAACAAATAAAAAGGGAAAGACTTGAATTGTAAAATGTGCCCAAATGCCAAGAACTACTTAATAAATGAGGTTGTTTGTGTCATGTAATGAAGATGGGAAAGAAATGTGAATTGAGTGGACAATTAAAAGAGGTTATACTCAAGTGAGATGGCTTAGCCGATCAGGCCGATATTGGACGCCACGTTGTACACATGGTGGTATTTGTATTGGAATTATTGAATTACATTGTGGATATGGATATGTCTCACTTGAGATGGCTTAGCCGGTCGGGCCGAGACCGGACTCCGTGTAAAAATATGGTGGCATTGTGAGTTATGGATTTGGCACTAAAGATTATTAATCTAAAAAGATGGAAATATTGAATTGGAAACTATGTGATCCTTACTTGGTATTTTCTTTGTATTCCTATGAAGTACTTATTGATTATTATGACTGCTTTCTCTTTGTTTCATTGTTCATTCTACTAAGATTGGTGTTTGCCTTACATACTAGTATTATTCGACAGTAATAACGTCCCTTTTGCCGAGGGCGCTACATCTTTGAATGGATGTAGGTGGTTCCATCGCAGATAGTGCCGATCACAGATAGTGGTGCTCTCTTTCTCTCCTCACAGCAGTCTTGGTGAGCCCTATTTCTCCCAGGGGTCATGTAGTCCTTCTTTTGTATAAGTTTTCACATTTTGAGGTATAGTCCTGGCCTTGTTGCCGGCCTTGTCATGTTGTTCTTTTGTATCCTTAGAGGCTCTGTAGACGTTTTTGTGGGTCATGTATGTATGTTGGGGTGGTCATTGGATCGATTTGTATTTTGGAAACTCAACTATGGCATAATGTATATAAGGAAAATGAACTAGCAACGTTTATATATTTATATAACTGATCTCTCCTCGGTTTTACAAATGGTGATGTGGTCCCTTTTTGGGTTATGAATGAGTCGGGTAGGAAAGGTTTAATAGGCTTGCTCGACCGGGTTCACTCGGTTGAGCGTCGTTCGCCCTCTCCGAAGTTGGGGCATGACAAATGGCATGTGCCTACAACAAAAAATTGTAGCACAGAAAGTTTGAAGTGGGGCAACTCGTCCTAAGACGTATCCGCCCGCACCATGAAGAAGCCAATGGTAAATTTTCTCCAAATTGGAAAGGTCCATACATTATAAGAAGAGTGTTGTCGAAGGAAGCGCTGTATTTGGGAGACATCGAGGGAAATGACCCTGAGACAGCTGTCAATGCAGACGTGGTCAAAAGGTATTATGTTTGACCCTTTTTCACAACTTTAACGTGCTCCGATTGGGATGACAAAGACTTTCTTTCTCGCTACCCAAACACTATCAACCCTTTGCAAACCCGTTGAGCCGGTCCCCTTTCTTGATTACCCTCTTTGGAATCTAGAAGTTATTATTTAAAATGAAATTGATGAAAAAAAAGAAAGACAAAGGAGAATAAAAAAAAGTTCCTTGAACTACGTTTGACGTGATTCCGGAAGGATACGTAGGCAGCCTCTCTCTGGGGTTCTGTCACACCAAAATAAAAATCCACATTCCCCCAAAAAAGTTAAAACTGGAAAAATGTTACAATGGTTCGGCGATGGTCTCGCCTGAGAGGTTCCAAAGTTTTTAATTCAATCCAAATCCTTTTTACCCAAATCCTTTTCAAGTCCTTCTGATCAAGCAACGAGAATGTTCAAGAATTGGAGGATACAGTCACTTGGATCAGATGCCACCAAAATGAGAGAAATAAAATGAGAGCGTCTTATTGGTGAAAACCCGCACGGGCACCATATGGCGATGACAAGCGGAGAAAATGAAAATGGGAGTCTTGTTAGTGAAAACCCGCAAAGGGCACTATAAGGCTATGGTGAGAAGAGAAATGAGAGAGATTAGCTGGTGAAAACCCGCAAAGGGCACTACTTATCGAAAAGATGATCTTCACAGCCATTGGTATTGACAGTCCTGGGCATTATTTATCGATTTCGAGGCAAAAGTTGTGATGAATTTCTAAGAATCGGTCGGTTTACACAGATCAAGCTTCCAGTCCAAAAGGCATGTCATGTTCATTGAAGTCCGCATGTACTCCAGATAAGTATTTCTTTCCTTCCCCCAAAAGGGATACCTCTTGTCTAAATTCATTGTTCATTCCATTGTTTATTTATCTTTGAATCCCTTTCGGTCTAACTCTGTTCCAAAACTAAGGCAAAGAAGGGATAGCAAAACTGGTTTACAGGGCTTTCGTTTGATACAAGCTAATATTCAAGAGGCACCCAGACTCGGCAGAGGCATCAAGTTGACCCCGACTGGCCATGGCGGCCGATGCTTCAAAATCAAAAACTCTTGTAAGGATGAAATCAAATTGAAAGTGCCTACAAGGGCAAAATGAAGTTGAAAAGGTTAAGTCCCAGGTGGCTAACCGTTTTGGCAAAGTTTGAAAAGCCAAAGGTTCCCCAATGCTCTGAAATTGAAAGTGTTGAGAAAAGAAGTCGAAAGTGAAATGCCACAAAGTCAAAATAAAGTTGAAAAATTTAAGTCCCACGTGCCAGCCGTGGTATTCAGGAAATCATCATCAAAAATGATGGGTACAAAGCACAGCTGCCAAAGACATCAAGGCTACAAATCGACCACCACCTTTTAAAACTCATAATTTTTCTTTGTTTGCAGCATGAACAAAACAGTGCAGAATGTCGATTCCTAAAGAACGAATGTCACCAAAGGTAAGATTCGCAAAATCTCTATTTTCTTTTATTTTCAACATGCATCACTATTACAGATTATTTTCATAGCTTAGCCTAGGTAGAACTTTTTTTCCTAGGGGGATCCAGCTCATAGTTCCGGGTAGAAGTACTCTTCGCCCGGGATGTTTTACGTAGCTTAACCCAGGTAGAACCTTTTCGCCTAGGGGGATCCAGCTCAAAGTTCCAGGTAGAGTTACTCTTCGCCCAGGCTTATTTTTCATATCTTAACCCAGGTAGAATCTTTTCGCCTAGGGGGATCCATCTCATAGTTCTGGGTAGAAGTACTCTTCGTCTAGGCTTGTTTTACGTAGCTTAACCCATGTAGAACCTTTTCGCCTAAGGGGGATCCAGCTCATAGTTCCGGGTAGAAGTACTCTTCGCCTAGGTTGTTTTTCGTAGCTTAACCCAGGTAGAATGTTTTCGGCTAGGGGGATTGTGAATACCTAATTTTTGTATTGTTTTAACACCTCCGAAAGTCATTAGTGTTTTTTTGCTTTAATTATTTTTTCCAAATTTTGTGTCTCTGATTGCATATTTCCTATCATAAAAATACCAAAAAATAGTTCTTTCTTTATTTGTGCATTTTAGGAAATTAACTAACTATTCAATTGGTGAATTAATCTAGTTAATTGATCATTTGAATAAGTTACTTAATTAATTTATTTATTTGTGTAAATTTAGTTTAATAAGTAGGATTAAGAAAGAAATTGGGCCAAATTTGAAAGAGAAAGTGGCCAAAAGTGCAAGATAAGGGGCTGCCCTTGAAAGGGTCTGAAAACACGTAGTTTTGCCTCAAAACTACGTCGTTTCATTAAGTGACCCAAGATCAAATCTCACCCATTGATCACCCCTTGATCTAATGGTCCATATTTGATCTCTCAAGAGGTATTTAAAGCCTCAAAAATCTGAAAAATTCCCTCATTTCCCCCATAACTCTTTCTCTCTTCTCTCCGACGCCGCCGCCGGAAATCACCCACCGGTGGAGGACCACTTCCAAATACCTCCAAATTAACACCATGTAATCTCCACAACCTCCTCTTCCCATATCTCCAAACCAATTCCTTCAAACCCCCCTCAAACTCCTTGAATTTTAGATCTAGGAAACTTTAGCCGCCACTTTTTGGTCCAAATTCTTGAAGCACCGGCCAACACCACCCTACAACACATACATGAATGGATAGAGCTCCACGAGACCTATCTTTTCCTACCCATTTCACCCCCAAAATCCTCGTTGCCGCCGGCCCGCTCCTCACTGCCGCCGCGGCTCCACTGCCTCACCGCCGCCAAAATGCCTCGAACCCCCATCTTAGCTATTTTTTGACTCAAAGACACTCGTTTCTTTTGGCGAGACGCTGAAACTCATTTCGTTCTAGCATCTACCCGAAAGAAACGTGTGTTTCGAAGTCGGACAGTCGCCTTTTAGCATCTCCGGCATCTTCTCGTGGCTTGAACAGTTTCAAGCATACTTGTTAGGTATAATCGTCATCTCTTTAATTAATTTCTGATTTTTTATATTAGTAGATTAGTTTCTGATTTTTGATTTTTATGTTTTGGTTGTTTCTTGTTAATTAGAGTTTCAAGTTAGGTTTATTTAATTAGTTATCTCTATTTAGTTTAGTAGTTTGTTAGATTTGTTATTGATTTAAACATGATCTTTAGTGTATTAGTTAAATCGTACGCTTAGTTAGTCGATTATTTAGTTGTTGTTAGTCGTTGTCCGATTGTTAAGGATGCTCGTTCTATTTTGAGCATTAGTTTGTGAATTTAATTATTTGTTTAGTAATTAGTTTGCACAAATCGAATTCATTCCCATCAAGTTGGTTTAAATACTTAGTTCAATTATGTTTTTAGTCTCGTTTATGCTTTGTCAGTTCATAGTTGTTCAAGTTTGATTTGTGTTGAGCAAGTAGTTTGTTGTTGATGGTTAAAATCTGAAATTTAGTTTATTTAATCACAAAATAGGGTAATAGTAGCCTACTTTTACTAGTAGGGTGGCTGAAATGACATTTTTTCTCCTTGCTTCTGACACAGCAGATTCTCAGGCTGTCCTTTCATCTTTGGGACAGATCTTGAACAGTGTTTAGCACACAAAGTCAGTCTTTTGGACAGATTTTTGGTGAACCAAAATTTGTCCCAAAAAAGGGACTTTATTTGCCTATTTAAGGGGCTGCTATTTCCTCACTTGAGGGGGGGATCACACATTTGTTGGGCAGTCTTTACACCTTAAAAATACAACTTGGAGAGTAAAAAATAGCAACTAAAGCACCCTTTATAAGCTGAAATGGTGAGCTTTGTGAGTAAATTTTAGAGTGCAAACTTTTAGAAAAGTATAAGTCTTCTTTAGAGCTGGTTCTGGGTTTCTTCTAAGGTTTTTGGGCTGTTTATAAACGAAACTGCTGCTATTTTCTGCTTGTGTTTGCTGCTGTTTTCTGCTTGTGTTTGCTGCTATTTTTTTTTCCTGCTGAGCTCTTTCTCTTCACTGCTGTATTTATTTTCTGCTATCCAAGTATTTTCTTAAACTTTGCAATGCAAACTTTTATATTCAATGGATGAGGATATGGCTCTTTTTCAGCTCTATGGATACGCTTGATGTGCTTTACTAGAATAAATGAATGTTTAGCATTTTATTCATATATTCATATTTCAGCATGTACATCTGTAATATTTGATTGATCTTCCATTTTTCTTTACATGTGTAGCTCAAATAATATTATGTTAAGTGTATCTAGTTAAGGAAAAGAAACATCTTTTAGAATTATTATGTAGAGTTTAGTTTCCTTTTGCCTTGGTTTTATGTATTTGTGATTTTGTTATTTTAATTTTTCTCTTAGTGCTAAAAATAACTGATAGTAATACTTCTTTTCTTGGTTAAGTTGAAATGAAGTTGGGGAATAGTATGTGATGAGTGTGCGGGAGAGAGAACAGAACCAGTGAAAGAATTTCTTAAATGTGTTATTGCTATTTTGAACTTCTGTTTGGTTGAGCTTGATGCATATGTTTGTTTCTCAGTTATATGTCTAGAAGTTCATGTTCATTAATGCATTATTTTTAGCTACATGTCCTAGTTGGGTTTACATTAATTTTAAGAATATTTTAGGCCACTATCACCTTTGGTTTAAATTTGCTGGCCATTTTTTTTTAACATCGAGGCTACTGAAAAATTTGAATTTGTCAAGCTTAAAGTAGTAAACAAGTTTTGACTCAGTCTTTTAAACACTAGGTTTCTTTATTAAATAAATAATTTTAACAAATGAATTAATTTAAAAGCTAGGCAATTAGAAGGCGTGTTTTTAACTTTACGGAATCGCTTGCGTAGCGTGAAGTTTAACATTCAATAAATTAGTTCAATAACCTCACACCATAACCATTAGTTTTAGTTAATTCTTTGCTAAACTCGTTGATTCGCTTGCGTAGCGTGATAGTTAACTTTTAATAAATTTCAAAAAAAATTAATTTTCTCAAATATAGTAATTTTCCCAAAAGTCATAGTGTGCTAATAATCCTTGTCATGACTATGCATTCGCTTGCGTAGTGTGGTTACGATATCTTGTTATTCTTTATCAACTCTAATAAAGCAAGTATTAAAAGCGGATAGATAAAACATAAAAATCATATAAATTACAGTTTGTCCAAAATTAATTCAAGCCAAGTTTTAAGTCAATAAAGCGACCGTACTAGAACCACGGGACTCGGGGAATGCCTTACACCTTCTCCCCGGTCAACAGAATTCCTTACGTGAACTTTGTTTTCGCGGACCAATAATAATCGAGTCAAACCTTCCTTTGACTAGGGATTCAAATAAAAGGTGACTTGGAACACCCAAAATAAAATCAATTCCAAGTGGCGACTCTGAACAATAAAATATTTTCTACTCAAGTTTGTCACTTTAATTGAAAAAACTCTTTAACCCATAATCAACACACATTATCTTTTTGGGGTAGAAAAGGGGTGTGACAGCTCTGGCGACTCTGCTGAGGACTCTAAAGAATTCAAGTTTGTACATTGACTTTATTTGGATTTATTATTTTATGTATATATTGTGATTTATTTGGGCCTAATGTGTTACTTGTTCACTTTTTTCCGTTTTGATATTATTGAAATGTACATATAAATTGTATCCTCTCTCGCACCCCTCTGAGTCTTCTTATAATTAGGCATGTTATGTTTGCCTACCAGCATCACAAAATTTCTGTCTTGAGATAAAGCCAGTTAGCCTACCAGCTTCTAGTGAAGGATTTAGTCATACATGCTTAGGCGGGAGAGCCGTTAGCTAGCCAGTGTTGTTCTACTACTGGTGACGCTTGACGCTCCTCGGCTCGGGTTGTCCGCCCGGGTAAGCAAGATCTAGGTACCATTCTCCTTTAGGATTTGGAAAATTAGAAGAACAAGCCACAAGCAATGAATATCCCTAGTAGGCTACACTTTATTTGTATCATATACATTTGACTTAGCAGCGCTCGATACAGGGGCCGAGTACTGTTTTAGGACAAGTACCTTGTTGAGACCATTATGTCATGTTATGTGCTACTTGTTGCATTATTTGGAAGGCTTGCATGTCGACCGACTTTAGCATAAATCGATTGAACGAACAGAGAATAAATTATGTGGTCTAGTGCATATGGTTTTTAAAGATTAATTTTTATAAAAATAAAAAAAAACATAGTCGGTTTTAACCGAACTACGCGGATCTGATTCTCACCGGATGTGAGATACGTAGGCAAACCTCATCAGTTCCGGCCCCCAATTTTCAAAAAATCCAAAAAGAAATTTTCCTTTAATTTCTTCTTTAGAAGTGTTTCTTTGAGATGTCAAATCCACAAATCCAAAAATATTTTCTTCGTTTTAAAAAAATAATAATTAAAATCCAAAAATATTTTCTTTCTTCTTTAGAAGTCTTTCTTTCACCAATTCCCAAAAAAAAATTAAAAATATTTTCGTTGCTAGGATATTTTGTCGGATTAATTGTATATGAAAAAAAAAGAGTTAGTTTATCTATTTTATTTATTACGTTCCTGAACTACGTAATGATCTGATTCATGCGGCGACATGATACCTAGGCAACCCACAAAAGCTTCGATCAAAATATTTTTCAATGATTCTAAGATGAGGGATCAAAATGAGACGTGAGTGAAAAGAAAAAAAGGAGAGAAGAAGATAAGAGCATCAATAAGAAGCAACCTCATAAGCCGGAATGAAACATGAAGCCTCCAAAAGCATGTTAGAAATAATGACAATGATATGAGCATGGCACATTACGTGTGATTTATATCTATAAAATGCTTAACCCTAACAAGTTTGTTGTCTCTTATATAGTAAGCTTAAGGTGGTTGGTTTGTGGTGAAAATGGCAACACACCATTACTTCACCAGATCTAAGGGAATAGTAGTAATGGACAACGATGATGAGATCGAGCTGATCAGTGATGACCCCCAGGGTCAGTCAGTTGAACAAGAGTCAGAGGAAATAAGAAAATTGAGACAGCAATTGTCTGATGTATATCAAGCTTGGGTGTTTGGTCAGCCTCCACCCCAAGGTCCCTCAGAGGGAACTTCCATCGTACCCCTGGCTACTCAACCACCGCTCCATGCAACGAGCGACCACATTCTACCACCAGGGTATGTGCCAAACTACAGCTTCCACGCTGCTCCTGGTACCTCTAATGTGCGACCTCCAGTCGCACCGGTCAGGAACACTCCTCTAGTAGTGTCTGGCGCACCGGTATTCACAACCCCTCCTCCACATCTTGTGACGAGGTCAATCAATGAGCCACCATCTAATGTTTATGATGGCCAATACTACTCTCTAAATATGGCTTTCGGGGTCTCGGCTCCATATAATTAAACTCCTCAGTACGAGTTACCAGTGGAAAATGAAAATCCTGCCAAGACTGTTGAGCCGGATGAGATGGCCAGGAAAATGAAAAGCCTTGAACAAAACATAAAGAACATACAGGGACTAGGTGGTCACGAAAGTGTTTCGTTCAGTGATTTATGCATGTTACCTCACATCCATTTGCCACCAGGGTTCAAGACCCCAAAATTTGAGAAGTATGATGGACACGGTGACCCTATCGCCCATTTGAAAAGGTACTACAACCAGCTGAGGGGTGCAGGTGGAAAAGAAGAATTGATGATGGCTTATTTTGTGGAAAGTCTTGTGGGGGTAGCCTCCGAATGGTTCGTTGACCAAGATATCTCTCACTGGCATGTCTGGGACGACATGGCCTAAGCCTTCGTCAAACAATTTCAATACAACGTCTAGAGTATGCAATTCCCTGTCCAATATGAAGAAAAAGCCGATGGAAAACTTTAGGGAGTATGCAATCAAGTGGAGGGAGCAAGCGGCTAGAGTAAAGCCACCCATGGATAACCACAAGTTGATCACTGTTTTTTTTTTGGAGGCCCAAGAGCCTGATTACTTTCAGAACATGATGTCCGCAATGGGCAGACCTTTTGCGGAAGCGATCAAAATAGGAGACATGGTCGAAAATAGCCTCAAGACTGGCAAAATTGTAAGTCAAGCTGCTCTCAAAGCCACCACCCAAGCTATCCAAAATGGATCTGGAAGTTTGCCAAATAGAAAGGAGAAAGATGAAGGGTCCATGATGACTTCGGGATCTAGGGAAGTTCAAAGAGGGGCATCGCACCCTTATGTGCAAGTTCAACAGGGGCAATCCAGCTACCCTCAACATTACTATCCCCCGCCAATTCCTCAGTACTCTATGGGACCGCCACATTATACAGTGTTTAATTCTCAATCCTATGCTCATCCTCCCAATCAAAAGGTACGTACACCAGCTCCACGATTCCCCCGACCTCAGCAGCAAAATTTTTGGGCACCCTACAATGCTCGTCCTAGGTAGGATTATGGTCGAGAGCAGAGGCCGGTGGAAAATTTTACTCCATTAGCTGAATCATACTCTAGTCTGTTCCAGAAGTTGAAACGGATGGGCGTGATTGGACCCATCGCTCCCCACCATATGCATCCCGATTCACATATATTTCAAGCAAATGCTAGATGTGAATATCATTCAGGTGCTTCGGGGCATAGCACTGATGACTGTTGGACCCTGAAAAGAGCCATAGAAAGACTCATTGTTGAAAAATTGATTGTAGTCACGACTGGCGAGGACCCTCCTAATGTGACCAATAACCCATTGCCAGTACACAATGATGTTCATTTTGTGGGAATGATCGGCCGAGATCAAGAATACAAGTCGGTTAGCCGAGCAGAAATTATAGTGGGAACGATTCAAGAAGGAATAGGACTGGAAGTAAGTCCAAGCCTAGATGTACCATTGATTGTGAAAGGCACCCAAAGCTCAAGGAAGGGAACTTTATTTGTTCCAAAAATCTCGAGGTTGGAAGTTCGCTCCAATGTTCCAAGCCCAAAGTTGTATGTCCTTGGAGGTCACCTCATCACAAAGCAGAATCAGGATGGTACGAAGGGTATAACAGAGCCGATCATAATCAAACATTCCATACAACCCCGTGTGACAAACACGAAAACCATTCCTTGGAACTACAACATAATTGTAATAACCTACAAAGGCAAGGAAATCATAGAAGAAGTGGGGGAAACTGGAGGTTTGACTCGATCAGGGAGGTGTTACTCTCTAGAAGAGTTGAGGAAGGCCAAGCAAATCAGAGAAGGCCAAATGCCAATAAAGAAACCGGCCACGGAAGAAGAGGCAGAGGAGTTTTTGAAAAAAGATGAAAGTTCAGGATTACTCAAACATTGACCAGTTGAGAAAAACTCCTGCCCAAATCTCTCTGTTATCTTTGCTCATACACTCAGAAGAACATGCTCATGTACTAATCAAAATCCTGAACGAGGCACATGTATCAGAGAAGACCACCGTGAATCAGTTAGCGAAGATGACCAACATATTTTTTGAGGTGAACAGAATCTCCTTTGCTGATGATGAACTTCCCGAGGAGGGAGCCGATCACAATAGGGCTTTGCACCTGATTGTCAAATGTGAGGTGCATTATGTGAAGCGAGTCATGGTTGATGGAGGCTCGAGTGTAGATGTATGCCCTCTCTCTACCTTGCAAAGTATGAAGATCAATACAGACAGGATCCGACCCAGCAATGTTCGCATCTGGGCTTTTGATGGCTCAGCGAGAGATACCATTGGGGAGATCAACCTCACCATGACGATTGGGCATGTTGATTTTGAAATTGTCTTCCAAGTAGTGGACATGGAAACTTCTTATAACTTTCTTCTTGGAAGGCCATAGATCCATATGGCCCGAGCTGTGCCATCCACCTTGCATTAGATGCTCAAATTCGAGCACGACAGGCAAGAAATTATTGTTCACGGAGAAGACGAGTCATCCATTTATAAAGACCCGTTAATCCCATGTATTGAGGCCAAGTAAGGATGTGAGTCTATTGTCTATCAGGATTTCGAAGTGGTTGTTGTGGACCATGTTGAGGAAGGAAAGCCCATCCTGCATCCTCGTCTCTCCGCCACACCTGTAATGGTGGCTGCACTTATAATGAGACAAGGTTATGAGCCAGGAAAAGGCTTGGGGACATCAATGCAAGGAATTTCAGAACCCATTTCTCCGGTCAGTAACAGGGGTACTTTTAGTTTAGGCTTTAGGCCAACACAAGTAGACGAAGACAAAGCCAAGCACTGCAAAAAGCATGGGTGGGTCTTGCAGCAACCTATCCCTCACATTTTCTACACTTTTGTGAAGCCACGATTCAAAGAGGATCAAAATTCCTCGGCGCATGCAAACATTGATGAAATTTGCCATGGCCTCAGCCAGATATTTTCTGAAGTGAATATGATCCAGGCTGGTGAAGGCACTATTCGTGCCGATATGCAACTAATTGGCCCAAACACCATGCTCAATAACTGGGAAGCAACTCCTCTCCCCACAAGGAAGGAGTCTTGTTAGTTGACTTTTGCAGCTTCTTTCTTTTGTACTTTGGGTTACTTTCAGGGTTGTAATCCAAATATCTTAGTATGATTGTTTTATTTTGACGTTAACCCTTCTACCCTTTCATATTCAATGAAATGCAGTTCAGTTTCGTATTAAATTTTATATCTTTTCCTTTTCCTAATTCCTACCATTTTATTTCCATTTCAGTTTTGTTAATGTCGGCTTTAATAACATGACATGCATGCGAAATTCACGCCCAGATCTCAAAAAGTTGTCTAATTTCGAAATAATGCATCAAGAGGTCGAATATGATGAAGATAAGGTTGTTGAGGAAAAAAAGAGTTGGAACAATTTGAAAACAAGCCTAGGCCCAACCTCAATGAAACTGAGCCAATTAATATCGGAGGTCATGAAGAAGTCAGAGAAACAAAGATAAGCATTCACACTGAACAAAAAACCAGAGATGCCTTGATTCAACTTTTATTTGAGTATAGAGATGTGTTTGCTTGGTCTTATGATGATATGCCGGGTTTAAGCGTCGATTTAGTGGTTCATAAGCTTCCCACGTATCCTGATTTTCCACCAGTCTAACAAAAGCAACATAAATTTAAAACGGACATGAGTGATAAAATCAAAGAGGAAATAATGAAGCAATTGAGCGCCAATGTTGTCAGAGCCGTACGATACACCACCTGGGTGGCAAATGTTGTGCCCGTGCCAAAGAAAGATGGAAAAACTAGAGTCTATGTTGACTACAGAGACCTGAACAAAGCAAATCCGAAGGATAATTTTCCTTTGCCAAACATCCACATTCTTGTAGATAATTACACAAAGCATGAAATACAGTCATTCGTGGATTGCTATGCTGGGTACCGCCAGATTCTAATGGATGAGGGTGATGCAGAAAAGACCGCTTTCACCACTCTGTGGGGTACCTATTGTTACATGGCCATGTCATTCAGTTTAAAGAATGCAAGGGCAACTTACATAAGGACCATGACCACCATTTTTCACGACATGATGCACAAAGAGATTGAAGTATATGTCAATGATGTCATCATAAAATCAAAGACACAGGCTGATCACGTGCACGATTTGAAAAAGTTCTTCAAACGGCTTCAAAGGTATGACCTTAAGCTCAATCCAACCAAGTGTGCATTTGGGGTTCCATCTGGGAAACTCCTCAGTTTTATAGTCAGTCGGAGAGGCATCGAATTGGATCCATCTAAGATAAAGTCCATTCGAGATATGCCACCCCGGAAGAACAAAAAGGAGGTCATGAGTTTGCTCTGGAGGTTGAACTACATCAGTAGGTTCATTGCTCAGCTCACAACCACGTGCGAGCCCATCTTTAAGTTGCTGAGAAAGGATGTTGCAATCAAGTGGACGGACGATTGCCAAAATGCTTTTGACAGGATCAAAGATTATCTATCAAAACCCCCTGTACTAGTCCCACTGAACCTGGTAGCCTTTGTTTTTATATCTATTGGTGATGGATAGTTCCTTTGGATGTGTTCTGGGGCAACATGATGCAACAGGTAAAAAGGAATAAGCAATATATTATTTGAGCAAGAAGTTCACCAATTATGAGGTTAAGTACACCCTTTTAGAAAGGACATGTTGTGCCTTGACTTGAGTAGCTCAGAAGTTGAGACATTATCTTTTGGCCAATAATACTTACCTCATATCCAGAATGGATCCTATGAAGTATATCTTCCAAAAGCCAATGCCCACTGGCAGGCTCGCAAAATGGTAAATATTGCTCACAGAGTTCGACATCGTCTATGTCACTCACACCGCGATGAAAGCACAGGCTTTGGCCGATCATTTGGCAGAGAATCCAGTTGATGATGAGTACAGGCCACTTACCACATACTTCCCAGACGAAGAGGTCAACTCAATAGAGGAAGTAGTTCCAGACGATAACCCTGTATGGAAAATGTATTTTGATGGAGCTGTCAATATCAAAGGAGTTGGGATCGGGGCAGTCCTCATCTTACCTATTGGACAGTATTACCCTGCAACGGCCCAACTTCGGTTCTTCTGTACCAATAATACAGTAGAATACAAAGCATGTATCATGGGTTTGAAAATGGCCCTCGATCTGGATGTGTATGAACTATTGGTTATGGGAGATTCTGACTTACTTATCCGGCAAGCCCAAGGCGAATGGGAGACTCGAGACATCAAGCTCATTCCATACAGACAATGTGTACAATATTTGAACAAAAGATTCAAATCCATCGAGTTCAGGACATTCCCAGGTTTCACAACGAGCTAGCCGATGCTTTGGCTACTTTAGCCTCGATGCTCCCTTATCTGGGAAACACTCATATCGATCCACTAGAAATCCAAGTTCGGAATCAACATGGTTACTACAATAAAATTGAGACAGAACCAGATGGTGAACCATGGTATCATGACATAAAACGATTCCTGAAAACAAGAGAATACCCAGAGCATGCCAAGGGAGATCAAAAAAGAACTATAAGGTGGCTCGCCAGCGGTTTCTTCCTGAATGGGGAAATTTTGTACAAAAGGACCCCAGATTTGAACTTGTTGAGATGCGTAGATGCCACAGAAGCTGAGCAGATCATGAGTGAAGTGCATTCGGAGGTATGCGGACCTCACATGAATGGATATGTTTTGGAGAAAAAGATTCTGCGGGCAGGGTATTATTGGCTTACAATGGAGCGAGATTACTTCAGTTTTGTTCGCAAGTGTCACCAATTCCAGATTCATGGTGACCTGATTCACTCGCCACCTTCGGAGTTGCATCCCATATCCTCTACTTGTCCTTTCGTTGCTTGGGGAATGGATGTTATTGGGCCAATCGAGCCAAAGGCTTCAAATGGGCATAGATTCATTTTGGTTGCAATTGATTACTTCACCAAGTGGGTGGAGGCCATCACTTTCAAAGCAGTCACCAAGAAAGCAGTGGTAGACTTTGTTCATTCCAACATCATCTTCCGCTTTGGTATCCCAAATACATTTATCACTGACAATGCAGCCAATCTTAATAGTCATTTGATGAAGGAGGTATGCGAGCAATTTAAAATTATGCATCACCATTCTACCCCTTACTGGCCAAAAGCCAATGGAGCTGTTGAAGCAGCGAACAAGAACATCAAGAAGATTCTTAGGAAAATGATCCAAGGTTCCAGACAATGGCATGAAAAGTTGCCTTTTGCTCTTTTGGGATACCGCACGACTGCTTGAACATCTGTTGGTGCAACTCCTTATCTGTTGGTATATGGAACGGAAGCTGTAATACCGGCTGAAGTCGAAATTCCCTCTCTTCGGATCATTGTGGAGTCGGAGATTGAAGATACATAATGGGTAGAGACCCGATTAGAACAACTAATGCTGATTGATGAAAAACGGCTAGCAGCAGTGTGCTTTGGCCAGTTATACCAGCAAAGAATGACACGCGCTTACAACAAGAAAGTGCGTCCAAGGCACTTCGAGGTAGGCCAACTCGTTCTAAAATACGTTCTTCCACACCAAGTAAAAGCTAAAGGAAAGTTCGCCCCAAACTGGAAAGGACCCTACATCATCAAGAAAGTGTTACCAAAAGGGGCCTTGCACTTGGTAGATGAAGAAGGACGGGTACCAGACATGACTATTAATGCAGATGCAGTCAAAAAATATTATGTCTGATATATACCCACTGTGGAACTTTCACGCATGATTTTCTTAGATCGAGATGACAAAGTCTACCATTGCTCGTTATTCCAAACAAGTGTCACCCTTTTGTTACCCTATTTAAGTTGTATTTTTCTTCCTTGTTTTCCACTTTTTGGAACCTGTGTACTTACAAAAAAAAAATAAGTCAAACAACAAATTATCTAAGTCATTGAACTACGCCCGACCTGATTCCGAAAGGATACGTAGGCAGCCTTACCCTGGGTTCAGTCCCATCGCAACAAGAAATCCATATTCCCAATACTCCAAAACTGGGGCAGAAGTTTATTTTTATTTTACGATTTCTTCTGTAGAAACAGTTCCAAAAGTTGTAATTCAGTTCAAGGTTTTTTTTTGCCTTTTTCTGTTAAGAACTTCTAATCGATCTTTGAGAATACTTGAAGTCCCCATGCCAGGGGCATTGGCCAACTTTCCGCATGCCGTATCTTAGTAAAAAAAAAAGAAAAGAAGAAATGAGAGAGTCTTATCGGTGAAAACTCGTATGGGCACTGTAAGGCGACAGTGAGCAGAGAAATGTGAGAGTCTAATTGGTAAAAACCAGATGGGCACCATAATGCGACAGTGATTAGAGAAATGAGAGGTCAGTTAGCGAAAACCCGCAAAGGGCGCTACTAGCCGAATGAGGATCTTCGATGCTCCAGCATGAGCACAACCAAGACAGTTTCAAGATGAACATTTGTGACGTATTTTGAGAATTAGACAGCTCAGACATATCAGGCGTCCAGTCCAAAATGCATGTCATGATTCATTGAAGTCGGCACATATCTCCAGATAAGTCTCTTTATTTCTCTTCCCTAAAGGGACACCTTTTATTTAGACACAATTCCTTTTTTCACTTCAAATTGCTCTTCTATCCTTTTCCATAATTTTTCTTAGATTCCCTTTCGATCTAATCTTGCATCAAAAGCAAAGCAAAAAATGGCTGCAAAACTGACTACAGTTTCCCCGTAATACCGAGCACAATTTGGAGCATACACGGCATCGACGAAGGCAGGAATCCATCTGTGATCTCTTTTGATAAGGCGGACAAAGTGTCTCAAAGAAACTGAAAAGATCGCCTAAGCAAGACTTGCTTCATGGGAAAAGTTGATAAGCACTACAGACAGAAATTTGTTCTGGGTGCAAGACAACTAAGTTTGATTTTAAAGGAAAATTGCCTTGCCTTAGGGACAAGGATTAGCGGTACCACGGACATCCGGGTATGAAACAGCCAGGAGCAACGTCAGAAAGACAATGTCTCTAGAAAGCGATACAGAGTATCCGGGAACCTCGGTACCACATTGACAAAATCAGTTCTTTGACAGTGGAGGGGTGGATTCAAACTACTCAAGGCATCAAGGCCACAAACCAACTACCACATTAAAAACTCACAAATTTTTCTTTGTTTGAAGCAGGATCAAAGCAATGCAGAATGGCGATTCTCAAAGGGCGAATGTCACCAAAGGTAAGTTTCCTCAAAATCTCCACTTTCCTTTATTTACAGCATGCATCATTACTGTCCATACCTCCCATTTTCGTAACTTAAACCAGATAGAACCTTTTCACCTAGGGGGATCCAGCTCATAGTTCCGGGTAGAATTACTCTTCGCCCAGGCTTGTTTTTTGTAGCTTAACCCAGGTAGAACTTCGCCTAGGTGGATCCAGCTCATAGTTCTGGGTAGAAGTACTCTTCGCTCAGGTTATTTTTTGTAGCTTAACCCAGGTAGAACCTTTTCACCTAGGGGGATCCAGCTCATAGTTCCGGGTAGAAGTACTCTTCGCTCAGGATGTTTCACGTAGCTTAACCCAGGTAGAACCTTTTCGCTTAGGGGGATTCAGCTCATAGTTCCGGGTAGAAGTACTCTTCGCTCAAATGTTTTATAGTAGCTTAACTCAAGTAGAACCATTTCGCCTAGGGGGATCCAGCTCATATTTTCGGGTAGGAGTAATCTTCGCTCAGGCTGTTATACATAGCTTAACCCAGGTAGAACTTTTTTGCCTAGGGGGTTCCAGCCCATGTTTCCGGGTAGAAGTACTCTTCGCCCAGGTTTGCTTTTCGTAGTTTAACCTAGGTAGAACCTTTTCGCCTAGGGGATTCAACATCCTTTCGGTAATACAGGGTACCAACCCCTGGTTACATTCCTTCTCAGTAATACAGGGTGTCAACCCCTGGTTACACTTCTTTCAGTAATACAGGGTACCAACCCCTGGTTATATTCCTTCTCAGTAATACAGGGTGCCAACCCCTGGTTACACTTCTTTCAGTAATACAGGGTGCCAGCCCCTGGTTACACTCCTTTCAGTAATACAGGATGCCAACCCCTGGTTACACTCATTTCTGTAATATAGGGTACCAACCCCTGGTTACACTTCTTTCGGTAATACAGGGTACCAACTCCTGGTTACACTCATTTCGGTAATATAGGGTACTAAGCCCTGGTTACATTTCCTTTCGGTAATACAGGGTACCAACCCCTGGTTACATTCTCTTTCAGTAATACAGGGTACCAACCCCTGTTACATTCCTTCTCAGTAATACAGGGTGCCAACCCCTGGTTACACTTCTTTCAGTAATACAGGGTACCAACCTCTAGTTACATTCCTTCTCAGTAATACAGGGTGCCAACCCCTGGTTACACTTCTCTCAGTAATACAGGTTGCGAGCCTCTGTTACACTCCTTTAAGTAATACAGGGTACCAACCCCTGGTTAAACTCCTTTCAGTAATACAGGGTGCCAACCCCTGGTTACACTCCTTTATGTAATACATGTTACCAACCCCTGGTTACACTCTTTTCGGTAATACAGGGTACCAACCCTTGGTTACATTCCTTCTCAGTAATACAGGGTGACAACCCCTGGTTACACTTCTTTCAGTAATACAGGGGGCCAACCCCCGGTTACACTCATTTCAGTAATATAGGGTGCCAACTCCTGGTTACACTCTTTTCTGTAATACAGGGTACCAACCCCTAGTTACATTCATTTCGGTAATACAGGGTACCAACCCCTGGTTACATTCCTTTCGGTAATACAGGGTACCAACCTCTGGTTACACTCATTTCGATAATATAGGGTACTAACCCCTGGTTACATTTCCTTTCGGTAATACAGGGTACCAACCCCCGGTTACATTTCCTTTCAGTAATACAGGGTACCATCCTCTAATTCCATTTCCTTTGGTAACATAAGTTACTTCCCCTCGTGGTTGCATATCCTCACATAGTTAGTTTATACTACTCCCGTTGTCTTCATTTCAACAAATTAGATACTTTAACTTTCTCTAACTCACAAAATTTTCCTAGTGCAAAACTGGGGCAGAAAAATTTTGTTCGTTTTGTTCATCTTTGATGGCTTTGCAGGCCCCGCCGCATAGCACAAGTGACGATTAAAGCTTGCAGTTCCAGCTTTCTCATCAGAATAAAGAAGTTTTTTCGATCACAAGATAGTTGGAGTTAGCATGGATAATGTGTCACCAGCCCAGCTTCTCGAGTTTCATTTTCTCAAATTCTGATCCGGAAATCAAGCAATCGAGAATGAGCCATGATCTTTTCCTCAAAGAGCATCAAGATCCAATCTAAGGTCAACACAAGCGAGCAGGTCAAGAATCAAGATTTGACTCTACAAGACACATAGATTAGGAATTTTTTAACTCTTAGTGTGCAGACATATGTAGTTCTTTCTCTTTTCCTTTTGATGTAAGCAGCAAGTAACAGTAACAGCAACAACAACAGCAACAACAGTCTTAAATCTAGTGTCTGGTAGTCCCAGCTACCAAATTTTTCCAAAACTACACTGACCTGATTCCTCTAAACAAGGATATGTAAGCAACCTCGGAAGCAGGGTTCGGTCACCATTTTTAAAAAAATGCTTTCATTGGAGTGATATGTGAGCAAACATTAGCCATGGCATTCACTTTTCTTTGCACGAAAACTCTGCATGTTCTCGACCAAAGAGGGGCACCTGTGAATACATAATTTTTGTATTGTTTTAACACCTCCTAAAGTCATTAGTGTTTTGTTGCTTTAATTATTTTTCCTAATTTTTGTGTCTCTGATTGCATATTTCCTATCATAAAAATACCAAAAAAATAGTTCTTTCTTTATTTGTGCATTTTAGGAATTAACTAACTATTCAATTGGTGAATTAATCTAGTTAATTGATTATTTGAATAAGTTACTTAATTAATTTATTTATTTGTGTAAATTTAGTTTAATAAGTAGGATTAAGAAAGAAATTGGGCCAAATTTGAAAGAAAAAGTGGCCAAAAGTGCAGGATAAGGGGCTGCCCTTGAAAGGGTCTGAAACGACGTAGTTTTGCCTCAAAACTATGTCGTTTCATTAAGTGACCCAAGATCAAATCTCACTCATTGATCACCCCTTGATCTAATGGTTCATATTTGATCTCTCAAGAGGTATTTAAAGCCTCAAAAATTTGAAAAAATCCCCCATTTCCCCCATAACTCTTTCTCTCTTATCTCTCTTCTCTCCGCCGCCGCCGGCGGAAATCACCCACCGGCGGCGGACCACCTCCAAACACCTCCAAATTAACACCATGTAATGTCAACAACCTCCTCTTCCCATATCTCCAAACCAATTCCTTCAAAAAAACCTCAAACTCCTTGAATTTTAGATCTAGGAAACTTTAGCCGCCACATTTTGGTCCAAATTCTTGAAGCTCCGGCCAACACCACCCTACAACACATACATGAATGGATAGAGCTCCACGAGACCTATCTTTTCCTACCCATTTCACCCCCAAAATCCCCGTCGCCGCCGGCCCGCTCCTCACTGCCGTCGCGGCTCCACTGCCTCACCACCGCCAAAATACCCCGAACCCCCATCTTAGCTATTTTTCGACTCAAAGACACTCGCTTCTTTTGGCGAGATGCTGAAACTCATTTCGTTCTAGCATCTACCTGAAAGAAACGTGTGTTTCGGAGTCGGGCAGTCGCCTTTTAGCATCTCCGGCGTCTTCTCGTGACTCGAATAGTTTCAAGCATACTTGTTAGGTATAATCGTCATCTCTTTAATTAATTTCTGATTTTTTATATTAGTAGATTAGTTTCTGATTTTTGATTTTTCTGTTTTGGTTGTTTCTTGTTAATTAGAGTTTCAAGTTAGGTTTATTTAATTAGTTATCTCTATTTAGTTTAGTAGTTTGTTAGATTTGTTATTGATTTAAACATGATCTTTAGTGTATTAGTTAAATCGTTCGCTTAGTTAGTCGATTATTTAGTTGTTGTTAGTCGTTGTCCGATTTTTAACGATGCTCGTTCTATTTTGAGCATTAGTTTGTGAATTTAGTTGTTTGTTTAGTAATTAGTTTGCACAAATCGAATTCATTCCCATCAAGTTGGTTTGAATACTTAGTTCAATTATGTTTTTAGTCTCGTTTATGCTTTGTCAGTTCATAGTTATTCAAGTTTGATTTGTGTTGAGCAAGTAGTTTGTTGTTGATGGTTAAACACTGAAGTTTAGTTTATTTTACATAAAATAGGGTAATAGTAGCCTGCTTTTACTAGTAGGATGGCTGAAATGACATTCTTTCTCCTTGCTTCTGACACATCAGATTTTCAAGTTGTCCTTTCATCTTTGGGACAGATCTTGAACAATGTTTAGCACACAAAGTCAGTAAGGGATTTTATTTGCCTATTTAAGGGGCTACTATTTTCTCACTTGAGGGGGGGATCACACATTTGTTTGGCAGTCTTTATACTCTAAAAATACAACTTGGAGAGTAAAAAATAAGCAACTAAAGCACCCTTTAGTAAGCTGAAATGGTGAGCTTTATGAGTAAATTTTAGAGTGCAAACTTTTAGAAAAGTATAAGTCTTCTTTAGAGCTGGTTCTGGGTTTCTTCTAAGGTTTTCGGGCTGTTTAAAAACGAAACTGCTGTTGTTTTCTGCTGTTTTTTTTTTCTGCTGAGCTCTATTTCTTCACTGCTGTATTTATTTTCTGCAATCCAGGTATTTTCTTAAACTTTGCAATGCAGATTTTTATATTCAATGGATGAGGATATGACTCTTTTTCAGCTCTATGGATACGCTTGATATGCTTTACTGGAATAAATGAATGTTTAGCATGTTATTCATATAGTCATATTTCAGCATGTACATCTGTAATATTTGGTTGATCTTCCTTTTTTCTTTACATGTGTAACTCAAATAACATTATGTTAAGTGTATCTAGTTAAGGAAAAGAAACATCTTTTAGAATTATTATGTAGAGTTTAGTTTCCTTTTGCCTTTGTTTTATGTATTTGTGGTTTTGTTATTTTAATTTTTCTCTTAGTGCTAAAAATAACTGATAGTAATACTTCTCTTCTTGGTTAAATTGAAATGAAGTTGGGGAATAGTATGTGATGAGTGTGCGGGAGAGAGAAGAGAACCAGTGAAAGAATTTTTTAAATGTGTTATTGCTATTTTGAACTTCTGTTTGGTTGAGCTTGATACATATGTTTGTTTCTCAGTTATATGTCTAGAAGTCCATGTTCATTAATGCATTATTTTTAGCTACATGTCCTAGTTGGGTTTACATTAATTTTAAGAATATTTTAGGCCACTATCACCTTTGGTTTAAATTTGCTGGCCATTTTTTTTAACATCGAGGCTACTGGAAAATTTGAATTTGTCAAGCTTAAAGTAGTAAACAAGTTTTGACTCAGTCTTTTAAACACTAGGTTTCTTTATTAAATAAATAGTTTTAACAAATGAATTAATTTAAATTCTAGGCAATTAGTAGGCATGTTTTTAACTTCACGCAATCGCTTGCGTAGCGTGAAGTTTAACATTCAATAAATTAGTTTAATAACCTCACACCATAACCATTAGTTTTAGTTAAAATTCTTTGCTAAAATCGATGATTCGCTTGCGTAGCACGATAGTTAACTTTTAATAAATTTCAAAAAAAAATTAATTTTCTCAAATGTAGTAATTTTTCCAAAAGTCATAGTGTGCTAATAATCCTTGTCATGACTACGCATTCGCTTTCGTAGTGTGGTTACGATATCTTGTTATTCTTTATCAACTCTAATAAAGCAAGTATTAAAAGTGGGTAGGTAAAACATGAAAATCATATAAATCACAGTTTGTTCAAAATTAATTCAAGCCAAGTTTTAAGTCAATAAAGCGACTGTGCTAGAACCACGGGACTCGGGGAATGCCTTACACCTTCTCCCCGATCAACAGAATTCCTTACATGAACTTTGTTTTTGCAGACCAATAATAATAGAGTCAAACCTTCCTTTGACTAGGGATTCAAATAAAAGGTGACTTGGAACACCCAAAAAAAATCAATTCCAAGTGGCGACTCTGAACAATAAAATAATCCCTACTCAAGTTTGTTACTTTAATTGAAAAAACTCTTTAACCCACAATCAACACACATTATCTTTTTGGGGTAGAAAAGGGGCATGACAGGGATCCAGCTTATAGTTCCGGGTAGAAGTACTCTTCGCCCAGGCTTATTTTTCGTAGCTTAACCCAGGTCGAACCTTTTCGCCTAGGGGGATCCAGCTCATAGTTCTGGGTAGAAGTACTCTTCGCTCAGGTTGTTTTTCGTAGCTTAACCTAGGTAGAACCTTTTCGCCTAGGGGGATCCAGCTCATATTTCTGGGTAGAAGTACTCTTCGCTGAGATTGTTTTACGTAGCTTAACCCAGGTTGAACCTTTTCGCCTAGGGGGATCCAGCTCATATTTCTGGGTAGAAGTACTCTTCGCTCAGGATGTTTCATGTAGCTTAACCCAGGTAGAACCTTTTCGCTTAGGGGGATCCAGCTCATATTTTCGGGTAGAAGTACTCTTCGCCCATGCTTGCTTTTTGTAGCTTAACCCAGGTAGAACCTTTTCGCCTAAGGGGATCCAGCTCATAGTTTCGGGTAGAAGTACTCTTCGCTCAGGTTGTTTTTCGTAGCTTAACCCAGGTAGAACCTTTTCGCCTAGAGGGATCCATCTCATAGTTCCGGGTAGAAGTACTCTTCGCTCAGGTTGTTTTTCGTAGCTTAACCCAGGTAGAACATTTTCGCCTAAGGGGATCTAGCTCATATTTCCGGGTAGAATTACTCTTCGCTCAGATTGTTTTACATAGCTTAACCCAGGTAGAACCTTTTCGCCTAGGGAGATCCAGCTCATATTTCCGAGTAGAAGTACTCTTCGCCCAGGTTTGCTTTTCGTAGTTTAACCCAGGTAGAACCTTTTCGCCCAGGGGATTCAGCATCTTTTCATTAATACATGGCACCAACCCCTAGTTACTTTTCCTTTTCAGTAATACAGGGCGCCAGCCCTGGTTACATTTCCTTTTCAGTAATATAGGGCGCCAACCCCTGGTTATATTTCGTTTTCAGTAATACAGGGTGCCAACCCCTGGTTATATTTCCTTTTCAGTAATACAGGGCGCCAACCCTTGGTTACATTTCCTTTTCAGTAATACATGGCGCACCAACCCCTGGTTACATTTCCCTTTTCAGTAATACATGGCGCCAACCCCTGGTTATATTTTCCTTTTTAGTAATACAGGGCGCCAACCCCTGGTTATATTTCCTTACCAGTATAGGGTACACCAATCCCTGATCTCCTTACCAGTATAAGGTACACCAATCCCTAGCTGTGTTATCCAACATAGGGTACACCACTCCCTAGTTGATTTGATTTTAAATGCAGAATACTCTACTCCCTAATATCATTGCCAATATAGGGTATCACATTCCCTGGCCACATTTTTCCAAAATAAGGTACACCAATCCTTAGTTGACATATTCTTTTGCGACAATAAAAAAAATCATCATGACATTTTCAGGGTACACCATTCCTATTTTTTTTTATTGCCTTCAATAAAGAAGTAGTTTAGAATTTTGTTACAATAACTCACGAAATTTTTCTAATGAAAACTGGGGCAGAAAAATTTTGTTTGTTTGTTTGTTTTGATGTCTGAGCAGGTTTTACCTCGAGGCATAGGGTTCGATATGAACAAAAGAAGAAGTCTCAATCCAGAATAAAGAAAAGAAAAAGAAAAGAACTGAATCCAAATGCAGAAGCAGATGGAAAGGATATGGATTGCTCAAGACATGACTAAAGTTACGAGCTTAACATTTCCAGTTTTGCTCAGAAGAAGCCGTAGAAGAATGAACTAGCACCTACAGCTAGCAAGCATCAAGGTTCAGATCAGAGTTTGCATGAACAACCAGTCAAGACTCATGATCAAGATTCAAAAGACTTATAGATAGAAATCTTGTAACTCAGAGTTGATAGGCTTGTTTAGTTTCTTTCGATTTTGATGTAATAGTAGGACCACGGACCGAAGCCTCGACGTAACCTCACTCGACTCTCCTACTCATCATTCCATCACTTTCCTTGAACTACACGCGACTTGATTTCCTTATAACCCGAGATATGTAGGCTGTCCAAAACTAGGACTCGGTTGCACTCTCTTCTCTTTTCTTTGTTTTTTCCTTTTTGAATAAATGGTATGTTCAAAACATTAGTCATACGGCTCACCTTGTCTTTGTTTGAAAACTCTTTATGTTTCCAAGCAAATAGGGGCATGCTGTGAGCACCTAATTTTTTACCATATTTAGATTTTTTATCAATTTTAGTATTTAAATAGTTTTTAAGTTTAATCTTAGTATTTTAGCTTGTATTTCACCTTTTTGTAGGTTTTATTTGATAAAATTAAAAATCACAAAAAAGAAGATTTAATTTGGACTAGTTCTCCTAAAGTCTTGCTTTGTTCAAATGTCCAAGTCATGGCCCAAATTGGGCCAAACCTGAGCCCAAATAGCTTGACCCATCTCTAAACCCAAAAAAACCTAGCAGCCAGAAATCTTCTTCCTCCTCCATATAATCTCAACCAAACTCCAAAAAAAAAGGGAGGAGAAAACAACTTAGATCCACCGTGAAAAGGAGTGCAAAAATGGCAGCAAAACAATTCCGAAAATCAGTCCAAAAGGTCCTCTATAGCACTATGTAGAGGTTCACTGTTAGTGACCTCTCACGCGAAAACCCATTTTTTTAGCCATAAAACCTCCATCAAAATAACCACAAAAAATCAGCAAAACGCAGCTGAAATGCCCCCAAAATGCAACAGTAAAACGACCTTCAAATCTCCATGAAAACCGGACATTTTCGTCCCTAAAAATAACCTTAAAATCCAGCCCCCCAACACTCATGAAGACGACCCAAAACAACCCTGGAATCTCCATTAAAATAGCCTCAAAATCACCTTAAAACAGTCAATGTTTGGTCGATGTTTTGAGCGAAGCTCCGGTTCCGGTTAGAAAACCTGTTCGCGTTTTGGCTTCGGATTTTTTGCCGTTTTTGGTCTTTGCTAGCTGAACAGTCATCATTTCTGTACTGCTTGGAATTTCTTGTTAAATAAAGTTTGGTTTGAGGCTACTTTTTAATGGTATTAAGTTTGCTTTAATTGGTATCTCTTTAATTAAATGCTTGATTTGTTTCTCTGTTTAGTTTTTTCCCTTTTGCTTTGTGTATTTCATCTGCATTCAGCTTAATTATTTTTGAGTATCTTATGTTTGGTTCATCATTTTACTTGGTATCGTTGAAAAATCTTGGATGAGTATTGAGTGTTTGTTTGAATCGTTGGATCTTGAAAATAAAAGAAAATCTTACAGCGTGAAACCATGAAATATGATGCTCTCATTGGTGTTATTGTGCCATTATTGTTAGCTTACTAGGCTTTTGGGGCTTGGAATAAATTGAAGGGATATGTAAAGTTATGAGAGGTCCATTTTTAATACATACTGTTTAATACGAATATTTTTGAGATGGTATTCTTAATTAATCTTTCTGATAGTGTATTTGTCTACTTTTTCTTGTAGATATCTTCTTGTTTTAACTTCTTTTGTTTCATCTATAATTAGTTTCAACAAATCCCTGGAATAGAATGGTAAGAACTTGTTAAGTTGTAAATAATTCATAGTAGTTTATTAATAATTTATAGGGCTAATGATTCTCCACAACTTGATATCCATAACTCTCGAGGCTTACAATAATCCCAAACTTTTAGGAAGAATAATTCATGAATATCGTAGCTTGCTTTAGGCGCGATTAATAACAAATCATCATGATTATGTATATGTTCGCGTGACATGATTACGATTTTCAAAATAAATCAAAGTACGCATCCGCGCAATTTTGAGCAAACAATCTTGATAATAATAAAAGTGTTATTAATTGTGTACACATATGCATGACATGATTTTTGACACACCAAACAAAATGAGTACATGTATGCGTGACTTATTTCAATAAATTTTTATAAATCCAATCAAGCAATAAAAGCGGACATAGTTAAAACATGAGAACCAATAAAACACATGTTATCCAAAATTAATTCATACCAAGTTGTAGTTAATAAAGCGCCCGTGCTAGAACCACGAGACTCGAGGAATGCCTTACACCTTCTCTCTGGTCAACAGAATTCCTTACCCGGACTTTGTTTTCGCAGACAAATAATAATTGAGTCAAACCTTCCTTTGACCAGGGATTCAAATAAAAGGTGACTTGGAACACCCAAAAATCAATTTTAAGTGGCGACTCTGTAAATAAAATAATCCCTACTCAAATTTGTCACTTTGATTGGAAAAATTCTTTAACCCACAATCCATAACACACATATCTTTTGGGGGTAGAAAAGATGTGTGACAGATGACAAAGGAAGATGGATAGGCGGATTCTAGGGCAGGCTTAGTAGGAAAGCAACATCTAGCCTTACTCCGAAATTATGGGTTATACATGGTGGTCTAACCCTAGCTAAAAATTACAACCTGAAGAAGGTTATCATTGAAACCGACTCAAATTATGCCCTAATATTGCTAAGTGTGAGAAATGATGTCGAAAGTCATTCCGATCATGATGTAATAGAAGAATGTAGGCGCCTCATGTCCGAACTTCAAATTTGTCTAGTTCATACTTTGAGACAAGGTAACAATTGCGCCGATCACTTGTCGAAGTTGAGAAGAAAGCAAAATCAAGACTTGGTAATATTACATCATCCACCATTTTCCATGCATCAATTGCTTTTGGCCGACATGACTAACCTAGCATATGCTAGGTACCCTAAACATGTAATGTAACGTAATGTGGAGTAGGACAAAAATATGAAGTTGTATCATTTGTAAATATTAAGAAGAATATAAATAATATTTCATTTTGTTAATGTCTGAAGGTAGTATATTTCTTTGTAGAATTTTGTATCATTTTCAAGTACTTTTGTGATATTTCTATTTGGCTATAAGCTTGCACGTCAATTCATTGAAGATAGGGCTGCTTATCGGGCGGATTGGGCGGTTAATTACTCTTAACGGTTTGGCTTAACGGTTATTGGCTTTTAAATGTATTAATCCGCTAGCCATCCGATAAGATATCGGGCGGATTGGTAACGGTTTAGCTCTTATCGGGCAGTTATTGGGCGGTTTATCGGCCTAATTCAATCTATATTGCGTTCATTAATTGTTTGTTGACCGCCTAGCATACAAATTCAGAATAGAAAATTACACATTGAGTCTAGACATACATATTTGTTAACGCCTACATAAGAATGATGTAGTGTGTCATGTGTTGTAGAGTGAAAAAAGTTGTAGCACAACACTATTGTTCTTCTATTAAACATAGACAACATGCATTAGTTTTAGAAAAACAAAAGCAGAGGTGAACCATAGACAGCAGCTTAAACAATCTTGTTGTAGGATGGGAGAATAAGCTAAGCTAAGCCAAGCCTAGGATCTTCTGATGCATAGTACGTAAGGGTTCTGATTATTTAGGAATTAGGCGTTAGAACTTAGAGGTGGAGTACTGGAAGAAGTGGAAGGGTTTTTGATATTTAATATATATATATATATATATATATATATATATATATATATATATATCCTTAACGGGTTAACGGATTATCTGTTAAGAAAATTGAATAATCCGCCCCCAAACCGATAAGCCGTTAATAAAAAAATTCAATCCGTTCCCCGTCCGTTAAACCGTTAACCCGATACCAATAAGCCATTAAGCTTCGGTTTCGATTCGGTTTTCGGTTTCGATTCGGTTTTGAACACCCCTAATTGAAGATGTGGCATTCATTCTTTACTGAGTAAATTAAATAGGATCGATATCACTTTTTAGGAAGTTAAATTTTTTTCCTTAATTTATATTTATAGCTCAAATTACTTTTAGTAATATTTAAGTTAGTTTAAAAGTTTGCGCTCATTGGTTGTTGCTATCAAATGTTAATCTTTCCATAGCAGGCACGTTTAACTTTCTGGTCTTATTTGAGAGCTTCAAAGTGCCCCTTAAATACTCTTCACCTTCTTCAAATGACCGTTCTGCCCCTCTCTGATTATGACATTATGACTCCTTTGAAACATTCTTACCATATTTGGTGGGTAATCCAGTCAGTTTGCTATTGTTGTTCTGCTCCATTGTTACTTAAAATAAGTTAATTCAAATAGTGGGACTATAGAAATGACAACAATTTTTTGTCAGAATACATCACAGCCCCTTAAATTTGTCCGTATATTCCATTTAGACACTTAAAATAAGGTATATTTTAATTGAGTACCTGAACACATGATAAAGTTTTCCTGTTAAATACTTCCGGGGCTCAAACCTTTGAAAAGCTTCTATGCATTTTCTCAAACGCCCATTATATGGATAAATTAACCACTTAAAATATGTCACATCCTTTAATTATGCATATCATATATATAAACTTTTGTTAAAACAAACTAAAAGGAGATCCTAAAGAACCCAATTAATTAAAAATAAGACCCGCTCCGTTAAATAAAACACATGCTCCACTAAAACAAGAAAACCAAGAGTCATTTTCCCAAAATCTCCTATAAAAAAAATAAAAAAAAATCTAGTGACTACTAGGAATACTTTATCATGTGTTCAAGTGTTTAGTGGGAACAAACCTTTGAAAAGCTTCTACGTGGCTAAGTTAACTACTTAAAATATGCCATCTCTTTAATTATGCGTATTATATATATAAATTTTTTGTTATAACAAATTAAAGAGATCCTAAAGAACCCAATTAATTAAAAACAAGCTAGACCCACTCGGTTAAATAAAAAACATTGCATGCTCCATTAAAAGAAGAAAATCAAGAGCCATTTTCTCAAAATCTCCTCAAAAAGAGAAAATCTAGTGTCTACTAGGAATACTTTATCATGGTTCAAGTGTTTAATAAGAACATACCTTAATTTGAGTGTCTAAATGAAATATACAAGCAAGTTTAATGGGTTGTCATATATTCCGCCTAAAGTTTTTGTATGTAAGCTTTCTAATTCGCAGGGCCGCCTCCAAAGTCCAACCTTATGAGTAGTAAGGCTTATGCCTTGGGCCCCAAATTTGGAGGCTCTATTTCTTAAAATAATAGGTTTATAGGTATTTAAAAAATAATATTAGTATTTTTAATACAAAAATAAAACTTTTTATTTAATAGAAAAGAAATTTAGTTAGATATATAAATAAAGTAATAATTTGACTTACTTAAAAATGGGTAGAGGAATAGTTTTTCCAACCTTCTGTTTTCCACTTTTTACTGCATTAAAAAATTTGTTCTCTCTTCCTTAATTTGTCCAAGTCAGTCTCTTTCTTCTTTTTTTTCCAATCTCTTCATATTTCAGAAAAATCCTACATATTTTTTGTCTTTCTTTTTTATATTCTTACTCACTTTCTTTCTCCAAGGTCTCATTACTCACATTCTTTCTCCAAGATATCACTAGTTCAAATACTTTTAAGCTTCCAATAGTTATATACTTCTATTGCTTTGTAAAATCTTATCTAAGATCAATAATATCTCAAAAAAGATTAAATAGATGGCTATATTATCAATCGAGCAAGAATTATTAGAGAGAATCGATTATAAAAAAAAATATTAATAACTTTATATTTCAAAAAGTTAGAAGAATAGATTTCAAATAAAAACATATCTTACAACTTTCTTTTAAAAATTTAGGTCTTATATTAAACTTTGGCTTTAGCCCCGTATGTGCTTGAGCCGCTCCTGCTAATTCGGTAATTATTAGCTTTGATTCCTTAACAACTTTTTTTCCTAGTGTAATCATTTAGGGGTCGTTTGGTAGGGCGTATAAGAATAATGCTAAATAAGATGTATTAGTAATGCAGGGGTTAGTAATGCAAGCATTAGTTATACAGAGATTATTTCTTATGTATTGTTTGGTGTGGTGTATTAAAAATTAAAATGCATTGCATAATTTTTAAGAAAATTAATTGTTCACAAAAATGCCCTCCATATTCTTTAACTTTAAGGGACTTTAAGGATAATTTTGTCTTTAACCATGCTAATGCATGCATTAATAGCATTTATATTGCTAATGCCATGGTTTTCTATGCATTAGCTATACATAAGATAATACCAAATAGGGTATATAACTAATACTTGTATTAGTTATACATAGGTTAAAAAAGTATACCAAATAAAGTATTACTAATACACAAAGTTAATACACATTATTAACACACTCTACCAAACGAACTCTTAGTGTTGTTCATTTATTATTCTTGACGCTAGGCAAAGAATGTTCAGTTCACAGTTATTAATTGACTCATCAAAGTATGATCATTTGTGAGATCGAAAGGACCTGACAAAATAAATGTAAATTTCTGAGATCAATTTTGCCACTTGGCTGTCGAATTGTCTTTTGCGCGTTCTTTAAGAAAATATTTATTAAAAAGATAATTAGACTAGATTATTCGTATTTAGTCTTTTATCTCAATTTAATACTACTGTTGCTTTCATCACCTTAATCTCTTTGCATATTTATTAGAATAAGGATAAATGTAGAAAAATTATTAATTCTTCTTGTTTCTAAAATAATAAGTATTTTGAAATGACTAACTTTAGTAAATAGGGCTATTAAATGAGAACGGTGGGAGTAAGTTTGTCATTGTTTTGTCAATTAAGTGGTTATTTTGGTGCCGCCAATGGGACAATCTGGACCATAAGACCACATTTTTAATGTAACGTCTTCAATCATAACTCTTAAAACTATTTTCTATTTCTAATAAACATTTTCTTCTATTAAAAGAGAGAGAATTCCATAAATTTGGTAATTTCTTTACGAATTGGCCCACATAATTGGTAAATTATTTCATCGACATTGAAAGGTGGTCGCACTTATTTTCCCTGTTGTTTATGCTCCTTCCCCTTACTATTTTTGCATTGTAGTTATAGGAAAAAGACTTAGGTCGATCAATTCTATTTTTCCCATTAAGAATTGACAAAAAGTGAGAAGTTTCAACTCTCTTACGAATTGTGTTTGATTTCAGAAGACATCTTGGTCTAATTTCCCTTAATCAAAATATATTTTCCAAAAAAATTAATATATATGGCGTTTTGTTTAAATTTAAACAAAAATTAAAAGCTTTTCTAAAGTAATAGTCCATTTTTATATATGTAGAAAAATAAAGTGAGCTTAATTTATAAAAAAAAAATTAAATATTGCACTAGGATTGAAGTTCAAAAGTTCAAATTTATCAATTTATCAATTTAACCCGCCCTATAGAAAACTTTCTCTAATGACACTATTTTAGGACTATATGTATTTGTTTTAACTAAAGCATTAAAAATGAATCCCCTAACCAAAATCTAAATAGGTTTTTTTTTTATTAAAAAAAATTAGCGTAGAAAAACTAGCATTTTGGCACACTTCCTAAATCTAAATCCTAAACATTATGGAATTTGGTTTCCTATTTCCTTCTATTTTCTATTTACTAAATGTTAGAATCCTAATCCTAAAAGGTTTGGACTTCTCTGCTTTCCTAAATGTTATAATCCCGATCCATTAAGGATTTGGCACGGACAGGGCGTACTTAGCATAATAGGACCTTACTACTATTATTTATAGTCCTCATTCACTTTGTTTTTACAATACAATTTAGTAATCAAAAACAGTGCGTAAATCATGGCACTGTATGTGCCTTGTACTAATTGGCAAGCTATTCATTTCTCAGGTATTGAACACACGCTCAGGGTTGTCATGTTCAGTCTATAATCAAACAGAGCAATGCACCCGTCTATATGATCAGTTGGTCTTTCCCTCCTTCGGGATTTATCAAGATTAACACGGATGGCAGTTTCATATTCAGTTCATATCCAATTTAGAATTAGCGGGATTTATTGGTATTGCACGAGACGACAGAGGAAGGTGGATACGCGGATTCTACGGCAGGCTTAGTATGAAAGCAACATCAAGCCGTACTCCAGAATTATGGGCTATATATGGTAGTCTCACTCTAGCTAAAAATTACGACTTGAAGAAGGTTATCATTGAAACCGACTCAAATGGAGCCCTAATCTTGTCAAGTGTGAGAAATGATGTCGAAAATCCCTGATCATGATGTGATAGAAGAATGTAGGCGCATCATGTCTGAACTTCAAATTTGTCTAGCTCATACTTTGAGACAAGGTGACGATTGCGCCGATCACTTGTCGAAGTTGGGAAGAAAGCAAAACCAAGAATTTGTAATATTATATCATCCACCACTTTCCATGTATCAACTGCTTTTGGCCGACATGACTGACGTAGCATATGCTAGGTACCCTAAACATGTAATGTAATGTGGAATAGGACAAAAATATGAAGTTGTATCATTTGTAAATATTAAGAAGAATATAAATAATATTTCAATTTGTTAATGTCTGAAGGTAGTATATTTCTTTGTAGAATTTTGTATCATTTTCAAGTACTTTTGTGATATTCCTATTTGGCTAGAAGCATGCACCTCAATTCATCGAAGATGTGGCATTCATTCTTTACTGAGTAAATTATATCGGATCGATATCACTTTTTAAGGAACTTAAATTATTTTCCTTAATTTATATTTATCGCTCAAATTATTTTTAGTAATATTTCAGTTAGTTTTAAAAGTTTGCGCTCGTTGGTTGATGCTCAAATTATGTACGAAAAAACATTAATAGGCAAAATTTAAGAAAAAACTTCACAAACCCAACAGTAGAAGGTATTTTACATATGTGGCAATTAAATAAATACATTCCCTGTCAGATAGCTTTAAATCATGGACCCATAATCACGTGACCCAAGCATTAATTTCCTTATAAAAGGAATTAAGTTACACTATAAAAAAGACTTACTTATTTATTATTCACATTTACACTATCTGTTCGTTCTCATTTACAAAAAAAAATGGAAGTATGAGACTAAAAAATCTGGAATATAATTTATAACAATATACATATAGAATCCTAGAATATAATCTCATAATTGTGATAATATACGTTGTATAAATCATGTATAAATTATAATAAACTATGTATAAATTACAATAGATAACTTATATATGATATAAACCATGTATAAATTACACCAGATAATATACCAAGTAAAAATCACATATATATTTATATTATATTTTATCATGAATTCTTCAACCATTATATACATTGATTGTGTATTAATATAAATAATAATGGATATTAAATATATACGTGGAATACATATACTATATAATATTATAATAGTATATAATCGGAAACGGTACAATCAAGATTGTCTAATGGGAGATGGTAACGGTTTCCTTAATTATTGGTTATTTACATCAAGACTGTTTAATGAAAATGGTATCCTTAATGATGGCCTGGGATTCTCATTGTAGCGGCATTTAAGGAATTGCCGATAATGCTATATGTGTAATAAAATTTGCTATCTTTGCAATAAATGAGTAGTACTATTAGTTATGAGATAGTTTTTATAAAGAGATCATCCGGGTAAAAAACTCTTTTCTTTTACTCGGTAAACATTTGCTCTAATACAGGCAATGCAAAATGGCATTGTGGCACCAGATAACGAGGTCATACGTCGCGATGTCTTATATTACAACCTGTAATACAGCTAGCTATCCTTCTATTTCCAATTTCTGATATTTACCCAAAATCAAAGGTATATAACAATGTAAGAAAAGAATGATCTGACTGACAAAATCACATTAACATTATCCCACAGGGAACTGTCCTCTCAAAATAATATACAAAACTATATTTTGAGAAAATTGCTAGAGATAGCTAAGTGGAAGTGAGGCCTCACAAAGCCCCATGATATACTAACTATACACCATACACAGATGATTGTAGTCAATCTCTTTCTGTAAATTACTGTTTAAATATTGTAAAGGAAATTCCAATCGTTTGACCATGTGGAATTTTTATCCTTGAAAGAGCTATCTTGGCTTTGAATCACTTCCCTTGCTTCTGAATGTCGATAAAGAAAAAAATGACTTTGGAGCTGTACAATCATCAGTAAATTAAATAAAAATTAGCGTGTAAAATACTTCGGATTACTGAAGCATAATAATTTTACAGACTTCAAATTTCTGCAATAAAGTAATATTGAGAAATACTAGACGTGCTATAAATATAATAATATGCAGTTTCAGTTTTGACCAATTTAACACAGGAAGTAACATAAGAATTCAGATGAAACAACCGTACTTATTGTGCAAAATTCAACTGCAATGACATACAAGCCTTAGGAGTTTCGAACTGGAAATCTATATTGGTCAGATCCTAGTCATGAAAAGTTTAAGTGAC
The DNA here is from genome assembly GCF_000390325.3 of Nicotiana tomentosiformis. Classification (NCBI taxonomy): domain Eukaryota; kingdom Viridiplantae; phylum Streptophyta; class Magnoliopsida; order Solanales; family Solanaceae; genus Nicotiana; species Nicotiana tomentosiformis. Next base: position 115,877,057 of record NC_090823.1, on the reverse strand, counting down.
AAAATACCAAGAAAGATGTGTGAACTCAACAGAAGTCAAAGAGTCTAGGACGCTGCGCTCATATGGGTCCTGTGGAAGGAATAAAATAGGAGAGCTTTCAAAGAGAAAGGACCATGTACATTTGAGGAATGGCCTGTCATACCTAGTTTCTTTTGGATATACTGCCTGTATACAATTTTCTCATTATTAATAAAATTATTTGCCTTATAAAATACAAATTTCTGTAATTCTATTATTATGAAGTAAAGTCCATGAGAAGCTTTTTACCATTTCAGTTGTCCCTTTTAATGTTTTTGCTCATATCCCGGGTGCACAGTTTCTTCACATGGTGGAATTTAATCGATAGAAAAAAGAAAACACAGAACACGACAGGAAAGATCAAATTTAATAAGAGGTAACCTTTAATTGAGCTCCCTGATAGATGATCTTCCCGCAATTTGAAATTAGCTGGAGGTGCTGGAATAGAAGCGCGCAAGGATTGAACTGGCGGAAGAAAAAAATGTTTGGTTAGTAACTTTTTTATCCAGAATCTTAATAATAAAGCTGGAAAAGATGACTGGATAATTCCCTCAAACAGACAACCGAAGGTAAGTGAATAAGTAAATCACCAACTGAACCATCCAAAACATCCTCATTCACATTTACATGCATAGAAGTTAAGAGTTAAGACCCAAACACTCCTGGTTTGGAGGCCTTTCCTTATACTTTATGCTCGTGAAATTGACTCAACATAAGATAGAGAAAAAGTGAAATGAACCACTTTGCAAAAAAGAAAAACTGAGAATCTCCTTTTGTTCCAAGTTTTCTATATAATGAAATCTAGTTAGCATCCTATCGTCCCTGAAATCTAGCTCTTACTTTTTTCATGTATTGATGTAGAAAGACATTATTTTGAGGGGAACAGAATGGACCTAAATAGAATTGAAAGGATATAGAGGATCATTATTTTGAATTGCAGATTTAGTATAGCTGATTGATTGATGTAGAAAAACAAATAATAGGAGCTTTAAAGCTCAATGGTAACAGAGTTAAAACACACCAGCTGAAGCTACAGATAATAAGCACATTTATTTTCCTTAAGAATCATATCTACTTCTAATAACGGGATGGATGATTCACTATTACCTTTTATCCATTACAAGCATCATTATGACTAAAAAAGATCCCTTTATTTTCATATTCAGTTACGCACTTCCTATCACACATGTCTTGGTGTAACTGTAGTACTATTTTGTTTGTTCGGATGTCAAACTTTCCTCAATAAATTCACAAAAAATCCGAGCATCCTGAGCTTATAATATATGGTAACCAGCCACTCTTGAACTGATCAAACAATTAACAATCGGAACAGTTATTCGAATTTTAGGCGACCAATGAATATTTGCCATACAGAAACAAGAAATCTTTCTTTATTGAATGAAACATCAAAATTTCACCTTGTTCACTGCAAAACTCATCCTCGTACAAGCTATCATCGGGTGGATGCCCTTGCGAGAGGCCCATTCTTGACTTTCTAAGATCTTCTGAAGACCGATTATAAGGATCACATCCATCTTCTGTGTAATCGTCTCCTCGAGAGGTAGTTGCAGAAATCAAGTCAACTAAGTTATCTGTGCCACGATTTTTCTTCCCAAATTTCAATAACTGTTTAAATCCTCTGGCTGTATCCTTGCGCGATTGACTTTGACCAGAATTTGCAACAAACATAGGTTTCTGAGTCATTCCCCATTTCTTCCTAATTCTAGCTGCATCAATCTCTGTCTGACTTAGAGACTGTGAATTCCAGGACACAGGACTCCCCAAAGGCGAGTCCATAGATGCATCAACATCAGACATCTCCTGAGCATAAGAAAAAGGGCGGTGAGCATGTAAATTCCATGAGCGGTGACTTTCTCCAAGTGAATCTTGTACAATTCCACCAGAAAGAAACTCAGAAGGAACAACAGAAGGCAATACAGCTTCAAAAGCAGAGTCCACCTGAGAAGATGATCTCAAAACATCACCATTTTCTGAGCCAGAGGTCACCATCTTCTCTGAATCATGACTCAGTCTTGGCTCCCAATTATCAAAGTTTTCCTGAACTTCAGCTTTCGCGTTTTTAAATTCTTCCTCTTCTTTACCCTGGACCCTATCTGGGGCATCTTCAGGCTCAATGACCATGTCATTGTATTCATATTCATTGTCCTCAACCTTAGATATGATAGAAGCCCCTTTCTTAGTCAGACCACCTCTAGTGCTGAAGACAGGGTCTTTACCCTTTATTAAGAACGTCTTCGAGTCTAACCTTCTTAGAAAGGTATCACTGAGACTTTGGTCCATCTCGTCCTTTTCAAAACGGAGAGGTGCCAAAAAACCTTCTGAACTCAAAGGAGATGCTTCCCTAAATTCTCCCACATTGGCAGAGCTTTTCCTCGAGGATTGTGATCGCCGTGATTTGTCCTCTTTGACAAGAGAAATTCCTTCATTGGAGCTTTTGTCACGGGTATAGTTTCTAGATTGTGAACGAGTTATTTTACCAACTGCAGAAGAAGACTTGGTGGTTTCCTTTCTGATGTTAGAGAAGTCTGGGACAGACTGAGCAAGAGGATTGTCAGATTGATATCTTCGTCTACTTGAAGTACTAGTAGCAGCTTTTCCGGCAGACCTTGGAATAGTAACTATTGAGGTGCGAGGTGAGGATGAAGAAAAAGTTTTGACAGGTAAAAGTTTCTTGTTCTGAGTGCTTCTAGAACCATCTTCCCCAATAGATGTTTCATCAAAAGACCTGTCTTCATATTTTTTCTGCTTTGGAAATTCAGACATACCTTCTTCTTCATCACTTTGCTCAAAAACTAATCGTTGCTGTCAAAGGAAACTTCTTCAAGGTTGGTTACACATAACAGAAAAACAACCAATCAACTCTAAGAAGAAGAAGCAGAATATTGTACATATGTGGGTGTGCTGAATTTATCGATAGAACAGAACTAAAATACCTGGTCCCTCCTCAAAATTGACCTCGAATTATATGATTGAAGTCTCTCAGCACGTCGACGGGCACCAGAAACAGCACTGTCCTTGTCAGTGGATCCTGCAAACTTGCCCTTCACCTCAGCTATACTCCTCTCAAGGCTGTCCTCCAGAGCCTTCAGTTTGGCTTCCTTCTCAGCTCTCTTAGAATTCCATTCTTCCCTAAGTTTTGCATCCCTTTTCTGCATATATTTCTCATAGAATTTTCCTCGAGAGCTATCTGAAAAACTGAGCTCAGAGGAAGTCATATTTAAAACATCTCCATAAGTCTGATTGTCAGCCTCTTTAGTCAGTGGAGTAATAGCAGATCTGTCTATATCATCGGAACTTGCGGCACGTTCATTCAACATGTAATTGACAGAGAATTGACCAAGAGCATTATCTATAACAGGCTTCCTGTTGGAAGAAGTTGCAACTGGCCGGCGTTGCATGTCACTGGCCTTGCTTTTCCTGGTAGAATTAGATTGGTCTTCAGAGGCACGTAGTTTGTGCTCAGTAAAAAGCTTCTCGAGTTCATTCGCTTTCATTTTCAACTCATCATTCAACTCCTGGTTTCCTTTTGACTGCCTTACCCTCTGAACTTGCCCTATAGGTGGTGTAAAAAATGACTTGGGTCCCTCCTGAGCCTCCATAAACAATTTACCAGACACCAGCATGTCGCTAGTTCCAGAATTGCTTTCAGCTCTGCTATCTTGTGCCTTCTTGATCTGCTGAGCAGAAGCACCTAGTTTTTTAAGCTTCATTAGTTGTTGTCTGAAATCCTTTCCCTTTGATGCAGAAGCACCAGCTAATTTCTCATATGGAGCCAACTCATCCTTTTCAACTTCCTCAGTTTCGCCAGGTGATCGCCCTCTTGATTGAAGATAAGGAGAATTATTTTCGACGCCTTTAGCAGCAAAAGATTCTGCAACTTCTAATCTAGAACTACTATCCAACTGCACAGAGCCCTCTGTAGTCCTTTGAGAGACCTTATCTCGTAATTGTGAAACCGAATGATTACCTGATCCAAGTACCTCCTGATGATTCTGAATCTTGGCCTGCACAGATTCAGGCTCTTGCTGAGCACCACCATTTTTCAGGCCAGGAACCTGATGAACCAATCGGACTTTACTTCCACCAAGCTCATTACCCCCTTGGGACCCCGTGAATTCTGAGTTGGAAGTCAAAGCAATTTGGTCGCTCTTACTCTCAGGGGATGTGAGGAACTGCCCTTCAGGTTCCAGTTGATTTTTCAGACTCTTTTCCTCAGCCCTTCTAATAAGTGTGATTGACTTAGTCTTCCCGCAAGCTTGATCTTTCCATCCATCACTATCAAAGATACGTGAATTAGAATTTGAGGTAAACTCAGAAGAATCATCAATATCCCCACAAGAACCAGTTAATCGTTCTGCTCCAACAAATTCTTCCTTTTCATTTGTGTATGTAACCCTCGAATTAGCGTCTGTCTGTTCATTCAATCTGCTATCACCAACCATAGACGGAACACTACATGAATTTGAGCCACCAAAACTTACTCTATCAGTCAAAACTGATGCCTTTTGGCCCTTTGACTTGGACTGAGAAACAGAGGCAGAAGATGGGGTGCATTGAGGGCTCTCAGTGTCCTTGTCCCCACTCAAATCAATGCTCATGTCACTGGCACCACTCCATCTTCTCAACACCGCCTTTTCAACGACAGGTGGGGCTGAGACATCAGATGACAACCTCCGAAGCTCTACAGGTTTTCCAACAACTGGCTTACCGACGCTCCCAGAACTTTCCTTCTGCTTGTTCTCAAACAAGCTGATACGATCCTGCACGCTGAGCCGCCTTTTATGTCTACTAAGCTCAGCTGATTCGGCTTGCTGGGAAGAAGTGTCGTCTTCCTTTACTTTCTCAACAATGACATCCCTTTCCTTACTCTTCCCTTCTGATTCCACGCTTGATTCTCTGCTATGTTGCAAAAGGGGTGTCGGTTGCTGACATTCTGAGGGCATATATTGGTCAAGGTGCTGGGGATGTTGCTGCTGTTTGATAGAATAGGATCCTCGACTGGTAGAATGGGACAGAGTGGGTGGCTGGTTGGAAATAGCAGGGTCATCGTCAATGGACATGTCTGATCCATAAGAGCACCGAACAGCTTGATTGTCTCTTTGCACCTCTTTCCATGGGTTGATCAAGTCTGGCCGCCTCTCTGTCAAGGATATAAATTTGTTGCATGCTTCGCTGAAAAAGAAAGAGATCCATTTATATATTTGAAATTGTAAAAGAAAATAAAATGACCTGATTCCATAACCCAAAGGGGGTGAAAAAACTAAAAATGCTGACAGCATATTATCCAGTATATAATACAAAGTTGTATATATGATTGTGCTCCTTGTTTCATTGGCAATACAAGCAACTTTTGAATAAAATGGCACTTTGTTTCCTTAGTTTAAGCTTACACCACATTGATTGCAGTCTAATACAAATTACATTTAGTCAAATTGTTAATGAGCCAAGACTTTTAAAAAGTAAAATTACATTGCTATTTAAGCTACTCGTCAAAAAATATTACATATAAGTTGCTGTCCCATTTTTCAATAAATGGAAATCAAATATACTAAAATGTTTTAATGAGCTAAACTTTTTAATATAAAAATATGTTGCTATTTAAATTTAATATTCAAAAATATCTCATTTAAGCCACTGTAAACATTCTTTTTTCAGAACTAAAATGGGAATCGGCACAACAAATAAAGTCCACACAACAGTTTGAAAGAAAACTCAGAAGTCACTCAAGCATTTTGCAATACTGCATTCACAGAGTCTCTGTTTCCCAAACTGAGTGCCCCACTACGTTATGAGAGGCAATTTGACCTTACTTGTAATGAATTCAAAAGATAATTACTTATTTTCATAAAATAGATACTAGGAAACTACCTGAAATGCATGAAAAGATAGAAGTTTTTACATTTTAAAATATTAAATATATACACGAAAATTTGGTTAAGATAAAGTGGGGCGGAGGGATTATATGGTTTCAGGCTTTCAGCAAACCCATATCTTCGTTACTGCTTGCAAACGTTTATTCCTCCTTTGGAATATTGACATATTCCCTAATTGAACTAGTGCAAGAAAAGGATATTAAAATCTCATGTGAAGCTTGGGTAAAATAACTAGTTTGATTGAAATGCCTAAGGACGACATTCCGGTTTGTCAAACCAAATATTCTCTAATCTATATCTAATTCCATTTATTTTTCTCCTGTGTCACTACCCTCTGCCCTACAAAAAAACCTGTGACGACCCTGAAAATTTAGTAAGCTCTTAACCCTTGAAAGCGCTAACGAATGTTAAACACGTTATTTTTCATGCTAACGAGAGCTAATGATTTGAAGAATATTATTCCGAAATGAAAATATAAGTGGGATATGGTTTGGAAGGTGTTAGTTTACATATATGTACATAATGTAGTCTTGTCCCACATTGGAACAGGAGTAATATGTCCTTATAGAGTATAGTTATAAATAAGGACCTCTTATATTGTATTGAGTATCTAATACAAATAATATATTTTCTCCCGTGCTTTCTCACATGGTATTAGAGCAATCGTGAGAGATTTATCGCTGTGCATAAATTCCAGCGACTCCGGGAAGAGAAATCAATCAACCGGAAGTTTTTTTTTTCGGCAAACACGGGTCTGCCGCAGTAAAAAAAAAAAAAAAAGCAATTTTTCGTCAGTGTTGTGTAAAAACCAACACCACCACGAAGTAGATCGGCCTCCGGCGACCAACCCATAAAAATATCTCCGTCAGAAGACCCTCCACGCGCCGCCTGAAGAAATTTTTTCGGCGAAGTTCTGACGTCACGCGCCGGCGTGTGGGGCCCTTTCCGGTCACTTTTTGAAACAATTTCTTCGGGACAGATTGTTGGCAAGGGAATTCCGAACCTACCTATCCAGGTTACACCACATTTTCCGGCAGCTACAGTAAGATTCCGACGACTACAATATTCCCTTATTCTGTTTCAGTGTTTCCTTACTCTGTTTCAGTGGATTACATTTGATTCTTTCTCTTATTTGGTAATAATTTACAAAAATGTCTTTGGGTTTGGGATTTGATGTTTTTGGGTCTAGAAACATGAATTCTGGAAGCTCTAGTGTTATGATTACCTCGGAACCTTTAATGGGAAGTTCAAACTATTTAGCTTGGGCTTCATCTGTCGAGTTGTGGTGTAAAGGTCAAGGTGTTCAAGATCATCTAATCAAACAGTCTAGCGAAGGAGATGAAAAGGCGATAGTACTTTGGGGAAAGATTGATGCTCAGTTATGTAACATCTTGTGGCGATCTATTGATTCCAAGTTGATACCCTTGTTTCGTCCATTCCAGACATGTTATTTGGTTTGGGCAAAGGCTCGTACCTTATATACTAATGACATATCTCGCTTCTATGATGTGATATCCCGGATGACAAACTTAAAGAAGCAGGAATTAGATATGTCTACTTACTTGGGTCAAGTATAGGCAGTCATGGAGGAATTTGAGAAGTTGATGTCAGTTCTGCTAGTGTTGAAAAACAACAAGGGCAGCGACAGAAGATGTTTCCAGTTCTTACCCTCGCTGGACTTCCTAATTATTTTGATTCAGTACGCGGCCAGATTTTGGCGAGTCCGACTGTCCCCACAGTTGATGAATTATTCTCTCGATTACTTCGCCTTGCTGCAGCACCAAGTCACCCAGTGATCTCATCACAAATACTTGATTCCTCTGTTCTCGCATCCCAGACAGTGAATGTTCGGGCGTCTCAAACTATGGAGAATAGACAAGGAGGTCGTTTTGGAATATCTAGACCCAAGTGTTCTTATTGTCACAAACTTGGACACACTCGTCAAATGTGTTATTCCTTACATGGTCGTCCACCCAAAAATGCTTACATTGCTCAGACCGAGACTATAGGTAACCAGGGATTTTCTTTATCTAAAGAAGAATATAATGAGCTCCTTCGGTATCGAGCAAGTAAGCAGACATCTCCACAAGTAGCCTCGGTTGCTCAGACTGATACTTCTGTTGCTGGTAATTCTTTTGCTTGTATTTCCCAGTCTAGTACTCATGGACCATGGGTCATGGACTCAGGCGCTTCTGATCACATCTCTGGTAATATATCACTTTTGTCGAATATTGTATAGTCACAGTCTCTTCCTACTGTTACTTTAGCCAATGGATGTCAAACTAAGGCAAAAGGAGTTGGACAAGCTAATCCATTGTCTTCTATCACCCTAGATTCCATTCTTTATGTCCCTGGCGGTCCTTTTAGTCTTGCATCTGTTAGTCGTTTGACTCGTGCCCTCCATTGTGGTATATATTTTATTGACTATTCTTTTATTATGCAGGACCGCAGTACGGGACAGACAATTGGTACAGGACGTGAATCAGAAGACCTTTACTACCTTAACTCACTCAGTCCTTCCACAACATATCTAGTTACAGATCCTCTAGACCTAATCCACAGATGTTTAGGACATCCGAGTTTATCCAAACTTCCGAAAATGGTGCCTAGTTTATCTAGTTTGTCTACATTAGATTGTGAGTCGTGTCAGCTTGAAAAACATACCCGAGCCTTCTTTCCGCATAGTGTTGAGAGTCATGCAAAGTCTGTTTTCTCCGTAGTTCATTCTTATATATGGGGTCCTAGTAGAGTCAGTTCAACCTTGGGATTTCGTTATTTTTATTGATGATTATTCAAGATGTACTTGGCTTTTCTTAATGAAAGATCGTTCTGAGTTATTTTCTATATTTCAGAGTTTCTGTGCTGAAATCAAAAACATTTGGTGTTTCTATTCGCATTTTTCGGAGTGATAATGCCTTAGAATATTTATCTTCTCAGTTTCAGCAGTTTATGATTTCTCAAGGAATTATTCATCAGGCATTTTGTCCTTATAACCTTCAGCAAATTGGGGTTGCAGAGAGAAAGAATATGCACCTTATTGAGACTGCTCGCACACTTCTAATTGAATCTCGGGTTCCGGTGCGTTTTTGGGGCGATGCAGTTCTCACAGCTTGTTATTTGATTAATCGAATGCCTTCATCTCCCATCAAGGATCAGATCCCGCATTCAGTATTGTTTCTCCAGTCACCCTTATACTTTCTTCTACCTCGTATTTTTGGGAGCACGTGTTTTATTCATAACTTAGCCCTGGGAAAGATAAGTTAGCTACTCGTGCTCTAAAGTGTGTCTTCCTTGGTTATTCTCGTATTCAGAAGGGATATCGTTGTTATTCCCCTGATCTTCGTAGGTACCTTATGTCAATTGACGTCACATTTTTTGAGTCTAAACCTTTCTTTACCTCTGCTGACCACTATGATATATCTGAGGTCTTACCTATACCGACCTTTGAGGAGTTTACTATAGCTCCTCCTCCACCTTCGACCACAGAAGTTTCACCCATACCAACCGTTGAGGAGTTTAGTGTTGTTCCTCCTAGATCCCCAGCCGCAGTAACACCACTCTTGACTTATCATCGTCATCCGCACTCTGCATCAGGCCCAACTGGTTCTCGTCCTGCACCTGACCCTGCTCCTATTGCGGACTTGTCTCTTCCTAGTACACCGTTTGCACTTCGGAAAGGTATACGGACCACACTTAATCCTAATCCCCATTATGTCGGTTTAAGTTATCATCGTCTGTCCTCTCCCCATTATACTTTTATATCTTCTTTGTCCTCGGTTTCCATCCCCAAGTCTACAGGCGAAGCGTTGTCTTATTCAGGATGGCGACAGGCTATGAGTGACGAGATGTCTGCTTTACCCATATGATTTGTATGCACCGGCTTGAGGGAGAGTGTTAGTTTACAGATATGTATATAATGTAGTCTTGTCCCACATTGGAATAGAAGTAATATGTCCTTGTAGAGTATAGCTATAAATAAGGGCCTCTTGTATTGTATTGAGTATCTAATATCAATAATACTCAATTAGAAGTGTGCAAGTAGTCTCAATAAGGTGCATATTCTTTCTCTCTGCAACCCCATTTTGCTGAAGGTTATAAGGACAAGATGCCTGATGAATAATTCCTTGAGAAATCATAAACTGCTGAAACTGAGAAGATAAATATTCTAAGGCATTATCACTGCGAAAAATGCGAATAGAAACACCAAATGTTTTTGATTTCAGCACAGCAACTCTGGAATATAGAAAATAACTCAGAACGATCTTTCATTAAGAAAAGCCAAGTACATCTTGAATAACCATCAATAAAACTAACAAAATAACGAAATCCCAAGGTTGAACTGACTCTACTAGGACCCCATATATAAGAATGAACTAAGGAGAAAACAGACTATGCATGACTCTCAACACTACGCGGAAAGGAGGCTCGGGTATGTTTCTCAAGCTGACACGACTCACAATCTAATATAGACAAACTAGATGAACTAGGCATCATTTTCTGAAGTTTGGATAAACTCGGATGTCCTAAACGTCTGTGGATTAGGTCTGGAGGATCTGTAACTAGACATGTTGTGGAAGGATTGAGTGAGTTAAGGTAGTAAAGGCCTTCTGATTCACGTCCTGTACCAATTGTCTGTCCCGTACTGCGGTCCTGCATAATAAAAGAATAGTCAATAAAATATATACCACAATGGAGGGCACAAGTCAAACGACTAATAGATGCAAGACTAAAAGGACAGCCAGAGACATAAAGAACGGAATCTAGGGTGATAGAAAACAAGGGATTAGCTTGTCCAACTCCTTTTGCCTTAGTTTGACATCCATTGGCTAAAGTAAATAGTAGGAAGAGACTGTGACTATACAATATTTGATAAAAGTGATATATTACCAGAGATGTGATCAGAAGCGCCTGAGTCCATGACCCATGGTCCATGAGTACTAGACTGGGAAACACAAGCAAAAGAATTACCAGCAACAGAAGTATCAGTCTGAGCAACCGAGGCTACTTATAGAGATGTCTGCTTACTTGCTCGATACTGAAGGAGCTCATTATATTCTTCTTTAGATAAAGAAAATCCCTGGTTACCTATAGTCTCGGTCTGAGGAATGTAAGCATTTTAGGGTGGACGATCACGTAAGGAATAGCACATTTGATGAGTGTGTCCAAGTTTGTGACAATAAGAACACTTGGGTCTAGATCTTCCAAAACGACCTCCTCCTCGTCTATTCTCCATAGTTTGAGACGCCCGAACATCCACTGTCTGGGATGCGAGAACAGAGGAATCAAGTATTTCTGATGAGATCACTGGGTGACTTGGTGCTGCATCAAGGCGGAGTAATCGAGAGAATAATTCATCAACTGTGGGGACAGTCGGACTAGCTAAAATCTGGTCGCGTACTGAATCAAGATCATTAAGAAGTCCAGCGAGGGTAAGAACTAGAAACATCTTCTGTCGCTGCTCTTGTTGTTTTTCAACACTAGCAGAAACTGGCATCAACTTCTCAAATTCCTCCATGATTGCCTGTACTTGACCCAAGTAAGTAGACATCTAATTCCTGCTTCTTTAAGTTTGTCATCCGCGATATCACATCATAGAAGCGAGATATGTCATTAGTGTATAAGGTACGAGCCTTTGCCCAAACCAAATAACATGTCCGGAATGGACGAAACAAGGGCATCAACTTGAAATCAATAGATCGCCACAAGATGCTACATAACTGAGCATCAATCTTTGCCCAAAGTGCTATCGCTTTTTCATCTCCTTCGCTAGACTGTTTGATTAGATGATCTTGAACACCTTGACCTTTACACCATAACTCGACAGATGAAGCCCAAGCTAAGTAGTTTGAACTTTCCATTAAAGGTTCCGAGGTAATCATAACACTAGAGCTTCCAGAACTCATGTTTCTAGACCCAAAACTATCAAATCCCAAACCCAAAGACACCGCTGCAAATTATTACCAAATAAGAGAGAATCAACTGTAATCCACTGAAACAGAGTAAGGAAACACTGAAATAGAATAAGGGAATATTGTAGTCGTCGTAATCTTACTGTAGCTGCCGGAAAAAACTCAAAGTGGTTGGAATGAAACGAAAACAGTAAGGGTAGGATCGGAATTACTAGGCGATCTGACTGTTCAACTGGAACTTTTTCAAAATCTGGTCGGAACAGGGCTCACGCGCCAGGTCGTGGGTCAGATCTCGCTAGAAAATTTCTTCCTTTTTCTGCGCGTGGACGTGTGTTTTCCGGTGGGGTTGACTGGGGTTTGGTCGCCGGAGCCTGAGGAGTCTTGTGGTGGTGTTGGTTTTTGCACAGCACCAACAGAAAGTGATTTGCTTACGGACAGCCTTCTAAGTCGTCGGAAAATTACACGGCGAAGAGGTCTTTCTTCCCGGAATCGCTGGAATTTATGCACAGCGATATATCTCTCACGATTGCTCTGATACCATGTGAGAAAGCACGGGAGAAAATATATTATTGATATTAGATACTCAATACAATACAAGAGGTCCTTATTTATAGCTATACTCTATAATGATATATTACTCATATTCCAATGTGGGACAAGACTACATTATGTACATATCTGTAAACTAACAGACACAATGTGCTAGTATAGTGTATGATAGATGAAAATGTAACATATAAAATTAAAATCGCATGACTGAAAGGAAAGAGTGCTACATGAGTGCAAGGTGATATCCCTGGACCAGAGAGATAAACTCTTCCTGGTTAAATCAGAAAAATCATTTTCTTTCCCATCCACCTAAGCTTTAGTGATAGTTACCTGGTATCTGTATTGGAGGGACGGTGTGTGAGCACCTAATTTTTGACTATATTTGAATTTTTATTACCTTCTACTATGTAAATATTTTCAGAAACTTAATATATATTTTTTTAGCTTAGTTACATTTTTTTAGGGTAAAAATTAATAATAATTTAAAAGGTCAATTATTACTATGAGTATTATTTTTGTTTTGTTTTTATTTTTATTTTTAAAAAAAAATGAATTAAAAAAACGGAAAAAAAATTAATTAATTATTTTTTTAAAAAAAATTTCGGATGTGATTTAAAAAATAGTAAAAGTAGAAATATAAAATTAAAAAGTAAAAGTAAAAGTAGGTGAAAATAGTTTAATAAAAAAAGTAAAAGAAAGTGGAAAATTAAAAAAATAAAAGTAAAAGAATGTGAAAATTTTATAAATGAAAAGTAAAAGAAAGTTGCAATTAAAAAGTAAAAGTAAGGGTAACTGAAAATATTTTTTAAAAAAAATAAAATTAAGTGGAAATTAAAAAAAAGAACAGTAAAAAGAACAAAAACAAGCTACTAAATCACCGGTTTTGTAAGGTCGATCGGGGTTGCAAGTCACGATTTTTTGTTCGAGGTTTCGTGGCCGGTGAAAGCTCCAGTCAACACTCATCGAATTGTTTAGCGCTCTTGTAATTTCAACTCTGTTAATTTATATCAAAGGTCCGTTATTTCCCTTTCTTCACTGATTATAATTGTTCATTTACCTTCTTGTCTATTGGTGTGATTATTGGATAGCATGAAGTAGTAGTTCACTCTATTGATATTTGGATCATTTGAATCTGATTGTTTCCTTGTTCATATGTTTATTGGACCATGATGTTAATTTTAGAGTTGCAAAGTTTTGTTTTGAGTTAATTTAACCGGATAAAGGGTCTATTGAATCACTGTAATTTGGCTTGTTTACTAATTTTGTTCATGAGATTGTGGTGTCATTAGTTTTGTTTAAGAAATGTACAGAATATGGGATATTGGGTTGGATAATTTGCTTGCGCCACGATTTATTTCTAAGAAAATTGGTTTTTGGGTTGCTAGAGAAGAAAAGATTTTGGGCCAAAAGATTTAGTCTCATCAGGCCCAAAGTAATAAATAACATAGATGGCTCATCTTTCTCTAAACTAGCCCACTTTTCTATAAATAATAAATCCAATTCTTCCACAAATAATTACATACCTCATAACCTTACAATAATCTCAAAATTAGTAATTGAATAATATTCGAACATCGTAGCTTGCTTTAGGCGCGATTAATAATAAATCATCGTGACTATGGGTACGGTTCCCGTGGCATGGTCATGATACGTAATCCTCAATTTGAGTGTGCGTTTCACGTGACTCGATCATAACTTCAAACAATAATAAATAAAATTAAATACGTTGTAGATTGCGAGTGCGTTTCACGTGACGCGATTTGCGATGTGTATAAACAACGAGTGTACGACAACGTAACTCGTCTCATATTAATTCCATAAAATTTTAAAATGCAGTAATGTAATAAAAGAGGTAAAAGGAATAAAAATGTACATATAGGTTTAAAACATGTATTAAATCAGATAACTAGGCCAATTATTAATAGTTGAGCGATCGTGCTAAAACCACGGAACTCGGGAGTGCCTCACACCTTCTCTCGGGTTAACAGAATTCCTTACCCGGTCTTCTGTGTTCGCAGACCATAAATAAGAGTCAATTTTCCTCGATTTGGGATTCTAAAATAAATCGGTGACTTGGGACACCATAAATTATTTCAAGTGGCGACTCTGAATAAATAAATAATCCTATTTCGAATAATGTCACTTAAATTGGAAAAACTCCCTATCCCCTATCCCCTATCCCCGGGAAATAGGAGGTGTGACAGGGTGCAGGTACCCGGTAGAATAATCAAGGTGCTCACAAGTTGCAACCACATTATACAAAAAAAAATCAGACGAACTGATTATGGATAATAAACATGATCCAAGCCCTTTGAAACCAGGCACTACAACTTAAGGCACGTTGGGTAATACGAGTTCCAAATTGCTATTACTTTGATATATTTCAGGTCATCTTTAGACAATTTTGGCTTTTATGAGTTAGGAATCACTTAGACCAGTTCAAGGATTTATTTATCATTCTCCAATGACAAACCAAAACCAGCATTTGCCCTCATAGTTCCAATTCTCTCTCTGAGTAACCAGCTAATTTAAGCACAACGGCACAGCAAGAGAATGAGGGCACTTATTGTGCAGACAGACAGTTGGAACTGGATGCTACACAAGCTTAAACTACAACAATTTGGATATTGGGATATATTGAACCCAAGGCTAACTTCTGCAAGAGGATAGACATGGGGGGAGAAGGAAGGTTTGGAAAGAGCTAATGAACAAAGAAAAGCTCAAGAGATCCTTACTTCAAGCGATGGGCACCAAACTGGTCTGCAAACATTTGAAGCTCTGATACTGTGTCTAGATTGAACCCAGCAGCTGCTGCACGAGAAGAAGCTGAAGTTAAGTCCTGTCGAACTGCAGTAAGCCTCACATCAATAGCTCTCAGTAACTCCTTCCTGTGTAAACAGGCAGTAGTGAACATGAAATGAAGCAACGAACGCTACAAGCAAACCATGCATGAAGAAGCAAAAAGAGGCCATACTTTGTTGCATCAACTGCTACCATAACTCCAGATCCACCACTTCCTGGAAGAATTATAAAGTCGATAGTAATGTCAGAGAAAACCAACAGAGTGCCACAGAACTAGTGGGTTAAATACAGTAATTTAGAATGAAATTCAGTCTTGAATCTCAGATCTAATAGCCAAAATTAATAGCACGTGAATAATGGAACAACAAACTTGGTAAAGCATTTATCACACTCGAGTTTACAAAGACAGCTTATTAAGTAGTAATAACTAAAGAAACCAGGAAAACTTATCGAAATTAATGTTTATCAAATGTGTAAAGGCGTACATCGTCACCCAAAAAAGAGCCCAAAACTTCATGGTAATCTAGTATCTCCACAGAGGAACGTTCTTTAACCCATACATTATCCACAGTATAGTTCTCCAGGGATCCAACTATAAATAACCATATATGACATGACCATCAATCCTACACTTTATCTTATCCTCCAAAGTTAGACCATAATAAGAAGGAAAAGGAGAAGTATGAGATAATGCCAAGATTGCATACACTTACTAGTAAAAATTGTAGTCCAAATGACAAAACATAAGAGTGTTAAAAACAATGGAACAACAACAATCAATCAATCAAAAGAGAGAATGGGCAGAATGAAGGAGACAAAATTAGGGAAATGACAGCCTAATGAGAAGTCGACTCCTTTACATTGAAGAGTTATTGAAATAGAGAGTGAGATCAGCCCGAACAAAATAGAAGTCAATGTATAAGATTATATTGCCAATACCAAATAGTTTTGGATTGAGAAAAAGAAGTTCTATATGTAGAAGAGTTACTTTGTGGTGTGAAATGTGGACTATCGCGTTATGCTAATGTTGCAGAAGCAAGGTACTGAACAAATGGTGAACATAAAGATAGTTCTTTTAGCATTCTTACCTGTGCTACTAAACTGATATCCTTCTCCCTGAAATAACGAAAAGAGAAGTTTATAATTTACTAATTATTTTAGTCACTTAATTGTATATGACAGTTTACAATGACAGAGTTCATTACCTGGGAATATATTCTTCTGGCAGCTTCAAGCTGAGACATTTCGACATCTAAGATATTGACAAGCTCCAAAACTTCTGGTGTGCTAACAAACCTCACAAACCTGGATTACATGTGACATCGATCACATCATTCGTCACTTTCCCAGTGTTTCCTGAAGAAGTTGAACAGGTAATTACCTTCCTAGAGTTCCCTTTGTGAACCATGTTTCAGAATTTTTGCGCCCTTTAACTTCAAGCTTGATAGACTGAACTGCCAATGCAGCTTGTTCTTCCGCAACTTTTAAATGGGTCACAAACGGCTTTAATAATCCTGATGCCAGTTTCTCCGTGTTTCCATCACTGGAAACAAACAATTCACATCTGTCCAATCAATTTAGAATAAATAAGAGAAATTAGGAAAATTCGTAAAATTTCGCCAGAAATGTAGAAAATGCATAGCTATAACTCACCGAGAGCGTTTTGGTGATAGCTGGAACACCGCATAATCAAGCAGCGTACTGGATTCCATCTTCCCTCCTTGACCAAAACAGTACAATCTTCAGATTGGCTTCTTTCATATATACCCTCGCCCCCTCTTAAGTTTCATGAAAAATCAACAAAAGGCGTGAGCAACATATAGAATCCCAAATATTTACAGAAGCAACTTTTAGAGTTCAAATAAACTTGAGAGCCAGAATGAGTATTGGATAATTTCATTAGCAAACAAAAAAGAAAGAACATATTATAACAACAACAACAAAAACAAACCCAGTGTAATCCCGCTAGTGGGGTCTGGGGAGGTTAGAGTGTATTCTTTTACAAGATGATAGATCTTCAAGCAAAATGAGCATGAAGAGTATAACTTTATTAAAGCAAGATTTGATATGGCACTTCTATAATATGAAATTCCTTCAGATCACGGTTATACATCAATAGCTCAACTATGCTTAAATCCCAAACTAGTGGGAGTTGGCTAGATATATGGATCCTCAATATCAATTTTCAAGCGCCAAATCCGGTTATAGGCAAAACAAATTTCAAATGAAAAATCCAATGTGAAATTTGGGACACATAAAACAAGTAAGAATGCAAAATAAGCTTGCAAAACTCAGAGTGAATTCCTCGAAAGTCTCGGATAAGAAAAGTTCACACAACTTTATTCATTGAGCAACAAAAAGCAATCAATGAGAATGAAATTAAATTAGCAAACTGATGAGCTTACTTGAACAAATGATGAAAAGTAAATACCCTAGTAATTAGGGGGACTAACAATTTTCAGAAATATGAAAGTGAGAATATTTTACACTATCAGGTCCTGAAAAGTATATCTAAGGTAAGCCTCCTTAAAATGTAGGATTTGTAATCTTGAAAATACATCAGGTAACCTGCTACAACAGGCAAAGGTGATCTGATGGTGTAAAAATTCCTTAAACTGGCTGTGTATATAAATCCAACTGTTTGAAATAAGAACTCAGCTTAATAATGTGAAGGCAGAGATCTTCAATTACAGTTTCAAGGTCATCCCAATTCACGTCATACCCGAACCAGCATTTTGTTCTTGCTTTTTTCGCTCTCTATTAGCTAGCATGAAAATAGCTTCCTCCTATTAGAGCCTTTGATTTTCTATCTGCTTAGATATAAAAACCCTAAATATTTAAAATAACCAAATCCAATGTGTAACACATTATAAGATAAATAGAGTAGTAAAATGCAAAATAAATTTCCAAAGTATCTGGAATTAAGTCCTCACAACTCTTAGATAAGCAAAATTCAAACAACTCATCTATTAAGCACCCAAAAATAAATGCAAGCAACGAGATTGACATCAAGTTACCAAAACAATGAACTTAAGCAACTGAAAGAACCCTAGCAATTAGGGTAAATAACAATTAATCGAAAAAAGAAACTACCAAAAAAGGTAGTGGAAATTAGAAAGTACCCTGCCAATGTGAAGGTAAAAATCTTCAATTTCTTAAATTTTAGTTTAATTCTGAACCAGCATTTTCGTTTTTTCTTTTGAAAAAAATAGCTCGTGTGTGACTTTATTATGGTGAAAATGGAGATACAGTAGAGAGAGAGAGAGAGAGAGAGAGAGAGAGAGAGAGAGAGAGAGGTGTTGAGTGGAGGGGAAGGGGTAGAGTGCTGTGCGTTGGACAAAATCGTAATTTTAATGAGTGTTCTGGTTTTCTAATCTTAAACTTGAGAAAAAGTCCCTGCGGCTTATGTTTTCAAATGCACCAATAATGGTTTGACATTTGTTCCGAATTTTTTCTATTTAAGGAATCTAACGCCAACGAATTTCAAATTGTTCCTTTTTGAAATCTTTATTTTTAATCTTGCTCGTGGTCATGGACGTGTGACGTGTCATGTGTGTAAGCTCCCCATCAATATTTTTTAAATAATTGTTTTGGAACTTTAGAATATACTAACAATAAATTATTAACCGTTAGTTTCCAAGATATTTCTTCCTTTTCAAAAAATATACTGCATTTTTCCTTATGTGGAGATAAAAATCTATATATTTATCTACCTATCTATCTATATATATCTATATTATTATAAAAGTACAAATAATTTATACTAAATATTGAACGAAAATATTTCTAAAATATTAGTTGACTTTTATAACCTTAAATATTTATATAATTTAAGGATGAAAATTGTAAATTACCTAAAATTAAAATTCTATTTTGATTTAAATTACATATACATCGAACCTACAAAGTTGATTTTGGGTCAAATCGTTAACCACTTCTTGTTGGATAATTTGGGATTTTATCGCTAGCCTACTTCTTGGACAACATATGCTTCATATAGTAGCCTTCTTCTTTTTGGACAACAATATACTTCGTTCAGTTATTCTTCTCCGGTTTGTATGAGATTTAAATTTATTCCATGAATTCATGTAGAAAAAAAAATTCAGTCACAAATATTTCATACTAAATATTGAATGACGAAAATATCTCCGAAATATTAATAAATTTTTATGTCCTCCTAAAGATAATTATTTCTTAAAAAAATAGAATATCATATAAAATTAGTAAACATAGAATGTTGAACAAAAATGTAACATTAAGTGAAGTTTGAAACCAACTAATAGTATAAATTTTTAAAGCCATAACATAATTGTGAAATGCCAATGCCACACAAATTCACGTTACGTAATCTCGAGTTCGTTTCTCCCTCGTGACGGACACTTTGGTGCGCTTCAACATCGTCCCCTGAGGGACATCGACCCTTGTCGCGCCCCGTTTTCTCGCGAAAGTCGGGCTTCGACGTCGTGACAACTCCTCTTAACAGGAAGGGTGTTAAAAGAGAGAGTTGCCACCTAATGGATTAAGGTGCGTTAGGGCATCTATTTTGCAAATAACTCTGGATTAACCAGTTGCGTCACCAAAGATCGGGTAAGGGCTTAAATTACCTTGAGGAGAAGGTGTTAGGCACTCCTCGAGATCCACAATGGTGGGTCCCGACCGAACTCGAATTATATGAATTAGTCTAAGAGAAGGGAAGCAATTCGAATAAATAAAATGATTGACTTTAAACAAAGGCGGGGGGAGGGGTCCTAAGTTTTTTAGCCTAAAGGATCACCCCATGCAACATAAATAATACTTCGTAACTCCCTCAAGATGGGGTGTTACTCATATTATTCAGCGGGCACAGACTATCATCTCCTGCTACCCGATTACTATCTTTAAGTTGTTTACCTAAAGTGTACTAGTCAATTCTTAGTCGTACTCTATGCGTGCACTACCTGTCACATGTCTACGGTCCAGGAGGCTTTGGACCTCTATTTGGGTAGTTCTAGACTTTACTTAGGCTGCTCAAAAATGGTAAAACTAGGCGACATACAAAAAATAAGTTGGACTTCATGTAAAGGCAATTAAGGGCTCAAGTTAGCCTCCACACACAAATAAACAAATGCACGCGGGCAGTTTAAGCAATACATGGTTTCAGAATTTGAGACTTAGAGTCCTATATGCATGGATTCTAGGTGATGCTGAATTCAATATCATATATGTGGTACTGTTGTCCCAAGTTAACTAATTTGCAGATTATGGGGGGTCGTGAAACCTATAGACGTGAGTTCTAAGCGAATATACAGTTTAGGAATGTTTGGTATTACACGCTGATTATTGAGACTACATGTTATAAGTTAATAAACCTATAAACATGATCTCTAAATGATTTATGCAGTAGGGACAATAAACCTATTGGAAATGCTCAAAATAACTTATGCCTCCTAATAGTCACGTAGATGACAGCGTTTAAAGAGCGAGTAGTGAAGTCCTATAGGCATGATTTCTAGAGACTGGTGATTGGGACTGATTCTCATATATTTAGCTCTTATAGGCATGTTTTCTAAAGGTTGACAGTTTGAGCTGATTTTATACATATTTAGCTCTTATAGGCATGCTTTCTAGTGAATAACTGAGTAGTCATGCAAAGTGCTCCCTTCATATGGATATGCTATCTATAACCACGCAACAGTAGACATAGCGTCTAAATAGTAAACAAGTAGGGTGTGTGTGTGTTTCTCATAATATCATAATTTCTATAGGGCTCATGTAATCGAACAACACATGTAGCAAACACATTGTCAAGTGTTATAGGCATGTTATCTACCCATGGCATATAGATATAGAATTCTACCCATTCCCTTTTCATTAACACCCCGATTGTTTATATAAGGTATTATTACATGCCCATATTAACAAGTAAAATGGTAATATTATATGGCAATAAACAGGCCTATAGCAGGCCCAAATAAACAACTAAATACCCAGCCTTGTTGGGCCTTCAACATTTCCAGCCTAGCATACCACAGGATCACAGGTCCATAGGGGAGTTCAGACCCCTCTAGTGAGCCACAACACCAACTATTTCATCACTTGGAATCAACACAATACATGATAGGGAGCTAGGGTATTAGGGACAGTTTTTTTTTAGAAGTTGAAGAATGACTAGAGTCTAACCCTAGTGTGTCAGAGTTCACAAGGGCCTCAATTGGACCCCGAGCAGTGCTCACACTAAGGAGGCCAACAACAGAGCCTAGATAGCCTTGGCTTTCAGCCGACTAGGAATATGAATTTGAATGTCAAAGTAACAAGTAAGGAGGGTAGATAGAAATCAATGAACTGACCATACAACACAAATAGTCAAGCAAGCCAGTAGGTTTAGCAAGGTGCACATAGCAAAGTATCACATAAGCAAACATCATAGGAATTAGGAGAAGAGACAGGTTTGCAAGCATACATAGTTTGCACTGGTGGACATCTAAGGGTCTAAATTAAACTTAGTCTAACCTAATGCCACATTAATCGACACTTAAACACAATAAAGGGATACACATGTTGATAACCACAGAAAGGAGAGAACAATAGATAGACCAAGACATACTAGGAAACATGTTATCACAAAAGTTTTAGAAAATAGAGTTGGAAATCCAGGACAACATGAAACGAGTTTGAACAGGTCTTAAAACACTCCAATATACACAGGATTCATTGAAAGTTTATTCAAGTAAAGGGGTTCTCATAGAGCTAGGGCATTATCTAAGCATAACATGCAAAACAACATACAACCGCAATACTGAAGTCCAAATTAATATATTAAGATGCTACATGGGTATAGAACTAATCCTAGGAGATAAGAAATCACAGGGTGCAGGTTATGGTGAAGCATGACATGAATAATAGACTATTCTCAAGCATCAATTAACACAGAATGATATCAAAGATGAACACCATCATAATTGGACCAAAGTTCAGATACATGTATAGAAAGAAGGAAAGAAACTAAACATTATGAAGGTTTAAACACTAACCAGTAGCAGAATTAAAAGAGTGCAGAGTGTAGTAACAAAAATCCAAAATCCCCGATGCTTCAGAGTTCACAAGAGCCTCGAGAATGGGCTCTAAGCAGTGCTTGCACCGGAGGAGGTTGTTCTACAATTTAGAGAGCAGTTAAGCGAAAAAAACAAGAAAGAACAAAGTTCACAGTAGCAAGAACCCAGAATTTCTAGCCTTGGCTTTCAGCCGGTCAGGAACCAGAATATAGAACAAGAGTATTTAGAGAATAAAGAGCGATAACTTCAATTTTTTAGTAAAACATTAATGATCCCCCTCCCCCCCCTCCCTCCCTCCAAAATGGGAATGGGGAGGGGTTTATATAGTAGTAGAAATTAACATCTAAACAAGAAAAATCATCAATCAAGCACGAGAAAGGAAAGAATCATCACATGCAATCAAATCAGTAAGGAAAAGAGAAAAATCTCAAATCCTAATTTTAGGGAAAGTGTAAAATCGGCAGAAAACTAAAACAAATAAGAAGTAAAAATCACATGCTGCATAGAATAAGATGAACATAGATGGAAATACCTTTTAAAAACAAAGAATCAGACCCGATTTGGTTTGATTTAAAAGAATTTGAAACCCTAATTTTAGGATGAGTAGGAATCACATAAATACACAGAGATTCATACTATAAAAGAATAAGAATGGACATAGACGGAAATAGGTCAAGGAACTGAACCAGCTTTAGTTAGAAGTTGATGAGATACGCTTGCCATGCTTAGGCAAGCGGTATATAGAAGGTTCCAGTACCAATGGGGAGTCGAATATGGCAAGAAGTGATCGTATAATCCCATGTCCGGTGGGATTAGGAGGAAAATTTGAAGGGGAGATGGCTAGGGTTTGAGAGATGACAGATGAGAGGATTCAAGGGCGGCGGGCGGTGAGGAGTGATTTAGGGTTAGGGGTGTTAGGTTAATTAAAAAGGGAGGGGTAATATGGGTTGTTGATCTCGGAGAACAACGGCCACGATTAGTCAGGGGTTCTGGGTCGGGTTGGTTAATTGGTCGGGTCGGGGGGTTATTTGGTTTGGGCTCAAAGGTTATTGGGCTGGGATTGGGAAGTTTTAGGTCCGAAAATAGGTTAAAATTAGGCTATTATTTAAATACCCAGTATTTTTATCAATAAATAATTTATAAAAGTAATTAATAAATATCAAAAATATCATTTGTACATGAAAATGATTAAAAATAATTATTTAACATTATAAAAATATAAAAAGTTATTTTCTGCATAAATAATATAATTATACATGCATATGGGCTATTATTGCAAAATATGCAATTGGCCCCTAAAAATGCAAATGTAATTATAATTTATAAGAAATACCCCGAAAAATATTTAAAACCTCGTATTGGTATAAATGATAAGTTTAGATAATTAAATCATCATAAAAATAATTCGTAGGGTAATTATTGGATATTTATATAATAAAATGCAGAAATAAATTGATTTAAAGTCTTTAAAAATTATGGAAAATTATGAGAAAATACTTGTGTATGCTTGTAAATCAAATGATGATGCATATGCGCTATTTTGAAGGTATATATATTTGGAAAATATGAGGGAGAAATCGGGTATCAACAACCCCACCAATGATCATGTTAATGACGTGTTGAGGTTCTTCTTGTTCGGTCTATTTGTTAGAATCCCTATTCCTGAAATGATTCTTGGCTCGATCGCTCAGGAGTTCTCGAAGATGTCCGTTATTGAATAATCGAGCTACTTCCTCTCTCAACTATCGGCAATCCTCCGTTGTGGCCGTGAGTGCCGTGATATTTACACATCTGGTTAGGATCCCTTTGGGTTGGATCGCATTGTAGAGGTCGAGGCCATTTGGTATCTTTGATGCGTCTGATAGCCGATACAATGGCGGCAACATCGACGTTAAAGTTGTATTTCGATAACCTCGGTGCTTCTTTAGGCCCGATGGGCTTGTCGAAGCTGTTTATACTCATGAGTCCCCGGTTGCTCTGACTTCGGTCATTTCTCCTTTCATTTCTCACAGGGCTTTGCCCAGACCCACTGTTTCTTCGGTCTCCATTATACGGCTGATACCGATCCCTGTTCGATCTTGGTTCACGATTGATGTCTCTCTTGACTCTGTCGATGGTTCTGACGGGATATACGGACCCGGAAGGGCCCCAAGAAACTAGATTAGTAAATTCGCCACAAACTTCATGTAAATTAGTACTAGTTTATGATCATTTTGGCAATACTCTAATCCATAATAGTGTTTGCAATTGGTTTCAATTATTAGTTTACTTTAAATTAATATTGTTAACTTATAGTGATATTTAACTAGTAACTTGCACATTAATTAACAACTATTTCGAAGCTAAATATTTGACTTCAATATATATAAATCAAGGTTTTTGGTAATAATTGGGAATAAATTTAATTGTAGCCTGAAAATTTATTTCAAAGTTTAAGAAAATGTATTTTTTCCCCACAAAAGCTAGCAAAGAAACTCAATCTCAAAGCTTGAAAAAAGAATTTGGCCAGAAGAATTTTTTTTTTATCTTGTTTTCGTTCCAAAATGGACCACTGCAGTTACTGAAGGAGTTTTTTTTTTTTTTAAAGCTTTTCAAAAGGTTCGGCAACCCCTATTATCTTTAGCTTTAATAAGAATAAGTGTACCCCAAAATGTTTCGTACTTAAAATTTTATACCTGGATTTATGATAAATGTCATTTCAATAGAAAATATATTTGGTTGGTGAGTAAAAGATACTTTAAAAATATATATATATTAAATATTAATTATAATATAGCAAATCAAAAAGTTTTTTGATGAAACTTTTGAGGATTAAAAGTTAATATATAGTAATGTCTAAGTGTTACTAGTTGGAAGAAAGTAATGGTATTAAAATAGACTTAAGTATAATATCTTCCGTCCATATGTAAGGAAAATATTTTTTTAGATGAAACATCAGAAAATATACTTCATCAAGAAAAATATTTTCCTGCAAAATGACTTCCCATACCAAACCACATCCTAATAAATGATTATTTGTCTCAGAGGCGGAGCCATGATTTCAAGCTTATATTCGGGATTTTAATTGTTTAAAGTTACAGGGTTCTAAAATAATAATTTATTCATATTCAATGAAAATTTTAAAATAAATATATGGTTCAAACCAAAACTACTGGGTTCGGCCGAACCCGCATTTAGCTCTATAGCTCCGCCCCTTATTTGTCCTGTTCCCTAACACAGATTTATATATTTTTTCAATTTTATTTTATGTTCGGTGCTCGCTTTGATCCAAACTAGTCCAAATTCGGAATGAAAATCTCATGTAAACGTTCCCTACCAATTACCAAAGATCACATACCTAGAACCCAAACGTTACATTATGCCACAAAGTAATTAAATCGTTTATAAAATCACATTATGTCCTTTTCATCACTTCCCCCATTCTTTCTTTATCTTCCACCCACCTCTCCTATGTAATAAATTAGTATTTGAAAAGGCAAAAACTAAGCCAAATTTAATAATGAGATGTTGACATATGTACATTAGAATAGTACTAGTGATTAAGATAACGATGGGAGAGAATTCTCGTCTAAAAGTTGCTCATTCTGATTTTGAATATACTCCCCGCTACAGCTACGAGCCTACGACCTTTCGCTTTCAACTTGCATCCATATTGTAACATGGAAACTTGCTAATTAATGGAGTTTAATCTTAACTGTAGTGTTTCACGCAAAATACAACAATTTTACAATATTTTTTAAGTCCCTTTATAGTATACAATATTGAGAATATTAATTCATAGTTAGGTTCTTGTCTTTCTCTATTTTAAATACCAATTTCAGTATTTTTTTTATTCTGAATATTTTGCATTATTTGTGTTTTCGATACGAATTTTCGATACGATTTCGTATCAACCGATGAAGTAGTCTTTACACGTAAATCGGGCTCGATTTTATTTTTGTAAGGAAATGGTCTCCTATGGCAAATTACTATATGAATAGATGAAAGTGACCTTATAGAGGTCTTTTGTATGTTATTCTGAAAGCTCTCGTAGAAAAGACATAAAACTTTAAATAATTTATAAAGAGTTATTTTTAACAATTTACGCCAATTTTATCTATGGTACCCCATGTTTAACCAAAAAGTAGTTTTAGAATAAAACAATTTGAATTTATATTTGATAAGGTTATTAACAACCGATTCAAATCATAGCTTAGTTGAATAAATCACTTGGCTAGGCTAAATAAGCAATAAATGATAATAATAATAATAATAATAATAATAATAATAATAATAATAATAATAATAATAATAATGCATCTTATTGAGATTGTTGCTGCAAAGTAAAGATCAATTGCTCAGCTTGACAAGAGCAAAATAAAATAGCTTATAATAGTGAGTAAGTAGAGCAGAATATAATGAATATACAGTGAAAGAGCCAAATGTATTTATAGCCTAAACCTCACATTCACATCCCTAGTTCCACTCCCACAGGTTGCTCTAAGTGGTTGTCAGTGACCGAGATACTTGCCAATTGTGGAATAGGCATTAGGTGTAGTGGATATGAGTGGATCGCAAATATTTTAGAGGCGGTTGAAGATCAAGTAGACTCCGAATTATAGCTTCATCAATAGATCCCGGAACTGTCTTTGGAGTGCTTCATCGGGGCACTGCTCCTATCTCCCCGAAAAGAAGCTACCGCGTCTAAGATATTTCTCATGAAGGCAAACTTCACTATTTATCCATTCCTGGAATGACACTTATCCCAAGTAGCATCGTGTTGCCATATAAATTATCCATGTGTCAAAGTCAAATTTTACCAATACACCACGGTCATTCAAATGAAATGGAAAGAGTGCTAGGTGACGAAGATTTTACAAAATGATCAGATGAATTTTTAATTCCTAAATTTCCTCACTTTGTCTCGTGTTAAAATTTTTGGTTTTGAGCGTCAAAGTAATTTATGTTTTCACCTAAAACCTTATATGACATTATAGTTTTATGTAGTTTCAAAATGAAATTACCCTAAAATGTCAGTAACATGTTTGTGTTTAATCTTAAGATGATTAAGTCGGCTTCCCGTAAATTAAAAAGATACGCTTGACTTTATAAACCATTTAGGCAGTTCAATAATAATGGCAACATTTTTTTATCACTTTTAATTTTTTTAGTAGATTAAATACCACGAAATAAATCAAAGTATGGCACAATTATATTATTAGGTTTTCAGTTTCAAGAAGCATTATTAGTCCCTTTCAGTCCACGCATCGAGTGTAAAACCATATGAGGCATTCGTCAAATGATGGGGAGGACTTGTTTCTTTTAGTTTTTATTCGAAAGAGAAAGTTGTCCACACTTGGAATAGTCGTGTGATGATCCGATATGTCATTTATAATTTTACCCTTTATTTTTGTGTTCCGAGACCTCGAATAATTCCGTTTAGCCTCTCCCGATTTACGTGCGGAGTCTGTGTCCTTTTTCTAAAGTTTTTAATGAGAAAATTGATGAAAATGTGAAATCGTGCCTTAAAACTCATTTTAGTTGACTACGGTCAATATTTTATGTAAATGGACCCGGATCAGTATTTTGACGGTCCTGGTGGGTCTGTATCGTGATTTGGGACTTGTGCATATGCCCGAAATCGAATTCGGAAGTCTCTAACTTGAGTTAACGTAATTTGTTGAAAACTAGTAATTTAAAGGTTTAAAGAATTCCTAAGTTTGACCGTAAGTTGACTTTGTTGTTACCGGGTTCAGATTTCGGTTCCGAAACTTGGTATGAGTTCATTACAGTATGTATGACTTGTCTGCAAAATTTGGTGCAAAACGGAGTTGATATGACGTGATTCGGACGTCCGGTTGAAAAATTGCATGTTCTTAAGTTTCATTGAGAATTTTATTCGTTTTGGTGTCCGATTCGTAGTTCTAGGTATTATTTTTGTGTTTTGATTGCGCGATGAGTTCGTATAATATTTTTTACACTTGTGTGCATGTTTGGTTTGGAGCCCGAAGGATTGGGGTGAGTTTCGGATAGGCTACAGATGATTTTGAACTTAGAAGAATAGTTGATGCCTTTTCTATTGCTGGTGCTCTGCTGCAGATCTCGCATTTGCGAACAAGGGTTCGTATTTGCGAACTTACAGCTGCCGCTTTTGCAAAGGCAGAGTCGCATTTGCGACTCAGTTTGTCCTGGGCTACCTTCGCATCGCATTTGCGACCAAAACATCGCATTTGCGATGACTGACTTTATGAGAAGAGTTCACATTTGCGACCACTTTCTCGCATTTACGATGTTCGATTTTTCCCTAGAGGCGATGTTTTCAAGAGATTTTCTTCCTAAATTCATTGGTAAGTGACTTTAATCTACTTCTTTTCAATTACCCATTATATTTTATAAGTTTTCAATATCAAATTTAGGATTTTCATGGTAGAAATTAGGGATTTGGGAAGAATTGGGAGTTTTTGTAAATTTGGGATTTAGACCTCAAATTGAGGTCGAATTTCGAAACTAATTACATACTCGGGCTTGGGGGTGAATGGGTAAATAGGTTTTGGTCTGAATCTCAGATTTTGACCAAGCGGGTCCGGTATTGACTTTTGTTGACTTTTTGAGAAAAGTGTAAAGATCTTAACTTTATGTATTGTAATTGATTTTCCTAGCATTATTTGATATTATTGAGTCGATTTTGGTTAGATTCGATTGGTTTGGAGGTGAATTTTAGAGGAAAGGTCCCAGTTGAGCTTTGATTTGATTGCGGAGCGAGGTAAGTGTTGAGGTGACGAGTGTATATACGCTGTCAAAGTGATTATTTCCATGCTTTCCGTATTCCATTAATTATTTTATTCCATGTCTTAATTGTTACATGCTTAATTGCCTCCTATGC
This sequence comes from Nicotiana tomentosiformis, assembly GCF_000390325.3. Taxonomy (NCBI): domain Eukaryota; kingdom Viridiplantae; phylum Streptophyta; class Magnoliopsida; order Solanales; family Solanaceae; genus Nicotiana; species Nicotiana tomentosiformis. The sequence goes on along the minus strand of NC_090823.1, from coordinate 115,847,992 downwards.
CTTAACTTGCTACTTGTCATTTATCATTTTCGTATTAAAATATTAGTTTCTTTCATGCTTTCATGACTAACTGCTACTTGCCTTAAATGTCTTACTTGTACACTTTAATTGTCATATATTTGGCTTGTATTATTGCTTAGAATTAATTGTAGCATTCCTTGATTTGGTATGAGGTTCCTTTATAACCTTGCTTTTATATTTCTTTAATCATAGAGATTCCTGATTTGAGTTGTTCAATTGATTGCACTTATTGATTTTGTTTATAGATAGGGTTGCACGCCGCAACGGGTGGAATAAGGGAGGATTGACATTGATATGGTGGGCCGCAACAGATTTTATATATGATTTGATATGGTGAAATAAGGCATGGATATGATATTGATTCTGATTATATGGTGGGATCGGGTTGCGCGCCGCAACAGATTTTATATGTTATTATTTATATTGATATGGTGAAATAAGGGAGGATTGTGTTTGTACGATGGCGTCGGGTTGCATGTCACAACAGGTAAAATAAGGGAGGCTTGTGTTTGTACGGTGGAATCGTGTTGCGTGTCGCAACATATTGTGTGTTTTTATTCATTGTTGTATTGTGTTAGCTTTCAATGCTTTCATACGAGATTCTGAGTACTGGTGTTTCTGGTTTTGCCGATTCCGAGTATCGATTTTATTTTCATAAGTTAACTGCCTTAATTTTATGTATTCCTTTCCTGTTGTTATTATTATACTGCGTACAGGTTATTGTAAGTGACCCGCCTTAGCCTCGTCACTATTTCGTCAAAGTTAGGCTCGGCACTTATAGAGTACATGGGGTCGGTTGTACTCATACTACACTCTGCATTTTTTGTGCATATTTTGGAGTCGGTTCTAGCGGCGGTCAGTAAATTGCTCGGATTGATTGCCATATTGGAGACTTGAGGTACAACTGCACGACGTTTGCAGCCCTGAAGTCCCTTTCTACCTTATCCTAGTTGTTTATTGTATTTCAGATAGTTTTACTTTCATTCAGACCATTATATATATTATTCTAGTCGCTCGTACACTTGTGGCACAAGTTCTGAAATTATATCTAGATATTGTAGTTATTATTTTTTTTTTACTTTATTTCAGTTCTATTTCGGTTTATTCAGTTTAATTAGTATGAGCTAATTTGTTTTGTTAAAAATGGCTAAAAACTACTCTAACGTTGACTTGCCTAGCAAGTGAAATGTTAGGCACCATCACAGTCCCGAGGGTAGGAATTCCGAGTCATGACAAGTTGGTATCAGAGCACTAGGTTGCCTAGGTCTCACGAGTCACGAGCAAGCTTAGTAGAGTCTGGAGGATCGGTACAGAGACGTCAGTACTTATCTTCCAGAGGCTATGGAGTTTAGGAAAAAATTCACTTCTTTCTTATTCTATTGTGCAATTTTTATTCTATCATTGGTGATTGAACCCTTCTATTATTGTTCTCTCACAGATGGCGAGAACACACACTGCATCTACAGCCGGATTGGAGCCGGAGCCCCCTGTGGTAGCTACTACCAGGGGCAGAGGTCGAGGTTGAGGCCGAGGCTGAGGCAGAGGTCGAGGTCGAGGCCGAAGCTGCCGAGGCTAAGGAAGAGCTCAGTCTAGAGCTCGAGTAGCAGCACCCGCAGTTGAGCCTCAAGTAGATTTTGAGGAGGAGGTTCCAGCTCAAACTGTACCCGTCGGACCAGATCAGGTCCCAGAGGGGTTCATAGCCACTCCAGTGCTTCAGGATGCTTTACTCGGTTTGGTGGGCCTTATGGAGAGTGTGGCCCAGACCGGTACATTCCCGGTGGCACCAGCCGTCTCTCGAGCTGGGGGAGGAGCACAGACTCCAGCTACTCACACCCCGTAGCAGGTGGCTCCCCAGTATTAGACTTCAGCAGCCCCGCCAGTTAGGGTAGTTTAGCCGGTTATTGCGGCACAGCCGGTGATATGCCCGATATGTCTTCTGAGGCTATGTTGAGATTGGATAAGTTTACCAAGCTCTTTCCTGTTCATTTAAGTGGTGCATCTTCTGAGGACCACATGATTTTCTGGACCGTTGCTACGAGGTGTTGCATAACATGAGTATAGTTGAGACCAATGGGGTCGATTTTGCAGCATTTTAGATGACTCGTTCCGCTAGGAGATGGTGGAGAGATTATATGTTGACTAGGCCAGTTGGTTCGCATGCACTTACCTGGGATCAGTTTTCACAGTTATTTCTAGAGAAATTTATTCATGTCACTCTGAGAGAGGAGTACCGCAGGCAGTTTGAGCATCTTCAGCAGGGTAGTATGACTGTTACCTAGTACGAGACTCAATTTGTGGACCTAGCTCGCCATCGCTCTATCTTGCTTCCTATTAAGAGGGAGAGAGTGAGGAGATCTATTGATGAGCTTATTTACACTATCAGGCTTCAGATGGCCAAGGAGACCGGGAGTGATATTTCTTTTCATACAACCGTAGATATTGCTAGACGGATCGAGATGGTTCGTGTTCAGGAGAGGGGGCCGGTGTCAGATAAGAGGCCTCATCATTCCGGTAGTTTCGATGGTGCCTCATCTGGAGGCAGGGGTTCTTTTGGTAGGGGCCATCCTCCTAGACCATTTCAGTTAGTGCTTCAGGCATCTCACAGTTCTTCAGGGAGTCGTGGTCCTTATGTGCCTTATTCTGGACAGCCAGCCTACAGTGCACCATCAACTCCTATAAGTGCGCCTCCGATTCAGAGCTATCACCAAGGTTATCCGGCCCGTTCAGGTCAACTTCAGCTTCAACAGCCACAACAACATGATGGGTGTTTTGAGTGTGGTGGTATTGGTCACATCAGGAGGTTCTGTCAGAGATTATTGGGCGGCATGCCACATCACAGTTCTCGTACCATGGTTCCGGTACCGGTTGCGCCACCGCGCGCTCAGCCAGCTAGAGGCAGGGGTCAGGCAGTCAGAGGTAGAGGTCAGGCCGTTAGAGGTGGAGGTTGGGCCGTTAGAGGTAGAGGCCAGCCAGCTAGAGGCCATCCCAGAGATGTAGTTCAGAGTGGTGGCCCCAACCCCGATGTTATGCTTTCCCAGCTAGGCCTGAGGCCGAGTCATCTAACGCCGTTATCACATGTATTGTTCCAGTTTGCCATAGAGATGCTTCAGTTCTATTTGATCCGAAATCTATTTATTCCTACGTGTCATCCTATTTTGCTTCATATCTGGTTGTTCCTCGTGATTCTTTGAGTGCTCATGTGTATGTATCCACGCATGTGGGACATTCTATTGTTGTAGATTGTGTCTATCGCTCGTGTGTGATTATTATTGGGAGTCTTGAGACTAGCGTAGATCTTCTACTTCTTGATATGATAGATTTTGATGTTATCTTGGGTATGGATTGGTTATATTGGACTGTCACGCCAAGACAGTGACCTTAGCCATACCGGGGTTGCCACAATTAGAGTGGAGAGGGACTCTTGGCCATTCTACCAGCAGAGTTATTTCTTATGTGAAGGCTCGACGTATGGTCGATAAGGGATGTCTAGCTTATTTGGCCTATGTCCGTGATTCTAGTGCGGAGGTTCCTTCCATGGATTCAGTACCAGTTGTTCATGAGTTTCCAGGGGTGTTTCTTGCAGATCTGTCGAGGATGCCACCTGACAAGGATATTGACTTCGGTATCGATTTGGCTCCGGGCACTCAGCTAATTTCTATTCCACCATACCGTATGGCCCCACCAGAGTATAAGAAATTGAAGGAGCAGTTGCAAGATTTGCTTGTTAAGGGCTTCATTAGACCTAGTGTCTCACCCTGGGGTGCGGCCGTGTTGTTTGGGAAGAAGAAAGATGGGTCGATGAGAATGTGTATATACTATCGGTAGTTGAACAAAGTCACTATCACGAACAAGTATTCGTTGTCGAGGATCGATGAGTTATTTGATCAGCTTCAGGGTGCCAAGGTGTTTTTCGAAGATTGATTTGAGGTCTGGCTACCATCAGTTAAAGATTAGGGCATCCGATGTCCCTAAGATGGCTTTTCAGACTCTGTATGGGCATTATGAGTTCCTAGTAATTTCATTTGGGTTGACAAATGCCCCATCAATATTCATGGATTTGATGAATCGGATGTTCAAGCCCTATTTGGATTCTTTTCTGATTGTATTCATTGATGATATCTTGATCTACTCCCGCAGTCGAGAGGAGCATGAGCACCATCTTCGGATTGTACTTCAGACTCTGAGTGATAGCAGTTATATGCCAAGTTTTCAAAATGTGAATTTTAGTTAGACTTATTCGCCTTTTTGGGGCATGTTGTATCGACATAGGGCATAATGGTGGATCCTAAGAAGATTGAGGCAGTTCAGAACTGGCCTAGACCTACTTTAGCTACAAAAATAACGAGTTTCCTGGGTTTGGCGAGTTATTATCGCTGGTTCGTGGAGGAGTTTTCATCCATAGCAGCCCCATTGACTAGATTGGCCCAGAAGGGTGCCCCATTCAGATGGTCGAATGAGTGTGAGTTGAGCTTTCAGAAGCTCAAGACTGCTTTGACTACGACGCCAATATTGGTGTTGCCCACAGGTTTAGGATCCTACACGGTGTATTGTGATGCATCTCATATTGGGCTCAGTGCAGTATTGATGCAGGATGGCAGGGTGATTGCATACACGTCGCGACAGTTGAAGGTTCATGAGAAGAATTACTGTGTTCATGACTTAGAGTTGGTAGTCATTATTCATGCATTGAAAATTTGGAGGCACTATCTTTACGGCGTGTCGTGCAAGGTATTCATAGATTATCAGAGTCTACAGTATTTGTTCAAGCAAAAGGATCTCAACTTGAGACAGAAAAGGTGGTTGGAGCTGTTAAAAGACTATGATATCACCATTTTGTATCATCCCGGAAAGGGCAATGCCTTGAGTAGAAAGGCAGTGAGTATGGGTAGCCTTTCATATAACCCAGTTGGTGAGAGTCTACTTGCAGCAGATTTTCAGGCTTTGGCCAATCATTTAATAAGGTTAGATGTTTCAGAGCCCAATCGTGTGCTAGTTTGCACAGTTGCTTGGTCTTCCTTGTATGAGCACATCATCCCTATTTCCTTGTCCTTAAGGACACGGTGCAACACGGTGGTGCCAAGTAGGTTACTGTTGGAGATGATGGGGTTTTGAGGATGCATGGTCATATTTGTGTGCCCAATGTGGACGGGTTTCGTGATTTGATTCTTGAGGAGGCCCACAGTTCTCGGTATTTTATTCATCCGTGTTCTTCCAAGATGTATCAGGACTTGCGGCAGCATTGTTGGTAGAGGAGGATAAAGAAGGATATAGTTGCATATGTAGCTCGGTGTCTAAATTGCCAGCAAGTAAAGTACGAGCTTCAGAGGCTATAGATTCCTTAGTGAAAGTGGGAGCGTATCACTATGGATTTTGTTGTTGGACTCCCATAGACTCAGAAGAAGTTTGACACGGTATGGGTCATTGTGGACAGGTTGACCAAGTCGGCACATTTCATTCCAGTAGTAGTTACCTATTCTTCCGAGCGGTTAGCTGAGATCTACATCCACGAGATCGTTCGTCTTCACGGTTCTGATCGAGGTACACAGTTCACCTCGCACTTCTGGAGGGCCGTACAATGTGAGTTGGGCACACGGGTTGAGTTGAGTACAACATTTCACCCCCGGACGAATGGGCAGTCCGAGCGCACTATTCCGATATTAGAGGATATGCTTCGCGCCTGCGTTATGAATTTTGGGGATTTTTGGGATTGGTTCTTGCCGCTTGCGGAGTTTGCCTATAACAACAACTACCAGTTAAGCATTTAGATGGCTCCCTATAAGGCATTATATGGGAGGCGAGGCCATTCACCAGTTGGATGGTTCGAGTCGGGGGAGGCTCGGTTGTTGGGTACAGATTTGGTACAGGATGCCTTGGATAAAGTCAAGATTATTCAGCATCGACTTCGCACCACTCAGTCTAGGTAGAAGAGTTATGCCGACCGTAGAGTTCATCATATTGCATTCATGGTTGGAGAGAGGGTATTGCTCCGGGTTTCACCAATGAAGGGTGTGATGAGGTTAAAAACGAAGGGCAAGTTGAGCCCTAAGTATATCAAACCCTTTGATATTCTTGAGAGTGTGGGTGAGGTGGCCTACAGGCTCGCATTATCACCTAGTTTGCCAATTGTCCATCCGGTGTTCTATGTGTCTATGCTCCGGAAGTATCACGGTAATCCGTCCCATGTGTTAGATTTCAGCTCAGTTCAATTGGACAAGGATTTGACATATGAGGAGGAGCCGGTGGCTATTCTAGCCCGGCAAGTCCGACAGTTAAGGTCTAAGAGTTATCCGTCAGTTTGAGTCCATTGGAGAATTCAGCCGATTGAGGTAGCCATGTGGGAGTCCGAGTCGGACATGCAGAGCAGATATCCACACCTTTTCACCAGTTCAAGTACTTTTTTATGTATGTTCGAGGACGAACATTAGTTTTTAGAGGTAGAGAATGTGATGACCCAATAGGTCATTTATAGTTTTACCCTTCATTTCTGTGTTTCGAGACCTTGAATAGCTCCGTTTGACCTTTCTTGATTTGCGTGTACAGTCTATGTTCTTTTTCGGGAGGTTTTTATGAGAAAATTGATAAAAATATGAAACTGTACCTTAAAACTCATTTAAGTTGACTACGGTCAATGTTTTGTATAAACGGACCTAGATCAGTATTTTGACGGTCCCAATGGGTCCGTATCGTCATTTGGGACTTGGGCGTATGCCCGAAATCGAATTCAGAAGTCCCTAACTTGATTTAACATACTTTGTTGAAAACTAGTAATTTAAAGGTTTAAAGAATTCCTAAGTTTGATCGTAAGTTGACTTTGTTGCTACCGGGTTCAGATTTTTATTCTGGAACTTGGTATGAGTTCATTACAGTATTTATGACTTGTTTGCAAAATTTGGTGCAAAACGGAGCTGATTTGACGTGATTCGGATGTCCGGTTGAGAAATTGCATGTTCTTAAGTTTCATTGAGAATTTTATTCGTTTTGGTGTCCGATTCGTACTTCTAGGTATTAATTTTGTGATTTGATCGTGCGAGAGAGTTCGTATGATATTTTTTATACTTGTGTGCATGTTTGGTTTGGAGCCTGAAGGGCTCGGGTGAGTTTCGGATAGGCTATGAATGATTTTGAACTTAGAAGAATAGCTGATGCCTTTACTATTGCTGGTGCTCTGCTGCAGTTCTCGCATTTGCGAGCCTCGCTTTTGCAAACAAGGCTTTGCATTTGCGAGCATGGGCTGGATTGGGGGAGTCTCGCATTTGCGAGGTAAATGTTCGCATTTGCGAACTTGCAGCTGCTGCTTTTGCGAAGGCATAGTCGCATTTGCGACTCAGTGTGTACTGGGCTACCTTTGCATATGCGATGGAATGGTCTATGAGTTCGCATTTGCGACCAAAACATTGCATTTGCGATGACTGACTTTCTGAGAAGGGTTCGCATTTGCGACCTCTTTCTCGTATTTGCAACATCCGCATCTGGTAAAAGAGGGGGGAAACGGTATTTAGCTAATTTCTTTCAAACTCTCAACCCTAAACTCCCTAGAGGCAATTTTTTCAAGATATTTTTATCCTAAATTTATTTGTAAGTGACTTTAATCTACTTCTTTTCAATTACCCATTATATTTCATAAGTTTTTAATATCAAATCTAGGATTTTCATGATAGAAATTAGGGATTTAGGAAGAATTGGTTTTTTTTTTGTTGTTGTAAATTTAGGATTAAGACCTCAAATTGAGGTCGGATTTCGAAAGTAATTACATAATCGAGCTCGGGGGTGAATGTGTAAATGAGTTTTGGTCCGAATCTCGGATTTTGACCAAGCGAGTTCGGGGTTGACTTTTGTTGACTTTTTTGGGAAAAGTGTAAATATCTCTAACTTTATGTATTATAATTGATTTCCCTAGCATTATTTGATGTTATTGAGTCGATTTTGGTTAGATTCGATTGGGTTGGAGACATATTTTAGAGGAAAGGCCCCGATTGAGCTTTGATTTATTTGCGGAGCGAGGTAAGTGTTGGGTCTAACCTTGATTTGAGGGAATAGGAACCCTTGAGCTATGTGTTGTGTGAATTACATGTGTAGCAGCGTATATGCGAGGTGACGAGTGTATATACGCCGTCAAATTGATTGTTTCCATGCTTTTCGTATTCCATTAATTATTTTATTCCATGTCTTAATTGTTACATGCTTAATTGCCTCATATGCCTTAACTTGCTACTGTTCATTTATCATTCTCGTATTAAAATGCTAGTTTCTTCCATGCTTCCATGACTAATTACTACTTGTCTTAATAGTCTTACTTGTACACTTTAACTGTCATATATTTAGTTTATCTTGTTGCTTAGAATTAATTGTAGCATTCCTTGATTTGGTATGAAGTTCCTTTATAAACTTGCTTTCATATTCCTTTAATCGTAAAGATTCTTGTGATTTGAGTTGTTGATGTCGTGCTATAATTTCATATATTGTGACGTTATTTACCCTACTTGCTTGTTGTTTGGATGCTAATTTGTGTGATAATTGAGCTTAATAGAGTTTTTTTTTACATGTAGGAATGCTTGGACATGAAGTGGAGAAAAGTTGCACGAAATGGTACCTCAGAGCTACAAAATGGAGCAATAAAAGAAGACGTGCAAGGCAATGAAAAGTCATGGCCAAAGACAGTGCAAGGCCTTGTCTAGGGCACTGTCATTGGTGCCTCATGCAGAAATGTTGGCGCCTCTGACAGTGCCTCGCGCAGAAATATTGGCGCCTCTGACAATGCCCCGCGCCGACGATTCTATCCGAGCCAATTTTATTTTCTCACTATTTTTGGACGTGTAGTCTTCGGCCCCAACCCTATAAATACCTCCTAAACTTAGTTTTTAGAGGGGGAGACATTATTGGAGAGGCTAAAGGCTACATAACACTCTGGAGCGCAGATTACAAAAGGTTTTCTCTCCGTTCTTCTTTAATCAGTAGTTTAATACTTTTGAATATGACTATGATTGTTTATACAATTATGAGTGGCTAAACTCTCTAATCTAGGATTTGATGGAACCTTTTTGAGGATGAATTCTTGTTACGTTTTAATATAATTTTGCCTTTGAATATCCCTAATTGTTCAACTACGTATTTATTGTTGTTGATTGAATGACCGTCAATTGACTGTTCCTATTTTTATGTATTGCTTGAGAAAGAGTGCATATTTTGGTTGTTGTCAAACAACGTCACTCCCAAGGTATATGAGAGATCAATACGACGGGTTTAAAAGCAGGATTAGAGATAATGAAGCTTTGACGTGATCATAGTGAGCGGTGAAAAAGTGCAAGCTAGTTTAATTCGAGAGAATATGACTAGTACATTATTGTAGTTGTTTGAGAGAGAATTACGATAAGTCGAGTGCTCATGATCAGTTGAGAAAACTTAGGCGAAATTGTAGGAGACGTAGCGGGAAGGATTCCGACAATTTAAAAAATCATAACTCTAGACTTTTCTAATCTTGTCTCCAACACTTAATATCCCTAGTTTTTAATATACTACTTTAATTTATTAGTTAATTAGTTAGACATAAGAATCTTAATATTTATAACTTAAGAATTGTTCGAGCTTGTCTTCTTAGTGATAGTAAACAGCTGTAGCTAAACCTTAGTTCTCTGTGGGACTCGACTCGGGACTTTTAGACCGGATTGTATTTGCAGCGACCGCATCCTTTATAGGACTCAAGTTAGGCGTGATCAAATTTTGGCGTCGTTGCTGGGGAATTAACGGTGTAGTTGTAGTTGTATATATTGCTAGGTTTCAAGTTTAAACTTTTATTTTGTTTTGTTTTTTAATTTTATTTTATTTTACTTGTTGATTTGAGAAATATGACATCTTGGAATTAGGGAAGTTTAGGTGTTGGTAATTTTACTTTTGATTCGTATACATATTGTGAAGGAAACCACCCATGGCAAAATTTTCAAAACGTTCCTGAGAGTGAGTTATGTGCACCAACTTAATCTTATTTGTGGAATGTGTGTGATATGTGTGGTAGTAAAAAATGATCACTTTCATGGTTGTGCTTATATTTATTATCCTCCCCCAACCCCTTACTATGATAGTTCTATTTTTTCTTGTGAAGTGAATAGGAACAAAGGACCCAGGGATGATGACCTGAAGGAGATCAAGGACATGCTAGGGTACCTTGTGGGAAATAATAATGAGACACAACTGCAGATACAAAGGCAAGAGGCAACTATTCGCAACTTGGAGGCTCAAGTGAGTCAAATAGTTAAAACTTTTAACGCTCAACAAGTTAATAGTATGGGTAGTAGCCAGGAGCAGTGTACATTAGAGACAGAAATTGAGGTGCCAATGGAGGGTCCAGAGTAGAACACCAATACTCAAACCAACTGGAATTTGATGATGTAAATGTTGAAAAAATGATACTAGAGTCAGGCAAGGACATTGAGGATACAAATTTAGTTGACTCAAGTATAATTTGTGTCGAGGAGGCTGAAAATCTTGAAGTTCACATATTTGAGCATGTCGCACCTCATTCCAAACACTTCTCTACATTATGTTTGGATGGTGAAATGATAATGGATCTTTATGATCATAAAAAGGAGTCAAGGGAAGAGGTAGATGAGCCTTATATTTTTATATTTTCAAGGCCGTCTAAGCAAGGTGACACTCCTCGGTTGAGAGCCAAAAGGTGCATGAGAGTTTACTTAATTTTTGGCTCACAAGAATTTGTACCGCCCCAGGAACATAATCATAAACTTGAATCAAAACTTGGAGTTCAATTCATAAGCTTGAGGTGGAGGCAGAAAGTGGTTTACGTCATGCCGCAACTTTAAATCAGGCGCTTGTTGGGAGGCAACCTAACTTTACTGCTTTCTTTTATTTTTAGTTTTCTTTTAAAAAAAATATTTTCTTATTGTATTATTTTTGTAGTGTCGTTTTTTATTTTTTTAGGAGCATGGAAAGTAAAGCCATTGGAAGGATGCAACAACAAGCCAAATGGTTAGAACGAAGTGCGGGGTGCGTCCACAAAGTAAAATACCCGAGGAGAAGTCTAATTACCCCATGAGCTGCTAGTAGTTCGGCTTTTGGCCTACCAAGGAGTTTCTCTTTTACCCTCTTATTATTTATGTTGTGCATTGGGGACAATAAAAAATTTTAAGTGTGGGGTGGGGAAATTGTATGGGTGACTTTCTATGTTATTTTAGTTGTGGTAGTTTAATTGATGATTTTCTAGAAAATTATTTTTTGGATTGTTCCCAACGATGGATATCCTAAACAGTTTTTTGAGGGATTTAAGTCTAAACAAAAAAATAAAAAAAATTAGAAAATAGAAAAATAATCCCCAGTGGTTTTTCTTCGTGCCTCGGTTCTTTTCCATTGGATATAACTTGAACTGGGTAGTAGTAAGTTTTTTTAAGAGTAGTATGTAGGAAATAAAGGAGAAGAAATTGTGAGACCCCAGGTGTTTCTCTCTTCTCTTACGTAATATACGTAACGTGGCGTGGTTATATGAGGTATATATGATTGGGTATAGCACATTGAGAGAATAAGACTGAAAATGTGTGGTAATATCAAGGAACTAAACTAAAGCTTTAATTCAAAGGAATCCCTTAAATAAAGGTTCATGGTTAAAGAAATGGCTCGGGTAGCACCCCGCGCGTTCGGAAGGTTTAAGTTAACTTGCACCTGTGGGATAAAACTAAGAGTATATAATATGCTAAGAATAATGTGTTATGTGGTATTATAATATCACACTGGTCACATGTTAAGTTTTGGAGTCAAGCAAGTTGAGAAATAAAGGTCGGCAAAAGTTATCGTAAATTTCTCTAATAAATTTTCTAAACTTTAGGTCAAATGTATCAGATCATTTTTCCCAATATATAAAGAGTTATAGGACCCACAACCTACCAAATCGAAGATCTACGAGTCTAGTTTGCAACCAAAGAAATCTCACATCAAACCGACATTGGAGTAAAAAGTTATGACTGTTTTACCGCGGACTGTCCGGGCTAAAATCGGGTCGTGAACCGGGTCGGGTCAAACAAGTGGTATAAGTCGGAAAATCCGACTTTTAAGACCCCAAAACATTTTATCTTCGTCCCAAAATAGTGAGAAAGCTTAATAGAAGGTTTCATGGTGTTCTTGAGTGATTAAGGTGCGTTTTTAACGATTTCTATCGTTAAAGTTTTCCCCCGTGCCTAGAAGCGCAATCTCTACGCTTTGCAATCGTTTTCTCCTTCTATTAGTTGTGTTTGGAGATATTTTTGGAAGATAGAAAATTGTTGTTCTTGTTGGTTCTTCAGGATTTATACTTGGTTTGCCAAGGTAATCATCTTGGGACTCTTTTATGATCGTTTTTACAAAGTTCTACGGGCGTTTCGTCAAGTTAGGGTCATATGGCAAATCTGTCGATTTAAACTCATTTATGAACTATTTATATGTGTGTATAAGCTGCATATATATAGTGGTTTCGAAGCTTAGGACGTAAGGAACAACTTTCGTGAAGGAACTACATGCATTCGGACGTTCGTTGGAGAGGTATGTTAAGGCTAAGCTTCGTCCTTCCTTTTAGCACGAATTTTGGGAAATTTTTAAGACGCCAAATGTGATATTTTACTATTCTGTTGCTAGAAAGACCTTCTGTGAAAGGCATTGGTATCGTAGCTGAAGTATTTTCATGATGCTATTAGGTTGATATTCCACTCGTTCGGTTAAAAAGGGTATTCGACATCTATATATGTCATTTTGTCGGCTTTCTTAAATATATGTCCATATATATGAATTCTTATTCGTCTTTGGGTTGTGTGACTTAAAAATAAAGGCATTTAGTATTTGCGATCAGTCCTTCTTCCTTGTTAAAGTGTATTTTAAAATCTCTAAAGTGACACGTCGATTTCAAAATTCTCAAATATAATTTTTATGTTTAAACTACTAAAACATTTGATTTTTTTTGAAATACTTTCTTTTACTAATTATCAAGAAATCAGGTATAAGGACTAAGTGAAGCATCTTAAACTTTTTATGAACATATTCAGTTAAGTTATCTTTCTAAAAGTCGAGTTAAGTTTTCAAACTTATTTAAAAAGATATGAGGTTCCACGAGACATTTGTATGCGATATGAAGGTGATTATGAGATTATGAGAATAAGAGTACCAATGAGCCAATGTTGGCTAAGTTCTTGTTATGGCCTATTATGTGCATTCAAAGTTCATATCATACATGACATATTATGCATGGACTTCGAGCTATAATCGGAGGTAAGGGGCCTATTTGCCCGAAAGACTATATATATTGTACAGATGGCCACAGGTTGGCAATATGATACCGGTTAGCTACCGGGAGAGACCGCCATTGCTAGCATTTGGTTGGGTATGTCATGCATTTACATCAATATATATGTATTCACGACATACGATTACACGAGCATACCATGCATATTTTATTACTATGAGGTCGGATGTCGGCCATGGAGGCTATCAGAGTTTCAGTGTCAGGTGGTATCTTTATTACCTTTTTACATCAGCTATGTATGATTCTACTTTCTGCCTTACATACCAGTACATTTTTATTCGTACTGATGTCCCGTTGCCTGGGGACACTGCATTTTTGTTTCGTGCGTGCAGGTCCAGGTAGGGACTCTGATCGACCCCTCCGCTAGGATTTCGGGGTTCAGCTGTGAGTTGGTAAGCTCCACCTCTTCCTGGAGCTTTCATAGGATGGTTACTTTTGTTGTACAGTTTGGGTATAGTTGGGGCCTTATCCCGACAGTGCTTATGACACTCTTAGAGGCTATTGTGGACACAATATTTTGGGTTTCTTTTTGCTGCTTTCAGTCTCCAGCCCATAGGCTTGGCATGTATATATAGGTGTGTAGGCATGTATGTCTTCAGTCGCGGCCTCGTCGGCCAGCTAGTATTTTATTATTTTGGCTTGTCTACCTATGTTTATATGGCTTATTGTTATTCATGTCATAACCTTACGGTCCAGGCTTAGTATTTCAGATGTTGTGCTGCCCGATCTGTTGGGCCCCCAGTCTAGTTAGCTAGTATGTTTAGTGGCTAACTCGATCGAATACAGTATCGAGTGCCAGTCGTGCCTCCCCTAGTTTGGGGCGTGACAAACTTGGTATCAGAGTAGGTCGTATCCCAGGGAGTCCACAAGCCGTGTCTAGTAGAGTCTTGCTTATGGGTGTGTTGTGCACCACACTTATAATCAGGAGGCTTTGAGGCATTTAGGAATGGTTACATTTCTTTCAATTAATAGATCGTGCTGTAGAGCGAAGTTATAAGAACATATGAAATCTAAATCGTGCTTTGTGTTTCCTATCTAACAGGCTACCTACGCTCAGGAGATGGCACATCGAGAGATAGGTATGGATCCGGGAGAAGGTACCAGTCGTTCCCCACCGGGTCAGAGGGATAGATTTCCCTTAGAGGCTCACAGTGAGTCTCCAGTACCCCTAGTTTCAGCTTCCCCAGCACTTGTTGGAGCCCAGGGAGATGCAGTACCCCCAGCCTCACCAGTTCCATTGGTACCTGAGGCAGCTAGAGACATAGGACCTCCAGAACCTATTGTTCCCCCATCAGAGACTGGGGAGCAGGGGATGAGGGAGGCTGTTCAGTTGCTGACTAGGATGGTTTCTATTCATGAGCGACAGCTAGAGTCAGGAGCAGATGCCCGGAGAGATCGGATAGGAAGATCGACGGTACGAGAGTTTCTTCACTTGGCCCCTCCATTATTTACAGGATCCAGTTCCACTGAGGATCCCCAGGACTTTATAGACCATATGTATAGAGTATTGAGGGTGATGCATGCCTCCGTCACCGAGGCTGTGGAGTTGGCTTCTTTTCGACTAGGTGATGTAGTCGTCCTATGGTATGAGGCATGGGAGAGATCTAGAGGACCTGATGCTCCGCCAACAGAGTGGGAGGACTTCTCTGAGGCTTTTTTTAGCCCATTATTTGCCACGGGAGGTTCGGGAGGCCCGTCTTGACCAGTTTCTTAGCCTAAAGCAGGGGGATATGAGTGTGAGAGATTATAGCCATAAATTTAATTCTTTGGCAAGGTATGTACGAGATATAGCACGTACCATGAGGGCTAGAGTTCATTATTATGTGGATGGTTTGGGGGATCATCTGATTAGATATTGTAGGGTTGCATCCCTATTGGATGATGTAGATATTTCCCGCATACAGGCTTTCGCTCAGACTACAGAGGACCTTTCCTGTCGGATTCGTGATACTCGCAGGGATATGGAGCAGAGTAAGAGGGCTCGTACTATGGGGTCTTATAGGGAGCCACGAGTTGATTTTAGGCCCCCACTCCATCGATATACACCTCGGTCAGCAGGTAGTTTCCCACCACAGATGCAGGGCCAGCGGTTTGATCGTTATATTCAGTCAGGACCGGGGCAGAGCTCAGGCCAGCCTGAGGGCCGTCGACAGGAGCGTTCTGCACAGATGAGACAGCTTACTCCTCTGTGTACTCAGTGCGGTAAGCTGCACACCGGGCAATGTAGACAGGGTTCGAGTGCATGTTTTCATTGTGGGCAGACAAGACATTATATTAACCGGTGCCCGGGGTTAGGCAGAGGTACACCAGCTCAGCCTTCAGGATTCATAGCAGCCTCTTCGCCCTCAGTCCGTGCTCCCCGACAAGGTCCACAGTCTACTCAGGGCCGTGGTAGGGGGAGAGGTGGAGGAGACACCTCAGGTTCTAGTGGTGGCCAGAACCGCTTTTATGCACTCACAGGCCGACAGGATTCAGAGGCATCCCCAGATGTTGTCACAGATATATTGACAATACATTCTCATGCCCGGAATATGAATTGAATCGAAATCCTAGGTGTTGCTCGATTTGAAAAGTGATGTTAGGCTTTCTTTGATCTTTTTGAGTTTTGTTGTCTATCACAAATAAAATCATCCCTAGTTACCTTTTTGAGCCTATAGTCTTTCTTTTGGCATCCGCATTACAGGCGTATCCCAATTTATTCTTAATTGAATCATTTCGATCCTTAGACCTCTTAAAGCACTTGAATTGTAAAGAGAGCGCTAGAAAGAAGTAATGAGGAAACTTGGGGTAGATTTTAAGTGGAACCAATAGAAGGAAGAAATTTGCACTTGTGCTTTAAATAAAAATCCACTAGTGGCAAGGTAAAAAAGAAAAGAAGGAACGAAGAAATAAATAAACAAAGGTTTCTTATTTTTGCTAGTGGATGTGATATGAATCAGTGTGTAAAGAAGAAGGAAAATATTCTGGGGTGAGCTATCTTGTGATGGTTGAAGTGGATTGAAGGAATTTTGCACTTAAAGTTGAATATGTGATGTGTTAAAGTACTTAGGAGGGTTAGCCATTATATCTTAAATATATCCTACCCGTCTCTTTGCCCACATTACAACTATAATAAAGTCCTAATTGATTTCAGACCGAGGGGGCCTACATTAGTGGAGGTTTACATAAAGGGAAAGCCTATGGTACCTTTTGCGTGCATGTGACTTCTTTGAGAGAGTGAGTGGTTTTTCTAAATATGTGTGAGTCCTTAAAATATATTCGATCAAGTGATTTTGATGTGTGGACTGCTTACTCTTTGTTTTATTGTGAGGGCACATGGTTTCACAAAGGATAAGTAACATTATTAGACATCTCTGTTAGATTAAGTATTCAAGCTTCGAGTGCATTGTGATATTGAGTTAGTTTTCGAGGCTAGGATTGTTATAATCATGTTGCTCCTGGGTTGGATGTTTTGAAATTGGGCATGAGTATGGGAAGTGTATTTTGACTGCATATGCTAGAGCTTAATTGTTACTATCAACCATGGTCATTGGTATAGTGTGTTGTGAATATGTGACTTGTTGGGTCCTTGAAGAGGAAGTGTTTAGTTGGTTGACTCGAGGGCGAGCAATATTTAAGTGTGGGGTGTTGATGTCGTGCTATAATTTCATATATTTTGACGTTATTTACTATATTTGCTTGTTGTTTGGATGCTAATTTGTGCGACAATTGAGCTTAATAGAGTTTATTTTACGTGTAGGAATGCTTGGACATGAAGTGGAGAAAAGTTACACGAAATGGTACCTCAGAGCTACAAAATGGAGCAATAAAAGAAGACGTGCAAGACAATGAAAAGTCATGGCCATAGACAATGCAAGGCCTTGTCCAGGGCACTGTCATTGGTGCCTCGCACAGAAATGTTGGAGCCTCTGACAGTGCCTCGCGCAGAAATATTGGCGCCTGAGACAATGCCCGTGTCGACGACGCTATCCGAGCCAATTTTATTTTTTCACTATTTTTGGACGTGTAGACTTCGGCCCCAACCCTATAAATACCTCCTAAACTTATTTTTAGAGGGGGAGACATTATTGGAGAGGCTAAAGGCTACACAACACTCTGGAGCGCGGATCACAAGAGTTTTTCTCTTCGTTCTTCGTTAATTTGTAGTTTAATACTTTTGAATATGACTGTGATTATTTATACAATTATGAGTGGCTAAAGTCTCTAATCTACGGTTTGATGGAACCTTTTTGAGGATGAATTCTTGTTACATTATTTTAATATAATTTTGCCTTTGAATATTCTTACTTGTTCAATTACGTGTTTATTGCTGTTGATTGAATGACCATCAATTGACTATTCCTATTTATTATGTATTGCTTGAGAAAGAGTATATATTTAGGTTGTTGTCGAACAACATCACTCCCAAGGTATATGAGAGATCAATACGGTGGGTTTAAAAGCGGGATTAGAGATAACGAAGCTTTGACGTGATCATAGTGAGCGGTGAAAAAGTGCAAGCTATTATAATTCGAGAGAATATGACTAGTACATTATTGTAGTTGCTAGTAGATTGCTCGGATTGATTGCCGGATTGGAGACTTGAGGTACAACTGCTCGGAGTTCGCAGCCCTGAAGTCCCCATCTACCTTATCCTAGATGTTTATTGTATTTCAGATAGTTTTACTATCATTCAGATCATTATCTGTATTATTCTAGTCGCTCGTGCACTTGTGACACCAGTTCTTGGATTGTATCTAGATATTGTGGTTATTATGATTTTCTCACTTTATTTCAGTTCTATTTCGGTTTATTCAGTTTAATTGGTATCAGCTAATTTATTTTGTTAAAAATGGCTAAAAACTATTCTAACGTTGGCTTGCCCAACAAGTGAAATGTTAGGCGTCATCACGGTTCCGAGAATGAGAATTCCGGGTCGTGGCGCACACACACACAAACACACACACACAAACACACACACATATATGTCGGTAATTTTTGTTGTGAAACTAAATAATTTTTCCCCACCTGATGTTAGGTAGGTGCATTAAGGTTCCAACTAATTCGATTCGCGTCATGTAAGACACGTTAAAATGGGATGACTCTACCATGATTTTTTTTCCAGCATTCAAATCCGACACTTGTAATTAATAGGGGAAGGATCATATTCATCCAACTGGTGAAACCTTTAGTCATGTGTCACACTCACCGTCCATCTTCATTTGATGCCCCCAAACATGCATTGAATTTAGAAGGATCATATTCATCCAACTGGTCAAGTAAGTCGTATGTGATATATAGTGCTGCATTACTAAAGTGATTTAGTAAGGAAAATAATAATAGTAAGCACTTTAGGAAAATGATCCGTCAAAGTTGAAAGAAAATATTGCAAAGCAATCTGTTCTCTTCGGTTGGTCGTGAAAACCAGTAACAAGTCCGGAATTTATTTATTTTTTTATAAAAAAAAGAATAATAAAAAAGAATTAAATTCAGGAATTGCATCTGGCCTTATTTAGTGGAGATGCGGGGGATCGAACCCCGTGCCTCTCGCATGCAAAGCGAGCGCTCTACCATTTGAGCTACATCCCCTTCTCTCTATTAATCTCTCACAGTATGAATGATAAAGAGTGCCAGCTCTCATGTGTGTATTAATATAGTTCAATTTTCATTAAAAAATATATTGCATTCAATGCTTTATCACTTGTAATTATTTAGAAAAATACTTTCACACTGTTATTTGCGAATTATCTGATTTCCATGCCTTTTTTTTTAAAAAAAAAATCATGATTTTGTATACTGTTGGAAAGACCCTCGGTTATCTCTTTCACTTTTTTTGTTCATATTCCTCTAGAAATTTCTATTAATAAAAATAAACATATTAAGTCATAACGAGATACCTAGTGTTATTCTTGTGCACGGTGGTATATATACTTTTAGTTGATCATTATAATTTTTTTTACATAATTACATTGATAAGAACAAATATAAGATGAAACACGTATAAAGTTTTATCGCATAACGTTATTTCAATTTTAATATTTCTAAAACTGAATATTTCATACATGCATTACAATCTCATTCATACTTTTTCTTACTAATATATACTTCTAGTTCTATTACATATATAGTCGTCTTGTTTATCCTCTTCACGAACTAAACGAAACCATACATTGCTTTATATGACTTATTAGTAGTATGAAGACAACATCAACAACGAAAAACTAATATTATGTCAAAGTAATTAAACTCAAATTAACTTGAAAATATCATAAGTTTGTGACCTCTTGATTATACTATAAGACTTTAATCTGGTTTCTAAGTTAGACATCATTATCTCATTTCTCAAAATGCTTAGTTTCTGATAGATACATATATTACCAAAAAAAAATAAATTAAAAGTACAACCTCTATTCCTGTAGTATTTGAACGTAAATACTGGTTTAGGAGACGTACTAGTTTTTTCTCGCGGAGTTTCTTGCAACCACGACTTGAGTCATCGTTCACCATGAATCCTCACTAATCGGATAAATTCTTGTTGTTTGCAGCCTAAAAATATGCATTTTAGGCTAGCAATAGGGTTTTTGGTTAGATGATTAAATAATGAAGTAATAGAACTAACGTGCTAACTAGCACCCCTTATGGTTGTACATGACCCAATAGTATTTTCCAACAATTGTAAATGCTGAAGTGAGTCCTCGTTATAATATTGTATGGCTGAATTACGGGGCAAATCTTCTTTGGCAATGAGCAAATAAACTTGCACAAAATAGTGAAGTGAAGCTGTTTGCCAAAGAAGATTAGCCCAGTAATGCGTCCACACACACTTTGAAGTTTGAAGTCTCTCTTAACCCTTTGCTCTGATGAATATTTCTAATACTTGAAATCCTTTTATAGCAAAGAGGAAAATGCTGTATTCTTTAATTGGTATATGTTAACGCATATGCTATGTGTACAGGTCTTGGGGAATAATGCATTTGAAGTGCAAAATCTCATGAGCACATTCTTTCACACTTAAACTAAGTTGGATGTTCCGACGTGCAAAGAGTTAATTTTATCTGTTTGAGATGTAGAATCATCTCATTTAAAAATTTAAACAGTAGAGAGATCATATTTTTATTTACTTAATATAATTATGTCTTCAATGATATTTATAAAGCTTGTGGCTCACTTTTAAGCTCTGGAATATCTACTTTCTGATCTGAATTGGCACCACTGCCAAAGAAGAAGGAATGAGAGAAAAAGCAAACCAAAAAAATAGAAAATAAATAGAAGAGCACATTCCTGAGGTTCTATGGTACATTCTCCTCCATTTCTTTTTTTTTTCTCTTGCCATGCCTCGAATTTAAGTCCCCACCAACACCAGGTACGGATAAATTTTTACCTCCTCTGGCTTTTTGCATGAACTACAAATTCAATGTTCAAAATCAACTATAACACGAGAACTGAAATAATAAGGCCCTCTTCACTTATCAAATGGTAAAAGCAATAATCTAACACTTTTTTTCCTGTTGAATTTATGTATCAGCACTCGACACTCGCACTCAGTAGGTTGCTACGGGACGGACCACGTCATAATCTCCAACAGTGTACGCCCACACGCCCGTCAACTAGCATTTGCGTCACTTCAAAATAGTAGAATGATACGAAATTCGGGGTTTCATACCCTCAAGACTAGACTTACAATCGTTACTTACCTCAAACAGGTCAAATCTCTACCCCGCAATGCTCTTGCCTCTGGACTCGGCCTCCAAATGCTCCAAATCTATTCACAATCAGAACAATACCATCAATATATGCTAATGGAATGAATTCCACAAGAAAATTAACAAAATTAGACCAAAACCAGAAATTGGCTCAAACTCGGCCCCTGGGTCCACGTCTCAAAATCCGACAAAATTTACAAAACTAGAAAACCCATTCACTCACGAGTCTAACCATACCAAATTCATCACAATCCAATATCGTTTGGTCCTTCAAATCCTTAAATTACTTCTCCAAAAATCCCAAGCCCCTACCCATCATTTTCACTAATTACATGATTAAACAATGAGAAATCACCATATATACGAGTATTAGGGCTCAAGCAACTTACCTCACTGATATCCCTTGAATCACCCTTCAAAAATCACTCCAAAAGCTCCACAAACCGACTTGAAAATGTTGGAAATGAACCAAATTCGCGAAGTATTCTATTTATGGTTTCTGCCCAAGTTTTCGCACCTACGGGCTCTTTTTCGGCACCTGCGGGGCCGTACCTGCGGTCAAGACACCGCATCCGCGAACTCCACTTAATTCCCTAGCTTCCGCACCTGCACTCTAGGCCTCACACATGCGGGTTCGCAGGTGCGGCCAAATCCTTCGCGCCTGCGCTCCAGCCTTGGCCTCACATTTTTCCGCATCTGCGCAGCAAATTCTCGCGCCTGCGAAAGCGCACCTGCACGCTCATACTCCAATTCTGCGGAAACTGACCAACCCCCTTTTCTTCGCATCTGCGCACCTTCCCTCCGCGCCTGCGACCTCGCACATGCCACTCCCCCTTCCGCAGGTGCGAAAATAGCAGAAGCAGCACCTTCAGCTGCATTCCAACTTTGACACAACCGTTAACCACCCGGAATCACCTCGAGGCCCTCGGGACCTCAACTAAAAATACCAACAAGTCATATATCAACATACCAACTTAGTCGAACCTTAGAATCACTCAAAACGACATCAAATCATCAAATTACCCTCAGATTCAAGTCTAAGAACTTCTAAATTTCTAAATTCGGCAACCGATGCCGAAACCAACCAAACCACGCCCGAATAACCTCAAATTTTGCACACACGTCACAAATAACACTACAAACTTACTCCAACTTCCGAAATTCCATTCCGACCCTGATATAAAATTTTTCACTGCCGACCGAAATCGCCAAATTTCCAATTTCGCCAATTCAAGCCTAATTCTACCACGGACCTCCAAATCATGTTCCGGACGCACTCCTAAGTCCAAAATCACCTAACGGAGCTAACAAAACCATCATAATTCAAATCCGAGATCGTTTATACATAGGTCAACATCCGGTTGACTTTTCCAACATAGTTTCTACTTAAGAGACTAAATGTCTCAATTCACTCTGAAACCATTCCGGTCCCGAACCAACTAACCCGATATAATATAATATAGATGAATAATACAAAAAGAAGTAGAAATGGGGAAAACGGGGCTATAACTCTCAAAACGACCGGCCGGGTCGTTACATCCTCCCCCTCTGCTCCGCATCTCCCGCTTAGTCTCCCAGGTGGCCTCCTCCACAGTCTGACCTCTCCATTGCACCTTCACTGAAGCTATATCCTTTGACCTCAACCTTCGAACCTGCCGATCCAAAATATCCACCGGCTCTACATCATAAGCCATATCATCCTTCAACTAAACCGTGCTGAAATCCAAAATATGGGACGGATCTCTAATATACTTCCGGAGCGTGGAAACATGAAACACTAGATGCACACTCGACAAGCTGGGTGGCAAGGCAAGCTTATAAGCCACCTCCCCTATCCTCTGAAGCACCTCAAAAGGCCCAATGAACCGTGGGCTCAACTTGCCCCTCTTCCCAAACCTCATAACACCCTTCATGGGTGATGTCTTCAACAAAGCCTTCTCCCCAACCATAAAAGACACATCACAGACCTTCCTATCCGCGTAGTTCTTCTGCCTAGACTGCGCCGTGAAAAGCCACTAATGAATCAATTTCACCTTATCTAATGCCTCATGGACCAAATCTGTACCTAAGAGCCTAGCCTCACCCGGCTCAAACCATCCTACCGCTGATCTACACCTCCTCCCATATAAAGTCTCGTACAGAGCCATCTGAATACTCGACTGATAACTATTGTTATATGCAAAATACGCGAGTGGCAGAAACTGGTCCCATGAACCCCCAAAGTCAATGACACAAGCACGCAACATGTCCTCCAATATCTGAATATTGCGCTCGGACTGTCCGTCCGTCTGAGGGTGAAAAGTTGTGGTCAACTCAACCTGAGTACCCAACTCTCACTGCACGGCCCCCCAAAACTGTGATGTGAACTGAGTACCCCTATCTGAAATGATGGAAACTGGGACACCATGCATGTGAAAGATCTCTCGGATGTAAATCATGTTCCGGACACACTCCTAAGTCCAAAATCACCTAACGGAGCTAACAAAACTATCATAATTCAAATCCGAGATCGTTTATACATAGGTCAACATCCGGTTGACTTTTCCAACATAGTTTCTACTTAAGAGACTAAGTGTCTCAATTCACTCTGAAACCATTTCGGTCCCGAACCAACTAACCCGATATAATATAATACAGATGAATAACACAAAGAGAAGTAGAAATGGGAAAAACGGGGCTATAACTCTCGAAACGACCGGCTGGGTCGTTACATCCTCCCCCTCTGCTCCGCATCTCCCGCTCAGTCTCCCAGGTGGCCTCCTCCACAGGCTGACCTCTCCATTACACCTTCACTGAAGCTATATCCTCTGACCTCAACCTTCGAACCTGCCGATCCAAAATAGCCACCGGCTCTACATCATAAATCATATCATCCTTCAACTGAACCGTGCTGAAATCCAAAATATGGGACGGATCTCCAATATACTTCCTGAGCATGGAAACATGAAACACTGGATGCACCCTCGACAAGCTGGGTGGCAAGGCAAGCTTATAAGCCACCTCCCCTATCCTCTGAAGCACCTCAAAAGGCCCAATGAACCGTGGGCTCAACTTGCCCCTCTTCCCAAACCTCATAACACCCTTCATGGGTGATGTCTTCAACAAAGCCTTCTCCCCAACCATAAAAGACACATCACAGACCTTCCTATCCGCGTAGTTCTTCTGCCTAGACTGCGCCGTGAAAAGCCACTGATGAATCAATTTTACCTTATCTAATGCCTCATGGACCAAATCTGTACCTAAGAGCCTAGCCTCACCCGGTTCAAACCATCCAACCGGTGATCTACACCTCCTTCCATATAAAGCCTCGTACAGAGCCATCTGAATACTCGACTGATAACTATTGTTATATGAAAAATATGCGAGTGGCAGAAACTGGTCCCATGAACCCCCAAAGTCAATGACACAAGCACGCAACATGTCCTCCAATATCTGAATATTACGCTCGGACTGCCCGTCCGTCTGAGGGTGAAAAGCTGTGGTCAACTCAACCTGAGTACCCAACTCTCACTGCACGGCCCTCCAAAACTGCGATGTGAACTGAGTACCCCTATCTGAAATGATGGAAATTGGGACACCATGCATGTAAAAGATCTCTCGGATGTAAATCATGTTTCGGACGCACTCCTAAGTCCAAAATTATCTAACGGAGCTAACAAAGCCATCATAATTCAAATCCGAGATCGTTAATACATAGGTCAACATCCGATTGACTTTTCCAACATAGTTTCTACTTAAGAGACTAAGTGTCTCAATTCACTCTGAAACCATTCCGGTCCCGAACCAACTAACCCGATATAATATAATATAGATGAATAACACAAAAAGAAGTAGAAATGGGGAAAACGGGGCTATAACTCTCGAAACGACCGGCCGGGTCGTTACATCCTCCCCCTCTGCTCCGCATCTCCCGCTCAGTCTCCCAGGTGGCCTCCTCCACAGGCTGACCTCTCCATTACACTTTCACTGAAGCTATATCCTCTGACCTCAACCTTCGAACCTGCCGATCCAAAATAGCCACCGGCTCTACATCATAAATCATATCATCCTTCAACTGAACCGTGCTGAAATCCAAAATATGGGACGGATCTCCAATATACTTCCGGAGCATGAAAACATGAAACACTGGATGCACACTCGACAAGCTGGGTGGCAATGCAAGCTTATAAGCCACCTCCCCTATCCTCTGAAGCACCTCAAAAGGCCCAATGAACCGTGGGCTCAACTTGCCCCTCTTCCCAAACCTCATAACACCCTTCATGGGTGATGTCTTCAACAAAGCCTTCTCCCCAACCATCAAAGACACATCACAGACCTTCCTATCCGCGTAGTTCTTTTGCCTAGACTGCGCCGTGAAAAGCCACTCATGAATCAATTTCACCTTATCTAATGCCTCATGGACCAAATCTGTACCTAAGAGCCTAGCCTCACCCGGCTCAAACCATCCAACCGGTGATCTATACCTCCTCCCATATAAAGCCTCGTACAGAGCTATCTGAATACTCGACTGATAACTATTGTTATATGTAAACTACGCGAGTGGCAGAAACTGGTCCCATGAACCCCCAAAGTTAATGACACAAGCACGCAACATGTCCTCCAATATCTGAATATTGCGCTCGGACTGCCCGTCCGTCTGAGGGTGAAAAGCTATGCTAAACTCAACCTGAGTACCCAACTCTCACTGCACGGCCCTCCCAAACTGCGATGTGAACTGAGTACCCCTATCTGAAATGATGGAAACTGGGACACCATGCATATGAAAGATCTCACGGATGTAAATCTCAGTCAACCGCTCTGAAGAGTAAGTAGTACCAACTGGAATGAAGTACGCGAACTTGGTCAGCCGATCCACAATAACCCAAATAACATTGAACTTCCTCGAAGTCCGTGGGAGCCCAATCACAAAGTCCATGGTGATCCGCTCCCACTTCCACTATGAGATCTCTAATCTCTGAAGCAAGCCACCCGGTCTCTGATGCTCATACTTAGCCTGCTGACAGTTGAGACACCGAGCCACAAACCCAACTATATCCTTCTTCATCCGCCTCCACTAATAGTGCTGCCTCAAATCCTGGCACATCTTTGCGGCACCCGGATGGATAGAATACCGCGAGCTGTGGGCCTTCTCAAGAATCAACTCTCGAAACCCATCTACATTAGGCACACATATCCGACCCTGCATTCTCAGCAAGCCATCATCACCAATAGTCACATCCCCAGCATCACCTCTCCAAACCCTGTCCTGAAGAACGAGCAGGTGAGGATCATCATACTGACGCTCCCTTATACGGTGATAAAGAGAAGACCAGGAGACCACACAAACCAATACCCGACTAGACTCCGAAATATCCAATCTGACAAGCTGGCCCGCTAAGGCCTGAACATCCAATGCCAAAGGTCTCTCTGCTGCTGGAAGATATGCTAAACTCTCCAAACTCTCTGCTCGGCGACTCAAAGCATCGGCCACCACATTGGCCTTCCCCGGATGGTACATGATAGTGATATCATAGTCCTTAAGAAGCTCCAACCATCTCCGCTGACGCAAATTAAGATCCTTCTGCTTGAACAGATGCTGCAAACTCAGGTGATCAGTATAGATCTCACAATGAACCCCATACAAATAATGACGCCAAATCTTCAATGTTCTCTTTTCTTTGCACATTACTATTTTCCATTTGTCATACTCACGGTATCATTATATATTCAATCTGAACAAATAAAATACTCCAATGATATCTTCTATGCACTGTTAATTATTTTTAATTAGCTTCATCTAGCCTTTCGTCCTTTCCACGTCTTTAATTAGCCTTACATTTTTTATTTTCCAAATTTTATTTAGTAGAAAGTTTAGTTGACCAATGCAATTTTGTTTAACAAAAATAATACTCTGCTACAATTTTTATTCGAAATGATTTTGTCATTTTTGTAAAAAAAAAAAACTCTCTACAATAAATAAAATTAAACTGGGGTATCTGGTATGTATTTACAAAACATTGCAAATTGCATATTGTTTTTTGTACTTCTAGACAAAATCTTCGGAAGCGATCACAAACTTGAATTCCTAGTGTCGTCATTACAATGCCACGAAGGTTTCTTTATGGTGTGTTAAATTGATAAATTTTGAACTTTTGAACTTCAGCCCTCCCACATTTCTTTTTAATATTTTTTTTTAAGTTCACATTCTTTTTCTAAATATACAAAAATGGACTCGTTTTAATTTAGGAAAACTTTTAATATTTGTCTAATTTAAACAAAAAACCATATAATTTAATTTTTTTTGGAAAGTATATTATTTGGTTAGGGGAAATTAGACCAAAACGTCTAGTGAAAATCGAACTCCATTGATGTAAAGCTTAAAAGCATGCAAAATGGCGAAGAACGTCTTACCTGTGAAAACGAATAATGGAAATCCCACTTCTTACAGTACATAATGTACATACTGAAACCTTTATAAGCTACCCTTCTGGGAAAAGATAACTAAAACCAACCAAAACAATTTTCCGTTTCTATGGTCAATCTATATTTCCAAAATATCATTTTCTAAGGTTCTGGAATTTTACAGCCTCAAAAACTTTCTGTAGGCTAATCTTTCTTATGTAATATTTTTGGTCACCTGTCGTCTATTTCCTGTATGTAATCCACATCCTTTGGACGGGTCTGTTGAATGTAACTGTCCAAAATAGTATAACTTAAAAGAGACCAGAACCGAACTTCAAGGGAAAAACATATGTCCATCGTTAACCCAATGCACAAACTTCTCAGAGAATTGCCGGTGGGTCTCCTTACTTTGTTTGGCATCAAAATTGATATCTCCGGTAGTCTGCTCCGTCTAAAGTAACAAGATTTGGAAAGGAAAAGGAATTACTCAGGCAAATTGAATAACATGTAAAAAGCAGAAAATGACGGAGGTACGATCAAGATTTTTTATTACTCTGAAGCTTCCAGATATTGTATTAGCTTCATTTTTTTAAGGTAAAAGCACTATCTTGTAAGGCTGCTGCCATTTAAATTTACCCTCAAATAGTCTAAGATCTGCATGAACTAACCTTCAAGCTTGCCCCAGAATCATAAGCTGAGAAGTTTGTTTCTGCTTTAAGTTCATTTGTCACACTATCTGCTGACAGGCCCCGAGATGGAGAACTTATGATTGAAGATCTGCACAAACAGAATAAGCTTTAGATTTAACAACAAAATATTAAAAAATAACTAGGAATTAAGTCCTTGTTTTCCTGAAATCATCAATCTGGCATGACTGCAAAGGTGGTGGTTCTAATCAGTAAAAAGTAAAAACATTTTCCCCGTTAGAGACATAAGGCACAGCAGAATTAAAAGGGCATCCCGGTGCACTAAGCTCCCGCTATGCGTGGGGTCCGGAGAACGCACAACAGAATTGACTTGACTAAATGATGATTGCTACAAAAGAGTCTTGTTTCTCAATGTAGTATTACATCAACTTGAGTAGGTCAACATACAGAACAACCACTAAAACAGATACAAATGAACTGGGCCAAAAAAAAAATGCAAGTATGGCAATCTTTTCTGCACTGCCAACAAAAGAAACTAGAAAGAGCACCATCTGCCTGTTCTGCTTTTGCACCATTCTGTCATTAATAGCTGAAGCCGCTAAGTTATCAAGCCTGAATACCCAAAACACTTTTACAGGCCACTAAAAACACTAAGTTGCATGATTCCTGAAGTTTGGGTCCTTGGTGTTGCAGTAATACCAGCAAGAGAACTGAACTTCTTGTTTTTGGGACAAGGAATAAGCAAGAGAACTAATAAAATTAAATTTAATCAGCATTTAAGGTATTGAATATATTTTCTCCCCCCCAACGAACAAAAGCCTCTTATTATTATTATTATTATTATTATTATTATTATTATTATTATTATTATTATTATTTTTGGTTTTGTTCCGGGACAAGTATTCCATCCTTATTCTGCACCTTAAGCACTGGTTAAGACACCTATTTATGCATTGGTCAAGATATACGAAGTATACCTCTCATATGTTTCTTCTTCACATGAATTTCCCGACGAAGAAAGCCAATCAACATCAAGAAAATTTGAGGTATCAAACAAATCTGCACACTCATGAAATTTAACGCTGCCACTTCCGAGACACTGCTCTAACTGCATATCATGGAAAAGCTGTCCACCAGACATTGAGGGGGTGTACCTATCACAAGAAGAAAGCGCACCAATTGTGATGAGCCATATCAAGTGAAATAGAACAAAATAAAGCAGGAATTTCTTCCGAATAGCATCACCTCAACCCCAATAAAAGAAGAAAAACTTAAAAACATGACTGGCTAAGACCCCGGTTACACATTCCGAAATCTTTGAGCAAACAGAACTTTTCAAGCTGCAATATGTTGATACCTTAACTTCACATACAGCCATGAGGTTAACTGTTATAAGGTAAGTTCAGTAAGATATCATACATTCTCTGCACATATTGCCATAAGGATTTGAGGAGTGATAAGGGTTGGTCAGTAATGTCAATCACAAACCCTATATAAGCATATGTAGCCATTAAAAATATTTCATAAAGACACATATGCATTATCTTTGTTAAAATATACATGCAACAATACAAGGAGCATTTAAAATCATTCAAACGTCCAATGCATTGGTCCATGGAAGCATGAAGGAACCATGAGGGAGATGTTTTTGTACCGCAAGTAGCAGTTAGCGGCCACTCGACAAAGAAATATCCGACGACATCATGAATCACCTGAGTGTGTTACTGCTCCAAATGAATTTATGAAGCATAGAAATCTAAACCGAGCTACCTGGTAAACGAAATATCAGTGTCACGTGTAGATATTTCTGGTGTGGACTCTGAAATACCCTTACAACCACCTTTGCCACAGACAGTCAAAGGCTGGTGAGTGTCTTCAGTCTGATCTATGTCGGTGTCTTTACCATGAGAGCTGCTTCCACAGCTTATGTTTCCTTCTGATAGCGACCTTTTAATAAATGACCTGCGTATTAACAAACTGCTTTGCTAACAGCTTTGATACAATTGTCTGGCAAACAGCAAAAGTATCTTCCTGTTCTGGATACTTGATCAGAACAGCAGATTAACTTGAAATACTAATCAGATTTAGGAGGTACGTTCTCCTCTTTTTAAATTTGCGATGGGCACGTAAATCAGAATCATCTTTAACCTTCATATCAGTGAGATGGTTACAACGCAGGCGGACAGTGAAGATGGACATAAAAACAGTGAAATCTCATGGATCAGCATGATATTATAAAACCCAAATATTGGTTTTACAATGTTTAAACCTTTAGTAAAAGCAATTTGGAAGACAGAAACAAGCCACGGCCTGGAACAGTGTGACAACAGCAAGATTGTGCTATCCACCGTGACACCGGCCATGGCACAACTAACTGCAGCGCTCTCCGCCTGGAAGTGGCAGATCTTCTCAAACATGGGCACCTGACACACTTGCTGTCAGATAAATTTAAGCATCGGTTCTCCCGTCCCAAATTTTGAATTAATTTCAGGAATTTATCACATGTTGCACAAACCAAAAGGCCATTTTAGACCCAACCTGTAAGCTTCTATACACATCTACTTCTCTGATCTGACCCCCCAAAAAAGGCCAACTAATGGCCCCACAATACGTTCTCCTATTTTATAAAAATATACATCTTTTCATCTTTGTAGTCGGGAAGTCAACCTCATTGAACAGAGTATAATGCTGTGTCAGAAATTACCGAGAGCACAACTTAAACAGTTCAATAACAATTTTTAATTATTCAATCGTCAGAAAATGAAAAAATTATGTAGTACAAACAGAACCTATATAAAGGAAGCAAGTTGAGAACGCACTCATAGAAAAGGATCATGCATACCTAGAACTTTCTGCGGTTAGACTTGATCCGTGCATCCTAACATCATAGTGCTGTTCTGGATTCAGTTCCCACAGAGATGGCTTTCCCTCTTGTGGCTGGAAATGGCCCAAGAACCTGGAAATGGCACCACATTACTCATAATCTTTTCAAAATTGCCCGTATTTTTTTTGGAATAACAGCCTCATGGAACTTATTGTGATAGAAAGTATTCACATACACATTAATGGCATCTTGTTTCTCAGGGTCCATGTAGGCATTGCTGTAGTAGCGCTGAAGCGATCGGAAGAACTCTTGAGACGTCGTTGTTGCTTTCCATTGGCCTCGTATTTCTGAAAAAATCTGTTTGGGTTCCATATTCATCACTACGTTAGATGGTAACAGTGAGAATTTGATAAATGAAGAAGAAGCTACGCTTCAGTAGCGAAACAGTATGCTAATGTCTAGTCACAAGCAAAAAATTGGAGCATCAAAAACTGAACCGTGAACCACTAGCCCTATGGGATTTCTCAGTTATAAAAAAAATATTTGCCCGCCATCGCATCCACTAACATGTAGATATCTTATAAGAAGTGCGTCATGAACTTAAATGGAGTGAAAGATCTACTTCCACGGAACCAACTCATTACTATAGTTTTCATCAGAAGCCTGCACAAGAAAATTGCAGAATTTCTCGTAAATAGCAAAGATAGACTACCTTGTTATGTGCAGCAGAGCCACCATATTGTAGTGCAAGAGTGTCTCCCATTTCTTCGTAGATCCTCATTAGGTCATGTGCTATAGGAGAATGCGAATCAATGTTCTCCACATCTATAAAGCCTAAGGCATGCAGCTGATGGGCCAGTGCGACCAGCCCATATGCATACTGGCCAACATTTGTGCGATCCAAACAGTCTATACAATTCGTTCTTAAGACTCCCTTTTGGACTGTTGAAAGTTTGACATGGTAAGCTCCACGCAGATCATCACTCCCATTGTCCACTTCAACATCCATTTCATAGAGGTCCTTTTCAACATGGTCTCCACTACTGTCGCAGCTGCATCAAATAAGATCAACATGAAAAGGGAAAGAAAAAAAAGGAGATTTGATGTTCTTGAGAGGGAAGCAAACACGAAGTGGACATAACCCAGGTAAAAAGTTATTTTTAGCAGAAACTTGTTCAAATTTCAACTACTAAAAAATACTCAAGAAAACAGGAGCTCTCTCTCCCTCCCTCCAACACGAAGTGGACATAACCCAGGTAAAAAGTTATTTTTAGCAGAAACTTGTTCAAATTTCAACTACTAAAAAATACTCAAGAAAACAGGAGCTCTCTCTCCCTCCCTCCCTCCCTCCCTCCCTCTCTCTCTCTCTCTCTCTCTCTCTCTCTCTCTCTCTCTCTCTCTCTCTCTCTCTCTCTCTCTCTCTCTCTCTCAGGGAGTGTGTGTATCTTGCATGAATTGATCCAATCTTTTATGCATCGAAGTGAAAGAAAAAAAACATAACCAGCTTGCAGCAAAAGTATATGCACCAGACTGAGGTTATATTTAACTAACGCCTCAACTTATGTCCCAACCAACACATGTTGAATGCAAAGATACAAGAAAATCTGAATGAACATCTAAGTTCTGTAGCACAAGCAGTGTTGCAAGGAGTTCCTAAGTAATATGATATTTGAGAACAATTAACTCTCACGAACTGATAAACTAAAGTCTTTAAGAGGATAATTTGATTGGCAAACTCACCCGATGGATGACAGCTTTAGCAATTCCCCACTTCTTGATGTAGGGATTAGCTGACAATGGAAAAGGCCTGTTAACTCCAAAGCATTAATGGCCACCTCACCTAGACGTAACAAGGCCTTTGTAGCTTTGCTGTAAGAGAGATGGCACATTGTCATGAAACCATAGATCAGTACGACAGATAAACAAAATAAGAACAACAATTACACAGGAAACATCAAAGATAGAGGCAGCAACAGCATACATTCTTGGATGTTTGTTTAGATCCCAGTGAAGAAATCTCAACCGGTTGTCCTCAGGAAGATCTTTATTTATGAAGTCAATAGCATTAGCGAATTCTGCACGAAGAATTGTTTCTCTGGGCCTCTTCTCACGAGTCTGTTTAGCATAAAAAAATAACAAATAAAGCACGGGGGAGAGTCTGAGAAGGTCAGAGTACCGCTTCATAATGAAAAAGTAAGAATAATGGATTGAATACTGAAGCATGCAAAAAATTACCTTAATTAAATTTAATATAATAACTGGATTTCCATATCTTTGAATAAGATCTTCAAAGTGAAGTTTGGTGGCTTCAAACTTGAGGTCCTTCCTAGACACTAAAGGGTAAGAGAGTTAACAAAAATTTGAGCAAATGGATACTCGAAAAATCTCAAGTGTCATTTGGACGTACATATGATGTCAGGTTTTATATTCAAACGTGAAGTTTCCTGAGACCAGAAAAGAGGTATTGAACCACGGTTCTGTACAACAGCGCTTACTCCAACAGGGGACCCTTCACGTACATTTTCAAACACAATCTGTTCTGTCTCGACGTCATTTGCTACATGACCCTTCTCATTTACTCCTCTTTTTAAATATCTGTGTGAAATAAAAGGAATTAAAACTCCACAACAAAAAATGTTAAGCACTTACGATGTTGAGGTCACATTATAACAACAAAAATGGTTAAGCACTTACTGATGTTGAGGTCACATAATATATAATGCCTATCACATTGGGCATTCACATGAAAAGTAATTAAAAACATTTAAGAGGTACGAGAGCTTTCTTCATAATTTGGTGCGTACCTTGTTCCAGGCCACTTCCCAGGACTTAAAATAGCTAACAAATTTAGCACAATACAAAATCTTTCTAAAATGCAATGAAATTAGTGAATAGCAGGAAAAGGATGATATATGTTTCAATTGTACAAACCTGGTACCAGCATAATGACGAGAACGTCTAGCAATTAGGGTTAAGATGAAGTCCTGTGCAGAAATAGTAAGTGTAACCTGTTCCACAAAACACGAGAAAATGATAAACTGTTGAAAGTACGATTCCATTTATGGTGCCATTTAATAGGTAAAGCAAACATAAAATGTCACAAAGATATATTCTGAAATAAAATCATAAGCTATTTACATCCAATTGAATACTCCAACTAAAACAACAAACATTTAGCAATATGGTATACCATATCAAAATGGCATCTTGCCCAGCTACGTTAGCTAGGATTTAGATTTCTGCTCGGTTACGCGTATAAATTTAGAAGAACAATTTCAAACAGAAAATACCTGTTTAAAGAACCCATAGACTAACGCAACAGTCCAGAGAGTATTTTGGAGCTGATTGTGGATTCCGCGAGTTAAGAATTCATTCCATACAAACATTGTCTCATAAAGGGTGAGTCCTGTCTCTGAGCTGCTCAGATTCTTTTGAAAACTAATCATAATAGGATAGGAGTAGCTGAAAAAGAAGTCCTTTGTGAGGTCCACCATGTGCAGGAGCTTTTGATATCTGTTTCCCGAAAAGAAGAAAAGAAACAAAAAGAGGAACCAAAAGAAAAAAGTGAGTTAACATAAATCTGATGCAGCAACTAAATAGAGGGGTAGAGGAAAAAGTTTTGAAATAAGCAATATGAAATAAAAATTTCAATATGTGCGCCGCTGGAATCCTGAAGATACCTTGTCTCATTCAACATGTAAAAATTTGCTCCTGTAGTTTTGTAGGAAATAAACTGGCAATGGGCTCTATGAATGACTTAGCTATAAAATGCTCAACTATAGAGTTTCTCAGTATACTCTTTCTGCGAGCATCTGAACGACTCGGTCAACATGAAATCCGTTGGCAGTGAATGTGTTACAAGGTGTATTGCTAAAATAGTATAGCAATTACCTCAATAACATAGGACTTCTTACAGAATGCAAAGTTCAATAGTCACCAAACAGAAGAATATTTAAAAAAAACATCGATAACAGTTATATAAAGATACAAAGAAATCAGAAGTGTTTTCGTTCCATTATAATGCCTTCTAAAAGTACTACGGACATTTTACATTTACATGCAGAATTGACTAAAGACCTGTTCTCATCCTTAGAATAAGCCATATTGGAAAGCACAGTAGAGTGCGGAATTGGGAACATCTCGCTCTTAGTGATAGCATAAACAGCATGACCACATATCTTTCCAATCTTCCTTCTTTCTGTGATAACCAGGAAGTAATAAGGTCCCAAAAACTTTATAAAACCTAGAAGAAGAAAAGAAACATCAGTTGCGTCAAACATCACCACACATCTATAAAAGGGTGACATTTCGAAAGTATAATATACCAATAATTCCGTAGCAACGAGAAATGAATTTAAGCCCTCCAGTAGATCTGTTTCCTTCATGTATTCTTTTTAGGAGGTCTAAGCATTCAATCTCTGAATATGACGTAGGGTCTTCATGAATGATTAGTTCCGAAGGTTCTAATCTGTCAATCTTTAATACTTTCCAAAAAGTTCTGGTCTTATCCCATCCAACCATGTAGAAGTTCTGTCCCATATAAAAGTAAGTTAAATATCCCTCTAAACACCAATTAAGGTAACTTCATAATCTTCACACAGATCAAGTAATAGATATAATGACAAAAGTAATTAATGACTTTAAAACTGCGCAAAATGACACATTTAGGCTGATTCAGCAAGTTCAGCATAAGAGAGAGATACAACCTACCAAAACAGGAAAAATAATTAAGGGCCAGATTGTTTCGAAGCTATAGTCCTAGATTCTCGGAGAGCAGATACACTGAGTTCTAGACGGGCAAACAGCGCGTGTGGCGGTACCTAAATCCGTACTCCATAGTATTCGTTACTCATTATCGATGCATTCATTAACATAGCAACAAGAAAATTAATGCACCTAGCAAGCTGGACACGAACAGGAGCTCGAACAAAACTAAGGGCACACCAATAAAACCACAGAGTTGATCAAAACAGTGAAATTAATTTATCTCTTGAGATCGAAAAGTTAATGACCATATGGCGATCTAAAATGAAAGAGTTGTACAAAGAGTACAAGTCAGCATTTTGAGAAAATATTTACTCTCTCTGTCCCAATATGTTTGGCATGTTTTGGCAAAGTAATTAGACAAACTATTAGGGCAAAATCAGACTTAGATCAGTTTAAGTTAAATTAAGATATTCAAACACAATCTCGGAGATTGTTTTGAAGCTGTAGCCCTAGAATCTAGGGGAGCAGATACGCTGAACGCTAGACGGGTAAAAAGCACATGAATTAGTACCTAATCCATACTCCATAGCATTTATTACTCGTTATTGATGCATTCATTAACACATAAACGAGAAAACTAAAAAAAAAAGCGGGAAGCTTGTAGAACTTATAATGCACCTAGCAAGCTGGATAGCTCGAACAAAGTTAAGGGCACACCAATAAAACCACAGAGTTGATCCAAACAGTGAATCAATATATCTCCTGAGATCGAAAAATTAATGACTATACGCTCAAACCATAAAATTCCGTTAATCTAAAACTACATTTGACAAAACGATTACTCTCTCCGTCCCAATTTATTTGTCATTTTCAGCAAAGTCAACATACAAACTTTCAGACTGGATCAATTCAGATTAACATTTAGATATTCAAACACAAAACAGAGAACATTCCTAGTTGTGATTCTTCTAGATATCAAAACACGGCAAAAAAAAGTAAATTTTGAACTGTTAGTCAAGTTAACCAAATTAAAATGTTTAGTGTTTTAAGTAACAGAGATGACAAAATGACAGCAAGTCGTCGAACATATACCGAGCGAGTCTCATAAAGCCGGAACTTTTGCAGATAAAAGCCTCTGCTGTTTTCATGTGAATTGATTAAACGCCGTTGCTTGTCATCTGTCCCCATACTTCGCACCTGTTCCAAACATAACAGAATTCTTCTTTTATTCCACATAAACTTTAGAATCATAATCACAAGCAAAAACAAAACAAAAGCTTGAAATTAAGACTGATAAATCAAAAACAGAAAAGAGCATAAGGAGGAAGAGATCAACCAAGTTATAGAGTGAATTCTCGCCGACGGTGGAGGAGAGTGGTGAATGGCGGGGTTTACAGATCGGACAAGGAACAGCTCCGGCGACTGTGTCCACATAATAAAATGGGTATATATATATTTAGTTGGAAAAAAGAGAGTTCAATTTTTTGTACAGCTAAGCGTAAAAAGGAACTTTTCAAAATTGAGCCGTATAATAATTCAATCATCATCATGTTGTCGTTAATTTCCTGCTTCTGAATTTTACTGTTTTTACCTGAGTACCTCTGCATTTACGTTTGTGGGCGTTTGGTTTTCATTTTTATTATAAATAAATAAATTATAAAAAAAAAAATCTTTCACATTTAGTTTTTCAGACATGACTTGTGTCTCGATTATATTATTTAAAAATAATTGTATTTTAATTAAACACTTTAATTCAAAAATAAAAAATAAATTTACAAATCATCATCTTGCAAAATGATGTTCATTTTCTCATAGTTATATATATTAATTATTATTTTTACCAAGTGTTATCAAAGTAGATATACAAGATCAGAAATGAATTGCGAGTCGAAATAATTTATGCATCGAGCGATGCTTTTAATGAGCTGAGGATGAACTTCTTCTTCTAATTAAGTGCTCTCATAGTCTTGTAGGAAAGTTCACATCACACGGCTCATCAACTAGATTTTATGCGAAAACTGTATATTTATGGTGCGAAATTAATTAATGACTCGTGGCGCGAAAAGAATTAATGGTAAAATAAGTATTTAATTATGCACTATAACTGTTTGCTAAATTAACATGATGTACACTATCTAAAATTGGATTACACCAATATATTCGAAAAAAGAGATTACATCAATATAAAGGAAAAGGGAAACGTTTGCCATGTGTTTAGTGATAAATCTTAATTATCTTTTAACCAAATGTTACTAAAATAGATATATGAAATCAGAAGTGAATTACAAGTCGGATCAATTTCCGAACGGTTAGTGCCTCCAGTTTTATGATGACAAACTTCTTCTAATTACGTGCTCTAGTTTGATATCACACGGCTCGCGAACAACATATTCATATCGCAAGATTAACCACTAGCTTGTATCGCAAAATTAATTAATAGCAATAATAATTATTTAGTTATGGATTATAACTGTATATGCTAGATTAAAATGCAGTACACTATTGTAGCATCGGATTGCATCAATTTAATCTGGAAAAAAGATCATAACAATATAACGAAAAAGGGAAATAGTACAAGGTTGACAGGCTGTACACCAATTTTACATTTAGAAAAATTGAAATATGATCTAAGAAATTGGAGAAAATATTATTGAAATGCAAAAAAATGGATAGTCCGATGCACTAAGCTCTCGCTATGCAATAGATGAAAAATAGCTGAATTTCTTAATCAATAAATGAAAACACGAAGCCAAATGATGACCTAAAAGAAATTAGGCTATAGCTAAAAATAATTGATTAGATTTAATTTACATTTGGTTCCATGCATGTTTTAAAAAAATGTTTGAGTGGTTTTTATTTTTCTAAAATTATTTTGAGTTTTGTTTTCTAGGTCAATTATGTACATTCTTTAAAAACAGACACCAATATTTGGTTTTAATATATATTTTTATTTTCTGAAGGTTTATAAAAATATTATAAAAACAATTGTTTGAGAGAAATATATAAACCTTTCTCTTTCTTCAAATAAGCTGTAGCTTTCTTATTGTCACCTGCTATGAATTGATGATTTCAAATTCTCATCTATCAAGACCTTGCAAAATATAAAAATTCGTTTCCACACAAGA
Source organism: Nicotiana tomentosiformis (assembly GCF_000390325.3). NCBI lineage: Eukaryota > Viridiplantae > Streptophyta > Magnoliopsida > Solanales > Solanaceae > Nicotiana > Nicotiana tomentosiformis. Next base: position 115,809,332 of record NC_090823.1, on the reverse strand, counting down.
ATGATTTTTGAGAAAAAGTCAAAACTTTTAAAAAAATTGGTGATGTTTATTTGTATTAATTTTTAGTCATGCAAACTTTTGACAAGAGTGAGTTGCTCTAGTGGTAAGCACCCTCCACTTCCAATCAAGAGGTTGTGAGTTCGAGTCACCCCAAAAGCAAGGTGGTGAGTTCTTGGAGGGAGGGAGCCGATGGTCTATCGGAAACAGCCTTTCTACTCCATGGTAGGGGTAAGGTCTGCGTACACACTACCCTTCCCAGATCTTGTTGTTGTTTAATCATGAGAGTCAACCACTACACCTGCCAAGAACAAAGTATTATGATAACAAAATCATTATTTCTATGATAATAGTAATTTGACACATATTTTAAAAATGAGAGAATTTAGCACGGATTAGTCTTTTTTCCTTTTTTGCTAAGTATAAGATGAGATAAAGTTAGGATTATCTAACTTGGTTTTTGAAGTAGTTCAACCAAAAGATTATAAATCGTCATGTGAATTGTGAAAGTTTAAATTAATCCAATGACTTCCTTCTTCCTCGATTAAATATATAGAAAGGTCGACATAAGCATAATGTTATCAATTACGTACGTTTATTATTTTGCTTATTCTTGTAATCGTTATATTAGGAAAATATTAAAAAACAATCTGATTATATAGTCAGTAAAAAAAATCGCCCCAGAAAATATTATAAACAGAAAAATCGACATATGCATAAAAATATTGTCAAATATTACGATTATTTTTATAATCGACTGTCTCACTTAATTACGATTATTCGTATAATCTAGAGTTTAAGATAACACATAATTAAAACACAATCATATACTAATAGATAGGAGAATCACACCAAAAGGCATACTATAGAAAAGAGATATAGCTCATAATATAAACTTAACTTTGATTTATCTGAATCAGATTTTCCTTAATCTCAAACTATATCCGAGTTCAAAACAATAGAAATGCATATATATTCCTTGGCCCCCATCCAGAAAATAATGCTAATGCAAATATGCTATATTCGTTATTCTATAATCTATATTCAGCAGCAAAATGATGATTTTCATTTTTTAAATTTTAATAGGAAAAGGGTCAAAATTGCCCTTGAGTTATACAAAATAAAACACTTTTGCACTCCGCTAATAGTTATAGTTATTCGTGCCCTTTTGTATATTTTTTAATCTGTAGAAATTCGTGCGAATATTTGAATTGATGATAAAGAATAATTTGGGCACCTTTGAAACCTTATAAAAGAAAAGGAAAGCTGCTACTTTGAAACCTTATACCATTCAAACTTTTATGGACGAGAATTAACTATGAAATTTAAATGAAAATTTGGGAAGAAATGATTTTCATCTAAGTCATTGCCTATTTGATTTATGGTTTAACATTGGCATGTTGCCTACCCAGTACATCATATTAACGTAGCTAGAAAGGCCATAATTACGCGACAATATCTATTATGTGTACTGTAAAATAATCCCAAAAAGTAGTTTTTTTCCGTTCTATTTTATATCACATCCTGATATGTTTTGTAAATAAAAATAATGGCATATTCTTATATTTGTAAGTTCTTTAATTTAATGTTTTTACTTTTCTCATAATGACACGCTCTTATACGGGATTACATAATATTTTAAAAACAATAAAATTTTAAAGAAATTTGAAATATTACACAGCATGATTTTGCGTGTGTATCAATATATGAAGCTCCTTTTTTAAGAAAAAAATCTATTACATAGGAGATTAGCTGATTAAAGAAAGGGAACTAAAAGGAAGGAAGACGGTGAGAACTGAGAAATATCTATACACTTATTGTGATAAAAAATTAAAACCACAAGACTATGTCTTAATTATTGACTATATAGTACTATATATTTAATTTAATTTAAGTGTTGATAGTCTTTCTTTCTTTCTTTTTTTCAAACGTCCTACTCATCGAGTCTCATTTTATGTGTTAGTTTGATTGATCAATACGGATTTTAAAAAAGAAACAATGACTCTTAATTAAAACTTGTGTTTAAAGTAAGTTGCAAATATTCATATAGCCATAAATAATATTAATAAGGGTAAAATATAATTAAAACTTAATCACTCTTAAATGTAAAAAGATATTATTAATTACACAAACAACAACAAACTCAATGTGATTTCATAGGTGGAGTCTGAGGAAGAGAGTGTGTACGCAAATTTAACTCCTATCTTACGAGGAGTAAAAAAAAAAATCGAAAAGATATCATAAAAAAAGTGTATTACATAATCTCGAGAGAGAAAAGTGTATTTAGTTTTTTAACAATGATATCATATTTAATTCTAGACGAAAAAAATGAGAGTAGATAATTCAGGCCAGGTGTGACAGGAGTTGTTCAAAAGGGGTTTTCTGTATATGACGTGGAAAATATGAGGAGAGCACGATTGTCTCGTTGCAATTTGTTTAACCAGATGTCTCACTTTTGTCATTATTTGAACTGACAAGGATTAGCACGTGCCCTAATTACACACAATTATTGGCAGATGAAATCCTAGAAAGTGACTGCGGCAAGTCTGTTGGTGTCAGCGCCACTGCCCGAGTTAATACACGACAAAACCAAAAAGACACCCGCTCCCGCTTACCGCTTATTTTTCGGCTGCATTCCGTATTTGATATTCCATATTATATCCCAATTAATTCAGATTTTATCGTGTAAAGTCTATTAAAAAAAGGAGAGAATTGGTGGTGTAATTTTTTATAAATTTATTTTTAGTTTTGTATCTTTTTTACAAAAAAAATTCGTTTTATACATAAAAGATCTGAAAAGGTTTTTTTCCTATTCAAATTGTAAATGATCACAAGATATTATTTCATCTTAAAAGAGAAATTTTTTACCAACATATTTTTTATTTTTAGAGTTTTGGACATAAAATTTCTAACTAAAAGGAACGAATTCTATTTATCATATCACAACTCTTTGGTACAAAGAATAAAGATAATAAACTCAATATATAATTTGGGATTATATTTATCTCATGTTTGATTATAGGTATTAGCTAATTTCGAGATAAATTTTACACTAAAATGATGGGATTATAAATGTGAGATATCCATAGGCGGATCCAGGATTTAAGAGTTATGGGTTCAACTTTAAGATTCTTAGCATCAAACCCTTTGTATTTGTAAAGTTATGGGTATCTACTATTTCTTACAATTTTAGTGAACTTTTATACGTAAATTTGTATCTCGCATCAAAAGTATTGAATTTAGATGAACCCGTACTAGTATACTAAATCCGCTTTCAGAGATAACTAATCTCACATGTTAGATATCCCTATTTATCCCATTATGCACCAAACGACCCCATAGTGATAAACATTCCTCGTACAAAAATCATAATATTATCTTTTGGCTTCTACAGCCAACAAAAATATTGCCTTTTGTAACGAACCGATCGGTCGTTTTGAACTTTAACGCGTCTTTCGGCGGTTTGAGGCCTCGAGTAGCTTCACTTCATGTTTTATGACTTGTACGTGTGGTCGAAATTAAATTCCGAAAAGTTCGGAGTGGTTACGGAAGGAAAATTCTCATTTCAGAAGCTTTAAGTTGGAAGAGTTGACCAAGGTTTGACTTTTGAGTAAACGACCTCAGAATCGGGATTTGAAGGTTCCAATAGGTTCGTATGATGATTTAGGACTTGGGCGTATGTTCGGGTTGAGTATCGGGACGCCCTGGAGCATTTCAGCACTTATTGTGGAAAGTTGGCATTTTGAAAGTTTTAGAATTTTTTAAGTTTGGTATGAGGTGGACTTTGGTGATATCGATGTCCGTTGGGGTTTCGAGCCTTGGAATAGGTTCGTATCGTGATTTGTGAGTTGCACGCAAAATTTAGTCTCATTCAAGAATGTTTAAGTGTAATTCGGACGCGTTCGGCGAAGTTTGAAAGTTTAAAGAAAGGTTTCAATCGTCGATTCGTAATTTTGATGTTGTTTGACGTGATTTGAGGCTTCGACTAAGTCCGTATCGTGTTTTGGGGTGTGTTGGTATGTTTGGATGGGGTCCCGGGGGGCTCAGTTGCGAATCAGATTGGAAACGGATCGAGTTTGGACTTGGAAGAATCGTAGAGGCAGCTGAGATCTGGTGCAATCGCACCTGTGTGGAAAGGGCCGCAGGTGCTAGCTCGCAGAAGCGGCCAAAGGGGTCGTAGAAGTGGAGGGGAGTGAGGTTGGCTGGATTCGTAGGTGCAAGGAATCCACCGCACCTGCGAGCTCGCAGGTGCGGGCTGTTGGTCGCATAAGCGAAATAGGGGAAGGGGAGGTATTTCTGCAGAAGCGGAGGAACGGGCGCAGGTGCACCTTCGCAAGTGCGAAAGCTTGCCCCCAGATGCGAAGGAGGGGAGGCCTTAAAGGAACTGCAGAAGCGGAGATTTTGACCGCACATGCGGGACTGCACATGCGGTCAAGTGACCGTAGGTGCGATGATCGCTAGACAGATGGCTTTGTTAAGTACGTGGGTTTGGCTAATTTTCATTTCATTTCTTCCATGGGAGCCGACCTTGGAGAGATTTTAGAGCGCCATTTTCATCGTCTGTCATGAGGTAAGTAATTTCTACAAGTTGTGAGTTAAATATACAAATTTGGGCTTGTAAATACATGAAAAATTATGATAATTTTGGGATTTTAAGAGAAAAACCTAGAAATTGGTATTTCGGATTTTGACCACGATTTTGGAAGTGAAGTTAGGAATAAAATATGTATTTGAGTTCGTAATATTATGGGTAACGATTTTCTTCAAGAATTTTGGAATCCGGGCACGTGGGCCAGAGGGTTGACTTTATTGACTTTTCGAGAGGTGTTAGGAATTTTTATAAATTAATTAATTATGATATTGGAGTATATCTTTATTGGTTTTCACGATTGATTGACTAGTTCGGATCGATGAGCATTTGGTTTGAGGAGTTAGAGAGGCGTTAGAGCCGGTTATGGAACTTCGGAGCAAGGTAAGTTTTCTGTCTAACCCTGTGAGGGGGAATTTACCTCGTAGGTGTTATATTCTTATGTGCTACATGTTGTGGGAGCTACGCACGTATGAGGTGATGAGTGTCCGTGCGTATGCTAGGATTTCTGATTTGCCCGGGTAGACTTAGGTTTACGCCATGCTTTGATAGTACTATTTGAGTTATCCTTGCTTGTTTAATTCCTTTATTTTGCGTTACGACTTGAGACTAGGCTTGTACAGAGTGATAGACTCGCTATTGTAAGAGATTTGACGAGCTACTTGATTAGTCGCTGAATAATTGTGTCTCCCTTACGAATTCCTCTCGCGTTGTGCGTTTTCATTGAAAAGCTTCTTTATATTTCATAACTCACACGTATCTTCGTGAGTAGGGTCAAGGACCCGTTAAAGTATCATATTCTCATGGGAGCGGGCCGTTTGCCTCGGTAGTAAAATAAATTCATCTATGATTCGTGCCGTTCGACCCTCGGCATTGCGCATATTATTATGGGATTGGGCCGTACGCCTCGGCATTTCTATAAATACTCTTATGGGATCAGGCCGTTCGCCTCGGCAGCGTCGTGCGTAATATTTGGCAAGAAGCCATCGTATCCGTGAGTTTTCTTGATTTGAGTTGTGACGATCTATCTGGTGGGGACCATTTTCCATATCCACTCCGGTTGAGGAGGTGACCGATAAATGAGGGCTTGCATTTACTGTTCAGAAGAGGATCGTACCACATGCTTAAAATTTGTTTACACTATTTTTACCATGCCTCACACTTGCTTACTTTCTGTCGTACTTGATTTATTGGACCACTAGTAAGTGTCGATGTCGGCCCCTCGTCACTACTTCTCCGGGGTTAAGCTAGATACTTACTGGTTACGCGCTGATTTATGTACTCATGCTACACTTGCTACACTTTTTGTGCATGTGTGTATATATATAGCTTTCCGGTGATCTTTTGGGCTCAGAGGCGCAGCTATTGCGGTGACTTTATGGTGAGATACATTCCATGTTACGATCTGCAACATACATAGTCTCCATCAGAGTTATTTACATTCTCCTGTCTAACTTGTATTCCAGACAGATATTGTATTTTATTATATTTCTCGGTAGATGCTCATGCACGTGTGACACCGAATTTTGGGGGTTCCTACTGGATGTTCATTATTATAGTTCACGTAATTATTATCATTTTACCTTGTAATTTATACTTTATACGAAAATTATAAAGAGAATTTGCGGGCTCCTACGAGTACCTGGTGTTTAATTTATTTATTTTATGAGATTTATGATTTCATAATTTTTAAAATGAGTAATCAAGTCGATAATTCACCGTTGGCTTACCTGACAACGACGTTGGGCAGCATCACAACATTTAGGGGATTTTGGGTCATAACAGCTTGGTATCAGAACTCTAGGTTCACTTGGGTGAGCATGTCTAGTAGAGTCTTGCGGATCAGAACATAGACGTCTGTACTTATCTTCGAGAAGCTATAGGTCTGTTAGGAGCACTTCCTTTCTTGATTCCTCGTCGTGCGATTTGAATCCATCGAGGCTTATGCCTTCATTTCCTTCCCACTCACTCTTACACGATGTTGAGCGCTTGTTGTCAATGGGGCATCGAAAAGTTGCAGTGGTACTACAGATGTAGTGCATGATGTATCTTCCTGCGTATCGAACGAGCTATTGTCGTCGTCCTGTGGAAGGGTGTTCTGTCGTTTCAGCCCTGTATTAGTATTATTGATTTTTTGAGCGGTGTTAGGAATTGTTATGAATTAGTTATGATATTGGAGTATATTTTTATTGGTTTTCACGATTGATTGACCAGTTCAGATCGATGGGCATTTGGTTTGAGGTGTTAGAGAGGCGTTGGAGCCGATTATGGAACTTCGGAATAAGGTAGGTCTCTTGTCTAACCCTGTGAGGAGGAATTTACCCCGTAGGTGTTATATTCTTATGTGCTACATGTTGTGGGAGATACGCACGTATGAGATGACAAGTGTTCGTTCGTATGCTAGGATTTCTGATTTGTTCGGCTAGACTTAGGTTTACGAAATGCTTTGATTGTACTATTTGATATATCCTTGCATTTTAAATTCCTTTATTTTGCTTTACGACTTGAGACTAGAATTGCATAAAGTGATAGACTCGCTATTGTAAGAGATTTGACGAGCTGCTTGTTTAGCCGCGCAATAATTGTGTCTCCCTTACGAATTCCTCTCGCGTTGTGCATTTTCATTAAAAAGCTTCTTTAAATTTCATAACTCACACGTATCTTCGTGAGTGAGGTCAAGGACCCTTTAAAGTGTCATATTCTGATGGGAGCGGGTCGTTCGCATCGGCAATAAAATAGATGCATCTATGGTTTGGGCCGTTCGACCCTCGACAATGCACACATTATTATGCGATCGGGCTGTATGCCTCGACATTTCTATAAATACTCTTATGGGGTCAGGCCGTTCGCTTCGTAAACATTGTGCGTAATATTTGGCAAGAAGCCATCATATCTGTGAGTTTTCCTGATTTGAGTTGTGACGATCTATCTGGTGAGGACCATTTTCCATATCCACTCCGGTTGAGGAGGTGACCGATAAATGAGGGCTTGCGTTTACTGTTTAGAGGAGGATCGTACCATGTGCTTAAAATTTGTTTACACTGTTTTTACCATGCCTCACACTTGCTTACTTTCTGTCGTACTTGATTTATTGGACCACTAGTAAGTATCGATGTCGACCCCTCGTCACTACTTCTCTGGGGTTAGGCTTGATACTTACTGGGTACGTGTTGATTTACATACTCATACACTTGCTGCAATGTTTGTGTAGGAATATATATATATATATATATATATATATATATATATTTTTTTTTTTTTTTCTGGTGGTCTTTTAGGCGTAGAGGCGCGGCTACTGCGGGGACTTTATGTTGAGCTGCATTCCATGTTACGATCCGCAGCATGCAAAATCTCTATCAGAGTTATTTACATTCTCATATCTATCTTATATTTCAGATAGATATTATATTTTATTATATTTCTCGATAGATGCTCATGCACGTGTGACACCGGATTTTGGGTGTTCCTACTGGATGTTCATTATTGTAGTTCACGTAATTATTATTTGTAATGACCTAACCAGTTATTTTTCTTTCTAGATCCCCGTTCCCCTAAATAAGACTCCCCATATGTATTTTTACTGGTTTATGACTTACGAGGATGGTTAGTTCGGGTTGAAATCGGAACACTTAGTTCCTTGTTATTGGCTTAAAAAGGGTTAAGTTTGACTTGGGTCAATATTTGTAGTAAACGACCCCAGAACCAGGATTTGATAGTCCCAATAGGTTCGTATGATGATTTTGGACTTGGGCATATTTTTGGATCGGGTTTTGGATGACTCGGGAGTGTTTCGGCACCTAAAGTTGAAAGTTGACTTATTGAAGGTTTTGAAGTTCTTTAAATTTGATTTGAAGTAGGTTTTGGTGTTATCAAGGTCCGTTTGGAATTTTGAGCCTAAGAATAGATCCGTAGGGTGATATTAAGACTTGCTTGCAAAATTTGGTGTCATTTCGAGTAGTTTAAGTATGATTCGGCACGTTCAGAGCAAGTTGGAAGAACATGAAGTTTATAAGTTGATTCAATTTGGTTTGGAGTGTGATTCTTAATTTTGATGTTGTTTTACGCGTTCCGAGGGTTCTAGCGAGTCAGTCTTATGTTTACGAACTTGTTGGTATATTTAGTCATGGCCCCGAGTGGCTCGGGCACGTTTTGGACGTGGTTCAGATCGAATTGGGCCATGTTGAAAAGCTGGGAGTTTGCTGTTGCTGGTGCGACCGCTTCTACAGAAGTTTGGTCGCAGAAGTGGCCACACAGAAGCAGCTTGGGCAGCCTGGGCGGGAGGTCGCAGAAGCGAAGAAACGAGCGCACCTGCGAAAGCGCAGGTGCGAGTCAGAGGACCGCAGAAGCGGTCACGGTCGCAGGAGCAGCACGGACGCCGCAGAAGAGGACCCGCAAAAGCGAGCCTTTTGTCCATAGAAGCGGAGGTAGGCCATTGTAATGACCCGACTTGTCGTTCTGAGAATTTACGTCTCGTTCAACGACTTAAGGTATCGAGCAACTTCATAATATGTGAAATGACTTGCGTACAAGGTCGAGTTGGAATTATGAATTTCATAAGTTTCTTAGGCTTGAAGCCATGAGCGATTCGTGATTCTAGTGTTGTTGGAAGATGTGAGGCCCCTCGAATTTCCTATTAGTCCGAGTCCATAAGCACGCTCACAACTTGCTTAAGTGTCGTCTTGATTCTCTACGAGAGGTTAAGGAATGGAACAACTTAGATGATCATGATATAAAGTGTAGGAGGTGTATTGGATGTTGTTAGGGTCTAAGGAGATCCCTAGAACTAAGACAAGTTGAGAGCTATGCAATGGGCTAAAGTTTCAAATAAATTCGCACAAGGTACGACTTCAAAAGCATGCAACTACCAAAATATAAAGACTTAGGTGGTGATATACCTATCCAATTAAAGCCCTTTGAGTCTAGTTTCCAAATCATCAAACCGTTCGGAATTTGGATATTTCTACAGAAAGTTATGGCCATTTTACCGGACCTATTCTATATGCGCGCCCAGATGTGCGGCCGCGCATATTAGAGGGTATTCTGCCTCAGGTGCGCGACCAGATGCGCGGTCACTTGCCCAGGTGAGTGACCGCGCACGTAGGAGCCATAAAAATACCCCCAATGCCGGGGAAAGAGAGTAGCTAAGTCATTTCTTCAAGACTAGCTCTTTCTCTCCATCACCCATCCGGCCAAGGCTTCCAATACACACCTAAGGTGAGTTTTAAATGTGTTTTTATGATGATTTCACTTCTCAATCACTAATTACAACAAGGTTTTGATTGGATTCCATAGGATTTCTTCAAAAATCTCAAGAACACCCCAAAAGTTGTCTTTCAAGATTTGGTCCTCAAGAGGTATGTCTACCATCTCTAACTAATTCATGGTGATTATTTATATACGAAATATGTGTTAGGACTTATGCGATGGTGATTGGAATCAATGAGTGCCCAACCTAGGTGTGTTGGTATTGTAGAGATTGTAAAATGAATTAATTGATAAGATTTGTGGGTTGTGAGTGAATTGTTGGGCATGCATGTGCTAAGGGAAGTTGTGGATGACCTACAAACGATTGTGAGGTAAATAATTTGTGTGGAAGGTGGTTGTTAGGTGAAGAAATTCCATTGAACGAGGTTGTAGAAAAATATGCACATTAGATGTTTTATAAAATGTCTAAATGACTTAAAATATAGAAATCTTGCTAATATTGGTGCAGTTGTGTTGCATTGTTGTAGATTGAAATTTGTTTAGTGTGGTGGACCATCGTAGTATTATGAAGGGGCGGATTTCAGATTTGAGCCGTCCGGAGGTGGTTTCACTCGCGAAGATCATTTAAAGTATCAGTTTAGTTTTGTCTACGTAAATATCTTGCCTAACCTTGAGTGAGGGAATTACCTCTTAGGCATTGAGTCATTTATGAAAATTGTGTGATTGAAAATTATGTACGCGAGGTGACGAGTACGTACTTGATTTATATGTGCAAATTATATCGGTTGAAATTAGTAGACGCCCTTATGTATTAAATTAGGAAATTATTGGAACTTAGTAAATCCTTGATTTGTCATTCCTCATTCCTTGTTTGTCGAGTTTGTATTTTATATGATAATTTGGTGTGATTGCCACTTGAATTTTTATGTGAACTCCGTGTGTTTGTTGATTTGATATTTCTTGAAAATAATCACATTATGAATTTTTCATCTGCAAATAATTAATTAAATAAGTTTAAATTGAGGCGTTTATATATTTATCTAAAATTTGGATTAAAGAAGGCGTTGTCCTATGTTGAGTTATTTTCCCATCCTTGTTGATGTTTTTGAGATTTTATATATATAGTGTTGAGCCTTGGACTATATGTTGTGAAATTAATTGACTTTGTTGTAACTTTGGAAAGGTTGTGGCCTACGGGCAATTAGTAAATACGAGTTGATGATGTTGTGCTGTTGTGATAATATTCTGTGTGAATTGTTGTGTGATTTGGGTTAGTGTTATGCGGCGTATAAGGGTGGAATTCCATTGTTGACATTATGCGGGCATAAAGGTGACATTTTACTGTTGTTATGTGTGTTGGGATATTGTCTGGGCAGAGTGATAAGGGAGGCTATTAAACGGAGCGATAAGGGAGGCTATTATAGGAGCGATAAGGGTGGCTATAAGAGCGATAAGGGTGGCTATAAGAGCGATAAGGGTGGCTATTGATATTGTGAGAGCGGAGGGATAAGGGAGGCTATTATAGGAGTGATAAGATTTGCTATAGGAGAGATACAAGTGGCTATTGTCAGGGATGATATGTGATGATATGGGGTTATTGTGTTGGTAATTTTTATGTGATGATGTGGGGTTATTGCGTTGGTAATTTTCATGTGATGTTGTGATTTTCCTTGTATTTATTTTTATATCTTGTGCAACTTGTCTTGTTGTTTCGGTAAACTTGATAATAGTCTGATCTATGTTGAAATTTTGAGCCTGTGGCTATCGCCGGACGGATTATGTTATATGGGATCGGGTTGCACGCCACAACATGTATGTTTAATGTTATATGGGATCGAGTTGCATGCCGCAACAGATATCAAATATGGGCACGAGGTGTCGGAAAAAATATGATGATTTTTATTATTGGCACGTGAGTTGTCTGTGCGGTTTTGATAGAAATATGGGCACGAGGTGCCGTAAAAATATGAAAGTGGGCCGAGACCCGTGTTACGAAAATATAAAAAGTGGGTTGAGACCCGTGTTTTATGATTATGAAATGAGGTCACAGAGTGATATTTATTTGAAAGAAGTATATTCGAAAGATATTTATTTAAAAAATATTTATATTCGAAAATATTTATTTGAAAGAAATATATTCGGAAGATATTTATTTGAAAGAATTATATGTAAAAGATTTATATTTGAAAGACTTGATTAATTGGTTGTATTTGTGTTCCTTACTGGTTGATTTTGTTGCTATCACTGCTAGTTATTTTTTCCAGTACTATTATATACTGCTATATTGCACAAGTTATTTGATTAGTGAGTGTCTTGACTGTACCTCGTCACTACTCCACCGAGGCTAGTCTTGATACTTACTGGGTACCGACTGTGGTGTACTCATACTACACTTCTGCATATTTTTGTGTAGAGCCAGGTATCAGAGATATCAGATTCGGGTAGAGTTAGTGTGTTAATCGTAAGGATTCAAGGTAGAGTTGTTTGTTCGTCGCAGTCCCTTGGAGTCTTTCCATTTTATTATATTGTTAATTATTATCCGAACAATATTGTATATCCTTGAGATCATTTCATATATTCAGTTAGAGTTCGTGACTCAGTATTACCAGTCTTGGGAGGTTGTTTTAATATTTTCGCTGTTGGTTTTCATTATATATATATATATATATATATATATATATATATATATATATATATATATATATAAATGGCTTGAATTGTTATTATGATCGGCTTACTCAGTCTTAGAGGCTAAGTGCCATCACGACGCCTATGGTGGTGTGATGACCCAAACGGTCATCTTATGTTTTAGAACTCGAATTTGCGCTCTTAAGTCTTAAAAATCTCATTTTTACCTTCCTCGATTTGCGCGCACAGTCCGGGCAGGTTTCCGGAAAGCTTTTATGTTGAAAACTAATGAAAATAAGAATTTTTGCCTTAAAAGTTAATTTTAGTTAACTTCGATCAATATTTTTGGTAAATGGGCCCGGATCCGTGCTTTGACGGTCCCGGTAGGTCCGTATCGAATTAGGGGACCTGAGCGTATGCCCGGAATCAAATTCGGAGGTCCCTAGCTTGAGTTATGAATTTTTGATGAAAATTAAAAGTTTGAAAATTATTTGTTTTTAAGAATTGATTGATATTTGGCATTGTTAGTATCGGGTCCGTATTTTGGTTCCGGAGCCCAGTATAGGTTCATTATGATATTTAAGACCTGTATGTGAAATTTGGTGAGCAACGGAGTTGATTTGACGTGATTCGGACGTCCAGTTGAGAAAATAGAAATTGTAAAGTGTTCTTTAGAATTTCATTTGATTTGGTACTAAATTCGTAGTTCTACTTGTTATTTTGGAGATTTGATCGCGCGAGCAAGTTCGTATGATGTTTTTAGACTTGTGTGTATGTTTGGTTTGGAGCCCCGAGGGCTTGGGTGAGTTTCGGATAGGCTACAGAGTGAGATTTGGCTTGGAATACACTATTGGGCATATGATATTATTGCAGGCCTCTGATCGCGCATTTGCGAGATCAGGCATCACAATTGCAACCTCTGAGAGGTTCACATTTGCGAGCTTCTCATCGTAAATGCGAAGAGAAGCTGGGCCAATAGTTTTCGCATTTGCGAGTTTTCTTTCGCATTTGCGAAGGGAGTCGGGGAAGGGCAGTGATTGCAAATGCGATCATTTAGTCGCATTTGCGAAGATTCAAGGTTCGCATTTGTGAACTTATTTTCACATTTGCGAAGGTAGCTGAGGTGTGAAGGGCTTCGCATTTGCGATGACTCCTTCACATCTGCGAAGCTCAGGTCGCAAATGCGACACCTGCAGCTGATCAAAATGGCTTTTGGACGGGAATTTTCATTCATTTCCCAAAATTTCAAGACCTAAAACGCAAGTGGCGATTTTTCCAAAGACCATTTCTTTCCCAAATCATAGGTAAGTGATTCTAAACTGGTTTCTTTCAATCTTTCACTACATTTTACAAGATTTCAACCTAAAATCTAAGCTTTTCATGGTAGAATTAGGGGTTTTGGGTAGAAACTAGGGATTTCGGAAATTTGGGGATTTAGACCTCAATTTGAGGTCAGATTCCAAAACTAATTACATATTCGGGCTCGGGGGTGAATGGATAAATGGATTTTGGTCCGAACCTCGGGTTTTGACCAAGCGGGCCCGGGGTCAATTTTTTGACTTTTTGGAGGAAAATTTGGAAAATTTAATTTATGAAATGTAATTGATTCCTTTAGCAATATTTGAGGTTATTGAGTCATTTTTGAATAGAGACGAGTGGTTTGGAGGTGAATTCCAAAGGAAAAGCTGTGATTGAGAATTAAGTGGCCTTCAGAGCAAGGTAAGTATTGTGTCTAACCCTGACTTGAGGGAATTAAGAACCTTAGATTACTTGCTAAGTGAAATTCATGTGAGCGGCGTATATGTGAGGTGACGAGTACTTATGCACAACCAATTTACCTGTTTTCCATGTTTCTCAGTTTTTCTTATATTATCTCATTCTTATGCCTAATTGCTACGTGTTATACTAGTGTTGTTCAACTTATCGTTCTTATCATGTTTACAAATTTTCTGGTGATAATTGAGTTTGTATTTCAAAGTTGGGATTGATATTATGGAACTAAAATGTTGAAGTAAGGTTTGTACTTGTTATTCTATCTCCCTGTCATTATTTATGCATTGCATTATGGTATGGGAAAGTATTAATGCACGAAGGGTGATGCCGTGCCATATTGTGAGTGTTAATGCACGAAGGGTGATGCCATGCCATATTGTGAGTGTTAATGCATGAAGGGTAATGCCGTGCCATATTGTGAGTATTAATGCACGAAGGGTGATTCCGTGCCGTTTTTATTGATTTTTATGGTGAGATTGAGAGTAAAAGCACGAAGGGTGATGCCATGCATTTTTCTTTACTGTATTCACTATTCCTGTTGATTCATGGTATATTGACTGCTCCGGTAATCATTCTGTTGTAGTTTTTTATCTTGTATTCCCCTCAGTATGTTCCCCTCCCGACATTTCTTGTTTAGTTCTTTATTTTTGTTATTTGTATATACACTGTTAAATTGTACATGTTGATTTATAGGTGCCTTGCCTTAGCCTCATCACTACTTCGTCGAGGTTAGGCTCGACACTTACCAGTATATGGGGTCGGTTGTACTGATATTGCACTCTGCATTTTCTGTGCAGACTTTGATACCGGCTCAGGTTGATCGAGATTTTGCTATTGGTCCGCTGTCCGGAGACTCAAGGTAAATCTGTCGACGTTCATAGACCTTGAAGTCCCCGTCTACATTTTATGTCACTGTTGTTTTCTTTCATTCAGACAGTTGTATTTCTTTCAGACTATTACTTATAGTAAATTCTAGAATGCTCGTGAATCGTGACTCCAGATCTGGGTGGTAGTAATTAATACAGTTTTATAAAATGTAGCACCTCTTATATTTTATCTTAGTTAATTATTGGTTTAACTATTTTCTAACGTTGGCTTGCCTAGCAAGTGAAATGTTAGGCGCCATCACGATTCCGTCGGTGGGTAATTTCGGGTCGTGACAGGTGAAAATTTGGGTCGTGACACCAGCAGGGCCGCATCTGCGATGCATTTTCCGCAGAAGCGGCCAATTCCCACAGAAGCGAAAACCGCTGGGAGGCAGTGCGGTCCATTTATTACGGGACTTAGGCCATTTTGGTTCATTCATTACACTTCTTGGGCAATTTTTGGAGCTTCTTAGAGAGGGATTTCCACCTAGCTACTGAAGGTAAGTAATTCCTACCCAATATAAGTTAAATACATAGGTTATTGGTAGATTCAAACATGTAAATTATGAAAATTATGGGTTTAGATGAAAAACCTAGGTTATGATAAAAAATGAGATTTAACCACGAAAATGGTTATGGAATTAGGTGAAAATTATATATTTGAGTTCGTGAGGTTATGAGTAACAATTTTCTTCAAAAATTTTCGGAATCCGGGCACGTGGGCTTGGGGAGGGGATGAATTTTAAGAATCTTCCAATTTGGGTTGGGTAATTACTCTAATAGCTAAATTATTAACTTTTGAGCTTTTTTAGATTATTTTATATAACATTTGGCTAATTCCATGTGCTTTGATATGTTCGAGCCGGGCTGTGTGCCGCGATGGAAGTTATATCAGGATGAGATCCTTGTGATTTGTTCATATACTTTAAATTTTCCTTTTAAATTAGTTTGTAGGATAGTACTCATAGAGAGTTGTGCCTGTCGGGCTTGTTTGATATTTCTCTTGTGTGTTTCTCTTTACATATTCAGTCATTTTTGGTTCTGTGCTTCTTGAGTTTTAGCTTGTGGGGTGTGTGCCCGGTGGTGTTAGTTGTGACTTGTTGATTCGGGTGTATAGTTAAGAGGTCTTCATGTTTCTTTCATCATTGTCAGTGTTGTCGAGGTTTGAAACAGGGTTCTAACGGATATGAGGTTAATTGCCGGTGCTGGTTTTGATTACGGGCAACTATTGTGATCAGAAATGTTATTATGGGCCTATGTGTGGCGTGTCATGTTGAGTGGTCGTACCTTGTGGGTATAAGCATGAGACGTGCAATTGGTTGAGACTGATACCGGGTATGGATTTAGAATCAGGTCTTTTGAAGATGAATGAAAGGTGAGAATTTTGACTCTAAGGCTTATCAGTGTGGGTAGAAAGGATAAATTACAGTTGAGATGGTGTCATCAGGCTTATGTGGATTGGGGTGACGTGGGGTCACCCGCGGGTGTATGTTGGATATGTGCATTCAGTGATTTGAACACGTCGAGGCGATTCTTGGCACGTTCGAGGATGTAACGACCCGACTGGTTGTTTTGAGAATTTAAGTCTCGTTCGGTGGCATAAGGTCTTGAGCAGCTTCATATTATGTGTATTGACTTGCGTGCGTGGTTGAATTCAGTTATCGGATGATTCAGAGTCAAATCGGAAGAAGGATTCTAGTTTTGGAAGCTTAAGCGGTAAGAGTTGACCGGAATTTGACTTTTGTGTAAACGACTCCGCAATGGGTTTTGGATGATTTCAACAGTTTCGTATGGTGATTTTGGACTTAGGCGTGCGTCCAGATTTGGATTTGGAGGTCCGTAGGGTAATTTGAAGAATTTTGGCGGAAGTTGGAAAAGTTGAAGTTTAGAAGGTGGAAAGGTTTGACCAATAGTCGACTTTGGTAATATCAGGGCCGGAATGCGATTTCGAGAGTTGGAACAACTCCGTTATGTTATTTGGGACTTGCCTGCAAAATTTGACGTCATTCCAGGTTGATTTGATAGGTTTTGGCGCTAGTTTTAGAAGTTGGAAGAATTAAAAATTCATAAGTTCGATTCATGGTGTGATTCGTAGTTTCGACGTTGTTTGATGTGATTTGAGACCTCGAGCGAGTTCGTGTTAGGTTATGGAACCTGTAGGTGTGTTTAGATGGGGTCCCAGGGGCCTCAGGCGAGTTTCGGGTGGGCTACGGGCCATTTCCTTATATTTTTGGATTGTTGTTTTCTGTCATTTAGTTTCCTTAATCACGTCCACGTCACTTCCTCCGCATTCGCGTAGTGTAATTTTGGAGGATGAATTATTTGTTCTCCGCGTTCGCATAACTCCTTCCGCGATCGCAAAAGCCTGCCTTCGCTTGCTTCGCGTTCGCATTTGCTCCATCGCGTTCGCGTAGTAGAAACTAGGAGCTGGGAGCTGGTGACCATTTACTCTACGCATTCGCACTGCTCTATCCACGAATGCTTAAGTGTG
The DNA here is from genome assembly GCF_000390325.3 of Nicotiana tomentosiformis. Lineage (NCBI taxonomy): Eukaryota > Viridiplantae > Streptophyta > Magnoliopsida > Solanales > Solanaceae > Nicotiana > Nicotiana tomentosiformis. The sequence goes on along the minus strand of NC_090823.1, from coordinate 115,791,784 downwards.
TTTTCCCCTCCTTCGCGTTTGCGTTCCGCTTCACGCGTTCGCGTAGCCCAGTTCCTGGGCCATTATGTTTCCTTCTTCGCGATCGCACATGCTTGTTCGCGATCGCAAAGCACCAATTCCGGGCAGTAGCCAGTTCCTCTTCGCGATCGCAACTCCTCTTCCGCGATCGCGATGTACAAACACCTGGGCAGCAGAATATATTTTCCAAATCGAGGGTTAGGCCATTTTTATCATATCTTAACTTGTAGAGCTCAGTTTTGAGCGATTCTTTATGGGTTTTTCAAGCAAATCGATTGGGTAAGTGTTCTTCACCTAGAATTTATTATATTCCATGATTTTATCTTTATTTTTATCATTTAATTTGTATTTTGAGTTGAGGAAAATGGTGGTTTTTGAAGAAAACTTTCAAAATGAAAAATCATGATTTGAGGGACGAAATGGTATCGGAATTTGATAAATTTAGTATGATTGAACTCGTATCGGAATGGGTGTTCGGGTTTTGTGAAATTTATCAGGTTCTGAAGTGCGGGCCCGGGAGTCGACTTTTGGGTCGATTTTTAAATTTTGATAAAGATTGAGGCTTTATGATCCAGAATAGTTTCTTACGGGTTTTATTTGTGCTTTGAAGTTATTTTGATTAGATTTGTGCCGTCCGGAGGCCATTTCACCGAGAAGATCATTTTGAGTATCTGTCTGTCTTCTTTGAGGTAAGTATCTTGCCTAGCTTCGTGTGGGGAACTACTCCTTAGGATTTGAGTTTTTATGCTAATTGTAGTCCATGTACGCGAGGTGACGAGTACGTGCTCAGACTTATTTGTGGAAATTTGGCCTTTTAGGGTTCTTAGGTTCTTGTATTTACTGAATATGCAATTGTTTTGTTATGAATACGTTTCTTAATTATTGGTTTCACCTCTACCTACTTTAATTAGAGTTAATTGCTTCATGATCCACTCTTGTTGTTTATTTGATTCATCTGTGCCTTAACTTAAATTTGTTATCTCTTCTATTGTCATGTTATCTTTCCCCTAACTGCTTATCTTTATTTGAAGTTATAATTATCTCTTCTGTAATTGTTCATCCTTAATCGAGACTATGATTATTTTTCTGCTTCTTATCCTTAATTGAATTTGTTGTGTCTCTTTCGTAATTGCCCGACCTTAAAAGAAGTTTAGATATCCTATATCTTAGACTTGTCCTTATTTGGAATCATTCGACTTGTGTTAGCTCCCTTGTTGTAGAACTGTACATTGCTGGCCGTTGTTACATATTATTTCCTTCATTGTTGAGCTGTTCTTATTATGACTAGAATTCCCTATTGTGACTACTCCTTGTGATCTTGTTCTTCTGTTTCTTTGAGTTCTAGAATTTCTGAGTTGATTTATTTATCGTACCCTTGTATTAGTGTTATTGTTGTTGTTGTACTTGTTGTTGTGATGCACGAGGTTTCTGCCGTGCGGTTGTTATTGTGATGCACGAGGTTTCTACCGTGCTGTTGTTGTTATGGGATTGCACGAGGTTTCTGCCGTGCTATTGTTACTACTGATATTTGTACATACGGCGTGACAAGGCGGGCTATATATATATATGGGTTGCGCATGTGGCGAGACAAGGTGGGAACATTATTATGCACGTGTGGCGAGACAAGCCAGACATTTACTTTATTATTGCACACATGGCGAGACAAGGTAGGCTGTGTCAGGGATTGATTTGTGGTGACTTGTGATGGCCTGGGGGCATTGTTTTTGTTGATGTTTTTGTAGTGGTACACTTACCTATGTGAGCTTTATCTTATGGAAAGTTGTAAGAAAACACTCTACGTGCTGTCCATTTCTTTTCCTATACTTACTAGCTGGCATGAACTATGTTAGGACACTTGCACAAGCATACACATAGTTAAGCATTCTTATCGGTTAATAGGTTTTCTTGATATTGTTGAGTATAAATGCACACCTTTGTTTACTTGCCTTCTATGTGAGAATGGCTCTATTTGGCACGTGAGTCGTCAGTGCGGTTATAAATTACAATGAGAGCACAAAATGCTAAGTGTCAGGGTTCAGGAATTGGGACCCGTGAGTTGTGAATATTCTGAGGTTTGGTACCTCGTGGAGGTTATTGGCTAAAACCCGGTGTAAAAGCGGTCATTTTGTTGAGTTGTTATTTTCCTTTCATTTATTTGTGATCACCGGATTTAGATCGTGTTTTCGTACATCTACTATGTCATTATTATGGTATTCCGCTGATAGTTGTTGTTTTCCTTTCTTACTGCAATTACTGTGTTATTTTCCATTTCGCGTAGTCTTTATGTAGATATCATACTCTGTTGTTCCTATACTTATACTTGTTCAGGTTATTTAGTCCAGTAGGTGTCTTGACTGTACTTCGTCACTACTCCATTGAGGTTAGTCTTGATACTTGCTGGGTACCGCCGTGGTGTACTCATACTGCACTTCTTCACATTTTTGTGCAGATCCAGGTAATTTTAAAGTCAGTTAATCATTAGCTAGTTGTGCGGATTGTTGTTGTAGAGACTCAAGGTAAATCTGCTGCTGCGTCCGCAGGCTTCGGAGTCACCTTCTGATTTGTATTCACACTGTTTACTTTATTTCAAACAGTTGTATTTAGAAAATTGTAACAAACTTTGTAGAGTTTTTGACTTGTACTACCGGGTTTTGGGAATTGTAAATAGTGTAGAGATTTCTATTTCAAAAATTTGTTAGATGTTATACAATTATTGTTGTTATTCAGTAAATGTTATGCTTACCTAATCCCTAAGACTAGGTGCCATCACGATACCCAACAGAGGGAAAATTGGGTCGTGACAAGTTGGTATCAGAGCTCTAGGTTCATAGGTGCTAAGTTTAGTAGAGTCTTGCAGATCGGTACGGAGACGTATGTACTTATCTTCGAGAGGCTACAGAACTATAAGGACAGTTTTACTTCCTTCATTCCTATCGTGCGAGGTTATTAATCTCGAAGTTTGAAGCTTTTATCATTCCGTTCTTTCACAGATGGTGAGGACATGAGCTGCAGTTATTGATGACGCTGCCCCCGGAGCAGATGTCGCTAGGGGAAAAGGCAGAGGCCGAAGAGGAGCACACGTCGCAGCTAGAGCATCCACTAGAGCAGCAGTTGAGGAGCCACCAGTAGCTCCGGTTAGGTGACAGGTACCGGAAGCGCCTGTTGTTACCCCCGGACTTCAGGAGACCTTAGCATAATTACTGAGCATGTTTGGTACATTGGCTCAGGCAGGGTTGATTCCGGTTGCACCAGCTATTTCACAGACTGGGGGAGGAGCTCAGACTCTCGCCGCCCATACTCCAGAGCAGCGAGGTCATGTTGGTCAGGTCCCAGGTGTCATGGCGACACAACCTGTGGTTCCAGTTCAGCCCGTGGTTAGGGAAGCATATGACGAAGAACATCTTAGACTTGAGAGGTACAAAAATTACCACCCTTCTACCTTCAGTGGATTGGCAATAAACGATACCCAGGGTTTTCTGGAGGAGTGTCACCGCATTCTTTGTACTATGGGTATTGTGGAGACGAGCGGGGTTGCTTTCGTTACGTTCCAGCTCTGGGGGGCAGCTTATCAGTAGTGGTAGGCGTATGAGTTGGGTAGCCCGATCGAGTCAGCTTCACTTACATGGGTTCAGTTTTCAGAGATATTACTGAGAGAGTTTGTACCTCAGTCCCTTCGAGATGCATGGCGCGCAGAGTTTGAGCAGCTGCGCCAGGGCATTATGTTAGCGTCAGAGTATGCCGTTAGATTTAGTGATTTGGCCATACATGTACCTGCTTTGGTCGCTACAGTTAGAGAGCATGTCCATAGATTCATTGAGGGGCTCAGGCATGATATTCGGTTCAGCATGGCTCGGGAGTTAGAGTCGGATGTTTCATTTCAGCAGGTGGTAGGGATCGCTCGCCGAGTGGAGGGCATGTGGGATCGGGAGAGAGAGGACAGGTGGGGCCATGAGAGAGAGGTCAGGCAAGGTTAGGAGAGAGAGGACAGGGAGTCTAGGAGGCTTCGTAGACTGAAGATATCTACTAGTCCTTATTTTGGAGGCAGGGTACGACATGGTAGAGGTTTTGTGGGTCAGCTAGTTCAACTTGCACTTCAGGCTTCGCACGGTGTTTCAAGTACTCATGGGTCTCAGAGTACCCGTACCGCACAGTTCCCACAGCCACATTAGCAGAGGGGTTCCTTTGGGTGTGGAGATACCAGCCACATGGTGATAGATTGTCTTAGACTCCATATAGATGTGTCACAACAGGGTATTCAGGCGAGTAGAGGGCACCCAAGAGGGGAGGCCCAACCTGGCCCGTTGATGTGTTTCATATAGTAGGCTAGAGGTCGATACGTCAGATGATGTCATATATGTATTCTTTTGATTTGTTACAAAGGGGCACCATTCGTATTTTGTTTCGGTTATGCTTATCGGGACGAGTTCCCTTATTTGTTGCTTCATTTATGGGTGAGTTTCATAATTTGCACTCTGTTTATGTGTTTGACCTGATGGGAGGTTCTATGAGTGGTAGCCTGTGTCTATCGTTTGTTTTTGTTCATCATTGAGAGTTGTGAGACTAGAAATGAGTCCTTGTTGTTCATTATAGTAGGTTTTGATGTGACTCCTGAGTATTCTTGGTTATGATTCGTGATTTGATACTCTACCGGGGTGAGAGTTCAGTAAGTGTTGTGATTTTATTGGCAGAATTGAGTTAGTGTAAGATTTCAATTGGTATGATGTGTATTCGGCTTGTGATTCAGAGTTGAGGGTGAGACCCTCGCGATTTCATGTGCTTTGATATGTTCGAGCCGGGCTGTGTGCCGCGGTGGAAGTTATATCAGGATGAGATCCTTGTGATTTGTTCATATACTTTAAATTTTCCTTTTAAATTGGTTTGTAGCATGGTACTCATAGAGAGTTGTGCCTGTCGGGCTTGTTTGATATTTCTCTTATGTGTTTCTCTTTACATATTCAGTCATTTTTCGTTCTGTGCTTCTTGAGTTTTAGCTTGTGGGGTGTGTGCTCGGTGGTGTTAGTTGTGAATTGTTGGTTTGGGTGTATAGTTAAGAGGTCTTCATGTTTCTTGCATCATTGTCAGTGTTGTCGAGGTTTGAAACAGGGTTCTAACGGATATGAGGCTAATTGCCGGTGCTGGTTTTGATTACGGGCAACTATTGTGATCAGAAATGTTATTATGGGCCTATGTGTGGCGTGCCATGTTGAGTGGTCGTACCTTGTGGGTGTAAGCATAAGTCGTACAACTGGTTGAGACTGATACCGGGTATGGATTTAGAATCGGGTCTTTTGGAGATGAATGTAAGGTGAGAATTTTAACTCTAAGGCTTATCGATGTGGGAAGAAAGGATAAATTACAATTGAGATGGTGTCGTCAGGCTTATGTGGATTGGGGTGACGTGGGGTCACCCGCGGGTATATGTTGGATATGTGCATTCAGTGATTTGAACACGTCGAGGCGATTCTTGGCACGTTTGAGGACGAATGTTTGTTCAAGAGGGGGAGGATGTAACGACCCGGCCGATCGTTTTTGAGAATTTAAGTCCCGTTCGGCGGCATAAGGTCTTGAGAAGCTTCGTATTATGTGTATTGACTTGCGTGCGTAGTTGAATTCAGTTACTGGATGATTCAGAGTCAAATCGGAAGAAGGATTCTAGTTTTGGAAACTTAAGCGGTAAAAGTTGACCGGAATTTGACTTTTGTGTAAATGACTTCGCAATGGCTTTTGGATGATTTCAACAGCTTCGTACGGTGATTTTGGACTTAGGCGTACTTCCGCATTTGGATTTGGAGGTCCGTAGGGTGATTTGAAGCATTTCGGCGAAAGTTGGAAAAGTTAAAGTTTAGAAGGTGGAAAGGTTTGACCAAGAGTTGACTTTGGTGATATCGGGGTCAGAATGCTATTCCGAGAGTTGGAACAACTCCGTTATGTCATTTGGGACTTGCCTGCAAAATTTGACGTCATTCCGGGTAGATTTGATAGGTTTCGGCGCGAGTTTCAAAAGTTGGAAGATTTGAAAATTCATAAGTGTGATTCATGGTGTGATTCGTAGTTTTGACGTTGTTTGATGTGATTTGAGACCTCGAGCAAGTTCGTATTAGGTTATGGAACATGTCGGTATGTTTAGACGGGGTCTCGGGGGCCTCGGGCGAGTTTCAGATGGGCTACGGGGCATTTCCTTCTATTTTTGGACTGATGTTTTCTGTCATCTTGTTTCCTTAATCGTGCCGGCGTCACTTCCTCCGCGTTCGCATAGTGTAATTTGGGAGGATGAATTATTTGTTCTCCGCGTTCGCATAACTTCTTCCGCGATCGCAGAAGCCTGCCTTCCCCAGCTTCGCGCTCGCATTCGCTCCATCGCGTTTGCGTAGTAGAAACTAGGAGCTGGGAGCTGGTGACCATTTACTCTACGCGTTCGCACTGCTCTATCCGCGAACGCTGAAGTGTGCTTTCCCCTCCTTTGCGTTCACGTGCCGCTTCACCCGTTCACGTAGCCAAGTTCCTGGGCCATTATTTTTCCTTCTTCGCAATCGCACATGCTTGTTCTCGATTGCACAACACCAATTCCGGGCAGTAGCCATTTCCTCTTAGCGATCGCAGCTCCTCTTCCGCGATCGTGATGTACAAACACCTGGACAACGGAATATATTTTTCAAATCGAGGGTTAGGCCATTTTTATCATATCTTGACTTGTATAGCTCGGTTTTGAGCGATTCTTTGTGGGGTTTTCAAGAAAATCAATTGGGTAAGTGTTCTTCACCTAGAATTTATTATATTCCATGATTTTATCTTCATTTTTATCATTTAATTTGTATTTTGAGTTGAGGAAAATGGTGGTTTTTGATAAACCTTTCAAAATGAAAAATCATGATTTGAGGGACGAAATGGTATCGGAATTTGATAAATTTAGTATGGTTGAACTCGTATCGGAACTGGTGTTCGGGTTTTGTAAAATTTGTCGGGTTCCGAGGTGCGGGCCCGGGAGTCAACTTTTGGGTCGATTTTTAGATTTTGATAAAGATTGAGGCTTTATGATCCAGAATAGTTTCTTACAGGTTTTATTTGTGCTTTGAAGTTATTTTGATTAGATTTGAGCCGTCCGGAGGCCATTTCACCAAGAAGTTCATTTTTGAGTATCAATCTATATTCTTTGAGGTAAGTATCTTGCCTAACTTCGTGTGGAGGAACTACCCCTTAGGATTTCAGTCTCTATGCTAATTGTAGTCCGTGTACGCGAGGTGACGAGTACGTGCTCAGACTTATTTGTGGAAAGTTGGGCTTTTAGGGTTCTTAGGTTCTTGTATTTACTGAATATGCAGTTGTTTTGTTATGAATACGTTTCTTAATTACTGGTTTCACCTCTACCTACTTTAATTAGAGTTAATTGCTTCATGATCCACTCTTGTTGTTTATTTGATTCATCTGTGCCTTAACTGAAATTTGTTATTTCTTCTATTGTCATGTTATCTTTCCCCTAACTTCTTATCTTTATTTGAAGTTATAATTATCTCTTCTGTAATTGTTCATCTTTAATTGAGACTATGGTTATTTTTCTACTGCTTATCCTTAATTGAATTTGTTGTGTCTCTTTCGTAATTGCCCGACCTTAAAAGAAGTTTAGATATCCTATATTTTAGTTGACTTGTCCTTATTTGGAATTATTCGACTTTTGTTAGCTCCCTTGTTGTAGAACTGTACATTGCAGGCCGTTGTTACATATTATTTCCTTCCTTATTGAGCTGTTCTTATTATGACTAGCATTTCCTATTGTGACTACTCCTTGTGAACTTGTTCTTCCGTTTCTTTGAGTTCTAGAATTTCTGAGTTGATTTATTTGTCGTACCCTTGTATTAGTGTTATTGTTGATGTTGCACTTGTTGTTGTGATGCACGAGGTTTCTACCGTGCGGTTGTTATTATGGGATTGCACGAGGTTTCTTCCGTGCTATTGTTACTACTGATATTTGCACATGTGGCGTGACAAGGCAGGTTATATATATGTGGGTTGCGCATGTGGCGAGACAAGGTAGGAATATTATTATGCACGTGTGACGAGACAAGGCGGACATTTACTTTATTATTGCACACGTGGCGAGATAAGGTGGGCTGTGTTAGGGATTGATTTGTGATGACTTGTGATGACCTGGGGGCATTGTTGTTGTTGATGCTTTTGTAGTGGTACACTTACCTGTGTGAGCTTTATCTTGTAGAAAGTTGTGAGAAAACATTCTACGTGCTATCCATTTCTTTTCCTATACTTACTAGCTGACATGAACTTTGTTAGGACACGTGCACAAGTATACACGTAGTTAAGCATTCTTATCGGTTAAGAGGTTTTCTTGATATTGTTGAGTATAGATGCACACCTTTGTTTACTGTCCTTCTATGTGAGAATGACTCTATTTGGCACGTGAGTCGTCATTGCGGTTATAAATTGTAATGAGAGCATAGGATGCTAAGTGTTAGGGTTCAGGAATTGGGACCCGTGATTTGTGAATATTCTGAGGTTCGGTACCTCGTGGAGGTTATTGGCTAAAACCCGGTGTAAAAGCGGTCGTTTTGAGTTGTTATTTGCCTTTCATTTATTTGTGATCACCGGATTTAGACTATATTTCCGTACATCTACTGTGTCATTATTAAGGTATTCCGGTGATAGTTATTGTTTTCCTTTCTTACTGCAATTACTGTGTTATTTGCCATTTCGCGTAGTCTTTCTGTAGATATCATACTCTGTTATTCCTATACTTATACTTGTTCAGGTTATTTAGTCCAGTAGGTGTCTTGACTGTACCTCATCACTAATCTATTCAGGTTAGTCTTGATACTTGCTGGGTACCGCCGTGGTGTACTCACACTACACTTCTGCATATTTTTGTGAAGATCTAGGTAGTTTTGAAGTCAGTTGATCGTTAGCTAGCTGTGCGGATTATTGCCGTGGAGACTCAAGGTAAACCTGCTGCTGCGTCGGCAGGCTTTAGAGTCACCTTCTGATTTGTATTTACATTGTTTACTTTATTTCAAAGAGTTATATTTAGAAAATTGTAACAAACTCTGTAGAGCTTATGACTTATACTATCGGGTTTTGAAAATTATAAATAGTGTAGAGATTTCTATTTCAAAAAATTGTTAGATGTTATTCAATTATTGTTGTTATTCAGTAAATGTTAGGCTTACCTAGTCCCTAAGATTAGGTGCCATCACGATACCCAACGGAGGAAAAATTGGATCGTGACAATAGGTGATTTAAATTACTATTTGCTTCTAAGGGGCTACGTACGCACGAGGTGACGAGAGTCCATGCGTAGCTACTAATTATGCTTATGTCTGGGCAGTTTAGGACCCAATCGTGAAATACTTGTAATGTTTGCACCCTACTTGTTAATTAGAGTGCCTAAATTATATTGGAACTTGATAGAGGAATTGTAAAAGATCGAATTTCACTTACTTGAGTTTTGGCGGGTTACTCGACCATTAATAGAAATTGTGCTTCTTTGTGTATTAGCCTTGTAATAACTTTTAAATCGGATGTTCATAAAGTATCCTCTCTTCTTGTGGAGCGGGCCGAACGCCTCGGCAGTAGAATAGATGCACCAATGGTTCGTGCCGCTCGACCCTCGACAATGTACATATTATTCTGGATCGGGCCATATGACCTCAGCATAAATCGTGCATGATAATACTCGGAGCCTAATTATACTTGATATTATTTTATGTCTTGAGCGGTTATAATTACTTAATGATAGAAATTGACTTGAGATTTAGTATTAGTTAAAGAATTATTATTCACTGCTTGTTATTGAGTTATATTAATTACTTACATAACCCATGCTTATTTAGAATTCATGTATTTTATTGTTAGCCCATAATAAGTGACGATGTCGACCCCTCGTCACTACATCTTCGAGGTTAGACTAGATACTTACTGGGTACATGTTGCTTATGTACTCATACTATACTTCTGCACTAATCGTGCAGGATCTGAGGCAAGTGCATTTGGCGGTCATATCGGCGCGCACCCCCGTTACCCCGAGGTCTAATGGTGAGCTGCTTCCGGAGCCATTCTGAAGCACCTACAGTCTCTCTTTTGCATCTATTTTTTGTCTTCTTTTATTTCAGACATTAGTTAGAGTTTTGTATATTCTACTAGTTGCTCATACACTTATGACACCAGGTCTTGGAACACATACTAGTAGATTCTATAGTTTTGGAGAATTTATGTTACTGTATTTGCTCACTCATTAGCCTTCGTTTTACTTTATTACATTTTTCTACTCCTCATTTTCTTAATAAATTGAATTAAACTACTTGAAAATTTTATTAAAAAGAGAAATTATATGATTTATTCACCGTTGGCTTGCCTAGCGGCGACGTTGGGCGCCATCACGGTCTATAGGAGAAATTAGGGTATGACAACATGGTATCAGAGCACTAGGTTCACGTAGGCCTCACAAGTTATGAGCAAGACTAATAGAATCTTGCAGATCGGTGCGGAGACGTCCGTACTTATCTTCGAGAGGCTATAGGGTGTTAGGAAACTACTCTTTCTTTATCTTCTATAGTGTAGTTGATTGGGCGCCATCACGGCCTTTAAGGAATTTTGGGTCGTGACACCTTTGCAATTTAAGAGTATTCTCTAAACGTTCACAAAATCTATTATATTAAAAGTATAAAGGTACCATATACTATTGGCATTGTGGTTAAGCCAAGTGGCTTAGTTTACATGATATTATCCCTTTAATTTGGGTGCTTATTTAATAACAAAATATTTGGTTTGACTGATATGATATGGTTAAGCCAAATGACATATTAAGAGCAAGACACATAGCAAAATTAGGACAAAGCTAATAAAAATTGCAATAGAATATTTTGAATTAATAAATTATATTTATATATCTATATCCATATCCATATCTATATTAATATTTATATACATAAAACAAGAGAAGTTTGTAATGTGGTGAAGCCAAGTGACAAACTAATAAGAAGTATTTTTGGCAATTTTAGGACAAAATTAATAAGACTTAGAAAAAGAAACATAATTGATGAAAGTAAATAATATCAACTCTATTTTAAATTTAACGTAAATATTCTCCCTCCCTCCCTCCCTCCCTCTCTCTCTCTCTCTCTCTCTCTCTCTCTGTTTATTTTGTTTTTCATTTTTAACTTTCATGTCTTATGATCGGCTATTACATATCAGACTTAAAAGTGTTAAAATGAATAATCGTAATATTGAACTTTACAATAGCAGATTACAAAAAAGGTCATATTGTGGATAAGGCCATATAACTGAAATCTAATAGATAAAAAATAAAAAATTGAAGAATGAAAATAAATTAGATATAATGTTAAGATATTTATACTAAGAATTAGTTCTAAAATAAAATAAAATAATAAGTAATACTTAAATAAATTATTGACTAATTAAAATAATTTAAGAATTTTGAGAAATAGTTTAAGAATAAAATAAATATTTATGCAAGATTTAAAATTACATATCTATTTATATTATATTTGGATAATGATATTAAATAAAGCATCAAGTTAAATAAAAATAATATAAAAATGTGATAATACTATATACAGTATTAAATAACATAACAACAAAAGTAAAAAATATATTTAAAAATTCAAAAAACTCAATATTAGAAATGGAAGTGAAAGACTATTTGAACTTGAGCTTAAATATTTCTTAATATTATGACGAGAACGCTTAAACTTTTTATAGGACCACAAAATTGAAGTCTCGCTAGATAAAGAAAAACAACAATTTGATAATAAATTATAAACTCAAAAATACAAAAATAAATGTCTCATGTAGGTAATTTGACTAACAAATATTAAAAGTCAAATTTGTGTTTTGAAACTAAAAGAGAAATAATATAGATACAATATGTTCAAACAAATAAAAAATAGTTTTCGATGGTTATATCTTAACTGAGTTTAGTTAGTTCAAGTTTAAAAGCATAATATGATTTCTTAAAAATATGGTGTAATTTAAAAAGGAGAAAGATAAGACATATTTGAATTTGAGATGAGATTTTTTATTTTTGAAATAAGATAATGTCACGATCCAAAACCCAACTAGTCGTGATGACATCTAACCCAACCCACTAGGTAAGTCAATTAACAAATATCCAAATTAATGAGATTTTTCAAGAAAGAAATGATAATAAAACTGCTTTTGCACAAGAATTCCCAAGGACTGGTAGTACAAATCATGAGCTTCTAAAATTTAGAGTTTACAAATCTAGTATGAAATAAATATATCATATGTCCGAATATACATAAATAGATTTTTATAAGTTTAGGGCTACCCTGAACAAGAGTAAGTTGTAAGTGGAACGCATGTACATCTTCAAATCCAGCTCCTACCGTGCATAGCAACATCAACATCCAACATCTGCACGCAAGGTGCAGAAATATAATATGAGTACAACCGACAATCCAGTTTACCTATAGGTCGTGATGACGCCCACCATCACCGCTAAGCAAGTCAACTAGTGAATTAGACAAGTTATTCCTCTTTTAATTTGTTTGCGAGCAATTAAACTTTTCTTATTTGCAAGATTTAAGAAAATAAAAGATTTAAATAAATAAAACCAAGTAATAGTTCAAAATTATAATTCTACTATTGTGTGTGTGCCAAGACCTAGTGTCACAAGTGTATGAGCATCTAGTAGATTGTACAAAATTTTAAATACTGTTTGAACATAAAATAGACAAAATACGAATACGAAAAGAGACACTAGGTGCTGCGGGACGGGTCAGGAAAAGTAGCTACCACTAGGCCTCGGGATATTGGGAATGCGCATTGGTAGGATCGCCTGATGCACCTATAGGTGACAAAGGGGTGGGTCGGTCCGGTCCGAGTTGAGTAAAAAAGTGACCGGTCGGTCACCATTCCGGTCCGGTTATCGGTTTTTCCAAACCGGTCTTAACGGGTCCGGGCCCATCCGTTCAAATATCGAACCGGAACGGTTCCGGGCCTAAGGGGCCGGGCTGGGCCGGGTTTATTTAATTTTATTATTTTGTATAACTATCGTAATTTATATTAATATAAAGTAAAAATATAAAACAAAAAAATAATCTTATAAAAGAGTGTTTGAATAAAGGATGCAGTGACTTTAAAATCCTTATATTAGAATATTTCATTAAGAATTTAAGATAATAGAATACAATGAAGATGGAAAAAAATTACACTTATAATTTGCAAGTTCTTTTTTTATTTCAAACTTGCAAATTAAAGTTTACATTTAACAACAACTAAATTAACAAAAAAAGAGTAAATTCAAAGTTTAATTATTAAATATAAATCTAGAACTTCAAAGGTTTTGCATTGCCTTAGTAAGTTCTTCATAATCAATACGAACTTCTTGGCTGGAGTGATTAATTTAGATGGGTGACCATGTGTTAATATATCTCCAAGTTCCTCGTCTTCTGGTTCATAAACATCTTCACGTCCCTGATTTATTTGTTCCGATCTAATCCAATCTCTGAAATATATTAAAACTTCCAAAGCATTACTTCCCAATGAGTGACGGATGACTCCTAGTTGTTGTCTTGCTTGACTAAATGCACTCTCTGATGTAACAGTTGAAATTGACACATTCAGCATGTCCCGAGCCATAGCGGAAAGAACATGAAATTGCTTTTCATTCTCATGCCACCATACCAACGGTGAAAATTCCTTTGTGCGAGGCTCTGATTGCTTTTGCAAGTAGAATTAAAGTTCATCAATGTTCCTGCTACTAGTTTGAGTGAAAGAAAATGTAGCCCAAATATTATAACCATCAAGGCCTTCATCTTCATTCATAGTAGCAGATACAGTAGAAGTAGTACAATGCATAGTGGGATTAACATTTCCTACATTAATAGCATCATCATCAATTAGATTATTGCATCAAATAATACGATAAATTAAATTTCAAAAAAAAATGAGAGCCAAATAGTTGATTGCAATTTAGGTGAAGAATGAGAGAATGACAATTGAGAATTTGAGTTTGAGAAATGAGAGATGAGTGAAAAAATGAAGAAGAGGGGGGAGGGGGTGTATTTATAGTTTTTCAAAGGGCAAAATTAGTAATTACTAAAAGTGTTATTTTTTTAAAAAAATTGCCCAAAAAGGGCCATTCTTGCAAAATATCCGTTGGGCAATGGTCAAATTGGAAGCTGATCGTTGCTAACGGTCAAATAAATTTTTTTTTAAAAAATTCTTCAGAAAGTAGCTGTTGAACCGGTCCTGGCCGGTCTGATTAATCGGTTCAATAATATTTTTATTATACCGATTTTGACCTGTCTGGTTAACCGGAAAAAGGGACCAACCCCTAACCCCGCAAACCTAGCCCTACCCGGCCCTCTACCACCGGTCCGAAAGCGAGTCAACCCCGCCCGTTAAACACCTTTAGATGCACCTGTCTCAGATCCTGCACAAAAATGCAGCAAGTATAGCATGAGTACGTAAACAACATGTACCCAGTAAGTATCAAGTCTAATCTCGAAGAATTAGTGATGAAAGGTCGACTTCGACACTCAATATGGGTCAATAATTATTCAGATGAAATCTTAAATAAATACTGAATGTGTAAATAAATTCAAATCTTCTCAACAAGCAGGAGCAAATGATTCTTTTACAATTGTATAATTTCCAAATAAGTCATTCCTTTTTAAAGGCTGTAATCGTACAAGCCACAACAAAATATCAAGACACCAAGTATTATTATTAAGCACAATTTATGCCGAGGTCATATGGCCCGGAGTGACGTGTACACTGCTAAGGAACGTGTGACACGATCCATAGATGCATCTATCTACTGCCGAGGCGTTCGGCCTGCTCCACATGAAGAGAAAGATACTTTATAAGTATTTGACTTAATGTGATCAAGGATTTATATACAAATACAAAGTAATACAAATTTCATTAACTACTTTCCACAATTTCTCTAACAAGTTCTAATATAATTTAGGCATTTTAATTTAACAAGTATGGTGCAAGGATTCCAAATAATTCATGCACTGGGTCCAAAAACTATCTGGGCATAAGCATAACTAGTAGCTATGCACGGATTCTCGTCACCTCGTACGTACGTAGCCCCCACAATTAGAAGCAATTATTTATTTACGACACCTATGGGGTAAATTTCCTCTTACAAGGTTAGACAAGAGACTTACCTTGTCTCAAAACTTACTTCCCGGTCGCTATTGCGCACTAAAGCCTCAATTTGGTGCCGAAAAATCCGAAACTAGTCAAATATTATATAATTTAATCAATACATGCTCAATAATTCAAAATTAAATTATTAGATTAATTACCTAACCCAAATTGGTAGAATTCTTAAAATTCACCTCAGGCCCACGTGCCCGGGTTCCGAAAAATTTCGGTGGAAATCGTCACCCATAACCTTAAGAACTCAAATATACAATTTTCATCCCATTCTATAACCATTTTTGTGGTTAAAATCTCTTTTTTATCAAAACCTATAATTTTCATCTAAACTCTTGATTTTCACAGTTTACATGTTATAATATACCCATAATCTATGTATATAACTCACAATAGGTAGAATTAACTTACCTCCAAGTTGCTAGGTGAATACTCCACTCAAGAAGCTCTAAAATCGCCTAAGAATTAAGAAAATGGGCTAAAAATGGCTGAGTCCCATTCTTTTAAAACATTCTGCCCAGCAGCATTTCCGCACCTGTGAGGAGCCCTCCTCTTCTACGGCTCTCCTTGCGCATCTGCGAGCTCGCTTCTGCAGCTCGAGGTGCGCATCTGCGCTCATGGCCAGCTGCCCCATTTCCGTATCTGCGGACTCCTTCACCGCAGAAGCGGGTTCGCTTCTGCGGACAATGCTTCATTCTGCGGTGCCCGACGACCCCTCCTCTTTCTGCTTCTACGAGCAAGACATCGCATCTTCGGTGCCGCTTCTGCGGCCATTCCACCGCAAGTGCGAACACACTAGATGACATGCACCAGCAACTCTTTTTCAAAGGGGCTAACAAGCCCCGACAACCCCCCGAATCTTGTGTGAGGACCCGAGGCCTCGATCAAATATACCAACGGGTTTGTAATTATAAAACAAACTTGCTCGCACCCTCGGAATGTGGAAAACAACACCAAAACTAAGAATCATGCCCCAAACCAAATCGATTCAACTTACAAATTTCAAGTTCTTCAAATTTACTTCAAATGCGCCGAATCATACTAAAATTACTCGGAATGACACCAAATTTTGCGTGCAAGTCTTAAATCACCATACGGAACTACTCACAGGCTCAAAATCCTAATTGGACCCCGATAACACCAAATCCTACTTCAAACCAAGTTTAAAGAACCTTAAAACTTTCAAATAGTCAACTTTCACTATTAAGCGCCGAAACGTTCCCGGTTTGTCAAAAACCCTATTCAAACATATGCCCAAGTCCAAAATCATTATACGAACCTATTGGAATCGTCAAATCCTGATTCAGGGGTCATTTACTCAAAACGTTGACCGAAGACAAACTTACCCTTTTAAAGCCAAACTAAGGAACCAAGTGTTCTGATTTCAACCCGAACCCTTCCAAATCCCGAACTAACCATCCCCGCAAGTCATAAAACAGTAAAAGTACGTACGGGGAGTCTTATTTAGGGGAACAGGGTTCTAGAAGGCAAAACGACCGGTTGGGTCGTTACACATGTACTTAATAAGTGACAAACCTAAGTTTAGGTTAAAAGTAGTGACGAACTGGAACAAAGGTCAGATTCCAACTACAATAACCAGCAATAGTTCATAACAATATAATAAAGATGGTACAAGAAATAACTCAATAAGTAAATGCTCAGCTCGTATACAATTCTGGAAAATAAACATTTTCGTTCCAAGTATAACAGTAAAACTCAAACCTTTTGCCGAAATCACCAAAAATATGAGTAAGTCTGAAATCTGTGATTTTTCTAAAAAACTTTAACGACAGATAAAAAATTTCATTATCAGATAGCATGAGGGAAAATACTTCTCTATGCCTACATATCAAGTATGCATGTCTAATGCAATGCAGCACAGTGATGAACTCATGTACTCACACTCTCAGAGTACTTAATCTCACTGTCTCACATTTTCACTCACCACACTCAATATTCAGCACACTCAGTCACTCGACACTGTACATGGCAGATTTAGCCCAAATATAAATGACAACTCGTGCACAGTCACTCAGTACTATATATGGCCAATCCAGCCCAAGGAAGATCCATCCCAAATATATATATGGCTACACGTCGCAGCATGTGTTATTGATTTATGCCTGGATTTGGCTTATTATAGTGCTTGGGTTGAAGGAGCCCCTCAGGAGTCTACACACCCACAGTAAGCGCAATTGATATTATATTGAGGGATGGATCTTTCCTGGGCATGGATCTTGCTTAATTATTTATACTGAAGGATGGATCTTCCATGGGCATGAATCTTGCCTAATTATTTATATTGAGGGATGGATCTTCCCTGGGCTGGATTGTCCCTATACAGTACTGAGTGACTGCATGCATTATCCATACCCATGGAAGATCCATCCCTCAGTATAAATAATTAAGCAAGATCTATGCCCAGGGAAGATCCATCCCTCAATATAATATCAACTGTGCTCACTGCGGGTGTGCAGACTCCGGAGGGGCTCCTTCAGTCCAAGCGCTATAATAAGCCAAATCTAGGCATAGATCAATAAAATATACTGCGACGTGCAACCCGATCCCATAAATATCACTCACAATCAGGCCCTCGGCCTCACTCAGTCATCAATCTTTCCAGTCTCTTGGGCTCACAATGTCATGAAAATTATTCCAAAATAATGATATGATGTATCAATAAATAGAAACAGAGACTCGGATATGATATGCAATGAATGAACATGACTAAGTATGAAATTATAATTTAAACATATAATTCGATGGCAGAAATCACTTCAGTGGGTCCCAATAATACCAGCATTTGCATAAGCATGATTTCTAAATTGAGTCACGACTCAGTTTCTCTAACACATAAAACATACATGGGAAATACAAGTTAATTGACTGCACAGCTCTACGGAATCGACCGAGTATCAATTTCTATGGTACACGCCCACACGCCCGTCACCTAGCATGTGTGTCACCTCTAAACAAAATCACATAGCACGTATAATCAGGGTTCATACCCTGAGCTCCAAGTTTAGAAGTGTTACTTACCTTGAACAAGCCAAATCAAATACCGAGCAAGCCAAGCGATGCTCCAAAAATGCCATCCCACGCGTACCAAACTCCGAACGACTCGAAACTAGCCAAAAGCAATTCAAATACATCAAATAAAATCTAAGGAAATAATTCCAATTAATAGAGGTTGAATCTTTACTCAAAACCCCCAAATCAACCAAAAATCAAACTCAGGCCCGCACCTCGGAACCCGACAAAACTTACAAAATCCGACAATCCATTCAATTATGAGTCCAACCATACTAGTTTCACCAAAATCGGACTCCGAATCGATTTTCAAAACTCGAAAATTCGCTTTATGAAGTTTTAGACAAAACCCCCAATTTCCTCTTTAAAATTCATCAATCAGTTGCCAAAAATTAAGACAGATTCGTGAAATATAATCAAAACCAAGTGTAAAGCACTTACCCCAATCCTTGTGATGAAATTCCTCCTCAATGTCACCCAAAACCGAGCTTCAAGTCTCAAAAATGAGGATAGAACGACCAACCCTCGAAAATATAGGTTCTGCCCAGCACTGTTCGCACCTGCGAAGAAAATAGCCGCTTCTGCGGCGTCTCTTTTGCGACCACAAATGCGCTTATGCAAAAACCCACTGAAATTCACCCATCGCACCTGCAAAAATATACCCTCTTCTGCACACACGCAGGTGCAACCACTGCTTCCGCTGCTACGTCGCTTCGCGCTTGTGCGACCTAGCCATCCACTTCTGCGATATCGCGGGTGCGGAACAAATCCTGCTTCTACAGCCTTCACGCCCAGCTGCCCAGCTCGCTTTTGTGATGGGCTTCTCCCTTCTGCGGAGTTGCTTCTGCGACCAAGCTTCTGCAGAAGCGGTTGCATCAGCAACCCAAAAATTCTTGCAGCTTCAATCTATCTGAACCCCGTCTGAAACTCACCCGAGCCCCTCGGGACCCCGTCCGAATATACCAAAAGTTCCTTAACATAATATAGACCTACTCGATGCCTCAAATCACACATAACAATATCGAAACGACAAATCACACCTCGAATCGAACTTAATGAACCTTGAACTTTTCAACTTCCAAACCTCGTGCCGAAACATATCAAATCAACTCGGAATGAACCACGATTTTGCACACAAGTCTCAAATGATATAACAAAGCTATTCCAATTCCTGAAACCACAATTTGAATCCGATATCATAAAAGTCAACTCTTGGTCAAACTTATGAACTTTCCAAACCTTTAAATTTTCAACTTTTGCCAATTAGCGCCGAATCCTTATAGAAATATCCAAATAAAAATTCGAGCATACGTCCAAGTCCAAAATCACCATCCAAACCTAACCGAGCACTCAAAACTTTATTCCAAGGTCAAATTCACAAAAGTCAAATGTAATTATCCGACCGGTTATTTTGGGTATTTGCACTTCGCTCGACAGTTTGAGGGCATGAGTAGCTCCGTATGATGTATTATGACTTGTGTGAATCGTCTGTTTTGGGTTTTAGGTTATTCAAAATCGATTTGGAAGAATAAATTTCATTGTTGAAGCTTTAAGTTGGAAGAGTTAACCAAGTTTGACTTTCGTGAATTTGACCCCGGAACTGAGTTTTGATGGGTCCGTTAGGTCTGGATGGTGATTTTGGACTTAGGTGTTTACTAGGATTTGCATTTGGATATTTCTAGAAGAATTCAACACTAATTGACCGGAAGTTGACTTTGATGATATCATGTTCGGATTGTGATTCTAGGAATTGGAATAACTTAGTTTAGTTTTTTGGGATGTGCAAAATTTGAGTTCATTCCGAGTTGATTTGATAAGTTTCGACGCGAGAATTAGAAGTTGAAAGTTCAAGAGTTCATTAAGTTCGATTTGAGGTGCGATTCGCCATTTCAATGTTGTTATGTGTGATTTGAGGCATCGAGAAGGTCCGTGTTATATTATGGGACTTGTTCGTCTATTTAGACAGGGTCGCGAGTGGCTCGGTGGAGTTTCGGACGAGGTTCGGTTCGTTTGGATCATTTTTGGCTAGGCTGGTGTGGTTGGGCTTCTGGTATGACCGCACCTGCAGAGCTAGGGGCGCAGGTGCGGAGCTACAAAAGCGGCAGTGGCATCGTAGAAGCGGTTTGGTTGGACTATCGCTGGGTTGCAAAAGTGATGCATTTTTGCGCAGAAGCGTGTCCACAGAAGTGGGACTATGGATCGCAGAAGCGAAGGCAAATGCAGAAGCATAAGCCTAGTTCGCACCTGTGTTTGTGCAGAAGCAGAGACTTTCTGCAGGTGTGATGGTCTGATTATCAGTGCTCTTCTGCAGGAGCGTGAATTTTGTCGCAAAAGCGATGCCGCAGAAGCGGCCCTTTGTTCGCAAAAGCGAAAATCGCTAGGCAGAAGCTATATTTTCAAGGGCTGGTTGTTTTATCCTCATTTTGAAACTCGGAGCTCGGTTTTGGGCGACTTTGGAGAAGAATTTTATCACAAGGATTGGGGTAAGTGATTTATACTTGATTTTGATTATATTTCATGATTCCATCTTCATTTTTGGTGATTGGATTATGAATTTTAAAGAGAAATTGGGGGTTTCAGCCTAAAGTTTTGAAGTCAGATTTGAGTGAAATTAGTATGGTTGGACTCGAAATTGAATGGGTTGTCGGATTTTATAAGATTCGTCGAGTTCTGAGGTGCGGGCCTGATACTTTTTGGTTGATTTTGGGCTTTGATTAAAAATTTGACCTTTATTGATTGAGTTTGTTTCCTTTGGAATTATTTGACGTATTTGAGTTGCTTTTGCCTAGTTTCGAGCCGTTCGGAGGTCGGTATGCGCGGGATGGAAATTGTGGAGTATCATTTGGATTTATCGGTGTTGGATTTGGCTTGTTCGAGGTAAGTAACACTTCTAAACTTGGAGCTGAGGGTATGAACCCCGATTATACGTGTTATGTGATTTGTTTGGAGGTGACGCACATGCTAGGTGACAGGCGTGCACCGTAGAAATTGAGTCTCGGTCGATCCCGTAGAGATGTATAGCCAATTGACTTGTATTTTCCATGTATTTTTCATGTGCTAGAGAAAATGAGCTATGACTCATGTTAGTAATCATGCTTAGGCAAATGCTGGTATTATTGAGACCCACTGAGGTCATTTCTGCTGTCGAATTATATGTTTAAATTGTAATTTCGTACTCAGTCATGTTATTTCATTTGCATACCATATCTAATTCTCTGTTGCTATTTATTGATACATCATATCATCATTTGGGGCTAGTTTCATTACATTTTGAGCCCGAGAGATTGGAGAGATTATTGGCTGAGTGAGGCCGAGGGCCATATTGTGAGTGATATTTATGGGGTCGGGATGCATGCCGCAGCATGTTTTTATTTTTAATTATTCATGCATGGATCTGGCTTATTATAAAGCTTGGGATGAAGGAGCTCCTTCGGAGTCTGCACACCCACAGTGAGCGTAGTTGATATTATATTGAGGAATGGATATTCCCTGGGCAAGGATCTTACTTAATTATTTATACTAAGGAATGGATCTTCCCTGGGCATGGATCTTGCCTAATTATTTATATTGAGGGATGGATCTTCCCTGGACTGGATTGTCCCTATACAGTACTGAGTGACTGCATGTCAGTTATCACATATATACATTTGGGATGGATCTTCCCGGGGTTGGATTAGTCATATACAATACTGAGTGACTGAGTGTGCTGAATATTGAGCGTGATGAGTGGAAATAGTGGACAGTGAGATTGAGTACTCTGAGAGTGTGACTACATGAGTTGGGATACATGCATAGAGATGCGTTTCATCCTGCTACCCGGTTTTGGTGACATTTATGATTTCACATGTATATTAACATGTAGGCATAAAGATGAATTTTCCTCATGCTATCTGAAAATGAAACATCTTGTTTATTGTTGAAAGGTTTTTGGAAAAATCATAGTTTTCAAACTTACTCATATACTTTTGGTGTGTTTGGTGAAAGATTTGGAGTTGACTATTATACTTGAAAAGCATGCCTATTTTTCCGTAACTGCAAACGAGTTGAGCATCTTATCTCTGAGCTATTTCATGCACCATTTTATTATATTGTTATGAACTGTTGCTGGTTGTTGGAGTTGGACTCTGACCCTTGTCCCAGCTCGTCACTACTTTCAACCCAAGGTTAGGTTTGTTACTTATTGAGTACATGGGGTCGGTTGTACTCATACTACACTTTTGCGCCTTGCATGCAGATGTTGGATGCTGATGTTGCTGTGCACGATGGAAGATGGATCTGAAGATGTACCTGCGTTCCGGTCATAACTGCCTCTTGATCTTGCTAGCTTTAGAATTTAATCTGTTCTTGTATAGTTCAAACATATGATGTACTTTATTTCATACTAGCTTTGTAAATTCTAAATCTTAGAAGCTCATAATTTGTACTACCAGTCCTTGGGGAGTTGTATAAAAATTAAGTTATCTCATCTTTAATTCACAAAAGTGTTATTATATTATGTTATTTCTTTAATTGGCTTAACTTACGGGTTGGGTTAGGTGCCATCATGACAATTTGGATTTTGGGTCGTGACAAGGTGGTATCAGAGCTCTAGGCTCATAGGTTCTACAAGTCATGAGCAGGTGTCTAGTAGAGTCTTACGGATCGGTATGATGACGTCCATACCTATCTTCGAGAGGCTACATGGCATTTAGAATAAATTTCCCATCTTTCTTTTCTTATCATGCGGCATTGATTCAGCTTAAAACATAACTCTTCGAATTCCCTCGATGTATTCGTGTACGCATGTGAGCGCTCGGTATCAGCTGTGCATCGCTAACTTTTGATTCCATGGATGGGGTGCGAGATGTGATTTCTGTGTGCTGATGATTTGCCAGTCTGGAGGACTTGAGACCAGGTTATGATTGTAGCTTGATCACGGGGATTTCAGTTGTGTGAGCACGTACTTTTGGACTTATATGTCCGGTAGCATCCCTATGAGTGGAATTTTTGACTGGATGAGTGGTTGGATAGCTATATGACGAGTATGATGTGACTTCAGGATGTGTTTAGATGGTTTGAATGTGATGAAAAGAGGTTGCTTGAGATGTTAAAAGGACTATTGGGTGCTAGATTGCTATCTTGATGTGACGTATAGTCTCGAGTTGAGTGCATTGAAAGATTTTTCATAATGTTTAATTATGGAACAAAGTAGATTTTCATGTCTTGTGTTATGTTCAGACTCAGGAAGATTAAGTGATGGCGTAGTAATCGTGGCTGCGAAAGGGTATAACAAGATGCCAATTTGAGGCTAAGCAGGTGGGTTATCTCATACGGAGTAATCTACGGAGGTGTGATTCTTATAATGTTGTGTGGAAAGTTTTTTTTCTACCAGCGGGGTATATGTGTTGAGATTTGAAGTTGAATTTGGTTAAGAAAGTCGACCTGACCATCACGTGGATGTATACGAGCTTGGTAGATGATTTGAGGTACATATGGTTTGTGTTATGTGAGCTTATGAAGGATTTAGTTGAATCTCCCTGCAGTATTATGGCAGTAATAGAGTATGGATGTGGTGAGTTATCAGGTGTTCTATTATATGGCATTGAGCTAAGTGAGGGAGTCCACTATCGATGCTTTGGCTGCATGGTTATGTGTTGTGTCGACTTCAGTTTGAGGTATACTTGTGAATCAGATATGACTTGCAGAGGTTGAGATCGGGGATGACTCGAGTAAAGGAATTTTTGGATATAGGTGATGCTACACTTTATGGGTATATGGGAATCATGGGATGATTGAGTTGTTATTAGTGAAGGATATAGTGCGCGTGGAGTAGGAAATTGCTCGGTTGCTTAAATGTGTGGATTACTTCTTTGGGTGTGGTTGTGCTAATAGGGCATATGTCATTCGGCCCGCCTGGTCGGTGCAATTGAGATTTGAGCAGAGTGGACAACTCTCGAGAAGGTTCTAATGGATTCAAGATTTATATGTAGCAACTGAGAATTTTGCAGATTTGTAAATGGCTAGAATCTGAGATTTAAATTGGATGGTGTTGAGACTTGTGTCATTTCTATATCATTATGGATTTTATATTTCGGTATCAGAAAGGTAGAGGAAAATGACTTCAGATTCACAGAAGGTCTCTTCAGAGTGGGTATCTCGGTTGCGGTACGTTTGGGGGTGTTTAAGAGGAAATACAATGGCTTATGGGACTTAGGGCGGTGTGGTTCTATGATAAGATCCCTTGTGGTGGTCTTTGGGTGAGGATCGTAGAATTATAACAAGGATAAGTGTCAGCTTGAGGGCAATTCAGAAGGAACTCAGAGAAATAGGACAACTTGGTAATAGCTTGGATCAACACAATAATAGATATGATCGGTTTTTTGGGTACTTATGATGTGTTGAACCTCTACAGGTGTTTCGTGGCAATGCTCTTAGGTTTTGGTGACCTGTGTGACTTGGTTGAGTTAGAGGGATTTGGTTTTGATAGCTGGGTTATGTGCAAATGGATTTCAAAATGTTTTTAATGGTTTCTACCACGGTTCGAGGTGTATATTTCCTACTGGCGTGAGGAGCGTGTTGCATGTTATGATTTTTTCTTGGATGAGATCAAATGGAAGGTTCATGGATAATTGAGTATGTAATTTGCTTGTGACTCAGGGTCGATTATGAGATTCTTGTACTTTTTATATTCTTGATAGATGCGGTATGTTGTGTGGGATTAAGATTTGCGTGTGCAATGTCACGGTTTAGTTTTGAAAGGAAGGGCATGAATTTTGGACGACATAGATAGTTTCAGATATATAGATGAATGTTATAACTACTTGGTAATTCCTGAGAAGGGTGCGCATTTCAGAAGGCGCATTTTGTGTTGACTTACAAATGCTTCATTGGTATTGCAGTACTCGCCTGGTTGATCGATTGCTAATATTCAGATTTTGCTATATGGCACGGGAGAAATATAGAGGTATTCCTCGTGGGATGATCGTGTATGAGAGATATGTTAGACATTCGGGCAATGGAGTTGGGATCAGATATGGTGATTTGTGTGTTCTATGAATTTGGCGACTGGGAGTTCTCAGAAGAGATTGTTTCGTGGTTGTGGACTGTGAAATTGTGGCCAAAGCTAGCCAGATGATAGTATGTGTTTTGATTCAGTTATTGTAGACTTTCGAAGGGTTAGTTATCTATTTGTGGGTGACCAGAGTTGATTTGGGGTCCATTGGTAGGCCCAATAAGGATGTGTATTCTACACCGGGTCAGATTAGTTGACTTTGTACTGCTATTGTTGAGGGATATGCCATTCTGTCAGAGTTGAGCGTATTCGTGTTCTGATATGTTCTATGAGTTACCAATCTATTCCACGAGGGGTTTTGATTAATTGGTTATATGCACATATGATACGGTTCCGTTTGGGTCTTGTAGCGGGATTTGAACGAAATGTTTATTAGGGTATCGAATGGTTGATTGCGCCTTGGTTGTGTTCTCTCCAGACTGTGGTATATTGTTCTATTTGTTTCTCCGTGGTTATGGTCATACACTTTGGGTATTTGATATCGAATTGTGTGTAGTTGTTGATTTTGAGCATGGTGGCTTGAGGTATCCCATATGGACCCGTGTTTGGATGGGGTCACGCATTGCATTGAAGTTATGTCGGGATATGATCCTTTGTGTTAGACTCGTGTGTTTTGGTTTTACGGTGTGTGATAGGTTCTTAGCATTGCGTTGTAGTGGTACTTGTTGAGCCTGCGGGATGGTTCTCTCATTTGAATTATTTTCCATTTTTGGGTACGTTTGAATTGTTACGTTGTGCTGCATGGATTGCACAGTTTGTGGCTCTGTGTAGTATTGGTGTGGTGTGTCGGTAGAGTAGCTTGTCTTTGATAAGAGGAGGTCGTCGGACCTAGAATGGGTTTGGAAGAATAATAACAGAAGTCGGCTTAGGACTTGGCTAAGTTCCTGTCAAACGAGAGGGTGCTCCAAGACTTGTTGATCGGTAGTGTACTAAGGTTTTGAACGAGGTTTTAATTGATACGAGGTTTATTACCGGTATTGGGTTGTTTTGAGCAGCTACTGTGATCGTAAAATTTGCTACAAGTATGCGAGTCATGTGGTATGTCATGTGATTTCATCTTGGGTTATGGTTATGGCTTCATACAGCTTGCTCAGACTTATATAGTGTGTAGATGTGAGGTTCGGGTCTTGTAAGAATTTCGGATGTTGGAAACTGGATTCTGTGATTTACGGGCTAAGGTTGAAGTAACGATCGTCAGTTAAGTTGTGTTTTTGGGCCTATATGGAATAGGGTGACGTGGAATCACCCCCGGGTATGTGCATGGTAAGGTTGCACGACGATTTGATAGCTTTGGAACGACTCTTGGCATGTTCGAGGACGAACATATATTTAAGTGGGGGAGGATGTAACGATCCGACCGATCGTTTTGGGCATTTGCACTTAGCTCCGACCGATCGTTTTGGGCATTTGCACTTAGCTCAGCAGTTTGAGGGCATGAGTAGTTCCATATGATTATTATGACTTATGTGAATCATCGATTTTGGGTTTCAGGTTATTCGAAGTCGATTTAGAAGAATGAATATCATTGTTGAAGCTTTACGTTGGAAGAGTTAACCAAGTTTGACTTTTTTGAATTTGATCCTGGAATGGAGTTTTGATGTTTCCGTTAGGTCCGGATGGTGATTTTGGACTCGGGCGTATGCCCGAATTTGTATTTGGATATTTCTAGAAGGATTTAGTACTAATCGGTGAAAGTAGGAAATTTGGAGGTTTGGAAAGTTCATAAGTTTGACCGTAAGTTGACTTTGATGATATCAGATTTGGATTGTGATTCCGGGAATTGGAATAGCTTCGTTATGTTATTTGGGACATGTGTGCAATATTTGAGTTCATTCCGAGTTGATTTGATAAGTTTTGACACGAGATTTGGAAGTTCAAATTTCAAGTTCATTAAGTTTGATTTATGGTGCGATTCGTCGTTTCGATGTTGTTCTGTATGATTTGAGGTCTCAAGTAGGTCTGTGTTATGTTATGGTACTTGTTGGTATATTCAGGCGGGTTCCTGAGTAGCTTGGCAGAGTTTCGGACGAGGTTTGGCTCGTTTGGATCATTGTTTGCGAAGTTGGTGTGGCTGGGCTTCTGGTGTGACCGCACCTGCGGAGCTAGGGGCGCAGGTGCAGAGCCACAAAAGCGGCAGTGGCATCGCAGAAGTGGTTTGTATGGACTGTCGCTGGGTCGCAAAAGTGATGCATTTTTGCGCAGAAGCGCGTCCGCAGAAACGGTACTATGGATCGCAGAAGCGAAGGCAGGCACAGAAGCATAAGCCTTGTTCGCACCTGCATTTGCGCAGAAGTGGGGACTTTCCGCAGGTGTGATGGTCTGATTATCAGTGCTCTTCTGTAGGAGTGTGACCTTTTTCGCAAAAGCGATGCCGCAGAAGCGGCCCTTTGTTTGCAAAAGCAAAAATCGCTGGGAAGAAGCTATATTTTCGAGGGCTGGTTGTTTCATTCTCATTTTGAGACTTGGATCTCGGTTTTGGGCGCCTTTGGTGAAGAATTTCATCACAAGGATTGGGGTAAGTGTTTTATACTCAGTTTTGATTATATTTCGTGATTCCATCTTCGTTTTTGGTGATTGGATTATGAATTTTAAAGAGAAATTGGGGGTTTTAGCCTAAAGTTTCATAGAGAGAATTTTTGAGTTTTGAACATCGATGCAGAATCGGATTTGAGTGAAATTAGTATGGTTGGACTCAAAATTGAATGGGTTGTCGGATTATATAAGTTTCATCGAGTTCTGAGGCGTGGGCCCTGGTTGGACTTTTGGGTTAATTTTGGGCTTTGATTAAAAATTCGACCTTTATCGATTGAGTTTGTTTCCTTGGGCATTATTTGATGTATTTGAGTTTCTTTTGGCTAGTTTCGAGTTGTTCATCGGTCGGTAAGCACATGATGGTATTTTTGGAGCATCGTTTGGCTTACTTGGTGTTGGATTTGGCTTGTTCAAGGTACGTAATACTTCTAAACTTGGAGCCGAGGGTATGAACCCTGATTATACGTGTCATGTGATTTGTTTGGAGGTCACACACATGCTAGGTGACAGGCGTGAGGGCGTTCACCGTAGAAATTGAGACTCGGTCAATCCCGTAGAGTTGTGTAGCCAATTGACTTGTATTTTCCATGTAGTTTTCATGTGTTAGAGAAACTGAGCTGTGACTCATATTAGAAATCATGCTTAGGCATTTCTACTGTCGAATTATATGTTTAAATTGTAATTTTTTACTCAGTCATGTTCATTCATTGCATATTATATCTCAGTCTTTGTTGCTATTTGTTGATACATCATATCATCATTTGGGGCTAGTTTCATGACATTGAGAGCCCGACAGACTGGAGAGATTATTGACTGAGTGAGGCCGAGGGCCGGATTGGGAGTGATATTTATATGGTCGGGCTGCACATCGCAATATGTTTTTCTTTTTAATTATTCATACCTGAATCTGGCTTATTATAGCGCTTGGGCTGAAGGAGCTCCTCCGGAGTCTGCACACCCATAATGAGCAATTGATATTATATTGGGGGATGTATCTTACTTGGGCATGGATCTTTCCTAGTTATTCATATTAAAGGATGGATCTTCCCTGGGAATGGAACTTGCCTAATTATTTATATTAAGGGATGGATCTTCCCTGGGTTGGAATGGCCCTATTTAGTACTGAGTGACTGAGCGTGCTGAATATTGAGCGCGATGAGTGGAAATGCGAGACAGTAAGATTGAGTACTCTAAGAGTGTGAGTACATGAGTTCATCACTGAGATACATTGCATTTGGCATGCGTACTTGGGATACATGCATAGAGATGTGTTTCCTCCTGCTACCCGGTTTTGGTGACATTCATGATTTCACATGTATATTGACATGTAGGCATAGAGATGAATTTTTCTCATGCTATCTGAAAATGAAACATCTTGTTTATTGTTGAAAGGTTACGGAAAAATCATAGTTTTCAAACTTATTCATATACTTTTGGTGTGTTCGGTGAAAGATTTGGAGTTGACTGTTATACTTGAAAAGCATGCCTATTTTTCCGTAACTGCGAATGAGTTGAGCATCTGATCTCTGAGCTATTTTCATGCACCATTTTATTATATTGTTATGAACTGTTGCTGGTTATTGGAGCTGGACTCTGACCCCTGTTCCAGTTCGTCACTACTTTCAACCTAAGGTTAGGTTTGTTACTTATTGAGTACATGGGGTCGGTTGTACTCATACTACACTTCTGCACCTTGCGTGCAGATGTTGGATGCTGATGTTGCTGTGCAGCGGGAGCTGGATCTGAAGATGTACCTGCGTTCCGGTCATAATTTCCTCTTGATCTTGGTAGCTTTAGAATTTTAATCTGTTCCTATATAGTTCAAATAGATGATGTACTTTGTTTCATACCAGCTTTGTAAATGCTGAATCTTAGAAGCTCACGATTTGTATTACCAGTCCGTGGGGAGTTGTATAAAAATTTAGTTATCTCATATTTGATTCACATCAGTGTTATTTATTATGTTATTTTGTTAATTGGCTTACCTAACAGGTTGGGTTAGGTTCCATCATGACGATTTGGATTTTGGATCGTGACATAAAACTTGGTCAACTCTTCCAACTTAAAGCTTAAATCATGAAATTCATTCTTCCAAATCGATTCCGATTAACCTGAAAACAAAAACCGACGATTCGCACAAGTCATAATACATCATATGGAGCTACTCATGCCCTCAAACTACCGAGCGAAGTGAAAATACTCAAAACGACCGGTCGGGTCGTTACATCCTCCACACTTAAACATATGTTCGTCCTCGAACGTGCCAAAAAGCGTTCCAAAACCATCGAACCGCCATGTAACCTTACGATGCATATACCCGGGGGTGATCCCATGTCACCCTATTCCATATAGGCCCGACAACATAACATACTAAAGATCATTACTTCAACCTTAGCCCGTAAACCACAGAATCCAATTTCCCACATCCGGAATTCTTACAAGACCCGAACCTCACATCTACACACTGTATAAGCCTGAACAAGCTGCATCAAGCCATAACCATAACCCAAGGCACAATCACATGATATACCACATAATAATCAAAGCAATAACTCCCGATTACAGTAGCTGCTCAGAACCACCCAATACCTATAATAAACCTCATATTAAACAAAACCCCGTTCTAAAACCTTCATACACTGCCAATGATGAAAGAAACACGCATAAATTCTGAACCACTTATCAGATCAACAAGTCATGGAGCCCTCTCTTGTCCGTTAAGAAACAAAACCAAATCCTAAGCCGACTTCCGATATTATTCCCCCATCCATACTGTAATCGAATCTGATGGTACCCATTCTGGGTCCAATGATCCCATCTCATCAAACAAAACTATTCTATTGACATGCCATACCAATACAACCCTAAGCCACAAACTGTGCACCAATAAGCAACAATTCAAACGTACTCAATCATGGAAAATGACTCAAATGAGAGAACTGTCCCGAAAACTCAACAAGTACCACCACAACACAATGCTAAGAACCCATCACACCGTAGGACCAAAACACACGAATCTAACACAAGGGATCATATTTTGACATAACCCAACTGCAATACATGACCCCATCCAAAGACTAGTCCATATGAAATACCACAAGCCACCATTCTCAAAATTAACAAACACGTGCAATTCGACATCAAGTACCCAAGGTGCATGACCATAACCATGGAGAAGCAAATAACTCAATACCACAAACCCGAAAGGAGCATAACCAAGGTGTAATCGACCATTCCACACCCCAATCACCAAATCATACGAAGTCCGCTATAAGGCCCAAACACCATGTGTGCATATAGCCAACAAATCACAACCCTTCGTAGCATAGAACATATTAGAACACGAACAAGCTCAACTCTAACCGAATAACATACCCTTTAACAATAACGGTGCTGAGTCAACAAATCCAACCCAGTGTAGAATACACATCTTCATTGGGCCTATCAATGGGCCCAAAATCAACTCTGGTCATCCACAAATAGATAAAAAATCCCTCAAAAAGTCCAAAATGACCTAACTATAACATATAATATCATCTAGCTAGCTTTGGCCACATCTTCACAGTCCACAACCACGACACAATTTGCTTCTAAGAACTCCTGATCTCCAAATCCGTAGAACACACGAATCACCATATCTGATCCCAACTCCACCACATGAATGTCTAACACATCTCTCATAAACGATCATCCTACGAGGAATACTTCTATAATTTCTCCATGCCACATAGAAAAATCTGAATATCAGCAGTCGATCAACCAGGCGAGTACCGCAATACCAATGAAGCATCTGCAAGTCAACACTAAGTGCATCTTCTGAAATGCATGCTCTCATCAGGCAATACCAAGTAATAATATCATTCATCTAGTCATCTGAAACCGCCCATGTTGTCTAAGAATTCATGCCCTTCCTTTCAAAACTAAACCGTGACCTTGCACATGCAAATCTTAATCACACATAACATACCGCATCTATCACAGATATGAAAAGTACGAGAATCTCAGAATCAACTCTGAGTTGCAAGAAAATTACATACTCAATTAGCCACGAACCTTCTATTTGATCTCATCCAGGAGAAAATCACAACACGCAACACGCTCCTCACGCCAGTAGAAAATATACACCACGAACCGTGGTAGAAACCATTGAGAACACTTTGAAATCTATTTGCACATACCCATCTATCAGAACCGAATCCCTCTAACTCAACCAAGTCACGCAGGTCGCCACAACCCAAGAGCATTGACACGAAACACCTGTAGAGGTTCACCACATCATAAGTACCCAAAGAACCGATCATATCTATTAACTTGCTGATCCAACCTACTACCAAGCTGTAATATTTCTCTGAGTTCCTTCTGAATTACCCTTAAGGTGACACTTCTTATTATCACAACATCACGATTCTTAACCAAAACTCACCCCGCGAGATCCTAAAATTGTCACGACCCAAAATCCCACCACAGACATCGTGATGGCACTTAGTCTCTAAGACTAAGTAAGCCGATTACAATTACATTTCGAGCAGTTTTTTTGAAACATATGATTTAATACAAGTGTCGAAACCATAAGCGAAAACAAATATAACAACCTCCCAAGACTGGTAATACTGAGTCACAAACTCTAACTGAATACATACAATGATCTCAAGGATCGAATATACAATACTATTCGAATAAGAGTTGACAGTACAATAAAATGGAAAGACTCCAAGGGACTGCGACAACCAAGCAACTCTACCTTGAATCCTTGCGATCACACTTTAACTCTGCCCGAGTCTGATATCTCCAATACCTGGATCTGCACAAAAATCTGCAGAAGTGTAGTATGAGTACACCACGGTCGGTACCCAGTAAGTATCAATACTAACCTCGGTGGAGTAGTGATGAGGTACAGTCAAGACACTCACTAGTCAAATAACCTGTGTAATATAGCAGTATACAATAGTACTGGAAAACAACTAGCAATGATAGCAACAAAAATCAACCAGTGATATAAACAACAAGGCAACAAGAACACCATAATTATTTCTCAAACGAATAAGGGATACAAGTACAACCAATTAATCAAGTCCTTCAAATATAAATCTTTCACATATAGTTCTTTCAAGTAAATATCTTTCGAATATACTTATTTCAAAATAAATATCTTTCGAATATAATTCGTTCAAATAAATATTTTTCGAATATACTTCTTTCAAATAAATATCTTTTGAATATAATTCTTTCAAATAAATATCTTTCGAATATATTTCTTTCAAATAAATATCTTTAGTATATAATTCTTTCAAATAAAAGTCACTCTGTGACACCTCATTTCATAATCATAAAATACGGGTCTCAACCCACTTTTATATTTTCATAACACAGGTCTCAACCCACTTTCATATTTCCACGGCACCTCGTGCCCATAATTCTATCATAACCGCACAGACAACTCACGTGCCAATAATAAAAATCACTATATTTCCTCGGCACCTCGTGCCCACATTTCATATCACAAATACACGGACAATTCACATGGCATAAGACATAATAATATAATGAAATGACTGAAAAGTGAACAATGAGAAATTACAGAAAGAAAACAACACAGCAGATCGAAGCAAACAACAGGGGCGCTCCCGAGGTATCGCCTCGTAGTCCCAAAAGTAAATACATAATAGGGGAGCTCCTGAGGTACCTCCTCGTAGTCCCAAAAGTAAATATGCAACAGGAGAGCTCCCGAGGTACCGCCTCGTAGTTCCAGAAGTAAATATGCAATAGCAAAGATGGAAAATTAACTCAACAAGAACAACCTCTTCTTTAATCAAAATTTCTGATAAATATATTAACGTCTCTTTTTAAACTTACTTAATTAATTATTTACAGATGAAAAATTCATGATGTAATTATTTCCAGGAAATGTGAACTCAACAAGCACACAGAATTCACATAAAAATCAAAGTAGCAATCACACCAAATTATCATATAAAACAAATTCGATAACCAAAGAATGAGGCATGATAAATAAGGTTTAATAAGTTCCAGCAATTTCCAATGTAATACATAAAAATTCCTAAGACTTTAAAGCAATAAAATTTACACATATAAAACCAAGTACGTACTCATCACCTCGCGTATACGACTTTCACATTACACAAATGGCACATATGACTCTATGCCTAAGGGGTAATTCCCCCACTCAAGGTTAGGCAAGATACTTACCTTTTTTGAAGTTATGCCGATATTTCAAAATAACCTTCTTGCTTGAATTGACCTCCTGACAGCTCAAATCTATCCAAATTAATTGTATAACTTCATTAAAATTCATCGGAAACAATTCCGGATAATAAAACGTCAACTTAAAATTTTGCATTAAAAAGTCAACCAAAAGTCAATGCGGGGCTCGCCTCTCGGAACCCGACAGAATTTTCACAAAATACGAACACCCATTCCGATACGAGTTCAACCATACCAAATTTACCAAATTTCGACATCAACTCGACCTTCAAATCCTCAAATCTTATTTTCAAATTCCTAGGCCCAAATTCTCGAATTACACCTCAAAAACACATAATCTAGTCGGAATATTCGATGATAATTCAATATTATTAACTAACAATGATCACAAGTGACTTATCTCAGGATTTCCCGTGAAATTTCTCTAAAATATCGCCCCAAGCCGTGTTCTTTCGCCCAAAAATGTTGAAATGAGCTAATAAAACAAACTGCTCAATAAAAACCCAATTCCCGTCACTAAAGGTCCGCACCAGAACCTGCTTGCACCAACAATTTATTATTTTACTAAAAAGGCTCTAACTCTATCATACGAACTCAGAATTCGATGATTCTTATTCCTATGAGTCACAAATAATAATTGTAACCTAGTCTTTCAATCGAAACTCAATTCAGAGCTCATTTGCTCAATACAGTACCAATTTCACTCGTTAAATAATTAACTCATGTTTCGCGCTTTAAACCCAATCGCGACTTGATGAAATTAGACCAAACATTCCAGATCATTCCTATAATTCTTATAATTCATTATCAAACTTTCAGAAGTCTCGAAATCGAATTTTGATCTCTAGAATTAAAAATGGACCTTTGGATCATTATATGCTTATGCTCAAAACACCAAACTCTTCCAAAACTCATCTGAGCCCCATTGGACCCCAACTAAGTACACTAACAAGTCCCATAGCATGACACACTTAGTCGATGCCTCAAATTATATTAAACAACACTAAAATACGAATCGCACCCCAATTCAAGCTTAATGAAAACTAACGAATTCCAAATTCTATATTCGATGCCAAAACCTATCAAATCAAGTCCGATTGACCTCAAATTTTGCACACAAGTCATACATGACATAACAGACCTATCAAACTTTCCATAACTGGATTCTGACCCCGATATCAATAAAGACAACCCTCGTTCAAACTTCCAAACCTTTCATTTCCAACTTTCGTTATTTCAAGCCAAAATCAACTACGGACTTCCAAATAAATATCCGGACACACTCCTAAGTCCAAAATCACCATACAGAGCTACTAGAACCATCAAAACTCCATTCCAGAGTCGTTTGCACAAAAGTCAAACTTCGGTAAACTCTTTTCACTTAAGCTTCAAAAAATGAGAATTGTTCTTTCAATCTAATCCCGTATCATCCGTAAACCAAACTCGACCATACACGCAAGTCATAATGCACATTACAAAGCTGCTCGGGACCTTAAGCTGCTGAAGGGGACGTCAATTCTCAAAACGACTTGTTGGGTCGTACAAAAATAAAACCGCACCGCCCTAAGGCCCATAAGCCGCTATATTCCCTCTTAAGTACCCCAAAAGTACCACAACCTAGACACCCACTCTGAAAGGACCTTCTGTGAATATAAAGTCATTTCATTCACCTTCTTGATATTGAAATATAAAATCCATAATGATATAGAAATATCATAAGTCCCGACAACATCCGATGCAAATCTCATATTCGAGCCATATTCAAGTCCGGAGAATTCTCTATTTCCATATATAAATCTTGAATCCATTAAAACCTTCTTTAGAGTCATCCACTCTGCTCAAATCTCAATTGCACCGCCCGAACGGGATGGACGACTTGTGTCCCATTAGCATAACAATACCTAAAGAAGTAACCCTGCCTCAACGCAACCGAGCAAATTCATACACCGTGCACACTACATCCGTCACGAATAACAACTCAACTCATTCCATGATTTTCATATACCCATAAAGTGTAATATAACCTCTATCCAAAAATTCCTTTACTCGAGTTATCCTCTATCTCAACCTCTGCAAGTTCTATCTGATTCACATGTATGCCTCAAACCGAAATCAGTGCAATACATAACCACGCAATCAAATCGTCGATAGCAGACTCCCCCACTTGGCTCAAAGCCATAGAACAAAACACTCGCTAACTTATAATACCCATACTCTATTACTGCCATAATAACGTAGGGAGATTCAACTAAATCCTTCATAATCTCCCATAACTCAAACCATATAGTACCTCAAATCATCTACTAAGCTCGCATACATCCACGTGGCGATCAAGTCAACTTTCTCAACCAAATTCAGATTCAAATCTCAACATATAGACCCCGCTGGTAGAAAAGGAACTCTCCACACAACATTATAAGGATCACACCTCCGTAGGTTACCCCGCAGGTTATAACCCGCATGCTTAGCCTCAAACTGACATCTCTCTATACCCTTACACAGCCACAACTACTATGCAATCACTTAATCTTCCTTAGTCTTAACTCAGAACAAGACGTGAAAATATATGTCACAACCCAACTCCATGTCAGGCCATGATGGCGTCCAACACTGTTGCTGGACAAGCCAACAGTGAACAACTTAGTGATTTCCCGTTTAGCTTTACTTATTTTAAAACATTTGGTACATAAAGAATTTTTAAGGCAATCAACCGGAAACATCTAAAAGCAGTTATAACTATTGAATTACAACCCAAAAACCAAAGTCTACTAATACGTGCCAACATGTACCCAGTAAGTATCACGTCTAACCTCGAAGAAGTAGTGACGAGGGGTCGACTTGACACTTACTAGGCCAATAATAATATAATTAAAGTACTATGCTAAACATGGATATCATGAATGATACTGTCAGTTCAACAACAGTAAGAGATAAGTCCTTTCATAATTATAACATAAATTTCGGTAATACTATTTAGCAACTTACATTTCAAGGCATTTAAGCAGAATAAATCATGGAGAATTTACAAATAATTAGCATGCGCAATTATGCCGAGGTCATACGGCCCGGTCCAACATAATATTAAATTGTGCACTACCGGAGGGTTGAACGACGCGAACCATAGATGCATCTATTTACTACCGAGGTGCTCGGTCCGATCCACAAATATAATTATTTTCAAGAAAACAAAAGTTTCTCATTTACAGTCAAGTATCTCATACAAACCTTCAAGTAAGTGAATTTAAACTTATACAATTCTTTTATTAATTTCTATCATGACTAAGTGATTATATTAGCAAGTAAGGGCACAAACATTTCAAGTATAGCATGATACGGGTCCTAGACTACCCGAACAATAGCATAATAGTAGCTACTTAAGGACTCATGTCACCTCGTACGCACGTAGCCCCCACAATTAGGTACAAACATTTATTTAATTCACCTATGGGGTTATTTTCCTCTTACAAGGTTAGAAATGACACTTACCTCACCTCAAAGTCTACTTCCCAATTCAAGAACGCGCTCAAACCTCCAAATTTGATGCCAAACGACTTGAAGCTAGTCAAACATTACATAAACTAATCAATCTATGCTCAAAAGTTCATAATTCCACCATTTAAGTAATTACCCAACATAAATTGCAACATTCCTAAAATTTACCCCCGGGCCCACATGCCCGGATTCCAAAAGTTTTTAAAGAAATTTGTTACCCATAATCTTAGGAACATAAATATATGATTTTTCCTAAATGCCATAACACATTTCGTGGTTAAATCTCATTTTTATCAAAAACCTAGGTTTTCACCTAAACCTATGATTTTCACTAATTTGCATGTTATAATCCACCCTTAAACTATGTATTTAACTCACATTGTGTAGAAATTACTTACCTCAAAGTGCTAAGTGAAATCCTCTCTCTGAGAGCTCCAAGAATCGCCCAACAATGGAAGAAATGAGATACAATAGCTTAAGTCCCATTTTTAAAAGTTTCTGCCCAGGTCTGCTTTCTTTGCGATCTCGGAAGAGGCCTCGCGATCTCGAAGGCAAACGGCCCAGGACAGGGAAATTTACCCATCGTGAACGCGACATGAGCAACGCAAAAGTGGAGGCTCGCTTGGCCTACCCTACGCGAATGCGAGGGCTTCTTTGCGAACGTGAAGAACGAACAACGGCCACCCAACTCTGCCTTTTCTACGCGAACGCGGGCTAGGTCACGCGAAGGCTAGAGGGCCCAGACCTCCGGGAATGCGGACCTACACATGCAAATGCGAAGGGTAAAAGATCTCCAACCCACAGTACCCCAAATCCTTCATCGCGAACGCGAGGGTCTGATCGCGTTCACGAAGAAGGAAACCAGAAGCAGAAATCTGGTGTGTTTCAACTCAACTCCGGGTGGTCTAAAACGCACCCGAGCCCCTCGGGACCCCATCCAACTTCTCCAACCAGTCTATAAACATAATACAGACTTGTTCGAACTCTCGAAATGCGTAAAACAGCAACAAAACCAAGAATCACACCCCAAAACCAAATTGAATCAAACTTTGAACTTCAAATTTTTAAATCGCTCTGAATGCGTCGAATCATACTTAGACTACTCGGATTGACACCAAATTTTGCGTGCAAGTCTTAAAGGACATTACGGAACTATTCCCGATTTTGGAATTCCATTCGGACCTTGGTATCACCAAAACCTACTCGAAACCAAATTTAAAGAACTTCAAAAACCTTCAAGAACCAACTTTCACTATTAGGCACCGAAACGCTCCCGGGTCCCCCAAAACCCGATCCGAACATACTTTCAAGTCCGAAATCATCACACGAACCTATTGAAACCGTCAAATCCTGATTCCTAGGTCTCTTACTAAAAATATTGACCAAAGTCAAACTTGGCCTTTCAAGCCAACCTCAAGGAACTAAGTATTTCGATTTTAACCCAAACTCTTCTAAATCCCGAACTAACCATCCCCGCAAGTCATAGATCAGTAAAAGCAAGTACAGGAAGTCTTATTTAGGGAAACGAGGTTCTAGAAAGCAAAACAACCGATCGAGTCTTTACATTCTCCACCTCTTAAACAAACGTTAGTCCTCAAACGGGTTTAGATTTATACCTGATGTGCTGAATAAGTGTGGATATCTACTCCGCATGTCCTCCTCGGACTCCTAGGTCACCTCCTCGACTGGTTGGCCCCTCCACTGAACCTTTACCGTAGAAATCCTCTTGGATCTTAACTGGCGATCATGTCTAGCAATAATGGCAACTGGCTCCTCCTCATAACCCAAGCTCTCATCAAGCTGAATAGTGCTAAAGTCTAACACATGTGACAGGTCGGCATGATATATCCGGAATATAGACACGTGAAAAACTGGATGAACCCCTAATAGGCTGGGAGGTAAAGCAAGCTCATAAGCAACCTCCCCAACTCGTCTCAACACCTCAGATGGGCCTATAAACCTCAGGCTCAACTTGCCCTTATTTCCGAATATCATAATACTCTTCATCGGCGAGACTTTCAAGAGAACCTTCTCGCCTACCATAAATGATACATCACGCGCCTTTTGATTCGCGTAACTCTTCTATCTGGAATGTACTGTGCGAACTCGCTCCTGAATCAACTTTACCTTTTCCAAGGTATACTTTACCAGATAAGTACCATATAACCTAGCCTCGCCGGGCTCAAACCACCCGATGAGAGAACGACATCGCCGACCATATAAAGCCTCAAATGGGGCTATTTCGATGCTGGACTGATAACTGTTGTTGTAAGCAAACTCGGCCAATGGCAAGAACTGATCCCACTATCCCCCAAAGTCAATCACACATTCTCTCAGCATGTTCTCCAATATCTGAACTGTCCGCTCTGACTGCCCGTCGTTCTGTGGATGAAATGCTGTGCTGAGCTCTATACAGATCCCCAACTCACTTTGTACGACTCTTCAGAAATGTGAAGTGAAATGAGGGTCTCTATCTGATATGATAGAAACAGGCACAATGTGCAACCGAACTACCTCCCTAATATAAATCTGGGCCAATTTCTCTGAAGTATAAGTAGTCACAACCGGAACGAAGTGTGCCGACTTGGTCAATCTATCGACAATGACCCAAACTGCATCAAACTTCCGCAAGGTCCGTGGCAATCCAACTACGAAGTCCATAGTGTTGCGCTCCCATTTCCACTCAGGTATTGTCATCTACTGAAGTAGGCCACCTGGCCTTTGGTGCTCATACTTAGCCTGCTGGCAATTTAGACACCTAGCTATATACTCCACTATGTTTTTCTTTATCCGTCGCCACCAATGATACTGTCTCAACTCACGATACATCTTCGTAGCACCTGGGTGAATAGAATACCGAGAACTGTGTGTCTCCTGTAGAATCCTCTCCCTCAAGCCATCAACATTAGGAACACATAGACGACCCTGGAGTTGCAGAACACCAAGTGCGATCATCAAACTGTCGGGCCTTGATCTGCCCCAATAATGAAGATTGAGCAATAACACATGCAAGAACTCGGCTGGGCTCTGAAAT
This sequence comes from Nicotiana tomentosiformis, assembly GCF_000390325.3. Classification (NCBI taxonomy): domain Eukaryota; kingdom Viridiplantae; phylum Streptophyta; class Magnoliopsida; order Solanales; family Solanaceae; genus Nicotiana; species Nicotiana tomentosiformis. The sequence goes on along the minus strand of NC_090823.1, from coordinate 115,751,246 downwards.
ATCCAACCTCACAAGTCTGTTAGCCATGGACTGAATGTCCAAAGCTAGTGGCCTCTCCTCCGCTGAAATAAATGCCAAGCTACCCATACTCTCTGCCTTCTTTCTTAAGGCATACGCGACCATATTTTCCTTGCCCGGATGATAAAGAATGGTGATGTCATAATCCTTCAATAACTCGAGCCATCTACGCTGCCTCAAATTGAGATCCCTTTGCTTGAACAAATGCTATAAGCTGTGATGATCAGTATAAACCTTACATAACACCCATACAGATAATGCCTCTATATCTTAAAAGCATGAAAAATCGCGGCTAAATCCAAATAGTACACAGGATAATTCTTCTCACAATATACCGTATACATCCTCGAGCCGGAAGTCAACACTAGAACCGGTGCTGTTGTCAAAGCTGTCTTGAGCTTCTGGAAGCTCACCTCACAATCCTCGAACCAACGGAACAGAGCACCCTTCTAGGTCAATCTAGTCAAAGGTGCTGCAACAGATGAAAAGCCCTCCACAAACAAGTGATAATAGCCTGCTAACCCCAAGAAACTCCTGATCTCAGTCGCCGAAGTGGGACGAGACCAACTTTGAACTACCTCAATCTTTTTAGGATCCATTTTAATACCCTCTCCTGATACAACATGCCCCAAGAATGCCACAGACTCTAGCCCAAACTCACATTTGGAGAACTTAGCATACAGCTTATGTTCTCGCAATGTCTGAAGTACCACTCTCAAGTGCTGCTCGTTCTCCCCCAGGCTACGTGAGTAAATTAAGATGTCATCAATAAAGATAATAACAAAGGAATCAATATAAGGCCGGAACACCCGGTTCATCAAATCCATAAACGTCGTTGGGGCATTAGTTAAACCAAAGGACATCACTAGAAACTCATAATGTACGGAAGACAGTCTTCGGAACATCTGAGTCCCGAATCTTCAACTAATGGTAACCCGATCTCAAGTCGATCTTAGAAAATACCCTTGCACCCTGCAGCTGGTCGAACAAATCATCGATACGCGGCAGTGGGTACTTGTTCTTGATGGTAACCTTGTTCAACTAGTGGTAATTAATGCACATCCGCATAGTCCCATCTTTCTTCTTCACAAATAGCACTAGTGCGCTCCAAGGCGACACACTCGGTCTGACGAACCCCTTTGATAGCAACTCCTTAAGTTGTTCCTTCAACTTCTTCAATTCTTTCAGAGCCATACGGTACGGTGGGATAGATATAGGCCGGGTTCCTGGAGCCAAATCAATACGAAAATCAATATCACGATCTGGCGGCAAGCCTGGAAGATTAGAAGGAAACACATCGGCAAACTCCCGGACTACTAGCACTAAATCAATCGTCGGAGACTCTGCGGTGGTGTCCCAAACATAAGCTAGATAAGCCAACAACCCTTCTCGACCACATGTCGAGCCTTCAGAAAAGAGATGACCCGACTAGCTGTACTAAGTGAGGAACCCTTCCACTCTAATATCGATAATTCTGGCATTGCTAAGGTAATAGTCTTGGCATGGAAATCAAGGATGGCGTGATATGGAGATAACTAGTCCATGCCCAGGATGACCTCAAAGTCGATCATATCAAGTAGCAGAAGGTTTGCTCTAGTCTCGTAACCACAGAACGTGACCACACAGGACCGGTAGATCCGGTCCACAACCACAGAATCGCCTACAGGAGTGGACACATAAACAGAAGTACCGAAGGACTCGCGAGGAATATCCAGAAAATGAGCGAACAGAGATGACACATATGAATAGGTAGACCCTGGATCAAATAATACCGAAGCATCCCTACCGCATACAAAAATAATAACTGTGATCACGGCATCTGAGGCCAATGCATCTGGTCTGGCTGAAAAAGCATAGAATTTGGCTGGAGCGCCGGCGGGCTGGCTCCCGCCTGACTGAATAGTAGCTGACTGGGCTCCCCCTGCCTGGCCTCCACCTCTAGGATGGCCCTTACCAGTCTTCCCTCTGCCCCTAGGCGGCCGGACAGCCGATGCTGAAATCATGGGCTGCTGGCCTTGCTGCACTGCCTTATCCCGAAGCCTGGGGCAGAATCTCCCCATGTGACTGAGATCTCCACACTCAAAACAGCCCCTCGGTGCGGCAATATGCTGCCCTAATGTTTGACCCTGATGGCTTGTCGACCCAATGGAAGAAGCCTGAATAGCCGATAGGCAGTATGAACTCTTCGGCATGGCACTAAAATAGGGGCTGGATGAACCCTGGTGACCTGAGTACCCACTGGAAGAACCCTGGACGGCTGGTGGGCGGTAAAAACTCTATGGCATGGCACTGAAATAGGGGCACGCTGGAGCACGTCGAGGAGGTGGTGGTGATGAATATGAGGCCCTGCTAGGCTGACCCCTCCCAAACTGACCTCTGCCCCTAGCCAGGGCACCTCTAAACTCTCCAGAGAAACGGGCCCTCTTATCTTGCTGTGTCTGCTCTATCCCCCTCTAACGGTAGCCCTCAATCCTCCGAGCAATCTCCACTACCAGCTGATAAGAAGTCCCCATCTCAACCCCTCGGGCCATATTAGCCCTAATAACGGAGTGTAGCCCCGCAACAAACCTCCGCACTCTCTCTGTATCCGTAGGAAGTATCATAAGTGCATGGAGAGACAACTCAGAAAACCTCGCCTCATAGTCGGTCACTAACATCTGACCGTGCTCAAGCTGCTCAAATGGATACCGCAACTCTTCCCTCTTGGAGGGTGGAATATACCTATCCAGGAAACGCTGTGTGAACTGGATCCAAGTCATGGGAGGAGAGCCCGCTGGTCTGCCAAGAAGATAAGACTGACACCATCTACGGGCCCTACCATCCAGCTGGATAGTAGTAAAGTCAATCCCATGAGACTCGAGTATCGTCATGTTGTGCAGTCTATCCCTGCACCTATCAATAAAATCCGGGGCATTCTCATGACGCTCGCCTCCGAAGACAGGAGGGTGTAACCTAGTCTACCTATCCAATAACTTCTGTGGATTGCCGTCCGCAATCGGTCTAAGCTTAGGTGCGATTGCTACAACTGGCTTTGCCCCGTTCGCAGGTAATGCACCCAGAGTCTGATACACTGCAGCCGCATGCCCGGGAGCCTGGGCAGTAGTGGTCTGTGCTCCCCCTCCCTCCTGAGATGTGGCTGGGTCTGCTGGAAATAAACCAGCCTGGGTCATAGAATCCATGAATCGTAGCATACGCCCCATGACCTCCTGAAAGCCCGGTGCCGTCATGAAATCTACCGGGACTGGCTCTACTGTGGGCACCTCGCCCTGCTCCTCAATAATAGGATCCTCCACTGTATCCGCTGGTGGTGCTACTAGGGCAACTCTGGGACGCCCTCGTCCCCTACCTCTAGCCGGTTCCCTCCCCCGGCCTCTACCTCGGCCTCTAGCAACGGGGGGAGCAGCCCCTCCGGGTCTGGAATGTCCACTGTATGCGTCATCACCATCTGTGAGAGAGTAGAAGAAGGAAATTTAGTATACCGTCAATTGCATGATAGGAGATGAAAAATGAGTAGTTTCCTAACACCCCATAGCCTCTCGAAGATAAGTACGGACGTCTCTGCACCGATCCGCAAGACCTCTCGAAGCAGTTATAACTATTGAATTACAACCCAAAAACCAAAGTCTACTAATACGTGCCAAGATCTGGTGTCAAAGTATGTGGGTAACTAGTAGAATATACAAAAGATGACTATCCTATTGTGTGAAACAGAATATACAGATAAACACAAAAGAGAAACTTTGGCATGCTACTGAACGACTCAGCAACTCACCGTGAAGTCTCAGTCCAAGATCAAGTATGCGCGCCGGGCGGGTAACTAGATGCACCAGCCTCAGATCCTGTACAATTAAGTACAGAAGTGCAGTATGAGTACATAAATAACATGTACCCAGTAAGTATCCCGCCTAACCTCGAAGAAGTAGTGACGAGGGGTCGACTTGACACTTACTAGGCCAATAATAATATAATTAAAGTACTATGCTAAACATGGATATAATGAATGATACTGTTAGTTCAACAACAGGAAGAGATAAGTCCTTTTTTCATAATTATAACATAAATTTCGGTAATACAATTTAGCAACTTACATTTCAAGGCATTTAAGCAGAATAAATCATGGAGAATTTCTAAGTAATTAGCATGTGCAATTATGCCGAGGTCGTATGGCCCGGTCCAACATAATATTAAATTGTGCACTGCCGCAGGGTCGAACGGCGCGAACCATAGATGCATCTATTTACTACCGAGGCGCTAGGCCCGATCCACAAATACAATTATTTTCAAGAAAATACAAGTTTCTCATTTACAGTCAAGTATCTCATACAAACCTTCAAGTAAGTTAATTTAACCTTATACAATTCTTTTATCAATTTCTATCATGACTAAGTGATTATATTAGCAAGTAAGGGCACAAACATTCCAAGTATAGCATGATACGGGTCCTAGACTACCGGGACAATAGCATAATAGTAGCTACGTACGGACTCTCGTCACCTCGTACGTACGTAGCCCCCACAATTACGTACAGACAATTATTTAATTCACCTATGGGGTTAATTCCCTCTTACAAAATTAGAAAGGAGACTTACCTCAGCCTCAAAGTCTACTTCCTAATTCAAGAACGCGCTCAAACCTCCAAATTTGACGCCAAATGACTTGAAACTAGTCAAACATTACATAAACTAATCAATCTATGCTCAAAAGTTCATAATTCCACCATTTAAGTGATTACCCAACATAAATTGCAACATTCATAAAATTCACCCCTAGCCCACGTGTCCGGATTCCAGAAGTTTCTAAAGAAAGTTGTTACCCATAACCTTAGGAACATAAATATATGATTTTTACTAAATTTCATAACGCATTTCGTGGTTAAATCTCATTTTTATCAAAAACATAGGTTTTCACCTAAACCCATGATTTTCACTAATTTACATGTTATAATCTACCCTTAAATTATGTATTTAACTCACATTATGTAGAAATTACTTACCTCAAAGTGCTAAGTGAAATCCCCTCTCTAAGAGCTCCAGGAATCGCCCAACAATGGAAAATATGAGATAAAATAGCTTAAGTCCCGTTTTTAAAAGTTTCTGCCCAGGTCTGTATTCTTCGCGATCGCGGAAGAGGTCTCGCGATCGTGAAGGCAAACGGCCCAGGCCAGGAAAATTTACCCAGCTCGAACGCGACAGGAGCAACTCAAATGCGGAGGCTCTCTTGGCCTACCCTACGTGAACGCGAGGGCTTCTTCGCGAACGCGAAGAACGAACAACGACCACCCAGCTCTGCCTCTTTTACGTGAACACGGACCAAGTCACGCGAAGGCTAGAGGGCCCAGACCTCCACGAACGTGATCCTACGCATGCGAACGCGAAGGGCAAAATCTCCCCAGCCCACAGTACCCCAAATCCTTCATCGCAAATGCGAGGGTCTGATCGCGTTCGCGAAGAAGGAAACCAGAAGCAGAAATCCGATGTGTTTCAACTCAACTCTGGGCGGTCCGCAATGCACCCGAGCCCCTCGGGACCCCGTCCAACTACTCCAACCAGTCTATTAATATAATACGGACTTGCTCGAACTCTCTAAATGTGTAAAACAACAACAAAACCAAGAATCACACCCCAAAACCAAATTGAATCAAACTTTGAACTTCAAGTTTCTAAATCGCTCCGAATATGTCGAATCATACTTAGACTACTCGGATTGACACCAAATTTTGTGTGCAAGTCTTAAATGATATTACGAAACTATTCCTGGTCTCAAAATTCCATTCGGACCTCGGTATCACCAAAACCTACTCCAAACCAAATTTAAAGAACTTCAAAAACCTTCAAGAACCAACTTTCACTATTAGGCGCCGAAACGCTCCCGGGTCCCCAAAAACCCGAACCGAATATATGACCAAGTCCGAAATTATCACACGAATCTATTGGAACCGTTAAATCCTGATTCCGAGGCCGTTTACTAAATATGTTGACCAAAGTCAAACTTGACCTTTCAAGCCAACCTTAAGGAACTAAATGTTCCGATTTCAACCCAAACTCTTCTAAATCCCGAACCAACTATCCCCGCAAGTCATAAATTAGTAAAAGCAAGTACGAGAAGTCTTATTTAGGAAAACAGGCTCTAGAAAGTAAAATGACCGGTCAGGTCGTTACAGTCTACTTCGTTCCACAATTAATCATCATGAAAAATCTTTCAACACACTCATAACTCGAGACTATATGTCACATTCAAACCATCTGAACATATCTTGCAGTCACATCATACTCATCATATGGTCATCGAACCACTCATCAAGCCACAAATTCCATTAATAGGGACACTATCAGACTTATAAGTCCAAAAGCACGTGCTCACACAACTGATATCCCCATGCTCAAGCTACAGTCATATCATAACCCGGCCTCAAAACCTCTAGACTGGCCCATCATCAGCACATAGAAATAACATCTCACTCCTCATCCATGAAATCATAAGCCGGCGATGCACAGCTGATATCGAGTGCTCACATGCGCACACGAATGCATGGAGGGAATTCAAAAAGTTATGTTTCAAGCTGAATCAATGCCGCACGATAAGGAAAGAAAGATGAGAAGTTTTATCCTAAATGGCCTGTAGCCTCTCGAAGATAGGTATGGACGTCATCATACCGATCCGCAAGACTCTACTAGATACTTGCTCATTACTTGTAGAACCTATGAACCTAGAGCTCTGATACCAACTTGTCACGACCCAAAATCCAACTAGTTGTGATGGAACCTAACCCAACCCGCTAGGTAAGCCAATTAACAACTATCCAAATTAATGAGATTTTTCAAGAAAGAAATGATAATAAAACTGCTTTTATACAAGAATTCCCAAGGACTGGTAGTACAAATCATGAGTTTCTAAGATTTAGAATTTTCAAAAATAGTATGAAATAAATACATCATCTGACCAAATATACATAAACAGATTTTTATAAGTCTGGGGCTACCATGAACAAGAGGCAGTTATAACTGGAATGCACGTACATCTTCAAATTTAGCTCCCGCCGTGCATAGCAACATCAACATCCAACATCTGCACACAAGGTGCAGAACTATAATATGAGTACAACCGACCCCATGTACTTAATAAGTGACAAACCTAACCTTAGGTTAAAAGTAGTGACAAGCTGGGACAAAGGTCAGAGTCCAACTCCAATAATAAACCAACAACAGTTCATAACAATTAATAAAGATGGTACAAGAAATGACTCAATAAATAAATGCCAAGCTCGTATACAATTCTGGAAAATAAACATTTTCTTTCCAAGTATAATAGTAAAACTCAAACCTTTTGCCCAAATCGCCGGAAATATGAGTAAGTCTGAAATATGTAATTTTTCTCAAAAACGTTAACAACAGATAAGAAATTTCATAGTTAGATGGCATGAGGGAAAATACTTCTTTATGCCTACATATCAAGTATGCATGTCTAATGCAATGCAGCACATTGATGAACTCTTGTACTCACACTCTTAGAGTACTCAATCTCACTGTCTCATATTTCCACTCATCACGCTCAATATTCAGCACACTCAGGCACTCGGCGATATACATGGCATATTCAGCCCAAATATAAATGACAACTCGCGCACAGTCACTCAGTACCGTATATGGCCAATCCAGCCCAGGGAAGATATCAAATGAACCCAGATTTTGCACACAAGTCCCAAATGACATAACAAAGCTATTCTAATTCCCATAACCATAATTCAAATGTGATATCATCAAAGTCAACTCCCAGTAAAACTTATAAACTTTCCAGACCTTTAAATTTTTAACTTTCGCCGATAACGCCGAATCTTTCTAGAAATATCCAAATGCAAATTTGGGCATACGCCCAAGTCCAAAATCACCATCCGAACCTAACAGAGCCCTCAAAACTTCGTTCCATGGTCAAATTCATAAAAGTTAAACTTGGTCAATTTTTCCAAATTAAAGCTTAAATCGTGAAATTCATTCTTCCAAATTGATTCTGATTAACCTGAAAACGAAAACCGATGATTCGAACAAGTCATAATATATCATACGGATCTACTCAATCCCTCAAACTACCGAGCGAAGTGCAAATGCTCAAAATAACCGGTCGGGTCATTACAGATAAGAAAATCATAAATTTGAATATGAGCAATAGATTCAAAGTTACTTTTGAATAATTTTTAATTTTTATTTGTATTATATTAAAATAAGTGTGGAAAAAATAAAAATTTAATTCAAACAAGCTAGTAATAAAAAATAACATGACAATGTAATAATATTAAGTATTGAATAATATAATAGCAAAAATAAAGAACAAATATGGAAAAAGAAAAATTAAAATTTTTATCATAAAGAAAAAAAAGTTCTTAATTTGAGATGAGTTTTCTTAAGTATGATAAGAAAGGTCGCGCTATGGATAAGATCACATAACTAAAGTCTAATAGATAAGATAAAGGATTAAAAATATTAAATAAATAAAATAATTTAGAGATAATATGATAATGTTCATAATAAGAATTGGATTAGAAAGTAAAATAGACAAAATATACAATACTTACAAATACATTAACAAATTTAAACAATTTAAAATTCCAAGAAATAGTTTAAAAATTAAAGAATATTTATTGTAAGATTAAAAAATTATCTATCTATCTATCTATCTATCTATATATATATATATATATATATATATATATATATATATATATATATATGTCAATATTATATTAAAGGATAGTAGTGGATAATGATATTAAACAAAGTGCCAAGTTAATAAAAAGCCATATTCAAACGTGATAATATTATATATTAGATAATATATTAGCAAAAATATGGAAAACGAGATTGTGAACATGATCTTTATACTTATAAGAACCGATGATTTAATCTTTAGTGTATAAGTTTGGTATTAAACTCTTCAGGGATCTTGTTATGAAACTCTCCCAAGAGTACATACCAAACTATGATTTTTCTTACTATTCTTCGACTACGACGAAGTACTACTAATATTATCTTCATTACCTTACGGTATTGAAATATTAATGACTTCTTCCTGTAGTGTTCTCCGCTCAATATCACTCCCACTACTTGGAGGTAGTAAATTTCTTGTTGTCTATTAGAGTTTCTCACACTACTAAATGCAATGGAACATCAATTCCGACATATAGAGTTGTATGTTCTTGAGCGTTTGAATTTTCAGATGATTCATTTGTTATTTCTTTGCTTAGTTCCTGTTAAACTAGTTTACTTCTAAAAATATAATTTATTAAATAATCCTATTATAGAGAACTGGTATTTGTACTAACAATTACCTTCTTTTCTTTATGAAAATAAAATAAACATCCTTTCGTTCCCTTGGATATCCAATAAACGCGTAAACATTCATCCTTGATTTTATCTTATCTGTTTTTCCTTTCAGTATATATATATTGGACAATTCCATATCCGAACTTGCTGTAGACCGGACTTACATTAAGTCCACAGTTCTATGGGGTCCAAGATACTGACTTAGAAAGAATTAAAATCAGAATGTAATTGCAGTTTCTAAGACATATCCATAACGAAAAAAGAAACAAATCAGAATAACTCAGTGTTAATCTAAACATCTCCATAAGAGTCCTATTTCTTCTCTCTACTACACCACTCTATTATGGAGTATCCATGTAGACAATTGAGATATAATCTTCTATTTTGATAAGTAACTAATAAGCTTTGTAGAGATGTGCTAGCCACCTATGATTGGATCATAGTAATTTAATATATTTTTATGGTGCTTCTCCGTATCAAGCCTTAAAATTCTGAAATTATTCAAAACATTTAGACTTATGGTGCATCAAATAAATATATTCATAGTCCGAGTAATCATTTATGAATGTCATAAAAATACTCAAAACCACCTCTTGCCTATATATTCATTAGACAATACAATCAAAAATGGATTAGTTCTAACTTATCACCTGCTTTCTTTCCTTTGGAGTAGAAATGTCACTTAGTCATATTTCCTTCTAAACAGGATCCATAAGTTGGTAGTGCCTCTTCTTTCAATGAACCTTAAGTTCATCATTGACCAACTAAAATCCTATCCAGATAATTATGACTTAGACGTAAGTGCATAGATAAGTTTCACTAAATTTGGAAGAACATTTTCACTTATGAGGTAGACTAATATTGTTCAGTTCAGGAGATCAATATTAACAATAACAAGGTCATGCATCCATGTACCACAAGAGATATAATATTTATGAAGCTCTTATTTAGAATATCCATCTCTTATTTTGCTCAAAAATCGAAATTAAATTCCTTATAGCCAATGGTACATACATGGCATCCATCAAATTAATGTCTTATCAGTACCAAAGGAAATTTTTAACAAGTTATACGACAAAATACATGAAGTCATAGTGGAGTTGAGATATACAATATTAAATAGATCATAATAAGTCAATTAATATTGAATAATAAAATTCAGACTGCATTCAATATATAATGCAAAGTATATTATATAATGCAAGACTTATACAATCCAAAAAAAAAACAAAACCAACTCAGATAGAAAGAAAATTATTATTTTTAGTCAATTGTATATAACCATTTAATATGAAAATTTCAAACGCACTACACACATATATTCATGCACCTTGAATAACAAATTTCGATGGGAAAAGAACTATTCATGCAACATATACATGTAATGTGTCACGGCCTAAAATCCACCATAGGTCGTGATGGCGCCTATTGCCGCCGTCAGGCAATCCAACAGTGCTCGATCAACTTAATTACTCATTTTGATAACTTTAAAATCATAATTCCCATTAATCAAATAGTATAAAAGCTGGTACTCATGCAAAACCCATGATTTTATTTTCCAATTCCTGTATAAGAATATAATTTTCAAGGTAAAATGTTAATAATTACATGAACTACAATAATGAACAACTAGTAGAAACCCCAAAACCCAGTATCACAAGTGCATGAGTATCTACTAAGGAGAACAATAATAATACAACAACCGTCTGGAATACAAGTTAGACGGAAAAAATAAATAATTATGATGCAGGCTCTGTATGCTGCGGATCGTAACAAAGAAATACAGCCCACTGTAAAGTCCCCGCAAAAGTCGTGCCTCTGCACCCAGAGGACTACCAGAAACATATATATACATGCACAATAAGTGCAGCAAGTGTAGTACGAGCACGTAAATCAACGCATACCCAGTAAGTATCTAGCCTAACCCTAGAGAAGTAGTGACGAGGGATCGACAACGACACTTACTAGAGGTTCAATAAGACAGATACAGTAAAAGTAAACAAATGTGAGGGAGAGTAAATAAACAAAATAAACATGTATAAATACATGGTACAATCCTCCTCTCAACAATAAACTCAAGATCTAAATTAGTAGTTACCTCCTCAACCGGAGTATATATATAATGGACCTCACTAGATAGCTCGTCACAATTCAAATTAGGAAAACTCACAGATACGCTGGCTTCATGTCAAATATTACGCACAATTCCATAAGAGTAGTTTTAAAGAGATGCCGAGGCGTACGGACCGATCCCATCATAATATGTGCACTGCCGAGGATCGAACGGCATGAACCATAGATGTATCTATTATATTGTCAAGGTGAATGACCCGCTCCCATGAGAGTATGATATTGCCGAGGCGAACGGCCCGATCCCACTAGAATAAGAAGCTTTAACAGGTCCTTGACCCCACTCACGAATAAACGCGTGAGTTATAAATTTTAAGGAAAACCTTTCGATGAAAATGCATAGCACGAGAGAAATTCGTAAGGGGAGCACAATTATTCCGCGGCTAATCATGAAGCTCGTCAAATCTCTACAATAGCAAGTTTATAACTCTACGCAAGTCTAGTCTCAAGTTGTAACGTAAAATAAAGGAATTTAATAGGCAGAGGGTAACTCAAATAGTGCAGCTATAGCATGGCGGGAACCTAAGTCTACCCGGACATAACATGAATCTAGCTACATACGGACTCTCGTCACCTCGTGCGTACGTAGCCCCCGCAACAAGTAGCACATATCAAATACATTACCCATGGGTTAGTTTCCCCCTCATAAGGTTAGACATGAGACATACATCGCTCTGAAGTTCCCTAACCGACTCCAACGTCTCTCTAACAACTCGAACTGATGGCCATCATTCCAAAACTAGTCAAACAACGTGCAAACCAATCAAAATATACCCCAATACGTATAATTTAATAATTTATAATGATTCCCAACTCCGCTCAAAAGCCAACAAAGTCAACCCTCGGGCCCATGCGCTCGGATTCCAAAATATTTTGAAGATAAACTTTACCCATAACATTACGAACTTAAATATATAACTTATTCCTAATTCCATTTCCAAGATCGTGGTCAAAATCCAAAATGATCAATTCTAGGTTTCCTACCAAAATCCCACAATTTTCCTAAATTTTCCTCAAATCCACATATAAACCTTACATTTAGCTCACAACAAGTGGGAAATTACTTACCTTGTGTTGTATGATGAAAACTCCTCAAAATTGCCCAAAAACCGAGCACCAAAATCCCAAACGAAAATGACGAAATGACCAAGTTCGATCCCTTATGTTCTGCCAAGTTTCACTTCTGCAGACAGAATCTTTGCATCTGCGACGTCGCTTCTGCGACCACAAATGCGCATCTCCGAAGTCCACTGGTCAGTATCCCCATCGCACCTGCAGACTCCTTCCCGCTTCTGCGCAACAGCAGGTGCGAAGCCAAAGTCGCCTCTGCGCTCCAGCTCGCTTATATGACCACTCCGTTGCTTCTGCGAGGCCGCAGAAGCGTTCCATTTTCCGCTTCTGCTATGCGATTCTCGCTTCTGCGATTTCTCTTCCGCGACCTAACATCCGCAAAACCAGAAAAATCCCAGCATTTCCTTAGTCCAAAAATTGATCCGTTAACCATCCGGAATCCACCCAAGGCCCCACGGACCTTAACCAAATATACCGACACGTCTCAAAATGCAATACGAACTTAGTCAAGGCCTCAAATCACGCCAAACAATTTTGAAATTACAAATCGCGCTTCGAATCAACTTATAAATTATCAAATTTCCAAATTCTATATCCTGTGCCGAAACGTACCAAATCAATCCGGAATAACTTCAAATTTTATGCACAAGTCACAAATCACAATACGAACCTATTCCAAGGCTTGAAACCTCAAACGGACATCGATAACATCAAAATCCACTTCAAACCAAACTTATGAAATTCTTAAACCTTCAAAATGCCAACCTTCCATAATAAGCGCCAAAATGCTTATGGACCACCCGATACTCAACCCGAACATACGCCCAAGTCCGAAATCACCATACGAACCTATTGGAACCTTCAAATCCTGATTCCGAGGTCGTTTACTCAAAATTCAAACCTTGATCAATTCTTCCAACTTAAAGCTTTCGAAATTTGAAGTTTCTATCTGAATCAACTCTGAACTTCCCGAAATTCAATTCCGATCACACGTACAAGTCATAATACCTAAAGTGAAGCTACTTGCCATGACCCAAAAACCAACCGTCGTGATGGCGCCTATCATGGAACTAGGCAAGCCGCTACTCAACTATCTCAACACAGTAAAAGCTTTAAAATATAGGTAGAAGCAATTTAATATTTAAGAAAAACCTTTTTAAAACCGAAATAAACCCGCAACACAATACAATCTATCCCAAAATTGAGGTGTCACCAAGTACATGAGCATTTATGTCAGAATACAGTCTACTACAATGTCTAAAGAGTAAAAACGGAAGTACAAATAAAGATAATAAAGGAGAGTCAAGGCCTGCAAATGCCATACAGCTACCTCGATAGTCTCCGAGATCCTATCTCCTCAATCAGCAGCCGCCGTAACCAGAAGCACCTGGATCTGCACACGAGGTGCAGGGTGTAGCGTGAGTACAACCAACTCAGTAAGTAACAAACCCAAACTATGGGTTGAAAGTAGTGACGAACTCAACCGGCATAGTTCAATATAGAAAATAACAGTGCAGAAACGTAGGCATGCTTTCAAATTAAATGGGCATCTCAAAACAATAAAGTACAGTAGATTCGAACAGTGTAAAGAATATGGCTTTACTATCTCTACATGCCAATGCACATGCTGTATGTGATGCACCATGTTGTCAGCGTCATGTGCTCACACTCTCAAATGCTCAACCAATCAGTACTCTATATGGCCCATACAGCCCAGGGAAGATCCAATCCCTGAACATATACATCACTGATTGTAAGTCACCCAGTACCGAGGAAGGCCAATCTAGCCTTGTGGAGAAGATCTATCTCCAGGTTCACACTCTCAAATACTCAACCACTCGGTATTGTATATGGCCCATACGGCCCAGGGAAGATCCATCCTAGAACATATATATCACTGACTATAAGTCACCCAGTACCGAGGAAGGCCAATCCAGCCTTGTGGAGAAGATCTATCTCCGTATAATATCAACCGCTCTCACTGGGGGTGTGTGCAGACTTCGAAGGGGCTCCTTTAGCCCAAGCGCTATCAAATATCAGTATAACCACTACGGCATGCATCCCGATCCCATAAATGTCACTCATAATCAGGCACTCGGTCTCACTCAGTCATCAATCTCTCCAGTCTCTCTCTCACGGGCTCACAATGTCATGATACTAGCCCAAAAACAATAATATGATGCATCAATAAATAACAACAGAGACTATGATGAGATATGAAATGAATGAACACGATTGAGTATGAAATATAAATAAGATCAGTAAGATAACAACAAGAAACAACCACTATGGGTCCCAACAGTACCGACATAAAGCCTAGACATAATATCTAGCATGAGTGACAGTTCAATTACTTTATCACATAATGAAAACACAAATATCAACAAGATCAAACCACTATACGGTGCCATGAAGTCAAACAGGTCACAATTCTCATGGGGCACACCTGCACGCCCGCCACTTGACTTATGCGTCACCTCAATCTATTCAAATAACACATAATTCGGGGTTTCGAACTCTCAGAACCAAGTTTGAAAATGTTACTTACCTCAATCCGAGCTAAATTCTTGTCACGACCCAAACCAATAGGCCGCGACGGGCACCCGGTACCTTACTTAATCGAGTACCAATGTATCATATCTTTCTTATTGTACTATCACTGGTATCTGGGCCAACATGGCCACAACTCGTAATATATAACTATAAATGGGAAATCATTGTATCAATGAACCATCTTTCTTAAAACATGAATACATATGGGCCGTCAAGGCCTCTGACATACTGTACAAAATGAACCTCTGTCTACAAAGCCTCTAAGAGTATTAGACATCAAATGGGATAGGGTACCGGCCCACCCATAAGTCTGTAGCGAAATTCTAACACGATGACTCATAGACTCGGCTGCACTCCGAATGAGGTGGAGTCTTACCGATCCTTTACTGAATACTAACCTCGTCTACTATGAGGGCTCGTCAAACTGATTGTATATACCTACAGGCATGAATGCAGCGTCCCCAACAAATGGACGTCAGTACGAATAATGTACCGAGTATGTAAGGCACAAAATTAAGTATATAAAAGTCATGAAAGAAACATGGAGTAAATGACTCAACCTATAAGCCTGGATAACTCTGTAAATCATGAAATACTTATAGTGTCATGCATATGCGTATGAATGTCATGTCGTGCATAGGTACATGTGTTCATAACATCATCAAGCCTCTGAGGGCATCCCATCATATCATCTCGGCCACTGTGGGCAAAATCATCAATGTATACCAGTTAATCAGGTGGTGGTGCGTATATAACGCCGTAAACTTTTCCCATATACCATATATATATATATATATATATATATATATATATATATATATATATATACACATATATATATACACGTATATAACATCATATGGTCATGGGTCAATGTGCATGTATAAATGAATGCAATGCATGAGAAGTACACTAATAAAATTTTTCGGAATGTCATAAGACCATTATGCCTATGATTAATATCATGAAGTAAACTTTATCAATTTACGTATTTTCTTAGACCCATGAACAGATGATAGAATAATAGGACACATGGGGAATCAAGAACATATGCATCTCTAGTATTTCTATGAATAGAGTCGTTTATGCAAGTTATGCATTTGCCCGTTTCGTTTATATCATATGGATCATTCCAAAAAGAACGAAGTGATAGCCTTAATATACCTGAGCCGATTCTCTTGACACACCCTCTAACATACGTTAATTGTGACAAATCACGTAATGGCGGATCGAAGTAGGGAAAAATCCATATGATATTCTTGAGAAAGATTGCACTGTACTCCCTTAGAATCGCAAAATGTTGTTGCTATTATGCTAAGAATTATCGTATGAATTGAAGTAACTTACGTTACTATCATATATGATCTTGGATGGAATTGTTCTTGCTGAAACCTTCTTTGAATTGTAGAGACTCAAAATGAATTAAAGAGATCTCTTTAATCTTTTGGGTGCGGCCCCCACATTTTTGTGATGACTAGGCCACATAAATTCTCCAAATGTGCCACTTATTTTATGCACTTAAGAGTCACATATTAGGCTTTGATCAAGACTTTATGGGCTTCCACGTTGGGGCCCTTTAGTCTTTATCCAAAATTCCTTAATCACCTTGTTAATCTTCCACCAAAATCCATGATTAACCAAATATTCACATAATTAAGAATTATCTCAAATTTACTTAAAATACTACTCACTTTTAATACACTTCATATACATTACTATTATGGTCATGTGGTACCTTGTATGGCACTAGTCCATAAATACTGGGTATTATAACTTGGACCGTATTTTATTTCATAATGTCAAACTTCGACGAAAACTCATTTTCTTCAATTCGCTTACCCTCTCACCTTCACAAATTTACTTATCACTTGTTTGAAGTAGCATAATACTTATAAGCTCCAAATAATCCTGTCCTTGAACTGAGGTCAATTATCTTACGACAATTTTCAACGTACAATACTACAGGGTATAACATCATCGTAATATAATACTGCGGAGCGTAACATCGATGTAATACTGCGGGACGTAACATCATTCCCTTCTTTGGAACATTCGTCCTCGAATGTTGACTGATGCACTTATCATTCTCATAACCCATAGCTCTTGCGAATACTTTAATATTCTCCTTGCCATTTAGGCAACTGTTCTTTGAATAAATCCAAAGTCCATGGCATTCCCCCCTTTAAGCCTCTTTCTCACACCACGACTTGTAGTCGGAATCTTTCTAATCTCATAATTGTTGCTACCTTCTATCATGCAGCCTGTATGACTCTAACTTTGTATGTGCGCCTATGCGACTCTTCCCTCCTCTTTCCTCCAGCTTTTAGCCAATCTTTAGGCCTCACTTTGTGAGCATATACAAAATTATGTCAAGCTGTCCATCTGGGCGTCATTAGCTTTACTACATCTAAGTAGGCCATACTATACCATAACTATTACTTTGATTTATCATTACTGAGGTCTGATACCAAACTCCAGGTTACTCTCATTGCTTATCCTATATGCATAAAGCTAAGTCTTTTAATGCTTTTTCATTACTCTTCATCTTAAGACTGATGGCCCAATCTCATCTCGTACTTTTAACTTTTATCCATCCATTGTTGATTCACCTCAATGTTGATCTACAATCTTCCATTGATAACTTGAAACTTCTTACGTAATACATTACCACTAGGGCTTACATTGCATCGTGGAACATTTGAAGTGATTTTCCTGATCCACTTGGGGGCGATACTGTACTTCCATAACCCTATTTCATATCATAGTCATCCCAATGTGATTCGCCTTACGTGGGTATTTTAATCCTGTACAATTCATGAAATCATTACTCAATCGAAGTCCCAAACGTCATCCTTTATCTATCACAATTACACCCTTATTCTACTACCAGGGCATCATTCCATATCTTCTAAATACTACTAGGCTTAGACTCCTTTGAGTTCATTCAGGTTATACTGAGCTTTCTATAACTTAGAGAAACCACCAGCTCCCTTGTTTTCACGGGCTTAATCCCGAGGACTTTATCCATTTTCTCACCTTCTCATTGCCCTTTCTTATCTTTACTCATGTCTTTCTAAAACCTTGTTGTTCTATCATACTTTAGCTTGCGACCGATTTCCTTTTGCTTTTCTGGAACATCAAGCGAGACATCACATCAACTCTAACTCTTCTTTTACTCTCTTAACTAGACCTCTCAATACCTAGAAACCATAGGCTGGAAGATATGCCACTAACGATGCCGCTATCATTCCTGGATATTGAATCCTCGTGCTTCTAGCCTTCTATCCGAAGTATGGGATATTCACAACCTTCTGCATTTGAGTATCTCGTACATTGTTCACCTTTACCTTACTTACCTTAAAGTATCGCATCACATCTTCTATCTCTTTCATGACCTCCCTTCCATATAGGTATAATTCACATTCACAACTTGAACTTCTATTATAATACTTGCACCTCTTTACATGATTCGGTGAGAGCTTCATACTGACTTCTTATGCGGCTGGTACTCTTCTAATTGTCTTTATCGTAGAGCCGTTATAAAATATGGATATTGTATTGTCTCTCTTGTATCTCTTATATTAAGAGTGATTCTGTAATATTCTCAATCACGATGTTCATAATTTTCTTGGTCCAACAATCAAACTCCCGATTTACTTAGTTGATGTAAACTCTTTAGTTTCCTCTGATCAACCTTTATGTTGGCTTAAGCTATCTTTTGATCTGCGGCTCATGGTATTAGTTATTACTTTACCGTTTATTGGGCCCTATGGAATACCCATGATACAATTTTCTAACAATTCAATCCTTTGTCTATGATCTGGACTTAATTCTTTATTTCAACATATATGCTACATGGATAATATTTCAAAATCTTAAGTGCGTTTATAACGTAACTAAATCTGGATCATTGATCGAATAATTCCTTTCATTCCTTCTCAGCTTTCTTTAAATGTAAGCAATTACTTTTCCTGGTCGTTTTGCCACTTGTTGCATGAATACTTGTGCTATCTTAGTGCCCACACATATTGGAATTCCATACAACCCATATGATCTTGAAGATCACCTTTTGATTTTTTTGATCTTTTTTCTTCTTCCCATTCATTAGCCACGATAGGTGCCAATTTCTTATGGAGTGCATGCAATGTTGTTGTGAGACTGTTGTTACACGACCATTTCCTCTTTAGGTCACTGTGCTTAGGTTGAATCCTTCTTCCTTATTTCCTTAGCTAGTCAGTCGTTGTAGTACTTAGGGAGACCTTCTGGCTCTTGTAAAGCTATGAACTTATTGCATCATTTACCCGACAGAATTCTTGATGTTCTTTCTCACTTGTAATAATCCTTAGTTACTTACCTCCACACTCATGTGCTCGTATGGTTGCTTCTGAACTGAAGTTTTGACTGTCTTTCCAGTGGGACTCTCTTTTATTTCCATAATACCATATGGTATCTTTAACTACGCCAACTCCTATCTGAATATTTCTCAAGGTCACGATGTCATATCTGCGAAACTGAATTCCCCATGTTGGGGTTCACTCTATTTATCTTGCATGATCTATTGATTTGTCTGTATCCTCTTATCTAGCCATAACTAGGCCCTTCCTGAATCAACTACTAACTACTCGTTGGCCCATTCTCATGTCAATACTCCGTGTAATCTTTCTTGGGTTATTTCCTTTGTCTTAACTTACGTCTCGCACTGGCTCCTTATTTATCAAAAACATCTTGGGCAGGAACCCTTACTTCCTTTCCTTGACGTCGTGCTTGCATAATGTTCTGGAATTGTATCATATCAATAGGATTTGAGTAAGTGCAATCTCATCCCTTTCTCATTTTTATCGCATTTTTCTTTTACTACTCCATAGTTCCTAGAACCACTTAACTCTGTCTTAATACCACATCACTCCATATTGGAGTACTAAGAGTCAGAGCTATGACAATCTACCTATAGATATTTTACCTCTTCATCTTTGGCATCTTTTCACATCATTGATGACCCTTACTCGCCTTGCGGTAATTCTTCTATACCAAGGATAACAAAATTCCTTACTCCCGAGGGTGACACTTAGTGTAAGTGGCACACATAGTCCCTTAAGCTTAACTTTGCTCACATTGTTTATTGTAGGGAAGCGTCTTCCTGAATGACCTTTCTCTGAATTTCTCATGAATCTTCTTCTGTTGTCCATTCTATTATCGCCGGAATGCAATATAAAATTCTCATGATGCCGACCATTATCAAATCACTCAGTCCCTAATTCATGTTTAGTTTATCTTGTTCACCAACCCATACTAATTTCTATTACTCTAGGGTATAACTTTTTCTTCTGGTAATCACGTTAGAGTCACGAACTTATTTCTCGAAATGAGGATATGACTTTATGGCCTATACTCTTTTGTTGTCTCAAGGCATGTCACCTCTCATCTTTTCCTTCCCTTGACTATAAACTCTATAATACTGTCATTTATTTTTATCTACCTTTGTCATCCATGTATCACATCTCACTCATAAAGCTTCATTAACTCTCTTCTTATTTCCCTGCTAACATTTCTGTCTATCACTTTATTCTGAAAACTTTAACAAGACATTATTTTGCTTTTAGCTACCCTTTGCTCCATCCACTGGCTCTTCGAGTTGCCTAACATTCTCTGTCTACTAGGGATGGGAGCCACACTAAGATAATATTTATCCTTTCCTGGATTCCAGTGCCTGTCTTGGAACATTCTAGTATTCATATCTAGATGTACTATTCTAGAATGCACCATCTGGGTATCTTACAAGGAAATCTATTAGCACATTTGCAATACCATTTGGAAAAGTTAACTAACGCAAACAATCCATCCACCATTCTGGGTTACTCTAACCCCAGCAAGATCCTGATATACCGTCCTTCTCTTAAACCATATATGTTAGCTCCTATAGGGCATAACTGAGATGGGTGTGGCCGATTGTATATACCTCTATTATTGTTGAGGGTAACTGTAATATATAACTATAAGTGGGAAATCACTGTATCAATGAACCATCTTTCTAAAAAGCCTCTAAGAGTATTAGACATCAAATGGGACAGGGTACCGGCCTACCCATAGGTCTGTAGCGAAATTCTGACATGATGAGTCATAAACTCGACTGCACTCCGAATGAGGTGGAGTCTTACCGATCATTTGCTGAATGCTAACCTCATCTACTATAAGGGCTCGTCAAACTAATTTTCTATACTTGCTGGCATGAATGCAGTGTCCCCAACAAAAGGGCGTCAGTACGAATAATGTACCGAGTATGTAAGGCACATAAAATAAGTGTATAAAAGTCATGGAAGAAACATGGAGTAAATGACTCAACCTGTAAGTCTAGATAACTCTGTAAATCATGAAATACTTATAGTGTCATGCATATGCATATGAATGTCATGTCGTGCATAGGTACATGTGTTCATAACATCACCAAGCCTCTAAGGGCATCCCATCATATCATCTCGATCACTGTGGGCAAAATCATCAACGTATACCAGCTGATCAGGTGGTGGTGTGTATATAACGACGTAATCTTTTCCCATTTCCCATTTCCCATATACATATATATACATATATATACGTATATAACTCCATCTGGTCATGGGTCAATATACGTGTATAAATGAATGCAATACATGAGAAGTACGTCAATAAAATCTTTCGGAATGTCATAAGACCATTATGCCTATGATTAATATCATGAAGTAAACTTTATCAACCTACGTATTTTCTAAGATCCATGAACAGATGATAGAATAGTAGGACACATGGGGAATCAAGAACATAGGCATCTCTAGTATTTCTATGAATAGAGTCGTTTATGCAAGTTGTGCATTTGCCCGTTTCGTTTATATCGATTGGATCATGCCAAAAAGAAAGAAAGGATAGCCATAACATACCTGAGCCGATTCTCTTGACACATCCTCTAACATACGTCAATTGCGATAAATCACGTAATGGCGGATCGAAGTAGGGAAAAATCCATATCATATTCTTGATAAAGATTGCACTGTACTCCCTTAGAATCGCAAAATTTTGTTGCTATTATGCTAAGAAGTATCGTATGAATTGAAGTAACTTACGTTACTTTCATATATGATCTTGGATGAAATATTTCTTGCTGAAACCTTCTTTGAATTGTAGAGACTCAAAATGAATTAAAGAGATCTCTTTAATCTTTTGGGTGTAGGCCCCACATTTTTGTGATGACTAGGCCAGATAAATTCTCCAAATGTGCCACCTATTTTATGCACTTAAGAGTCACATATTAGTCTTTGATCAAGACTTTATGGGCTGCCACGTTGGGGCCCTTTAGTCTTTATCCAAAATTCCTTAATCACCTTGTTAATCTTCCACCAAAATCCATAATTAACCAAATATCCACATAATTAAGAATTATCTCAAATTACTTAAAATACTACTCACTTTTAACACCCACTTCATACACCTTACTATCATGGTCATGTGGTACCTTGTATGGCACTAGTCCATAAATACGGGGTATTATAACTTAGACCGTATTTTATTTTATAATGTCAAACTTCGAAGAAAACTCATTTTCTTCGATTCTCTTACCCTCTCACTTTCACGAATTTACTTATCACTTGTTTGAAATAGCATAATACTTATAATCTCTAAATAATCTTATCCTTGAACTGAGGTCAATTATCTTACGACAATTTTCAACGTACAATACTACAAGGTGTAACATCGTCGTAATATAATACTGCAGAGCGTAACATTGATGTAATACTGTGGGGCGTAACAATTCTACTCCAAAATGCTCTTGCCTCTCAAATCCGTCTCCAAACGTCCCGAATCTAGCCACAAGCAGTTCAATACAATCAATATAGGGTAAAGGAATTAATTCTACAAGAAAAATACAAAATTATAGCCAAAATTCGAAATCGGCCCAAACCCAGCCCAAACCCGGCCTACGGGCCCATGTCTCAAAATCCGACAAAAGTCACAAAATTCGACTGCCTCCACTGATATACAAAATCACTTCAATACAAAATCCGACTCTCAAAATCCGACAAAAGTCACAAAATCCGACCGGCCCAAACCCGACCTACGGGCCCATGTCTCAAAATCCGACAAAAGTCACAAAATCCGACTGCCAATTGGTCATTTAAATCCTTAAAACCAACTCTCCAAATCTCTAGCCTCAAATCCCCAATTTACACCTCAAAAATACACCATCTAGGTGGGATACTAGTGGGGAAACATAATTGTTGAAGAAAAATGAAGACAACGAACTTACCTCAAGAATTCCACTTGAAAAGCCCTCTCAAAATCTCTAAAATCCGATCTCAAAATGATGAAATGAAGCCAAAAATCTCGGACACCGCTGATATAGGTTCTGCCTAGGAACTTCCGCACCTGCGGAGCCTGGGCTCGCACCTGCGCGCCCGTTGGTGCGAAAAATCTGGGCGCACCTGCAAAAATGACTAACTCCGGCTGCCTCCACTCCTGCGACCCATTGTCCGCATCTCCGCTATCGCATGTGTAGAGAAACCATTGCACATGCGACCCCTGCTTGTCTCCACCCTTTCCGCACTTGCGCTCAACCTACTGCACCTGCGGCATCGCATCTGCGGTCCTCTCTCTACAGGTGCGGTCACACCAGCAGCTCTCAGAATTCAGCAACTTCTCAAATCACATTCCAAGTCTGTTAGCCACCTGAAATCAACCTGAGCCCCCCGGAACCTCAACCAAACATACCAACAAGTCTTATAACATCATACAAACTTAATCGAATCTTCAAACCACCTCCAACAATATCGAAAACATGAATTACATACAGATTCAAGCCTAAGAAACTTCAAAATTTTCTAAATTCTACAAACGACACCGAAAGCTATCAAATCACGTCTGATTGACCTCAAATTTTGCGCATAAATCATAAATGATCCCACGAACCTACTGCAACTTCCGGAATCGGAATCCGACCCCGATATCAAAAAGTCAACCCCCTGGTCAATCTTCCTAAAAATTCGACTTTCGCCATTTCAAGCATAATCCCACTACGGACCTCCAAATAATTTTTTGGACACGCTCCTAAGTCCAAAATTACCATACAGAGCTATTTGAATCATCAGAATTCAAATCCAGGGCCATTTACACATAGATCAACATCCGGTCGACATTTCCAACTTAAGCTTTCCATTTAAGAGACTAAGTGTCTCATTTCACACTGAATTCACTCCGGACCCGAACTAACTAACCCGATAAGTCATATAACAACTATAAAGCATAAATTGAGCAATAAATAGGGGAACGGGGCTACAACTCTCGAAACAACCGACCGGGTCGTTACATCCTCCCCCTCTTAAACAAACGTTCGTCCATGAACAGGTCTAGAAACATACCTGGAGTCTCAAATAAGTGTGGATAATTGCTCTGCATCTCCCGCTCGGTCTCCCAAGTAGCCTCCTCCACGGGCTGACCTCTCCACTTCACCTTCACTGAAGCTATATCCTTTGACCTCAACTTTCGAACCTGCCGATCCAAAATGGCCACTAGTTCCACATCATAAGCCAAATCACCATCCAACTGAACCGTACTGAAATCCAAAACATGAGATGGATCGCCGATATACTTTCGAAGCATAGAAAGATGAAATACTAGATGCACACTCGACAAGCTAGGTGGCAAGGAAAGCTTGTAAGCCACCTCCCCAATCTTCTGAAGTACCTCAAAAGGCCCAATGAACTGAAGGCTCAACTTGCCCTTCTTCTCGAACCTCATAGCACCCTTCACGGGTGAAACCTTCAGCAAAACCTTCTCCCTAACCATGTAAGACACATCACGGACTTTCCTGTCAGCATAGCTCTTCTGTCTGGACTATGCCGTGCGAAGCCGCTCTTGAATCAATTTAACCTTGTCCAATGCATCCTGAACCAAGTCTGTACCCAAAAGTTTAGCCTCACCTGGCTCAAACCAACCCACCGGAGATCTACACCGCCTCCCATACAAAGCCTCATACGGGGCCATCTGGATGATCGATTGATAACTATTGTTGTAAGCGAACTCTGCAAGTGGCAGAAACTGATCCCAAGAACCCCCAAAATCAATGACACAAGCGCGTAGCATGTCCTCCAATATCTGAGTAGTGCGCTTGGATTGTCCATCCATATGAGGGTGAAATGATGTCCTCAATTCAACCTGGGTTCCCAACTTGCGCTGCACGGCTCTCCAAAACTGCGATGTAAACTGTGTTCCTCTATCTGAAATGATGGAAACTGGTACATCGTGAAGGCGAACAATCTCTCGGATGTAAATCTCAGTCAACCGCTCCGAAGAATAGGTAGTACCAACTGGAATGAAGTGTGCGGACTTGGTCAGCCGATCTACAATCACCCAAATAGAATTGAACTTCCTCGAAGTCCGTGGGAGTCCAACTACAAAATCCATGGTGATCTGCTCCTATTTCCACTCTGGAATCTCTAACCTCTGAAGTAATCCACCCGGTCTCTGATGCTCATACTTCACCTACTGACAGTTAAGGCACCGAGCTACAAATTCCACTACATCCTTCTTCATTCTCCCCCACCAATAGTGTTGCCTCAAGTCCTGATACATCTTCGCGGCACCCGGATGAATGGAATACCGCAAACTTTGGGCCTCCTCAAGAATCAACTCACGTAGCCCATCCACATTGGGCACACAAATCCGACCCTGCATCCTCAATACCCCCATCATCCCCAATAGTCACATCTCTGGCATCGTCGTGATGAACCGTGTCCTTAACGACAAGCAAGTGGGGATCATCATACTGGCGCTCTCTGATGCGATCATATAAGGAGGACCGAGAAACCACACAAGCTAGAACCCGGCTGGGCTCCGAAATATCCAATCTTACGAACTGGTTAGCCAAAGCCTGAACATCAACTGTAAGAGGTCTCTCCCCAACGGAATAAATGCAAGACTATCCATACTCGCCGCCTTTCTACTCAAGGCATCAACCACCACATTAGCTTTCCCTGGATGGTACAAAATGGTGATATCATAGTCTTTTAGCAGCTCCAACCATCTCCGCTATCTCAAATTTAAATCCTTTTGTTTGAACAAGTGCTGGAGGCTATGATGATCAGTAAATACCTCACAAGACACACCATAGAGATAGTGCCTCAAAATCTTCAACGCATGAACAATGGAAGCCAACACCAAATCATGAACAAGTTAGTTCTTCTCATGAGGCTTCAACTGGAGCGAAGCATAAGCAATCACGCTGCCCTCCTACATCAACACACACCCAATGTCGATCCGAGTAGCATCACAATACACTGTATAAGAGCCTGAAGCTGACGGCAAAACTAGAACTGGAGCTGTGATCAAGGCAGTCTTGAGTTTCTGAAAGATCTCCTCACATTCATCCGACCACCTGAAAGAAGATCCCTTTTGGGTAAGTTTGGTCAAGGGCGATGCAATAGATGAGAAACCCTCCACAAAGCGACGATAATAATCGGCCAAGCCGAGAAAGCTCCGAATCTCCGTAGCTAAGGACGATCTAGGCGAACACTGAACCGCCTCTATCTTCTTTGGTTCCACCTGAATACCCTCATTGGACAACATGTGTCCCAAGAATGCCACTAAACTGAGCCAAAATTCACACTTGGAGAACTTGGCATAAAACTTCTCCTCCCTCAATCGCTGCAACACAATACGCAAATGATGGGCATGCTCTTCCTGTGTACGAGAGTATACCAGGATATCATCAATGAATACAATAACAAACGAGTCGAGATAAGGCTGAAATACACTGTTAATCAGATGCATGAATGTTGATGGGGCGTTGGTCAGCCCAAAAGACATCACAAGAAACTCATAATGACCATAATTGGTCCGGAATGCTGTCTTTAGAATATCCGAGTCCCGTATCTTTAATGGTGATATCCAGACCTCAAATCAATCTTGCAGAACACCCTCGCTCCCTGAAGCCGGTCAAACAGATCATCAATACACGGCAAAGGATACTTGTTCTTGATTGTAACTTTGTTCAACTGTCTATAATCAATGCACATTCTCATAGTACCGCCCTTCTTCTTCACAAACAACATCGGTGCACCCTAAGGTGACACACTAGGCCTAATAAACCCCTTATCAAGAAGTTCCTGAAGCTACTCCTTCAATTCCTTCAACTCAGCTGGTGCCATGCGATATGGTGGAATAGAAATGGGATGAGTGCCCGGCACCAAGTCAATACCGAAGTCAATATCCCTGTCAGGCAGCATGCCTGGCAAGTCTGCAGGAAACACATCCGAAAATTCCTGCACCAACGGAACAGAATCAATTGTAGTAGCATCGGCACTAACGTCCCTCACAAAGGCCAAATAAGATAAACAACCCTTCCCAACCATCCACTGGGCCTTCAAATATGAAATCACTCTATTGGGAACATAGTCTGGAGAACCTCTCCACTTAATTATCGGAAACCACGGCATCGCCAACGTCACAATCTTAGCGTGACAATCTAGAACAACATGACATGGAGACAACCAATCCATACCCAAGATCACGTCAAAATCAACCATGCTAAGCAACAAGAGATCAACTCTAGTATCCAGACTCCTAATAGTCACTACACACGACCGATATACACGGTCCACAATAAAAGTATCGTCGACCGGCATAGAGACATGAACAGATGAAACTAAGGACTCACGGGGCATATCCAAATGACGAGCGAAGTACGATGATACATATGAATAAGTGGAACCAGGATAAAATAGTACAGAGGCCCCTCTGTGGCAAACTGAGACAATACCTATGATCACTGCATCTGAAGCAACACCATTTGGTCTGGTAGGAATAGCATAGAATCGAGCCTGACCGCCGCCTGATCGGCCTCCCCCTCTAGGGCGACCCCTAACTGACTAAACACCACCCCAAGCTGGCTGAGTGGGTGGTGAAATAACGGGAGCTGAAGTCATAGGCTGACTCCTCTGCTGAGTTGGACCTCTCGTAAGGCGGGGACAATACCTCTTGATGTAACCCATATCTCCACACTCAAAATAACCCCTCCCTGCGAATGGCGGTGGGGACTGGAGAGAGCCCCGAGCACCAGAATACCCGCTAGATGAACCTGGTGCCGATGAGCCTAAAATGAAGGTGCATGGGATGAACTCTGAGCTGGTAGGGCACTAAGAGATGACTGGCCCTGATGATAACTATATGAACCATGGCTGGATAATGCACCACGGTGAACTGGATGACCCGTCTGAGCATGCATATAAGTTTGACACCGCTGAAATCACCTGATCCACAAGGCCTCTTGGCCTCCCTCTCACCCTGCCCTTGACTGCAGACCATCTCTATTTGCCGAGAAATGTCGACAACCTCATAAAAAGTAGCACCAAATACCCTCTCTCTAGTCATAAGCAACCGTAACTGATATGTGAGGCCATCGACGAACCTCTGAATCCTCTCCCTATCAGGGGGAACTAGCCAAGCTGTGTGACGATCCAACTTAGAAAACCTCATCTTGTACTGCGTCATAGACATGCCATCCTAACGAAGCTGCTAAAACTACCTATGCAGCTCCTCTCTGCGAGACTGCGGCACGAACTTCTCCAAGAAGAAAACGGATAACTCTGGCCATGTAAGTGGTACTGCACCGACCGGCCTGCGCCTCTCATAAGCCTCCCACTATATGAAGGCACCCCCAGAAAATTGAAAAGTAGTAAACGAGTCCCCACTAGTATCCAGAATACCCGCTGTCGGAAGCATCCGCTCATACCTATCAAGAAAACACTGAGCATCCTCTGACTCAGCACTGCTAAATGATGGAGGTCGAAGCCTTCCAAATCTCTCAAGCCTCCTCTGCTCATCATGTGCCATAACGGGGACTACCGGGGCCTGAGCAGTTGTAGCCAGCTGGGCTGGTAATGCCCCCAGTATCGGAAGTCCCTGCACTACCTGATCCGGAGTACGGGCAACAGGGGTATGAGTACCTCCCCCGGCCTGAGAAGTGGCAGGTGCGGCCTGAGCCGAAACCACCTGAGCAAGGCCAGTGCAAACTATCAATATTTGGGCCAAAGTCTCCTGAAGGCCTGGAATCACAATAGGCACAACTGGTGCCTAAGCTGGAGCAACTGGTGGGTCTGCAGGTGCTGCCCTAGCTGTACCTCTACCCCTACCGCACCCTCGGCCTCTCACAACCCTAGCTAGTGGTACTGGTGGCTGTCCATCCTATCTAGTAGTACGTTTCCTCGCCATCTGTGAGAGAATAAAGTAAAAGAAATTCAGTTTCCGGAATCACCAAATTCGCACGATAGAGTACAAGAAAGTGAAATTTTTCCTAACAGTTCGGCAGCTTCTTGAAGATAAGTACAGATGTCTCCGTACCGATCCGCAAGACTCTACTAAACGTGCTCATGACTCATGAGACCTATGTAACCTAGGCTCTGATACCAACTTGTCACGACCCAGAAACTAACCATCGTGATGGCGCCTATCGTGGAACTAGGCAAGCCGCTACTCAACTATCTCAACATAGTGAAAACTTTAAAATATATGGAGAAGCAATTTAATATTTAAGAAAAACCTTTTTAAAATCGAAATGAACCCGCAACACAATACAATCTATCCCAAAACCAGGGTGTCACCGAGTACATGAACATCTATGTCAGAATACAGTCTACTACAATGTCTAAAGAGTAAAAATGGAAGTACAAATAAAGATAATGAAGGAGAGTCAAGGCCTACGAACTCCATGCAACTACCTCGATAGTCTCCGAGATCCTATCTCCTCAATTAGCAGTCGTCGTAACCAGAAGCACCTGGATCTACACACGAGGTTCAGGGTGTAGCGTGAGTACAACCAACTCAGTAAGTAACAAACCCAAACTGTGGGCTGAAAGTAGTGAAGAACTCAACCGGCATAGTTCAATACAGAAAATAATAGTGCAAAAACGTAGGCATGCTTTCAAATTAAATGGGTAACTCAAAACAGTAAAGTACAGCAGATCTAAACAGTGTAAAGAATATGACTCTACTATCTCTACATGACAATGCACATGCTGTATGTGATGCACCATGCTGTCAGCCTCACGTGCTCTCACTCTCAAATGCTCAACCACTCGGTACTGTATATGGCCCATACGGCCTAGGGAAGATCCATCCCGGAACATATTACATCACTGACTGTATGTCACCTAGTATCCGAGCCCCCCCCCCGGAACCTCAACCTAACATACCAACAAGTCTTATAACATAATACAAACTTAATTGAATCTTCAAATCACCTCCAACAACATCGAAAACATGAATTACATACGGATTCAAGCCTAAGAAACTTCAAAATTTTCCAAATTCTACAAACGACGCTGAAACCTATCAAATCACGTTTGATTGACCTCAAATTTTGCACACAAATCATAAATGACCCCATGAACCTACTGCAACTTCTGAAATTGGAATCCGACCCCGATATCAAAAAGTCAACCCCCCGGTTAAACTTTTTAAAAATTCAACTTTCGCTATTTCAAGCCTAATCCCACTACGGACCTCTAAATAATTTTCCGGACATGCTCATAAGTCCAAAATCACCATACAGAGCTACTTAAATCATTAGAATTCGAATATGGGGTTGTTTACACATAGATCAACATCCGGTCGACTTTTCTAACTTAAGCTTTCCATTTAAGAGACTAAGTGTCTCATTTCACACTGAATTCACTCTGGACCCGAATAAACTAACCCGATAATTCATATAACAGCTATAAATCATAAATGGAGCAGTAAATGGGGGAACGGGACTACAACTCTCGAAACGACCGGCCAAGTCGTTACACTACTCAAGGCCTCAAACCGTCGAACGATGCGCTAGAGGTCAAAATGATCGGTCGGGTCATTACATTCTCCCCCACTTAAGCATATGTTCGTACCCGAACGTGCTTAGAACTGCTCCGGAGTTGTCCAAAATTATTGTTTAACACCTCATGCACCTACCTGTGCCACCATAACCCATGTGAGCTTATTATCTCGGGCCAGACTGAAGATCCTCCCTATAACCTTAGCTAACAAGCTTTAGAACAAAATTCCAACATCCAGGTTTTTCCACGAGACCTGATTCTAACACACTAACACCCCATCAATCACCAGACACTGTACCCAACATGACCTTGCTTCTCCGCTGAAATTACACCATGCACCACATAAGTCACTTGATCATAATAATATCCTTCGACCACAATAGTTGTAATTCCACGAACTTGGTGCCCGTAATACACCTCATAACACATATAAGCCCTGATCCAACTCTCGCGATACTTCCACGATGGAAGAGATGTGTAGAAACTAATAACCACCTGCCGAATCAACACATCATGGAGTCTCTCCTACTAACAAGAACCATTACCTTATTCTGAACTGAATAATGATATTTGCCTTTTAATATACCCTACATAACTCTGATCGCACTAATCTCAAGTCCAGTAACCTTGTATCACCCAGTACAAGCTGCTCGGGCAATAAGCCACCTCAAACAATGTCCAAGATTTCATATAACGCCATCAATGGGCCAACAAGCAACAACTTGAATGTGACACATAAGGAAGAACGAACTCTGGAAAGAACTACCCAGCCTGCGTAATGAATAAAATGGTCGAACAGACGCTATAAACCCTTGTCAGAGAACGAGAAACAAAATACACAAGAATGGATATAGGGAACCGTACTCATCATCTCATTATTGCGGCGTGCAACCCGATCCATACCTGATACTGTTGCGGCATGCAACCTGATCCAAACAACACACCCATGGCGGTGTGGCACCCGATCCACACATAGCAATAAATAAGGAAATTTCCCATCAAGCCAAAATGCTTATACCTACGAAATACCTTAATATCGACCACAAGCACGCCGAGTGCAAAATATAATCCTGGGGAGACGGATAGCACAACCCAAGTACAACTAAGGCACGATAAATGACCTGCATCTCGACAGCCATCCTGCTCATATAACACCACAAGCTACATGGGACCTCAACACATATGTAAATAATCAAGCCGCCTCACAACCCACATGGCACAATAGAGATTATATGGAATAGCTGACGGGGGAATAACATCTAATGCCCGATAACTCCTCCGTAAGCAATGTTATGACGAATTAACACAACCGACCTGACATAGAGCACACATTCTCATTAGACCCACCAACAGACTTCAAACCGATTCTGATCATACCACAATGGGCCAATAACCTTGCAACCAAATAGATCATCATTCAGGCATAAACTCTCATATTAGTGATAGTACCAGAATCTCCATACTTGGTTTCAATCCTTAAAAATCAAGCGGCTAACATGTCACATTTATACAGATTTCCCCGTGGGATACGCTCCCACAACCTTTGGCACCAGGTAGCAAAGTCTGCACCTCCACACCACCAACCGTACTAACTCTGTAAAGCCAACCAAGAGTCCGCAATTCAATACACAAAGCATCTTACATAGGACATCGTTCTCAGGTGACACTACAGAAAATACCAGCTTACTCTGAACATCTGAACTCCTTCCCGCTCATCCGAGCTCGTGACATTCTTGTCAACACTGAACCGCAACCTTGATCCTCAACTTCAAATTCCCATGCCGCTGACTGCACCTATCATGTCGCTACACGAGAGTGCAAGAATTCAACATAACCCCTTAACTAATAGTAGAATAAACACTTCATTGGTTAGATTTATTTCACTTAACTTACTTTGGAAGGACCATTGCAATACGCCTCAAGTCGTGATCTAGACCACCGTAACTCTTCCGGAATCCATTTACACAATAGGGCTATTTGACTCAAATACCTCGCAAATCAATCGAGTTTTGGCGATGTCAAGTCCGCACGTATATCCACAAACCACATGTATAACTTCACGCGCCGAAAGAACTGATCATTGCCACAATCATGCTGATTCAACCATTAATAACCGAACCCACTTCTTCCAATTTACTCTTGACTTGCCTTAGAAATAATAATTGTTTCATTCAAAAACATAACGAACTCAATTTGCAATCATCCCGAGTGACCCAAATCACGAGACGACGTCGCCTCAATACCCGTGAAGCATCTCATACCCTCCTCAAGTGCATAATAGCATCTCCAACTGGTATGCCCGTTCTACAAGACCTTCCGCAAATCTGAAACTATTTCTCCCTTTCCCCAAATACTGCACTGCAGACCCGATGATAACATAGAACACTCCAAGCCCCTTTCATAATCCACTGTACGAACTCGATCCTTAACCACACAACGCACCCGAAATCCTTAGGCACTGCACCTAGATCCTTGAACCCACTAGAATCGTTGTTAAGAGTCACCCACTCTGACCTAGTCCCAAATATAACCAAACTTATACGCTCTGCTAGCACATGAATACCCCCTCAAAGAAGTAACTAGCTGAATTCTTTTCCTTGTACATCACATCCACCAGAAGCATAAACTCTGAGTCTTCCAAAAACCTGCACCTGAATCAATAAGGCGAAGTATAACACACATTCATCAAGTTCTTTGCCCGAATTACCCCTGATGTTTTCTTTTCTTAGTCGTAGATAATCCACCAATGCACCGATAATCAGAATACGCACAAACACACAACCACGCGATCTAATAGTAGATGGAGGGCTACCCCACTTAGCCTTAAGCTACCATCACATAATATAGAACCCACAAAGATTCCTCCTTCTCAATTACCATGATCTTGCACCGTCAACCCGCCATATCTCTCGAAACCTCTTATTAGACTCTTCATAAAACATCCCAAATTATCCGCCACAATCACGTACTCGACCTCCTGCTAGGTAATAAGTAGAATTCTTCGTAGAAAGTTCATCAACATCACGCAAATGCCAACCTATTCACAGGAGATAACCCACCTGTGGAAATTCCATACCGGCATCTTCCAATAACGCTGCATTGGGTACAACTACCACGAATTTAGTAAACCTTCCTGAGCCTATGCTCATCCACCAGCTGTACCAGTATGTCCACTCCTCATTGACATCAACTGAAAATCTGACAATACATTCCAAATTCGAATTCATGTTGCATCCAAAAACGATAATCAAGTCTTCACACCCCTCTTCATTTCAAGCAAACTCCTCTTTGATATATTCAATCTCCCTCGGTACAGTAGCCATCATCCCAAATAAAATCCGTAGACCAAATCACCTTCCATCATGATTAACAAATCACCCTAAAATTTCTCAAAGCACGTGGCTATCCTACCACAGAATCTATACGCTACTCTGCCACTCCCACTTTGGTTAACCCATATCCTTAAGCAACTTCTCGACATCTGTTGTGCGTACCTGACCTGCTAGTAATTCAATCACCACAAGACATCTCCCACCATGTCCCTCCTTG
Organism: Nicotiana tomentosiformis; assembly: GCF_000390325.3. Taxonomy (NCBI): domain Eukaryota; kingdom Viridiplantae; phylum Streptophyta; class Magnoliopsida; order Solanales; family Solanaceae; genus Nicotiana; species Nicotiana tomentosiformis. The sequence goes on along the minus strand of NC_090823.1, from coordinate 115,716,781 downwards.
ACCATCACTACCCCACAGCCTCATATCCAAATCTATCTTTGTAGCACCCGATCTAATAAATTGCTACCAACTCTAATCCTCCTCATAGATCATCTTTCTCAAGCCATTAGCATTAGAAACACTGATTCGATTCTGAAACCGCTACACACTGCTATCCCTAACAACTTCTTCTCAGGTACCATTTCATAACACCCTGCCCCGAAGGCAAATCAAGAAGACTATAACACAGGCGAACCTTAAATGCGTTCGAACACGGACGACGACACCACATCACAAATGAAAATTCCACCACGCTCGAAAATATCAAGCCTTATTACTCTATCAACCAAAGCCTGAATATCTATAGTTCGATTGCCTTTCCTCCGCTCGAATTAAATGCTGAACCTCTAGACTATGCATTGAGAAATCCTTCTTTCGAGTCACTCACAGCCTTGACACGTAAACAAGTACCCTACTATTAAACAAACACTACGTGATAACAACACGTGAACATCATAATAATCCATGCATAGCATCAAAACCATAAGAAATACAGATACTGAGCAGAAACGGCAGAACATCCTTCTGCCAGGCGACGATACTAGCCTGCCTGAATACGCAGGGAAAAACATCCTACACCACGTCTGCAGTACCAATACAACTCCTCGATGCCCAATTGATAACAAGCGCTTCACGTCACATAAGATTGAGTAGGAAGGAAATAAAGGCATAAACATCAAAGGATTAAAATCGCACGATAAGGAATCAAGAAGGGAAGTGCTCCTAACAGCCCTGTAGCCTCTCGAAGATAAGTACATACGTCTTCATACCGATCCACAAGACTTTATTAGACTTGCTCATGACTCCTGAGACCCAAATGAACCTAATGCTCTGATACCAAGCTGTCACGGCCCAAAATCCACTATAGGTCATGATGGCGCCTAATGCCGCTGTCAGACAAGCCAACAGTGCTCGATCAACTTAATTACTCATTTTGATTACTTTAAAATCATAATTCCCGTTAATCAAATAGTATAAAAGCTGGTACTCATGCAAAACCCATGATTTTATTTTCCAATTCCTGTATAAGAATATAATTTTCAAGGTGAAATGTTAATAATTACATGAACTACAATAATGAACAACTAGTAGGAACCCCAAAAACCTAGTGTTACAAGTGCATGAGCATCTACTAAGGAGAACAATAATAATACAACAACCGTCTGAAATACAAGTTAGACGGGGAAAATAAATAACTCTGATGCAGACGATGTATGCTGCGGATCGTAACAAGGAAATGCAGCCCACCGTAAAGTCCCCACAAAAGTTGCACCTCTACACCCAGAGGACCACCGAAAACATATATATACCCATACAATTAGTGCAGCAAGTGTAGCATGAATACATAAATCAATGCGTACCCGGTAAGTATCTAGCCTAACCCCAGAGAAGTAGTGATGAGGGGTCGACTACGATACTTACTAGTGGTCCAATAAGACATATACAGTAGAAGTAAATAGATGTGAGGCAGAGTAAATAAATGAAATAAACAAGTATAAATACGTGGTATAATCCTCCTCTCAACAATAAACTCAAGCTCTCAATTAGCAGTTACCTCCTCAACCAGAGTATATATATAATGGACCTCACCAGATAGGTCGTCACAATTCAATTCTGGAAAACTCACAGATACGTTCGCTTCTTGTCAAATATCACGCACAATTCCATAAGAGTATTTTTATAGAAATGTCGAGGCGTACAGCCTGATCCCATCATAATATGTGCATTGTTGAGGGTCGAACAACATGAACCATAGATGTATCTATTATACTACCGAGACAAACGTCCCACTCCCATGAGAGTATGATACTGCCAAGGTGAATAGCCCGATCCCATTAGAATAAGAAGTTTTAAAGGGTCATTGACCCCACACAAAAATAAACATGTGAGTTATGAATTTTAAGGAAAACCTTTCGATGAAAACGCATAGCGCGGGAGAATTTCGTAAGAGGAGCACAATTATTCCGCGGCTAATCATGAAGCTCGTCAAATATCTACAATAGCAAGTCTTTCACTCTATGCAAGTCTAGTCTTAAGTTGTAACGTAAAATAAAGGAATTTAATAGGTAAGGGGCAACTCAAATAGTACAGTTATAGCATGGCGGGAACCTAAGTCTACCCGGACATAACATGAATCTAGCTACGTACAGACTCTCGTCAAAAGCCAAAATTATCAATTCAAGGTTTCCTACCAAAATCCCATAATTTTCCGAAATTTTCCTCCTTAAATCCACATATAAACCTAACATTTAGCTCACAACAAGTGGGAAATTACTTACCTTGTGTTGCATGATGAAAACTCCTCAAAATCGCCCAGAAACCGAGCTTCAAAATCCCAAACAAGAATGACGAAATGACCAAGTTCTATCCCTTATGTTCTGCCCAATTTTGCTTCTGCAGAAAGAATCTTCGCATCTGCGACGTCGCTTCTACGACCACAAATGCGCATCTGCGAAGTCCACTGGTCAGAAGCCCCATCGCACCTGCAGACTCCTTCCCGTTTCTGCGCAACCGTAGGTGCGAAGCCATAGTCGCCTCTGAGCTCCACCTCGCTTAGGCGACCACTTTGTCGTTTCTGCGACGCCGCAGAACCGTTCCATTTTCTGCCTCTATGAAGCCGTTCCAAGCCAGCCTTCCTCGCTTTTGAGATGCAATTCTCGCTTCTGCGATGTCATTTCTGTGACCCAGCTTCCGCAGAAGCGATCGCACCAGCAACCAGAAAAATTCCAGCATTGTCTTAGTCCAAAAATCGATCCGTTGACCATTTGGAATTCACCCGAGGCCTTCGGGACCTTAACAAAATATACCAACACGTCCAAAATACAATACGAACTTAGTCAAGGCCTCAAATCATGCCAAACAACATTGAAATTACGAATCGCTTCGTGAATCAACTTATAAATTTTTAAATTTCTAAATTTTATTTCTTATGCTGAAACTTACCAAATAAATCTGGAATGAATTCAAATTATATGCACAAGTCATAAATCATAATACGAATCTATTCCAAGGCTCAGAACCTCAAACGGATATCGATAACATCAAAATCCACTTCAAACCAAACTTATGAACTTCTTAAACCTTCAAAATGCCAAACTTCCATAATAAGTGCCGAAATGCTTCTGGACCATCCGAACCCGAACATACTCCCAAGTCCTAAATTACCATATGAATCTATTGGAACGTTCAAATCCCAATTCCTAGGTCATTTACTCAAGATTCTAACCTTGGTCAATTCTTCCAACTTAAAGCTTCTAAAATTAGAATTTTTCATCTGAATCAACTCGAAACTTCCCTAAATTTAATTCCGACCAAACGTATAACTCATAACACCTGAGGTGAAGCTAATCAAGGCCTTAAACTGCCAAACAATGAGCTAAAGCTTAAAATGACCAATCAGGTCGTTACATACTGCTAGATTATTCACTCCAATAAATTAAAACAAACCAAAGTTAGACGAAGAGTATAATGTTAATTTAAGTCAATTAAACATCATAATTAATAGCTATAGTACCATTGATCCAACATGTATACTCATATGGAGAGTAAGTACATGATATCAATAACTAGTATTTCACCTGGTGAGCTTACAATAAATTTATTCGATATGGTGGAAGACCTGTAACGACCCGATCGATCATTTTGAGATATAGTGCGTCACTCAGAGGTTTGAGACCTTGAGTAGCTTCACTTCATGTTTTATGACTTGTACGCGTATTCAGAATTAAATTTCGGGAAGTTCGGAGTTGATTCGGATGGAAAATTCTCAATTCGGAAGCTTTAAGTTGGAATAGTTGACTAAGGTTTAACTTTTGAGTGAACAACCTCTGAATTGGTATTTGAAGGTTCCAATATGTTCGTATGACAATTTCGGACTTGTGCATATGTTCGGGTTGAGTATCGGATGGTCCGGGAGCATTCCGGCCTATTTCTGAAAGTTAGCATTTTGGAGGTTTAAGAATTTCCTAAGTTTAGCTGGAAGAGAGCTTTGGTGCTATCGATATCTGTTTGGGGTTCCGAGACATGAAAAATGTTCGTATTGTAATTTTTGATTTGCATGTAAAATATGGCATCATTCTGGGATGTTAAAGTATAATTCGGACACGTTCGACAATGTTTGGAAATTGAAAAGTTGAAAGAAAGTTTTTGGCCTTTGATTCATAGTTTTGATATTGTTTAGCGTGATTTGATACTTCGACTAAGTTTTTATCATAATTGGGGACATGTTTGTATATTTGGTTGAGGTTCCAGGGTCCTCGGGTGGATTTTGGGTGATTAACGGATTGGATTTTGGACTTAAGGAAAAACTGGAAATTCTGAATGCTGCTGTTTTCGAACCTGCGCATGAAGGACCGCATGTGCGATACTGCAAGAGCAAGGAAGTGGCTCACATAAGTGATTTGGGCACGGCCGGACTGAGGTCGCAGGTGCGAAGATGTTTTCTGCACCTGCGTGATTGCGGAGGCGGAAAGGGACATTTCCCCAGAAGCAAAGGGACGGGCGCAGGTGTGCCTTCGCAGGAGCGAATTCTTGCCCGCAGATGCGAATGGGGGAGGCCTTAGGGGAACCGCAGAAACAGAATTTTTGGCCGTGCCTGCGGAACCGCAGAAGCGGTTAAGTGACCGCATGTGCGATGATCGTTGGTCAGAAGGCTTGTTTAAGTACGTGGGTTTGGCTCATTATCATTTCATTTCTTCCATGGGAGTCGGCCTTGGAGCGATTTCGGAGTGACATTTTCATCGTCAATCATGAGGTAAGTAATTTCTACAAGTTTAAGTTAAATACATGAATTATACATGGATTTGAATATGAAAATTTTGGAAAATTGTGGGATTTCGAAGAAAACCTAAAATTTGGTATTTTTAGATTTTTACCACGAAATTGGACATGGAATTTGGAATAAATCATATATTTTAGTTCGTAATGTTATGATTAAAGTTTATCTTCAAACAACTTCGGAATCCGGGAACATGGGCCCGATAGTTGACTTTATTGATTTTTTGGGCGAAGTTGGAAATTATTATAAATTATTAAATTGTAAGCATTGGAGTATATTTTGATTGTTTTGCACGTTGTTTGACTAGTTTCGGTACGTTTGTCTTGGAGTTAAGGTATTAGAAATGCGTTTGAGTCGGTTATGGAACTTCGGAGCGAGGTAAGTCTCTTGTCTAACCTTGTGAGGGGGAAACTACTCCATAGACGATGTAATTGTTATGTGCTACTAGTTGTGGGTTCTATGTACACACTAGGTGATGAGAGTCCGTATGTAGCTAAAGCATGTTTATGTCCAGGTAGACTTAGGACTTTATAATGTAATATTAGAATTGTTTGTACTCATTTTTCTAGCTTATCTAATTGAAATTTTAATTGAAATTGATTTAGAAACATGTATATATATTAGGCCAAGCCTTATCACCTTGAGTTGTTGGCAAGTTATTTGAGAAATGGTAAAGGTTATATTCACTTCGTGCTCCTGTACTGTATTGTAAGCGCGTGTCTCGTAATTCGATGATTTTCTTCCTTTCTTGTGGAGCGGGCCGAATGCCTTGGCAGTATAATATATGCAACTATGGTTCGTGCCGCTCAACCCTCATCAGTGTACATATTATTCTGGATCGGGGCGTACGACCTCGGCATAATCGTGCGTTATATCACTTGTAGTCGGAATCTTCATGAGACTATCCTTCCACTAATGCCCAACACTTCATATAGTATTTCCCTATCTATTTGATACTGGTACTTGATATATCTGAGCTATTGAGATGGAAACACGAGAGTGACAACTTTATATATTTAAAAGAAGTTTTTTTAAGATTATATGATTTATGATTTTACCCCTTTTTTGAAGATTATCTCGATGTCGACCCTTCATCAATACTTCTCTGGGGTTAGGCTAGATACTTACTGGGTACGCATTGATTTACGTACTTATGCTACACTTCTTCACTAAATGTGCAGGATCTGACAGGTTTAATTGGTGGTCATCTTGGCACGTAGGCGCAACTGCTGAGGAGACTTTATGGTGAGCTGCAAATTTCAGGCTATGTTATGCAACCCACAGAGTCACCATCGTACTACTTACTTATCCATATCTTATTCATATCCCAGACAGATGTTGTATTATTTGTGTACTTCTTAGTAAAAGCTCATGCACTTGTGACACCAGATTTTGGGATATTCTGTAAATTGTTTGCGGTTTTGCCTAGCGTTCACATACTATTATTATTTATTTTATTTAAATTGTATGTTCCCATTATTTTAAAGCATTGATTTCTTTATCTAATGAGATTCATGATTTTTAAAGTAATAAAAAAATAAATAGTTAAGTGTTGGCTAGCCTAACAGCGACGTTGGGCGCCATCACGACCTATAGTGGATTTGGGTCATGATAACTTGGTATAATAGCTCTAGGTACACTTGGGTCTCACGAGTCATGAGCAAGTGTAGTAGAGTCGTGCGGATCGGTACAGAGACGTCTGTAGTTATCTTTGAGAGGCTACGGGGTTGTTAGGAGCACTTCCCTTCTTGATTCCTCATTGTGCGATTTGATTCATTTAAGGCTTATTTCTTTAGTTTTTTCCTACTCAATCTTATGCGACGTAGAGCGCTCGTTATCAATTGGGCATCGAGGAGTTGTGGTGGTACTACAGACGTGGTGCAGGATATGTTTCCCTGCGTATTCAAGCGGGCTATAATTGTCGCCTTGCGAAAGGATGTTCTTTTTTTCATCTCAGTATCTGTATTTCCTATTGTTTGTAGACTAAGCATATATTGCTATGATGTTCATGCGTTGTTATCTCACAATGTTGGTGTAATGGAAAGGTGCTTGTTGGTGTAAATACCAAACCTCTAAACCATGCACTAGAAGGAAGGTTTCTCAGTGCATGGTTTAGAGGTTTGGTATTTAATTCTAGCGGAGAAAAGGCAATCGGACTATGGATGTTTAGGCTTTAGTTTATGGAGTAACGCGACTTGATATTTTCGAGCGTGGTGGAATTCTCATTTGTGATGTGGTGTCATCGTCCTTGTTTAAATGCATTAAGGTTCGCCGGTGTTATGGTCTTCTTTGATTTGCCTTCGGGGCAGGGTGTTGTGAAATGATGCCTGAGAAGCGGTTGTCAAAAATGGCTATGTGTAGAGGTTCAGAATCGAATCGGTGTTTCTAATGTTGATGGCTCGAGAAAGATGATCTTCGAAGAGGTTTATAGTTGGTAGCAATTTATTAGTTCAGGTGCTATAGAGATGGGTTGTGATTAGAGACAACATTTGGGTAGCGAAGGATGAGGAAGGACACGGTGGGATATATCTCGCATTGGTTGAATTCCTAGAAGGTCAAGTATGAAAAGCAGAGGTCGAGAAGTTGCTTAAAGAAGACGGTTTAACCGAAGTGGGAGTGGCAGAGTAGCATACGAATTCTATGGTAGGATAGACACATGCCTTGGGAAAGTTTAGAGTGATTTAGGAATTATGGTGGAAAGAGACTAGGTCTACGGATTTCATTTGGGATGGTGGCTACTGTACTAAGGAAGACTGAATATGGCAGAGAGGAGTTTTCTTAAAATGAAGAGGGGTATGAAAACTTGATTATCGTTATGGGGATGTAACGTGACTTCGAGTCTGGAATGTATTGTCGGACTTTCAATTGATGTCAATGGGGAATGAACGGACTTGTACAGATGGTGGATGAGCACGAGCTCAGGAGGGTTTATTGATTTCGTGGTAGTTGTACCCAGTGCAGCGTTGTTGGAAGATATCAGTATGGAATTTCACTGGTAGGCTATCTTATGTGGATAGGTCAGCGGTTGTGTAATTTTGATGAAGTTTCTACAAAGAGTTTTACTTACTACGCAGTAGGAGGTTGAGTATGCGATTATGGCTGATAAATTCGGAATGTTCATGAAACGTTTAACAGGAAACTATGAGAAATCTGGCGGGTTGACTGTGCGAGATCATGGTAATTGAGAAGGAGGAATCTTTGTGGGTTGTACATCATATGATGATAGTTTAAAGCTAAGTGGGGGAGCCCACCTTCTACGATTGGATCGCATGGTTTTCTGCTTATGCGATTTCTGATTATCGGTGCATTGGTAGATCAATTATGACTAAGAAAAGAAAACATTAGGGGTGATTCGAGCAAAGAACTTGATAAATGTGTGCTATAGTTCGCCTTATTGTTTCATGTGCGGGTTTTGGGAAGACTAAGAGTATATGCTTCTTGTAGATGTGATGTGCAAGGAAAAGAATTCAACTGGTTACTTCTTCGAGAGGGTGTTCATGTGCTAATAGAGCATTGGAGTTGGTTATATTCGGGACCAGGTCAGAGTCGGTGACTCTCAACAACGGTTCTAGTGGATTCAAGAATTAAAGTGCAATGCCTAAGAATTTCGGGCCCGTTGTGTGGTTAAGGATTTCGGGTTCGTAGAGGATCTTTCAAAATGAGTGTACCAGTTGGAGATGCTATTGTGATCTTGAGAAGGGTATGAAATGGTTCATGGGTATTGAGACAATGTAGTCTCGTGATTTGGGTCACTCGGGATAAGTGCTGATTGAGTTCGTTATGTTTTTGAATGGAGTTATTATTAGTATCTCTAAGGCAAGTCAAGAGTAAATTGGAAGAAGTTGAGTCGGTTAGTAATGGTTTGAATCAGCATGATTGTGGCAATGATCAGTTCCTTCGGCGTGTTAAGTTATACAGGTGGTTTGTGGTTATACGTACGGGCTTGTTGGCCTCTGTAATTTGTTGGATTTGGGAGGAATTCAATTCCTATGGGCTTGTTGCGTAAATAGATCCCAGAAGAGTTATGGCGATTTAGATCACGACCTGAGGTTTGTATTTTCTGCGGCTATGGGAAATTCGGCTGCGTGTTGCAATTGTTCCTCTGAAATGTGTTGAGCAGAAGGGGTTCTAAATGATGAAGTGTTTATTCTAGTGGTAGGATAGAAGTTATGATCAGGTTCTTGTTCTCTCGCGTAGCAGCATGATAGGTATAGTAAATTGAAAGTTGAGGATCAAGGTTGCAGTTCGATTTTGATAAGAATGTCGTAAGCTCGGAGGAGCGGGGGAGGATTTCAGATGTTCAGATTATGCTGGCACTATTTTCGGGTAGCCTGAGGATGATTTGTGTTGTGTTGGGTATTGAAATGCGGATGCTTGGCTAGTATTGTAGAAATAGCATGGTCGATAGCCATTAATGTTCAAATTTTACTACTTGGTGCGGAAGGTTTTGGGAGTGTATCCCAGGGAAAGATTGTATAAGTGTGACGTTTTAGCAATTCGATTGTTAGAGATTTAAACCAAGTATGAAGATTTTGGTACTATCGCTAATATGAGAGTTTATGCCTGAAGGGCGATCAAGTCATTTGGTTGCGGACTGTGGGAGTTTGTTCATATTGGACGGTTGTTCGTGTATGTCAGGAATGGGGCCATCGTGGATCCTTGGAAGTGTGTTGGCCCAGTATGGTATGATCAAAATCAGTTTGGGGTTCGTTGGTGGGCCTAATGTGAATGTGTGCTCTACGTCAAGTCGGATGTGTTCATTCATCATAGCATTGCTTAAGGGGGAGTCTTCGGGCGTTGGATGTTAATCCCATCGTCAGCTATTTCATGTAATACTCTATTGTGCTATGTGGGTTGTGAGACGGCTTCGTGTCGAAGAATCCCGCACTGTTCCTGGTCAAACACCTGCAAGGGGTTAGTTTTAAAATATAAATGAAAACGGAAAGGGTCGTACCTTAGCAGTAGTATTGTTTTAGGTGTGATACGTTCCAATTGTTCGGCAGTTGTTCGCCATTTATCGTGTCGAGCTTGTAGGATCCTTTTCCAATTATTTCCAGAACCTGGTACGGTCCTTCCCAGTTCGGACCCAATTTCCCTTCAGTCGGATTTCGGGTGTTGAGGGTGACTTTTCTTAGAACCAAGTCCCCAAAGTTAAAATGTCGAAGATTGGCTCTTCGATTGTAGTATCTTTCGATTCACTGTTTTCGGGCAGCCAATCGGACAAGAGCGGCTTCGCGTCTTTCATCCAACAATTCTAAGCTCGTACGCATGGCCTCGTTATTTGACTCCTCTGTTGCATATCGAAACCTGATGTTAGGTTCTCTGACCTCGACCGGGATCAGAGATTCAGCACCATAAACTAACGAGAACGGTGTTGCTCCAGTACTGGATTTCGATGTTGTGCGGTATGCCCATAGAACCTCGGGTAGCATTTCTCTCCATTTTCCTTTAGCGTCGGTCAATCTCTTCTGAAGATTTTGGATGATGGTTTTGTTGGTCGATTCAGCTTGTTCGTTCCCGCTGGGATGATAAGGTGTTGATGGGATCCTTTTGATCTTGTGATACTCGAGAAATTTAGTTACTTTGCTGCCGATGAATTATTTTCCATTATCACATTCAATCTCGGAGGGCATCCCAAATCAACATATGATGTGGTCCCAAATGAAATCTATGACTTTTTTTCTATGACTTTCTCAAAAGCCTATGCTCCAACCCATTTAGAGAAATAATCAGTCATAAACAAAATAAACTGAACTTTACCTGGGGCCGACGGGAGAGGACCAACGATGTCCATTCCCCATTTCATGAAGGGCCATGGGGAGAGGACCGAGTGGTGTAGTTCTCCGGGTTGATGAATCATGGGCGCATGCCTTTGACATTTGTCGCATTTTTAAACGAACTCCCTTGCATCCTTCTCCATATCGGTCCAATAGTACCCTGCTCTGATTACTTTATGGACTAGCGATTCGGCACCAGAATGATTTCCACACCTTGTGAACTTCTCGTAGGATGTAGTCGGTATCTCCTGGTCCTAAACATATTGCCAACGGTCCATCGAACGTCCTTCTAAACAGCATTCCATCTTCGGACAAAGTGAACTGTGTTGCCTTTGTGCGTAGAGTTCTCGACTCCTTTGGATCCGATAGAGGCCTCCCATTCTTTAAGTACTCTATGCATTTGTTTCTCCAATCCTAGGTTAAACTCGTGGAGTTTATCTCCGCGTGACCTTCGATTACCGATCTCATGAGTTGTACGACAGTCCCCGAGTTGAGTTCGTTGTCCTCGACCGACGAACCTAAGTTTGCAAGAGCGTCGGCCTCGTTGTTCTGTTCTTAAGGTACATGTTGCAAGGTCCATTCCTTAAATCGATGTAGAGTCACCCGTAGTTTATCCAAGTACCTCTGCATTCGGTCTTCTCGGACTTCAAAAGTTCCGTTAACTTGGTTTACCACGAGGAGGGAATCACACTTAGCTTCTATGACCTCCGCTTCCAAGATTTTAGCTAGTTCGAGACTTGCAATCATGGCCTCATACTCGGCCTTATTGTCAGTCAATTTTGTAGTTTTGATAGACTGTCTTACTACATTACCTATGGGTGATTTTAGCACGATGCCTAGTACGGACCCCTTCGTGTTTGAAGCACCGTCCGTAAAGAGGGTCCACACTCCCAAAGATGTACCTGATTTTATCAGTAGTTCTTTTTAAACCTCGAGTACGAGGGCCGACGTAAAGTCAGCCACAAAGTGTGCCAAGATTTGAGACTTGATGGCGGTTCGGGGTCGATACTCAATATCGTACCCGCTGATTTCTACGACCCATTTGGCCAATCAACCCGAAAGCTCAGGTTTATGCAAAATATTTCGAAGAGGATGAGTTGTTATAACACACATTGGATGACATTGGAAATACGGTTTTAGTTTCCTAGAGGCGCTTATTAAAGCAAGCGCTAATTTTTCTAAGTGTGGATATCTAATTTTGGCCTCACCTAAGGTTCGACTAACATAATAGACAGGGAATTGCGTACCTTGTTCTTCTCGGACTAGGACTCCACTTACCGCTATCTGCGAGACTGCCAAGTACAGGTAAACTTGTTCGTCCACTTTCGGGGTGTGAATCAGCGGCGGGCTCGATAAATACTGCTTTAGTTCCTCTAAGGCCTGTTGGCATTCTGGAGTTCATGCAAAATTGCTCTTCTTCTTAAGCAGCGAGAGGAATCGGTGGCTCCTATCTAAGGATCTCAAAATGAATCGTCCTAGGGAGGCTATCCGCCCCGTTAGCCTCTGCACAGCCTTTATATTATCCATTATCATGATATCATCGATAGCTTTGATTTTATCGGAGTTGATCTCGAATCCCCGATTGGACACCATTAAACCAAGAAACTTGCCCGAGCCAACTTCGAATGCACACTTTTCGAGGTTGAGCTTCATATTTTACTTCCTTAATATATCAAAAGTTTCCTTCAAATGCTTTAAATGGTCCTCTGCCCGCAGGGACTTAATTAACATGTCATCAATATAAACTGCCATTGATTTTCCTATTTGTTCTTCGAACATTTGGTTTCCTAAGCATTGATAAGTTGCACCAACAGTTTTTAGACCGAATGGCATTACATTATAACAGTAGGTACCATACTTAGTGATAAACGAGGTCTTTTCCTGATCCTCTGGGTTCATCTGTATCTGGCTGTAACCAGAGTAGGCATCGAGAAAACTGAGAGTCTCGTGGCCGGCCGTGGCATCGATCATACGATCGAATTTGGCAAAGGAAAAGAATCCTTGGGGCATGCTTTATTTAGGTCTTTATAATCTATACACATTCTAAGTTTGTTTCCCTTCTTAGGGACTACCACTATGTTTGCTAACCATTCGGGGTACTTTACTTCCCGAATGGATCCTATTTTGATAAGTTTGGTTACCTCGTCCTTGATGAAAGCATGTTTGACCTCGAACTGGAGCCTTTTTTATGCTTTACCGAGCGAAATTTAGGGTCCAGGCTTAGTTTATGAGTGGTAATTTCTGGTGGAATCCCTGTCATATCGATATGGGACCAGGCAAAGCAATCCATGTTAGCTTTAAGGAAATGAATAAGCTTTTTCCTGAGCTCGGGGGTTAGCCCTGTGCCCAGGTATACTTTTCGTTCGGGTTAATGCTTGGCCAATGTGATTTTTTCTAGCTCTTCGACCGTTGACTTGGTGGCATCGGAGTCATCGGGAACTACGAAGGATCGAGAGATCCAGTAGTTAGCATCTTCATCGATCCCTTGCTTCTGCAATTAGATCGAGGCTGGTATCTGTGATTGCTATTTGGCCTCCTGTTTTCCCTTTGATCCCTTCGTTGATGAGAGTGCCGATACTGGCATCATTTCATCGACTGAAAACATTTCCTTGGCAGCGAGTTGCTCCCCATACACTGTTTTGACTCCCTCCAATGTCGGGAACTTTAAAACTTAGTGAAGGGTCGAGGGCACTGCCCTCATGTTATGGATCCAAGGCCTTCCGAGTAGGGCGTTGTACCTCATGTCACCATCGATCACATGGAACTTTGTTTCTTGGATGGTCCCGGCCATGTTCATTGGCAAAGTAATTTCACCCTTGGTGGTTTCGCTTGCCATGTTGAAGTCGTTAAGTACTCGGGCTACGGGCACGATTTGATCTTGTAGGTCGAGTTTTTCTATGACCCTCGATCGAATAATGTTGGTCGAGCTACCTAGATCAATCAAAACACGTTTAACTTGAATTTTATTCATAAGTACAGCTATTACCAGTGCGTCGTTGTGGGGTTATAAGATCCCCTCTGCATCCTCGTCACTGAAAGATAAGGTCCCCTCTGGTACATAGTCTCGAGTTCATTTTTCACTCGTGATCGATACCTTGGTGCGTTTGAATACGGGCCCCTGAGGAATATCGACCCCTCCAACAATCATATGGATCACGTGTTGCGGCTCTTCTTGCTCATTCTGCCACTTTGAATCTCTGTTCTTGAAATGATTTTTTGCCCGATCGCTTAAGAATTCTCGAAGATGCCCCTCGTTGAACAAACGGGCTACCTCCTCCCTCTCAGTTGTCTGCAATCTTCTATTCTATGACCATGGGTGCCATTATATTTGCACATTTGATTAGGATTTCTCTGGGCCGGATCAGTCTGTAGAGGTCGGGGCCACCTGATGTCTTTGATGTGCCCAATGGCCGATACAATAGCTGATGCATCAATGTTGAAGTTGTATTCTGATAGTCGTGATGCTTCTTTGGGTTCGACATTTATGTCAAAACCACTGTTACTCATGAGCCCTCGAGAGCTTTGTCCTTGATTATTTCTTCTATCAGTCGACCGGGGTTGCATCCAGGCCCGCTATTTCTCCGATCTCCACCATATGGCCGATATCGATCTTTGTTTGACCGTGGTTCTCGGTCAATATCCCTTGTAACTCTGTCGATGGTCCTGTTTGGATAAACGGACCCGGAAGGAGTCCCAAACTGGTCATCCACGACCCTAATCTTTGACTGGTACCGATTATGCACGTCGGCCTAGGTTACAACTAGATATTCGATCAAGTTCTGCTTTAACTGTTGTGAGGCTACCGAACTTCGTATGTTTAGGCCTTGAGTGAAATCCTGAACGGCCCAATCATCGGCGACTAGGGGCAGATCCATGCGCTCCATTTGGAACCAAGATACGAACTTTCTGAGCATCTTGTTGTCTTTTTATTTTACTTTGAAGAGGTCCGACTTTCCAGTCTCGATCTTTATCGCTCCGGCGTGCGCTTTAACGAAGGAATCTGCGAGCATGGCAAAAGAATCAATGGAGTTAGGTGGTAAATTATGGTACCATATCATCGCCCCATTTGATAAAGTTTCTCCGAATTTCTTTAGCAGTACGGACTCAATCTCATCGTCCTCTTGGTCATTCCCCTTTGTTGCGCATGTGTAAGAAGTGACATGCTCGTTGGGGTCAGTAGTTCCATTATACTTGGGAATTTCTGGCATGCAGATTTTTTTCGAAATGGCCTTAGGAGTTGCGCACGGGGGGGGAGGGCTTTTGTACGAACTTCTTTGAATCCAAACCCTTCAAAATCGGTGGTTCTCCAGGAATTTGATCAACTCGGGAGTTATATGTTTCCATTTTTTTGTCATTTGCTTCAATCTTCTTCTCCCCCTATTCAATTCGCTTTGTCAGCTCCTCGAACATTTTCAAGATAGCGGGGTCGGTTCCTGACTCACTCCCATTTGACCTCCCCAGCACTGGTTCGACCCTATGAATAATTTCCTGTGATGGCTCGGGTTCGACCCTACTCGGTGTGTGGTTCTGATTTTGAAGTTGTGCTATTGCAACTTGTTGAGCCTGCAACATTTTGAATATTATTCGAAGGCTAATTTCGCCTTCTTCGCCGCCTTATGAGTTCCGACCGGTTGATCGAACGCTTCTGCGGACGCTGTTTTTGGGGTCGACGCCCAGATTTGCATTCAGGGCAACATGGGAACTAGCGTCGATGGGGTCTGCAACTGCTACTCCCTCGAAGTCAACTGGAAATACTTCGTTTCCTAGGGAAGCTACGTTGTTGTTTTCGCCATGAAAACCAAGGTTGTTGTCGATGTGTGTGGGTACTGCTTGAGAGTTCAACATGCTGATCCTGGAATAAAAAATGCTTACAAGAATAAGTGTAAAGCAGTGTGTGTTATGAAAATTAGCACCAGGCAATCACTATTGTCCTTAGCACCACGGTGGGCGCCAAACTGTTTACCCTGAAAATGGATAACAATTGAATTTATATGTGGTTTTAAGGATACGTGATTTTACTTGGCACAAACTGAGAAAATATGCAAACTGATATTGAAATTTACTGTAAAGAAAAATAAAAGCAAACCAAATGAGATACGTAGCTTGGGCCCTCGAACCAAATGAAACAACAAAGGAAATATAAGCAGAGTAACAGAGTATTGAGAACCTTGAGAAAAGAGTAGTATATTGCTTATTTTTTACTGTCTGAGACCCCTTTACAAATGATCAGACCCCCTTTATATAGTAGGGGAGTCCTACTCTTGATACAATTCTAAATACAGTAAGGACTCTTATGATAGGCTAATTAATCAGCCTCTTCTTGATACGTGTCGTGATTTCCGCCGAGATTCTCCCCCTAATTGAGGTTGTAACGGCTTTTTGTTTTCTTGGCTCGATCTTGTTCCTGGCCGATCTCGATCTTGATCGGTCTCTGTGTCTTCGGGCTCAATCTTGACCGACCTCGATCTTGATCGGTCTCTAGGTCTCGAGCTCGACAACATATTCTTCGCACCATGGCTCGATATTACAATGATGAACCTTGAACCCTCATGTTCCGATCTCGATTAATCATACGAAGGGCAAAACTCGGTTTTGACCGTATACAGTTATCTATTTAGATGCAAGAAGCTTTGATACCAATTGATGGGAAACAGGTATAAACGGCGGAAGCAAATAGCCAGGATCACTTGTATGTAATATAGACAACATATAATCATAGATTTTAATCTAACATAAAATCGATACTTATCTTTTAAGCGTGACCGCAATCACGAAAATATCCTTCAAGTACGAGCGAAAACCGTCCACGAGATCATCCTCCAGTTTCACGGTCTTTTGTTGTGTGACCCGAATAATGCCCGAAATTAGCGAAATTTGTGTGGGCGAATTTCTCCTAGGAAAACTGTCACGACCCCAATTTTCCTCTGTAGAATGTCGTGACGGCACCTAATCCCTAGGACTAGGTAAGCCTACCACTTACTAAATAATTAGAAGAATTCAACCATCAAATGAAAAATATGTGATAAAATATTATACAAATTACAATTCTCAAAACCGGTAGTACAAGTCTTAACCTCTACTGAGTTTGCTCGAAGATCTCTAAATACAACTGTTCGGATGGAATTAAACAGTACAATGAAAATATCAGAAGGTGACTCCGAGGCCTGCGAACGCAATGACATGTTTACCTTGAGTCTCTACAGCTCGACCAGCCAGCTAATAATCAACAACAACCGAGGCACCTGGATCTGCACAAAAATGTGCAGAAGTGCAATATTAGTATACCACAACAGTACCTAGTAAGTATCAAGACCAACCTCGGTGGAGTAGTGACGAGGGACTGTCAAGACACCTACCAGACTAAACAACCTAAACAAGTGTGAAGGTGAACTAACAAAGGAAATAATATTAATATAACGCTAAGCAGGATAAGGAACACATATTAATACTTGCAATGATACACTAATAACAACAATATTTAACAGGAAACAATCAGGTGATAATGCTTTAGAGTAAGCTGAACACAGTCTAAGTTCGGGGAAATCAAATAAAGGGAAAACCAGCAACAACTCCATAAGAACAACCGGTTTCACAGCAGATCTGTTCAAGCATCTCCATGAGATATCGAACCTCATAATCACAGCTCACGAGTCCTAATTTATGAACCCTAATCACTTGGCATCTTGTGCCCACATTTCTATTCATAACCACATGGACGACTCACGTGCCGAGTGAACAACTCACACTCAGAAGGCAAGTAGACAAGAATACACGTAATGGTCAATAACGTCAGGATTCATCTTCTTAAACTGATATGGATGATTAATCTACGTGTATGCTTGTGCAAGTGTTCTACCACGATCCAAGTCAACAAATAAGAGCAAAGACAATGAATGGCAAATAAGAAATGATCACCACAAAATATACAGTGTAAATAAGATGGCAATGTAGTTTGAAGCCGCGACCAGCATAACAAGATTAGCTACATAGGACTGAGCAAGTAATGCAACACTGAGGAGAACAATTAATAGTATGCTAAGGAAAACAACAATCAAAGACAAGTGCACAGAAAAGGGAAAATGACAATAGACCATCCCGAGGTACCGCCTTGTAGTCTCAAATCGTAAAATGAATCACAACGGCAGGGCAGAAACCTCGTGCAAACAATAACAATCACACGGCAGAAACCTCGTGCCACAATAACAACCGCATGGAAGAAACCTCGTGCCATAATAACATAAGTATACGACAAGTAAATCAACTTAGGAATTATAGAACACAAATAGACGGAAGAACGAGCTCATAAGGAAAGACACAACAAGAAATAATGGTACAACATAGCAATAGCTCAACAAGGAAGAGATATTGTATAGAAATGATTCCACATAAGTACAATTCAACGATAAGAGGGATAACATGAATCAATGACTCCAATTAAGGGTAAGTCAATAATGATAAGTGATAACAAAACTTATTATGGGAAAGATAATAATAACTTCAATCAAGGAGAAGCATTTACGGAAAGGATGGAATAACAATAAAAGAAGCAACAACTTCAGTTAAGGCACATAAGAGTTTAATCGGCAATAAGGGTAAAACATGGAGCAATTAATCCCAATTAGGACACGTAAGGGTGAATTTAGTAAATGGAGGATTTAACATAACAAAACAACTTCATATTTAATGAACATAAGAATCTAAGAGCCCTGGACAGTCAAATTTCCTCAAATAAGCTCGAGCACGTACTCGTCACCTCGCGTACACGGGCTTCACATGACACAATTAGCACCAAAGACTCAAATCCTAAGGGATAGTTCCCCCGCACAAAGTTAGGCAAGATACTTAGCTCAAAGAAGCTAGACCGTTACTCTAAAATAACCTTCTCGAGTGAAACAACCTCAGGACGGCTCAAATCTAGCCAAAATAACTTCAATTCATAAATTAAACTCATAGAAAATAATTCCGGATAATAAAGCTTTAATCTTTAACAAGAACTAAAAGTTGCGAGCCCACACCTCGGAACCTAATAAAATTTATAAAACTCGAACAGCCATTCCGATACAAGTACAACCATACCAAAATTACCAAATTCTAATATCAATTCTTCCTTCAAATCATCATTTTACATTTTGAAAGATTTCTTCAAAAATCCTCATTTTCCTCTACTCAAAACACTAATTATAAAATAAAAGTAAAGATAGAATCATGGAATATAATAAATTTCGGGTGAAGAACACTTACCCCAATGATTTGCTTGAAAAACCCACGAAATATCGCTCAAATCCAAGGTCTACAATTCCAAAAAATGATAAAAATAACTAACCCTCGAAATACAGTACTTTTATATTCTGCCCAGTTATAACACATCACGATCGCGTAACATCCCACACGATCGCGAAGAGCAAAAATAAAATCTGCCAAAATGACCCTATGCAAAAGCGAACAAACAGATGCGAACGTGATGAATAAGAACAACAACCTACACGAACGCACCAAAAGATGCGCAAACGCGATGAATAAATGATCACCAGCGCCCAGCTCTACTACGCGATCACGGAGAGGCAACAGTGAACGCGGACATCTGGCTGCCTAAACTTCACGAACGTGGGGAAAGGAGTGCGAACATGAAGAAGAAAATTGATCAGTCACAAAACAGGCTACGCAATCGCGACTAGAACTTCGCAATTGCGAAGAAGAAGTTCAGACACCAGCAACAACAGTCAAATAACATAGAGAAATGGCCCGTAGCCCATCCGAAACACACCCGACGCCTCCGGGACCTCAACCATATATACCAATACATCCTAAAATACAATACGAACTTAGTCGAGGTCTCAAAGCACATCAAACAGCGTCGAAATTACGAATCGAACTTATGAATTTTTCAAATCTTCCAAGTTCTAAAACTCGCACTGAAACATATCAAATCAACCCGAAAGGACGTCAAATTTTGCATGCAAGTCCCAAATGACATAACGAAGCTAATTCAACTCTCGGAATCACATTCTGACCCCGATATCATCAAAGTCAACTCTCGACCAAACCTTTCATTCTTCCAAAACTTCAACTTTTCAATTTTCGTCGAAACACTTCAAATTACCCTACGGACCTCCAAATTCAAATACGGACGCGTGCCTAAGTCCAAAGTCACCATATGAAACTATTAGAATAATCAAAATTCAATTTCAAAGTCGTCTGCATAAAAGTCAAATTCCTGTCAACTCTTACCGCTTAAGTTTCTAAAACAAGAATGCTTCTTCCAAATTGACCCTATATCATCCGAAAACTGAACTCGGCCATACACGTAAGTCATAATAATCAAAACAAAGATGCTCGAGACCTTATGCCACCGAACGGGACAGTAATTCTCAAAACAATCGGTCGGGTCATTACAAAAACCTTGTAGTAAAAACCATAGCCTCCTTATGGAATAAGACCTCTTTATATAGCCACAGGTTTTAGGGTTTAAAACTTTTTTCTAAACATGTTGGGTCTTCCTTTTCCACAAAGAAATATGATTCCATTTAATTCCTAATTATTCGGGCACAGCAGGGACCGCAGTATTTAATTAACTAGGATTCCTATTATGGACTTAATTCGAAATATCTGAATTAATATTACCATAATAAATTATGAATTGTTCCACTATAAATTTATAACTGCACTCCTCAGTTCAATTTCAAAATTCTTCCATTAAACCTTATTTAACTCCCCATGTTAAGATTCAGATACTAATCAAATAAATTAAATTACTGAAAATTTAATTCATTAATTTTTTCTTTTAGACTTTCGCTTAACTTATTTCATGTGACGGATACAAAATCCACCTGCAGGGTTTACACATGAAAACTTATAAACTTTCATAAAGGTGTATCATTAATTTTCAGACCGAGACATGGATTCCTTCAACTAACTATTACTTCACCAATGTCTATCATCATTGTCCATTTTACCAGGCATATTGACCCACAAAAGAATCTCGCCTTTTAATAAATTAAAACAATAAATACTATAAATAACTAATAATAATTATATCAAAATTAAGAGTATAAGTACGTTTAGTGGCTAGAGAAGTTATTTTATTAAGTCGGTATAAAATACTTATCTCTACTTGGTTCATTCAATACATACAAAATGTACTAACACAAGAAGTCGGAATTAAACCATTCCCATAATCATGATAAGTAATATTTAATCTTGTGCTACAATCATTCCTGATGTTTGTCCAATTCCATCATTAGATTGTGAACATGTTCTTTATACTTATAAGAACCGATGATTTAATCTTTCGTGTATAAGCTAAACTATATACACTAAATCATCTACTATATAAGTAATGACACAGGCGAATATATAATCTATTTAAAACTTTATTAAAATTGAGTAAACAATTGTTCCATAATAAATACTATATCCAAACCAAAATCTATGGTTAGTAGTATATATCCCAATAATCTCCCACTTAGACCTTTAACCATGACATTAGAATATACTATATCTAAATGCATGGTTAAATAGTATATGCCCTAACAGTGACATGTTTAGTATGCTTTAAGATTGACCTCGGAACGAAATGCAAGTAATAAAATCAAGGAATTATGCTGTTACAGATTTAAAAAGAAAAAGAAAACAAGTTATCCACTACGAGATTTGAGAAACGATTTCATGTCCTTTTCTTAATTAATATCTAATGATTATTTAAAATATTAAGGTTATTTGCACATAATCTAAATAATTCAAATCATAATTTGGCGTGGTTAGTGTCTGCGCATCGCACGGGTACTAATACTAGTTAAAAATAGAAGCTATGATTGATCTCTAACAATATAAATGCTTTATTTGGAATAATTTTCTCTTACGCCCGTATTCAATCGCCTCAAAAATTTGAAAATGGCCCAGAAGAAAAGTGTAAAATAGCATTGTTTTGGCAAGATTGAAGAAAAATATCAAGATGTAGTTTCAAAATAATATGTTTTTTTATTTTATGAAGAAGATTTTGGAAGAGTTACTTAAGTGCTCCTGTTAACATGTCTTTTTCATGCCTTTTTGGTTTAATTCCGATAGTTATCGTGATAAATGAGTAAGTAATTAGTCCAGTGGGTTCTGCTAATATTGAGGATATTAGCAACCGAATTAACTTGGACCTTTTGATGTGTAGATTTTACGCATGTGATCTCAATCAAAATTATATTATTCGAGAAAGGGTTAATCGAATGAGAAAACAACTTAATTTGGATATTTTAGTCGATGTCCAATGTCATTTAGGATCCCACTTTGAATAAAGACGAAGAAGATCAATAAAAGGTAACGCTTATTATTTGAATTGATTTTCTATTTTGTATACTCCTATTATATTTTATGTAAACAGGATTCTCGTCTACTTTTGCATTATTTTTAGTGGGCATTGTTGATGTCTGCTTCATCCTTGTGCATTTAATTTATTTATTAATAAAATTTTAACAAGTAGTCCATTTAAAACAAAAGATATAGTAGTACTTTTGCCATTATAATGGGTTGATTCCATGTATAGTTACTAAACTTTAATCAGTATGAAAAGTCACCAAATTATTTTTGTGATATTAAAGTAATTAAACTATGCGTGTATTCTAAAAAATATAAATATTTGAAAGCTCAAAATTTCATTGATAAGTTATGACACGTCACTTGCCACATTAGTACTTTGTCTCTCTATAAATTCCACGTAAAAAATCTTAAATAATTTCATAGCGCAATTTCATCAGAAAAGTATCGAGAACATTCAAGTGAATCAGAAAAACATACACAGGTAAATGCCTCTCCTTACAATTCGAGAGGACTTTCTGCAATTTTTTTAATCAACTTTTGTTTAAAATACGGATAGTCAAATTCTTTTACATGGTGATTTGTTTTTTAATTTTTTGACGTGCAATTTACAGAGTGGTGCACTGACGAGACGATTGGCACGCTATAACCAGGTGACTTCCAAATTTTGGCCTTTCAGTCAATTGTATTATTTGAATAATTCACACGCAATTTACTTTCTTTAAAATGAGTTTTTCTTATAAATTTATTATTATAGTGAGTGAAATTCGGTAATTATGTGAAATTCCATTACAGTAGTATATATACCATTATTTCATAACTATAAAATGCATAAAAGAGGTTAGCATACACCATTTAATTGTTGCAACCACACACTTTAATACACAATGCATTTGAAGTTCAAACATTAGATATTATAGGCGGGAAATTAAAAAATAGAAAAAAAAATAAAAAGTTAATGGTTTATCAAAAAAGTGAGGGAAATTTAAGAGGAGAAGTTTTGGATGTTTTATAGCTTGTTTGGATAGTTGTTACCCCTTGTATCGTTTTGTATTGTTATTTTAAAATAATATTTATTTTGATTGCTTATTTAAAATTGATTGTATTGTATTGTTAAATTCATTGTTCCGAAATAATAAAAAACCCGATTTTTTTAAACAACCAAATCGGTGTGGTGGGATCGTTTCATATTTTTCTTTCCAATTATACCCTTACTTATTATTCCATAATTATATTTTATTCTTTATCCTATTTTATACTTACTCCACCCTAATATATATCGCCGTTCTCACTCCAAATTGTGGTTCACTCTTAACCTTGGAAGCAATTAAAATACCATGTGATTTGCAAATGTCTATCACATGTTAGTTCCCAAACTATTTTTCTCTCTTAAGACTCACATTATATTTCTACTTTCATATACAAGTTTGTTTTTGTTGTTCCTGTCTCCGAACTATTTATGCTATAATTAGAATTTATGTTGATCATGTTTTATTTATTAAATTTTTTGTGCTTAGCCATATGTCAAACTGGCTTATAGCTATATAGCAAGCATAAGCAATTGGCATATAAATATTGTTGTCCTTTGAATACCATTTTAAGAAAAAACAACTATTTTTATATTATGGATCCATCTTGTGCATATATTGGCAAATTTATTGTCTTAGTACTTCTAGTAAGTAAAAACACACGATGGTAAACATGAAGCATCAGGTTGTCTTTCGCTCTTATTTGTTCACAGTGTACAAAATAGAAGAACTTTTCTCGAAGCCTATCCTTCTCATCAGTTAACTATTTTTAGCGAGTATTATTTAATTTAGAGAATATTTTTTTAATATTTAAAACAACAAAGGGTATTTTAATATACTTATTAGTTACGGTACAATACGATACAATCAAACCAAACAACAAAAATATTACTATTTAACAACAGCAAACTATGCAATCTATTCAAACGTTGTATTCTTAAAACTATACAATACAATACTGTACAAAACGATAAGTAACAATGATCCAAATTGAGTGTTCCCCACCAATAGATAGAGACAAATAGGAATAACCGAACCACGTCTACAAAATGCTAGTACCATGAATGTCGGTACCATGCAACTGCTTCAAAGACATCGTGATGCTCCTTGGTCAGATGACCAAGATATTGACGAATACCACATATGATCGAGAAAATAGTACCTTAGGGTAAAGGGTCAAAATACTCATTTACTTTGCGAAAAAGATCATTTATACCATGCGTTATAGTATTGGTCCAACATTGCCCTCGATGTTATAGAACTGGTGCAAAAATACCCCTCCTCTGTTAGGGCCCTTCTCCATGCCCAACATCATCCCACATGGCCGGACACTTCAGCGCGAAATGGACGCCACGTGGCATGCTACCTAACCACCCTCTCCCCATCTCTTCTCCCACCACCATCTCCCCTTTCACCCAAAAACTATTGAACCACCACCAAATTAGAATGTGTAATGCAATGTGGCAATGATTACTCACAACGTTAAAATTATTATTTTTTGTAAATTGAACCAAAATTCAATCTCAACTCTTGAGATGGTTTTGGGTATCTGATGCTTGAAGAAACCCGCATGTATGTTTTCCTTTGAAACCCATATGTGTGCTAAGTATAATTGCTTCCATAGAGTACGGTTTGCAATTGGTGACAAGAATTTCTTTTTTATAAATTAGACACATTTCTCTATTCTTAAAAGGAATTTGAGGCACTTATATGTTGGCTTGTTTGTGCAATTATCCTGTCTGAAAATGTGTTTTTAAGTTTTAACGAAGATATGTTGTTTTTGCTTCGTGAAACTGTGGTTCCCAAGTAATGGCTTTTGAATATGCTGCTTTCTCGGAGGACTCTGTATAGCTACGGTCATGGTGTGTTTTTAATGACAGCTTTTTCATTTATTTATTTTTTTGAAGCTCATTCAATTTTTGTTTTTTAAGTTTGGAGGGAGGGGATAAAATGAGG
Organism: Nicotiana tomentosiformis; assembly: GCF_000390325.3. Taxonomy (NCBI): domain Eukaryota; kingdom Viridiplantae; phylum Streptophyta; class Magnoliopsida; order Solanales; family Solanaceae; genus Nicotiana; species Nicotiana tomentosiformis. Next base: position 115,691,903 of record NC_090823.1, on the reverse strand, counting down.
TTGGGGCGGTGAGGTGGCATGTCACGCGGGGTCAATCTCAGCAAAATGCAGGCCATGGGGATGATGTTGGCCATGGTGGAGGGCCCTAACAGAGGAAGGGTATTTTTGCATCAATTTTTTAATGTCAGAAATAGTATTGGACTTATAGTATAACGAAAGGTATAAATAATCATTTTTCCAGAGTAAACCGACATTTTCGACCCTTTTCCCGATATTTTAACATCACGATTTGAAACAAGCAATGTAAAGGAAAGGAAAATTGAAGAGAGCAACTAAGAGGAAAGTGGAGGTAAGGAAACAGAAGAAAATTTGAGTTTTGGGCTCTTCCTGGATCACTATTCAACTTTAACTGGGCCCCAGTGTGCAATCCAAGTAAAGTCCTGTTTGGACTTGGACTGTTATATGAAAAGTTGCTATTTAAGTTATTGAATTTTTTTTCCCGCATTGTTATACAAATATCTGGCAAATGTCCTCTCATAAAACTATGGACTTCGCATATATATATATTTCTAAATCCTTAATATTGTTGCGCGTAGTCTAGCTAAACAGAGGCGGAGTCAAGATTTGAAACTTATGGATTCGGGATTCTAGTTCGTTTATGTTACTGGTTCTAAATTAACAATATATGCATATTCAATGAATTTTTTAAGACAAATACATGGTTTAGACCAAAGTTACTAGATTCGACTGAACCCACAAGTCCGATGCTATATCCGCCCCTGTAGCTAAATTTGTTGTTTGTTAAGCAGATGAAGTATCTTAGAAGAATGTATTTCCAAGTTAGTTTGTAAATGATGATGTAGTTGAACCTTTAAGTAGATGCAAGGAAACAACACTATCATTGAACTAAAACTTTACAAGCATTGAAAGAGAGACTTGAAATTAGAAGGCCCATTCCACATTTCAGCTGCCATTTGCTGGTAAATAGTTTCAGTTTGATGATAGGAGTCCCAAAATACATGCATACTTGGATTTTGACATAGCTCAAATTCATGTCCTACGGGCCTTTTTCCTCCACAGCTAAATATGCCTCTATATTGCCCCTTCCCACAGCATGCTATTTTTCCTTCCTTGAGACCTGCAACAATTGTTATGTCATAATTTGATTTAAAGGCGGATTCAAAATTTAATTTTTATGGGTTCAAATTATGAATTTTTTGAAAATGTGAGTTCAAAACATATAAAATTTGGACCAATTTTCGGAGGTTTTCACACACATATACGTATGATCTAAATCTAAAAAAGGTGTTCAATTGAATCTATTTCTAACACTATAAAATCCGCCACTAGTTTGAATCCAGCGTGCACATACCTCGATTAATTTCATGGAATATCCGCTACCTACCTACCACCAGTAATAGGTATTAGGTAACTCTATACATCAAGGTAGTATCGTAAAAGACGAAAAGCTCTAAAAAGCGGGCTTTACGCGTAAAGCGTTATTTAAGTGTTGATTTTAGTAAGACAAAGCCCAATGAGAGCAAAAAAAAAAAAAAAAAATATTCTCATGTAATTCAAGAAAAGAGTAACAAATTTATTCATAATATTTTTCTTAACAAATAATATACTTATATGTCACTGATATTTGTTGTTTAGTACCGATTTCAAAATTTGATATATGGGCAACGAGGCGCGCGCTTTAGTGCCTTCGAAGTGCAGCTTAAGATACGGGAAGTGCCCTCCCCTAGTTTTTATGAGCTCCATGGCTTAAGCACGCCTTAAATAAGCCTTTGACAAAACTGATCAAGGCTTGGACAGATGAGAAGAAATTATACGGACATCAATCAAGAAATGATTTGAAATGGCGCATACCATATTTGGAGGGATGATCCATCCTCTCTCTCACATTACTATTGAAGTCATAGAGTGAATACTTGAACCCCTTCAGCTCTTTCTCCATTCTTGAGAGGATATTGTACAGCTCAATATTATGGAGTTTGGCCAAGTTTGAAGCTTTTTCCAAACACCCATTTTTGCTAGACGGATTAAGTATTCTTAGGCCAGGTAGACAACCCAAGTCTCCCAAATTAAGGAACCCAAATTTCCTGCCTCCAATTTTGTGTATCTCCTGCGGAATTTCATATGTATTCTTGATTATACAATGCAATTTGAAAGCAAATAGTAACTTTTTTAAAAATACATTAACTTTTACATTTTCTTTTTAAAAAGAAAAATAAAAAAGTTGGGAAGGTTGGATCTTATTATTTGACTATTATCAGTCAATCCATTTTGACCCAAGCAAACTTTGTACATATTGAATCACGGCCAGTTTATTAATTTGACTCGTTTAACTCGTCCAAGTTTCACCCGACCTACTCATTTACCACCTCTAGATGAATCCAAATTTGCAATTTTAACTTACTTTAACAATGGCTGTCAAGTTGCCGAGGACCATTTGTACGTATTGAGGAGAGTCTTGAACTGTGGAATTGGTCACAAAGAGACTTAGGTAGTCATTCGTTCCAACGCTAAATAAATAGACTGCGTTTGACAAAATCTTGGCTGATTTTGATTTGCCTATTTTGTTTCTCAACCAAGTCTTCACCTTCTTGAAGTATTTGAGTTGAGCCTCCATATTAATTACCTGAAGAACGAAAAATAATTAGTACTTCTGAGTAGCTAAGTCAAGCTATAGCAATTTGTTGAGTTGTTTTCTTTTTCGGGGAAAGTAAACATTTGTTACCTAAAATGAATAAATAAATAAAATTATATTATCACTTTTTTCTACAAGTTTAAACTTTTGGAAGATATGATTTTCATAATTCGATATGGCAAACAAAGGTATGTGCTATCAAGTTTCCCGCTTCCCATCAATAAAATAGTTTCACGTGCTTTTTTTGAAAAAGGTCCTAACATAGAGAAACTTGATACAAATATGAAATATATAATTAGATAGTTCACACGATTCAAAGACATATTAACTTATATCTTTTATGCAGGTGTGCTAGGATAGATGTTCCTAACTAAACGTATCAGATTTGAGTCTTAAAAATAGTAAACTCCCTAATAGGAAGCGTTTCCTCTCTTATTAATGGGATTAATATAAATTAGTCAGGACATTAAATCTCAAATACCATATGATTATAAAAATAAAAGAAACTTATTTCTTTCAAGGTGAGTAGGGACCGACCAAGAGGTTATGAGTTCGAGTCACCCCAAGAGTAAGGTGGAGAGTTCTTGGAGGGAAGGATGCCGAGGGTCTATTGGAAACAGTCTTTCTACCTTATGGTTGGGGTAAGGCCTGCGTACACACTATCCTCCTCAGACCTAATTAGTGGGATTATATTAGGTTGTTGTTATTGTTGTGAGCAGGATCGAATTTGAGATTTTTAATTGTTGACTAAGGTTGGTGGACCACCTAGCTACAAGTGGTGTGGACGTATAAGAAGTCCAAAACAGCAGTGTCTTTGTTGTTGGGCTTGGCCTGTAGCAAGTCGACACGACGGACAAAGCTGTCACTGGTCCCGTACTGATTGTAATAGAAGGGTACCCTCACTGTCATCACTTGTCACATGCAACCCCGTGGTCTCTCTAAATTTAAAAAAATATTATTGGGTTATGGATATCAAGTTATTTATTGAGTAATAGGTCGATAACGATTTAATATTATTTGACTTGGGTTATCGGTTCGGATTTTAGTTTGCCCAATTTTATTAACGGTTTAATCGAAATTCCAATAAACTTTAACAAAATTATAATTTTACCTACTAAATATGTAAAACCACCTTATGGTTTCATTCTCTCAATTCTCTAGGGAGTTACTCTTCATCACCTTATTCCTTAGAGTAAGTTTTAAACTTTTCTGAATTTCTCCTCTTAATTCTTCCGTTAAGATTTGTAGTTCTATATTTTAAAGAATTAATTGTTTAAATTTTTAGTTTTTTTATTTGTTTCTTTTGTTGCACTGATTCTTTAGTATTTATAAGATTAGAAATTTATTCTTTTTCTATTAGTTATGCCCGCCCGCAGTGAGATAGTTTATAAGATTAATTAGATTGTTGAATGTCTTATTCCTTACTCATATTAACTTATAACTTTGAAAGTTGAGATCATTCATTGGGATTTTCAAATGCAAAGAAAGTGTTCTTTTCTAAAATTGATATTTAATCCATCTTTTTTTATGAGCAAAAATTGAGTTCCTTCCTCTTAACGGTATGATCACGATTTCTATAATAAAAACATGAAATTTTTGGATATTTTTTATTCTTATCGAGTAAACTGATAATCGAACCGATAAGGAACGATAACCGACAAACCGATACCCAATAACCGATATCTTATCGGTTCGATTATCGGTTTATCATATTTATAAATCGATAACCGATATGCCGAATCGATAACATTCACAACCGAATCAACCGATGTCTACCCTGTATGATCTCCTAATTTCCATTTTTCATTGTCTCCGTTTCCCAGAATTTTTGCTGCTTGGATGAGAAATATATATCATGTTTAATTATCTAAATCTTAATGATGAATTCTAAACTATGACATGTGTTCTCATCCCAGCATGAATTTGAAAAAATGAAGATAATGAATGGAGAAAAATCCCATCCGTTAATTTCACATATATCGGAACTAGGAAATACGTGACTGAATAGGACTACATATACACATATATATATATATACAGTAGCGGAATTAAAATTTTTATTACGGGATATCAAAATTTAAATAGTAAATACGCAAAAAAGTCAATGCGATTCAATATATAGTATATTTACATAATATCTTTTTTTTGCATATCTAAACAATATATTTTTCTGGCAAAGGAATGTAGCTCTGCCGCTGCATATATATATACGTGCTCCGTTTTATTAAGTATATAATTTGAAATACACTACAAATGAAATAATGCATATGTTGTACAAAATAGTAACAGTAATAGTAGAAATCATCTTTCCTTCAATTTTTTCATAAAAAAGCAGTTGACGAAACTTGGAGCAGTAGATATGCACACATCATTTGATGATTTCATTGATTGGAGTTCTTCCATTAGCCATTGAAATATAAAGAACTTTAGCTTAGTGGAGCCTATTGCATGCTTTTCTCTTCTGACTCCTATCTTATCAGAGAACTACATATATATATATATATATATATATATATATATATATATATATATATATATATATATATATATATATGGAGTCTGACGCTAATAACTGAAAATTCAAGAATATGGTCATATATACATGAATTACCTATATGGAGTTTGCCATCAATTAGAATATTTCAACGCAATTAGTGAGTCAAAGTTACTTGTAAGTTATTTTTGAAAAAGTCGTCTCTTACTTTATTGGATACAGAAAGCAATAATCATTTAATTTGAGTTTTGGTGATAACTCATATATATATAGGTGTGCTATTAGACATGATTCCTAGTTTCCTACCTAATATAGGTAGCTAGCTCCCTGAGTTAATTCGCCAAGTCAACAAACTAACTAGTATAGTATTAACCTTTTAGGAGGAAATAAGTTTCTTGCAAATAAGTTCCATTAATATCCAAGCTGAGCTTCTTGCACTATTAAGGGGACTACAAATTGCAGAACAAAGAGGTCTAACACCACTGAAAATCAACACACACTCAACGGTGGTAATAAGAATGAAACACATGCTACAGGAAGAAGAACAGGATAGCTGACTTACTAGCAAAGGAAGGTGAAAAGAAAGATCTTTTTGGAAGAACAACAATGTTGTCAGTTCCTCCTGTGTTTGCAAATGAAACTTTTCGGACAGACATCCTACTAACTGTGTTTTCAAGAAATAATTTGGAATGTAATATTAATATTTGTGGTTCAAAACTTAGGGGTACTATATACCCCTCCAAAAATGATGTACCTATTTCCCCTTAATTGCTAATATATAATCATCCCATTAACAAAAAAAAAACGTTCCTTCTTCATTCCTCCTTTTCTTTTATTCTTTTGTACTCCAACTTTTTATGAGTTGGGGGAAATATTATTTTTACCAATATTATCAGTTAATGAAGTTACAAAAGACACGATAGTATAAAAAAAAATTTCACCTAAGTGAATAGAGATCAAACTCCTTACTATATATATATGAAGTCTCACGCTATTAAGGAAAGCTACATTGTGCAAACAGTGGCGAAATCAGAAAATTCTTTAAGGGTGTTCAAATTTAAAAGAAATAAAAAAAAAATTCGACAAAGAGTATTCCATATATGTTATGTACCTATATACGCAGTGTAATTTTTTGACAAAAAATTATCAATTGAGCATCCTACCAAAGTGTAGCTTTGCCACTATGTGCCAATAGGTCAAAAATATATATTTTTTGTCTATATATAAATTTTTGAATCCCCTTTGATATAAGGGAATTTAAAGTATAGTGATAAATGTGGTTCAAAATTTATGTTACCTTGCAAGTTTGAATTTTAAATGTTGTATTCTTGCATTGTTTTGGATATATCCTTATTAGAATTTCCGACTAATACGACAGAAGAAATAACATACCGATCCCTGGAAAGTCTGGACAAGAGCTCCCGCCCCCGCCGAGGCAAAATTTGCCCCATCATAATAGCTGTGTTGACTCCCCCCAGGCTGCAGAAAGGGCGGCAGCAATGGCAGTTTTGCATATGTAGCTGTCACCGAATAAAAACAACCAAAAATAGTCAAGACACACACAAATACACACAGTCACATAGTTAGAAGCAGATTCAGATTTTTACAACAACAACAAAAAACACCCGTGTAATTCCATAAATTAGGTCTTAAGAGGGTAGTATGTACACGGACCTTATCCTTACCTTGTGAAGGTAAAGACGTTGTTTACGTGACTCAGAATTTTAAGTTTATAAATTCTGAATTCTAGAAAAGACATCTTACTATATTCTGAATAATTTGTGTATACATATTATAAGTAGATATTAACATAAATAAAGAATTTTGACTAAGTTATATAATGGGTTATGCAAAATTCATAACTAAAACTCTAGCTCCGCCTGCTTACCGATGAAATCTGTAATCAAACGGCCGTCGGAAAATCTGCCGGTGGGTAACTTAAAGTAAGTTTCTCCATAAGGCCAGAAGTTGGCTTGGTCAAGAGTGGTAGTGTTGATGTAATTGTTGTTTCCCACATCAAATAATGAGTCCCCAAAAATGAAGAGAGCGGTCTTTCTTTCTGGCTTTTGACATTCCCCGATATGGAAACAGCAAGCTGTTGGCCCCAGTGCTGTTATACATAAAACCACAAGGAAGAGAGGCTTTGCCATGGCTGACTTTATTTCTTAGCTTTAGCTCCACAATGATTTGTAAGTCTATAATATTTTGAGCCTCATCCTTATTTTCAAGGAAGTAGCCAAGAATCATGTTGTATTATATAGTTGACATTATACATGTGTAAGAATAGAAAAACATGCATAATTGAGTCAAACTATATAAATGTCTTTTTAATTATAGTACGGTCAAACCCCTCTACAATAGCCTCGTTTGTTTCGATTTATTTTTTTTTGAAGTGTTGTTATAGAAGACATATATTATAACATAACATAAAAATCAGTTCCGAAAAACACTTAATTTTTATAGTAAATGATTATTATGTAGAGATATTATAGAGAAGTCTGACGGTATATGCTATATTCCTTAATTAAAAGTATTTATTGCGTAAAACATGCTAACAAAGTCGGATGAAGGAAGATGATTGTCTTAGGTTGACGGTCAGGATAACTGAAACTATAATGAATCATCTAAAAAATACTTTTTCTGTCCGAATTTATATGACGGTGTTTGACTAAAAATAGAAAGAGTGAAAGAATTTAGAAACTTCTGGTTTATAACAAATCATTGACTTTTGGTAGCTATAAACCATATCATTCAAGGTAAAATTGAACGTTTAAAGTTAAATTATTTCTATATAAGAAAGTATGATATTCATTTTAGAAAGATTAAAAAATAAAGTATAACTCCCTTCACCGGAAAATTACACTTTACATATAAGGCAAAATTTGATTTGTACCTCTATAAATTATATTTTGAATCCCCTTAATACTGCCCAAAAGCGTAGCTCAATGGTCAAGGAGGTGCAAAATCTTAGTTAGATTGTTGATTCAATTCCCACTATCCATACTAAGGTTTGCTTAGATAACGACTCTTTCACTCTCTACGATTGTGAACAGTGATAACTTTACCAAAGAAAGGAGCTCCCGCTCCATGGAACCTCCGACGACACCTCCTCCAGAGCACAATAACAAGCCACCTGATCCTCAAGCTGAGGCCTCCACCCACACGGAAGGACTTCTCCAAAAAACCAGCTACGCTACTGCAATTACGATCCCTATTAAACCTAATTCTGCGATTCGACAAGGAGATCCCTCAGTCCAAGCTCGGATCACCACCCATAATGGAATGCATATTGTGATATTCAAAGCCAAGGACTACTATGGAGTCATGGCAGAGGAATGTCGTATGACAGTAGTAGGCAGATTCTTGAGGGTGAGATTACAAATTGATCGTATTAGATCCGCCTTCGCCGAACAAATTCCTCTTAAAGGTTCTGCTAAGATAAAATCTTACGATAATTGAAATATCTTTATAGATCTTATTAATGAAGAAGACTTTGACACCGTCCGTTTCAAAAGAGTAATTACAATTGAAGGAATGCAAATGTGGTTGTCTAAATGGTCTCCAGATTGGAAACCGAAAACAGATAGCCCCATTGTACTAGTATGGGTACTTCTGCCCGAGCTTCCATTCCATTATCACACTTGGCATTATGTTAAAAAAATTATAGGCCCTGTTGGAACTCCTCTGGCTTTAGATAATGCAACAAATGGAAGAACTCGCCCTGGTATAGCTAAAGTAAGAGTGGAGTTAGATCTTACTAAGCCAAGGATAAACAGTGTATGGGTTGGTCAGGAAGATGAGAATAGTCCATTGAAAGGCCATGTGTAAAAAATTAAATATGAAACTTTGCCCAAATATTGTAAGCATTGTCAACTCCTGGGCATGCTACTGAAGAATGTAGGGTGTTGGAGAGGAAGAGAAATGCTGAAATGAATAAGAATGATAAGGAAAAAAAGAATGATGCAAGTAAGGATATAAAAAAGGGGGAAGCAATAAAGCAAAGAAGAAGGATGATAAAAATAAGAACAAGCAGGAAACACATGGGAAAAATGAGGTGAACACTAGAGTAACTGTGCAAGAGAATAATAATAAAGCTAATGATGGGAAGAATAGGAAGAAACAGAACACACAAGAGGAAAATGAGGAGCAGACAAAAGAGGTAGCTCAAAAGGCAAACAACGAGGCTACAGATATCACAACAGAGCAGCACGAACAAACTAATTTTGAAATAATAAAGGAGGATAAGAAAATTTTAAAGGAAATAGAAAAGAGAAAAAGAAGGAGGAGGAGAATAAAAATTCAAAAAACTATCAAGAAAAAGAAAGTTGAAAAAGCCAGTGTGCAACAACATTTAGTAGAGAGTGAACCTACTCTTAGAATTAATGCAGAGAACTGCCAAGAAAAAATGAAGGTGAAGGTAGTGGAAGGCATTGAAAAAGTTCCAGGAACTACTTATAATTTTAATCAGAAAAGGATGATAATAGTTACTTCAGGTGAGGATGATACCATGAGGACTATAGCAGAACCACAAAACTCTCCTATTCAAGTTCAGAATTCTTTTCAAAACTTAACACAGGAAAATAGCAACACCAACACGGAGGATCTATTTATGCTTCAAAAAGATACAGAGATTATTACACCAGTGCATTCTCAAAATGATCAAAACACTACTGACTTCTTGCTCTCTAGTGCACACCAGGATGTCCAGGAAGAACGAAGTGACTCTTCTGTTCCTTCTATTTCTCCAGGCTTTCCACACCATATTAAGGATCCAGGAGGCTAAAGTGCTAAGAAGAATAGTGGTCATATCTTAGAAAGGAAAAAAATATTACAACAGATGCAACTGATACTGATGGACAAGAGGTAGAAAATAACTTGATTGAAACCTCTTCCGCTGCAAAAAATGAATATGATGAGGTATCGAAGCAAATTAAAGTAATTGTAGAAAAAAGTGCCCTATCTCCTAGAGGTTTTCAAAACAAGCAGAAGAAAAGCCCCAAACAAACTGCACCCTCCGCACCTCTCACCAGAGGAAGAGGCAGAGGCAACAAAAAGCAATAACTTCTGAAGTTCCAATGATTAATAGAATCATATGGAATATAAGAGGGGTTAAATCCAAGGGATCATTTGATAGACTCATCAAACTCGTTAGAATACACAAAGTGTCTTTTGTAACATTACAAGAACCTTTTATCGATAGTTCTAACATACAATATTTTAAAAGAGAATTGGGATTTTGAAATGCAGCAGTCAACTGTAGTAGTAAGATTTGATATTTCTGGGATTCTAACTTCAACTATACAGTAGTAGATGATCATGTACAACAGATCACTCTACAGGTTCAATATATGATGACTCGGACTAATTTTTGAGTCACCGTTGTGTATGCAAAGACAAAGGCAAGGAGGAAGACAGAGTTATTAAGTTCTATCAGTCAACTCAATCAACAAATTCAAGGTCCATGGTTTATAATGGGAGATTTCAATGTAACTATGGAGGCCACTGAGAAAAAAGGAGGCAGAAGACACAGATTAAGCAGTAGCTTAGATTTTATCAATTGTATGGAGGAGTGTGGTATGATAGATATTGGTTATATAGGCAACCAATTCACTTGGACCAATGAAAGAAAAAAGAGATATGGGATTCTTAAAAGGCTGGACAGGGTACTTTACAATGATGAATGGTCAGAGACGTTTCCTATAGTCTCAATGAGGCACCTACCAAGAACAGTGACCATAGTACACTTTTGATGAAGTACGCTATAAGTGATACTCCTCCTATTAGTTATTTCAAATTTCTTAATTTCTGGACAGAACAAGAAGACTTCATGAAAATTATCAAAAATAATTGGGATGAACAAGCTCAAGGCTCAGCTATGTATATAATCCAGCAAAAACTTAAAAGACTTGTACATTTTCTTAGTGCCTGGTCTAGAAATACTATAGGCAATGTCTTTGATAAGATAAAGGAACCGGAGCACATGTAGAGACTCTGGAAGCTGAGTATGAACAAGATAATTATGATTGTAATAGAGCCAAGTTAAAATGTCTCTATGAAAACAGATTAAATGGATGAAAATGGAGACATCTATGCTGAAACAAAAGGCAAGGATCAAGTGGAAAGATGAAGGAGACACAAACACAAAATTATTTCATAGTGTGATCAGGCAAAAAAGGAAAAAAGCCTATCTCCACATAATTAAAGATGCACAAGGTCAATGGGTACAAGGAAATGAACCAGTATCAGAGGCCGCAGTTCAATACTACACTCAATTATTCAACTAGCCTCAACAAATCACAGACTACAGCTTTCTCAAAAGAGTGGAACCTCTAGTCACTGAAGATGTCAATGATAAGCTGATTTCACATACTACTATGGAGGAGATCAAGGAGGTAATATATGGATTTTATCCTGATAGTGCAGCTGGTACAGACGGATTCAATGGATTATTTATCAGAAATGCTGGCCAATTATTGCTACTGATGTTTCTGTTATGGTAGAAGAATTCTTTAATAGGAGGAGGATGTCTAAATACATTACTCATACTTGTCTTATTTTGCTCCCAAAAGTTCAAGCTCCAACTTCCTTTGCTCAGCTTAGACCTATTAGTCTGAGCAACTTCACTAACAAAATAATTTCCAAAATCTTCTCCAACATACTTGCCACTCTTCTCCCTAAACTAATTTCTCCAAATCAATCTGGCTTTGTGAAAGGGAGGCTGATAACAGAGAACATCTTGCTGACACAAGAAATAGTTCAAGACATAAAGAAGAAGAACAAAGGTAAAAATATAGTGATTAAGCTCGATATGGCTAAGGCCTATGATAAAATATCTTGGTCATTTTTTATTGCTGTATTGAGAAAGATGGGATTCTCTGAGCACTACATTGATATGATATATAGACTTGTAGCAGATGTTTGGTATTTCGTAATGGTCAATGGTATTAGATATAGATTCTTCCATTTAACTAGAGGATTGAAACAAGGCGACCCTCTGTCACCTGGGCTCTTCATTTTGGCAGCAGAAGCTTTGACAAAAGCCTTGAACCATTTATGTGAAAATGAAGGATACAAAGGCTACTTTATGCAACAAAGGGGTCTTCAAGTAAACCATCTATATTATGCAGATGACATAGTGATCTTCAACTCATGGGACAAAGCCTCTATCAAGATGATCATGAAGAAGCTACATCAATATGAAGTATTGTCAGGTCAAGAGATCAGTAAAGAAAAGAGCTTCTTTCTTACAGCTACATACACCTTAGAGAACAGAAGAAAAATGATCAAAAGGATCGCTGGCTTTCAGCATCAGTGCTTCCCTTTTAAATACCTCGGGTGTCCTATCTATCCAGGCAGAAAGAAGATTAATTATTTCACAAATGTTGCCAAAGTAGTGATTAATAAAATTAGTGGTTGGGAAGGTAAGTTACTATCAATAGGAGGAAGGGCTACTCTCATAAAACATGTTTTACAGTCTCAAACAATCTATACTATGTCATCTATGTTTCCCCCAAAAATAGTTCTAAAACAATTGGAGAAATACTTTTGCAATTTTTTCTGTGGACAAACTGAAGACAAAAAGAAATATGACTGAAGCTCTTGGAGGAAATTATGTTATCCTATTGAGGAGGGAGGTGCAGATTTTAAAAGGCTAGAAGATATATGCAAAGCTTTTAGTGCTAAAAGATGGTGGCGGTTTAGAGGAGATGATAACTTATGGTCACTCTTTCTAAAAGCAAAATATTATCAAAGAAGCCACCATGTGACAAGGATAGTACAATCAGGACATTCTGCAACCTGGAGAGATCTTACTATGATAAGAAATAGTGTGGAATCAGAGATACTATGAAAGATAAATGAAGCCAAAATATCATTTTGGTTGGATAATTGGACTGGTCAGGGACCATTGGCAACTCGTATGAACTTTGAAGGCAGACCAAGAAATCTAATGGTTGAAGATTGTATTATGAATAATAACTGAGACATGAATTTCATTAACAGCATAGTGCCAAATTACTTGGCACAGGTCATATTTAAAACCCTCATCGGTGCTAGAAACATATGGGTGTCCATATGGGAGGTCGGAATATAATCTCTATGATGCATAACTGGAATGGCACAAAGTGTAGGAATTCCCAACAGAGGCTACTAGTTCAATCAGTCCCAATATTCATATTTTGGGAATTATGAAAAACAAGATGCTCTGCCAGATATGAAAAAAAAGAATATCTACATCTAGAATAATCAGCAAAGTTCTATTCCATACGAAAGTTCTAATGAAGAAGAGAGGAATTATCTTAGACTTCTCACGGGATTGGCAAAAGATCTGCAAGGAGATGGAGTCTATCACTGACAATCTTATGTGTAGAATTATAAATTGGAACAAACCTCCTGATTTTTGGTTGAAGATAAATACAGATGGTAGCAGCAATAGCACAAACAAGATATCAGGACTAGGAGGAGTAGTTAGGAACAGAAATGGAAAGCTAATTCAGGCATTTGCTAAAGCTCTAAGGTTCTGCACTAACAACTATGCTGAAGTTAAGGCAGCTTCCTTTGTTGTAAATTGGTGTATACTTATGAACAAGCAACATGTTATCCTAGAATTAGATTCACAATTAGTGGTATATATGTTACTAGGAAAGATCAGTGTTTCATGGAGTCTTGAATATGCAGTCCGATCAATGAAAAATGGTATAATAAAGCAGAATATCATGATTTAACATTGTTATAGGGAAGCTAACCAAGTAGCTGATGCGTTAGCTAAACATGGTGCAACCTTATAACAATTCAACTCTCCAGAAATCTATTACAGGAAAGAGGATATGCCAGCAGAGGCCAGAGGTCCATATACTTTGGGCAAAGCGGGAGTACCTTCTTTAAGAATCAGGAAAACTAAACTTAGTTTCATATTTCTTGCTTCTTAATGTAAATGATGTTACATTGTAACAGAGACAATAGTGCAGTCTTTTTTTTGTGAGCTTAAAAGTGTAAATAGATTGGAAATGCCCAATTCACAAGTGCAATTCGAGGAGGTAAGGTCTCATATCCCCCTCCTTCATATGTTCACTTTTTGGATATTAATATACGAGGTAGGGGTCAATGCCAAATCCCCCAGCACCTGCGTCAATATAGCCTGAGGTGAAACTGGCTTCAATAAAAAAATAAATTCCTACTAACTATAGTTTCTTTTAATTTTTTTATTTTTTTTCATTTTTGAACCCCTTGGCGGGAATCTTCCTCCGCCACTGGTCATAGCTACCTGGAACAAAACCAAGTAGCCAACCTGCTGGCACAAGGAGCAGAAGAAGCGCTTTGATAGGTTAAGAATCCTAGTAGGTCCTTTTGTGTTTGCTAATGCAACTTTATGAGCAGATATGTTAAGAACTACTTCCCCCTAGATAAATTTTGGAATGCAATACAATTTATGTGGGAAATTTTTTTGTACTAAATAGGAGCGGCGCCCCACTAACTATGTAAATTTTTGAAATATGGATTAATATATTCGCATATCCATTCCCCCACCCCCCCCCCCCCACCCCCCCACCCCAAAAAAAAAGTGTGAGTTGAGAAGAGTGAAATAAGAATAACCTTAGGATGATTTCGGGCAACATATATTTACTTGAGTCAACTCCTCCTAAATTCACCTAGAGTGAAAATAACATTCTAACGTTCCACAGCCTCCAACAAATTCGTGGGAAAAGAATACTTCATTTTGACAGTACTCTTTTCTTTTTAGAAGGGTAAATGCTAAGCTCCAAAAGTAAATACAACAAATGAATGGTTGTGCTTTTAGTGCCTTAATTATTGACAAGCTTCACTTCAATACTTGTAATATATGGTTAAACACATTTGACCTCAAGTAGTAGAATTGTCTATATGTGGCCCCTTTATTAAAAATTTGTATTTTTGGTACTTACTCATTGTTTAAAGTAAAAACAAATAGAAATTTGGGGTTTGTTAGTGGAGAGACCAAGAACACGTCATTTAATAAATTGAAGATTAAATATGTTTAGTAAAATATTACAAGAATCACAATATCCAATTTGCTAATATTTAAGGCGAACCAAGTCTAATTCAAACATTTCTCTGAAGTCAGAACCGACTTTTGTGATGCGCCAACATTTTTTTTTCTTTCACATTGTTGGCAAAGTGTGGAAATACAATAATCAGTACGTAACGTCCTGAGTTCATATGTAAAATGTTCTTTAAGTAGGTAGGACAAAGAATCTTTATGTTTGAGGCTATAATTGCAGTCATGAATGAGGTGTACATATTGGTATCCTCAAAACAGTGGCGTAGCCAGAATTTTTATTAAGGAGAGTCAAAATATAAAGAAATCAACTCATCAAGAAGTCAAAGGGTGTCATTATATAGTATATATACATATATTTTTTTTAAATACCTAGCTATACAGTGTAATTTTCCGACGAAAGAGTGTCGGCTGACACCCCTTTGGTGTGTGGCTCCGCCACTGCCTGAAACAAGGGCTCTAGCTAGTACTTACGAACTAAACTACTATAAGAACTCTTTGAGGTAAAAGAAATGAATGGCGGATGAATGAATAGTAGAGGTCTCGGATTCAAGCATAGGAATGGAAACAATAACGATAATGAGTACTTCTATGAATATGAATGTACTATTAAAAAGAGGAAAAAAAGGTATTAACTGGGAATTGATCTCTATCTCTATTCTTCTATCTCTATTCTTCTAAGTAAAGAACTCAACATTTAACGAAGTACGCCAATCAGCCTTTTTGGGGATGGAAGCCACCCAACCAATAGAAAATATAAGATCAATTTTAGGAAATGTGTACATAAAATACTACTAGTTTAACAGAGAGTCATGGGTTCACGACTTCACGTGCAACATATTGAAATCTTCATCTTGTTGTCTACAGTTTCTAATAACCTAATTACCTATCTATTGGTCTATAACCAACATCTATTCATCGCTTGAATACTTTGCCATCATCCTCCTACACAGACACCTAAAAGAAGAACGAAAAACAGATCAAACTGGTAAAGTTTTAAATAAATGCTTACAGCAAGTAACTTAGTCTTGCTTCGATAGGAGAGACGAGCGAACTTCACTCACGTGAAGCCTTATTTACAAAGAGTCCACATAGAAGCATTCTTAGCTTAATAGACACCTCTCATTAGAGAAGAAAGTTCATCAAAGAACCAAAGGTCCATTTCATTTTCACCATCCTGAGTTGCATCTGCTGCATTGAGGAAGGCATCAACTGATGCATCCAAGTTTCCCTCCGATTGTTGGGCTTGGAAGAAATTCATCTGGGATTCAAAAGTTGAAAGCTCTTCAGATAGCTTGGGGGCAGTGTTCCCATCGTTAGGCGCTGAAATGTTGGAACACGATATAAGTTTTTCCTCTGGGCAGGCACCTTCAACAAATTGAGCTTCATCACTTTCTACAGCAGCCGACAGAAAAGATGATATTTCTGGAGTCCTTGAACACGTTTCTCCCCAGCCAAAGTCAGAAAGCTCAAAAGAGTTACTTCCTTGGTCAGAATTGAAGTACACACCGGCAGCAGCTGATGGAGGGACATATGAGTTAGGCTCCATATCTCCAGGAGTAGGGCACAAATCTTCATAACCATAAAGATTTTTTGTTGGTTTCTCTTCGAAAAATCCCAAGTTACCATAACATCCATCATCCACGTTGTTCACAAAAGTGGTGTCATACAGAACTGGGTTAGAGCTCTCCTTAGGGAGTACCTTCCGAGGATTTACCTTACCAGCTTGCCTCGAGGCAGGCACTGGAGCTTCATCAGGAAAGTTTACCTTAGCTTTCTTGCCTCTGATCCTCCGAGCTTCAACATCATAAGCTCTGGCAGCTTCTTCTGCAGTATTGAAAGTTCCAAGCCAGACTCGGACCCCTTTCTGTGGATCACGTATTTCGGCTGCCCACTTACCCCAAGGACGCTGTCTGATCCCCCTATACTGATTCTTCCTCTTTCTCTTGGAAGACTTCTCTACTTCCTTGTCTGAATCAACAGATTTCAACGATTTGGAGCCTTTCATATATAAAATGAAATAAGCACCTCAGTCATCCACAATATCAGCGTAATTTCTAAGAACCAATCCAGCAACACAATGACATAAAGATGACTAAGAAATTGAGCAACCTAGAGAAAGAACTCGCACAGAACATGTTCCCTGAAAATAGCTGATAGTAAATTACAAATAAACATGTTTTATCAAGCCAAGTAATCCGTAAATTTTGTCTTGGTATAGTAATAAATAAACACAAGTACAGAACATGTTCCACAATACCATCTGCACTACAACAACAACAAACCCAGCTTAATCCCATATGTGGGGTCTGGGGAGAGTAGTATGTACGCAGCCTTACTCCTACCCTAAAACAATACCATCTGCACTAAACTGCCAAAAGATCAAATCTTAGATAAAACACAATTGTTTTAGAATTTTTCTAGAGACATCATGTGGCAACCCCCATCAGATAGAGGATCATAATCTAGATGACCTGCTCTGTGAGAACCTATTTCAAAATCAAATTATGTATGAACACAGATTTCCAATCCGAATAAACAGATTACATGAATTTTGAGATAATCTTACCAAAAGAATTTGTTAGAAAGAGCAAACATATCAGCATAAGATTGATAACTGAAGCTAGCTAAAACTTAAATGCATACCGAGCCATCTTATTATGATCACACTAACGACACACCATGGAATTTTCATACACCGAACAAGAACTTGCAAAAGAACCATGATGAAATTCATGGTCATCTTCTATCCTGATAAATTTTTCAAGTTTTTTATTTTTGATAAATGCATAATTTTCAATGCTTTCTGGTTAATAATGGAAATAGCATCTTGGCTTCTCGTTCCACAGTGGTAGATAAAGTTATCTTATTTTCTTAGATGAATAACCATATACTAAACAGAATAACAATAATTTCAACAGAAGTAAAAATTGTACAACACATTTCGAGTTAAATTCAACAATTTTGCAAAAACAAATTGCAGTCCCAGCCCAAGGAGTAGCCATATAATAAATGGAATACCAATACTTTCAACAAAATAATATGTATTTTTTACAAGCTCATTTCAAGCTAGATTCAGCTTTTTAGATAGAAAGAAAAATCCTATTCTAATCCCAAAATAGCCATATAATCTGAAATAAATCGAGTGAAAAATACATGAATAATATTGACCCAATAAATAACGTCAACTTTTGACTGCTAATCACACCCTCTTCCCTCAAATCCATTCCTCGCAGAACCTCACAAGAAATGCCCGAAACTTCAAGGATACTTAATCCAACCGACCCAGAAAATAAAACAATTATTGCCCGTGGAAACAGCCTCTCGCGGAAATGCAAGTTAAGGCTGCATACAATAAACTCTTGTGGTCCGGCCCTTCCGCGGACACCGCACATAGCGGGAGCTTAGTGCACCGGGCTGACCTTTTACTACACTTTAATCCCAACTAGTTTGGGTCAGCTATATTAATCATCAATATCTATTTCACTCCACTTGAGCTCATCTCATTCAGAAATGAACTTTTAATACTCCCTCCGTCCTAATTTATGTGATGGCACTTCTTTTTACTTTGTCCCAAAAAATTTAACACTTTTCTATATGTAAAACAGTTTAACTTTAAACTTGTAATTTTATCCTACACTCAAACAACAATCGGCGGTCCACATTGGTAGGCATGAACAACATCTAAACGACAGAACCCCAAAAGAGGTACCATTTCCAAGTCCAATGGATCACATTTGCAGTATCAATTACAGATACAATATCAGCCATCAGCCCATCACTGATCAGTGAGCCAACCCAATTAAGATAAAAACCAAAAGGGGAAACAGACAGCTTGTTTTAGACCACAACTTTTAAAACTATTTCTTTCTTATAAAATAGTGAGATAAAATTACCATCACAGGTTCCTCCAGATTGTTCAGAAGCAGAGAAAGCAGCAAAGGACTTGAGTCCGTCCACCTTGTAAGCGTCCTCATCGTCGTCAGTGCAATCCTTAAAGACCTGAAAGTCAGCCTCAAAGTCATCATAATCTAAATCAGCAACCTCAGATCTCAACGGCTTTGAGTATTGGTAATTAAAAGGATTCTTCTTTTGGTTCAGATCGGAGCAACCCCATAACAAGTCGGCGGTGAGTCGGCGGGATGATCGGGGCGGTGGTATGCAGTCGGAGATTATGGCACCACCGCACATTCTTTTTGCAAGTTATTATTTTCTTGGGAAAGTTTGTTTGTTGCGGATTTTCCGAGAAAGAATCTTACTATGAGTTCGAAATACAAGATTATGCGAAGGGATACGGTAACTCTTAAATAGCAGCACCGAGGCGCGGCGGAGAGTGGGAGCCTATTTTACTTTTATGCCCCTCCCGGACTCGGAGGCGCTTAATCCTTTTTATCTACACTTGATTCAAAAAACAATTGAATTAAAATATTTACTCCATAATTTTAGGAAATCAAGAAAATATTGATTTATTTTCAATTTCATGCTCACTACACCAAGAAGGTATAAAGTCATTAATTATTTTACTTGAGAAAAAAATACGGATAATTGTATGCGGGTGTAATCGAGCTCGCAGTGTATCTTAGCTTCCGACATGGTGAGCGAGGCTCGAGACATGGCAATAAAGGACTGAAGATCGACCACAAGTCTCACTGGGCTAGAACTCGGGGGCAGAACGCCTGTCTTCGAGAATATCGAAGCCATGGTCCCGGAATCGGTCGTAGCCTCGAACGACTTCGAAGAAACATTATCACTATAGTCAACAAAAGACCGAAGTATCCGTGATCGGCCGGATATTACGGCGGGGATCTCGGCACGTATCAATAAGGAACCGGCAATCAGTGAATCAAGAGATCTTTTACCTTTTATAGAATTGTACCTAAAGTAAGACTCCCCTACTATATAAAGGGGGTCTCATAATTCATAAAAGGCATTGTAACACGCATTCCAAGGCAATATATCATTATTTTTTCTGTTATTAGTTCTTTTGCTTTCATTCGTCAGTGCTTGTTGTTACGAGCTCGGATCGAGGACAAATATTTCACTAAGGCTTAAATCGTCCTCCTCGTCTGGTTTGAGCTTACTTCATCCTTATTTATTTAATTTGTCTTTATTTACTGCTTTGTGTCAAATAAATTCGTGTATCCTTAAAACCACTTACAAATTTAATTGTTATTTAATTTTGAGGATAAACAGTTTGGCGCCCACTGTGGGGCTGAGGATAATAGTGTCTATTTGATACAAATTTCTATAACACACACTACTTTACACTTGTTCTTTGGAGTGTCTCTAATTTCAGGTTAAAGCTCAAAATGTCAAACTCCCAGTCAGCACCTCTACATGTTGACAATGAGTCCGGTCATCACGACGAAAATAACAACATAAAACCTACTGACGAGGTACCACCTGTTGATCCCATCAGAATTTCGGTCGCTGACCCGATTGATGCCAACTCGCATGTGGCCATCAACGCAAATTTGCCTACCGACCCCGAGAATAGCACCCGTGGAGAAGCCCGATTAGCAGCCCGAAATACACAAGACATTGGAGGGGACAGGATCAATTTATGGGTGATCTCCGAAATGTTCCAAGCTCAACAGGCAGCGATAGCCTAGTTACAGAACCAAAGCTGTGTGCCGAGCAGAATTAAACCCGATCCACCCCGGGAAGTCATCCGCAGAAACGAACCGGCCGTAGAGAGGCCGAATGAAAATAAATCGGGGACCAATCCCGAGATCATAAAGATGCTCGAGGAACTGACAAAACGGGTAGGATCAGGAGAGAAGAAAATCGAAGTTAATGACAAAAAGGTGAAAACCTACAATTTCAGGGTCGACCAAATTCCAGGAGCACCGCCGATATTAAAAGGCCTGGATTCCAAGAAATTCATTCAAAAACCTTTTCCTCCGAGCGTGGCTCCAAAGTCGATCCCTAAGAAGTTTCGCATGCCCGAGATTCCTAAGTACAACGGAACGACCGACCCAAATGAGCATGTGACCTCCTTTACATGTGCCATCAAAGGGAACGACTTGTAGGATGATGAGATCGAGTTTGTCTTGTTGAAAAGGTACGGGGAGACACTGTCAAAAGGAGCTACGATATGGTAACACAACTTACCTCCTAATTCTATTGACTCGTTTGATATGCTTGCAGATTCCTTCGTAAAAGCACACACTGGGGCTATCAAGGTCGAGACCAGGAAGTCAGACATTTTCAAAGTAAAACAGAAGGATAATGAGATGCTCAGAGAGTTCGTGTCCCGGTTTCAAATGGAACGGATGGACCTGCTGATCTCGTCCAATTCACACCTCAAATCAAAGATATGAAACGTTCAATTGTGTTACATCCCATATTTTCGTGCGTAAAAGTACGCCATAAATAAATTGATGAAAGCTCGAAAATGAGATGTTACATCCCACATTTTTGTACGTTAAAAATTTCGTCTTAAGTTAATCGACGTGAATTCGGGAATGATGTTATTTTGAAATTATAAGCATTATGCTATTTCAAACACGTAATGAGTAAATTCATGAAGGAGAAAGGGTAAGCAAATTGAAGAAAAGGAATTTCGTCAAAGTTTAATATTTTGGGATAAAATACGACCCGGGCTATAATACCCGATATTTACGGACTAGTACCATATAAGGTACCATATAACCACGATAGTAAGGTGTATAAAGTATGTTAAAAAGTGAGTAGTGTTTTAAAGTAATTTGAGATGATTCTTAATTAGGATCTTGGATTAGATAAGCCTAAGAGGCAAAAACGTGGCAGCAAGTAAGGATTAAATAATGACTAAGCAAGTCTTGAAAGTTAGGTGGAAAGATTTGAGAATTGTTTGGCCAAGTAATCCAAAAAGTAGGGCCCACTCAATTTGACAAAGAAATAACCTCCCTTCAATCATTAAATGGAAATGGGAAGTGCATATGTTTAGCATCGAATATTTAATAAAAATTCAACCAAAGTTGCTTATCATTTTAGCACCGTAGTTGCTTCAATATTCCATTCAAAACGGGAGATTTCATAGAATCTTCAAGCAATTCTTACAAGATTTCAACCAAACTTCTTGCAACCAAATAATTCCAACGAGAACTGTTAGAACTGTAGCAACGTAAAATTTTTCGGTTCTAAAGGAGTATGGTGCAACCTTTTCCAAGAATATCATACGGAATTTTCCCTACTCCGGGTATGTTAAGGTTATCCATTCTTTCTTTTGGCATGATCTATACGACACGAACAAAATGAGCAAATGCACAACTTCCATAAATGACTCTATTCATAGAAATATTAGGGGTGTCTATATTCTTGATTCCACACATGAATTATTATTATATCTTCTATTCATGGGTCTCAGAAAAATACGTATTTGATAAAATTTATCCGACAGGCATATTATTTTTATGACATTCCGAGAGAATCTTATTAACGTATTTCTTATGCATTTCATGCATTTATATATGTACATTGACCCATGACCAGATGGCGTTATATACGCGTATATTATATGTACATGGGATATGGAAAAAGGTTATGGCGTTATATACGCACCACCACCTGATCAGCTGGTATACGTTGATGGTTTGCCCACAGTGGACGAAATGATATGATGGGATGCCCTCAGAGGCTTGATGATGTTATGAACACATACACCTATGCATGGTATGACATTTATACGCATATGCATGACGTTATAAAAATAAAATGATTCACTGAGCTATGCAGACGTACATGTCGAGTCGTTTACTCCATGTTTCTCTCATGTCTATTATTTACTGATTTTCATTCCTTACATACTCGGTACATTATTTGTACTGACGTCCCTTTTGCCTGGGGAAGCTGCGTTTCATGCCCGCAGGTCTCGATAGACAGGTCGAGAGTCCTCCAAGTAGGCGATCAGCTCAGCGGAAGATGTTGGTACACTCCATTTGTTTCAGAGTTTCTTATGTGGTCAGTATGATTAGGACATGTACTGATTAGTATGGGGGGGCCCTGTCCCGACCTTTATGATATTTATGTACTCTTAGAGGCTTGTAGACATATGTCGTGTACGTGAAAGATTGTACGGCCTTGTCGGCCTATGTTTTGAGTTTATAAATAATGATGTTGGCCTATTAGGCCCATATGTCACGTGTATATGATGATGTAATAAGAAAGCTACGTTACGTTGGTACTCGGTTGAGTAAGGTACCGAGTGCCCATCGTGGCCCATCGGTTTGGGTCGTGACAAAAGTGGTATCAGAGGAGTTCTGTCCTAGGAAGTCTACAAGCTGTGTCTAGTAGAGTCTTGTTTATGGGTGTGTCGTGCACCACACTTATAAGTAGGAAGCTACAAGGCATTTAGGACTGTCACTCTTTCTTCTTACTCTAGATCATGTGGTAGAGCTTAGTCGTAGAAATTCAAATTCCTAAATTCTATTATATTCGTAATACGACGACACCGACATCTAGAAAGACGGTTGGTAAGGGATTGAATATGGCTGTGGAAGAATTGATTCAAAGGAACTCGATTTTGCATCATGTTTGTGATGAGTAAATGTAAGGTCTCCAGCAGAATATGTAGATACTAAGACGTGCAAGCTTCTTCATAAGGAGCCTTAAGGCAAGAATATCTATCCACCCCTATGGTGAAAGGCAATGAGAGATTTAGAAGATAGCTACAAATTTCAACAAAGTAAAAGAATCAAAGGTGAAGAAGGGTACGAGGTACCCAGTTAGTAAAGATAAACATTATCTATAATTTAGGAAGAGAGATATAAGCATTTTGAGTTACCTTCAACAGTAACAGAGGTATGTACAATTGGCCACACCCATTTCAGTTATGCCCTATGGGGGCTAACAGGTGTAGTTTAAGGGAAGGACTGGATATCAGGATCCGGCTTGGGTTAGAGTAACCCAAAATGGTGAATGGATTGTTTGCGTTAATTGACATTTCCAAAGGATATAGCAAATGTGCTAATAGATCTCCTTGTGAGACACCCAAATGATGCACCCTAAAATAGTACAGCTAGATATGAGTACTACAAAGATAAGCACTAGAAGCCTGGAAGGGACAAATATTATCTTAGTGTTGCTCCCGTCCCTAGCAGAGAGAGAATGTCAGGCAACCCGAAGGGCCGGTGGATGGAGCAAAGAGAACTAAAAGCAAAAAAATATCTTATTGGAGTTTTCAAAATAAAGTGATAGACATAAATATTAGCAGGGGAATAAGAAGAGAATTAATGAAGCACTATGAGTAAGATGTGATACATGGATGACAACGGTAGATCAAAAAGATGACAATATTACAGAGTCTATTGTCAAGTGAAGGAAAAGACGAGAGGTGACAGGCCTTGAGACAACAAAAGAGTATAGGCCATAAAGTCATATTCTCATTCGAGAAATAAGTTCGTGACTCTAACGCGACTACCAGAAGGAAAAGTTAGACACCAGAATAATAGAAATCGGTATGGGCGGGTGAATAAGATAAACTAAACATGAATTAGGGTCTGAGTGATTTGATAGTGGTTGACATCATGAGAATTTCAGATTTCGTTCTGACGATAAAAGAATGGACAACAGAAGAAAATTCATAAGAAATTCAGAGAATGGTCATTCAGGAAGACGCTTCCCTAAAGCAAGCAATGTGTGCAAAGCCAAGGTTAAGAGACTGTATGTGCCAGTCATAGTAATTGCCACCCTCGCGAGTAAGGAATTTCGTTATCCTTAGTTTAGAAGGATTACCGCAAGGCGAGTAAGGGTCATCAGTGATGTGAAAAGACGCCAAAAATGAAGAGGTAAAACATATATACGTAGATCATCGTAGCACTAAATTTCAGTACTCCTCTAAAGGGGGGGAATATGGAGTGATGTAGCATTAAGTCAGAAATAAATAGTTCTAGTAACTATGGAATGATAAAGGAAGAATGCGATAAGAATGAAAAAAGGATAAGATAGCACTTATTCAAAGCCTACAAGTATGCTACAATTCCAGAACATTACGCTAGCACGACGGCAAGGAGAGGAAGTAAGGGTTCCGGCCCGGGATGTTATTGATAGATAAGGAGCCAGAGTAAGATGTAAGTTAAGACAAAAGAAATAACCCAATAAAGATTACACGGAACATTGATATGATAATGGGCCAATGAGTAGTTGGTAGTTGATTCAGGAAGAGCCTAGTTATCACTAGACAGGAGGTTACATACGAGTCAGCAGATCGTGCAAGATAAACATAATAAAACCCAATATGGTGAATTCAGCCTCGCAGTAATGTCATTGTAATACTTGAGAAATATTCAGATAGGAGTTGGGGTAGTTTAAGGTACCGTATGAGTATTACAGAAATAAAAGAGAATGCCACTGGGAAATAGTCAAAAACTTCAGTTCAGAAGCAACCCTACGAGTACAAGGGCATGGAGGTAAGTAACTACGGATAATTATAGGCGAGGAAGGACATCAAAAATTCTGTCGAGTATACGACGTAATAAGCTCGCAGCTTTACAAGTGTCAGAGGGTCCTCCCTAAGTACTACAATGAAAAACTAGCTGAGGAAGTAAGGAAGAAGGCTTCAACCTAAGCACAGTGACCTAAAGAGGAAATGCTCATATAACAATAAGCTCACAACAACATTGTATGTACCCCATAAGAAAGTGGCACAATCAAAATCAAAAGGTGATATTCAAGATCATATGGATTGTACGGAATTCCAATATGTGTGGGCACTAAGATAAGCCAAGCATTCATGCAACAAGTGGCATAACGACCACAAAAAGTAATTGCTTGCATTTAAACAAAGATGAGAAGGAACGGAAAGAATTATTCGATCAATAATCTAGAATTAGTTACATTATGAACGCACTTAAGATTTCGGAGTATTATCCATGCAGCATATATGTTGCCAATCACACAACAATAGAAGACTCTGGTATAAGTTAAAAGAAAGAACAGAGTCCAGGTCATAGATAAGAGATTGAATTGTTAAAAGATTGTATCCTGGATATTCCATAGCGTCCATGAAAGGCTAAAGTAATACCATGAGCAGCAGATCGGAAGATAGCTTAAGCCTACATAAAGGCTGATCAGAAGGAAGAGGAAACTAAAGAGTTACATCAACGAAGTAAATCGAGAATCTGATTATTGGACCCAGAAAATTATAGACCTCGCGATTGAGAACATTATAGGATCACTCTTAAATATCAGAGGTACAGGAGAGATAGTACAATATCTATATTCTATAACGGCTCTACAATAAAGCCAGTCAGAAGAGTTCCAGCCTCCTAAGAAGTCAGTATGAAGCTCTCACCGGATTGTGTATGCACCAGAGGTGCAAGTATTATAATAGAGCTTCAAGTTGTGGATGTAAATCATACCAATGTGGAAGGGAAGTTATCAAAGAAATAGACGATGTGATGTGATATTTTAAAGCAAGTAAGGTAAAGGTGAATAACGTACAAGATATTCAAGTGCATAAGATGGTGAATAGTCCATACTGCAAATAAAAGGCTAGAAGCGCGAGTATTCAGTACCCAGGAATTATAGCATCGTCGTTAGCAGCATATCTTCTAGCCTATAGTTTCTAGGTACCGAGAGACCTAGCCGAGAGAGTAAAGAAGAGTTAGAGACAATGCGATGTCTCGCTTGATGTTCCAGAATAATACAAGGAAATTTGTGGTGCAAGCAAGATTGCTAGCAGTATAAATGGATATATGTAGGTCGCAAGCTAAAGTATGGTAAAGTGACAAGATTTTAGGATGACATAAGCGAGGATAAGAAAGGGCAAGTGAGAAGGTGACAAAAATGGATAAGCCCTCGGGATTAAGCCCATGAAAATAAGAAGAGCAGATGGTTTCTCTAAGTTATACAAAGCTCACTATAGCCTGAATGAACTCAAATGAGTCTAAGACTAATAGCATTTAGAAGAGATAGAATGCTGCCCTGGTAATAGAATGAGGGTGTAATTGTGATAGATAAAGGATGACGTTTGGGCCTTCGATTGAGTAATTATCTGATGAAGAAAAGAAAGGGATCCCATGAATTGGACAGGATTAAAATACCCATGTAAGGTGAATCACATTGGGATGCTGTGAGATACGGTTATGAAAGCATGATATCGCCCCAGGTGGATCGGTCTGATCATTTCAGATGTTCCCCGATGAAATGTGAGCCCTGGTGATTACATAAAATGTCAAGTTACCAATAGTAGATTATAGATCAATATTGAAGTGAATCAACAATGGATGGATAAAAGTTACAAAGTATGAGATGAGAATAGACCATCACTCTTAAGATGAACAGTGACAAAGAAGCATTAAAGGACTTAGATTTATACATATAGGATAAGCAACAAAAATAACCTGGAGTTTGGTAGAAGACCTCAGTAACGATAAATCAAAGTAAGAGATATGACAGTAAATTCATACGGATGGATAAACGGATCTATGAAATAAGGTATAACGATATTCGTAAGTTCAACAAAGTACCGAGCAAAGAACTTCAGTATACTCATAGATGCTCAGAGGGACATCTTATCAAGTTCTGTATATGTTTACGAAGTGAAGCCTAAAGATTGGCTAAACTATGAAGGGAAGAGTCGCATAGGAGAACATGCAAAAAAGAAAAGTCCTACAGGCTGCATGGCAGAAGGTAGCAAGAGTTACGAGATTGGAAGAATTCCGACCACAAACCGTGGTGTGAGAAAAAGGCCTAAAGGGGGGAATGCCTTATCCTTCGGATTTATTCAAAGAACAGTTGCCTAAATGACAAGGAGAATATTAAAGTATTCGGAAGACTTAAGTTATGAAAATGATAAGTGCATCAGTCAACATTCGAGAACGAATGTTCCAAAGGGGGGAATGATGTTACACCCCATATTTTCATACGTGAAAGTACACCATAAATAAATTGATGAAAGCTCGGAAATGATATGTTACATTCCACATTTTTGTACGTTAAACATTTCGTCGTAAGTTAATCGATGTGAATTCGGGAATGAGGTTATTTTGAAATTATAAGCATTATGCTATTTCAAACACGTGATGAGTAAATTTGTGAAGGAGAAAGGGTAAGCAAATCGAAAAAAATGAATTTTATCAAAGTTTGACATTTTGGGATAAAATACGGTCCAAGCTATAATACCCGGTATTTATGGACTAGTACCATACAAGGTACCACATGGCCACGATAGTAAGGTGTATAGAGTATGTTAAAAAGTAAGTAGTATTTTAAAGTAATTTGAGATGATTCTTAATTATGTGGATAATCGGATAATTATTGATTTTTGTGGGAGATTAATAATTAATGAATACTTAATTAGGATCTTGGATTGGATAAGCCTAAGAAGCAAAACCATGGCAGCAAGTAAGGATTAAATAATGACTAAGCAAGTCTTGAAAGTTAGGTGGAAAGATTTGAGAATTGTTTGGCCAAGTAATCCAAAAAGTAGGCCCACTCAATTTGACAAAGAAATAACCTCCCTTCAATCATTAAATAGAAACGGGAAGTGCATATGTTTAGCAGCGAATCTTTAATAAGAATTCAACCAAAGTTGCTTATCATCTTAGCAACATAGTTGCTTCAATATTCCATTCAAAACGGGAGATTTCATAGCATCTTCAAGCAATTCTTACAAGATTTCAACCAAACTTCTTGCAACCAAACAATTCCAACGAGAACTGTTAGAACTGTAACAACATAAAATTTTGTGGTTCTAAAGGAGTATGGTACAACTTTTTCCAATAATATCATACGGAATTTTCCCTACTCCGGGTATGTTAAGGCTATCCCTTCTTTCTTTTGGCATGATCTATACGACACAAACAAAATGAGCAAATGCATAACTTTCATAAATGACTCTATTCATAGAAATATTAGAGGTGTCTATATTCTTGATTCCTCACGTAAATTATTATTATATCTTCTATTCATAGGTCTCAGAAAAATATGTATTTGATAAAATTTATCCGACAAGCATATTATTTTTATGACATTCCGAAAAAATTTTATTAACGTATTTCTTATGCATTTCATGCATTTATACATGTACATTGACCCATGAAAAGATGGCGTTATATACGCGTATATTATATGTATATGGGATATGGGAAAAGGTTATGGCGTTATATACGCACCACCACCTGATCAACTGGTATACGTTGATGATTTGCCCACAGTGGCCGAAATGATATGATGGGATGCCCTCAGAGGCTCGATGATATTATGAACACATATACCTATGCATGGTATGGCATTTATACGCATATGCATGACGTTATAAAAATGAAATGATTCACAGAGCTATGCAGACGTACATGTCAAGTCTTTTACTCCACGTTTCTCTCATGTCTATTATTTACTGATTTTCATTCCTTACATACTCGGTACATTATTTGTACTGACGTCCCTTTTGCCTAGGGATGTTGCGTTTCATGCCCGCAGGTCTCCATAGACAGGTCGAGAGTCCTCCAAGTAGGCGATCAGCTCAGCGGAAGATGTTGGTACACTCTATTTGTTTTGGAGTTTCTTATGTGGTCAGTATGATTAGGAAATGTACTGATTAGTATGGCGGGGCCCGGGGCCCTGTCCTGACCTTTATGACATTTATGTACTCTTAGAGGCTTGTAGACATATGTCGTGTACGTGAAAGATTGTATGGCGTTGTCGGCCTATGTTTTGAGTTTATAAATGATGATGTTAGCCTATTAGGCACGTATGTCACGTGTATATGATGATGTAATAAGAAAGATACATTACGTTGGTACTCAGTTGAGTAAGGTACCGGATGCCCATCGCGGCCCATCGGTTTGGATCGTGACAGATTGCAATAATAGTACCCAACAAGAGTCGGGGTCGATTTGAACAGGGAGCTATATATGGGAGTTAGGAGTATATATTGTAGTACATGAATTTGAATTACCTCAATTTACACTTCCATAAATTGGGGTTGTTTGTATGTCTATTTTAAACTAAGATTGTAAAGTTAAGAAATGAAACTAAGAAATTATTTTTGTTGTTTTTTAAGTTTTGTAAAAAGCCTAGGGCTATGACCATCACCTAGGTGTTTTCCTAATAGGATATAAATCTTAATGCTTGTTTTGTTGATCGAGGTATATTATAGCTATCAACTCTCAATTACCCACTCCATACCTCTCGGTCAAAGAGTGATTTTGCCTAATTTGGCTTTCTCAAGTGCAAATGGGTATTGCACAAAACAGTTGATAAAAGCTCAAGTCGGGTTATTACAACCTCTAGGTTGAACCCTTTAATTGGGATTATCAATCTCTCGAATGACTCAATTTCTTGTTAGCAAAGTTTTTCTAAACTAAGTCTCTCTTTCTCAAGTAGAGACTAAGTCAAATAGGCATGAACTAATATTTGCAACCATTAATTTTACAAATTAAAGCATGAAGAAGGCTAAATAATAAACACCCAACCATAAGCAAGCATTAAATTAAACACCTATAAGGTTTACACATAAGGGTTGGGTCTCAACCCTAGTAAAAATCTAGCTACTCATGCTTGAAATTGAAGAAATAGAAGAACAAATGCTAATTAAACTCATATTGTAAAAATCAAAATGATAAAATCTATGTTAAAATATCTCAAAATATGAAAAATTACTAAAAGAAGCAAAGAGAAACGGCTACTGTAGTTGTTGATGTCAAAAATTTGACCTAATTTCATGAAACTCTTCTATTTATACAAAGCTGACAATTTTGGACAAAAATGCCCCTCGAGAGGTTCTGCGGCCACACAATTCTATGTGCGGTCCGCATGTTTCTTCAACTTGTCAGGAACTGGAGGTTTGCGGCCGCACAATTCTGATCTGCGGTCGCGAGGAAGTCTTTCTGCGGTCCGCAGATTTAAAACTGCGGCCGCAACTTGGTCTTTTGCGGTCCGCAACTTTACTTCTGCGGCCGCAAGGGACTTCTTTTGTGGCCGCACAATTCCTGTGTCGTCCGCAATTCTAAGGAACTTGGAAATTTGCACATTCTCTGAACTTTGTTCCTAGCCGAGCTTTTGAGGCCACACAATTCATGTGCGGTCCGCAATTTGCACAAAACTCTGCTGGGCTTTCCTTCATCATTTGCGGCCGCAGATGAAATTCGATGGTCCGCACTTTGTAAGCTTATGTGCCTTTTATTGCCTTGAGTTTAGATTACTCCTTTTTGAGTCGAATTTCATCTTGGGAGTCCATCTTCTAATATTCCTGCAATTTAGCACATTTCATCAGTTTCAGGAACACAATTTAATGCTTTTAGACTAAAATAAAGGCTAAAAGGCACTAATAAGTAGTCAAAATCCACACTTATCAACTCCCCCAAACTTAAGTTTTTTCTTGTCCTCAAGCAAATAAAATAGTTCTCACCTCCACAAGTTAAGGGTCATTCTATCCAATCAAAGGTGAGTCATTCACACATCAATTGAGACCAACAATTACCCACACTACTTATGTATTATCAACAAGGCGACAAGTTAAACTTTTATGCACATATAGTCCTAATGTGACACTTGAGCATCAAGACTTGGCTTTATTCATCAAGGAAGCTCGCTCTTTCATGTAGGTCATTGTGGATCCCAAACTCCTCCTCCTCTACTCTCCGTTTGCCTATCTCACTTAAGAATTTTAGTACTCAATCAAAAAAAAGATTTGCGAAAGGTTCACTCATCTCTCTCAAGAGAATGTCGCAAGTACGGCTTTAAGTACCATAGGCTTACCCCTCATGTAGATCACCACTAATGTAAGCTCACTCGGCTTGAAATAAAGTAGGGCATTTTTAGAATGTAATGAAGGCTTTTGGACTAAGGTTGAATATACTATGGTAGAGCGGGTTCATCTTTCCTTTAGCACTCCATTTTATTTTTTTTTTGTTCTTGGCTCATGCTTTGCCAATTCTTTGAGGCACTTTCTTTTACTTGGGGAACTAGAGAGACTTATCATCACTCTTTTTTGATCACGACATTCATTTTCTCCCTCTTTGATTTCTCCATGCTTTGTATCATTACTTTTTATTTGCATCCCTTCAACTCTTCCACTTATTCACTTTCTTTTGCATTTTTCTTTTTGTTCTTTCCTTTTCTTTCCTTTCCTTCTCATCATTTATTTTCTCTTTTTGTGCCTTGATACCTCTTTCAAGCTCCTCGTCTCTTCCCCAAACTTACATTTTTATCCAATTGTATCACAAGAGTGTTAAGGAAAGCTCGGGTGCTAAGAGAGGGTCACGACAAAACGGGTAAAGGCTCGTAACATGGTTATCAAATGAGAAAGGCTCGAGGCTCAAATGGATAACAACATTGGTGAGCAATGGAAAAATTCAAGCGGGTCAAGGAAAGCCTACAATCACTTCTCAAGTCAAGCAAAACTTAAGATTTTGCCTTGAAACACATTCGGGGCAAGTTCTACACCATTCGTACTTGCAACAAAAATAACTCACCTCTCACTTAACTGGATTGCTAAAGAGGATAGAGTCGAGGGACTACAACGACCACATTCAAGATAGAAAATTACTATAGTTCGATTAAACCACTCGATGATTGCCTAAGTCAACACAAGAGTCACAAAGTCACTAACTAGAGTTATTTCTTTCTAGAAAACTTATTTTTAACCATAAGCACGTAGTTAAGTGTGTTGGTACCAAGTGAAGCATGTTTGACTCTTCGAACATGAATTAATTAGGTCTTTTTATTCATTACTACTACTATTATTACCTAAACACCAAAACAGACTCAGTCCCTTAAGAAGGTTGTCACGCCATCCATCGTTGGGAAGAGTCACCCGGTTCACACAAAAACTACCTTTGGAAAGAACCATGGCATTAAGAAAACCAAAGGCTTATTATCTACTAAAACACAAAAAGAAACTACTAAATAAAAAAGAAGCTACTAATTCAAAAAGAAACTACTTAGTTAAGCACTCACTAATAAGAAAACACATGTAAAGAAGCTACAAAGTAAAAACTATCGAAAGCATAACGAATATACATGATGAAATACGATATATACATAATGAGAGAGGAAAAGAGATAATATATACAGAATACGGAAAAGGAAGAAAATACTGTCAGTTATTACAAACCAATTGTCTCAAAATCATCAAAATATATCAAATAAACTCCACCCTATAAGAGTAAAGGAAGGGTAAGAGTGAAGAAAACTCCCTATGGCTCTTTGGCCATCTCTGTGTCCACAGCAGCATCACCGACCTCAGTCTCATCCAACTGAATCTCATCATTATCAACTCCGGGCATGACTGGGTTGGTGAACATCTGACGGACTGTCTCGGCAGTGTCAGCAGCAAGGTCTGGCTCCTCAAACTGGCCAGCTGGTGTTGTATGTGCTGTAGGATCTGGGCCTGGGTGGTGCGGGTCAATCAGCATGTCAAATGGAATGTCTCCGGCTGCTGCAAGCTTGGTAACCTATCTCCGGAGCTTGTCCACTGACTTCTTGTAGGCCTGGGACTTCCTTATCTTCTTCACTTCCTTGCCCAGCTATTCTATCACTGACCAACGCTGCACCAAAGTGGCTATGATTGTGTTCTGATTCTCCAAGAGCTTCTTTAGAGTTTCTACAACCGTGGGGGGAATCTGGAGTGCCGGAATGGAGGACTGTGCTGCAACATTACTAGATATGTCAGACAGCTTTGCAGTAGCTGTCTGCATCTAGTTGTTGAGGCTTGCTAGTGTCTAGGAGATTCGCCGCACAGATAGTGGAGCAGTGGGCATCGGCACCGGCTTCAAAGCCGAGGTGGAACCTGTAATGGGAGCTGCTGGAGGCACTGAGGGTGGAGGTGGGGGCATAGCTACTGCACTGGCTGAAGGCTCTGCTGAAGTAGATAGCATGTCTATTGTCTCTGCAGCTACCACCGATGGCTCATCAGACTGGCCTATGGTGGTAGCCGGCTGACCCTTTTTCTTAGGGTTGTGTGCATCCATCAATGAATACCATGAGAAAGGCTTCTTTGCCCTCACCTTCGTATCAAAATCTCGCGGCTCCACCCGTATATCTGTAAGATACTTCATAATAGTGTTGGGATACGGGTAGGAGGTATCAGCTTGCCTTGGCAACCACAGATATGTTGGTCGGCATCACAGCACCTATATTGATCGGGTACCCGGCCATGATGGAGGCGACTAGAATTGCCCGCGGGATAGGAAGGTATGTCTCATTCTAACTCGGGTCCAATCGGCATCATACAAAGGTATGCCACCCCTTTGCCTCGAAACTCAGGGTGTTTTTGTGAATAGATAACCCTGCTGTGATCCATGGTGGTGGTGGCCCAGGAGCTGCCAAAATCTCAGCTAGCCACGGGCGAGCTGCATCCCCGATTGCAAGCTTCTCCAAATACTATGTGGGCTCAACATCATCAACCCCCAAGTATGTATTCAATGTGTGCTGGTCAAAATGCACCTTCAGGTTCCTCACTTTAGTTACCTTGGTCCCTTTCTTGATATGCGCCACATTGACGTAGAACTCCCGGACAAGGTATTCCTTCGCGTCCACTACACTCTGGGTGAACCACATCCACCCTTTCTGCTCTCGGAACTGCATCAAGACTGTTGGATTATACTTTTCAAGATCTTTTAATTGGAACTGACGCTCAAGAGTGAGTGATCTCACTGGCTACTACTCACGGAAACTAGAGAAGGCAGCCAAACTGACGAACCGGTCCTCCCATACCTTTTTCTTCTTCGAATGCTCAAGGCCGACAACTGTGGCATCTCCCCCTCTGCCATTATCGGGGATGTCATTAACTGTAGTCATTGGTGCCTCTGGGACAGGTGTAGAGGAGGGCTCGGAAGCTTGACTAGCACTTTTCGAACCCTTAGAAGTGCTCTGATATATGGAAGGCTCGTCCCGGAGTTGATACCTTCCTAGTGGTTTTGATTGGACAGCCATCTGCTCTTGAACCGAGTTGCCCTCTGATGCTTCCCTAGATGGGACATAAGAACTGGATTCGGAGGGCTCTGTATTTCTCCCTCGGCCGACTGTAGCCTTCTTTGTAATTATCTTTTGGAGGGCGAGGGGTAAATCACTCTTGCCTTAACCCCTGGAAGGTTCACCCCTCCCCTTTGAAGTATCACCTCTGCCTCGAGATCCAACCATTTTCTGTACCAAGCAAAAGCAGGTGCCAGTTGTAATTCAAGTGCAAACATACAAGAACACACCAGAGAGACAGTGAACAACACAGTGTAAAACATTCTTGCAGGGAAGGGGAGTGCGGCCCGCAAAATGGGAATTATGGACCACACAATTTATCATTGCAGCCGTAGAATTGGATTGCGGTCCGCACAATTGCCATTACGACCGCAACTCAGATACCACCAATATGCCAACTCTCTGATAACAAAGAATGGGCTGTTTTGCAGCCGCAATCAGTTTTCTACGATCCGCACATTTTCTATTGTGGCTGCACATGTGAGTCATCAAATTGACAACTCTCTTATAACAGATAAATAGTTGTTCTACGGCCGCAATGGGATTTCTGTGATCCGCACATTTTTTCATTGCGGTCGCAGAATCATGCTTGACTCCCTAATTTCAACTTCTGCGCACCGCATAGATTCTTGTACGGCCGCAAATTTCAAAACAATTACGATCAGAGTTCTAGGCTGTGCAAGTTTTGCACAAATTTGACATGTGTGTATAATCATGAAAACCCATTTACCCATTCCCCATAAATCAAGTACTAGTTGACCCACTACAGTTTTAACCCCACATGGTTATATAATTGAATTCTACTGACAAATGGTCTAAAACTAACTAACAAGTTGTAACTTAAACTAAAAATTAAAAAATTCTGCAAGTAATTGAGGCATACCGGATATGAAGTAGTGCAAATGAGTAATCACAGATGTTGAGTGTATGTGGCAGATGATTTACCAGATGATTTCAATGTTTTAGACTTGTGAATGCTCAGAGAGGGAAAAGAAGTAACAGTAGCCCTAGGCCCTCTATTTATACTGGACGGTTCTATCTATTACCTGGGGCTCAGAAGCCCTTTTGTGTTGCGGTCCGCAGAATTTGTTGTGCGGCCGCAGAATTTGTTGCGGAACGCATATTTTGTCTTGCAGATGCAGATTTTGTCTTGCGACTGCAATTCGGCCATTTCTCTTACAAACCAACTTTAGAGAGTTGTTATTTTCCCCCTTCAATTTGTGCGGTCCGCAATGTAATTGTGCGTCCGCAGAGGACCTTTTACTACCGCAACCATAAGTGTGTGGTCCGCACAACACAATTGCGGTCCGTATTTCTTTCCACACTTAGCCAAATTTCTGGACATATTTCCTGTAAAGCACACTCAACCCTGCAACACACTTCAAATTCCGTTAGCAAAAAAATAGCACATAACTATAAAAGAAGGGGAAAAAAAAAAGAAACATGGGTTGCCTCCCAAGAAGCGCCTAATTTAACGTCGCGGAACGACGTAGATTACCATCATTTGAAATTAATCACCGCCACAACGTGGACATCACCAACTTTTTCCAAATAGTACTTCACTCGGTGACCATTGACTCGGAAAACCTCATCATTTTTGTTCTTCAAGTCCAATGCACCAAAGGGTATCACACCCATCAAACGGGCCACTCCATTTAGACTTTAACTTCCCTAAAAACATCCTCAACCATGAGTTGAACAACAACATAAGATCACCCTCTTTGAACTCTTTGTTCCAAATGTACTTGTCATAAAGATATTTCATCTTCTCTTTGTATAAGGACGAACTTATGTATGCATGGTACCGGAACTCATCCAACTCATTCAAAATATGCAACCCTCAAGTTAGCAGCTGCATCCCAATCAAGATTCAATTTATTCAAAGCCCACATGGCTTTGTGCTCAAGTTCCACCGGAAGATGACAAGCTTTGCCGAACACCAACCGATATGGAGACATACTGATAAGAGTTTTGAAAGCAATCCGGTAAGCCCATAATGCATCATCAAGCTTCTTTGACCAATCCGTCTGGTTAGCATTCACTATTTTGGACAGGATATTCTTTATCTCCCGGTTGGAGACTTCCACTTGACCGCTAGCTTGTGGATGATAGGGAGTCCTGATTTTATGAGTGACACCATACTTGCTAAGCAAAGTGTCAAAAGCCTTATTGCAAAAATGCGACCCCCCATCGCTTATGATAGCCCGCGAAGTACCAAATCTTGTGAAAATATTCTTGTTCAAGAATTCCACCACACTTCTCGCTTCATTGTTGGGTAGAGAAATGGTCTCAATCCATTTAGACACATAATCAACCGCGACCAAGATGTAGGTGTTTCCACAAGAACTCACAAAAGGACCCATGAAGTCAATACCCCACACATCAAAGATATCAATCTCCAAAATGGCAGTGAGAGGCATTTCATTCTTCTTCGAGATTCCACCGGCCTGTTGACATTCATCACATCTTTTCATCACATCACTTGCATCTTTGTAAAGAGTGGGCCAATAGAAACCGCAAATTAGTACTCTAGCCGTCGTTCTTGCTCTGCCATGGTGACCACCAAAAGGTGAAGAATGGCAATCCTCAAGAATATCACTTTGCTCTCCATCCGGTACACACCTTCCAATTACCCCATCCGTGCAAATCCGGAAAAGGTATGGCTCGTCCCAATAATAATCTTGACAATCCCGTTTGAGCTTCTTCCTTTGATTTGAAGAGAACTCACCCGGGATGATTCCACACACAAGCAAGTTTGCTAGATCTGCAAACCATGGCAACTCCTTCATTGAAATAGCCAAGAGTTGCTCAACGGGGAATGTGTCATTGATTTTAAGGCCATCATGCGGCCTCCCCTCCTCCTCCAAATGAGACAAGTGGCCCGCCACTTGATTTTCACTCCATTTTCGATCTTGGATGTCAATATCAAACTCTTGCTACAATAACACCCATCTCATCAACCGAGCTTTGGAATCTTTCTTGCTCATAAGATAGCACAGTGCCACATGATCCGTATGAACAATAACCTTTGCACCCATCAAGTACGGGCGGAACTTCTCAATTGCAAACACAATGGCAAGGAGCTCTTTCTCCGTAACAGTGTAGTTTACTTGGGCATCATTCATGGTATTACTAGCATAGTAGACTGGATGAAAAATCTTGTTGATGCATTGCCCCAAAACCGCTCCAACCGCTACATTACTAGCATCGTACATGAGCTCAAAAGGGATACTCCAATTAGGAGCGGTGATAATGAGAGTGGTTGTCAACATGAACTTTAGAAATTCAAAGGCTCTCATGTAATCATCATTGAAGTGAAACTTAGTATCTTTCTCTAAGAGCTTGCACAACGGGTTCACCACTTTAGAAAAATTCTTGATGAAATGCCGGTAGAACCCCGCGTGACCTAAGAAACTTTGCATGCCTTTCACCGAAGTTGGAGGTGGAAGTTTAGAAATCACCTCAATCTTTGCCTTATCGACCTCTATGCCATTCTTTGAAATTTTGTGGCCAGGTACAATGCCTTCCTCGACCATGAAATGGCATTTCTCCCAATTTAGCACCAAGTTCGTTTCTTCACACCTTACCAATACTTTATCCAAATTTGCCAAGCAGTCATAAAAGGAATCCCCGACTACAGAGAAGTTATCCATTAAGACTTCAAGTTAGTCCTCGACCTTATCTTTAAAGATCGCCATCATAAACCTTTGAAAAGTCGCTGGTGCATTACATAAGTCAAATGGCATCCGCTTAAAAGCGAAAGTACCATAGGGACATGTAAAAGTCATTTTCTCTGGGTCTTCCGGAGAAATAAGGATTTGGTTGTAGCCCGAATATCCATCTAGAAAGTAATAGAAAGCACGGCCAGCCAACCTATCAAGCATTTGGTCAAGGAAGGGAAGTGGAAAATGATCCTTCATCGTGACCTTGTTTAGCTTGCGATAGTCCACACACACTTTCCACCTGGTCATCGTTCTTGTTGGAATCAACTCATTCTTGTCATTGGTGACCACCGTCATGCTCCTCTTCTTTGGGACACATTGCACCGGAGAAGTCCACGGACTATCGAAAATGGGGTAGACAACCTCGGCATCCAACCACTTAATAATCTCCGTTTTGACCACGTCTTGCATATTCATTGAATCTCTTTTGATGTTCAATAGATGGTTTGGCATCCTCATCCAAGTTAATCGTGTGCATGCAAAATGTGGGGTTTATTCCCCGAATATCCGCCAAAGTCCAACCAATAGCCTTCTTCCTCTTGTGGAGCACCGTCAATGTAGAGTCAACCTGCACGTTAGTCAAACAAGAGGAAAGAATAACTAGTAAAGTGGAACAAGGACCAAGAAATTCATACCGAAGATATGGAGGCAATGGCTTCAACTCCAAGGTAGGAGCCTCTTCAATTGAAGGCTTTGTAGGAGGAGTTTTCCTATTTTCAAGATCCAAGGAAAGTTTCTGGGGCGCATAGTTGTACGACCCCATTCCTTGCTAAGAATTCACATATTCCATGAAGTCATCCATCTCGTCATCATCAAAGTTGAGAAAGACGGCCTCCAACATATCACCCACATTAATCGTGTCACTTTTATCATCAATAATCATGTTGGTCACCAAATCCATGAAAGAACATACTTCATTGCTATTTGGTTGCCGCATAGATTTGCGCACGTGGAATACGACCTTTTCATCACCCACCTGAAAAGTGAGTTCTCCGGCTTCCACATCAACAAGAGCCTTCCCCGTAGCAAGGAAAGGTCTTCCAAGAATAGCCGGCACCTCGTAGTCCACTTCACAATCAAGAATAACAAAATCCGTCGGAAGAATGAACTTATCAACACGAACCAATACATATTCAATCACCCCTAACGGTCTCTTCATGGTACGATCGTAATCTCATAGATGTAGGTCTTGGTTGTCTAATTCCCAAAGTCTTTAAAATCGAATAAGGCATCAAATTGATACTCGCCCCAAGATCACAAAGAGCTTTCGCAAACTCGACACTTCCAATGGTACAAGGGATCATTAAAACATCGGGATCTTCTAATTTAGGAGCCATCGAATGT
Organism: Nicotiana tomentosiformis; assembly: GCF_000390325.3. Taxonomy (NCBI): domain Eukaryota; kingdom Viridiplantae; phylum Streptophyta; class Magnoliopsida; order Solanales; family Solanaceae; genus Nicotiana; species Nicotiana tomentosiformis. Next base: position 115,651,815 of record NC_090823.1, on the reverse strand, counting down.
ACAATTATACTCACTTGATGCATGACTTTGATAGTTTCAAAATTCATCGACCGCTTCTTTCTCACCAAATCCTTCATAAACTTTGCATAACTGGGTATTTGCTCCAAGGCTTCAACTAATGGCATATTTATTGATAGACTTTTCATCATGTCAATGAACTTTTTGAATTGATTCTCGTCATTTTGCTAGGCGAGCCATTGAGGATATGGAGGATGAGGATTAGGCAATGATGCCTTAGACTTTTGCGCTAACGGTTCCGGTATTTCAATAACATAATCCCTAGACGGGTTCACTTCCTCTTGAGTCTCTCCCATATTGTCATCAATATCAATCCGCACTTCATCATTTGCTTGCACAACTTTTGTTCGAGATCTCTTCTTCTTCTACCACTTGCTCATCATCCACAAGTTACCTTTAACTTGAGGTGGGTGCATTCCCACCTCTTTCACTTCTTGTAGTAACGGCCATGGCATGCCCCTTGTTATTCCCACCTTTTGGGTTCACCACCGTGTCACTTGGTAATGACCCCTTAAGACGAGAATTTAAAGCTTGAGAGATTTTTCCTATTTGCACTTCTAAGTTGCGGATAGATGTGTTGTGTGAAGCAAGTTGGGCATCGGAATCCGCATTCTTCTCCGTCATTTGCTTAAACATGTTCTCAATACGGCCCATTTCATTGTTGGAAGAAATAGGACCATAGGAAGGATAAGTAGGTGGGTTGCTCGGTTGTTGATACATCGGGGGCCTTTGAAAACCTGACCCCCGATTTCCTTGATTGTTACTCCAACCGCCTTGATTGTTTCCTCCCCAATTGCCTTGGTTATTGTTGTTATTCCAATTCCCTTGATTATTTAAGACACTCCAATTTCCTTGATTGTTGTTATTATTCCAATTGCTTTGATTATTTCCATCACTCCAATTACCTTGGTTGTGAGAATTCCAATTTCCTTTATTGTTTTGAGGTCTCCATTGTTGTTGGCTTGGGCCTTGGAAGTTGTTTCTTTGCCCTTGAAAGTTGTTCACATATTGGACCTCTTCTTCTTGATCATTGTAGGAATCATCTTACTCAAACCCACTATCTTCTTGCACAAAATTTTCCACTCTTTGTTGCACTTGAAGACCCTTTGTTCTCCGTTTGTTCACCATCATGTTTACTCCCTCCATTGCATTGACTTGCCTCAGGTTTTACACTTGTTGAAGTTGAACCTTTGCCAATTGGTTCATGGTCAATTCGGCTATGGCTTGTCCATGGTCATGCAATTCTTTGTGAAGGTGAATCACATTGGGATCACCTTGTGGAACATTAGCCCGGGATTGCCACACTGATAAAGTATCTGCCATCTCATCCAAAATATCACACACCTCCGCATAAGGCGTAGTCATGAAGTTCCCACTGGCAAGTTGATTCTCTACACAATGGTTGATTGTATTGATCTCCCGATAGAAAGTTTGTTGAATCATGTTCTCCGTCACATCGTTGTTGGGACACTCTTTCACCGTTGTTCTATATTGTTCCCATATCTCGTGTAGTGGTTCATTGGGCTCTTTCTTGAATGCTAGAATTTCATCCCGAAGTATAGCCGTGTGCCCGAGAGAGAAGTACATAGAAATAAATTTCTCCGCCAATTCATCCCAAGTATGAATGGAATGATTTGGCAAACATTCCAACCAATCTAAAGCTTTCCCCCTAGAGAGAAGGGGAAAAGCCTTAGCCTCAAAGCATCCTCAGAGACATTTGTTTGTTTACTCCCCCAACACGTATCTATGAACCCCTTCAAATGTTTGTATGCATTTTGACCCGGTGCACCAGTGAAGAACCCTCGTTGCTCGAGCAAAGTGAGCATCATGTTGGTTATTCGAAAGTTGCCCTCCCTAATACGGGGATGGACTATAGCACTTGCATACCCTTTATTCGAAAATACCTGGTATAGAGTCGTTCGTGGTAGAGGTCGGGGTGGTGCAGGCACATTGTCATGAGGCACTTGGCCTCGTCTATTGGCTTGAGGTTCAAGAGGAACCTTATCCATTTGATCATCCTCAACGTCCATATCCCCCAAACTTATGTTTCTGAGCTCATTGTTTACCATGATTGCACCTACAATTTCTCAACACGTTAGTAACAAGGAAGGAAAAGAAGATATTCCAAAACACGCCTAAATATATAGTTAAAACCGTTTTTAACTCCCCGGCAATGGCGCCAAAAATTTTGATCTCGTCCAATTTACACCTTAAATCAAAGATATGAAATGGTCGATTGCATTAATAGTACCCAACAAGAGTCAGGGTCGATTTTCACAGGGAGCTATATATGGGAGTTAGGAGTATATATTGTAGTATGTGAGTTTGAATTACCCCAATTTACACTTCCACAAATTAGGGTTTTTTCTATGTCTATTTTAAACTAAGATTGCAAAGTTAAGAAATGAAAAAAAAAATTATTTTTGTTATTTTTCAAGTTTTGTAAAAAGCCTAGGGCTATGACCATCACCTAGGTGTTTGCCTAATGGGATATAGACCTTAATACTTATTTTGTTTATCGGGGTGTATTATAGCTATCAACTCTCAACTACCCACTCCATACCTCTCGGCCAGAGAGTGATTTTTCCCAATTTGGCTTTCTCAAGTCCAAATGGGTATTAAAAGCTCAAGTCGGGTTATTACTATCTCTAGGTTGAACCCTTTAATTGGGATTATCAATATCTTGATTGACCCAATTTCTTGTTAGCCAAGTTTTCCTAGACTAAATCTCTCTTTCTCAAGTAGAGACTAAGTCAAATAGGCATGAACTAATGTTTGCAACCATTAATTCCAAAAATTAAAGCATGAAAAAGGCTAAATAATAAATACACAACCATAAACAATCATTAAATTAAACACCCATAAGGTTTACACACTAGGGTTGGGTCACAACCCTAGTAAAAATCTAGCTACTCATGCTTGAAATTGAAGAAATAGAAGAAGAAATGTTGATTAAACTCACATTGTAAAATAAAAATGATAAAATCTATGTTAAAATATCCCAAAATATGAAAAACTACTAAAAGAAGCAAAGAGAAATGGCTACTATAGTTACTGATGTCAAAAAGTTGACCTAATTTCGTGAAACTCTTTTATTTATACAAAGCTGACAATTTCGAACAAAAATGCCCCTCGGGAGGTTTTGTGGCCGCATAATTCCATGTGCGGTCCGCAGGTTTCTTCAACTTGTCAAGAACTGGAGGTCTGCGGCCGCACAATTCTGATCTGCAGCTGCAAGGCAGTCTTTCTGCGGTCCGCAGATTTAAAACTGCGGCCGCAACTTGGTCTTTTGCGGTCCGCAACTTTTTTTGCGGTCCGCAACTTTTTTTGCGGCTGCACAATTCCTGTGCGGACTGCAATTCTGAGGAACTTGGAACTTGGGAATTTGCACATTCTCTGAACTTTGTTCCTAGCCCAGCTTTTGCGGCCGCACAATTCATGTGCGGTCCGCAATTTGCACACAAGTCTGCTGGGCTTTCCTTCATCATCTCCGGCCGCAGATGAAATTCTGTGGTCCGCACTGTGTAAGATTTTATGCCTTTTATTGTCTTGAGTTTAGATTACTCCCTTTTGAGTCGGATTTCATCTCGGGAGTCCATTTTCTAACATTTCTGCAATTTAGCACATTTTATTTTCTGAGGCAATGGGTATTTGATTGTAGCCTAAATACCCATCCAGGAAGCAGTAGCATCCGTGTCTAGCCACCTTTTCAAGCATTTGATCAATAAAAGGGAGTGGGAAGTGGTCTTTCCTTGTTGCATCATTCAGCCTTCTATAACCAATGCACATTCTCCATCCAGTGACTGTTCTTGTGGGGATTAACTCATTGTCTTCATTTTTCACTAGTGTCATGACAACTTCTTAGGTACAATTTGCACGGGACTAATCCACTGACTGTCAGAGATGGGGAAGATCACTCCCGAATCTAGCAATTTGATGATCTCTTTGTGCCCTACCTCCTCAAATTCTTGTTTAACTTGCGTTGGGGCTGCACCACTGGCTTGCTATTTTCTTCCAACAAGATTTTGTGCATGCAAATGGCTGGACTGATTCCTTGAATATCAGCTATGCCCCAGCCAATGGCCTTCTTATGTTTTTTCAGTAGCTCCACTAGCTTTTGCTCCTGTGTACCTTTTAAGTCAATAGAAATAATCACGGAAAAATTGTTAGTTTCAAGAATGGCATATTTTAAGTGAGTGGGTAGGACTTTCAATTCCACATTAGGCTTGTAAGCCTCCTCTTTTAGTTCTTCCTCATCAACCACCAAGAGCTTCAACCTCTTTCTTTATTTTCGGATCTCCATCCTCCACTGTGCTAGACTGAGTAATACACCTCTCTAGAGTATCTCCCACAAGCTTCTCTAACTTGTATTTTTCAGCCAATTCCCCTACAATATCTAGCTTTAAACATGAGTAGGCGGACACCTCATCGTTGAGGTATTTCATCATCCTCTTTATCTGAAATACCACTTTTTCATTGCCCACTCTGAGCATAAGTTTCCCCTCATAGATATCAAGGATATCTCTTCTTGTACATAAAAATGGCCTCCCCAGAATTAGAGGCACCTCCTTGTTCACCTCCATATCCACCACAATAAAGTCTATGGGGAACACAAACTTGTCCACCCGCACTAGAATATCTTCAATGATTCCCTCAAGTAAAATAGTGGTCTGGTCGGCCAGTTGTAGGGATACTGGTACTGATTTGATCATTCCAAAGTCACCTTCCAGTTTCCTGAAATACAGATAAAGGCATTAGATTTATAGACTCTCCGGAAACACAGAGGGCCTTGTCAAACTTTTCACTCCCTAACGAGCATGGTATGGTGAAGCTTCCAGGATCCTCACACTTTTGGGGAATTTTGTTTTGCAATATCGCACTACAATGGGCATTTAGCTTGATCATTGTTATTTCTTCTAATTGTCTCTTGCTAGACAGAATTTCCTTCAAAATTTTTGCATAAGCGGGCATCTGAGTGAGTACCTCTGTGAAGGGCATGTTTACATAAAATTGCTTGAGCATCTCCAAGAATCGTCCAAAACATTTGTCAAGTTTCTCCCGCTTCATCTTTTGAGGGAAAGGTAGATCTGGCATATGCCTACTTTCTTCAATCTCCTTTTGTACCCCACTACTCTACCTTTTTGCTCTTCATTTCTTTTCTCTACTGGTGTCTCAGTCTGCTTGTTAGCCACCTCAGGTTTAGCCTTAATCATTGGGTCAGTCAATTCTTTTCCATTTGATACAACTTTGATTCTTTCCTTTGGGTTCTTTTCAGTGTCGGAGGGAAGAGTCCCAGGAGCTCTCTCAGACAACAAATTTGCAATCCATCCTATTTATCTTTCTAAATTCTGGATAGTCGTGCCCTCAGTCTCGAATTTTTCATCTGTTTTGTTGATAAATACCTTTATGAGATCTTCCATATTTGACTGATTTGGCTCTAGTGGCTGGTATTGTTGCCTCTGTTGGTTCTAAAAACTTGGTGGTCCCTGACCCTGGGGTTTGAGATTATTTTGCTGCCATGAGTTCAAGCTCCCATTAGGTGAACTCCACAAAAAACCAGGATGTCTTTGACCCATAGCATTAAAGTTGTTCCCACCTTGGTATTTTCCTCTATTAAAGTTCCCCACAGTGTTGACCTCCTCAGTTGTAGCTTGACACTCATGTGTAGGGTGTCCCAACCCACAGATGTCACAACCCACCTACCTGTGGTTGATTTTGCACCTGAGCCATAGTCAATTGCTTGATGTCCTTAGCCATACCTGCAATTTGGGCATGCATTGCTATAGACGATTCTACTTGGTGAACCCCTGCTGATTTTCTCCGATCCCCTTGATATATGGACCATTGATCTACATCTTCAGATAGTTCATTAAAAAGAGTAACAATCTCTTCCAGAGTTTTCTTCATATGAGGACCTGCAACTGCACTATTAAGCAATATCCTTGATGACGGGTTTAACCCGTCCCAAAAGTCCTGAAGTTGCTTCCATTGCTCCATTCCGTTGTGAGGTCACCTCTGCAACAACTCCTTAAATCTTTCCCATGCCTCAAAGACTGTCTCTCCTTCACCTTAGCAGAAATTTTGAATCTCATTCCTCATCCTTCCAGTCTTAGCAGCCGAGAAGTATTTTACCAGAAAATTGGTACGCATCTCCTCCCACGTACGAATTGACCATGTGGGCAGACTTCTCAACCACTGCTTTGCATCATCCTTCAGTGAGAACGGGAATGCTCTAAGGTATATAGCATCATGTGATGCTCCATTGTAGCGGAATGTGTTAATTATTTCATCAAAGTCCATCAGATGGTTGTTGGGATCTTCATTGGGTTTTCCTCTGAAAATGCAATTGTTCTGAATGTGTTCATAATTTCATCAATTGTCCTCGATAATTCGGTTGGGATTGAGTCTTCGATCCACATCAACCGTTTCGTCCGAAATTTTGCGGGCTGCTTCAGCCGCTAGCCGTGCTTCCAGTTGCTGAGCCGCCTCTCTGGTAGCTAGGTCTACTATCTCTTCATTGTTCACCATTGTATCCTGAGTTGAAGGCTGACCCAACAACAATCCACTCGATCCTTTCTCTCTTTTCAACTGCCTCATGTGTTTGTCTAACTCTGGGTCGTATGGCACCAAGTCCTTTACAGAGGATCAAATCATGCATCGCTGAACTTAACATGTTGCCTGCACACAGATGAGAAGAGCGTAAAAAAGGAAATAAAATAAAGTTGTTCCTGAATTAGCACTGAAAATTAATTTAAACACTATTAATCGCCAATCCCCGACAACGGCGCCAAAATTTCACGAGCGCAAAAACCAGTGTATAAAACGTAGGCTCACTAGTCAAAGATAGTATAGTATTAAATGATCTCCACAGGGATTGCTTTCAATAATGTCTTATTAAATCTTCAGTTGAACACTATACAAGATAATAAACCTTTTGATTGATGTTATTATCGATTACAAATAGAACAAATATTATCAACTATAGGAAACTAATGATACCCTAATGATTAGTAACAATGATGGATTATCAGTGCGAGAAGTGAGGGTGATGACAAGATATGTGATCAACTAGTGTTTTGAGCAACTCTGTGTTAAATTCATTCTTAACTTATGTTGACTCTTACGATTTCAACAGGTGATTGGGCTACTTCAGGGGTTCAAATTCTTCTTCCAAAAAAATTTGATTCCTTTAATTAGCCTAATAACAGGTCCTATGAACATATACAATAAAATATTGAATGAACGATCTTTCAAAGAACACCTCTCGGTTATTCTTCTGAACTAGGTTAATCGATAACTCTTAAAGCTCTTTCGATTAGCTATAAGAGACGTAAAATCCACCCAAATAAGATGGTACAATGCAAATAGCAGGAAAACTTCTCTTCCGATTAAAGTAAAACTACAATAAACCTTGCAATTCAATTAATAACTCATTCAATAATTTTGGGCAATTAACAAAGAATAACACCCCAAACAATAGTCAATTCATAACATCTGTCAATAACCCAACAAACAATTACTCCATAACAGAGAAAATAATCATAGCAAGAGTATTATAAGAACAAGAAGACATTACAATTCCCAAATTCAAACAAACATTCGTATTTAGTGAATTGGATCCAATATCTTGCTTTCCCGTTGCTTCCGTCCTTCTTCTCCCTCCAAAGTTGCTCTAACAATCCCAGCTCCCCTCTTTTTAGACGAGCTGGGCTTCATATAGGTTAAGGGAAGTCACCTACAAAATTACCAAATTAGTCTTGGAAATAATTTTCCGGACAGACGTGCGCGGCCGCGCACCTGGGCAGATGACCGCGCATATGGCCGCGTACTTTGGCCAGTTTCTGCTTGTCATGCATGACCAGTGCACGGCCGCAAACCTAGGCAACTTCCTGCTCCCTTATTTGTTCTTCTTTTTGAGTGCGCTAACGTCTTTTGATCCTCGAACACAATCCCAAATTACTCCATAAGTTTTTACTCAGCCTTCAAAGCTCTATACTAGCTCAAATGTTCTCCATAACCTCATTATAGCCCGGAATCGCTCATGCGAAGCATAAAATACACAATTAGTGCCAATTAATACCATTTCAAGCTCAAATATTAGTAAAGTGTAGCGAATTTGATTGCAATTAGTGGCCAAAATATACAATTATAGCCTACCATCAACACCCTACACTTAAACCATTGCTCGTCCCCGAGCAATCCAACTACACTTCACCTAAATACGCCCTTTTTAAACAACACTCAAGACTCATCACACCAAGACTCTTTAAAACAGATTAAGTACAATATTGTGACATCTTAACCTCAAAGTTTGACTCAACAACACCACGAATTATCTATAACTGGCTCAACTTTCTATTACATAGAGGTCAAGAATTACCTTTCCTTCATGAATCAAGTTCCCCTCACACAACAATAGAGAGTAGTTCCACACAATAAAAATTAAGAGCAATCAGGAACTCAAGATAGAAAGAATTCACTCACTCTCAGAAGCAACATTCATATGCCACAAAAGATGAACCATAGGCTTGCCTGTAGTGTACTACTCTACTAATTGAGCTCATTCAATCAAGGATCAAGTAGGACTTTTTGCTGGTTGTAATGTAGATTGCGGGACGGGTAGGATACATTTAGATATAAGAGTAACTACACCTCCCTAAGCACTTTAATACTTACACTTTAACATTCAAAACCCCATACTTATGTCAAACCATACTCCACTTTCATATCAACATACATTAACTCCCAAATTATTTAAGCACATTTACATCAAGAGTCACCACTATCAAAGAAAATTTTTCACAACAATACAATATTTTTTTCTTTCTTTTTCAATTCAAGTGGCGCTTACTTTTTCAAAACAATGCACGTTCCTCCTTATTTCAATAGTTCCACTCAAAAGACAAACCAACCACCCCACACTTCATCTTTTATAAAGTTCACAACAATTTCAAGTGCTCACGAAAGGTACAAGGCTCAAATAGATTGTCAATTCAAACAATTGGGTAAGGCTTGTAATGTGGTTGCTAAAGAAAACAGGATTACAGGCTCAAAGGGGTTAACTATGATACATAACAATTAGGTGGGTAATAGAATATAACTGGCTTAACAAAGAAACGCCTAAATCACTTCCAAGACTAAATACAACTACTATTTTGCTTTGTAAACACGCAGGGCAAGTTCTAGACATAAAATACAATGCACAGATTACACAAACTTCACACACACATGGCAAATAATTCACTCAAGATTGGACTCATCAAGATACTCTATTCAAAGCAGCTAACCAAAGCTAAGATCATATAATTTAAGGTACTTATACAAGAGTCAAAAACTGAGCCTAAGCGTCACACCTTACGCACTTACTATTCTCAAGACATAACAAAGTCAAGAGATATTTCTTTCATTTCAAACCATAGCACAGGGTTTCCTACTTCTAACAAAAATAAAAACGAACTACACCTGGTTCAAACAAAATTCTTGGAAAAGAACTGCGGCACAAAGAAAATCCAAGGGGGAATTAATACACTAACTACAAAGAAAATCTTTTGTCTTTTTCTTTTGACTTAATTCCCTCAAGAAACCCGTCGAATGATATCCATTGTTGGGAAAAGACGAAAATTTAAAAAAAATTATGGATTTTTTTTTCAAAATTATCGCTGCCTATTGCAGCTAGCAAAGACAAGGCAAACTACAACTACCAAGAGGAAAACTCATATACCTGTACATACAACACACACAGAGCCCCCACCCCACACTTTAAATGGTGGCATGTCCCCATGTCACACAAAGAAAAATGCAAGGTAAAGAAAACTTCCCTGATAGAGTCAATCCGTGTCGGAGACGATGTCGGGGTCTAGATGGCAAGCCCGGCCAAGTGCACGCAGCCATGCCATGATCTTCCTCTCAGATTTGGAATTTTGTGTAGCAAGGGCATCCACTCGAGCTACCAAGTCTGTGACAGAGGTACGCAACCTCGCCATCTCCTGCTCTACGGCGCTCATTCTTATTTCCCATGTGCCACCTGAGGTCCCCCCAACATCCTACTCGTGCGGCAGGGAAACAGCAACATCCTCAGCTTGCACCTCATTTCCATCGTCGGGCGCATCAGACTCATCGCTATCTACCTCAATAGGCCCAGCAAGGTCCTTCCCAATTACTACTTTATCAACCCGGAATTTTTGTTCCTTTTTGTCTTTCCCATCCATGTCCCTTTTTTTCGGTACACGTGCCTCACAGCATAATCGAGTGATTAAGGATGGAAAAAAGAACTCATACCTCAGCACAGGACAGCAAATGAACATCTCGTCGTGAACAACCTTAGCCACATCAAAATCATAGCCATTGATAAAGCACCAGATCAGTGCGGCCCAAGGACCATTCACCTCAGTGGTGTTTGAGGAAGGCAACAGGCGGCTATTTATAATGTAGAGCCAGTACTTCCCTTCAAAGGTAAGCGATGCCGAATTAAACTTTCGCCCCGGTGTGACCCACACTACCTCCTTATTGGGCACACAAATGGTTCTAAAGAATAGTTACCACAAGGGTGGTTCTCTGCTATACGTGTCATAGTAGTCTTCTGCTTTAGGATCTTCCCCAAATACTGGCAAATGGTAGGCCCTTCGAATGGACGCTTTGGAGACGTCCACACTCTTCTTTCGAACTGTGCAGACATGGTTGACATGTTCCGGGCAGTTTGCGTAAAACTCCCGAACAACCATTAAGTTAGCCTCTTCAGGTTCATCAAACAATATCCCCAAGCCTTGCCTGACCAATTCATGATACATATTGGGATAGTCATTTTGGAGGGACCCCATATCAAATCCCCTCTCTGGTATGGGCTTCTTGCTAGCCTTATTTTGGAATCGTTCCTGCATTGCCCAGGAGACGTATTTGTTAGTATCATATGGGCGAGCAGTAGCAGAAGCTCGCGTCCGAGACGAGCCAGCGTGACCATTTGAGGAGGCACCTGTGGTTTTTCATTTTTTGGATGGCGTCATAATACCTGTAACAAACACCAAATATCAGCTAAAGGCATAGTTGGTGAACCAAGAGAGGCTACTCAGACTTCACCATCAAACTTGGTCCCAAAATTACATTCTCAAACTCTTTGTGGCATTTATACGAACACCTTATATGCACAGTTCTTCCGAACCCCTTCACAAATAATTTTAGCCCTAATTAGCCGAAAGATACACCAACGCCACACCTAGTCCCCTATATTGAAATTCAACTTCCACCCCACAAGAAAACAAGTATAACATAAATAAAACACCAACAAAAATCTTCTACAACATAAGAAAAAGAAAAGAAAATAAACTAAGGAAAGAGGGAGAAAGCATCTCACTTACCGGAGGGGAAACTTGTGAGAATGTGGGGAGGGGAGAAGAGGAAAGATGGCACTGTCAATTATTGGTAGTATTGTATGCTTAAGAGAAGATATGAGAGAAGGGGGTTGGGTTAGGTTTGTTTAGAAGGCAAGATAAATGAGGGATTTTGGAATTGGGGGTATTTAGAAGGGGGGTCCGAAAAGAGAAAAAAAAGAAAAAAAAATGACTCACTTGTGCGCGGTCGGGTTGCCTCTTGCACAGCCGCGAAGGTGAGGCAAAAGAGGGCAGAAAATGCGCTACCATATGCACGGTCAGTGCGCGGCCGCGCACGTGAGGCAGTGGAGGTCTGAAAATACGCGGCCATATGCGCGGTCAGTGCGCGGCCATGCACGTTTTGTATTTTTGTTTTTTGCAGAACTTCGTACCTTTCACGATATGTGCCTTCCTGTACCTACTACATCACAGTATACACTAATTTCTATCTATTTTATGTTATGAACAAAAGTGAGGCAAAAAACAAGTCTACTTGCATAAGGGTTAGAGGTAGTTCTCAGTTATAGTCGTCACCTTGACTCAACCGGGCATCCTCAATTGATTTTGATGCTCGAGGATTGCTGTGCAAATCCCCCAACAAGATACGGTTTTAGTCTGTGCACACTTACTTTGAAACTTTCTATTTCGTCTTGGTTCTGGATCTCAATTGTCCCATATGGTGATACATGTTTCACCACATATGGTCCCGTCTATCTGGACTTGAATTTTCCGAAAAATAATCTGAGTCTACTATTGTACAGTAAGACTATGTCCCCTTCATGAAACTCCTTTGGCTTAATCAGACTATCATGCCACCTTTTAGTCTTTTCCTTGAAAATCCGCGCACTTTCATATGCGTCCAGTCTGAACTCTTCCAATTCATTCATCTGTTCCAACCTGTGATCACCTGCAAGACTAAGATCAAGATTAAGCATCTAATTGCCCAATAAGCCTTATGTTATATCTCAACAGGTAGGTGACAAGACTTTCCATACACTAATTTGAATGGTGAAGTCCCTATGGTCGTTTTGAACGCAGTTCTATACGCCCATTGAGCTTCATCCAACTTGACAGACCAATCTTTACGAGAAGCACTAATCATCTTTTCAAGAATTCAATTTAGTTCCCGGTTGGCCGCTTCGACTTGCCCACTAGTTTGGGCATAGTACGGGGTTCCTATTTTGTGTGTGAACCCATACTTGGACAACAGTGCAGCAAACTGCTTATTCACAAAGTGTGACCCATTGTCACTGATAATCGCTCGAGGTGTCCCAAAATGGGTAAAGATGTTTTTCCGCAAAAACTCACACACCACACGAGCATCATTGGTCCTAGTAGGAATTGCTTCGACCCATTTAGAGACGTAGTCAATGGCTACTAGGATATACTCATGAGAATGAGACATTGGGAACTGACCCATGAAGTCAATGCCCCAAACATCAAAAATTCCACATACCAGAATGGAGTTGAGAGGCACTTCATCCCTCTTGCTAATATTACCTGCTCTCTGACACTTGTCACATGCAGCTACATATGCCCTTGCATATTTGTATAGAGTAGGCCAAAAGAAACCGGCTTCCATGACCTTTGTTGCAGTGCGATTTCCACCATAGTGTTCTCCAGCTGCTCTATCATGGAAATGAGACAGAATGCTTATCATTTCCTCTTCAGGTACACATCTTCGAATCACAGCATCTGCACACAGTTTAAACAACAAACGGTCATCCCAAAAATAACTTTTTACCTCACCTTGAAGCTTCCGTCTTTTATCACGAGTGAGGTCACGGGGTAACCATCCTCTAGCCAAAAAGTTGGCTACATCCGCATACCAAGGCGGCCTTTCAGAGATCGTAGCTACAGAGAAAATCTGCTCATCAGGGAACTCTTCCCTTATTTCGACTGTTTAAACCGGATGTTTCTCAAGTCGATATAGATGATCTGCGACATAATTTCCTGTGCCCTTCCTGTATTTTATCTCCAAGTCAAACTCTTGGAACAATAACACCCACCGCATCAGACGCGGCTTAGATTCCCTCTTACTCAACAGGTATTTCAACGTTGAGTGATCAGTGTGTAAAATCACCTTACTTCCCACAAGGTATGATCTAAACTTTTCAAAAGCAAAGACCACAGCAAAAAAACTCCTTCTCAGTAGTGGCATTATTGACTTGAGCATCATTCAATATCCTGTTTGCATAGTATATGGGCCTAAACATTTTATCTCTTCGTTGCCCCAGAACTGCTCCCACAACTACATCACTTGCATCACACATTATCTCAAAAGGCTGGCTCCAATTATGTGTCACCATAATAGGAGCACTCACAAGCTTTTCCTTTATCAATTCGAATGCTCTTAAGCACTCCACATTGAAAAACAACTTGGCATCTTTCACTAGCAATGTTGTCAATGGCTTGGTAATGCTGGAAAAGTTTTTGATGAACCGCTTATAAAACCCAACATGTCCCAAGAAACTTCTTATGCTCTTCACCGAATTTGGGGGAGGGACCCGAGCAATAACCTCGACCTTAGCTCTATCGACTTCAATTCCATGAGCAGTTACTTTGTGTTCCAAGACAATTCCCTCTTTCACCATGAAGTGACACTTCTCCCAGTTAAGAACCAAGTGAGTGGCTTCACAACGTTCAACAAGAAATCCTCAAAGTCATCACCAAAAAGGGTGAAATCATCCATGAACACCTCTAGACACTTTTCATTTAAATCGGAGAATATAGACATCTTGCACCTCTAAAAAGTGGCAGGTGCATTACACAGCCCAAACGGCATCCTCCTGTTTGCTTTGGGTTCTTTTCAGTGTCGGAGGGAAGAGTCCCAAGAGCCCTCTCAGACAACAAATTTGTAATCCGTCCCGTTTGTCTTTCTAAATTTTGGATAGTCGTGCCCAGAGTCTCAAATTTTTCATATGTTTTGTTGATGAATGCCTTCATGAGATCTTCCGTATTTGATTAATTTGGCTCTAGTGGCTGGTATTGCTGCCTCTGCTGGTTCTGAAAACCTGGTGGTCCCTGACCCTGGGGTCTGAGATTATTTTGTTGCCATGAGTTCAAGCTCCCATTAGGTGAACTCCACAAAAAACCAGGATGTCTTTGACCCATAGCATTAAAGTTGTTCCCACCTTGGTAGTTTCCTCTATTAAAGTTCCCCACAGTGTTGACCTCCTCAGTTGTAGCTTGACACTCATGTGTAGGGTGTCCCAACCCACAGATGTCACAACCCACCTACCTGTGGTTGATTTTGCACCTGAGCCATAGTCAATTGCTTGATGTCCTTAGCCATATCTGTAATTTGGGCATGCATTGTTATAGACGATTCTACTTGGTGCATCCCTGCTGATTTTCTCCGATCCCCTTGATATGTGGACCATTGATCTGCATCTTTAGATCGTTCATTCAAAAGAGTCACAATCACTTCCGGAGTTTTCTTTATCAGAGGACTTGCAACTTTACTATTAAGCAATCTCCTTGATGACGGGTTTAACCCATCCCAAAAGTCCTGAAGTCGCATCCATTGCTCCATTCCGTTGTGAGGTCACCTCCGCAATAGCTCCTTAAATCTTTCCCATGACTCAAACACTCTCTCATTCACCTTGGTTGAAATTGTGAATCTCCTTCCTCATCCTTCCAGTCTTAGCAGCCGAGAAGTATTTTTCCAGAAACTTGGTAGTCATCTCCTCTCACATAAGAATTAACCCCGTGGGCAGACTTCTCAACCACTGCGTTGCATCATCCTTCAGTGAGAACGGGAATGCTTTGAGGTATATAGCATCATGTGATGCTCCATTGTAGCGGAATGCGTTCATAATTTCATCAAAGTCCATCAGATGGTTGTTGGGATCTTCATTGGGGTTGCCTCTGAAAATGCAATTGTTCTGAATGGTCTGGATGACTCCCTGTTTGAGTTCAAAATTATTGGCATCGAGGGGTGGGGGCCTCACACTAGACTGTTATTGGTTATTCACCGGTCTAGCATAATCTCCCAGTGATCTCCTAAGCATCCTCGATAATTTGGTTGGGATTGAGTCTTCGATCCCCATCAACCATTTCATTCGCAATTCTGCGGGCTGCTTCAGTCGCTAACCAAGTTTCCTGTTGCTGAGCCGCCTCTCTAGAAGCTAGGTCTACTATCTCTTTTTTGTTCACCATTGTATACTGAGTTGAAGGCTGACCCAACAACAATCCACTCGATCATTTCTCTCTTTTCAACTGCCTCAGGTGTTTGTCTAACTCTGGGTCGTATGGCACCAAGTCCTTTATAGAGGTTCGCGTCATACACCACTGAACTTAACATGTTGCTTGCACATAGATGAGAAGAGCTTAAAAAAGAAAAATAAAATAAAGTTGTTCCTGAATTAGCACTGAAAATTAATTTAAACAATATTAATCGCCAATCCTCGGCTATGGCACCAAATTTTAACGAGCGCAAAAACCGGTGTATAAAACATAGGCTCGCTAGTCAAAGATAGTATAGTATTAAATCGTCTACACATGGATTGGTTTCAATATTGTCTTATTAAATCTTCAGCTCAACACTATCCAGGATAATCAACCTTTTGATTGATGTTATTATCGACTACAAATATAACTAATATTATCAACAGTAGGAAACTAATGATACCCTAATGATTAGTAACATCGATGGATTATTAGTGCGAGAAGTGAGGGTGATGACAAGATATGTGATCAACTAGTGTTCCAGGCAACTCTGTGTTAAATTCATTCTTCACTTCTGTTGACTCTTACGATTTCAACAGGTGATTAGGCTACTTCACGGGTTCAAATTCTTCTTCCGAATAAATTTGATTCCTTTAATTAGCATAATAACAAGTCCTACAAACATATGCACTAAAATATTGAATGGACGATCTTTCAAAGAACACCTCTCGGTTATTCTTCTGAACTGGGTTAATCAATAACTCTTAAAGCTCTTTCGATTACCTATAAGAGACGTAAAATCCACCCAAATAAGATGGTACAATGCAAATAGCAGGAAAACTTCTCTTCCGATTAAAGTAAAACTACAATAAACCTTGCAATTCAATTAATACTCATTCAATAATTTTGGGCAATTAACAAAGAATAACACCCCAAACAATAGTCAATTCACAACATCCGTCAATAACCCTACAAAAAATTACTCCATAACAGAGAAAATATTCATAGCAAAAGTATTATAAGAACAAGAAGACATTACAATTCCCAAATTCAAACAAACTTTCGTATTTAGTGAATTGGATCCAATATCTTGCTTTCCCGTTGCTTCCGTCCTTCTTCTCCCTCCAAAGTTGCTCTAACAATCCCAGCTCCCCTCTTTTTAGACGAGCTGGGCTTCATATAGGTTAAGGGAAGTTGCCTACAAAATTACCAAATTAGGCTTGGAAATAATTTTCCGGACAGACGTGCGCGGCCGCGCACCTGGGCAGATGACCGCGCATATGGCCGTGTACTTTGGCCAGTTTCTGCTTGTCATGCGCGACCAGTGCGCGGCTGCGCACCTGGGCAACTTCCTGCTCCCTTCTTCGTTCTTCTTTTTGAGTTTGCTAACGTCCTTTGATCCTCGAACACAATCCCAAATTACTCCATAAGTTTTTACTCAGCCTTCAAAGCTCCATACTAGCTCAAATACGCTCCATAACCTCATTGTAGCCCTGAATCGCTCCTGTGAAGCATAAAATACACAATCAGTGCCAATTAATACCATTTAAAGCTCAAACATTAGTAAAGTGCAACGAATTTGAGTGCAATTAGTGGCCAAAATATAAAATTATAGCCTACCATCAGGTATCAATCGAAAATCAGGGTCAAAGATGATCAGCTTGGAGCCCCTTCCGTGTATCCCGTCAGAACCTTATTAAACAAGGATCGGTATCAGCCGTACAATGGAGATCGAAGAAGCAGTGGGTATGGACGGAACCCTATGAGAAATTAAAAGAGAAATGACTGAGGTCAAAACAACCGGGGACTCATGAGAAAAACAGCTTCAACAGGCCCATCGGGCCTAAAGAAGCACCAAGATTATCAGAGTATAACTTCAACGTCGATGCCGCCGCTATCGTATCTGCCATCGGAAGCATCAAAGATACCAAATGGCCTCGACCTCTTCAGTCTGATCTAGACCAAAGGGATCCTAACCTAATGTGCAAATATCACGGCACTCATGGCCACATAACAGAAGACTGCCACCAATTAAGAAAGAAGGTGGCCCGGTTGTTCAACAACGTACATCTCAGAGAGTTTCTGAGTAATCGGGCCAAGAACCACTTGAGGAACAGGGATTCTAATAAACAGACTCGGGATTACATACCCCAGGGGCCGATGCTGAAGCGCACCAAAGTATCCATCACAAGGGAAAAACGGACTCGGGATTACATACCGGAAGGAACCTTGTCTTTCAACAACGAAGGGACTCGTGCAGCCCCACAATGATTCACTGGTAATATCGGTACTCATAAATAAATCTCAAGTTAAGCGTGTGTTAATTGATCCAGGTAGCTCAGCCAACATCATCAGATCGAGGGTCATGGAACAACTCGGCCTACAAGATCATATCGTACCTGCGGTCCGAGTTCTGAACGGGTTCAACATGGCATGTGAGACCACTAAAGGGGAGATAACATTACCGGTGAACGTCGCCAGAATAATTCAGGAAGCTAAGTTCTATGTAATCGAAGGAGATATGAGATATAACGCTTTGTTTGGGAGGCCATGGATTCACAACATGATAGCAATACCCTCAACACTGCACCGGGTGCTAAAATTCCCAACACCCAGAGGAATCAAAATAGTTTACGGGGAACAATCGGTGCCAAGGAAATATTCGTGGTCGATGAGATAATCCCGACATCTACACTCTCGATAACGAAGGGTCCGAATCCGATGGCAAAGATGAGGACAAATAGCAATTACCGATACCAGCCTCGACAGAACCAGAGAAACAAGGGGTAGATGAGGACGATGAATAAAGAGTTCCCAGATATTTCATAGCCCCCAACGATTCCGACACTACCAAATCAACGGTCGAGGAACTGGAGCAAGTCATATTAATCGAACACTTTCCCGATCGAAAGGTATACCTAGGCACGGGGTTAAGCCCCGAGCTCAAGAAAACACTCATTCGATTTCTTATAGCTAACAAAGATTGTTTCGCTTGGTCCCACCTTGATGACAGGGATCCTGCCAGAAATAATCACTCACTAGCTAAGCCTGGACTCGAAGTTCCACCCGATCAAGCAGAAGAGGAGACCTCAGTCCGAGGTCAAACATGCTTTCATCAAGGATGAGGTATCTAAACTCCTTAAAATAGGTTCATTCGGGATTTTAAATACCCGGATTGGTTAGAAAACATAGTGGTAGCCCCTAAAAAGGGAATAAATTAAGAATATGTGTAGACTATAAAGACTTGAATAAGGCATGTCCCAAGGACTCCTTCCCTCTGCCCAACATCGATCGCATGATCGATGCAATGGCCATCCACGAGATCCTCAGTTTTCGCGATGCCTATTCTGGGCACAACCAAATACGGATGAACTCGGGCGACCAAGAAAAAACCTTCTTCATTACTAAGTACGGCACATACTGCTATAACGTGATGCCATTCGAGCTAAAAAATACCGGTGCCACTTACCAATGCCTAGTAAATCAGATGTTAGAGGAATAAATTGGAAAATCAATGGAGGTTTACATTGGCGATATGTTGGTTAAGTCCCTGCGAGCAGAGGACCATTTGAAAAATTTGCAGGAAACCTTCAGCATATTGAAGAAATACAATATGAAGCTGAATCCGGAGAAGTGTGCATTTGGAGTCGGATCCGGTAAATTCCTCGGATTCATGGTATGTAATCAGGGAATCGAGATCAACCCCAATAATATCAAAGCCATCGAATATATCACTGTTGTGGACAACGTGAAGGTCGTACAAACATTAGCCGGACGTATAGCTGCCATGGGGCGTTTCATCTCAAGGTCTTCCAACAAGAGCCACTAGTTCTTCTCATTATTGAAAAAGAAGAATAACTTCTCGTGGACCCCGGAGTGCCAGCGGGCCTTGAAGGAGCTTAACAGATATCTATCGAGCCCACCGCTACACCATATGTCGAAGACAGATGAGCAGCTATACTTGTACCTGGCAGTATCGGAGATAGTGGTAAGTGGAGTCCTAGTCTGGGAAGAGAAAGGTATGCAATTTCCCATTTACTATGTTAGCAGGACTTTAGGCGAAGCCGAAACGAGATACCCTCACCTAGATAAATTGGCGCTCGCTTTGCTAAGCGCCTCTAGGAAGATGAAACGATATTTTCAATGTCACCCCATATGCGTTGTGACTACTTACCCATTGAGAAATGTAATGCATAAACCCGAGCTTTTGGAATGGTTGGCCAAATGGGCCATGGAGATTAGTGGGTACAATATTGAGTATCGGCCTCGGACCACCATTAAATCTCAAATTTTGGAAGACTTTGTGGCCGACTTTACGCCGGCACTAATACCCGAGGTCGTAAGAGAGCTATTGTTGAAAAAGGGGACTTCTTCAGGGATCTGGACCCTTTTTACGGACGGCGCCTCGAACGCAAAAAGGGTCTGGACTTGGCATCGTATTGAATCCACCAACAGGCAATGTAGTTAGACAATCTATTAGGACTATAAAATTGACTAACAACGAAGCCGAATATGAGGCCATGACTGCAGGTCTCGAACTAGCCAAAATCTTAGGGGCGGAGGTGATCGAAGCTAAGTGCGACTCCCTCCTCTTGGTGAACCAGGTTAATGGGATGTTCGAGGTCAGAGAGGAACGAATGCAAAGGTACCTGGATAAGTTGCAAGTAAAATTACATCAGTTCAAGGAATGGACTCTACAACATGTACCTCGGGATCAAAACAGTGAGGCAGATGCCCTTGCTAACTCGGTCGAGGATGATGAGTTCGACTCGGGGGCAGTCGTACAACTCATGAGATCGGTAGTGGAAGAAGGACACGCCGAGATAAACTCAACGAGCCTAACTTGGGACTGGAGAAACAAATATATAAAATATCTGAAGATAGAAAAATTGCCCTCAAATCCAAAAGAATCGAGGGCCATGCGTACGAAGGCAGCTCGGTTTAGCTTGTCCGAAGACGGAACCCTGTTCAGAAGAACATTCGATAGCCCGCTCACGATATGTCTAGGACCAGGAGATACCGTGTACGTTCTAAGGGAAATTCACGAAGGTACCTGCGGAAATCATTCAGGCACCGAATCATTGGTTTGAAAAATTATTAGAGTCGGCTACTACTGGATCGACTGGAAAAGGACGTGAATGAGTTCGTACGAAAATGTGATGAATATCAAAGACATGCTCTGATGATTCATCAACCCGGGGAGCTGCTGCATTCGGTCTTGTCACCCTGGCCGTTCATGAAATGGGGGATGTACGTCGTTGTCCCCCTTCCATGGGCACCCGATAAGGCTCAATTTATATTGTTTATGACTGACTATTTTTCTAAGTGGGTGAAAGTCCAAGCATATGAGAAGGTCAGAGAGAAGGAAGTCATCGATTTCATTTGGTACCATATCATATGCGGTTTGGAATTCCGACCGAGATTGTGTGTGACAATGGGAAACAGTTCATCGGCAGGCAGCAAAGTAAGCAAGTTTCTTGAGGACCATAAGATCAAAAGGATCCTATCAACACACTACCACCCTAGTGGGAATGGAAAAGCAGAGTCCACTAACAAAACCATACTCCAAAACCTCAAAAAGAGGTTGACTAACACCAAGGGAAAATGGAAAGAAATCTTGCCCAAAAACCTGTGGACATACCGTACGACATCGAAGTCCAGTACAGAGGCCACCCCGTTCTCGGTGGTTTACGGCGCCAAAGCTCTAATACCGATCGAAGTCGGAGAACCGAGTCTCATATTTTGATATGCAACTAAAGAATCAAACGACGAAGCCATGAATACGAACCTGGATCTCATAGATGAAAGGTGTGAAGCCGCGCTTGTTCGGCTGGCCGCCCAAAAATAGTGGATCGAGAGGTATTACAATCGAAGATCCAACCTTCGACATTTTAATGTCAGGGACTTAGTGTTAAGGAAGGTCACGCTAAGCACCCGAAATCTGAACGAAGGGAAGTTGGGGCCGAACTGGGAAGGTCCTTATCAAATTATCGAGATCACCAAAAAGGGATCATACAAACTCGGAACAATGAACGGTGAGCTACTACCGAACAACTAGAACATAACTCACTTGAAGCGATACTACTGCTAAGGTACGACCCCATTCATTCCTTTTACTTATTTGCATTTTGAACTAACACTTGCAGATGACCGTCAAAGAACGACATAATTTTTAGGCCTAAAAGCACACGTTGCACTCTTTTTCCCTTGAACCGATTTTGTCCCAAATGGGTTTTCCGGCAAGGTTTTTAACGAGGCAACAGTAAATCGTGCTAACTTAGAATTGAAGGCCGGCTACGAACCTGTGTTGAAGATCACGACAATAGTATTCGATACTTCTCTATGATCGTCCTCAAACACTGGGGTGCATCATCCTTGGATAATAACTTTATCAAGGAAGGAAGCTTTGTGATCGAATAGTCTCAGCTCGATCGATAGGATTTACTGTAAGGGTCAAACGGTAAAATGAACCGTGCCCACATAGACTGCTCGAGCCCTGAAATAAAGCTTGTACACATGTGTAATCATATATATTACGCACAGAAATAAAAAGAAGTTTCTACCTTGTGGATAAATATTTTATCCCTTAAAAAATGTTTCCTCCTAAGGAATTTCCTATATTCGATCCCCTAAAGATATCAATCCCAAGGGCCGCCTTTATCCGGGTTCAAAGGATCGCTCTCACTCGGGGAATTCCGTCCAAAGACAAACTCGTACGGCCCAGGCTATCAGAGCTCGGAGGCACAAGACATATTAGGCAGCTCCAGAACCTTAACGGCTACGGCCATCCCCATTCGGGGACTGTAATCTTGGGCAAGCCCAGATAACTCGGGGTAACAAGCCCATTGGGCGACACCCGAACTAAAAGGGCTACGGCCATACTAAAATGGCTCAGAGACGTCCGAGACCCGTAACAAAAAATAAGGCCTTCAAAATTTCTAAACCGGTTCAAAAGACTACCCTCGGTAAAATTATCATCTAAAAAGTTCTAAGTATTTTGGGGAAATCTTCCGGTCATACCGATCCCCCACGAATCGTAAACAAAATAATACCGAAAGAAAGGCATGTTCGAACTTCCGAACAAGACCTGATTATTACATGCTAAGACATTTCGATATCTTTGCAGTCATAAAGAACAAAGCAAAAAGAAACGAGCTTAAAAACTATCGAAGGGAAAAAAGAGCCTTCTACACATATATATGAAAAGATCTTTACAAAGGCCAAATGGCCTTGACAAAAAAGGTACAAAAGTGCAAAATACAAAAACAAAGAAAAATATACAAAGTACTTAAAATGGCTTGGTCTCCACCAGAGCCCGCCTATTCACCGGGACCATTGGAGTCTCCTCCATCCTCGGATCCGCCCGATCCATCGAAGTCTTATTCATCCTCGGGGTACGCCAACTTCATGGCCTCGGCCTCAAACCCCTTAGCGTCCGCGATCTTGGCTGACATATCAAAACCCCGAGCATGAATCTCTTCGAGGGCCTCCCTTTGGGACTGCCACTTCGTGTATTCGACCATGGCCCTTAAGCGGTCCTGGGCTGCCTCGGCGTCAGCCCTATAGTGGTCCACCATCTCGTCGGCATCAGCTTTGGTCACTTCAACCACCGACTTAGCTACTTTGAGCTCCTTGGCAAGGGTTTCTCAATTAGAGACGACCGGGCTTAGCTGAGACTGGAGCTCCTCAATTTTTTGGGCCTGTCCTTTGGCCTTTTCCTTTGTCTCCTGAAGCTGGACCTCTGCCGAGGTCAACTGCGCCCGAGCAGTATCCTTTTCTGAGGCCAGGCGGTCCATCCCGCCTCTCCATTCTTCGGCCTCAAACTTGATTGCATCCATCTCGGCTCGGAGTTGGTCGATCTGATCGATCTTCTATTGGACCTGCGGGTTTAGACCATTAATCATCGTGTTTAGCTCATCGTCACTAACTTCAAATATTTTACTTGTTCAACCAGGTCGGCGTGTTCCTTCTAAACCACCTCCATCTCAACTCGAAGGCTCTTAGCCTCTCCTTCACGTTGCTCACTGAGGAGTTTGTAGGTATCTCTCTTCTCAATGAGCCCTCGAATTTCGGCTTCAAGCTGGTTTAGCTCGTCCCGATACTCAAGAAAAGTTTCATGGTAAGCACTGAGGCCTACAAATACAAAGAAAAATGTTAGGATTATCTATGCATTAGTCTGACTACAAAAGGAGAAATTGAAGCATCGAGAGATATCTGAAGTTACCCAGTTCAGCGCATGTTATGCTTCGTTAAAATGGCAGGGCGCGTCCACCTCGCTCATCTTGGCTCGGTCTTCCTCGGTCACCAGGCACCAAAGGTAACTGGCCACCCTTACGGGGGCGGAGAGGACTCGGGCATCATCTGAAACAGAGATGATGATGGATCGCTTCTGGTCAGGATCCACACTCGGAGTTGGGAGCCAGTTAATCAGATTCACGCTCGAGGAAGACCCACTTGCTCCCGAAGATGGACTCTTCTTTGGTACCTCTAAGTCACCCAATCCGGTGACGTCCTCCGTGGCGGTGGAATCCACACCATCAAAAAATCCGCGAAAGGGGTTGTCCGCTCCATGGGCCCCCTCGTTGGGACGCTCTTTCACCGTTTAGGCCTCATTATACATGGACTCAGTAAACGAGGGTGATTCGGTGATGTCTATCACACCGAGTGCTTCCTTTGGGGCACTTCCCGCATCCCGGGAAGCCTCAGCCCCAGCCTCCTCATCGACCTCCTTAGCTTGAGGCAGGTCGGCCTCGAGGTTCTCTAGTTCAGAGGCCCATTTCCCTTCGAGCTACGACGGCACGCGGGCCATCATGACAAAGGCTTCTTCTTCTTTGGATTCATCTCTCAGCCGGTAGAGCGAATTTGGAAGTGGTGCTCGCGCACTGGTGCCTTCTTTTGGCTTACGCACCAGCCTCCTTCTTGTTTTCTTTTTCTCCGAGCTTGGGGAACTCGAAACCCTTTTTCTTTTCTTCTCTTTGGCCTGCCTTGAAACATGGGAATCGGCAGGTAAGTTCTCGTCACCAGATGGAGGCCTAAGTTCGGCATCCTCAGATAAACCTGCAAAAATAAGTAAAAGGAGTGAGGACTTAATGATAAAAGAGGAATCCAAATATTACCTACTCAGGAAAGGAGTCTCACCATGGGAACGGGCCTTCCAACAGCCCTTCGAGAGCTTGCGCCATGAGCGCTCGGAGTAGGGCATCTGTGATACGATACCCTCAACCCACTCTTTGAGTCGAGGAACAACATTCGGGACCCGAGCGATGGCTGCACCACCACAAAATACCGATAAGAAAGAAGGAAATAAGTATAAAATCGACTTTCGAAAGTAAAATTGTACTTACGTGATGTATTCCACTTCTCGGGGAATGGCATGCACTCAGCTGGGATCAGGTTTGAAGTCCTCACTCGGACACAGCGACCTTGCCAACCCCGATCCTGGTCTTCATCAATACTTGAGAACTGGGCTTTGCTGGCCCGGCGCACTAGCTTTATCAGTCCCCCCCTCCCCCGAAAGATTTGGGGATTGTACAAGCGTAGAAGATGGTCGATGGGTAATGAGCACCCATCGATTCTGCTCACGAAGAGCCGGAGGAGGATCACGATCCTCCAGAGCGAAGGATGAATCTGACTGAAGCATACCTCGTACCCTTTACAGAAATCTATGATGACCAGGTCCATCGGGCCCAATGTAAAGAGATAAGTGTAAATACTTTTGTATCCCTCGACATGGGTGGTAATGGCTTCATCGAGGTCAGGGATCACTATGCCCTTATCGGCCCAGTTGCAGTCTTTTCGGACCGTAGGGAGGACTTCTTCAGTTATCGAGCAGATGTATCTCGAGACCTCCTCACACCGGCCTTGTACGGAGGAAGGTTTTTCAACCTTGAAATCGTCGTTGACCGAGCATCCTCTGGGGATGAACATTTTCAAAGGGGGTTCAGGTACTGGTTCGTCGACGGCAGCGTGTGAAACAATCTCCTCGGCTTCAGTAGCCGGCCGCGAAGTAGAAGGGGCTTCTCTCTGGGGAACGGTTTTAGAATTTTTTACCATTTCTTTAGAAAAAGGAGGAAAAATGGAGAAGGAAAGGAAGTTGAAGGATTGTACTTGTTGGCTTGAGTTGAAGATGGACAAGAGCTCTTGCAAAGGATCTCAAATAACTATAGTAAAAGTGCTAGAAAGTATTGAAATCTTTAAGGTACGAGGGTAGAAGGTTTGGATGTAAAGTTAAAATGAACAAAATAAGGGGTATTTAGTATTTCAGCGGCGGCTCGCATCCAGGAATGGCCGACCGGCAGCTGACAGGCATTTAATGCCATTAAAACTTGACTGACGAGACGTTTCTGTTGTTTTGTCATTTCTGTCACGGTGTATCGAAGTAAGAATAGGAAGCTCATGTCGTTTCTCGTCGTCTACTCTCCGAAAAATGAGGGGACTATCTGTATGCGGTTGAAATCGAGGTCATGGTGCATCCTAGCCTCCGACATGGTGAGCCAGGCTTGAGACATGGCAATAAAGGACTGAAGATCGACCCCAAGTCTCACTGGGCTAGAACTCGGGGGCAGAACGCATGTTTTCGAGAATATCGAAGCCATGGTCCCGGAATCGGTCCTAGCCTCGAACGACTTCGAAGAAACATTGTCAGCATAGCCAACAGAAGACCGAAGTATCCGTGACCGGCCAAATATTACGGCAGGGATCTCGGCGCGTATCAATAAGGAACCGGTAATCAGTGAATCAAGAGATCTTTTACCTTTTATAGAATTGTACCTAAAGTAGGACTCCCCTACTATATAAAGGGGGTCTGATAATTCATAAAATGCATTGTAACACGCATTCCAAGGCAATATATCATTATTTTTCCTGTTATTAGTTCTTTTGCTTTCGTTCGTTAGTGCTTGTTGTTACGAACCCGGATCGAGAGCAAATATTTCACTAAGGCTTAAATCGTCCTCCACGTATGGTTTGAGCTTACTTCATCCTTATTTATTTAATTTATCTTTATTTACTGCTTTGTGTCAAATAAATCCGTGTATCCTTAAAATCACTTATAAATTTAATTGTTATCCGATTTTGAGGGTAAACAACAATAATAATTAATAATGTTAAACATTTTTTTAACGAGTGTACTAAAATCGTAAATGACAGATAAAATGACTAGAGGGAGTAGTAAAAAGAACATTGATATGTATCAAATTGATCTCACTATCTAAGTATCTATCTAATTGGGAAAACCCCCAAATAATTCATACTCAACAAAATAAATATTTAATAATAGGGATGAGGTCAAGTCAACTAGTCAAGCTAAGAATCTTCACATTTTTATCTTCTTTTTTTCTTTTTATACTGTCTAAATGAATGTCGTATTCCATACTTAAAATTAAATAATTGAGTCATAAATATCATAGACTATGAGACCTTAGCCCAAAAGATATAGTGGCAGTGTTAAGATCAAGAGGTATTAAATTTGAACTTGATGCGGTTCTATTTAATGATATTAGGCAAAACAGGGGTACAAACCGAATCGAAAAATTGCATCAAAACAAAAGTCAAATCAAATCGATTAAAAAATCCGACTTTGTTTGATTTGATTTGGTTTGGTATTGAGTAATAAAATCGAACCAACCCGACATATAAATATATTATTTATATATATACTTTTAAGATTTTATATAAAATTTTCTTTAAAAAATATCTAGAAATATTTGGGATTCTCTTACGGGATATAAATTTTAATAGAATATGAAGTGCTCCATATTTATTGACCTTAAATAATGGGTTGTATGATCACTTTCTTATCAAGTGTTACTGAAATGCGTTTATCTCTTTGTTCTTCCATATTCATATCATATGTTAAGATCTATTAAATTCTTATATCTTTTTCGAATGTGAAGTGATTACTAATATTTAGGTATCATATTGATTTTTATGTTTAATTACTAGATTCGGTTAACCTGAAAGTATACATAAACGAAAAATTATTGTCACACGACTAAAAAAATAACTATTATGTGTTACTAATAGAATTCTCCCATAAGAATATTTTAATCGATAATATGTTTGTCAATTTTTTTATATTTTTACTAAATATATATTTACTTATCAAATATTTAACAAAATAAGATTAAAATAATATTTAAGTAACAAAAAAACTGAAAACCCAAAAAATCCGACAAAACCGAACCAATCCAAATCGATATAGTTGGTTTGGTTTGGTTTGGTTTTGATAAAAACCGAACCAACCCGGTCCATGTATACCCCTAGGCAAGACATAGAGACGTTTCAGTTTATCGTAGACGTGGCCCTTGATAGGAGTTTGTGGAGGTTGAGAATTAGGGTAGAGGTTAGATAGTCAAGTGTTTTCCTTGTACATATAACAGTAGTATTAGTATTAGTTTTGTATTTTCTTAGTCGTAGATTTCTGTTACTAGTTATGGTTTCTTTTGCTTCGATATTCTTAGAACTTGATAGCTCATGTTATTGCTTATTGCTTTTGCTTCATTTTTCCTCTCTCTTTGAACCAGGGGATCTACCGAAAACAGTCTCTCTACTTTCTCTAGATATGGGTAAGGTCTGCATACACTACCTTCCTAAGACCCCACTGATCGGATTCAAATGAGTTTTTTGTTGTTATTGTTGTTGTAGTAGTTTTTAAGCAAATAATTCCAATCCCTACCAGGAATTTTTCAAGTAATTTGGGTTTCATTGTGATTAAAAGAAAATATAGACCTAATCAAGACTTTTCCAATGAGATATTTTTTTCAACATTATTCCTACATTAGTTGTAATGTAAAACACAAATTAAATGCACTAAAGCTGGTCATGTGATAATCCTTGAATAAAAGAAATTTGTGATATTGAATGATGTAGACTATTCTAGGAGTAATTGAATGCGTAGCTGTGGGCTGTTGCCTTAATTACAAATTAAAGATTTGTTGATTGTTTGTAGGTGATAATTTTGGATAGAAGAGCTAAAACTGATAATAAATAGTTCATATGTTTGAGGGAAAAAAAGTGATGAAAAGCTGTTCTTTTGTTTGATGACTAAAATACCCTTAATTTTTTTTATAAAAAATTAAAAAGTTTCTTTATAAAGATAAGGATGAACAACGAATATGCAACGAAGAGAAAGTTAGAAAATTATTTCGGGAAAAGGTTTTATGAATTAAAAAATATTGTCAAAGATAAATTAGTAAAACTCTTTGTCAAATTAAAAATGCTTATAAGCTGAAAAACTATAAGTTGGGGATAACCAACTTATGATTGATTTTAGCTTATAAGTACTTTGTATGTTCACCAAACGTATAGATAAGCCAAAAAATACCCTCATCGGATACACACGTAAAAATCATTTGGTAACGTGATTCTATGCCTATTTGTTAGTCCCCCAAAAAACATAATTAGACATTTTAAGGTTAATTAGGTTGAGTCTACATTTCTCACTATGTAAATAAGCTCTACATATAAATCTCTATACTCATAATTCCACAGCACAATCACACTGCATCTATCAAAAAAGTACAGTGACATTATTGTTTGTAGAGTCAAAATACTCATTTGTCCCGAAAAGAAGGACGTTATTAGTATTGAGAGTCAAACAATTTTTCTTTAATTATAGGGAAAAAAATCTTTAATTATTTCCAAATATTTTAAACTACACGTAATTGGTAGTACAGCTTATGTAGTTCGTGAATTTGTAATCTTTATTTTAGAAAAAATAAAAAAACCTACGTCTGAATTCATAGAAAAGATTAGATGCAGTGCTGAAATCCTTACATTCTTTTGGGAGTGGGAGTAATTTTTCTTTGGTTATGCTTTCTCATTTTTTTAACTACAAAATTAATGACTTATAGTAGTACTCAAATAATTTTCTAATGTCAGACAATATGCTCTAAGTATTATATCAACACCAACCCTCAAATGATGAATGGACAGTGAGTTTTAGCCCCTGAAATTGAAGAATAGCCATTGACATGGAGATGCAATATTTATTTAGGAAACTACCAGCTATGTCCATTTATAAGTAGTTCATTATAAAAATTAGCCAATTCATAAAATATTACTAATATTAGTCAAATATTACTAATATTAGCCAATTAGCTATTTGTAGCAAAAAAATGTTAAATTTTTGCTTTCTTTTGAGTGGGTGTTATTAGAATAGACTGGGTACATTTTAAGGAGCTTGAATCTCAGTTTTGGGATGATTTGGTGAAGTTTGATGTGGTTTGAATTGAAAATTCGAAGTAAAAACAACATGAAAAAAAATGATATGTGTATCACACTGTGTATCATTTGTGTATCATATTTGTATCAATTGTGTATATCATGTATATCCATGTATACATGTGTGTGGGATACATGCGTGATACATGTTTGATACATGTGTGATACATGTTTGATACATGTGTCGCAGAAAAAAAAATTTGAACTCGATTTAATTACGAATTTTGATACAAAACCAGTCCAAATCATCTCCAATCTTCCTCAAATTTTGTATATTGACTTATCTATATGTTTTCAATGAATTTCAACTATACCCATTGAAAAAGTTCCTTTTTTGCTTAGATTTTGGAATTTTTTTTTTTTTTTTGGTATTTCATCACCTTATTTGCTACCTCATCCATGAAATTTCCTTTTCGTCTTGTACCTAATGTTGCTAATCACGCTTAAAAATATGGAATGTGATTTTTGCATGTGGTTCTTTAAGAGAAAGAACCTTATTTATTTGGTTTTCCAATTATTATGTGTTTGGCTAGTTTTGGAAAATCTATGACTAATGGCTAAAGTTTGGTAAGTTGAGACTTATTTGGGACATTTGTGTAAGTTTTCCCAATATTTACATGTGAAACTCCAGCATAGTATTCAAGGAATTTCACTTGTAAAAGTTAAAACTTCCATAACAGTGACTATTTTTCAATTACAGGGCCGAAAAATGAGTAGCCTATGCTATTACTATGCTACTTCAAAACTTGAACTTGTTGTGTTCTCACTTGCATCCTATGAGAATTTTAAATGATCAAAATAAATAGACAAACAAAGACTAGAAAA
This sequence comes from Nicotiana tomentosiformis, assembly GCF_000390325.3. Classification (NCBI taxonomy): domain Eukaryota; kingdom Viridiplantae; phylum Streptophyta; class Magnoliopsida; order Solanales; family Solanaceae; genus Nicotiana; species Nicotiana tomentosiformis. The sequence continues at coordinate 115,621,216 of NC_090823.1, read as the reverse complement.
AGAAAGCAAGTGTCAAGTGCAAGGAAAGAAAAAGTAAAGAAGCAAACTGAGGCTGGGAAAGAGATATAGTGAAGAGATTTGTGGAATTTTAGAAAAATTAATTCCACCAAGAAAGCTACAACATGTCATATCCTCTCACATGAGGATTATATATTACAAAGACTTGCCATGAGATGCAGCCAACCCCTCCAGACTTCATCTCTTTCCCTATATATCTAGAGCTCCAGAGCTCTTCCTAATAACAACAGCACTTCCTCGGTCTCCGCCTTCCAATTTCTTTTGGCCTTTTCACTTCTCTTCAGTATATGTGTCTTGCTCTGTCCGTCCAGAACACAGCTAATGCCTATGTAATACAAGCTCAACTAATTTCTCAGCAAAAAACAGATGATGTTCTAAGATGTATAAAATGAATTAGGATCAGCAGAACCCAATAATTGTGGTACTGAAGCCATTAGGCTTAGGCTTAGGCTCAGGAATATCCATTCGTAGTTCTCTGCACTTTCTTCTTAAAATTTGTAACGCTGCATTGTGGACATATGTATTCCAGTCCATCTGTCTTTGCATAGTCCTGCCAAAAAAAACCAACAAGAAAGAAACCATACTTCACATCAGAACTCCTCTTAAAAAGGTTTAGGCGAAAGAAGTGATGGAGATAAACACGGTACCTTGAAGGCACCAAGACCTGGTCTTCTGTCACAGCCAAAATGCGCCCACTCACCACAAATCCCACAGTTGACCCAATCTCCAGCAGCACTACTGTAGGAACACAAGAAACATCATGTTAGATAACCATTATACAGCCAGCAAAGAGACATTTGACAACTTGCATCATTCAAAAACAAAACGAAAGGGAATTGACCTGTGACATAACAAGCAGCACTCTCCATCCACATCATCATGGGCCAATTCGTACTCCAAAAGATAAGTCTCGTAATGTCTTTTAAGTGTATTCCCAACACCCTGGGTTCAAGAAATTATTGTGTTAAAAGAGCTGTTCAAGTTTCCACAGGTATACAAAAAATACTAAAGGGTCATTTGGTTGGGAAACAAGTTATCCCATGATTAATTATCCCGGGATTAATTGTTATCCCACCCTCCCATAGGGATAAAAATAACTACAATCCCGGGATTAGCTATACCGCGATTTTATCCCAATCAAACGTGGGATAAGCTCATCTCAAATTTAATCCCGGGTTTAATTATCCCTTATCCCTCGTACCAAACGAGCCCCAAGGTATTGAAAATGAGAAGGTAAAGATCCTCCAGTAACATAGTTCATACGCGAAAGTACAAGGCATCCACAAAACTTGAACATAAGCAAACATACATTTCTCTCAACCAGGTCCAAGTATATGAAAGATCTAGGGTCACATCCCAAGCAATTTTAAGGTTTACAAGTAGCTATCACTAATCCACCCTTTAGTTCAGAGAGAGAAACATGCTTAGTCAAGAAGTTGTCCTTGGAATAGAACAGGCTACGGTATGTCATATTGAGTAAGAGGGCTCACCGTCATCCTATTGGTTACTGTGTGATTTCGCATCTTTGAGAAAACTTGTCCTTTCCAGTTGATGCCATTGCCAACATGAAAGCCGCCCCTTGAAACCACCTGAAGAACATTTAAATTACAAATTACAATGACGATGTCTGATAGTCTTATCATTTTTTCTGCAAGGCAGTACTAAATATATTGATATGCACCCTTGCAGATTTCTGACAGTTCCTCTTAATAAGCAAAAAAGACAAGACCAGAAAGCTCACCTCCCTATACAAGTTAAAGAGGTCAAGGCGTTTGGCGTTGAGAATCGCGTCTGGAAACTCAGCAAGGCCACCTTGAGGAATGAGACGAGTGTGTCCACGAAGAATTAAAAACTGCATTACATCTTTCAGAAATTCCTCCTGTAAATAGGCCGGGAAGAGAAAGAGAGACATGAAAAAATGATTATAATTATCCATAATGTTATAATACAATCAGTAGAGTGAAGTGAAAAAGAGGCATTCGTGCTGTAGTATATTTATTTTTAAAGCACTTGGTGTTAAAGGAAAACCTCTATCAGGTAATGAAAACAAAATAATTTGATTCCATAAGCTTGTGCCAATGGATTCTCATCTTAAAGGACTACAAAAAGTTCGCAAAAAAGCAATACTTCTGACAGATTGAAATAAATTCCTGTAAGGCCCCTATTCATCACATATTCTAAAATGGATGTAGCAAATTATCATCGAAAGATGAAAAGCTTCGCAAATCCCAATGTTTGAAATCCACAACTTATTTTCACTGAAGCTGTAAAAACAGCTAAATGAAATCAATTATTTATACACGGTTTGTCTTTTTTCAAGAATTCAGGTTAAATATGTAAGATCAGATAAATGACTTCATCCGACACAGGAATCACACTCCTTAAGCAAAGTTATGAATGAAAATATATGTGAACGGAAAACCTTATCTTACCTCAGAACACACATGTATTGGACTTCGCTCACAACCATGTTTCTTCAATGGAAGAGGATTCAAGGATATAATTTGCTTAGCCTGATGTGAGCTTGATGCTGACTTCCGATGGGTAACAGGAGTTACTCCAACACTGCTGCCCTTAGCTGAGGAAGGAATGATAGGCAGATTAGTTTTCACCTGGTTCCCATCAAGGCTCTCCACTGCTGAAATCCCTGAAAAGGGTAGCATTTTTTGATGACGAACATGAGGAATGGGCCTCATAGCAGCAACTTTGAGTTTTTGTCTAGCAGTCACCAGGGGAGTTGCAACACCATTCCCTAATCGACTTTCATTCTCTTCTTTCACAGCCAAATGATTTCCAGATGCTAAACCATTTTGACAAATAGCACTTGTTTCTTGATATAAATTAGGCCTTTTTCTGCTAGGAGCAGGCGGTCTTAACCATGATGGAGGATTGCCAATCTTAAAGTCGTAGGAAAATCCATCCTCCTGCCCTTGCTTTGTGCAGAAGAAAAGAAGCCGTTCAGCATCATCTTTCTCAAATGAAGCTACAGCTAATCCCTGAATGCTAGCAATGCCAAGTGCAACTAAACTACGATATGAAACATCAGGAGCCAATTGCCTCAAGACCTGAAAAGAACAGAGCATGAAGAAGCAAGTCATAAAGGATAACTAAAACCTTAAGCAGGCAGTAAACACCGTCCATAATGAAAATATGAGAACCAATAGTGATCCTTGATTAAAATATAGAGAGCAGCTTTTCCAATAGTGCAACAAATCGCATACAACATTTACAAATCAAATAAATGACAGAGCCTCTAATCCAGTATCCAAATATACACCAATCTCGTACGTTATTATTTCAGCACACAATCCTTTGCTGGTACAACCATGAAGAGCTGACTAAGGAAACTTAGAAGAAGAACAACGACTAGATAAGCCAATACATTAAAACATGGTGTGGAGCCAAGTATTTGGACTATCCACTATCAAATGTGTAGACTTATCCTCTAACATACTAAGCATCGGGAAATTTTTATAAAAACAAATATGAAGAGGAGAGATAGGGAACTTAGTAAAATCATGTATACTGATTAAATTAACCGTTATGTTTAAGGAAAAACTGGAGCCAAATTGATTGGATTCCTGCATCTCCTCAAGGGGGTATCGCTCAAGAAAATTCAGCAAGGGACAAAAAAAGAGACAAAAAAGCAGTGCAAATTAAGAACCTGTGAAGCCCATGTAGGAACCTTCATGCAAACTTCAAATACTTCTGACCCACAAGCTACTGACATTGATCTCCGAGGCTCAGATGTAGGTGGTCTATTTTCCTCATCACTTGGCAGTGCATGAACCAGTCCACTGCTTTCAATGATTTCACTTTTGATGTGATTCTCTAATAGCTGAGAATTAACAAGGAAATATACATCATCCAATCAGTCATCGGTAGGCTATTAAAGATCATTAAACTGTACATAAACATACTGCTAAATTTACCAGATCATCAAAACATGTTTGAGCACTGCCTGAAACTAGAAGTGAGATATGAGCCGAACTACTGGTCGACAGATCACATCGCATGGTCACGACACCACGGGAAAATGCACCAGCCTGAAGAGGTGGTGGAAGGGCACTGCATCAGAGCAGCAATATTAGGGCACAAAAGTTTGACAAGAGAGTACGCATGAACTGAAGGAATTTAATCAGGGAGTGTCATATTGTTGCTGTCTTGGTGACTGACAACCACAAGAAAAATAAGCAAACCAAGCAGAGATTCATCACAAGAAATAAGGTAATTAGCTATGAAACATGTAATTTTCCTTGTCTTAAAGATGCAATCAACAGGTGGATTAATTTCTAAGATGCCATTCAACAACATCAAACTTCAGAAAAGGAAAACAACAACCCCATGAAGCAGGTCTGGAAAATAAAATGTTACAACACCACAAGACCCATTCTGAAAAATACCTGACCCGGTTATGCAGCTTACTCCCTCGCATCTGGAGCAAAAAAAGAAAGAGAAGTTTTTTCAGTACTCAATCACGTCTTACCTAGAAAAACTTTAGTGATTTCAAGAACATCCTACTCTCTCATTATTCAATAGACAAGCAGAAGATATAAATTTATTGTTCTTTCTGTCCATCCGCACACCACATCGAAGAGATCAATCAATCTATCATTCAAGTGAAGAAATCTTCCTCTGCTCTTCAACATCTCTTTTAAGTTTTAGATCCATCAACGTTTCCTTTTCACTTTCCTTTTTTTCTTTTTTTCTTTTGATAAATGGTGGTGTTCAAGCTAGCTTGCGCGCATCTTAACTGTTACACCAAATTCCTGCTACCTCCCACTAAAACAAGTACCAGGTAACTCTGTCCACCAAGGCTTAGGCAGATAAAAAAAAATCACCTAGCGTTTTTGTCTCTACTAGGATTTGAACCCTGGTCTCTCATGGTTTTCACTCACTTCATCAAAACAAGACCACACCCTTGGGTGCATCCATTAACATTTCTTTAAGCTCAAGAAAAGAGAATATCAGCAGCCTGCCACAGAAAGTGGAAGTGTGCCATTGCTCAGGTTACACAAAATTCAGTTTCTACGAGAAAGGTGATCAGACACACTTATCCAGATGGCAGGAAGCCAAAAAGAGGACAAGTCTGAGCAGCTCAAACAAAGAAACTGGTGTCAAATGACCATCATCTGAAGTAGTTACAATATCACAAGGAAGCACTGCTGCTGTTTCTTCAAGAAATGAAAAATATGTTGCACAGAAACAAAAAGGGGCAATGTTGGTGTAACTTACTTCAATGTTTAAGAGGGCATTCAGACCATCTGCTATAGATCCCAACAAGCATTCATCCTGAGCACAAGAAGCCATTCATAACATAAGCAAACCAAATATAACATGATACAACTTAGGAGAAAAGCTATGAAGAATATATTATAAGTGTGCTCACGCGCGCGTAAGCTGTATTCTTCAGCAATACATAAAGCGCGTAAGGAAAAAGGAGTAAGTTTGACAAACATATCGCATTCATAGCAATAGTTAATTTTTCAAAGTTCTTTGAGTTGTCCAGGGAGTTAATTTGATGGTTTAGATCAAGTTCAGAGAGTTCAATTCATAAAGAAATTATCACATTGTTGTTAACTTGCAGTTGTAATAGACTATCCAACTTTTTGGAGTTTGTTTACGACAGAGGATTTCGTAAAGAAAGGATCACATTGTTGTTTCAACTTGAATTAATTAATGGATTTATATTCTTGGAAGTTGTTCACATAATGATTAGAACATTATCACTCAAAGAAGTGATAGGAAGAGTACATGAAACCAATCCCATACCAGTGAGCATGGCGTTCCACAGATGAGAAACCTCATGTTCACATCATCATCATAGATCTTTATGGCAGGAAGAGTATCAGAGTTGCTTTCTTCATCATCTTCAGGACCTGCCTCAGGCGGAGGGACATTGATTTTGGGAGGATCACCAAGCAGGTGAGGAACCAGCTTTCCACTGGCCATCTGGCTCATCTCAGGGACAATGAGGTTGTTTCGGACACAGTAAAGCCTGAAGGATGCATGTGCAAGTTGGAAAGCATCCCAAACATGACAAGTTGAACTGCAGACACAACCAGAAGACCTCTTGAATCAATTCCTTAATCCTCAAGACATACAGATGTAAAATTAAATCATGAATAAATTTCATCACAGTTAGCTCTCTGAGCAATGCAATGTGGAAAAGAATTAAATTGCATGGTCAGCTGACTCAAAAGTAGCTACTCCATCTGTCACATTTTATGTGACGGTGCTTGACGGGCCACGGAGTCTAAGAAAGAAGGAAAGTCTTTTCAAACTTATGGTACAAATCAAGTCATAGATATTTGTGTGACTATAAATCATCTTATTAAGGGTACAATTGAAAATTAAAGTTAAAATACTTCTAAAAAATGAAAGTGTGCCACACAAAATGGGACAGAGGAAAATAAACATGGGGTGCACCGGTTGAAGCTTGCCAAAGAAAGTCTTTTCACTTAATACAAAACATAAAATGGGACAGACAGAGTAGTATTTATTTGAACGATGTAAGACTCTAAAGAAGGTAAAAGAGACCTTGCAACATTCAAATAAAACAGAAGGTCAAGAATGTCAGAAGAATCAATATGAAAAGCTCTGTGAAGTCTGACACTAAGCCACCATCAACCTAGACAAGAGTGCAGTGTAAATCTTGGACAAATGTAGCAGACTTGGAAAGGATTAGAATGGAAAATTTGACAATGATCAAAGCAGCAGCAAGAAATGGCTTAATGGGAATGTACAAATGTAGATAGTTCTGTAAAAGGGTTGCGTGGCCACATTATTGAAGTCAACTGTTAGGACATCTGTTATTCTCTAGCACAGAGAACTAGGCACCAAGAGCAATGAATACATAGGCAGTCCAGAATAATGCATCAAATAACTGTACAGCTTGAGTCAACGGTAAGAATACCTCTGTGCCACACATAAGAATGCCTGCCGAAAATGGGATGCTGCATAGCAGGAAAATGCGCTCTTCCAGTACATCACATACGGAACACCCTACAAATATGAACATATTGGTGGAACCAAAAGAACCATCCAGAAAGTTTAAATCAGGAGATTTGACCAGATCATCAGATGATTGAACGAATCAAGGCAATGTCTCACCTTAGCATGAAAAGCTTCAGCCAAGTTTTCTCCATTTGGGAGCTCCAAGTAGACCTGTAATTGGATCATTAAGTAAACAACAGAAGAACTCATACTAACACAATTTCCTGTCCAATTACTACAAGTGTAATTCAACCATTGGAACATTTCAAAATAATTGAATCTTCAGCAGAAAACACCTTAACTTAACCACTAAAAGGTGACTTGGCTTTTATTTCTAAGCCATTTTTAATTAAGTGCACTACTGATTATTAGATATTTCAATAAGCCATTTAAACCTTGAATTCTTTTTCTTTTTTGTTGTTGGATAACTACCTTGAATTCTATCTTGCTACGACAATAGTAGTTATATCATTTACATCACCGGTTAGAGGAACAAACACCAATGTGTACACAAGACACAATCCAACATATTAATGCACAAACAACCATAATCTCATGATCTCAACTGCTAGACTGAAAACATCACTACAAAAACAACCTTCATTGAAGTAATGCTAAATTATCATTATCCAACCTTCATTGGCTAGCGATGTGTTATCTACATCAGCGTAATTGAGGAAATGCGGGTCAGCTGTGTTTAATACATGTGTTCTAATCAACTTAAGGTGTTTATTAGGGAAATCGCGAAGTTAGGGGACCAGCCTTACAAAACCATGCATGTGGAGGTGTCCATTTGTGTATTATTTTCTTGACAAAATTATCCAAGACGTATTAAAATCCAATAACTTGGTAATGGCTGACAAAAAAACATGAAATACCAAAGCAGAATTACATGAACTGTTCAATGCAATTAATAAAATTTCAGAAAACATCAGACCAAGGGAAACACAAGAAAATACACTACTAGCACAAATTCTCCTGAACAGAACTAAGGAAGGAAAGTCACATACAGCGGTTGGCAGCGTGGCACTAAAAAGTCCAGAAATGGCTTCCACAGAAGACATATCAACACCTCCCCAAATAAGGGAACCAACTTCATCATTCGAAAGACGTTCTCCTTGCAAATACACAATATTTGGCTGCCACGAATCTAAAACTTTACGAAATTCATCCGTACTGGGGTTTTTCAAAAGTTGCACCTACATTTAGCAAATGATAAGTGACGTAAGAAACCAGCTCACTAGCCAGGCCGATGATGAACCTCCTAATGAGAGGTATCAACCAAAAACATGTTAAATTAGATACAAAACAATTTAAGAACGATACCTACCTCCAAACGCCCTGATGACACAATCTCCGGGAAGCAATATCTCGGCTTACCATCTTTTACATCTGGCTTCTGATCATATTCAGTAGTTTTCCCACATACTACTGCAAGAAGACTGCAATTTTGTCTAGAAGCTCCTTGATTATGAAACATCACTTTTAACCTGGCTCTCCTTTTCTAAAACTATAGATTCACACCTTCAAAGAGTATCTTCCTACAGCAGCCAAAATCCACTCCACCATAATCTTGTACCCTCAATCTAAACCCTTTAGCAAACCCTGCCCCAAAAAACAAAAAACTAAAGCTCTATTATACATGTAGAGAACATATTATTAAACCCAGGAGAGCAAAAGCACCAAACTTTTAATACATGCATAGATCAAAACAAGCTAGCAAGAAACTGCAACATTCTAATCTCAAAAATAACCATAACCCACTTGAAAAATAAAGCTTTTGATCTCAATAACAACCTAATTCATAAAATTACGCATACTCCACTTGAAAAAAATAAGATTTTGATCTCAAAAACAACCTTAATCCAGAAAATTACACATACCCACTTAAAAAAAAAAACAAGATTTTGATGTCAAAGATAACCCTAATCCCCAAAATCAACGAATAATCAAACGAGCAGGGCCAAAAAAACAAAAAGAAAGGGAAAAGTCGAACTGGGTATAAGCAAAAAGGCACTCACCAGATAGAGAAATTAGAAAAATATCGAGGACCTCCGTACATTAGCTCCAGAATCCACCCCACGAATAGAGTAAAGAATGAAACCCTAACGACCCTTTTAAAATTTACTAACAACTAATCAATGTAGAGGAAAAATAAATAGATTAGAATAGGGAAAGTAAAAAAGTTCGTCTGATTTAAGAATCTTTTTTCCTATCTCTTCTTTGCTGTTAATTAGTAGTATTACCTATCCCCCGAGGGATTGGTATCAATTGCTAAATCAACAGTCAAGAAAAAAAGAAAAGTGAATAAATAGTTTGTTCTTAAATTTTAATCTTACGCATTCTAAAAAAATTAACTTGGTTTTGTCTTAGGTTTTGAGTAACAACATTACTCAAGTCAAATAAATAAAAAGCGTAAACAGTTTCTGAAAAATACCACAAAAAGCTAAGAACAAAATTAGAATAAGAAACCCAGAAACAGAAATGTTCTTAGGAAGTCAAAAAGAGCATAAAAGGCTGAGCTAACTTAATTAAGCCCAGAAATTATTTTAGTTCAATTGTCATCTCAAATCAATGCAACAACACTGAGTAACAACACATCTTAGGAGTTGGGGGAACTTTTTATTTACTATAATATGTATTTCTTGCTACATGTTATAGGGATTGTCAATAATTCGACCAGCTTGATTTTGTTATGCTGCTGATTATTTCTATTTTAGTTTACATAGAGGGAAATGTAAACTAGCATAGTATGTATTAGTTTTGTTATTATTAATCTCTTATTTATTAGTAATTTTTAATTTATGTTTAACTAATACTTGTATTAGTTATATGTTCTATTCAATATTATTCTTATACATAGCAAAATATGGCATTAGTATATATAAAGACAGAACTGTCATTTCAAAATCTTTAATACACCAAACAAAACAGTCGATAAAAAATAATCTCAACATAATTATTCATCATAATTAATCCCAACATTATTAATCTCATCATTACTAACGCACCCTATTCGGTTCTATTCTTATACACCGTATCAAACGACCCCTAGTCTTAAGCTTTAGTCCACTTATTTGATCATCCATACAAATAATAAGGGGTCGTTTGGTATGATGGAAAAGCAAAAATAATCCTGGAATAAAAATTTAATACCGTTTTATCCCTTGTTTGGTTAATAATCCTAGGATAAATTATTCTAGAATTAAAAATAGTATTGAGATAATTTATACCTGTTAGAGATTAGAATATTAATTACATGACAAGTTATTCCTGGACAAAACAGTAAAATTAATAATCTCAAGATTAATACAACATACTAAACAGTCAATGAAAAATAATAGTAGGATAACTAGTCCCAACATAATTAATATCAGTATAATTAATCCCAACATAACTTATTTTCAAATGAAAGGACCCCTAAATGAAAAGAAAGTGTTTAACCAAAAAAATAATTTTTGTGGTCAAAGTCAATATTAGATAAAATTCTATTTTCTGGTCAAAGTCAATATTAAAGAAAATCGAATTTCTAATAACCAAGTTTACTTTACTTTCCAAAGATAAGAGAGTAAAATAAGAGAGTAAAAAGCAATTGAAATTCAATATTCAATAAACGAAAGAAAAAAATCTTATTGATGATCGTTGTTTTCTCCCAAGAATTGTGAACATGAATCTTCAAGTAAAAATATAAAAGTAAAAGATTGATTGCATATATTCCTGAAAAACAATTTCTTAAATGGAGCCGTAAGTTAATTGGATTAATGAATATCGAATATCAAAGAAGTAAATAAAAAGAAATTAGTAAAATAAATTTGAAATTTGCCGTTTCTAGATGTTCATAATATGTAAATGAAAAATATACAAATGACGATAGTCTTAAAAGTTCAATATGGTCTTAGCTGCTTGCACAAACATTAGAATTTAGAGACTAAAGAGTATAAACCAAAAGTCGAATCAAGAATGGTACAGGTGAGGAAGTTTGGTTGCACTTTGGAAGCAACTTGTAGATTATATTCTAAAGTTAACATTATTCATAAAGTAAATTATGTTAAAGTATCATTTAAATATGAGTTAATTGCAGATACACCATTTATATTTTAAAATCAAGTACTTAACAATAAAATGTTATGCATATGGTAATTAGTTGTGTGATACTTTGATTATCTAGGGTGTGACGTGTTATAAAGGTGCATTTATGATAAATAAACTGATATAAATTGAAGTAGAATAATCTAAAGATAAATTGAAATAAAAGATAGAAATAGTCCAATATACTTTGTATTATGAAAGTTAGGGAAAAAAAAACAATAAACTTTTCTCTTCATTACTGTTCAGTTTTCTTAGCTATTCATTTACATTGTTATCTGATGAAGAGAATTCTTCGTTTTGAAACATGCATCTTTCAAAAACCTTAAATAATAAAAGTGAGAAAACTAGTTGACAAGTATATTAAGTTTAAAAGGAATCAATGCATCTGAGCTATTTTTATTTATTGAAAATCTCAATTTACGTTCACTTTTTTGAATGTTTTACTCAATTAAATTTATATATTTACGAGTTTACTCCTTATATTTTAAAATCAAGCACTTAATTTTCCAAATCGCAACCAATTTGAATATGTATTTACTTATTTTGAGTCAGTTATTATTGACATTCGTGTTGTTATTATCATAAATTAATAATCGTTTTCACTTAATTATTATTGTTAATATTTTTATTTATCATTCTTGTTATTATTTGTTACTAGTCTTAGAGTACGCGTGTTGTGCGTGTTACCCTATCTCAATAAATATAACATTTCCAAGAATTACATAAATATTATATTAAAATTATGGTTGAATTATAAAATAAAAGTTGAATTTAAAAATTTAAATTTCTAAAAATAATAATTGTTGATCCTATTTAACTAACTCAATAAAGAACGAAACTCTATCCCATATAAGTTCTTAATCATCTCATTCAATTGACAAAAGACGTGTTCTTTTGCTCACGAGCAAAATGCAATTTGTTCTATTTCTTTAATATATAATAAATACCATAAGAATTATTTCCAACAGATTAAAAAATAAATTACTATCACAAAAAGTATATTCAACCGCTACATTATAGTTAATATACTCTTTTTATTTTTAATTCTCTGTGTATGAATTTATTCAAGGGTTTTATAGGATTTTGCATTTGATGCTTATTACTATATTATAATCAATTTTGGATTATTTTTTTATTTTCTCCACCACAAATGCCCTTCCTGTATAATATCTAATTTGTGTATCTAAAACTTTTGTCAGCTGAAAAGGGTTTACTTATAAGATGAATTTGGAAAGAAATTGAATGGAATTTATTTTTTAATTCGTTAATTCAAAATTTTAATATTTATTCTTGTGATGACCCAAAAAGTCATCTTATGTTTTAGAACTCGAATATGCGCTCTTAAGCCTTAAAAATCTCATTTTGACCCTCCTTGATTTGCGTGCGCAGTCCGGGCTTGTTTCCGAAAAGCTTTTATGTTGAAAATTGATGATAAAAAAAATTGCCTTAAAAGTTGATTTTAGTTGACTTCAATCAATATTTTTGGTAAACGGGTCCGAATTCATATTTTGACGGTCCCGGTGGGTCTGTATCAAATTATGGGACCTGGGTGTATGCTCGGAATCGAATTCAGAGGTCCCTAACTCAAGTTATAAATTTTTGATGAAAATTAAAAGTCTGAAAATTAATTATTTCTAAGAATTGATTGATGTTTGGCATTGTGAGTACCATGTCCGTATTTTGGTTCCGGAGTCCGGGTGAAATTTGGTGAGAAACGGAGTTGATTTGACGTGATTCGGACGTCCAGTTGAGAAGATAGGAAATTTAAAGTGTTATTGAGAATTTCATTTGATTTGGTGCTAAATTCGTAGTTCTAAGTGTTATTTTGGCGATTTGATCGCGCGAGCAAGATAGTATGATATTTTTAGACTTGTGTGCATGTGTTGATTTGGAGCCCCGAGGGCTCAGGTGAGTTTCGGATAGGGCACGGGTTGTTTTGGACTTTGAAAAATCTAATTTTCTGCAGATTCTATCCTTCTTCGCGTTCGCAAAGGTCCTCTCGCGAACGCGAAGAGTAAAATGATGAGGCCGGAATTTCTTCTTCGCGAATGCGAAGGCTTGGTCGCGAACGCGAAGCGATGGGGGCATTACCCTTCACGAACGCGTAGTGTTAGGCACTGGGGAGAGTCAGCCTTTTCTTCATCGCGAACGCGAGCAATGTCTCGCGAACGTGAAGTCCAGTGGGGGTAGCCTACGCGAACGCGAGCACTTTCTCGCGAACGCGAAGGCTTGGCAGCCAATGCTCTTCGCGAACGCGATAGTGGCCTCGCGAACGCGGTGCACACTGTCTCCCAACACTTCACAGAATCTAAAAACGGGATTTAGCCAAAAATTCATTTTTCTCAAAAATCAAATGGTGAGAGGCGATTTTTCAAGAGCCATTTCTTCCCCAAATTGTTGGTAAGTGATTCTAAATCATTTTCTTTCAATTACCCATTATGTTTCATGAATTATCAACCTAAAATCTAGAGTTTTCATGGTAGAATTAGGGGTTAGGGTAGAAACTAGGGATTTCAGAAATTTGGAAATTTAGACCTCAATTTGAGGTCGGATTCCAAAACCAATTATATATTCGGGCTCGGGGGTGAATGGATTTTGGTCCAAACCTCGGGTTTTGACCAAGCGGGCGTGGGGTCGATTTTTTGACTTTTTAGAGGAAAATTTAAAAAATTTAATTTATGCAATATAATTGATTCCTTTAGCAATATTTGATATTATTGAGTCTTTTTTGAATAGATACGAGTGGTTTGGAGGTGAATTCTAAAGAAAAAGTTGTGATTGAAAATTAAGTGGCCTTCGGAGCAAGGTAAGTATTGTGTCTAACCCTGACTTGAGGAAATTAGGAACCTTAGATTATTTGCTAAGTGAAATTCATATGAGCGGCGTATATGTGAGGTGACGAGTACTTATGCGCCGCCAATTTACCCGTATTCCATATTTTTTCGTTTTCTTATATTGTCTCTTTCTTATGCCTAATTGCTACTACTAGTGTTGATAAATTGATCGTCATTATCATGATTACGGATTTTCTGTTGGTAATCGAGTATTCATTTAAAAGTTGAGATTTATATTGTGGAACCAAATGTTGAAGTAAGGTTTATACTTGTTATTCTATCTCCATGTTGTTATTTATGCATTGCATTATGGTAAGGGGGAATGTTAATGCACGAAGGGTGATATCGTGCCATATTGTGAGTGTTAATGCACGAAGGGTGATGTCGTACCATATTGTGAGTGTTAATGCACGAAAGGTGATGTCGTGCCATATTGTGAGTGTTAATGCACGAAGGGTGATGTCATGCCATATTATGAGTGTTAATGCACGAAGGGTGATACCGTGCCATATTGTGAGTGTAAAAGTACGAAGGGTGATGTCGTGCCGTTTCTATTAATTTTATGGTGAGATTGAGAGTAAAAGCACGAAGGGTGATACCGTGCATTTTTCATTTACTGTATTCACTATTCCTGTCAATTCATGGTATATTGACTGTTCCGGTGATCATTCTGTTGTAGTTTTTTATCTTGTATTCCCCTCAGTATGTTCCACTCCTGATATTTCATGTTTAGTTCTTCATTTCTGTTATTTGTATATATACTGTTAAATTGTACGAGTTGATTTGTAGGTGCCTTGCCTTAACCTCGTCACTACTTCGTCGAGGTTAGGCTCGACACTTACCAGTACATGTGGTCGGTTGTACTGATACTTCACTCTGCACTTTCTGTGCAAATTTTGATACCGGCTCTGGTGGATTGAGATTTTGCTATTGGTCCGCTGTCCGGAGACTCAAGGTAGATCTGTCAGCGTTCACAGACCTTGAAGTCCCCGTCTATATTTTCTGTTCTATTGTTTCTTTCATTCAGACGGTTGTATTTCTTTCAGACTATTACTTATAGTAAATTCTAGAATACTCGTGAATTGTGACTCCAGATCTGGGTGGTAGTAATTAATACAGTTTCGAACATATTATATTTCATCTTAGTTAATTATTGTTAATTACTGAATGGGAATAAGGAATTGGTTTAATGATTCTCTAACGTTGGCTTGCCTAGCAAGTAAAATGTTAGGCGTCATCACGGTCCCATCGGTGGGAAATTTCGGGTCGTGACAAGTTGGTATCAAAGCATTAGGTTGCCTAGGTCTCACGATTCATGAGCAAGCTTAGTAAAGTCTGGAGGATCGGTACAGAAACGTCTGTGCTTATCTTCCAGAGGCTATGAAGTTTAGGAACAAGTTTCACTTATATTCTTCTCTATCGTGCGATTTTGCTTTCTCAATGCTGATTGAACTCTTCTACTCTTATTCTCTCGCAGATGGCGAGAACATGTACCACTTCCTCAGCTGAGCAGCAGCTAGCGCCTCCAGTGGCAGCTCCTACGCGGGGCATAGGTCGAGGCCGAGGCCGTGCCAGAGGCCGAGGTAGGGGTAGGGCTCAACCCAGAGCCCGAGCAGCATCCCCAGTAGTGGAGCCTCAGATAGATCTAGATGAGGAGGTTCCAGCCAAGACTGTTCCTGCCGTACCAGCTCAGGTTCCAGAGGGGTTCATTGCTATCCCAGTACTTCAGGACGCTTTGGTCCGTTTGGTGGGCCTTATGGAGAATGTGACCCATACTTGCGCATTTCCCATGGCACCAGCAGCCTCTCAGGCTGGAGGAGGAGCCCAGACTCCCACTACTCCCGCTCTGGAGCAGATAGCTCCCTAGTATCAGGCTCCAACAGCTCAGCCAGTCGGATTAGTTCAGCCGATTATTGCGGTACAGGTCGAAGATGGGCCAGCTATGTCTTCTGAGGCTTTATGGAGATTGGACAGGTTTACCAAGATCTTTTGTGTTCACTTCAGTGGTGCTCCTTCAGAGAACCCCCGGGAATATCTTGACAGCTGTCACAAGGTCCTACGAAATATGGGTATAGTGGAGACCAATGGGGTCGATTTTGCTGCATTTCAGATGACTGGTTCCGCCAAGAAATGGTGGAGAGATTACTTGTTGACCAGACCAGCTTGGTCGCCTGCTCTTACTTTGGACCAGTTCTCTTAGCTCTTCATAGAGAAGTTTCTGCCTATCACATTGAGAGAGAAGCGTTGCCGTCAGTTTGAACGTCTCCAACATGGCAGTATGACTGTTACTCAGTATGAGACCCGTTTTGTGGATTTGGCCCATCATGATATTCTTCTGCTTCCCATCGAGAGAGGGGGGGGGTGAGGAGGTTTATTGATGGACTTGCTCAGCCTATTAGATTGCAGATGGCTAAGGAGATTGGGAGTGAGATTTCTTTTCAGGTGGCTGTTAGTGTCGCCAGACGAGTAGAAATGGTTCTTACTCAGGGAGGTCAGGGGTCTGACAAGAGATCTCGTCATTCCGGTGAGTTCAGCGGTGCCTCATATAGAGGCAGGAGTACTTTTGGTAGAGGCCATCCTCCCAGGCCGTTTCATTCAGCGCTCCAGGCATCCCACGGTGCCTCAGGTGGTCGTGTCCCTCGGATTCATTATTCCGACCAGCTAGCCTACTGTGCACCACCAACTCTTATTAGTGCACCTCCACTCTAGAGTTATCAGGGTAGTTATTCAGGTCGACAGGATCAGTTTCAGGGTTAGTAGTCACAACAGCCAGAGGTAGGGGCCAGACTGTTAGAGGTGGAGGTCAGGCCATTAGAGTTGGAGACCAGCCAGTTAGAGGTCATCCAGGGACGTAGTTCAGGGTGGTGGGGCCCAGCCCCGGTGTTATGCTTTCCCAGCTAGGCCTGAGGCTGAGTCATCTGACGCTGTTATCACATGTACTGTTTCAGTTTGCAGTAGAGATGCTTCAGTTCTATTTGATCCGGGATCTACTTACTCTTGTGTGTCATCATATTTTGCTTCCTATTTGGTTGTGCCCCGTGATTCTTTGAGTGCTCCTGTGTATGTGTCCACACCAGTGGGAGATGTTATTATTGTAGATCGTATTTATCATTCGTGTGTGGTCACTATTGGGAGTCTTGAGACTCGTGTAGATCTTCTACTTCTCGACATGGTTGATTTTGATGTCATACTGGGTATGGATTGGCGGTCACCTTATCATGTCATATTAGATTGTCATGCAAATATGGTGACCTTAGCCTGGCAGGGGTTGCCTCAATTAGAGTGGAGAGGGAATCTTGGCCATTCTGCCAGCAGGGTTATCTCTTATGTGAAGGCTCGGCATATGGCCGAGAAGGGTGTCTAGCTTATTTGGCTTATGTCCGCGATTCTAGAGTGGAGGTTCCTTCAATAGATTTAGTGCCGGTTGTTCGTGAGTTTCCAGAGGTGTTTTCTGCAGACTTGCCGGGGATGCCACCCGATAGGGATATTGATTTCTGCATTGATTTGGCTCCGGGCACTCAGCCCATTTCCATTCCGCCATACTGCATGGCCCCGCTAGAGTTGAAAGAATTGAAGGAGCAGTTGCAAGATTTTCTTGATAAGGGCTTCATTAGACCTAGTGTCTCGCCCTGGGTGCACCTGTGTTGTTTGTGAAGAAGAAAAATGGACCGATGAGCATGTGTATAGATTATCGACAGTTGAACAAAGTCACTATCAAAAATAAGTATCCATTTCCAAGGACTGATGATTTATTTGATCAGCTTTAGGGTGCCCAGGTGTTTTTGAAGATTGATTTGAGATTTGGCTACCATCAGTTGAGGATTAGGGCATTTGATGTCCCTAAGACAGCTTTTCGGACTCGGTACGGGCATTGCGAGTTTCTAGTGATGTCATTTGGGCTGACAAATGCCCCAGCAGCATTCATGGATTTGATAAACCGGGTGTTCAAACCATACTTAGATTCCTTTGTGGTTATGTTTATTGATGATATCTTGATCTACTCCCACAGTCGAGAGGAGCATGAGCAGCACCTTCGGATCGTTCTTCAGACTCTGAAAGACAGCCAGTTATATGCTAAGTTCTCAAAATGTGAGTTTTGGTTGAGTTCAGTTGCTTTCTTGGGTCACATTGTATAAGCAGAGGGTATTCAGGTGGATCCTAAGAAGATTGAGGCAGTTCAGAGCTGGCCTAGACCCATATCAGCTACAGAGATCCGTAGTTTCCTAGGTTTGGCGGGCTATTACCGTCGATTTGTGGAGGGGTTTTCATCCATAGAAACTCCTTTGACCAGATTGACCCAGAAGGGTGCCCCGTTCAGGTGGTCAGACGAGTGTGAAGCGAGCTTTCAGAAGCTTAAGATAGCTTTGACTACGGCACCAGTATTGGTGTTACCCACAGGTTCAGGACCTTATACAGTATATTGTGACGCATCCCGTATTGGTTTGGGTATGGTATTGATGCAGGGTGGCAAGGTTATTGCATATGCTTCACGGTAGTTGAAGGTTCATGCGAATAATTACCATGTTTATGATCTAGAGTTGACATCCATTGTTCATGCGCTGAAGATTTGTAGGCACTATCTTTACGGCGTGCCATGTGAGGTATTCACGGATCATCGGAGCTTAGAGTATTTGTTCAAGCAGAAGGAACTCAATTTGAGGCAGAGAAGGTGGTTGGAGCTATTGAAAGACTATGATATCACCATATTGTATCATCCCTGAAAGGCCAATGTGGTGGCCGATGCTTTAAGTAGAAAGTCAGTCAGTATGGGTAGCCTTGCATATATTCCAGTTGGTGAGAGACTGCTTTCATTGGATGTTCAGGCCTTGGCCAACCAGTTCACGAGATTGGATGTTTCTGAGCCCAGTCATGTTCTAGCTTGTACAATTACTCGGTTTTCTTTGTTTGAGCGCCTCAGAGATCGGCAGGATGACGATCCTCATTTACTTGTCCTTAAAGATACAGTGCAGTACGGTGGTGCCAATCAGGTTACTGTTGGAGATGACAGAGTTTTGAGGATGCATGGTCGTATCTGTGTGCCTAATGTGGATGGACTTCGTGAGTTGATTCTTGAGGAGGCCCACAGTTCTCGGTATTCTATTCATCCAAGCGCCGCTAAGATGTATCAAGACTTGCGGCGGCATTATTGGTGGAGGAGGATGAAGAAAGACATAGTTGCATATGTAGCTCGGTGTCTAAATTGTCAGCAAGTAAAGTACGAGCATCAGAGACCTGGTGGTTTGCTTCAGAAGATGGAGATTCCTGAGTGGAAGTAGGAGCGTATCACTATGGATTTTGTTGTTGGACTTCCATGGACTCAGAGGAAGTTCGATGCAGTTTGGGTCATTGTGGACAGGCTGACTAAGTCAGCGCATTTCATTCCTGTGGCAGTTACCTATTCCTCGGAGCGGTTGGCAGATATTTACATTCGTGAGATCGTTCGTCTTCACGGGGTGCCCGTGTCTATCATTTCTGATCGAGGTACACAGTTCACCTCGCACTTCTGGAGAACAGTACAACGTGAGTTGGGTACGCGGGTTGAGTTGAGCACATCATTCCATCCTCAGACGGACGGATAGTCCGAGCGCACTATTCAGATCTCGGAGGATATCGATAAACTTAAAATGGAGTCATACTGAAATAAAGTTTTTTCCGGCTAAAGAATCATTTAAATTTTTAGATAGCTAATTAAAGTGAATTTTAAATTAAGGATAATATCTTCACTTGCATCATTATAAAGATAATCATTATTGAATATAAAATAGAAATATTTTTTGAAAGATAATATCATACCAAATAAGAGTTCAAGTCGTGGTAAAAGAATCACGTCGTAATCAAAGAATCGTTTATATTGTGTCAACCTTTGTGCTTTTCCATAAATATGAGTTATTATTTTATTTTGTGACTATTTTTAGGTTCCAATGAAACCAATGAGAATAGTGCAAAAATAAAATTATCACTACGAGATTTGAGAAAATGTTAGTCTTTTTTCATGTAGTGTTTCTTAATTAATATCTAACGATTATCTATAATTATTTAGAATGTTTAAATTTTAAGGTTATTAAAATATAATTCAAATAACTCAGATATTTAACACGGTTAATGTCAAATATCAAAATGGAGTCATACTGGGAAAAAATAATTCACTGGCTAAATTGTTTTTTAAACTTTTAGATAGCCAATTAAAATGAGTTTTGAATTAAGGATAATATTTTCACTTACATTATTATAAAAGTAATTATTATTGAAAAATAAAGTTTTAGAAACTAAAATTTTAAAAAAGAAATATTTTTTTAAAAGATATCAACACACCAAATAAGAGTTCAATTAGTAGTAAAAAGAGTCAAGTCGTATCCAAAGAGTCATCCATAGTTTCAACATTTAATTATTTTGCCATAAATATGAGTTATTATTTTGCTTCCTCGCTATTTTTAGGATCCAATGCACCGGAAAGAATGGTATCAAAAAAGAAAAATAGAAAAAATAGTTAATTTTTTCATGTAGTATTTTTTATTAATATCTAATGACTATCTATATTTATCGAGAAAGTTTAAATTTTAAGATTATTTACATATAATCTAAATAACTTCAATATTTGACATGATTAGTGTCCGCGCATCCGCACGGATGCTATTACTAGTTCATAAAGTAAATTATGTTAAGTATCATTAAAATATGAGTTAATTGCAGATACACCATTTATATTTTAAAATCAAGTACTTAACAATAAAATATTATGCATATGGTAATTAGTTGTGTGATACTTTGATTATCTAGGGTGTGACGTGTTATAAAGGTGCATTTATGATAAATAAACTGATATAAATTGAAGTAGAATAATCTAAAGATAAATTGAAATAAAAGATAGAAATAGTCCAATATACTTTGTATTATGAAGTTAGGGAAAAAAACAATAAACTTTTCTCTTCATTACTGTTTAGTTTTCTTAGCTATTCATTTACATTGTTATCTGATGAAGAGAATTCTTCGTTTTGAAACATGCATCTTTCAAAAACCTTAAATAATAAAAGTGAGAAAACTAGTTGACAAGTATATTAAGTTTAAAAGGAATCAATGCATCTGAGCTATTTTTATTTATTGAAAATCTCAATTTACGTTCACTTTTTTGAATGTTTTACTCAATTAAATTTATATATTTACGAGTTTACTCCTTATATTTTAAAATCAAGCACTTAATTTTCCAAATCGCAACCAATTTGAATATGTATTTACTTATTTTGAGTCAGTTATTATTGACATTCGTGTTGTTATTATCATAAATTAATAATCGTTATCACTTAATTATTATTGTTAATATTTTTATTTATCATTCTTGTTATTATTTGTTACTAGTCTTAGAGTACGCGCGTTGTACGTGTTACCCTATCTCAATAAATATAACATTTCCAAGAATTACATAAATATTATATTAAAATTATGGTTGAATTATAAAATAAAAGTTGAAATTAAAAATTTAAGTTTTTAAAAATAATAATTGTTGATCCTATTTAACTAACTCAATAAAGAATGAAACTCTATCCCATATAAGTTCTTAATCATCTCATTCAATTGACAGAAGACGTCTTCTTTTGCTCACGAGCAAAATGCAATTTGTTCTATTTCTTTAATATATAATAAATACCATAGGAATTATTTCTAACAGATTAAAAAACTAGATTACTATTGCAAAAAGTATATTCAACCGCTACATTATAGTTAATCTACTCTTTTTATTTTTAATTCTCCGTGTATGAAATTATATGTATGAATTTAGTCAAGAGTTTTATAGGATTTTGCATTTGATGCTTATTACTATATTATAATCAATTTTGGATTATTTTTTTATTTTCTCCACCACAAATGCCCTTCCTATATAATATCTAATTTGTGTATCTAAAACTTTTGTCAGCTGAAAAAAGGGTTTACTTATATGATGAATTTGGAAAGAAATTGAATGGAGTTTATTTTTTAATTCGTTAATTCAAAATTTTAATATTTATTCTTGTGATGACCCAAAAGGTCATCTTATATTTTAGAACTCGAATCTGTGCTCTTAAGCCTTAAAAATCTCAATTTTATCCTCCTCGATTTGCGTGCGCTGTCCGGCCATATTTCCGAAAAACTTTTATGTTGAAAATTGATGATAATAAAAAATTTTGCCTTAAAAGTTGATTTTAGTTTATTTCGGTCAATATTTTTGGTAAACGGGTCCGAATCCGTATTTTGATGGTCCCGGTGGGTCCGTATCGAATTATGGGACCTGGGCGTACGCCCGGAATCGAATTCGGAGATCCCTAACTCAAGTTATGAATTTTTGATAAAAATTAAAAGTCTGAAAATTAATTATTTCTAAGAATTGATTGATTTTTGGCATTGTGAGTACCAGGTTCGTATTTTCGTTCCGGAGCCCGGGTGAAATTTGGTGAGAAACGAAATTGATTTGACGTGATTCGGACGTTCAGTTGAGAAGATAGGAATTTTAAAGTGTTCTTGAGAATTTCATTTGATTTGGTGCTAAATTCATAGTTCTAAGTGTTATTTTGGCGACTTGATCGCGCGAGCAAGTTCGTATGATATTTTTAGACTTGTGTGCATGTTTGATTTGGAGCCCCGAGGGCTCGGGTGAGTTTCGGATAGGCCACAGGATGTTTTGGACTTTGGAAAATCTGGTTTTCTGCAGATTCTAGTGTCTGGCATATCCTTCTTCGCATTCGCGAAGGTCCTCTCGCGAACGCGAAGAGTAAAATGATAAGGTCGGAATTTTTTCTTCGCGAACGCGAAGGCTTGGTCGCGAACGCGAAGCGATGGGGGCATTACCCTTTGCGAACGCGTAGTGTTAGGCACTGGGGGGAGTCAGCCTTTTCTTCATCGCGAACGCGAGCAATGTCTCGCGAACGCGAAGTCCAGTGGGGGGTAGCCTACGCGAACGCGAGCACTGTCTCGCGAACGCGAAGGCTTGGCAGCCAATGCTCTTCGTGAACGCGACAGTGGCCTCGCGAACGCGGTGAACACTGTCGCCCAACACTTAACAAAATCCAAAAACGTGATTTAGCCAAAAATTCATTTTTCTCAAAAACCAAACGGTGAGAGGCGATTTTTCAAGAGCCATTTCTTTTCCAAATTATTGGTAAGTGATTCTAAATCATCTTCTTTCAATTACCCATTACGTTTCATGAATTATCAACCTAAAATCTAGAGTTTTTATGGTAGAATTAGGGGTTAGGGTAGAAACTAGAGATTTGAGAAATTTGGGGATTTAGACCTCAATTTGAGGTCGGATTCCAAAACCAATTACATATTCGGGCTCGGGGGTGAATGAATTTTGGTCCGAACCTCGGGTTTTGATCAAGCGGGCCCGGGGTCAATTTTTTGACTTTTTGGAGGAAAATTTAGAAAATTTAATTTATGCAATATAATTGATTTCTTTAACAATATTTGACATTATTGAGTCTTTTTTGAATAGATACGAGTGGTTTGGAGGTGAATTCTAAAGAAAAAGTTGTGATTGAGAATTAAGTGGCCTTCGGAGCAAGGTAAGTATTGTGTCTAACCCTAACTTGAGGGAATTAGGAACCTTAGATTATTTGCTAAGTGAAATTCATATGAGTGGCGTATATGTGAGGTGACGAGTACTTATGCGTCGCCAATTTACTCGTATTCCATATTTTTTTCGTTTTCTTATATTGTCTCTTTCTTATGCCTAATTGCTACATGCTTATACTAGTGTTGTTAAATTAATCGTCATTATCATGATTATGGATTTTCTGTTGGTAATCGAGTATTCATTTAAAAGTTGAGATTTATATTGTATAACCAAATGTTGAAGTAAGGTTTATACTTGTTATTCTATCTCTCTGTTATTATTTATGCATTGCATTATGGTAAGGGGGAGTGTTAATGCACGAAGGGTGATGTCGTGCCATATTATGAGTGTTAATACACGAAAGATGATGTCGTGCCATATTGTGAGTGTTAATGCACGAAGGGTGATGCCGTGCCATATTGTGAGTATTAATGCACGAAGGGTGATGCCGTGCCATATTGTGAGTGTTAATGCACGAAGGGTGATGTCGTGCCATATTGTGAGTGTTAATGCACGAAGGGTGATGTCGTGCCATATTGTGAGTGTAAAAGCACGAAGGGTAATGCCGTACCGTTTCTATCAATTTTATGGTGAGATTGAGAGTAAAAGCACGAAGGGTGATACCATGCATTTTTCCTTTACTGTATTCACTATTTCTATCGATCCATGGTATATTGACTGCTCCGGTGATCATTCTGTTGTAGTCTTTATCTTGTATTCCCCTCAGTATGTTTTCCTCCCGATATTTCTTGTTTAGTTCTTCATTTTTGTTATTTGTATATATACGGTTAAATTGTACAGGTTGATTTGTAGGTGCCTTGCCTTAGCCTTGTCACTATTTCGTCGAGGTTAGGCTCGACACTTACCAGTATATGTGATCGGTTGTACTGATACTGCACTCTGCACTTTCTGTGCAGATTTTGATACCGGCTCGGGTTGATCAAGATTTTGCTATTAGTCCGCTGTCCGGAGACTTAAGGTAGATCTGTCGGCGTTCACAAACTTTGAAGTCCTCGTCTATATTTTCTGTTCTACTGTTTCTTTCATTCATACAATTGTATTTCTTTCAGACTATTACTTGTAGTAAATTCTAGAATGCTCGTGAATTGTGACTCCAGATCCGGGTGGTAGTAGTTAATACAGATTTATAATATTCCGCACTTATTATATTTCATCTTAGTTAATTATTGTTAATTACTGAATGGAAATAAGGAATTGGTTAATGATTCTCTAACGTTGGCTTGCCTAGCAAGTGAAATGTTAAGCGCCATCACGGTCCCGTCGGTAAAAAATTTCGGGTCGTGACATCCATGTTTCTTCTGTTTTCTTATATTCTCTCTTTCCTATGCCTAATTGCTACATATTTATACTAGTATTGTTAAATTGATCGTCATTATCGTGGTTATGGATTTTCTGTTGGTAATCGAGTATTCATTTAAAAGTTGAGATTTATATTGTGGAACCAAATGTTGAAGTAAGGTTTGTACTTGTTATTCTATCTCTCTGTTGTTATTTATGCATTGCATTATGGTAAGGGAGAGTGTTAATGCACGAAGGGTGATGTCGTGCCATATTGTGAGTGTTAATACACGAAGGGTGATGTCGTGCCATATTGTGAGTGTTAATACACGAAGGGTGATGCCGTGTCACATTGTGAGTGTTAATGCACGAAGGGTGATGCCTGTCACGACCCGAAATTCCCACCTTCGGACCGTGATGGCGCCTAACATTTCACTTGCTAGGCAAACCAACGTTAGAATAATATTATCTATTTTTAAAATAATTTTTAAATTTATTAATAATTAAAGAATAAATGCGGAAGTAAAGTCTGAAATGTAGTGAATAATCCATAAAAACAACGGTGTCTAAATACCATCCCAGAATTAGTGTCACAAGTGCACGAGTTTCTAGAATAATATAAATAAAGGTCTGAATAAAATAAAGCTGTCTGGAAATAAACACACAGCTAAAGTAAAATAGACGGGGACTTCAGAACTGCGGACGCCATGCAGTTATACCTGAAGTCTCCTCCGGGTAGCTGAAATCCGAGCAAGTCTATGGCACGCCGCTGAGACCAACTCTGAAATCTGCACAAGAAGTGCAGAGTGTAGTATCAGTACAACCGACCCCATGTACTGGTAAGTGCTGAGCCTAACCTCGACGAAGTAGTGACGAGGTTATGGCGGGTCACTTACATTACTTGTACGCAATATTAATAACAACAACAATAATAGAAATAAATCATGTAACTCATTTATAATAATTGAAGCCAACTCAACAGTCATAACCAATTATCATTTCCATCAATTTTGTTGCAGCGTGCAACCCGCTCTCACAATATATTCACATTCATTTCTGTTGCACCGTGCAACCCGCTCTCACAATATATTCACATTCAGTTATGTTGCAGCGTGCAACCCGCTCTCACAATATATTCACATTCAGTTTCTGTTGCGGCGTGCAACCCGCTCCTCCAATATATTCATTTTAGTTAAGTCTGTTGCGGCATGCAACCCGATCCCCCAATATATAAATGTGTATGTCGACTTTTAAATAAGTCTATTGCGGCGTGCAACCCGATCCTCCAATATAGACTTTTAATAAGTCTGTTGCGACGTGCAACCCGATCCTCCAATATATTTATTATAATTAATTTTGTTGCGGCGTGCAACCCGATCCTCCAATATATTCATTATAATCAATCATGTTGCGGCGTGCAACCCGCTCCTCCAACATATTCATTTACCAATTCTTATAGAAGAAATTTTTCCAATAAATATAATAATTAATATAAAATTATAAGACAACAAGCACACAATAATTATGATTTAATTATGAAACAAACAAAGGCAAATAGCAAATTATTATGGGAATCAGAGACAAAATATACAGTTTAATATTTAATATGCTAAATGTCAAATAATAATTAAGGCTCATAATTCAAATAGCATGTAACAATTAATGTAGAAATTCAAGAATTAATATTTGACAAAGAATATGAGAGAAATAATTATTATAATAATTAATTCATGAATTACAATAATTTATGATTTTTCAAGTATGCAGGCAAGCAATTAATTTGATGACGTATAAACACTCGTCACCTCGCCTATACGTCGTTCATATGCAATTCACATAACAAATAATTTGAGGGTTTTATTCCCTCAAGTCAAGGTTAACCACGACATTTACCTCGCTTTGTAAATTCAAATAAATTACTCAACCACAGCTTTTCCTTTTAAATTTGTCTCCAAAAGCTTCAAATTTATTCATAAATAATTCAATATACTCAATACGAATCATATGAATTAATTCCATATGAATTTACTAATTTTCCGGATAAAAATTCAAAATTCATTAAAATATTCGACAGTGGGACCCACGTCTCAAATCCCGGAAAAACTTGCGAAATCCGAACACCTGTTCCGCTACGAGTTCAACCATACAAAAATTATCCAATTCCGATATCAAATGGACCTTCAAATCTAAATTTTTCCTTTTTGGAAGATTTTAGAATAATCTGATTTTTTCCCCATAAATTCACGGATTCATGATATAAACGAGTATGGAATCATAAAATATAATCAACATAGGATAAGGAATACTTACCCCAATGTTTCCCGTAAAAATCGCCCAAAAATTCGCCTTAACCGAGCTCAAAACGACCAAAATATGAAAATAATATCGGACTCTTCGATATATACACTCCCCAGGCATTTTTGCACCTGTGGTGCCTGGGCTCGCACGTGCGAGCTCGCATCTACGAGAATAATCTTGCATCTGCAAAATGGGGCTGCCAGGCGAGGTCTCGCACCCGCGGAGGAAAAATGCGCACCTGCGCTGCCTTCCGCTTCTGCGATTGCCAAGTCCGCTTCTGTGGACGTGCGGGTGTGTGCAAGTTTCCGCACCTGCGGACCTTTGCTCACCCTGCGCATGCCGCTTCTGCTATGGAAGGCTCGCTTTTGCGAGCTCGCACCTGCGGTCAAAAATCCGCAGGTGCGATTACAACAAAAGGCAAAATTCAGATTTTGCTTAAGTCCAATTCTTGATCCGATTTCGATCCGTATCACTCTTGGAGTACTCGGGACCCCGTACGAATATACCAACAAGTCCAATAACATAATACAGACGTACTCGGGGTCTCGTATCATATCAAACAATGTTAAAATTATAATTCACACCCCGATTCAAACTTTGAGTTTTAAACTTTTCAATTTGCAAATCGCGTGCCAAAATATATTAAATGAATCCGGAATGACTTCAAATTTGGCACACAAGTCATAAATGACATAACGGAGCTGTTCAAATTTTCAGAATCGGATTTCGGCTCCGATATCAAAAAGTCAACCCCGTGGTTAAACTTGAAAATCTTTAGCCTTTAAATTGCTAGTTCCGTTAAATGGTCATAACTTGACCTAGGGACCTCCAAATTAAATTTCGCGCATACGCCTAAGTCCCAAATCACGATGCAGAGCTATCGGAACTGTCAAAATACTGATCCGGGTCCGTTTGCTAAAAATATTGATCAAAGTTAATTCAGTTGAGTTTTAAAACTCTATTTCACATTTTAATCCATTTTTTCACATGAAAACTTTTCGAAAAATTTTACGGATTACGCACGCAAGTTAAGGAATGATAAATGGTACTTTTTGAGGTCTTAGAACACATAATTACTTATTAAATTTAAGGATGACATTTTGGGTCATCATAATGTCGTGCCACATTGTGAGTGTAAGAGCATGAAGGGTGATGTCGTGCCATGATATGAGAGTTAATGCACGAAGGGTGATGACGTGCCGTTTCTATTAATTTTATGGTGAGATTGAGAGTAAAAGCACGAAGGGTGATGTCGTACATTTTTCCTTTACTGTATTCACTATTCCTGTCGATTTATGGTATATTGACTGCTCCGGTGATCTTTCTGTTGTAGTTATTTATCTTGTATTCCCCTCAGTATGTTCCCCTCCCGACATTTCCTGTTTAGTTGTTCATTCCTGTTATTTGTATATACACTGTTAAATTGTACATGTTGATTTGTAGGTGCCTTGTCTTAGCCTCGTCACTACTTCGTCGAGGTTAGGCTCGACACTTACCAGTACATGGGGTCAGTTGTACTGATACTGCACTCTGCACTTTCTGTGTAGATTTTGATACCGGCTCGGGTTGATCGAGATTTTGCTATTGGTCCGCTGTCCGGAGACTCAAGATAGATCTATCGGCGTTCACAGACCTTGAAGTCCCCGTCTATCTTTTTTGTTCTACTGTTTCTTTTATTCAGACAGTTGTATTTCTTTTAGACTATTACTTATAGTAAATTCTAGAATGCTAGTGAATTGTGACTCCAGATCCGGGTGGTAATAATTAATACAATTTTATGATATTCCGCACTTATTATATTTCATCTTAGTTAATTATTGTTAATTACTAAATGAGAATAAGGAATTGGTTTAATGATTCTCTAACGTTGGCTTGCCTAGGAAGTGAAATGTTCGGCGCCATCACGATCCCGTCGGTGAAAAATTTCGGATCGTGACAATTCTTATTAAAAGAAATGATTTAATTTTTGTTGATTTAAATTATTAATATTAACTCATTAGAAGTTTTAAATATTTGACTATAGTTATAATTTTATTTAGAATTATATGTTTCAAGCATAAAAAATCAATCTGATATTTAAGTTTGGATATTTGTGTTTGCAAAGTTATTTGTGTTTTTTTTATTATTTCCAACTCCTCTCTCTCATGTTTTTATAGTTATACTTGTTGAAACTACTGAGTGTAATTTTCATATATTATAGTATGTGATAAATTATACAAATTAATATTAATAATTAATCATCATCTCATGGTATTTATTTGAAAAGTCTTGTTCATGTCTATAATGGTTTCCATCATTTAACTTTGTCGCATTTATGTTTTTCCTCGTCGTAATAGCATAAGTAACATTACATTGGTCTATATAAGGAAAACTACATAAATTAGTAATAGTTTTTTAATGCACGTACCACTAATCCTTCCCAATGGTTTGTTGCTGATTTGGGGTTGTTGATAGTTTTCCTTTCATTTTTTAAACGATTTATATAAGATAATTTTTTAATTGATTTTAAAGTCTTAATATTAGTATTTTTGTACCTAGTTCAAATAAGAAAGAATTTAAAGCACAAGTTTTAGTTGATTTAAATTTTTTGAATATTAGAAAATAATTTTTAAATGTTGATTTTGTCCAAAATGAACTCTATTTTAAAGGGGTATAAAAAGGCGAACGACATTTCACTAAGGGTTTTCGCAGAAGCGGATCCAAGATTTGAAGTTTATGGGTTCCCACATCAATCTCAAGTTAATAAATAGGTTCACAGGTATATAGGGCAAAATATGTTCATATTAAATACTCGCATAATAGAGCGACGGGTGGAATTGGAGACAGATGAAAAGCGAGACAGGTGAAAATCAAATACGGGGGCAGCAATCCCGGTTGTCCCCGAATGGAATGTTGCTCATAAAGACAAATAAATGCCTGTCACCCGGTAACATTCAATGGAGAATATTCTGTAGCATTAAGTACATAGTCTGCTACAGAGAATATGATATTCATAGCATGCTGTTACACATTCTTCAATGGCCTCCATAATTGTTATTTAAGAGGGGCTTGATCCTAGGACCTTGTTCCCTAGTTGCAACTATAAATAGTGAGTTCAACCGCCATTGTAGGGGGACGAATTTTCTGACAAACTCATTCTATATACTGTTTAAAAGCTCAATAATATTTTGTTTCTTGCTTATTAATATTGTTATTACTGCCTTCGAAAAGCTCTGCTCCTGGAACCAAGTTATATGTTGTCTTATCTCGATTTCAACGCTAAGTCTTGCATTCTTATTTAGTTTATTTATCATTTTGGGATCAAATCGATTCGCTTGTCTGTTAACCACATATAAATTCAACTGCACCATTTTATGGGTAAACAGTTTAGCGCCTACTGTGGGGCTCAAATAGTTGCATAATTGAGTTGATCCTTGCATCTGTTACTAACTCGTTTGATTCTTTGTTTCTTAGCAAAAAATCATAAAAAATGGCAGATAACGATGTCAACGTCGCACACAACGTTGAGGCACAAGGAAATCATCCTTGGCGCGAAGACTCGATTAGTGATACCCGCAACGAGGGGGATGAGGCCATGTCGGTGTCACGTCCCAAACTACCCCCTAGACATGACTGGCACTCAGCTAACACCACATGCCAGGCGGACCCATTTCTCATATATTTAACTATTTACATAAACACCGATTGAACAATACGTGCAGGCCTAAGAGCATTATTACTAATTAAAAACGAAATGGTTACCAACCAATACCTTAGTAAATTGATAGAGCGACCAACGGTCAATCAAATAATAATACTCTAACTCAAATCTTACACTTAGACCATGGAGCATTTAACAGAGTGGCATGAGTTTAACCGACGAGTATACACACACTAAAGAGAAGGAAATAACTAACACAAACTAGATAAAGCTGCAGTGACAGCCTCGACGAACAATGCGGTGACTTACCTCAACAATAGAATCAGCCTGAACGAACTTGTTAGCCACTGGCTCTATCTCCCGCAACAGTATCTGCATAGAGATGCAGGTAAGAGTGAGTTATAAGTAAATATAACTCAGTAAGATACTCGAGTCGTCACTTTGAATACATCTGGGACAAGTGTTAGAAAATACAAACACACCACAATAAGAACAATATAATAAATATGATAATTATACAACAACTCAATATATATGTATCAACAGAGTTAATAAGAATTAACCAGCAAGAGTACACATATCTTAGCACAGTGCACACTAAGTACTTGTTATGACTGCGGTGAAAGAAATTAATCAACATATCTATGAGTCCACAACGGCACCACAATGCCTCAAATATGTAATGGAGCATACACAATGATCGCTGAAACATACACAATGCCCCAAATATATCAAGAAGCATACACAATGCTCGGGGTGATGTTCAAAGGCATACACAATGCACCAACATTATGGCTCATAGTCGTATCAAACTATCAAACTCATCACCTTGGCTCACAGCCGTATGACCATATCAAACTATTAAACTCAACATCATGGCTCACAGCTGTATCAAACTATCAAACTCAACACCTTGGCTCACGCCCATATAAAACTATCAAACTCAACATCATGGCTCACAACCGTATCACGTTATCAAACAACTTATAAAGTATTTTTTTTTTGTATTTCTCATAAAATAATATATTTCTAAGACCACTGATTTTGCCAAGCGCACGCTTGTCCCAACACATAGATCAGGCAGAGAAAACACATTTTCAAACAGGTTTTAGAAAAACAAGTATCAAAACTAAAAGTCTCACTTACCTCGCTAAGGGGAAGTTCCTCAATCTTGTAACGCCTAGAACACCAACCAAACGGTCTTCAATGGCCCACTCTATTCAAAATATTGAATAACGCGTCCTAGTTAGTTTAGGTGAATAGTTTACATAATCTTAGGACAAATCAAAATCAAAGTCAAACCCCAATTTAATTAATGAAGAGAATCTGGATACAATTAAGTGTCTAACAAAGCACTTAGCAGTGCAAAAATTACCGTACAGTGGCCCTCAAAATTCAAAGTCTAATGTCAAATTCTGCAAATTACTCAATCCTTAGCAAATTATATTGCCTCCCAAATCCCAAACATTACCCTAATGATTGCAATATATAATTCACATAGAGGCAACGAAACTGTGTCAAAAATTATTTTCCATGGTAAGATTTCAATTCTACAATTCATTAACTAATATCACTATCAATCATGACATCATGATGATCCTACATTCCACTGTAAAGTCTAATTTTAATTACAAGTTTATCTCTGTTGCTATGAAAAAGGTTCCACTCATGGTAGTAATCATTATAGTGATATAATGAATTAAATGGGACATGTAATACTGTAGAAGGACATTGTATATTATGATTTCTTCCCCAAAACCTTTTTCTCCAATTGTGATCGCCGTCTACCAGACGTTGTTTCCTTTCGTTCTAATTTTTTTTTTCTGTTTTATTTATTTAGTTATTTATTTATTTATTTATTTATTTATTAAGACCTAAATCACTCATTTTTCTAGGCCTTAGGTCTTCATACATGTGCCAATAAAAAAAATATATAAAATTTTAATTCCTATAGCAAAGCTTTACACCTTATTTATTATAAATAAAAACTCTTTTAAAATATTATTTTCTATAGCTATTTTTTAGTTTTTATAACAAAATATGTATTTATGGTCACTTCCTACTGTTAAGCCATTAAATACGCTGTCTAATATTTCTCTCTCTCTTTCTTTCAGTTTTTTCTTTCCCAAAATCACCGTATAGTATCAAAGTTCTCTCTCCACAATCTCTCTCTCCACTATCGCTCTCATCTCACAGCGCTGTTTTCTTCCCCATTTTATAGCCACGATTCTCCTTTTATCATCTCTCTCAATTTTTAATATTTTTTGCTCCAAAAAGTTGTGGTAAGTGTTAAAGTTGTTAACTTTTCGCTAGTACTGTGCTTCTTCTTTTTCTCTTTACTAATATTTTTTAAATATTCACCATTGTTATGCTTTCACCAGAAAACTTGAAATTTCCTCTCCAATGACTGATTCAACAACTCAGAAGAGGGTTACCCGAGGTATACCCACCAAAGCACTCAATTTCGATAGGTCATCTTTCGATTTGCAAATCACTCAAGAGGAACATGTATTTGCAGGTTCAGCAGCAACAACTGTTGCAGAAAGGAGAACAAAAATACACAATGACACACCGAAACAAGGCCAATTTGAGAAATCTTCGAAAGAATCAACACTTCCTGATGCGAAAAAGAGACGAAAACTTATGGATGATGCTTCAGGGGGTAAGAAAAAAGAGGTCGATACATGAACTAGCTCGAAAACACCGAACAGAAAGGTAATTGTAGATGTATTTATATGTATTTGAGTCCGCATACATTGATTATTACCTTCTACAATAGTTTTCTCTTCTTATATGTTGATGTATTTATATGTATTCAATAGTGCCTACACTGATTTTTACTTATTACAGTGACTTTTGACTGTTGTATTTAGATGTATTTCATTCAACAACTTTTTAAAATACACTAATTGTTCTAGTTTTAGTTATGTATTCCAACTAAGTGTTTGCATCTGTATTCTCAAGCCAACTGTATTCTGTTGTATTTAAAACAACAGTCATTGTCATAACTCACATTTTTTGTGGTAATTATCAATACATTATGTTTGTAAATCATGAATGAGTTATGTATTCTAAATAACTATATTCATCTATATTTTCAACCATTTATTTTATCTTTTTAATTTTTGTTGTATGCAGGAAATAAAACTCTTTGTTAAACACCCGCCTATTTTATCACCACATATCAATTCCTATACTAACACAGACATAGTCTCCGATCTCAAAGAAAAGCTTATTCCAGAGCAGTATAAAATATTTGGTACTACTTATTTTGGAAGTTTTCTCGATATGAAGCACTGTGAGGTTCAACATCAATTGTTCAGGTGCTTCATGGTTCTTCAGCTAGAAGAAAGTCATGATGATTCATTTTCAATATATGTGAATGGTACAACATTATGCTTTTCAATCATGGAGTTTGCGGTAGTTACTGGTCTCAATTGTGTTAGTAACGCTGAAGATTTTCAGTTTAACACAAAGATGCCTAACAGGATTGTGATTACATACTTTGGCGGTGCAAAGAATGTCAAGAAGAAAGATTTGTTGAAATGCTTTGATGACAAAAATTGGGGTTATGACAATGATGGAGATGCCATTAAAATAGTTGTGTTGTATTTCATACATACTTTCATATTATCCACCGAGAAGAACTGCACAACCATCCCAAGACTACATTTTGACTTGGTCGAGAGCGGAAGATATTTTGATTCACCATGGGGTAAGGATGCATTCCAGGTCCTTATTAGATCTATTAGCAAGAAGATAGATTCTCAGAAGAAGTATTATAGGATAGCTGGTCATGATGCTTATGTGACTCCTACCGATCAGCAGGTCATGATGCTTATGTGAGTTCTGAGATAGATAAGCTTGTTAAGATTGTACCTATGTACCTATCGATCAACTATTTTTACAGAGATAAGCAAGGCATAGATTGGTCTCGTGAACCAGCATACAATGACAAGGCACAAACTGAGCCCTTTGATGTTGTTTTTATTTCGAATGTGCCTCAACAAAAAGTTGGGAGCATGTATGAATTCAGTCCTTTATCTTATTCTTGTATCAATTATAATACTAGATATATGAATTATATTTAACTGTGTCACTCTACTTTTTCAGGGATTGTGGGTTGCATGTCGCGACATACGCAGAGTATTTGAGCATTTATAGATTGGTTTCACAAACAACATTTGATGCCAATTTACTTCGTCAAAGATATGGTGCCCTCCTTTGGGACTATGCTATGCGGAAGATAGACGCCGATGCCATAAGCGACAATGAAGCACCTGTAAAGATTGTTAGGCAAATCACACATTCAAATACTTCTGTGAAGATAGTTTTAGAATAGTTTTCTGTAAAACGGATTTTTTTAAAGCTTATTACTAAATACATGGTGGTTTTACTCAACCTTTTTTGTCTTTGGAATACATGAATGTCTTTTTTGTCTTTAAAATGTTAATAAAGGAATACATAACATCCTTTAAGTTATGTTGTTAATTGATATATTATGTTATATTCACTATATTCAGTGTATTCACTTTATCTCAAGCTTCACTGTGTTTCACTGAATTATCCAGCAATATGTATTAAGTGTTTTTCAGTGTGTATTCAAATATTTTCTTTAATTACTATTAGCTATGTATTCAGATGTATTTTTAATTAATAACAGTTAAGTTATTCCCATATATGTTCAGCAGTAAATTTGTATTACAAGTCATGTATTCACTTTATGCACTGTATTCACTGTATTTAGTGTTTTCTCTGTTTTTAATGTATTCGCTGTATTTTCACTGTATTTAATGTATTTCGTTGTATTCACTGTATTTCACTATATTCATTGTATTTAGTATTTTCTATTTTTTCAATGTATTCATTGTATTTCATTGTATTTAATGTAATTCACTATATTCAAAGTCTGCACTTTATCTCAAGCTTCACTTTGTTCCACTATTTTGTCTAGCAATATGTATTCAACAGTATGTATTCAATGTATTGTAGAATGTATTCATATGTTTTTTAATTAATATAAGTTATATATTCAGATGTATATATGTATTCAGATGTATAAGCAGTATGTATTCAATGTATTGTACTATACATGTCCTGCTATACCTCATACCTTTATATAAATCAATTTGTAAAGATACTACGAAAAATAATATCGTTCAATTTAGTAATCTGAACTTAAAAAATTCATCCCGTAAGAATCCAATACACAAATAAATCAATATGTAATATAAACTTGAATAAGTC
This sequence comes from Nicotiana tomentosiformis, assembly GCF_000390325.3. Taxonomy (NCBI): domain Eukaryota; kingdom Viridiplantae; phylum Streptophyta; class Magnoliopsida; order Solanales; family Solanaceae; genus Nicotiana; species Nicotiana tomentosiformis. Next base: position 115,585,212 of record NC_090823.1, on the reverse strand, counting down.
TATGACATATCATTATTGCAGTAATTAAAATCAGAACATGAACCAATTTCTATGTGGAACATTTCTACAATTACGCTTATTATGTCGTCCTTGCCCACATATACTACACGAATGTTGATTTTTCTTTTGAAACAATTCGCTTAGCGGCTTATCGCGCTTCTTCTTTGGCCTTCCAGGAGGTCTTTTCCATTTGGGTGGTAAGACAACTTCCTCTGATATATGTGCTAGTATATTCTATTCACTTCGATCAGGCAGCGGATACACAGGCACCTCGTATGTCATTACAACAAGCTTTGGTTTGTAATAGTCTGAGAAATAATCTTCCGGCATTAGAAACTTGCTTTTCAAAATAACCCAAGCATGTGGGCATGGTAATTCGTTAACTTGGAATCGCCCACAACTGTATTTTTTCTCTAGGAGGCAAACGGTGTTATGCCTTCCTTCATCATTCACCATATGCAAGTGTTCAATCGATGGTACAACCTGCATTAAACAAAGAAATATAAGCTGTGAACTTTTGTAAAAGTCATGTGTCTATCAAAGACCAAACGTATTAAATACAATATACATGTATACAATAAAAATATTTAAAATACACTGAATGTCAACAAATATTAATCTGACAGAATATTAAATTTAATACACGTATGCATGAAATATAATGACATACAATATATATGTATACAATGAAAATACATTTAAAATGCACCAAATAAAAACACTATTTTAATAGACAAACTATTAAAGTGAATACATTTATTTGTGATATACAGTAAAATTCTGTCAATACAAAAACAAAACTATTGAATACAACCAACAAAATACAGTTGTAGTAACATGTATTATCAACATATAATAAGCAGTTTTTACAACCGTTTCATAAAAAAGAATACTTGCACAAGTGCTATTATAATAACAACAGCCATAATGCTAATAGTAGAGATTGTATCAGGCATAAATACATGATATATCAGGCATAAATACATGATTCAAGGACTTATAGCAAAAAATAAAATAAAATTACAGTCATGCATGCATACAGTGCCTCATTCAAAGTAAGGATCTCCTAGTATTTTTTTCCAAGCGTTGTATACGTGTGTGAAGTTTCTTTCCGATTGCTGCAATTCCAACGTTCAAACATATTCCTAACTTCTTCTAGGAAGTCATCTATTGGAAATTCTCTTGCCGATACAAGTGCAGAATTGATTGACTCATCAATATTTGACGTCATAGTCCATCCCCGGTTATTAGGTGCATACAACCTAGCCCACTTTTCGTATCCAGCTAATTCCAAGTATTCTTTCACCCGAATATTTATCTTCTCCACCATTTCCATTAGACTATCAAATTCATCATGAGTGTATGCTTTTGCCATTGAGAAGTATACATCGCTCAACTTTGCATGACTCTTTTTTAATTTCTTATATACGTTGTTCCATAGAAGCCATATACAAGCAAAATGGGGTACCGTAGGATACACTCTCGATACAGATTTGATGATACTCTCATTTATATCTGAAATGATGCACATATTTTTCCGTTCACCATAAGCTACCTTGAATTGCTCGAAGAACCACAACCAAGCAGTATCGTTTTCTGAATCAACAACACCATATGCTAGTGGCAATATATGTCCTGTAAATATAATTGCATACATATAAAAAAATCATTCAAGCTGTATTAAGAGATCAAATTACAATATTTTATGTTAATCCGTATATATATATTTTTTTAACCGACTTACCTGCACCATCCAACGTGCTAGCCAAGACGAATTTCTCCGTGTATGCCGATTTTAGGTGGCTGCCATCCACAACCACGATGGGTTTACAGTAATCGAATCCCTTTATAAAAGCATACAACGATATATACAAATACATGAACTCATTTTTTCGGTGATTTTACCATTCTAATATGCGAACCAGGATATATCATATCCAGTGTATACAAGTACCCTAGTAATTTATTGTATGAATCAGCTGGTTCGCCTCTCAAAAAATTCACTGCCTTTTTTAGCACATCACGCCAACATGTAACTAACATCACCAAAGTCTGATTTTATATCATCAATTATATCCTTTGGCGTGTATTTCCTTTTATGATTAGTAAACTTGGACTTAATCATCCCACCAATCAACCTACTAGTTGCTCATACACCTTATCCTTCAACGGACATGTATGTTTATCATTGAACTCCCTCACTTTGAACATTTGTGATTTATTAATACTAGAAGCCTTAAATCTCCATTCACAATCCTCTGAAATACATAACAATGTATAGCTGCAAATACATTTGTGTTATACATACGATTGGTTATGTATGGATATAAAATATAAACATATCCTATAACTGATTTGGCTACATACACACATCATTTTCATTTGCCAACAATTTTTTGTATATAAAAACATACAACAAAATACAATGTATGTTTATTGAATATACTATAATTTTTTTTGAATACGTTGCATAAAAATATATATATAAACATACATTAATATAAATATTTAAGTTCTCATATAAATGTTTCAAAACACTAAATTACAAAAACACTGATACAGAAATATAGTGTAACGACCCGGCCGGTCGTTTTTACTATTGTAATCCCGTTCCCCCATTTACTGCTCAAATTGTGAATTACAGTTGTTATTTGGCTTGCCGGGGTAATTGATTTAGGTCCGATGAGGTTTTGAAATGATTTGGAGCACTTAGTTCCAAGGTTTAGAATTTAAGTTGAAAAGGTTAACCGGATGTTGACTTATGTGTAATGACCCCGGAGAAATTTTGCTAAGAAAATTAAGGTTTGGTGGTGCCGAGGTAGATCAATTAGTACAAAGATTATAGAAATTTCTCGCGGCTCGGATTTTTTGGGTTGAATAATGCATCGACGCGTAAAAAAAAATTTTGTCGGAAAAAGGGTCATTTCTGTGACCACTATGCGGTCGTAGAATCACTCTGCGGACCGCATAATGGTCGCAAAGTGGATCAGGATAGGGGAAAGATTTGAGGAAAATCTGCAGTGCACCATGCGACCGCATACCTGTTTTGCGGTGCATTATGCGACCGCAGAACAAGTATGCGGGTCGCATAATGACCGCGGACCGGGTCAGTAACGCTCAGCTTTGGAGGCCAAATTATGCGGCCGGTATGCGGACCGCATACCTGTTATGCGATCGCATAACTGCGTCGGAGCTTCCATTCTTTCTAAATTTTGACCCGACCCAACTTCGATTTATAGCCCTTGAAGCTCATTTTTTAGCCAAAAATCTGACATTTTAGAGAGAGGTGAGAGAATTTTAGAGAGAGAAAGTAAAGACTTAGTCATTTATCCATCAATTCTTGTTCAAGGTTTGAAGATTTCACAAGGATCTTACCAGGGCTTCAAAGAGGTAAGAATTTCTTTCCCTAATTCTTCAATTTTGAGTTTGGAGTAAAGATGGGTGAATAATAGTATGATTCTTGGGTGTAAGAATATTATGTATACGTACCAATAAGGTTGTGGAAAGATTGTTAAGTTCAAATGGGTAAAGATTAGGTTGAAAATGGTAGAAATCTTCATAGACTTTAATTAAAGATTTGAGGGTCGAGTTGATGCCGAAATTTGGTGAAATTTGTACGGTTGGACTCGTGGTTGGATGGGCATTCATACTTTGTAATTTTTGTCGGGTTCCGATGTGTGGGCCCCACGGGCAATTTTTGAGTTAATTTCGGATTTTATTGAAAAATTAGTATTTCCTTATGAAATTAATTATAATAATTGGTATTGACTGAATCGAATTAATTGTGGCTAGATACGAGGCTTTTGGAGGCAAATTCTCTTGGTAAGGGCATAGCAGAATAAAGAATTACACGGTTTGAGGTAAGTAACGATTGTAAATCTTGTCCTGAGGGTATGAAACCCCGAATTTCGTATCGTCTTTACTATTTTGAGGTGACGCACATGCTAGGTGACGGGCGTGTGGGCGTGCACCGTTGGGGATTGTGACTTGGTCCGTCCCGTAGCAACTGTAGAGTTGCATACTTTGTTGAAACTATATAATACTTATTTGTTTTAGAAAGAGTTACTGTAAATTGGGCTGAATGCCATGTTTGGGCCTTGTGCTAGTACTGCTTGGACCCTCAGGGGCCTTTTCTTACTACCCTCTCACTGTTTTCGATTGAAAAACTATACTCAGTCATGGTCATAATTGTTTACTGCATAACTCAGTTTTATTACTCTGTTTTGATGCATATAAATGTTGTTTTGGACTGAGTTCCTATTTTTACTGAAATGCCCGAGTGGCTTGGGAGGTTTATGACTGAGTGAGGCCGATGGCCTGATTTGTGAGGATATTTATGGGATCGGGCTTCACGCCGCAACATGTTTGATATAGGGCGAGGGCGTTAGTGATTTATGCCATGATTTAGCTTGATATAACGTTTGGGCTGAAGGATCCCCTCCGGAGTCTGTACACACCCCTAATGAGCGCAGGTACCTACTGAGTGCGAGTGCCGAGTGCGATCGCAGCCCTACTCTTCTCCCTCCTGTCTTCCTATAAATGGTTTTTTTAGTTGTTTTCCAGACTGTATTGGTCTTGGTATTATCAAACAGATATTGTAGATGCTTATGACTAGTGACAACCGATGTCGGGCCTTTATTTCCGCATTTTTCTTTGATTTAAATTACTGATGAAAGATTTATCGTTAAATAGCTTGAAGTTTATTTTTGAAATAAAATATTGCGTTACTTTTGGTAAAGAGTTTGATGGCCTAGTACCATGATAGGCGCCATCACGACAGGTTGGGATTTTGGATCGTGACAGATAGCATGAAGGAAAGCATATATTATAAATACAACATTATACATGCTGTATTTTTAAAAATTCTACCATGAATACATTATACAACTAGCCAGAATACATATCCATACAGTTGAATACAACATATTGGTGAAGAGGTTGTAAGTAAGAACACTCAAACCTGATGGCATTAGACCTATCAACCCGGAATTAAAACCTTTCAGCAATTGCATATTGCTCCATCACCACCTTCAATGTGGCCTTATCCTTATATACTTGTCCGGCCATGACCTCTCTTTGATTAGTTTTTGAAATAATCAAATCCCTTTCCGGTTCGCAAACCTCAATTGGTTCACATGAGTTTACTGACTTAAGAGCAAGTGTATCAATTGTATCAAATTTACTCACCCTATCTGTTTCGTCTAGTTGCATTAGGTCGCCTTGAATTAAACTTCCTCCAGCTACAATTTCTTTATCCATTGTTGTTATACACAATGGATACATCCCGAATTCTTTGTTCTCCTTTTTCAACTGTACATACACCCTGTAACCCATGTCGTTACGTATTTCTATTGGCGTGCAATTTCCTTCCACTTTGTATTCAATTTTAATTGACTTTGAGCTCAAATCTATGGCAAGTTGCTTCAAAAGTGAAGCAACCAAATCATTGTACGATGCATACTCCTTTATCAGTATCCCATCAATTGAATAATCAACATAGCTATTCTTAATGTTTCACTTGCCAAAATGACGCAGTAGCACAGTTAAACTTGCCATCTGGAAAATTGAATTTTAGTTTTTTTCTGTAGATACTTGTATGAATTACTAGTAGAACCTCAAACAATATCAGTGGGATAAAAATTCCTTGAACGATACCACGAAAAAAAAAGGATGGACTGAATCTCTGAAGATTGCTTTATTTTTTGGGTGTTTTTCGTTTGAGAAATCTTTTCATTAACTGGATTAATAATTTTGTGTGTTATAATTGAGTTTGTTGAGTTATATTAGGAGTCTATCACGTTAATTAATTCACTTTTTATTTTTAAATAGCTGGAGAGACCTATTTTTATGGAGATTGTCGTTACTGTATTCTTAAATACAACTCGTGAATACATATGGATACAACGGATGATAGCTTGACTGCCATATTTTTTTGCCGAGTTTTGCTATTGTCTTCATGAATATAGTAGCTTGAATATATCAAATACATTTCATAACAAATGAAAAGATAGCTATAAGAAGTAATTAAGTAAACGGTAGCAATAGCAAGTTAATAATCATTAAACAATAGTGATTTCTGAAAATTTCTCAAAACTATATGAGTTTAGCCCATTTCTTGACCATTAATTATTATCTTAGTTATTTTATTATCCAACTTAACATGTATGCTAGTTAATTAGGTTCACTAACCATTTAATAAATTTTATAACTTATAAATTAATACATAGGCATACAAATTTTGGTTATTACAGCCGGTCCATGGCGGGCAATATCCACGACATGTTCGAGAGGCAACTCCCGATGATGCTGAAGACGAGCACGTCATGGCAACAGTGAGAATCCCGAGAGAGCAGCAAAAAGCTATTATGGGCCATCCCTCGCAACAGGATCAAGTAATGACGGAGTTGAGGCAGGCATTGTCGGGTGCTTCCAACAACGCGAATGGATGAGGTCCAGTTCCTCCCGGTGCTCCCGCAAATCAAACAACACATAGGGTTGATAACATTACCCCGAGATACGAGGTCGGCTTCGACAGGGCCGGGTGAACGGTAGCGGATCCGGTAACAACAATGAGAATGATCCCTTTAAAACCAAACTCATGCGGTTTATGAGGGAAATAAATTCCCGTATGGACAAGATTTTAAGGCGCACCACCAGTATTAAAAGGACCGGATTCAAAGAAATACACTCAGTTGCCATTTAACCAAGCGCGACATCAAAGTTAATCCCGAAGCGGTTCAAGATGCCAGACGTCCCAAAATATAATAGAATTTCAGACCCTCGGGAGCACATCACCACTTATATAATGATGGTGAAGGGAAACGACTTAGCTCAATACGAAATTGAGTCAATCTTGTTGAAGAAGTTCGGGGAGACTTTCACAAAAGGGCCCTTGAAGTGGTATTCACTCTTGCCCGAGCACTCAATAGATTCCTTTGAGATGCTCACAGATTCTTTTATCAAGGCCCATGCCGGGGCCAAGAAGGTATAGGCCCGAAAGACCGACATATTCAAGATTGCACAAGGAGAGTTCGAATTGCTGCGGGAGTTCAGTATAACCGCTACTGCGTGCAGCTCGATCCCATAAATATCACTCATAATCAGGCCCTCGGCCTCACTCAGTCATAAATATCTCCACTCTCTCTCTCACGGGCTCGCTATGTTATGATACTAGCCTAAAAATAATAATATGATGTATCAATAATTAATAACAGAGACTGAGATATGATATGAAATGAATGAATATGATTGAGTACGAAATATCAATGAAATCAGTAAGACAACAGCAAGAAATGACCACTATGGGTCCCAACAGTTTCGGCATAAAGCCTAAACATGATATCTAACATGAGTGACAACTCAATTACTTTATCACATGATGAAAGAACGGATATCAATAAGATAGAATAACTAGACAGTGCCGTGGAATCGACCAGGTCACAATTCTCACGGTGCACGGCCACACGCCCGTCACCTCAATACCAATCACATAACATATAATTCGGGGTTTCGAACCCTCAGAACCAAGTTTGAAAGTGTTACTTACCTTAATCCGGGCTAAACTCTACTCCAAAATGCCCTTGCCCCTCAAATCGGTCTCCAAACATCCCAATCTAGCCACAAACAGTACAATATAATCAATATAGGCTAAAGGAATCAATTCCACAAGAAAATACGGAATTATAGCCAAAATCCAAAATCGGTCCAAACCCGGCCCCCGGACCCATGTCTCAAAATCTGACAAAAGTCACAAAATCCGAAAGCTCATTCGCTCACGAGCCTAACTATACCAAATTCATCAAAATCCGACATCAATTGGTCATTCAAATCCTCAAAACCAACTCTCCAAATCCCTAGCCTCAAACCCCTAATTTACACCCCAAAAACACACCATATGGGTGGGAAATCAGTGGAGAAACATAATTATCAAAGAAAAATGAACACAAGGAACTTACCTCAAGAATTCCCTTGAAAATCCTCTCAAAAACCTCCATAATCCGAGCTCAAAATGTTAGAAATGGTAAAAAATCTCGAAGTCTCGCATTTAAAGACTCCGCCTAGGCTTTCCGCACCTGCGGCAACTTGGCCACTTCTGTGGTCTCGCAGGCGCGCCCCTAAAGGTCACGCAGATGTGGGAACATCATCACACCTGCAACCTTCTGCTGCTTCACTCCCTTGGCCGCTTCTGTGGCTTATCTCCCGCTTCTGCGGGGACGCATGATAAGTTGGTATTTTACCAACTTATTTCATCTTGATACTTAGGTTTTTGTATAATTTTGTTGAGAAACTAAGGCATTTATTGAGGTTTATTGGCATATTTCAGATGTCAAGTGATTTTGAGGTGATGGTGAAGAAATCATGTGAAAACGAGTCAAAAAGGAGCTAAAATGGACAATGGAAGTCTGCCCAGTGAATTACCCTTCGCGAACGCGGAGGTCCATCGCGAACGCGAAGCATCAGAAAGTCAGACCTCCATGAACGCGAAGCATACATCGCGAACGCGAAGCAGCAGAACTCAAACCATCGCGAACGCGTGGGGATAATCGCGAACGCGAAGCTTAAAGAAACATACCTTCGCGAACGCGATGAAGAAATGGGCGAAAAAGCCTAGGCAGTTCTGGAATTTCATTATTTTGACTCCAAACCATTTAATACACGACCTAGCACATCTTTGGTAGATCTTTGGTTATTTTTCAGTTCCTAGACTAGAGAAGACAAGTTTTGGAACTAGGGTTCTTGCACACACACTTGGGGCTTGAAGATTTGATACTTTTGGTTGAGAATTTCTTACTCATTTATGCTCATTTCTTTATTTTCTTGCGTTGTATTGAATATTTAAGTGTGTAGTATTTTTTTCAACACTTGATTCTTGTTTATGGGAATATTCATATTTAAAGTGTAGATTAAATACCTTGTTGTGCTTATGTATTGAACGATTTTTATTTATTATGAAGTGAGTTATTGTTTCTTTAATTATTCTTGTTCTTGAATATTTTCGAAGGGATTAACTAACCCTAGGACTCGCCCATTCACTTTGGATTAATTTTGGGAAAAATAATTCGGGGTTGGGAAAGATTAATTAACAAGAACTTGAGGCGTTAACCCTCACTTTATAGATTCTACCTAGGGATAAGAATGAACTACTTGTAGCCATATTCGGGTGTGCTTAATCTCTTAATTATTTTAGGGATAATTCAATTAGGAAGTCTTGTTAGTCTTCGAGAGAGGCTAATAGAGAATAATTATCCGAGGCAGATTAACATAAACTCGCTCATATTTATAAAATTGTGAAATATATTGAATCGTTACTTGAGTGTAATTCCCGATGCATCCATGTTTGTAGCCATTGATCATTTTACTTGCTTTCTAGATTAGTTTATATTTTCGCATTTTGCTATAATATTTTCTCAACCACCATTCTAAGTGTTTGGCATTGCATAATAAGTGATAATTCTCCTACATTCCTAATCGCCTACATATTGTTCTCTGTGGGATTCGACCCCGACTCATAGTTGGGTAAATTATATTGCATGCGGCCGTGTCTATTTACTTTTTAGTAGTGGATTTGGACGTCATCAACGCACCTGCGATGAGACTTCCGCATGTGCGATTACACCGGCTGAGTCCATACTTCAGCAGCCTTACAACTTCAAATCTTGACCCGTTAATCACCCGAAATCGACCTAATATCCCCGGACCTCAACCAAACATACCAATAAGTCTTATATCCCAATACGAATTTAGTAAAATCCTCAAACCACCTCAAACAATATCAAAAATACGAATTACACACGGATTCAAGCCTAATGAACTTCGAAATTTCTAAATTCTACAAACGACGCCAAAATTTATCAAATCACGTCCGATTGGCCTCAAATTTTACACACAAGTCACAAATGACCACACGAACCTACTGCAACTTTCGAAATCAGAAATTCGACCCCGATATCAAAAAGTCCACTACCGGTCAAACTTTTCAAAATTTTAACTTTCGCCATTTCAAGCCTAATTCTACTCCCGACCTCCAAATCACAATTCGGACATGCTCCTAAGTCCAGAATCACCCAACCGAGCTAACGGAATTATCAAAATTCAAATCTGAGGTCATTTACACATAAGTCGATATCTGATCGACTTTTCCAACTTAAGCTTTCAATTAAAAGACTAAGTGTCTCAATTCACCTTGAATTCTCTCCGGACCCGAACTAAGTAAACTGATAAGTCATATAACAACTATAAAGTACAAATGGAGTAGTAAATAGGAGAACGGGGCTATAACTCTCGAAACAACCGGCCGGGTCGTTACATGAGCAAAACTTGGTGACCACGTTTGCTAAAGTTTATCATTCCCCCACGAAAAATCTTGGGGGAATAAAGGTTCATCAGTCGAACCAGGGAGAAATCTTCCCTCATCTCCTGGCATAAATGCCAAAGACAGGCTACCGTCCGCTACACAGAAGGTCTCACCTATGCCAAGCAGACCTGGTAACGGAAGCAGAACTCTAAGATTACGGAGTCAAGTCCCCCGCTCAATGAAAAGGGGCCCAAACTGAAGGAGTACGTATAAACATACGTAAAACCCTTCTTGGTGAAGGTTACCTACTTCACTAGATCAGGAGCGATGATGTTCAAATCATGGCAATCACAGTCTTCCTTCACAACAGGGATACTAGAATAACAGATAAAAAAAGAATATACACCAACAACCTATATACGAGAGTTAGCAGAAGGGAACTTCTCTTCGAATTCCTTAGCCGTAGTGAGCTTTCTGGAGATAATGGTGCTCACTGTAGGAGGAGCAACATCATCAGTATTTTCTTTGTTCTTTGAAGAACTAGAGTTTTTGGAAGAGGAGGCCATAGTTAATAGAAGAAAGTGAGGCTTTCTCTTAAAGAGGTTAAAGGAAGTTGAAAGCAAGAGTGAGTTGAGTAAAGAGAGTTTGAGAGAGTTCGAAAAATTATGAAGTCTAAAAGAAGAAGATTGAAGCGTATAAGTAAGAGAATAATAATTAATATTTTAATTGATTTCAAACTAATAATTAAATTACAAATTTATCCAATGTGAAATATATTTTTAATGGGCAATAAAGGCAAACGACATTTCGCTAAAGACCTTCGTGCTTTTAATATAATATATATATATATATATATATATATATATATATATATATATATATATATATATATATATATATATATATATATAAATAGATTATTATTCTGTGAAGCATACTAATTACTAGTAATTACTAGCATGTTGGAATTGACATTAAAAGCATAGCTTAGTTTTTTAAAATTCTTTTTTAGTTCTGGCATTGGCATATGACTGTTTGTTTGTTCATGTGCTTTTAAGATTCCTCTATTTGACATAGAGAGAACTATATATTGCTATACGAATTTAGACCTCATATTAAAGTATTGTCATAACGCCACAGCTTTAATTGGCACATATTATACTAACCTATTTCTCTTCTTTTTTTGCGAGGTATTGCTATCCGTTGAGGCCTACGTTTAGAGGAAGAAGAATATATTTAGTTTATTGATACATTGTACAAGAAACAATGAATAAAGAATAGTGAAATTCTATTTTTGGTTGCTGAGGTGCAGGTAGGTTATTTTGTTCGCTTATATTTTTCATATTTGCATATTTGTTTGCATGTTTTACTTGATTTTCTTATATTTTAGGAAATTTGCATCTAGTAGTTTGACTAAGGGATTAATTGACTTAATCTGGAATTGATGCAAACTAAAAATTCACCAAACTGTATAGAGAACCTCAGTTCCCACAGAACGCACACAGCAGTAAATAAATAACACAACAGTATTTTACGTGAAAAACTCCCAGCTCACGGGATTAAAAATCACGACCTACATTCGTAGGATTTCAACTTCACTAATGGGGCAACTTTAGATTATAACCTAGGAATTAAACTCTTAATCCCTCACCTACTTGCAATAACTCTATTGCAAGCCTCTTTGTAATAACTCTATTACAAAGCTCACCACTTTGACTAACTCTAGTCAAACACAAACACAAGGTTTATGGTTTACAAAGATATCTTACGAGATGCTTCTAAATAAATTGAGTAAGAATTACAAGTGAATAACATTAACAAATATACAACAATACTGAGGACACAAGATGGACTCAGTGCTGGATTCTGGTCCTTTGTTCTATTGCTACTTTGTTCTTCAAGCCTTGGAGTGGATGGCTGCACACTTGAGAGAGTTAATGATTTAGGGTTTTGCAAGTGTGTCTCATCCCTTGCCTCATATTGGCAATATATAAGTGAGGTCATTGGGATGATGTAAGCAAGTATCCGGTATACGCCATGCTTCAAAAAGTGACTGTTGCACTGTAGCGTGTGCAGTGCACCAATGCAACATCGTTAACAGACGTAAGGAGTTGACTTGTACTGTGACCGGAAAAACTGATGGCCATATGTTCCCTCTGTTATTCCTTTGACTGATATCATTGGAACTTGTGCCGGACATGTGACTTGTTGTTCCGAGCACTTTGAGGCTTTGTATCAGGTTCCCTATCTGGTTCTCATATGAAGTTTGTTAAATCATCAAAACACAAAGGCGCATAAATTATCAATTTTTCCCTTTTTGATGATGACAAACTTAGAATTGAAGTTCCCCTTGAGAACCAGATCTCCATATGATTCCCCTGCAGATTAGTTTTATTCCCTGAGAAACAGAACCTGTTTCTCCTCTTCAATTTGTCTTCCCCTTTTTGGCATCATAAAAAGAAATTATGCAAGTAAACGCAAAAGAAGTCCAGCAAAGTTAACTCATGCCACGTATGTGCACACAACATAGCTAAGAACATAGCACAAGAGTATAACATGTATAGAAAAAAACTAACATGCTCATTGATTAATTTTGAGAAGAAAAACATAGGTAGCAGTACCATAGTTACAAAACATCCACACAATAAACAAAAAAAAAGTACCACAGTCATAAAAACAACGCGCCAAAATAGAACACTGGGACTAAGATAAACTGGACACTAACATGGGTCTGGTTAAGGGACACTGGAAGAGGGAGGTAAGGATGAAAGGGCAAGGGCTTTGAGAAGAACATCCATTCGAGCATTTGCACACAACTACTCGTTTATCAACTTCTCTTTCAGGTTCTCGACTTGTTTCCTCAGATCTGTATTTTCAGCCAGCAAGCAGGCAACCTCTGCACCCTGTGCACTTCTAGAATTAGGTTCCTCTTTGGCTTGACTGAGCTGTTCCTCAAGAATGGCATTTTTAGCCTTTGGCCTCCTTATTTGCTCGTTAGCAATATTCTGAGCATCAATCAACTGAGAAATCATAGAATTGCTGCCAACTCCCCCTTCTTATCGATACACTCACACTCCTCCGAGGTAGTCATGGAGAATGCTTGCTTTCGAGTTACCACAATTGCTCTTCCCAAGGGAACTTTGAAATATTCAAACACTCTAGTAAGCAGAAACCCATAAGGCAAATCATGGTTCCCATCCTTGAAGTTTGCCACCTTTTTTATATGTTCAATCATGATTTCAGGCAGGTTGATAGTATTGTATCCATCCAATGCTTCCAAGAGGAACAAGTCTTCTATTGAAGTAATGGAGCGTCTTTCCGCGAGAGGGAGCAGGACCTTGTTCACCATCTCAAACATGAGCTGATATTTTGGAAGCTGGGTCTTCTTGTACACCCGTTCCCCTCTCTGAACAGCCTGAGACTTTAGAATGATCTTCCTAAAGTCAGGGGAACAGGTCCCTTCAACAGACGAGAGCCTCTCAGTGGGCACACCCAAGATACTTCCCAGTACAGCTTCATCCATCACAAAATCCATTCCATTAACCTTCAGGCAGATATTATAATCTTCCACAGTGAACAGATCCGCGTAAAAACTGCGAACTTCCTCTTCATAGACTTTGGGACTCTAAATGGTAAACAGATGAAGTCCACTTCGGAAACTTGCATATTGCAACCAGCTGTCTCATGCCTGACTTTTCAAGAATATCAGCATCAAACACTCTACCCCACAACACCCTTTGCTTCTTCAGGTTTTCTCTTCTGTCAACTTCAGACACTTCCACTTTGGCTTTATTGGAGAAACCAGGTTCCTCACTGTCACTTGCCTTTCTCTTCAGAGATTTTTTCACACTTTTCAAAGAGGCTTGCAATAGAGTTATTACAAAGAGGCTTGCAATAGAGTTATTGCAAGTAGATGAGGAATTAAGAGTTTATTTCCTAGGTTACAATAGGTTGTAATCTAAAGTTGCTCGGTTAGTGAAGTTGAAATCCTACGAGTGTAGGTCGTGGTTTTTAATCCCATGAGCTGAGAGTTTTCCACGTAAAATACTGTTGTGTTATTTATTTACTGCTATGTGTGTTATGTGGGAACTGTGTCACGGGCCCATTTCCTTACATTGGGTAGCGGCACCTGCTCGCCCGTGCGGCGCCTGCAGTTCCCCTCGCTGCAGGCCAACCTTCCTATCCGTCCCAGGATTTCCCAAGCACGATCCTGTGCCTGTCGGTGGGACTCGCCCGTAGGCTCGCCCCAACTTGTGCCGCCCGTAAGATGCCTAGGCCCTTGGCCCTAGACATGTCGTGGCGCTCCATCTTAGGATCACAATCCATGCGCGCCCTGAGGACTTGTCTTAGGACATGCCTTGTCCTTAGCCCAAGACTGAGCATCGCTCCCGCGTGCACAGCCCAATCCTCAAGCTTACACTCGTTTAGTGCATCCGCGACTAGCTCGTGCCTCGCCCGAGTAAGGCAACCTTTAGTCCTTGGCCATTGTCATGCGCCTCTTTCGTGCCATGCCCATACATAGCCCTCTTGCAGCACGCTTCCATTCCGAAGTAGTGCAGTGTCGCCCACACCTGCACCTTTAGGCCAACGGACCCTTGCTTGCATGGTTGAACCAAAGCCATGCTCACAAGTCAACACATGATGCCCCTATGACAGGTGCGTCAAGCATCCAATCGGCGTGGAGGTCTCTTTCCAACACTCGGCAGCCCGCGGGGCTGGCCGTTCCACAATAGCAGCCTCCACTGCCCTTTTGATGCCCAACGCAGGCCCTAAGGCGTTGCGCAGCCCATACGAGTTCCCAAACTCGCATGGATACCTTTGACACTCCCTTGAGTCATCTAGGCAGGCCCTTGGGGTTCGCCCCCAAGGCAGCTCGTTCTATACGGCTCGGTGGCAGCGCGTATGGGGGAGGCAGGTCGGAACTTTCATCACCTATACCCCCTTATATATGCTTAAAATTAAAAAGCCCAAGTTGCCCGAGTAGACTGCTCTACGTCAGACCATCAGAAGGCTCCTTTCTCACCAGTTCTTGGCCGAAATTACAACCCCAAATTCTAAGTTGTAACAAACTGTCTCTATACAGTTTGGTGGACTTTTAGTTTACATCACTATCATTACCATATATTTTTGCCGACACTTTGAATAACGTTCCTATTGAAGCTTCGCAAATCTCATTTTTGGTAGTCTTGTAACTGGTTCTTGGTTACTTCAACATGCAATCTGTCCTTATAAAATTATGAATTGCATTACAGTTAGTAGCAAGGTTCACATTCTTTGCGGATGCATAATCGAGTATGCCTTACTATCTCGTCCAACTCACTCCATAATCTCTGAAAACTATTCTCACTATCATCTTCCTTGGCCGAGTCTTTCTTTTTTGTTTCTTTAATGAGTTGGAACGAAAATATGAAAGTTGGGAAGGAGGTTTTCATGCAACATTGGAAACTTGAAGGGAATTAGCTTCTGGTTTGTCTTGGCCTTTTGTAAGAGCTTCTGATTTTTTGATAGATGTAGAAAGCCTAATTCCTTTCAAGATTTCAACACTGATTGAAAAGCTCCTTCAACTGAGATATATTTGTAGATTCTTGTTCCAACTCACTAAGGAAACGAAAAATGGACAAATCAACAATGGGATGTGCCAGTGAGGATGTGAAAAGTTTTAACAGATTACGAAGCGAAGATAGCTAACCTCTAAGGCATGCTCTATTATGCATCCATGAAGAACTTGAACCCTGTTGGTTATAATGCATTCCATAATTTTATAAAAGCTAAATTGCATGTTGAAGTAACCAAGAACCAAGTGCAAGACAAGATTAGGAGACTAATAAAAAAATTTAAAAATAATATTGCCAAGAGGAGCTTTTTAAGGCTTCATGAGGAGATGTCATTTGAATTGTCATAAAATTTTGAGGTGATGACAACCAAGTTGACAAAGTGAAGAAAGCATTTAAGGTGGATGAAGCTAGAAAAATGTTGTTGACTTGGGATAATGTTCAAGTTTAGTTTTAAGAGAAGGAAGTGCTGTTGATTTAGAGGATTGGTTCGAAAGGAATCTTGGTTTAAGTAGCAAAGAGAAGTGAAATGAAATGTTGAAAAGGTGAAAGCCATGAATATTGCTAGGACTGAACATTACTTGAATGAGATCAAACCTATGAAGGAACAAAGTTGTTGTATGATGCTTTGGAAGCTTCTCAAAAATGCTGTAGCATAAATGTTACTAGTAAGAAATATAGGTTGATTTTGTCCTACTTGTTTCGTTTTCAACTTTTGTTTTGCTTTTGGGCTTATTGCGCATTGGTGGGAAGACGTGGAATACTGACAGATTTTCCTTTTTGCATCTGATTCTGGAACTTTCAGCTTTTGGTACTTTGCTGAGGTGTGGGGGAATCAGCTGCCGCAGTTGCTAAGCAAAATACTCAAAAATACGCCTTTAGAACTACATATTCAGAAAAATGTACTTTATGTAACTTCCTTGATTATTGCCTTTATTTATAGTCCCAACTAATAACCGAGCCCGAAACGAAAGTATTGTATTTTTGGATTTAAACGATTAAAATAGATGAAAAAATAACTGACTATCATTTTATATATAACGCAGTTATTTATCGCGTTATATCTTAACGACATATTTGTTCATCAAAGTATTTGTAATTTGACTGCATAGCGCGCTCTATCTATTCACTTACCTATCAATGAGTATGTTCCCCGGAGGGAGTACTAATTACTCAAGTACAAAAGGGTTGAGACATGTTGAGATCAAGATCAATGCATCCATAATTAATTAAGTATATTTTGGCAAGTTCGAGATGGAGTAGTAGAAAAGATGGGAGCATGGCCTTTTCTTCATCACTAATTAAAGAAAGAATATTATGGAGTAATACTGTAGGTAACAAAAACATTTTGCAACCCATGACATGCAGTTTGGCCTAATGCAAAAATCACTAAAACCTATCAGGTCCCACCTTCATGGATAGGGGTGGCAAACGGTCGTTCGGGTCGGATATAGACGGATTGAAAAGTGGTAATATAAAAACCGGATAACTTATTTGACCCGACTCATATTTAATACGGATAAAAAATAAATTATCCGTCGGATAATATGGATATCCATATTATCCATGATGACTTCTTGAGTATGATCACTTTTGGGAGAATTCTTAGTCTCATAAACTTAAGGAACCCCCAATTTGAGTTTTTACAAATGTAAAAGTTAAACCCATTAGTTATCCATTGATTATCTATTTTCTAAGTGAATAATATGATTCTTATACATATTTGACCCGTTTTTAAAAAGTTTATTATCCAATTCATTTGTTAGTGGATAATACGGATATATAACTATTTTTTTTTATCCAGTTTGTCACCACTATTCATGGATTTACATTCCCCGTGTAAGGTACTTACTTAATTATTAATGTGTTCATTGCTTGATTTTGTAATAGACTGAATTTTCACTCAATTCCTTTGCGTCTTACAACATTAAGACATATTTACAAGAAGTTAATACTAAGAAATGATTAATGTGATTTTTTGGGGTGAAAAAACAAAACAAAACAAAACAAAAGAAAGCTGAAACGAAATTGTGGTGGAGTGAAAAACGAAGGGACGAAAATGAGTGGAAACGTTGGAGTCGTGATAACATTCTTTTTCTTTTTGTAAGTTAGCGGAGCGTTCTACACCTTGGAGAAAACATTGATAGCGCAGGTCATTGATGCGCTATGCAGCCAAACTGCAACTACCAAGTATAGCGTAGATATTACATGCGCTATTCTTTAACGGACAAACGTGCCTTTAAGATATAGCGCGGTTAATAATCGCGCTATATATAAAATGGTAGTCAGTTATTTTTTTCACCTATTTTCGTCGTTTAAGTCCAAAAATATCACACTTTGGTTCCGGACACACTAATAACAAAAACAAATACTCCACTCGAGAGAAGCAAGAGAAAAGCCATTTAGAGAAAGGAGAACATGCTTAATGGAACATTTTCCCTCAGTTTTATTTTATGCGTTTTAACGTGAAGTTAAAAAAAAATGTAAAGAAAAAACTGTACATACCAAAAACGTTTTTGAATCTTATGATCTTAATTATATCATAACATTATGAATAAAATGACAATTTTGGAATTAAAAAACTTACTAAATACAGGAATATGATTTTATTTTTTCCTTAAGTGGATTAAAATGGAAAGAATATGTGTTTCTTGTTAAGAAATGGTAACTGGTGATAATATGTGTTTGTTTCCTTCGAATGATCGATAAGACCCTTTCATCACAATACGCCATTATTTATCTCCAAAAGATAAACCACTTTCTATTTACCAGCCTTCCACTTTGTCCTTCTTAGCTTTCTGAATAGTTGGAGGGAAAAGGACATTCTTTTCTTATTATTCTCCTCCTCCTTTTGTTAAAACAAACATACTACACAGGGAGAAGGAATTTGAAATGATCAACTACACTATTTCATGATTCTGCCTACCATTTCTTCAATGTTTTGCTCAACTTAAGTAGGATAAATGCATTATGAAGAATTCATCTTCAAACGGCGATAGACCTCCAAATTCATATACTAGAGCTTTGAGTTCATCATCCGGTCCTCAACTGTTCAACGATCTTACACAGAGCAGTTTTCTAACTACTGTAGGTTTATTCACTATACATTAACATCAATTACAACATACCAATGATTCCATTAAATACCTAAAAGACCAAAAAGGAGAAGAGTAACCTATATGAGCAAACAGAGGAGTACATTCCATACCATATTCAAATGGAGAGAATACCCCAAATGCACGGTAATACAAGGTGGTACACAAAAAATGGATAAAGAAAACTCAATTGTACCTGTTGCGACATGTACCTACCACAATTAGACTTCATTGGGGCTATAAGTATAGCTGTATAAGTTCATCACTTACTACAGATGGTGTTAGAACGCCCAAATCTGTGAATAGTAGTGTAAGATACTGAGGTGGTGTATAATCACGAGCAGAAGTTTCAACCTCCACCTTGGATGGAATTGGCACCCCAAAATCAATTGGACGTAAAGCTGGAACCATATCTTTTTGGTCCAGTGTATAGAGACGAGCAAACTGCAAGAAATTAGAACTTGTTAGGCAAATGAATTCCATAGCACACTTCTGGTTCCATCTAGTCAAAATACCCCTCAAGACATGTGCATTGAAATCCTTAATGTAATAGATAACATGCTGTAAACCTACCTTATAACTTTCAGCGGCCACATAGACTGGTTTATTCATGCTCTTAGCTACCAAAGCAATTTGGTAGGTTCCCATCATGTTGATAACACCTCCACTTTCAACCACTCCATCTGCCCCAACAAAAACCATGTCCACTTCATCCATGCTATATGCCACAGCAGAATCTATTAAGAGCTTCACAGGAACATCAAGCTTGGCTAGCTCGTTGGACAATCGTAACCCAGTCCTGTCTGGCCTCCCCTCTGCAGTTCAGATAATGGAATCCAAATTATCATGTGATAGCATTAAACAATAACTCATCTTCTCAAATAGGTCTAGATGAAAGCAGATGCAGTTTCACCTTTCACCATTATCAAAACAAGAAGGGCTATAATCAACGACAACTCGAAACTTTTTCACCAATTAGTACTACTTGAATTGAGAGGAACCGGGAGAAAGAGAAACAACAGTCTTTCTGACAGGGGAATAAAGAAAAGTTTGAACCCTAACATTCCATGTGAATCTTCAAAACAAAAGTAAATAAATAAATGAGCAAAAGCAAAGAAAGTTCCTTCTCCCTCATTTATTTGTAGCTAACTGTCCATAAACATAATTATCTATTATCTGGTTAACTGATAAGCAAAAGTTTTCTTATAAAGGCAATATATTGATGAAAGAGAAACTTTTCCCATTCCCTTCTGGCTTGTCCATCCAAGATGAAAATAAATACTGAGAAGAGAGAAAACAATCGCCACTTCACAATAGATAGCACATAAAACTATCTAACTGCAGCAATAATTCATATGTACTAGCAATGTAACACTTCTGTACAAACCAGTGCAAAGAACTCGAAAAAGCTTCCTATTCTGAGCTGCAGTTTTCAGAATCTCTAAAACCACTCTGGAGAAGCCATGTACTAAAATGGTGCAACCATCAAAATAAAATCTTGGCTGAGCATCGCAATTATCTTCCGAGCCTGCATTTCAAAGTTTTTTTCTTTAGAAGCTATGTTAATTTGATTAAAATGCTTATTCCTCTAAGTAATTTCCTGGTTTACCTTATAAGATATTTCCCCAAACTTCTCTGCACGTTCAAGAAGGCGAGACTTAGCTGAATTAAAGTCCTCATACTCCAATGCTGAGGTTCTTGTTACATAGCGCATGAACAAATCACAACCAGCTGTCAAAGAGATGGAGGTTTTGTCCCATGACTGCAATAGAAACATAAAAAAAGAACATAAATTTCTCAACTCCGTGATTATGCTTGCAAGCAAATTTGGCTCGACTACTATAAGGTAGATGTATCTGCCATACAAATCTAGTTTTACACATCAAAATTCAAGGGCCTGACAACAGTAGGCACTTAAAAAGTTGAAGAATAAAGCTCTAATGACATTAGGCACGTCACCCTCCATCAAGGGTGAAATTGGATAATTACTACTGCACCATATCTGCATCTTCGCTGTTGTGATAATCTATTGATATCAAGATTCATAACCCACCATTAGTTCTCCCCTCGAACCCAAAACACAGACTTCTGTCGTGATTGGTCCGATAGTGACAATCATCTCTAACCAATCGAATCTAAACTATGTTGCGCGGACTCTCCAAAATGAGGCCGCACCCGTGTCGGATCCTTCAAAAATACACTATTTTTGGAGGATCTGACACGCACCCGATAACATTTTCGGAATGTCCGAGCAACATAGAATCTAAATATAATCCTCTCTAATTGCAGGACTAAATCTGATGATATGGCTCATTATATGCTTTAATTCTTTCAGCACAACAGTAGTGACCCTTCAAATATTGTTATAAGGATTAACAAACAAAAGGGAGTTTGTCACAACTTATTTCCTTTTTTAAAAAGGAGGGATGTAACACGAGGACTTCCTAGAGGTCACCCATCCTAGTAGTACTCTCACCCAAGCACGCTGGCATAGCATCCTGTCAAAAACTTATTTCCTTGACATCCACATTCAACTTTATCTTAGCTTAGCGACTCGAAACATCACATTAGAGAAACAGATCCAATTCTTTGAAGAAACTTCTGAATCTCCCCCGCTTGAAGAAAGCACATTAGACCAGGCAACGTGGAGCCAAACTCTTTTAATGCAATCTACAATTTTCACCATTAGAAAACTACTCAAAATTCCAAGTTTGATTGAATTAGGAACCTATTAACTAAGAAAGAAAAAAAACAGGAAAATTCTTTAATTCTTTTAGCACAATAGTAATGACCAACTAAATACATTTATCAGGATTAAAAACAAAAACTATATTAAAAAAAAAAAAAAAAAAAAATGGAACCTTGAGAGAATCAGAAGCCTTTTTAAGCTCAATCTCAAGCTCCATCATTGTAGTAGCTTCACTGGACCGAATAACCGAAGCCAAAGCTCTAATAGCAGCCACCGCCTCAGCCAAATCAGGCTGTTTCCGCCAATTATCGAACTCATCAATCACACTGAAACCCTTACCCGAATCTCCACACTTCGAAGAACAGTTCACTGATACAGTCTCTTCGGATTGATCACCGACGGCAGCCTGAGCCTGAGCTAGCCAGTCACTAGTTACAACCCCAATGTGAGCCGCTCTCGTTTGATAGTACGCCGAAATGTTAGGGTTAGTTTGTTGTAGGGTATCGGCCATGGATAATGAAGCGGCGGCGGCTGAGGGCGGAGAAAGATGGCGGCTCTCTGGCATTGTGACGACGTCGTTTTGGTTTTTTCCGAGAATGAAGGAAGCTGACCTGTGCCACATTTTATTTTATTTTTGGGAATGGAAATAAAAATGGATAAGATGAGGCGAATATGAATTTTACTTAGTGGAATAGTAACGCGCCGCAATAAGAAGTGCGGGAAACACGAGCTTGACCCAACGGCCTAATTGACCCTACGATAATGACATTTGAAGTAGTATTATTTAAGTTGAGAATGACAAAAGAATGATAACAAAGGTTTAACTTTTTCCTCAAAATTAAGATAGCTCTAAGGTTTAATCTCTAACAATGCAATAATAACAATTATCTCATACCTGAAGTGATTACTTAGTTTTTAAAATAAATAAATAAAAAAATTCTTGATTTGTATTGTAGCAGGTACAGTCAAACCTCTCTATAACAGTCTCGTTCGTTCCGAATAATTTTTGATGCTATAGTGAAGTCTGTTATACAGGACATATATTATAACATAATATAATATATGGTTCCCAAGAATAATTCTGCTTTTATAGTGAATGACTATTATATATGGATGATGTTATAGAGAGCTCTGACTGTATAGCAATAACCATCGAAGCATAACAAATTATTTTCCTAAAAAATATTTTCTACCCTCTAACCAAACACTAAAAAATATTTTTTGAAAATAGTTTTTCACTCACCAACCAAACAAGAGAAAATAAATGATAAAATCACGCATTTTCCGTAATAAATATTTTTTCTTCGTACCAAACACACCCAACAAGCATGGAGTATTTCTTTTCTAGGTTATCCATCGTGCAATGTCATGACAACTTGCAAAGGTAGATGCAGTGTACTATATACTACTACTATTATGGTGAGTATCGACCACTTCAGTCTGGTTTTGAATGTTATTGGTTCGACATATTGGTTATTGATTTATAAATATGTTAAACTAATAACCGAATCGATAAGATATCATTTTTCGGGTATCGGTTAATCGGTTATCGATCGTTATCCGTTGACCCTATAAGATAACTTAATTTAGAGGGAAAAACATAGTTTATAATGCTGATTGTGATGTAAACTAAGAGTCCACCAAACTGTATAAAGAACCTGGTTCTATATCAGTTCTCACAGAATACACACATAGCGGTAAGTAAATAACACAATAATATTTTACGTGAAAAACTCCCAACTCACGGGATTAAAAACCATGACCTACACTCGTAAGATTTCAACTTCACTAACCGAGCAACTTTTGATTACAACATAAGAATTAAACTCTTAACCCCTCTCCTACTTGCAATAACTATATTGCAAGCCTCTTTGTAATAACTCTATTACAAAACAACAAATCTTGACTAACTCTAGTCAAGAAACTAAACCAAACAGTAGTTTAAATTTGTCCTACAAAGACACTTCTTGAAAGTGGTGTAGGATTACAAATGAAAAATAAATAACAAAGACTCAACAAACCTAATGACTTAAGATATCTTCAATCTTTGGATCTTGTCCTTGAGGTTGCAGCAGCTTTGTTCTTGAGAGAAATGGTGGCTAGCACTTGATAGAGAAAAACAATTTTAGGTTTTGCAAGTGTTAGGCCATGAAATCCCTGACCTCATATTGATAATATGTGTGTGTGAGGTCATTGGGATGGTGTAAGCAAATATTCGGTATAAGGCATGCTCCATAAAGTGAATGTTGCACTGTTGCGTGTGCAGTGCAACAGTGCATCGACTTTAATAGTTGAAATGAGTTGATATGTACTGTGACCGGAGGAACTGATCTCTATCTGTTCCCTTTATTGTTCCCCTTGTTGTTCCCTTAACTGATTTCGTTGAGAGTTGAACTAGAAATCTGACTAGTTATTCTGAACGCAAATGAACTAATTGTTTCAGGTTTCTTATCTGGTTTTCTCGTGAAGTTTGTCAAATCATTAAAACAAAGGACACATATCTTATCAATTTTCTCTTTTTTGATGATGACAAACTTAGAGTTGATATCCCCATGAGAACCAGATTTTCCACATTGTTCCCCTGCAGAATAGCCATATTCCCCTTGTGAACCTTTCGCTATCTGGTTTTCATATGAAGTTTGTTAAATTATCAAAATACAAAGGCACATAACTTATCAGATTGATCTTATAACCTTGATCCCTTTCAATTATGTTTGAAAAATACATAAGTTATCCCCTAATTCATGCCATTCAGCCTCGATCCCATGCCACTCAAATTTATGTTACTCAGTTTCGAATCCATTTGGGCTATAGGGCGATGCGAGTTGAAACTTTTTTTCCCCTTTTTTCAAATGCAGTGGCGCGCGGGACGATTTGGAGGAATCTTAAGCCTATTGATCAACATCTATCGGATATCTGAAAGAATCAATGTTCCAAAAAAGAAAAAAGAAATAGAGAGTTTGTGGATAACTCTTGTCGGAAAAAATATTATGGGCATGGCAGCCCGGTGCACAAGGCATCCCGCGTTCACGCAGGATTCAGGTAGGAGCCGCAACGCAAAGGGTGTGATATAGATAGGCTAACCTAATATAAACATTAGTGGCTGCTTTCACGACTCAAATCTGTGACATATAGATTATACAAAGATAACTTTACCGTTGCTCTAACGTTCTCATACACAGAAAAATATTATGGAAATAATAATATATCCTTCCAATAAAGGGAATGGATTTTTCATAACAATTAGTTACTCCATTAAATAAAGAATGAGGGACTATTTGAATACATCAAGAAAATAGTATGTTTCTTGTCGATTCTTTTTCCATCCTTGTCTAGAAAGTTTATTCCCCAATTTATATCCACCCTCGTTAGTCGTTTCCTATTGTAAATTTTAGACGTTATACGAAATTATTTTCTTGAATTTTCTTTTACAAACTTATGTGTTGAATTAATAATTTTTATGAAGTTAATTCCTTGAATATTCCTTTTCATTCTTTGAAGTTCCCCCTTAATGATGTTTTTTACTACTATCAAATAAAGATATTCTCATGCATACAGTTAGTTGAATTCAATCCAATTTAAATTAGTACATTATATTATTAAATCCACTGGTTTATATTATAAAAGAAAAAAAAAGAAATATTGTTCGGTAAAGTTGACTTTCTTGAGGGTGGTCATTAAAGCAAAATAATAAAAACAAGATATGACTGACAGATCTCATTATTAAATTTTTATTTGCAACTTAAAAAAAAAAAAAACTCAATCAGTTAATTAGACAACAGTGGATTTATTGAAATTGCATGATTGAGTTGACGTGCTCACCTACCCTCCTGAAAAGGGGGGGATATTTATCTACGTGGCTATATATATTTGGTTATAATTTTTGTCTTTCATTTACTGATCTGTTTGGGCCCATTTGATTCTGCAAAAGGGTACTTGCGAGCCCTCTGAAATTGTATTATAGGAGTAATTAAAAGGCACTGTCCTTTTCTTGTTCATTTTTCTATTCCTAATAAATATTTTTTGTTTTGATTCATTTTGTATAATCCTTTATTTTATGTTGTGATTCAGCTATTTAATTATTCATATAGGAAAGTTTTGATATTTATTTCAGGAATATATATATTGATTGATGAGAAGCAAAAATGGTGGTTTCTTGAATTTTTATCAAGAAAAGTTGTTCCCTTTAGAGGTTAAAGATTCAATCTTTTTCGCTGTTGAGGTGATTTGGGGTTTCCTTATTTGGCTTTCTTTCCAATTGGGTGTTTTGAATTTTCTACGGGGGATTTTTTGAATTGATTTTATTACCATATCAAGAATTGGATTCTGTGAAGTGGGTATTTTATTCAGAGGGAAGTTCAAAGGAATTCTATTTAATGCCAGTTGATTGGAAGCTATTGGCAGCCAGCCATTTTCGATATCTATTGATTTGGAGAATGCTGATAAATGAATCATGAGTAGTAAGGCTAAGGCATTGATAATAGTTCTATAATTAGTGAATAGTTTGTTGATTCTTTTATGTTGGGCACTTGTCAGGGGCTCTATGCTGTTTTTTTGTTGCAGCAATTGGATATGAGTTTTGTTACTGAATGAGGTTATAGCAATGAGAGGCAAAGGCCTCTCTAATGTTGTCAATGGATGCCTCGAATAGGACATTCTCTGATCTGTTAAAGTTACTGAAATCGTGGATCCCTTGGCGACATGAGCCTGATAATGTATCGAGGGATTTTTGGATGCCCGATCATAGCTGTAGGGTATGTTATGATTGTGATTCTCAGTTCACATTGTTTAACCGTAGGCATCATTGTCGTCTTTGTGGGCGAGTATTCTGTGGCAAGTGCACATCTAATTGGGTTCCAGCACCATCCAGTGAGCCAAGGCCACTACAAGATGAGTGGGAAAAGATCAGAGTTTGCAATTACTGTTTCAAGCAATGGGAGCAAGGTTTAGCTGCTAGTGTTAGAACTCAGATTGCTATCCTTCATACGAGTACTTCTTCGCCTTCTGCAACCAGTTTTATCAGCTTCAAGACTAGTGGAACTGGTGAGAGCAGTAGCATTACCGTTACTTCAGTGCCACACTCTTCGGTACTTAGTCCATGCAAATCAGCTGTAACAGAATCTACTCTAGAGACGCAAAATGTTGCAACATCGAGAGGGAGCTTTGATCCTGCTAGTAAAGGGGTTTTGGACCCTTCCCTAAACCAATATGCATTTTGCACAACAAGGTTCGTCTTACATCTTCTATTATCAGTCAATTTGAACCACTTAACGAAAAAGAAATCAAACCAACTATTATTTGTCGTTGAATTGTTGTTTGGAAAGTTGCACCATTTATGAGTTTCTTTGTTGTCAAATGTGAATGGGTAGATTGCCTTAAAACACTAGGGGCATCTCTTACTAAGTAGTGAAGAAAGCACTTTTTTGCCCCTAGTTTCGATAGCGTTGGAACATCCTAACTCTGTGGTATACCTCTCTATTATGCTATTGCATGTTTGAATCCTCTTAAGGATTTGTGTGAAATCAACCACATAAGCACATGTGTTCTAAGGCCGTAGCTCGCTACTCAGGTTCTGCACTAGATGTCGCAACCACATCTTGCTTCTTATTTTTTCATGAAATCAAGTTCTTGCCAACCAAAGTAGCAACGGATTAGAAATTACCTTTAGAAACCTCTTAGACAACCCATGTTGGACAACTATTAATTCAACACCCTCGTGCACATGTAATCCAATTTTGGGATCACGAACATTAAACTAAAACTTACAAGTGATGGAATGGGTTTAGAAAGGGTAATCTACAATGTGAAAAGAGAGACAAGGGGAGAGAACAATTGTTTTCTTGATGATTAAACTCAATATAAAGGAGCTCATTTATAAGAGTTGTTAAGCTACTCTAATAAGTATGTTAAATTATTTAAAAGGAATATACTTAATGCAAAATAAACTCCTAATTAAGACGCAATATTCTACACTATCCTATACAATTTTCTACAATGAATCTGAAGATATTCTTGACAACAATGTATCTGGACATATTCTTACCAATTTGAATACCCTTCTATAACGAAATGTGCAATTTGTCCCGATAAGTGAAAAATCCCTTTCCTTCTCTTAAGTAATTCAGAAGAAGGTAAAAGAAATGATACTAGAAGCAACTTGGCAAAGCACTAATAACTGAAGTTTGCTGCCTGGTAGGCCACACCTTGATTATTTGTCCTGAGCAAACCAATTGTTCTGTGAGTTGCGTTGCATTTTTAGTGACCTGTTTTTCCAACTACTCATGTCCACAAACATGTTTCAGTATCAGTTGACTGTTTGTTGCTATATTGTGGAATCAGGAGTGATGATGAAGAAGACGAATATGGTGTTTACCAGTTAGATTCCCAGGTGCATTTTCCTCAGGTTAATGGCTACTATGGCCATGTTCAGTATGACGAGATCAAAAAGGACTATGGATCTCATAAAGTACACGCTGACAGAGAAGCTATGGATGAAAAAAGTGCGAGCAGCTCTTCCTTACATAATAGTTTTGATTCCCAGGCTTCCGAAGAAGTCCAACAGATTGTAAAACAGGACATCTCTGATGAATGTGAAGTGCCTTCATCCCTAAATGTTGCAGAAGATGCTAATCTGGAACCTGTGGATTTTGAGAACAATGGAGTTCTGTGGCTTCCACCTGAACCAGAAGACGAAGAAGATGAAAGGGAAGCACTTCTATATGACGATGATGAGGACGGGGATGCTGCAGGAGAGTGGGGATGTTTACGGTCATCAAGCAGCTTTGGAAGTGGTGAATTTAGAAGTAGGGATAGGTCAAACGAGGAGCAGAAAAAGGCTGTGAAAAATGTGGTTGATGGCCACTTCAGGGCTTTAGTATCACAGCTTATGGAGGTTGAAAAACTTGCCATCGATGAGGAAGACGAAAAAGAGAGTTGGCTGGAGATTATTACATCCCTGTCATGGGAAGCTGCCACACTTCTGAAACCAGACACTAGCAAGGGCGGAGGGATGGACCCTGGGGGATACGTAAAGGTGAAATATGTAGCATCTGGGCATCGTAGTGACAGGTAAGCAAAATAAAAAACATTCATTTTTGTACACAATGCTGTTCTGCTGGTGTTGGATCCTTGCCTCCTATGTAACTAGTTAGGATAAGCAGCAACAGAAAACTTTTGAAATAGGAGAAACAGGAGCTTTCTTGAAGGTTCATGTTCCGCGCACACAGGCTCTCTCTCTCTCTCTCTCTCAGACACACACACACACTACCTCCTTTTGTCTGCTGTGATTTCTGAAGGAACTTCAAATTACTAGAGTCTTTCATTGATACAATTCTATTTGATACTTGGGAACTTCCCCAGAAACTTGTAAATTCTTGTCTTGAGAAATATTTGGTCAAAGTGGTTTTCGCAAAGTACGAAACAATGAAGATATTGACATTGTGCTTTTCACTCTATGATTTGTAAACTAGATATAGTTGTGCTAGGTAACAGCTTATTACATACATTTTGCAGCTTTCTTTTGCTTGCGAGTGTGTTCTCGGTCAATAATAGTAATCATTTTTGTTCTTGTTGTGCTCTCTCTACCATTTTTACCTATTTGGATGTTGCATACATTCCCAACTTGCTCGGGTTTGAGGCGTAGTAGTAGCTGTTGTTGTGATGTTGCATACATCCTAAAAAATATTCCTTTAATATGAAACTTTCCCTCCTTAAATAGTGCGGTGGTGAAAGGAGTTGTCTGCAAGAAAAACGTAGCTCATCGACGAATGACGTCCAAAATAGAGAAGCCTCGCATATTAATCCTTGGAGGGGCTCTTGAGTACCAGCGTGTCTCCAACCACTTATCAAGTTTTGATACTTTGTTGCAGCAGGTTTTGATGAATAACCTTGTCTTCCCATATTTGGAGCAGATAGTGTATAGCTCTTGTGCTTATAGATGTGTGTTGCTATTCAGGAAATGGATCATCTCAAGATGGCTGTTGCCAAAATTGATGCACACCAACCAGATGTTCTTCTGGTGGAAAAATCTGTTTCTCGCTATGCACAAGAGTACCTCCTGGCAAAGGACATATCACTTGTCTTAAATATCAAGAGGACACTTTTGGAGCGTATAGCCCGCTGCACGGGTAGTCAAATAGTACCTTCAATAGATCATCTCTCCTCTCAAAAATTGGGATACTGTGACATATTCCATGTTGAGAAGTTTTTCGAAGAGCATGGTACAGCCGGGCAGAGTGGAAAGAAGCTGGTGAAGACTCTAATGTACTTTGAAGGCTGTCCAAAGCCACTGGGATGCACTGTAAGTCTATCGTCAATTACTAGAACTATAATGAGAAAATTATTGGTGGTTTTCAGTCTCTTAACATGGCCAAATTACTTCTATGAGATCAAAAGTGTACACATTACATTTTGTCATATATAGACTTCTAAATACTTTTTGGCTCTCTTGATATTTGTTGTCTCAGGTATTACTCCGTGGCGCAAATGGGGATGAGTTGAAGAAAGTAAAGCGTGTCTTTCAATATTCAATTTTTGCAGCTTATCATTTGGGTCTGGAAACTTCTTTTCTTGCTGATGAGGGAGCATCTCTACCTGAACTGCCTCTGAATTCTCCAATAACTGTAGCACTTCCGGATAAATCATCAACTATTGACCGGTCAATCTCAACAATACCTGGTTTTACCTTTCCTTCCACTGAAAAAACTCAATCACCACTATGTGGTGGTGCACCACAGAGATCAGGTAGCATTCCCACAACAGTCCTGGTCAAGGCTGCAAGCCTTTGTACTCAGCCAATGGGTATGACAGAGTTCCCAACTGCAGCACGCATTGAGACTTCCTTCTGTGGGCCCTCTGCAACTGGTGCATCTGTGGACAGAGGTATCGTGGATATGATAGAGTATTCCAGATTAACGCCTTCGGAGAATGCAGAACAAGGTTGTTTGTCACAGAATGTTCAAAATTGCATTGCTGTGAACCAAAGTGGCTCAAATCCAGTGGTTTTGCAACTAGACGGAAAACATGTTCACGATGAACCAGCTTCTTCAAAGGAAGAGTTTCCTCCGTCCCCATCTGACCATCAAAGCATTTTAGTTTCCTTATCATCCCGATGTGTTTGGAAAGGAACTGTCTGTGAAAGGTCCCATCTCTTTCGGATCAAATACTATGGGAACTTTGATAAGCCATTGGGTCGATATCTACGAGACAATTTGTTTGATCAAGTAAATCTCTCCTCTTCACTTTCCATCTATGCCCGAAACATTAAGAATATAATTACGAGTCTGAAAATATCTGTTGCCGTTTCTTTCGCAGAGTTACAGATGTCGTTCATGTGAGATGCCTTCAGAAGCACATGTGCAGTGTTATACTCATCGACAAGGCACTCTAACTATTTCTGTTAAGAAGCTGCCAGAGTTTCTTTTGCCTGGTGAAAGGGAAGGAAAAATTTGGATGTGGCACAGGTGCCTCAGATGTCCACGGGTTAAGGGCTTTCCTCCAGCAACTCAAAGAATAGTGATGTCCGATGCTGCTTGGGGCTTATCCTTTGGGAAGTTCCTCGAACTTAGTTTTTCAAACCATGCAGCTGCTAGCAGGGTAGCTAGCTGCGGGCATTCTTTACATAGAGATTGTCTTCGGTTTTATGGGTATGCTCTCATTCTGTTTGTTGCCTGCAGTGTTATAAATGTAAGAGCACTTCAAACATTTCTTTTCTTGGTGTCATGCATAATATTTAAATCTGTTGGCATGATTAGCTGGTGTCATGTTCTGCTCAAATAACAGTACCTCTCTCCCTTGGATTTCTTGATTGAAATTTATTGCTCCCTTCTTTGTCATGTTGGTATAGTCTAGTGCTAGCTTGCAATTTATTTTGTCAATGCATGAAAATAATCTACATAAAATGGCGTCTGTGTTTAAAACTATGGTTCCCCTTTTATTTTCAAGTGTCTGTAGCAATGTTCTATCCATCGATTTTGGCTATTACTTTTGAGTATCTTTTTGCAATGTTAGTAAATTTGTGACACATGCAGTTTCGGAAAAATGGTTGCTTGCTTTCGCTATGCGTCAATTGATGTTCACTCAGTGTGCCTTCCTCCTGCAAAGCTGGATTTCAACTATGAGAAAAATCAGGACTGGATACAACAAGAAGTGAACGAGGTGTGAAGAATGTGATTTGGACTTTTGAGTGTGGTATAAAGTCGCATCTGATCTCACCGTGTACTTGTTTTCATGGAATAATTTAAGCAGGTTGTTAGTCGAGCTGAACGTTTGTTTTCTGAGGTTCTGAATGCAATCCGTCTTTTGGTGGAGAAAAGATCTGTTGGTCAATTTAACAGCAGCGTTAAAGCACCTGAAGCAAGAGGTCAGATTGCTGTTTTGGAAGGGATGCTGCAGAAGGAGAAAGAGGAATTTGAAGTAAAGTCTTCACTTCTGAATATTAATTATCTTTAGCTTCTGCAAAGTCTTCAGAAGTAAACTGCATAACATGGTCCTGGTTATGTTACAAAGCACTTTCTCTCCTTCCCTCCACACCTCTGATTGTGTTTGTTTGTTGGGTGTTGGTGGAAGTAATAATTAAGTATGAGTTCCCGTTTGTTCTCTTTCACTCTAGTTATCTGCAACCCATGTACAAATATGTCTTTTTGTGATTCAGTAGTTCTGCTTTTATCACCTTGCGCTCGGGAGACAGAAAATGGTGGAATTGTCTTCAGTTGCCCATGTTGCAGATTCTATTAACGTTTGCTTTGATGCATCAGAAATTAACTTGCTTGCTGTCATTATCAACCTTTTGCATTGATACTTAACTTTCATGTGTATCATGATACTTAACTTTCAATTGTATCATGATTCTAACATCATGTAAACTAATTGACTGGAATTCTTAATTGTCTGACTTATGTTAGGGATTTAAAGCAATGATTTTGTAAAACAATTGTTAATTTGCTCTTTGTGGGTTTTCCTGGGTATTCTGTATTAGCAGGAATCTCTCCAGAAAATTCTGACCAAGGAGGCGAAAAAGGTGCAGCCAGTGGTTGATATTTTCGAGATTAATCGGTTGCGAAGACAACTCATTTTCCAGTCTTATATGTGGGATCACCGACTTGTATATGCAGCCAGCTTAGAATGCGAGGCTCATTGCGTTACAGGAGAGAAACCCCTGGTCGGTAATGATAAGTACGCTGATCCAGATAGGACCAGTGATTATTTGAATGTCTCTGGTTCTGTTTCTGCGACTAGAGTACTTGATGCAAAATCTAATGATGGAGCAAGTTTTGGCCAAAAGAATCATGTGGATGCAGATCATCAAGGATCTGAGGTTCTCTTTGATTCTAGTTGTGCAATTGAAAAACCATCAGATCTTCCTGTTGGAACAGAAAGCTTCTATGGATTGAACTCTGCGGAATCCAATATAGAGGGTTCCAGAGCCCTTTCTGACGGGCAGTCCCCGATCATGGATAATTTGTCAGATACTCTTGAGGCAGCTTGGACTGGTGAAACTACTTCCGCTGTCGGAGTGCTGAAGGATGGTACTTGCAGATCTTCCGAACCACTTACTGCAGATTCTTCAACAACTAGATTAGCAGAAAAAGTGGACGTTGAAGACCCTGGTGAGGAACATGGCGGAGCTAAGGCATCTGGATTTCCTCCTTCTTTATCCTCTAAAAGCTCTGAAAATGTGGAAGACGCCGGGGGATGGTTAGGTATGTCTTTTATTAGCTTCTACCGGTCACTGAACAAGAACTTCTTACCAAGTGCTCAGAAGTTGGATACGCTTGGCGAGTACAGCCCTGTCTACATTTCATCATTTAGAGAGTCAGAGGCCCAAGGCGGAGCCAGGTTGCTCCTACCTGTTGGGGTTAATGATACCATTATACCAGTGTACGATGTCGAGCCCACTAGTATTATATCTTACGCACTAGTTTCACAGGATTATATTGCACAACTAGCTGATGAGCTAGAGAAATCAAAGGATTCTAGTTTGGACTCTAACCTTCCGCTGCAGTCCCTAGAATCTGGAAGTCTGCAGTCCCTTCAATCTATGGATGAAATGGTATTGGAATCCTACAGAAGTCTAGGATCTGCTGATGAGAGTATCTTGTCCTCGTCCAGTAGTCATAGCTCTTCGGTTTTGGATCCACTCTCATACACAAAGGCAATGCATGCGAGAGTCTCCTTTTCGGATGATGGACCACTTGGGAAAGTGAAGTACACAGTGACTTGTTATTATGCGAAGCGCTTTGAAGCTTTGAGGAGGATTTGTTGCCCATCTGAGATGGATTTTATAAGATCTCTTAGTCGCTGTAAGAAGTGGGGAGCCCAAGGAGGAAAGAGCAATGTTTTCTTTGCTAAAACCTTGGATGATCGATTCATTATCAAGCAAGTGACCAAGACAGAGCTGGAATCATTTATAAAGTTTGCTCCTGCATATTTTAAATATCTTTCTGAATCTATAAACTCAAGGAGTCCTACTTGCCTGGCAAAAATTCTGGGGATCTATCAGGTATTTTAAATACTCTTGATTACATTTGTTGTGAATCTAGTAGTTCTTAAGGGGCAAATATGAGTCTTGCATTTGGAAGGTGCGCTTAATGTAGTTTTTTCCTGGTTTTATGGTTTGACTTGAATATTTGAGCCACTACTTGGATTCTGAATTACTATTTACTTTCACCTAAAGTTTTCAATAGGATTGATCTGGTAAGGCATGATGCATTTTCACTGGTGTCTTTGGGTATGTGAGATACCTTTATTTTTGGCTCTGTGCCTTTAGAAAGGAGTATCATGGTCTGTATGAATACGTAGTCATCTTTACTGTCGGCCAAGTCTTTCGAGTTATAGTTGTTATGGTTCAATAGCCTTGTGGTGAATTGACCTCAAAACATGGGGTGCATATTTATCTTCTATGAAGACTAACTTTGATGTGTAATTAGCGTCTAAAATTATAAGTTTCTTGATTATTCCTCATTTCATATTCTCGGGAATTTTCATAAGACAAATATCATCAACTATGATTATAAGTATCTGGTCGTTTTGCATAATTATGCCTATTGTTTATGTGAAGGTGACATCTAAGCATCTTAAAGGAGGGAAGGAATCTAAAATGGATGTGCTAGTTATGGAGAACCTTCTATTTGGGAGGAATCTGACCCGGCTTTATGACCTTAAAGGATCTTCCAGGTCTCGTTACAATCCCGACTCAAGTGGAAGCAATAAGGTCTTGCTGGATCAGAACTTGATCGAGTCAATGCCAACTTCGCCTATTTTTGTTGGAAACAAAGCCAAGAGACTTTTGGAACGAGCTGTCTGGAATGACACTGCTTTTCTTGCAGTAAGTAAATGAATCTGTTCATTTCAATGAATTTAGTCACTCTTCTACACTCCATAATAAGAACTCAGACGTCTTTCATAACACAATCTTTCATTTTCCTCTTACCTAACAAGCTATTATATATGTTGCCTAGTACTATAAACATGTGAGTATAATTTAGCAGAGTTCTTTTTGGTTTTGGACTAATTTAGTAGTTATTCTTGCAGTCAGTTGATGTGATGGATTACTCACTATTAGTCGGGATTGACGAAGAGAAGCATGAACTTGTTCTTGGGATTATTGACTTCATGAGGCAGTATACATGGGACAAACACCTAGAAACATGGGTTAAGGCCTCCGGCATCCTTGGTGGACCCAAGAACGTCTCTCCGACTGTCATTTCACCTAAGCAATACAAAAAGAGGTTCCGGAAGGCAATGACCACCTATTTTCTTATGGTTCCAGATCACTGGTCACCTCATACAATTACTCCCAACAGGTCGCAGAATGATTTACAGAACATGCAAAGTGGAAAATCTGCTGAATGATTTGTATATCTTGCTTGTATATCCTAAGGTCATATATTTCTTCCCATTTTTTCATTTCTTTTGATATATGCAGTTCCAGGGGTATTCTCCTTAATGAAGGAACACATGATTACTTGTTAGAAGACGTCGAAGGATGGTTATAGACTTATAGTTCTAGTGGCAGGTTTCTCCTGCATAGAAAATTAGGTTTACCTTAAAGGTAATTCTTTTGTACATCTTTTCTTTTTTATTATGATTGTTTCCTTGTGTAGAAACCAAGTTGTACATGACTTACAAAGGATCAACAGCAATTTTTGGTCAAAGCGTGATCTTGTTAAGTTTATGCTGCTGAAGTCTGTACATGATTTTGTTATTAAATTTTGACAGATATTTTTCCCCCTCTTTTCCTGCTGATAGAATTGGTGTGTATGCTCATTGTATTCCTTTTGATTTGTGTACAAGCGGGAAAAATAAGGAAATAGAGGTAACTGTAATAAGTTTCTGATATTGTGTTACTGTCAAAATCAGAGAACATCTATTTAGTTAGTTGTTGAAGGCTTGAAGCACATCCCATCTGGTGACCAATTCCTCTGTATGATCTATTTCGTTGTCATTTTTTAAATTCTATCCCCGTTAGCAAATTGGAAACAGCCTCTTGCAAAGATGCAGGGTAAGGCTGCGCAATAGACCCTAGGGTCCGGCCCTTTCTGGACCTCACGCATTGCGGGAGCGTAGTGCACCGGATTGCCCCGTTAGCACATTCCCTATTTTATGTTAAAGACAACATGTAGATTGAAGCTTGATGTATTTTCAGAAGAAACTGAGTTGTAAACAAGTAGCCAGTGGGAGCCCTCTTAACAAAAAAAGATCAAACATTTTAAAGAGAAATGTAATTTTTAGCCACTCAAAAAAAAAATAGCAGATAAAATATATATTTTTTGTATATATGTGTATCATATACATATAATATATATATACATTTTTTGGCTAGCGAATGTAAACTATTGTTAGTTGATCGGCCAAGTTTGTATTTTGCCGATATTAGAAAGGGGTAATTGAAAGCAAAAACATCTGGTGGAAAGTGCAAAATGAATTGTCATACGTAAAATGTACACTTCTTAATTTACATCTGCACCAGGAAAAGGCAAGTCCTTGTTCCTTTTCTTCTTGTCAAAATATACTATTCATAGAGGGGAATGAATACATAAGATGTACATAAACAGACTATTCTTGTTCTGTTTCTTGTGTTATTTGTTAGAAGTGTCAAAGTGCTGATAATCATAAGATTGTATTGAGAAATGCACAAAAATCTGTTTATTCAGCAGCAGCAGCAATATGAAGCCAACATTTTTGGAGGAGCTCTATAATCTCTTCATCTCTGCATATTAATTCACACATATCACTATGAATCTCAAAATGAAATTATATATTTATTAGTACTAATCAATAGACTAATATTGTGTCCCTTCGGCACATCCGATAAAATTGGAATGATACAGAGAGGATTAGCATGACCCGGCCTTATGCAAAAATGGCATGCACAAATCGAGAAATGATTCAATAGACTAATATTGTTACAAACCTTGATTTATAAGAAGACTTTGGCACTTGCTGGCAAAATCGAGGTCCTTCATCATATCCTTCACATGTGATCTCTCCATTCTCATCTTTATAACAAATTACACCAGTTGACTTATCTTCAAATACCTATTAATATCATAACAAATTTAAGGAAAATTAGAATACATGGTATGTTGCTGACATGTGACCAGGAGGTCCGATTTCAAGCCGTGGAAACAACTTCTTGTAGAAATACATGGTAAGATTGCGTACAATAGACTCATGATCCGACTTTTCCCTGAACCTTTTATTTATTTATTTATAGAATACAGGGTACTGCTTCTGGTGTGAACATTACTTACGTAGTTAAATCAATACGTTCTAAGAACAAAATAAATGATATAATCGTTATCTCGACCAATTGATATGACTTTAAGCAGATTAAAAAATCAGAAGACAATACCACAAGCCTGTTTCTTGAAGTTGATCCAATCTGAAGCGGACTAGTTGTTGTTGTTGTTGTGGAGACATGGATTGAGATATTGTGACAACTTGCACGCACCTCGACTCTGTGGGCAGAGAGACTTGTTCTTGCAGTGGAAGATGATTTGTTAATTAGAATAGGTGCTGAAAGAGAGTATGTTACAGCCATTGATCCTAATGAAGAAAAAAAAGGGAGGAAAAATTGTAAATGGAGTGCTAGTTTTTGCTTTGCAGTATTGCTGTGGGACTTTAAAAGTGCCACATGCCAATAAGAAATTATACACATTTGTCCGTTGTTTAAAGTAGGAGTCAGTTCTGTCCCTGTCGTGCATAAGTTGGGGCACATATACCATATATTTAACAGAATTCCTCAACCCACATATTAACCTCACTAATATATTACTTAGCACCGGATTGTAACGCGTGTCATCCATGAGGAATTCTATTAAATATATAGCATATGTGACCCAATTTATTCACGTCAAGGAGAGAACTGAGTCCACCTTTAAACGACGAGCAAATATGTACTATTTCATTTACTGACATATCTGACCATTTTCTGTATTATCTAACCAGGTTTTTGTTGGGTCTTTGTAAGCTAAAATGGATGATATATAATAGGAAACTATCAAACCAATAAGGGATGTTATTTCACGACGTGTTATTTTGTAAATACTCCTATATTCATAATGCATAGTGAGTTTCAAGTTGGAAAAAAATGGAAGGTTATAGTACGTTGATTATCAATATAAAAAAAGATTAAACTATAATAAATACTTCTAATAATGGCGAAAGAATATAGATGAATTAAATATGAGATTAAAATATAGTTAATTGATTGATTGATTGAGGTTAGAGGTACGTGGGGGTGAGTCCTTGCGGCGTGTAACTTAGCTTTGTGATTATAAAATCATGTAATTAAAAATAACATAAAAATTTAAAGGTAAATTTATTTTTAAATAATGGATATTGTCTCCATTATTTTATGGAACAAATTTGAAAAAAGAAGAGTGACAAAATGAAAGAGAATGAGTAACTTTTGATGGTGGTGCGGACTCCGTCATGTCTGTCGGTAGATAACATATTTTGTACTTAGTTTATTTTGTTCTTAGCTTGTAAGATGATCATTGGTTAGAATACTAGGTACGAAGAATCAACGTATCTTTTTCTTAAGAGGTTA
The DNA here is from genome assembly GCF_000390325.3 of Nicotiana tomentosiformis. Classification (NCBI taxonomy): domain Eukaryota; kingdom Viridiplantae; phylum Streptophyta; class Magnoliopsida; order Solanales; family Solanaceae; genus Nicotiana; species Nicotiana tomentosiformis. The sequence continues at coordinate 115,546,529 of NC_090823.1, read as the reverse complement.
ATAATGGACCACATAACAACTCCTTAATTAATTAAATGTCGCCCTAGAATGAATTGACTTATACAGTATTCTATTCTTGTCGATGCACAATTACGACACCTGTATAGCTCCGAGAAGAAATGGAACAGTGTATAGGATAAAATATGTTCATATTAAATGCTCGCATAATAGAACGACACGTATAGCCGAAGATAGATGGAAAGCGAGGCAGGTGAAAATCAAGTCCGGGGACAGCAATCTCGGTTGTCCCCGAAGAAAATGTTGCTCATAAAGACAAATAAATGTCTGCCACCCGGTAATATTCAATGGAGAATATTCTATAGCATTAAATACATAATCCGTTACCTAGAATATGACGTTTGCGGTTACACATTCTTCAATGCCCCCCATAATTGTCATTTAAGAGGGGCTTGATCTTAGGGCCTTGTTTCATAGGTGCAACTATAAATAACGAGTTCAACAACCATTGTAAGGGATGAATTTTCTGACAAACTTATGCTATATACTGTACAAAAGCACAATAACATTTTGTTTCTTGCTTATTAATATTGCGACTATTGCTTTTGGAAGCTTTGCTCCCGGAACCAAGTTATATGATGTCTTATCTCGATTTCAACGCTAAGTCTTGCATTCTTATTTAATTTATTTATTATTTTGGGATCAAATCAATTCGCTTGTCTATGAACCACGTATAAATTCAACTGTACCATTTTACGAGCAAACAGTTTGGAGCCCACCGTGGGGCTTAGACAATTGCATAATTGAGTTGATCCTTGCATCTCTTACTAACTTGTTTGAATCTTTGTTTCTTAGCAAAAAATCATAAAAACAAAGGCAGATAACGATGTCAACGTCGCACACAACGTTGAGGCCCAAGGAAATTAGACTCAGCACGGAGATTCGATTAGTGATACCCGCAACGAGGGGGATGAGGCCACACCGGTCCATGGCGGGCAATATCCAAGACAGGTTCGGGAGGCAACTCCTGATGATGGTGAAGACGAGCACGTCGTGGAAACATCGAGAATCCCGAGGGAGCAACAAAAGGCTATTATGGGTCATCTCTCACGATAAGATCAGGTCATGACGGAGTTGAGGCAGGCATTGCCGGGTACTTCCAACAATGCGAATGGACGAGGCCCAATTCCTCCGGGTGCTCCCGCAAACCAAACAACACAAAGGGCTGATAACAACACCTCGAGAGGCGAGGTCTGCTTCGACAGGGCCGGGGGAAATTGTAGCGGATCCGGTAACAACAATGAGAATGATCCCTTCAAAACTGAACTCATATGGTTTATGAGGGAAATAAACGCCCGAATGGACCAAATCCGGGCGCACCACCGGTATTGAAAGGACCGGATTCAAAGAAATACACTCAGTTGCCGTTCAAACCAAGCGCGATTTCGGAGTTGATCGCGGAGCGGTTCAAGATGCCAGACGTGCCAAAATATGATGGGACTTAGTATCCTTAGGAGCACATCACCACCTTTACAATGGCGGTAAAAGGAAACAACTTAGCTTCGCATGAGATTGAGTCAGTCTTACTGAAGAAATTCGGGGAGACCCTCACGAAAGGGGCCTTGACATGGTATTCGCTTTTATCCGAGCACTCAATAGATTCCTTCAAGATGCTCACAGACTCTTTTATTAAGGCCTATGCCGAGGCCAAGAAGGTACAGGCCCGAAAGGCCGACATATTCAGGATTGCATAAGGAGGGTCTGAGTTCGTGACCGGATTTCAGAAGGAAAGGATGCTGCTACCGGCCGATGAATGGGCAGGTGAGACATTTATTAAAGGTCTGAATCCGAGGAGTTCCGACGCTTCCCGAAAAACTGAAAGAAAGTCTGCTCGAGTTCCAAGCAACAACGTGGGCAGATGTACACAACTGCTACGAGTCGAAGATAAGAGTTGAGGATGACCAGTTCGGTTTCCCGACATCAACCAAGGGTCGGGACCAGGAGAAGAATAAGGAAAAATCGAGGGATGATTTCGACGCAGACCGATGGTCTTCTAGGGGTCAATTTTTGCCCTATGAAAGGGCCTAAGGACGCGGCAGATGTTTTCGGTTGGCGGATAGATTTGCTACCGATAGGAGAGTTGATCGCGGCCGGAATAACAGATCATTGCAGGACAAAGAGGTACCGGGCTCTAGAGACTCTGCTTACCCCAGATTATCTGAATATAACTTCAACGTCATCATGGTGGAACTAGTGTCGGTCATGGGGAACATTAAGGAAGCACGGTTCCTGAGGACGATGAGATCTGATCCCAGTCAGAGGGATCCTAATTTATGGTGCGAGTACCATGGGACTAATGGCCACCGAGCTGGGGACTGCCGACATCTGCGTGAGGAGGTGGAGACATTACTGAAAAATAGTCATCTTAGAGAGTTCTTAAGTGACCGGGCCAAAAACAACTACGTTCATAACCGGGATAATGCGGAATCCTCGAAAGCAGGAAAAGACCCCCGTCGTCCGACGATCAACATGATTTTCAGGGGGAAATAGATTAATGGTGTAACTTTCTCGATAGCAAAAAAAAGACGAAGGTATCGGTGACCCATAGCAAGAGACTCCGGGAAGTCATTGAGGACGATAATCACTTTCACAGAGGAGGACGCATATGGACTCCTACTACCACACAACGATGCCTTGGTAATCTCTCTTAATATTTTGGATTTTAAGATTAAACGTATTTTGGTGGACCGAGGGAGTTCAGCCAATATTATCCAATGGAGAGTGCTGGAACAAGCCAAGCTAAGCGGAAGCATTATTCAGACCACAAAGATCCTCGTTGGGTTCAATTTGGCAAGTGCAACAACCCGAAGGGAAATTTTATTGCCCATGAATGCCGAGAGGGTAATGAGGACGACCCTTTTCGAAGTAGTTGACGACGATATGGGTTACAACTTACAATATTATTCTTGGAAGACCATGGCTGCACAGGATGAAGGTTGTGCCGTCAACATACCATAAACTTCTGAAATTCCCAACCTCGGAGGGAATTAAATAGATAAGAGAAGATCAACCGGAAGCAAGGGACATGAATGTGATCTCAGTTTTCAGTAGCAAAGGGAAGGAGCGTACAACATAGCAATTACAGGAACTGTCACGACCTATTTTTTTGAATAAGCTGTGCCAGCACCCGATCACTAAATTTGACTAAGCGAACCATATGTGCTTATCAAATCTATTATAACTCCAAAATTTATATGCAAAAAGAAAATACTTTTAATTAATTTAAATATCTAAAATAAACCAACTCCAAAATTTTATTCGTAGTAACTACTGAAATACTGCAAAGATATTATCAAAAGCATATGAATCTTAACCCACCGACTGTGTCTATGAAGCCTCCATTGATAAACTGATGCACCGCTCAGGACATGGGATGTCCTGGCCAGTTATCCAAGTAAACAAAGAAATAACTAAATAATGATGACTCAAAGGAGTACTCCATGAACAAAAAGGGAGCTCACCAATAGTACTAGAAATGAGGGAATTCCTAACCCGTAGCCTGCTCGCCTGCAAAACCAGTTCCTACGTTGTACCGCAGACCAACGCAAGTTCCCAAAAGAGAACATCAGTACCATCCATTGTACTCAGTGAGTCTCAATGACAGGGGACGAAACTTTAATAAAATATACATTACAAGCAAAGATTCTAAATGCATGAAAAACATAAATCTTCTACCAACAATTCTAAAAATAATTACATAACAACAATTTATGAATATTCTAAAAGAAATTCTTTTCTTTTTTTGTCTTATCTAAAAAAAATACTTCACTTTATGCTTCGGGAGTTCCAACTATCCTGACTTATTTCTGTCTTAGTCACCGTGTGATCGGAAGGGGTTTGATCCCAACCTGATCGAATAGGACCAATCCACGAGGTGCCACTCGCTTCATGGTTCTCAGCGCTCATTTGTCATACCTTAGCCTGGCTAGGCAAATTCTCAGCAATGAGACCCTTGGCTAGTGTGCTCCCTACTTTGGTACAAGTAGTTTCAGGAAGTCAACGCCTTGGTTAGGACCCTCGGCCTAGACGATGACCCCTTCTCAGAATAGAGGATACTCCCAAAAATCTTATCTTTTTAAAATTTCTTCTTTTGACTTTTCAAGTCTAAATCATGTTTGAAAGTGATCTATCAGTATTCATAATAATATTCTTGAGTGTATGCATAATATAAGCATGATATAAAATTACTCAAAGTATTTTTAAAAGTTCTATCTAACTCTTGAAACTTTAACATGTAAGATCATGTAATAAAGCATAAAAATATAAAAAATAGATGCTTATACATCTCGAGTAAAATATATAAGCTTTAACTAGAATATACTTAGTCAACATATACTCATTCATTCCAATTACGTACATGTTGACTCTTTAAAGCATTTTATCAAACACTTTGTGGTCATGTTTTTGTGAGTAGAACCACTTTAGTAAAGGTTTATATCCACTCACCTCAAAACTCCTCAATCCAATAAGTAGGCTCCAGTCCAATTTATACCCGTCAAACAATTGATTCTACAATAATTAGTGCATTTTAATTAATTTTAAAGTTTCACACCTAAGCATTGAACTTGCTGTTGATACAGAGGAAGAAGGAATTTAACTATCCAATTCTTCTATTGTAGGATAATTGAGAATATAAAATTTTATATACCTACGTTCAAGAACGAGTTATTTGTAAAGAAGCCTAGAATTTTTGTTGTCTGTGTGAATAGTTCGCTGACTTGCTGCCTCTGTTTCTTGAGCAAACAGAATGTCCAATTCTATTTTCGTATAAGGCTTTTACGCCTTTTGCCTTCCAAGACCCCTTTATGGGTGTTTTTGTTTTTGGCAAATATTCTATTAGGTTATGACCTAGTAGCTGTTATATATAATAAATCCCAAATTGGGTAAAAATTACAAATTGTTCAACAAACAAACAATACGACAGAGAGATCCAATGGCTATTGCTACCAGGTACAATGTAGCAGAAGCATAATAAAAATTGAAAAGTACACAAATATTAATTTGAAACATACAATAGTTGCCGACGATAATGAATTCACATTCTAATTGCAAACAATTCCTTGTAGCACCTCCAAAACTCTCACCCAATGCCTTTTGTTGCAATCCAAAGGAATAGGTATGTATAATCCATTAGTTGTGAGACCGATCAGTTTGGACATCTGAAGTTTGGTTCTGCATTGTTTCAGCAGCATTGTTGCTTCACTGTATCTTCAAATGGATTTCCAATGAGGATTGTGCATGCATTTGATGAATGCAGCAAAGTAATAGTACTGTGAGCTTGAGCTATTAGGACAATATAGTGCTCTCTCATCACCAGATTAAGCATGCGCGCACACTAATACCACTGGACAATGATAAAATACTATACTGTAGAAATATTCAAACAACAGTTTTGTAGCATGCCATGTGAAACCACAAGGCTGACCATATGCGCAGCCTTATACTTATGTTGCAGCAGAACAATCCTCTTGTTGAACATAAGCAGCTGGCAGTTATTGTACAAAAGCTGTGAATCTGTTTTTTCCTCTTTTGTAGTTATAGGTCTTCCCTATTAGTAACTCCATGTTGTAAGGAGTAATGGCAGTACACTTTCCCCCTTTGATGCATACCGAATACAATACTGCATGCTTTGTGATATAAGGACAATATAGTGTTCTCATATCTCCAGACTGAGCATGCATGTACACTAATACTACTGGACAATGATAAAACACTATACTGTATTAATACCAACATGAAGCAGCAGTTTTGTAGCATTTGGTGTGAGCTGATGTACTCTAGTTGTCATTTCGAATCATTTGAATACTGAGAGCTGCCTTGTTTAGTGGCAGTTTACAGGTGTTGTGCAGAAACAGTAAAGCTTGAGCTGCCACAATTGAACCATTGCTCTAGTTCCAGAAGTCCAGTATCCATATTGCTACACACTGTTGTGTATTGAGAGCTACCTTGTTGTTAGTAGTTGATAGTTGTACAGAAAGTGTGTTGATATCTTCTAGCAATGTTGATGTTATATGTTGTAAAGGCAGTACTGAAATACTCATGCAGAATCTGATTCTTACTGTATGTGAATTGTAGACAAGTATTGATGTGCTTATCTGCTCGAGTGGCCACACTATTCTATGTTGTTCTCTGCACAATGAATCAACCAAAATTAAGAATGGGGTTGTGTGGTCCCAGGTATGTGTCTTCTGGGAGCACTGAAGAAGCTTGGCTTTACACTTTCTCCACTGATGTAGCTTCTTCTAATATCTGATTCAGGGTAGCATATTGCTGATTGATTCTGGCTGCTTGAGACTAGCAGAATTGCAGAATTGCTTCCAGTTTACAGGTCCTGAGGTATTGCCATATGTGTTGCTGATGTGCTATTTTAATGTGTTGTCATGTTATATGTTGCAGCAGTAATACTGATCTATACTGATGTGATTTTGGTGAGTGTTCAGAAATTGCTCCAGTATTGACTCTTTTCCAGCTCCTGCAACATATAACGGCCAAATTAGAGGGAAAATTCTCTAATATGATGTGTGTTTTGGTAATTAGCTCCATTTCAGGCCTATGTCTGGCTCCGTGCTGTGTGATGATGTTGTATTGTGTGTTTGTACTGTCAGCATCCCTTAGTATAATTGCCTATTGAGATTTATCCTCTCTCTGGTGCCTGCACACTGAAGCATACACATTAGAGATTAATATTGTGCTCCTAGATTCTTGTGTGTACTGGGAGCTGTGAAGCTCATTGGTTGGTGAGTGATGGAGATTGTCTATTGTTGGTGCTCTTTTGTTGGTCTTTTGGTGAATATCTTCAATTCATTCCCACACTGGTTATGTTTCTTTGTTAATAACAGACTTGTTGCCTTATGTATTTATAACAACAACTAATATATATCCCTGTAATGTGGCACTGATTGTCTTAATCAGTGTGGTAGACCCTTTTTGCTACCCTTACCCTAATGTTAGGGATTTATGATTTATCCATGTTGATGAGTGTCTTTGCTGCTGGAGGCAGGCTTTCGAACGAGTGAAAAATGGAGTTACCTACAGAAGAAAAAAACAAGTTAGCTAATAGGTCAGCAACAACATTTCCTTCTCTGAACACATGCTGAAACAGGACATTGTAGTTATTCTTGATATCTTTTATCTTTTTGACATCTGCTCTTATTGTCCATGGGCAGTCCCATTCTTCTTAAATGATCTTTTTCATTACTAGAGAGTCAATTTCCATGATTAGAGGATGAAGCTGTTTATCCACACAATATAATAAGCCATGTAAAATTCCTTTTGCTTCAGCAACTATGTTGGTTATATGTCCTATGTCTGTAGCTTCAGTATATAGCAAATCTCTAGCACTATCTCTTATGCAGTAGCCATATGAACTAGGGCCTGGGTTTCCTTTAGATGCTCCATCAGAGTTATATTTAAACCAGCCTGCATTGGGCAACTGCTAGATAATTCTTCTACTAACTACATAAGGCTTGTAGCTCTCAAAATATTTGATCATATCTGTCCACAATACTGGAATGTTTGTCAGCCAAGGATATCTAACTCTTGCCAGGAAGTACAGTGTCTTGTTTACTTCATGTATTACCATCTTTTCTGAGATAGCTCCCCCATGTTTCATCTTGTTTCTCCTCTTCCAAAGTTCCCAAGTTATAATGGCAGGAGTTTCTTGGAAGAGTGGCTTTAACTTTGGGCAGCATGGTTCATTCCACTATGCTCTGATGACTTGGTGCACCTGTACCATGTTTATTATAATTCCCGCTGGTTATAAGAAGGTTTTCCACACTCATGTCTGCTGTTTCACTCTTCAGGAAGAGGTGTTGGTAGGAATCTTCATTTGGAGGTGAGCAACACTAGCATTTAGCGACTATAATATATCCATTTCTTCTCCATAAGTCATCAGTGGGGATCTTTATTTTTCATAGTCTCCACAGAAAGAAAGAGATTTTGAAAGGTAAACCTTTTGCCCACAATTTACTTAATTTTGAGTTATTTGCTGCTCTATGTCTCATAATCCTCCATGCACTGTTAACAGAGAACTTGCCAGATGTAGTTGGCATCCATTGAGGAGTGTCCCATTTTTCACTAGTCTGATCAAATGTCACATTGTTCCTGATGTGGTCTGAGATGTCTTCTGGAAAGTTTTGATCGAGTGTTAGATCATCCCAGGTATTACCATTCCTTAATTCTGCTACATCTTGTATTTCTTCGTTTATGTTGAAGTTTTGAGGGAGTACATAATATAGAGGTCCAATGCCTGTCCAGTTCTTCATGTCAAACACTTGTGTTACCACTATTTAGTTCCCAGAGAATTTCATGTTCAACCTCTTCTCTTGCTTCTAACATTTTCCTCCACACATGGGATCCTTTTCTGAACTGTACCACAACAAGCATTTCTTTTTTGCATTATTTGTTCCACATGAAATTAGACCATAATGATTTGCTGGTTCTGAGTCTCCACCATAGTTTTGCAAATAGTGCTTTGGATACATCAAATAGTGAATTTAACCCTATTCCTCATTCCTCCTTAGGTAGACACATGTTCAGCTACTTGCTCCAGTGTCTGCTTCTTCCTTCTTCTTTAGTGCTCCAAAAGAATCTGGCAAAAGTCTTATGCAAGTGCACCATGACATTTTTAGGAGGATCCATAACTGAAAGAATGTGAGTAGTTAGGCTTTGTAGCACATTTGATATAAGAGTTGTCTTTCCTCCAAAGAAAGTAGTTTTCCTTTCCAAGAATGCAATTTTGCTTTCACTTTCTTGATAAGATCATTGTAGTATGTCTTCCTTCTTCTATTGTAGAAAATTGGACACCCAAGGTAATTAAAAGAAAAGTTTCCCTTTTTAAAACCTGTAACACAACCAACTGAATGATCTAGATTCCTTGCCACTTTGTCATGTGTGTAATAAGAGCTCTTGGACTTGTTTATCAGCTGACCAGATGCGTGTTCATACTACTTTAGTACCTCAACAACTTTCATTAAGGAGTATGGATCAGAGGATGAGAATATTATTGTATCATCAACATATACCAGGTGATTCAAAGGATTTATCCACTTAGGCATTCCAAATCCTATAAACTTCTTATCTTCAAACAATTTGTTCAGTGATCTTAATAAGACCTCTGCTGATAATATAAACAGTGATGGGGACAAAGGGTCTCCTTGCTTGACTCCTCTGCTGGACTTAAAGAATCCTGAAGCTTGACCATTGATTAAGACTGAGTACCAGTTATTAGCAATTAAGTTCCATATCAGTTTGATAAAACGTTCAGCAAATTCCATTTTCCTCAACACATGGATTAAGTAATTCCAAGACACCCTGTCATATGCCTCTGCCATATCAAGCTTGATAACCATATTAGCTGGCTTGCCTCTCAGTCTGATATTAGTGACTATCTCCTGAGTGAGTAAAATATTTTCAAATATTCTCCTTCCTTTCACAAAGCCAGATTAGTTGGGAGATATTAGTGATGGTAGAATCTTCTCCAGTCTGTCATGTACCACTTTTGAAATCACCTTATTGATGAAATTGCTAAGACTTATAGGTCTTAGGCCTGAGAATGTTTGTGCTTGCTGAACGTTAGGGAGTAGTACGAGGTTTTTGTGTGTTATGGATTTTGGTAGTGGGGATACTGTGTAGAACTGCTGTAGCATGTTATAGATGTCATTTCCCACAGTATCCCAGGAGTGTTAAAAAATTAGTCCAGTGAAGCCATTTGGGCCACTTGCACTATCCCCACTCAATGTAATTACTGCATTCTTGACCTCTTCTATTATTGTGAATCTACAAAGTTCCGTATTTTGATCAGTAGAGATCATGGTAGGGACATTATTTAATAATTCAGAACTAGTGAACTGTCCTTCCTCTGTGAATTGTGTCTGAAAGAATGTAGTTGCAGCATTAGAAATTCCTTCTTGGTCTTCAAGCCAGTCACTATTAGCATTTTGAATCCTTTTGAGTTGTAATTTCTGTCTCTTTCCATTGACATAATTGTTGAAGAATGTGGTATTTCTATCTCCTTCAGCAAACCATTTCATACCTGTCTTTTGTTTCCAGTACTGCTCTTCAATGCTCAGGTACCTCTTTAGTGCTGCTTGTGCTTGTTGTAAAATTATTCTGTTCTCATTTGTTGGTTCTTCCTCTAAGAGCATCTCTTTTATCCTGACAATATCTTCTATGATTGCCAACTGCTTGAATATATCCCCAAAGGTAATTTTACTCCAATGTGATAGGGCAGCTTTCAATCTTTTAATTTTTTGTTTGAACATGAGGAAAGGGTCACCCACAAAGTCTGCAATCTAGTTTTGCTCCACTACTTCATTGAAAGATTCATGTGTAGTCCAGAAATTGAGAAACCTAAAAGGTTTAACAAAGTGAACAACATCTTTCCCACATGTCATTAACATAGGTGCATGGTCAGACCCAATCCTTATGAGGTGTTCCACATCAACACTTGGAAACAAAGAGTTGAATTGCGGGTTGACAAATATTCTGTCTAACCTCTTGAATATGCATTCTTAATTGGATCTACCATTCCACCATGTGAAGGGACTACCTGTGTATCCGGTATCAAACAATTCACAAGAGTTGATACAAAAAGCGAAATCTTCATACTCTGGGGGATATACTGGAAGTCCTCCAATCCTTTCTTCTTCATTAAGAATCATATTAAAATATCCTCCAACCACCCAAGGGAGTTCCATATCAGAAGCAAGGTAATACAGATTATCCCATAATTCTAATCTTTCAAGTGAAGAGCATTTTGCATATACAACTGTCATGATGATGTGCTTCCCAATTTCATGATGTAAAACTTTGATTGTTAGTTGTTGCTCAGTGTCTATTAGGAGCTCCCACTCCACAACAACATCTATGAATAACCATATCTTCCCATTGATATTTGATAATGCAGTTTCCATACCCATCCTTCTCCTATATTTGTGTATGAACCCTTGTTTCTGGAAAGGTTCTAACAATGCTATAATGCACCATGTTGCTTTTGCATGTTGATAACCCTTTGAAAGGTATGTTGAGTATTGACAGACCTTATGTTCCATATGAGTGTCTTAATCATCATCTATTTATGGAGGCTGCCCTCTTGGGCAGAGTTCTTGTTGGTGGTAGTGTTTCTTTAACTTGTATTTGCATTTTGCCTTTCTTTCCATTTTTGGTTGTCAATCTAGGAGATAGGTCCCATTCTTTAACAACATCTTTGAAGTTCCCAGCAGTTGATTCCTCATCAGCTTCATCTTCCATATGTTGTTTATCAAGCAGAGTTTGTTGAATCTCAATTGGTAGTTCCTTGTGTGTAATGATGTCATGTAACACCCGATCTGGAGGTATCGATGGCACATTTAGTTGGATCTGAATTGGAAATCCATTAGTTGAGGCACACGCAATTGGCATGGATATTGAGGCTTTATCCACATCTGTGATCCCCATCTGTTCTTCCCCCAATTTTGTAACCATATCACTCTCTATTTGTAGGTGATAAATCATTGTATCTTTAGATGCTTCTGCAGTAGCATGATTGTCCTGCTGCCCAGGCATGTACTCTAACAGAGTAATGTCAGTGTTTTGTATATTCTACCATGTGTCATTGGTTTGAAGGTCTAAAGCTAAGGTATGTTGTGAGGTGTCTGTATGCTTCTTATGGATATGCTCAGCAACTGTCAAACTTTCCATTGCGTCAACCCTGAGGTCTGATTCTTGGCACAAATCACTCCATGCTTGCCTATCACATCTTGTTGCTGCTGTTGATTTTGGAGAGTCCAAACAACTTTGAGAGGGTATCTCCTGGCAAGCATGATTCATTGGCACATTTAGAGGTTGAAACATAGCAAGGTCTCTAGAAATAGGTGTTGGAGGTATTTGTGATTTAACAGAAACTCCTTGGCATGTGTTCCATTTTAATTGAGTGGTGGGGCTCTGGAGATAGGTGTTGGAGGTATTTGGATGCATGTTATCTTTAGGCTCATTGATGTTAATTCCTGCATTTTGTCTCCTCATAGAATTCCTCTTCTTTTGGCTAGGCTTATTTTTTGATTTGGGAGTTTGGATACTGAAATCTACAGTTTCATGGGCTTTTCCTTTCAGTAGTCTTCTTATTTGATCATCCTCCTGGACTGATTGTTCCTCTTCAGAGCTGATCATTTCACAATGTTCAGCTTCATCAGCATATTGGTGTAGTTGATGATTGCCAGAGCTGAGGGCAGTGGTAGCAGGGGTTGGACAGTCCAACCTATGGTCAGTCATTTGTACATTAGCACACTCATGCAAAACATGAGGAATCCCAGCCCTAGAAGGTACCCCTTCCTGTTTGTGAATTGGTTTCTCCTGACATACCTCCAATAACTTCATTAATAGCACAATTAACAAGAGGAATTTGGGATTGAGTAGCAAGATTCTGAACATCTATACTATGATCTATATGGGGGTTATGGGGATTGGGAACTTAATTCTGAGCCACAAAATCTGTATCATGCTCCAGGGTAGCTGGAGCCAAAGTTGAGGGATTAGAGATCATATCTGGATGTTTGAGCTCGTTGATCTGCTTTGTGGTTGCATTATTAGGTTGCTGAGCTGCTTGTTGTTTTGGCAAGTAAACCTGTTGTCTTTTATTTTGGGTGTTTCCTTTGAAGTTTTTTTTCTTTTGGATTTGCCATTCATCTTTGGATGTTTTAGCTACTGCATTTTGGTGTTTTGCTCCTTTTGGTGTTCTACTGTCAGTAGGCTTTTATTTTGGTCTGGAGCATTATTCTTTGGTATATCCTATTGTGTCTTCTGTTGGCTTTTGCTTATTCCTGGAACATCTTCAACCTTCTTTTGGTTGTTGCCCTGAATGTCATCTCTGAGTCTAAGTTAGCATGTAGTCATTGAGTGTCCCTAATGTCTACAGTAAGTATAGTATGCAGGAACATGGTCATACTGGACTTCAAGCCATTGTCCATCTCCATTAACATCTTGGTTTTCATCATAACCCAACCAAACATGACTAGGTCTTTCTTTGGTAAGATCAATTTGCATTTTAACTTTGGCCACACTTCTTCTGGTTTTTTGGAATGATGCTAGATCAAGAAAGAGAGCCTTACCAATAGGGGATAACAGTGGGGTGAGTATTTCCATGTAGTACAGGTGCTAGGGTAGCTCAGGAATTACAATCCATGTTGGAACAATAGGGGAATCCTCATTAGGATTGAAAACTGGATTCCATGCTTCTAGTTTCATCATTTGGCCTTGAATGTACATGTACTACTTGGTCCATACTATTGAGTAATCATATTCATTATCCAAGTCAATGTATACAATTTTTGCATTGAAATGAGCAATTTTGACACTACTTCTAAGTTCAGTTTGCACTATAAAGCTCTTTCTAATCACATCCATCTTTGGCATAGTGTTAGCAAATTTACCAACCACTATAAACATGATCTATCAGCAAATTTCACCATGTAATCTTCTCTTCTAAATATGACAGCTGGTTTGCCTTGCTTGGTAGTAATGATGGGAGGGGATAATTCAATAGGAGCTACCTCTGCCTCATGTCTGGCTCTCAGTCTAGTAACATAAGAATGGGTGATTGTTGGTGGTATGGGGATTGAGTGACTGGGTGTTTAGTTTTGTGATGGTTAGTGTTGAGTTTTTGAGGGGGAAGGGGTGGATTGGTCTGTGAATTAGATTGACTGTCTGTATTGCTTAGTTGAGGATTACTACTGATAGTAGGGGGTTTATGCACTATTGGTTGATCATGTGTAGGATTTTCTGTAGTGTTAACATGAAGTAGCTGATATTTTTTGGTGTGTTTTGGTCTGTCAAAATTAGAACAAACTTTAATGAGAGCACGAGTTGAGGGTTTTGGATGTTCTTGGGATTGACTTTGAGCGTTGGAGGTGGGCTTATCACCATTGTCGACCATCTGAGCAACTGGTATAGAATGAGGAGGGTGATCACGGGTTGTTACTAATGCAATTCCTATACCTGTAGTGTCAGTTTCGTTACTAGGAGCTTGGGGTACTGTTTGCTGAGCAATTTGTTCCTTTTGAGCTGTTGGAACTTCATTGATGATCCCCTACAATTCTAGTGAAGAAGAAGGTGGTTGATTTCGACTTCTTTTATTAAATTCTTGGGAAAGTGGTTGACGACTATGTTCTTTATGAGCTTGAGAAGATTGAGGAATAGCAGGTTCATTCAATTGAGTTGTGGAATTGGCTTGGATATTTCGTCGAACGCCTGGTGTGTTCGACACTGCAGAATAATCTTTTTTCAATATTGTAGGAGTTGGTTCGATGAGGTGATGTTTTGGAAGCTCATAGATGTTCTCCACATCTGCAGAAACATTCTCGCATTGGTTTTGGGTGATTTGGACTACCGGAACTCCATTTCCGATCAACTAGTGCTCGCCTGAGAGTTGCAGAAGTTCGGGGACAACGATCGGGGTGGTATAATGGTCTGAATTTTGGTGGAGATCTAGTATTTGACTTGGAGAACAATCTACTTAGCTCGGAATCTCGCAATTTGGTCCAGAATTGATATGGGTAGTTTCTGAAGAACCCAGGTGATTTTTCACTACAGTGGTTTCGCCACCTAATTTGAAATCTGCAGCAGGTGGGGAAAGATAAATGGGATTTACGCATTTTGCTTGACTCTGGTACTGTTCACCAGAATCGCCTGTATGGAGAGCGTTCTTTATGGGCTTTAGGCTTGTCATGTGGTCTCCTTTTTTGTTTTCTCTTTTTTTTTTACTTAACTAGTAATTAATTATACCCACAGTTGATAATTAATAATATTAAAATCATTAATATTCCTCTAATTGTATATCTAATTATTTATAAATAGAAAAGTAGCTCAAAAGTCAATCACAAGGTTTTAAATCCGTAATAGAAGTATAAGTTTTATGCACTCAAGGCAAGATTAAAAAAAAAATTCTATATTTAGTGTGTGTTTGAACTTTTATAGATTTGAGGAGTGTTACAATCTTTCCTCCTTAAAAACATTCGTCCTCGAATGTTGCTAGGGCCTTATTCTTAAGCTAACAATCATTCCTTAAGTCCTTGAACTTCTTAAGTTTTCTTAGCACTACTCACTTTCCCAAGGGACTTAAAATTTTGGCTAACTCCCTAAATTTTCAAAAATTTCGGTAGTGTCTCCCCTGTAAATTAGACTATCCAAAAAGATATCCCGGTCACCAATACCACAACTACATAAACAACAACCAAATATACCATAACATGCCATTCATAGGCACCATACGCAACTCATAAACTAATTACTCACACTCTGGCAAGGAGGTACTACAATAACCAACCAAAATCTAAAGCACAACACTTCAGCAAAAAGTAAATAACTTTAATGAATTAAATGTACTATGGCATGGTACTAAATTATTTAATAATTAAATATACTCTGACAGAAACTAAATTACTTCAACAACTAAGTATAATCTAGTAAGGACATAAACACTTGCTAACTTGTATTTAATAAATAAAATATAAATGCCAACCCAAACCTAGGTTTACATACCTTGTTCCTCAAATAAATAAGGATATTTCTTCCTCATATCTTCCTCGACCTCTCACGTAGCCTCTTTTGAATCACTATTACTCCACAAAACTTTTACCGATGCTATATCTTTTGTTCTCAACTTTCTTACTTGCCTATCGAGAATTTCTATAGGTACCTCTTCATAAGTCAAGCCTTATTTAATTTCTATGGTATCAATAGGTATTATATGTGACTCATTATGAATGTACTTTCTAAGCATAGACACATGAAAGACAAGATGAACTGAAGACAATTCGACGGGCAACACTAGTTCATAAGCCACTTTTCTCTTCTTTTCTATAATATCATAAGGCCCGATAAACCTAGGACTAAGTTTTCCTTTCTTACCGAACCTCATAATTCCTTTAATTGGTGAAACTTTCAAAAATACCTTGTCACCAACCATGAACTCTAAGTCACGATGCCTCTTGTCAGAATAGGACTTTTGATGACGCTGAGCTGCTTACAGTCTTTCTCTGATTAACTGGACTTTCTCTAAGGCCTCACAAACAAATTCTTGACCAATCAACGACACCTCTGTCTGTTCAAACCAACCCACTGGAGACCTACATCTTCGCCCATACAACGCTTCATAAAGAGCCATACCAATGCTAGCCTGATAGTTGTTATTGTAAGCAAATTCTATAAGTGAAAAGTGATTATACCAATTACCTCCAAAATCTATAACACATGCTCGCACCATATCTTCGAGAGTTTAAATAGTCCTTTCTATCTGACCATCGGTCTATGGATGGAAAGCGGTGCTCAAATTGACCTTGTAACCTAATATTTTCTGAAATGCCTACCAAAAATGCACTGTGAATTGAGGGCCTCTATCAGATATGATTGAAACTGGAGTACCATGAAATCAGACTATTTCTTTGATGTACAACTGCGCATACTGCTCTGTGGAATCTGTCATCTTTGCTGGTAGGAAATGGTCAGACTTTGTGAGTTGGTCTACGATAACCCAAATTGAATCATGCTTACGGTATGTGCGAGGCAGACCTACTACGAAATCCATATTAATCATCTTCCATTTCCACTGTGGTATCTCTATATCCTGAGCTAGGCCACTAGGCCTCTGATGCTCGGCTTTGACTTGCTGGAAATTTAAATATTTGGCCACATGATCTACTTACATCTTCATGCCTTTCCACCAATACAACTCTTCCAAGTCCATATACATTTTGGTAGCACCTGGGTGGATAGAGTACCTCGAGCTATGAGCTTCTTCCATTATGGCCTACCTAAGACCATCTACATCAGGCACACATAACCGATCATTCAACTTCAAAACTCCATCACTTCCTAGAGTGAAAGCAGTGATTTCTTTGGTTTTTGACTCCTTCTTTTAACTTCACGTACGGATCTTCGTCTTGCTTATCCTTAATATGCGCAACAAGAGACGATTGCGCTAAGGCATAAGCAATTATACCTCCTTCTTCGGTCTCACACAATCTAATTCCATCATTTGCCAATTTTTGCATTTCTCGACCCAAAGTTCGCCTTTGTACTTCAAGATGGGCCAAGGCACCCATTGACTTCCTACTAAGTACCATATTAGCTTTGCCCGGGTGATAAAGGATATTGATGTCATAATCCTTCAATAGCTCGAGCCACCTTCTTTCTCTCAAATTTAATTCTTTCTGCTTGAAAATGTACTGGAGGCTTGTGTGATCTGTAAACACTTCAGAATGGTCTCCATAAAGGTAGTGTCACCATATCTTTAATGCAAACGCCACTGCTGCAAGCTCCCAGTCGTGTGTGGGGTAGTTCTTCTCATGATTCTTTAATTGCCTCGAAGCATAAGAAATATTTTCCATCTTGCATAAGAACATAACCAAAACCAACTATGGAGACATCACAATACACTGTGAACCCACCCGAACCTGTCGATAAGGTTAACACAGGTGCAGTGGTCAACCTCTTCTTTAACTCTTGAAAACTCTGCTCACAAGCGTCTGACCACTGGAACTTAACTTCTTTCTGAGTCAACTTAGTTAATGGAGCTGCAAATGAGGAAAATCCTTTACAAACCTTCTATTGTAGCAAGCTAACCCCAAGAAACTCCTGATTTCGATTGGCATTGTCGGCCTTGGCCAGCTCTTGGCTGCTTCTATCTTCTAAGGGTCTACTTTTATGCCTTCATTAGATATAACGTGGCCTAAGAATGCCACTGACTGCAACCAGAACTCACATTTTGAAAACTTGGCATAAAGCTCATTTTCCTTTGAGGTCTGCAAGGCTATCTTGAGGTGCTCTGCATGCTCTTCCTTGTCTTTAGAATATACTAGAATATCGTTTATAAACACGATAATAAATGTATCAAGGAATGGCTTGAAAACTCTGTTCATGAGGTCCATGAATGCAACTAGAGAATTTGTCAACCCGAAGGATATTACTAGAAATTCATAATGCCTGTAGTGAGTTCTAATGGATGCTTTAGATATATCCTCTTCTCTGATTCTCAATTGATAGTACCCCGACCTCAAGTCTATCTTTGAAAAGTACTTTCCACCCTGAAGTTGATCTCATAAGTCATAAATTCTTGGCAGTGGGTACTTGTTCTTAACGGTAACTTTATTCAACTGCCGATAGTCAACACATATTTTGAGAGACCCATATTTCTTCTTGACAAACAGGACCGGGGCACCCCATGGTGAAACACTCGGCCTGATGAATCCCTTGTTAAGAAGGTCTTTTAACTGTTCTCTTAACTCATTAAGTTATGTTGGAGCCATCCTATAAGAAGGTATAGATATGGGCTGAGTGTCTGGCATGATATCGATGCCAAAGTCTATGATTCTTTCAGGAGGAAGTCCGGGAAGGTCATCTAGGAAAACGTCTGGAAATTCTCTAACAACTGGCACCAACTGAAGAGCTGGTGGTTCTGATTCTGGATTAATGATGTGAGCCAAATAGGTGAGACACCCCTTACCGATCATTCGTTGTGCCTTGAGGTAAGAAATAAACTTACCTATAAGCGATGTTGAACTACCCTTCCACTCTAAGACTTCTTCATTTGGAAAATGGAACTTGACTATCTTAGCACGACAATCTAACTTGGCATAGCAGGAAGACAACCAATCCATACCCATGATCACATCGAAATCCCCCATTTCTAACTCTATAAGATCGGCCTCGGTGCTGCGACCTTAGACTGAAACTATACAACTTCTACAGACTCTCGTGGCTTTCACTGACTCGCCAACTAGAGTAGATACTAGGAAAGGCTCACTAAGTTATTCAGATTCTAGCCTGAGGTTAATTGCAAAGTTTGGAGTCACATACGAAAACATTGAACCTGGATCAATTATGGCATAAGCATTATGTGAGCAAACTAGAAATATACCTGTAATAACTTCTGTAGATGCCTCTACACTCTGATGATCAAGTGTAGCAAACAAACAGGTTGTCCCCCTCCCTGAGTAACTCGATCTGCACCTCTGCCTGCCCCATGCCCGGTCTGATTTTGAGAACCACAAGCCTGAGGTGGTGCCACTGTAGTAGATGAGGAACTAGAAGGATGAGCTGATCCCCCACTGAAATTATGTCGCAACTTTGGGCAGTTTGCCTTTATATGACCAACGTCTTTGCAATGATAGCAACCGTGGAACCCGAGCTTACACTGACCTGAATGTTGCCGCTTACATGTACCACAAAGACCTTGTTGTTGTGAATATTGTTCACATGACTCTGGCTATATGAGGGTGGTGTCCTAAAATTCTGATTCTGGCAAGATTGGTTTCTATAACTCTAAGTACGTCTGAAAGAAGACCCACCACCTGACTGATGACTGGAATGAGCTGGTGCTAATGACCCCTATTGAAGGAGCCCCGATCCCCTTCATCCTCTACTGGGTGTACCACTAAACCCTTCCACTGTCTGGGCTTTCTTGTTATGCTCTTTTTCTTCTCTCCTTTGTTGTCTGTCTCTTTTTAAGTGCTTGGCGAAACCCACAACAGAGGAGAAAGTTGTCATTCCTATAGCTGCAGCTGACGTGTATCCTTAATGTGGTAAGCCAAACCGCCAACAAAACTGTAGATATTTGCTTTTTCTATCTTAACCATGTGAGGAGCATGCTTAGCCAAACTTATGAATTCCATGTTGTACTCTTGCACACTATTATTCCATTGCTTGAGCTGCTTGAACTTTGTAGCCTTAGCTTCCCTATCCTCTTCTGGTATAAAATTAGCCACGAAGGCCTCTTCAAATTCTTCCCAAGTAGGCGGGCCATCATCTTTATCTCTTTCCTTTTTCCACATCTCAAACCAAGCACCAGCCACATCTCTAATCTAGTAGGCAGCCAGCTCCACAACTTCATCATCAAATGCCTTCATCGCTCGGAGGTCTTTCTTGACACCCTCCAGCCAAAACATTAGATCTTTATCAACTATAGTACCACAAAACAATGGAGGACTTAGCTTCAAAAATTCATTCACTCTTGAGGACTCAGAATTGTTCTGTCTATTTGGATTGAGGTGGAATCTCAGCTCTTTTCTCGTTATGGTTGGCCATGAAAGTTTTAAACATCTCCATAGCACTACTGAAAACATTAAAAAACTGACCAATCTCTGGAGATATATAATTGTCTTAGCTGGAACTGCTGTTGGGGGTGGCACTGGATCCTAAGGTACTTGCTCATCATGATCCACCCCTTCTTCATGTTCAACCGGGGGGGGGGGGGGGTACTTGAACCCCATTTGTAGAGTTATCCTTCCTTTTCTGAGTTGAAGCCTTCTTAGTTCTACCTTGAGCCACAATAGTAGCAATAGTTTCTTGAGCAACATCCTGAGTGTCGGTGTCAGAATTGCGAGTACGAACCATTTTTACGAGTTTTGGAGAAACGAATACATTAGATAATTTCTTATATATCTAAAATAAACCAACTCCAAAATTTTATTCGTAGAAACTACTGAAATACTGCAAAGCTATTATCAAAAGCACATGAATCTTAATCCACCGACTATGTCTATGAAGCCTCTATTGATAAACTGACGCACCGCTCAGGACATGGGATGTCCTGGCCAGTTATCCAAGTAAACAAAGAAATAACTAAATAATGATGACTCAAAGGAGTACTCCATGAACAAAAGCGGAGCTCACCAATAGTACTGGAAATGAGGGAAGTCCTAACCCGTAGCCTGCTCGCCTGCAAAACCAGTTCCTACGTTGTACCGCAGACCAACGCAAGTTCCCAAAGGAGAACATCAGTACCATCCATTGTACTCAGTGAGTCTAAATGACAGGGGACAAAACTTTAATAAAATATACATTACAAGCAAAGATTCTAAATGCATGAAAAACATAAATCTTCTACGAACAATTCTAAAAATAATTACATAACAATAATTTATGAATATTCTAAAAGAAATTCTTTTTTTTTCTTATCTAAAAAAAATACTTCACTTTATGCTTCGGGAGTTCCAACTATCCTGACTTGTTTCTGTCTTAGTCACCTTGTGATCAGAAGGGGTTCAATCCCAACCTGATCGAATAGGACCAATCCACAAGGTGCCATTCGCTTCATGGTTCTCAACGCTCATTTGTCATACCTTAGCCTGGCTAGGCAAATTCTCAGCAACGAGACCCTCGGCTAGTGTGCTCTCTACTTTGGTACAAGTAGTTTCAAGAAGTCAATGCCTTGGTTAGGACCCTCGGCCTAGACGATGACCCCTTCTCAGAATAGAGGATACTCCCAAAAATCTTATCTTTCTAAAACTTCTTCTTGTGGCTTTTCAAGTCTAAATCATGTTTGAAAGTGATCTATCAGTATTGATAATAATATTCTTGAGTGTATGCATAATATAAGCATGATATAAAATTACTCAAAGTATTTTTAAAAGTTCTTTCTAACTCTTGAAACTTTAACATGTAGGACCATGTAATAAAGCATAAAAATATGAAAAATAGATGCTTATACATCTCGAGTAAAATATATAAGCTTTAACTAGAATATACTTAGTCAACATATACTCATTCATTCCAATTACGTACATGTTGACTCTTTAAAGCATTTTATCAAACACTTTGTGGTCATATTTTTGTGAGTAGAACCACTTTAGTTAAGATTTATATCCACTCACCTCAAAACTCCTCGATCCAATAAGTAGGCTCCAGTCCAATTTATACCCGTCAAACAATCGATTCTACAACAATTAGTGCATTTTAATTAATTTTAAAGTTTCACACCTAAACATTGAACTTGTTGTTGATACGGAGGAAGAAGGAATTTAACTATCCAATTCTTCTATTGTAGGATAAATGAGAATATAAAATTTTATATACCGGCGTTCAAGAACGAGTTATTTGTAAAGAAGCCTAGAATTTTCGTTGTCTGTGTGAATAGTTCGCTGACTCGCTGCCTCTGTTTCTTGAGCAAACAGAATGTCCAATTCTATCTTCGTATAAGGCTTTTACGCCTTTTGCCTTCCAAGAGCCCTTTATGGGCTTTAGGCTTGTCACGTGGTCTCCTTTTTTGTTTTCTCTTTTTTTTTTTACTTAACTAGTATTTAATTATTCTCACTGTTGATAATTAATAATATTAAAATTATTAATATTCCTCTAATTGTATATTTAATTATTTATAAATAGAGAAGTAGCTCAAAAGTCAATCACAAGGGTTTAAATCCGTCATAGAAGTATAATTTTTATGTACTCAAGGCAAGATTAAAAAAAATTAAATTCTATATTTAGTGTGTGTTGAAACCTTTATAGATTTGAGGAGTGGTACAGGAACCGACGTTTGCTCCCGAGCTAAATGGACACAACTTGGGGGAGGAGTCGTCGGGATACTATCCGGTACCAAGATATTTCCAAGTACCGGAAGAAACGGACGCAACCAAATCCATTGCAGAAGAACTCGAGCATATCACATTGTTTGAGAAATTCTTGGAGAGGAAGTTCCACTTGGGGACAGGACTAAACCCCTAGGTCAGGTCAGAATTTATAGAATTTCTTAAATTTAACGTTGAATGTTTTGCGTTGTCGCATGCAGATATGACAGGTATTCCGCCAGAAGTGGCCATGCACAAGCTAAGTCTAGATCCTAACATCCCTCCGGTAAGGCAGAAAAAATGCCCTATTGCCGAGGTCAGAAATAAATTCGTCAAAGAAGAGGTAACTCGTTTGCTTGAGATCGGTTCAATCTGGGAGGTAAAATATCCTGACTGGCTAGCTAAGATAGTAGTATTTTTAAAGAAGAATAATAAATTTCGCATGTGCATAGACTATGAGGATCTAAATAAGGCGTACTCAAAAGATACATTCCCATTGCCAAACATTGATCAAATGATTGATGCAACGGCCAGGCATGAGTTGATGAATTTCTTCGATGCTTACTCTGGGTACAATCAAATCAAGATGAACCCGAAGGATCAAGAAAAAACTTCGTTCATAACAAACTTCGGCACATATTGCTATAATATGACGCCTTTCGGGCTTAAGAACGCCGGAGCCACTTATCAGAGGCTTGTAAATAAAATGTTTGAGAAACAAATAGGGAAAACCATGGAAGTTTACATAAATAATATGTTGGTTAAGTCTTTGAATACAAGTGATCATCTTAAACACCTGCAAGAAACCTTTGACATCCTAAGGAAGTACAACATGAAGCTTAACCCCAAAACGTGTGCATTCGGAGTCAGCTCCGGTAAGTTCTTGGGGTTCCTGGTGTCACAAAGGGGGATCGAAGTCAATCCCGATAAAATTAAAGCCATCGAGGATATCCCTAACCATCTATCAAATGTGAAAGAGGTTCAAAGGTTGAAAGGAAGACTGACCGTTTTAAGTAGATTCATTTTCCGGTCTTCGAAAAAATGTCATCACTTCTTTTCTCTTCTCAAAAAGAAGAATAACTTCAAATGGACTCCGGAATTCCAGCAAGCTCTGAAGGATTTGAAAAGGTATTTATCGAGCCCTCCAATATTGTCAAAACCGGAGGAGGGTGAAAATTGTTGATTTACTTAGCGGTCTTGGAGGTAGCAGTAAGTGCCATTTTAATTTGTGAGGATGAAGGTACGCAATCTCCTATCTATTATGTTAGTAAAATTTTAACGGGAGCGTAAACTCGCTACCCACATCTCAAAAAATTGGCCTTAGCTCTCGTAGTCTCCGCTCGAAAGCTTGGGCCTTATTTCCAATGACATCTGATAGCCATAGTGACAACGTTTCCCCTGCGTTATATCCTTCACAAACCTGAACTTTCAGGTCGACCTAAGTGGCAGTCGAAATGAGTGAATTTGCATAGAATATAAACCTAGAACTGCGATTAAGTCATAAGTTTTGGCCTACTTTGTGGCCTTTTTTAGTAGAGGACTGCTGCCGTTAGCTACCAAAGAAGCAATGATGGTGTCAGAATCGACATCAGGAGTTTGGACCTTGTTCACTGATGGAGCTTCCAATGTAAAAGGGCCCGAGCTCGGTGTAGTACTAATCATGCCTTAGGAAGAAACCTCAAGGCATGCCATACGAACTGTTCTTTTGACTAACAATGAAGCCAAGTATAAGGCTTTGATTGCAGGACTCGAGCTGGCCCGAGGACTAGACTCTGAGGTTATAGAAATCAAATGTGATTCTCAACTGGTAGTAAATCAGGTCTACAGAATCTTCGAAGCCAAAGAGGAACGCATGCAACAGTATGTAGTGAAAGTCCAGGCTCTGCTCGCACGGTTCAGGGAATGGTCATATACCGACATCCCGAGGGAAGAAAATGCAGTAGCAGGTGCACTAACCAATCTGGGATCGTCCACAAAAATGAATGGATCAGACTTCAGTACGGTCTTGCAGCTTATGCATTCGGTATTGGACGTGGACAGCTATTACAGAATAACCGCTACCAATTTGGTCTGGTATTGGAGGAATGAAATCATTGAGTATCTCGAGCACGAAAAGCTACCCGAAGATCCCAAGGCATCCAGAGCATTGCGTACTAAAGTATCCCGATACTGCTTCAGGGGAGGTCAATTGTATAGAAAATATTTTCAAGGCCCGTTGGCCCGATGTTTAGGAGATTTCGAAGCTAATTACGTCATGAGAGAAGTTCATGAAAGGATATGCGGAACACTCGGGTGCAGAGTCTTTGTGATTAAAGCAAATCAAGGCAGGATACTACTGGCCCCGGATAGAACAAGACGCTAAGGCTTATGTTCAAAAATGTGATAAGTGTCAATACCACGCACCGTTGGTACATCAACCAGCGGAGTTATTGCACTCGATTTTGTCGCCCTGGCCATTCATAAAATGGGGGATGGACATAATCGGTCCACTGCCACCGGCTCTCGGCAAGGTAAGATTTCTTTTGATTTTAATTAACTACTTTTCTAAGTAGGTTGAAGCATGTCCTTATCAGAAAATTGGCGAGCGTGAAGTGGTAGATTTCTTGTGGGGAAACATAATTTGCAGGTTCGGGATACCAAAAGAGATAGTCTGCATCAACGAGCCATAATTTGTAGGCGCAAAGGTCACAAAGTTCCTCGAAGACCTGAAAATCAAAAGAATCACATCATCGCCATATCACCCGAGCGCAAACGGCTAACCAAAGTCGACAAACAAAGTGATTATTCAAAATTTCAAAAAGAGGTTGGAAGCAGCCAAAGGCAAATGGCCTGAAGCGCTACCGAGAGTACTTTGGGCGTACCAAACAATGGTCAAGTCAAGCACCGGGGAGACACCTTTCTCTTTCGTATATGGAGCAGAAGCATTGATCCCGGTGGACATAGGAGAACCTACCATGAGATATTTTCGGGCAGACGACGAACGCAGGAACTTGGCACATATAAGGATGGCGGCCCAAAAGCAGAGAGTGAAAAGATATTACAATCGAAGAGCCAATCTCCGTTATTTCAAGTGAGAGACTTGGTTTTAAGAAAAGTGACTCAAAATACCCGAGAGCACAATGCAACATGACTGCCACAAAAATTGGGATTACGAAATCCAGGAACAAAGTTGTATCATCGGGACCGGGGACTGCGCGACCAGCCCCATAGAAACAAGTTGTACAAATTAACCACAAGTAATGGAAATTTGTTTTTAGCACAATGAATGCTTATGTACTTTTGAAAATGGAAGGAATAAAGTAAAGTCCTTTTATTTTTACCTTGTTCTTGTCCGAGCGATGATTTAATTTTATCATTTGAAAGTTAAACAAGTACTTCAAATGCTAGTGTTGGAATGAACAGGAAACGTCCTCTTCAAGAGCACCGTAAACATAAGAGGGCCCTCTCTTATAAAACCCTCACAGTAAAGGGTTGATTCCGGAAGAACTTATGTCCCGAATCCAAATACTATTGGGGAAAAATTCACCTGAAGCCTTGCACATATCGATGCAAAGAGAAAAACTTGCGCAATACTTAAACGAAAAAGTACTTCTATATAACAACATGCCAAGAAGCACAAGTACAAAAGTACGAAGTAAAAAAAAAAAAGAGAAATCAAAAAGCTAAACTACTACATCCCCAGAATCTGGGGGAAGAGAAGCATCTGCGCCCCTAGGAGAAGTAGGTAGATCTGTCACTAGATCGAGGTCTTGACCTTCATCATCATCCCCTTTCAAGTTGTTCTTCGCAACCAAATCTGCGCCCCCAGTCGCATCAGGTTGGACCGGGAGACCCTTCGGGCAGTTAACTCTAGCCCACGGGCCTTGGCGATCTCGGCATCAAAGTCAATGACACCCGTTTTGGCCTCTTCCAAGGTTTTTATCCTCATGATATACATAGAATATGTGTTTTCAACAATGAGGGAAGTCGTTCGACATTGAAGCTCTTCCTTAAGCTGGTCAACCTTGGTCGAAAGTTTATTCCGCTCGGATCTAACGGCTTCAAAGCTAACATCAAGGTCACGGATAATGGAGTTATAAACTTTATTATGCTCCCTGACCTTCTTATACTTCTCCTCCATCCAGGCATGCTTCTGCTCCTCCGCAGTAGCCTCTTCAGCTTTGAAGTTCAAGGCTGCCTCCAAATTATTTATTCTTTCAATAGAGGCAGCCTCACGATCGGTAGAAACAAGAACGTCATTTTGGACCTCAGACCACTTTGCCTTGGCCTCTTGAAATTGTACCCTTAACATGGGAGTCTCTTGGCTGAGGGTCACCACTTCTTGCTCGCTCTGCTGCAACCGAGCCTCTAACTCAACGGCCTTGGCAACGTTTCTTCTAGTTTCGGGAGGCAAGTAGCAATTTGATCCCACTCGGCTAACAGTTGATCCCGCTCGAAGGTGAGTTTCTCTTTATCAAGGTTCAACCTTTGAAGTCCATCAGAATCAAGGAAGTTAGCCTGCAAAACAAAAGTTCAAATCAAAAGTCCTGACATAGCAAAGCTAGACAAAATAGTTGAAGGAATAAAGACCACACTGTTGTTGCGTTATGCATGGAATTGTTTACCATACACTCCCCCGATAAAGAATGTATTTTATTCCTATCTTTCTCTGAAGCTAGAGGCTTCAGGAGTTGGCAAGTTTCACCGACCAATACAACAGATGGCACTTGGTAAAGACTGAGTGGGAGACGCTCCTCCTCCTATGAGGATCTGCTGAAGGGGCCGAATAGTTATGCCCCAACTTCCCATGGATTAGGTACTAGGGAGGAGGGATGTAGTAAATGCTGTAGTAAATGCTGGTGGCGAATCGATGTAGTAAATGCTGGAGGGATGTAGTAAATGTTGTAGTAAATGCCGGTGGAGATGATGTAGTAAATGCTGGTGGCGAAGGCAAGGTTGGCGAAAAGGGAGATGAAGCTGATGGCATTGTAGGTTGCGAAGAAACTGCGGCAAAGTAGTGTTGGTTATTGGTTGGTCATCAACCAAAGATGGAAGAGACCCGGTACCCAGCCTCACGGTACCGGGAGCAGTGACTGGGACTTGAAAGCGAGAGTTTGCATCTTCTACTATACCACACTCCCCCTAGAGCGCCTCGACGTCGCCCTCAGTTGATGTAACTAGCTCAACAAATTGAGCATTCTATTGAGCTGATGAAAGGTATTATCTTCTATGTAGAGAAGCCCCATCATCACTGACTCCTCCATCATCATCGATCACCACAGTGTCTGCAGCTGTATCGGGAGCGGTGCTCTTCGCTTTTTTATTTTTACCTTAGCCGCAGAGGAACATTACCTTTTTTGTTGCTTGTTCTCCGGTCGGGGACTCCGAGAGGAAACATTTGCACCAGAAGCACGTCTGATGACACCCGTTCGGGTGAAGGCTTCCTGCAGCAACCTCGCCGCATCTGCAAGATCATCCAAAATGTCCTCCTCGGGGATGGTAACAGAGCCCTGCAATAGACCAAAATTCCACAGAAATAGAAGTTAGTCAATTTTCTTGTACGCAAGGCAGAAACAAGATTTGTTCAAGAGTTAACTTACCTTGATTTTTGGCCTTCCACCCGTATTTAAAGGTCAGTTCTTTCCATCGGCGGGTCTCAGGCATGGTAATATTCAAAATCTTCTGGACCCACTGGTCCAAGCCTTTAACCCTAGGTGGTGTCCACCGAGTTGCTGAAATAGTGAAAAGAGAAGGATCAGTAACAGTATGAAGCGATCTTTAATCAGAGAAAGGACAAACGTTAATCTTACTTATACGAGTCTATGACTCAGAGAAAGCTGGAGTTGTATCCCGGATGATGTCCCTGGTGGAAACTTCAATGAACTGCTCCATCCATTCGCAGTCGTTGTCATCATCCATGTTGGTGAACAGAGCATGGTGACCACGTTTGCTAAATTTTATCATTCCCCCATGGAAAATCTTGGGGGAATAAAGGTTCATCAGTCGAACTAGGGAGAGCTCTTCCCCCGTCTCCTAGCATAGCCGCCGAAGATAGGATACCGTTCGCCATACAGAAGGGCTCACTTGTGCCAAGTAGACTTGGTAACAGAAGCAAAACTCCAAAATTATAGGTTCACGTCCCCCGCTAAATGAAAACGGACCCAAAGTGAATGGATATGTGTAAACATACGTAAAGCCCTTTTCGGGGAAGGTTACCTGCTCCGCTAGATCAAGAGCGATAATGTTCAAATCATGGCAACCACAGTCTTCCTTCACAACAGGGATGCTAGAAGAACGGATGGAAGAAGGATATACACCAGCAGCCCATGTGCGGGAGTTAGCAGAAAGGAACTTCTCTTCTAAGTCCTTAGCTATAGTAAGCTTTCTGGGAATAATGGTGCTCACCGTAGGAGGAGGAGCATCATCAGTATTTTTCTTGTTCTTTGAAGAACTTGAGTTTTTGGAAGAGAAAGCCATAGTTAGCTGAACGAAGTAAGAGTTTTCTCTTGAGAAGAAGGTTAAAGGAAGTTGGAAGCAAGAGTGAGTTGAGTAAAGAAAGTTTGAGAGAGTATAATAAAATGTGAAGTGTAAAAGAAGAAGATTGAAGCGTATAAGTACAGGATAGGCGGCTAAAATTGTGGTCATGGTTATCTCGAAGACCGGCGAAAGTATTGTTGAATCATGGGATAAAGCATGTTCGGGAAATTAAATGCGGAAAGACGTGCGTCTAATCAAACATTAGAAACCTTTTAGAGGAGTGCGGAGAATTTTTCACCAAGAAAGGTATTGGTATCTTCACCAACTTCCCGGTGATACAAGGATGTGCCACTGGAAAGCAGGGGGGCTATCTGTATAGGTTAAAATATGTTCATATTAAATGCTCGCATAATAGAATGACACGTGGATCCGGAAACAGATAGAAAGCGAGGCAGGTGGAAATCATGTTCGGGGGCAGCAATCTCGGTTGTCCCAGAAGGGAATGTTGCTCATAAAGACAAATAAATGTCTGCCACCCAGTAACATTCAATGGAGAATATTCTATAGCATTAAGTACATAGTCCGTTACAGAGAATATGACATACATAGCCTGCCGTTACATATTCTTGAATGACCCCCATAATTGTCATTTAAAATAGGCTTGATCCTAGGACCTTGTTCCCTAGGTGCAACTATAAATAGCGAATTCAACAGCCATTTAAGGGGAATACATTTTCTAACAAACTTATGCTATATACTGTTCAAAAGCTCAATAACATTTTGTTTCTTGCTTATTAATATTGCGACTATTGCCTTCGGAAGCTTTGCTCAAGGAATCAAGCTATCTCTTGTCTTATCTCGATTTCAACATTAAGTCTTGCATTCTTATTTAATTTATTTATCATTTTGGGATCAAATCAATTCGTTTGTCTACAAACCACGTATAAATTCAACTGTATCATTTTTACGGGCAAACAAAGAGGACAAAAACTAAAGTGATAATATAAATTAATTAAAGCAATAAAATTTTATCCAAATACACATGAAGAAATATTATTCCTAGTGTTGAACTAATAAGAGTCAATTAGGTATGCTTTGGTTAAGTGCTAGCTCAATGATTTGGACAACCATATGTCATTGTTACGTAGCCAAAGAAGAGGGTACAACACTGAACAAGTGAGGAAAAAGGTGGAACGGTCAAGTTGTTTATCTATTACATGTAGGTTCGAGTCGTGAAATTTATATCAGGATAAGTTGTCTATATATCAGGATAAGTTGTCTATATCACACTCTTTTGGGGTGCGGTCTTTTCCACACTCTTTTTTTTACTACTCCATTTGTTAATCTAGAGGCTTTATTCAAGAGTATTATTTTAAAATGATATCAATCATCAAAGGGGTTGTTTGGTATAGAGCAGGGATATTCAGTATGGGATAGCTAATATCAAGATTTGATATAAAATTTATTTTGGTATTAGCTAATACCCACAAACAAAACAAAGAAACTAAAAAAACAAGAAACAATATTAAAGACCAAGAGCAAAAGGAAAACCAGTGGAGCTCAACCAACTATTTCCAGCAATAAACTTGTTAGGAGTATAATCTTGAGCCTCAGTTGCACTAGTAATAACTTTAAAACCTTTCCATTTCACTCTCCCCGATGTCCCAGCTCCGGCACCTGTATTCTCATATTCCCCATAAAACAACGTATCAAGTGCAAAATCCCCATTCCACTCGTGCCATCCTGTCGGACTAATCACATCCGCGATCGAACATTGCATGATCACAGTCCTAGAATATTCCTTCCACGGCCGTCCTAAATACGTAGGAAAATTTTTCTGAACTGATTTCAAGTCTGAAGTAGCGCCAATTCTAGATTTCTGAATCACGATCCCAGTGTTTTGGTTGGGATCCTTACGCCCTTGGGCCGTGACCATGTTCTTCTGGCCCGGCCCTGGACGTCTGGCGTGGATGTCGCAGTCCTGGAGTACGGCTGCGGCATTGCCAAAGATGAAATCGACTGTGCCTGAAATGAAACATTGGACGAAGAATTGACGATTGGAGTGGACGTAGAGAGTGTCTTGGTAGCCTAACATGTCACATTTGTAGAAGGCGGATAAATCGGCACCTACGCGAAGTGCAACTGCTTGGTGCTTTTCGTGCCCTGCTGTGTTTTCGAATGTTATGTCTCTGGCTAAGAACCCTTCTCCCACTGCGGCTGCAAAGTTAGAACAACAAATTAATATTAATACGTAGTGATACCTTTCAAGATCGATTGAACTTAGTACATGAAAGAATGAAATATTGTTTGCACTCACATACCTTTTTTGAATTATCAAAGCTAAATAGTTTTGTTTTTATTCCCCTTCTCTTTTTTGTTGAGATAATTAAATGGCGTTACTTATAGAGAATTGTTTTTTGCAGCGGACAGGGAAGCTAAGAAAGCATAGAATTATGGTCACTATGTGCTAAGAAAGAGTTTTTCTATACATTGATAGATGAACTAAAAGTTACATGTAAGTGAGACTACTAACCTTAAAAATGATAGCAAGTAAAATACATTATTAATGTAAAAATACTTTTCACAACCAATATATATTTAAGTTAAATCGCTAAAAATATTGTTCATTTAATCCATTATATTAAGCCATAACTAAAAGAAACATAGGAGCATCTTACTCCATCAAACTCTTACGAAATATGCATGAAGTTTAAGAAAGTAAACAAAACTTTGAAATTCGTAATCTAATATAAGCTATGGATATTTGTATAGTTATAAAAATTTCTCACTAAAAGTAAAATGAGAAATTTAAATTAAATTATTTTTAAATTTAAAAAACTATCATCTTTTGGGACAGATTAAAAAAAATATTATCACATAAATTGAAACGGATAGAATTCGATTTATAGTTAATCAAATTAAAAGGAGAAATTCTCTAAACTAAAACAAAATGTTGATTTAAAGGTGGACGAAAGAGCTCGGCTAGCAATGACATAGAATGACCACCAAATTTAAGTCAATACTGTGTGGGGAAATTTACGGAAGGCGCTCCCAGCTGGATGCCATCAATAGGTGATGGTGATCAAGAGTACGTATTGGCCAAATGGAGGTCAAACCTTATGAATAATTTTATTTGAATGAATGGGTGGTTTTTTTTTAATGCTCTCAAACTTTTCTATAACAATCGTCATTTATAATAATACACTATTATAATAGCCAAATTTCTTTAGATTTTATGTTATGTTACTATAATATATGTTATATATAACAATACTTCACTATAACAGTCAAAACATGTAAGTACAAACAAGAGTGTTATAGAAAGGTTTAATTTAACAACTTTTATTTTATGATAATTAAGTTAGATTTAATATAAGTACATAGTTCAGAAAATATTCAAATACTACATACATATAT
Organism: Nicotiana tomentosiformis; assembly: GCF_000390325.3. Classification (NCBI taxonomy): domain Eukaryota; kingdom Viridiplantae; phylum Streptophyta; class Magnoliopsida; order Solanales; family Solanaceae; genus Nicotiana; species Nicotiana tomentosiformis. Next base: position 115,514,325 of record NC_090823.1, on the reverse strand, counting down.
ATAGCATCATTGTCATTTGTCTCCTTGGGTTTGGATTTATTTGGAGCACGGCCTAACACAGGCCTTTCTGCTGAATCTTAAAGAATATAAGCCTATATATATAATCCGGACAGATAAACCATATTTTGAAGTTTGAAATTCAAACTTGGGTTCACGCGCAACAGTAATTGCTCCTACTAGCTAGACAAGGAAAACAACAATAAAGCTCCTACACAGTACACCTTTGCCACATGCGACTCTGCGTCATCCCAAATTACAGCTTTTCACAACTATGCTCTTAGGGTTTTTGGTTCAAAATCAAGTTATTCCAGAAATTTGGATTATAATTTTTAGACTATAACTAGAATTATAATCAGAATAAATAGTTTCACTTTCTATATGAAATAGATAATTATATAATTTTGATATAAATCTTATTCTATATTAGCTAATATTCATTTAGAAGTAATTGAAGTTCTCTCGCAGTAAGCATTATTATTATTGTGCCAGATGCCAGCCATCCAATGATTTTTACTTGTAGCAATAATCTATAAATTAAGAGGAAATTTGAGTTTTAACGTATTAAATTTAAAACGTCACACCGTTTACTGCTAAAAGCGACTTAATAACAAACAAGTACTAGAAAATAACAAGTAATGCATGAATAAATAAGTAAAAAAGAAAAGGTAATTGTAAATTTAACTTACCAACAGTGGCAGAATGGAAAGTAGTGCTACCATCTTTGACATTCCTGCTTCCAGTAATAATAGTATTCTCTCTACCATCTCCCATAAACATTATGTTCTTCTTCTTCTTTGACACCTCCACACTTTCTTTGTAAACACCTGCTTTTATTCTTATCACATATCTCTTGCTACTCTTTTCAGGTGCGTTAGCTACTGCTTCAGCCACCGTCTTGTAGTCTCCGCTTCCATCTGCCGCTACCACCACATCCGCCGTCACTGACGGTGATTGCAGCAGTCTTCTATCTCCGGTAGACAACCACTCCGGCCATGTTCCACTGCTTTCCTCATTGAGTTTTCTCTTCACTTTACCTGTGTTAAGAGTTGAGACATAAAAATGTGATTTTATTAAACAGTACTCGTACATAAGTAGCGTGTTAAGAATATAATTAACTGGTCCCCTTTAATTAGGTTGTATTTTACGGGTGTCAAAATATATAAAAATAAATATAAAAAAAACAATGAGTGTTCAAATATATATATATAAGTAAACAATACACAAAAAATCAAGACGAGGGTCCGCAACTGTTTGCGTGTCCATTTAAAAAATATTAAGAAATTGATTAAACTATTTTTTAATTTCAACTTATCACTCAACTCTTCTTCTCACCACATTAATCTCTCCATATTTACTAGAGTAAGGGTAAAAATGGGAAAAAATAAATTAATTGTATCTTAATTTTACAAAATGACACGTACTTTTGACCAAATATTTTTAGTAACCATGACAACTTAAAAAAACTGGAGGGAGTATTTCATCCATTTCACTTTACACGTCTTAATTTGACATTTTATATGTCTTAATATGAAGTTTAAAAATGTAAAGAGAACTTTAATTTTGAATTTTGTAATCTTAAACTAGAGGTATGTATATTATAGAACTAAAAAATACTTATTGAATCTTGTGACCTTATACATGTTATGTCATTCCTAGAAGGTACTGTGGTAAAATGAGATTGTTGATATTAAAAACTTACTACTCCTACTAAATATGCAAAGGCGGCATTATCTTTAAATTTAACTAAAAAGAAAAGTAAGACAGTAACATTCAATTACCTGAAGCAACTAACTTCATCTCATTCTGAATATCTGTATCAGTCATGTTCTTAATCATGGCTAAAGCATTACTGCACAATTTCTCCACATACACTTGCCCTTTGAGCAAAATCTTACGAACTTTTTTATCAGCTTCATCATGTGAAAACCCGTCAAGACAAGTCTCTTGATTAGTAATAGCAGCACTAATTAAAGTTTTCAAATCATCTGCATGTTGTCTCAACGACTTAGCATTAGGATATTTTTCCAAATCTTCAACGGCTGTGTGAAGCTCATCAATAGTCTCGTCTATCGTCTCTAAACAATCGTGTAACGCGATTTTTTCGCGTTCTGTTAAACCCTTTCGTGTTTTTACTAGCTTGTCTATGGCGTAGTAGTTGCGTTGAACGGCCTTAGTTGTAATATTCAAGGACAATTCAATGACATCCTTTTGGTTTGTGACTTTTTTGGAGGAGTTTGGGATATTATTTGCAATTGTAGAGTAGCATAGTTCTTGGTGTAAAGTGATGCTACATGAGGATTTTACTATGGTATGAGTTGCCAATGAAATGGCCTCGATTTGGGCTTGATTTGAGCTATTTTTTCGTGAGTTTACTCCAACAACGACTCCAATGACTGCAGCAATTAGTAGGATAGAGGCAATGAGGGATAAAAAGAGTTTTGGTCTTTTTAACATTGGAAAAGAATTTGAGTGTTTGCCAGAATCTGTTATTCCGGCTAAGAATTCTTTGAAAGTCATTGAGTTTGTAGGTGAAAGAATGAAGGAAGAGTATAGTTGTGAGGAAGAGCGTTAGGTAGGTGGTGTTTATATCAGTGACAAGAGCATATATTTGAACTTTGTTTTTTGTTACTCCTCTATCGCGATTCATGTAGTTCGAATTTAGAGAGTATTCTTTGATCCTAATATTTTTATATATATGACTTTTAGATATTTTGGATTGTTAATTATTGTGACTTATACTACTTTTTATATAGTTTTCAACAATAATAAACTCAGTGATTTCCCATATGTGTGGTGTGGGAAGGATAAAATGTACGCAGCCTAATTATCCGGCTCTACTCTGGAAGGGCAAATAAATTATTTTTGATAGACTCGCCATTGATAATTTTTAAATATATAAATTTTATTTTAAGAAACCTAAAGATTCTGTATGTCCGAATTCGTGGAAAATTAAGATATTTGATTTTCGAAATTTGAAATGTACCACATAAAGTGGGGAATAATAGAGAGAATAATATTATTCAGATTTGGTTGAAATCATAGAGAGAGCCATGTGAATTATAGTTGTTGGTTTCTCTTTTTGTCATTCATTTTCTCTCTCTTTTTTATGCAATGTGTGCATCATATACTCGTTTCTGTCTGTATTTACTTTTAAATACTCACTTATTATTCCGTTCAAGATTCTCACTGAGTACTGAATATCAACAATATATGCAGTAAATTGCTAAACAAGAACAATTGGGTGTTTTTTAACTTGGTTTGGCCTTGGATACTGTGCGGTTTAACTTGGATTAGATGCTGGAAAATGACCAGATTTGAATGGAATGTCTTATTTATTGTATCTGTTTCTTGCGCAGTCTCTTCGTTTATCGTGATATTCCTGGTCAAACGTTGCTCAAACTCAGAGGTGGTTTAATTTGATGGTCTTTGGTTGCCTGGAATAATTACGTATGTCTTTTAAGGTTTTGCATCCAATTGTTAAAAAAATATGTAATAACTTTAATTATAATATGATTTATCTAAATTATTTATCTTTTCTTTAAACATCTCACTTGATTAATATTTCACTAATCAAAACTGTGTGTGTAATTTTTTTTAAAAAAAAAATGGAGTGCTAAATAATACGTGCAGAAGTTGAAAATAGCTTAAATGAGGATATTTAGATGGATGTGTAGGCATACTAGGAAAGGTAAAATTAGGAACTAAGATATACGGGACAAGGTCGGAGTGACCTCCGTGGTAGACAAGATGCGAAAAGCGAGGGTGAGATGGTTCCGGACATGTGAAGAGTAGGAGCATACATGCCCATTGAGGAGGTGCGGATCTAAGGAAGGATAAAGGTAGACTGAGGAAGAATTGAGGAAGAGTGATTAGATAGGACATGACATATATCTTCAGCTCATCAAGGACATGATCTTAGATAGAAGAGCATTTAGGCCGAGAACTAATGTAGAAGGTTAGTAGATAGTCAAGCAATTTCTCTCTTTTAAGTGAGAGATCATGTATGGTTCTAGTTTAGAGCACCTTATCTGCCGTATTATTGTTATTCATTCTATTAATATCTTATTCTTCAAATTTATTACTATGTTGTTTCTTTTACTTTGGTTATTTTTATTATTATTTTTTTCCCAGTATTTTCATCATAATTGTTTTACTCTTATATTTTTCAAAGCTGTTTTGAAAATACTTTTATTGAGCCGCTAGTCTATAGAAAATAAAACCTTACTTTTGGGATCACACTTATTATTTTATTATTGTTGTTATAGATTTTAGAATAACTTTAGTTTGCTAAAAGAACTACGTAGTAAAATAGTAAAGTGGAAAGAAACAAATAAGAAAAAGAATGAGGCATTCAAACTGAATAACGCGGTAGTGCTCCCAAGTTGAAGTTAAATTTGAAGGCTGAAACAAGGGTGAGCTCCCACCAATCAAGACTCCATTCCCCATAGATTTGAACACTTCAATCCAAATTAAACGTGTGTTCGGAGCTGACAGCTTTTGAGATATTGTAACCCCACATATGGATATGGTGGTAACATTTCAAAGAGAAAAGGAAACAAACAAAGATGTACACGTCCCCTACAAATCCGGGACATAAATTGCATTTCGATAAAATTCAAAACAGAGGAAATTTGTAATTAGAACTTTATCACGAGTCTTTTGCTTTATTGTTAATCATCACATAGGAGAAACTTGCACTTATTTGTATTTTGCTATGGCACTTTAATCATGAGTCTTTTGCTTTACTAGCAGAGGTGGATGTAGTGTTCCGCCGACAGGTTCAGTTAATTTTCAATGTGGAATAAAAATTAATATGTAAAAATTCATTAAAACTGCAAAAATAGTACTCCTTCTGTTTCAATTTATGTGAACCTATTTCCTTTTTAGTCCGTGTCAAAAAGAATGACCCATTTCCTTATTTGAAAACAATTTACCTTTATGCAATGATTTATAGCCATACAAAATATATGTGTCTCATTTTACACCACAAGTTCAAAAGTCTTCTCTCTTTTCTTAAACTCCGTGCTCAGTCAAATGGGTTCACATAAATTGAAACGGAGGGTGTACAAGAAAAATGTATTCATTTTATTTTTTTGTGCCTTAATTTGATCGGACACAAATTTTTAAACATAAAAAAGACTTTTAAATTTTGTGGTCTTAAATTAAAAGTGTGTATAACAAAACATGGAACTAAAGACATACTGTCACGACCCGAAATTCTCGCCTTCGAGTCCGTGATGACCCCTAACATTTCACTTGTTAGGCAAGCCAACGTTAGAATATAATTAGCCATTTAAAACAAATTTTAAACTAAATAATAACAAGAAAACAAATGCAGAAATAAAGTCTCAAATAAAGTGAATATTCCATAATAATCGCGATACCTAAATATCATCCTAAAACTAGAACCACAAGTACACGGGCTTCTAGAATAATACAAATAAAGGTCTGAATAAAGAACACGAGAGAAATAATTAATATAATAATTAATTCATGATTTAAAATAATTTATGATTTTTCAAGTAATTATGCAAACAATTAATTTGACGACGTATAGACACTCGTCACCTCGCCTATACGTCGTTCACATGCATTTCACATAACAAATAATTCAAGGATTCTATTCCCTCAAGTCAAGGTTAACCACGACACTTACCTCGCTCTGCAACCAAATTCAAGAATCCAATAAACCTTTGCCTCGCGAATTAGTGTTCGAAATCCTCAAATCTAGTCATAAACAATTCACTTTACTCAATACAAATCGTAGGAATTAATTCCATATGAATTTACTAATTTTTCGAATTAAAATTCGAAATTTATTTTAAAAATCGACACTGGGACTCACGTTTCAAATCTCCAAAAAAACTTATAAAACACGAACACCCGTTCCGATACGAGTTCAACCATATAAAAATTATCAAATTCCGATGTCAAATGGACCTTCAAATCTTAAATTTTTATTTTTGGAAAGTTTTATAAAAAATCCAATTTTTTCCATCTAAATCTGAAATAAACGATGAATATAATCATAGATTTATGAAATATAAACACTTTAGGATATAGAACACTTATCCCAATCCATATGGTGAAAATCGCCTAAACAATCGCTTCAATTCGAGCTCCATAGATCCAAATATGTTAAAAATGGCTGAAACCTCGAAATATAGCTACTGCCTAGGTATTTACTCTTCGCGATCGCCAAGCACAACTTTTCTCAGCCCAGAATTTGCCTTTCGCGATCGCGAAGTACAAGTGGACAGCTCTTCCAGACAACCTCTAGTGTAATGGTCATAACCTTTTGTACAAAACTCCAAATTATAAATGGTTTAACTTTATGAAAACTAGACACAAAGGGATATAACTTTCACTTGTTGTTCATCTCCCAATTTCTTATATATTACGAGATATACGCTTCCAAAGTCAGCCCTGTGCAACAAAAAAATTTTAGCTCCTCCCACACATCCTATAGTATATCTACCATAACTTTTTGTGCATAACTCTAGACAGCAATTAATTGTGAAAATTAAGGATGTAATAGGCATTTTATTAATTAGTATGCTAAACGTCAAGTAAAAATTAAGTCACATAAATCAAATAAGCATGTAGCAATTATAACATGGATTCAAGGCATGATATTGAGCAAAGAACACGAGATAAATAATTAATATTATAATTAATTCATGATTTAAAATGATTTATGATTTTTTAAGTAATTATGCAAACAATTAATTTGACGACGTATAGACACTCGTCACCTCGCCTATATATTGTTCACATGCATTTCACATAACAAATAATTTAAGGGTTCTATTCCCTCAAGTCAATGTTAACCACGACACTTACCTCGCTCTACAACCAAATTCAAGAATCCAATAAACCTTTGCCTCGCGAATTAGTGTCCGAAATCCTCAAATCTAGTCATAAATAATTCACTTTACTCAAGTATAATGGTCATAACGTTTTGTACAAAATTCCAAATTAAAAATGGTTAAACTTTCTGAAAACTAGACATCAAGCGCTATAATTTTTATTTGTTGTTCATCTCCCAATTCCTTATAGATTGCGAGATATAAGCTTCCAAAGTCAGCTCTGTGCAACAGAAATTTCCAAGCTCTTCCCAGACAACCTATAGTATATATACCATAACTTTTTGTGCATAACTCTAAATAACAAATGGTTTATCTTTCAGAAAACTAGATTCAAAGGTCTACAACTTTCATTTTTAGATCATATCCAAATTCCTTATAGATTGATAGATATAAGCTTCCAAAACCGTTTGTGTGCGGCAGGATTTTCCTCTACGCGATCGCGAAAAGGCTTCCGCGATCGCGATTCACAGTGTCCAAACAGAAAAATTGCTCTTCGCGATCGCGACCGTTTGTCCGCGATCGCGATGCATACCTCTGTGGCTAAAACCAACAACTAGAAATGGCCTACAAATGGTCCAAAACTATCCTGAAACTCACCCGAGCCATTCGGGACCCTATCCGAACATACCAACAAGTCTAAAAATATATTACGGACTTAGTCAAAACCTCAAATCACATCAAACAATGCTAAAACCACGAATCATACCCCAATTCAAGCTTAATGAAAGTAAGAAATTTTAACTTCTACATTCGACACCGAAACCTATCAAATCAAGTCTGATTGGCCTCAAATTTTTCACACTAGTCATAAATGACATAACAGACCTACTCTAACTTTCGAAATCGGAATCCGACCCCGATATCAAAAAGTCAAATCCGTGGTCAAACGTTGAAAATCCTTAACCTTTAAATTTCTAGTTTCCATCAAATGGCCATAACTTGAGCTAGGGACCTCCAAATTAAATTTCGGGCATACGCCCAAGTCCCAAATCACGAGAACAGGCCTGCCGGAACTGTCAAAATACTGATCCATGTCCGTTTGCTAAAATTATTGACCAAAGTTAACTTAATTGAGTTTTAAATCTCTATTTACCATTTTAATCCATTTTTCACATAAACATTTTCCGAAAAATTATACGGGTTGCGCATGCAAGTCGAGGAATGATGAATAGTGCTTTTCAACGTCGTAGAACATATAAATAATTATTAAATTTAAAGATGACCTTTTGGGTCATCACGTTCTCCACATCTAAAACAAACGTTCGTCCTTGAACGGAATTAGAAAAGTACTTGAGCTGGTGAAAAGGTATGGATATTACTCCGCATGTCCGACTCGGACTCCCAGATAGCTGTTTCTACCGGCTGACCCTTCCATTGTACTCGAACTGAAGGATAACTCTTAGAACTTAATTGTCGTACCTGCCGGGTTAGAATAACTACCGGCTCCTTTTCGCAAGTCAAATCCTTGTCCAATTGGACTGAGATAAGTATAGACGTCCCTGTACCGATCCTTCATACTCTACTAAGTTTGCTCGTGACTCGTGAGACCTATGTAACCTAGTGCTCTGATACCAACTGTCATGAACCGAAATTCCCACCTTCGAGACCATGATGGTGCATAACATTTCACATGCTAGCCAAGCTAACGTTAGAATATAATTAGCCATATTTAACAAAAATTTAAATTAATTAATAACAAAAAAATAAATACGAAAATAAAGTGAATATTCCATAATAATCGCGATACCTAAATATCATCCCAGAACTGGAGTCACAAGTACACGAGCTTCTAGAATAATACAAATAAAGGTCTGAATAAAATTTAAGTTGTTTGAAATATAATACACAGCTGAGATAAGATAGAAGGGGACTTCAAAACGGCGAACGTTGTGCAGTTATACCTCAAGTATCCACTGGTAGTTCTATCCAAGCAAATCTACAATACGCTGCTGGGACCAACTCTGAAATCTGCACAAGAAGTGCAGAGTGTAGTATCAGTACAACCAACCCCATGTACTGGTAAGTACCGAGCCTAAACTCGACGAAGTAGTGATGAGGCTAAGGCATGTCACTTACATTAACCTATACACAATAATAATAATAACAACAATAATAGAAATAAAATAGGTATCTCTTTTCAACAATTGAAGCCAACTCGACAGTCATAACCAATTATTATTTCAATCAGTTTCTGTTGCGGCGTGCAACCCGATCCCACAATATATTCATATTCAATTCTGTTGCGGCGTGAAACCCGATCCTCCAATATATTCATTTCAATCAATTCTGTTGCGGCGTGCAACCCGTTCCTCCAATATATTCATTTCAACAATTCTGTTGCGGCGTGTAACCCGTTCCTCCAATATATTCATTTCAATCAATTCTGTTATGGCGTGCAACCCGCTCCTCCAATATATTTATTTACCAATTCTTATAAAAGAAATTACTCCAATAAATGCAACAACTAATATGAAATTATAAGACAACACGCATATAATAATTATGATTTATTAGAAATAACTGGTGACAAGTAGCAATTAATTGTGGAAATTAAGGATGTAATAGGCATTTTATTAATTAGTATGCTAAAAGTCAAGTGAAAATTAAGTCACATAAATCAAATAAGCATATACCAATTATAGCATGGATTCAAAGCATGATATTGAGCAAAGAACACGATAGAAATAATTAATATTATAATTAATTCATGATTTTAAATGATTTATGATTTTTCAAGTAATTATACAAATAGTTAATTTGACGACGTATAGACACTCGTCACCTCGCCTATACTTTGTTCACATGCATTTCATATAACAAATAATTCAAGGGTTCTATTCCCTCAAGTCAAGGTTAACCTCGACACTTACCTCGCTCTACAACCAAATTCAAGAATCCAATAAACCTTTGCCTCGCGAATTAGTGTCTGAAATCCTCAAATCTAGTCATAAATAATTCACTTTACTCAAGTATAATGGTCATAACATTTTGTACAAAACTCCAAATTATAAATGGTTAAACTTTCTGAAAACTAGACACCAAGCACTATAACTTTAATTTGTTGTTCATCTCCCAATTCCTTGTAGATTGCGAGATATAAGCTTCCAAAGTCAGCCATGTGCAACAGAGATTTCCAAGCTCTTCCTAGACAGCCTATAGTATATCCACCATAACCTTTTGTACATAACTCCAAATGACAAATGATTTACCTTTTGGAAAACTAGACACAAAAGACTACAACTTTTATTTTTGGATCATCTCCAAATTCCTTATAGATTGAGAGATATAATCTTCCAAAGTCGGGTCTATGTAGCAGGATTTTCCTCTACGCGATCGCGAAAATGCTTCCGCGATCGCGATTCATAGTGTCCAGACAGCAAAATTGCTCTTCGCGATTACGACCATTATTCCGCGATCGGAATGCATACCTCTGTGGTAAAAAAACTAGCAACTAAAAATGGCTTAGAAATGGTCCGAAACCACCCCGAAACTCACCCGAGCCATTCGGGACCCCGTCCGAACATACCAACTAGTCTCAAAACATATAACCGACTTAGTCGAAACTTCAAATCACATCAAACAACGCTAAAATCACGAATCATACCCCAATTCAAGCTTAATGAAACTAAGAAATTTCAACTTCTACATTCGACGCTAAAACCTATCAAATCAAGTCCGATTGACCTCAAATTTTGCACACTAGTCATAAATGACATAACAGACCTACTCTAACTTTCGGAATCGGAATCCAACCCCGATATCAAAAAGTCAAATCCGTGGTCAAACTTTGAAAATTCTTAGCCTTTAAATTTCTAGTTTCCGTCAAATGGCCATAACTTGAGCTAGGGACCTCCAAATTAAATTCTGGGCATACGCCCAAGTCCCAAATCACGAGACGGACCTACCGCAACTGTCAAAATACTGATCCGGGTCCGTTTTCTTAAAAATGTTGACCAAAGTCTTATTGAGTTTTAAATCTATATTTATCATTTTAATCCATTTTTCACATAAAAATTATACGGATTACGCACGCAAGTTGAGGAATGATGAATAGTATTTTTCGAGGTTTTAGAACACACAAATAATTATTAAATATAAAGATGACCTTTTGAGTTATCACACATACTAAAAATTAAAGGTGGCATTTTAAGAAAAGAAAAAAACTAAGATGAGAGTAAGGCACATAATTGAAATGAGTGAAATATCAATTTTAGTAAGGGAGCAATTGGTTTCTAATATAAATATAAAGTACTAGTTTTTGCTAGTATTCAACATGGGTAAGAATGTCGGTTCCCGTGTTAACAAATTTCATTAGACATTAGGTGAAGAAAACTTGAGCACACCTAACTAAAGAAAAAGATGATGTAACAAGTCAGTATGTAGTAATATTTATAGCTAGTTCATTATTAATTATCAGTCTGTTGAATTTCAAAATGTTTTTTTTTTCTTACAATACATAATTAGTTAAGCCTCCACTCGAAATTTGTGACCTCCATTTGTCATTTACACCATTCACATTACTTCGATCAACGATTAATAGTTGTGCCCTCTCTTCTGACTTCCAACAGAAAAGTTACTTGCCTCTTATGTAGTGTTTGTTATGTGTCCACATAATCAGCTTGGATTGTATAGAACTAGAGTGTAAATAATATACATTATCTGTAAAAATTATTAAAAAATTCTTTATACTGATAATGTATTTTTTGTCTGATCCCGTATTATTTTTCAATCCTTACATATAAGATTTTAGCTAGAACAAACACATGTAGTGATGTTGCATGGTTTAGCCAAAGAACAGGGAACCCATTCCACACATTTTCTCCCGTTTTAACTATTTAATTTAAGGAAATTTTATCGTATACACCCTATTTATTATAAAACCAAAATCATTTTAAAATATTATTTTCTATAGCTATCTTTTATATTTTATAGCAAAATAAGTATTTATGGTATATACTACCATTGTCCATCGAGACATAAAATAAGACATGAAATATGCTATTTATGTTTTTTCTCTATTTCTTTCAATTAATATACGATTCTCTCTCAAAACATTTCTTCTCTCTCTTCGAGCAAAATATGCCGAATCATAGATACACGAAAGAAAGCCATAAAATCTCAAAATCAGAAACATGGAAGTAAACTTATAATCAAAAAAGGAAGCGGAGATACTTTGGGCGACGGAGAGATTGAAGAGAAAGAGGGATTCTTAGCGCGGTAAGTAAGAAAGGAAAGAGGAAGAAGCGGTCGAATTGGAAGCGTTGTAAATTGTAATGGAAGAGGTAATGAAGCAATACAAGGAGTCTTAGCCGGAAAACGCCATCTCCGACGAACTTTATTCTCTTCTTTGCTAGTTAGTCACATACAATGATACAAATACATTGTATTCTGTAGAAATTCACTCAAACACATTGTATTTTTGTATAAATATATTTTTTTGCCTGTGTTTATGTATTTTTTTTAATATAGCTGAATACACTTGTATTCATGCATACTATACATACATTATGCATGAATACATGATATAAACATTGAAATACACTTAATATAAACATTAAAATAGAACAGAATATGAACAGTGAATACATCTAATTTTAAAATATAGTAAAATACACTGAATACAAATAAAAATACAGTGAATATAACCAATAAAATATACTTAATACAGCAGTAATAACATGTATTAGGAATAACTAAAATATTGTTAATACAAATACATTTGAATACATTATATATAAAATAGCGAATATAGTAAATACAAACATTGAATCTAATGAATGCAACAGTAAAAAAAATTGAAACACATTAAGGGGTCGTTTGGTAGGACGCATTAGATAAAATAGTGCATGTATTAGTTTTATGTATTAATAATACCTTGTTTGGTGCACTTTTTGAACATATGCATACAAGCATTAGTACACCCTATTTGGTATTATCATATGCATAACTAATGCATAAGAAACCCTAGTATTAACAATGCAATGGGTTTTAATGCATGCATTAGCTTAGTTAAAGACAAAATTGTCCTTCAAAATTTATGCTAGATAATTATATTATTATATTAATGCAAGTTTGAAATAATCCAATAAAGTAGGAAATAAAATTATATCCCTAGTAAATAAATAAATACTTAGCATATTTTCTTTTTTTATAAATAAATATCAGTTCTATACTACAATATAGGTAGACAAATCAAATATTCTTTTTAAAACCTTTTTCATATAAAAACATTACTCAACATATGTTTCTTTTAAAAAGATAAAGTGATGGACTGATTATGAGGGTATTTTTGTAAACAAATAATTCTTTTAGAAATTGTGCAATGCTTTAATACATCAAACCAAACAATGGATAAGAAATATGTTAGCATAACTAATGCCAGCATAACTAATGCAAGCACAACTAATACCAGCATTACTAATACAGCATATTCAGCATTATTCTTATACACTCTACCAAACGACCCTAAATACAAAAGTTATGTACAACTGAAAAATTATTCTAATTAATTGGGTTGATAATGAGGCATGTTAGAATTGATTTTGTTAAGTTATATTAGGAGTGTATCATGCTAATTGATATTATTTTCGTTAATAGACAGCTGGACATACATATTTTAAAGGTGATTATTGTTAATGTATTCATGAATACATGACGCAAATACATGTGAATACATGCGCATATAACTTGACTGCCCTGATTTTAGGCATTTTTTACTACTGTATTCATGAATACAGTAGCACGAATACATGTGAATACATGCGCATATAGCTGGAGTGCCTTCATTTTAGGCGCTTTTTGCTGTTGTATTCATGAATACATGGCGCGAATACATGTGAATACACGAGCGTATAGCTGGACTGCCCTGATTTTTAGGAGCTTTTTGCTACTGTATTCATGAATACAGCAGCGCGAATACATCGAATACACTACCGTAATAACTGAATAGTAGCTATAGGAAGGAATTATGTATATGGTAGCTACAGGAAGTTAATAGGCACTAAACAATAGTAGTTTAAAATTTCCTCTTAATTTAATCGACCATTGCGATTCATTTTGCTTCTTCTTGAATAATAAACTAACTTCAAACTAACATTAAAGATAAGAAGTATATTTAAGCAAGAAATGTAAAGTAAGCCAAAGTATAAAGTTGAAGTTACTAACATAGTTAAAATTTCACTCGGTCCTTATTCAACCAAAAATTGCACTCTTCTCTATCTTTCCTTCTCATATTATTCATGTGTTTATCCGTCCAAAAAGAGATAAAAAATATTATACAGTAAAAAAATAATCGGATAAGGGTCTGATTTGCTCTTTTACTATCATAAATAGGCTTTATTTACCCTCCGTTTACGTTTTCTATCAAAAATATCCCTACAGTTATACATTAGGTTCATATTTACCCCTTACACATTAAAATGGGTTACATTTGCCTTTCGTTATACTTTAGGATCATATTTACCCCTCTACTCTTCAAAAAGGGTTACATTTGCCCTTCGTTATACTTTCTTGATATATTTATCCTTACAATTATACCCTACATTTACCCTCATCTGGTAGATCGCCATGTCCCACCTTTGTTTTCCTACATGGCGCCTATGTGGATTTCTTTTTCTTTCAATTTAAATATGGTCACCTATTTAAAATAATTTAACCCGCCCACCCAATTTAAATAAGATTTCATTAACTCCATTATTGTGAAACTTCTTATAATTTACTTTGGTTACTGCAATAATTGTGAGCTGTATTAGATTAGTGATTTTGAGTTCAAAATTATTATTTGCCAATATGTTGTCGCTGCTATAACTATTATATTTCTCACAATCTTCATAAATGCATTATCAGGAAATTGCTTTTCGTGAATCAATCATGGTCAATTGACCCAGTTTAGACTTTACAGAGTTGTATCTCTACAAACACTTCAAAACATCATTGAGTGATTCATGTCTCCTAACTCCTAAGTATTAAAGGGAAACAAATTAACATAGACAAAGGTAAAATAATTAAATAAATCAATTAGAGATAGCACTATAGTTTCGTTCACTCACTATCCAAAATTTTTTCATTCTCCGAAAAATATAGAGCTGACCCGGAGAAGAGAGATGGACGAGAGGGGGGGGGTGGAGGGGATTGGGAATTATGATTTTCATTTATTTTAGTTAGTGTGTCTTATTTAAATTGGGTAGACAGGTTAAATTATCTTAAATATGTGACCATATTTAAATTGGAAGAAAAAGAAATCCACATAGGCACCCAGGTAGGAAAACAAAGGTGGGATATGGCGATCTACCGGATGAGAGTAAATGTAAGGTATAATTATAAGGATAAATATGTCAAGAAAGTATAATGAAGGGCAAATGTAATCCTTTTTGAAGAATAGAGGGGTAAATATGATCTTAAAGTATAATCATTTTTAACGTGTAAGGGATAAATATGAACCTAATATATAACGGTAAGGATATTTTTTATAATAAAATTAAACGAAAAGTAAATAAGGCCAATTTATAATAGTAAAGGGACAAATGAGACCCTTATTCGGAAAAACATTGTAGACCATCGAGAAGGGAATTAAAATAAGGAGATGTCTTTTCGGAGGATGAATATACTGACATGTGAATTTGTTAAGCACATGGGTATATATTGACGCAAGTTGTATCGTGGTTTCTGGACCGGTTCTCTATCATTCTTCGCCTTCACACACACACAAAAACAGACCGAGGGGCCGAACTAGAAGTTCGAAAATAAGTTTGGTCCAACTTAATAACTTTTGTTTAAATAATATATTTGTATTAAAATTCTGAATTCATAAAGTTAAAATCTTAATTATGGCTCTGCACACATTCTCTCTTTCTCCTTGTCGGCCATGCTTTATCGTTTTCTAAGACTTACACCCAATTACACCTTCTGGTCCATAATAAATAATTTTTTGTCTTTTTATTTTGGTCCAAAATAAGTGATCTTTTACTTAATCAAGAAGGATTAACTTTGTTTTTTCAAAGTTTGTCTTTATTTATATATCCCAATATGTCAAGTTAACAATATGCAAATTTTAATTATGGGTAATTTAGTCAAAATACCTATATTTTTCTAGGAGTTAGTATTTTCTTAAAAGCTTGTTTGGATGGTTGTTACACATCGTTTCATAATGTATCGTATCGTATCGTATCGTATCGTATTGTATTGTATTGTACTGTATCGTTTGATGAATACAATGTTTGGATAGATTGTATCGTTTGTTGTTGTTTTATGATATCACACACCAACAATATGGAGAATAAATTTATAATATTATAAAGAAAAATTATGATACGGGGTAAATTTATTATATAAAAAGGTAGGATAAATGATAAAATAAAATTATTTAATAGTAATAAAGGGTGATATGAGAGAAAAAGACAAGATAACGATGCAACCACACCAAATCTGTCGTTACATAAAGTGGCACATTTCGTCGTTACGTAACGACGGATTTAACGATACGATACAATAAAATTTAAGTAACAACCAAAACAAACATTGTATTTGAAGTAACAATACAATAGATAACAACCATCCAAATATGCTGTAAGGGGTTTGCCAAAGGCCAAAAGGTCACTTATTATGGAGCAGAGGGAGTAATAACTTATTTCCATATCACATTTTCCGGCTGTATTTGGCAATAAAGAAGTTCCAAACTAAGTACTCTCTCTATTTCAAAAGATTGTCATAGTTTGACTTGACATAAACTTTAATAAAGAAGACATGACTTTTAAGATATATGGTCTTAAATAAGCCATATCATTTGTGTGGTTGTATAACTTTTGAAACTTGTAGTCTGAAACATGTCATAGCATTTGTGTGGCTATAAATACGGCCTATTAAAAAATATTAAAAAGTATCACTCTTTTTTAAAACAGATTAATAAGGAAATAATGTCAATCTTATTGAAACAGAAAAAGTATATAACAACGCAATCCTGCAAAGATTTTAAAAAAAAAAAAGGAATTGATATTGATCATATTTCAATGGTGCGCTTCTATTTCTAAGTTATGCATTTCATTTGCGTGCGAAGCGCGATATATTCACTAGTTTAAATAGTAATCATTTATCAAGTATGTAGTCATGAAGCAAAACGTTTACTCATAAAACACACATAAGAAGAGGTATATAAGCTAAAAACGAAGTTTTAAATTTGACAAATGCGAACACTAGGATTCAAAACTTTGAATAAGTAATTATATATATATCAAAGTTAGTTATGAATAAGTTTAAAGAAGAGTTGACATTTGTGAAATATTAGGTAGGTGATGGAGATGTTGCCATGGAAAAAAGATGGTGATATATGGTGTCGAAATCAAGATAAAAAGAATATAAGGTAGCTAGGCTATGTTAATTTTAATTTCTTCACTTCTCTATATGCGAAATAACGGATGAAGAAATTTGGACGAGTACAATCAATATACAGAAAACGCAAGCCGAGCCGAGGGTGCATCATAGATAGAGACATAGATAGTATTTGTGTTCAGTAATTTATTGAATAGTTATATATATTTTATATAAAATCCAATCAACCATCTTTTTTAAAATTCAGAACTTATAAACTCACAATTTCACGTCTGTCTCTAATTACAGGGCATTTAAGAGAGAGAGATTTGATATTGGCGGTCATTGGTTGCCGGGGGAGGATGCATAATTGGAGGAATTAAATACGACCATTTTACCACAAGAAAATCGGCCATGATTTAGGGGATTTGGTACCATGCACTGGCAATTCGTCAGCCAACAACCTTTCATGTGTACACTGTACACGCACAAGATTTTGTACACATGATGACGTTGACCTTGTTATAATTTCGTTTCTGAGTGAATTTGGATATAAGATTTTCATGGTTTTAATATTTTACTTTCCGTCTCAAATTGATATTACTTTATACTAGTATTAACACCCGCGCGGATGCGGGGACACTAATCATGTCAAATATTTGAGTTATTTGGATTATATATAAATAATCTTAAAATTTAAACTTTCTCGATAAATATAGATAATAATTGGATACTCCCTC
Source organism: Nicotiana tomentosiformis (assembly GCF_000390325.3). Classification (NCBI taxonomy): domain Eukaryota; kingdom Viridiplantae; phylum Streptophyta; class Magnoliopsida; order Solanales; family Solanaceae; genus Nicotiana; species Nicotiana tomentosiformis. Next base: position 115,496,414 of record NC_090823.1, on the reverse strand, counting down.
CGTTTCAAATTAGATGAGGTACTTGTCACGACCCGGAATTTTTCACCGACGGGACCGTGATGACGCCTAACATTTCACTTGCTAGGCAAGCCAACGTTAGAGAATTATTAAACCAATTCCTTATTTCCATTCAGTAATTAACAATAATTAACTAAGATAAAATATTATCATAAAAACTGTATTAATTACTACCACCCGGATCTCGAGTCACAATTCACGAGCATTCTAGAATTTGCTACAAGTAATAGTCTCAAAGAAATACAATTGTCTGAATGAAAGAAACAGTAGAACATAAAAGATAAACGGGGACAAGGTATGTGTACACCGACAGATCTACCTTGAGTCTCCGGACAGCGGACCAATAGCAAAATCTCGATCAATCCGAGCTGATATCCAAAATCTTCACAAAAAGTGCAAAGTGCAGTATCAGTACAACCGACCCCATGTACTGGTAAGTGTCGAGCCTAACCTCGACGAATTAGTGATGAGGCTAAGGCAAGGCACCTACAAATCAACCCGTATGATTTAATAGTGTATATATAAATAACCGAAATGAAGAACTAAACAGGAAATGTCGGGAGGAGAACATACTGAGGGGAATACAAGATAAAGAACTACAACACAATGATCACCGGAGCAGTCAATATACCATGAATCAACAGGAATAGTGAATACAGTAAGGAAAAATGCACGGCATCACCCTTCATGCTTTTACTCTAAATCTCACCATAAAATAAATAGAAACGGCACATCATCACCCTTCTTGCATTAACACTCACAATATGGCACGACATCACCCTTTGTGCATTAACTCTCATATCATGGCACAACATCACCCTTCGTGCATTAACACTCACAATATGGCACGGCATCACCCTTCGTGCATTAACACTCACAATATGACACGGCATCACCCTTCGTGCATTAACACTCACAATATGGCACGGCATCACCCTTCGTGCATTAACACTCTCCCTTACCATAATGCAATGCATAAATATCAACAAGGAGATAGAATAACAAGTACAAACCTTACTTCAACATTTGGATCCATAACATCAATCTCAACTTTGAAATAAAAACTCAATTATCACCAGAAAATTCGTAAATATGATAAGAACGATAAATTGAACAACACTAGTATAACACATCGCAATTAGGCATAGGAATGAGACAATATAAGAAAAACTGAGAAACAAGAAAAATAAGTAAATCGGCGGCGCATAAGTACTCGTCACCTCACATATACGCCGCTCACATGAATTTCACTTAGCAAGTAATCTAAGGTTCCTAATTCCCTCAAGTCAGGGTTAGACACAATACTTACCTCGCTCCGAAGGCCACTTAATTCTCAATCACAACTTTTTCTTTGGAATTCACCTCCAAACCACTCTTATCTATTCAAACATGACTCAATAATATCAAATATTGCTTAAGAAATCAATTATATTGCATAAATTAAATTCCCCAAATTTTTCTCCAAAAAGTTAAAAAATTAACCTCGGACCCGCTTGGTCAAAACCCGATGTTCGGGCCAAATTTTTTTTACCCATTCACCCCCGAGCCAGAATATATAATTAGTTTTGGAATCCGACCTCAAATTGATGTCTAAACCCCCAAATTTACGAAATCCCTAGTTTCTACCCAAAACCCCTAATTCTACCATGAAAACCTTAGATTTCAGGTTGAAATCTTGTAAAATGTAATGAAAGATTGAAAGAAACCAGTTTAGAATCACTTACCTATGATTTGGGGAAGAAATGGTCTTTGGAAAATCGCCTATTGTGTTTTAGGTCTTGAAATTTTGGGAAATGAATGAAAATTCCCGTCCAAAAGTCATTTTGATCAGCTGCAGATGTCGCATTTACGACCTGAGCTTCGCAAATGCGAAGGAGTCATCGCAAATACGAAGCCCTTCACACTTCTGCTTCCTTCGCAAATGCGAAGATAAGTTCGCAAATGCGACCTTGAATCTTCGCAAATGCGACTAAATGATCGCATTTGCGATCACTGCCCTTCCCCAACTCCCTTCGCAAATGCGGAAGAAAACTCGCAAATGCGAAAACTATTGGCCCAACTTCTCTTCGCATTTGCGATGAGAAGCTCGCAAATGCGAACCTCTCAGAGGACGCAATTGCGATGCCTGATCTCGCAAATGCGAGATAAGAGGCCTGCAATAATATCAGATGCACCTTCAGTATTTTCCAAGCCAAATCTCACTCCGTAGCCTATCCGAAACTCACCCGAGCCCTCGGGGCTCCAAACCAAATATGCACACAAGTCTAAAAATATCATACGAACTTGCTCGCGTGATCAAATCGCCAAAATAACACCTAGAACTACGAATTTAGTACCAAATCAAATGAAATTCTTAAGAACACTTTAAAAATTTTATTTTCTCAACTCAACGTCCGAATCACGTCAAATCAACTCCGTTTCTCACCAAATTTCACAGACAGGTCTTACATATCATAATGAACATGTACCGAGTTCTGAAATCAAAATACATACTTGATACTAACAATGCCAAATATCAATCAATTCTTAAAAACAAATAATTTTTAAACTTTTAATTTTCATCAAAAATTCATAACTCAAGCTAGGGACCTCCGAATTCGATTTCGGGCATACGCCCAGGTCCCATAATTCGATACGGACCTATTGGGACTGTCAAAGTATGGATCCGGGCCCGTTTACCAAAAATATTGACCGAAATTAACTAAAATTAACTTTTAAGGCAAAAATTCTTATTTTCATTAGTTTTCAACATAAAAGCTTTCCGGAAACCTGCTCGGACTGTGCACGCAAATCGAAAAGGATAAAAATGAGTTTTTTAAGGCTTAAGAGCGCAGATTCGAGTTCTAAAATATAAGATAACCTTTTGGGTCATCACAATACTTTCCTTTTTAGTCTGTCCCAAAATAAATGACACATTTCTAAATTTGGAAATAACTCAACTCTTCATTTTACCTTTAATGAGAAACTTTTATAACCACACAAATGTCATGGTCCCACAAAGCTTTTACCCCTTAAGCTTTTAAGACCACAAGTTTTAAAAGTCTTCTTCTTTTTTCTTAAACTTCGTGCCAAGTCAAACTACCTCATCTAAATTGAATTGGAGGGAGTATTAATTAAGAAACACTACATGAAAAAGATTAACTACTTCTCAAATCTCCTAGTTATAATTCTATTTTTCTTTTTTGGTACGATTCTCGCTAATGTTATTAGATCCTAAAAATAGCCAGGAAGCAAAATAATAACTCATATTTATGGCAAAACAATCAAAAATTGAGACTATGAAGGACTCTTTGGATACGACTTGACTCTTTTACCATTACTTGACATCTTATTTGGTGTGTTGATATCTTTTAAAAAATATTTCTATTTTAAAATTTAGTTTCTAAAAATTTATTTTTCAATAATAATTATTTTTATAATAATATAAGTAAAAATATTATCCTTAATTCAAAATTCATTTTAATCGGCTATCTAAAAATTCTTTAGCCAGTGAATTTTTTTTCCAGTATGACTCTATTTTGATATTTGACATTAACCATGTTAAATATCTGAGTTATTTGAATTATATGTAAATAACCTTAAAATTTAAACCTTCTAGATAATTGTAGATAATCGTTAGATATTAATTAAGGAACACTACATGAAAAAAGGCTAACATTTTCTCAAATCTCGTAGTGATAATTTTATTTTTGCATCATTCTCATTGGTGTCATTGGAACCTAAAAATACCCACAAAGCAAAATAATAACTCGTATTTATGGCAAAGCACAAAGGTTGACACAATATGAACGATTCTTTGGTTACGACGTGACTCTATTACTACAACGTGAACTCTTATTTGGTATGCTGTTATCTTTCAAAAAATATTTCTATTTCAAAATTTCAATTTCTAAAATTTTATATATATTTCAATAATAATTATCTTTATAATGATGCAAGTGAGGATATTATCCTTAATTTAAAATCCACCTTAATCAGCTATCTAAAAAATTTAATAATTCTTTAGCTGGTGAAACATTATTTCAGTATGACACCATTTTGAGTTTATCGATATCTCTAGCCACATATTTTGAATTTTGAATATTCTATGTATACAGATTTTTTGTTCTTTGAATCATTAAATGTTAAATTAGTTGATTAATTATTATTATTATATAATATTGTATATATTGTATTAAAATTACCAAGTAGTTTTTTCTCGATACTATACTTGGCTTAACCTCAATGCAAACCACTCAAATTGCATTTAAATTCAAATTCAAATATCATATCAGTTTGTTAGTAATAGTGATCTTTTAAAACCGACATACAATGTAAATTAAAAAAAAAACCTAAGATATCCTTATCTTATAATCTATGTATTTGAGTTAAAAAAAATATTTAAAATCGTAAGATCAGCTTTCAAATTTTTTATACCCAACAAAGATGAAACAAAAGAAGAAATTCGTTGTCATCTCTTATTTCTGATTTTTAGATTTTTCATACATTTTTTTCTATATTTGTTTTCTTTTATCTTATTTTTTATGTCTTTCTTTATTTTGTTATAAAAAATTAATTTATTTCGCTATAAAAGGATGAGTTTTTATAGAAATTGTCTACATAAGAACTTTATTTATATTTTTAGTCTTTGGTTGAAATTCTTTCATATTTTTCTTTTGGTTTTATCTAATCAACCTAAATAGTTGCTCACCCAACTACTTAAATTAAAAAATTAAAGTATGTATAAGTTGTATATAATCCATATATAATATGTGTATAATCTTGTGTTGTCGGTATATCATCTATGTATATTAGCTATAGGAAGTAAACAATAAATCTGGCCGGATATTTATGTAAATATTCCATAAGATTTCGGTTTCTTGATTTTATCCATGATATGACTTCTATTATAATAATTTTAAAAACTCTCTACAAAAATTCAAAAATATCTTATATTTGTATTTTTAAAATTAAATTATATTTTAAAATATAATCCCATTTCGAATAATTTGTTTACATTTAAAAAAAATAGTTTAAGTCATACCAATTTTTTTTAAAAAAATATACTTTTTATTACACTTGAAAATCGCTATAGAAACTATCAATTAGAAACCAATATCCCTCTCGTTGAATTCGAGAAAAAAAATCTTTCACATAATCTAATGATTCAAAACTAATATTCTTCAACGAAAAAAATATTATACCCTTATAATGTTGTATTGACTGCAGCTAAATGGAGAGGTTTCGACTTATACCCTTAAATTCCTAGAAGGTGCTAAATTAAAATTAATTATAGTAATTGTATAACTAAAGTTGTGTTATTTGTTTGATGCCCATTTATACAAATTGACTCTTCAAAGTAACATTCTTCAAAAAGGAAAAAAAAAAAAAATTAATATTGACTAATTTTTGTGATGTTTCTTTCCCCAGTTGTCCAGCATGTAGGTTTACTTTATTATATATGTAAGTAAACTTTTATTCGATTTTTAAACTCCTTTTTATTATCTAGATAAACATACATGTACTCAATATATTACATTTATTTTAAAAGAAATTCACTTTATTCAAATCTAGCTATAGTGTTTTAAAGAACTATAAGTATATGGTTTTAAATGTGAGAGTTTTATAGTTATCTGCAGTAGTTTTTTTTTTTTTTTTGCCAGAGCCGAAGTAGAATTTAAATAATTAGATAAGATAAAAAAGGTTCCTAACATATGATCATTAACCGAATTAAGTATGATAACATGATAATAAAAGATAAATTTCTTTTTTATTTTAAATCAAATTTAAAAAATTTGTCTATAAATTCAAAATATCCTTTAATTGATATTCAGTTTTTTTAGATATATATGTATTTGACTAATATAGTCAAATATAGAATAAAGTTATCATATGCTATTGACATTTATTAGCTTACCACTTGGCTTAACCACAAATGCCAATTATATATGGTAACTTTATTTTTTTTTAATTTTTTTTTTAAGATATATATGTATTTGACTAATATAGTCAAATATAGAATAAAGTTTTCGACAAGAGTGAGTTGCTCTAGTGGTGAACACCCTCCACTTCCAACCAAGAGGTTGTGAGTTTGAGTCACCCCAAGAGCAAGGTGGGGAGTTCTTGGAGGGAGGGACCCGATGGTCTATCGAAAACAACCTCTCTACCCCAGGGTAGATGTAAGGTCTGCGTACAAACTACCCTCCCCAGACCCCACTAGTGGGATTATACTGGGTTGTTGTTGTTGTTGTTGTTGTTATTGTTGTTGTTGTTGTTGTTGTTATAGAATAAAGTTAGCATATGCTATTGACATTTATTAACTTGCCACTTGGCTTAACCACAAATACCAATTATATATGGTAACTTTAATTTATTCCTTTAATATATATAGAAGATATAGATTATTAAGGATGACGAACTATTATGTATACACATATTATTTGCATGAACGAAACTACATGTCATAAAGGATGAGTCGAAAAATTACACTTCATATATATATATATATATATATATATAAAATATTAGGTTTTAGATGTGTATAACATATATTGAACACTCTTTATCGGAAATTTTTATTTTTTTATTTTTTTATTTTTTTTCAAGTTTGAACATCCTTAAGAAAATTTATGATTTCACCACCGATTATTTGTCGAAAAAATAATATGTACACAAATTAAAGGAAATTTTTAATGAAGCGGTCTCACTGTCCACCCATGTTAATCGAAGTTCACTTTCCTTTTGGTTTTATTCGGCATTATTCAAAACACCATGCATTCATAGAGCTATGGAAAGGGGACACATACGTATTTGCTACACTCAGTCTGAATTTTGTATATATAATGAAAAAGTTAAAGCAAAAAAAGATTATTCCCTACGGTACTCTTGAATAGTATTAGTTTTGGCAAATTAAATTTGTTTGGAAGTATCTAATATTTTAAAGAGTGTGGGAGTCTTAATATAACGAGACCTTTAAGGAAGAAATAAAAGGTGATTAATATAAATATATTTTCTTATGATTAAAACCATTAATGTCTTTGTGGAGGGGTGTCTAAAATCTCAAAAATAATACAAACCAAAATAAGTAAATAATAAACCACACACTTTGAATCCACTTATTCTTATTGTAACTATGGATTTCTCTTTCATCAATGACTAGTTCTTTAGTTAACATGTAGGTACAATTCATTAGCCAAGAACTTGCAACTTGACCGAGACGACGAGTTTGAGTAGGCGTTTGGATATAAAAATTGTGATTTTTGAAAAAAAAAATTATATATTTGAAGTTAAGTGGAAAAAGAATATTAAAATTTGAAATTATGTTTGGACATGTATTTCACTTGAGAAAATATTATAGTTTTGTGAGGGGAATGTTTTTTTTTCGAAAAACTTGAAAAGATGGTCAAAATCAATTTTTGTTTTTTGAAAAATTCATTTTCGAAAAATCTCCAAAAACTTCAAATTTATGGACAAACACATTTTTGAAAAAAAAATCGAAAAAAAGAAAGAAAAATATCTATGGACAAACGGGGCCTGAATTTGCTAGTCATCTAACCTCTACTCTACTAATCCAGGAAAAATGGCAATATATAGCCACTCTTAAAATAATAGCCGATATATATATATATATATATATATATATATATATATATATATATATATATATATATATATATATATATATATATATACTTTCTGTATGTTTATACAAATTTTATATACTTTTTCGGCTATCGAATGTAAACAGTTTCTGGCGTAGGCTAAAAGTGATAATACCCCAACTGGATTCTCTTTAATTGTAAATAGTTTCTGACGTTTGAATACAAGTGATAAGAATTAATTATAATTAAATAGTAATTACGATTAGTAATTAGGCAAACTATAGTTATTAAGCTCTAAACAATGGTAGTTGTTTATGAAAATTCCACCCAAAAAATCATTTGGGCCGATTCATTGATGGCCTTTTGATAAATGGGCTTCGATCCAATGTACATAGACAAAAGCCTAATGAATATTGTAACAAACTATAGCCGTTTGTGTGAGGCTGTGTGCCTTATGTGGCTCTAAGGCGTTCTTCATCATTAGCTGCGAATTAGATTATTTTATACTGAAGTCCCCTTGTATGAGTCTTGTGTAATTAGATTTATTTTTTACTCGTTGTCAATCCTCCTCCTTTTGGGTTCTGCACAGACAGGATCGCCTGCTTAGATTATGCCCGGTTTTAACCTTTTCTCGAATTTTACTCTTAGCAACTCCTATGTTCGAAGCAAGATGTTGTATAATTAGATCACGAATTACAAATGTCTGAAAAAGTTCTATTGCTATTGGGTTATATGATGTTAGTTCGTGTTTGCAATAAATTTGTGCAGAAAAATAAAACGGCAATCACAAACAATTATTAAGAAAAAAAGATTTTATTGATAAACATTGCGGACTACAACTTTGTTTATTCCTTATTCTTTCCTCCGATTTGTTATCCGTAATTCGAGGGCCTTAGAGGCGTATTTCTCGAATGTAGGATGATATGCATCTCCTTGACGTACTTGATGATCAGGAATCATGTAGCAGCACTCCATTTGGATCTTGAATGTTGCTAGAATTTTAAGCAAGACATATTTGACATGCCTTTAATCTCTTAATGAATATTCCAAAATTTTAATGGAATTTCGGAGATTGTATATTTGATCTCATTGTGCATATTCCGGGAGTTTATAAAATTCCTGAGATCGTCTTTGAAGGACATATGTAGCCTTATTTATAGGCATGAATTAAGGTTTGTGTGAAGTAGCCACCAAGTAATCTTAATAGACTCCTAATGTTTCAAAAGTCGTCTTGAATTTAGAATTTATTTTGATCTGTTAAAATTTCAGTGTCTACAATGGGGTCTTATCGAAGCGCTTTATTTCACTTGATTACTCATGCTTATTCCAAAGCATTATTATTTTTAGGATACAGATCCATTATTCATTCAACGGATATTCTTCAGCTAAAAGCCAATATGGATCTTATGGAAGGCTTAAGAAACCAACTAACATAACAACACTCAACACTTTGAGTGGCATAGGTGGGGGAAGACCAGTTAAGATCTCGAATAGGCTATGTTTTGTAATCGGACCTTGTGTATATATGTAAATCCAGTAGAAAAGGTAAAGGAACAATATTTGGTGAACAAATGCAAAGGTCAAAAGAGGTTTCATTATTAGAAGCAAAAAAAGAGAGTACAAACATGTTAAATCCAGTGGGAAAAAACTGCATAAAGTTTTGATATAATGGAGGTTAAAGAAATATTGTTGAAGCTGCCACTGCTTTCTCTTTGTATATCTTAGGTAATAGACTAATAGTAACTCTTTTAAGATCTCTAATTTTTGTATGGTTAGGATCTCCTTAGGCATGGTATTTTTCTCTATCCTGTGCATCCTTGTATTTCTCTGTAGTCAAATGATTGTTAATAAGATCTGTCTTTTATTTTCGTGGCACAACTTAAAAAATCTGCATTTACGAGTACAATCAGAAGTGAATTCATCCATTGAGTAACAGAAGGTAAAGGGGGACAGAAAATTAGATGCATACTCAGAATCTCAAACAAAAGAGAGTAGAGTTTAACTGTAATTATTTGTAGGTCTATCAACTCATTTTTTGTTAGCTCTAGTGATCAGCTTCCACTCACCTCTGTCGTTTAATCAGAATTAGACGAAGCTTGTATTGATATGCCAAATGCATGCAATTTAAGTTGTTCTTTTCTTTTTGTTGCTATTTTTGCTCATTATTGCTTAGTTAAAAAGAATAGCTTGCGGTAACTAGTAAAGTGTCTGTCATGTGACTAGGATATCATGAGTTTGAGCTGTGAAAATAGCCTCTTGCGGAAATGCAGGGTTAAACTGCGTAAATAAATGTCACGACCCCAAATTCCCTCCGTAGGATGTCGTGATGACACCTAGTCTCTAATACTAGGTAAACCTATCAATGCAGAATAATAATAAATATTTAAAATAAATAAACTACAAGTCAAACAATTTCAACTCCTAAAACCTAGTAGAAATAAGTCACAAGATTCTAAGAATTTATTCTTTATGTCTCTATACATCAGAGTCTAAAGCAAATAAGGAAGACAACATAGTAAGATAGAAGGGGACTCCGGAGTCTGCGAACGCTAGCATATATACATCGAAGTCTCCTCGTACAGCTAGTTTACTAATGTGTGGTCTGATAAGATGTACCTGGATTTGCATAAAAGGATGTGCAGAAGCGTAGTGTGAGTACACCACAGCGGTACCCAGTAAGTGCCGAGCCTAACCTCGGTAGAGTAGTGACGAGGTCAGGTCAGGTCCTACTGGAGAATAAATAATGGCATGGTAAAATATTTAAACAATATTATAAGATAAAATGACAATGGAAATGAATCAAGTAGTATGTCACATTTAATTACATTAAATAATGGCAAATAAATACCTCGTAAAAACAAAACAGAATTCTTTTCAACTTTAAGAAAATCACAACAATAATCAAAGGCAATTGCGGCCATAAATCAATATCAACAAGGGCACTCCCGAGGTACCTCATCGTAGTCCCAAATCATAAACAAATTCACAACATCTCATTTCCTTATCTCACCGCGGGAGCCTTCACAATTTATTTGAAAGAAAATATTTTTCCCGAAATAGCATCCCGCATTTTAGCCATCCTTATCACACCGCATGACTTCTAGTAGTTCCCCCTACTAGCCACGCGTATCAAGCCACCCTTATCTCACCGCAAGCGTTTCAATACCCAGACCTTATACCACCGCATGCGTTTCAATATCACAATATATCACAATTTACACCTCAAGTGCTCAAATAATTTAACTTGCCAAAATAATTCAACAACAATATTTTTTCACAATAAAGAGCTCACGGCTCATGCCAAAATAAATCATTAATAATATTTTTCCACAATAAAGAGCTCACGGCTCATGTCAAAATAATTCAATAATAATATTTTTCTACAATAAAGAGTTCACTGCTCATGTCAAAATAATTCAACAATAATATTTTTCCATAATTAAGAGTTCACTGCTCCATCACAATGAGTACGAAAATCTTACAAAAATATTCAGGAGTAAATAATTCAGGAAAATAATATTTCAAAATCTTTAATACGTTGCTTCAATATCAAGTTTAAAAATGTCAAATATTTCATATTAATAATATTTAATTTAAAGAAAATCAACCTTCAAATAATACACAGAATAAAAGAAACCAAGTTCCAACTAAACAGATAAAATAATTAGCAGGAAAAGGTCAAGCAAATTTAAAAATATAAACATTAAATAAATAATGAAGAATATAATAAAATAAAATAATTTAATTAATGCGCATCAGTGATTTACACAATTTAAAATATAATCTTTCACATTTAGCCCGTGTACACACTCGTCAACTCGTGTACACGACTTTTCATACATTACAATTATTAATCCTAGGGGAATTTCCTCCACACAAGGTTAGACAAGTCACTTACCTCGCCTTGCTCCAATTTAACCAAGTATTATATTTTTTTCTCGATTTTTCCGACTCCGATCGACTCGTAATAATTAATTCGATACAGTCAACAAAAATTATAGTAATCAATTTCATAAGAAAATATTATATTTTTTAATAAAATCCGAAATTAGCTCAAAATTTGTCCGTGGGGCCCCATCTCGGAATCCGACGAAACTTATCAAATTCGACAACCCAATCAATTACGAGTCCACCCATACCAATTTTACCAAATTTCGATAACAACTCGACCTCCAAATCTTAAATTTTCGTTTTTGGAAGATTTTGCAAAACTCTTGATTTTTCTTTCATAAATTCACGGATTCATGATGTAAATGAGCATGGAATCATAAAATATAATCAATATAGGATAAGGAACACTTACCCCAATATTTTTCCGTGAAAATCGTCCAAGAACCGTGCTCCAAATATCCAAAACAAAATGAATGAAATGACCATTTTTGGTCCTTAAGTTTCTGCCAATCCGTCACTAAAAGTTCATTTTCCGTCACTAAAAGTCCACCAGAAACTGCTTTACCAGCCTTCCTTCAATCGATCATAACTTTATGTACAAATGTTCAAATAATAAATAGTTTAACTTTATGGAAACTAAAATCAAAGGGGTACAACTTTCATGTTTTGTAAATTTTCCGATTCCTTATTAATTGCGAGATATAAGCTTCCAAATTTGACTCCATGCACCAGAAATTTCTGCAACAGAAATTTCCAGCAGCCTTCTTTGTCCGAAATCCATTCCGTTTAACTTCCGAAATCCACCTGAGACCCTCGGTATCTTAACCAATTATACCAACATGTCCCAAAATACAATACGAACTTATTCGAGGCTTCAAACAACATCAAAACGACGAATCGCACCTCAAATCAAAATCTATGAACTTTGAACTTTCAAATTCTATATCTTGTGCCGAAACACATCAAATCAATTCGGAATGATTTCAAATTTTGCACACAAGTCATAAATGACATAACAGACCTATTTCAATTTTCAGAATCGGATTCCGACCTCGATATAAAAAAGTCAACCCCCCGGTCAAACTTTCCAAAAATTCAACTTTGACATTTCAAGCCTAATTCTACTACGGACTTCCAAATAAAATTTCGATCACGCTCCTAAATCCAAAATCACCATACGGAGCTGTTAGAATTATCAAAATTCTATTCTGGAGTCGTTTGCACATAATTTGACATCTAGTCACTATTTGAACTTAAACTTTTAATTTTTCATCAAAATTCCATATCTCGGGCTAGGGACCTCGAAATTTGATTCCGGGCATACGCTTAAGTTCCAAATCACGATACAGACCTACCAGAACTGTCAAAATACTATTCCGAGTCCGTTTGCTCAAAATATTGACCAAAGTCAACTTAGTTGAGTTTTAAAGCTCTAATTCACATTTTAATCCATTTTTCACCTGAAAACTTTTCGAAAAATTTTACAGACTGTGCACGCAAGTCGAGAAATAATAAATAGTGCTTTTTGAGGTCTTATAATACAAAATTAATTATTAAATTTAAAGATGACATTTTGGGTCATCACATTCTCCACCTCTAAAACAAACGTTCGTCCTCGAACAGAGTTAGAAAAAGTACCTAAGCTGGTGAATAAGTGTGGATAACGGCTGCATATATCAAGCTCGGTCTCCCAAGTTGCCTCCTCGATCGGATGACCCCTCCACTGAACCTTCATGGAAGCAATGTTCCTTGACCTCAGCTTTCGAACCTACCTATCTAAAATAGCCACTGGTTCCTCAACATAAGATAGATCCTTGTCCAACTGAACTGAATTGAAGTTTAACACATGAGACGGATCGCCGTGATATTTTCGAAGCATGGAGACTTGGAATACCGGAGGAACTGCAGAGAGACTAGGTGGTAGTGCAAGTATGTAAGCCACATCTCCAACTCTTTCAAGAATCTCAAAAGGCCCAATATACCTAGGGCTCAACTTGCCCTTCTTCCCGAACCTCATCACGCCCTTCATAGGCGAAACCCGGAGCAATACTCGCTCACCAACCATGAATGCAACATTACGAACCTTCCGATTCGCATAACTCTTCTGTCTAGATTGGGCTGTACGAAGTCAATCCTGAATGAACTTAACCTTTTCCAAGGCATCCGGAACCAAGTCTGTACCAAATAGCCTAGCCTCTCCCGGTTCGAACTAACCCACTAGGGACCGGCACTGCCTACCATACAGGGCCTCATACGGAGCCATCTGAATGCTTGACTAGTAAATGTTGTAAGCAAACTCCGCAAGTGGTAAGAACTGATCCCAAGCACCCCCAAAATCTATCATACACACACGAAGCATATCCTCCAATATCTGAATAGTGCGTTCGGATTTCCCGTCCGTCTGAGGGTGAAATGTTGTACTCAATTCCACATGAGTACCCAACTCTCGATGTACAGCCCTCCAAAATCGTGAGGTAAATTGTGTATCCCGATCAGATATGATAGATACTGGTACACCGTGAAGTCTGACAATCTCGTGAATATATACCTGAGCCAGCTGCTCTGAAGAGTAAGTAGTAATACAGGAATAAAATGAGCTGACTTGATCAATCTATCCACAATCACCTAAACTGCATCGAACTTCCTCCGAGTCCGTGGGAGCCCAACAATGAAATCCATAGTGATCCGCTCCCATTTCCATTCTGGAATTTCCAACTTCTGAAGCAATCCACCTGATCGTTGATACTCATATTTCACTTGGTGACAATTTAGGCATCGAGCTACATATTCCACTATGTCTTTCTTCATCCGCCTCCACCAATAGTGTTGTCTCAAGTCTTGATACATCTTTGCAGCACCCGAATGAATGGAGTACCGCGAACTGTGAGCCTCCTAAAAAATCAAGTCGCTCAAACCATCTACATTTGGCAAACACAGCCTGCTCTGCATCCGTAATACATCTTCATCTCCAATAGTGACTTCCTTGGCATCGCCATGCTGAACTGTGTCCTTAAGGACAAGTAGATGGGGGTCATCATACTGACATTCCCTGATACAGTCATAAAGAGAAGACTATGAAACCACACAAGCCAAAACTCGGCTCGGCTCGGAAACATCCAATTTGACAAACTGGTTGGCCAAGGCCAAAGGCCTCTCTGCTACTGGTAAATATGCTAAGCTGCCCACACTCTCCGCCTTACGACTCAAGGCATTGGCCACTACATTGGCCTTCCCAAGATTATAGAGAATGGTGATATCAAAATCCTTAAGCAACTCCAACTGTCTCCGCTGCCGCAAATTAAGATCCTTCTGTTTAAACAGATGTTGTAGACTTCGGTGATCGATGTAGACCTCGCAATGGACACCGTACAAATAATGCCGCCAGATCTTTAAGGCATGAACAATAGCTGCTAACTCAATGTTGTGTACAGGATAATTCTTCTCATGCAAATTTAATTGCCTGGACGCGTAAGCAATCACCCTACCGCCTTGCATCAACACTGCGCCGAGGTCAATACGTGATGCATCACAATATACAATATAAGACCATGAACCTGTAGGTAAAACCAACATTGGGGCTGTAGTCAAAGCTGTCTTGAGCTTTTGGAAGTTCTCCTTACATTCCTCGGTCCATCTGAACGGAGCACCTTTCTGGGTCAATCTGGTCTTAATAGTTGTTCATAATCAATTACAGAATCGTCAATTAACTTCATGTTAACAAAAATCTCATTTCAAACTTTCACAATACTGATAACGAGACACGAGGCATGAAGACCTCAAAATTATTTACCCGAAATAATGGGTCACATTTAACGTCACCTGGGCGGGAACCTATCTCGTAGGTTAAAACTCAATAATTACAACACAAATTTGGCAAGTATGCAGAGAGGATTTCATATAAGTATTTTCAAATAGGCATAACAGACATGACTCCTTATTAGTACTATAGTACAAATTGGATCTCACAAGGGAGAACTTAAACACAAGATTTTTCCTCACAAAGATCTCGTCCTTATATAACTTCCACCGCAACTCGTAGCCCGGTTTAAACATATCAGTTTATTTTAAAAATGCAAGGATCTCGTCCTCGGTTCTGAATCACAAGTAATATGCACATCGTGCTAATCGAAACTTTCCATTTGCTCCTTCTAAATAATTTCCGTTAAACAAAATCACAACACATAATGAATCCCACACCGGTAGGGCATATAATTCATAATTTGCAATTAATTATTCAGAATTTACATCAAAACTTACCGAAATGAGTAACAGAAAGCCACATTTAGCCTCGCAGCTCTTATTAGTGACCAACACGAAATGATATGCGTAGTTATCTCCATAAAATCTCCCAACAAGGGAAAACACATAAGTAGATTATAGAATTATGAAGCTCACTCATAAGTGGAGCACCATAGAAGGACTCGTTTCGATAATGAGAACTGAATCAAGTTAAGGAAATTATTCCTTTATATTATATCAAGGTCGTATATGTAACGACACCAACTGATGTAGCGACCTCCGCCATACCATAAAAATATATCAACGGCTGGGTCTCCACCTTTAGGACGCCTTCTACCTGCCTGTCCTCCACCCCTAACTAGTTGTGTGGGTGGTGTAGTAACTTCAATGGGGCACGTAGCCTGAGTGCTTTGATGAAATATGTCTCTCCCAAGTTTGGGACAATTTTCTCATGATGTGCCCAGTATCACCGTATTCATAACAACCCCTTTGCGGGTTTGGCTTCTCATATTAAGCCTATGCCAGATAATTGGAATAACCATTGTAGGAACTCATATTGGTGGTGCATTAAAAGAACTTACTGGAGCACCCCGAGCAATCTGATGTGCGGACTGGGCTGGCCGACTACCCGAGCCCCTGCCATAATGATTATACTTGCGGAGTAGAATCCACTGAATTCTCCAGAACCTCAAGACGTCTTGGTCTCCTTAGTTTCCTTTTTTCTCACCCCGAACACATTCTAATATCTTGGTAATTTGTACAACTAGCAGCAATGAAGTATCAGCTTGTAGCTCCCGAGTCGTACAAAATTTTATGATCATAATTGAGTTCTTTAATGAGTCTATGGACTCGCCCTCTGACTGTAGAAAGCAAAGTAGGAGTATAACGGGCTAACTTATTAAACTTGATGGCATATTCTGACACAGTCAATGGTGACCTGATGCAACCGTTCATACCCTATGCGCCATGCATTACGGAGAGTCTGGGAAACAAACTCTTTCAAAAGTGTTTCTGAGAACTGAGCCAAATGGGCAGTGTTGCATTGGCTGGTCAGCCCTCTTCAAAGGCTTTCCACGAACACCGGTGGAGAATTATCTCTCCCAAGGCAAATTTCTTCTTTTGTTATGTTGACTCAATACTGTTGAGCTAACCCATTTCTTAACATACTCTTCGATTCTTCTTTTGGGTAACCTTTACCCTATTTATACACAACGATCACAAAAGTAGAGCTCCATATAGACAAATCTTGTCACGAACCACATAGTCCAGACTCTCGTCAACAAGTGTACTTCCTCCGAAGCACCCCAAAATCCGCAACAGTGACGTCCATGCTGAGTAGACCTTCTACAAATTTAGAATTATTTCTATAACTTCTTTGGTATTGAAGTATAGGATTATTAAGGAGGCGTACATACCGTAAATCCCAACCTTATCCTCTATAAAATCTCACGTCTTAAACTTGTGTAAATTTTAGGGAACCTTTCAGTACCACATATATACATTTCAGGCCAAAATTGATATAATACATGACCCCGCAATCCATCCATTGGTAGTGGAATCCCCCCACTCGGTGCGAAGTCATAGGTCACAACGTCCGATGATCCACAAATAATAACCTTCACAGCTTGTATAAATCACCTAGACGCCAACGTCTGTTGCACCCCCACATGATTCACTAGGTGATCTCTCAATACGCCCACATCTTCAGTCGGAACCACACGTTGAGGCAATGTTTGAGCATCTCTGGCTCCCTCATAGTCCATCTACGGCATCACGAACCGTCGACGCACAACTGATACCGAGTGCGCAATGTCATACACGAGCGGATACAAAGGAATATAAGATATATGTTTCAAGCTAAATCAATGTCGCACGATAAGGAGTCAAAGAAATGAATATTTCCTAATAGTTCCATAGCCTCTCAAAGATAAGTACAAACGTCTCTGTACCGATCCGCAAGACTCTACTAAACCTGCTTGTGACTCATGACACCTATGAACCTAGAACTCTGATACAACCTTGTCACGCCCCCAAATTCCCTCCGTATGATGTCGTGATGGCACCTAGTCTCTAAGATTAGGTAAGCCTATCAATGCAGAATAATAATAAATATCTGAAATAAATAAACTACAAGTCAAACAATTTCAACTCCCAAAACCTGGTAGAAATAAGTCACAAGCTTCTAAGAATTTATTCTCTATGTCTCTATACATCAGAGTCTAAAGCAAATAAGGAAGACAACATAGTAAGATAGAAGGGGACTCCGGAGTCTGCGGACGCTGGCAGATATACATCGAAATCTCTTCGTACAACAAGTTTACTGATATGTGGTCTGATAAGATGTACCTAGATCTGCACAAAAAGATGTGCAGAAGCGTAGTATGAGTACACCACAACGGTTTCAGTAAGTGCCAAGCCTAACCTCGGTAGAGTAGAGACGAGGTGAGGTCAGGCCTTACTGGAGAATAAATAATGGCATGGTAAAATGTTTAAACAATATTGTAAGATAAAATGACAATGAGAATGAATCAAGTAGTATGTCACATTTAATTACATCAAATAATGGCAAATAAATACCTCGTGGAAACAAAACAGAATTTTTTTCAACTTTAAGAAAATCACAACAATAATCAAAGGCAATTGCGGCCATAAATCAATATCAACAAGGGCACTCCCGAGGTACCTCATCGTAGTCCCAAATCATAAATAAATTCACAACATCTCATTTCCTTATCTCACCGTGGAAGCCTTCACAATTTATTTGAAAGAAAATATTTTTCCCGAAATAGCATCCCGCGTTTTAGCCATCCTTATTACACCGCATGACTTCTAGTAGTTCCCCCTACTAGCCACGCGTATCAAGCCACCCTTATCTCACCGCATGCGTTTCAATACCCACACCTTATACCACTACATGCGTATCAATATCACAATATATCACAATTTGCACCTCAAGTGCTCAAATAATTTAACTTGCCAAAATAATTCAACAACAATATTTTTTCACAATAAAGAGCTCACGGCTCATCCCAAAATAAATCATTAATAATATTTTTCCACAATAAAGAGCTCACGGCTCATGTCAAAATAATTCAACAATAATATTTCTCTACAATAAAGAGCTTACTGCTCATGTCAAAATAATTCAACAATAATATTTTTCCACAATTAAGAGCTCATTGCTCCATCACAATGAGTACGAAAATCTTACAAAAATATTCAGGAGTAAATAATTCAGGAAAATAATATTTCAAAATCTTTAATACGTTGCGTTAATATCAAGTTTAAAAATGTCAAATACTTCATATTAATAATATTTAATTTAAAGAAAATCAACCTTCAAATAATACACAGAATAAAAGAAACCAAGTTCCAACTAAACAGATAAAACAATTAGAAGGAAAAGGTCAAGCAAATTTAAAAATATAAACATTAAATAAATAATGAAGAATATAACAAAATAAAATAATTTAATTAATGCGCAACAGTGATTTACACAATTTAAAACATAATCTTTCACATTTAGCCCGTGTACACACTCGTCACCTCGTGTACACGACTTTTCACACATTATAATTATCAATCCTAGGGGAATTTCCTCCACACAAGGTTAGACAAGTCACTTACCTCGACTTGCTCCAGTTTAACCAAGTATTATGCTTTTTCCTCGATTTTTTCAACTCCGATCGATTCGTATCTAGTCATAATTAATTCGATACAGTCAACAAAAATTATAGTAATCAATTTCATAAGAAAATATTATATTTTTCAATAAAATCCGAAATTAGCTCAAAATTTGCCCGTGGGGCCCACATCTCGGAATCCGACGAAACTTATCAAATTCGACAACCCAATCAATTACGAGTCCACCCATACCAATTTTACTAAATTCCGATAACAACTCGACCTCCAAATCTTAAATTTTCGTTTTTGGAAGATTTTGCAAAACTCTTGATTTTTCTTTCATAAATTCACGGATTCATGATGTAAATGAGCATGGAATCATAAAATATAATCAATATAGGATAAGGAACACTTACCCCAATGTTTTTCCGTGAAAATCGCCCAAGAACCGTGCTCCAAAGATCCAAAACGAAATGAATGAAATGACCATTTTTGGTTTTTAAGTTTCTACCAATCCGGCACTAAAAGTTCATTTTCCGTCACTAAAGGTCCACCAGAAACTGCTCTACCAACCTTCCTTCAATCGATCATAACTTTATGTACAAATTTCTAAATAATGAATGGTTTAACTTTATGGAAACTAGAATCAAAGGGCTACAACTTTCATGTTTTGCAAATTTTCCGATTCCTTATTGATTGCAAGATATAATGTTCTAAATTTGGCTCCACGCACAAGAAAGCCTTCTTTGTCTGAAATCCATTCCGTTTACCTTCCGAAATCCACCCGAGACCCTCGGGACCTTAACCAATTATACCAACATATTCCAAAATACAATACGAACTTATTCGTGGCTTCAAACCACATCAAACAATATCAAAACGACGAATCACACCTCAAATCAAAATCTATGAACTTTTAACTTTCAAATTCTATATCTTGTGCCGAAACACATCAAATCAATTCGGAATGATTTTAAATTTTGCACACAAGTCATAAATGAAATAACAGACCTATTCCAATTTCCAGAATCGGATTCCGACCTCGATATCAAAAAGTCAAACCCCCCGGTCAAACTTCTCAAAAATTCAACTTTTGGTATTTCAAGCCTAATTCTACTACGGACTTCCAAATAAAATTCTGATCACGCTCCTAAGTCCAAAATCACCATACGGAACAGTTGAAATTATTAAAATTCTATTCCGGGGTCGTTTGCACATAATTTGACTTCCGGTCACTATTTGAACTTAAACTTTTAATTTTTCATCAAAATTCCATATCTCGGGTTAGGGACCTCGGAATTTGATTCCGGGCATACGCCTAAGTCCCAAATCACGATACGGACCTACCAGAACTGTCAAAATACTGATCCGAGTCCGTTTGCTCAAAATGTTGACCAAAGTCAACTCAGTTGAGTTTTAAAGCTCTAATTCACATTTTAATCCATTTTTCACTTCAAAACTTTCCGGAAAATTTTATAGACTACGCACGCAAGTCAAGGAATGATAAATAGTGCTTTCGAGGTCTTAGAACATAAAATTAATTATTAAATTTAAAGATGACATTTTGGATCATCACAATAAACCCTTATGCTTCGACCCTTCTCCCGACCCCGCGCATAGCAGGAGCTTAATGCACCATGCTGCCCTTTTTTTGCTTAGTTAGAAAGAGTTGGGACATAAATGCACCTTGATATGAAAAGTTTATAACATTCATATCTGTATAATACTAAGGAAATACATCTAGCAGCAAACCTTGTTGCTACAAAAGAACAAAAAGTAGATGCTAAGTGGTGCCACTATTGGCTATTCTAAGAAGAGACTAATATCTAATGCTGCAAACTACATAAAAAAAATTGAATGAAAGAACTGACACTCTTCTTTGCCCTGTGATCCTATGCTATGGCTATGGGGGCTTGGACCTGGTACAAGAATGCGCGACATATGAGAAGAACTGCTTGTACAAGTAACTCTTGAACATTTGGGGTCTCAGAAATTACTTATTTTGTGTAGGATTGGATCTGCTTCGAGGTATTCTTCGAAAGCTTGATTTAACTTTCTTGAATGGTTGCTTCTGAACTTTGAGCGTAGTTTCTGATGATGAATGTTGTTCCGATAAGACGAAGCGAGCTGCTTCTGCAGCATTAGGGCATGAATGTAGAATCAAGATAAGAGCTACAACAAAAGTTGCCAGTATTCTTGAATGGCACTTCATAATGTGGTGCAGTAAGTTCAATAACTGATCAAGAAATATGAGTTTTGCTTAAGGTAATAGATGATCAAGATTTGGTAATGAGATTTATATGTATGTTGAAATTAATTAAATGTAGTGAAGGATCCGATGCTAGTGGGATCATGTGATGTTTGCTCATTTGACTGTTTTAATATATTGAGACTCTGATATTTCCAGATTAGTTGTGATAGTTTCAGAGTGATCATGTGGTGTGGCACGTGATAATATTTTGATAAACTGGAAGATCAGTGAAGTGGTTTACTATATTGTTTTCAACTCTATATCTCGAGATATTTGAATTCTTGCATTAAAAATTGATTTGGTTTTGTTGAAATCCATTTAAAGCTAATTAATACTACTAAAATCCTGAAAAAGATTCTGTGGTAGTTGTGATTTTTTCATCTAGCTAAAATTCTATGCTTCCATTTTGATTTGTTTCCCGAATCATGTTCTTCGTAGTCTCAATTTTGTGTGTGTATAGTAAATGTTGAATTCACTTGGTTTAGTCGTGTGTTTATTTCTTTATATTTTGAATTTTCTTTTTAAATTGTCTTCTTTTATCTTGTTGTTGTTATTACTTGTTGCTATTACTTCTTTTCATATTTTCTTTAGCCAAGGGCATCCAGCATTTGAAGTTTATGGATTCCTACCGTAATTTTAAATTAATATACAATAATAACTGGGTTCATATTAGCTATTTATAAATATTTCGTGAATTTTTTAATAGAAATACAACGTCTATGCAAAAGTTAATGGGTTCCCGGGAACCCAGTAACAGTGCTCTAGATCCGCCACTGGCTAAGGATCTATCAGATACAGCCTCTCTGTCTTTCAGGGTAGAGATAAGGTTGCGTACATGTTACTCTCTCGAGACTCCACTTGTGAAAATTTACTGGATTTGTAATTGTTATTGTTGTCTTTTTAGTAAAAATCATGACTCTGCAATTACTACTATAAGAAAATTGTGTTTTCTCTTAGTAAATGATACATACAGTTGTTGACTTAAGACTCTCATCACTATGTGAAATCATTTTCGTTGATTATTTAAAATATCTCATATTATTAATTTCGAAATTGTAGGGGTAAATGACTTTTTTTCACCAAAGTCATATAACTTTATTTTCTCACACAAAAATCATAAAACTTTCACTAATTCACACAAAAATCATACAACAACAACAACCCAGTATAATCCCAATAATGGGGTTTGGAGAGGGTAGTTTGTACGCAGACCTTACCCCTACCCTAGGGTAGAGAGGTTGTTTCCGATAAACTCTCGGTTTCCTCCCCCAAAAACTCCCACCTTGCTCTTGGGGTGACTCGAACTCATAATCTCTTGGTTGGAAGTGGAGGGTACTCACCACTAGAGCAACCATCTTTTGTCTCACACAAAAATCATAGTGGTCGAAAAATAAATTTTCCGGTAGTATTTTTTTATTTTATGTTTTTTCTTTCTTTCTATTTTCAGTCTAATAAATAATTACCCAATTAAAATAGAAGAAATATGAGCATATTTTGAACCGCTCCTAAAAATAATAGCCAATAAAATATTATATTGGCTAGCAAATACAATTAGTTTCGGCCGGATGGTTAATTTTATATTTTTTACTTAAAATAGGAATGACCCTACCCAACCTGATCTAATACCCATATGCATAAGTTAAAATAATACTAAAAGTGAATTCTTTCCCCATAAAAAATTTAGTTCGGAATGCATGAGATTCTGACAAAAAAACAAAAAAATAAAAGGTATAATTGGAGAACACTTGAAATAAAAATGCTATCAACTTGAATAAAAATCTTGAAAAGTAAAATAAAAGATAGAAGTATCATTTTTTGAAGAATTTACTATTCACTTTTAGTATTATTTTAATTTATATGTATGAGTATTGGATCGGGTGGGTTAGGCCGGGTTGAGTCATTCCTATTTTAACTGGATTATTATATATTAGACTGAAAATAAAAAATAAAAAATCACAAAATAAGAAAATATTACAAAAAATTATATTTTTCGATCACTATAATTTTTGTGTGAGTTAGTAAAAGTTTTATAATTTTTGTGTGAGAAAATATAGTTATGTGACTTTGACGAAAAAAAGTCATAATTATATAATTTTTGTTTGAGAAAATAAAGTTATATGCCTTTGATAAAAAAATATCATAGTTATATGACTATCGGTGAAATTTATCCAAATTATAGATAGGTGTTAAAGCATTTAAGAGTGTTTGTGAGTCAAAAGATGCTCTTAATTTTAAATTAGCTGGTTGCAGTCTTGGAAATGTAACTCACTTGTTATTTGGCAGCATTATGATGGTGATGATGATGATTATAGACTTATAGTAGTACAATATTTTAGAAAGAAAAACTGAGAGAAGGGGGTGGGTGGGACTGTGGCAGTGAGACATACTGCTTAAGCTTGCTCCTCCTCCCCCCCCGGCGCCCGGCTCGAGTTATAAGAGGGATATGATATAGTTTTCGCAGCTAATGCATTTCGGTTAATGAGAAACTACCTTCTTGACTTTGATCAAGTGATTCAACTCTGTGTGTGTGAGTTTTTGTGAAAGAGAAGCAAAAGCAACCAATAAAAAAAAGCAGGTCTAAGCAGAGGCGGAGGTAGTGTATTACATACGGGTTCGGACAAATTCAGCGAATCCAGTAACCAAAACGAGCTATGGCCTATATGTTGAGTTTTTTTATTTTTAAGATGAAATAGTCTTAAAATGAGGGTGAATGGGAAATAGAGGGAAAATGAAATTTTGAGTAAAATTTTAAGTTTCCCCCTCTTGACAATGAGACATTGTCCCATATTAGAAGAGGAAAAGATTTTTGGTGGGTATATATATAATTGCTCTTCTTGTAGCTCTTAAAGAGTTAAGAAGAAAGCAAGCCTCGCGCCGCCGTCGTCGTCGCTCGCTCGGCTCGGCTACGGCTTCGGCTTCGGCTTCGGACAAATGATCGATTGATTGACTTCAACACTGGCTGCTATATATATGTGCAGCAGCTGTTGAACATATATAAAGGATTTGGCTATACATTGCACTCCTTCCTCTCAGCATTTCCATACGATTTTCTGAGTTTCTACTCCTTCGTTCTGCATTGTTTTAACTTCAAACAAAGCAATTGTAAGTGTGATTTGCTACCGAATTTTGTGTTCGCTGAAACACTGGGGTTTGAAGTACCGCTACACCAGTGTGTGATTCGTTCTATCCTGGGAGAAAATAATCCATTACCTTGGGTACTAGGAGGGGATTAAATTCCTTAAGGAAACACTGTGAATTCAGTGGGCTCGAATTAATTACTGTTTCATTACGCTAACTTATATTTTGCAGAATTATTATTTACAAATACAGCAATATTGGCGGGAATAACACTATACGACAAATTCAGAACCCATAAATTTCAAATTAATTTCGCCTCTAGGTCTTAGCCAACCTGAATTCAACAAATAAGTAGCAATTGTTTGCATTTCTTTGACCATATATAAAGGAATATTAATTCTAACCATTAGATCAAATATAGAAGTATTTTCTGAAAGATACCAAACTCAAGCAAAGAGTAAATGTTGTAGCAGAAAAGCTCACTGCTCACGTTGACAAAAAATAACTTCTAACACTCTTCTGTAAGAGAAGATGGATTGCATCTATTCTCAAACAGAGAGAGAAGCCTACTACAATATGTTTATACATGTACTAATATATCCACTACCTATACACACCTAAAAGATGCAGACACCAAAGTGTCAACTTTTCATCTGCAACAAGAATCAATGAACTCTATACCTTAATTGCATTTACATTACAGTATGTACTACGCAATAGGCATATATAAAGGGAACCAAACTCACTTCTTGAATCCGTCTCTGCGTCTATGCTAGCTCGGGCTTCTACCACCACCTTGTTCTATATCTACATTTCGCGAACTAGAAGGATTAAACGCCCTTCTATCCCCGCTCAAAAGCCTCATCAAACGCCTCAGTCTTTCAGGCATTACAGATTTCGACTCTTCTTCAATAATTCGCCCTGGAATATCGATCACCAACATTCCATCTGTCCGATTATTACTCGTAGATGCTGTTGAGTCCAAACAAGGATTACATAAAGTGCTAACTTGAGTCTCATTTCCCCAATACAGCACATTGGTTGGGAAATTCGGCAACTCTGTTGAAGCCTCAACCTCCTCAGCCTCTGATTCCACTGACTCGAGTGTTTTATCCCCAGTCGTGGAAACTGCGTTACGACAAAGAGGGCAAGTGGAATGACATTGAAACCACATGTCAATGCAATCAACATGAAACCCATGATTACATTTTGGTAAAAATCTTGTCTTTTCACCCTCAGTGACATCGCAAAGACAAATAGTACATTCCAGTGTTCCATCTTTGAATTCTTTAGCATCAAATGCAAGCACAGGAATTGTTTTAAGAATTGACGGGTCAAGTCCCTGAACTTTGACTTTGTGGCGGCGCCCTGTGCCGCCGTTGGAGTCGTCGTCGGCTTCTTGCCGGCGACGATTCTGGGACCATTTCACGTAAAGGTGAAGGAAGAATATGAAGATCACAACCAGGAATACAAATATGATTACCCCCAACATAATCTTTCCTAAGAAAGCTAACGCACTTGACTCATCTAGTTTATTGCTAGTACTGCTCGAAGCATCTTCCATTTAATCTGAAACAAGGGCGACCTTCTTTTGGCAAAAAAAAGACGATTTAGCTAATTGTTAAAGGAAAGAACAAGTACCAAAGTGGGTTTTTGAGAGAGAGCGAACAAAATGTTTGGCTTATAGGATGAGAGGTGGAACTAGAGGTAGTATTTATGAGTTGGGTGTAAGGAGTCTTGAATGGATGGCTAAGACGACGAAGAAGAATTCAAACAAGAAATTAATTTCTGCCCCGCCTTGTTCATTTCTAAGAGGCTTCTGCTTTGACCCGACTCTTCCTACTGAAAACGTGGAACGGAAGAAAGTTGAGGTCATGGGAGAGATATTGCCTTGACTTTTACTTAGGCAGACCAAAGTGTCAAGTTTGACATTACAAAAATAAATAAAGGAAAAAAGAAAAGAGAAACAATTGGTTTAGCTCGGGTTATTGAAAGGAATGGCCCATAAGGAGATGGTTTAAGTAGAATATCTAGAAATTTAATACTCTCTATTTAGAAAATAGCCCTCGGATCTGCACATAGTTATTGCTCTTCAGAATTTTTTTTGCCAAATTGGTTGAGTTTATGTTATGTTTACTCTACATATCTATTAATATGCTATTCACTTCTTTTATTTTTACTAGGTCACTTTAGACTTTTCACGCTCCTTAAAAAATAATAATTATAGTGTATATTTTACCATATAACCCCTAATAATGATAGCTTTTCAAAAAGTCTTAAAAAATAATTTTGAAAATGAGTAATTAATGATAAGGGTAAAACAAGAAAAAAAATTATTTTTCTCTTGATTTAGTATAGTAAATAAGTAAAAGTGAAAATATATTTTTAGTATAGTAGACAAGTAAAGGTGAACGGACGGAGTATACTATATTTTTTGGTTTAGCTGGGAGGAGTCATTGACAGAATAATTTGGGTTGATAACCCAGTTAATCAATAAGGTAAAGTTTTGTAAAGCCCTCTGTCAAATGTCAAACTAGAGTTTGAAATCTATTGATCATCATCAAATAGTGACCAAAATTCATCATAGCACTTGGATTTGCTTTTCTTCTTTGGTTGTGGTTGGGGGAGATAATTTCAGTCGATTCACTCAATAAAAAGGTCTAGTTGTTTTTTCTCCTATTTTTATTGTTGACATGTTGAATTAGTTAGTTGGCATATGAAAGGTGACATCCCAGTCCTAGTGCACCCATACACATGTAAGAGACCGTTTGGATTTACTTAAAAAAAAGAAGAAGTGATATTTGAGCAAAAAATAATTTTAAAGCTAAAAAGCAATAAGTTGGGTTTGCTCAACTTATTGTTTTTTGCTTATTTTAAGCAATTTTAACTTATTTAAAGCACTTTTTAACATTACCAAATATTGAAAAAAACTTAAAAGCTGATTTGACCAGCTTAAAAGCAAATCCAAACACACTCTAATATACGCCAATTGCTCCATTGATCATAGTTTCTATCTTTTTTCCTTTTAGTTTTTCTTCTTCTTCTTCTTATTATTATTATAATTAAAGGTGTTCACGATCTAGAAGGGAGTCTTGGAACAACGGTAAAATTGTCTCAGTGTGACCTATAGATTACGAGTTCGAGTTGTGGAATCAGCTACTAATGCTTGCATTAGAGTAGGCTGCCTACATTACATCCCTTAGGGTGCGGCCCTTTCCGGAACTTGCGTGAATGCGGCATGCTTCGTGCACCGAGCTACGTGTGTTTACCATCTGGTGAGAAATGATTCAAATAAAAAATTTAACTAATGATTAAAAAAAGCGATATAATTTTTAATTTGAATTTAATTTTTTTTAAAATTGACAATATTTGATTTTATTTTATAAAAAAATTAAAGAAAGAAACTTACAAAATGGCTAAACTTTAAATAGTTATAAATAATGGAAAAGGTCCAAAATTGTTCATCTACTATGGTATATAGTTTAAGTTTGTCCCCGTTATACTTTTCGTTCAGATCCACCCCTACCGTTAACAAATTTTCTATAATTGTCCTTAACCCTAACGGATCTACACCAAAGGGCAATTGTGCAAACTTTATTAACGGTAAGGGTAGATTTGGACGAAAAGTATAACGGGCTTACAAATATAAACTATATACCATAGTAGAGGGGCAAATTTGAACCTTTTCCCTTAAATATATTGCCCTTAAAAGTGGCTATTTGTGCGGACTAAACCGGCCTCCTAGCAGGTGCATTAGACGGCCCGGTTCTGGGTTTAACAAAAGGACTGCTCTGAGTAGAGAATCAGCTGAAACTTCCATTTCTGTGCATCTCGAAAATCAATGGCACCAACCGCAGCGGATGTGGAGGATGAGATAAAGGACGAGAAGAACCCTCCGCCTCTTGATGAAGATGATATTGCTCTTCTCAAGACTTATGTAACTCTTCTTTGTCTTTCCTGTAATTCATGTTTAATGCCCAGCTATTGGGGAAATATCACGAATTTTCTTAAGATTAAGATTAAATTTTACTAAATATTGGAAATGATTTATGCAGGGTTTGGGACCTTATTCAACAAGCATAAAGAAAGTTGAAAAGGAACTCAAGGAAATGTCAAAAAAGATTAATGATTTGTGTGGTACGATTTTCTATGTCTTTGATTCTTGTGCTTAATGTTTGAATTCGTGTTACCTCTATTGCAATGTGATATATATAATAATAATAAATTTTTTTTTTTTATCTTTTCCACCTTAAGTTCCTATCTATTTAAGGATTGGTTAGGGCAAAGTAACAATGCAGCAATGTTTACTGCAAAAGATTGAGGTTTTAAGAGGGATGGCAATGGAGCGGGGCAGGGCTGGCCAAGCCTTGACCTGCTAACATTTTGAACCGCCCCGCCCCGTTTATGTTTTTTTTTTTTAAAAAAATAAAATTATTTGTCTTTATTTTTTCTTTTGTAGTATTCTAAAATAATTTTTTAACTTTTTCAATTTTTTATTTGAACTTTATATATTAAAAGAACCAATTGGAACTTGACTAAGTTGTTTTATCCTTGTTCAATAATTGATTCAAAATTTATTTCATACGCATAAATTATTCACTGAAATAATTATTTTTTGTTATAGATTATGCTTCCAGCAGTTAGCTCCTTTAATGGAGTAATCAATTAAGGTTAAAATAAGAAACCAATGGCAACAAAATGATATGCTCCTTTAATGGAGTAATCAGTTAATGTTAAAATAAGAAACCAATGGCAACAAAATGATTAAACACAATCTGTTACAACTTTCAAGACCAATAAGTTTGAATTTTAGTAAAAACTTTACCATTCAGTTCATCATTTTACTAGTAACAATATGAAGAATTTAACAAGCAATCCAACTGGACCATACCGTTACAGTTACTATATTCAAAGCCAACAAAAAAAATGATAACAGAGAGATAGATGTGATTCTGAATCATTCAATCAAAATGTCAAATAGATTGAGCAACTTTCAGATAATCCAAAATAAAGTTTGCCCCGCCCCGCCCCGCCTAATTCTTCCCTTGCCCTGCCCCATTAAGTGTTTGCCCAGCCCTGTCCCGCCCCGCCCTGCCCTGCCCCAATTGCCATCCCTAGGTTTTAATTGTCTATTTATTTATTTATACTTCTCTGTCCCAATTTGTGTAATGGTGTTTGACTGGGCATAGAGTTTAACAAAGAAACTTTTGAAACTTGTGTATTAGTCATCTCATTAAGGGTAAACTAAATATTTTACAGTTAAATTTGTCACGACCCATTTTCTGAACAAGCCGTGACAGACACCTGATCGCTAAATTTGACCGAGCGAACCATCTGCGCTTATCAAAACTATTATAACTTCAAACTTTATATGCAACAAGGCAATATTTTAATCAAATACTTTTAATTAATTTGAATATCTAAAATAAACCCACTCCAAAACTTTATTTGTAGTAACTACTGAAATAATTCAAAGTTATTATCAAAAACACATGAATCTTAACCCACCGGCTGTGTCTATGAAGCCTTCACTGATAACTGACACACTGCTCACGACATGAGATTTCCTGGCCAGTTCTCCAAGTAAACAAAGAAATAGCTAAATAATGACGACTCAAAGGAATACTCCACGAACAAGAAGGGAGCTCACCAATAGCACTGGAAGTGAGGAAAGTCCTAACCCGTAGCCTGATCGCCTGCAAAACCGGTTACTACGTTGTACCGCAGACCAACGCAGGTTCCCAAAAGAGAACGTCGGTACCATTCATTGTACACACTGAGTCTCAACGACAGGGAACAAAACTTTAATAAAATATATATTAAAGCAAAGATTCTAAATGCATGGAAAGCATAAAGCTTCTAAGAACAATTCTAAAATAATTGCATAACAACAGTTTATGAATATTCTAAAAGAAATTCTTATCTTTTTCTTTCTTATCTAAAAAAAATACTTCACTTTATGCTTCGGGAGTTCCAACTATCCTGATTCATTTCTGTCTTAGTCACCGTTTGATCGGCACGGATTCGATCCCAACCTGATCGAATAGGCCCAATCCACGAGGTGCCACTCGCTTCATGGTTCTCAGCGCTCATGTGTCATACCTTAGCCTGGCTAGGTAAATTCTCAGCAATGAGACCCTCGGCTCGTGTGCTCCCTACTTTGGCACAAATAGTTTCAGGAAGTCAACGCCTTGATCAGGACCCTCGGCCTGGACGATGACACCTTCTCAGAATAGAGGCAACAACAACAACAACAACAACATACCCAATAATATCCCACACCGTGGGGTCTGGGGAGGGTAGTGTGTACACACGCAGACCTTACCCTTACCTTGTAATAAATTGTTCCCAAAAATACTCTCAAAAATACTTTAATAATAAATTGTTCTGTGTGACCTCGCTAGGATCTAAATCAACTTCTCAACTTTCTTGATCATTCAAGTCTAAATCTTTTCTGGAACAACCTATACATACTCATACTGGTATCCTTAAATGTAAAGCATGGCATAAGCATGAAATAAACATTCAAAAGTATTTCTAAAGATTCTTGCTTCTTCATGAATTTTATGGCATATAAGAATAACACAAAAATCTGAAAATTTATGCACATATACCAGAATAAATCATCTAAATTTTAGCTAGAATAATTCTAAGTTAATAGATACTCACTTGCTCCAATTAAGTACATATTAACTCTTTTAAGCAATTCATCAAACGCCTTATATGTGTGCTTTTGTGAGTTAATCCACTTTAGTAAAGGGTTATATCAACTCACCTCAAAACTCTTCGAGCCAATACGTAGGCTCCAGTCCAATTTATACCCGTCAAACAATCGATTCTATAACAACCAGTGCATTTTAATTAATTTCAAAGTTTCACACCTAAACATGGAACTTACTGTTGATACAGAGAAGAAGGGAATTAACTATTCAATTCTTACCTACTACTACTGTAGGATAATTGACAATAGGAAATTTTATATACCTGAGTTCAAGAACTAATGATTTGTAAAGAAACCTAGAACTTTCCGTTGCTTGCGTGAATAAGCAGCAAGGCTACTTCTATTTCGTGGCTGCCTCTGTTTCGTATAAGGCTTTAAGCCTTTTGCCTCTGCATGAGTAAACAGAACGCTAGTTCTGTTTTGTTTAAGGCTTTAAGCATCTTGCCTTCTAACAACCCACTTTATGGGCTTTAGGCTTGTCCCTTTGTTTTTTTAACTTAACTAATATTTAATGATACTCACTTTTAATAATTAGTAATATTAAAATTATTAATATTCCCCTGCTTGTATATCACATTATTTATAAATAGAGAAGTAACTCAAAAGCCAATCATAAAGGTTTAAATCCATAATAGAAGTATAAGTTTTTTGCACTCAAGGCAAGATTTTAAAAAATTAAATTCTATATTAAGTGTGTCTTGAAACTTTTAAAGATTTGAGGAATGTTACAAAATTATTTCTGGATATAGAAATGTATCATTCTTTTTAGAACAGATTAACAAGAAAAGGGAAGGGTAGCCCGATGTACAAAGCATCCCGCATTCATGTATGGTCTGGGAAAGGGTCGCACCCCAAGGGGTGTAATGTAGATGGCCTACCCTAATGCAAGCATTAGTGACTGCTTCTACGGCTCGAAAGCATGACCTATCAGTCACACAGAGACAACTTTACCGCTGCTCCGAGGCTCCCCTTTAGACTAACAAGGAAACACCACCATATAAAATTTTATATGAGACAGGTAGTATTTGTTTTTGAAGGTGGGAGAGGGTTAGATACGAGAGTAAAGGAAACAGAGGGATCTTTTTCATTTCCTTTTTAATTTGTCAGAATATGTAATGTGTTTCTGTTACTATTTTCTTGGATATTCCTTAATTATATGGCTGTCTTCAACTCATTGTAGGTATTAAGGAGTCTGACACTGGGTTAGCTGCACCAAGTCAATGGGATCTTGTTTCTGATAAACAGATGATGCAGGAGGAGCAACCTCTTCAGGTGTGGTTTTATGAGAATAAAGATGCATGGTCATGTATTTAGTCAAATTCCTTGAAGCTATAACTAAACGTGTCGAGCAGGTGGCTAGGTGTACGAAGATAATTAGTCCCAATACAGAAGATGCAAAATACATGATAAATGTCAAGCAAATAGCAAAGGTATGTTCTCGTGGCTTTCACGTACGGCATTGCTTTCGGTCGTAATGTGCTTCAATTTGTGGAGGTGTGATGGGACGTTGTTTTTCCTTTTTGGGGTTAGCAAGACATAAGACGTTTGAAGCCTGCTAATTTGGAGATATATTGATAATTTACGTATGGTTGATATATGAAAAGAGTTGACTACTATGACATTAGGAAACTTGTTTGCCCTATAGTTCGTCATTTTCATCTTAGAAAGTACATCGATTAAAGAAGTGGACATGTTCTCACGAGTTTGTCTTTAGCCTGAAGGATGTTTAACCCTTGTTTTTTGGTTTGAATTTGGCGAAAAGGGCCAAATATACCCCTTTACTTTCGAATATTGTCTATATTTAACCTCCGTTATACTATCCGGTCAAATTTACCCCTACCGTTATACTATCCGGTCAAATTTACCCCTACCGTCACCAAACTTTTAAAAATTACCCCTTGATCTATTAAGTAATCCGAAATCTCCAATTTCCTTTTATTTAAATCACTTGTTCTTCTTACTCCATTATTTCTAGAAATTACTATTGATGTGAATGCTAAAGGTACTAGACTATACAAATTATTCATGGATATTTTTAATTACCAATGCACCCACTTCTTTTCTTGTGATAATGGGTTTGGAATTGGTTTAGAATTTTATTTATTTTTCAACCATATACACATTGTAGAATTCAGTGGGTCTATTTATTGTGTATTATATGCAACTGATAATCATGTATGTACATGTATATTCGAATATATTTTGTTATTATCTGGTTAGTATAGAGTTCGATCGACTAACTTAAGAGTGCACAATGCGTAGGCATTTGATTAAAGCAAAGTTGAATTCGACAATGTAAAGTTTCAAAGGAACTTCAACTTCTATCACTAATAATTGCAAAGTCTCCATATCTTTGGTGCAACGAATTCATTAAAGGTGTGGTGTTGTAAATACTTTTGGAATTTAGACAAGCTACCTAATTTAGATTCTTCAATTTAGTATACCTTGTTTTCTAACCGGTGTATTATGTTAATATTTTTTTCTCTTATAATTTTTTTCCAATTAAGAAAGCAGGTAAATACCAATTATTTCGAAAATAGTGGAGTATGAAGAAGAATAAGTGACTTAATTAAAATAATTTGGGAGATTTTGGGTCACCTGACGGACTGAGGGGTAAGTTTTAAAAGTTTGCTGATGGTAGGGGTAAATTTGGCCGGATAGCATAACGGTAGGGGTAAATTTGACCGAATAGTATAACGGAGGTTAAGTGTAGACAATATACGAAAGTAGAGGGGTATATTTGACCCTTTTCCCTTGAATTTATTGGTTATGATGTTTAGAAATGACAGAAGTTACACAATATTGTTTGTTCGATAGCCTTCCATGAAGTTTTTTGACTACGCTCGTTTTGTAACTGCAGTTTGTTGTTGGATTGGGAGATAAAGTTTCTCCAACTGATATAGAGGAAGGCATGCGAGTCGGGTAGATTCTTCTCTTCTCTCTCTCCCTTCGTACCCCTCCTGAAGTTGCAATCTTAAGCAAAATCAGTTCTGAGTATGGTGGGATGATAACTTTCCTTGAAATAATAACACTCATTGTATTACACAGGATGGTTTCTAGATAATGGGCTCGTGGAGGGGGGTGTTATGAACATTAAGATCTCTTAGCATTTTGTTAATGGACCTTTTTTCTGATACAGTAATACTTTATTTGATGTGAAAGCTTCCGGTATATAAGAAGTGTACCAAAATAGAGAACCTATAGACATGTTTGTAATGGATTCATCAACTACGGATCAGAATGATTTGGAGCATCTAGATATCACTTGCTGTCATCCTGCAGACAATAAAAGAACTTTTGCAACACATATTTGCCCCCTCATATGCCACTTTGGCATGTGCAGTTCATTATAGAGTAATTATCTTCTAGAGGATGGTTGGAGAAGGCTTGTAGATTTAGCGAGCATTTATCTTATTTATATTTTTCTTTTTCACTTAATAAATGTAGTATGAAGTACTCTTTTTGTTATGGCTGGTTATAGAACTTCATTGCTTAGCATGTCAAGCCTTGTGGTTACCTTCATTTTGTGTTGGTTATGCCTACTTTAGGATTCATGAACTATTTAGGCAGAACAAAGTATTTTAAACTTCTGTATGGAAGATTACCGAACAATTCCAAATTCTTGCCTCTTTTGTAAATCTTGATTGGGAGGTTTGGCTTGACTATTTTTTATTATTATTGCAGAGTTGACAGGAATAAATATCAAATCCAGATTCCGTTACCTCCCAAAATTGATCCAAGCGTTACAATGATGACAGTTGAGGAGAAACCTGATGTAACATACAATGACGTTGGTGGATGCAAGGAGCAAATTGAAAAAATGCGAGAGGTACTCATGATTGTACATGCTTCGGTTGTGTTATTGGGTTTTTTGTATCTGACTTGATCCTGCTGCTTGGAATTCTTTCTTTTTGACATGGAAATTTTGATTTTTAACAACAGGTTGTTGAGCTGCCCATGCTTCACCCAGAAAAGTTTGTGAAACTTGGAATTGATCCTCCGAAGGGTGTTCTCTGCTATGGTCCTCCTGGTACTGGAAAAACACTGCTTGCCAGAGCAGTAGCTAATCGAACTGATGCATGCTTCATTCGTGTTATTGGTAGTGAGCTGGTTCAGAAATACGTTGGCGAGGGGGCTAGGATGGTGCGTGAACTGTTCCAGGTCAGATGCGCTCTTGCTGTCAAATTCTAATGGGAGTTCTTATAGCATTGATTACTGACTTGTGATTTCATATGGCAGATGGCACGCTCCAAGAAGGCCTGCATTGTGTTTTTCGATGAAGTGGATGCCATTGGAGGTGCTCGATTTGATGATGGTGTAGGCGGAGACAATGAGGTTCAGCGAACTATGCTTGAAATTGTGAACCAACTCGATGGATTTGATGCCCGAGGGAATATTAAAGTTCTCATGGCAACCAATAGGTTAAGTTTGACTTATGTTGAAACTGTTGTTTTCAGTGCATACATCTAGTTTATTTTATAAAGGTAAATAATATTATTAATAGTGGGGAAATCTCCCATATACAAGCAGTATACTGAAAAGTAGATTCTCCGTAAATGTACTCGATCTTCTATATAAACTGGAATCTCATGGTTGCACCAAAAAGAAACTAGGAACGAGAGACTATTTTTCAGCATATGCATCTAGTTTTTCATGTGGGTTCTAGACTCTGGGATACTTTGGGTAATTATGCAGCTATTGGTGAATGACAGCTCGGTTGGTGGTATATGCTTACTTGTCTTTTACTTTCTCTTTAGCAAATCTACTGCTTTCTTCTTTTCTCATATTTTTGGACTCTCGCCTCAAATATATGGTTTTCTTGCACTCCAAAAGTCCATTACTTTTGCGTAGATTTTCAAGTCGAGCTTTTAATATGGTATTTGGCAGTGAAGGGCCACATTTTACTGAACGAATCTTACAAGGTTCCTTGTGGCTCTGACTGATATATAATATAACTCCTCTCTCGTGGAGGGGATTTGCCAGTCCTCTTCTCTTGCTTTTTTGGAATTGGAGGTCGGAATTGTTTCCATTTGTTTGAAGTTGATTTATGGTAGTAACTAGTAACAAGTGTTTTCAGTTCATTGATATTGATAGCTAAAATACTATTGAACAGATTGATATCCTCTTGCTCAAGTTATAACTCCATCTTCCTATTATCTTCAGACCTGATACACTTGATCCTGCATTATTGCGTCCTGGGAGACTGGATCGCAAAGTTGAGTTTGGTCTGCCGGATCTAGAGAGTAGGACACAGATATTTAAGATTCATACGCGAACGATGAACTGTGAGCGTGACGTTCGATTTGAACTTCTGGCTCGTCTTTGTCCAAACTCTACTGGTAACCTCTTGTTTAAATTGCTCCATGAGTAGCATATTATATTTATTTATTTGATATAGTTGTAGCTGTTGTTTGACTTATGTACATGTTGATTCAACTGCTCTGTCCGACTCCTAATACTTGCATTTCTTTTTCAGTCAGCACAGGAAAATGTCTATCTCTTAAAAGCTCAAGTTATACCATGTCACACTTACCTTATCCAAAAAACAAAAAAAAAAGTCACTCGTCGACCAACATTCTATTTAGTATCTGACAAAATCTTACACATTAAAAAATTTGTAGTATATAGTTTCAAGAATCAAATTTGTTTCACAATTCAATTTAAACCATGTTCTGTTTTTCGTTTATCTACCTAATTGTCATCTACTTAAATATTTCTTACCATGCCTGGGTAATATGTTAGCCAATTTTAACTTCTATAAAGAAATATTTTCATTCTTAAATTACAGGAGCTGATATAAGAAGTGTGTGCACAGAGGCTGGAATGTATGCTATTCGAGCTAGAAGGAAGACTGTTACTGAGAAAGACTTTTTAGATGCTGTCAACAAAGTTATCAAAGGGTATCAGAAATTCAGTGCGACGCCAAAGTACATGGTCTACAATTGATCGAGCTGCTTTTATTTTTGCTTCCTTGAGAAAGGAAAACAGGGCACTGACAGGAATGGAGCAACACTGTTTGATAATTGAGCATTATTGTTTCCTGTAATTGAATCTTAGGAATATTTGGCCTGTGTGCACATGAGATATGTTACGTTTATTAGTTAGATGTTGGATAATGTATTGATTTCTGTGGGCGTCACAAGGTTATCCACAACATGTTATCATTTCATGAAGATTTGATCATTGTTATTTGAATTATTGCTTCTTAGTTCATCATAGATTGTGTCATTAATATGTTATGAGAAAAAGCAAAAATGCTGGAAGTGAGCTTTGCCCTCAATTTCTTCTATAAAGTTGCTACTGTGCAGGCAAATGTCACCATAGTTAGACTGTTGCATTGAGCAAAAACTGCGATGCAATATATTGGCTGGTTCCCCAGATTGTCGATGCTAGTGGCTCCTTTCAATTTTGGCAAGAACTTTAATGCCACTAAAATGGACCCTTTCGAGTTTCAGGTTTCTGCTAAAAGTGGCACTTATTCACTTCAGATGTCTATTATACACTTCTGACTAGATTTTCTCCCAAATTATTTGGAAACAAAAGTACACGACTCATTCATGTCATCGTGTATGGAATGAATAGGAAATAAGATAAGAAATGAAAATTAAATATGCACTATGAACAAATTTTAGTATCTAGCAGTGGTAGAATGCAATGCAATCAACAAGATCTTGCTGAACAGATCAGCAGAACATTATATCCCATAAACAGCAAACAATAAAGAGACATTTCGTAGAAAAGGCTATATTACATTGGAACTAAGATTGGTTGTCTTGAGCATCTGTTTCACCCCTTGAACTCCGATCAAGACTAAATGTCCTCTTGCTCATATTTGCTCGTTGAACTAGCCGAACTAAGGCTTCAACCACTTCTGACATAGGTGGCCGGAACTCAGGCTCAGGCTGCAACAATAGCATACAGGACATTGAGATAATGTCTAGGTTCTTGATAAACACAGCAGATTTATGAATTCAGCTGACTGTCTATACAAAATATTACCTGGACACAAAGAGCAATTACATCAGCGAAGCGGGAAATAGATTTAACCGGATAGAGCCCTTTGAGCGCTGGATCAACCATCTTAGCCAAGGCATCAATATCATGGAGTTGAGGTGTTGCCCATCTAACTAAAGATTGTTCTGATCTTGGTCTCTCACTGCATCAAGAGCATACATATTGATCAAGAAAATTGATACCATCTGAATTTCTTCCTGTTTGTTTTCAAGTAATTTGACACAGTATCATGGTGACTAAGTTACTTTACCTATCAAAAGGTTTTCGTCCGGTAAGAAGTTCCAACATAACAACTCCAAAGCTGTATACATCACTTTTTATGGTGCATTGCCCATACATAGCTCCCTCAGGCGCACCATATCCAGACCCTGTATTATGGTTTAGTGCCTACAAATATCGGGACGTGAAGCTTTTAGGAAGAACAAACAGCTAAAATTTTGTACCAATTGAATAGTAGAGGAGCAAGAGATAAAGCACCAGGAACCATTGAAAGACTAGTGCATAATAATGAGTTACATGGTAAAGTGTTCCTTCATAATATTCTACTGCATAATTTCATGCCCAAGACTTGAATAAAGTTTCTGTT
The DNA here is from genome assembly GCF_000390325.3 of Nicotiana tomentosiformis. Lineage (NCBI taxonomy): Eukaryota > Viridiplantae > Streptophyta > Magnoliopsida > Solanales > Solanaceae > Nicotiana > Nicotiana tomentosiformis. Next base: position 115,457,412 of record NC_090823.1, on the reverse strand, counting down.
TTCTACGTGACAATTTCTCTTTCGGCCCGAATCTATGAACCACGGAGACACTTGTAAAAGATTCCATGTTCCAATGGTTTGTGCACAAAATAAAACTTCCCTGAAGCAAATGACGTTTCAACCATGTGATTCGTCAATATTTCTTATCTCTTTGAAAAGGACACATAAGCAGCTAATAGAATGTCAAAACATGCCTCTCTCTCTCTCTATATATATATATATACACACACACATGCACATATGTGCATGCTTATATATCGAATCCATTGCAACAATGCATAAAGTAAGGTGCTCAAAACTACCTGATCTGCATCATCAATAAGGCTTGCTAATCCAGAATCTGATAGATGAGGATTGAGTTCCATATCAAGTAAAATATTTGCAGATTTAATGTTTTTATGAACCAATAATGGTGAACAAACTTCATGCAGATACCTGCAAAGGATGCTTATATTAGCTAGTGAAGAAACTTGCTCATGCAAATTAAGAGATGTGGAATCACATAAATTGGAAATTTATTATCATCCCTATTTCATTTTATGTGGCAGTATTTCCTTTTTAGTCAATTCCAAGAAGATTGACACCTTTCTTCATTTGGAAACATTTTGACTTGAAACTTTAGATTTTACCCTTAATGACATGCTTTTATACCCACATAAATGTCATTGCAAGTTTAATACCACACGTTCCAAAAGTCTTCCTTTCTTTCTTAAACTCCGTGCCTAGTCAAACATCGACACAAAATGAAATGGAGGGAGTATAAAGTTTTGATCAGCTTTCTATTGGCAAGACCAGCATATTTAGCATACTGAGCTCTAACTAAATGGAATAACGAACTCTTCTTCACGTTAACTTACTGGTCATCAATGTTTAAGAAAGACCAAAAATCTATAGTGGTCTTTTTGTCTGACAAGTTTGATTTCCAAATGCAATAATACTATGGATCCATTGGTAAAATTCATTACGACTCACGACTAAGTGCTTGGTATTGACTTTCACAGAATCCCCTTTTCTATAAATATTGGGTATAGATAACAAAAGATTTATGTAAACTATTAGCCTTCAAAAAAACAAGGATAACGTAGCATTGCTGCACATTCCATGAATTTTATAGTATAGCATAAAATAATTCTGAAAATTGCAAAAACTCACTCTAGTGCTCGTGCTGCACCAAGTGCAATCTTGACTCGACTATTCCATGCTAGTGGCTTGCTCTCCTCATCTGACAGATGTAGGAAATCATGCAGAGAACCATTTTTATGGAATTCATAAACCAGCAAGTGCTGTCCATGCTCTGAACAGTAACCAACCAGCTCAGTTATATTTGGATGATTCAGCTGGGATATCTCAGAAACTATATTGAGAAAATCTTCGGGATTCTGGAGAGCAGACAAATTAATTTTCTTCACAGCAAGAACCTACAACATTTCAAATAACAGGAAGGAACACGTGAGCATAGAATCAGAACAAACAAAATTCGTCAACAAATGAAGTTCTCTTTTTTGAAACTTTCTTTAGTTTGTTGTTTTCCTCATCAGACTATTTTTCAAAAGTAATTTTGATTAATTAGCATCACTAAACCACCTTCAAAATCCATATCCCTCTTACGGGGTATCAACTTTTATTTTATATTCATAGGAGAGAGTCCATATCCCTCTTATGGGTGTGTGAACCACTTACATAAGCATAAATACTGGTGGCTTCAAACAGAACTAGTCAGAACAAAAGTTTTCAACATATAAAGTTCTATCACACTTTTCTAAATACTTAGTTTTTCTGATCAGACATTTATCTACGATTTAATACCATCTTACTTGAACATGTGTTAGCATCACTAAATCACATTATAGTCATAAGAAAGAAAAAAGATTTCATAGAGAGAAGTTTTACTTTGCCATCATTAAACTGAGCGCAATAAACACGCCCAATTGATCCCTCGCCAATAAGGTTTTCAACATTGAAGCTATCAGTAGCCATCTGTAGGTCTGCAATTGAATATTGTGTAGCCCTTATTTGAGCTGTATTAATTTTCTTGGGAGGAACAATGGGTTTTGGTGACATGTCAACCGCATCAAAGGACTTAAGGCGCTCAATAGGTGGAGGTCTTAAATTTACGGCAGTGGGAGTTTCAAATGTGTTTATGCTTATTGTGGAGGAGGTTTGATAAGGTTTCATCTCTGCACCCAAAAAAAGACATTGAGTAAGAAATTTAGCAATAAAGAAAACATAACAATGAAAATGTTAGACAGCACCAAATAAAAGCCCCAACTCAGATCCATTACAGCATTGAAGTTGAAATTGAGATGAGGCATGAATGATATAAGCATGAACCAGAAAATTACTGATGAAGTTGCAGGTGGAAGGAACTTGTATTGTTAGATTCAGTTTGGGGCATTCAATGGATTAAAAGGGAGAAAGCAACTTCCCAACCATGCACCTGAAGATAATTCCTTCACTGTGCTGAAAGTTACAACCTGAAGCACGAGTTCTTCGGGTCAACTATATTCTGAAGAGGTTTTGTTTTCCAGGAAATTAAACCGTCAAGGGTAGCTGCTGTTAATTCGTCAAAACAATCATAATCTTTAAAAGCAACAGGTAATTTAGGACCTCCTCCAAAAGATCAGTTTGACTTTCTAAAGGTTATACCTCTGGAACTTTCTATAAAGCATGAAAATTTTGACTCTTCAGAATTTATAATCTTTCACATCCATACTGTTTTTACCCTTCGATGATAAATATGTTGCTGTTTCGCTGCTTCCTTTTGTATCAACGACAATACCTTGCAAAATTTTGATACGACTTCCATGGTTTATAAACAATTAACAAGCTAAGCATAGTGGCTTAACAAATCACAATTGATCATTATTGTTCCTTGAGAAATATCCAAAGAGTTGAGAGAACATTCATGACATTTCTTAACAAATCAAGAATTGTGAAAGCGGAATACCTTGTACTTCCTGTGAACTAAGAGGAGCAAATGGCTGATTATCAAGTTTTTCTATGTCTGTGGACGACCTTCTTGATCTTTTCTTGATAATAAAGAATGCTATTATTGCCCCAACTACTAGAATGGATATCACTATTCCTGCAACACCTCCACCCCCTATACCTGATTTCCCACCGCCATCACTGCCCGAATTGCTGCCGTTCCCTCTGGATTTGTGATTTCCATTGGGGTTGTTTGCAGGTGTGCCAGGTGGAGGTGGGGGTGCAGTTCCTGAGCTCCACGAATTACCATTTGATCTGTTATGAAAGATTCATAAATCCCGACCACAATTAGATAGAACCCTCCAAAGAATTTGTAAAGATGAATAATAATTATTGGAATCTGAGACACTCACTGCACTATCCCTTTCAGCTGATTAGGAATCCAGCCAGTAAATTGGTTATTCTCAACATTCCTAAGCATGAAGGAATCAGCTTGATTTTCAACTAATGGATTTAACTCAAATTCGAGAACTGAGATATAGGTATCAGCCATAATATCTACACATATTTGGGACACAGAACTTACAGATCGCCGAGGGGAAGATTGGCGAGGACGTCAATAGTTCCTGTAAACTGGTTGTTCTGCAAATACCTGCATAATACAACAATGAAACTTTCATCTTTGGAGGAAGCTCAGGAAATAGAAATATGAAGTTTAACAACTCTTCTCTTACATTTTGTTCATACTAGTTAGTGACTGGAAGCTTTGAGGAAGATTACCCGTCATAGAATTAAAAGAGAAATCCCTGAAACATTAAAAAATCAATTAGAACTATGTGACAGAGAATGAGAAATTTCAAACTATTATTTTTTAACAAGGATATGATAAGAGCAAGCCAAATCCAAGTAGCAAACTAGCTGAATTGGCATAACTTAATACTTCTGAAATCAGACCAAAGACATGATTCCCTTCTCCGCAGTACTGTGGGAAAGGGAACAACATGTGTCTAAACCTCTTTCTCAAATAGAGACAACAACTTAAATAATAGAATAAGTGCACTTTCATGATAACATTTGAGAACAGAAAACTACTCTCATTCAGATCATAATAAGGCAATACCAAAACTCTGATGAAATGACAGGAGATGAATAGGACTTACAATGTGTTGAGAGCAGAGAGCGAGTCAAACGCGACAGTCACTGATCCTTGAATTTGATTGTGACTGACATTTCTACAACCAGATATAAAACGTCGCAGAGAATCATATGGAACCCCTAGAGAATGAAAAGTACCAAGTATCTTAATTTTAAACAAATATCAAATTTAAGCATTTCACTTACAAGTATTGGAGGGAGGTCATCTGTGAAATGGAATAAGGGAGGCCACCATTAAAACCACTAGCAGCAAGGTTTCTGCATTGCAAGGTAAGTTCTAAGAAAGATAAGAGGAAGAAAATAGAACAAGAAAGGGAGGAAGACATGTAAATAATCACACATACAATCTTTGCACATTTGGAGGAAGCTGGAAAGGTAACTGGCTCCCCATATTGTTATTGCTTATGTCACTGCAACATTCCCAAAGATGACCACATTCAAGCATTCAACATAAATCCAATTAATAAGGAACAAACGAAGGCCATTCATCTTACAAATTGGTAACAGATTTTAGACTATCTAGTTGGAACCCCATTGAACCCGAGAGTCCAAGGCCTGATATCTTGCTGAAGGAAAATGAAAAGAAAGGAAACAAATCATCAGACCACACCAAGTAAATAATTTCAAGAAATTGAAATAACATGGAGATGAAGACAAAAAAGTAAGACCAAACCCCACATTTCAGTTACTCTATTGCCAGAGCAGGTAATGCCTGTCCAGGACTCTCCACAAGGATCACCACCATTGGCACTCCATTTTGTCAGCTGTGCTGGTGAGTTTAAGCTGGTATACAGGACTCTCAGAACAGATGCTGAAAATTAAAGTGCCGCCAACTAGATCATTTTAAAATCAAGACATATCTGACCGTGAAAGGAATTTAATAAATAAAGAAATAGATACATATGAACTGAAAGTGTGGGAGAGGGTGGTGGAAGTGAGGGTGAGGAGGACGGTGTCTATATCCGACAACCAATTCGGGTTCATGACAGGTCGTTCGACTATGGAAGCGATCCACCTTATTAGGAGGTTGGGGGAACAGTACAGGGATAGGAAGAAGGATATGCACATGGTGTTTATTGACCTGGCAAAAGCGTATGACAAGGTCCCTAGGGAGGTTCTTTGGAGATGCCTGGAGGCAAAAGGTGTGCCGGTTGCCTACATTAGGGCGATTAAGGACATGTACGATGGAGCTAAGACTCTGGTTAGGACTGTGGGAGGCGACTCGGAGCACTTCCTGGTTGTTATGGGTTTACACTGCGCTCAGCCCGTTCTTATTTGTTCTAGTGATGGACACACTGACACGACATATTCAAGGGGAGTTGCCATGGTGTATGTTGTTGTTGATGATATAATTCTGATTGATGAGACGCGAGGCGGCGTTAACGAGAGGCTGGAGGTTTGGAGACATGCCCGTGAGTCTAAGGGTTCCAAGTTGAGCAGGACTAAGACAGAATACCTGGAGTGCAAGTTCAGTGTTGAGTCGAGAGAAGCGGACTTGGACGTGAGGCTTGGATCGCAAGTCATCCCCAGAAGAGGCAGTTTCAAGTACTTTGGGTCGGTTATCAAGGGGGATGAGGAGATTGACGAGGATGTCACACACTGTATAGGGGTGGGGTGGATGAAATGGAGGTTAGCATCTGGAATCCTGTGTGATAAGAAAGTGCCACCGATACTCAAAGGTATGTTTTATAGAGCGGTGGTCAGACTGGCCATGTTGTATGGGGTAGAGTGTTGGCATGTTAAGAACTCACATATCCAGAAGGTGAAAGTAGTAGAGATGAGGATGTTGAGATAGATGTGCGGGCACACCTAGGATGGATAAGATTAGGAATGAAGATATTCGGCAGAAGGTGGGTGTGGCCCCTATGGATGACAAGATGCGGGAAGCGAGACTTAGATGGTTCGGGCACGTGCGAAGGAGAAGCCCAGATGCCCCGGTCAGGAGTGTGAGCAGTTGGCCATGGCGGGTTCGAGAAGAGGGAGAGGGCAGCTTAAGAAGTATTGGGGAGAGGTGATCAGGCGGGACATGGCGTGACTTCAGATTTCCGAGGACATGACCCTTGATAGAAATGTGTAGAGGTCGAGCATTAGGGTGGTAGGTTAGGAGATAGCTGATAAGGTTCGTCCGGGTGGGAGGCTAGTCTGATAAGATTTTGTCCTAGGCTGCTAGCGATTATTGTTGTGTCCACACTATTGTTTCGTTTTTCATAGTATCGGGCCTTATTCATTAGTTTTTGTTATTGTTTTTCATTTATTTTCTGGTTCTTATGTTGTTGTTATTACTCATATGGTTCTGTTAATGGTACTGACATATTGTCTCTTTTCGTTTTCTTGAGCCGAGGGTCTTTCGGAAACAACCTCTTTACTCTCCGGGGTAGGGGTAAGGTCTGCGTACACTCTACTCTCCCCATACCCCACTTGTGAGAACTCACTAGGTTGTTGTTGTTGTTGTATACATATGAACTGAGAAGTGAGAACAACTCAAGAGAAGGATTTTACATAGGACAAACTGTTAAAAGAATGTGCAGCTACGACGCCTTGACCAGCATGGTACAAAGTGGTGAGCAACTCAACAAAACCACTACTGTGAAACTCTTTGGATCATCAGCAGTCCAAAAGTAAATTACATAGCTTTGTCAAGTCTTTGATCAACTTCAAACTCAAATGTTCTTTTGTCTCCCCCCCCCCCCCCCCCCCAAAAAAAAGGAAGAAAAACTTCTCCAGTAATTGCTTATATAATGCCGAAAATAATAAATAAACAAATCAAGTTAGAGCATGTAAGCTCCAAATTTACAAACCACAAGTTTCCCGTAAGAAGGTACCTTTTTCCAGACTTCAATTTTAATGAAAGAAACTTGTTATGCAAAAATTGATCATTTCTATTAAGTGAGGACAAGACTGAATACAGCTACAACTACACCAACTACTACTCAATTCCAAATTCAGTTGGGATAGCTTTATGGCCATAAATAATATTTCAATCAGTATATAAAATGTTGTTAAGAATTTCAGCATATGTATTTAGCCATTGTAGCTAATCTATTTGCAACTCTTCTCGAGTCCATTCTCAGCTAAAATTTTCTTTGGGAACGAGAAAAATAAAACCTTTACGAATTACTTCAAATCTATTTCTTTATATGACACATACTGAAAAACACAGAGAGATTAATTAAGAGAATGATAAAAGCAAGAGACTAACCATCAGATGGATCTGTGTCAGTACCATTGGCGGAGCTGAAGAACAGTGCCACCGCCACCGCCACCGCCACTACCAGTAGCAAAAACCTCATCTTTCACTCACCACTAACAACACTAAATTATGCAACACTTTTCCTTTTTTTATATTACTAGACTTGAGTATATTTTAGCAATTGAGTAAATGGTAGTAGTAGTAGTAGTAGTAGTAGAGTATATAATTAGTGAAAGATAAAAGAAGAAAAGGGTCAAACAGGTAAAGGGATTGATGTTTTTGTGAGTAGCCATTTCAAAGAAAAGCTGGCAGTAGCAGTCACTATTCAGCTACTGCTACAAGATTCCAAAACCACAGACTTTTTTAGCCATTCTCGTTTTTTCCCTTTATTTACAGTATAATTACAGTACTCATTCATTCTATTAAAGATATTTAATGTAGATCCGTTTGACAAAAATGAGATTGTATATTTAGACACACCTGAGCATAGTACTGACACTATGGTTTAAGGAAAGGAAATTTCCTTTATCCGAAAAATATATATATATATACACACACTTTAGAATCCTCTTAAAATAAAGAATACTTTTTATATAGTGATAAAAGTTAAAACTTTTTTAGTAGGAGTAGAACTTTTGGCTTTAAATTTGAATTCTGCTTAATAACGGAAAGAACTAATCCTAAGATGGAAGAAGGAACGCTTGGACAGTGAAAAGAAGGGGAAAGGGCCAAAAATGCCCCTCGATAGTGGAAAATAGAGTAAATTTGTTCTTATTTTGAATTTGATTTCAAATATTTACTTATTATTAGTGGATTAATTCAAATATGCCTGTCAACTATGAAAAATAGAACCAATTTGCCCTCAATTTGACTTCAGCCCCAAATATGCCTTTATGATGAGTGAACTATCAATCCATTTTTTCACGGTTAAAATTTTATTTGACTTCTATTTCTAAAATAACGAGAGGACGAAAATAAATAAAAAAATTAAATTTAAAATCAGTTACTAACACTTGATATCGTTATCTTAAAATTTAAAATAAATCATGGGCTCCGTCCCTGCCTGAATGAGAACGTCCACATGTAATGAGAGTATACACATGGCATTGACACTATAGTGAATGAGAGTCCACATGTAAGGAAAGGGAATTTCCTTCATTAGAAAATTATAAAGTGTAATAGAAAAAAAAAATAGAATCCTTTTAAAATAAAAAATAATTTTTTTATATAGTAATAAAAGTTAAACTTCTTTAGTAGAATTTCTGGCTTTAAATTTGAATTCTGCTTAGTAAGGGAAAGAACTACTCCTAAGATGGAAGAAGGGAAGCTTGGACAGTAAAAAGAAAAGTAACTTAGAGATTCTGTGTTTGACATTTGAATTATGGATAGTACTGCTTACGACAAAGTGGAATATGAAAGCAAAACACAGAGTAATTGACAAATTGATAAAATGATTACCCCCACCCACCTCACTCTTTTCTTCTTAAATTATTAACGTTGCTCATGATTGACAACTTCCTAAATTTAATCAATCATAGTTACTGAAGTGGAAAGGGAAAAGTAATAGTACTGTCGCTGCTGAGGAAAAAAAGTAAAAAAACCCTTTGGACAGAGCATTCTACTGGTTTTTATTTTCTTACTCTGTTTAAAAAGAATTACTCCATATAGTTTTATATTTAAAACACTCTTTCATTCATCCCGGCCGAGCTTGAACATTGGTTATAAAAACTTAAGTAAATTGTAACTTATACCATAAAATAATATGTGTATATCTTTGATCAAATATAGGTCGAATAACCTAGGTGTCATCATTTGGCCATTATTGATTCCATTAATAATAAACGCGTGTGTTTACCCTAAAAACGGATAACAATTGAATTTATACGCGGTTTTAAGGATATGTGATATAATTTGGCACAAATTAAGGGAATATGTTAATATTAAATTTGACGATAAAAGAAATAAAGGCAAACCAAATGAATTGAATAGTCTTGGCCCTTGGATTCGATCACCCTTGAATCAAGAGAAGTTTCAACTTGATATAAGAACAGAGTAACAAGATAATGAAAGTTAGAAAAGGACAGTGTATTGCTTTATGTTGCCTAAAAGTCGTGCCCCTTTACAAATGATCATATCCCCTTTATATAGTATGGGAGTCCTATATTTGATACAGTTCTAAATAAAGTAAGAAATCTCCTAATTGGCTAATTAACCGGCCTATCCTTGATACATGCCGAGATCTCCGCCGTGATCTACGCTCGATCGCGGGTATTTCGCCTTTCTGTTATCCGACTCAGCAGGTTTCCCTCGATCTTGCCTGATCTTGACTTTGTTCGGTCCTGGGGTCTCGAGTTTGACGATATAATTTCACACCTCGGTTCGATATGACTCGAGGTTGGACCTTAATCTATCATATCCCAGTCTTGATTAGTCAAGCAAGGGGCGAGCCCGATTTTGGCCGTATACAGATAGTGCTCTCGTTTCTTGGAGAGAAAATGACGAGAAACGACATGAATTTCCGAATCCCGTCTCGATGGGCCATGACGTAAGCGACGAACCTGACTATGACATAAGCGACAAATGGATATTGAAACGTCCCGTCGGTCCAGTTATTAAGGCATTAAATGCCTGCCAGCCGCTGGTCGGCCACTACCAGTTCTGAACCGTCACCAGCAAGCTATAAGTATCCAATTTTTCTTCATTCAAACTTTATGCTAAAAGCTCCTCTTATTCTTGTTTTTCCTTCAAAAATCCCTATGCTTTGCAACTCTTGCACCCAAATTTCTTAAACTTTTGTCAAACCGCATACCATTTTAATTCTCTTTCCTCCTATTCTTCAATGGCGAAAACTTCAAAAATTGTACCGCAAAAGGAGTCCGCTTCTTCATTATGACATGTCGGTGGCGGGGGTGCGGCGAAGCCTCACTTTGTGGAATTCATTCCGGCAGGGTGCCCCACTGTTACCGATTTTAAGGTTGAAAAGACCTCCTCGGTACCGGGCCGATGTGAGCCGGTCTCGAGATACATGTGCTCAATCACCGAGGATCTCCTCACCAATGTTAAAGAGGACTGCAATTGGATCAATAAGCATGTGATGGTTCCTTCACCCGATGAATCAATCACTACTCACGTGGAGGGTTTTCTAAGTGTTTACACTTATACCTTCATGTTGGGTCCCTTAGACCCTATCGTCATTGCCTTTTGCAAGATGTATGATGTGACTCTTAGCCATATCTACCCCTCCTTCTGGAGAATAATGATTCTCCTCCGATTTTTTGTAAGCAAAATCGAGGGATGTCCATTTACCCTCGACCACCTTATGCGCCTCTACAGTCCCCAATTCTATTGAGTGGGGCTGATCAAGCTTGCGCATTGGGCCAGTAAGGCTCCGTTCTTGAGCATAGACGAAAAATCCATTGTCGTTTCTCGTTGACCACCTGCAAGTGTTAGTCTGAAAAAGGAAATGAAATAAGGTCGTACCTTAGCAGTAATACCATTTTAGGTGAGATATATTCCAATTACTCGGTATCTGTTCTCCATTCATCATTCCGAGCTTGTAGGACCCTTTCTCGGTGACCTCAAGAATCTGGTACGGTCCTTCACAATTCGGATCCAATTTCCCTTTGTTTGGATTTTGGGTGTTGAGGGTGACTTTCTGTCACGATCCAATTTCACCTATAGGTCGTGATGGCGTCCAATACTACGGCTAGGCAAGCCAACTTAATAAATTAAGTATTCATTGACAAAATTTAAAACCAATAGAAATAATAAAATCTAAATTCTACTAATGTGTGTGCCAAGACCTGGTGTCACAAGTGTATGAGCATCTAGTAGATTATACAAAACCTCAAATACTGTCTGAAATAAAAATAGACAGAATGAAAAATACAAAGAGAGACACTAGTAGCTGTAGAACGGATCAGAGAAACAACTCACCACTATGCCCATGGATAACGTGGGTGTAAGACGATAGGCCCCCCACTAGTACTTGCCTCAGTTCCTGCACAAAAAAGTGCAATAAGTGTAGTATGAGTACGTAAACAACGTTTACCCAGTATGTATCAAGCCTAATATCGAAGTGGTAGAGACGAGAAGGCCGACTTTGACACTCACTATGGGTCAATAATAATAATTGAAATACAACTAGGATATTTAAATCAACATGATTTCAGAATTTAAAATAATTTATTTAATCAACGAAAATAATAAAATTTCTTCAAATGCAACAATTCTCAATATATTAATTAAATTCCTTTAATTCAAATAATTTTCAATTTATCAATTGAATATCATTTACAAAAATAACAATTAATTCTTTAACAAGCAAGAATAATAATTCATTAAATTTTAAGGATTTTTCAATTTATCAATTAGCTTCGCAAGTTGAAATAAGCTATTAAAGTATCGTGTAATTATTATTATTATTAAGCATGATTTCTGCCGAGGACGTACGACCCGATCTAGAGTGTCGTGTACAATGCCGAGGGACGTGCGACGCTATCATAGATGCATCTATCCTGCCGAGGCATTCGGCCCGCTCCACAATAAAAGAGGACATTTTTTTCTGTACCTCCGGAAGGAGAGTATATTTATTATGAGATAAATTCGGGAGGAAGAACAATTTTTTTTAATAATTAATTGATTTAAACAGAAAATCAAGCATATGAAATTTTCATCCTTTAATATCTTTATCTAACAATTCACAATATATTCATATATATCAATTTAATATTAATAAATCAAGAAATATAATTTACACAAGTAATTCATGCTTTGAGTCCTAAACTACCCGGACTTTAGCATTTATAGTAGCTACACACGGACTCTCGTCACCTCGTGCGTACGTAGCCCCCGCAATTAGCAATAATTATTCAATTTAATCCCTATGGGGTAATTTTCCCCTCACAAGATTAGACAAGAGACTTACCTCGTCTCAAAGTCGACTTTCTGACTATCGCGTCGCGTAAAATTCTCGAATCAATACCGAAACTATCCAAAAGTTATATAAAATAATTAATATGTGTTCAATATTTCGAAATTCATCTATTAAATAAATTACCCTATCCAAAATGGTAAAATTCCTAAAATTCACATCGGGCCCACGTGCCCGAATTCTGAAAATATTCGGATGAAAACGTTACCCATAATCTCAAAAACTCAAATATATAATTTCTACCCAATTCCATAACTACTTTCGTGGTTAAAATCTCATTTTTATAAAAATCTAGGTTTTTCACCTAAACCTTTGATTTCTAAGATTTACTAGTTATAATCTACTTATAATCTATGTATTTAACTCAAGGGGTGTAGAATTAACTTACCTCCAATTTGCTAGTTAAAATCTCCTCTCAGAAAGCTCTGAATTCGCTCAAACATTTAAGAAAAACGAACAAAAATGGACTGAGCTTTGTCCGTTTTAAGCTTCTGCCCAGACAGATTTTTCGCACATGCGGAAAAGCCTCGCAGGTGCGAGATTTTTCCTCTTGGACTGGCTCCGCACCTGTGCCCAAAGGACCGCACCTGCGCATCCGCTTCTGCGCCCAATTCTTCACATCTGCGATGGCCGGGCAGATCCTCCCCTTTGCACCTGCGGCTGGTGGCTCGCACCTGCGGCTGACCATGCGCAGGTGCGATCATACGAGAAGCTGGAAGCTTCAGCTCTTCTTCAAAATTCCAAAATTGATCTGAGCCTCGTTCGGTTAACACTCGGTGCCCCTGGAGCCTCGCCCGAACATACCAACAGGATTGAAATCATAAAACGGACTCGCTCGAATTCACTGAACGTGTAAAACAACATCAAATCTAAGAATCATACTCCAAACCAAATTGATTCAAACTTAAGAATTTCAAGTTCTTCAATTTACTTCCAATGCATCGAAATATACTTAAACTACTCGGAATGACATGAAAATTTGCGTGCAAGTCTTAAATCACTATACGAAACTATTCCCAAACTCGGAATTTCAAACGGACTTCAATTACTCAAAATCCTACTCCAAACCAAATTTAAAGAATTTTAAACCTTCAAATAGTTGATTTTTACTATTAAGCGTCAAAACGCACCAGGGTTATCCAAAACTCGTTTCGGACATACGCCAAGTCCAAAATCATCATACGAACCTATTGGAACCATCAAATCCCGATTCCGGGGTCATTTTCTCAAAATGTTGACCGAAGTCAAACTTGGCATTTTAAGGCTAACTTAAGGAACCAAGTGTTCCGATTTCAACCCAAACGCTTCCAAATCCCGAACCAACCATCCCCGCAAGTCAATAATCATTAAAAGCACATACGAGAAATTTTATTTTTGGGGAACGGGGTTCTAAAAGTTAAAATGACTGGTTGGGTCATTACATTCTCCACCTCTTAAACAAACGTTCGTTCTCGTACGGGTTTAGAATAATACCTGGAGTGCTAAATAAGTGTGGATATCTGCTCTTCATGTCTTCCTCGGCCTCCCAAGTCGCTTCCTCGACTGGTTGGCCCCTCCACTGGACCTTTACTGCTGAAATCCTCTTGGACCTTAACTGGAAAACTTGTTTATCAACAATGGCAAATGGCTCTTCTTCATAACCCAAACTTTGATCTAGCTGAACTGTGCTGAAGTCCAACACATGTGATAGGTCAGCATGATACTTCCGGAGCATAAATACATGAAAAACCGGATGAACTCCCGATAGACTAGGAGGCAATGCAAGCTCATAAGCAACCTCCCCAACTCGTCTCAACACCTCAAATGGGCCTATAAACCTTGGGCTCAACTTGCTCTTCTTCCCGAATCTCATAATTCCCTTCATCGGCGAAACCTTCAAGAGAACTTTTTCACCTACCATAAAGGATAAATCACGCGCTTTCTGATCCGCGTAACTCTTCTGTCTGGACTGTGCTGTACGAAGTCACTCCTGAATCAACTTTACCTTTTTCAAGGCATCCTTTACCAAATCAGTACCATATAACTTAGCCTCACCGGGCTCAAACCATCCGATAGGTGAACGACATCGACGACCACATAAAGCCTCAAATGGAGCCATCTCGATGCTGGATTGGTAACTGTTATTATAAGCAAACTCGGCCAAAGGCAGGAAACGATCCCACTGACCTCCAAAGTCAATCACACATGCTCTGAGCATATCCTAAAAATCTGAATTGTCCGCTCTTACTGCCCGTCGGTCTGCGGATGAAAGGCTGTGCTGAGCTCTACACGGGTCCCCAACTCACTCTGTACTGCTCTCCAGAAATGTGAAGTAAACTGAGGGCCTCTATCCGATATGATGGAAATTGGCACACCGTGCAACTGAACTATCTCCTAAATATAAATCTGGGCCAACCTCTCTGAAGTATACATAGTCACAACATGAATAAAATGTGCCGACTTGGTCAACCTGTCAACAATCACCCAAACTGCATCAAACTTCCTCAAGGTCCGCGGCAACCCAACTACAAAGTTCATAGTGATGCGTTCCCATTTCCATTCCGGTAGGCCACCTGGCCTCTGGAGCTCATATTTAACTTGTTGGCAATTTAGACACCTAGTTACATACTCAACTATGTCCTTTTTCATTCGTCGCCACCAATAATGCTCCCTCAAGTCACGATACATCTTCGTAGCACCAGGATGAATAGAATACCAAGAAATGTGTGCCTCCTCCAGGATCTTTTTCATCAGTTCATCCACATTAGGAACACACAGACGATCCTAGAGTCGCAGAACACCATCTGTACCAATAGTGACTTCCTTGGCACCAGCTCGTAGTACCATTTCTCGAAGAACCATTAAGTGTGGGTCATCATACTAGCGAGCCTTAATCTGATCAAATAGTGAAGACTGAGCTACGACACATGCAAGAACTCGATTGGGCTCTGAGATATCTAGTCGCATAAGTTTGTTGGCCAAGGACTGGATATCCAAAGCTAATGGCCTCTCTTCTGCTGAAATGAAAGCCAAACTACCCATACTCTCCGCCTTTCTACTCAAGGCATCTGCAACTATATTTGCTTTACCTGGATGATATAGGATAGTAATATCATAATCTTTTAGTAATTCCAGCCATCTGCGCTGCCTTAAATTTAAGTCCCTCTGCTTGAACAAATGCTGCAAACTATGATGATCAGTATAAACTTCACAGGACACCTCATAACGATAACGCCTCCAAATCTTAAGGGCGTGAACAATCGCAGCTAACTCCAAATCATGTACCGGATAATTCTGCTCGTGGGGCTTCAACTGACGTAAAGCATATGCAATAACTTGCCCTTCCTGCATTAATACACAACCCAAACCAACGCGTGAAGCGTCGCAATACACTGTATACATTCCTGAACCGGAAGGTAACACTAACACTGGTGCTGTAGTCAATACTGTCTTGAGTTTCTGAAAGCTTGACTCACAATCATCGAACCATCGGAACTGAACACCCTTCTGGGTTAATTTGGTCAAAGGTGCTGCAATAGATGAAAAACCTTCCCTGAACCGACGATAATAACCTGCTAAACCCAGAAAACTCCTGATCTCAGTCACCGAAGTGGGATGATGCCAATTCTGAACTGCCTCAATCTTTTTGGGATCAACTTTAATACCTTCGCCCGATACAATATGCCCCAAAAATGTTACAGACTCTAGCCAAAACTCACATTTAGAGAACTTAGCATATAGCTTTTGTTCCCGCAATGTCTGAAGCACTACTCTCATATGTTGCTCGTGCTCCTCCTTACTGCGCGAGTAGATCAAAATGTCATCAATGAAGACAATGACAAACGAATCAATATATGGCATGAATACCCTGTTCATAAGATCCATAAATGTTGTCGGGGAATTAGTTAAACCGAAAAATATTACCAGAAACTCATAATGACCATATCTAGTACGAAAAGCAGTTTTCGGAACATCCGAATCTCGAATCTTCAATTGATGATACCCCAACCTCAAGTCGATCTTAGAGAACACCCTAGCACCATGCAACTGGTCAAATAGATCATCAATACATGGCAACGGGTACTTGTTCTTAATAGTAACTTTGTTCAATTGGCGATAATCAATACATATTCGCATTGTTCCATCCTTCTTTTTCACAAATAATATTGATGCACCCCAAGGCGATACACTCGGTCTGACGAACCCTTTGGCTAATAACTCTTCAAGCTGTTCTTTCAATTATTTCAATTCTTTCGGAGCCATGCGATACGGTGGGATAAATATAGGCTGAGTATCTGGAGCCAAGTCAATACAGAAATCAATATCACGATCAGGTGGCATACTTGGAAGATCTGAAGGAAATACATCGGAGAACTCCCGAACTACTGGCACTGCATCAATAGCCGGAGTCTCTGCAGTAGTATCCCGAACATAGGCTAGATAAGCCAAACAACCTTTCTCAACCATGTGTTGAGCCTTTATAAAAGAAATACCCGATTAAATGAACTAATCGACTAACCCTTCCACTAAAGCCTAGGCAAAGATGGAATAGCCAAGGTAACAGTTTTGGCATGACAATCTAGAATAGTATGATATGGAGATAACTAGTCCATACCCAGAATAATTTCAAAATCAATCATCTCGAGCAATAAAAGATCTGCTCTAGTTTTATAACCACAGAATGTAATAATACAGAACTGGTATATCCAGTTCATAATAACAGAATCGCCTACAGGAGTGAACACATAAACAGGAGTACTCAAGGACTTACAAGAAACACCCAGGAATGGAGCAAATAGAGACGACATATATGAATACGTGGATCCTGGATCAAATAATACCGAGGCATCTTTGCCGCAAATAGAAATAATACCTGTAATCACAGCATCTGAGGCCTCTGCATCTGGTCTAGCCGAAAAAGCATAGAACCGAGCTGGAGCACCAACTGGCTGGCCTCCGCTTGGCTGACATCTATTTCTAGGATGACCCTTACCCACCTGTCCTCCACCTCTTGGTGGTCGGACTACTGGTGGAGGAACTGGTCTGGTAAGCATAGGCTGCTGACCCTGCTGTACTGGTCTACCCCGAAGCCTGGGGAAAAATCTCCGCATGTGATTAGGATCCCCACACTTATAACAACTCTTCGGTGCGATGGGCTGCTGACTGAGAGTCTGGCCTTGGGGACCTGAATACCCACTGGAAGGACCCTGAATAGCTGGTGGGTGGTAAGAACTCTCTGGTATAGCACTGAGATAAGGTCACACTGGAGCACCTCGAGGAGGTGGTGGTGCTGGAAATGGGGGTCTACTGGACTGCCCCCTCACGAACTGACCTCTGCCCATACACGGAGCACCTTTCAACTCTCCAGAGTACCTGAACCGCTTATCTCTCATAATTTGCTCTCGGCTCCGCTGACGCACACCCTCAATCCTCTGTGCTATCTCCACAACTCACTCATAAGAAGTACCCATCTTAACCTCTCGAGCCATAGTGGCCTGAATACCAGTATGTAAACCGGTAACAAACCTCCACACTCTCTCCGCCTCAGTAGGGAGTATCACAAGTGCATGGCGAGATAATTCAGAAAAGCTCGCCTCATAATCAGTCACTGACATCTGACCCTGATGGAGCTGCTCAAACTGAAACTGCAACTCTTCCCTCTGGAAGGGTGGAATATACCTGTCTAGGAAGATACAGGTGAAACTGTCCCAAGTCATGGGAGGAGAATCTGTTGGTTTGCCAAGAATATAAGACTTCCACCATCTACGGGCTCTGCCCTCTAGATGAAAAGTAGCAAAGTCTACTCCACGAGACTCCAATATCCTCATGTTGTACAATCTATCCTTGCACCGATCAATGAAGTCATAGGGATCCTCATGTCGCTGACCCCCAAAGACAAGAGGATGTAGTCTAGTCCATCTATCCAATAATTTCTGAGGATCGACGGCTACAGCTGGCCTGGGCTCAGGTGTAGCTGCTGCTATTGGCTGGACTCTACCCACGGGTAGTGCACCCTGGGTCTGATGTACAACAACTACCTATCCATAAGCCTACGCGGTAGGGGTCTGTGCTCCCCCGCCCGCCTGAGATGTGGTTGGGTCTGTCAGAAATAAACCGGCTTGAGTCATATTGTCCATGAACCACAACAGACGACCCATGACATCCTGAAATCCCGGTGCAGATATGAAATCCACCAGAGCTGGCTCTGCCACAGGCACCTCACCCTGCTCCTCAATAATGGGATTCTCTGTTGGACCCACTGGCGGCATAACTGGAACAGTCCTGGGACGTCCTTGCCCTCTACCACGAGCTGGAGCCCTCCCTCGGTATCGGCCTCTAGCAACTGGGGGAGTAGCTCTTCCCTGGTCTGAAACTTCATTCGAGCGCGTTCTCACCATCTGTGAGAGAATAAGAGAAGGATATTTAGTACTACATTAATTGCACGATGGAATATAAAGAAAGGTAATTTCCTAACACCCTATAGCCCCTCGAAGATAAGTACAGACGTCTCTGTACCGATCCGCAAGACTCTATTAGGCTTGCTCATAACTTGAGAGACCTACGTGAACCTAGTGCTCTGATACCATATTGTCATGACCCAATTTCACCTATAGGTCGTGATGGCGCCCAACACTACGGCTAGGCAAGACAACTTAATAAATTAAGTATTCATTGACAAAATTTAAAACTAATAGAAATAATAAAACCCAAATTCTACTAATGTGTGTGCCAAGACCTGGTGTCACAAGTGTATGAGCATCTAATAAATTATACAAAACCTCAGATACTGTCTGAAATAAAAATAAACAGAATGAAAAATACAAAGAGAGACACTAGTAGCTGCAGAACGGATAAGAGAAACAACTCACCACTATGCTCCTGGATAACGTGGGTGTAGGGCAATAGGTCCCCCACTAGTACTTGCCTCAGTTCCTGCACAAAAAGTGCAGGAAGTGTAGTATGAGTACGTAAACAACGTATACCTAATAAGTATCAAGCCTAATCTCGAAGTGGTAGAGACGAGAAGGCCGACTTTGACACTCACTATGGGTCAATAATAATAATAATTAAAATACAACTAGGATATTTAAATCAACGTGATTTCAGAATTTAAAATAATTTATTTAATCAGCGGAAATAATCAAATTTCTTAAAATGCAACAATTCTCAATATATTAATTAAATTCACTCAATTCAAATAATTTCTAATTTATCAATTGAATATCATTTACAAAAATAATAATTAATTCTTTAACAAGCAAGAATAATAATTCATTAAATTCCAAGGATTTTTCAATTTATCAATTAGCTTCGCAAGCTGAAATAAGCTATTAAAGTATCGTGTAATTATTATTATTATTAAGCACGATTTCTGCCGAGGACATACGACCCGATCCAGAGTGTCGTGTACACTGCCGAGGGACGTGCGACGCTATCCATAGATGCATCTATCCTGCCGCGGCATTCGGCCCGCTCCACAAGAAAGGAGGACATTTTCTTATGTACCTCCGGAAGGAGAGTATATTTATTATTAGATAAATTCGGGAGGAAGAATAATTTCTTTTAATAATTAATTGATTTAAACAGAAAATCAAGCATATGAAATTTCTATCCTTTAATATCTTTATCTAACAATTCATAATATACTCATATATATCAATTTAATATTAATAAATCAGGGAATTCAATTACACAAGTAATTCATGCTTTGAGTCCTAAACTACACGGACTTTAGCATTTATAGTAGCTATGCACGGACTCTCGTCACCTCGTGCGTACGTAGCCCCCGCAATTAGTAACAATTATTTAATTTAATCCCTATGGGGTAATATCCCAATCTCAAGATTAGACAATGGATTTACCTCGTCTCAAAATCCACTTTCCGATTATCGCGTCGCGTAAAATTCTCGATTCAATGCCGAAAAATCCGTAACTATCCAAAAGTTATATAAAATAATTAATATATGTTCAATAATTCGAAATTCATCTATTAAATAAATTACCCTATCCAAAATGGTAAAATTTCTAAAATTAACCCTGGGCCCACATGCCCGGATTCTGAAAATTTTCGGATGAAAACGTTACCCATAATCTCAAGAACTTAAAATATATAATTTTTACCCAATTCCATAACTATTTTCATGGATAAAATCTCATTTTTATAAAAATTTAGGTTTTTCACCTAAACCTTTGATTTCTAAGATTTACTAGTTATAATCTACTTATAATCTATGTATTTAACTCAAGAGGTGTAGAATTAACTTACCTCCAATTTGCTAGTTGAAATCTCCTATGAGAAAGCTCTGAAATCGCCCAAACATGGAAGAAAAACGAACAAAAATGGACTAAGCTTCGTCCGTTTTAAGCTTCTGCCCAGACAGATTTTTCGCACCTGCGGAAGGTGTTTGTACCTGCGGCTTTCGCACCTGCGGAAAAACCTCGCAGGTGCGAGATGTTTCCTCTTGGACTGGCTCCGCACCTGCGCCCAAAGGACCGCACTTGCGCGTCCGTTTCTGCGCCCAATTCTTCGCATCTACGACGGCCGGGCAGATCCTCCCATTCGCACCTGCGGCTGACCATGCGCAGGTGCGATCATACCAGAAGCTGAAAGCTTCAGCTCTTCTTCAAAATTCCAAAATTGATCCAAGCCTCGTCCGGTTAAAACTCGGGGGCCCTCCCGAACATACCCACAGGTTTAAAATCATAAAACGGACTCGCTCGAACTCACGGAACGTGTAAAACAACATCAAATCTAAGAATCATACCCCAAACCAAATTGATTCAAACTTAAGAATTTCAAGTTCTTCAATTTACTTCCAATGCGCCGAAATATACTTAAACTACTCAGAATGACACGAAAATTTGCGTGCAAGTCTTAAATCACTATACGGAACTATTTCCAAACTTGGAATTCCAAACGGACTTCAATTACTCAAAATCCTACTCCAAACCAAATTTAAAGAATTTTAAACCTTCAAATAGTTGATTTTTACTATTAAGCGTCAAAATGCTCCCGGGTTATCCAAAGCCCATTTGGACATACGCCCAAGTCCAAAATCATCATACGAACCTATTGGAACTATCAAATCCCGATTCCTGGGTCATTTTCTCAAAATGTTGACCAAATTCAAACTTGGCCTTTTAAGGCTGACTTAAGGAACCAAGTATTCCGATTTCAACCCAAACGCTTCCAAATCCCGAACCAACCATCCCCGCAAGTCAATAATCATTAAAAGCACATACGAGAAATTTTATTTTTGAGGAACAGGGTTCTAAAAGTTAAAATGACCGGTTGGGTCATTACATTTTCCTTAGCACTAAGTCCCCGATGTCAAAATAGCGAAGACTGGCTCTTCGATTGTAGTATATCTCGATCCATTATCTTTGGGCAGCCAATTTGACGAGGGCGGTTTCGCGCCTTTCATCCAATAGTCCCAGGCTCATATTCATGTCCTCATTATTTGATTTCTTTGTTGCATATCGGAACCTGATACTCGGCTCTCCGACTTCGACTGGTATTAGAGCTTCGACGCCATAAACCAATGAGAATGGGGTAGCCCCGGTACTGGAGTTTGAGGTTGAGCGGTATGCCCAAAGAACTTCGGGCAGAATTTTCTTCCACTTTCCTTTGGCATCGGTTAGCCTCTTCTTAATATTTTGGATGATGGTTTTGTCGGTCGATTTGGCTTGCCCATTCCCGCTAGGATGATAAGGTATTGATAGGATTCTTTTAATCTTATGATCTTCGAAAAATTTGGTTACTTTTCTGCCGATCAACTGTTTCCCATTGTCACACACAATCTCGGATGGCCTCCCGAATCGACATATTATGTGGTCCCAAATGAAGTCGATGACTTCCTTCTCCCTAACCTTCTCGAAGTTCTGTGCTTCAACCCACTTAGAAAAATAGTCAGTCATAAATAAAATAAATTGAGCTTTACCTGGTGCCCATTGAAGAGGGCCAATGATGTCCATTCCCCACTTCATTCATGAATGGGCATGGTGACAAGACCAAATAGAGTAGTTCCCCGGGTTGGTGAATCATCAGTGCATGTCTTTGGCATTTGTCGCATTTTCGAACAAACTCTTTCGCATCTTTTTCCATGTCGATCGATTAATAGCCTACTCTGATTACCTTTTGAACCAATGATTCGGCACCAAAATGATTTCCGCAAGTGCCCTCGTGAACATCCCTTAGAACATACTCGGTATCTCCCGGTCCCAAACATATTGCTAGTGGACCATCGAATGTTCTTATGAACAAGGTTCCGTCTTTAGACAAGGTGAATCGTGCTGCCTTCGTGCGCATGGCCCTCGATTTTTTTGGATATGAGGGAAGTTTTCCGGTCTTCAAATATTTTATGTATTTAATTCTCCAATCCCATGTCAAGCTTGTGGAGTTTATCTCGGCGTGGCCTTCTTCGACTACTGACCTCATGAGTTGCACGAGGACTCCCGAATTGAGCTCGTTGTCCTTGACCGATGACCCTAAATTTGCGAGGGCATCAGCTTCACTATTTTGATCTCAAGGCACGTGTTGCAAAGTTCATTATTTAAATCGATGCAAAGTTACTTGTAACTTATCTAGGTATCTTTGCATTCATTCTTCTCTCACTTCGAATGTTCAATTAACCTGATTCAATACAAGGAGGGAGTCGCATTTGGCTTCGATCACCTCCGCTCCCAAGCCTTTGGCTAGTTTGAGACCTGCAATCATGGCCTCATATTCGGCCTCGTTGTTAGTCATGGCCTCATATTGTCTAACCACGTTGCCTGTGGGCGGTTATAGTACGATGCCGAGTCCGGACCCTTTTGCATTCGATGCACCGTCCGTAAAGAGGGTCCAGATTCCCGAGGACGTACCCGAGTTCACTAACAACTCTCTTTCGACCTCGGGTACTAGGGTTGGGGTGAAGTCAGCCATAAAGTCTGTCAAGATTTGAGACTTAATGGCTGTTCGGGGTCGATATTCAATATCATACCCGCTGATTTCTACGGCCCATTTGGCCAATCATCCCGAAATCTCGGGTTTGTGCATAATATTTTGCAATGGATAAGTTGTCACAACACATACGGGGTGACATTGAAAGTACTGTTTTAGTTTCCTATATGCGCTTATCAAAGCGAGCGCCAATTTCTCTAGGTGGGGATATCTAGTTTCGGCCTCGCCCAAGGTCCGGCTAACATAATAAATCAGAAATTACATACCTTATTCTTCCCGGACTAGGACTCCACTTACCGCTATCTCCGATACTGCCAAATATAAGTACAACTGTTCATTTGCCCTCGGCGTGTGAAGCAGCGGCGAGCTCGATAAGTATCATTTAAGCTCTTCCAAGGCCTACTGGCATTCCAGTGTCCATGTGAAGTTATTTTTCTTCTTCGGCAATGAGAAAAATCGATGGCTCTTGTCTGATGACCTCCAGATGAATCGCCCCAGGGCGGCTATGCCCGATTAACCTCTGTACGGCCTTTACGTTGTCTACTACCGTGATGTCCTCGATATCTTTGATCTTGTCGGGGTTGATCTCAATTCCTTGGTTGGATACCATGAATCCAAGAAATTTGCATGACCCGACCCCGAACGCGTATTTTTTCGGGTTCAACTTCATGTTGTATTTCCTCAATATACTGAAGGTTTCCTGCAAATGTTTCAAATGGTCCTCTGCTCGCAGGGACTTAACTAACATATCATCAATGTAAACTTCCATAGATTTCCCCATTTGTTCTTCGAACATCCGGTTTACTAGTCGTTGATAGGTGGCACCGGCATTTTTTAATCCAAATGGCATTACGTTATAGCAGTAAGTACCATATTTAGTGATGAACGAGGTCTTTTCCTGGTCATCCGGGTTCATTTATATTTGGGTATACCCGAAATAGGCATCGAGAAAAGTGAGGGCCTCATGGCCGGGCGTGGCATCGATAATGCGATCGATATTAGGCAGGGGGAAAGAATCCTTGGGGCATGCTTTATTTAAATCTTTGTAATCTACGCACTTCCTAAGTTTGTTCCCTTTTTTAGGGACTACTACTACGTTTGCTAATCATTCAGGGTATTTTACTTCCTGGATAGACCCTATTTAAGAAGCTTCGTCTTTGATGAAGGCATGCTTGATCTCGGACTGGGTCTCCTTTTTTGCTTCACCGGGTGAAACTTCGGGTCTAGGCTTAGTTTATAGGTAGTGATTTCCGGTGGGATCCATGTCATGTCGAGATGGGACCAAGCAAAACAATCCATGTTAGCTATAAGAAATTGAATAAGTTTTTTTCTGAGCTCGGGAGTTAACCCCGTGCCCAGGTATACCTTTCGTTCGGGCAGATATTTTCATAGTATGACTTGCTCCAGCTCTTCGACCGTTGATTTGGTAGCATCGGATTCATCAGGGACTATGAAGGATCGAGGGACCCCATAATCATCATCTTCGTCAGTTCCCTACTTCTCTAGTTGGGTCGAGGCCGACGTCTGTGATTGCTATTTGGCCTCATGTCTTCCCTTCGAATTTGACCCCTTCGTCGATAAGAGTGCCGGTACTGGAGTCACTTCGTCAACTGAAAACATTTCCTTTGCGGCAGGTTTCTCCCCGTAAATTATTTTGATTCCCTCAGGTGTCGGGAATTTTAGAACCTGGTGAAGGGTCGAGGGTACTGCCCTCATGTTGTGGATCCATGGTCTCCCGAATAGAGCGTTATACCTCATATCGCCCTCGATCACATGGAACTTGGTCTCCTGGATGGTCCCGGCCACGTTCACTAGCAAAGTTATTTCGCCCTTAGTAGTCTCACAAGCCATGTTGAATCCGTTTAGCACTCGGGTTGCGGGCACAACTTGGCCCTATAAGTCAAGCTGTTCTACGACCCTTGATCGAATGATGTTGGCCGAACTACCTGGATTAATTAACACACGCTTAACTCGAGTCTTATTCATGAGTACATATATTACCAGTGCATCGTTATGGGGTTGTATGACTCCTTCTACATCCTCGTCATTGAAGAACAAGGTTCCTTCTGGTACGTAATCCCGAGTTCGTTTCTCCCTTGTGATCGACACCTTAGTGCGTTTTAACATTGGCCTTTGGAGAACATCGACTCCTTCGACAATCATGTGAATGATGTGTTGAGGTTCGTCTTGTTCGTTTTGTTTGTTGGAATCTCTGTCTCTGAAATGATTCTTAGCTCGATCACTCAGAAACTCCCGAAGGTGCCCGTCGTTGAATAACTGGGTTACTGTTTCTCTCAACTGTCTACAATCTTCCGTTTTGTGGCCATGGGTGCCATGATATTTACACATTTGGTTGGGATTTCTCTGGGCTAGATCAGTTTGCAGAGGTCGAGGGCATTTAGTCTCTTTGATGCGTTCGATAGTCGATACGACGGCGGTTGCATCAATAATGAAGTTATATTCTGACAATCGTGGTGCTTCTTTAGGTCTAGTATGCCCGTTGAAGCCATTTTTGCTCATGAGCCCTCGAGAGCTATGACCTTGGTCATTTCTCCTTTCACTTCGTACAGGGTTTCGCCCAAATCCGTTGGTCCTTCGATCTCCATTATATGGCTGGTATCGATCCCTGTTCAACCTTGGTTCTCGATCAATGTCCCTCTTGATTCTGTCAACGGTCCTGATAGGATAAACGGACCTGGAAGGAGCCCCTAGCTGGTCGTCTTCGACTCTAATCTTCGATTGATACTGATTATGTACATCGGCCCAAGTAACTGTCGGGTATTCAATCAAGTTCTGCTTCAGCTGTTGTGAAGCCATTGAGCTTCGTACATTGAGTCCTTGAGTGAAAGCTTGAACGACCCAATCATCGGCGACCGGTGGTATATCCATTCGTTCCATTTGGAACCAAGACACAAACTCTCTGAGCATCTCGTTATCTTTCTGTCTTACCTTGAAAATGTCCGACTTCCTAGTCTCGACCTTTATGGCTCCGGCGTGTGCTTTTGCAAAAGAATATGCGAGCATAGCAAAAGAATGAACAAAGTTAGTGGTAAATTGTGGTACCATATCATAGCTCCATTTGACAGGGTCTCCCCGATTTTCTTTAGTAACACGGATTCGATCTCGTCATCCTCTAGATCATTCCCTTTAATTGCACATGTGTAAGAGGTGACATGCTCATTTGGGTCAGTCGTTCCATTGTACTTAGGAATCTCGGTCATGCAGAACTTCTTTGGGATCGGTTTGGGAGCCTCGCTCGGGGGGAAGGGTTTTTGTACGAACTTTTGGAGTCCGAACCCTTCAAAATTGGTGGTGCCCCCTGGCACACCTCCTTTTTCCCGAGGGGATAGGGAAGTTTTTCCAATTTAAGTGACATTATTCGAAATGAGATTATTTATTTATTTAGAGTCGCCACTTGGAATAATTTATGGTGTCCCAAGTCACCGATTTATTTTAGAATCCCAAATCGAGGAAATCTGACTCTTATTTTTGGTCTGCGAACACAGAAGACCGGGTAAGGAATTCTGTTAACTTGGGAGAAGGTGTGAGGCACTCCCGAGTTCCGTGATTTTAGCACGTTCACTTAACAATTAATACTTGGCGTAATTATCATATTTATTACATGTTTTAAACCCATTGTGCATTTTTGTCTTTTATCGCTTTTTAATATTTATGGAATTTATTTGAACAAGTCGCGATGTCGCACACTTGTCGTTTTGGTACACATTGCGAACCGCGCCACATGAAACGCACCCGCGATTTACAACATGTTTATTTTTATTATTATTTAAAGTTATGATCAAGTCGCGTGAAATGCGCACTTGAATTGGGGTTTACGTATCATGACTATGCCACAGGAACCGTACCCATAGTCACGGTGATTTATTATTAATCGAGCCTAAATCAAGCTACGATGTTCGAATATTATTCAATTACTAATTTTGATATTATTGTAAGGTCATGAGGTATGTATATTGTTATGGAGGAAATGAAGTAAATTAATTATGGAAAAAGTTGGCTAGCTTGTGAATGTTTATTTATTTTTGGTCATGTGCAACAATTAGCCCATAAATACGCTAGGGAAGTCCAATTAAAGTCTTACACCAATCATGGCCCAACCTAATCTCTTATAATTTTACTGCTAACAAATATTTGAAACTAGAATAAATTTATGGCAGGAATAGATAGATACAGGCAGGACCAATTTAGTCACTAAGATAGGAGATCAAAATGAAACTAAAGCATTCTAAAATGGAAAGCCATTACTTCATTGAATAAACAAGAAAAGTAACGAATTAATACATATTCATCAATAAAATTAACCATATGAACTACTAAAAAGGACAATAAATTAATCTTAACAAATACTCAATATAAGAACAAATTAATCTTAGCACACTCAGATGCGAACTCGATCATATCATACTCAAAGTTAAATTAAAACAGAGTGACCCAAAACATTAATGAGAAAAACAAAATAGAAAGAGAAGTGAACCTTTGTATTGATGATTGTCAATTTAAATTACAACCACTCAATGATCAGATAGCTCTCAACTGGACCCTTCGGATCACGGAAAATTCGAGCGGCAAATCTCAACTTATAACCTCAATCGACCTTGCAAAACTGACGATTTAGTGGCTATTTTTGGAGCTTTTATTGGGGGAGGAGGGGGGGGAGGAGAGGGGGTTAATGATGTCTCAAAAGTGGTCAAGGGCTGGTGGTTTTGGGGTGGTGAAGCTGCTGGATGTTTCGAAAGAAAGCCGAAGAAAGATTGACACGAGTAGAAATTTCCTTATCCTAGAAGAAGAAAATAAATTTTTCTAAATTCTTCCTCCCTATTTTTTTTCCTTTCTCTCTCCCTTTTTTTCATCATATTTCTCTTCTATTTATAGAAAAAAATTTCGGAATTTTTAGATTTTTATTTTTTATTTTTTATTTATTTTTTTATTTTTAATTAAAAAGAATTTCCACTTCCCATTTTTCTTATCTTTTTAAAAGAAATAATTCCCTACTTTCCTTTACTTTTATTTTTTTAATTTCTCACTTTTTTTTACATTTAATATATTTAAAATCCCACTTTTTTACTTTTTTTTTTATTTTCCACTTATTTTACTTTTTTTTATTTCCCACTTACTTTTACTTTTTTTAAAAAATAATCTGATACCCTTACTTTTATTTTTAATTCCAACTTTATTTTACTTTTCATTTTTTAAATTTACACATTCTTTTACTTTTATTTTTTTCATTTTCCACTTTCTTTTACTTTTTTTATTAAACAATTTCTACCTACTTTTACTTTTACTTTTCAATTTTATATTTCTATTTTTCCTATTTTTTAATTCCCATCCGAAATTTATTTTAAAAAATAAAATAATAAAAATAATAATTAAATTTTATTTATTTTCGATTTTTAATTCATTTTATTTAAAAATAAAGATAAAAATAATACTAATAGTAATAATTGAACTTTTAAATTATTAATAATTTCTATATATATATATATATATATATATATATATATATATATATATATATATATATATATATATATATATATATAAGTGTAACAAAGCTAAAAAATATATATTAAATCCTGAAAATATTTACATAGTAGAAGGTGATAAAAATTCAAATATAGTCAAAAATTAGGTGCTCGCAGCTGCCCCTCTTTGCTTGAAAACATGAAGAGTTTTCAGGCAAAGACTAGGTGAGCCACGTGACTAATTTTTGACCAAACCATTATTCAAAAGGAAAAGAAATAAAAGATAGGGTGCAACCAAGTCGTGGTTTTGGACAGCCTACATATCCCGAGTTATAGGGGAATCATGTCGCATGTAGTTCAAGAAAAATGGTGGAATGATGAGTTGAGGAGTCGAGTGAGGTTCCGTCGAGGCTCCGATCCGCGGCCCTGCCATTATATCAAAATAAAAAAAAGAAACTAAACAAGCCTATTAGTTATGAGTCACAAGATTCCTATCTATGAGTATTCAGAAACTTGATCTTGAGTCTTGACTGGTTCTTCATGCAGACTCTGGTCTAAACCTTGATGCTCGCTAGCTGTAGGTTCTAGTTCATTTTTCTATAGCTTCTTCTAATCAAAACGGGACTCCAATGCTCGTGGCTTCAGTCATGTCTTAGCATTCCACATCTTTTCAATTGCTTTTGCATTTTGGATTCACTTATTTTTTTCTTTTCTTTTATTCTGAATTGAGACTTCTTCTTTTGGTCATCTCGAACCCTGTGCCTCGAGGTAAAAACCTAGTCGGACACCAAAACAAACAATCGAACGAAATTTTTCTGCCCCAGTTTGCACTAGGAAAATTTCGTGAGTTATTGTAACAAAATTCTAAACTACTTCTTTATTGAAAGCAATAAAAGGTCGGGAGTGGTGTACCCTATTTTTTTTTTTTGTGTTCTTTTATTGTCAAAAGGATGTCTCAACTAAGGATTGGTGTACCTTATGTTGGGAAAATATGGCCAGGGAATGGGATACCCTATATTGGCAAAGATATCGGGGAATGGTGTACCCTGCATTTAAGATCAAATCAACTAGGGAGTGGAGACCCTGTGTTGGAAAAAGCAACTAGGTAGTGGAGACCCTATGTCGAAAATAAAATCAACTAGGGAGTGGAGACCTTATGTTGGAAAAGAAGACTAGGGAGTGAAGACCCTATGTCTAAAAATCATCAACTAGGGAGTGGGGACCCTATGTTGGAGAATCATCAACTAGGGAGTGGATACCCTATGTTTGAAAAGAGACTAGGGAGTGAAGAACCTATGTCTAAAATATCATCAACTAAGGAGTGGATACCCTATGTTGAAAAATTATCAACTAGGGAGTGGAGACCCTATGTTGGAAAAGAGACTAGGGAGTGGAGGCTCTATATCTAAAATATCAATCAACTAGGGAGTAGAGACCCTATGTTGGAAAAGAGACTAGGGAGTGGAGACCCTATGTCTAAAATATCAATCAACTAGGGAGTGGATACCCTATGTTGGAAAAACGACTAGGGAGTGGAGACCCTATGTCTAAAATAAAATCAACTAGGGAGTGGAGACCCTATATTGGAAAAGGCGACTAGGGAGTGGAGACCCTATGTCTAAAAATAAAATCAACTAGGGAGTGGATACCCTATGTTGGAAAATCATCAACTAGGGAGTGGAGACCCTATGTTGGAAAAGAGACTAGGGAGTGGAGACCCTATGTCTAAAATATCAATCAACTAGGGAGTGGATACCCTATGTTGGAAAAGCGACTAGGGAGTGGAGACCCTATGTCTAAAATAAAATCAACTAGGGAGTGGAGACCCTATGTTGGAAAAGGCGACTAGGGAGTGGAGACCCTATGTCTAAAAATAAAATCAACTAGGGAGTGGAGACCCTATGTTGGAAAATCAACTAGGGAGTGGAGACCCTATGTTGGAAAAGCGACTAGGGAGTGGAGACCATATGTTGGAAAAGGCGACTAGGGACTGGAGACCCTATGTCTAAAAATAAAATCAACTAGGGAGTGGAGACCCTATGTTGGAAAAGAGACTAGGGAGTGGAGACCCTATGTCTAAAATATCAATCAACTAGGGAGTGGAGACCCTATGTTGGATAATCATCAACTAGGGAATGGAGACCCTATGTTGGAAAAGAGACTAGGGAGTGGAGACCCTATATCTAAAAAAATCAACTAGGTAGTGGAGACCCTATGTCTAAAAACATCAACTAGGGAGTAGAGACCCTATGTCTAAAAACATCAACTAGGAAGTGGAGACCCTATGTTGGAAAAGAGACTAGGGAGTGGAGACCCTATATCTAAATAAAATCAACTAGGGAGAGGAGACCCTATGTTGGAAAACGACTAGGGAATGGAGACCCTATGTCTAAAATAAAATCAACTAGGGAGTGAAGACCCTATATTGGAAAAACGACTAGGGAGTGGAGACCCTATGTCTAAAAATTATCAACTAGGGAGTGGAGACCCTATGTTGGAAAACACAGCTAGGGATTGGAGACCCTATACTACCATGATTTTTTTTCTTTATTTTTAATTTCAAATTTTTTTTTAAAGATAATGAGTAAAATGCGGGAAAGAGTTTGGAGAAGACTTCCCTTTTGCAGTAGTTGCTGCAAAACTGTTTCTAGCCTTTGCGTAATTTCATTTTGGTTGCACCTGCTTCTTGCAAGGTTGCTTTTGGATTGCACCTGTTTCCCTATTTTTTTTTTTCAAACAAAGAACAATTTGTCAGTTTGAAACGGTGGTTGGTTTTGTGGCCTTGATTGTTTCAGTCACTTGGTCGTGGTCCTTTCAGTTGCAACATGGTTGTTTCCTGAATATCTATTGCATTTCTAACCTCGGAGAACCTCTGGCTTTTCCGGATTTTGCCATGATGGTTAGTCACGTGGGACTTAACCTTTTCAAATTTTATTTTGCCCTTGTGGGCATTTGACTTTGAATTTCCTCTTTCAACAGTTTTTGATTTCGAAACATCGGCCAACATGGCCAGTTGGAGTCAACTTGATGCCCTTGCCGAGATTGGGTGCCCTTTCTTTTGCATATTGGCTTGTATCAAGTGAGAACCCTATAAATCAGTCATGCCTTCCCTTCTTTGTCTTAGTTTCAGAACAGAGTTAAACCGAAAAGGATTCAAAGAAAAGCAAACAATGGAATGGACAAATGAATTTAGACAAGAGGTATCCCTTTCGGGGAAAAGAAAGAAGGACTTATCTGGAGTGTATACAAACTTCAATGAACATGGCATGCCTCTTGGACTAGATGCCTGATCTGTGTAAACCGTCCAACTCTCAGAAATTCATCACAACTCTTGCTTTGAGACTGAGAAACTTTGCCCAGGACTGTGTCGATGCCAGTGACTGTGAGGATCCTCTTTTCGATCAGTGGCGCCCTTTGCGGGTTTTCACCAGCTGGCCTCTCTCATTTCTCTTCTCACCATCGCCTTATAGTGCTCTTTGTGAGTTTTCACTAACAAGACTCTCATTTTTGAATTTCTCTACTTACTATCGCCTTATGGTGCCCGTGAGGTTTTCACCAATAAGACTCTCTCATTTTGTTGTATCAGATCCGAGTAACTGTATCCTCCCATTTTGAATCTCTTTGCCGATTGATCGGAAGGACTTGAAAAGGATTTGGGTAAAAAGGATTTGGATTGAATTACAACTTTGGAACCTTTCAGACAAAACCATCGCCAAACCATTATAACATCTGCCCCAGTTTCACTTTTGAGGGAATTTGGGTTTTTGTTTTGGTGTGACTGAACCCCAGAGAGAGGCTTCCTACGTATCCTTTCGGAATCAAGTCAAATGTAGTTCAAGGAACATGAACTTATTTGGATTTTTGTTTTATTTTCTTTTTCTTCTTCTTTCTCTTTTTTTTTTCATCTTTGTTTTGTTTTTTCTTCTCTTTTTTCTTTCTTGTTTTTTTTAAAATAACATCTTCAGGTCCAAAGAGGGTAATCAAAGAAAGGTAACCGGCTCAAAATGGTTAGCAAAAGGGTTAATGATGTTTGGATAGCGAGAATGAAATCCTTCGTCATCCCAATCAGAGAACATTAATGCCACATAGAGGGTCAAACATAGTACCTTTTGATTAAAACCGCATTGACAGTTTTTTCAGGGACATTTCCTTTGTTGTTTCCCAGGTACAACACTCTCTTTTGCAGTACTCTCGTTACAATGTATGGACCTTTCCAATTAGGAGATAATTTTCCTTTAGCTTCTTCATGAGGTGGGAGGATACGTCTCACAATGAGTTGTTCTATTTCAAATTTCATGGGCCGCACTTTCTTGTTATAGACACGGGCTATTCTTTGTTGGTACAACTGCCTGTGGCAAATTGTGGCCAATCGTTTTTTATCAATTAGTGTCAATTGTTCCAATCGGTTCGTGACCCAATCATTATCCTCAATCTCGGCTTCGACAATGACCCGGAGAGAGAGAATTTCAACTTCTGCAGGTTTCAATCGGGCTTGGCATAGGCTTATTGTCATACTGTTCTGATTTTTTGTTTTATTTCCTTAACCTCATTTTCATTGCATTCTGCTTCTTGATTCATTATTTCGAAGTCTGGCAGAGTTTTAGGATCTAGTCATGAAATTCGCAAGCATGTCATGTTATTAAAATCTGCATGAATCACAACTAAAAAGAGAATAAGGAAAGTGACAAGATTAAAAAAAATAGACATTCCTAGACAATGAAATATTAATTTCATTTGACTTTTTTATTCTTTTTTTTTCCTTTTTTTTTTTTGAATTTTGAAGATAGAAGGGTTTACATCGAAAAGTAAGACAATAAAGTAAAACATCTGGATCACACCCTGAGATAATCCGGACGCAGAAAGGATAGCAAGACTGGCTACCAAGACTCCCGTCTGATGAGGAACTTTCAGGCTTGGCGACCGTTTTTTAGCTTTTCTTCTGTCTCGGCAATGGATGCAATAGCCTTCCGTGCCGGATCAAGTTCTTCATCTTTACAAATCATTCCGACTAATGACACATTGGTGTGAGTAGGCAAGGGATTGTTCATCATTATTAGGGTCCTTTTCTTCCACTCCTCTTTTGAGAGTCCAACAATCTTCACTATCATGTCCCACTACTCCAGAGTGGTATCTAGCATCAGCTCGGTGCAAGGGGGACTCGGGGTTTGGCCTGTTCGGGGATAATGGCTGCGGTAGACCTAGCATGACTGGCTTTTAGAATAAGCTCGAGAATGATTCACCAACAAGGTTGAACTGATTCCATCTCGGGAGACTTTTGTTTTTCTTTTTTTTTGTTATTTTTTTTTGTCACTCTTTTCTTTCTTTTTCACTCAATTTTTTTTTCGGTTTATTTTTTCACTCAATTTGTTTATGGCTATGATCGAATCCGATGGGGATTGCCTACGTATCATGACGCCGCCTGAATCACATTTCGCGTAGTTCGGAAAGATTAGGAATAAAGTAAATAAAGTAACTCTTTTTTTCTGGATTTTGATTTTTTTTTCGAAAGACCTATAAAGAAGAAAGATTTTTTTTTTTTGATTTCGATTTTTTTGTTTTTTTTTTGAGAATTTTTGAAAAGAAAGAAAATATTATTTTGGATTTTTTTTAAAAATATTTTGGGAGAAAGACTTCTAAAAAAAGGTAGAGAATATTTTTGGATTTTGAATTGATTTGTTTCTTTTTTCAAATGAAAGACTTCTATAAAGAATTTTTTTTTTTGGTTTTAAATTTTTATTTATTTGGGATTTTCTAAGGAAAAACTTCTAAAGAATGAATTAAAGAAAAATATTTTTGGATTTTGACTTTTTTTAAAAAAATAATTCCAAAAGAAAAACTTCTATAAAAGAAGGAAATTTTTTGGATTTTACGTGTCAAAGAAAAACTTATAAAGAAGGAATTAAAGGAAAATATTTTTGAATTTTTAAAAATTAGGGCCGGAACCGATGAGGTTTGCCTACGTATCTCACATCCGGTGAGAATCAGACCCGCGTAGTTCGGTAAGAAAAGCATGACCTTTTATTTTGAAAATATTTGGCGTATATGGAAATGATTTTTATTTTTTTTCAAAATGTTGGCAGAGTCTGGGGATTTTCAAATACCTAGATTTTTCAGAAATCGGGTAAATTTCTCTCTCTTGCCTCACTCTTGGTTTTTCTTGATTTTCTTTCCCTATTATAGAAGACGGTCAACATGCAAGCCGAAACAAATAAATGTACAAGTAGCACGTAACAATGCATCAGGTTGGTCTTTTGATTTGGGTACACCTGTCCTAGACGGACCCAACCCCTGTGTTGAGTCCCCAAAGTCAAATACACGTGATGCAAACAAGCGTACCTACTATGCATCCAACATGAGGTTATGTCATTCTAAGTTTAAATCCTGGGTGTATTGTTCTAGACCTGGCTTACCCGAGCAGACAACTCGAGCCGAGGGGGTCAGCGTACCGGGAATACAGAAGCTTCACTGGCTTTGCAACTTGTCCGTACCTCGTTCTAAAATTAGGATATGACTCTAACAGAAAAAAAGCTACGCGAAGCGCACGTTTCCCAGAAGATTCAGAAGACTCAGAGAGAAGAGGGTTTCGTAATAATTTATATACAGTTCAATCAATATCAAAGCGGTAAAAAGCGACATTTAGCACATTAGGCCCAAACATGTAATATCAGAGAATCACAAGAAAGCCAAGCATAACAGTTATTCTAAGCTCGAATTTTGAACCCTGAACCAGAGATTCTGGGTTCGTTTCCCCAGCAGAGTCGCCAGAGCTATCATACCTCCTTTTTTCCGAGGGAATAGGGGATAGCGGAGTTTTTTCAATTTAAGTGACATTATTCGAAATGAGATTATTTATTTATTTAGAGTCGCCACTTGGAATAATTTATGGTGTCCCAAGTCACCGATTTATTTTAGAATCCCAAATCGAGGAAATTTGTCTCTTATTTTTGGTCTGTGAACACAGAAGACCGGGTAAGGAATTCTGTTAACCCGGGAGAAGGTGTGAGGCACTCCCGAGTTCCGTGGTTTTAGCACGGTCGCTTAACAATTAATACTTGGTGTAATTATCTGATTTATTACATGTTTTATACCCATTGTGCATTTTTGTCTTTTATCGCTTTTTAATATTTATGGAATTTATTTGAATAAGTCGCGATGACGCACATTTGTCGTTTTGGTACACATTGCGAACCGCGCCATGTGAAACGCACCCGCGATTTACAACATATTTATTTTTATTATTATTTGAAGTTATGATCAAGTCGCGTGAAACGCGCACTTGAATTGGGGTTTACGTATCATGACTATGCCACAGGAACCGTACCCATAGTCATAGTGATTTATTATTAATCGCGCCTAAATCAAGCTACGGTGTTCGAATATTATTCAATTACTAATTTTGATATTATTGTAAGGTCATGAGGTATGTATATTGTTATGGAGAAAATGAAGTAAATTAATTATGGAAAAAGTTGGCTAGCTTGTGAATGTTTATTTGTTTTTGGTCATGTGCAACAATTAGCCCATAAATATGCTAGGGAAGTCCAATTAAAGTCTTACACCAATTATGGGCCAACCTAATCTCTTATAATTTTACTGCTAACAAATATTTGAAACTAGACTAAATTTATGGCAGGAATAGATAGATACAGGCAGGACCAATTTAGTCACTAAGATAGAAGATCAAAATGAAACTAAAGCATGCTAAAATGGAAAGCTATTACTTCATTGAATAAACAAGAAAAGTAACGAATTAATACATATTCATCAATAAAATTAACCATATGAACTACTAAAAAGGACAATAAATTAATCTTAACAAATACTCAACATGAGAACAAATTAATCTTAGCACACTCAGATGCGAACTCGATCATATCATACTCAAAGTTAAATTAAAACAGAGTGACCCAAAACATTAATGAGAAAAATAAAATAGAAAGAGAAGTGAACCTTTGTATTGATGATTGTGGATTTAAATTACAACCACTCAATGATCGGATAGATCTCAACTGGACCCTTCGGACCACGAAAAACTCGAGCGGCAAATCTCAACTTGCAACCTCAATCGATCTTGCAAAATTGACGATTTAATGGCTATTTTTGAAGTTTTTTTGTGGGGGGGGGGGGGGGGGAGGGGGGAGGGTTAATGATGGCTCAAAAGTGGTCAAGGGTTGGTGGTTTTGGGGTGGTGAAGCTGTTGGATGTTTCGAAAGAAAGCCGAAGAAAGATTGACACGAGTAAATATTTCCTTATCCTAGAAGAAGAAAATAAATTTTTCTCAATTCTTCCTCCCTATTTTTTCCTTACTCTCTCCCTTTTTTTCATCAAATTTCTCTTCTATTTATAGAATTTTTTTTCGGAATTTTCAGATTTTTAGTTTTTATTATTTTATTATTTTTTTATTTTTAATTAAAAAGAATTTCTACTTCCCATTTTTCTTATATTTTTTTAAAAAATAATTCCCCAATTTCCTTTACTTTTATTTTTTAATTTCTCACTTTTTTTACTTTTAATATATTTAAAATCCCACTTTTTTACTTTTCTTTTTTTTATTTCCCACTTATTTTACTTTTCTTTTAATTTTCCACTTACTTTTACTTTTAAAAAAAAATAAAATCAGATACCCTTACTTTTATTTTTAATTCCAACTTTATTTTACTTTTCATTTTTTTAATTTTCACATTCTT
Organism: Nicotiana tomentosiformis; assembly: GCF_000390325.3. Lineage (NCBI taxonomy): Eukaryota > Viridiplantae > Streptophyta > Magnoliopsida > Solanales > Solanaceae > Nicotiana > Nicotiana tomentosiformis. Next base: position 115,420,115 of record NC_090823.1, on the reverse strand, counting down.
TTACTTTTATTTTTTTAATTTTTTACTTTCTTTTACATTTTTTATTAAACAGTTTCTACCTACTTTTACTTTTACTTTTCAATTTTATATTTCTACTTTTCCTATTTTTTAATTCCCATCCGAATTTTTTTAAAAATAAAATAAAATAAAATAATAATAATTAATTTTTATTTATTTTTGGTTTTTAATTCATTTTATTTTAAAATAAAGATAAAAATAATAATAAAAATAATACTAATAGTAATAATTGACCTTTTAAATTATTAATAATTTTTCTAATATATATATATATATATATATATATATATATATATATATATATATATATATATATAAGTGTAACAAAACTAAAAAATATATATTAAATCTTGAAAATATTTACATAGTAGAAGGTGATAAAAATTCAAATATAGTCAAAAATTAGGTGCTCGCACTCCCGGGATTTGATCAACCGTGGAGTTGTAAGTTTCCACCTTCTTGTCGTTTGCTTCGATTTTCTTTTTCCTGACTCAACTCGTTTTGTTAGTTCTTCGAGCATCTTCATGATTGCGGGATCGGCCCCCGATTCATTCCCGTTTAATTTCCTTGACACCGATTCAACCTGTGAACAACTTCCTGGGACGGCTCAGGCTCGATCCTGCTTGGTGCTTGACTATGGTTTTGGAGCTGGGATATCACAACTTGTTAAGCCTGCAATATTTCGAAGATCACCCGAAGGCTGATTCCGCCCTCTTCGCCGCCTTGTGTGCTCTGAGTGGCTGATCGAACATCCCTACGAATGCTAATCTCTCGATCAATGGCCGAATTTGCATTGACGGCTACATGCGGGCTGACGTCGATTGGATCTATAGCTAGAACTCCATCGAGGCCAACTGGAGGTACGTCGTTCCCTAGTGCTATGTTGTCATTTTCGTCATGGTGACCGAAGTCATTGTCTACGTGTATGAGTGTTGCCTGAGAGTTCGACATTTTGATCCTAGAATCAAAGATACTCACAAGAACAAGTGAACAATAGTGTGTGTTACGAAAGTTAGTACCAAGCAATCACTATTATACTTAGCCCCATGGTGGTCGCCAAACTGTTTACCCTAAAAATGAATAATAATTAAATTTATACGCGGTTTTAAGGATACGTGATATAATTTGGCACAAATTAAGGGAATATGTTAATATTAAGTTTGACGATAAAAGAAATAAAGGCAAACCAAACGAATTGAATAGCCTTGGCCCTTGGATTCGATCACCCTTGAATCAAGAGAAGTTTCAACTTGATATAAGAACAGAGTAACAAGATAATGAAAGTTAAAAAAAGACAGTGTATTACTTTATGTTGCGTAAAAGTCATGCCCATTTACAAATGATCATATCTCCTTTATATAGTAGGTGAATCATATTCTTGATACAATTCTAAATGAAGTAAAAAATCTCCTGATTGGCTAATTAATCGGCCTATCCTTGATACATGCCGAGATCTCCGTCGTGATCTACGCTCGATCGCAGATATTTCGCCTTTCTGTTATCCGACTCAGCAGATTTTCCTCGATCTTGCCTGATCTCGACTTTGTTCGGTCCTAGGGGCTCGAGCTTGGCGATATAATTTAACACCTCGGTTCGATATGACTCGAGGTTGGACCTTAATCTATCATATCCCAGTCTCGATTAGTCAAGTAAGGGGCGAGCCCAGTTTTGGCCGTATACAGTGTGTATAGAGGCGGGCCTACCCTTAGGGTAAGGAGTCATCGGCCCTCAATAATTTCGAAAAATTATATGTATGTATTTATATATATCTTAAATATATGTATATATTTTGATTGACACCATAAGATTCAAAGTTTAGACAGTTAGCATTGGTCGATTTGCGGGATATAACTTGACTTACAGTGCACTACTTGAGTTTGATTTTCACTTTAATATTTGATCAAATTTTTATTTGATAGTGGTGTCCCCACTTTTAAATCCTTAGTGTACCTATGCTGTGTGTATGGTTGAAGTTAATAGCCTGTCACAATCGCATGCAAGTTTTTCACAAGCTAAGTTTCAAGTTTTTAGAGACCTCTGACGTGGGGTGGGTTTTGGAAGAGAAACGGAAAGAAATTAAAAAGAAAATTGAACCTATCGAGCCCCATGAAAGCTGGAGGATATCATATTTCTTTACATCAAAATTAGGTAAAAGCCCTTTAACTGTGGCAGTTACACTACTCGCCCCCATGTTTATATATATATATATATATATATATATATATATATATATATAAAATTAAAAGAAAGATAGTCTAGCCTAGGATTATAACAAGTGGCAATATAGGATTAAAGTGCCTGTAGGTAGACAGATGTCTTGCATTTGGAAAGTAAATCAATCATGTTTGCCTATGTTAATGAGCTGCTATCAGGGGCCGAAGTGGCATTCCATTTACGGGTTCAATTGAATCCATAATTTTCGATATAGAGTATGAATTAATGTATAAAAATCTATTAAAATTACAATAAATAATAGATTGAACCCATAGTTAAAAATATAATGGATTCAATGGTAAAAATCTTAAATATTAAACCCATAAAATTCAAATTTTGAATCCACTACTTGTTGCTATTCATATATCGATCGCTTGCTTCTTCAAACTCGTCCATAATTTATTTCAAACTAAAGCACGAATACAAGCCGTTGCTATTACTAGACTTAATTATACAAAAAAGCGAAAAGGAATTTGATTCGCAATTGACAGTATTAATAGTAATAATGCTAATACATAGCGCAAAGAGAATTCGATTTATTGCATTAAATATAGAAGTATCAACTTATAACCTATAAAGACCATTCATGCAGAGGAAATTAGGTTAACTTAAATGGTGTATTGAAATTTTGTATCTAAAAATTTTCAACTTATTTAGGATAATGTTCCTTATTCGCCCATAGAGAAAATAATTAAATCATTTTGTATGTTATCCCTGGAAGAATATTTGCATATATGCATGATATACGTACTACCTATTTAGTAACTGTTGAGCTGCAGCTTTGTGAAATAGACATAGATCTAATGTTTTTAACGTATTAACACTGTTAAAAGCGATCCTAATCTCTCGAACTCTGTATTATATATCCGAGGTGTGTCGTACTCAATGAATGATTCTTTATTTTATTTTAATTTTTGTTGAAAAAAGAGTTAAACTATGAAAACAACCCACAGACACATGGTAGCCTCTCCTGGAACTTTATGTATCAATTTAATAGACACTTGTTGAAAAGAGACCATCGGACATAAGGTAGTGTTATTCGTGTTGATTATGTTGTGGACCAACTACCCGAAGCAAACATTGAGCTAATTATAAATCTTAAGAAAATAGAAGAAAGCATATATGGAATAGTGAAGCAACAAATCAAACGAAACCAGTCGTGCATGTAGTCAGTTGCGGAGTCAGAAATTTGTAAGAATACTGTTTAAACTTGAAAAAAATAAAAAAAATTCTTCAACTAAGATTGTTCAATATATATTATATTTTTACCTCATATATATATAGTGTAATTTTTTAATAAATATAATCAATTGATCACCCTTAAAGATATGTAACTTCGCTTCTATATGTAGTCAAACAACTTTTAATAACACAAAATAAACATAAGGCAAGATACTGAATGCACACACAATGAATGATGTGGGAGGCCCCAAATATTAAAGATGTACAATGATTGAGGAAAATAGAGGCCACTCATGTAGGCGGAGCAAACATTTCAACTTTATGATTTTAAATTTTAGAATAAAGATTTTAAGAGCTACGTACTAACTGAGTTCTAAATTTAATATTTATATATATTTAGTGAATTTTTTAACACAAATATAGTGTTTGATCAAAAGTTACTGGGTTCGACCGAACCTGCACTTAGGCTTCTACCTCTGCCCCTGGCCACCCACACCAATTGCACATGACAAAATGACATATAAATATATTTTATTTCGACATTGCATAGAATTTAAATTTATTTGGATATTATCACCTTAAAGGATGATTAAGTAAATACCACATGCTCCTTACTTATTTTTTATTTTCTTTGTCCCAATTTATGTGATACTTTTCGATTTTTGTGATTCAAATTTTATAATTTTAACATGCATTTGGATATAGAATTTTTTAATTTTTTGAAATAAAATTTACATATTTAAAATTTACATAAAAATTATTATAAGTCATAATAATCAATAGTTTAAAATATTTATGAAAAAATTACGATTAAAATAAAATTCGTTTGACTCTTGAAATTTAAACACCTTCACGTAATTAAGACGGATGGAGTAATATAATCCAATTGTACAATCTAATGAATTATAGGACGACTCCATTTGTTTCTACAATCTAATGAAATATAATCGTAAATCCAGAGGTGTTGATTCTGTCGAAATCAATTTTTCGTTTCTCGAGACTCGGGATCAAGCTTACCCTTTTTCAGCCCAAACAAAAGAAAAACAAAAAAACAAAGCAACTAAATAGTAACAGAAAGATAGCCAACGGAATTTATGGGCTAGGCCTAAACATCCCAAGTGATTTCAACAGAGTTACTTCTTTTTTCATTCTTCAATCCAGAGGGTGTTTCGCTAAGCTTATAAGCTAGTCAAATTGGTTTATAAGCACTTTTTATAAATATCTTTATCTACGCATTTGGTAAATACCCAAAGTATTTATAAGTCAAGTGATTATAAGTTAAAACCAGCCATAAGTTATAAGTTGGTCACCCCCAACTTATGACTTTTTAGCTTGTAAGCACTTTTAGTTTGACCAAAATTTTACTAGTTTATTCTTAATAATATTTTTTAATTCACAAAATTTTATTCCCAATATAAATTTTCTAACTTTCTTTTCATTTCATATTCGTTGTTCATCTTTTTCTTTACAACGAAACTTTTTAATTTATAATTTTTTGTAAAGTTTTTAGGAATATTTTAGTTATTTTAATAAAAGAACAACTTATCAGCATTTTTCTATCAAACACATTAATTACTTATTATCATTTTTAGCTCACCTATCCAAACACGTACTTATTCAAAAAATTAATTTCATCACTTAAAAAATCACTTCAAGCTTAGTAGCCGTTTGCAAAAGTTAATCCAAACGAGCTCATAATCCAGTGCACTTCCCAAAGTATGACTGCTGATTCAAGAATCTATCAAACAAATAATAGAAATCATTTCACGTTATTTCCCTTATTTGTAGCGTAACGCAATCAGCTGGTGTAGGTTGCGTAATGGCCAATGACATTCCCTCATGGGTTGCTAGATAAGAACCGTCTGTCCCAAATCCCAAAATATTCTATTTCGATAAAACATATTGCCCACACCTGCCTAGGATTTCTGTATGTTCTTCTCACGACCATTCACAATAAAGCTGTACCTGTGTCTGGTACACCAACTCTTTCCAATTTATGTAAACATTTATTCCCCATTTCAATTTAGAAGATACAGTTTGACTTGACATAAATTTTTTTTAAAAATATTTTTTTTAAAAATTTTTATTCTTAAAAGGTTAAGGAGTAAAAATTTTATTGGGTCATATATTTATGTGGTTATAAAAGTTTCTCATTAATGGTAAGATAAATAGTTTAAAGTTAAATTATTTTAAATTGTAGAAGTTATTTTTTTTTTAACGAATCAATAAAAAAAAGTGTGTTATCTAATTTAAAATGGAGGGAGTATAAAATTTAAGAAAGAAAGAATTCTTTTTAAATTTATAATCTAAAATAAGTTATTTATATTTTTATGACTATAGATTATCCCATTAAGGTTAAAATTAAAAGATTAAAATTAAACTTTTTAAATATTAAAATATATCATTCTTTTGGACAAATTGAAAAAATAAAATTCCACCAAAAGAAGAATCGGGAGAATAATATAAAATATTTGGTGTTGTAAATTAAAATGTGTAAATTTCTTGTTTTTGACAAACGGATCCAAATTATAGGTACAAATAATTAGAAGGTTGGATAATATAGATACTTGTATCATTCATGCATTTTTGAATGTGGTCACTTTTGGGAGAATTTTTACTCTTTCTAATTTGAAGAACCCGCAATTTGAGTTTTTGTAAATGTAAAAGTAAAATGCATTGGTTATCCATTAAGTATCAATTTTTAAGTGGATAATATGATTTTTTTTCATATTCGATCCATTTTAAATAAATTCATTACTTAACCTAATTTTAACAGATAATATTGATATATAATTATTCTTTTCTATATCCATTTTGCCACCACTCTTCATACTATATTTTTTTATCGGTAAAAACTTACTTTTATCCGGTATATTAATTTATTATGATCGAATATTTAACTAATGAGATAAGAATGTATATTAGTTATTCGTGATTAAGCGAGAGAGTCTATGTGCAAAGACATATTACATATATGTATTGATTTGATATAAATACTAATTGAGTAAGTTCTCACTAAGGATATAAATGATAATAGATTTTTGACGATACGTTTTGAGTAATAATATTTGACAACAATAGTGTTGGCTGAAACAAGTACTATATATATATATATATATATATATATATATATATATATATATATATATAAATTTGTATGGCACTTTTTTGGTATAGAATATGATTAAAAAAATAATGACCTTTTTTATATTTAAATATTTTTTAACTATAAATTTTCTATTATACGTTCACAGCTTGTTTGGAGGGTTGTTATGTATCGTTTCATGACGTATCGTACAATATTGTATTATGTTGTATTGTATTGTTTTGATATATATAATATTTAGATAGATTGTATTATTTTCCGTCGTTTCATGATGTCATGCACCAACAATATGAAAAATAAAACTTACAATATTATAAAGAAAAAGTAAAGTACGAAGTGGAATTATTATATAAAAAGGCTGTGTAAAAGATAAAATAAGATTACTTAATAATATGGGAGGGTAAGATGAGATAAAAAAATAAAGGAACAACGCGACCACACCAAATCAGTCATTTCAAAAAATGGCACTTTTTGTTGGACGGATTTAACGATACGATACAATATAATTTAAATAACAATCAAAATAAAAATTATATTTAATGTACCAATACAAATACAATACAATACAACTAGTAACAAACATTGAAACAAGCTGTTAATGACATACTAATCTTATGAGTATAGAAATCTCGTTGCATATTTAAGATTCGGCGAAGGGCCAAATATACCCTTGTACTTTCGAAAATGGTCTAAAAATACCTCTCATTATACTATTGGGCTATATATACCCTTCCCGTCATACTTTGGAACAAGTATACCCTTATTTTGGATAGAGTGCCATGTGTCAGCACCAGATAAAAACGACCAATTTCTTTTTTTTTTTTACCCGATCCGTTTTAAAAAATCCATCACCCGACCCGTTTTAAAATTCAGTTTTTTAAAGCATATATTTTATAAAAATTGGAATTTTTTTTTTTTGTAAAAACTGAAAAAAAAGGAATTTGCAAAAAATATATTTTTAAGTCTTTTCAGTTTTTTTAAAGTATTTTTTTTGTAAAAACTGAAAAAAAATATATTTTTTTAAAATGCTTTAAAAACTAAAAAATATATATTCTGTAAAAACTGAAAAAAAAAATTGCAAAATATATATTTTTAAGTCTTTTCAGTTTTTTTAAAGTATTTGTTTTTTATAAAACTGAAAAAAATATATATATTTAAAAAAAAAAAAAAAAAAGACTCTCCTAAAGCAGTGGACTACATATGTATTAGTTTTAAAAAAATAAAAATATTTTGCAAATTTTATTTTTTTTAGTTTTTACAAAAAAAATATTTTAAAAAACTGAAAATATATATTTTGCAAATTCCTTTTTTTTTCTTCAGTTTTTACAGAATATATATTTTTCAGTTTTTAAAGCATTTTTTAAAAATATTTTCTCTAGTTTTTACAAAAATAATACCTTAAAAAAAACTGAAAAGACTTAAAAATATATATTTTACAAATTCCTTTTTTTTTTTTTTAGTTTTTACAAAATATATGCTTTAAAAAAAACTGAATTATAAAACGGGTCGGGTGATGAGTTTTTTAAAACGGATCGGGTTAAAAAAATGGGTCGTTTTCATCTGGTTCTGACACGTGGCACTCCATCTAAAATAAGAGTATATTTGTTCCAAAGTATGATGTGAAGGGTATATATAGCCCAATAATATAACAAGAGATATTTTTAGATCATTTTCGAAAGTACAAGGGTATATTTGGCCCTTCGCCGTTTAAGATTTCATACTGTAAGAATACTTTGATTTGTATAAAAAAATCCTTCGTTCTTTTTTAATTTTGCATCCAATCAAATATTGTTATATAAAATAATAATATTTACAAAAGATAGAACTCCTAATAAGAAACTTTTACCTAAAAACTGATAGACGTTATTTTTTTCCTTTTCAACAAAAAATATTTTTAATAATTCAAGACGACCAAAGGGCTTAGCATTCCATTTTTTTTTTTGTAAAAAGTTATTTTTTTCTACTAAAATTATTGGCTATAGAAGATCACTTTCCTCTCTTGATTTTGCGTTTGACATAGCGTGGAGAGGCACGAAAAATACTTTAAAAGGAGAAAAGAGGTACTCACCTATTAAAACGATATATATTTTGTGTGTTATTGTCGAACAATTTTTATTTTGTTTTTAACTGCCCATGGCAGGGAAGGGTCCGAAGGTGGGACCCTAATCTCAATCCTGTGGGTCTGAAGGTGGGACCCACTCCACTTTCAATAATCACCATATGTAAATTGTAATGCAAGATAAATTAAATACTTTTACTACATGTGACTGCTGACTTATCCACATTCCACAGAAGTACCATAAATTCATGTTTAATCATCATAAGAAATTCATAAGAAATAGTACGTTATTAGTTTCTTCGAACAGTCAAAAAATTAAGAAGTTGACTGGACTAGACTGTGTTTAATTCTCCACATGGCCCCTATTACAGAGAATGTTCGGTTCTTGATTGTGAAGTTCGAAAATGGAGGAATCTGGGACCTCATACGCTTCGGCGTATGGGAAGATAAAGAAAGTGGTGCTAAGTTTCTTGAATATTCTAGTACCGGTGATCATGTAGTTGAAGAAGAAGAAGAGTTACTGCGCGACGACGATGAGGTGGCAGATCATAGATGGGTTATATTTGTGTCGATTTTAGTGAGGAAGATATTGAAGGTTTTTGGCAAGCCAATGGAATGGACTGGCTTTTTTCTGGAGTTTATGCTGAATCTCTTCTCTCTCAATGGCAGCAGCTTTCTTGGCTTACTTTACAATATCTGGCATGGTAATGATTCCATATTCATTCACTTCTTTCCTTTTTCTTGAAGCTCTTATATATACATACATGTACACCTTTAGGTTATTAGGTATGCATGTATATGTTTAATGCGGACTATATATTGAGAATATAAAGAGTTTTTATGGTTAGTGCAATTTAACCGGCTTATTTATGTTGAAGCGTGTGATCACACATTTCAACATGGTATTAGAGTAGACAGAGAGATCCTGGTTCGAGTCTCACCACCACCCAATATCAAAATAAAAATTCACGTGCTTGGCTCATAAAAATTAAGAATCAAGCCCGCACGTGAGTAGACGTGTTGAAGACAAAATTAAGTAAATAAAAGTGTGTGACTCTCTAACATGGTCACACATTTCGACAATTCTACCTGCAAGTAGCCTTCTTCCAAGTAACTAGTTCAACAGTAATTTGTCATGATTATAGTTATCTGTAGTGACCCGATAGCGTAAAAAAAATGTTTTACATTAATGTTGATGTATAGAAGCTAAGCTCATTTAATATATGTAGATATATTGATACACTTATACACCCCACACACAAACTTTACATGAATATATGAATTAGTTTGTGTGTTTGTTATATAATTTTACATGTATATAGTGCTATGTAGTTGAGGATTTACAGTAAGAGTTAAGAATCTTTGTTCATGAGTTGTATAACAAATATCACACGTTCCATTTGGTGCTGATTTTGCTTTCAATGATATAAAAGTAGCTTTTCTAATTCTGATTCTAAAGTACAAATGTTGCAAGGAAACAGGAAAGCTGATTATACCACAGAGAGGTTCTGAAACTTTCATAAGTAGTATTGGCCATGTAGATGGGCGTATAAACTTATACAAAACTGAAATTTTAACCAAGGAAATTGATCAACCTGATTTCGGACACAGACCTCTTATGGACCTATGTATGATGGCTTCAAAGTTGGCCTATGAGAATGAAAAAGTTGTTAGGGATGTTGTAAATCTTCACTGGAAGGTATACTTTAGCTTGTTTATTATTTTCTTTACCATTTTTGTGGTACTATTTTTACATTTGCTGATCCAAGATGATGCTTTATGTTTACATTCTTTCCCACAAAACAGATGCATTTCGTTGATTTTTACAACTGCTGGAATGGTGAGAACTCAAGTTGTATTGTTAATTTTCAAAAGATTTAACACTTGTGATTGTATGAATATTTGCTCTCTTCCTCTGTGTGTTTATTGGGACAGATTACCAGAAAGAGAGGTCCACACAAGTATTTATATTATGCGATAAGCCAAAAGATGCAAACTTGATTTTGATCAGCTTTAGAGGTACAGAGCCATTTGATGCTGATGATTGGATCACTGATTTTGACTACTCTTGGTATGAGATTCCGAAATTGGGAAAAGTACACATGGGATTTTTAGAGGCTTTAGGTTTAGGAAACAGAGGAAATACGTCCACGTTTCACGAACAACTCTTCGTTAAAAATGCAAAATATACCAATTCAGAGAATGTTGATCCAAACAGTGGATCAGACCAATCCTCCTCCGACTCAGAGCAGTCGCCAAACAAGACCGCTTACTATGCTGTTAGAAACAAACTCAAAAGTTTATTAAAAGAGCACGAGAATGCTAGATTTGTCGTTACAGGTCATAGCTTAGGAGGAGCGTTGGCTATACTATTTCCTACGATGCTAGTGATGCACGAGGAAGTGAAAGTCATGCAACGATTATTGGGTGTATACACGTACGGGCAACCTAGGATCGGGAATAGGCAGTTAGGGAAGTTTATGGAAGCACATTTGGAACATCCAGTGCCTAAGTACTTTAGAGTTGTTTATTGCAATGATCTTGTTCCGAGGTTACCTTATGATGATAAAACATTCCTGTATAAGCATTTTGGTATTTGCATGTATTACAACAGCTTATACATTGAGCAGGTAAACATCAATGCCTTATTGTCTGCATTTATCTCCTTTTTTGTCTTCTGAATGCTGCTGTAAATTTATTTACTTTTCATCTCTCAGAAAGTAGATGAAGAACCAAACAGGAACTTTTTTGGGCTGCGATTCGTGTTACCAGTGTATCTGAATGCTGGTTGGGAGTTCATTAGAAGCTTCACCAATGGTTACATATATGGATCAGAGTACAAGGAGAGTTGGGATTCAGTACTGCTTCGGTTTGTAGGCCTTTTTGTTCCAGGCATTTCTGCTCACAGTCCAGTTGATTATGTGAACTCCATAAGACTTGGAAGGGAGAGAAGTATTCAAATGTCATCCTTTTAGAAATTACTATTACTTGATGGAAATGAATCGATAAGGTTGATTTTATTATGAGTTTTGTACTGCAGCACTAGTATCAAATGTTGTTGATTTTGAAGGTCTCTTTTAGCATTTATTTCTTGAAAATAAACTCATTAGAGTTTTTGTTATCTTGAATAATGTTATATGTTAATAAGGTAGGAGTACGGTCTGTGTAATCACTACCCATCCTAGACCCCACATGTGGGAATATACTGGGCATATTGTTGTTGTTGTTTACACATCAATTTTAGGTGTTGTAATGCAAGAATTGTTGCACCAGTTATGAGTTTTCGACTGAATGTATTAATAAGATGACATTCAAAGGGTTGTAGATTGGATTTGTTCCTGTAAAATTATTGAATAAATCTTATTTCAATGATTACATGTTAGATATGTTTGAATATGAAGATGAATTGCATCAGTTGAGTTTTTATTCTACAAATCTTCAGCCAGGAAACAAGTACTTATCTGTGATCAGTTAAAACTGAAACTAAAATGTTCAAAATGGTTTACATCCATATATCAGTATTCCCTTTTGGATGTTACCTGCCTTAAAAATAAAATGAGAAAACTGTTCTTTCCGAAAATCTGCCAAAAGATTATGAAATTTCAGAAACTGAATTAGTAAACAGATTAAATGCCCCTTATTATGGAGCTTTATTATCACAGATTTGATTTGGTTTTAGCTGTCATATAAAGTGGTACAACAAATTAAAAGCAAGACACAATGTCCCAGGATTATCTTGACTTCCCTCGTAGAAACCTCAATTAGAAACACCCTCGACATGGTTGGTACATAAGATCATGAACATCATTGTCTCTTGACATGTCTCTCGTGGAACGCATGAAATAAGATTTACTCTGAGACAGCATCATTAGATAAGTTTGTTATAGGAAGAGATGGGGTCTGTTGCTCGCAGATTCAAACTGTATAAGCCGTTTGAATTTTGTTAAAGTCCAGATTCTTAAGTCTTGCTACTGATTCAATATGACCTCTCAATGTATACAACTCTCTTAGCCTGCAAAAATTTTTATACACATAGAAGATCAGCCAAGCAGTGCATTCAACTGTCAGTTTGAAAGCACAACGTCCCAAATAGAGAGAAGGTAAAACCTTACCGAACCAAGAAATTTAACTTAGTCGTTGAAAATTAACGTGAGACTTAGTGACGAAGCCAGTAATTTTCCTAAGTGTGTCCAAACTTGAAAGAAGTAAAAAAATTCCCGACAAAAGGTGTTCAATCTATGTTATATACCTCTAAAACCTAATATTTTACTTATATACCCAGTGTAATTTTCTGACGAAGGGCCTTACTAGAGTGTAGCTTCGCCCCTGGTGAGACTACATGTCATTTAACCATGGCTAAGTGAAAAATGTGTGTATGCAAGACACCTGTCTTTCATTCATTGGTTTGATGTTAACGCCGGATGCGGATAAGATCTGTCAAGACAATGTATTTAGGAGACCTGGTTATTTCTGCTCGACGCTTAGCTTGTTCAGCAATCATAGAAGGTCCCCTGCTTTTAGTTTCAAACTCAGGTGATATTACCCCTTGTAGAGTTCTTACAGAAAGCACCCACTTGGCCTCTCTGTCTTCCTTTCCATAGTCCTTTTTAGATGTAAAAGCAGTCTATCCAAACCAAAAAAGAAAAGAGAAATGAATGACTGTAAACTAAGAAATCATAGTCTTTTCATCTAATGACAATGAAATCCAAAAATTTTCTGCTGACCTTATCAAAAAGTAGGTTCCAGGCTTCTCCAGTCAGACCAAAACGAACAATGAATTTAATTATATCTAAGGGAATATAGAAAATAAGACTATATAACCATATGACTCCTGCCCATCCCCAGCCGATGCCACTAATTGACGCAAATTCAATATGTGCATAAACTGCTATCAAGGTAGCAACCTGTACAAACAAAAAACAACATGTTTAAACTCAAACAATGAATGGAGTTGGGAGTTATAAATTTGGTAGCCCTTACCAGTTGGGCAACCACAAATGCAAACATCAAAAGAAGCGCTGGTCTCTCTATAAATGACCAACTCTGACTGCGCGTGACAAATATTAGCGCCTGGCTAATAATACTGACTTGCAGATATATGGCTGCTGAGATTTCTTCAGTATTTCCACTTATAGATTTTACATGGAAGTGAGTCTACATGTAATAAATAGTTAACTAAGTAATTGAACGAAGTAACTGAAGTTAGAAAAACTAAGAATAATGATACCTCAAAGAATTGAGTGCTGTCTGCAAGCCAGTAAAACAACACAGTAACTAAAGCAAGATAGGTGCCAATCACAATGCCAGTTGCAAAGATCTCGTTAAGCTTCCAACTGTCGGGTCCTGGAGATGGTTTAACGCGATCTTTCGAAATAGTCATGATAGTACCTATCAATAAAGCAGAGAAAAATATGAATTGCATCATGACCTTGCTATGCTTTCAGATAGGTGTAAGTCTAAGGAGAAACAGACAGAAGCGAGGAACTATGTGTGGTAATAAGGATTACAACAAGTCCTTCCCGAATAAATTCATATAAAAAAAAGGGCAGCCCGGTGTACTAAGCTCCCGCGTTGGGTTTGGGGAAGGGCCGGACCACAAGGGTCTATTGTACGCAGCCTTACTCTGCATTTCTGCAAGAGACTTTTTCCACGACTCAAACCCGTGACCTCCTGGTCACATGGCAACAGTGGTGGACGCACGTGGTGGCAAACTGAACCCGCTTCATCAAAAAATAATACTGTGTATATGTATAAATTAGGATTAAAGTTGCGTAAATTTTGTATAAATATTTTATTTGAACCCACTTGATAACTACTATTTTACGACTAAAGTTATGTCCTTCTAAGATTGAACCCGCTTGCACAAAATCCTGGGTCCGCCACTGCATGGCAACAACTTTAACAGTTACGCCAAGGCTCCCTTCCCCGAATAAATTCGTATAAGATTTTGATTTTGGTGCTCCCTTAGTTATCTTTCTTGTTTAATATGAACTTCTAAAATAAATAGCCATAGGATAAAACCTTACCATCATTTAGGATTGCAATTATCAGTACCATGAATGGAGGAAAGTCATATTCCCATATTAGTGCCAGAAGCATGAAACCAAGCTGCAGAAAACATAAGGTTTATCGCATATGATCATAAAGTTAAGACTATCGAAATAGCTAAAAATAAAACAGTTAACAGGAACTCGATGCTTTACCACAATTCGTATGGTTATGGAGACAGCATAAATCTGCATTATTAGGAGTAGCAACCCATTAAATGAAGTTAGAACGGCAAAGAGAGCAAATAAGATCTAGACAGGTGTATCGAAAACACACAAAATTGTGGATTTGACTTAACTGTATAATTTTTCATTCTTTGAAATATAGCCCTGCTAGTCAAAACAGCACTGACAATCACACTTAATCCAGGCTCAGTCAAGACAAGATCAGAAGCACTTCTAGCAGCATCAGTAGCATCAGCGACTGCTATACCAATATCTGCTTTCTTGAGAGCTGGGGCATCATTTACTCCATCACCAGTCATTCCAACTACGTGCTCGTTCTCTTGCAGGATCTTTACTATCTCATATTTATGTTCTGCGTATAATATGGGAAGAATAATTGACATGGAACAGAAAATGATTTTGAACAGCTATAGCACTAAAACAGAAGCAGAAGGAGAAGTTACTCTAAACTTGAAGAATGGATGATGCTACAATACTGTTTTGAAATTAAGGGGAATTAGGTATAGAACAACGTTGTTATACTTAGTCGAAATTACCAGGGAATACACCAGCAAAGCCATCTGCTTTTTCAATGAGCTCATCAACTGGTAAAGCTTCATTTTCATCCTTGTCACGACCAAACAATGAAAATGAGGGGTACATATTTGTTCCCATTCCAAGTCGTCGACCTGTTTCCTTTGCAATGGCCAACTGGTCACCTGTTCTGGGCATAAAACAAGTTAAAATAGAACTTGTTCTACTAGCTGCCTAAATAGTCTTTTACTTTTCAAAAGAAAAATATGTCATGGACATGAACATTGAATGTTCTTCTAATGTTATTCTTCTATTTCGCTTTTCTTTTATATGTTCTAATCTTTGTTTTATAACTTTTTCTCCTGTCATCATATACTTCATCGTAAATATCCATGCCTATGCCATTTGTATTCCTCAGAAGAGATTGTAGGAAGTTTGCTAAAAAGAAAGTAAAATGAAATTTGACATGTTTCTGCTTTCCCCAATTAGGTGAACCATGATAAATATGAGAACTAACCATGTTATTATGTGTGCACATTAGCCGATTAATATTAAGTTATATACCTGTAATCATCTTAACGCAAACTCCTAAATTGAGTGCTCTGAGGATGGTCTCAGCACTATCATGCCTTGGTGGATCAAACAACGGAAGCAATCCACAAAATGCCCAAGGCCCGCCAGGACTCTCCTTCGAATTTTCTGGAATTTCCTACAATACTCATAGCATATAGAAGATATAATCTTTCTTACAGGATAATTGTACTGCTGAGAATAAGGAATGTATCATAAAATCCTATACATTGGCTCATGTATCTGGCTAGTTTTGATACAATAAATACAAAGATCAACCTTCCATTTGCATAATTTGTTTTTGTCAAATGTTTTTACATACTTACTAATCTCCACTTCAATTTTCATGGCAAACTGTAGTAACTATATTCAGTGACTTGTAAGTTGTAATAGTAAATAGACAAGGAAAACCATTACCTGAAAGGCAACAGCTAGAGAGCGTAACCCTCTTTCGGCAAACCTGTCAATGATTGCATGCATTTTTGCAGCTATCTGTTGCTTCTCTTGGCACAAATCCAGTATCTGAGTTTCAGGAGAAAAGGCAAACATGAAATAGAGGTAGTTATAAGGGCAATAATCATACCAAATTCTCAAGGAGACGGAAACATAAGCAGAAAGGAAACTTATATTATTCACTACAGACATGCATCCATTGGCTGAGAAAAGAGAAAATATGGCCAAATTTTATAGCTTCTTTCTGCTTTAATTTTCTCTTGGCAATTAGTAATAACTCAAAACAGTTTCCCGGAAAACTACTAATAATGTAAGTTTAATGTGATTATCAAATATTAGTTGCCAGTTACTTAGGCCAGAGAGATACCGTTGCTTTGAGAAAGGAGGTTAACAAACTGATCATAATAAACACAAAAACCTTAATCATTTAAATGACATCAGCACCTGTTCAGGAGCTCCTTTGCTAACTCGATACCACTTGCCATCTGAATCAATGTAGGTGATTGCAGTCCGTTTATCCACAGGATTGAATGGAAGGAAATGCACTTGCCTGATATTTGCACGCGCCTGCATATACGAATGTAACTATAATTTTTGTCGTAATGCCCTAAAAGCTATTCAAGAAACTCCGTCGCTAAAGAAATGATGAGGTCCCCAGAGGGCATTAGGCTTCACCTCCTTTGGATCAGCAAGCATGTTGATAATTGCTGCATCAATAGCGTCCTGATTTTCCAATCTTGATGCTCTAGCAGCAAGTAATACAACCATATCTTTGTCCATATCTCTTTGGAACACCTGTTTAGGAAAGGTTTTGATTAAAGAATCCACAGGAAGAGAAGTCAGATGAAAAAGTCGTGTACCTCAATGAGATTCCTATCGACAGTGAGGCGATTCAGGGTCAGCGTCCCTGTCTTGTCACTGCAGAGTACATCCATACCGGCCATCTCTTCAATTGCAGTCATCCTTTTTGTAATAGCTCCCTGAAGTTAACAAGGACAAAAAGTAAAAAAATTATTATAGAGTACAGTCCGAAGGCCAAATTACACGTTAGCTCTTGAGATCATTCGGATGAGATGTGATGCATTATTATTAGTCTAGAGAAGATAGACTAATTTCATGACATTTTCAGAATACTGACAAGCGTGTACCTGTTGAGAGAGTCGATGGGAGCCAATAGCGAGTGTAACTGATAGGACTGTTGGCATAGCTATTGGTATTCCACCAATTAAGAGAACAAGAAGGTTATTAATTCCAGTCCTATATGAACGACGCTGAACAGCGTACATGATAATGATTTCAAGTATCATTCCCACAGCTATTGAGCATATGCAGAAATTTCCAATGGAAGCAAGGACCTGCAGTGAAGCGTGCAAACTTTTAAATCAGGAAAAACTCGAGTAGAACAGCTTCTATTCTATCTCTACTCTCGGCTTCCTTCTCAGCATAACATGAAATTATCAAAATTGAAGAATTAAGAAAGAACTAAGTATCACTGAATTTTCTTTTCTAACCTTCTGGAAGTGACCACTGACTTCAGTAGAGTCAACGAGATGTGCAGCTTTTCCAAAGAATGAGTTAACTCCAGTGGCGATTACTACAGCTTCTATTTCTCCATGTTTACAAGTAGATCCAGAAAACACTTCATCTCCTGTCTTTTTCGTGACGGGTAGAGATTCCCCAGTAAGAGCTGACTGCAAGAAAACCGTATTAATTAACCATACTTAAGTAACAAAATTAAGTAACAAATTCCATATTCCAATAAACTAAAAGGCTGTCATGGTACTATTTGTCGAATAAGGAATTGCCTGATCAACTTTCAATGGATCTCCTTCGAGCAATCGAGCATCTGCAGGGATGATATCACCGAGCTTTATGCTAATGATGTCTCCTGGCACTAAAATAGCAGCATCTTTTTCTTGCCACCTCCCATCTCTAAGAACCTATATATATATATATATATATATATATATATATATGCAGAAAGGGGATATTTTACATTTTAATTATTTAGTATAACGCGACAAGATCACTGTGACAAGAGCAAACCTTAGTTCTAGGAGCTAAATGTGCCATTAGAGCTGCTGCAGCATTTCCAGCATTATTTTCCTCTATGAAACTAATTGTTGAATTTATCAACAACAGACAAAATATACCAACAAAGTCCTGCCAATCAGTACCTTGCCCCTGAAATTTCATGAACGAAAAAGATACTCCGATAAAGATCAGTATTGCAAGAAAAGTTGTAACTGATCAACTGCAAATCAATTTGTAGTAAACGTAAACTCACTCCGCCATTAGCTAGTCCAATAGCCATGATTGCTGCTGCTTCCATCACCCAAGACAATGGATTCCACATGAAACTAAGAAACTTAATAAACTTGTTCTCCTGCATCATTATATTAGTACCACTTTTATGATCTAGACAAGCATTCTACTTTCAAAGGCCAACTTTAAAATTAAAGCTGAAGTAGAGCATTATTAATGATTAGTTCTATTCAGTGTTCGACGATAACAAAATGTTTTAGAACAAATAGCTAGCATTCGCATTATTCTCATCTTTTTCTTCTGTGCAGCAATATAGTATTAATTAAAAAAACCACAAAAGTTGGCAAGGTGTACCATTGTCCTTATTTAGAAACTTACTCGCTTCTCTTCAAGCTTGTTAGGTCCAAAAATGTTGAGTCGTCGCTCTGCATCTTCAGCTGAAAGTCCTTCCTTCGATGTTATCAATTGTTCGAAAACTTCTTCAAGTGGCAAGTTTTCCTGCAACAAGTCATGTGAATACGATTAATATGGAACTGCTAAAGATGGAAAAAACGCAAGGAATGAAGTTGTGAAGTTATTTAGGTGTCCATATATCAATGTTAAGAGATACTATTATTAAACTCAAGTGTTGTCTTAATTACCAGATCAATCCCTTCCTTCATGAAATTTTCAGGACCTAGCAATGGTTTCTCCAGATCTTCAGCCATGTTTACTCTATGGAAACTGAAATTTACAAATAAGTAAATAATATCTTTGAGGATGAGGAAAAATAAAAGCATATTGAGAAAAAACTCCATTACCATGTCCAGCATGATTGATCTAATGCAGGTCGATTATGATATTTAGCTAGTCCATTTGTTCCGATTTATGTGGCACTCTTTCTTTCTTAATTTCTATATTCAGAAACTCCTTAAATTTGAACTTCCCATTTTACACCCAATGACATGCTCTTATCGCCACACAAATGTCATGGCATAACCAAGTTCTAAGGGTACCTTTGGTACGTGCCAAATATATATTTATTTCTTAAACTCCGTGCGTAATCATACACTACAATTTGTGCACAATTTTGTGCATAAGAAGAGGAAAGAAACATGGATACACACACACAGTCACACGCACACGCGCGCACACACTAAATCACTTCTCCATAAAGTGTGAAGAAAATAATACAAGCTATTTCCAGTGAGAACTTCATGCATATGATTGTAGCTGTAAATGGCACGGAAAAAAAGAACAATAATACCTAGAAATTTCAAATCAAGTGTAAGACATTCATCTTTTATTATGCGTATGAAGATGACTCTTACACCATCAAAATTTAAATAAATATTTAAAAAAAAAAAAACTTGATATGATCACTTACTTTAGAGTTTAGAGTGAAAAAAGCAGTAGGCTTATGAGACTAGTTTCTGAATCATGGGGGTTATTGTGAAAGGAATATTGTCGCTGTTACTATATGCCTTTTGGTGTTATTTATTAAGTACATAAATAAATGCTAACCATCTTTCACCACTTAACTTTCAAACCAAATAGTCCACTTTTAAGCCAACTTAACAACCTTTTTGACTCCCGCCTATAATTAATTTCCTTAGCATTTAAACCTGTCATGGTCATTCCCCTTCGCTTTCCATGTTTGAAAGTGCTCTCGGAGGTAAATAGGGCGAAGCGCAGCAATAACCACTTTTAAGCCCGCTATTTAAAATATATTCACAATTTACAATGTATTTAAAGATTAGCCAATTCACCCAAACTTCAGGACTAAGTATCCTGAATTTGGAAATTCAGGACTTAGTGTCCTGAAATTTTGAGCTGCTAATTTAAAATTCAGGACATAAGGTTATGCTACACATTTCTCAGGTGCAAATATTATAAACTTATGGGGATGATAATATCAGGAAAATGAAGGCAATTTGGTCTTTGCTTATGAACGATTTCTTAGACAGAACACCAACATGTAGGCTGAAACTTGGGCTTTGCTACATGGTTTTAAATGATGTAATTTGGAGCACGGTCTTCCTTGTATTTACCTATATAAATTTGATTCTATTACTTTTACCTTACCTTGTTCACTTAAGTAATATTGTTACACCAATTTGTATGCAGAATATAAAGCGAAGTTTGTATGCCAATCACCTCTTCTTAAATTGTGCAACACTAACAGCTTGTTTGGATGGTTGTTATTCACTGTTTCATAATGTATTGTATTACACTGTATTGTTTTGATATATACAATGTTGGGATAGATTGTATTATTTGCCGTTGATGGCATGCACCACCAATATGAAGAATAAAACTTGCAATATTACAAAGAAAAAGTAAGATACGAGATAAAATTATTATATAAAAAGGTAGGGTAAAAGATAAAATAAGATTATTTAATAATAAGGAAGGGCAAGATGAGAAAAAATAAATAAGGTAACGACGCGACTATACCGAATCGGCCGTTCCATAAAGTGGCACTTTTCGTCGTTATGTAACGACGGATTTAACTATACGATACAATAAAATTTAAGTAACAATCAAAACAAACATTGTATTTAAAGTAATAATACGATACAATATACATGTAACAACCATCCAAACAAGCTGTAATGTTCTATCCACTTTCCTGAGGGATCAAATTCGAACAGATAGCTCGGATAGCATAATAGCATCGTTATGTTATGTAAACAAACCAATCTTCTGCTCAAATCCTCAATGGTACTAATTACTTGATCAACTAAAGGATATGTCAAAACAACAACAGTTACAACAACAATACCAATTGGCAATTACATCAACAGAGCAACTGAACACCTGGAACATGTGAAAGAGGTAACAGCTGCTAATTGGGAAGTACCTAATCTAACCAGCATCACTGGCATATTTGAATAGTAACATCATTTATCAATCCAATCTTTGAAAAGAAGCATCATATATAGAGGGACATTAAAAGCTGCAACAATAATAATTATACTTAATGTCCGCACCAATCTCCTAATTACCATCTTTGTCTTTGATTTGTTTGTCCGAGGCTGTGCTTTTACCGCGGCATCTAATCCTATATGTAAAGTCACATCCGTGGGAATTGAGGCATCTGTTTCCTGTGCATTAGGTTTTCTGGCAACTGACCGCATGATAGCATTACCCCTGCATTGGAATAAAAGGCATCTAAACTTTTGCAAAGAAGAAAATTTATATTTCTATGAAACTTGACCATCAAATAAACTAAAATAAAGAGGCACCACATAGAGTACAGAAGTAAGAATGAGAACCATTGTACTGAAGTGACCATCACATGGATAACTTTCTTATCATGCAGAAATCAACAACATAAAATCAAATTTCTGAAAGAGAAAAAATTGAAGGACTACTACATGCCAAATTGCAGCATGGTATACTCCGCCATTGGCAGTAGACTTAGACACAGATTGCTACAGGTACATGGGACTAGTGATAATGCACAACTGGATCCTAACAAAGTTCCACCGTTCATCATTTAGGAGGCAACTTCGAGAAGCTTGGATGAATGTTGAGACAGGAGTAACACAAGCATGCTTAAGTAAATAGAAAAAGTACTGGTCCTTGCTGACAGAAACTTACCGTTCTACCAAAGCGCTTTCACTTGAGCATGCAGAAGAAACTTTAAAGGTTTTCTTTATAAGGTGCATCGATCCTTCTGCATCCCAAATCTCCTCATATTCATATATCTCATCTTCGCTTTTAAGTTTTGTCCCACCTCCAGAAATGCTAGAACTAATTAGACTTCTAATATTCTTCAGAAATTCACCAAGATAGTGTGGAAAGAGCACCCCATTTGTTGGCCAAAGGACGGCAATAAGAACGGTCATGACAAACAGCACTAGATACCTGACACATCCACAAACAACCTTTAACATTACAAGAAACAAGGTTTATAAGATAAATATTTTTTAATCTCAATATACTGAATTACCAAATATAAATGTACGTCTGCACAGGGAGAAAGCAAACTTTGGTGGAAATTGCCTCCTCTGCCATTGATCCGGCTGGTAAGATAAGATTACTTGCAGATAATAGCATGAAAGATGGAAACAGATTTCCCATCTGCCAGCTTATGGTCCCTAGAGTGTGCTGCACAACACTATCAATCAAACACCATCTAGTCAATACAAACTACTTTTTCAATTGAACAAGGTACAATACCTCTTTTACAGAACCATATTTGGATCTGTGGGTTACTGTACACTGATCATGGTCATGCCCAGAAAGAATTAGTGCCTGCAGAAACTCGAATTAATGCATAGAAATTTCTTCCTTTTTTATTTGTTTTTTTGTTTTGGACGTGCATCATAAAATGAAAGGAAATACTTGCAGGGTTTTTTTTTTTTGATAAGGTAAATTGTATTAATCAAAAGGGAGAAAAAACTCCTGTATACAAGAAGTATACCAAAAAGTAGAAATACTTACAGGTTTGATAGACTCAAGCAGGTCATTTGTTCCGTTTTCAGTAATATAATTTTGATATCTGCAAATGGAATTGTAACCAAGTCTGACATAAACATCCATGCGTACAAACACGGTAAATCCATACTAAGCCACTACAGTGAGACTAAGAGCTTACAATATTTCATTATCACGAGCAGCACGGTTGATTCTCTGAAATAAATAACAAATATGTAATTTTTTATTTATAAATATGAGAGATATGTTAATTAACCATATTACAAAAAAAATCACAATTTTCTCCTCAAAATAGCAATAATCAAACAGAAAAAGAATTTTTGAGGACTGTTTAGGTTCTCGAGATTCTCAATAAGAATCATTTAGGCTCTCGAGACTCAATCGCTTAACTGGAGAGGAATGGTACATGAATGGCAGTTTCCAGACGTGGAAATCCTTCCCACTATATATAGAAAAAGCTAAGTTTTTCAAAGAAAGGCTAAATGTTACCTGATTAATGATTGATGATGAACGATATGGACCGCATGCAGTTAGACCTGGCCGATACAATGGTATATGAGTCAATAGAACCCTTGGATTCGAAGATGGATCTGCACAGAGAAGAGCAAAATGAGCCGAGGGTCTTACACGTAAGCCAAATTCAAAACATAGATGGATAGTGATTGGCAGAACATACGCTCTGAGACATTTTTGACAAAATTCCATATGGCAGAAGTTACATTGTTTTGGGGATTCCCTGGAGACAAGATATCTTGCTGTGAGTCTTTTCAAAATAACAACACCATGAATCGAACCAACAGAGTCTCTGTTTCATGCTAACTGATAGGAAGAAAAGCAAATCATTAAGGTGGTGTTTGGTTGAAAATATCCGAAATTAAGTTTGCCAAGAAAAAAGAAATTGAATATTTTCAAACACCTTTTTTTTCCCTTTTGGTACCAGAAAGTTGCACCCAGGAAAATAACTTTTGCACTAGCGGTCCGAAAAGAGGTTTATGGAACTAATTACTGCCAGAACTAATGTGAAGAGGAAGACATGAACTTGGCACGAAATTGTAAAAAAACTAAAGATAAATGAATTACTCTCTCCGTTCCAATTTATGTGAACATGTTTGACTGGACACGGAGCTTAAGAAAAAATAGGACTTCTGGAGTTTGTGGTCCTAAACATGTCAGAAAAGGGTCCAAAGTATTTGTGTGGTTATAAAGCTTCTCATTAAGGGTAGAATTGGAAGTTTAAACTAAAATATTTCCAAATTTAGAAAGGGGTCAATCTTTTTGGAACGAACCAAAAAGGAAATAGGTTCACATAAACTGGAACGGAGGGAGTAGCATTTTTTAGACACTGCATTGGTACATAAAAAGGATTCAAACGAATTGGGAAGCACTGAAATAAGAGAGAGAAATCAGGCTACTATACTCTTGAACACTCAAATATGGATGATACAACTTTGACACTGAAAACAATGAGAATAGTTTATCTCTAAACAGTAACTGTTGAAGTCCCCAAAGTTTTATATACTAAAAAGAGATCCAAATAAAGTGCAGATTGTGAAATTACCATCCAAGGTTTGTGCATCGATTGCGATGAAATCTACTTTTCCAGCTGTAAATTGATAGTTCCTTGCACCAAATGCTCTCTCATAGCGTCTGATAACCTGCATTATGGTGTACACAGATAAGAACCGAAATAGAATAGGAGGAAATGACGCTTAGACTGCTAAATGGCTGACATATTTTAAGCATAAGAATCTAAAGAAATCATCTACTGCCAATAAAACAGATAAAAAGATCCAAGATATAAATGTCAGAGACTGGAAGTAGGTCTGGATCATTGCTGATTGAACTATGCAACTTGCCAAGCTCCCTATGTCTTAAAACATAGTGAAGATAAGCACTTTTCTCTTGGCTGGGAAAGGCAACCAGCATCCCTTAAACAGTGACGCAACTGATTTGCAGATAAATCAAATTGGAAAAAAAGAAATTGATGGCCGTCATGATATGTAAAGACAGTCATCCCTTCTCCAAAAATGAAAGATTCATAAAGCTAAATGTGAAAACTTCCTTATTTAAGAAATTATATTTGAAAGAAAAATAAAGATAATACTGAATATTCTGCTTCTTCGACCAAGCATGAGCAATAAATGCACAAAAATCTGTATGTCAAAGTTTCCAGTATGCAGATATCCATAGGCAAGTGACATCACAAAATAGCTATCCAAATGGAAGCATGATTTTGTCTTATAGCTTAAAACCTTGAACTCTAGTAGCAAACTATAACTTCTGGTCAGAATCATAAGTTGATTTCTATAGAGACATTTGATGCTCATTGAAACAAAGCACTGATACCACAGGCATTGAAGTTTCTTTGGGTTTCCTTAAGCATCTATAAACACATCCAATTTACCATCAACAGCAAAAAGTAGATGACCGTTTCTGAATATTCTTCATGTTATGAATAATCAATTAGTTAACTGTACTGAGTAATCGGATGATCACCACTGCATTATTGAGTTCAGTCACCCAACCCAATGAACTATTGAATTATCCCAGTTATTCAACTTATTCTGCTATAGATGATGATGCTGTCTCCAGATCCTCTCAATGTGAAAACATGGCACTCATCAGAACTTTTGGTTGTGGAGAATTTGGGTGGGTCAAAATCCCTTTATAATTATGATCAACATGGTAACTTGCTACAGGCAATCATGGACACTATTCCAGCTCACAGCTAAGTTTTCTTCCAAAATTTCCTAATGTGGTAACTGAGCTCGCGCAAGCCGGAGCTCGCCAACAAACATTTCTTCAATATACATCGTACAACGATGATCCATTACATAATAGGTTTGTTTCATGTAACATTTTAGAAGAAGATTTATCTCTATTCTTCCAGAAGCTTATGAGTAATTGATACATGATGATCCACTACATAATAGTTTTGTTTCATGTAACATTTTAGAAGAAGATTTATCTCCATTCTTCCAGAAGCTTATGAGTAATTGATACATGATAAGAAATGGGATATGAACAAGTCAAAAAGCATATTAAATTCAAATTTAGCTTAGACACTCAAATAATATGTTCTGAGTATAGAACTCTATCTGAACAGTTAACACACCTCTGGCATATGCGAGTGAAAAGCAGCATACCCTATATCATGGTTTCCAGCAAGGTAGTAAAGCTTTATGTTTGCAGTTTGCTCAAGCATATCAATGTTAAATATATGCTTAAACCGGCTCCAGGATTCCTGCCATCTATCAAATTAAATAAATCAAAGCTCAAAGCAGAAGAATAACTGGAGAACATTCAGATAGGTTATGCATGAAAACAACTAAAACATGACTTTTATAGAAGGATCAACTAATAGGATTGGGCCTTGAATTAATCCAGATAATAATGTGAAAAGGGGAATGCCATGGGAACTTGTTTATCAAAGCCAGGTTTTGATCTTAATCCAAAAAGTAGTTTAACTTTTTTTTAGGAAAGACCTTCAGGCAGAACATTAAGCATATACAACTTAGCAATTAGTACTTACTCTTCATCAGACAGAAAAGGCCCACCATCAAAATAATCACCTAGGAACAGAATCACATCTGGTTTGAAAGGTAAAATAGAAGATAGGAATGCCCTACGCATGTACAAATCTGTATAGAACTGAGCAGCTTCAAGTGCAAGGGATTTCGGGGCAAGATGAAGAGAGGTTCTATCCATGAGCTGTCAAAATGTAAGATATCTTGTGAATATGAAGTCAAAATTGCAAAGCACAGAAAAATTATAAAATATGCACAGTAAAGCCACCTTTAGTTGCAGAAGGAATACCTGAGGATCAGTAACAACAGCAATTTTCACATAGTCACGTTGATGATCTACTCCATCCCTCTAAAATCAAGGAGAAGAAAGGTTAGTATGCCTGAGGGGTCTTTTTTATTTTGATTGATGGTATAGCAATAATAATACAAAATCCCACATAACATAGTACAGTGTTTGGTTGGCTGCATAAGGAAAAAACAAATAACTAATACAGTGTTTGATTGGTGGTATTAAGCAAAACCCGTATTAAGTTATGCAGTAATAACAACAACAACCCAGTATAATCCCACTAGTGGGGTCTGGGGAGGGTAGTGTGTACGCAGACCTTACCCCTACCCTCGGGTAGAGAGGCTAAGTTATGCAGTAACTTCTGTATTATTTTATACGGGATAGAATGTAGAATAAGAAGCATTAGTAATGCAGGGATTAAACTATTTAAAGACAAGAATCTCTTTATTATTGATTGCCGCATAACAATCTATTCAGTAGTAATCACCACACAATCAATATTTGCATTATATTCCCGCACAACTAAAACCAAAAGCACCCCCCCCCCCCCCCAAGTGTCTTACTATGCTAAGTTTTGGCACACGCTAAGCAGGAAAAACTATTACAATAGTTTTTGCACTAAAAAAAAGCTTGAATGCTTATGAAGGGGACAAGCCATTAAAATGCACATGTTAGTACTTAGATAATTAAGAAGTAGACTTCATAAAGGGGAAAGTTACCAGCAAAGCAATACATGCCTTGAATCTTACAAATGCATATTATGAAACTTCCCCCATCTAGAGCTATCAAATTATTGCTCGAAATTAACCACAGAAATTTCCTCATAAAGGTATTTAGCATACAAATTCCACCACTCATACATGTACGTATAAGTTAACTTCCCCACAAGACTTCTTAATTTTCCTTTTAATTTTTTAAACAAGCCAGCCTTTTTTCAAAGCTGGATCAATCAGGAGCCTTTGACTTGCTTGGAATCTCAATGAGTACACAAGAATGAAAATAGAGGAATTTTCATAAAACACTACAATTAGAGCCTAATTACCATACATAACAATAGTTTGCCTAATTACCATTCGTAGTTACTGTTCAATTATTACCAGCTTGTATCATTTGCATTCAGACGCACAACGAATACAACCTGTATCAAGTGTATTTGTACGCGCAACGAATACAACTTGTATCAACTATATTCGCCGTGCCACGAATATAACCAAGACAAAATACAAGTATGTATATAAAGGATACAACCTATATCGACTGTATTCATTCACACAGGGAATACAACCAGTGCGAAATACAAAAAGAGAGTCGAACTCAAGAGCGGACGCTCTAACCAACTGAGCTACGTGAGCTTGTTGCTCTCTTGTTTCAGTTCAAAACAATTGATCTCTTGTTTCAGTTCTACAGGTAAATTTGCTATAAAATCCAAAGCTATTTCTGAAAGCATAGCTACGAATGGTAAATATAGTGTATATGTTTGCTATGTGTAATTTTTCAATGATAATACCATTCACTGCTCCCAATAGCAAGGAAGCAGTGCACAAGTACAAAATGGAAGGCAGATGAGTTGGGATTTTGGGGGGGGGCGAGGACATTGTACAATTTAAAGATGATGACAGTTGACAAGGTGGGTTTAACTAAATTGCATAAGCTAATTCAACAGATCAATTGGGAGCATAAATTTCTTGTCTATTAGTAAACGCGGAGCTGAGTAATTTCCTGATCTAAATTTATGCTGCTTAAGATGAATTAGTCTTAAATCCAGCTCAAGTCAAAGGTAAAGTCAGTGAATTCTTATTTCATCAAAGTTTCGAGCTATAAAGTTAGAATAGTACTTCGGCTTACCGTAGAAGGAGGAAGGTGAGGCCAAGAACAGGACCAAAGATAAGGCACCCAAAATGCGAACATCTCGCCATAGAGGAGGCTCACTGCCCAAACTAAGCTAAGAAAAGCTGCTACCTTTAACATTTCTTCTCTTCTTAGCTGATTGGATCAATTAGTGTTCTCTACTTCCATTTGTTAACTACCTCGTAGTCGTAGATCCTAAAGTAAAAGCTCAGAGAACTGGACAAAAGTTTTGTTGTTCAACACTTGACTCTTACCCGTTAATGGTGATTTCTTTTATTTTTTTCGGTCCTTGTTATTTCCCATTTGGACAATATTTAGTTAGCAGTTGAAACAACCACTATTTCAACAATATTGGAAATTAAAGTTGAAATAAAGTAACTATTATATTAGTACATGAGTTTTACTTGAAAAAATTAATAACTCGTGAGTGAAAACTATTATTTTACTTGAAATACTCCTATGTTCTCAAACAAAATTGTTAATAGTAAATTTTTATGTCAAGTTAAAACTGAAATGAAGTAGTAAACTAATAATTAATTTTACGAAAGTTATTTCAATATTTACAAATAATATTTGGTCTGATGTTATGTCCTAAATAATAGAGTTCGAAGTATCAAAGAAAGATAATTGTGTAAAGTAAGTATTAAATTTTTAATCTTTTTCGAAATAAAAATTTCTATTATAACATCCTGTTATAAAAGTATTTGATTTCCCATTCAACAGTGTCAAACCAGTTTGATGAGGGGTGTAATATTATCTGTGCTGGATAACGTTTTAAATTATATGAAAATAATAAATAATTTACTTACTATTTATTATTTATTCTTTGGCGGCCAATATATTATTGTTTATTTTTATAATAGAAATAAATTGACATCTTATATATAATATTTTAGTATGTGATGTAATAAAAAGTTTTATCTTAAGATGATTAATGTTTTAAATGATTAAAAATCTAATGAAGTACTTATTTTAATAGAGAGAAAACGGAATTCATTTAAATCACATCTATATCATATCATACTTATATTATAAGTATATTATAAGTAAAACACGAGCTGCTACAGAGGAGCCCCAGTAGCTCCAGTCGGAGGGCAGGCACCTGAGGTACCTGTTGCGGCACCAGCCCTCCAGAATACTCTAGCCCAGTTTCTGAGCATGTTCGGCACCTTAGCTCAGGCTGGATTGATTCAACTTGCTCCTGCCACATCTCAGGTCGGGAGAGGAGCACAGACTCCTGTCACCGGTACTCCAGAGCAGCGGGCTCAGATCGACCAGGTTCCAGAGATTATACCGATGCAGCCGGTAGCTCCAGCTCAACCCGAGGTTAGGGCAGCAACTTCTTAGGCTGAGCAGCTCAGACTTGAGAGGTACAAGAAGTACCACCCTTCTACCTTCAGTGGATTGGCGTTAGAGGATGCCCAGGGTTTTCTGGAGAAGTGTTACCGTATTCTCCGTACTATGGGTGTATCAGAGTCAAGTGGGGTTTCTTTTACTACATTCCAGCTTAGAGGGAGCAGCCTATCAGTGGTGGCGTGCTTATGAGTTGGATAGTCCGGCTAAGGCAGCTTCACTTATATGGACTCAGTTCTCAAACATGTTTTTTAGAGAGTATGTCCCTCAAAGCCTCAGGGACTCATGGTGCGCGGAGTTTGAGTAGTTGCGCCAGGGTGCTATGACTGTGTCAGAGTGTGCAGTTCATTTCAGTGATTTAGCCCGACATGCACCGGCCTTGGTTGCCACAGTTCAAGAGAGGGTTCGTCGGTTTATTGAGGGACTCCACCCCAGTATTCGGATCAGTATGGCTAGGGAGTTGGAGACGGATATTTCTTATCCGCAGGTTGTGAGTATCGCCAGGAGATTGGAAGGCATGCTTGCTCGGGATAGAGAGGAGAGAGAGGCCAAGAGGCCTCGAGAGTCTAGTTCTTATTATGGTGCTCGTGCCCCAGCATCTCGTCATGGTAGGGGTTATGTGAGTCGCCCCATTCATTCAGCTCTTCCAGCTGTCAGTGGTGTTCCAGCCCTTTCTAGGCCCCAAGAGCCTTATTATGCATCGCCAGTATCTAATGTGCCTCCTACACGGGGTGTTCCCAGAGGCCAGTCCAGCAGACCTGGCTCGAGCCAGTGACAACAGTCACACCCTCCGAGAGCTTGTTTTGAGTGTGGCGACACTCGCCATATGGTGAGGGATTTCCTCACACTTAGGTGGGGTGCACCTCCATAGACTTCTCAGGCACAACGTGCTCCACCGGGTCTCAGGCTATAATTCCAGCACCAGCTACCGCCCCACCTACTCAGCCAGCTCGAGATGGAGGTTGAGGTCACCCTAGAGAGGGAGGCCAGACCAGATATTATGCTCATCTGGCTCGTAGAGAGGCAATTACTTCCGATTCTGTCATTACGGGTATTATCCCGGTCTGTCGTAGAGATGCGTCGATATTATTAAAAATTAAAATTACCCTCCGAAAAATAATAAATATATATTATGACCATGATAAATGAGAACAGAGGCGTTTAGATCCATGCAATAACTTAGTAAAGCCTATTCAAATTCTTGGTGTTGTTTTCTCCTTCCCGTACATTACTACAAATAAACTATCTTAACCTCAATATTTGGTTATTCACCTTCCAAAAATTGTTACAAATTCGTTCCTTTTTAACTTTATAAAGTGGACAATTAAATCATCAACAACAACAACAACAACAATCCACTAGTGGGTCTGGGGAGGGTAGTGTGTACCCAGACCTTACCCCTACCCGGGGTAGAGAGGCTGTTTCCAAATGACCCTCGGCATCCTTCCCTCCAAGAACTCCCTAACCTTGCTCTTGGGGTGACTCGAACTCACAACTTCTTGGTTGGAAGTGGAGGGTGCTTACCATCACAGCAACCCACCTTGTCTAAAGTAAAACAATTCTTCCCCTGTCAAACCATTGTCAAATGGAAAAATTCTTTTTGTTTCATAAAAGATACTTTTTTTTATTAGCCAAATCTGCTCACCATTTGCAACAACAGCCCATTTACAAGTCAAATCAGGTAATATTTTTCCTTTTCCTATTAGTTTTTATGAGTGTTATGCTAATTCTATAGTTTTTATATGTATTTTTTCATTATTATTGTCATACAATGAGTATCTTTGTTTATGAAAATTATTTGAATATACAATACAGTCCTAGCTAATTTTCATTAGGAATAGTGCTTATTTTTTACTTAATTCCTTTTTAACGTAACCAGAAAATTTAATTTCAGGAATTTGCTAATTGTCGTCCATTAGCGGCAGGGCAAAATTGACCACCCTTCGTCGAAATATTACACTGTATATATAGGTTAAATATTAGATTTTAGTGGTATATGACATATATTGAATACTCTTGGGGATTATTTTTTACTTCGTTCAAATTTGAATACCTAAAATAAAATTCCTAGCTTCGCCACTTATTAGCGGACTTGACTTCTTTACATCATCTTGTTTTTTCAATTTCACGGTAAATATCTTGGGATGGGACAATATCCTAGTTGTTTCCTTCTATTTTTTCTCTTTCATTTGTGTTCTTTATTTTGGTGTGGCTTGGTTCATTCCGGGCAGTGACGGAAGCAGAATGTTATTCAACAAATAATATATTTATTTATACTATTTTTTCTGTTTATGTTTGTTGAGATCAATCGTGTTGTTTTTAATATAGTAAAATAAATTCTATAAAGTTGTAATATAGTTTATTAATATTAATTTTATTTTATAAAATTTTATATAATTAACATGGAATACACGTGCAATGCACATGTCCGGAAACTAATATTATTAAAATAAGAGGAAAAAGCCACCTTCTTAAGCCTAGTGGCAGCATTAAAATTAGCCACATGTGATGTATTAACTAATAACTAATTCATCCATATGGCATAACCAGAAAAAGTCATATACAACTTATTTCTTAATTAATTAATAACAAATAACTAAATCAAAATATTAAAAAATTTAATAAAATATCTATCCATATTTTTAAAAAGAATAATATGATACCACATAATGACAAATGTAGATTTTTAGGACAAAGCTCCAAAAAAGTTGGAGTTTAGTTATTTTATAATAAAAACGAAAAAAAAAAAAACCGCCCATTCAAATTGGTGAGTAGTTTTAAGTTAGAGTTTTAAAATAAAAAACGAAAATAATCAAGTAACGAATAAATAAACTTACTCACAAGAAAGATAAAAAAATTTATTATGAAATTATAGAAATAAAAATTATTTGAATTTGAGATGAGAAAATTTCTTTTAAATTATAATGAGAAAATTCATGCAAATAACAAAATATAACTAAAACCATAATAGATAAAGTCAAAAATAAAAAGATATAGAACAATGTGTGAATTTCAAGTAAAAGAATAATAAATTAATAATCAACTTTTACATGAGTAAGAAATCTATGTTATATTAAAAGAGGTAATAAGCAAGGACATTAAATCTAAAGGCAAACTATTAAAAATTCACATGATATGCAATAATACTGAGCAATGAATAAAGCAATAACGATAATCGAGGAACTAAAGAAGAAAAAATGGCATAAAATATAAAATGATAAAATGTATTAGAATTTTAAATCAGAAAGCGTTTTTGAGTTTTAATGACAAAAATCATACATATGTAAAATATCGTGTAAATTAAATCTTAATAGATAAAGTCAAAAATAAAAAATATTAGGATAAAAGAATATCAAGCAATAAAGTATAATTTTAAAAGATAGATGACTTTAATAATTAAATCTTAAAAATCAAAATTTTAATAAAAAGTCAAAGGAGAAGAAAAACTTAATTTCTTGGAATATAATACAAAAATAACAATTAATTAAAACATTGGTAGATTTATAACTAAAAAAGAAAAAAATAATTTATATTTTTGACGAATTCAAATGAAGATGTACAATGGAAAAAACGTTTCAAGAAAAAGTTTTAGGAGTAAGAAATATATATATATATATATATATATTATATAAAAAAAGATAATTATAAAAATATTAAGTCAAGTAACAAGCTAATAAAACGTCATAATAGCAAATAAAATAATAATAATAAATATAGCAGATTATATAATAAAGAAAAGTGAGGAACTAAAAAGTTATTCGATGGCCATATGAATCTTTTTCTAATTTTATCGATTTTCTTATTGGGCATGTTTCACTGGATAAAAAAAAAAGAAAATTTAAATTTAAATCAAGCAATATGATATAATTTGGTCAAACAAATTAGATCACACAACATGATTTATATTATCCGCACATACTAGTACTAGTAATAAATTAAAAAAAAATGTTTGCATGACGTCCTCCTCTCCTTCAACCACGCGCACGCATCTTTTAACGATGCACTTAAACATCAAATCTAGAAGACTAACAAGTCACATAGTATAATTAAAGCAGTACAATTATGATACCTACAAATACAAAATTTTCAGAGCCAAATGAAAATTATTAAGTAATCTTCAACAACTTCTGTAACGTTTCTAAGCTTCAACAAGTACTGTAACGTTCTCTAATCTTCAACTACTTATGTAACGTAATATCTATGGCATGGGTTTATGATTTGACTTCCTCTCTTTGTCTGAAATATTTTTCTTTGTTTACACATTTGTTTCTGTTGAAAGCCATCAAACAATCAGATCTTTTTCCCCTACAAAAAATTTGAAATTAGTTTTGCTTAAGTGGATTGGTGTCTGCTAGTTAGAAATACTATGTTATAGATTTAACCAAACACAATAAAATGGTAAAAAAAACAAACACGAAAATGAAAAAGACTCTTATAGCTTCAAACCATTTACCTTTATCTCTGAATAATCAAAAATCTGAAATAACAAAATTACGATTTCATATTAAGAAGTTTTCACACATATCATATTACACAATTATGATATGTTTATGTGTGGCTGTGCGTTGTGATAATTTTTTTTTTCTTTTTAGAGGATGAAGTTTTGAATAACATTAAATGGGGGAGTAGTAATATTGGAGAGCCCGTCGAAGCATATTTTTTAGTGTTGCTTCCTTCTTTTAGTTGTTTGCTTCTATGAGTGTGAACCAATAGAAAGGATTTAAAAACTAGAATCAGTTTCAAAAGTAAGATATACTCTTATTAATTACATAGTTTTCATGTTCTACCTATAAAAAGGTAGTATCTATTTGAAATTTGTTGAGGACGGCTTAAATTTGAGAGTGAAAAATGGTGAAGAGGGGCGTTTTAATATTGCTTTTGTCTACATTTTTAGTTGGGAGCATTCAAAGTAGGCAATTGGCGGAGAATGGTTGCATAGCTAAGAAAGACTGTGATGTAAGAGAAATAGGTGAAGGAGCTAAGACAGGTAGGAGGAGCAATGGGATTGATGCTTTAAGTGAAGCAACTTTTCGAAA
Source organism: Nicotiana tomentosiformis (assembly GCF_000390325.3). NCBI lineage: Eukaryota > Viridiplantae > Streptophyta > Magnoliopsida > Solanales > Solanaceae > Nicotiana > Nicotiana tomentosiformis. Next base: position 115,385,024 of record NC_090823.1, on the reverse strand, counting down.
TGGGCTTGGTGTATCTGGACAAGAATATGGGTCGGGTCAAAAATACAGTTATGTGCCTATTGGACCTATACCAGAATATGGTAATATTCCCGGTGGCACACCATTAACTGGAGGACCTGGACTAGGATATGGTGTTGCTCCAGGTATACCTTTATTAGGAGGACCTGACACCGTTGGTATACCGTCTATAGGAGGATTACCTGGTCAAGGATACAATGGTATTCCAATTGGAGGAGGAGGACTTGGGCTTGGATATGGTAGTATTCCAGGTATACCTTTGATCGAGAGACCCGATAAAGGATATGGTGTTTTTCCTGGTATACCATTGTTAGGAGGAGGACCTGATGGTGTTCTTCCCGGTATACCATTGTTAGGAGGAGGACCTGATGGTGTTCCGGGCGTACCTTTAATAGGAGAAGTACCTGGTCAAGGATATAATGGTGTTCCTGTCGAATCTGGACCTGGATATGGCGTTGTTCCTGATATACCTTTGATAGGAGGAGTTGGAGGAGGAATTGGTGGAGTAGGAGGTGGTGTTGGAAAGCGAATAAGCGGATGGGGAGGCGGCGGCGGCGGCAGTGATGGTGGTGGTGGAGGAGGATTTGGACTGGGTGGAGGCTTTGGAGGAGGTGGTGGTGCCGGTGGTGGTTCTTATGTTAACACCGATATGATCAATAGTAAGCATCATTGACATGTAATAATCTTGAAGTGAAACTCAAATTTGGAAATAAAAGATACTCTGTTCTTCTTTAATATGCATGAAGTTGTTACTATAATTTGTTTTCAAGTGAACTTCATTTTATTTATTTAACCGTTTTTCATTAGAACAATTGACTCTAGGTGATATTTCTATGCTTAGACGTTATTTAGTGGTAAAATTATCTCCAATTAGTTACCGAGTAATCATCACTAGTTACAATTAGCTATAAATGGTTGCCCAACTAGGATTCTCTTTTTTCTCTTTACATTCTGCACTCCCCGTGTAGGTTAGGAAAGGGCTAGTTTTGTTTAAATGGGGTGAAATTTTTGTGCCAAGACATTAAAGTTAGCATCTACTACTAGTTTTTTTGAACTTAACAGAAATTCGTTCTTCTCAGGTATTGATTAATCATACTATTTAAGATATTAAATAAAGAACTACTTAATTTTATATAACTTGCTTGAACCAACATATCCACAATTAGACAATGTTGTCAGTTTTGAGAAAATCATTAAACACCATCCTTGTACCCTTTCCACCTACTTTCATACCATATCAAATGCAGAAAATTATTACATATTATTTCCAGAGTAAAATGATTCCATACCAAAAGAATCTTAGGTCTAGGGACTAAGTAAGCGTTTTAGCAAAAAATACACATACACAATAATGTATTTTAAGCTTTAACTAAGTAAATGTTTTAGCAAAATGCAATCTCATACATAGTCAACGTTTTAAGTTTTAACTAAGTAAACGTTATAGCCAACACCTCGTCTTAGCCAGAAGAGCACAAATCTGTGCAGGTATACTATGCAAAAGACTGAATAATCCAGTGACAAGAACAACCCACTATAATCCCAATAGTGGAATCTAGGGAGCGTAGTGTGTACGCAGACCTTATCCCTACCCTGGGGTAGAGAGGTCGTTTCCGATAGACCCTCGGCTTCATCCCTCCAAGAACTCTCCACCTTGCTCTTGGGGTGACTCGAACTCACAACCTCTTAGTTGGAAGTGGAATGTGCTTACCACTAAAGCAACCCACTCTTGCCTTTTGCCTTGCTACAATACATTAAAGCTGTGTAAGAAACTTTTCTAAGGATCCATTACAACAATTACATCTCAACCCACCAATCTGGGGATCACTATGGATATATATGAATAAGGTACAACATTTATATCTCCTAAATCTTACATTTGGAAAAATTGTTCTACAGTGCCCGCCCTTCTATAATTCTTCTCCAAGTGGAAGAATATAAAATCAGCTTGGATATACAGTAGGGAAGAAACAGAAACTGTTTGTTTGCTAAAAAAATGATACAACATGGATAAACGTTGAAGAAGAAGCCAACAGTTCACCCCAACCAATGAGTTTTCCAGTGTAAAAGAACCCATCTACCACTTCACCGCCACAACCTGCACTCCAGATTTAGCCAACACTTGGGCAGAGTGCAGCTTGTTAGGCTCATCGCTTTTGATTCATCACCAGCAGTCGAAGAGTTCATTTGCTGAGGCATGAGTATCACCGCTGAGAGCATACTTATTCCCCTTCTGCACCACGCCCATGCAAGAAAGGTTAATGGCCAATTTTTTGTGATCCAAAATTTGTGGGGGTTGGGGAAGGAGGGGGGACAAGCAGGATATTTAACACATAACAACCTCAATTCAGCAGTGTATCAAAATGAGCAGTTAGTATTTGAAAGCTCTAACCAAAGCCTAGATATGCAGCTAGAAGAAGTCGGCTTGTGGTAGGGGGATCTGCCAACGAAACATAACTCGTCTAAGGACTGTTTAAAGGTAATTTTGGCAACCAAAAAGTGGTGAGCTAGCGTACATGTGGCTGTGATGGAGTTTATTGCGAAGATTTAGTAGGTTTGCTACCCTAACAAAAAGAGCAGAATAGATCTCAAACATTGTAACCTTCTAACACAAAAACAAAATGATCCTAACCGACCAACAGCTTAAATTGGCGGTAGATAAAATCAACTCTCCTTTGTATAACTTACCCAAAAAAAAAAATCTCCTTTGTATAATGATGGTTAACACAAGTACATTAACAAATGAAACTTATCTTCTTTTTTCTTTTCTTTTTTAGAATGATAAAGAATGAAACTTTTCAAAGCATTCAAAATAATGTAGTAGCAGATTAAAGACATGAAGATTAATGAAATACTCAAAAAATGATATGCTATGGCATGGAACAAAATCATCACAGGCTTACCGAATTTGTAAATATTTAGGCATTTCATAGCTGGTCATGAAACTGAAACATCGACTCTGTTAACTAGAGCTGAAAAAGATTGGAAGGAAAGGAGGGATAGAGAACAGGATAAAACTCTTAGTTTTGATCAAGAAATTCGAAGAAGGAATACATTCGAATTGTAGAGACTGACATCTTCAATAAACTATAAAGGAGAAACAAGCAATAGTCAGACTAGGAAGGGTGGAGCAAAATTTGTGAACTAATCTTTGATAGTATACTAACCGAGTGACAAGAGGGTGAAGATAAAGAGATGGAGGTCGGTTGGAGGTGGTTATGTTACATATTACAGTTAGTGGGTGAAACTTTTGTCCGGAAAGGATTGTGAGCAATGGTGGCAAGAGAACACTTGGAGGAGCAGATTCAAAATAGAAAGGACACCGAGAGCTTGAAGAGATGGAAAATATGGAGATGGGCTTATTCTATTTTATTTGTATGTTTGGTACATAACATCATATCTCACTGTGTAGTTAGCAGAATTTTACTTTTTTGGATATTGGTTTGCACCTAATGTACTCTATTTTCTGCAAATAACACCAACTTGGTGTACTTAAACAAAATTACCCTGTCTTATTAATAAAACAAGATTAAGAAATTCTCAGATTTTAGAGGGAAAGAATGTATGAACTAACCTTTTGATGGATCAACATGTACAAAGAAACTGGCTGCAACAATGAGATAGCATAGAATAAGCATCAACCCCTTAAAATAGTTTGATGTTCCTTCCTGCATATTGTAAAGTAACAATTAGACTTAGTAGCAAGATTGCCATGGCTGAGAAGTCTAGGGTAGGGAGCAGGCTGAACATCATCGTCTATTTTATTCAACTGTCTGATTTGCCTGGGGTAGGGGTGGCGGCAGAAGGATTAGATGACAAACCTGCAGCATAAATGCCACGACTAGCACTGTGATAAAGAGTGTAGCAGTCTCAAACAATTGGAAGTTCAAGTCCATTGGTTTTCCCATGAACCAACCAACAACAACACAAAATGGAATCTGCATTATCAAAAACACGAGATCTACAAATAAGCAACTTGATTTATATGCTCTATTATAAATTTTGAATAACTCCAAACTGACTGCACTAAACGTACACCAAACAAACAAACAAATCTAGTATGTTCTCAGGACTCTGTATGAATTTAAATTAAAGAATAAAAAAGAAAATATTTGTTATCGGATAATTTCTAAACCTAATTCAGATGATTCTTGCATCACATTTTAATGTCTTACCACAAACATTGATATCTGAGTTGATGACCCAATTGCAACTCCAAGTGTAATATCCTGCAAACAATACCCCGTTAGCAACCTATTCTGGAGCAAATGAGAAATTGAATATGGTTTATCAAGAACTTACAAGCTTATCTTTCATTGCAAACATGATTGCACTTGCATGTTCTGCAGCATTTCCAACAATTGGAAGCAGGATGACACTAATAAAAGACACAGGCATGTTCATTGAGTCAGATGCTCCCTGAAATCAAATTAGCAATACGAAGAAATTACGATGAAGGACATACAGAAAATAAAAGGTCAAAAGAACTTAAACAAAGATTTTAATGCTTCAGAGATACATGTAGTGGTGGTAAAATGATTAAAAGAAAATAGTTATCCACCCATATTATCTATTAAAAAATGGGTTGGATGATGAACTTTTTAAAAACGGGTCAAATATGGATAAGAACCATATTATCCACTTAGAAAATAGATAGCCAATGGATAACTAATGAGTTTAACTTTTACACTTGTAAATCTCAAATTGGGGGTTTCTCAAGTTTGGGAAACTAGGAATTCTCCCAAAAGTGATCATATTCAAGAAGTCATGGATAATATGGATATCCATATTATCTACCGGTTAACCCGTTTTTTATCCGTATTAAATATCGGTCAGGTCGGACAATTTATCCATTTTTGCATTACCCGTTCCGACCCGACCCGACCTACCCGTTTGCCACCCCTAGATACATGCGTGAAGCTTAAATTTACTAAGTGTAGGTGCCAAAAATAAAAAGGATAGAAACAACAAGTAGTAACAACCACAAGATAAGGAGATTGGGGACATATTACAGGACGTAAGATTGAAATTGATTAACAAATAAAATGGGCAGAAAATTGCTGCCAGCAAATTTCTACTATGAAGTCAAATATATTCCACTATAACGACCAACGGTTAAAAGATGCAACTCAGCCAGAACCCAAAGTGATTATTTAGGAAAACGAAGAAGAACGTGAGCCAAGTATCCTCATATAACCTAAACGAGACACCCAAAATCAATACCATTTGCTCTGAAGGGGGCAAGTCACTACACAAGCAAATTCTTCTTGATCAAACATTGCAGGGAATTCTTATCTAACTCAAAGAATCTTTGCCAAACTTGCTGGCTAATAATGCACACCATGTATGAGACATATTAACAAGAGAAGAAAATGTTAGACTATTCTCTGAAATTTCATTCAATTATCAAATTACTTTAACATCGAAGGTAATCTTAGACATCTCAGAAGATAATTGTCAAACTTGCTGGTTAATAATACACCATTAGTGAAGCTTATGAGACGAAACCGTGTATATTTTTCATGTTTCCCAAGGAAAGCAGAAGTGCCCTATATTACTGCCTTTTAGATTCATTATCAAACATACAGCCCCTATTAGATTGAAATCCATTTCAAGCACTTCGTCAAATGAAAATACCAAACATATTCTTCTGGCGAATGGCCTGATGGTAGGTCAGGAAACTGATCTCCAATCTAAAGTTATGCTGCAGTGGCATTTATAAAAGTTACATTCCCAAGATTTTAGTCAATTTTAAATCAATGATAAGTCTACATATTGCAGATGGCCATATAGTGTTCAGTGTGGTCAGCTGATCCATGCAGATATATTTGTATTGTCTCGCTATACATATTGGATGTACCTCACCTGAAACAAATGAGGCAACACTTAACTCGGAAATAATAAGTACTCTCTTAGAAACAGATTGAATCACCAATTCTACTTTCAACAGTCGGAAAAATATGATGTTTGACCAAATTCTTTTTCAAATTATTTATAAAATTTTCTGAATGAGAAAATTATCAGGAAGTATATTCATATAATTCATAAATTTCTAAAATCCTTTCTTTTATTAATCAGGTAATCATAAATTTTCTAAGGTCTTACCTTTAAAAGGGAAATTAATCACCTTGCAACTTAAACTTTCATTCACTTTTCTCCATAAAGATATGGTGAAAGAAATTAAAAAATATAACAATCAATAGTTTATGATGGGGTCAGAATATGCTCTCAGCGCATGAAGCCTTAATTACAACATCTTGTGTAACTAACAATTATTGTGCATTTTGAACCTCATAGTGAACCTTAAACTGTGCCATCACTACATAACACACAGTGGCCATCATTGCAGAGCTCCAACAAGTTCTTACAAGGCACACAGAAGAGAGGAAAACACACCGCAAAGGCTCCAAAGACCATGCAGAGTGAAAATCAAACAAGGATCATTATGCTGGCAAAGTATAGTGCATGAAAGCTTCAGTTACTTAAATCATCAAAGCATTGATTAATTACCACAACAGAAAAAAAAGATACGGGGAAACTATGATAGTCACTATCTCAATGATCTAAAGTCGGCAGGTTATCACGCATAATATTAGCAACTAACTTCCGAAAAATGATAGCATTTTCAATACATCAGTGAAAAAGTGCCTACAACCAAAAAATTCAATAAAATAAAAGAGGAAAAAGAAATGTCACCTGGATGGCATCAACAAGATACCCAGATAGCACAGATATCCATATTGTCAAAATAGCAAGCCACCCTATAGCTTCCCATTGTGTTATCTCAGGGGCTTCTTCTTCATCAAAATCTTCGGCATTATTTTCTCTATCCTGTTCACATATTAGAGAATAATTAGATCAAACTAATGCATCCTGCAGCAACACAATATGCAAAAATAACATATCATAGTACGAGTTATTGGTACAAGTTTATTTGGAAAAAGCTGAGATTTTCTGCAAACCTAACTCCTCCATAACAGGCCTCTGATTAGTAAATAGGAAAACATAGTAGTCAACAGCTAATGCCGCAGACTACCTTAGAGAAATCGTACAAGCTGAATAACCAGAAATAAATTCCAAGATTTTCAGCAATTTACCTCATTGATAGGACTATATAGATTTTGTTGACTCTTGAGCTGAAAAAATAGGTAACTTGCATATGCTATCAGCATTATGCAACTGCTAAACCTTGAAAGAGCCAGCTCTGACTTCCCAAAATGCACTTCTGTGTGGGTGAAATGAAGTACAGCCGGAAACAATATGCCCATGACTGCCATCAATAACAATCCTGAATTCACGATCGCAGTTGCCTGCAATGTAATGATTATCATTACTATTAGCACATAACATTAGTGAGAGAACATTATAGCTGAGATAATACGAAATTACAGTGAAGCATCACATTCACAAAAGACAAAAGCGTTTACTTCATTGCACATTTTATGATGACACGATTGATCAGAAGATAATCACCTTACTAAAAACCTGGACTTTCTGATGATGAACAATCCCGCCACAGAAGAAGGCACATCCGAGCACCAAGAGCATATTTGACAAAATAGAACCCAGCAAGGATTGTTTAACAACCCTCATCATTCCATTATTCAATGCATATAATGAGATTATCATTTCAGTCGCATTGCCAAATGTAGCATTCAGAAGGCCCCCAACTATACATCAGAAAACAGAAAAGGTCATCCCAGTAATCAAAAGAAACGTGCTAGGTCTGTAAACAAATGCACGACTTAAAACACTTCCAGCAAAGGCCACGCAGAAGGGCAGAAGTACACAAACAGTATATAACCATTAAAATAGTAGTAAGGAAATCATATCTAGTGATTCGAGTCAAGGAGGATGAAATCCAAAAATTTACTTCAAGGGGTTTCTAGTTCCTCAACTGGTAATGTGGAACTTACTCCAAAAAAAATACTTGATTGATTCACTTGTTGCATATCTCAAATTCAACCAATCTTTCTTGATTACTAAATTTCTCGGTAAAAACCAAACTTAACTCACATTTTCAAATTACTCTGTGGCAGAATTGACATTCAACTTAAGCACTTAGAGTCCTTTTTAATGACGGTGGTGTCTATGTACTGCCTCCCACTAGCAGAGGTACCAGGTAACTCTACCATCAAGGTTTAGGTAGATAGGAAGAAATCATCTAGTATCTTTTTTATTGAGATTAAGCAAGCAATTTGAGAAGCTCAACTTAAGTCTCTCAGTAATTCATTCAAAAGGAAAAAGTCCAAAACTTATATTCCTCAAAAACAAAAACAAACAACATATGGTAAAACAACCAATAAACAAATGTGTACCTGTAGGCCCAGTGAAAAATGCAAGCTGCCTGTATCAAGAAAATTAAGGAATTCAATGAGCATGTAAAAGAATATAGTATCAAAGGAAAAGTAAAATAACTCGAAGAGCATAAACATACTCAGTTGCATAACCTAAACGCTCAGCTAAGGGTGTAATCCCCACCAAACTGAAGAAAAAGACCCATTCCTGAAATATCAAAATGAATCCAAAATATATTAATAAAGCAAACTAAATTAAAAAAAATAACTTTAATTGAAATGAAAAACAAACATGGGATTAATATAGAATATATGGTTAGTAACCTGCAATAACAAGTTAAATTATAATGATTTATAGAGTCAACTGTCAACATATAAATCATTTGTGTTTAATTTCTACGGACCAAATTTACGCAATCAAGTCACTTAAAAGGTAATTGCAGTTAATATTGATTGGTAATACAGAATAAATGGTAAGTAACCAGGTTGCGAGAGCTAAAAATAAATGTCAAAAGTCTAGACTTTATACATGTTTTTTTGTAACATAGTGTAGCAGTATAGCCAGAGGTCCAAAAGGAAGCAAAATATTGATCTTTGCTTTAAGTATAACAATGTATATACTCCTCATAAAGCTGATCTGATCCATCTTCCTTAAGACTCTCGAATATGAGTAGAAACTTCTAGGCGACGCCATATGAGCTGCTGCCTCAAAATGTAGAGTTTCTGTCTTGTTTGTAGCATTATGAGATGAACTAAAAGGGATCTCCTCATTAGATTCAAGCTCTACCTTTTCCCCTATAGATCCCATCTCAACACTTTGCACACTTGAAAATAATGAATCAACCAATTGAATACACTGATTTGAATGGGCAAGCTCAGTAAATTACAGAAATTAGAATCGGAATTAATATCAAATTAGGAGAAAAAGGAAACAGAAAAGAAGGCACTATTTGTGTATATATCACATATATATGTAGATATTGTACATAGAAAAATCCGTCCCTGTCCCTGAAACGTGAAGAGGCCGGCGACAGGGAGGAAGACGAAGGTTCTGCGAAGTAGTCTCTGCCTAATAATTTTATTTTTAATTTTAATTTTTATAGTAATGGAGCACTAATGATATTATAATATTTTTTTTCCAATATAAGTAGGATGATAAGATAAGGTAGTGATACAATTGTTTTTCCTTTCCAACGTTGAAGTTGGATATTTGGGAATTTTTAATTCCTCCAAGTATTTTATGTCATTCACATTTCCAACTTGAATAAATTTTTCCTTTTATTTTAATTATTTACATTATTTTAAAAGTAATGTAAGGATTTTTTTTAAGAAGGAATTCGTAAGATTTTTTCCTTTTTCTCCGTTCTCCCCATCCACTCATTTCCCTTTATCATATACACGCGTTTTGATTTGATGTAAAGATTGAATTAAAGTAACCTTTTACCGGAATAGATTTATTCTACTCTTATTTCATGTTGGTAATTTCAAATGTTCTTCTACTTCCATATTCAAACTTCTCACCTTATTTTTCGGACATAGCTTAGGCTAATACAGGTGCTCCAACCAACTGGGCTACAATTGACCTCTTATTACAATATACATGAGAATTTGCTAAAAAATTCAAATATAAATACAAATAGTAATTTTCTAAAAGTATAGCTACAAATAATAAATACAATATATATATACACACACTATGTCGCATAATTTTTCCCATCTTACATCTTCTTACTTTTATAACCACAAAAAAAAGAAGTTAAATTGACTACAATCTCAAGCTGCGTCTGTACTCTTCATCCCAATTATCTTGGCATTTGCTTAGCCGTTGTGACTTGAGGATGGACAAAATTGATCATCTAAGAAGCAGCATGAATCATAATTTCCTGACTGTTTTAGCCTTTTCATCTTTATCTAAATAATCAATTTTAAAGAGAGAAAACTGATCGTTTAAGAAGCAACTTGCATCATAATTTCCTATAAATTAAGCCATTTCGCCTTCTTTTTTCCTTGTAAAATGCATACTTATGTTTTACTCATTGCAAGTTGTTTCCTTGACCATGGAGGTCTGTTCCCTCTCATATTTTCCAATGCATCTCGATTTTTCACATTTCAAAAATAAGAGAAGAAAGTAAGGAATAGTTTAACACAAAGTTTGGCTGCAGTTAAGCAAAGAAGAATAAGAAACAGTTAACTGGACGTTTACAATTGGTAACCCGTAGCTCCTGAATTCAGAAGCACAAATTTCAACAGCATAGCAAAGAAGAATTCACATATATTATCCGTTTTGGCTCTAGGATCACAACTAATATTTGAACCATGCTTCATTTTGCATTAAACTAGGCAATGTAATACGAGTTCCAGTGAGCGACAGGGAAGAACCATCACTTGCCATGCTCGAGAACATAGGCTTAAAATTTTTGAATTACACATGAGGATAACAGAGGCTTTTAACATATTATGCAGCCACACATTATTGCTCATCAACGAAATCACTTGCCAATTTTCATCCAGCAAGCATAGGACCAAATTCTAGTCGGTATGTTATTAGACGTTAATGAAAGCTCCAGGAGACAAGCACTACATGGTGTCAAGGCCATGGCAGTACAAAACAATTACAGAATATAAGAAACAAAGCCCAAGATCCACCCTCGATCTCATTCTTCAGGAGTATCTGAGCGGATGGCTGTTAAAAAGATCAGCAGAAGTATTTGTTAGAATGCCGAACAAGAAGAAGATGCAGCTTTTGCCATGAAAATACGACTCAAATTTAAGCAAATGACAAATCAACAGACAGCCAACCCTACCGTCTATGCCCTACACTTTTTGACTATATAAGGACCAAAATCATACAGAAATCTTGTAGAAACATAAACCTAATACTCTGTTCTTTTTTGTTCTTTTTTGCGGGGAGTAAACAGTTACAGTCCAACTTTTTTTTTCACCAACGAAAAAGAAAATAAGTATATTGACAAGGGGATACAGGTAGAATTTGCAAGCGTGGTTCTCCTCATTCTTAATAAATCATTATCTTAAATCCGAAAAAAAAATACGACAACGGGATACAAACATGTATCCCCACAATGACGAAACCAGGAACTTCGCTAACGGTTGTCAATGTTTGATGAAATAAATACAAAAATTTATTTTGTTGAATAGGTGCATCAAAATTTTTAAATCAAACTACGTAATATTTATTTATATTATAAAAACACTTGTAGTAGAGCTAACAATTGTAAACTAACATGAAGAAGACAATAAATTTTTTTTTACTAGTGAACGCATATCTCAAATATATTATTGCAATTGTACTCGAGAAGATTTCATCTTTTAAGATGTTTTTATTATTATAATAGGCTCAGAAATAGTTCACAATACTTTTGTTTCTACATAAGGCACTACACGACTACCTAAAAATTCATCATCCATTTGATTCCGCTAGTCATCCCTGATAAATTTCACCACCGAAAAAGCTCTTTCAACGAATTCAGTGGCAACTGACAGAAGCAAACCAAGTTTTTACTAAGCGAAAACAAGAGGATAACTAAAGCGCTTCTTTGTCACAACTAGTTTTCTTGAAAGATCATTAAGTCCATCTAAAATGTAGAACCTTTTATCAATATCACAAACATCAACAATGCAGTTAGCAAGCTGACTCTCAAGGGCAGTTATGTTAAATTCAACGATCATATAGATATAATTCAACCATTCTCACTATCTTCTTAATGGTCAAGTTAGAAAATGAATATACTGGATTCAAATAAGATACTCTATGAAACAAATCACTTATCACCTAATCAAATTTCTTCAAGTTGCCAATTTTATAGAACACTTCCACAAGATAATGATGTAAAGTAGTATGATCAATAACTTCAAACGGTGATTTTCCAATCAACATAGAACTCATCAAAATTAGGTATAATAATATCATGCTTGATACGAAATGTGACCTTATAGTTAAGCAAATCCGATCTATTATTTGTTAATGTTTGCAACCTTCCCTTTACTACTTTAACAAGTATCATGACATCTGAATATCTTGCTCCATTTGTCATTAAATCCAACAAAAAAACAACCTCAACATTTGATGACTTCCAAGATATTCCGATGTCTTAGCTCTTTCATCTAGAGTATTTTCATCTTCAACAAGAGTATCAAGTACATCAATGATCAACCATAGAGCCAAATATAAAAATAAAATTTTCAAATGACTTGCAGAGAGATCCCCAACTAATATCATGACTCTAACAAGTCCGAGTTCTTAAGTCAAGTTTCTACCAACTTCTAGCTCACTCATATCTGATGTCTCTTAATTTTTTTTTCTTTTTTCAAATTCTCGAAATTCGTCCACGCGTTTAAAATAAGCTTTCAACACATTCAAAGTATTCGAAATCGAAATACAATGTCTCCAACTTGAACACACTTTTTAGAAACTGTGACAAGAGTTAGTTAAAGTTGATGAACAAAAAATTGAATAGAATGGTCGATCTATTTTTTATACAATCAACATTTTAAGAACATTAATATGACTTTGCTTGTCTCATCATAAGATTGTCCACATACATAAGATAAACTTAAAAACAATTAAAAAATATATCAACAATAGGTTTATTTATCAATAAATCACTAATATCTTGAACATGAACAAGAACAAACATTTCCATCACAAATCTTTTTTATCAACATATTTCAAAACAATAACAGCTTGCTCTTTGCAATGACATGTCTAAAGATTCATCAACCAATATAGCAAAATAGTCACCATTTAGATCCTCTATTATAGCCTTAGTTGATTATATCTTACATGTGGTCACAATTTCTTTTCAAATATCAGGAGTTGTTTTTTGGAGCCATGGTTGTGGAATGTCAATCCTCGATGCTAGAAAGCCTTATAACATCAATTGAAGCATTAAAGTGAAGCCTATATTCATGCTTAATCAGATTGCCTCTCATATGCAACATGAATTGATTGTTGTTGTTATAATAGATCTTCACAGTTTGTTTTTGCTAGATTATGACTGCTATACAACGTTTATAAAGAAATTGTGAAAATCTAATGCAACAGTAGTCGATTCATGTTGCATTTGACATGCAATATGGTCAAGCTAAACATGAATATTGGCTTCGTCCAAATATTTTGATTGATGTGGTAAAACTTTTCTTGAATCAAGAATTGACAATGCACGATCATGATAAAAGTGAATCGTCATTGAACGCGTTTTGATGGAAGAGGGGAAGAAAGACTATAGAAAGGCTAAGTGAAGTACTTATAGGGACTTTTTTAACATTCTTCTTTCCTCTTCTTGCTTATCACCTTCTTTCCCTTTCCTCGCGTCCTAATATAACAAAGATCAAGACGAGTTGCTCCAGGTCCAAATATCTCCCTTCGAGATCGCCAGCATCAGTTTAAGTAGCTTAAGTTTTTGAAAAAAAAAGGATAATTTTATTGAAATTCTTTCATGATACGCAAATAGATGTGATATTAAACATGTGTTGGAAAATGCTCCAAAACACAATAAGACGACTTCTCCAAAAATTCAAAAAAGAATTGTGATCGCATGTAAGATAAAAAACAATTTAGGCTATAATAGAGGATCTAAATACCGACTACTTTGTTCTAATCGTTGATGATTTCTTAGACGTGTCATGTAAAGAGTAAGTGGCTATTGTTTTGTGATATGTTTGATAAAAAAATTTTGTAAAGGAATGGTTAATTGGAGTTGTTCATGTTCAACATATTAGTGTTTTATCTCTAAAGAAAGCAATTGTTGATATACATGCTCATCATTCTTTAAGTTTATCTTATATATGTAGACAATGTTATGCAGCAGAAACAATATGCAAAGTAGTATCAATGGTCATAAAATGTCGATTAAACAAGAAAGTAGATTGGTTAATTCTATTCATTGTTTTGCACATCAACTACAACTAACACTTGTTGCGGTCTCTAAAAAGTGTGTTCTAGTGAGAACTTGCATTATTGATTTTGAATACTTTGGATGTGTTGTAAACTTCTCGTGAACTTTGAAAATCTTATAAAGCAAAACTCCAATAGGCATTAGATATGTGTAAGCTAGAAACTAGTAGAGGCATGAACAAATAATTGATCTTATAATAGACAATAATTATTTCACTTCAAGTCGTTTCGAAACTTATTTATATGTCTAGTTCTACTATTGATGTACTTGATACTCTTGTTAAAAATGCAAGTACTTTAAATGAAAGAGCTACGACATCGAGATATCTTGGACGTTGTGAAAAATGTGAGCTTGCTTTCTTGTTGCATTTGATAACAAATATGTGGTGAGTTACATATGAGCTCAATGTATCCCTACTGAGAAAGGCCCAAAATACTGCGAATGTCATGATACTTGTTAAAGTAGCAAAGAGAAAACCACAAACATTAAGCAATAATGGATGAGATTCACCAAATGATAAAGTATATACATTTCAAATGAAACAAGGCATTTGATACCTAATTTTGATGTGCTCTATGTTGACTCTGGAAGATCATGATGTAAAGTCGTTGATAATACTACTTTACATTATTATCTTATGTTTAATAAAATTGTTGATTAAAAAAGTTAATAACTTAATGATTGTTTAATGACATGACAAGTGATTTGCTTCATGGAGTAGCTTGCTTGAATTCAGTTGATTTATTTTCTAGTTTTGAAATCAGAAAGATAGTGAGAATGGTATAATTATATCCTATTAATTTTGATGAATTTATCACGACTATCCTAGTGAATCAAGTTGCTAATTACACATTGATAAAAGGGTATCTGATTTAGAGGGATTTGGTGATCATTCGAGAAAACTAGTAGGGAAAAATAAGTATCTCAATTGTCCTCTTGCTTTCCACTTAAGGAAACCCGATTGCTTGTAACAGTTGCCACTACAACCGCTGAAAAAGCTTTTTCAGCAATAAAATTTATCAAGTCTCTACAGATGTTTAAACTCAAAAGCTAAGGCAAATATAAGCAATCATTGGCATAAAAAGTAACACCAAACACAAACCCAGCCAAAGAAATTAATGACCTAACTTCCATATCTACAATAAGGACACCTATTGCATTATCTAACTGATGCTATGGAGGGAGCGTAGAGGATACAAATCCACCAAAGTTCTTTTTTATTGGAATTCAGAATTTGAGCTTTGATTCGAGTTCGAGATTCTACTATAGCCAGTGAATCACATGGTTCAAAATCTATTTTTGCACCTATTTAGTGAATTGTTTAACACAAATAATATGAGCCAAAGCTACCAGGTTCAAGAGAACCCATAACTTACACACTAAATCCGCCCTTGTTGAGTGAGAATGTAAGAGCACTCTAGGAACTCTACCCTAGCAGAGTTAACAATAGCAAAAAGATTCTAAGAATTCAACAGATACACGCACGCACAGCCCCAAAATTATATCATCCAGTCAGGAATCCAACCCTTTTCCAGTCTAATACCCATCAAAATAAGCAAATTTGAACGAAAAACTGGAATATTATCTTAAAATCGGATCAGCGAAAAGATCTACACTTTTATGCAGCAACCAACGTTATTGATCGATAAAAGGGAAGAAGATTGAGAATGCTTACTGGGTTTTTGAGGTTTGCCGTCGACCCATTTGGAGACGGAGTAATGGACCTTCTCACGAGTCAGGGATTCGGACTTGTACGGCTCCTTAAGGCAGTTCCTAACCAGATTAGCGCACAGGTTTGAGTATGTTATGTAAGTCATCCCAGCTGACCTCCAGAATGGTGCTGCTGCGTTCGACGCCATTTTTTCTCCGCCGCTCTCTTCTTCCTCGATCGCTTTTTTGACAAGATTACTTATACCATGGTCGAGCAGCGATTACCAAAATACCCTTAAGAAAAATGATAGTACTTCAGTATCCATTGTAATTTTCTTTGCATTTTGCACCCCTAAGGAATATGTCATTTCTTAATTGGCACTTTATTTTTATTTTTTTGGTTTCCCACCGGGTCTGGTGCATTGGAGCCCGATTATATCCGGATTCATACCACGTAGGGCCCAATTTGAGGGGAAGCGCTCCCTACCAAAAAAATTTCCATACTCAGGGTTCGAAGAGCAGTCCCATTAACTGCACCACATCCTTTATGGTCTTAATTGGTACTTTATATTTTTAACTTTTACAATTCGCTCCACAGATTAAAATAAAAAAAAAACCAACTCATTTGCAAAGTGACAAAATAGGAATAATATAATTTTGGTTACATTAGTAACTCTTTGCGAAACACAGTAATCCTGCAAAAACAATTGTTACATTAATAGTGTAAATCTTTTTGGCATTATCAGTATATAGGAATAATTTAAATCTTTAATTTATCTACGCTATATTAAAAGGACGAAGGCTCTTAGCGACATGTCGTTCGTCTTTTTTACCCTTTTAAAATAGAGTTCTCACTAGACAAAATAGTCATTTAATTATTTTTCCTAATATTTAAGACATCAACTAAACTTTACTTATTCATTTTCCCTTATTTGAATGAGCAAAAAAAATCATAATATTTAGGACATCAAAATTAATTAAGTTACCTTATACAATTTAAATAATTCATTTATAATTTTTTCCCCTTATTCTACGATACATAAAGGTTAGGAACCTCAGCAACCTCCAAAACATCTTCATTAACGACGATATTAATATCCCTCGATAAGGTTATTTACGGAAACTTAAAACAATAAGAATGAAATAGTATAAGACAAAATATTTTCTAAATAAGTTATTGTTATTTATTTTTCTTTCTTTTTGTAAATATTCTAACAAATGACAGCTCCCATATTTTTTATATTAATTTATTATTATAAATTATTGACTCAATGTTAATCATTTATAAAGTTTATGTTTCCATTTATATATATTAATTTTTTTTGTGGGAGCTACAGGTCAACCTTACCGTGATAAAAGTTATTTTTTTTTACTTGTTTGTTTGGTATTAAGGCATAAAAATAACAATAATTTTCATAAGATATTCTTATAAAACTCTAAGGATTGGAGTAGATTTGGGATCAACATATATATGTTTAGAAAGTTATGCATTTTATTTTTATTATTAGTTAAAGATATTGTTTAATACTACTTATGTGATTTTTTTTTACAAATTATTTCTTATTGACATGGGGAACACACCGCAAAGCGTACGTAATTCAATTATTTTAATATGACAAAAGATAGTTTTGCGACTTTAGTGTTAAAGTTTAATTACTTTAATTTATGACTTTAGTGTTGTTATGATAATATTTGTGTCTACCCTTCTTTTAGGAGTTAGGTTCTAAGGTGGAAGAATATATAGCAATAAATGGTTAAGATAGCAATAAGCTTCGTTCATCTCTTGGAAAGTAGAAGGTGAATAGCTTCGTATGGTAGAGGAAAACTTAAATCTTGGTGGTTACATTTCTCAACTGCCACTTCCACTTTTATGAGCACTAGACCTCTTCTTAAATCTATTGTGTTGTTCAACTAACCATAATTCCTAGTTGGTGAAGTTATGGTGGAAAATAAGTAAATAGAAACTTTTTTTTTTTGAGATGTTGTCCGGTTGGATAAAACAATGAAGAAAAGAGAGATTTCTGCTCTCAACTATGTTTCTCGGATAAAAATGAAAATTTAGAGGTCGGATTTGTCATCACATTAAATTATAGAATTAGGGTTTTTGTTGAAAAATAACTTATATTTTTAGTCAAAAATATAATTAACTCGATCGCTATTTAATTTAATTAAATGATCGATGAAAGGGGCGGACTCACATAATTGAACCCGCTTCGTAAATATTTTTTTTACTATTTATGTGTGTAAATTATTTTTTGAATAGAAAAGATACTATAAAAATAAAGCAATTGAATCCGCTTAACCAAAGTTGTGCTTGGTCGGATGGTTCAAGCGGGGTCAACTTCTGTCGCGTGTTTGAACCCAAACTTCAGTATTATTTGGGTTCTTTACACTTTTTCAAGCTCATTATCAACCCTTCTTCTTTTTTTGTTAATTTTAGTCTAGTCTCTTTTCATAGTTATGGAACTTTCTTTATGAAATTATTAATTTAGCTTAGCTCTTTTCTATTTTATTTGGTAACAGTTAGTGCAAGTTAAAGTAAAATTAATAAATAAAGTCTAGTATTATAAATATAGATCAAATTTATGTTTGTTATAGTAAAATTTTCTGAAGTTTAATAACTTGTCAAATTGTAAAGGTAAATAGATTAGTTGCTATATATATATATATGTGTGTAAATTTTCTTTAAGATTTTGTTATAACCAAAATAAAGAACACCAGGTAAAACATGTTTATTTGTTAATTCAATATCTCTTTTACTGTCGATTATTTTTAAGGTCTGAACCCGCTTGTATAAAAGTTTGGGTCTGTCACTACCGATGATTATTGATTTATTGTGTAAATATCACTTGATTTCTATATAATTAATTAAAAGTTCACGGTCTATTATTACTACTCAACTTCATTGACAGGTGTTGAGTTACGACTTGCATTTTCTTATAATACTGTATAGGATAAAATATGTTATGCTACGTTGCCGTCCAAAAAGAGGGACACGTGGAACCTAAGATGGGGGATAGCTAAAACCGAAGGCAATTGTCCCGTCTGTCACCGAAAAGAATAATACTCATAAAGATGCAATAAACACTCTCCGCCCCGGTAGCATTTAACGGAGAATATTCCACAATATTTAGTGCGCTACCCGTTACATAGCATTTATGCTCACCGTTACACCTTCTTCAATAGCCCTCATAATTGACATTAAAGAAGAGCATGATCCTAGGACTTTGTTCCCTAAGTACAACTATAAATAGTGAGCTTTGTTATCATTGTTATAAATATAGATCAAACTTATGTTCATTACAGTAAAATTT
This sequence comes from Nicotiana tomentosiformis, assembly GCF_000390325.3. Classification (NCBI taxonomy): domain Eukaryota; kingdom Viridiplantae; phylum Streptophyta; class Magnoliopsida; order Solanales; family Solanaceae; genus Nicotiana; species Nicotiana tomentosiformis. The sequence continues at coordinate 115,365,833 of NC_090823.1, read as the reverse complement.
TCTGAAGTTTAATAACTTGTCAAATTGTAAAGGTAAATAGATTAGTTGTTATATATATATATATATATATGCAAATTTTCTTTTAAGGTTTTGTTAGAACCAAAATAAAGAGCACTAGGTAAAACATGTTTATTTGTTAATTCAATATCTCTTTTACTGTCGATTATTTTTAAGGTCTGAACCCGCTTGTATAAAAGTTTGGGTCTGCCACTGCCGATGATTATTGATTTATTGTGTAAATATCACTTGATTTCTATATAATTAATTAAAAGTTCACGGTCTATTGTTACTACTCAACTTCCTTGACTGGTGTTGAGTTACGACTAGCATTTTCTTATAATACTGTATAGGGTAAAATATGTTATGCTACGTGGCCGTCCAAAAAGAGGGACACGTGGAACCTAAGATGGGGATAGCTAAAACCGAAGGCAATTATCCCGTCTGTCACCGGAAAGAATAATACTCATAAAGATGCAATAAATACTCTCCGCCCCGGTAGCATTTAACGAAGAATATTCCATAGTATTTAATGCGCTACCCATTACATAGCATTTATGCTCACCGTTACACCTTCTTCAATGGCCCTCATAATTGACATTAAAGAAGAGCATGATCCTAGAACCTTGTTCCCTAAGTACAACTATAAATAGTGAGCTTTGTTATCATTGTTATAAATATAGATCAAACTTATGTTCATTACAGTAAAATTTTCTGAAGTTTAATAACTTGTTAAATTGTAAAGGTAAATAGATTAGTTGTTATATATATATGCAAATTTTCTTTTAAGGTTTTGTTAGAACCAAAATAAAAAGCACTAGGTAAAACATATTTATTTGTTAATTCAATATCTCTTTTACTGTCGATTATTTTTAAGGTCTGAACCCGCTTGTATAAAAATTTGGGTCTGCCACTGCCGATGATTATTGATTTATTGTATAAATATCACTTGATTTCTATATAATTAATTAAAAGTTCACGGTCTATTGTTACTACTCAACTTCCTTGACAGGTGTTGAGTTACGACTTGCATTTTCTTATAATACTGTATAGGGTAAAATATGTTATGCTACGTGGCCGTTCAAAAAGAGGGATACGTGGAACCTAAGATAGGGGATAGCTAAAACCGAAGGCAATTGTCCCGTCTGTCACCGGAAAGAATAATACTCATAAAGATGCAATAAATACTCTCCGCCCCGGTAGTATTTAACGGAGAATATTCCACAGCATTTAGTGCGCTGCCCGTTACAGAGCATTTATGCTCACCATTACACCTTCTTCAATGGCCCTCATAATTGACATTAAAGAAGAGTATGATCCTAGGACCTTGTTCCCTAAGTACAACTATAAATAGTGAGCTTTGTTATCATTTCAAATGACATGATTTTCCTGGTAAACTTACCCTATAATCAATAAAAAGATTTATACAATTTTATTTTCTTGTTCATTGGTTTCATCATTATTGTGTCCGGAAGCTCTACTCCCAAATCATTGTTCTTTGTGATTTTATCATTATTTCAAGGCTAAGTATTGTGCATTTCTTTAATTATTTCATTATTTCAGGATCAAATTAATTCACTTGTCTAGAAATCATGTATAAATTAAACTGTACCGTTTTACAGGTAAACAACTACTACACATGTGCAACGGCATTTTTAGAGGATGTGAGCGACATAGGCTGTTCGTCTAAAAATTTGCCTTTTATATTAAAGAAAGAAAGTGCTATGCACTGTAGGAGCCAGTCCATGTCTTGGTGGTTGAAACTAATAAACCAACATTACAAGGTGGGCACCAACTGAAACAAACTATTATCCTTGGGTTGCAATTGTAAAGAAGAAAAAGAAGAGGTTCTGGTTATTCTATCAAACATCATCCAAATAGACTATAAAACTAAACCCTAAGCACCACAAGTATTTGTCCAAGTGATCAAATTTCTGAATGTTCAAGATGGAAACTACAACATGTAACTGAGCTGCTAAAACAAACTATACTAATAGGATTTAGCATCATATTTACATTACATAACTGAAGATTTCCTTGGATGTAGCTTGTTAGAATTTTGCTAGAGAAGCATAAACCATGTACCATATACAACCTTATGTTCAGGATTAACTAGTAATGTTGTAAACTAATCAGCTTCCTAATTCATGCTGCTGCAGGTGTGGAAGAAAGGTGATTAGCAACAATACTATTATTAAGCTTTCCACTCCATTCTGTGCATTTGGTAGTACTGCCATACTTTCCAACTTTTGGTTCAAATAGACCACTGATCATATTTCCTAAGGTCTCAGCTGTGTATTTTATGTGTTGATTACCAGTACTAGCAACCTCAAATTCTATAGAGGGCATGTATTTTGCTAGGTAGCTACTGTAAGAAGGGACAACAACCTGCAATACGAGTTGGCGTACTCTCCATCTTAGCCCCTTATCACACAATTCCCAATTGGAATGCCTCTTGTAAATATCGTCGAAAGCCTCTGTGAATTCCTTGAATCTCTTCTTAACCACTTGACGATCAATGGCTCTCCCTCCAGGGAACAACACTAGACCTTCCTCGCTCAGAAGGTCCGGGAGTTTTCCCCAGCTCTCGCTCAAATAGAGTGTCTCGTAGTACTCCATGTTTTCCTCGTGACCTCTAATCCATTCGTGTCCCATTAGCTCACCAAGTTTCGTTCCCTTCGTGTACTTGCATAAGTACCAATGGTTATTCATCAAGAAGAGATAGGAGAGAGTGTCGTCCGTGTATGTCTTTGCCCAACTCTCTAAATTGAGCTCAATTACCATTATTATTTTTCGCATCTCATTTAGAAGAAGCTCCTTATTGGAGCTCTCGTGGTTCCAACCTTGATGTATCTCCACAACTTGGACAAGTGTGGACCAATATTCATCCTCAAGAAGCTGATTACAATACTCAGTGACAAAGTTAACCAGCCTCGGAACACTACCATTCGCCGGAGGACTAGTTGTCCTCTGCAGTTCCACCTGAAGAGAAAGTTGCCAGAAAATTTCACAAGCCCCATTCACAACTTTCTTGATCAGATCCCTTGTTTGGCTCTGGATTTCACCACAGGTTCTTCCACTGAAAAGTCTGTTGAAATCGGAGCGTAGTCTCTTTAGAGCAGCAAACATGTCCAATAACTTCAACAGCTTAACTGCTTCTTTCTTCCCTCTGGTAATTGTGTTGCCAAATTTGATGAAAGAATGAATCCCAGATTGGACTGCAATTTTTGCGAAGCAGTCCGTACAGCTACTATCTTTAGATGCTGATTTCTGGAATATTTCATTGCAAAGCCTGTGTTCTATGTCTAACAAATCCTTCACTGCGAATTCCAAGTGCTCGCGCCATTGGTCAATGTGAGACTCTACACTCAAAACACTGTCAAACTCTGTCAATGATATCTCCTCCAGGTAGTCCAAATCCAGCTCTTCTAAAGTTTTTCTCACATTTGAACTCCGAACCTCAATATAAATAGATGTACATTTGTCAAATCTATGGTTCACAGCCAATCTCTCAATAATAGCTTGCACATTTTGAATAACATTTGGCAAAGGCAAAGACAGTGGAGCTATGTCCGTTAACGAGGATGCCAATTCACTTTCCAGCTTGTCTAATGCGACCATCAACGCTCCACCTTTGGCACGAGAACGTTCCTCTGTAGCTTGCAACTGCCTAAGTATATTCAAAATCACATTCATAACATACCAACTTTCAGCAACAGAGGAATTGCAATTGCTGTTTTCAAGCCAAGAAATGACTAATTTGCAGTTATCGGTGAGAAGGCCAAGCGCTTCTTCCATCCATTTGAGTGTGGTGAGATAAGCTGAGATATCATCAGAAGGGTCAGTGGAAAGAGTTTTTTCAAGTCCACAAATGACATCAAATATCTTAATAACAGATGCAGCAGGACCAATTGCGCGATCAATATCACGACCAATCATCTTGTATAATGTACATTTACATGCTATAGTTCTAAGGGCAGCTGCTAAGAAATTCAGCCTCTGCCCACAACTCTCCAATCTACAGCCACTATCACCAATTTCTACTCCTAATTCTCTTGATTTCTCTATATTGCACTTGAGAATTTCTCTTGCAGCTTTGATCTTCTCAATCCCATGCATTTTTTTGATCTTTTTCTTTGTTGAGCAAAGAATATCCTCTCAACACATTTAATGAAATAATTAAGATGAAAAAGATTGTTATATTATATTGTTTACCATATAGTGACCATATGCATAAGGCTTATTTTTTCTTTACCAAACTCAACAAATGAGGTTAAAACAACTATACCAGTTTCAAACCAAACTTCACTGCCAAAACAAGAATACAAGTATGTGTAGTAATAAATCCACAACCACTCAGAAGGTAGATATCACTTTAATATAGTATACTTGCTTTTTAATATTGTCTTCTAATTGCCTTTGCTTCACTCTTCTTAGGGTGCCTTTTTTTCTCCAGAATGTTCATCCTTTACAAGCCAAGAAACCACCAAGTTTGCCTTTTCTAAAGTGTGAACTTTTCTATGAGCAATTCTTTGCGATAAAAATCTGTGGAAAACCAAAAAATATTCCTAGTTGGGCGATATTAAAGCAACTAGGACCGAGTCTAATGCTGGTCCAAAACTAAAAGGGGAAAGGGAAAAATTCACCTCATTTTAACTATTTGAAAATTGAGCAACTTTACCCTCGGTTAAACTTTGGGTCTAATCTTACTGTCGTTGTTAGAAAAAATCTTATTTTTGTCCTTAACCCCTAACAGAGCTTCAATTTGAAGGTAATTGTATACTTACTCAAAAGTTAAGGGTCCGTTAATAATAAAGATAAATACAAGACTTCCGCTAACGGCAAGAATATGAATGGGAAAAAATCTAACGGATGGTGACATTGAAGCAATTTTGGATAGTAGATAAGCAAATTTGGACCTTTTCCTAAATTAAAAAGGCAAAAGGAAAAATTATTAGTATATGAATATGGACCGGTTTTTGACTTTCTTAAGCATTTATGCATGTGTCACTATCTTGAAAATAATGAAAACAGAGAAAAACTTGCGGCATAAGTGAACTCTGTGGGAGGTCTATTCCTAGGATTACTGTTTTTATACGATGAATCATGCTCGTACCAAAGGAAGGAAAAAAGATACTCCACAAAAAGAGAACACTGGAGAAAGTTGCTATATGTCACAATTATATCACGCTCTTTTTATTTTAAAAATAAATTTAAAATGTTTAACTTCATTCATTTTTATATAAATTTCAATAATGTTAAAATTTTCAAAGTTAATAAAAAAAATTAATTCTGATTTTATCTATCAAACTAACGTTTCAATTAATCTTTTACTAGTAGATCTTCCATTATCAGTAATAGTGCATAAGTCAAATTAGTATTTTTAATTCATATTTAATCAAAACTGTGGTATAAAATAAGGTGGAAGGTATAGTATCGTTTATCCATTGAGGCTAGAAGAATGATACCTTTGTAATTATTGTGCCCTGCGGAACGTCGCTCAATATGTTAATGGATCATTTCGAACTTGACTAATTGAGTCAAGTGACAAACAGGTAATTACGCAATTCATTTAAACTTGGTCACTTTAGACGAATTACAAACATATAAGTTGATTTTGCATCCTCATACGCTATAGCAAAGGGTGTAGTTGGCATTTTCTTGTCAAACCTGCTGTAGAAACAAGGACAGTATCCACTATAAAAAGAACGCAACATTAGGACCGTCGGTCATTTATGACTAAATTATATACGATTACAATATATTACTCCGCAATTAGAGAATAAAATAAGAATAAGATTCAACCATCGCAAAGGTGGATTTATCATTTGTTTCACACATATTCGCCTAATCGCCTTTGCGGTAAGGACAGAAAAACACATCCCTTTATTATAGACGAAACTTTACTATCCTACTAAAGTTTCACATTCCTTTTCTACAAAGGAAAATTTCATTTACACATCCCTTTTTTAAATGCTGCAGCAAGTAGGTACTATGTATTGTGTCACCTAAAGTTCCTCCATGAGACCATTCAACATGTTACCGGGGTTAATTTCATGTATTGTCATTAAGCTTTTGCCGGTAAAGTCACAAATCTATTTTTTGTCACATTACCATAACCGGGCTTTATCCATTACAACAGTAGAGGTACAAATCTATTTTTTGTCACATTAAAGACATTGAACAGTTCAATAAATTTCTAATCAATATACAATTCTATGATTGTTCATGCATATGATAGTGTCCAAGCAATTCGACGCTCAACAGAGTGTTAGCAACATGTATACACTCAACATTTTTTACTACCTATTTATCTAGTTAAAGGAAATCACAAGGATTTAAAACTAATAGAAGGGTACATCTACGTCTTGTCTTTCTTATAGACCCACATGATAATACTCCACATGCTACAAGAATCATATGAATTGATAAATTCATGTGCTCGTCGTTTTCTATGTAGACTTGCACAGATTTTGCCTCCAAAATACTCCAATATCCAAATATGATGGAAAAGACAACTAACTTTTTTCCCTCCCAAAGGATCTCTTTCTATATTCTCTTTCTTTCCACTTCATTAAGGCTTTTTCCTTTAGCCCCTCGAGTGATAATTCTCACATACCTTATGTCTTTCCCACATGTTTTTCTGACAATTGTTTACACTTATTTTACTATCAAAAATACGTGCCAACTGAATTGAAAAAGGAAACATGAGTTAAGTACTTGATATCGCTCCTAAAAAACAAAAACAAAAACAAAAACAAAAACAAAAAGAAACCACCACATAGGTTACCTCTAGTAACATGATAAAGAAGGAAGTTCTACATATTCTGCTCAGATAAAATGAAGGCATGAATAAGGCTCTGAGCGGCTCGTGCTTGATCTGGTGTCCCCGACACAACAACAGTGCCTTCTGCAGAATTGGCTACAGGATCATGAACTACTATCTTAGCACCTGAAATCTGAATCCCAAACACAAATGTTAACTACCTTATCCAAGAAGAGAAACAAAGCTTCCACGAGCAAACTGACCTACCCTTGCTATATCACTAAGGTTGCTAGAATCCTCTCCATACACGTGTTTTAACAACATCTGAGGAATTACAACTTCAATAACAATGCCTGCCAAATTAGGTGTTGCCGTCTCACTGCAAAAAGAGTTTAATATAGTGGATATGCAAACCGATGGCAAGATATGAAACGGATACGACGAATAGCAAACTAAACAACAATCGAAATCAACCAAGAAAAATAAAAGAAGTGTAGATCTATGAACTTCCAAGTCAAATGTTCAGATTCTACACTCCTTTCTCTTTCATTCATTAACAATGAATTGAACACCTCAAGTATCTCCAACAGACTTATCTTTATACTACTGTCAAGTTTAACATTTAATTAAAGACCTCAATATCTCCACCACAAACTTTACAACTCAAATTTTAAAGCAGGTGACTCGTGAGCTCTGCAGTGATTCTATTGACTTGCCTTGGAAGTTTATGTGGATACTCTTCTTACAAGAGAGAAGGGGTTCACACCTCAGTAAAGGAAATACTATCTCATCATGTAATCTACGTCTCTATCTAGCAATCCTGTTTATAAGAACTTTGCATTTTATAGACAAATGCAAATTACAGGAAGCTGAACGACTTAACAAATCTGCCCTCATCCAGCTCAAAAGGCGGAGCTACATACTCATGTTTGACCAATTTTCTGTAAACGTCCAGCTGCCAAACCCCAGGTTAAGAGAAATTTGAAGACTACAATAGCATATCCTCTAACCTATATTTTTTAAGATAGCCTCTTTTCGTACTTCCATAAGGAAGCATGTTCTTTTACATGGTTTGTCTATGTTGTGCATACAAAGACATAACTTTCCCGACAAAATGGATTAACAGTGAATTGAGTTCATTCTAAATAGCCTTTAAATTCCTCTTAGCAGCTGAATATCATTTATTAGGCCGTAATAGCTTCATCACTGTAGCCTGCAACAAAATTAATCAAGCCGCTACCAACTAATTGCCCACAGCTCTCCACTTAAAGTTGCACAAGGAAAACCAAACTATAGCCCCAAAAGGAAACAATTTTACCCAAGTGAATCAGAAACCGGTGAGTCCTGCACTAACAGGGAAACCAGTAGCCCCTTTAGTGCATCCAACCCAGCACTCCCCTGGGAGATTCAATGGATCGCTTCAAGTTATTAGCAGTGATCACAATTTCATAAGCAACCTAAGACATTGTTGCAGACAGGAGGAAAACAAGTTACCTGCCACTGTGGCCATTCTTCAAGGCAAAGCCTCCACTTAAATCAGCCACTCCAGCTGTATATCTAGAATTGACTGCCTGGATAAAACAGCAAGAAGGAAAGTGAATAGTCGGAAATGCAACATTCCCCAATCATTAAAAAGGTGTCAATAATTTATATTTACTGGAAAGAGCTCCCACAAACCTGAGGACCCCATCTTCCAGGTGAAGGAGGTCTATCAAAAAATGGAACATGTCCTTGTCTTTCATAGCCATGGAAATGGGGAGCACGATCTGAATAAACATTATGGTCTAAATAATGTGAAAATGCAGCCAGTAGTTCATAGAGTTTGGATGAAATACCAGTATGTTCCATACCATGAGGGTAGCCAGCAGGTGAGCGGTAACTAGGAGAAGCAGGATCGTGCCTTGGCCTGAATGATGGGGATGGAATTTCAGAATAGGAGGGAAAATGCGAAGGGGCAATATTTGAAATATGCGGCTTCATAGGAAACATTGTATCACGAAGCCTACAAGTAATTTGGAACAAAGCATCCTGGACAGAGTGCATGCTCCCAATAACCTGTAGAGAATTCAAACATCAGAAGTCACAGTTGGAACAATGAAGGATAGATAACAAGGTTTAACTCCTTCTCATTTATCTTTTTTATATAGTGCTGGACTGCTGGTGGAGGTAAGTTCCACCAAGTGAGACAGAAATGCAACTCAATTTATTTGAGATACACGTGCATGTAACAAGTATCAGAAAACAGACATGGAATACTCTCACATCTTAAATGCTACTCCCTCCCCACCCATCCCCAAGAAATCTAAGCAATACGAGTTTATAGAACAGAGGTAGAAATGCAACTCAATTTATTTGAGATCCATATTCATCTAATTAAAGTATCACAAAATGCAGAAACAGAGAACACATAAATCCAATGATCATCAACAACACACACCATGATTTCTCTGTCAGAACACTAACTTCAATGTAAAAGCTGTCCTTACCCCCCCCCCCATATATTGAAAAAAAAAACCAAAGAAAAGGAAAATTCCAAGCAACACGAGTTATATAGCTGAGATGTAACGACTATCACATATTTTTTAGAAGGAAAATCTGTATTTACCTGTAAAATTTCTTCAGTGTGGGAACCATATTTTGGAGAATGTTCTCTAGGAAAAATACGTATACTAGCACCAGTGAGTCGTCGCAATTCAGCAATTAGAATACTTCCATTACCAAAGAGACAACTCATGTGACGTGCATGTACCAGAAGCCTTGAAACAACTGCAGCTCCTGGTTCAAATCCAATCTCAGCAATTCTGGCCTGTACACGAAGAAGAGCTTCCTGAGCAGGGGAATTTCTTTGCTCTGGGTTCTGCAGAAAGAGCAAAGCAGCTGATCTCAATAAAGCTTGGCAAGGATAGAGTAGCAATGTTAAAAGATCAACACATGCAATTCCTTCTCACTCAATTATATATTCAACAAGTTCAAATAATCTTCAAATTGACTCTACGCAGTTGATCATATGACTGCCAAGTGGCACAAAAAGTAAGTGAGCATATGACTTTAACATAACAAATGCAAGTTGGATCAGTGTTTCAAAAAGCATAAACAGTTGCTTAGTTAATGGTCAGCCTACCCACCTCCCTAGCAGATATCACAACAACTCTTTCATCTAAATCAGATGCTGAATCAGCAATCTTGATAGATGCACCAGTTTCATTCTGCATCACCCTTATAATTGAGCCTCCTTTTCCTATTAAGTTTCCAACTTTGTCAACCGGACACAACACCTTAAACACAATCTCTTCCTCCAAGACCATCCTGTGGTTGATTCCAGCACTTTCAACACCAGAACTCCTTGAAAACTGATCTGGAGTGTGATAACCAGTTCCAGTTTGTGACATTGCTGAAAATTTTGGGGTAGAGGCATTTACTGAATCTATCCTCGAGTTATCCTGAAGACAACTTGAAACAGACAACAGAGCTTTTCTCACAGCTGAAAAGCTTCCGGTTATCTGCAACGTGAAGATATCCTCTGAGAAGTCAAAACCATGTACAGAGTGATGTAATCATGCAAGCGAGACAAAGATAATAAAAAAGTGAAAAAATTCTCAAATAAAGCTAATAAATCAATCCAGCATTTGCCTATGCTAAAATCACATATTCGATATAATACACACAGAAACATCACATATACTTGTAACAGATCTACTTGGTATAAAGTGGAGGAGATTGAACTTCTGGGAGCATACTTGGTATGGGATCATTGTTTAAAAGGATCGCCTCCAACATATGTTTGCCACCTCTGAAAATCAGCATGCTCTGGTGGAGGGAATAGAAAAAAACAAGGATTTAGAAGGAATTGCAGGTTTAGGAGATGGAGGAGTTGGACGATATGATCGCACTGTGCCTCATCAACTTTCAATGTGCGGGAACGGAAGCTTGCAGGTGGAAGGATCAACTGATAGTAAAATCTCAGTCATTCTTTCTATTAGTACCTGCCAAGAGTGATACAAGGGATTTTCCCCTTTGCATCAGCATAAACAGCGCTACAAGTAAAGTGGGTCCATTTGTCTCGTGTATGCTCCTCCTTGCCCTCCGACTTAAGATTACAACGGTCACCTTTGGATATTGTCATGACAATACGAAGGTTACTTTGGTCTAGGTTTATGAATAAAATCAACGAGTAAAAGTACCTCCAACTCAATCAATATCATATGTCATAACTGCTTAGACTTGGTCGAGTTTGTCAGAAGACATAATTTCATGGGTTCATTGATTGGTACAAACAATCCTATCACGATAGTTATATTTTGTGCACAAGTGATATTCAACATGTCTATATGACTGGAGGGGTGTTGTAGAAATGAACTATTCTGCATAGGGCTCCTACTTTATATACCGCTTGTATAGAGGATCTTCGCATTGTCCACCAGGGGGGAGAGCCACTAATAAATGATGCCCTTTTATGCTAGATTGATATGGAGTATCTAGTATCAATCTCACTCATGTATTGCCTTACTCACATAATACATCACTGTTGTTCCTTTTCCTCCTTTCCTTTTTATTATTTTGTATCCATCATGCTTCAAGTTCCGGACTTCCAAAAACATGCACTCAACTTTGTTTCCCCTGCTTCCAGTATAGACTGCGGTCCAAAAAAATTATTTCCTTAAATGGCAGAATTTACAATCTTCATGCATTCAATTGAACATAAAACATAGCTATGCGATACTTTCAATTAGATGTAAGAGCTTTACTGATTCCATTCAATTATTATTTCAACATATCTCTACGAACTCAAGTATAATTAATCTATTCCAACTTCTTCCTCTTAATCTCCATTTTTGTTACTGCTGCAGGTGAACCTACTTTTGACAGGTGAGCACACAAGATAACAGCGAACCTATCAGAAAGGAGGTCTATTAATTCTGCTTTTTGAGTATAATTTACACATTCTAGCAATGTTTCTTCCTCCGTAGAGAAACAACAAGTTCAACGCTACTGTGTTCCTTTAGGTAAATGGAAGTCGTAAGCATGATCAAAAGAACCAATTAAGCACAAAACTCATCATCGAAAACAAATAGTGTTCAGAGTAGTGTTCAAAGACAGTGATATGCAATCAGCAACTCTCTTCGTTTCAGTTTATGTGGCAACATTTCCTTTTTAATCCATCCCAAAAAGAATGACCTCTTTCTAAATTCGAAAATAAGTTAATGTAAACTTTCCATTTTACCCTCGGTAACAAGCTTTTATTGCCACACAAATGTTAGATTGTTATGGCATGTTTAAGACCACAAGTTTCAAACATTTCATTTTTTTTCTTAAAGTATTTAGAACAACAACAACAACAACAACAACAATTAGCTCCAAACAAGTTTGGATCGTATAGGTATTCCTCACTTCTCCATTTAAGCTCAATTCAAGTCATCAGTTCACATAAATTGCAACATAGGGAGTAAATGATATTAAATTCAAGACAGCTGGATATTAGGATGAAGTGTATGGAGCAGGAAGAAAGTGCATTGCCTGAATTAACTCGTCACCAGGTGAAGCACAAGCAGGCAACTGATCTTTAGGTAAAACCCTAACTTGAGCTCCAGCCTCCTGTCTTATCTTCTCAATAATCTTCCCCCCTCTGCCTAGCACGCTGCCAACCTGATTACTCGGTGCTAACAGTCTACAAACAACCACTCCCTGTGGACCCGACACATCACTACATTCATCCTTCCTCCCCTCCCCTTCCGCATTCCGCTCCTCGTCCACCTTCAATATCCTCTCGAAAACTCTAATCAACGCCCGCTGAGCCTGCGATGACGATGACTCGTCGTCCAAATTTGCTAATTCGTCGGCACTGGAATTAGCAGCTGAGCTGCTCTCTTTCTTCGTCGAGTCGGCTATTATAACAATAACGCGCTCATCGCAGCCGGGAAGTGAATCGTCGATACGAATTTTAGCTCCGGTCTCCTCTCGGACCTGGCGGATGATGGCGCCGCCTTTTCCGATGACGCCGCCGGTTTTGTCCGCCGGACAGAGGATACGGAAAAAGGCTTCACTAGGAGCGAGCTTCAGAAAAGGAGGCGGCGGTGGTGTACGGAAGGTATTGGACGGCGGAGTTGCAGAGGAAGACTGTAATTGGTGGCGGCGCTTGGTGGGAGTGGAAGCAGTGGAAGTATCTGCTGTGGTGGAGTCCAGCTGTCGCTTCTGCGCCAAGGATGCGTCCATGAAAGGGAAAAAGCGTAAGAGAAGAGAAGCAGTAATATGGATTAGTGAGGTTTTTAATCCGCGCTATATTATAGCCGAAAAAATGACAAAAATAAAGGAATGTTTACACCGCAGGTTAAATTTATTAATAGTATTTATTTTTCTTAATAGATTATATACGATTATATACATATTATATACAACAATAACAACTTAGTGTAATGTCTGGCCAGGTAAGAAGCTTTACCCTATCTGTTTTCGCTTTCCGATAAACGTTATGAAATTCTTACCTCCACCACGGGTTAAAAGTGATGATTCTATAGAGCTAATAGCGCTAAAATGCAGTCTAAACTACGTGTGACCACTATTCGATGTCCTTGGATCCTAAGCTTTTTGATAGACGTTGTAATTTCAAATTAACTCTTGATTTATCGTAATTGTAGGCCTTCCATTGTCTAAATTGAGATGTTTAGAAAACCAACTCTAGACTGAAAAAATATCAAACAAATGGAGACCAGCAACATCAAGAGAGGTGCACCTCAAGACCTTATTATTAATTATTGCACATCCGTTCAATAAATTAAAGAACAAACATTGTACCCAAGTGATATCGCTTAGGTATAAATTCTCAATCACAACTTTATTCTTCAAATCTGATGATAAAATCAAACCTCAACATAAATACACCTAAATGACCCTGTCATTCGCCATGCTATTGGATAAATAGAGATACACCAACCATACAAAAGACTGAGCAAACACGCATTTTTTCCACCATGATTTCTCCAGATTTCATGGATCCAGACGTGCATCACGGAAGACTGCACACAACTCACTTGATGTGTTCTTACATTGTAGAAGACTACAGAATTATTTTCTGCTCACGAATTTGGCCGATTCCTCCAAAAATTGCATGTTTCAGCAAATTACAATTATCGAGTCTCATCCTCAAGGTTGCGGAAACCAGCAGTCAAATCATCATGAAGCTTCTTAAACTTGCCCACCAGAACGTCCTCGCCTTCTGCTGGATCCTCGAACTTTTGGGACCTGTGTGAAATGGAAGTGTAAAAAGCAGGAAAAATAGGGAAAGGACAGGCCAAGTATTGGACTGTCAGCATGGAACATAACTACATCTGTAATATGATAGATAAAGTAGAACAAAGTCCATGTCTAAGCAGTAACTTACACCAAACGGTAGAATAAATCTCCTAAACGGTGCTTAATGAGAGTGTAAGTAATTTTCTGTCCATCCATACCAGCTCCTCGTTCAACAGCCTGTCCAAAGATGATCACAGAAGATGTTACAAGGAAATCCCAAGGTTCAATTTTCTCTAGTTACTGGTCTAATGACATTTGTCCCAAAAGCTAACTTAGAATCTTGCTAAATATGATAAAAGGTGATGTAAGCGCATAAAATAACAACCGTCATCAGTATAAAGAATTGAATGCATCTACAGACATTAAAAAATTGCACTCTGAAGGAATTAGAGGAGGAAAATCCTGATGCATTGAATGCCAGACTATCATTACCTGGTTAGCCAAGTTATAGAAGTGGATAATGTTGCGCAACATCCAAACAGATTTGTAGAAAGGGCAGAACTTATCATATCTGTCATAAGACAAAAAAGTGAGACCATGCCAATCCTAATTCCTTCCAGAATAAGGTATCACAGTTGATTTCTATAACTTACGGTGTAAAAGCATTTTGTGCAAGGTAGTCCTCCCTTAAAAGCTTTGCAGTTTCCAAGGTAATCTTATCTGTTTCAGCTAAAGCATCCTTTCCGACAAGCTGCAGAAGGCAAGATCACCCAATTTAGGATGGATGTGTAGTTTCTTAGTTTTTAGGTAGTAATATGTCACAATTGAATGCCAGTAATTCTCTTATAGAGCTAAAACAAATATCTTAATAACTTGAATATATATTTCAGTAGTAATAAATTCTATAAAGAGCCGTGGACCAACCTTGGAAACCAGATACCTAATCAATTTCATGGGATATACTAGGAATTGATTGATTGAAGGAACTAGAAGGTAAACAATGAGTTCTAGAGTAATATTACAATGCCGTGTTTAGTAGTGCTGCATCTTTGTTGAATGTTCTTAATTTTGAATCCCTTTCTCTAACACCCTCCTATAGGTGTAAGTTGGTTCTTGGGTTTACGCGTGGATTACTTATTTTCTGTGCTTTTTTTTGGCGGGAGAAGATTGTAGAGTGGAATTAATATAGCTATATGTCAGGGACCAAAATTCACCCAGCTCTGTGTCATTCTACCCAATGTAACCAATTTCTTTTCCACCCAACACAATCCATCTAAGTATGAATTGCCTCCCTCACAACATGACTTTTAAGTCTGTTCTTCAAGGAATATGAACAAGGAAGACAGAGAGCACAAAGGCTGGCAAATAGTTATTTGACCAATGGATGTTTCTGTGTCCATATCAACAATAGTCAGACCAAATACAAGTGAAAAAGCTCCTTAAAACAAAACAAGCCTAAAGGTAGTGCTACATCGACCCCACCCATCCCCTTCTCCCAAGTAAATTAAATCGGGTGGCATTATCACATACAGCTCCAGAAAAAGCAAAAAAACACATACTTGAACAATTTCATTTAGGTCATCCTCCCTCTGCAGCACCTCACGGGCTTTTGTCCTTATGTCAATAAAATCAGCATCAAACTTCTCATAAAAGGACTCTAGTGCCTGGATATTAAAAAAATGTCAAGTCAATGAGAAGCAGTTTATCGCCAATGAGCACAAACAGCAACAACAACAACACCAACAACATACCCCAGAGTATTTCGAATAGGAAATAAGCCAATTTACAGAGGGAAAGTGTTTCCTTTGAGCCAATTTCTTATCCAGACCCCAGAAGACCTGCAAAAGAATAATACTTTAGAGAAGCTGGCAGAGGCAGGAACCAAAACTTCCAGTAATGACGATTGCGTTTTTACTCGCCTGAACAATACCGAGGGTTGCAGATGTAACAGGATCTGAGAAATCTCCTCCTGGAGGAGAAACAGCACCAACAATAGTCACACTACCAGTTCTCTCTGGTCCACCAAGACACTTGACTTTACCAGCACGCTCATAGAAAGATGCCAAACGTGCTGCCAAATAAGCAGGATATCCACTGTCTGCAGGCATCTCAGCCTGAAATGTGCATATTGTATCAACATACATGAAGACACCAAGAAAACAACTTCTCTCCACATTGGGAAAGTAATAATGTGAAACTCGTTTACTCTATTGAAGGTTTTGATCCATAGCATGCCCCCACAAGTTGCCCCAATGGTTGAAACTGGACTCTTAATGGGGCAGCAACTTACATGTTAGTAAGCATATATGCTTAGAAATTAAAAAAGGGTGAATAGAGCACCCCCCATGAAAATAAAAAGAAAAGGAGTTTCCTTCTCTATATAACCGACTAAGGTTAAAATGCATGATATAGAGAAGCTACACAGATACTCCAAGCTGCCACTTTCAAAAGGGAAAAGAGCCTAGGAAGTTGGAAAAAAAGTAATGAGACAAAGGCCAGGGCATGCCCCACCGAACTTACCGAAAAGAAATTGAGAACGTGAAAAGGAAAAGGAGATGCCACAAAGTTCCTTCCAATAAAGTATAAAGATTTTTCTTTTTGAAAATAATAAGAAAATATATATACTTTGTAGGAAGGATAGATCTTTATACTTAAATCTCTCTAGCCTGCTCTAACCACTAACCTTCAAGTCGAAAATACGCGCTTAGAAGAAGAAAATAAAAGTAAATCCCTTCTCTTACTCTAGGAGCAAAGTTATCTGAATCTCACGCAAGATAGGAGTAAAAATTAATGACTAAAAGAAAGTCCAAAATTAGTTTGAACACCGCAATACCAACTGTAAGTCCGCAATCACATACCAGTAACCTCTTTACAACTGCATTAATGGTACATTTTCACTAATGGCCAGTCAAATCCGCTTCATTTTGAATATAAAACAAAATCAGTTCTGCTTGCCACAATGATTTTACTGAGATTTGGATATCACACAGATTTTAGTTTACAATGCCTGTCTGTGCATGGGGTGGGCAATATAATGAGTCAAGTACTGAAAAAATGATAAAAGAAACCTTAAAGCATCAGTTACCAAGAATAGGAGAATATTTTAGCTGTTGCAACTAAAGGAACGAAGAAGTTATTAGACTTGTTGCAATGGAAGGAACGGCATACTCACCAATCGACCTGAGATTTCACGTAAAGCTTCTGCCCAACGAGATGTCGAATCTGCCATCATACTGACATTATAACCCATGTCTCTGAAGTATTCTGCTATAGTAATACCTGAAAATCATAAAGAAACAAGCTGAAGAACTGCCTTGGTGTATGTTATCATAATACAGGAAAATTACATGATGAGATAAGACCAATTGTAAATGGCAGAATCAAGGACCTTCTCCAAGGAATATTGACATAGTAGGAATATTAGAGAGTGAAGCAAGTACCGACCTGTATAGATTGAGGCCTCACGAGCAGCCACAGGCATGTTTGAAGTATTAGCCACAAGTGTGGTACGTTTCATGACAGACTCTTCACGCCCATCAGGCAATGTCATTGTCAATTGAGGGAAATCCATAAGTACCTGAAATTAAGGATCTTCTGCTATGTGACTCAATATAATAAGAAAGAGCTCGCAAATAGAGTGGAAAAACTCCATACCTCTGCCATTTCGTTTCCTCTTTCTCCACAACCAACATACACGACAGTGTCCGAGTTAGAGTACTGCATTCATTATTAAAACGAAACAACAACTTGAATAAGCTTCCTAAGGATCAGTTCTAATTTTTGGAAACTGAAATTAAGTAGGTAATCCAATGTGAATAAATATGAGACTCGCCTTGGAAAGAGCTTGACTAATCACTGTCTTCCCACAGCCAAAAGCACCAGGTATGGCACAAGTACCACCAAGCACTGAGGGGAACAGGGCATCCAGAACACGCTGACATGAAATAGAGCAGTTTTCTTTTAAGGGACATGAAATAGAGAAGTTAAAGCACAGATGTCTAAAATTCTCACATGAAACTCCAAAAGAGGCCTAATATCTAAGCAAGATTTACCTGTCCAGTAAGAAGTGGAGTATCAGCAGCTAACTTTGATGCAACAGGCCTAGGAGTACGCACAGGCCAAGTCTAAAGAGATGGGAGCAAGTTAGTGTCAGTATCCACTGCTGAAACTGTGATACGAACAAAGCAAAAGACAATCTATGGAACTCATGTAACTAGAGTGTTATTGACCTGAAGCATAGTCACTTGCTTTTTGACGCCTTGAAACTCAAGCTCAAGAACAGTATCCTGCAAGCATAGTGGGAAGAGATAACGATGAAGTCCCCTGATATAATAGTTAACACATTGCATAAAATATCTTATCTTTTCCTTATTTGATCTCCTCAGATATAGAAAAAGATGGTCCTATGGCAATCTTATCGTTTTTCTTTCTTTGATAAATATTATATAACTTTCTTTTTAACAAAGGAATAAACATCTTAACTACATGTTTTACAAGCTATAAATCTTAACCATTAAAACAATGTAATATGAATAGTACATTGAGCAAGTCATACACTTGCCACCAAGCTTTAAAATGGGAAAAAATAAAGGAAAAGACGTTGGACCAGCCCCAAGACAGTCAAACCATAGATTTATAAAAAAAATTACTTCAGACCACTATGCACTACAATAGTAGAAAAATGCGTGGATCTCAAATAGAAGCTTAATGAGCCAACAAGAACAGCAACACCAAATGTGTACTGATATTTAAAGCATAAATTGCTGACATACATTCAAAGAGTAGTGACCAGCTGGAGCAATGTAAGTAATCTTTCCCATGGCATCAGGAGGAAGAGCAACACGATGTTCCATTAAGGTGTTCTCAAAGACAGTCTGCCAAAAGAAAATTCATGTATATACTCAGATATACATGTAACAATGATACTGGAATAGGGCTTTGGAAAAGGTTATCACAAATTTACTTAAAACTTAAAAGAAGGTAAGTTCAAACTTACAGCATACAAATCTCCACCTGTTAAGAGATCTCCCTCACCTGGCACCATGGTATTGATAATGAGCAGAGTAATTAATATTTTTCTAAGTTCAAGGTACAAAATGTCATATAGTAAAAGGCTACAAATATACCTATTTTCTTAGGCTGAAATTCCCATAGTATGTCCTTGTCCAAGGCCGGAACAGATACACCTCGAGGGATGTAGACATCACCGGACCTTTTTGCAATTGTCTTCAGAGGCCTCTGCATTATTGAGGGAGAAAACATACAAAAATCATGTAGCAGCATTCGATTGGTTGATGCTAATGGCTCTGATTTCACAACGCTTGAATTAAGAATTTATTTAAAAAATGAAAAGGACATTGTCAGATAATAACCTGAATACCATCGAAGATGTTTCCCAATATTCCAGGACCCAGCTCTACTGACAGGGGCTGTTATTAGAAACAGAACATGAAAATCTTGGAATTTTGAAATTTTAATTGGCAGTTAAAGGAAAACAATCAAAGCTCAAAGAAAGAATTTCTTTTGACCTTGCGTGTACGTAGCACAGGATCATTCACCATCAGACCAGCTGTTTCTTCATAGACTGCAAGAAAGGCAATTTATCAAACAAATCTTGCTTAGAGTTTGAATCATGTGAAAGTATGGTACTTTAAAAGCAGGCCAATATCTCCTTTTTGCAAAAAGCTTAGGAACAGGCAAAAGCATGGAAGAAAGATATTCAAGAGCAATATACCCTGAATTGTAGCAGAATCTCCTTCCAGCCTAATGATTTCACCAATGAGATTGTCATGCCCGACACGAACTAGTTCATACATGGCAGCCCCTGCCATTCCATCAGCAACAACCACTGGTCCAGACACCTGTTACGGAAGATGAATGACAACCTCATAAGTTCTACCAATAGCCCTTTTCATAGTGGAGAGGGAGAGTAGACTTAATAGTGCTAGGTGAATAGATCAGAGTCAAACCAACAAAGATAAGTATAATCATCTAAGTCGTAGCCAAAAAAAGGTAAATACACTCTTAATAATTAATCAACAAATCAAGCAGTGAAAAAACCAAGTATCTGAACCAAGCAAAGGCAAACCCAGATATTACAATCAGTGATTAACAGATGACTTGAACTTTATGGGTTCAGGATTCTAGGAAAGCGACCTCAAGTCTAATAACTGGGTTTGGAATTTAATATTTATTCATATTTTGTGGATTTCTTAAGGGACAAAGCTAATGGGTTCGACCGAATCCATATATTACACTCTACATCCGCCCCTGGACTGATCAATGAGAACATCAATAATCAAATCAAAGTCGCAAGATGGTTAATTTCTATTTTTCATCTTTATTATCACGGGTAAGTTTAGTTGCTTTTAGTTGCCAGCTGTTTGACCGACCATCCACTCTAAAAGCTTCTACACAAAGAGCAATCTAAAGAAAAGCTCAATACAAATAGAAAAACTAGGGCTGAATGAATCGCCCAAGGAAGTGAAGTCAAACCGATCCAATTATATCCAGTTCCCATCCGATCAAAGAGAATAAAATAGATCTCAAAGTCAAAAAACAATTGCAGATCTAAGGAAAAAGAGAATACCTTTCTGACGTAGCCATACTCGCTTTCCTTCTCAGAATCCTCAAAAGTAGTCATAGGACCTCCGAAGAGTGACGGCATTGTGGGAAACTGATGCAAATAGACAGAAGTAAATCTGAATTGCAAAGATCTGATACCTCAGAATTGAAATCCCCCACACACAGAAGTGAGATTGAGGTCAAAGCAGAGCAAGAAGTAGCGAGAGAGTAGATAGGCAATAATTGTTGGAGACACAAGAAGTAGTGATTGAAGGAGGGAGGGTAGTAACTCTCGTGTTTGACTTCAATATGTGTAGATCCAGTTACATGTAGACACGTTCCGCATGTGTAGATCTACTTACATGATCTGGTTTGCCTGCCCCTCGTGAATCTGGTCCTTACATGTGCAATTTAGTTTATTGTATTTTTATTATTTTGACCAATTTCATAGATAACCACTAAACTTGGCAATTTTTCATGGGACACACTGCAAAAATACTAGTTTCACGGATAACATGTTCTAATACCGTTCTATCCTTGTCCAAAGTAAATTTAACACCATCTTGTAAAGCATAATATTACTTTCATAGTGTAAGGTTCTCCACACATGCATGCCGCGTCAATATCATGCCAAAAATATAATAAATTTATGATTTTTACTATTTTTCTTCTTTCTTTTCTTTCACGTATTTTTTTTCTTCCATACCTACTACCAATTTCACTAAACCTAAAATTCTACTCCTACTACAGCTATTACTGTTATTTTCTTGGAATAATATATAATTGCTCCCATTGGGTTTTTACCAGTTATATCCTCATACTTTGCGGGAGTCCTATTACCCCTCTTATATTTGTTATAAGTCTAATAAGTACCACATTTTGAGCTGACATGGCACTTGCTTTGATTTGCACCTCATAAACCGCGTGTGGAAGATCGACGAGGATGTCACACACTGTATTGGGGTAGGATGGATGAAGTGGAGGTTAGCATCTGGAGTCCTGTGTGACAAGAGAGTGACACCGATACTCAAAGGTAAATTTTATAAAGCGGTGGTTAGGCCGGCCATGATGTATGGGGCTGAGTGTTGGCCCGTTAAGAACTCACATATCCAGAAGATGAAAGTAGCAGAAATGAGGATATTAAGGTAGATGTGCGGGCACACTAGGATAGATAAGATTAGGAATGATGATATTCGCGAGAAGGTGCATGTGGCTCCCATTGATGACAAGATGCGGGAAGCGAGGCTCAGATGGTTCGGACATGTCAAAGGAGAAGCCCAGATGCTCCGGTAAGGACTTGTGAGTGGCTGGCTTTGGAGGGCACAAGAAGAGGTAGAGGACGACCTAAGAAGTATTGGGGAGAGGTGATCAGACAGGACATGGTGAGGCTTCAGATTTCCGAGGATATGACACTTGATAGGAAGATGTGGAGGTCGAGTATTAGGGTTGTAGGTTAGGAGGTAGTTGAGTCGTGCCTTACTTCGTACCATTGTGGGACTAGCCATGTAGGGGTTTTGTCTAAGATAGCTATTGGCAATGTTGTGGCTTACTATTTCGCTTTTCAGTGCATGTCCTATTTACTAGATATCGCTTTTGTTTTGCATCTTTTTTCTAGATTTCATGGTGTTCCTATTTTTCTTATGATTATTGTGATGATACTAATATTTACTCATATTGTCTCCCTTTGCTTTGCATCTTTCTTCTAGATTTCATGGTGTTCCTATTTATCCTATGATTGTTGTTGTGATACTAATATTGTCTCCTTTTTGTCATTTCGTCTTTTTATTTTTTTGAGTCGAGGGTCTTTCGGAAACAGCCTCTCTACTCCTTCGGGGTAGGGGTAAGGTCTGCGTACACACTACCCTCCCCAGACCCCATTAGTAAGATTTTACTGGGTTGTTATTGTTGTTGTTGTAAACCGCGCGTGGAAGCTCTAAAAAATCATTTTTTTCATTTTTTTTCTCTTTCTTCTTTACTTTTCTTCTATTTTCTTTCTTCTTTACTATTCCCTTATTACTACATCCGTCATTTTTACATAGCTTCTGTCATTTTTTTTTCTTTCTTTCTATCTTTTATTTCCTTTCTATCCTTTCTCTATTAATGTCTTTTTTTCTGTCTTTTTCATTTTTACATTTGTCTTCTTTTGACATATTACTCGCCGGAAAAGTTGATGATGACGGGAAGTAAATCTTGTTTTGTATGTTTTCTCCTTTTTATTTTTTTACTTTTTTTTCTTCTTTCCTTTCCTTTTCTTCTTTCTTCCCCTCCCTTTTTTTTTCTTACAATATTTCTCACCGAAAAAAATGATGATTCCGGTGATGCCATCTTTTTGCTAAGTCATCTCCACCGTTTATAAGTGGGAGAAAAGGGTGAAGAAAAAGAAAAAGAAAAAGAGATAAGGGAAAGGAAATGCAAGAGAAAAAGAAATAAAATAAGACAAAAAAAAACAAATAAAAAGGTAAATTGATAAAAAATGAATTTTACACGTTGCAAGCAAGGATTGATGCGTGATTTGCACTTTTTCTTTTGAAACTTGGATTAGCGTGGAAAGGTTGTACTTATTATACTTCTAATAAATACATGGGGGTAATAGGACCCCCGTAAAATATGGTGGTGCAACTGGTAAAGTAGGAAAACCCCAATGGGGTAATTATGTATTATCCCTATTTTTTTATGTATATGATTTTTTTCCCCAATAACACTTTGTGTGTAAATTGTTATTCAAATATTTTAGCCTAAAATATAGTCGCAAAACTGATCCGGATAAGGTTAACACTTTTTTGGCATCTTTTTATTTGCTTTGACCGCGACTTTGTTTGGTCTTCCTCTTTCCTTCGGCCCATCTTTCAAAGCTAGCAAAAAGTTCGAGCCTCTAAAAAGCTCTGCGTCGAACTTCAGCCCCATCGAGTTGGCCACGGGGTAACAGCCTCTGACGCCCCAGACCATTGCGACAGGCGTGGGCTTGCCCATTAGCGAGGAAGCGGCTTTTTTCCAAAATTTCCGGAAAAATAAAATGAACTTCTTTTCGTAAGGCAAGAAAGTCGCCTAAGGAAAGTAGAAGCCTATGCACAAAGGTTTATAAAAGTGACAAGCTTGGTGGAAAGCTCTTATCTTAGGAGGAAAAGCTAATTATGCCCGAGTAGTCTTGATATTGGTTGGTTTGAGGTTTCGTTAGTTTTATACTAACGAGCAAGCTTCGGACGCACAATTGCTTGTCGTGTGCGCAGTTCATGTCTAGTAACCGCCAATGTGTTTGGCATACTGAAGTTTGTTACCATGTGCATGCCAAGGGCCTAATCTGGTAGTCAACTCTTGCATCTAAGTGCATTTATGCCGCTTTTTGACTTAGGCTCAAACTTATGCACATGCTCATTTTCCATGGCCCATGCTCATGTCAATGTTTGCGTAAGTGTTGACTACCTTTGCTTGTATTAGTTATTAGTCATTTGCCATGCCTTAGAACTAATGCACTGTGTCTTGATGCCTTTTGATGTACGTCGATGTTCGGGTGCCAATGCCATGCTATTGCGCCACTGTGAGCCTATTTCGTTTGTCAAGCTCCTTGCATTATTCCAAGACCGTGGCAGTGATCACTTGCCCATTTTTCCTTTGTGCCTTGGTGTAAGCTCGCACACCTCAACCTAGCAATAGTGTTGTTGCCCGTGATAACACTCTCATTGTCAAGTTCCAACTTGTGCATATTGTTAGGGATATGGTAGATATGCCCTATATCCATTCTCATATTTAATGATTTGAACATATTTTTGTGAACGTTATTTGATATAAAAATATATGGCATTTGATATTCTTTTATCATAGTTATTATTAATTGCTTGATTAATCTGATAAAGTCCTTGATTAAATTTTGAGACTTGACATCATGATGAAGATCATGATAATGAGAGTAAAGTTTCTTATAATTTAATCTAAATTTGTTCTTGATCGTAGGATTATTAATTTGGACATTAGTAATCCGGTTAGATCAATATTTATGTGATTGTCTTTATGGGATAAAGATTAGTTGATCTCATTAACTAAATCACATAGATAAATGATGCATACATAGATATGATCATTGAACTGACTCATTGGATAATTCCTAATAGTTAGAATTACCATAAACTGTCAATAGGATATTCTCTTGAATAATGTGATGTAAGAGTTTCCTTTGACCTGAGATCATTATAGTAATTGACAGGCTATTTATTGTGCTTTGATACTAGACACCTATGGCCCTAGGGCGATAGTTGAAAGGATATTGGGTACGATTAAATACTTGTACAATTAATGATTGATCAAGATGAAATATGTCAACTCTTGGTAATGAGTTTAATCTCCTTGTTGTTATGAATTATAAACGACCAAATTAAGACCTTGGCCAGGGAAATTGAATGAAAGAAAAAAAAGAGTTTCTTAGGTCATTCAATGGTCGATTATATTTGACATGAACACATAGTTGGTCGCCTATTAGGATTTGACAGTTGAATCATATCCTAGGATGATCCAGAGGTATAAGGACAGAAGGAATTACTTCTTTATTCTTCTACGTGTTCTTGAGAGTAAATTGTATACTTCATGCTATCCGGTCGTTAAGGAGAGTTGCTAGACGCCACCCTTGATTAGTATATTAATATGATTAATTTACTACCGGCTTAGTATTGAACCTATGGGGTTGCACACTAACAAGTGTTGTGATCTTTGCTAAATGATTAATTACTTTATTATTTGATAAGTAAATTAAAGAATTTAATTAGTCAAATAAATTTAGTTATTAGTTCAAGTGAAATATTATATATTCTTTGCTAGCACAGAGGATATAATTAATATTGTGAACAAATTAAAATTTTCTATTTGGAATAGAAAATTAAATTGTATCTCTTGGTTGAAATATATATGTGATATATATAACATTAATTGATATTAATTATATAAAGGTTGTATATAATATCAATTTAATCTTGTAATTGTATTGACGTAAAAGTCCAAAAGGACTTGGCGGCTTATTTCAATCACGTACATCCCATTAAGAATGGGATTTGTACTATTCAATTTGGATTGAATTAAAAGGTCCATAAAGGACGTGGCTTCAATTCCTGTATGGAATGTGATTTAGTTTTCTAATAGGAAAAGGTTTACAAAGTTCAATTTTGGAATGAATTTGTAAAAGAAGTAAATCACGTATCTATTTTTCCTTAACCTAGTGAAAAATATTGTTGGCTTAAGTGATATATAAATACATCACTAAGGGTCAAGAGGGAAAAAAAAAAGAAAAAAAGGGAAAAGAGACATACAAAAGGTTTGGAGGAGCCGAAAACCAACAGAGATATATTCTTGGCATGAAATCACTCTTGTGTCGAGTTTTTAGCTGAAGTTTTTGAGAAATATTTCAGCACAAGTTTTTCAATCAATTTGTTTGCGGGTTTCATTGATCAAAGACTTGATAACAAGGACCAGTCTTGGTGTGGATACGCATAGAGTCTTCGCACTATCGAAGAAATTTTGAAACGAGACTCTCTTTACCAGGTACGTCTTAGATCCGATCTTTGACATGTAATTAAATTTTAAACACGAAAAGTTCTGCCTAGGATTGTTATTGTCTTCCGCTGCATGTTACGAACATCTATATGCAATCCTTCAGTGGTATCAGAGCCGTGGTTTATTGTGTCTAAAATTTATTTACGAAATATTTTAAGATTATATTTGAAGAGTTCAAATCATAATACATGTTTCTTATGCAATAGTTAAATTGTTTGAATGCATATTAGATTGATATTATTTTATTGTGAATAAATATGTATACATATAAGTTAAAATATTGAGATAGTTCGTAATTTAAATTTAAAATTTTGTATTAGATACGACGGTAATCTATAATAGGTTATTGGATTATACTGTTATTTTAATTATTATTGGTTCATGAGATGTTAATTAATAATAGTATTCTGGCATGAATTATTTTTATGTAATATAAAAGATAAACATGTTAGAAGTATGTTGAATTTTGTTTTTATTTCACGTGCTCGTTCGTTATATAATTTTGAATTATTTATTATATGTGATGTAAATTAATGTAGGACTAAGCATGTAGACAACTTAAACTAAATTCACATGTTATAAAAGATTTGATCTTCATGTTATTAAAAGTTATTTTAGTAACAATTCCCTCTTATAAGGAACAATCTGACAAAATAAGACTTTTAGTTCGAGAATATGTTAAAATTATTTATTGCATTAGATGCATAGATTGAAAGAATTATTTAACTTTACACTAGACGCCTGGACTACCCGGGGAAGTATAAAATTTAATAAGTTCTTTGCTTTCATGATGGTTGAACTTAACTATGCCAATAGAATCGACCTGACTACCAGAAGACTATTTGACATAGAGCTATTTAAGGAAATTGTACGGGGATACAATTGGTAAGAGTACCTACTTTTAAAATATATGTAGGAAACGACTTGACTTCCAAGGGCTCATACATATTGTTAAAGGATTCCTTTACTCCACTAACATAAATAAAGATTTCTTAAACTATAACGAGGGTAAATAGTTTAAAATAATCAGTAAAAATATCATTTAGATAAAAGTCCATGCCTTTATGATATGTGTAAATATGTTCTTATATTATTGTCTTTTATTTTCTAATTTTAGATTTCTCAATATGTCTGCTATATCACTGCGTGGAATACCTGAAGCTCTCCGAACTGAAGAGAATGCCCCAAGCGAGTCGCTTGGGAAAATAGTAATCGGAGACTCGCCTACTCTCCCTGCTTTTTTCGAAGGGGCGATTCGGGAAGCCCAAGCTTTGGAGGCCCTTGATATAAACCGATCTCATAAAGGGAAGGACCCTTTATGTGATTTGTTTACTGGTGTCGAGGAAGTTACTGGCCCTAGTGATGTGTCGGACCTTTTTTGTGAAGTGGAACAAGCTCTAAATCGGGTAAGCTCTAACTTCCTTCGTTGACACCACTTTCATGTTTGCTATTCTTTTCTAACTTCTTTTCTTCTTTCTTCGTAGGTCTCAGCGGTCATCGAGAAGCGTGTCTTGGTCTCGAGCTGAGCTGCGTCGGTATGAGGCCGACCTCCGACGGGTCATGGAGGAGGGGAACGCCCTTAGACTCCTCTTCGGACAAAGGGAAGAAGAAATCAAGGACCTCCGAGCTGAATTGGCCAAGGCTCAACAAGATCAGACCGACCTGACCGAGCAGATAATGGTAATCTTAAAAACCCATGGGCTCGATTCTGGAACGGTGGCTAATATTTCGATCACACAGCTGTAGTAGAAGCTTGAAGTTATTGGGAAACTTCGTGAGGAGGTCGATATGATAAGGGCGGAGACCTTGGGATGGAAAGATGGCATGGACCATCATGCCGCAGAAAAAGAAACTGCTCGAGCCCAATTATCATCGTCCGTAAACCAACTTCGAAGCATGAATGACAAAAGCTCGGTTCAAGCGAGAAAAATAGAGGAGCTCGAGGCTCGGTTGGCCTCCGAACTTGCCAAGGCCAAATCTGACGCTGAAAAGGCAAAGGCCGATGCGGATGCATTCGTGGCCGTCTATCGGGCCGATGCTGAAGCTGCTCAGGTACAAGCAAGAGAGGCATCCGAGATCGCCAACACTCGAGCATATTGGGTTGCTCAACTTGCTAAATGCCGATCTCGGAGGGAGACCCTCGAGGAGATCCATGCTCGAGGTTTCGATCTCTCCGAAGAGATAAAAGGGGCTAAAGAGCTCGAAGTCGATGCTGAAGACTTGGCTTCCGATATTGATGATGGTAATGATGATGATGATGGCGATGATGGGATCAAAAGTGGGTCCGATGGAGAATAGACTGACCCCGTAGAAAACCAAGAACCTTAGCCCTTAGTTTCCATTTTGGTTTTTTGTGTAAGATCCTATTCGGACATTGTAAACATTCTTGTATATATAAAAAGATCTTTTCTTTTCCCGACTTGCCTATGTTTTATTCTCTGCCTTGTGAATATTTTGTTTCATTCATGCCTTATGAAGGTTTTCATAAGGCTTTAGGTAATTTGATCGAATTTGAACCTTGTAGCCTTTATAACCAAGTGAGTGCTTGCTCAAACTCGAAATAAGGTAGCATGTAGGCTTAGTAGTCAAGTAAGTGATCACTCAAACTCGAAGTAATATAAACTGTAGGCTTAATGGTCGAGTGAGTGATTGCTCGAACTCGAAATAAGAGTAGCCCGTAGGCTTAGTAGTCAAGTGAGTGCTTGCTCGAACTCAAAGTAATGTATCCCATAGGCTTAGTAGTCGAGTGAGTGATTCTAACTTGAAGTAATGTAGCCCGTAGGCTTAGTAGTCGAGTGAGTGATTCGAACTCGAAATAAGAGTTAGCCCGTAGGCTTAGTAGTCGAGTGAGTGCTTGCTCGAACTCGAAGTAATGTAGCCCGTAGGCTTAATGGTCGAGTGAGTGATTCGAACTCGAAGTAATGTGGCCCGTAGGCTTAATGGTCGAGTGAGTGATTGCTCGAACTTGAAATAAGAGTAGCCCGTAGGCTTAGTAGTCGAGTGAGTGCTTGCTCAAACTTGACGTAGTGTAGCTCGTAGGCTTAATGGTCGAGTGAGTGATTCGAACTCGAAGTAATGTGGCCCGTAGGCTTAATGGTCGAGTGAGTGATTGCTCGAACTTGAAATAAGAGTAGCCCGTAGGCTTAGTAGTCGAGTGAGTGCTTGCTCAAACTTGACGTAGTGTAGCTCGTAGGCTTAATGGTCGAGTGAGTGATTCGAACTCGAAGTAATATGTCCCGTAGCTTAATGGTCGAGTGAGTGATTACTCGAACTCAAAATAAGAGTAGCACGTAGGCTTAGTAGTCGAGTGAGTACTTGCTCAAACTCGACGTAGTGTAGCTCGTAGGCTTAATGGTCGAGTGAGTGATTGCTCGAACTCGAAATAAGAGTAGCGCGTAGGCTTAGTAGTCGAGTGAGTGATTCGAACTCGAAGTAATGTAGCCCGTAGGCTTAATGGTCGAGTGAGTGATTGCTCGAACTCGAAATAAGAGTAGCCCGTAGGCTTAGTAGTCGAGTGAGTGATTCAAACTCGAAGTAATGTAGCCCGTAGGCTTAATGGTCGAGTGAGTGATTGCTCGAACTCGAACTCAAAATAAGAGCAGCCCGCAGGCTTAGTAGTCGAGTGAGTGCTTGCTCGAACTCGAAGTAATATAGCCCGTAGGCTTAATAGTTGAGTGAGTGTTTGCTCGAAATCGAAGTAAGAGTAGCCCGTAGGCTTAGTAGTCGAGTGAGTGTTTACTCGAACTCGAAATAGGGTAGCCCTTGGGCTTCGTAGATAGTCCTCGAGTGAGAATGGTTGCTTGAACTTGAGTCTGCGTAGCCCTTAAGCTTTATAGTCGGGTGAGTGTTGTTCGAACTCGTTGATTTTTCGGTTGGCAGTCCCCGATTTATGGGGTAATGGTCGACCCTTAAGCTTGTTTGCATAATAGATCTCGAAATAGAGGAATTTTTCTAAGACATCGGTAAAGAAGAAATTTTTCTTTGTAAGTCATAATACATGTGTTCATGTTTTGTGTCAGGGCTCGGGCCAACTACACGAGCATGGTTCGTTTTGACCATTTGGCTCTTACAATTTTTCCTATCGGAACCCTGTTGTTATGAAGTAACTTTCTTGCATCGAACTTGACATATTTGAGGGGTAATGCCTCCCCCAGTATTCGAGGTCGATTGTAAAGGGGCCTCGGATATTGTCGAATTGTTCTAAGTTAGCACGATCAAAGGTTGCCTCATTAAAAATCTTACCGAAAAACCCATTTGGGATAAAATCGGTCTAAGGGAAAAAGAGTGCAACGCGTGCTTTCAGACCTAGGGCTTCGTGTTGAATGATCCATCCTTATTCTTGATCGAACTCCTGTAAGGGTTAATTTTAAAATATAAACGAACATGAGAGGGTCGTACCTTAGCAGTAGTATCGTTTTAGGTACGACACATTCCAATTGCTTGGTAGTTATTTGCCGTTTATAATACCGAGCTTGTAGGATCCTTTACCGACGTTTTCGAGAACCTGATACGGCCCTTCCCAGTTTGGACCCAGTTTTCCTTCATTTGGATTTCGGGTGCTGAGGGTGACTTTCCTTAGTACTAAGTCCCCGATTTTAAAATGGCAAAGATTGGTTCTTCGATTATAGTATCTTTAGATCCGCTGCTTTTGGGTGGCCAATTGGACGAGAGCAGCTTCTCGTTTTTCATCCAATAATTCGAGGCTAGTATTCATAGCCCCGTGATTTGACTCTTCTGTTTTATATTGAAACCTGGCACTGGGTTCCCCGACTTCGACTGGAATCAAGGCTTCTGAGCCATATACTAAGGAGAACGGGGTTTCCCCCATACTATATTTTGATGTTGTTTGATATGCCCAAAGAACTTCGGGTAGAATTTCTCTCCATTTTCCCTTAGCGTCGTTCAACCTTTTCTTTAGGTTTTGAATGATAGTCTTGTTTGTCGATTCGGCATGTCCGTTCCCACTAGGGTGATACGATGTTGATAATATCCTTTTTTTTTTTTTTTTGTCTTCAAGGAATTTCGTCACTTTGCTGCCGATAAATTATTTACCATTGTCACACACTATTTCGGCGGGTATCCCAAATCGACATACGATATGATCCCAGATGAAGTCTATAACCTCTTTCTCCTTTATTTCTTCGAACACCTGTGCTTCAACCCATTTAGAGAAATAGTCAGTCATAAATAAAATGAACTTAGCTTTACCTGGGACCAACAACAGAGGGCCGACGATATCCATTCCCCATTTCATGAATGACCATGGGGATAGGACTGAGTGAAGTTGCTCTCCAGGCTCATGGATCATCGGTGCAAACCTTTGACATTTGTCCCATTTTCGAACAAACTCCTTTGCATCTTTGTCCATATCGATCCAATAATATCCTGCTCTAATTATTTTTCAGACTAATGAATCGGCACCGGAATAATTTCCACAAGTACCCTCGTGAATCTCACGTAGGTTTGTAGTTGGTGTCTCCTGGACCTAAGCATACTGCCAATGGTCCATCGAATGTCTTTCGGTATAATGTTCCATCTGCAGTCAATGTGAATCGAGCAGCTTTGGTTCGTAGGGCCCTCGAATTTTTAGGACCCGATGGGAGCTTTCCGTTCTCCAAGTATTTAATATACTTATTCCTCCAATCCCAAGTTAAGCCCATAGAATTTATCTTGGCATGACCTTCCTCGATCACGGATCTCGAGAGTTGAACGACAATCCCCGAGCTGATCTCATCTTCCTCGACTGATGATCCCAAATTTGCAAGTGCATCGGCCTCACTGGTTTGCTCTCGAGGTACGCTGTAAAGTCCACTCTTTGAAACGGTGCAAAGTTACCTACAGTTTGTCCAAATACCTTTGCATCCTATCCTCTCGAACTCGAAGGTTTTGCTTACTTGATTTACCACCAGTAAAGAGTCACACTTAGCTTCAACGACTTCTGCTCCCAAGCTTTTAGCAAGCTCGAGACCTGCAATCATGGCCTCATACTCGGCCTCTTTATTAATCAACCTAGTAGTTTTGATAGATTTCCTAATAGTGCTACTCGTAGGCGGCTTTAAAACGATGTCTAGCCCGGACCCCTTCACGTTCGAAGCCCCGTCTGTGAAAAGGGTCCATACTCCCGATGATGTACCCGATTTCAACAAGAGTTCCTTTTCGACTTCGGGTACGAGGGTTGGCATGAAATCGGCCATGAAGTTCGCTAAAATTTGAGACTTGATGGCCGTACGGGGTTGATATTCAATATCTTACCCACTGAGTTCGACGGCCCATTTGGCCAATCGGCCTGATAGTTCGAGCTTGTACAATATATTACGAAGTGGGTAAGTGGTTAATACGCATATAGGGTGACATTGAAAGTATGGTCTTAACTTTCTAGAGGCACTTATCAGTGCAAGTGCTAATTTATCTAAGTGTGGATATCTAATTTCTACTTTCCCTAAGGTTAGACTTACATAATAAATGGGAAATTGTGTACCTTGCTTTTCTCGAACTAGGACACCACTTACCGCGATTTCTGATACTGCCAAGTACAAGCAAAGTTTCTCGTCTACTTTTGGAGTATGAAGCAGTGGTGGGCTCGATAGGTATCACTTCAATTCCTCCAATTCATGTTGGCATTCCGGGGTCCAGGCTTTTCATTCTTCTTTTTGAGTAGAGAGAAAAATCGGTTATTTCGATCTGACTACCTTGAAATGAATCGGCCTAAGGCAGCAATCCGTCCCGTTATCCTCTGCACGACTTTTACACTGTCCATGATGGCGATGTCTTCGATAGCCTTGATTTTATCGGGGTTGATCTTGATCCCTCGATTTGATACCATGAAGCCAAGGAACTTTCCCGAACCGACCCCGAAAGCATATTTCTCGGGGTTGAGCTTCATGTTGTATTTCCTTAAAATCTCGAATGTTTCCTGCAAATTATCCAAATGGTCCTCTGCATGCAGGGACTTAACTAGTATGTCATCAATATAAACTTCCATTGATTTACCTATTTGTTTCTCGAATATTTTATTTACTAGGCGTTGGTAAGTAGCTCCTACATTTTTTAGCCCGAAGGGCATCACATTATAACAATATGTTCCATACTTGGTGACAAATGAAGTCTTTTCCTGGTCTTCCGGGTTCATTTGGATTTGATTATACCCAGAATAGGCGTCGAGAAAAGTAAGGACCTCATGGTCGGCTGTGGCATCGATCATGCGATCGATGTTGGGCAGCGAAAAAGAATCTTTGGGGCACGCCTTATTTAAATCCTTATAATCTACACACATTCTAAGTTTATTCCCTTTTTAGGGACTACAACTACATTGGCTAGCCATTCGGGATATTTCACCTCCCGAATGGACCCTATTTTGAGAAGTTTAGTTACCTCGTCCTTTATGAATGCGTGCTTTATCTCGGATTGGGGTCTTCTCTTTTGCTTCACCGGTTTGAACCTAGGGTCCAGGCTTAGCCGATGCGTCGTTATATCCGGTGGGATCCCTGCTATATCTAAATTGGACCAAGCAAAACAATCTATGTTATCGATAAGAAATTGAATTAGCCTTTTCCTGAGTTCGGGGGTTAATGCCGTTCCCAGGTATACCTTTCATTCGGGCAAATGCTCGATTAGTATGACTTGCTCCAATTCTTCAATCGTTGATTGGGTAGCATCGGAATCACTGGGAACCACGAAGGATCGAGGGATCCTTTGATTATCATCTTCTATCTTCTGATTTTCTGGTTGGGTTGAAGCTGATGTCTGTGATTGCTATTTGGCATCTCGTTCCCCTTTTGAGTCCGACCCCTTTGTTGACGATGGTGAGTATACCGAAATTACTTCTTCGACTGCAAACATTTCTCTTGTGACCGGTTATTCTCCGTACACTGTTTTGACTCTCCCGATGTTGGGAATTTAAGAACCTGTTGGAGGGTTGAAGGTACAACTCTCATATTGTGGATCCATGGCCTTCCAAAAAAGGGCGTTGTACCTCATGTCGCCTTCGATTACGTGGAACTTAGTTTTCTGGATGGTCCTGGCCACGTTTATCGGCAGAATTATCTCACCTTTGGTGGCTTCACATGCCATATTGAATCCGTTTAGAACCAGGGTTATGAGTACGACCTGGTCTTGTAGACCGAGCTGTTCTACAACCTTCGATCTAATAATGTTGGCAGAGCTACCCGGATCAATTAACACACGCTTAACTTTAGTTTTATTCATAAGTACAGATATTACCAGTGCATCGTTGTGAGGTTACATGACTCCTTCTGCATCTTCATCATTAAAGGACAAGGTTCCTATGGGTGCTTAATCCTGAGTTTGAGGTTGCTTTTATCTCATAACCGATGTCTTAGTGCGTTTAAGCACCGGCCTTTGAGGGGTATCGATGCTGCCGATGATCATATGGATGATGTGTTGTGGTTCTTCCTGTTCGTTTTGTTTGCCGAAATCCCTGTTTTTGAAATTATTTTTGGCCATGTCGCTTAAAAATTCTCGAAGGTGCCCTTTATTGAATAATCGGGCTACCTCCTCTCTCAGTTGCCTACAATATTCCATTCTGTAGCCATGGGTGCCATGATATTCGCACATTTTATTGGGATTCCTCTAGGCATGATCGGTCTGCATGGGTCGAGGCTATTTATTGTCTTTGATGCGTCCGATAGCCGACACGATGGCGGATGCATCAATGCTGAAGTTATACTCCGATAACCGTGGTGCTTCCTTAGGTCCGGTAGGCCTGTCGAACCTATTCCTGTTCATCAGGCCCCAAGACCCTTGACCTCGATCACTTCTTTTGTTGCCTTGTCCGGGGTTACATCTCGATTCATTGATTATATGGTTTCCACTATACGGTCGGTATCGATCCCTGATCGGTCCTTGTTCTCGATTGATGTCCCTTCTAGCAGCGGGTTCAGACCCCAACTGATCGTCTTTGACTCTAATTTTTGATTGGTACCGATTATGCACGTCGGACCAAGTAACAGCTAGGTACTCGATCAGGTTATGCTTCAACCGCCATGAAGCCGTCGAACTTCGTTCGTTCAAACCTTGAGTGAAAGCCTGAACAACCCAATCGTTTATTACTGGTGGCAGATCCATTCGCTCCATTTAAAAACGAGATACGAACTCCCTTAGCATCTCGTTATCCTTTTGTCTTACCTTAAAGAGGTCCGACTTCTTGGTCTCGACCTTTATGGCCCCGGTGTGTGCTTTTACGAAGGAATCTGCAAGCATAGCAAAAGAATCGATAGAATTAGATGGTAAATTATGATACCATATCATCGCTCCCTTTGACAGGGTTTCACCGAATTTCTTCAATAATACAGATTCGATTTCATCGTCCTCTAGGTCGTTCCCTTTGATGGCACATGTGTAAGAGGTGACATGTTCGTTGGGGTCGGTAGTTCCGTTATATTTAGGAATATCGGGTATTCGGAATTTCTTTGGGATCAGTTTAGGAGCCGCGCTTGGGGGGAAAGGCTTTTGTACAAATTTTTTGGAATCTAAGCCCTTCAATATCGGTGGCGCCCCCGGGATCTGATCAATCCTGGAGTTATATGTTTCCACCTTTTTGTCGTTTGCCTCGATCCTCCTTTCACCTGATTCTATTCGTTTGGTCAGTTCTTCGAACATCTTTGCAATTTCGGGATTAGTCCCCGACTCTTGTTCATTTGACCTTACTATAGCTGGTTCCGTTCTATGGGCAATTTCTCGGGGTGGACTGGGCTCCGGCCTGCTCGGTATCTGGGTTTGACTTTGTAACTAAGCTATTGCTGTATGTTGAGCTTGCAACATTTTGAAAATCATGCGCAAGCTGACGCCGTTTTCTTCGACGTTATGGGTATCTCGAGCTGCAGATCGAGTGCCACCATGAATGCTATTTTCAGGTTCGGAATGTAAGTTTGCCTCAATGGCCACATGCTAATTAACGTCTAATGGCACTTCGACTCGAGCTTCAACGGCGTCGACAAGCGGCTTTCCGGTCC
Source organism: Nicotiana tomentosiformis (assembly GCF_000390325.3). NCBI lineage: Eukaryota > Viridiplantae > Streptophyta > Magnoliopsida > Solanales > Solanaceae > Nicotiana > Nicotiana tomentosiformis. The sequence goes on along the minus strand of NC_090823.1, from coordinate 115,329,773 downwards.
TGGGCGTCAAGCTGTTGTTCTCACCTTAAAGACCAGCTTCGTTGTCGATAGGTAAGGCCATTTAATTGATTGCTCGTCGTTGCTAATCCGAAATCAAAGACGCTTCCGAAAACAAGTGTAAAATGGCGTGTTTTGCGGATTTGTACCAAACAACCACTGTTATCCTTAGCCCCACGGTGGGCTCCAAACTGTTTACCCGAAAAACGGATAGAGTTGAATTTGTACGTAGTTCTAAGGGTATGTGGTATAACTTGATACAAATCGTAAGAGTAAATAGAAATATCGAATATTGACTGTAAAGAATAAAAAATAAGCAAAGTTGAAAAGAGAGTGATTTATGGATTGAACAAGATGAGTCAATCTATGAAGCTAAAAAAAGATAATTCTTCAGTATGAGAGTATATGATATTTGAGTTACAATGTAAGCAAAAACTTAGTCCTTTACAGGAATATAGCCATCCCTTTTATAGTGGGGAACCCTACTTTAGATATAATTAAAAATACATAGTGGAAAACCCATGATAAATCAGCTTTTCTCTAATTCTCGCTGAGATTCTCTCCCTTAGTGCGGCTGCAACGGCTCTTGTCTGTGAGCTCGATGCTGATCAGACTCGGTATCGGTCGATATTAGTCAGTTTCCAGCTTTAGAGTTCGATGCAGGTTTGAGGTCGATGCTGACTCGGGGTCCGAAAATAATTTGGGCTCGGTATTGGTTGGCCTCTGGCCCGTAAGCTCGATTCAATCACATCTCATCATAGTTCGATTCGGACCCGAGCTCAATAAGGACTTCGAGCTCGGTGTTTAACCTGTACCTAAAATCTGAAGCTCGTTTGTGCCATTTTCGGATCCATCTCGATTTTATGAAGACTTTCTTCGGTCCATTATGATCCCATCTCGATCAAACGTACGAAGGCCAAAATCAGTTTCGACCGTATATAGTAGTATACATATGTTATCGCTTGAGAGGACTTGTTTTGCTACGATGACTCCTTCAGCCATTGTTGATGTTTATTCATTTTATGTTAAAGTATTGCACAATGATATGAGATCTCTTACTAATCTTTTTGCATGTGCTTGATAGTATAGAGTCGTTTGAAATTCCAATTTTACTTTGTATTTGGTGAGCATCCTCCACTTCTAACAAGAGCTTGTGAGTTCGAGTCACCCCAAGAGCAAGGTGGGGAGTTCTTGGAGGGAGGGAGCCGAGGGTCTATCGAAAATATCCTCTCTATCCCAGGGTAGGGGGTAAGATCTGCGTATACACTACCCTCTGCAGACCCCACTAGTGGGATTATACTGGGTTGTTATTGTTGTATTTCTTTTGTGGCAATTGAATATGAGTTTGCTGATGGAATTATGCTCGTTGCATGTAAGTCACATCACTTTATTTTCGAATCGTGACATGGGGGTTTAAATTGTGATGTGCAAGATTTCAAAAAAGAACGAATTCAATAAATACATAATTACATGTGAAAAATTTACTAATTGATCCTTGCTAATCCTAATTAATTTTAATTTTGAAAGAAAATCTACGTAAGTTAATAATATTCTGTCAAGAAAAATATAAGTTAATATTATAATATATCTAGATCAATTGTAATACTCCGTAAATTCGGATTAGGTGTGGATGTGTTAAATGAGTATTAATGTGATATTTTAGACATATGAAGTCATATCGGGATGAGTATTGGTGGAAATAGTTATTTTGGAATCAAGACAGAGAGTGGGGTGCATAAGATTCGATAAAATACACTAAGTTTATGGAAGGTCTGTCTTCCAGCATGATTTCGTGACAATCTATTTGGAATTTGAGAAAACTTAAAACATGAAATTTGTAGCCATTGAAATACCTTTCTAATGATATATTGTGGAGCCCGACGAATCTCTATGCAAGAAGTTATGTACATTTTACTGGACAATGTGCAGTCTGCGCGCTCAGATGTCTCATGCATGGTAGCGCACTTATGGCAGTGACGCTGCCCTTGCCATGCATTCAGGTGCGCAGTTGGGCCTTCAGTTGCATGGACGCGCACTCGGAGGGTCGTTTTAATGGCCCTACCTCGTTTCCCACACCCTAAAACACGAAAATTTACTCTACAAAGGAAAGCTCTCATGAACCTAGCTTCCTCCAAAGTCCCTCCATCATCCAAGGTAAGTTCTAATGATGATTCTAGGTTAATTTCAGTTCTTTAAGACCTTATTAATATGGGTAAACCCTTCAAATCATTAGATATTCAATTGAGATATCATTGTTGAGAAACAAAACACTAAAACTCGAATGCAAGAGGATTGAACTTCAAAAAGGTAATGCTTATACTTCCTTATCATTTATAGTTGTGAATTGATGAGTTCTTGGAGAATAGTTGTCACAACCCGTAATCCATTAAAGGTCGTGATGGCGCCTAACACCGCCGTCAGGCAAGCCCACAATGAATGATTAACTTAATTACTCATTTTAGTATTTTTTAGAAATTATAATTTTCATCAATTAAATAGTAAGAAATAGGATTTATAGGGTAAATGATAATGTTTTCACGATTACAATAAAGAATAACCCATGAGCACCCCAAAACCCAGTGTCACAAGTGCATGAGCATCAACTTGAAAATATAATACATTACAACCTCTGTTTGGAATTAGACAGGAGAATATAAATAACTCTAATGGAGACATTGTAGGCTGCGAATCGTAACCTGAAATGCAGCTCACGGTAAGCCCCCGCAATAGCCGCGCCTCTGCGCCCGAAAGACCACCCGACATATATGTATCTGCACAAAAATGTGCAGCAAGTATAGCATGAGTATGTAAATTAATGCGTACCCAGTAAGTATCTAGCCTAACCCCACAGAAGTAGTGACGAGGGGTCGACATCGAGACTTACTAGTGATCAAATAAGACGGATACAGTAAGAAGTAAAACAGATATGGGGCAGAGTAAAACGAAATAAACAAGTGTAAATACATGGTACAATCCTCCTCTCTATGATAAACTCAAGCTCTCAATTAGCAATTTTCTCCTCAACACCGAACATATATATATGCGCACGCACACACACACATATATATATATATATATATATATATATAATGGATCTCACCAGATAGGTCGTCATAATCCAAATCAGGAAGACTCATAGATACACTGACTTTTTGTCAAATATTACGCACGATTCCATGAGAGTATTTTATAGAAATACCAAGGCGTACGACCCGATCCCATCATAATCTGTGCACTGCCGAGGGTCGAACGACACGAACCATAGATGCATATACTGCCGAGGTGAACGGCCTGCTCCCATGAGAGTGTGGTACATAATCCTGCTGAGGCGAGCGACCCGATCCCATTAGAATAAGAAGCTTAAACGGGTCCTTGACCCCATTCACGAATAAACGTGTGAGTTATAATTTTAAGAAAAACCTTTCGACGAAAACACATAGCGCGGGAGAAATTCGTAAGAGGAAACACAATTATTCTGCGGCTAATCACGAAACTCGTCAAATCTCTACAATAGCAAATCTATCACTCTACGCATGTCTAGTCTCAAGTCGTAATGTGATGTAAAAGAATTTAATAGGAAGAGATAACTTGAATTGTACAGTTATAGCATGGCGTGAACCTGAGTCTACCCGGACAATAACATGAATGTAGCTACGTACGGACTCTCGTCACCTCGTGCGTATGTAACCCCCGCAACAAGTAGCATATATAAATTACAACACCTATGGGTAGTTTTCCCTTCACAAAGTTAGACAGGAGACTTACCTCGCTCAAAAGTTCCATAACTGGCTCCAACGCTGCTCTAACACCTCAAACCGGTGCCCGTCGCTCCAAAACTAGTCAATCAATGTGCAAATGCATAAATATATACTCTAATACTTATTATAAATCAAATTATAATAATTTTCAACTCTGCTAAAAAAAATCGATAAAATCCAACCCTCGGGCCCACGTGTCAGATTCTAAAAAAAAATCGAAGATAAACATTACCCATAATATTACTAACTCAAATATATAATTTATTCCCAATTCCATGCCCAAATTCGTGGTCAAAATCCAAAAATACCAATTTCTAGGTTTTTCTTAAAAATTCCAAATTTCTACAAATTTCCATATTTAAATCCATATATATACCATGTATTTAACTTGAAATAGGTGGAAATTACTTACCTTGTGATTGATGCTGAAAATGGTGCTCCAAAATCGCTCCAAGGTCGGTTTCCCATGGAAGAAATGAGATGAAAATGGCCAAATTCCCGTTTTAAAACTTCACTGCCCAGGTCCATCCTTCTTCGCGTTCGCGAAAAGACCATCGCGATCGTGAAGGCCAAAACTGCACCGCCTCCGATTTCCTCTTTGTGTTCACGTCAGCTAGGCCGCGTTCGCGATTCCTTCAGGCCCTACTGCTTCGCGTTCGCGGTTGAAGCTCTAAGTTCGCGAAGGCTTAATGGCTCCAGGTCCCCTAGTCCTCTTCCTTCTTCGCGTTCGCGACCCCTGTGTCGTGTTCGCGAAGGTTTTCCCAGCTTCTGCCTCGTGTTCTCGAAGGCCAAATCTCAACAGCCCCAAAATTCCTCTTCGTGAACGCATGAGATCCTTCGCGTTCGCGAAGAAGGAAACCAGACACCAGCACAACAGCTCCAAGGCAAACCAACTTGGTCCGAAACTACCCCGAAACACACCCGAGGCCCCCGGGACCCTGTCCAATCACATCAACTTGTCCAAACACATGACACGAACTCGCTCGAGGCCTCAAATCACATCAAACAACATCAAAATCATGAATCGCACCCCAATTTGAGCTTAATGAACTTTAAAACTTCAAACTTCTACATTCGATGCCGAAAACTATCAAATCACGTCCGATTGACCTCAAATTTTGCACACAAGTCACATATGATATTATGGACATACTCCAACTTCCGGAATCGGAATACGAACCCGATATCAAAAAGTCCATTACCGGTCAAACTTCCCAAAAACCTTTAAATTTCCAACTTTCGCCAAATGACCCCGAAATGACTTATGGACCTCCAAATCCACATCCAAACGCGCTCTTAAGACCAGAATCGCCATATGGAGCTATTCCCATGCTCAGAATTCCAAACGGATATCGATAAAATTAAAATACACTTCAACCCAAATTTATGAAATCCTTCTAAAATGCCAACTTCTACAATAGGCACTGAAAAGCACCCGGGTCATCCAAAATCCGATCCGGACATACGTCCAAGTCCAAAATCATCATACGAACCTGTTGGAACCTTCAAATCCCGATTCTGAGGTCGTTTACTCAAAAGTCACACGTTAGTCAATTCTTCCAACTTAAAGCTTCCGAAATTAGAGATTTCTTTCCAAATCAACTCCGAACTTCCCGAAATTAAATTCCGACCACACGTGCAAGTCATAATACTTGAAGTGAAGCTACTCAAGGCCTTAAACCGCCGAACGTCGTGCTAGAACTCAAAATGACCGGTCGGGTCGCTACATTCTCTCTCACTTAAATTTACGTTCGTCCTCGAACGTGCTAAGAACTGCTCCAGAGTTGTCCAAAATCACTGTTTAACACCTTGTGCACTTACCCGTGCCACAACCACCCATTTGAGCACACTAGCTCGAGCCAGACTGAAGGTCCTTCCTGCTACCTTAGCTAACAAGCCTTAGAACCAAATTCCAACATCCGAAATTCTCCACGATACCAGATTCTAACACATGAACACCATATAAATCACCAGAAACTGAACCTAATGTGACCATGTTTCTCCGTTGAAATCACACCATGCACTACATACTCATTTGCCCAAGGCAATATCCCTCGAGCACAACAGCTGAAATTTCCACTGACCCAAAGCCCATAGTATACCCCATAGCATATATAAGTCCTGTTCCAACTCTCGCAATACTGCCAAGATGGAAAATATGTGTAGAAACTCATAATCACCTACCGAATCACAATTTATGGAGTTTCTCCTCTTGACAAGAACCATTACCTCATTCTGAACTGAATAACGATATTTGCTCTTTAATATGCCTTATATAAATCCGATCGCACTTATCTCAGGTCCAATAATCTCGTCTCACCCAGTACAAGCTGCTCCGGCAATAAGCCATCGCAACCACTGTCTAAAATTTCACATGACGCCATCAATTCGCCAACAAGCTACAACTTAAATGTGACACATAAGGGGAAAAATGAACTCTGGAAAAAAACTATCCAGTCCGCGTAACGAATAAAATGGCCATCAAATACTATGAGCCTTTTTTAGAGGCAAGAAGCTGGACACACAAAATAAATATAAGGAACTGTACTCAATATCTCATTGTTGCGGCGTGCAACCCGATCCACACATGATACCATTGCGGCATGCAATCCGATCCACACATGATATCGTTGCGGCGTGCTACCCGATCCAAACAATATACCTGTGGCGGCGTGCCACCAGATCCAACAATATACCCGTGGCGGTGTGCCATCCGATCCACACATGACAATAAATAAGAAAGTACCCATCAAACCATAATGCTTATACCTATGAAATACCCGAATATCGACCACGAGCACACCAAGTGCAAATCCTTGGGAGATGGATAGCGCCATACGCTATGAAACTCAAGCACATCTAATGTGCGACATATGATCTGCATCTCGAAAGCCATCCTGCTCACATAACACTACAGCTACACGGGACCTCAACACATGTGTGAATAATCAAGTTGTATCACAACCCACATGGCACAATAGAGTATTACCTGAAATAGCTGACGACGAAATAACATCCAAAGCCTGAAGACTCTCCGTAAGTAACGCTATGCTAAAATGAACACATCCGGCCTGATATAGAGCACACATTCACATCTAGATCCATCCATGAACCTCAGGCCGATTCTGATCGCACCGTATTGGGCTAATAACTTTTCAAGGATCCATAGTAACCCTTTCCCATGACACACAAGAACAACCGTCAAATCCGGAACAAACTTTCACAGTCCACGATCAAATGAATAGAGCACCCTCCAGGCCTAGACTCTCTCACATTAACTATAGTACCATAATCCCCATACTTGGTTTAAATCTTTAATCAGTCAAGTGACTACACATCACACTTATACAATCCTCCCGTGGGATACGCCTCCACGACCTTCTGCACTAGGTAGCAAAGTCTGCCCATCCATACCACCGGCCATACAATGCTGTAAAGCGAATTGAGAATCCGCCAATTAGTACACAAAGCCTCTTACGCATGACACTGATCTTAGGTGAGGCTAAAGAAAATACCAGCTTACTCTAAACATCTGAATTCTTTCCTGCTCCTCCAAGCTCGTGATATTCTTGTCAACACCGAACCGCAACATTGATCCTCAGCTTCCAATTCTCATGTCGCTTACTACACCTAACATGCCAATACGCAAGAGTACAAGAATTTCATCATAACTCCTGAACCACTAATGTAATAAACACTTCATCATATTGAAACCTTTCACTTAACTTATTTCTGGAGAACCATTACAACACGCGACTGAATTCCCATAACCGCAGAATATACCAACCTCAAATTGCGGTCTAAACCACCATAATCCTCCCGGGATCCATCTACATATAACAAGCCATTATAATCAAATACCTCCAAGTAAATCAAATTACGGCGGCCGTCTAGCCTAGCACGTGCCGCCACAAATCACTTGCATAACTTAACACGCTGAAGGAACTGATCGTTGCCACTATCATGCCGATTCAACCATTGCTAACCGATCCAACTTCTTCTAACTCACGCTTGACTTGCCTTAGAAATAATAATAATAATAGCTCCATTCAAAACATGATGAACTTAATTCGTACTCATCCTGAGTGACCCAAATACGAGACCACGTCGTCTCAAAACCCATGAACCATCTCATACTCTCCTTGTGCGCACGATAGCATCTTCAACTAGTACACCCATTTTGAAAATTCCTCTATGAATCCAAAGTTATTTTCTCCCATTCCTCTAATGCTCCACTGCAGACCAATGATAACATAGAACACTCTAGGTCCCTTTCATAATCCACTGCAAAAGCTCAATACTCAACCATACCATAGACTAGAAATCCCTAGGCACCACACTTAAGTTATTTTGAACCCACTAGGATCGTTGTTGAGAGTCACCCACTCTGACTTGGTCCCGAATATAATCAACTCCAAGGCTCTGCTAGCACATGAACACCCTCTTAAAGAAGCACCTGACTAAATTACTTTCCTTGTACATCACATCTATACGAAGCATAAACTCTGAGTCTTCCCAAAACCTGAACATGAACCGGTAAGGCCAAATATAGCACACATTCCTCAAACCCTTTGCTCGAATTACCATTGATGTTTTTCTTTCCTTGGTCGTAATAACCCACCAATACGGCGATAACCAGAAACCTCACAATTAGACAAGCACGCAATCCAAATCGTAGACGGTGAGGCTCTCCCACTTAGCTTGAAGCTACAATTACATAACCCTGGGACCCACCAAGATTCCTTCTTCCCCATTGACATCAACTGGAAGTCCACCAATACATTCCAACTCAAGTCATGTTGCATCCAACTAAAATTCGTGGGCCTAGTCACTGCGCACCTTGATTCCCAAATTGCTCTAAACGTTCCTCAAGGCGTGTGGCTATCCTACCACAGAACCTATATAGTGCTCTGCCACTCTCCCACTTTGATCAAACTCTCTTATTTAAGCAACTTCTTGACTTCCGCTTTTTCATACTTGACCTGCTAGTAATTCAACCACCGCGAGACACCTTTCGCTCTATCCTTCCTCATCTTACGCTGCCCAAATACTGCCTCAAAGCAAAATCCATCACTGTAGCACCTGCCTTGATAATTTGCTACCAACTCTAAGCCTCCTAGAAGATCATCTTTCTCGAGCCATTAATACTAGAAATACCAATTCGATTCTGAACCGCTACACACCGCTATCTCTGACAATCGCTTCTCAGGCACCATTTCACAACACCCTGCCTCGAAGGCTAAGAATCAAAGAAGACTACAACACCGGCGAACCTTAATATGTTCCAACAAAAATAAAGACACCACATCAAAATGAGAATCCCACCATCGGGAATATCAAGTCTCGCTACTCTATCGACTAAAGCCTGAGCATTCATAGACTGGTTGTCTTTCCTCCACTGGATTTAAATGTTGAATCCCCTAAATCATGCACCGAGAAATCCTCATTTCAAGTCATTCACTGCCTCGACACATAGACAAACACCCTACCATTGCACCAACACTGTGCGATAACACGTTTGAACATCATAGCAATCTGCACGCAGCTTCGAAACCATTAAAAACACAGTTACTGAGTTGAAATGACGGAACATCCTTCCGCAAGAGGATGATAATAACTTGCTTGAATGCGCAGGAAGAAATATCCCGCCCCACGTTTGTAGTATCACTGCAACTCCTCGATGCTCAATCGACACGAGTGCTCAACATCGTATAAGAATGAGTAGGAAGGAGATAAAAGCATAAGCCTCAAAGGAATCAAATCGCATGATGAGGAATCAAGAAGGGAAGTGCTCCTAACAACCATGTAGCCTCTCGAAGATAAGTATAGACGTCTCTGTATCTATCCGCAAGACTCTACTAGACTTGCTCATGACTCGTGAGACCTAAGTGAACCTAATTCTCTCACTCGTAATCCACTAAAGGTCGTCATGGCGCCTAACACCGCCGTCAGGCAAGCCCACAGTAAATGATTAACTTAATTACTCATTTTAGTATTTTTTGAAATTGTAATTTTCATCAATTAAATAGTAAGAAATAAGATTTACAGGGTAAATGATAATATTTTCACGATTACAATAAAGAACAACCCATAAGCACCCCCCAAAATCCGGTGTCACAAATGCATGAGCATCAACTAGGAAATATAATACAATACGACCTTTGTATGGAATACAAATTAGACAGGAGAATATAAATAACTCTGATGGAGACTTTGGAGGCTGTGGATCATAACATGAAATGCAGTTCACGATAAGTCCTCGCAATAGCCACGCCTCTACGCCCGAAAGACCACCCGACATATATGTATCTACACAAAAATGTGTAGCACGTGTAGCATGGGTACGTAAATCAACGCGTACCCAGTAAGTATCTAGCCTAACCCCAGAGAAGTAGTGACGAGGGGTCGACATCGACACTTACTAGTGGTCCAATAAGACGGATACAGTAAGAAGTAAAACAGATATGGGGCAGAGTAAACAAAAAAATAAACAAGTGTAAATATGTGGTACAATCCTCCTCTCTATGATAAACTCAAGCTCTCAGTTAACAATTTCCTCCTCAACCGAGCATGCATATATATATTTAAAATGGATCACACCAGATAGGTCGTCATAATCCAAATCAAGAAGACTCAGAGATGCACTGACTTCTTGTCAAATATTACGCACAATTCCATGAGAGTATTTTATAGAAATGCCGAGGCGTACGGTCCGATCCTATCATAATTTGTGCACTGTCAAGGGTCGAACGGCACGAACCATAGATGCATCTATTATACTGCTGAGGCGAACGGCCCGCTCCCATGAGAGTGTGGTACATAATCCTGCCAAGGCGAGCGGCCCGATCCCATTAGAATAAGAAGCGTAAATGGGTCCTTGAACCCACTCACGAATAAACGTGTGAGTTATAATTTTAAGGAAAACCTTTCGACAAAAACGCATAGCGCAGAAGAAATCCGTAAGAGGAAACACAATTATTCTATGGCTAATCATGAAATTTGTCAAATCTCTACAATAGCAAATCTATCACTCTACGCATGTCTAGTCTCAAGTCGTAATGTGAAGTAAAAGAATTTAATAGGCAAGAGATAACTCGAATAGTACAGTTATAGCATGACGTGAACCTGAGTCTACCCGGACAATAACATGAATTTAGCGAGGTACGGACTCTCGTCACCTCGTGCATACGTAGCCCCCGCAACAAGTAGCACATATAAATTACAACACCTAGGGGTAGTTTCGCCCTCACAGAGTGAGACAGGAGACTTACCTCGCTCTGAAGTTCCATAACCGGCTTCAACGCCGCTCTAACACCTCAAACCGGTGCCCGTCGCTCCAAAACTAGTCAATCAATGTGCAAATCCATAAATATATACTCTAATACTTATTATAAATCAAATTATAACAATTTCCAAGTTCGCTCGAAAAAATTGATAAATCCAACCCTCGGGCCCACGGGACCGATTCTAAAAAAATTTGAAGATAAACATTACCCATAACGTTACTAACTCAAATATATAATTTATTCCCAATTCCATGCCCAAATTCGTGGTCAAAATCCAAAAATACCAATTTCTAGATTTTTCTTCAAAATTCCAAATTTTTACAAATTTCCATGTTTAAATCCATATATATACCATGTATTTAACTTGAAATAGGTGAGAATCACTTACCTTGTGATTGATGCTTAAAATGGTGCTCCAAAATCGCTCCAAGGTTGGCTCCCATGGAGGAAATGAGATGAAAATGGCCAAATTCCCGTTTTAAAACTTCACTGCCTAGGTCCGTCCATCTTCGCGTTCGCAGAAAGACCATCGCGATTGCGAAGGCCAAAACTGCACTACCTCCAATTTCCTCTTCATGTTCGCGTCAGCTAGGCTGCGTTCGCGATGCCTTCAGGCCCTACTGCTTTGCGTTCGCGGAGGCTTAATGGCTCCAGGTCCCCCAGTCCTCTTCCTTCTTCGCGTTCGCGACCCCTGTGTCGCGTTCACGAAGGCTTTACCAGCTTCTGCCTCACGTTCGCGTCCACTGCCTTGCGTTTGCGAAGGCCAAATCCCAGTATCCCCAAAATTCCTCTTCGCGAACGCATGAGATCTTTCGCGTTCGCGAAGGAGGAAACCAGACACCAGCACAACAACTCCAAAGCAGCCCGACTTGGTCCGAAACCACCCTGAAACACACCCGAGGCCCCCGGGACCCTGTCCAATCACATAAACCTATCCCAACACATGACACAAACTCACTCAAGGCCTCAAATCACATCAAATAACATCAAAATCAGGAATCGCACCCAATTCGAGCATCATGAACTTTAAAACTTCAAACTTCTACATTCGATGCCGAAACCTATCAAATCACGTCCGATTGTCCTCAAATTTTGCACACAATTAACATTTGATGTTATAGACCTACTCCAATTTTCAGAATCAGAATCCGAACCCGATATCAAAAAGTCCACTCTCGGTCAAAACTTCCCAAAAATCTTCAAATTTCCAACTTTCGCCAAATGACTCGAAATGACCTACTGGCCTCCAAATCCATATCCGGACGCGCTCCTAATACCAGGATCACCATAGGGATCTATTACCAGGCTCAGAATTCCAAACGGACATCGATAACATTAAAATACACTTCAATCCAAATTTATGTAATCCTTCCAAAATTCCAACTTTCTACAATAGGCGCTGAAACGCTCCCGGGTCATCCAAAACCCGATCCGGACATACGTCCAAGTCCAAAATCATCATACAAACCTGTTGGAACCTTCAAATCCTGATTCTGAGGTTGTTTACTCAAAAGTCACACCTTAGTCAATTCTTCAAACTTAAAGCTTCCGAAATTAGAGATTTTTTCCAAATCAACTCTGAACTTCCCGAAACTAAATTCCGACCACGCGTGCAAGTCATAATACCTGAAGTGAAGCTACTCAAGGCCTCAAACCACCGAACATCGCTCTAGGGCTCAAAATGACCGGTCGGATTGTTAAAATAGTAAATGGGTTAGATAAAGAGAATCATATGAACTAAGCTAGGGTTTTGGGTTGTTGACTTAAGATTATTGTAATCATTTGGCTGATGATAAATGGTGTTAGTTACATCTATTTGAGATTGTAGAATCACCTAGAAGTAGTAGAATGAGGATTGGGTGAAGAAAACACCATTAATGAGGGCTACGAGGCTTTACGCCCATAAAGTGTTTGATAAAATGCCAAAATGATTAAAATATGAGAATTAGTGCTAATTTTGGTTCCTCTTGATATATATTGCCATAGATTATCGTTGAAAGAGACGACGAACATTATGATACTCTTAAAAAGGCTAGAGTCAAGGTATGCGAGGCTAACTCTCTACGTTTGGGAATGTTAATGATTCTCCCTATACTACGGTTTTTTTACAATGTTACTAATTGCCTCAGAAATATAGTTAAGCATAGTTCCTTGAATAGTTGCAGAAATTCTATTCTCTAGCTTCGTTATTCGTTCATGACTTTCATTTTGAACGTTGTGAGCTCTGTGCGTAATCAATATAGACTTGTGTTTGATACCCATGAGTCTTAGTCTAGATTACGCAGCATGCCATAAACAGTTGAAGCTTCAGTTCTCATAATTAGTTCATGAATACATGTCTCAGTCTAGTTCTATTCAACATTTCAGTATCATGTAACTTAGTATGGTTCAGTATTGCAGTATGATTCTCAGTTTCTGATGTTCAACACCCATATTTGGGCATGGGACTGCAGTTTATGCTTTATGCATCTTTTGGTATGAGGTCGCAATTTATGCTTTATGCACCTTGGGGCCTGAGGGCGCAGTTATGTATACGTATACTTGGGCCTGAGGCCGCAGCTTGTGCACATATATTTTGGGCCCGAGGCCGCAGCTTGTGGCTTACTTACTTCAGATAAACATATGGTTCATCACTTAGAAGAGGGAGTATTAGTTCAGTTTTAGTTTCAGTTATCATTTATTAGTTCAGTTTCAGTTTCAGTATTTATAGTTTTTTCTTTTAGTTGCTTTACATACCAATGCAATTCAAATGTACTGACGTCCCTTTTGCCCGAGGCCTGCATCTCACAATGCATGTTACGATTTACAGGTTGATGATTCAGAGTGCTAGGATTCTCGTACCAGCTATTTGGTAAGCCCCAGTTCTTTTGGGGTATTATCATTACTTTACAGTCTTTCAGTATTTACATACAATCAGTATTTTCAGTACTTCATTAGAGGCTTCATAGACTAGAGTAACAGTTAGACATAGTCATATGTTTTTCATGTTAAGCAATGTTGTCTAGAGATATATTTTGACTTATATTAGTGTTTTCGCACTTGATTTATATTATTCAGACTTTCAGTATATTAGCATGTGTTACGGTGTTAGTTTATCTTCCGCATTCAGTATGTTATGATATCACATGTTGATTCAGCCAGCCAGTTGGTTCGCTCGATCATATGTAGCCAGGTACCGGGTGTCGTGTTACGTCCAGGCCCAAGTTTGAGGCGTGACAAAGCTTGGTATTAGAGCACTAGGTTCAAGTGTCCTAGGGAGTTTATGAAGCCTTGTCCAGTGGAGTTCCCTTTATATGTGTGTGTCGGCCACACATATAAACGGTTAACTACCAAGACATTCAGGATTGTATCATTTCTTTATACTCTAGATTGTGCCATGAAGCTTATAACAATAGGTAAATTTCTCTTCCTTTCGAATTCCAGACGTATCGAATGCCCAAGTGACGGGCAGGAAAAACCTAAGGTCCAACAGAGGATAATTGTCCATTGGGGTATAATTATAGAGTATTGGTTGGTAACAAATGAGACTTGAAATGATGTAATAGATAGTAGTACAGATTAGAGCATAACCTTATCAGAAAGTACCAAAGCATTTATCATGTTTTATGGTTATTAGTTTACCCTAGTCACCAGTTATACCGTCTTTCAGTTAGCATGTTTACGGTTATTCAGTACGTCAGTATTCAGTTATTTAGTTACCAGATCTCCAATTTTCACCATATTCAAATTCTATTCATGACTTGTGAGTATACAGTGATGCCTATGGGTGCTAAAAGAAAATGTAAGTAACGATGATTATAGCAAAATCTTCGTATGTTTTAGGTCCGGATTAAGACCCAAGACTGGCCGGATGGTGCAGGAAGTGATTTATCAGATGATGGTATACTCTGAAGGACAAGTTTGTGTATGGTAGTATGTCCGTATGTGTTTTACCTCACAGAACAATTTTATTTTTATTCTTGGAAATGGAGCCTCATGTTAGATGGTGATAGTTCAGATGTCAGACCCCATAGTGTAACATGTTAATAATTTAACCGCAACAGGTATATAATTAATTACTATAGTTTTGGATAGAAAATAGCCTAAGGGAAATATACCTAGGAGTTAGAAACGTACAAAAGATATATTTTTCTTAGGACTCATGCATATGAATAAGAAGATATGATGTACGAAATGAGAACCAAGAGCCGCCGATATTGAATTTCAGGGAATAATTTTAAGTTGTTCAGATTTATTCAAATCTAAACTAGAAAGTACCACATTAGCAAGTTACTATAAGAAGTAGCTATTATTGTGAGATAAAAGATATGACAGTTCCCCTATAAGTTATGCGACTAAATATTTACCCCGAATGTTTATAGTCTGATATGATTTTGAAGTGTATAGAAAGTTTGGGGGTTAGATATTCCAATTTCGTTTAAGACAGATGAAATTTCCCTAAGTGTGATCCATGTACATAGTTTTTAAAAAAAGATAATATACGACCGTAGAATAGGGTCCGATGGTGAGGAAAGTTAGGAATAACTTTATGCTTCACTTTAGTTATTCAAAACAGAACAAGAAAACATGATGCTAGCAGTTGGTTAGTAAAAGAATAGTAAGTAAGTTTTGAGTGGATAGAGTAAATTAGCAATTTCAGCAAAGCTAGTAGAGGTACGATTTGATTTACTTAGCCAGATTAACACTAATGAGTGGGTAACAGTTTGAAACACCGAACGTTTGTTAGAACCTAAAGATTTTACGTTAAACCCGAAGTACAGTGACTGTGGAAAAAAAAATCAGCTAGGCAGTAAGAGAGCAAACTACAGAAGAATAACCTTTAAGAGTTATCGCAAATGGGTTTCCCCAAGAATGACAGTGCGAGCAGAGTTAAAACATTAATATTGGGTATGATTATTGTGAATATATTAGCTTTTCGTTTATGTAAATAATTTAGTTTTTCCTAGCGAGAAAGATTACTGAGAAGTAAGTCGGAAGATGAGTCATAATTGACGTAAAGTGAAAAGAATTGCAGAAGATAAGGTACGTTGTTTTGATCCCAACAAAAGAGAAGGAATCTGCAAGTACAAGACCTTAACCTTTGGTATAAGGAGGAGATGCGAAAATCATCAGTAAGTCCAGTTGGAGATTTGAAACATGCATAGTTAGCATGAGATATAAAAACTATAAAATCATGCCTAATTATGCATTACGAAGGTAGTGCCACTACACGAGAATCTAATCTTAAGAGTACTAGTCAACGACTTAGCTCGTAACAAAACTATAAGTGTTTTCAGGAAGTTCCTTAAAAAGATAATCAAGTATGGGAAGTATAGCTTATGATTGAGGCAGACAAGAGAACTATGGTGGAAGAAGTTCACCGCTTAGCCAAGCTAGAATTTTGACTTTTAGACTCCGAAGATGGTGGAGTTGTTGTCCAGAACATGACTTATTCCTCCTTAGTAGCCGAAGTAAAGGAGAAACAATTTAATGATCCCTACTTGTTGCAACTGAAAGAGGAGATTCACAAGCATAAGACGATGGCTTTTGATCAAGGGGGAGATAATGGTACTTTGAGGTACCAAGACGGATTGTGTGTTCCAGACATAGATGGACTTAGAGAGGTAGGATCATGTTAGAAGCCCATAATTCCAAGTATTCTTTCCACCCAGGTTCCTCAAAGATGTATCATGACCTCAAGGAGATGAATTGATAGAAGGACATAAAAAAGAACGTCGTAGACTTTGTGGCCAAGTGTCCGAATTATCAGCAAGTGAAAGTCGAGCATAAAAAAACCTAGTGTTTTACCATAGAATATACATATTCTTAAGTGGAGATGGTAAATATGGAATTTATAACAGGAATATCCCACTCATTTTGAAAGCATGATTTGATTGGGTGATTGTAAATCGACTTACCAAGTCAGCGCACTTCTTGTCAGTAAAGATCATAGATTCAACAGAAGATTATGCCAAGTTGTACATTCAGGAGATTTTCCGATTGCACAGGATTCTGTTGTCCATCATTTCAGATCGTCATGCTCAGTTTACAATGAACTTTTAGAAGACCTTTCGTAAGGATTAGGCACAAGAGTAAACCTCAACATAGTTTTTCATCCTCAGACAGATGGCCAAGAAGAGCACACTATTCAGACACTTGAGGATATGTCCTTGATTTTAAAGGTAATTGGGATGATCACATACCTCTTATTGAGTTTTCTTATAATAACAGCTACCATTCTAGTATCAAGATGGAACCTTACGAAGCTCTGTATGGGCGAAGGTGTAGGTTGCCAATTGGTTGGTTCGAAGTTGGTGAAGTAGAGTTGTTGTGACCCGATTTGGTCTATCAGGCCATGGAGAAAGTCAAGTTGATTCAAGAGCATTTGAAGATGACTCAGAGTTGCCAAAAGTTCTCTTCGGACGTGCGTTGTAGATACCTAGAGTTTCTAGTTGATCATTGGGTGTTTCTGAAAGTTTCGCCTATGAAAAGTGTTATAAAATTTGGGAAGAAAGGAACGCTCAGTCCCGCATACATCAGGTCGTATAGGATCCTACGATGGATCGAGCAAGTAGCTTATGAGTTAGAGTTGCCACCAGAACTGGCGGTTGTACAACCAGTATTTCTCGTGTCATGTATCACATTCAAGTTTCCAGTATTTAGATCTCGTGTCACAAATTTATGTTTCCAGCATTCAGAACTAATGTTATAACATTCATGTTAGTTCAGTACTCAGATACTCATGTCAGTCCATTACTCAGATATTCATGCCAGCTTAGTACTCAGATATTGATGTCAGTTTGTGCTCAGATATCATGCCAGTTCAGTACTCAAATATTTGTGCTAGTTCGGTATTCATATATCCATGTTAGTTCAGTATCCACGTATCTATGATAGACCAGTATTGTAACACCCCATATTTTTGTACGTAAAAGTGCGTCGTAAGCAAACTAATGTAGGACCAAAAATGAGATCATCTTTGAAAGTATATAAAGTAAGTTAATCATATTACCTCGGGGGTTACAAATATTGAAGATCATGAACAACAAGTACAAAGAGGGTTGGAAGGTTCAGAAGCTAAAGGAATTGAAGAAATAATGTTTCGTCGAAAGTCGACAAGTTGGGAATGTTATAACATGTACTTTTGGGGTGAGACTAGGGTGCTTAATATGATAGGGAGGTTATGTTATGAGTTATGTTAGTCGTATGATAGTTGTGTGTTATGTTTTTAAGTCAAGCGAGTTGTGGAATAAAAGTCGATGAAAGTCATCACAAGTTACGTTCATAAGTTTTACTGAAATTTGGGTCAAATGTAACTGCGATTTTCTCCCAATATACTTAGAGTCACGGGGTGTTCCACCCATAAAATTGAATATCTATGAGTCTATTTTCTAACTCATTAAACCGTTTGTCAATACAACATTGGAGTAGAGAGAAATATGCATTTTTGCGAGACCGCGCAAGCTGCTAGGTGACAAGTAGGTGTGTCACCTACTTGCTTAAATGAGAGTCCAAAAATGAACCAGTTCGGGTCATCCAAAGAGGCCTTTTTAAAGGCCTATTTCCTTCATATATTATACTGATAATAGGGCATAATAACCAGATATAAACTCTGCAAAAATCCTCCCAAAAGTTGCCCACAAACCCTAGTTGATTTTCTCTCCCTTTCAAGTTCTAATTGGAGGTTAAACCTAGAGTTTGAAGAACCAAGATAGGAGCTGGCTTATCCAACAAATAAGGCAAGTTTACTGCTCTCTTTCATCCATTTTTTTTTGCTGTAAATGCATGGTAAGTCCTTCTATATTAGACTGTTTTGTGTTGCTGTTGGGTTACGTGTTTTACTATTGTTTTGTGAAGTTCTGGAGGAGGAAGGGTGTGGAGAAACACCACATAAATGCAGGGTGGTGGGCTGGTCATTCATCGTAATATTTTCGAGTTGTTTGACACTACTATGGTGGTCATTTTATGTATGAAGAGATTGGGATGTGTTGGGTTATTTTATAGTATTTTGTGGTGTATATAAGGTTGGAAAATAATGTATATATGTTGTTATCGTTGTGTTCTTGTGTTGTTGGTGTTATCTTGAATTTGGAAGGAGTAAGGATTATATGGGAGATGCTGCCCATTTTAATATAAAATAAGCTTGTCATTCGTTATGCGATAGTTGTACCTTTCGTAACTTAATGATAATATTATTATCATTGTTGTAGATTAAGGTGCGAAGAGGCGAGTTCAGCTTGGTGATTGGAAAGATTGTGATAAGGTATGTTAAGGCTAAGCCCTTCCTTCATTTTGGCATGATCTCGTAACTACATGTATTTGATAATGAGGCATAAAGAGAAGTTCATACTCCCGAATTTATATATATTATCCTAGTCTCATAAGTTATATTATTCTCCCTTATCGAGACTTTATATTTAATTGAGTATTGTCTTCTTCCAGTCAAGAGAGCAGAGGGTCTATATATATACAGTATTACAGTATTTTCACCGCCATCTAGCTATAATCGGTGGGCAGGCCCCTATTGGGCAACCTCTGATCAGATGGTAAGTTATATACCGAGCCTTTAATAGCCGAGCGCCTATCCCAGAATGGACGAGATACCTATCCTAGTATGGCCGAGCGCCTATGAGAGAGCATACTACGGCCGAGCAGTTACACGTACCGAGCCTTATAGGGTCGGATATTTATTTTACTTACTATATTGAAGGAGTTGAGTCAATATCTGTAGGTAAGTATATCTCCAGCTCATCTTTGACTCCCAGTTACTTTTAGCTATTATATTATCAGTTCAGTTTCAACTTTCAGTTATTTATTGCCTTACATACTCAGTACATTATTTCGTACTGACGTCCCTTTTCTGGGGACGTTGCATTTCATGCGTGTAGGTTCAGATAGACAGACGGGTAGACCTCCTCAGTAGGTGTTGCCCGAGTTCAGCCTGATCAGTAAGCTCCATGTCCTTCGGAGTTACCGGGTCTAAGATTTTGTGTACGTATTTTGTATATATGTTATGGGTAGGTCGGGGACCTGTTCCGATCACAGTACATCCACCAGTAGAGGTTTGTAGACATATCTTGTCAGTTAGTACAACATGTTGGGCTTGTAGGCTTTGTATGTATATTTTGTTGGTTTGTCAGTTGTGGTAGTTATAAAGGCCTTGTCGGCCCAACTTTATATTGATGTTTAGTCAAAGCTAGTTTCTGTTCTGTTTTATATTTTTCTTCGCAAATTGTCATGCAATGTGGCCCCATGGCCAAAGTATGACATTGTATGTTCAGAGTCCCTCAGTCGCAAGTTGGTACGCTATGTTAAGTGAGGCACCGGATGCCGGTCTCGCCCCCAGGTTCGGGGCGTAACAAGTATTCACGAATATATTTCATGTTATATGTATTATGATGCCATGTGAGGCTTGTGTCATGCTCTGGTAGATGGCGGGTGTTTTGGAGAAATGTTGAAGGTAACTAACATTTTCATTCAGACCTTATATTATAATCTTCATGTCTTTCAGTATTCAGTCAGTTCAGTAGTCATTCAGTTCAGTATCTCAGTAGTTCAATAATCATGTAATCATTCAATTTAGTATGCATATGTTCATGAAAGTTCAATGTTCACGTGTTTCCATCAGTCCCGCTTAGGGTCCAGAGTCATCCGTAGTTATAGTCTGGACAATTATTCGAGGACGAATGATCCCAAGAGGGAGATAATATAATACTTCGTAAATTCAGATTAGGCTTGGTTGTGTTAAATGAGTGTTAATGTGTTATTTTAGACACGTGAAGTCCTATCGAGATGAGTATGGATGAAAATAGTTATTTTGGAATCAAGATGGAGAGTGAGGTGCATAAGCTTCGATAAAATTGACTAAATTTATGGAATGTGTGTCTTCGAGTTTCATGACAATTTGTTAGGAATTTGAGAAAATTGAAACATGAAAGTTATAGGCATATGAAATACCTTTCCAATGATATATTGTGGAGCTCGAGCGGATCTCCTTTTAAGACATTGTGTGCGTTTTACTGGACAATGTGCAGTCTACGCGCCCAGCTGCGCGCCCAGATGTCTCGTGCGCGACATCGCACTTGTGGTAGTACCACTGCCCCTGCTGCTCGTTCATGTGTGCAGTTGGGCCTTCAGCTACATGGACGCGCACCCGAAGGGTCGTTTCAAAATCCCTACCTCATTCCCAACACCCTAGAACACGAAATTTGCTTTAGAAAAGGAAGCTCTCAAGAACCTAACTTCCTCCAAGATCCCTTCATTATCTAAGGTAAGTTCGAATGATGATTCTAACACCTTATTAATATGGGTAAACCCCTCAAATCATTAAATATTCGATTGAGACTTCAATGTTGAGAAAGGAAACCCTAGAACTCGAATTCAAAAGGATTGAACTTCAAAAAGGTAATGCTTCTACTCCCTAATCATTTATAGTTGTGAATTGATGAGTTCTTGAGAGAATAGTAAATGAGTTTGATAAATAGAATCATATGAACTAAGCTAGGGTTTTGGGTTGTTGACTTAAGATTATTGAAATCAGTTGGGTGATGAAAAATGGTGTTAGTTACATCTATTTGAGATTGTAGAATCACCTAGAAGTAGTAAAATGAGAATTGGGTGTAGAAAACACCATTAATAAGGTCTATGAGGCTTTACGCCCATAAGATGTTTGATAAAATGCCTAAGTGACTAAAATATGAGCATTAGTGCTAATATTGGTTCCTCTTGATATATATTGCCATAGATTATCGTGAAAGAGGTGACGGACATTATGATACGCCTAAAAAGGCCAGAGTCAAGGTATGTGAGGCTACTCTATATGTTTGGGAATGTTAATGATTCTCCCTACACTACGTTTCTTTTACAATGTTACTAATTGCCTCAAAATATAGTTAAGCTTAGTTCCTTGAATAGTTGCAGAACTTCTATTCTCTGGCGTCGTAATTCATTCATGACTTTCATTTCGAACTTTGTGAGCTTAGTGTGTAATCAATATAGACTTGTGTTTGATGCCCATGAGTCTTAGTCTAGATTACTCAACATGTCATAAATAGTTTAAGCTTTAGTTCTCATAATCAGTTCATGAATACATGTCTCACTCTAGTTCTATTCAGCATACCAGTATCATGTAACTCAGTATGGTTCAGTATTTCAGTATCTTATATTGCAATATGATTCTCAATTCCCGATTTTAAATCCCTGAATATTGAACACATGTATTTGGGCCAGAGGCCACACTTTATGCTTTATGCATCTTTGGGCCCAAGACCGCAACTATGTATACGTATACTTAGGCCCGAGGCCGCAACTTGTGCACATATATATTGGGCCTAAGGCTGCAACTTACTTACTTAAGATAAACTGGCGGTTCATCATTCAGAAGAGGAAGTATTTATATCTTTACTTCCTTGTTCAGTTATCATTTATTAGTTATCAGTTATCAGTTCAGTTTCGGTTTCAGTATTTATAATTCTTTATTTCAGTTGCTTTACATACTAGTGCAATTCAAATGTACTGACGCCTCTTTTGCCCGGGTCTGCATCTTATGATGCAGGTAATGATTTACTGGTTAATGATTCAGAGCGCTAAGATTCTCGTACCAGCTATTTGGTGAGCCCCAGTTCTTTCGGGGCATTATCATTACTTTACAGTAATTCAGTATTTACACACAATCATTGTTTTCAGTACTTCATTAGAGACTTCATAGACTAGAGTAACAGTTAGACAGATTCGCATGCCTTTTATGTTAAGTAATTGTAACGATCCGGTCGGTCATTTTGAGTATTATAGCCTCATTCCCCTATTTATTGATTATTCTATATTCGTTTGTTGTTATGTGACTTGTCGGGGTGGTTGGTTTGGTTCCAAAAATATTTCAAAATGAATTGGGACACTTAGTCCTAAGGTTGGAAGCCTAAGCTGAAAGAGTTGACCAGATGTTTACTTATGCGTAAATGACTCTGGATGGAGTTTTGGTGGTTCCGATAGATTCGTATGGTAATTTTGGACTAAGTAGTGTATCCGAATATTAATTTGGAGGTCTGTAGATGAATTTGGCTTGAATTGGCAAAAATTGGAAAAGGTTGAAGCTTGGAGAGTTGAGAAGTTTGACCGGGAGTTGACTTTGTTGTTACCGGGCTTAGATTTTGGTTCCGAAAATTGGAATAGGTCCGTTGTGACATTTATGATTTGTGTGCAAAATTTGAGGTCAATCAAAGTTAGTTTAATAGGTTTCGGCATAGATTGTAGAAGATGGAAATCCATTAGTTCATTAGGCTTGAATTGGGGTACGATTCATATTTTTGTTGTTGTTTGATGTGATTTTAGGCCTCGACTAAATTTGTATGATGTTTTAGGATGTGTTGGTATGTTTGGATGGGGCCCTGGGGGCCTCGGGCGAGATTCTAATTGAGTTTGGCCTTGTTGAGCTGCAGATTTTTCTGGTGCCTAGTTTCCTTATACGCATTCGCGAGAGGAGTCTCGTGTTCATGAAGAGTATCTGGGAGACAAGTGAAGTTTGTACTTCGCGTTCACGAATAAGGCCTCGCATTCACAAAGTTCTTGGGAAATTGTGCATCACGATCGCGAGAGGGTGCTCGCATTCACGTAGAAGGATGAGGCCACCTTGGGCACCAGGCCTTAAGCCTTCACATTCATGGTCAGGGAGACGCGTTCGCATAGGCAGAGCTCTGTGAAGCATCGCGTTCGAGAGGGAGACTTCGCATTTTTGGGCGGTTGAGTTATGTGCTTCACTAACGCAAGGCACTTTCCGCGTTCACGAAGAAGGGCATCTGGGCAGCAGATATTTATTTCAAAATCAAGGGTTAGAGTTATTATTTCATATTTTAAGTTGTAGACCTCGGTTTTGGGCGATTCTTAAAGGGATTTTCAAGGAGTTGATTGGGCTAAGTGATTCTAACTCGGATTTGGTTAAACTAGATGAATCTATCATTGTTTTTATCATTTAATTAGTGTTTTGGGTCGGAAAAATTGGGGAAGGTTTGTGAAACTTCATAGACTTTAATTTGAAGATTTGAAGGTCGAGTTGAGGTCAGAATTGAGTAATTTTGGTATGGTTGGACTCATTATTGAATAGTATTTGAATTTTATAAATTTTGTCGGATTTCGAGACGTGAGCCCGTGGTTGATCTTTTGGGTTGACCTTTTGACTTTGGTTAAAGAACTTAGCTTTATCGTATGGAATCGATTCCTATAGCTTGTATTAATTGTATTAAGTTGTTTGTGGCTAGATTCAAGTCGTTCGAAGGCCGATTTGTGAGGCAAAGGCTTGTTGGAGTAGGGATTTGCGCGGTTTGAGTAAATAACACTTCTAAACTTGATATCACTATGACTCCCTGAACTACATGTTATGTGATTTGTGTTAAGGTGACGCACATGCTAGGTGATGGGTGTGTGGGCGTGCACCATAGTAATTGCGACTCGGTTGTTTCCGTGGTACCGTGTAGTTATCAAACCTTGTTGTTATTCATGAAATTCCTACTTGTTAGAGTAATTGAGCTGTAATCCATGTTAGAAATCATGTTTAGACTATATGCTTATTCCGTTGGGACCCCCGGAGGTCATTTCTGCTATTGAATTATTTGCTTGAATTGCAATTACGTACTCAGTAACATCTATCATTTGCATATCATATCTCATTCTGTGTTGCCACTGTTGTTACATCATATTATCATTGTTTCGCCTGATTGTCATGAGATTTGTGAGCCCGAGAGATTGGAGAGATTGATGATTGAGTGAAGTCGAGGGCCTGATTGTGAGTGATATTTATGTGATCGGGTTATACACCGCAACAAGTTTTATTAATTCATGATGGGATCGAACTGCACTCCGCAACATGCCATGTTGGATTATATTAGCGCTTGGGAAGGATTCGCCCCTCCGGAGTCTGACATACCAGCAGTAAGTGCATGTACCATTGAGTGCTGAGTGCGAGTGCCGAGTAATTGAGAGTGTTGAGTGTTTGGGAGTGTTGAGTGATTGAGCGTGCTGAGTGAGGTTGAATATTCCGAGAGCATGAGTATATGAGTTTATCACTGTGTTGCATTACAAGTAACATGTATATTTGACATGTAAACATAGAGATGTAATATTCTTCATGTTAGCTATACTTGATATATTTACCAGTATTGAGCCTAAACTGTCGAACTTGAAAGCATGTCTACTTTTCTATACTGTGTACTACTGATTATGAAATTTTCTCTGAGTTATTACTGTTATTTTCCTGTCATATCTATACTGTTATTATCTGGTCTGGACTATACCTATCTGAGCTCATCATTGCTTTCAGCCCAAGGTTAGTCATGTTACTTATTGAGTACATTGGGTCGGTTATACTCATACTATACTCTGCACTTCGTGTGCAGATCCGGGTATTTCTGGGCATGATGGTTGCTAGACTTGGAGCATTTCTTGCTTGGAGACTTTTGAGGTAGCTGCTTTGGCGTTCGCAGACCTCGACTCTCCTTCTTTTTTAGTTTATTTTGCACCGTTCTATCTCTCTAGACAATTGTATTAGAAATTTTGATTATATTGATATTTAGTAGCTCATGTACTTATTGACACTCGAATTTTGAGGGAATTTGTATTGAGTCGCGGTATTTCTTATCGATTATTTATGAGAATTTTCAATGTTAAACTTATTTCATCATGTTTTCAATTTAAATTTGCATAGTTATTTGTGATTGTCGGCTTGCCTAGTTCTGTGATAGGTGTCATATCGACATATTGAATTTGGGTCGTGACAGTAATGTTGACTACAAATATATTTTAGACTTATATTAGTGTTTCCGCCTTTGAATTATATCATTCAGACTTTTAGTATATCTGCATGTGTTAGTTTATCTTCCGCATTTAGTATGTTATGATATCACATGCTGATTCAGCTGACCAGTTGGTTCGCTCAATCACATGTAGTCAAGCACCATATGCCATGTTATCGATATTATCAATACTTCCCATAAATTGGAGTATACACATTAGAATACTTATCAAGATTACTAAACATGGGATTTCGTTTATATACACTGACAAAATTTTACATCAGTTGGTGTAGTTTTATTAACTGCATGTCACTTACCATCTTCTGAAGGTTATTACTCCATTTTTTTAGAAAGTCATCACTTACCATTTTTGGAAGTTGTACTATGGAAAGTATTTTCTAAAAAGTTTTAACACAATAGTGCATTCGAATTATCAATGTGAGTCTGTAACGACCCAAAATCTAACCATGGTCGTGATGGCGCCTATCATGTTACAAGGCAAGCTTATTTTTCCAAAATATTACTACAAATCTATTATAAGAATTTAATAAAATATTTTCAACATTTGAATTTTTTTCATAAACTAAATCAACTCTAAATATAATTATAGAAAATACGGAAATGAGCCCCAAATATCGGGGTGTCACTAAGTCATGAGCGTCTAAATCTATGAACTAAGAAATAAAACTGTCTAACTGTCAATGCAGTCCAAAAGAAGAAATGATAAAACGAGTAACAAGGTCCTGCGGAGGCTAGCAGCTACCTTGCAGTCTCCAACGATAGCCGGCATGAACTCAATGATTGCCACGCTCTAACTCACCTGGATCTGCACATAAAGTGCAGGGTGTAGTGTGAGTACAACCGACTCAATAGTAACAGAAATAACTAAGGAATTGAGTAGCACTGACGAGCTAAGTAGAACAATTCAATTATTTCTTTATCACAATTTAAAATAAACAGGAATAATCAGGTAAATTCCATCAACTCAATAAATGCTACAAAGAAATTAATAGGTAAAAATGCAACAACAACAAAAGCAATGAATCCTCACAGCAATGTCACTCCATCACTCAGCACTCGGCTCTCGCCACTCGCACTCAACACTCAACACTCAATAGGTACCTGCGCTCACTGGGGGTGTGTACAGACTTCGGAGGGGCTCCCAAAGCCTAAGCGCTAAGCACGGACAACTCACGTGCTGCACGGACAACTCACGTGCCATAATATCAAATCCCCGGATTCGCACGGTTAACTCACGTGCTACGCGGATAACTCAAGCGCTATGGTATCAATACCTGGATCCACACGGATAACTCACGTGCTGCACGGACAACTCACGTGCCTTAGTCAAATACCTCACAACAGGCCCTCAGCCTCACTCAGTCATGTGCCTCTCTAGCCTCACCATCATCAAAAAATAAGAGAAATACAACCCACGTCAAGTATCACAGCATATCAGCAAAATAATAGGGGCTGAGGTAAACATGTATAATAATATCTATGACTGAGTGCAAATAATATGAGCATGTATAAAGCCTAAGCATGATCTCTAATATGAATGCAAACAAGTTCAACAACAAATAAACACATAACTACAGATAATAGCCATTAGGCCTCAAAGCCTCACGGGACGGACCAAGTCTCAATCCCTCACGGTGTACACCTACACGCCCGTCACCTAGCGTGGGTATCACTTCCAAAATAATCACGTGATGTCAAATCTTCGGGTTTATACCCTCAAACCCAGAGTTAAAATGGTTACTTACCTTAACAGCGTAAAATCCTACTCCGATATGCCCTCGTCTCTGGACTGGGTCTCCAAAAGCTCCGAATCTAACCAAAATCAGAATACCACTATCAACATAGGCTAAAGAATCGAATTCCACAATAAAAACTACATAAATAGGCCAAAATTTTGAAATCGGCCAAAACCCGGCCCTCGGGCCCACATCTCGAAACCAGTCAAAAATGGCAGAATAACAAACCTCGTCCTCACCCGAGTCTAACCATATAAAATTCGTCAAAATCGGACTCTGTTTGGTCCCTCAAATCCTCACTTAAAACTCTCCAAAACTCAAACTCTAACTCCCTCAATTTCACCCTAAACCCCTACTAATTTCACGGCTAATCAGTAGAAAAATATCATAAACGCGTGTAATTAAACCCAAATAACTTATCTCAGTGATATCTCTCAGAATGACTGACCGGATTGTTACAGAGTCGAACCTCTAATGCATCAAAATTAAAGGTAAAAATAATCTACAACCGAGCCAGTATCACTCGTCAAACTTATGTTTAATTATATAATTTTGGAGGTCCAAATTTTTTTTATTAAAGTCATAATTGGGTCCCCAATTTAGTTTTTCAATTAATGTAACTTATTGAAACTATTAAAAAGATTGTCATCCAATCCATTTTATCATTTCATATAAGATCCTATCAAACGATGAGTGGAGCCTAACTTTTAGAAACTTAACAGAAAAATATAAAAGCATAATTTTTTTGGTCCTTCCTTTGTTCTTCATTTTTTCTCTTTCCACACGAGGTAGTTGATGTCTTGGTACCTTTGCCACACTAATCAATTCATCTTCCCTCGCTATTGTTACAAGTTTTTTTTTATTGAGATATTGGAATGCTGATATTATTAATACTAATAAGCAATATTCATATTACATTCTGTAGTGATGCCACTTAGGACATTTTCATTTCCAAGTTCAGCCAACTTATCACATACATTATCCGAAATTAACCTATCAAAGTATGTTCCACCTTTGTCTTCTAGGAATTGGGTTTCCCCAAAATGGGATGGAATTGCAAATCTCAAAGCTTGATCTAGACTGGGTCCCTTGGAAGCTTCCTTTGCCAAAACATGAGACACTCGATTTGCTTGTCTAAAGCTATGTTTGACCACCGCCTGTTTTAGCTGAAACATCAGGCACCTGTATTCACATATAATAGTATTGTACGTTGGACATAGCATGCTATCGTTACAAGTTACAACCCTATAAATCTCCATAACTTCTTTATCTTTTTTTTCCTATAGTGCGATCTTAGAAGTAACTATATTTCGAAAAAAAGGCTCAAATTTTAAAAGCTAGCTAAATAAAGTGACTTTTAAATGAAGTTAAATGTTTATAGAATCAAAAATTCAAGAAATATTTAACTTTAATAATTAATAGTGTGAACACTGGTAAGAGGTTGTTTGATAGTTCAAGTATAACTTGAGTCCAAAAATGATCAGTGGTTTAAATGAGAAATTAATATTAGACAATAATAATATTTAGTTACTCCCATTTGGAAAGTATCATAAATCAATTATCTATACTTTTCATTTGAAGACCAGTCTGATTAAATTCCTAGAATTGTCATGATGATGGTATGTTGACATAATTTAAGCTCATAACATAAAGCATAAGAATTAATGTTCTTTCCATACTTTCATTTGTACTATTTTCTTTTTCTTGGAATCTTTTGGTTACAACAATAATATGCATATCTTTATTATCAAAATGATATGCAAATATCTCTTTCATTTAAAAGTGGTCCCGCTCAAAGAATTAGTAAGTCATTAACACTAATGAGTACTATAAATACGATTTAGTGATTGCACAAAGGTTGAAAGATTATTAAATCAACTTTATTTTCTTTCAACTTTAACTCTTAATCAATGGCATCTGGGATTCAAGGTCCTAAGCCAAAGTACAGAATTAAAGAGTAAGTTTTCACTTTTCTTTTATATTTCTACTTTTATTTTCCTTCATTTGTGCTACTTATCCTAATATTTTATTGGGCTCACAATCTTTTTTCTTTTTTCTTTTCTTAATTAGCTATAGGAAAGACAATGGTACACTTCGTTTTCATAATGCACAAATCTTCTATCAAAATGAGCTACTACGTGAAAGGCTCAATCTTGTAGTTTGCCCTCATTGTAGTCCCAAGTTATATGAAGAAATCATAGGGAAAAAAATTTCACTAGCCAAAATGCGCAAGGAGATTGCAGAAATGGAGAAATGGGTAAATTTTTATTAGAATATTTTTCTTCATTGAATTTTAGTGATTATAATAAATTAAAATTGTGTGTTATATAGCTATAATTGATTTTTAAGTCTCTTTTACAGATCGAGGTCTGGTCAGATATCATCAATTATCATTTGAAGAAAAACAACGTTAAAGGAAATGCTTCCCCCTAGAATCTTTTTGGGAATACATGTCATATGCTCATAGTTTTATGGAGAAGAAAAATATTATATTTTATTGCAATAATTCTAAAGTACAATGATTGTAACTCCGTGAAGGATAAGTTATTATACTTTTATGAGTTACTCAATTATAGAAAAAAATTTTATGATGACTTGGTACTATGGTTATTATTATTTTTGCCTACCTTCTTATTTCTTGTTAATTTAATTATTTGCTTTCATAATGGTAGCTAAAGAAGTATGTTTGCTATTGTTGCCTTTCCTAAAATTTGATTTGTTCGACGAAAAGAGGCATATGTTATGTTATCCCCAGTGTATACATATAGTTCAAACATAACTCTAATTTTTTTTTTGAAATGATAGTATTCCGGCTGGTTTAAATGCACGTTAGTACTCATCCATTTATTATATGATCCTTCTTACCCGTACACATGCGGGCAATGTTTTTTAGGAATATAAAATATATTCAATGAATATTGCCTTCGCTAGAATTCAAACTTTGCTTTTACAAGTTAGACCTCCAACTCTTGGTGACCAAAGAGAGGGGCCATTCTTCTTCCATGGAGACAAAAATCATCTGTTTTACTCACTGAACTCTTCGTTAGGGGGCCTTTATCAATATGATACGACAACCTTAATCTTCAGCGGGTCACATTACTTGACTTAAAAAGGTAGACCTGGGTTTTGCTAGTCTCACTCACTTGCTTGCTGGAAAAACTGGGACTAGATTGATAGAGCACATAGCATTTGTTCTATTTACCCTCAAAATCGGATAACAATTGAATTTGTTAGTGGTTTAAAGGTTATGCGGATTAACTTGATACTTAATGATAAATTAGAATGCAATTAAAATAAATAATGATAAATTAACTGCAAATCACACGGATTGGGTAATTTCGGCCTAGGAAAGCTGACCACCCTTGAGTCCAATGTACTTTGATTGACACCAAGATAACAAAGAATTTAGAGGATAATGGTAATGTATTGCTTATGAGTGTATGTTACAATGTCTTTCATGAATTGTGAGGCCCCCTTTATATATTAGGGGAACCTACTTTTAAGGTATTATTCTATTATTCCATAAAAGTTAAAAGGTCCTTGATTTGTTGACCGTTGGTCCCTTTTTTGCTATGTTCCGTGATTTCCTCCGTAATGCCCGGTTAGTTACGGGAATTTCAGACCCATGTCGGATAAGCTGGCATTATATTCCTTGAGACCGTTATGACCGGGATCGGTTATGACCTCGATAAACTCGAAGGCAAGTCTGGTGGTTCCGATGGCTAATTCGATAAAGCATGAACTGATCTTCGGAATTTTATCACCATCTCTCGATCCCAAATTGTCGTGTGGGATTCTCTATTAAATTCTGAATTTGATTTTACCCATATACAGATAGTCCCCTCAGTTTTTGGAGAGTAAATGATGAGAAACGATGTGAGCTCCCAATTTCCTCTTCGATAAATCATGACATAAGCGATAAATCATGACATAAGCGATAAGAACAGTTGAAACGTCCCATCGGTCCAGTCTTCTAAGAATTAAATATGTGTCACTTAATAGTCGTCCACTCCAAGACGTGAACCGTCATTTGGAAAACTATAAATACCCTCTCATCTATTTATTTGAACTTTACAGTCAAACTCTTTGTTCTTGTGATTTAAGAAACTTCATCATTCTCACTTTCTTGTTTTCTGGCTTACATTCAAACTTCTTCCCTTCTGGTTTTCTGAAAACTTCCGTAAAAGTTGCTCATCTGCCAACCATACCTTCTCTTTCATTAACATCCTCATTTCTCCACTTATTTCACTATTTAAAAGCAATGGCAAAGACTTCAAAATATGTTCCCCAAAAATAAACTCCCTCTGCTTCGCGACCGGTTGTTGAGAAAAATATTTTGTGTGCCGCTGTCGAGGAACCGACACCGGAACCTCCTAATCAAATGTTTGTCCCTACAGGGTGCCCAAACGGAGCTGATTTCAAGGTCGAGAAAACCTCCTCGGTACCCGGCCGGTGTGATCCGGTCTCGAGATATATATGCTCGGTCACCGATAGTGTCTTTGCCAAGGTCAAAGAAGACTGTAACTGGGCTGATAAGCACGTAGTGATCCCTACGCCCGAGGAAGCGATTACTACCCATGTGGAGGGTTTTTTAAATGTTTACACTTACCCATTCACGCTGGTCCGCTTAGATCTGGTCATCATCGCCTTCTGTAAGAGGTACAAGGTGACCCTCGGTCAGATTCATCCTTCATTCTAGAGGATAGTAATTCTCCTCCGCTTCTTCGTGAGCAAGATCGAGGGGTGTCCCTTCACCATCGATCATCTCATGTGTTCGTATAGCCCCCGACTTTATCGAGGCAGATTGATTATGCTGGCCCGTCGGTCCAGTAAGGCTCCATTTTCCAGCATTGCTGAAGATCGGGACCGAGGCTGGTTAGGTCATTTTGTCCGAGTGAAGACCTCGGATTTGATCCCAGCCGAGCATATGCCATTTCCTGAGAAGTGAAATATTAAACGTAAGTATAATCTCGCGTTCGTTACTCTTCTTTTTTCCTCTCCTCTCATCTATATTTTGTGGTGGTGCAGCTGTTGCACGGATGCCGGATGCAGCTCCTCAACTCAAGGAATGGGTCGAGGGCATCGTGAAACAAAGACTTTATTTCGATTGTTCGTGGCGCGAGCTCTCGAAGGGCCGATGGGAGGCCCATTCCCATGGTAAGAGTTTTCTCAAGTGATTTTGATTTCCCTTTCGCGCTATCGATTTCTGACTTGCTTTTACTTCTTTTTTGCAGGTTTACCAAAAGATGTCGAGATGAGGCCTCCATCCGGTGATGACGACATCTTCACCGAGCCCCCTACCTCGGGGTAGGATAAAGAGAAGAAAAGTAAAAAGGCTCCGAGTTCTCCGGGCCCTAAGAAGAAGAGGCCAAAGAAAAGATTGGTGCATAAACCTAAGGGAAGCACTAGTGGTCGAGCACTGTCCCAGGACACACTCTATCGATTGAGGGATGAGTCCGAGGGGGAAGGAGAAGCCTTTGATCTGGTGGCCAGTATGCCATCACAGCTCGAAGGGAAAGGGTACTCCGAACCAGGGGGATGTGAGGCCGATATTCATCATGTCGAGGAGGCCGAAGTGGAGGTAGGATCTGAGGCTTCCCGAGATGCGGGAAAAGCCCCGCAGGAAGCACTCGGCCCGATATAGATTGCCGAGTCGCCCTCGTTCACAGAGTCAATGTTTAACGAGGCCCAAGTAGCAAAAGAACGCCCCATCGAGGGGGCACATAGATCGAACGACCCCTTCCGTGGTTTTTTCGACGGTGTGGATTCGACGGCCACGGAGGACGCCAATGGATTTGATGATTTAGAGATATCGAGGAAGAGCTCACCCTCTGAGGCAAGTGGGCTTTCCTCAAGTCCGAAATTGGTCGATCGATTCCCTGCCCCGAGTGAATATCCTGATCGGAAATGCACCATTGTTTTTTCCCTTCTGGAGGATGCCCGGGTTCTTTCCGCCCCCGTAGGGGTGGCCAGCTATCTTCCGTGCCTGGTGACCAAGGATGATCAAGCTAAGATGAACAAGGTGGATGCACCCTGCCTTTTCAATGAAGCGCAATAGGCGCTGAACCGGATAACTTCCTGCTTTCCTAAGTGAATTTTTGATTTACACTTAGATTATTTCGCATATGACTTAGCATTTCTTTTCTTGTTCTTAGGCTTCGGTGCATCATCACGGGGCTTTTTTGAGGTACCGGGATGGACTAAAACAACTCGAAGCTGGAGTTTGAGAGCTTACTGAGAAGAGGGACGCCTTTAAACTTCTTAGTGAACAGCTCGGAGTGGAGACTAAGAACCTCCATGCCGAGTTGGAAGTGGCCCAGAAGGATCATGCTACTTGGTCGATAAGGTAAAAGTTTTCGAAGTAAGTGATGATGAATTTGATTCGGTGACTAATGGTCAAAATCCGCAGGTCCAGCAAAAACTCGACCGGATTGCTCAACTCCGAGCTGAAATGGATATAGTCAAAGCTGAGACTGATGAATGGAGAGGCAAAATGGATCGTTTGGCCTCGAAAAAGGAGGTTGTTTGGCACAACTAACTTCGGCCGAAATCCAGCTAAGAGCGGCAAAGGAAAGGGCCAAGGTTCAGACAAAAATGGTTGATGAGCTCCAATCTCGGCTCGGTTCGGCCGTCTCAAATCGAGATAATCTGGTCAAAGAGCTTAAAATGTCCAAGTCAGAGGTCGCCCTGGCCAAGTTCGAAGCTGCTGAAATGGTGGCCCAGTACAAAGCCGATGCCGAAGATGCTCAAGACCAATCAAAAAATATAACCGAGCATATGAAGTGGAAATCTCGAAGACAGACCCTCGAGGAAGTTCACGCTCGGGGTTTTGACCTATCGGCCGAGATCAAGGATGCCAAGGTGCTCAAAGCCGAGGCCAAGAAGCTGGCCTATCTCGAGTAGGAGGATTCTGAGGACTCAAGCGGGTCCGAGGATGGAGAAGACCCCGGGGATCCC
Source organism: Nicotiana tomentosiformis (assembly GCF_000390325.3). Lineage (NCBI taxonomy): Eukaryota > Viridiplantae > Streptophyta > Magnoliopsida > Solanales > Solanaceae > Nicotiana > Nicotiana tomentosiformis. The sequence continues at coordinate 115,295,259 of NC_090823.1, read as the reverse complement.
GGTGACGAGGCGGGCTACGGCCAAGATTAGGCCGCTTCTGTTTGATTTTATTTCTTTTTGTACTTAGTACTTTGTGTTAAGGCCACTCGGCCTTTGTAAAAACATACTTCATAAATACAAACTTTCTATTTCTTTTTGATAATTCTCTGAGTTCTTCCTTGGTTTTTCCTTTTTATGTTTTGTAAAGATTGGAATGCCTTAGCATTAAATAGTCATGTTCGGAATTCCGAACATGCTTTGCCTTCGATTTCATTATCTCTTAAGTCATCGCGGAATCCGGTATGTCCGGGAACGTTTCCCCGAAATACTTATACTTTTTAGGATATGACTTGCCGAGAGTGTGTTTTGCTCAGGTTTTTGAGAAATCATGTAACCTAGGGTTTTGTTAACCCAGAAATGGCCTTGGCCTTTAGTTCGGGCAATGTAAAATAAGCTGCATGCCCTCGGATTTTTATATCCCGGGATGGCTGTAGCCTTTTAATTCGGGAAGCGCCAAATAATCTTTGTGCCCTTGGGTTTCGTTAACTCGGAATGGTCGTAGCCTTTTAATTCGGGCAAACGCTAAATAAGCTTTGTGCCCTCAGGTGTCGTTAACCCGGAATGGTCGTAGCCTTTTAATTCGAGCAATGCTAAATAATCTTTGTGCCCTCGGGTTTCGTTAATCCAGAATGGTCGCAGCCTCTTAATTCGGGTAACGCTAAATAAGCTTTGTTCCCTCAGGAATCGTTAACCTGGAATGGTCGTAGCCTTTTAATTCGGGCAATGCTAAATAAGCTTAATGCCCTCGGGTTTCGTTCACCCGGAATGGCCGTAGCCTTTTAATTCGGGCAACGCCAAATATGCTTCATGCCCTCGGGTTTTGTTAACCCGGAATGACCATAGCCTTTTTAATTCGGGCAACGACAAATAAGCTTCGTGCCCTCGGGTTTTGTTAACCCGGAATGGCCTTAGCCTTTTAATTTGGGCAATGCTAAATAAGCTTCATTCCCTCGAGTATTGTTAACTCGGAACGGCCTTAGCCTTTTAATTTAGGCAATGCCTAAGTGGCAGTCCCCGAGTGAAGTGGCTCTTGGGCTCGATGTCTTCGGGGAACCAAACGAAACATTCTTTGAGAGGACATGAATTTTTATTCAAAAGGCATAGACTTTCTTTAATTTTGTATGTAGTATACAAATTTAAACTTGTATTTTGTGTCCGGGCTCGGGTGAACTATGTGGGTACGGTTTAATCGACCGTTTGGCCTCTACAAAAAATCTTATTATTGAGGGAGCCTAGATTGTTCGAGCATAAGAATCAAAAATCATTCCCCCCTGATTATGCCCCTTAGTATTCGGGGTTTGTCGTAGATAAGCCTCGAATACTATTGACTTCGATTCTAAGTTAGCACGATTTCATTGTTGCCTCGTTAAAAACACTGCTGAAAAACCCATTTGGGACAAAATCGTATCAAGGGGAAAAAGAGTGCAACATGTGCTTTCAGGCCTAAAATATTGTGTTGGGTACCTGCAAGTGTTAGTAAAAAATGTAGCTTAGTAAAAGAAGATGGTCGGGGTCGTACCTTAGCAATAATATCACTTCAAGTGGGTTATGTTCCAGTTATTTGGTAATTGTCCACCGTTCATTGTTCCGAGTTTGTATGACCCTTTTCCGGCGATCTCAATAATCTAATATGGGCCTTCCCAGTTCGGTCCCAGTTTTCCTTCGTTCGGATTTTAAGTGTTTAACGTGACCTTCCTCAATACCAAGTCCCCGACATTGAAGTGTCGAAGGTTGGCTCTTCGATTGTAATATCTCTCGATTCGTTGTTTTTGGGCCGCCATTCGAATGAGGGCGGCATCACGTCTCTCGTCTAGTAGCTCCAAACTTGTGTTCAGGGTCTCGTTATTTGTTTCTTTAGCAGCGTATCGGAACCTGAGACTCGGTTCTCCGACTTTGACAGGTATCATAGCTTCAGTGCTGTAAACTAGTGAGAACGGGGTGGTCCCGGTACTAGATTTCGAAGTCGTACAATATGCCCACAGGACTTCGGGTAGGATTTCCTTCCAATTTTCTTTTGCATCGATCAACCTCTTTTTGAGGTTTTGGATTATGGTTTTATTGGTAGATTCTGTTTTTCCGTTCCCACTAGGGTGGTAGGGAGTTGATAATATCCTTTTGATCTTATGGTCTTCGAGAAACTTGCTTACTCTGCTGCCAATAAACTATTTTCCATTGTCGCACACAATTTCGGCTGGTATTCCGAACCGACATATGATATGGTCCCAGATAAAATCTTTGACCTCCTTCTCCCTGACCTTTTCATATGCCTGGGCTTCCACCCATTTAAAAAAATAGTCAGTCATAAACCAAATAAATTGGGCCTTACCAGGTGCTCGTGAAAGCGGGCCAACGATGTCCATCCCCCATTTCATGAACGGCCATGGTGATAAAATCGAATATAGCAGCTCTCAGGCTCGATGAATCATCAGAGCATGTCTTTTGCATCCATCACATCTTCGTAAGATTTCCTTCGCATATTTTTCCATGTCGACCCAGTAGTAATCGACCCTGATTATTTTTCGGACTGGTGCTTCGGTACCTGAATGATTTCCGCAGGTGCCTTCGTGAATTTCCCTCAAAACGTATTCGGTATCTCCTGGTCCCAAACATATCGCGATCGGTCCATCAAACGTTCTTCTGACTAAGGTTCCATCCTCAGACAAACTAAATCGGGCTGCCTTCGTACGTAGGACCCTCGATTCCTTTGGATTTAAGGGCAATTTTCCTGTTTTCAGATATTTTATGTATTTGTTTGTCCAATCCCATGTTAGGCTCATTGTGTTTATTTTGGCATGGCCCTTTTCGACTACATGTTTCATTAGTTGTACGACTTCCCCTGAATTGAGCTCATTCTCTTCTACCGACGACCCCAAATTAGCGAGGGCATCAGCCTCATTGTTTTGATCTCGAGGCACGTGTTGTAGAGTCCATTCCTTGAACCGGTGTAGTGTGACCTGTAATTTATCTAGGTATATCTGCATTCCTTCTTTTCTTTCCTCGAAGGTCCCATTAACTTCGTTTACCACAAGGAGTGAATCACACTTAGCTTCGATCACCTCCGCCCCCAAGGTTTTGGCTAGTTCGAGACCTGCAATCATGGCCTCATATTCGGCCTCATTGTTAGTCAATCTTATAGTTCTAATAGATTATCTAACTATATTACCTTTTGGTGGTTTTAACACGATGCCAAGTTTGGACCCCTTCGCGTTCGAGGACCCATCTGTAAAGAGGGCCCAGATTCCCGAAGAAGTCCCCGAGTTTAATAATAAATCTCTTTCGACTTTGGGTACCACCGCCGGCGTAAAATCGGCCACACAGTCTATAGAATTTGGGATTTAATGGCGGTTCGGGGTTGATATTCAATGTCGTACCCGCTGACCTCAATGACCCACTTGGCTAACCGTCCCAAGAGTTCGGGTTTATGCATTATATTTCTCAATGGGTAAGTAGTCACAACACGTATAGGGTGGCACTGAAAATACGGTTTCATTTTCCTAGAGGCGCTTAGCAAGGAAAACGCCAATTTCTCTAGGTGAGGGTATCTAGTTTCGGCCTCACCTAAAGTTCTGCTAACATAGTAAATTGGGAATTGCGTACATTTTTCTTCTCGGGACAGGACTCCACTTACCACGATCTCCGAGACCGCCAAATATAGGTATAGTTGTTCGTCTATCTTTGGCGTGTGGAGCAGCGACGGGCTCGATAGATATTGCTTGATATCTTTCAAGGCCCGTTGGCATTCCGGAGTCCATGAGAAGTTACTCTTTTTCTTTAATAATGAGAAGAATCGGTGACTTTTATCGGAGGACCTCGAGATGAATCGCCCCAGGATGGCTATGCGCTCGGTTAGCCTCTGCATGGCCTTTACGTTATCTACGACCGTGATATCTTTAATGACTTTGATCTTATCGGGGTTAATCTCGATTCCCCAGGTGGATATCATAAATCCGAGGAATTTACCCAATCCAACTCCGAACGTACATTTCTCCGGGTTCAAATTCATGTTATATTTTTTCAATACGTTGAAGGTTTCCTGCAAGTGTTTTAAATAGTCCTCTGCTCACAGGGACTTAACCAACATATCGTCAATGTAAACTTCCATTGATTTTCCTATTTGTTCTTCGAACATCCGGTTTACTAGGCCAACAAGTATCACCATCGTTTTTTTAACCCGAATGGCATTACGTTATAACAGTATGTGCCGTATTTAGTGATAAATGAGGTTTTTTCTTGATCATCCGGGTTCATCCGTATTGGGTTGTACCCAGAGTAGGCATCGAGAAACTAAGGATCTCGTGGCCGGTCGTGGCATCGATCATGCTATCGATGTTGGGAAAGGGGAATGAGTCCTTGGGACATGCTCTATTCAAATCCTTATAGTCTATACACATTCTTAATTTATCCCCTTTCTTGGGAACTACCACTACGTTCGCTAACCAATTCGGGTATTTAACTTCCCGAACGGACCCTATTTTAAGGAGTTTAGATACCTCGTCCTTGATGAAAGCATGCTTGATCTCGGACTGAGGCCTCATCTTCTGCTTGACCGGGTGGAACTTTGGATGCAAGCTTAGCTTGTGAGTGGTTATTTCCAGTGGTATCCCTGTCATATCAAGGTGGGACCAAGCAAAACAATCTTTGTTAGCTATAAGAAATTGAATGAGTTTTTCCTGAGCTTGGGGTTTAACCCCGTGCCCAGGTATACCTTTAGATCGGGCAAGTGTTCATTTAGTATGACTTGCTCCAGTTCTTCGACCGTTGATTTTGTAGTGTTGGAATCATCGTGGTTATGAAAGACCTGGGGACTCCATAGTCGTCACCCTCGTCTATTCCCCGCTTCTCCGATTCTGTCGAGGTTGGTATCGGTGATTTCTATTTGGCCCCATTTTTTTATCATCGGATCCGTACCCTTAGATATCGAGAGAGTGGATATCGAGATCACCTCATCGACTGCGAATATCCCCCTTGCGACCGGTTGTTCCCCGCACACTGTTTTGGTTCCTTCGGGTGTCAGGAATTTCAGCACCTGGTGTAATGTCGAGGGTATTGCTCTCATGTTATGAATCCTTGGCCTTCCAAGAAAAGCGTTGTATCTCATGTCCCCTTCGATTACATAGAACTTGGTTTCCTAAATGGTTCCGATGACGTTTCCCGGTAATGTTATTTCCCCTTTAGTGGTCTCACAAGCCATATTGAACCCGTTTAGGATTCGGACTGCAGGTACGATCTGACCTTGTAGGCCGAGTTATTCCACGACCCTCGGTATATTGATGTTGGCCGAGCTACCTAGATCAATCAACATACGTTTAATTCAATATTTATCTATGAGTATCAATATTACCAGTGCACATCATTGTGGGACTGTGTGATCCCCTCTGCGTCTTTGTCATTGAATGACAAGGTCCATTCCGGTAGGTAATCTCGAGTCCATTTTTTCCTTGTGATGGAAAGTTTGGTGCGCTTCAACATCGGTCCCTAGGGAATGTCGACCCTACCGATGATCATATTTATGACGTGCTAAGGTTCTTCTGGTTCGGTTCGTTTATTCGAATCTCTGTTCCTGAAATAGTTCTTGGCCAGATCACTGAGGAATTCTCGGAGATGCTCGTTGTTGAACAGCCGGGCTACCTCTTCCCTTAATTATCGACAGTCTTCCGTTCTGTGACCGTGAGTGACGTGATATTTGCATATAAAGTTAGGATCCCTTTGGGCTGGATCAGACTGCAAAGGTCGAGGCCATTTGGTATCTTTGATGTGTCTGATGGCGGACACGATAGAAGAGGCATCGAAGCTGAAATTATACTCTAATAGCCTCGGTGCTTCTTTCGGCCCGATGGGCCTGTCAAAGCTGTTTTTGCCCATGAGTCCTCGGTTGTTCAGTCCTCGGTCATTCCTTCTTTCATTTCCCATAGGGTTTTTCCCGAATCCACTGCTTCTCCGGTCCCTATTGTATGGTTGATACCGATCCCGGTTTGATCTAGGTTCATGATTAGTGTCTCTGTTGACTCGGTCAGTGATCCTGACGGGTGTACGGATCTGGAAGGGCTCCCGAGTTGGTCATCTTCGACCCTGATTTTTGATTGATATTGGTTATGGACGCCGGTCCAAGTGATGGTTGGATATTCTACCAAGTTCTGTTTCAACTGTTGTGAAGCCAATGAGCTTCGAATGAGAAACGAACTCTCTGAGCATCTCGTTATCCCTCTGCTTTACTTTGAAAAGGTCTGACTTCCTCGTCTCGACCTTTATAGCACCGGCGTGTACTTTTACGAAGGAATCTGCAAGCATAGCAAACAAGTCAACAGCATTAGGAGGAAGGTTGTGGTACCATATCATAGCTCCCTTTAATAGTGTCTCTCAGAATTTTTTCAACAAGACAGACTCGATCTCATCATCTTCCAAGTCGTTCCCTTTGATGACGCATGTATAAAGGGTTACATGCTCGTTTGGGTCGGTCGTTCCGTTGTACTTAGGAATTTCGGGCATTCAAAACTTTTTGAGGATCGGCTTCGGAGCCACGCTCGGGGGAAAAAGGTCTTTAAATAAATTTTTTGGAATCCAGGCCCTTCAATATCGGGGGTGCTCTTGGAATTTGGTCGACCCTGGAGTTGGAGGTTTAATAGAAAAATATAAAAGCATAATTTTTTTGGTCCTTTCCTTTGTTCTTCATTTTTTCCCTTTCCACGTGAGGTAGTTGATGTCGTAGTACCTTTTCCAGACTAATCAATTAACCTTCCCTCGCTATTGTTACAATTTTTTTTTTTTGAGATATTGGAATGCTGATATTATTAAGACTAATAAGCAATATTCATATTACATTCTGTAGTGATGCCACTTAGGGCATTTTCATTTTCAAGTTCATCCAACTTATCACATACATTATCTGAAATTAACCTAACAAAGTATGTTCTACCTTTGTCTTCTAGGAATTGGGTTTCCCCAAAATGGGATGGAATTGCAAATCTCAAAGCTTGATTTAGTCTGGGTACCTTGGAAGCTTCCTTTGCCAAAACATGAGATACTCGATTTGCTTGTCTAAAGCTATGTTTGACCACCGCCTGTTTTAGCTGAAACATCAGGCACCTGCATTCACATATAATAGTATTGTACGTTGGACATAGCATGCTATCGTTACAAGTTACAATCCTATAAATCTCCATAACTTCTTTATCTTTTTTTCATATAGTGTGATCTTAGAAGTAACTATATTCCGAAAAAGGCTCAAATTTTAAAAGCTAGCTAAATAAAGTGACTTTTAATTGAAGTTAAATATTTATAGAATCAGAAATTCTAGAAATATTTAACTTTAATAATTAATAGTGTGAACACTGGTAAGAGGTTGTTTGATAGTTCAAGTATTACTTGAGTCCAAAAATGATCAGTGGTTTAAATGAGAATTAATATTAGACACTAATAATATTTAGTTACTCCCATTTGGAAAGTATCATAAATCCATTATCTATACTTTTCATTTGAAGACCAGTCTGATTAAATTCCTAGAATTGTCACGATGATGGTATGTTGACATAATTTAAACTCATGACATAAAGCATAAGAATTAATGTTCTTTCCATACTTTCATTTGTACCATTTTCTTTTTCTTGGAATCTTTTGGTTACAACAATAATATGCATATCTTTATTATCAAAATGACATGCAAAAATCTATTTCATTTAAAAAGTGGTCCTGCTCAAAGAATTAGTAAGTCATTAACACTAATGAGTAGTATAAATAAGATTTAGTGATCGCACAAAGGTTGAAAGATTATTAGATCAACTTTATTTTCTTTCAACTTTAACTCTTAATCAATGGCATCTGGGAGTCAAGGTCCTAAGCCAAAGTACGGACTTAAAGAGTAAGTTTCCACTTTTCTTTATATTTGTTCTTTCATGTTCCTTCATTTGTGCTATTTATCCTAAAATTTTATTAGGCTCACAATCTTTTTTCTTTTTTGTTTTCTTAATTAGCTATAGGAGAGACAAGGGTACACTTCGTCTTCATAATGCACAAATCTTCTATCAAAATGAGCTACTACGTGAAAGGCTTAATCATGTAGTTTGTCCTCATTGTAGTCCCAAGTTATATGAAGAAATCATAGGGAAAAAAATTTTACTAGCAAAAATGCGCAAGGAGATTGCCGAAATGGAGAAATGGGTAAATTTTTATTAGAACATTTTTCTTCATTGAATTTTGGTGATTATAATAAATTAAAATTGTGTGTTATATAGCTATAATTGAGTTTCAAGTTTCTTTTGCATATCGAGGTCTGGTCAGATATCATCAATTATCATTTGAAGAAAAACAACGTTAAAGGAAATGCTTTCCCCTAGAATCTTTTTGGGAATATATGTCATATGCTCATAGTTTTATGGAGACGGAAAATATTATATTTTATTGCAATAATTCTAAAGTACAATGATTGTAACTCTCTGAAGGATAAGTTATTATACTTTTATGAGTTACTCAATTATAGGAAAAACAAATTATGATGACTTGGTACTATGGTTATTATTATTTTTTCCTGCCCTCTTATCTCTTGTTAGTCTAATTATTTGCTTTTATAATGGTATCTATGTTTGCTATTGTTGCTTTTTCTAAAGTTTGATTGCTTCAACGAAAAGAAGCATTTGTTCTGTTATCCCCGGTATATACATATAGCTTAAACATAACTCTAAATTATTATTTTTGAAATGATAGTATTCCGGCTGGTTTAAACGCACGTCGGTACTCATCCATTTAATATATGATCCTTCTTACCCGTACATATGCGGGCAATGTTGTTTAGGCATATAAAATATATTCAATTAATATTGCCTTTGCTAGAATTCAAACTTTGCTTTTATAAGTTAGACCTTCAACTCTTGGTGACCAAAGAGAGGGGCTATTCTTCTTCCATGGAGACAAAAATCATTTGTTTTACTCACTGAATTCTTCGTTCGGGGGATACTATCATTTGCTCTGTTTACCCTCTAAATCGGGTAACAATTAAATTTGTTAGTGGTTTAAAGGATATGCGGATTAACTTGATACTGAACGATAAATTAGATTGCAATTGAAATAAATAACGATAAATTAACTGCAAATCACACGGATTGGGTAATTTCGGCCTAGGAAAGCTGACCACCCTTGAGTCGAATGTACTTTGATTGACACCAAGATAACAAAGAATTTAGAGGATAATAGTAATGTATTGCTTATGAGTGTATGTTACAATGTCTTTCATGAATTGTGAGACCCCTTTTATATATTAGGGGAACCTACTTTTAAGGTATTATTTTATTATTTCATAAAAGGTAAAAGGGTCGTTGATTTGTTGACCGTTGGTCCCTTTTTTGGTATGTTCCGTGATTTTCGTCGTAATGCCCGGTTAGTTACGAAAATTTCGAACCCATGTCGGATAAGCTGACAATATATTCCTTGAGACTGTTATGAACGAGACCGGTTATGACCTTGATAAACTCGAAGGCAAGTCTGGTGGTTCCGATGGCTAATTCGGTAAGGCAGGAACTGATCTTCGGGATTTTATCACCATCTCTCGATCCCAAATTGTCGTGTGGGATGCTCGGTCAAATCCTGAATTCGATTTTACCCGTATACATGCTCGTTAGCAATCTAGTCCAAAGCTAGAATCACGATAGGACAACTTCTCAGTTCATTCCATCCTCTCAGTCAAGCCAGATGCAAATGAAATAGTTGCTCCCACTCCGACAAGATTATTCTCCTTTTATCCCATTTTGTGTGACACAAATTGATTAGATACGAAATTCAAAATATTTGTTTGACTAATATGTTTAAATATTCCCTAAATTTCATTTTATGCCGGTAATAGGAAGTTTAAAATTTAAAACTAAACTAAATGTGTAATTATTTTAAAAATACTCATAAAAAGAAAGAATGCGACATAAAATAAAACAAAAGAAGTAAATGGCAGCGAAAGAAATATAGAAGCGATAGTTGGTGTGAAAGAAAAACATGGTACTGATGCGCTAAAGGGAATAAGTTTTCTTTTTATTTCTAGCTATGTCACAGCCACAAGAATGCTCATGTGAGATTTTTGCCATGCTTAATTTGGTGCAAGAGAACATCCTCTTCCTCCACCTTACTTGAGGCTCTTACCTACATCAATTACGAAACTGTATTTGACATCCTTCTTTATTAACCTTTCGAGTGCCTCATTGGCATACTGAATTGGGACTATCTCAATTTCTGGATAAATTTTGTTGGAAGCACAGAAATCCAGCATTTCTTGTATCTGCTTCGTTCCACCAGTTACACTCCCAACAATGCTCTTCATACCTGTCACACATGAGTCATTTTAGTTGAGGACAAAATATCGAACACAGACTTCAAATTGTGAGCAGGATTAGAAGATAAATACCGAGAACTAGGTTTCCCAGAGTAAATTTCACTTCAGTTGGGAAGCCAAGCAGAACAAGAATGCCAGCCGTCTTTAGCAGCGACAAGTATGGATCAAATGGAATATCACCAGAAGCCGTGTTAATCATGAAGTCAAACGACTTAATCAAGGCATTTAATGTGTGTCAGACGGTGGTCGGCCATTATCGAAATTGAACCGCCATTGCTATACCTATAAATAACCCTTTTTTTCACTTTTAATCACTTTTACACCTTCAAACTCTAAAATTTCTAACTTCTTTCTCACACTTTCTGAATTCACTCGCAAATATGTGATTCTTCTCTGCAAAACCTTTCTTCAAAAACACCAAATCTTTGTTACCTCCTTCTATTCTCGATCTATAAATCCAAAAAATGGCGAAAATATCAAAAACCATTCCTCAGAAAGAAAAAGCTTCTTCTTCACAGCTTGCCGCCGACAAAACACCGGCGGAGCCACAGCCTGAGGAATGCATTGACTTCTGCCGTCAATACCAAATAACCCTAGGCCAGATCCATCCTTCTTTTTTGCGGATCGTTATTTTGATCCGTTACTTCGTGAACAAAATCGAGGGGATGTCTTTCACCCTCGACTATCTCATCCGATTGTATTATCCTCGCCTTTTTCGAGGCGGGTTGATAAAACTTCAGTGTCGGGCTACCAAGGTTCTGTTCTTTAGTATAGACGAGGAAAGGGATCGAGGCTGGATGGGCAGGTTCATTCGAGTAAAGACTTCAGATCTGATTCTGACTGAAAAGATGTCTTTTCCCGAGGAATGGAACATAAATCGTAAGTGTAATTCTGTTGTTATCTCCTACTATTTTGCCCCTTCATTCCTTTTCTCACCGATATCCCCCTTTTGTGATGCAGCGGTTCCTTGGATGCCCGGTGCAGTCCCCGATCTCAAGAACTGGGTACTGGATTTAGCTTCGACCTCCACATACGCTGAGTGTTTGTGGCTTGATTTGTCGAAGGGCTAATAGGAGGCCAAAAATCATGGTGAGCCTCTTTCTCGTATCTTTGGTAGTTCGAACGGGATGCTTTTCATATACTTGAATCAATTTTCCTGTATGTAGGTGTGAGAAAGATGCGGTTTTGAGGCCCTCATCTGTCGAGTAAGAGGCTTCGGCATCTGATCCAAACCTGGTGAAGGATAATAAGAGAAAAAGGGCATGCGCCTCCGAAGATCCAAAACCAAAGAAGAGGATGGCTTGTAAGCTGAGGAAGAATGCCATTCCTTTGACCGTAGAATCAGTTCTGCATCTAAGGGATGAAGATGATGAAGAAGAAGAAAATGACGGGTCCGTGCTGGTGGCCCGAATGAAGAAAACCATCGATGCCCCAAAGGCAGTTGAATCGATGGTGATTTATAGAGCTCTGCCTCAGACTGAGGAGGTATCGGAGGAAGGTTCGAGAAGAGTCCCCAAATCATTAGGGATTGAGTATGCTTCCCATCGAAGTCAACAAATGGTGGGTATGTAGGAAAGGGCCAGTCCTGATGCTCTCCGAACTGAGGAGAACGCCCCAAGAGAGTCGCTTGGGGCAATAGTGATCGGGGACTCCCCCACTCTTCCTGCCTTTTCCGAAGGGGCGATTCGGGAAGCCTAAGCTTTGGGGGCACTCGAGATGAGCCGATCTCATGAAAGGGAGGACCCCTTCTGTGATTTGTTTACTGGAGTCGAGGACGTTGCTGGCCATAGTGATGTGTCAGGCCTTTTCTGCAAAGTGCAGCAAGCTCTGAATCGGGTAAGATTTAACTCTCTTAGTTGATATTACTTTTATGTTTGCTATTCTTTTCTCACTTCTTTTCTTCTTTCTTCGCAAGCCGTGGCGATTCATCGATAAGCATGTTCTCGGTCTCGAGCTGAGCGTGCATCGGTTTGAGGCCGACCTTCAATGGGTTACGGAGGAGAGGAACGCCCTCAGACTCCTTTTCGGGCAAAGAGAAGAAGAAATCAAAGGCATTAAAGCTGAGTTGGACAAGGCTCATCAAGACTAGACCGACCTGACCGAGTAGGTAATGATAATATTAAGAACTCATGGGCTTGATTCAGGATCAGAGGGTAATATTTTGATCTCACAGCTGCAGCAGAAACTCGAGACGATCGGGCAGCTTCGTGAGGAAGTTGATATAATAAGGGCGTAGACCATGGGATGGAAAGATGGCATGGATCGTCTTGCTGTAGAAAAGGACACTGTTCGGGCCCAATTGTCATCGACTGCAAGCCAACTTCAAGGCATGAAGGAGAAGAGCTCGGTTCAAGCGAGAATAATTAAGGAACTCGAGGCTCGGCTGGCCTCCGAACTTTCCAAGCCCAAATCTAATGCCGAAAAAAGCAAAGTCCTATGCGGATGCATTAGTGGTCATTTATCGGGAGGATGCTGGAGCTGCTCAGGTACAAGAAAGAGAGGCAGCCAAGACCGCCAATACTCGAGCACATTGGGTTGCTGAATTTGCTAAATGCCGATCTCGGAGGGAGACCCTCGAATCGATCCATGCTCGAGGTTTTGATCTCACCGAAGAGATAAAAAGAGCAAAATAGCTTGAAGCCTAAGCTGAAGCCTTGACTTCCAATGATGATGATGGTGATGATGGGAGCAAGAGTGGGTCCGAGAGTGGGGAGGAGCCCGATGGAGAAGAGACTGCCCCCATAGATAACCAAGAAACTTAGCCCTTAGTTTTCATTTTGGTTTTTTGTGCAGCGTCCTGTTCGGACATTGCAAATATTCTTGTATATATAAAGATCTTTTCTTTTCCTGACTCACCTCCGTTTTATTCTCTGCCTTGAGAAGATTTTGTTTTATTCATGCCTTATGAAGGTTTTCATAAGGCTTTAGGCAATTTGATTGAATTTGGATCTTGTAGCCTTTATAACTGAGTGAGTGCTTGCTCAAACTCAAAATAAGATAGCCCATAGGCTTAGTAGTCGAGTGAGCGATTCGAACTCGTGGTAATGTAGCTCGTTGGCTTAATGGTCGAGTGAGTGATTGCTTAAACTCGAGATAAGGTAGCCCGTAGGCTTAGTAGTCGAGTGAGTGATTCGATCTCGAAATAATGTTGTCCGTAGGCTTAATGGTCGAGTGAGTGTTTGCTCGAACTCAAAATAAGGTAGCCCGTAGGCTTAGTAGTCGAGTGAGCGATTCGAACTCGTGGTAATGTAGCTCGTAGGCCTAATGGTCGAGTGAATGATTGCTTAAACTCGAATAAGGTAGCCCGAAGGCTTAGTAGTCGAGTGAGTGATTCGAATTTGAAATAATGTAGCCCGTAGGCTTAATGGTCGAGTGAGTGTTTGCTCGAACTCGAAATAAGGTAGCCCGTAGGCTTAGTAGTCGAGTGAGTGATTCGAACTCGAAATAATATAGCCCGTAGGCTTAGTAGTCTAGTGAGTGATTCGAACTCGAAATAATGTAGCCCGTAGGCTTAATGGTCGAGTGAGTGTTTGCTCGAACTCGAAATAAGGTAGCCCTTAGGCTTAGTAGTCGAGTGAATGATTCGAACTCGAAATAATGTAGCCGGTAGGCTTAATGGTCGAGTGAGTGTTTGCTCGAACTCGAAATAAGGTAGCCCATAGGCTTAATAGTCGAGTGAGTGATTCGAACTCGAAATAATGTAGCCCGTAGGCTCAATTTTCGAGTGAGTGTTTGATAAGCTCAAAATAAGGTAGCTCGTAGGCTTAGTAGTCGAGTGAGTGATTCGAACTCGAAATAATGTAGCCCGTAGGCTTAATGGTCGAGTGAGTGTTTGCTCGAACTCGAAATAAGGTAGCCCGTAGGCTTAGTAGTCGAGTGAGTGATTCGAACTCGAAATAATGTAGCTCGTAGGCTTAATGGTCGAGTGAGTGTTTGCTCGAACTCAAAATAAGGTAGCCTGTAAGATTAGTAGTCGAGTGAGTGATTCGAACTTGAAATAATGTAGCCCGTAGGCTTAATGGTCGAATGAGTGATTGCTCAAACTTGAGATAAGGTAGCTCGTAGGCTTAGTAGTCGAGTGAGTGATTCGAACTCGAAGTAATGTAGCTCGTAGGCTTAATGGTCGAGTGAATGATTCGAACTCGAAGTAATGTAGCCCGTAGGATTTTTAGTCGTCGACCCTTGAGCATGTTTGCGTAATAGATCATGAAATAGAGGACAATTCGAGATATGGGCAAAGAAGTTTATTTTCATGTTGTTATACATGTGTTCATGTTTTATATCAGGGGTCGAGAAATCTACATGAGCATAGCAATATACATGGGCATGGTTCGTTTTGACCATATCGCTCTTACAATTTTTCCTATCGGAACCCTGTTGTTAAGAAGTAACTTTCTTGCATCGAACTTGATATATTTGAGAGTAATGCCCCACCAGTATTTGAGGTTGATTGTAAAGAGGCCTTGGATACTGTTAAATCATTCTATGTTAGCACGATAAATGGTTTCCACATTAAAAACCTTGCCGAAAAACTGATTTGGGATAAAACCGGTCTAAGGGAAAAAGAGTGCAACGCATGCTTTCAGACCTACGGCTTCGTGTTGAATGAACCATCCTTGTTCTTTGATTGAACTCCTGCAAGGGTTAGTTTCAAAATATAAACGAATATGGGAGGGTCGTACCTTAGCAGTAGTATCATTTTAGGTGTGACACATTCTAATTGCTTGGTAGTTGTTCGCCGTTTATAATACTGAGTTTGTAGGATCCTTTACCAATGTTTTTGAGTACTTGATATGGTTCTTCCCAGTTCTGACCCAGTTTCCCTTCGTTTGGATTTCGGGTCCTGAGGGTGACTTTTCTTAGCACTAAGTCCCCGATTTTAAAATGGCGAAGATTGGTTCTTAGATTATAGTATCTTTCGATCCGCTGCTTTTGGGCGGCCTATTGGACGAGAGCGGCTTCTCGTTTTTTGTCCAATAATTCGAGGCTAGTATTCATAGTCTCGTGATTTGATTCTTCTGTTGTATATCGATACCTGGCACTGGGTTCCCCGACTTCGACTGGAATCAAGGCTTCAGAGCCATATACTAAGGAGAACGGGGTTGCCCCTGTACTATATTTTGATGTTGTTTGATATTCCTAAAGAACTTCGGGCAGGATCTCTCTCCATTTTCCCTTAGTGTCGTTCAACCTTTTCTTTAGGTTTTGAATGATAGTCTTGTTCGTCATTTTAGGTTGTCCGTTCCCACTAGGGTAATACAATATTTATAATATCCTTTTTATTTTTTGGTCTTCGAGGACTTTCGTTACTTTGCTTCCGATAAATTGTTTCCCATTGTCACACACTATTCGTCGGGTATCCCAAATCGACATACGATATGATCCCTGATGAAGTCTATAACCTCTTTCTCTCTCACTTTCTCGAACGCCTGTGCTTCAACCCATTTAGAGAAATAGTAAATCATAAATAAAATGGACTTAGCTTTACCTAGGGTCGATGGTAGAGGCCCGACGATGTCCATTCCCCATTTCATGAATAACCATGGAGATAGAACTGAGTGAAGTTGTTCCCCGGGCTGATGGATCTTCAGTGCAAACCTTTGACACTTGTCATATTTTCGAACGAACTCCTTTGCATCTTTGTCCATATCGATCTAATAATATCCTGCTCTGATTATTTTTCGGACTAATGAATCGACACCAGAATGATTTCCACAAGTACCCTCGTGAATCTCACGTAGGATATAGCCGGTGTCTTCTGGACTTAAACATTCTGCCAATGGTCCATCGAATGTCCTTGGTATAATGTTCCATCTGCATTCAATGTGAACCGAGCAGCTTTGGTTCATAGGGTCCTCGAATTTTTAGGGTCTGATGGGTGTTTTCCGTTCTCCAAGTATTCAATATACTTATTTCTCCAATCCCAGGTTACACCTGTAGAATTTATCTCGGCATGACCTTCTTCGATCACGGACCTCGAGAGTTGAATGACAACCCCTGAGCTGATCTCATCTTCCTCGACCGATGATCCCAAATTTTCAAGTGCATCGGCCTCGCTGTTTTGTTCTCGAGGTATATGCTGTAAAGTCCATTCTTTAAAACGGTGCAAAGTTACCTGTAGTTTGTCCAAATACGTTTGCATTCTATCCTCTCGAACTTCGAAGGTTTTGTTTACTTCATTTGCCACCAGTAAAGAGTCACACTTGGCTTCAACGATCACTGTTCCCAAGCTCTTAGTTAACTCGAGACGTGCAATCATGGCCTCATACTCGGCCTCGTTGTTAGTCAACCTAGTACTTTTGATATATTGACTAATAGTGCTACCCGTAGGCGGCTTTAAAATAATGCCTAGCCCAGACCCTTTCAAGTTTGAAGCCTCGTCTGTGAAAAGGGTCCATACCCCCGATGACGTACCCGATCAACAAGAGTTCTTTTTCGACTTCGGGTACGAGGGTTGGCATGAAATTGGCCACGAAGTCTGCTAAAATTTGAGACTTGATGGTCGTTCGGGGTTGATATTCTATATCGTACCCACTGAGTTCGTCTGCCCAATTGGCCAATCGACCTGATAGTTCGGGCTTGTGTAAAATATTAAGAAGTGGGTAAGTGGTTACTATGCATATGGGGTGACATTGAAAGTATGGTCTTAACTTTCTAGAGGCGCTTATCAGCGCCAATGCCAATTTCTCTAAGTGTGGATATCTAGTTTCTGCTTCCCCTAAGGTTCAACTTACACAATAAACGTGAAATTGCATACCTTGTTTTTCTCGAACTAGGACGCCGCTTACCGCAATTTCCGATACTGCCAAGTACAAGCAAAGTTTGTCGTCTGCCTTTGGAGTGTGCATCAGTTGTGGGCTCGATAGGTATCGTTTCAATTCCTCTAATGCTTGTTGGCATTCCGGGGTCTAGGTGAAATCGTTCTTCTTTCTGAGTAGAGAGAAAAATCTGTGACTTCAATCTGACGACCTTGAAATGAATCGGCCTAAGGTAGCAATCTGTCCCGTTAGCCTCTGCACAGCTTTTACACTATCCATGACGGTGATGTCTTGGATGGCCTTGATTTTATCGGGGTTGATCTCGATCCCTCGATTCGATACCATGAAGCCAAGAAACTTGCCTGATCCAACCCCGAAGGCACATTTCTCGGGGTTGAGCTTTATGTTGTATTTCTTTAAAATCTCGAATGTTTCCTGCAAATAAGCCAAATGGCCCTCTGCGCGTAGGGACTTAACTAGCATGTCATCAATATAAACTTTTATTGATTTACCTATTTGTTCCTCGAACATTTTATTTACTAGGTGTTGGTAAGTAGCTCCTGCATTTTTTAGTCCGAAGGGCATTGCATTACAACAATAGGTTCCATACTTGGTGATAAACAAAGTCTTTTCTTGGTCCTCCGGGTCCATTCAGATTTGATTGTACCCGGAATAGGCATGGAGAAAAGTAATGATCTCGTGGCCGGTCATGGCATCGATCATGCGATCGATATTAGGCAGTGGAAAAGAATCTTTGGGGCACGCCTTGTTTAAATCCATGTAATCTACACACATTCTAAGTTTGTTTCATTTTTTACGGACTACAACCACATTGGCTAACCATTCGGGATATTTTACTTTCCGAATGGACCCTATTTTGAGAAGTTTAGTTACCTCGTTCTTTATGAATGCGTGTTTTACCTCGTATTGGGGTATTCTCTTTTGCTTCATCGGTTTGAACCTAGGGTCCAGGCTTAGTCGATGCATTGTTATATCCGGTGGGATCCCTGTTATGTCAAAATGGGACCAAACAAAACAATCTATATTATCAATAAGAAATCGAATAAGCTTTTTCCTGAGTTCGGGGGTTAATCCCGTTCCCAGGTATACCTTTCGTTCGGGCAAACATTCGATTAGTATGACTTGCTCCAGTTCTTCGATCGTTGATTGGGTAGCGTCGGAATTGTCAGGGACCACAAAGGATCTTGGGATCCCTTGCTCATCATCTTTGTCAATCTTCTGATCTTCTAGTTGGTTCGAAGCTGACGTCTGTGATTGCTATTTGGTATCACGCTCCCCCTTCGAGACTGAACCCTTTTATCGATGAAGGCGAGGATATCAGAATTGCTTCTTCGACGGCAAACATTTCCCTTGCGGCCGGTTGTTACCTCTACATTATTTTGATTCCCTCCGATGTTGAGAATTTAAGAACATGGTGGAAGGTCGAAGGTACAACTCTCATATTGTGGATCCACAGCTTTCCAAAAAGAGCGTTGTATCTCAATCGCCTTCTATTATATGGAACTTTGTTTCCTTGATAGTTTTGGCCACATTTATCGGCAGAATTATCTCACCTTTGGTAGTTTTACATGCCTTATTGAATCTATTTAGAATCAGGGTTGCGGGTACGACCTGGTCCTGTAGACTGAGTTATTCTACAACCTTCGATCTAATAATGTTGGCCGAGCTACCTGGATCAATTAACACACGCTTAACTTTAGTTTTATTCATAAGTATGGATATTACCAGTGCATCGTTGTGAGGTTGCATGACTCCTTCTGCATCTTCATCATTAAAGGACAAGGTTCCTATGGGTGCGTAATCCCAAGTTCGAGATCAATTTTCTCTAATAACTGATGTCTTAGTGTGTTTAAGTACCGGCCCCTGAGGGGTATCAACGCCATCGATGATCATGTGGATGATGTGCTGTGGTTCTTCTTGTTCATTTTGTTTACCGAAATCCCTGCTTTTGAAATGGTTTTTGGCTCTGTCGCTTAAAAATTCTTGAAGGTACCCTTTATTGAATAACCGGGCTACTTCCTCTCTTAGCTTCCTGCAATCTTCCGTTCTGTGCCCATGGGTGCCATGATATTCACACATTTGATTGGGGTTCCTCTGGGCAAGATCGGTCTGGATGATTCGAGGCCATTTAGTGTCCTTGATGCGTCCGATAGATGACACAATGGCGGATTGATGCGTCCGATAGATGACACAATGGCGGATGCATCGATGCTAAAGTTATACTCCGATAGTCGTGGTGCTTCCTTAGGTCCGGTATGCCTATCGAACCCATTTCTGTTCATCAGTCACCGAGACCTTTGACTTTGATCATTTCTATTTTCACCTCGTATGGGGTTATGTGAAAGTTTGCTACCCCGACGATCTCTATTGTATGGCCGGTATCGATCCTTGCTTGTTCTTGGTTCTCGATCGGTATCCCTTTTAAAACCGGACCACGAACCCAACTGATCGTCTTCGACCCTTATTTTAGATTGATATCGATTAAGCACATCGGCCTAAGTAATAGCTGGGTATTCGATTAGGTTATGTTTTAGCCATTGTGAATCCATCGAGCTTCGTTCGTTCAGACCTTGAGTGAAAGCTTGAACAGCCCAATCGTCCGTGACTGGTGGTAGATCCATTCGTGCCATTTGGAAACAAGATACAAATTCTCTTAGCATCTCGTTATCCTTTTGCCTTACCTTGAATAGGTCCGACTTTCGGGTCTCGACTTTTATAGCCTCGGCATGTGCTTTTATGAAGCAATCTGCAAGCATAGCAAAATAATCAATAGAGTTAGATGGTAGATTATGATACCATATCATTGCCCCCTTCGACAGGGTTTCACCGAATGTTTTCAATAATACAGATTCGATCTCATTATCTTTTAGATCGTTTCCTTTAATGGCATATGTGTAAGAGGTGACATGTTCGTTGGGGTCGGTCATCCCATTATACTTAGGAATTTCAGGCATGCGAAACCTCTTTGGGATTGGTTTAGGAGCCGCACTCGGGGGGAAAGGCTTTTGTACGAATTTTTTTGAATCTAAGCCTTTCAATATCGGGGGTGCCCCCGGGATCTGATCAACCCTGGAGTTGTACGTTTCCACCTTTTTGTTGTTTTCTTCGATCCTCCTTTCTCCTGATTCTATTCGTTTTGTCAGTTCTTCTAACATCTTAATAATTTCGGGATTGGTCCCCGATTCTTGCTCATTTGTCCTTACTACAACTGGCTCCGTTCTGTGGGTGATTTCTCGGGCCAGTCCGGTTTGCTCGATACCTGTGTTTGACTCTGTAACTGAGCTATTGCTACATGTTGAGCTTGCAACATTTGGAAAATCATAAGCAAGCTGATTCCATTTTCCTCGACGTTATGAGTGTCTCGAGGTGCAGATCGAGTACCTCCATGAATGCTATTTTCAGGCTCAGAACGTTGGTTTTTCTCAATAGCCACATGTGAATTAACGTCTAACGGTACTTCGACTCGGGCCCCAACGGTATCGACAAGCGGCCTTTCTGCCCTGGTTGTTAAGTTGTTGTTTTCTCCTTGAAGGCCAGCTTCGTTATCGATAGGTAAGGCCATTAATTGAGAGTTCGTTGTTGCTAATTCGGAATCAAAGATACTTTCAACAACAAGTTTAAGAGGCTGGGTTTTAGCAGATTCGTACCAAATAACCATTATTATCCTTAACCCCATAATGGGCACCAAACTGTTTACCCGAAAAACGGAATGAGTTAAATTTGTACATAGTTCTAAGGGTATGTTGTATAACTTGACATAAATCATAAGAATGAATAGAAATATCAAGTGTTGACTGTATAGAATGAAAAATAAGCAAGGTTGAGAAGAAGATGATTTATAAATTAAGAAAGATGAGTCAATTTTTGAAGCTAAAAAAAAGGATAACTCTTCAATAGGAGTGTATGATATCCCAGTTACAATGTATGCAAGAACTTGGTCCTTACAGAAATAATAACCATCCCCTTTATAGTGGGGGGATCCTACGTTAGATATAATTAAAAATACATAGTGGGAGACCCTACCAGGATTCTCTCCTCTAGTGGGATTGCAACGACTCTTGTCTATGAGCTCGATCTTGACTTGAGCTCTTGATCTTGACTCGAGCTCGATTATGACTCAGATCCTTGTATTGATTCGGGGTCAGTGTTGGTCGGTCTCTGCCTCATATGCTCAATAACTTCACATTGCATCATAGTTCGATTTGGATTCGAGATCGATAATGATATCGACCTCGACATTGATCGATCCCTTGGGCTCGAAGCTTTATGGCCTGACTTCGGATCTCGACCTAATACTATGAAGACGCTTCTCCGATATAATGCATTACCATTTCGACCATTTCGTATGAAGGACTAACCGGTTTTTACCGTATACACATTCTTAATTGAGTTATTCCAATATGTGTAGCTATCCTGTTTAGTCTAATACAACATGTCTACGTGTCTTAATTGCCTATGTGAACTCTGTGCAGCATGCTTAGTGAATTTCATGCTTCTTCCTTTATTGGTACTTAGTCTAAATCGTAAGATTTCGTGATGTAGTTGCATTTCTATTGGTTGCGCTGCATATTTATTTTGGGACTACGGAATGGTATTCCCGGAGATCCTCCTGTACTGTATATTTACTTTGGAACTACGGAACGGTATTCCGGGAGATCCCCCTGTCTTATATTATTACTTTGGGGCTACTAAACTATATTCCGGGAGATCCCCTGCAAATTTACATTTGGGACTACGAGACGGTATCTTCAGGAGGCTATGGAACTGTTAGGAAAAATTTCACTTCTTTAATTCCTTGTCGTGCGAAATTGTTGACTTCGAAATTCTAAACTTCTGTATTCTATTCTCTTACATATGGTGAGGACACATACAAGCGGATCTGATGACCAGACACTTGCACCTCCTGCTAGAGCCGTGAGAGGTCGGGGTCGGGGCCGGGGTAGAGGCCGAGGATGTCCACGTGGTGCATCCAGTGCACCCGCACGAGCTGCTATAGAGGAGCCCCCAGTAGCTCAAGCTGGAGGGCAGACACCTGAGATTCTTGTTGCTGCACCAGCCCTCCAGGAGACTCTAGTCCAGTGTCTGAGCATATTCAACACCTTAGCTCAGGCTGGATTGATTCCACTTGCTTCTTCCACATCTTAGGCCGGGGGAGGAGCACAGACTCCTGTCACCGGTACTCCATAGCAGCGGGTTCAGGCCGACCAGGTTCCAGAGATTGTAACAATGTAGCCGGTAGCTCCAGCTCAGCCCGAGGTTAAGGCAGCAACTTTTGAGGTGGAACTGCTTAGACTTGAGAGGTACAAGAAGTACCACCCACCTACCTTCAACGGATTGGCTACAAATGATGCTTAGGGTTTTCTGGAGGAGTGTTATTGTATTCTCCGTACTATGGGCATAGCGGAGACGAGCGGGGTTTCTTTTACTACATTCCAGCTTAGAGGAGCAGCCTATCAGTGGTGGCGTGCTTATGAGTTGAGTAGTCCGACTGAGGCAACTTCACTTACATGGACTCAGTTCTCGGACATGTTTTTGAGAGAGTATATCCCTCAGAGCCTCAAGGACTCATGGCGTGCAGAGTTTGAGCAGCTGCACCAAGGTGCTATGACCGTGTCAGAGTATGCAGTCTATTTCAGTGATTTGGCCCGACATGCACCGGCCTTGGTTGCCACAGTTCGAGAGAGGGTTCGACGGTTTATTGAGGGACTCCACCCAGCATCTGGATTAGTATTGCCAGGGAGTTGGAGATGGATATTTCTTATCAGTAGGTTGTGAGTATTGCTAATAGATTGGAGGGCATGTTTTCCCGGGATAGAGAGGAGAGAGAGGCCAAGAGGTCTCGAGAAACTGGTTATTATTCTGGAGCTCATGCCCCAGCAGCTCGCCATGGTAGGGGTCATGTGAGTCTCCCCGTTCATTCAGCTCTTCCAGGCGCCAGCGGTGTTCCAGCTCCTTTTAGACCCCGGGAACCTCATTATGCACCGCCAGTATCTAGTGTGCCTCCTGCACGAGGTGTTCCTAGTGGCCAGTCTAGAAGACCTGTCCCGAGCCATTCACAACAGCCACGCCCTCCCAAAGCTTGTTTTGAGTATGGCGACACTCGCTATATGGTGAGGGATTGCCCCAGGATTAGGAAGGGTGAACCTCCACAGACTTCTCAGCCACAACGTGCTCCACCGGGTCCTCAGGCTATGATTACAGCACCAGCTACCACCCCACATGCTCAGCCAACTCGAGGTGGAGGTCGGGGAGGTAGAGGTCGCCCTAGAGGGGGAGACCAGGCCAGATATTATGCCCTTCCTGCTCGTACAGAGGTAGTTGCTTCTGATTCTGTCATTATAGATATTGCTCCAGTCTGTCAAAGAGGTACGTCGGTATTATTTGACCCAGGCTCTACATATTCCTATGTGTCCTCTTATTTTTCCTCGTATTTGGGTGTATCACAGGATTCTTTAAGTTCCCCTGTTTATGTATCTACTCCTGTGAGAGATTCTCTTGTTGTGGACTGCGCGTATTAGTCGTGTTTGATTGCTCTTAGTGGTTTTGAGACCAGAGCCGATTTATTATTGCTTAGCATGGTGGACTTTGATATTATTTTGGGCATGGACTGGTTGTCACCCCATTATGCTATTCTTGATTGTCAAGCCTAAACCGTGACGCTGGCTATGCCAGGTTTACCACGATTAGAGTGGAGAGGTACCTTAGAGTATACTCCCAGCAGAGTTATTTCATTTCTTAAAGCTCAACGAATGGTTGAGAAGGGGTGTGACGCGTATCTAGCTTATGTAAGAGATGTCAGTATTGATACCCCTACAGTTGATTTAGTCCCAGTAGTGAGGGATTTTCCAGATGTATTTCCAGCTGATCTTTCGGGCATGCCGCCCGACAGAGATATTAATTTTGGCATGGATTTATTGCCTGTCACTCAGCCCATCTCTATTTTTCCATATCGTATGGCTCCTCCTGAATTGAAGGAGCTGAAGGAGCAGTTACAGGAGTTGCTTGATAAGGGCTTCATTCGGCCTAGTGTGTCACCTTGGGGTGCTCATGTCTTATTTGTGAAGAAGAACAAGGATGGTTCAATGCGGATGTGTATTGATTACCGCCAGTTGAATAAAGTCACAGTGAAGAACAAGTATCCATTACCTCGTATTGATGAGTTATTTGATCAGTTACAGGGTGCCAGAGTGTTTTCCAAGATTGACTTACGTTCAGGATATCATCAGTTGAAGATTCGGGAGCCAGTTATCCCGAAGACTGCTTTCAGAACCAGATATGGTCACTATGAGTTTCTTGTTACGTCTTTTGGGCTAACCAATGCCCCAGCAGCTTTTATGCACTTGATGCACAATGTGTTCCGGCCTTATCTTAACCCATTCGTCATTATGTTTATTGACAACATTCTGGTGTACTCCCAGACTCGGGAAGATCATGAGCAACACTTGAGGATTGCGCTTCAGACCTTGAGAGAAAAGAAGTTATATGCAAACTTTTCAAAGTGTGAGTTTTGGCTAGACTCAGTGGTATTTTTGGGTCATATAGTATCGAGCGATGGGATCCAGGTGGATCCGAAGAAGACTGAAGCAGTACAGAGTTGACCTAGACTATCCTCAGCTACGAAGATTCGGAGTTTTCTTGGTTTGGCGGGGTATTACCTTCGCTTTGTAGATGGATTCTCATTTATTGCATCACCTATGACCAGGCTGACCCTGAAGGGTGCTCCGTTCAGGTGGACAGAGGAATGTGAGGAGAGCTTTCAGAAGCTCAAGACAGCTTTGACTATAGCCCCACTATTGGTATTGCCTTTCGGTTTGGGGCCTTATACAGTTTATTGTGATGCGTCACGAGTTGGCCTCAGAGAGGTGTTGATGTAGTACCGTAGGGTGATTGCCTACGCGTCCAGACAGCTGAAGGTGCATGAAAAAAACTATCCTATCCACGACCGTGAGCTAGCAGCTATTATTCATGCCTTGAAGATTTGGAGGCATTATTTGTACGGTGTTCCTTGTGAGATTTACACCGACCATCGGAGTTTGCAGCATCTATTCAAGCAAAAAGATCTCAACTTGCGTCAGCGGAGGTGGTTGAAGCTACTTAAGGACTATGATATCACTATTTTGTACCATCTAGGGAAGGCCAATGTGGTAGCCAATTCTTTGAGTCACCGGGCAGAGAGTTTGGGGAGTTTAACATATCTACCAGCAACAGAGAGGCCATTGGCGTTGGATGTTCAGTCCTTAGCCAGTCAGTTTGTGAGATTGGATATTTCTGAGCCGAGTCGAGTATTGGCTTGTGTGGTCTCTCGGTCTTCTCTTTGTGATCGTATCAGGGAGCGTCAGTATGATGACCCCCATCTACTTGTCATAAAGGACACTGTCCAGCACGGTGATGCTAAGGAGATCACTATTAGGGATGATGGTGCATTGAGGATGCAGGGCAGGCTATGTGTGCCTAATGTGGACAGTTTGCATGAGTTGCTTCTCTAGGAGGCTCACAGTTCGCGGTACTATATTCATCCGGGTGCCGCAAAGATGTATCAAGACTTGAGATAGCATTACTGGTGGAGGAGAATGAAGAAAGACATAGTAGAATATGTAGCTCGATGTCTGAATTCCCAGCAGGTACAGTATGAGCATCAGCGGTCAGGTGGATTGCTTCAGAAGTTAGAGATTCCGAAGTGGAAATGGGAGCGGATCACTATGGATTTAGTTTTTAGACTCCCACGAACTCAGCGAAAATTTGATACAGTTTGGGTGATTGTAGATAGGTTGACCAAGTCAGCTCATTTCATTCTTGTGATAACTACCTATTCTTTCGAGCAGCTAGCTCGAATCTATATCCGTGAGATCGTCAGGTTTCACGGCGTACCGATATCTTTTATCTTTGACCGGGTACGTAATTTACAACACGGTTCTGGAGAGTTGTACAACATGAGTTGGGTACTCGAGTTGCATTTAGCACAATATTTCACCCTTAGACGGACGGGCAGTCCGAGTGCACTATTCAGATACTAGAGGATATGCTTCGTACTTGTGTGATAGATTTTAGGGGTGCTAGGACCAGTTCTTGCCACTTGCAAAATTTGCTTACAACAACAATTATCAGTCAAGTATCCATATGGCACAGTATGAGGCTCTGTATGGTAGGCGATGTCGGTCCCCAATGGGTTGGTTCGAGCCCGGCGAGGCCAGATTATTGGGTACGGACTTGGTTCAGGATGCCTTGGAAAATGTTGAGGTGATTCGGGATAGACTTCGCATAGCCCAGTCCAGACAGAAGAGTTATGCAGACCGGAAGGTTTGGATTGTGGCATTCATGGTTGTAGAGCGAATCTTGCTCTGGGTTTCGCCTATGAAAGGCATTATGAGGTTTGGAAAGAAGGGCAAGTTGAGCCCAAGGTTCATTGGTCCATTTGAGGTGTTGCGGCGAGTTGGGGAGGTTGCTTATGAGCTTGCCTTGCCTCCCAGTCTAGCAGGAGTTCATCCGGTATTTCATGTTTCTATGCTCCGGAAGTATCACGGCAATCCGTTCCATGTGTTGGATTTCAGCTCCGTCCAATTGGATAAGGATCTATCTTATGTTGAGGAGCCAGTGGCTATTTTATACATGCAGGTCAGAAAGCTAAGATCAAAGAACATTGCTTCCGTGAAGGTTCATTGGAAGGGACATCCGGTCGAGGAGGCGACTTGGGAGACCAAACAGGATATGCTCATCCATTATCCTTATTTTTTCACCATTTCAGATATGTCTCTATGCTCGTTCGAGGACAAATGATTATTTTAAGAGGGGTAGGATGTAACGACCCGGCCGGTCGTTTTGAGAGTAATAGCCCTGATCCCCTATTTACTGCTTCTCCCATATCTATTTCTGCTATTGTGAGTTGCCGGGAGGTTTCGTTTTGATTTTTGGAGTGATTTGGGACACTTAGTCCCTAAACGAAAGCTTAAGTGTTAGGATTTTGACCGTACTCGGAACTATGTGAAAACAACTCCGGAATAGAGTTTCGTCGGTTCCATTAGCCCCGTTGGTTGATTTTGGACTTAGGTTCCATTAAATTTCGAATTTTGTTGGAAAACTACTATTTTCATATGGAATTAATTTCTATAATTAGTATTGATTGAATTGAATTAATTTGGATAGATTTGAGTTGTCCGGAGGTCAATTCAAGCAAGAAGGCAGTTTTGGAATATCAGACTAATTTCAAAAAGGTAAGTATCTTGCCTAACCTTGTGGGGGAAATTTTCCCTAGGCATTGAGTCTTATGTGGAAATTGTGTGATTAGATAACCATATAAGCGGGGTGACGAGTACGTACTTGGTTTATATGTGCAAACTATATTGGTTAAAAATTTGTAGACACCCTTATGTATTAAATTGGAAAATTATGAAAATTTAGTAAATCCTTGATTTGTCATGCCTCATTCTTTGTTTGTTGAGTTTGTATTTATATGATAATTTGGTGTGATTGTGACTTGGAATTTTATGAAAATTTCGTGTGTTTTTATGATTTGATATTTCCTGGAAATAATTATATTATGAATTTTTTCGTATGCAAATAATTTATTAAATAAGTTTAAATTGAGGTACTAATGTATTTTTCAAATATTTGGACTAAAGAAGGTGTTGTGTCATGTGGAGTTAATTTTCCTTCCTTGTTGTTGTTTTTGAGGTTTATATACGTTGTATGGAGCCTTGGGCTATTTGCTGTGAAATTAATTGATATTGTTGCATCTTTGAAATTGGTTGTGGCCTATGGGCAATTTATAATATGAATTGTTGTTTTGTGTTATCGTGGTAATATCCATATAAATTGTTGTGTGATTTAGGTTACTGTTATGCGAAGGATAAGGGTCGCATTCCACTGTTGATATTATGTGGGTATAGGGGTAGCATTTCATTGTGGTTATGTGTGTTGGAATATTGTCTAGGGGAGCGATAAGGGTGGCTGTTAAACGGAGCGATAAGGGAGGCTAATATATGAGCGATAAGGGTGGCTATTATAGGAGTGATAAGGGTTGATATAGGAGAGATAAGGATGGCTATTGTTAGGGATGATATGTGATGATGTGGAGTTATTGCGTTGGTAATTTTTATGTGATATTGTAATTTTTCTTATATTTATTTTTATATCTTGTGCAATTTGTCTTGTTGTTTCGGTAAACTTGATAATAGTATGATCTATGTTGAAATTAGGGGCCTGTGGCTATTGCCAGGCGGATTATGAATTGAAATGTGGGCACGAGGTGCCGTGAGTAAATAATAATGATATTGTCACGTGAATTGTCCGTGCAGTTGTGATATGAAATGTGGGCATGAGGTGCCATGGTTAAATAATGATGATATTGGCACGTGAGTTGTCCGTGCGGTTGTGATAGAGAAATTGGCACGAGGTACCGTGGAAATATGAAAGTGGGCTGAGACCCGTATTTTATGATTTTGAAATGAGGTGTCACTAGGTGACTTTTATTCAAAAGATATTTATTTGAAGAACTATATTTGAAAGAGATTTATTTGAAGAGTAATATTTGAAAGAGATTTATTTGAAAAAATTATATTTGAAAAATATTTATTTGAAGGGAGTATATTTGAATGACTAGATTAATTGGTTGTACTTGGATTTAATATTTGTGTAGCAACATTAATGGTGTTCTTGTTGCCCTGATGTGTATATCACTGGTTGATTATTGTTTCCATTATTGTTATTTATTTTCTATTATTGTTGTATACTATATTGCACAGGTTATTAGACTAGTGAGTGTCTCGACTGTACCTCGTCACTACTCCACTGAGGTTAGTCTTGATACTTACTGGGTACCGATTGTGGTGTACTCATACTACACTTCTACATATTTTTTTGCAGAGCCAGGTATTGGAGATATCAGACTCAGACAGAGTTAAAGCGTGATCGCAAGGACTCAAGGTAGAGTTACTTGGTCTTCGCAGTCCCTTGGAGTCTTTTCATTTTATTGTACTGTTAATTATTAATCAAACAATATTGAGTATTCGATCCTTGAGATCATTCCATGTATTCAGTTAGTGTTCGTGACTCAGTATTACCATTCTTGGGAGGTTTTCATAATTGTTTCCGCTGTTGGTTTTTGGCACCTGTATTGAATTCAAAATAAAATGGCTTGAAATGTAATTGTAATTGGCTAATCTAGTCTTAGAGACTACGTATCATCACGACGCCTGTGGTGGGATTTTGGGTCGTGAAAAGTTGGTATCAAAGCTCTAGGTTCATAGGTTCTACGAGTCACGAACGAGTCTAGTAGAGTCTTGCAGATAGATACGGAGACGTCTGTACTTATCTACGAGAGGCTACAAAATTGTTAGGAAATTTTCACTTCTTTCATTCCTGTTGTGCGGAATTTGTTGAATTTGAAATTTGAGCCTTTGTATCTCTATTCTCTCGCAGATGGTGAGGATACGTGCAACCGGGTCATCTGACCAGGCACCCGTGCATTTTGCTAGGGCCGCAAGAGGCCGGGGCCTAGGTAGAGGCTGAAGAAAGGCACGTGCCGCGACTAGAGCACCTGTCAGAATAGCAGTTGAGGAGTCACATGTAGCTCCAGTTGGGGAATAGGTACCAGAAGCACCTGTTGTTACCCCCGGAATTTAGGAGACTTTAGCACAGTTCCTGAGTATGTTTGGTACATTAACTCAGGCGAGATTGATCTCTGTTGCACCAAATATTTCGCAGATTGGGGGAGTAGTTCAGACTCCTACCACGACTCCAGAGGAGCAGGTTCACATTGGTAAGGTTTCGGATGTAGTACCGGTACAACATGTTATTCCGGTTCAGCCTGAGGTCAGGCCAGGGGCATCAGAAGAAGATCAAAAGAGACTTGAGAGGTTTAAGAGGTATAGTCCACCTTCTTTCCGTGGCTCAGCTTCTGAGGATGCCGAAAGATTTCTTGAAAAGTTTCACCGTATTCTCCGCACCATGGGTATTGTGAAAATGAGCGGAGTTGCCTTTACTACATTTCAGCTGTCAGGCGTAGCGTATCAGTGGTGGCATGTTTATGAAGAAGGTAGACCAGCCGATGCAATACCACCAACTTGGGCTCAATTTTCAGAAATGTTTTTGAAAGAGTTTTTTTCCCTAGACTCTACGAGATGCATGGCGCACAGAGTTTGAACGGTTGCTTCAGGGCACTATGAAAGTGTCAGAATATGCTATCAGTTTCAGGGTCATAGGGTGACTTTTATTCGAAAGATATTTATTTGAAGAATTATATTTAAAAGAGATTTATCGGAAGAATTATATTTGAAAGATATTTATTTGAAGAATTATATTTGAAAGAGATTTATTTGAAGAATTATATTTGAAAGAAATTTATTTGAAAAATTTATTTGAAAAATTTATATTTGTAAAATATTTATTTAAAGGGAGTATATTTGAAATGTATTTATTGGAAAGTATTATATCGTGAAGATTATTATTTGAGAAGTATATAGGCGAAAGATTAATGTTTGAAGGCCTAGATTAATTGGTTGTACTTGTATTTATTATTTGTGTAGCAATATTAATGGTGTTCTTGTTGCCCTGATGTGTATATCACTGGTTGATTATTGTTTCCATTATTGTTATTCGTTTCCTATTATTGTTGTATACTATATTGCAAAGGTTATTAGACTAGTGAGTGTCTCGACTGTACCTCGTCACTACTCCACTGAGGTTAGTCTTGATACTTACTGGGTACCGATTGCGGTGTACTCATACTACACTTCTGCATATTTTTGTGCAGAGCTAGGTATTGGAGATATCGGACTCGAACAGAGTTAAAGCGTGATCGCAAGGATTCAAGGTAGAGTTGCTTGGTCTTCGCAGTCCCTTGGAGTCTTTCCATTTTATTGTACTGTTAATTAATAATCAAACAGTATTGAGCATTCGATCCTTGAGATCATTCCATGTATTCATTTAGTGTTCGTGACTCAGTATTACCATTCTTGGGAGGTTTTCATAATTGTTTCCGCTGTTGGTTTTTGGCACCTGTATTGAATTAAAACAAAATGGCTTGAAATGTAATTGTAATTGGCTAATCTAGTCTTAGAGACTACGTGTCATCACGACGCCTGCGGTGGGATTTTGGGTCATGACAAGTTGGTATCAGAGCTCTAGGTTCATAGGTTCTACGAGTCACGAACGAGTCTAGTAGAGTCTTGCAGATAGATACGGTGACGTCTGTACTTATCTATGAGAGGCTACAAAATTATTAGGAAATTTCCACTTCTTTCATTCATGTTGTGCGAAATTTGTTGAATTTGGAATTTGAGCCTTTGTATCTCTGTTCTCTCGCAGATGGTGAGGATACGTGCAACCGGGTCAACTGACCAGGCACCCGCGCATTTTGCTAGGGCCGCAAGAGGCCGGGGCCTAGGAAGAGGCTGAGCAAGGGCACGTGCCGCGACTAGAGCACCTGTCAGAATAGCAGTTGAGGAGCCACATGTAGCTCCAGTTGGGGGATAGGTACCAGAAGCACCTGTTGTTACCCCCAGAATTTAGGAGACTTTAGCACAGTTCCTGAGTATGTTTGGTACATTAACTCAGGCGGGATTGATCTCTGTTGCACCAAATATTTCGCAGATTTGGGGAGTAGATCAGATTCCTACCACGACTCCAGAGGAGGAGGTTCACATTGGTAAGGTTTCGGATATAGTACCAGTATAACATGTTATTTCGGTTCAACCTGAGGTCAGGCCAGGGGCATCAGAAGAAGAACAAAAGAGACTTGAGAGGTTTTAGAGATATATTCCACCTTCTTTCAGTGGCTCAGCTTCTGAGGATGCCCAAAGATTTCTAGAAAAGTTTCACCGTATTCTCCGCACCATGGGTATTGTGAAAGTGAGCGGAGTTGCCTTTACTACATTTCAGCTGTCAGGCGTAGCGTATTAGTGGTGGCAAGTTTATGAATAAGGTAGACCAGCCGATGCAATACCACCAACTTGGGCTCAATTTTCAGAAATATTTTTGAAAGAGTTTTTTTCCCTAGACTCTACGAGATGCATGGCGCATAGAGTTTGAACGGTTGCTTCAGGGCACTATGACAGTGTCAGAATATGCTATCAGTTTCAGGGTCATAGGGTGACTTTTATTCGAAAGATATTTATTTAAAGAATTAAATTTGAAAGAGATTTATTTGAAGAATTATATTTGAAAGAAATTTATTTGAAAAAAATTATATTTGAAAAATATTTATTTAAAGGGAGTATATTTGAAATGTATTTATTGGAAAGTATTATATCTTGAAGATTATTATTTGAGAAGTATATAGGCGAAATATTAATGTTTGAAGGACTAGATTAATTGGTTGTACTTGTATTTATTGTTTGTGTAGCAATATTAATGGTGTTCTTGTTGCCCTGATGTGTATATCACCGGTTGATTATTGTTTCCATTATTGTTATTTGTTTCCTATTATTGTTGTATACTATATTGCACAGGTTATTCGACTAGTGAGTGTCTCGACTGTACCTCGTCACTACTCCACTGAGGTTAGTCTTGATACTTACTGGGTACCGATTGTGGTGTACTCATACTACACTTCTGCATATTTTTGTGCAGAGCTAGGTATTGGAGATATCGGACTCGAACAGAGTTAAAGCGTGATCGCAAGGATTCAAGGTAGAGTTGCTTGGTCTTCGCAGTCCCTTGGAGTCTTTCCATTTTATTGTACTGTTAATTAATAATCAAACAGTATTGACCATTCGATCCTTGAGATCATTCCATGTATTTAGTTAGTGTTCGTGACTCAGTATTACCATTCTTGGGAGGTTTTTATAATTGTTTCCGCTGTTGGTTTTTGGCACCTGTATTGAATTCAAAAAAAATGGCTTGAAATGTAATTGTAATTGGCTAATCTAGTCTTAGAGACTACGTGTCATCACGACGCCTGCGGTGGGATTTTGGGTTGTGACAAGTTGGTATCAGAGCTCTAGGTTCATAGGTTCTACGAGTCACGAACGAGTCTAGTAGAGTCTTGCAGATAGATACGGTGACGTCTGTACTTATCTACGAGAGGCTACAAAATTGTTAGGAAATTTACACTTCTTTCATTCATGTTGTGCGAAATTTGTTGAATTTGGAATTTGAGCCTTTGTATCTCTATTCTCTCGCAGATGGTGAGGATACGTGCAACCGGGTCAACTGACCAGGCACCCGCGCATTTTGCTAGGGCCGCAAGAGGCTGGGGCCTAGGAAGAGGCTGAGCAAGGGCACGTGCCGCGAGTTGAGTACCTGTCAGAATAGCAGATGAGGAGCCACATGTAGCTCCAGTTGGGGGATAGGTACCAGAAGCCCCTGTTGTTACCCCCGGAATTTAGGAGACTTTAGCACAGTTCCTGAGTATGTTTGGTACATTAACTAAGGCGGGATTGATCTATGTTGCACCAAATATTTCGCAGATTGGGGGAGTAGCTCAGACTCCTACCACGACTCCAGAGGAGCAGGTTCACATTGGTATGGTTTCGGATGTAGTACCGGTACAACATGTTATTTCGATTCAGCCTGAGGTCAGGCCAGGGGCATCAGAAGAAGAACAAAAGAGACTTGAGAGGTTTAAGAGGTATAGTCCACCTTTTTTCAGTGGCACAGCTTCTGAGGATGTCCAAGGATTTCTAGAAAGGTTTCACCGTATTCTCCGCACCATGGGTATTATGAAAGTGAGCGGAGTTGCCTTTAATACATTTCAGTTGTCAGGCGTAGCGTATCAGTGGTGGCAAGTTTATGAAGAAGGTAGACCAGCCGATGCAATACCACCAACTTGGGCTCAATTTTCAGAAATGTTTTTGAAAGAGTTTTTTTCCCTAGACACTACGAGATGCATGGCGCACAGAGTTTGAATGGTTGCTTCAGGGCACTATGACAGTGTCAGAATATGCTATCAGTTTCAGGGTCATAGGGTGACTTTTATTCGAAAGATATTTATTTGAAGAATTATATTTGAAAGAGATTTATTTGAAGAATTATATGTGAAAGATATTTATTTAAAGAATTAAATTTGAAAGAGATTTATTTGAAGAATTATATTTGAAAGAAATTTATTTGAAAAAAATTATATTTGAAAAATATTTATTTAAAGGGAGTATATTTGAAATGTATTTATTGGAAAGTATTATATCTTGAAGATTATTATTTGAGAAGTATATAGGCGAAATATTAATGTTTGAAGGACTAGATTAATTGGTTGTACTTGTATTTATTGTTTGTGTAGCAATATTAATGGTGTTCTTGTTGCCCTGATGTGTATATCACCGGTTGATTATTGTTTCCATTATTGTTATTTGTTTCCTATTATTGTTGTATACTATATTGCACAGGTTATTCGACTAGTGAGTGTCTCGACTGTACCTCGTCACTACTCCACTGAGGTTAGTCTTGATACTTACTGGGTACCGATTGTGGTGTACTCATACTACACTTCTGCATATTTTTGTGCAGAGCTAGGTATTGGAGATATCGGACTCGAACAGAGTTAAAGCGTGATCGCAAGGATTCAAGGTAGAGTTGCTTGGTCTTCGCAGTCCCTTGGAGTCTTTCCATTTTATTGTACTGTTAATTAATAATCAAACAGTATTGACCATTCGATCCTTGAGATCATTCCATGTATTTAGTTAGTGTTCGTGACTCAGTATTACCATTCTTGGGAGGTTTTTATAATTGTTTCCGCTGTTGGTTTTTGGCACCTGTATTGAATTCAAAAAAAATGGCTTGAAATGTAATTGTAATTGGCTAATCTAGTCTTAGAGACTACGTGTCATCACGACGCCTGCGGTGGGATTTTGGGTTGTGACAAGTTGGTATCAGAGCTCTAGGTTCATAGGTTCTACGAGTCACGAACGAGTCTAGTAGAGTCTTGCAGATAGATACGGTGACGTCTGTACTTATCTACGAGAGGCTACAAAATTGTTAGGAAATTTACACTTCTTTCATTCATGTTGTGCGAAATTTGTTGAATTTGGAATTTGAGCCTTTGTATCTCTATTCTCTCGCAGATGGTGAGGATACGTGCAACCGGGTCAACTGACCAGGCACCCGCGCATTTTGCTAGGGCCGCAAGAGGCTGGGGCCTAGGAAGAGGCTGAGCAAGGGCACGTGCCGCGAGTTGAGTACCTGTCAGAATAGCAGATGAGGAGCCACATGTAGCTCCAGTTGGGGGATAGGTACCAGAAGCCCCTGTTGTTACCCCCGGAATTTAGGAGACTTTAGCACAGTTCCTGAGTATGTTTGGTACATTAACTAAGGCGGGATTGATCTATGTTGCACCAAATATTTCGCAGATTGGGGGAGTAGCTCAGACTCCTACCACGACTCCAGAGGAGCAGGTTCACATTGGTATGGTTTCGGATGTAGTACCGGTACAACATGTTATTTCGATTCAGCCTGAGGTCAGGCCAGGGGCATCAGAAGAAGAACAAAAGAGACTTGAGAGGTTTAAGAGGTATAGTCCACCTTTTTTCAGTGGCACAGCTTCTGAGGATGTCCAAGGATTTCTAGAAAGGTTTCACCGTATTCTCCGCACCATGGGTATTATGAAAGTGAGCGGAGTTGCCTTTAATACATTTCAGTTGTCAGGCGTAGCGTATCAGTGGTGGCAAGTTTATGAAGAAGGTAGACCAGCCGATGCAATACCACCAACTTGGGCTCAATTTTCAGAAATGTTTTTGAAAGAGTTTTTTTCCCTAGACACTACGAGATGCATGGCGCACAGAGTTTGAATGGTTGCTTCAGGGCACTATGACAGTGTCAGAATATGCTATCAGTTTCAGGGTCATAGGGTGACTTTTATTCGAAAGATATTTATTTGAAGAATTATATTTGAAAGAGATTTATTTGAAGAATTATATGTGAAAGATATTTATTTAAAGAATTATATTTGAAAGAGATTTATTTGAAGAATTATATTTGAAAGAAATTTATTTGAAAAAAATTATATTTGAAAAATATTTATTTAAAGGGAGTATATTTGAAATGTATTTATTGGAAAGTATTATATCTTGAAGATTATTATTTGAGAAGTATATAGGCGAAATATTAATGTTTGAAGGACTAGATTAATTGGTTGTACTTGTATTTATTGTTTGTGTAGCAATATTAATGGTGTTCTTGTTGCCCTGATGTGTATATCACCGGTTGATTATTGTTTCCATTATTGTTATTTGTTTCCTATTATTGTTGTATACTATATTGCACAGGTTATTCGACTAGTGAGTGTCTCGACTGTACCTCGTCACTACTCCACTGAGGTTAGTCTTGATACTTACTGGGTACCGATTGTGGTGTACTCATACTACACTTCTGCATATTTTTGTGCAGAGCTAGGTATTGGAGATATCGGACTCGAACAGAGTTAAAGCGTGATCGCAAGGATTCAAGGTAGAGTTGCTTGGTCTTCGCAGTCCCTTGGAGTCTTTCCATTTTATTGTACTGTTAATTAATAATCAAACAGTATTGAGCATTCGATCCTTGAGATCATTCCATGTATTCATTTAGTGTTCGTGACTCAGTATTACCATTCTTGGGAGGTTTTCATAATTGTTTCCGCTGTTGGTTTTTGGCACCTGTATTGAATTAAAACAAAATGGCTTGAAATGTAATTGTAATTGGCTAATCTAGTCTTAGAGACTACGTGTCATCACGACGCCTGCGGTGGGATTTTGGGTCATGACAAGTTGGTATCAGAGCTCTAGGTTCATAGGTTCTACGAGTCACGAACGAGTCTAGTAGAGTCTTGTAGATAGATACGGTGACGTCTGTACTTATCTACGAGAGGCTACAAAATTGTTAGGAAATTTCCACTTCTTTCATTCTTGTTGTGCGAAATTTGTTGAATTTGGAATTTGAGCCTTTGTATCTCTATTCTCTCGCAGATGGTGAGGATACGTGCAACCGGGTCAACTGACTAGGCACCCGCGCATTTTGCTAGGGCCGCAAGAGGCCGGGGCCTAGGAAGAGGCTGAGCAAGGGCACGTGCCGCGACTAGAGCACCTGCCAGAATAGCAGTTGAGGAGCCACATGTAGCTCCAGTTGGGGGATAGGTACCAGAAGCACTTGTTGTTACCCCCGGAATTTAGGAGACTTTAGCACAGTTCCTGAGTATGTTTGGTACATTAACTCAGGCGGGATTGATCTATGTTGCACCAAATATTTCGCAGATTGAGGGAGTAGCTCAGACTCCTACCACGACTCCAGAGGAGCAGGTTCACATTGGTAAGGTTTCGGATGTAGTACCGGTACAACATGTTATTTCGGTTCAGCCTGAGGTCAGGCCAGGGGCATCAGAAGAAGAACAAAAGAGACTTGAGAGGTTTAAGAGGTATAGTCCACCTTCTTTCAGTGGCTCAGCTTCTGAGGATGCCCAAAGATTTCTAGAAAAGTTTTACCGTATTCTCCGCACCATGGGTATTGTGAAAGTGAGCGAAGTTGCCTTTACTACATTTCAGCTGTCAGGCGGAGCATATCAGTGGTCGCAAGTTTATGAAGAAAGTAGACCAGCCGATGCAATACCACCAACTTGGGCTCAATTTTCAGAAATGTTTTTGAAAGAGTTTTTTCCCCTAGACTCTACGAGATGCATGGCGCATAGAGTTTGAATGGTTGCTTCAGGGCACTATGACAGTGTCAGAATATGCTATCAGTTTCAGGGTCATAGGGTGACTTTTATTCGAAAGATATTTATTTGAAGAATTATATTTGAAAGAGATTTATTTGAAGAATTATATTTGAAAGAGATTTATTTGAAGAATTATATTTGAAAGATATTTATTTGAAGAATTATATTTGAAAGAGATTTATTTGAAGAATTATATTTGAAAGAAATTTAGTTGAAAAAAATTATATTTGAAAAATATTTATTTAAAGGGAGTATATTTGAAATGTATTTATTGGAAAGTATTATATCTTGAAGATTATTATTTGAGAAGTATATAGGCAAAATATTAATGTTTGAATGACTAGATTAATTGGTTGTACTTGTATTTATTATTTGTGTAGCAATATTAATGGTGTTCTTGTTTCCCTGATGTGTATATCACTGGTTGATTATTGTTTTCATTATTGTTATTTGTTTCCTATTATTGTTGTCTATTATATTGCACAGGTTATTAGACTAGTGAGTGTCTCGACTGTACCTCGTCACTACTCCACTGAGGTTAGTCTTGATACTTACTGGGTACCGATTGTGGTGTACTCATACTACACTTCTGTATATTTTTGTGCACAGCTAGGTAATGAAGATATAGGACTCGGACAGAGTTAAAGCGTGATCGCAAGGATTCAAGGTAGAGTTGCTTGGTCTTCGCAGTCCCTTGGAGTCTTTCCATTTTATTGTAATGTTAATTATTAATCAAACAGTATTGAGTATTCGATCCTTGAGATCATTCCATGTATTCAGTTAGTGTTCGTGACTCAGTATTACCATTCATGGGAGGTTTTCATAATTGTTTCCGTTGTTGGTTTTTGGAACCTGTATTGAATTTAAAAAAATTGCTTGAAATGTAATTGTAATTGGCTAACCTAGTCTTAGAGACTACGTGTCATCACGACGCCTGTGGTGGGATTTTGGGTCGTGACAAGTTGGTATCAGATCTCTAGGTTCATAGGTTCTACGAGTCACGAACGAGTCTAGTAGAGTCTTGCAGATAGATACGGAGACGTCTGTACTTATCTACGAGAGGCTACAAAATTGTTAGGAAACTTCCACTTCTTTCATTCCTGTTGTGCGAAATTTGTTGAATTTGGAATTTGAGCCTTTGTAACTCTATTCTCTCGTAGATGGTGAGGATACGTGCAACCGGGTCAACAGACCAGGCACCCGCACATTTTGTTAGGGCCGCAAGAGGCCGGGGCCTAGGAAGAGGCTGAGCAAGGGCACGTGTCGCGACTAGAGCACCTGTCAGAATAGCAGTTGAGGAGCCACATGTAGCTCCAGTTGGGGGATAGGTACCAGAAGCACCTGTTGTTACCCCCGGAATTTAGGAGACTTTAGCGCAGTTCCTGAGTATGTTTGGTACATTAACTCAGGCGGGATTGATCTATGTTGCACCAAATATTTCGCAGATTGGGGGAGTAGCTCAGACTCCTACCATGACTCCAGAGGAGCAGGTTCACATTGGTAAGGTTTCGGATGTAGTACCGGTACAACATGTTATTTCGGTTCAGCCTGAGGTCAGGCAAGGAGCATCAGAAGAAGAACAAAAGAGACTTGAGAGGTTTAAGAGGTACAGTCCACCTTCTTTCAGTGGCACAGCTTCTGAGGATGCCCAAGGATTTCTAGAAACGTTTCACCGTATTCTCCGCACCTTGGGTATTGTGAAAGTGAGCGGAGTTGCCTTTACTACATTTCAGTTGTCAGGCGTAGCGTATCAGTGGTGGCAAGTTTATGAAGAAGGTAGACCAGCCGATGCAATACCACCAACTTGGGCTCAATTTTCAGAAATATTTTTGAAAGAGTTTTTTTCCCTAGACTCTACGAGATGCATGGCGCACAGAGTTTGAACGGTTGCTTCAGGGCACTATGACAGTGTCAGAATATGCTATCAGTTTCAGGGTCATAGGGTGACTTTTATTCGAAAGATATTTATTTGAAGAATTATATTTGAAAGAGATTTATTTGAAGAATTATATTTGAAAGATATTTATTTGGAGAATTATATTTGAAAGAGATTTAATTGAAGAATTATATTTGAAAGAGATTTAATTGAAGAATTATATTTGAAAAATATTTATTTATAGGGAGTATATTTGAAATGTATTTATTGGAAAGTATTATATCTTGAAGATTTTTATTTGAGAAGTATATAGGCGAAAGATTAATGTTTGAAGGACTAGATTAATTGGTTGTACTTGTATTTATTATTTGTTCAACAATATTAATGGTGTTCTTGTTGCCCTGTTGTGTATATCACTGGTTGATTAGTGTTTCCATTATTGTTATTTGTTTCCAATTATTTTTGTATACTATATTGCACAGGTTATTAGACTAGTGAGTGTCTCGACTGTACCTCTTCACTATTCCACTGAGGTTAGTCTTGATACTTACTGGGTACCGACTGTGGTCGTACTCATACTACACTTCTACATATTTTTGTGCTGAGCCAGGTATTGGAGATATCAGACTCGGATAGTGTTAAAGCGTGATCACAAGGACTCAAGGTAGAACTATTTGGTCATCCCAGTCCCTTGGAGTCTTTCCATTTTATTGTACTGTTAATTATTAATCAAACAGTATTAGGTATTTGATCCTTGAGATCATTCCATGTATTCAGTTAGAGTTCGTGACTTAGTATTACCAGTCTTGGGAGGTTTTCATAATTATTTTCGTTATTGGTTTTTGGCACCTATATTGAATTCAAAATAAAATGGCTTGAAATGTAATTGTAATTAGCTTACGTAGTCTTAGAGACTAAGTCCCATCACGACGCATGTGGTGGGATTTTGGGTCGTGATAAGTTGGTATCAGAGCTCTAGGTTCATAGGTTCTACAAGTCATGAACGAGTCTAGTAGAGTCTTGCGGATCGATAGGAGACGTCTGTACTTATCTTTGAGAGGCTACAAAACTGTTAGGAAATTTTCACTTCTTTCATTTCTGTTGTGCGAAATTTGTTGAATTTGGAATTTGAGCCTTTGTATCTCTATTCTCTCACAGATGGTGAGGACACGTGCTACCGGGTCAACTGACCAGGCACTCGTGCATTTTTCTATTGTCGCAAGAGGCCTAGGAAGGGAACGTGCCGCGACTAGAGCACATATCAGAACAGCAGTTAAGGAGCCGCCAGTAGCTCTAGTTAGGGGACAGGTACCAAAAGCACCAGTTGTTACCCCCAGACTTAAGGAGACTTTAGCACTGTTCCTGAGTATGTTTGGTACATTAACTAAGGCGAGATTGATCTCTGTTGCACCAAATATTTCGCAGATTGGGGGAGTAGCTCAGACTCCTACCGTGACTCCATATGAGCAGGTTCACATTGATCAGGTTCCGAATGTAGTACCGCTACAACCTGTTATTCCGGTTCAGCCCGAGGTCAGGCCAGGGGCATCAGAAGAAGAACAAAAGACACTTGAGAGGTTTAAGAGGTATAGTCCACCTACTTTCAGTGGCACAGCTTCAGAGGATGCCCAAGGATTTCTAGAAAAGTGTCACTATATTCTCTGCACCATGGGTATTATGGAAGTGAGCGGATTTGCCTTTACTACATTTCAGCTGTCAGGCGCAGCGTATCAGTGGTGGCAAGTTTATGAAGAAAGTAGACCAACCAATGCAATGCCACCAATTTGGGCTCAATTTTCGGAAATGTTTTTGAAAGAGTTTTTTCCCCAAACTCTCCTAGATGCATGGCGCACAGAGTTTGAACGGTTGCGTCAGGGCACTCTGACAGTGTTAGAATATGCTATCAGGTTCAATGAATTAGCCCGTCATGCACCTATCTTGGTTCCTACAGTTAGAGAGCGAGGCTGCAGATTCATTGTGGGGCTCGATTATGATCTTTCAATATGCACGACTCAAGAGTTGCAAATTAATACTCCATTTCAGCAAGTAGTAGAGATTGCGAGGAGGATTGAGGGTGTTCTAAGTGAGGAAAAGGAGTCTAAGGAGACCAAAAGGTCTCGAAGCTCAGGAAGGTTCAATGGATTTTACTCTTCAGCTATGACCCATTATGGCAGAGGCTCAAGCAGTCAGCCAGCTCAGTCTGAACATCAGATTACTTAGAGTGCTCTAGTAAGTTCTTATAGTGCACCACCGACACAAAATTCTTACAGTGGTTATTCTAGTTATTCGGCACATACTCAGTACGAGTAGCCACGACCTCAGAGGGGTTGTTATGAGTGTGGTGATACTAGGCATTTCATGAGAGATTGTCCCAGACTTAGGAGAAGTAGATTTCATCAGAACACTCAGGCTATAGGCCCCAATGCAGTTACAACCCGACGTACACAGTCAAATAGAGGTGGAGGACAGGCGGGTAGAGGGCGCCCTAGAGGGGAGGCCCATCCTGTTGATATAATTTCTATGGTGTGGCTGAGGCTACTACACCATATGGTGTCATTACAGGTATGATCCTGATTTGTTATAAATGAATGGTTTTCCTTAATTTGATTCGGTTCTGAATATTGAGGCGAGTCCTCCTATTATGCTTTGCTTATGGGCGAGCTTCGTAACTTTGTGACCCACTTATATGTTTATCCCTGTTGGGAGATTTGATGATGTTAGCCCGTGTCTATCATTTTTATTTTTGTACACCATTGATGACTATAAGTCCAAAAGTGATATTTATTACTCACTACAGTGGGTTTAGATGTGATTTCGGAATAATTGATTTCAATTTTATGAATTTTATGCCATATTGGAATGAGGGGTTCATTATGTGTTGAGAAAATTATTTACGACATTTATTGAAAAGAAGAAAGAAAGGAAATTAAAAATTTCAGTTGGCACAATGTGCAAATTACTTGTGATTCGTAGTGGAGGACAAGATCCTTGCATTTTTATATGATGTGAAATATTTAAACTGGGCTACAAGCCACGGTGGAAGTTTTATAAGGACGAGGTCCTTGTGGTGAAAAATTTATGAGTTTAATCTCTCCCTTTGTGAAATTAAATTTGAACTATAGTATTAATGGGGAGTCATGCCTGTTAGGCTTATTTGATAATTCTTTTATATGTTTCTGTGCATATTTAGCCATATTCGTGCTATAAACATTGCGTTTTAGCCTATAAGGTGAGTACCCAGGTGGTGTTAAATGCCACTCGATGATTCAGATAAATAATTATGAGGTCTTCATGCCTCGCATGTTGTTGTCAGTGTTGCAAAAATTTGAAATGTGATTTTAGTTAATATGAGATTAATCAAGGATGCTGGAATTAATTATAAACATTTATTATGACCAGAGATGTGGTTATGGGCATACGTTGATGTGTGCATAGGCACGAGTTGCTATAGCTGGTTGAAACTAATACCACGTGTTGATGTGATAATAAGGCCTTTCAAAATTAATTAGAGTGTAAGAAGTTGGTTTTAACATTTATAAATGGGGATAAAATAAATAATCTCAACTGAGATGGTATTGTCGGACCCATGCATAATTGTGGTGACGTAGAATCACTCACGAGTATGTGTGTAATAATACACTCAGAAATTTAATGTCCTCAGAATAATTCTTGGCACATTCGAGGAGGAACGTATGTTTTAAGAGGGGGAGGATGAAACGACCCAACTTGTCGTTTTAAGAATTTACATTCTGTTCGATGGCTTAAGGTCCCGAGCAACTTTGAAATGTGTATTATGACTTGCGAGGGTGGTCAAGTTTGGTTTTCGGATGATTCAGGATTTAATTGAAAGAACAATTCTT
This sequence comes from Nicotiana tomentosiformis, assembly GCF_000390325.3. Lineage (NCBI taxonomy): Eukaryota > Viridiplantae > Streptophyta > Magnoliopsida > Solanales > Solanaceae > Nicotiana > Nicotiana tomentosiformis. The sequence continues at coordinate 115,251,788 of NC_090823.1, read as the reverse complement.
GTTTTGGAAGCTTAAGTTGAAATAATTGTTCGGATGGTGATTATGTGTAAATGACTCCGAAATAGAGTTTTGATAATTCCAATAGCTCTGTATGGTAATTTTGGACTTAGGAGCGTGTCTGTAAAATTTTTTGGAAGTCTGTAGTGAAATTTTGCTTGAAATAGCGAAAGTTGAATTTTTGTGAAGTTGAACCGGGGAGTTGACTTTTTGATATCGGAGTCGGAATCCAGTTCTGAAAATTTTTATAGATCCTTTTTGTTATTTATGACTTGTGTGCAAAATTTGAGGTCAATCAGAATTGATTTGATAGGTTTTGGCATCGAATGTAGAAGTTAGAAATTCTTAAGTTCCTTAAGCTTGAATTGGGGTATGATTCGTGGTTTTAGCGTTGTTTTATGTGATTTGAGATTTTAACTAAGTTCGTATGATATTTTAAGACTTGTTGGTGTATTGGGTTGAGGTCCCGAGGGCCTCGGGTGAGTTTCGGATCATTTTTAACTATTGGTTTCTTTTGACACAATGTGCGAAATTTCTGATACGCAGAGCTGACTTTGGAAGCTTATTTCACGAAATCTATAAGGAATATGGAAATTATCAAAACATGAAAGTTATAGCTCTTTGATTCTAATTTCGAGAATGATAAACCATTCATCATTCGGATATTTGTACAAAAAGTTATGATCGATTGACTGAAGCTGGTACTGTAGATTTTGGCTACAGCAGTGTGCATCACCAGAAATTTCTGTTGCACAGAGCTGACTTTGGGAGCTTATATATCGCAACCTATAAGGAGTTTGGCAATGATAAAAACATGAAAGTTGTAGACCTTTGTATCTAGTTTACAGAAATTTAAACCTTTTGGTAGTTAGAGTTGAGTACAAGAAGTTATGGTTGATATACTATAGGCTGTCAGGGAAGAGTTTTGGAAGAGTTTGATGTTTTCAGCATAAGCATGTAATGATCCAAAGGTCCATTTTTAGTTCTAGAGATCGAAATTTGATTTTGAGACTTCCGAGATTTTGATAATGAATTATAGGAGTGATCTGGATAGTTTGGTCTAATTTCATCAAGTCGGGATTGGATTTTTAGCGTGAAACATGAGTTAATTATTTAAATAGCGAAATTGGTATCGCATTGAGAAAATGAGCTCCGAATTGAGTTTCGATTGAACAACTAGGTTCGTATTATTATTTGTGACTCATAGGAACAAGAATCGTCGAATTTCGAGTTTGTATGATGGAGTTAGAGCATATTTAGTGAAAACAATAACTATTAGTGCAAGCAAGTTCTGATGTGGATTTATAGTGACAAAAAATGGACTTTTAGTGACGGAAAATGAACTTTTAGTGACGGATGGGCAAAAACTTAAGGACCAAAAATGGTAATTTCCTTCATTTTGTTTTTGGTTTTTTGGCGCACAGTTCTTGGGCTATTTTGAGGATTTCATGACTTCGACTTGGATAAGTATCATATATCCAAAAGTGATTATATTTCATAAATCCATGGTTATATTCATCATTTATTTCGGATTTAAATGGAAGAAATCAAGATTTTTGCAAAACTTTTCAAGAACGAAAATTTTAGATTTTGAGGTCGAGTTGTTATCAGAATTTGATAAAATTGGTATGGGTGGATTCGTAATTTAATGGGTTGTCGGATTTTATGAGTTTCGTCGGATTCCGAGACGTAGCCCCCACAGGCGATTTTTGAGTTAAATTTTAGATTTTGTTTGAAAATTAGTATTTTCATATGGAATTAATTCCTATAATTAGTATTAACTGAATTGAATTAATTTGGATAGATTTGAGCTGTCTGGAGGTCAATTCAAGCAAGAAGGCAATTTTGGAATATCGGTCTAACTTCAAAAATATAAGTATCTTGCCTAACCTTGTGTGGGGAAATTTTTCCTAGGCATTGAGTCTTATGTGAAAATTGTGTGATTGGAAAACTATGTACGCGAGGTGACGAGTACGTACTTAGTTTATATGTGCAGACTATATCGGTTAAAATATTTGTAGACACCCTGATGTATTAAATTGTGAAAATTTAGTAAGTCCTTGATTTGTCATGCCTCATTCTTTGTTTGTTGAGTTTGTATTTATATGATAATTTGGTGTGATTGCGATTTGGAATTTTATGAAAATATCGTGTGTCTTTATGATTTGATATTTCCTGGAAATAATTATATTATGAATTTTTTCGTATGCAAATAATTTATTAAATAAGTTTAAATTGAGGTACTAATATATTTTTTAAAAATTTGGACTAAAGAAGGTGCTGTGTCATGCTGAGTTAATTTTCCTTCCTTGTTGTTGTTTTTGAGGTTTATATACGTTGTGTGGAGCCTTGAGCTATTTGCTATGAAATTAATTGATTTTGTTGCATCTTTGGAATTGGTTGTGGCCTATGGGCAATTTATAATATGAATTGTTATTTTGTGTTATCGTGGTAATATCCGTTTAAATTGTTGTGTGATTTAGGTTACTGTTATGCGATGGATAAGGGTGGCATTTCACTGTTGATATTATGTGGGTATAAGGGTGGCATTTCACTGTGGTTATGTGTATTGGAATATTATCTGGGGGAGCGATAAGGTTACTGTGTGTTGGCACGTGAGTTGTCTGTGCGGTTGTGATAGAGAAATTGGCACGAGGTGCTGTTAAATATGAAAGTGGACTGAGACCCGTATTTTTTGATTTTGAAATGAGGTATCACATGGTGACTTTTATTAGAAAGATATTTATTTGAAGAATTATATTTGAAAGAGATTTATTTGAAGAATTATATTTGAAAAAGATTTATTTGAAGAATTATATTTGAAAGAGATTTATTTGAAAAAATTATATTTGCAAAATATTTATTTGAAGGAGTATATTTGAAATGTATTTATTGGAAAGTATTATATCCTGAAGATTATTATTTGAGAAGTATATAAGAGAGAGATTTATGTTTGAAGGACTAGATTAATTGATTGTACTTGTATTTATTATTTGTTGAGCAATATTAATGGTGTTCTTGTTGCCCTGCTGTATATATCACTAGTTGATTATTGTTTCCATTATTGTTATTTATTTTCTATTATTTTTGTATACTATATTGCACATGTTATTAGACTAATGAGTGTCTCGACTGTACCTCGTCACTACTCCACTGAGGTTAGTCTTGATACTTACTCGGTACCGACTGTGGTGTAATCATACTACACTTCTGTATATTTTTGTGCAGAGCCAGGTATTGGAGATATCGGACTCGGACAGAGTTAAAGCGTAATCGCAAGGACTCAAGGTAGAGCTGCTTAGTCATCGCAGTCCCTTGGAGTCTTTTCATTTTATTGTACTGTTAATTATTAATCAAACAGTATTGAGTATTCGATCCTTGAGATCATTCCATGTATTCAGTTAGAGTTCGTGACTCAGTATTACCAGTTTTGGGAGGTTTTCATAATTGTTTCTGCTGTTGGTTTTTGGCACCTGTATTGAATTAAAAAAAAGGCTTGAAATGTAATTGTAATTGGCTTACCTAGTCTTAGAGACTAAGTGTCATCACGTCGCTTGTAGTGGGATTTTGGGTCGTGACTGATCGCCGCCTAAATTTGCATCAGCAAAACCTTTTAAGATAATATTGCTCATTTTTAAACAAAGTGTTGTACCTGAGGTGCCTTTGATATATCGCAATTTTCATTTTACACCATCCCAATGCTCCTTTCCTGGATCTGACATGTATCTACTGACAACTCCAAGTGCATGGGCTATGTTAGGTCTAGTGCAAATCATAGCATACATGAAACTTCCTAGTGTTAAAGCATATGGAACTTTGGACATGTACTCCCTTTCTTCATCTGTCTTAGGTGATTGGTCCTTCGACAGATTAAGATGGCTTTTGAGTGGAGTGCTTCTGGTCTTTGCATCATGAAGACTGAACCTGCTTAGTACCTTATGTATGTACTTTTCTTGAGAAAACTTTAAAGTTCTTTCAGACATGTTTCTGCTAATCCTCATCCCAAGCATTTGCTTAGTTAGTCCTTAGTCTTTCATTTCAAACTCCTCCGCCAATTGTTGCTTAACTCTATTGATCTCATTTATGCTAGATCCTGCAATTAACATATCATCAACGTACAAAAGTAAAATGATATAGGATTCACCAATTTTTTTAAAAATTAACAGCATTGGTCTATCTCACATCGTGTGAAACCATTGTTATGCATTAATCCACCAAATTTCTTGTACATTGTTGGGGAGCTTGTTTCAAACCATACAAACTCTTCTTCAACTTATACACAAGGTTTTCTTTACCAGAAACTTGAAAACCTTCTGGTTGCTTCATGTAGATATCTTCTTCAAGGTCACCATGCAAGAAAGCAATTTTAACATCTAGATGCTCCAAATGCAAATTTTCTACAGCTACGATACTTAGCACCAACCTGATAGTAGTTAATATGAGTACATGAGAGAAGATCTCGGTGTAGTCAATTCCTTCCTTCTGCTGAAAACATTTTACTGCTAATCGTGCTTTGTATCTCTTCTTACCATCATGCTCTTCCTTGACCCTGTACACCCACTTGTTATGAAATGCCTTCTTTCCTTTTGGTAACTCTGTAAGTATCCATATTTTATTCTTTTGAAGAAAATTCATCTCTTTTTTCATGGCTAGCTTCCACTTATCAGAGTTTATCACCTTGCATTGCTTCAAAAAAATGCTCTAGTTCTCCAGCATCAGTCAGAAGTAAATAGTGGAGAGAGAGAGAGAGAGAGAGAGAGAGAGAGAGAAAAAGAAAGAGAGAAAGAGAAAGTTAACCTATCTGGAGCATTCGTGACTCTTTTAGATCTCCTTATTGTAGGTTCAAGAGTAGCTGATCCCGAATTTGATTCAAGTCCTGACTCTAGATTTGATTCTAAATCTAATTCTATCTCTGGTTTCGGTTCTGGTTCTTATCCAGATTCGGCTTCTGGTTCTTCATCTTTAATTTCAGAATCAGTTGTAATCCCTCTAGCCACTTCATTTTCTGAGATTTCTTCTAACTCAACTTTTTCAGATGTCTGTTTGCTGGTGCTGGTTGGTTCTACTTCAAGCTTGTCCTTATGCATCACATTTTCATTAAATGTGACATTCCCGTGTCTTAGGATCTTTCTATTCTAATTATCTCAAAATCGATAACCAAAATTATCATCACCATAGACAATAAAGAAACATTTCTTGGCCTTAGGATCAAGCTTATCTCTATCATTAGAGTTTACATGCACATAAGCAACACAACCAAAAAATTTCAGATGTGAGAGAATTACCTCCTTTCCTGTCCATACCTCCTCACGAATTTCAAAATTCAGCGGTACAGAGAGTCCCTTATTTATGAGGTAAGCTGCTGTGTTAACAGCCTCAGCCCAAAAATATTTCGGCAATCCAGAATGTATTCTCATACTTCTGGCTCGTTCATTCAGGGTTTTGTTCATCCTCTCAGCAATGATCGACTGTTGCTATATTATCTCTGGTGCCACAATATTGTATCACGACCATGATCGACCGTTGCTATATTATCTCTTTGTATTTCAGTTACACACAGTGTTCCCTTCTTGAAGTCTCGTGCATATATCAGAACTTGCTTTTCTCTCTTCTCTAGTTACGTACAGAACGCCCCCCTCGTCTTTTTTAATTCGCCTAAACCAGCGCTGCCGTCGACGGCCACCAGGCAATCGCTCCACTCTCTTCTATTTTCTCTTTTATCTCTCTGTATCCTCTCTTCCCCCATCGCCTCTTTTCTCTCCCTCGTCTCTTTATTTACCCTCTTTAAGTTTTTAAACCCTTGACAAGGGTAGTCCGGCACTGCCGACGACTCTTTTTCGGCGTCCTTTTCTCTTTTCCCCTCCCTCCCGTCTCTTTCTTATTTCCTGTTTACAATCTATGCAGCCACAAGTAACCACTTATTAGGTCACCGTCGGCGACCCCAGAACCGGTGACACCTCCAAGTAAATTTTCGGCGACCACTACCCATGATTTTCCCGCGGAATCAACCACCTAACTTCCGGCTAGCTCTCCGATTTCCAGGTTCTATCTCTCCATTTTTAGTTGCAGTTGTTTAGTCGGTTTGTTCTCTGTTACATCTGTCTATTTCTGTATTGGTAGTGCTGTGTATTAAATTCAACCTTTCTTGTTACATCTATCTCTTTGGGTAGATTGACTGCGCTAGCATGTGTTTGAGTTTGTGTTCTTGTTTTTGTACTTGTTCTTGACACCTTTAACTCGTTAAGTTTTCATATTTCTTAGAATATTTTCTTTATTGGTAGTGCCTTGTATTGAATTCAACCTTACTTGTTACATCTGTCTCTTTAGGTAGATTAATTGTGATAATACTTGTTTGAGTTTTTGTACTTGTTCTTGACACTTTTAACTTGTTAAGTTCTCATATTCTTAGCATATTTTCCTCTGTTATAGCGCTCTTTTGATTGAGTGGTAGTAATTAAGTAGTACCCTTAGTTTATAGTGGCTGTGGTTTTCGATGAGAGAGTAAAGTCATATCATCGGGTGGGGCGGGAGGTGGGGGAAAGGGTGGGAAGGGGGACAATGAAGCTTCTAGGTTGAGAGTTGGATCCTAGAACATAGGGACGTTGATGGGTAAGACTATAGAGTTGGGTAGGATTCTTCGGAGAAGGAGGATCAACATAGCGTTTGTCCAGGAGACCGTGTGGAAAGGTACGAATGCACGTGATGTTAACAGGTATAAACTGTGGTACGGATCTAGTGGTCGAGGTTAGGAGGGTAACTGATAGGGTAATGGCTATTAAGCTTGTGGTTGGGGGGCTTACTTTAAGTGTGATTACTGCTTATGCTCCTCAATTAGGCTTGGGCGAGGAGGTAAAGAGGTAATTCTGGGAGGACTTGGACGAGGTGGTATGTAGTATTCCATGCACAGAGAAGATTTTCATTGGAGGGGATTTTAATGGCCATATCGGGGCTAATGATGGGGGTTATGACGATGTGCATGGAGGGTTCGTATTTGGAGATAGGAACGAGGTAGGTATTTCGCTATTGGATTTCGCTAGAGATTTTGATTTGGTGGTAGCTAAATCGAGTTTCCCAAAGAGGGAGGAGCACATGGTCACTTTTCGGAGTACGATGGCCAGGACTCAGATAAAATATCTTCTCTGTAGGAAATATGATAGAGGTCTTTGCACGGATTGCAAGGTCATCCCGAGTGAGTGTCTCACGGCCCAACATAGGCTCCTGGTAATGGATCTGGGGATCAAGAGGAATAGAAAGAAGAAAGCAGTGTGCAGTCAACCTAGAGTAAAGTGGAGAAACTTGACTAAGGACAAAGCCCAGGAGTTGGGGGAGAGGTTGCTAGCGATGGAGGCCTGGAAGAGTAGCGGGGACGCGACTGCGATGTGGGCCATGAGAGCAAACTACATTAGGGAAGCTGCGAGAGAGGTTAAAGGGGTTACAAAGGGATACCCTAGTAGACGTATATGAGACTGGTGGTGGAATGCGGAGGTCCAAGGTAAAGTTGAAGTCAAGAAATCGGTTTATTTGAAACTAGTAGAGAGCACAAACGAGGAGGAAAAGAGGACGAATAGCGAATGTTATAAGAAGGCAAAGAAAGAGACGGAGTTAGCATTTACGGCGGCTAAGACTGCTGCCTTTGGACGCATGTATGCGGAACTTGGGAAAAAATACGGGGACAAGATGTTATACATGTTAGCCAATGTGAGGGAGAGGAAGGCTCGTGACTTGGACCAAGTGAAGTGCATCAAAGACGAGGACGGCAAGTATTGATGGAAGACGTTCATATTAGACGAAGATGGCATACATACTTCCATAGATTGTTGAACTAGGAGGGAAACAAAAGCATAGTGCTGGGTGAGTTGGAGGTCTCCGAGAGTCTTAGTGATTTTGGTTATTGTAGGCGTATTAAGGTCGAAGAGGTTATGGGAGCGATGTGTAAGATGAGAAGGGGAAGACCGACTGGCCAGACGAGATCCCAGTAGAATTCTAGAAGATTGCGGTCCGTGCAGGCGTGGAGTGGCTTACTAGGTTATTTAATGTTATCTTTAAGACGAATTAGATGCCCGAAGAATGGAGGTGGAGTACGATGATTCCCTTGTACAAGAACAAGGATGATATCCGAAACTACAATAACTATAGGGGTATCAAGCTGCTGAGTCATACTATGAAAATTTGGGAGAGGGTGGTGGAATTCAGGGTGAGGAAGAGTGTGTCTATTTCCGAGAATTAGTTTGGATTCATGTAGGGGCGATCGACTACATAAGCCATTCATCTGGTGAGGAGATTAGTAGAGCAGTATAGGGAGAGAAAGAAGGACCTACATATGGTGTTTATAGACCTAGAAAAGGTGTACGATAAAGTCCTGAGGGACGTTTTGTGGAGATGTTTGGAGGCTAGCAGCGTTCCGGTAGCATACACTAGGGTAATCAAGGACATGTATGATGGTGCTAAGATTCAGGAGAGGATAATGGGAGATGACTCAGATCACTTCCTAGTAGTGATGGGGTTGCATCAGGGATCAGATCTTAGCCCGTTATTATATGATTTGGCGATGGATGTGCTGACGCGGCACATTCAAGGGGAGGTGCCATGGTGCATATTATTTGCCGATGACATAGTGCTGATTGATGAGATGGGAAACGGGGTTGACCTGAGGCTGGAGGTTGGAGACAGACCCTAGAGTCAAAAGATTTCAAGTTGAGCAGGACCAAAATGGAATACTTAGAGTGTAAGTTCAGTGACGAGACTCATGAAGCGGACGTTGATGTGAAGCTTGATACCTAAGTCATCCCGAGGAGGGGTAGTTTCAAGTATCTCGGGTCTATAATCCAAGGTAATGGGGAGATTGATGATGATGTCTCCCACCATATCGGTGCAGTGTGGATGAAATAAAGGCTCGTATCCGATGTTTTGTGTGATAAGAAGGTGCCACCAAGACTAAAAGGTAAGTTCTACAGAGTGCTGGTTAGACCTATTATGTTGTATGGGACTGAGTGTTAGCCAGTCAGGAACTTCCATGTTCAGAGGATGAAAGTAGTAGAAATGAGGATGATGAGGTGGATGTGTGGGTATACCAGGAGAGATAAGATTAGGAACGAAGCTATTCGGGATAAAGTGAGAGTGGCCCCCGTGAAGGACAAGATACGGGAATTGAGGCTGAGATGGTTCGGGCACGTGCATAGAAGGAGTACGGATGCTCCTGTTAGGAGGTGTGAGAGGTTGGCCGTGGCGGGGCTGAGAAGGGGAGAGGTAGGCCGAGGAAGTATTGGGGAGAGGTGATTAGGCAGGACATGGTGCCACTTCAGCTCACCGAGGACATGACCCAGGATAGAAGGGTGTGGAGGTCGAAGATTAGGGTAGTAGTCTAATAGGTAGTCGAGAGTTCCCCGTTCTTTTTAGTAGTATTAGTAGCTCTCTTATTTTTTTCGTATTCCTTGACATATAGTATTTGCTTATTGTTTCGTTCGCTCCGTGTATTGTATTTTCTAGTTTGTTAATATTTGATGTTACTTTTTCTTTTACTTGTTGTTTTGTTGTAGTTATTGTTGTTGTTTTTGTTATTGTTATTGTAGTTTTCTTTTTCCCCTTTTCCTTATCGTCCCTTGTCCCCCGATTCTTTCTTTCTTCTTACTCTTTCTTCTTCGTCTTCTTTCTTTCTCTCTTTTTTCACCTTTTCTTGAGCCGAGGGTATATCGAAAATAGTCTCTCTACCTCGCCAGGTAGGGGTAAGGTTTACACACACACTACCCTTCCCATACCCTACTTGTGGGATTATACTGGGTATGTTGTTGTTATTGTTTGTATTTTCCACAATCCTTTATCGAATGTCGTTGTGTATCCTTCCCTGTCAATCTAACCCATAGATATCAGATTTTTCTTGAGGCCAGGAACATGTCGGACATTTTGCAATTTCCATAGCATGCCTTGTGAAGTCTTTATATGAACTTCACCTTTCCCGACAATATCTAAAGGTTCGCCGTCTGCTAGATAAACCTTCCCGAATTTTTCAGGAATATAATTATGCAATAATTCTTTGCATGAGGTAGAGTGAAATGATGCACCTGATTCCAGAATTCAAGATTCGACTGGGCTGTCTACACAACAAATTAGTGCATCACCGACTTGTTCAGCAATTACATTTTCTGAATTTTCATCCTTCTTCTTCTTTGGTTCTCTACACTAACTACTGTTGTGGCCTTTTTTATCGCAATTCCAACAAGTAATGTCTTTGTGATTTTGTGATTGCCCTCTTCTCCTTGACTTTGATCTGCCACGACCATGACTCTGTCCTCTTTGGCTGCTTCTCCCTATGCTTTCAGTATTAAAAGCAGATCCTGGGGAATCACTTGATTCTCTCCGGCGAATATCTTCGTTTAGAACCAAATCTCTAATATCATCCAATTTGAATTTGGTACTTCTCGAAGAACTGCTAATTGCAGTTACTGTTGCAGACCAACTCAATGGTAGAAATGATAATAGAATCAATGCCCTAACTTTATCATCAAATGTTATATTAACATAACTCAACTGAGTTAATATTACATTAAACTCATTGATATGTTCCGTGACAGATCCACCTTTTGTCATCTTTAAGTTGAACAATCGACGCATAAAATAGACTTTATTTGAAGCACATGGTTTCTCGTACATATTTAATAATGCCTTCATCAAGCCTGTAGTGGTCGCCTGTAGTGGTCTTCTCGTAAATGATGTTAAACACCACATTTCGTGTTAGCGTCAAACGAATCACTCCAAGAGCTTGGCGATCTAATAGATCCCAATCTGATTTGGCCATATTCTCTGGTTTTACCCCGGTCAGAGGAAAGTATAATTTTTTTCTGATACAAATAGTCCTTTATTTGTATTTTTCAAAATCCAAAAATCTTAGCCATTGAACTTGTCAATCTTCACTTTTCCTTCTTCCGACGTCATTTTGCACACACAAAAAAATATATGTGAAGAGTGCCTTACTATTTGTGAATATTATTTACTATTTATGAATAGTACTTCACTATTTATGAAATGTACTTTAATATTGTGAATAGTAACTAATAGTCTTGCATTATCCATGTGAATAGTAAATTGCACCAACACTATATTGCTTTCTACCATAATTATGTTGTTTGTACTCTAATACCAGTTATTGGGAAGTGTGTCAGGCTAATAGAAGGGAAAAAATATTTAAGAGAGAAAAGTAATAAATTGCATAAGACAAGACAAGATTTACGTGGTTCGGTAATTTTTGCTACTCCACGGTCACACAAACAATAGCTCTTAATTGATATTGAGAGAGAGAATAATGATGTGAGGATGGTTTACAATTGAGGAAAGAGATGCCTATTTATAGGCAAATATCAAAATATGAACATTGCTTCTTTTCTTGCATGCGCCGATATCAATTCACACATTTTTTTCTTTCCTCACACTGTGGATTTTGTTACTGCTGACTTTTGGTGCATCATACATTTTCTTCTTTGCCTTCTTTTTCTTTCTTTCACTATTCATTTTACAATTGGGTTTGTTCCTTTCATGGTAGTGTATCCGTATGTGTTTTACCTCACAGAACAATTTCATTTTTATTCTTGGAAATTGAGCCACATGTTATATGATGATAGTTCATATGTCAGACCCCACGGTGTAACAAGTTAATAATTTAAGCGCAACGGACATAGAATTGATTACTATAGTTTTGGACAGAAAAGAGCCTAAGGGCAATATACCTAGGAGTCAGAAACGTACCAAAGATGTGCTTTTCATACAACTCATGCATATGACTAAGAAGATATGATGTACGAAATGAGAACCAAGAGCAACCGATATTGAATTTCAGGGAATGATTTTAAGCTGTTTAGATTTATTCAAATTTGAACTAGAAAGTACCACGCTAGTAAGTTACTATAAGAAGCAGTTATTATTGTGAGATAAAAGATATGACAGTTCCCCTATAAGTTATGTGACTAAGTGTTTACCCCGGATGTTTATAGTCTGATATGATTTTGAAGTAAATAGAAAGTTTGAGGTTAGATATTCCAGTTTCGTTTAAGATATATGAAATTTCCCTAAGTGTGATCTATGTACATAGTTATAAAAAAAAGATAGTATGCGATCGTAGAATAGGGTCGGATGGTGAAGGAAGTTAGGAATAACTTCATGCTTCACTTTAGTTATTCAAAGCAGAACAAGAAATCATGATACTAGCAGTTGGTTAGTAAAAGAATAGTAAGTAAATTTTGAGTAAATACAGTGAATTAGCAATTTCAGCAGAGCTAATAGAGGTACGGTTTGATTTACTTAGCCAGGTTAACACTAATGAGTGAGTTACATTTTGAAACACCGAACGCGTGTTAGAACCCAAAGATTTTAAGTTAAACCCGAAGTACAGTGACTGTGGAGGAAAAATTCAGCTAGGCAGTAAGAGAGCAAACTATAGAAGAATAACCTTTAAGAGTTATCGAAAATGGGTTTCCCCAAGATTGACTGCGAACAGAGTTAAACCATTAAGATTGTGTATGATTGTTGTGAACACATTAGCTTTCCGTTTATGTAAGTAATTTAGTTTTTTCTAGCAAGAAAGATTACTCAGAAGTTACTCAGAAGATGAGTCATAATTGACATAAAGTGCAAAGAATTGCAGAAGACAAGGTACGTTGTTCTTATCCCAACAAAAGAGAAGGAATCTGCAAGTACAAGACCTTAACCTTTGTTATAAGGAGGAGATGTGAAAATCATCAGTAAGTCTAGTTGGAGATTTGAAACCTGCATAGTTAACATGGGATATAAAAACTATAAAATCATGCCTAATTATGCATTGCGAAGGTAGTGCCATTGTACGAGACTCTAATCTTAAGAGTACCGTTCAAAGACTTAGCTCGCAACAATACTATAAGTGTTTTCAGGAAGTACCTTAAAAAGATAATCAGGTATGGGAAGTATAGCTTATGATTGAGACAGACAAGAGAACTATAGTGGAAGAAGTTAATCCCTTAGACAAGCTAGGATTTCGACTTTCAGTCTCCGAAGATGGTGGAGTTGTTGTCCAGAACATGACTTGTTCCTCCTTAGTAGCCAAAGTGAAGGAGAAACAGTTTGATGATCCCTACTTGTTACAACTGAAAGAGGAGATTCACAAGTATAAGACGATGGATTTTGAACAAGGGGGAGATAATGGTACTTTGAGGTACCAAGATGGATTCTGTATTCCAGACATAGATGGACTTAGAGAGAGAGGATCATGTTAGAAGCCCATAATTCCAAGTATTCTATCCACCCAGGTTCCTCAAAGATGTATCATGGCCTCAAGGAGATGTATTGGTAGAAGGACATAAAAAATAACATCGCAAACTTTGTGGCCAAGTGTCTGAATTATCAGCAAGTAAAAGTCGAGAAGCAGAAAACCTAGTGTTTTACCATAGAATATACATATCTTGAGTGTATATGGTAAATATGGACTTTATAACACGAATATCCCGCTTATTTTGAAAGCATGGTTTGATTGGGTGATTGTAGATCGACTTACCAAGTCAGAGCACTTCTTGTCAGTAAAGACCATAGATTCAACAGAAGAGTATGCCCATTTGTACATTCAGGATATTGCACGGGACTCCGTTGTCCATCACTTTGGATTGTCGTGCTCAGTTTACAACGAACTTTTAGAAGACCTTTCAGAAAGGATTAGGCACAAGAGTAAACCTCAGCATAGTTTTTCATCCTCAAACAGATGGCCAGGTAGAGCGCACTATTCAGACATTTGAGGATATGCCCTTGATTTTAAAGGTAATTGGGATGATCACATACCTCTTATTGAGTTTGCCTATAATAACAGCTGCCATTCTAGTATCAAGATGGAACCGTACGAAGCTCTGTATGGGCGAAGGTGTAGATCGCCAATTGGTTGGTTTGAAGTTGGTGAAGCAGAGTTGTTGGGACCCGATTTGGTCTATCAGGCCATGGAGAAAGTCAAGTTGATTCAAGAGAATTTAAAGACGGCTCAGAGTCGCCAAAAGTCATATTTGGATGTGCGTTGTAGAGACCTAGAGTTTCAGGTTGATAATTGGGTATTTCTGAAAGTTTCGCTTATGAAAGGTGTTATAAGATTTGGGAAGAAAGGAAAGCTCAGTCCCAGATACATCGGGCCGTATAGGATCCTACGATGGATCGGGCAAGTATCTTATGAGTTAGAGTTGCCACCAGAATTGGCGGTTGTACACCCAGTACTTATCGTGTCATGTTATAACATTCAAGCTTCCAGTATTCAGATCTCGTGTCACAATATTTATGTTTCCAGCATTCAGAACTCATGTTATAACACTCATATCAATCCAGTACTCAGATACTCATGTCAGTCCATTACTGAGATATTCATGCCATCTTAGTACTCAGATATTGAAGTCAGTTTAGTGCTTAGATATCATGACAGTTCGGTACTCAAATATCCGTGCCAGTTCAGTATTCATATATCCATGTTAGTTCAGTATCCATGTATCCATGACAGACCAGTATTCACGGATATATTTCATGTTATATGTATTATGATGCCCTGTGAGGCTTGTGTTATGCTCTGGTAGCTAGCGGGTGTTTTGGAGAAACGTTGAAGGTGACTAACATTTTCATTTAGACCTTATATATAATCTTCACGTCTTTCAGTATTAGTCAGTTCAGTAGTCATTCAATTCAGTATCTCAGTAATAATGTATTCATTCAATTTAGTATGCATATGTTCATGAAAGTTCAATGTTCACGTGTTTCCATCAGTCCCGCTTAGGGTCCAGAGTCTTCCGTAGTTACAGCCAAGACAATTATTTGAGGACGAATGATCCCAAGGGGGAGATAATATAACACTTCATAAATTCGGATTAGGCGTGGTAGTGTTAATGTGATATTTTAGGCATGTGAAGTCCTATCGAGATGAGTATGGGTGAAAATAGTTGCTTTGGAATCAAGATGGAGAGTAAGGTGCATAAGCTTCGATAAAATCGACTAAATTTATGGAAGGTCTGTCTTCCAGTTATGTGACAATCTGTTAAGAATTTGAGAAAACTAAAACATTAAAGTTGTAGGCCTTTGAAATACCTTTCCATTGATATATTGTGTATCCCGAGGAGATATCTGTTCAAGAAGTTATGTGCATTTTACTAGACAATGTGCAGTCTGCGCGCTCGATTGCGCGCCCAGATGTCCCGTGCGTGGCAGCGCACTTGTGGCAGTACCACTGCCCTTGCTGCGCGTTCAGGTGCGCGGTTGGGCCTTCAGCTACATGGACGCGCACTCAGAGGGTCGTTTCAAAAGCCCTACATCATACCCAACACCCTAAAACACGAAATTTGCTTTAAAAAGGGAAGCTCTCAAAAACCTAACTTCCTCCAAGATCCCTTTATCATCCAAGGTAAGTTCTAATGATGATTCTAAGTTAATTTCAATTCTCCAACACCTTATTAATATGGGTAAACCCTTCAAATCATTAGATATTCGATTGGACATAGCATGTTATCGTTAACCCTATAAATCTTCATAACTTCTTTATTTATTTTTTTCTTATATAGTGTGATCTTAGAAGTAACTATATTCTAAAAAGAGGTTCAAATTTTAAAATCTAGATAAATAAGGTGACTTTTAAATGAAGTTAAATATTTATAGAATCAGAAATTCTAGAAATATTTAACTTTAATAATTAATAGTGTGAACACTGGTAAGAGGTTGTTTGGTAGTTCAAGTATTACTTAGAGTCCAAAGATGATCGGTGGTTTAAATGAGAAATTAAAATTAGACACTAATAATATTTAGTTACTCCCATTTGGAAAGTAATCGTAAATCCATTATCTATAATATTCATTTGAAGACCAGTCTGATTAAATTCCTAGAGTTGTCACGATGATTGTATGTTGACATAATTTAAACTCATGACATAAAGCATAAGAATTAATGTTCTTACCATACTTTCATTTGTATCATTTTCTTTTTCTTAGAATCTTTTGGTTACAACAATAATATGCATATCTTTGTTATCAAAATGACATGCAAAAATCTCTTTCATTTAAAAAGTGGTCCCGCTCAAAGAATTAGTAAGTCATTAACACTAATGAGTAATATAAATATCCTAAGTCTTGTTTCGTCAAAATCAAGTTTTTTGATCAAAATCTCCGTTACTGAAGAAGATTTAGTGATCACACAAAGGTTGAAAGATTATTAGATCAACTTTATTTTTCTTTCAACTTTAACTCTTAATCAATGGCATATGGGAGTCAAGGTCCTAAGCCAAAGTACGGACTTAAAGAGTAAGTTTCCATTTTTCTTTATAGTTCTTCTTTCATTTTCCTTCATTTGTGCTATTTATCCTAAATTTTATTGGGCTCACAATCTTTTTTCTTTTTTTGTTTTCTTAATTAGCTATAGGAGAGACAATGGTACACTTCGTCTTCATAATGCACAAATCTTCTATCAAAATGAGCTACTACGTGAAAGGCTCAATCTTGTAGTTTGCCCTCATTGTAGTCCCAAGTTATATGAAGAAATCATAGAGAAAAAAAATTTCACTAGCAAAAATGCGCAAGGAGATTGCCGAAATGGAGAAATGGGTAAATTTTTATTAGAATATTTTTCTACATTGAATTTTAGTGATTATAATAAATTAAAATTGTATGTTATATAGCTATAATTGATTTTCAAGTCTCTTTTTGCGATCGAGGTCTGGTCAGATATCATCAATTATCATTTGAAGAAAAACAACGCTAAAGAAAATGTTTTCCCCTAGAATCTTTTTGGGAATACATGTCATATGCTCATAGTTTTATGGAGAAGGAAAATATTATATTTTATTGCAATAATTCTAAAGTATAATGATTGTAACTCCGTGAA
Source organism: Nicotiana tomentosiformis (assembly GCF_000390325.3). NCBI lineage: Eukaryota > Viridiplantae > Streptophyta > Magnoliopsida > Solanales > Solanaceae > Nicotiana > Nicotiana tomentosiformis. The sequence goes on along the minus strand of NC_090823.1, from coordinate 115,234,943 downwards.
GAATAAGTTATTATACTTTTATGAGTTACTCAATTATAGAAAAAAAAATTATGATGACTTGGTACTATGGTTATTATTATTATTGTCTGCCCTCTTATCTCTTGTTAATCTAATTATTTGCTTTCATAATGGTATTTATGTTTGCTATTGTTGCCTTTTCTAAAGTTTGATTGGTTCGACGAAAAGAAGCATTTGTTCTGTTATCCCCAGTATATATATATAGCTTAAACATAACTCAAAATTATTATTTTTGAAATGATAGTATTCCGGCTGGTTTAAACGTACGTCGGTACTCATCCATTTAATATATGATCCTTCTTACCCGTACACATGCGGGCAATGTTGTTTAGGCACATAAAATATATTCAATTAATAATGCCTTTGCTAGAATTCAAACTTTGCTTTTACAAGTTAGACCTCCAACTCTTGGTGACCAAAGAGAGGGGCTATTCTTCTTCCATGGAGACAAAAATCATTTGTTTTACTCACTGAACTCTTCGTTCGGGGGCCTTTATCAACATGATACGACAACCTTAATCTTTGTCGGGTCACATTACTTGACTTAAAAAAGGTGGACCCGGGTTTCGCTAGTCTCACTCGCTTGCTTGCTGGAAAAATTGGGATTGGATTGATAGAGCACATGTCATTTGCTCTGTTTACCCTCAAAATCGGATAACAATTAAATTTGTTAGTGGTTTAAAGGATATGCAGATTAACTTGATACTGAACGATAAATTAGATTGCAATTGAAATAAATAATGATAAATTAACTGCAGACCACACGGATTGGGTAATTTCGGCCTAGGAAAGCTAACCACCCTTGAGTCGAATGTACTTTGATTGACACCAAGATAACAAAGAATTTAGAGGATAACGGTAATGTATTGCTTATGAGTGTATGTTACAATATCTTTCATGAATTGTGAGACCCCCTTTATATATTAGGGGAACCTACTTTTAAGGTATTATTCTATTATTCCATAAAAGGTAAAAAGGTCCTTGATTTGTTGACTGTTGGTCCCTTTTTTGGTATGTTCCGTGATTTTCGCCGTAATGCCCGGTTAGTTACGGAAATTTCGGACCCATGTCGGATAAGCTGGCAATATATTCCTTGAGACTGTTATGACCGGGACCGGTTATGACCTCGATAAACTCGAAGGCAAGTATGGTGGTTCCGATGGCTAATTCGGTAAGGCAGGAACCGATCTTCGAGATTTTATCACCATCTCTCGATCCCAAATTGTCGTGTGGGATGCTCGGTCAAATCCTAAATTCGATTTTACCCGTATACATGCTCGTTAGCAATCTAGTTTAAGGGTGTTCGTCGGTCGGTACGGTACGGTATTTAGATATTTCGGTTCGGTATTTTTGGTATTCGGTATCATAAAATGCTATACCAATACCGTACCTAACTAAATTCGGTATGGTTCGATTTTTTGCCTTTCGGTTTCGATTTATTCGGTACGGTAACTTCGGTTTATTCGGTTCTAAAGCAGCTTCTGAACGTTATATTTAGGGGAGAATAACACCTTAACTAGCCATTAAAATTATAATTAGCCAGCAAAATCAATCTTATGAATGCAACAATAACAACAACAACAACAACAACTCAGTATAATCCCACTAGTGGGGTCTGGGGAGGGTAGTGTGTACGCAGACCTTACCCCTACCATGAGGTAGAGAGGCTGTTTCCAATAGAAACTCAGCATCCTTCCCTCCAAGAACTCCACATCTTGCTCTTGGGGTGACTCGAACTCACAACCTCTTTGTTGGAAGTGGAGGTTGCTTACCATCAGAGCAACCCCTCTTGTTAAATATGAATGCAACAACACTACAATATACCACAATTGTAAGTATGTCTGGTCTAAAGCTCTAACTTGCATCTCCACAATATACCAGACACTAGTAAGCTTCTTAAATGTGACCAAAATAAGTTTTTCACAAGTGTTGTTTACAGAAATCATTCAGGTAACATCCATTAACCACATAGACAAAAATAGGTGGTGCACAGGCTTTAACTAAAGAACATGGAACTAGAAACATTCTCCTTAAGCTCTTTGATAACTGCGGGCTGCAAGGATGACAGGATATTTAAAATTAATCCAATATATATTTCGGTACGGTATCGATATTTCGGTATTCCTAATACCAATTTTTTATAAAATGTAAATCAAATACCATACCAAATATCAAATACCAAAATACCAAATACCAAAAAATTCGATTTCGGTATGGTAATTCGGTATTTACCAAATTATGCACCGCCCTAATCCAGTTCAAAGCTAGTATCACGATAGGACAACTTCTCAGTTCATTCCATCCTCTCAGTCAAGCCAGATGCAAATGAAATAGTTGCTCCCACTCCGACAAGATTATTCTCCTTTTATCCCATTTTGTGTGACACAAATTGATTAGAAACGAAATTCAAAATATTTGTTTGACTAATATGTTTACATATTGCCTAAATTTCATTTTATGCCGGTAATAGGAAGTTTAAAATTTAAAACTAAACTAAATGTGTAATTATTTTAAAAATACACATAAAATAGAAAGAAGTAAATGGCAGCGAAAGAAATATAGAAGCGATAGTTGGTGTGAAAGAAAAACATGGTACTGATGCGCTAAAGGGAATAAGTTTACTTTTTATTTCCAGCTATGTCACAGCCACAAGAATGCTCATGTGAGATTTTTGCCATGCTTAATTTGGTGCAAGAGAACCATCCTCTTCCTCCATCTTACTTGAGGCTCTTACCTACATCAATTACAAAACGGTATTTGACATCCTTCTTAATTAACCTTTCGAGTGCCTCATTGGCATACTGAATTGGGACTATCTCAATTTCTGGATAAATTTTGTTGGAAGCACAGAAATCCAGCATTTCTTGTATCTGCTTCGTTCCACCAGTTACACTCCCAACAATGCTCTTCATACCTGTCACACATGAGTCATTTTAGCTGAGGACAAAATATCGAACACAGACTTCAAATTGTGAGCAGGTTTAGAAGATAAATACCGAGAACTAGGTTTCCCGGAGTAAATTTCACTTCAGTTGGGAAGCCAACCAGAACAAGAATGCCAGCAGTCTTTAGCAGCGACAAGTATGGATCAAATGGAATATCACCAGCAGCAGTGTTAATCATGAAGTCAAACGACTTACCCAGCGCCTGTAACAATGTAAAAGATCAATCACAGCAATAGCAGTTTATAGCATTTCCTGCGATATATTTTTTTGATGAATCATTTTCTGCAATATTTTTATCCGTAGATAAGTTCAGACCACAAGCTTATGACCATACCATCATCTGTTGTTCGTCCGACGAGACCACAAAATTGTCAGCTCCAAGAAGCTTCAGCGCTTCTTCTCTCTTAGATATACTTGTACTGAATACTGTTACATTCAATCCAAAAGCCTTTCCAAACTTCACTGCTAAGTGACCTAGACCACCTAATCCAATCACACCAAGAGATTTTCCAGGTTGATTCATGTTATGTCTCATCATCGGAGTATAGACAGTAACTCCAGCACATAGTAAAGGTGCTGCAGATGCAAGCGGGTAATTTTCAGGTATTCTAAAGCAGTACCTGTACATACAAGCAGGCATTTATCAGTAAATTATACAATGATTGTATTTGATAGACCATTTGGTCCATGTAAAATTAAAGATTGGGGGACTTAGGGTGGGGTGAGAACGATACATAATTTGTTAGAGAGTCAGATAAATTAACCTTTCATGAACAACAATGTAACTGGAGTATCCCCCTTTAGTAACTGTACCATCCACGTCTATACCATCAAAAGTGTATACTGCTCCTTTTGAGCAATGAACCTCTAATCCATCATTACAATATTCACATTCCCTGCATGAATTAACGTATGTTCCAACACCAACATGGTCGCCAACTTTAAAGTGCTTAACATTGGTGCCAACATCTCTCACAGTTCCCACAATTTCATGTCTGACAATCATGAAAATAATTAATAACACAATATACATATAAAGACAATAACTAAATGCCAATCTAAGCGGAAAATGTCACAATATAAGTAAATGAGAAAAAAATGTATCATGGCAACGCATGATTTCTGAAGGATGATAGGAAGGATGGGCAACAGATGAATGATGAGGCAAGGTCAATCACTGGAAAAAATAGCACTCCAGGCAGTGGAAAGCAGCAGCAAAAGTCGAAGGAAATAGATGCTCGACTACTGGTGGTATTGCTACTTTTGAGATGAATGACGTCTCAAAAGATATTGTTACTGGTGGTGATCGCATTGTAGAGGCAATTCATACACCTGCTGCAACCACACCAACTCTGCATATTTCCAATCCGGAAGTAGCTAAAATTATAAAGGAATCACAGCATGCCATGATGTTGAATTCCAATCCAACGATCAAGCCTCTCATGGTTACTCTAAACACATCGGAGCAGGATGTTCCTTCACAGATAATGGAGTCGTTCGGAGAGCAAGAGGGTGACTCGGGGCAGCAATTGATATCAACTGGAAATAACCAACAAGTACAAAAGGTATGGCCTCAATTTCTCAAGCAAATTCCACAAATAAAGTCACTGTTTCTAAGGAGCAACATGCTGTGATGAGTGAATTTTTGAGTACTCGTAAAACCTGGGCTGACCAATGTGAAGAGGATGAAGATGATGATTTCGAGAATATCCAGGATGATAGTACTGATGAGGAAGGTCAGTTTTCAGCAAGTTCTAAATCAAAAGATGAGGCAGCAAAGGCGCAAAATCAGCAGGTTTCTAATTCTACAGATAGTGTACCAAGGAGGAGAGGACTAAGCCCAAACGCACCTGTTTTTAGTCCATCCGGGCAGCAGCAAATTGCAGCAGTTGGCTTAAAAGATAGTCCTAATGCTAAGGCTCTATCTACTGGAAACATGGCGAACACAAGCTCAACCATTGCAAGGTACAATTTGACTCCTATAAATATACTTCAAGCTCTTGTTTCTCATGACATGGAGACTTTAAAAGCTCTGGATAATCCGGGCAAGGCAGTAGCTACTACTTCCAAGCCAGTTGGTATTGTGGCCAAGATTCATGAACCAGGTGCTTTAGTGCATGGATTTAATCCTACTGAAGTTTTTGGTGCGGATATGGGGCATGACTTATATGAAAAAGGGGAAGAGGAAGAACTCCTAGATGCAAGCTTTGCCAATGTAGCTAGGGAAGGAGATCTCTCACCTAGACATCTTAGAAGTGGATCCAACAAAAGCAAGAAGAAGGCACATGAGAAGCAACATAGTTGGGATGGCAAGGTCACACAAGAAGTTGTCATTAGGCAACTTCCAATGAGAGTTGCAAAGCAAAAGGCGGCTTCCCCTACCACCTCCACAAGGTCAATTAGATCAAAGAAAAAATATGAAGTTTGAAGAATCGTTGAAGATAGTTGAAAAAGAAGTCAAGGAGCTACAAGTTGAAGAGTTCACAAGGTTAAAGAAAGAGGGGCAAGACTCTAATTTTTACCTTGTCTTATTCTATCATTTTGTAAGTATTATCATATGTAATATCATCACAGAGTATGTTATAAACTTTGTGATGATCATAGAATACTTAGTCCTCTCTAATTCTTATTTTTTATATGCTTGCTAGTAGATGAGGTTGTTCATGCCTCAATAGGAATTGTAAGGTAAGGTCTAGCTCAGTAAGTGTTTGCTATTTGTCCAATGCCTTTGGGAATAATCCAAACGGTTATGAGATCATTCACCCTCATGAGACTTTGCCGGCAGCCACATCATGAGGCTTCATGAGGCTGCCATCATAAGACAATGGAGGCGCACATGGGTGATTATATAGCCAAGGCAATAGAGACAACACTACTGTAGCTTTTGTCCCCCTTACTTGTACTCTTCCTTTGTGGTTTTTCTTTTTCATTATTAATAAAATAGCTACTAGGCAGCCCGCCTCGTAGTATAATTTGCCTTAAAAAAAAGAAAAAAAAGGATTTCTGAAATCAAGCTTCCCACCCTGGCACTAGAGGATATTTTGAATGTCCAAGTTTATTCCTGGTCCAGACAATATCAGCGAAACATATTCCACAAAATGCAATATCTAGCAGAACATCATCACTGCCAACTGCCCTGCGGCAAGTAAAAGAAAATTTTAGCAGAAGATAAATAGCACTGCTACTTAAAAAACTCGAGAAGTAGATCAAATCAACAGTTCAACCATTTAAAGTTAGTCAAAGATCATGTATTTCCAAAAGAAATGGAACAGCCCTTGTCAAATGATGAAAACAGACCAAGAAGCAAAGAAAATAATACATCAGGAAAGGCCACTCAGCCATTGCAAGCTAAAATGTACCTCCGGCTGAATTTGTAAGGTGAAAGAAATCCAGATGGATCTCGGGCTGCCCAACCAAGGCAATTCTCCGCTGCACTTGCAGAAGTCATTTCAACTATTCTGCACTAAGAATACAACACAGAAATAAGATCTAATAGCAGAGAAGCCTAGCATTGTGTATTTGCGAAGTTTGCTTTGCACGTAATCTTCTACCACAAGTTGAATGACTTTATAGCTATTCTATGACCAAATTGAATTATTTTGGAAGAAATGAACACATACTCCCCCATTCCAAATCGATCATTAGTAGTCAATTTGACCAACTTTCAGAGTTAAAACTCAGATTTAGGTAAACTTATTTTGTTGAAAATATACAATTTACAAATTTAAAAAGAATAGAACAGAAGAGAACTATGAGGTAAACTTTTTCATTTTGAAAATCATAAAAGGATATAAGAAAATCTTGGCCAAAATTAACTTGTTTGACTCTAGACCAACAATAGGAAATCATTTTGGTACATGTATTAGTTATTACTATGGAGATAAAATTTAGAGGTGAAATATGAGTTGCTCTCTCATGTCCTTCCCGGAACAAAAAATTTGTTCTGATTGACTTATGACTATCAAATATTTAAAAACAAAATATAAACACAACAATAGCATCAATACAAGCAAGAGTATGATAATGAAATGGCATTGGAGATACAACATGGAAAGCCGTGGGCTATGGAAAGCTGTAATACAAGCAAAGTATGGGGTGACAAACAACTGGTGTACTAGACACGGTAGAGCTCCTCATGGTTCAGGTTCCTGGCAACACATCTCAAAGCTATGGGGTGAGTTCCAGCTTAATCATCACTCAAGCTGGGGAATAGAGCTCATATTTCTTTCCGGAAGTGGTTAGAGCAGAGATTCTGAAAGATGAATACCCAACTCTTTTTCTACTTGCTAGTGATCAGGAGTCCACTATTTCCTCTGGCAAGACAAATCTTGGACCCCACAGTTCAGAAGGGGTATCCAGGATCGGGAGATGAATGACCTGCTGGGATCACTTACAAAATTATCAGGTGTAAATGTCAACTCCTGGGTGCAGGACAGGTTGGAAGGGGAAGAATCAAAAGATAGAACATATACTGTCAAAAGGGGATATGACAATCTGTGTTCTAACAATTAACTGATTGACAAATGGCCATGGAAGCTTATATGGGAAACCAACCTACCTCCAAAGGTAGTTGGTTTTATCTGGACAACCTTGTATGAAGCATGTCTTACTCAAGACGATCTCAACAAAATATGCTATATGTGCCAGATGGAGTCTGAGAGTGTTAGGCATCTGTTTATGCACTGTGTAGTAGCAGCTGACATTTGGAATACGTTCTTATCAACTTTGTACTTGCCTGGGTCATGCCAAACAACATTAAAGATGCTTATGAGAGCTGGTCATGGAGAGTTCGGAAACCCATCAACAAAAAACTTGGTCTATAGTGCCTGGTTCTACTTTTTGGTGCATTTGGAAGAAAGGAATAGTAGGTGTTTTTTATGGGATTTTAACTCCTAATCACTCTCAAAGCCAATTGTTTAATTAACTTATTTAGTTGGTTCAATCAAGCTCATGTAACTAGTATTGAACTTTTTTTGGATTGTGTCTGCGCTTTAGTTGTTCAGTAAGTTTTTGTACATGAGCAGACATCTTCTTTTGTTGTAACTTTTGCTATGCATCTTCTTGATGCCATTTAATGAAATTCACTTCATAAAAAAAATAGCATAAAAAATTTGGAGACATACAACAGATCCTTAACTATTGTTCAAGTTGAGAATACAATAGAAAGAAAAACTTTTTGGTACATCAGACCAAGAAAAATCTAGAAACAGTTGATTCCAAATATAGATTTTAATCATAAAAATTGAAAGGAATATGCCAAAGCGGGAGGAGCAGATAAATACTGAAACTGTAGCATACAAATTCATCATTCATAAAACAACCATGAAATTCATAATGAGAAGAGAATAAACCTGGAAGGGAGGAACAATGGGGAAAAGAATGGAGCTAACCAACGAGTCCGAATAAAAGTTACTGCGAAATGGAAAATGGAAAAGTTACACCCTTTATAGTACGTCACTCGGGTTAATCGGGCCTCATATTTACGGGTTCGGATCCATCCAGTGAAAGTTCCCTCTAGTTCCTCTAGTGATGCACTCGATGTGCGACACGTGTCCTACCAAAATGACGGATCAGATCTGTTCTCTAAAGATATTCTTTGACCATGGTCTAAAGCCTTATTTTTCCTTAATTAGTACTATTAATTTTCCTCTCCGATGATGAGAGTGTTTTCATTATCAGTTAAATTGTCCATGATAGCTACTTATAAGTTTGGAAATATTTTGTGTGCTCGGATTTATGCTATGTACACTGACAGTATATTATATAATTTAATTTGTTATAGCATATCACTTATCGTTATTAAAGAGAGTTATCTGTGGTTACCTTTTAAATGATCAAATTGTGTAAATATTTTATATGGTAATTATTTATTTATACCTATGGTGTTCGGGCCAACTTGCGCACTTCAACTAATTCGACGGGATACATATTATCTCCCACGAGAAATAGGTACCAACAGGGGAGAAGCTATGTGTGGCCAAGGGTGGTCAACGAAATCTTTCGCCGAAAAATATAAAATATTACTTGTTAAGTTGTTATTGATCAAAAAATATACTTTGAACACCCTTGCATGACTCACTAACAAATAATATTCAAATTTTGTACGCTCTTATTGAATTTTTTAATTTCGCCACTGATACCAGGTAGCTCTATCCATCGTATTTGTATAAAGACGCATAAATTCTAAACAAACAAAATCCAAGACAATTAAAAACCATGTCACCAACGAGTAAGTCCCTTTGGTATTCCAATAATATTATACTATAATCTTGCATGATCATGATTCATATATGATGATTTCTAGAGGCAAGGTGACAACAACTGGGATGACATAATACACAGATTACACGCATAATTTACTAATCCACATAAGATTAATTAAGCTTATAAGATACATAATGCTTATACATCACATGAGAGAACAAGAATAGACATTATCATCATTAAACAAGTTGCTAACTTTGTCATCTCCTCGTTGACTAACAGGTAAATTGCCATGTTTTTCAGTAGCATTGTAGCCATGCCTCCAGTAATTGTAGCTCTCTTTGTACTCTATCGTCGTGTCTTTGAAATAGTTATTTGAGGATGTGAAATATAATGGTGGATTAGGATATGGCCAGAATTCTGCCCTCTTTCCTGTCCTTCTCACTGCCTTTAGCACCTTTTTCCGATCAATGTATCCCACCACTGTTACCTTCTCCATCTCTACGTCCACCTCCACTGAGTCTATCCCTATCGTTTGTACGATCACATTACTTATTAGATAATAACAAATAAATCTTTTGATAATTATTAATTAGTCTTTGATAAAAATAGTATCTATCCTACGTACTACTATTGATAATGTAATAAAAATCCTTACGCTTCCCATATATACTTAAATCTTACGAAAAATATTGAAAAATATATGACACAATTTTGTCAGAAGATTGTGACGAAATTTCATCAATTCGGACGAAGTGTGTGTGACAAAAATACAGATTTGTAGCATGTTTGCCGGAGCTTCTAAAAGTGCTTTTCAAAAAAGTATTTTTGGTTAGAAGCAACTTGTGTATGACTAATTAATTTGAAAAACACTTTTGAGCAGTAATCAATGTTTGCTCAAGTTTTTAGAAATTGCTTTTAAGTGTATTTTTTTTCAAAAATACTATTTAAAAAAAGTACTTTTGGGGAGAAAATACATTTTTATGCTTCTCAAAGATTGTTTTTGCTTATATTCTTTCCTTCTAAAAGTTTGGCCAAACACCTTAATTTTGGAGAAAAAGAGGATTCTGGAAAAACAAAAAAAAAGAAGTATTTTTGGCAAAAAAAAAAAAAAAAAAGGGTCAAACAAACTATTAGTTCCGTCTAGTAGGTTTGTAACAAAAATGAGGGTCATCACAAGTCCGTCAAAAATTTGTGACGGACATATGGATCATAAATTCTTTCAATTACAATTTTTTTTTTCTCTCAAGATAAATTTCAATGATATATAGCAACAATGGCAATATATAATTAAGCTGGTATATATCGATTTATGCACCTCTAAGCTTGAGCATAGCGTCTTTGACAACTCTCTCGCAACCTGGGCAACACATCCTTACTTTGAGTTCCACCGTCTGTAAAATGAATCAGGGTTTAATAGTTAGAGCCTGAGAATTTTCCTTTGCTTTGTAACTACACCTACTACTATTAGACCAAATGCGCTTCGTTCTCTTTGTTCCTTTTACTTTTTGGACTCTATTTTGTCGAACGTCAACAAAATTTAAGACAAACGATGGAAATGTTGGTGCGAAAAGATAAAAGTTATTTTAAAAAAAAAGGAGAAGAAGAAAAAAGAAAAAAAAGAAGAATGTATGGTCATCTCATTAACATTTTCCATTATATTGTGTTTCTCTTTTCGTATTCTAATTAACATGCATCTTTACAATAACATTGACTAGTAGAAAATCAAGTGAAATAATTATAGGTTGAACTGGCGAAAAGGTGGAGAAAATGAAACCTATTTTTGGTGTTGTTGAAAGTAATGTTGGATGTGCATGAACAAAGTTCCATATAGAAATAAAAAAAAATACTTATAAGAAGTTTGATACTCTTAATGGTGTTAGGCCTTTTAATTTGGAAAAAATCGTGCAAACTTGGTATAAAGCGGACAATATCACACAATATTAAGAATATGTTTGGACAAATTTTCCCTAACAAGTAAAAGAAAAGATGAAAGGAAGATAAAGAGCAATGGGATTGAAAGTGAAACCTGCAAAGAAAGTGGTCGACCCCTAGGCATGTTGTTGTAAATGCTTTTGTGGTTGTCTTGGTAATGAATAAAGATGATGATAGTGAAAGAAAGAGTAATTTGTAAAGTGAAGTGAAAAGCGCAAAATAGTTTCTGAAACTAGGTATTCCTTTCTAGCTGAATAGGTTGCTTGAGTATATATATTGGCATATACAGGTATAAAAAAATGGCAATTTGTGTAGACGTATTCGTCGAAGAGAATTAAGGCATCTCTTGATTAGCACATCAATTAAGCAAACAAACGCTATGTACTTGTCTAAAAACTGGCAAGCCCTCCTCTTTTACTTTATTAAATATTTTCAGAGAATTTTACACAAGTAGCCGTATGATTTTACTATTTTATTTTTCCTAAACGGTATACATAGATTATATACCAATTATACACATATTATATATAAATTATACATATATTATACATTCGTCGATTATTTTTAATTTAAATAATTGAGTGAACTGCTATTTAGGTTAATTCTTCTATTTTCAAAGAAACTAGCATATTGTGGGCTTATTTAATATTTTTTATATATAATAGGAAAAATGATACTATATAACCGCTCTCAAAATAATAACTAAAAATGTATATTTTTTTTATATTTTTTATTTATATACATTCTGTATGTTATATACAAAAATTATATAAATTTAATACACTTTTTCGGCTACTGAATATATATAGTTTCTGGTGCGACTAAAAGCGAAAAAAGCCCTATAAAATACAGCAAAAAAGGGCTTATCTCAATGAATTAATTAAGAGCCCTTTTAGGAAGGGAATGGCATCTTTTTTGGGATTATATATTCCCTTCTTGATGTACTTATCCTTGATGATGTTGGTGTTTCATAAGTTAATTGGTTTGGTATACTTGATGTACTTAATCTTTCTTTTACTATTTCTAAGTCTTCTTCCATGTTAATTTCTTTATAACTATATTCATTATTATCAATAACTGTAACTATTCTTTCAAATGGATTTTCTATTTTTATTTTATATAATATGTGGTGAATGAATGCTTAAAGCATGGGTCAAACTGACACTGAAAAGTAAAAGGAATATGATCAGTTTTTTGTGGGGATGGGCCTAAGGATGCAAAGGAAAAAATAAAAAATAAATGGATGCTGAGACTGGAAAGTAAAAGGAATATCAGGTCTCGTGTGGAAGATGTATGGGCTTAAGGAAGTACAAAAGGTATTTGATACAAAGGAACATATATATTCCAAACATCTCCTTTTCGTTTTCTTGTCATTATCATGTTCTTTTTCAATCCTGGTACATGCCAATTGCCAAGCATGCACCATCAGAAAAATTAGGACTATATTCTAAATTCAAGACATATTAACTCAAAATAATATTATGAGCTAATGTAATGAGATTAATTATTTCAGTCAAATTTTATGAATTTGATTAAAGTTTAATGTTATTGTGTTAGTCCATGTGGTGCGCTTCAAATAATGAGTCCAATTTTTAAGCCTTGGATCCATGGTGGTGTGTTGCCTTATCCCAAGGGGTTGTGTGATACAAATAAGGGTTAGTTATTTCATCTTTTATATGAGATGGCTAATCTCATTATTTTATTGTAAAATTTATCTTGAATCAATTAATACCTATAATCAAACATGAGATAAATATAATTTCAATTTATATGCCAGTATTATTATTCTTATCTCTCGTAATAAATGACCCCTAAAGGTCCAAAATCATGTAATGTGTTAAGAGACGTGGCTTGCCAAGTTAAAGAAATGGACAATGGTATCATGTCACATGCTCAATAAAACATGTCAAGTCAAATCAAATTTTTAAAAAAAAATCAATATACAAATATGAATATGACAAGTGTATAATATTCTAGCCAATCAAATATGATATGTTTGCTGCTTCAAATGATGAGTCCAATTTTTAAGCTTTGAATAAATGGTGTGTTGTCTTATCCTAAGGGGTTGTGTGATACAAATACGGATATCCTATAAGATTAATTATTCCATCTTTTATATGGGATGACTAATCCCATCATTTTATTATAAAATTGGCCAAATATATCGACAGCCTCTTAAAGTTGTTCACACTTTTCAGATAGACACTCCATGTTAAGTTCGTTCAATTTCAATACTTCAACCACAACTCAAATATGTCATTTAGACACAAAATTTGAAGGCAGACAAACACAAAAAGTATGTGATATTCACATGTCAGACTCATGAATAAGACAAGGACACGTGGATTTAACTTAAACAAATTTGAAAAAAATTTGAAAAAAATAAATTAAAAGTAAAAAACGAGAACCCCACCCCACCATCGTCATCTTCCCCAAACGACCCCTTTTTGCCGGAAAAAAATTTATGGCCATTTCTTTCCAATGATGTCTTCTTCTCCAAATTGTTTTTTATTTTATTTTTTCCTTTTTCTTCACGCAAGAGCTTTCGCCTAAATTTATTTGAAACATCCAAATATGATTTTCTTCTTCTTTAGATTCACAAAGCTTAACTGGAATGTTTGGAGATGTAAATCTGATTTTTCTTCAAATCTAAGTCACAAAGTTTAATTTTGTTACTATTGAGAAAAAATAAAACTTTGCCGGAAAAAATGAAGTTTCGCCGGAAAATATTACCGTTCAAATTTTTCTTCTTCTAATTGTTAATCTGTTACTTTTGATAGATCCAAATGTTGACAAGAGAAGACGGAGGTAACAAGGTTTTTCTCTCTTCTTCGTGTTACTTTTGTATGGGTCAAAATCTGCCTAAAGGCATTCAACACGAGTGATGTTGCCATAAGTAATATGGACGAGGTCAACTAGTAACTAATAGGATTCGTTGCCGAGCAACCAATTATGGTCGAGGTCGAGTATTAGAGGGAGCAGTAACAGCAAGTTTAGTAGAGAATATTCTATTAAATATTCTTGATACTTGCACTTTTAGGGTTAATTGAGGGCCTGTCCCTATAAATAGAAAGAGATAAATCAGATGAGGGGTCTCGGACACAAACTTCCTGGACAAAGAACAGACTCTCTACATCTTAGATAGCAGATCCAAGAAAGGCTCCGAAATTCTTGTATCTATCTATCATTCATCATAGCCAAAAGAGGAACCATTTTCATCATATTCGAGATTGGGTGAATCATTCTCCTTATTTACTTTAGTGTCATTCAATGTAATTAAATCTTGAATATTCCTCTCCCATTATTGATATTCTTACATTGAATTCATATCTGAAGTTATTATTATTAGCTAGGCTTAACTCCTCATTAAATACATTCAATTAATTTAGCCAAAGAAAATTATTTTTTGGTTAAATAATTTGGCACCGTCTGTGGAGATTCTCCTAGTTAAAATTTTAGTTTCTTCCAGATCTGTAACTAAAAATAAAGTTCCAAAACCCCTGCTTTCTTGTAAGCACAGACCTAACATGGCAGGTAACGAGAAGAAAGGATGAAGGCAGTGGCCGATCTCACCACCAACCTCTTAAATACCATCAACGAAGTTTCTGAAATGGAGGGCGAAGATGTAACGCCCAATGCCTCTCCTAGGCGAAGTGGCTCACCCCTCCCCCATGGTAGCATCACAACATCCCACGGCAAAGAGGCTTCCACATCCACAACGGAAGAGGCGCCACCCGCAGTGAAGAAACTACTTGAGGCTTAGCTAACAAACATGCTGACTAGCGTCCTCTACAAACCTTCCCAAAAAGAAATCAGAGAAAATGCGAAGATATGCGTTGCGCCAATGACGGCGGAGCGGTACGTCCCAACTCACAATGTTAATAATGCAGGCAATGATACCCTCACGACCATTCTGAGAAAGATGAAAGAAATGGAAAGCGAAAACTATCACGACCCGAACCAATGGGCCGCGACGGGCACCCCGTACCTTACTCAACCGAGTACCAACATAACGTATCCTTCTTATTACTTCATCATATACACGTGACATACGGGCCTAATAGGCCAACATGATCATTTATAAACTCAAAACATAGGCCGACAAGGCCGTACAATTTTTTACGTACACTACATATGCCTACAAGCCTTTAAGAGTACATAATTGTCATAAAGGTCGGGACAGAGCCCTGCCATACCAAACCATACACATCTAAATCATACTGACCAAACAAGCAACTCCGGAGCAAATTGAGTGCGCTGATATCTTCTGCTGAGCTGATCGCCTACTTGGAGGACTCTCAACCTGTCTATCGAGACCTGCGGGCATGAAACGCAGCATCCCCAGGCAAAAGGGACGTCAGTACAAATAATGTACCGAGTATGTAAGGAATAAAAATCAGTAAATAATAGACATGAGAGAAACATGGAGTAAAACACTCGACATGTACGTCTGCATAGCTCTGTGAACCATTTCATTTTTATAATGTCATGCATATACGTATAAATGTCATACAATGTATAGGTATATGTGTTCATAACATCATCAAGCCTCTGAGGGCTTCCTATCATATCATTTCGGCCATTGTGGGCAAATCATCAATGTATACCAACTGATCAGGTGGTGGTACGTATATAACGCCATAACCTTTTCCCATATTCCATATACATATAATATATATATATATACGCGTATATAACGCAATCTGGTCATGGGTCAATGTATATGTATAAATACATGAAATGCATAAGAAATACGTTAATAATATTTTCTCGGAATGTCATAAAAATAATATGCCATAAGAAATACGTTAATAAGATTTTCTCGGAATGTCATAAAAATAATATTTCCTCTCATATAAATTTTATCAAATACGTATTTTTCTGAGACCCATGAACAGAAGATATAATAATAATTCACATGGGGAATCAAGAATATAGACACCCCTAATATTTCTATGAATAGAGTCATTTATAGAAATTGTGCATTTGCTCATTTAGTTCGTGTCGTATAGATCATGCCAAAAGGAAAGATGGGATAGCCTTAACATACCTGGAGTAGGAAAAAATCTGTACGATATTCTTGAGAAAGATTGCACTGTATTCCCTTAGAATTACAAAATCCCGTTGTTAATGTGCTAAGAAACCTCATTGATCGAAGAAATTATGTTGTAGTGTTTTGTAAGAATTTCTACGAATTTGTAGCAATTTGTAACAAATCACCTTGCTAATCTTCAAAACCTCACGTCTGATTTGTAGTATTTGAGAATGAAATGGTCTTTGTATTTAAAACCCTAGAAAGTGAAGTTAGCATCTCATTGTTAATTGTTATTGTTGTTGTATGAAGTTTTAAAAATTTTCCTCACTGTTGTTCTTTATGCAGCCTTTCTGAGTATATCATGATTTTGTCAAAATGGATTGATATCCATGGAAGACAAGTTTAGTGACTAATATGACTCCACCTTCTACGTGTAAATAGCTTAAGAAGGCAAGAGTCACTTACTCCACTTGCTAAATTGACTTAATGAATTAATGTCCATGTGCCTACTAATTGAATGGACTAAAGGCATGAGTCACAATTTGTTTAAGGCAAAAGCTGCCACATGGGGGTGGGGTGGGGATTTTAATATTATCCTATAATCAATTAATTAATTAATTAGGTAATATCCCGCTATCCGGTAATTAATCAATTACCCGCATAATTAAAAATTATCTCAAATTACTTAAAATTCTACTTATTTTTAATACACTTTATATATCATACTATTATGGTCATGGAGTACCTTGTGTGACACTAGTCTATAAACACTGGGTATTTTGGCTCGGACCGTATTATATCCCAAATCGACAACCTTTAACGAAACTCATTTTCTTCTATTTGCTTACCTTCTCTCCTTCACGAATTTACTCATCATGTGTTTGAAATAGTATAATGCTTATAATCTCAAGAAAATCTCACCCCCGAGTTTACGTCAATTAATTGAAGACAAAACTTTAATATACGAAAATGCGGGATGTAACATCATTCCCCCCTTTGGAACATTCGTCCTCAAATGTTGACTGATGCCCTTATCATTCTCATAACCCATAGATCTTGCAAATACTCTAATACTCTTCTTGCCATCTAGGCAACTGTTCTGTGAATAAATCCAAAGGCCAGGGCATCCCCCTCCCCTTCCCCCTCTTTAGGCCTTTTTCTCACACCATGACTTATGGTCAGAATCCTTCCAGTCTCGTAATTGTTGCTACATTCTATCATGCGGCTTGTACGACTCTGACCTTGTAAGTGCTCTTATGCGTCTCTTCTCTCCTTTTTCCTCCAGCTTTTAGGCCTCAATTTATAAACATATACAGAGCTTGACAAGATATCCCTTTGGGCATCTATAGGCATATTGAATTTCTTCGCTCAGTACCTTGTTAAACTTACGAATATTGATATATCTTGTTTCATAGACCCGGTTATCCATCTGTATGACTTTACTACATCTAAGTAGGTCATAATATACCATTACTCTTACCTTGATTTATCGTTACTGAGGTCTGCTACCAAACTCCAGGTTACGTTTGTTGCTTATCCCATATATATAAATCTATATCTTTTGATGCTTCCTCATTACTGTTCATCTCAAGAATGACGGCCTAATATCATCTCATACTTTATAACTTCTATCCATCCATTGTTGATTCACCTCAATATTGATCTATAATCTACCCCTGATAACTTAACCTTTTATGTAACACTGCCGCTAGGGTTCACGTTTCATCGGGGAACATCTTAAATGATTAGACTGATCCACCCGGGGCGATACTATGCTTTCATGACCGTACCTCATAGCATCCCAATGTGATTTACCTTGCGTGGGTATTTTAATCCTGTCCAATTCATGAGATCCCTTTCTTTTCTTCGTCAGATCATTACTCAATCGAAGGCCCAAATGTCATCCTTTATCTATCACAATTATACCCTTATTCTATTACCAGGGCAGCATTCCATCTCTTCTAAATGCTATTAGTCTTAGACTCCTTTGAGTTCATTCGGGCTATAGTGAGCTTTGTATAACTTAGAAAAACCATCACTCTTCTTGTTTTCATGGGCTTAATCCTGAGGACTTATCCATTTTTGTCACCTTCTCACTTGCTTTTTCTTATCCTTACTCCTGTCTTCCTAAAACCTTGTCGCTTCACCATACAATAGCTTGCAACCTACACATATCTATTTATAATACTTGCAACCTTTCAACTTGCTTGCATCATAGACTTCCTTGTGTCATTTTGGATCATCAAGCGAGATATCACATCGTCTCTAACTCTTCTTTACTCTCTTAGTCAGGCTTTTCGATACCTAGACCATAGGCTGGAAGATATGCTACTGGCGATGCCGCTATTATTCCTAGATACCGAATCCCCGCGCTTCTAGCCTTTTATCCGACATATGGACTATTCATGATCTTCTGCCTTTGAGTATCTTGTACGTTGTTCACCTTTACCTTACTTACCTTAAAATCTCGCATTGTATCTTCTATCTCTTTCATGACCTCCCTTTCATCTAGGTGTAATTCACGTCCATAACTTAAAGCTCTATTATAATACTTGCACCTCTGGTGCATACACAATCTGGTGGGAGCTTCGTACAGACTTCTTAGGAGGCTGGTACTTTTCTAACCGGCCTTATCGTAGGGCCGTTATAGAATATGATTGTTGTACTATCCTTGTTGTACCTCTGACATTAAGAGTGACCCTGTAATGTGCTCGATCACGATTTTTATAATTTTTCGGGTCCAGTAATCAGATTCCTGATTTTCTTAGTTGATGTAACTCTTTAGTTTCCTCCTTCTTCTGATCAGCCTTTATGTACGCTTAAGCTATCTCCTGATCTGCGGTTCATGGTATTAGTTATTATGTTTAGCCTTTCATAGGCGCTGTGGAATATTCATGATATAATCCTTTAACAATTCGATCTATGACCTGGGCTCAATTCTTTCTTTTAACTTATACCGGAATCTTCCACGGTTATATATGCTACATGTATAAAACTCCAACTCTTAAGTGCGTCCATAACGTAACTAACTTTGGATCATTGATCGAATAATTCCTTTTGTTCCTTCTCAGCTTTCTTTAAACGTAGGCTTTTACTTTTTTTGGTCTTTCTTTCCTATTTCGTGTGCATACTTCGCTTATCTTAGTGCCCACGCATATTGGAATTCCATACAACTCATATGATCTTGGATATCGCTTCTGATTTTATTTCCCATTCATTAGCCATGGTAGGTGCCATTTTATTATGGAGTGCATACAATGTTGTTGTGAGACTGTTGTTATAAGACAATTCCTTCCTTAGGTCACTGAGCTTAGGTTGAAGCCTTCTTCCTTACTTTCTCAACTAGTCTTTTATTGTAGTATTTAGGGAGGACCCTCTGACTCTTGTAAAGCTGTGAGCTTATTACATCGTATACCTGATAGAATATTTGATGTTCGTACTCACATATAATTATCCTTAGTTACTTTCCTCCACGCTCATGTGCTCGTATGGTATCTTTTGAACTGAAGTTTTGATTGTTTTCCCAGTGGGACTCTCTTTTATTTCCATAACACTCATACGGTATCTTTAACTACCCCAACTCTTATCTGAATATTTCTAAAGGTTGCGATGTCATATCTGCGAGACTGAATTCCCCATGTTGGGGTTCACTCTGTTTATCTTGCACGATCTATTGATTTGTCTGTATCCTCTTGTCTAGCCATAACTAGGCTCTTCCTGAATCAACTGCTAACTAATCGTTGGCCCACTCTCATATCAATATTCCGCGTAATCTTTCTTGGGTTATTTCCTTTGTCTTAACTTACGTCTCGTACTGGCTCCTAATTTATCAATAACATCTCGAGCAGGAACCCTCACTTCCTCTCCTTGACGTCGTGTTTGCATAATGTTCTGGAATCGTAGCCTATCTGTAGGCTTTGAATAAGTGCAATCTCATCCCTTTTTCATTTTTGTCGCATTCTTCCTTTACCATACCATAATTACTAGAACCACTTAATTCTGACTTAATGCCACATCACTCCATATTCCCCCCTTTAGGGGAGTACTAAGATTTGGAGCTATGATGATCTACCTATAGATGTTTTACCTTTTCATCTTTGGCGTCCTTTCACATTACCGATAACCCTTACTCGCCTTGCGGTAATCCTTCTGTACCAAGGATAACAAAATTCCTTACTCACGAGGAAGACACCTAGTATAACTTGCACATACAGTCCCTTAAGCTTAATTTTTCTCACATTGCTTGCTTTGGGGAAGCATCTTCCTGAATGACCATTCTCTGAATTTCTCATGAATCTTCTTCTGTTGTCCATTCTATTATCGCCGGAACGAAATCTAAAACTCTCATGATGCCGACTATTATCCAATCACTCAGTCCCTAATTCATGTGTAGTCTATCTTGTTCACCAGCCCATACTGATTCCTATTATTCTGGGGTCTAACTTTTCCTCCCGGTAGTTGCATTGGAGTCACGAACTTATATCTCGAAGTGAGGATATGACTTTATGGATATACTCTTTTGTTGTCTTAAGGCCTGTCACATCTTGTCTCTTCCTTCACTTGACTATAGATTTTGTAATACTGTCATCTTTTGATCTACCATTGTCATCCATGTATCATATCTTACTCTTAATGCTTCATTAGCTTTCTTCTTATTTTCTGCTAATATTTCTATCTATCACTTTATTCTGAAAACTTTAACAAGATATTCTTTTGCTTTTAGCTCCCCTTTGCTCCATCCACTGACTCTTCGGGTTGCCTAGCATTATATCTCTACTAGGGACGGGAGCCATACTAAGATAATATTTATTCCTTCCAGGATTTCAGTGCCTGTCCTTGGACATTCTAGTTTTCGTATCTAGCTATACTATCCTAGAGTGCACCATCTGGGTGTCTCACAATGAGACATGTTAGCACATTTGCAATATCCTTCGGAAATGTCAACTAACACAAACAATCAATTCACCATTTTGGGTTACTCTAACCCCAGCCGGATTATGATATCCCGTCCTTTTCTTAATATACACCTGTTAGCCCCCAATAAGGTATAACTGAGATGGGTGTGGCCAATTATACATACCTCTATTACTGTTGAGGGTAACTCACAATGCTTATATTTTTTTACCAGAACTGTAATACTTATAATCTTCCTTAACTGGGTACCTCGTACCCTTCTTTACCTTGCTTCTTTTACTTGCTGAAACTTGTGTCTCCCTCTTTATTCCTTTTTACCGTAAGAGTGGATTGGCATTCTTGCCTTAGGGATCCTTATCAAGAAGCTTACACATCTTAGTATACACATGATTTGCTGAATAACTCATATTTATCCATCATAAGCATGATGCAAAAATCAAGTTCCTCTGACATAACTCTTCCACAGCTATATCTCTTACCAACCGTCTTTCTGGATGTAGGCATCATCGTATTATGAATAAGATAGAGTTAGAAAATTGAGTTCTTACAATTGAGCTCTATGACACGATCTAGAGTAAGAAGAAAGAGTGACATTCCTAAATGCCCTGTAGCCTCCTGCTTATAAGTGTGGTGCACAACACACCCATAAACAAGACTCTACTAGACACGGCTTGTAGACTCCCTAGGATAGAACCGCTCTGATACTACTTTTGTCATGACCCGAACCGATGGGCCGTGACGGGCACCCGGTACCTTACTCAACCGAGTACCAACGTAATGTATCTTTCTTATTACTTCATCATATACACGTGACATTCGGGCCTAATAGGCCAACATGATCATTTATAAACTCAAAACATAGGCCGACAAGGTCGTACAATCTTTCACGTACACGACATATGTCTACAAGCCTCTAAGAGTACATAATTGTCATAAAGATCGGAACAGATACCCGCCATACCAAACCATACACATATAAATCATACTGACTAAACAAGCAACTCCGGAGCAAATTGAGTGCGCTGATATCTTCTGCTGAGCTGATCGCCTACTTGGAGGACTCTCAACCTGTCTATCGAGACCTGCGGGCATGAAACGCAGCATCCCTAGGCAAAAGGGACGTCAGTACAAATAATGTACCGAGTATGTAAGGAATAAAAATCAGTAAATAATAGACATGAGAGAAACATGGAGTAAAAGACTCGACATGTACGTCTGCATAGCTTTGTGAACTATTTCATTTTTATAATGTCATGCATATGCGTAAAAATATCATACCATGCATAGGTATATGTGTTCATAACATCATCAAGCCTCTGAGGGCATCCCATCATATCATTTCGGCCACTGTGGGCAAATCATCAACGTATACCAGTTGATCAGGTGGTGGTGCGTATATAATGCCATAACCTTTTTCCATATTCCATATACATATAATATACATATATACGTGTATATAACGCAATCTGATCATGGGTCAATGTATATGTATAAATGCATGAAATGCATAAGAAATACGTTAATAATATTTTCTCGGAATGTCATAAAAATAATATGCCTTAAGAAATATGTTAATAATATTTTCTCGGGATGTCATAAAAATAATATGCCTGTTGTATAAATTTTATCAAATACGTATTTTTCTGAGACCCATGAACAGAAGATATAATAATAATTCACATGGGAAATCAAGAATATAGACACCCCTAATATTTCTATGAATAGAGTCATTTATGAAAATTGTGCATTTGCTCATTTCGTTCGTGTCGTATAGATCATGCCAAAAGGAAAGAAGGGATAGCCTTAACATACCTGGAGTAGAAAAAAATCCGTACGATATTCTTGAGAAGGATTGCACCGTACTCCCTTAGAATTATAAAATCCTGTTGTTAATGTGCTAAGAAACATCATTGATTGAAGAAATTACGTTGCAGTATTTTGTAAGAATTTCTACGAATTTGCAGCAATTTGTAACAAATCATCTTACTAATCTCCAAAACCTCACGTCTGATTTGTAGTATTTGAGAATGAAATGGTCTTTGTATTTAAAATCCTAGAAAGTGAAGTTAGCATCTCATTGTTAATTGTTGTTGTTGTTGTATGAAGTTTTAAAAATTTTCCTCACTGTTGTTCTTTATGCAGCCTTTCTGAGTATATCATGATTTTGTCAAAATGGATTGATATCCATGGAAGACAAGTTTAAAGACTAATATGACTCCACCTTCTACGTGTAAATAGCTTAAGAAGGCAAGAGTCACTTACTCCACTTGCTAAATTGACTAAATGAATTAATGTCCATGTGTCTACTAATTGAATGGACTAAAGGCATGAGTCACAATTTGTTTAAGGCAAAAGCTGCCACGTGGAGTTGGGTGGGGATTTTAATCTTATCATATAATCAATTAATTATTTGGTAATATCCCACTACCCGGTAATTAACCAATTACCTGCATAATTAAAAATTATCTCAAATTACTTAAAATTTTACTTATTTTTAATACACTTTATACATCATACTATTATGGTAATGGAGTACCTTGTGTGACACTAGGCTATAAACACCGAATATTTTGGCTCGGACCGTATTATATCCCAAATCGACAACCTTTAACGAAACTCATTTTCTTCTATTTGCTTACCTTCTCTCCTTCACGAATTTACTCATCATGTGTTTGAAATAGTATAATGCTTATAATCTCAAGAAAATCTCATCCTCGAGTCTACGTCAATTAACTGAAGACGAAACTTTAACATACGAAAATGAGGGATGTAACATCAAAATGCTTTGAGACCAAATAAAAGAGCATCAAGAAAGGGTGGGCTAAATACTAGGCGCCCCAAAACCTTTACCAAAAAGAGATGTTGGTCGGTTCGTTGAACAACCGTACAGTGATGAAGTCGCCCCACATGCCATACCCAAAACCTTCAAAATGCTGCCATACCTAAAAATATACAACGGTACAACCGACCCTGAGGATCATGTGACTCTCTATGTCACCGCAGTAAAAGGCAACGACCTCACCAAAGAACAAGTATCCTCCATCCTGTTGAAAACGTTTGGCAAAACCCTCACTGGGGCACATTAACTTGGTATTCACAGCTGCACGTGTGCTCCATTGAAACTTTCGAAGAGATGGCCGACAAGTTCGTGATAGCCCATGCCGGAGCTAAAAAGGCGGAGGCAAGAGACCAGGAAGTCAAATGCCCTCTACGAATTCCATCAGGAATGAGGTCATAAAACCGAGGATTGCATTGCACTAAGGCAGGAGGCCGTGAACATGCTTCACCAAGGGCACTTGAAAGATTTGTTGAGCGACCGCGGAAGAGCCAACTTCGCCTAAGGTTGTGAACAGCACCAGGGGCCTCCAAAACTACCTTCACCAACTCGCACCATTCAAATGATCATCGGGGGCGGCAACGACGCATCTATCAACATCGTAAAGTTCACCACGACCCACAAACTCAAACGGTCGATCACTCATGAACGGTACGATGAACTCGAAGAAAGTATCATCTTCGATGAGTCAGATACCCACGGTTTGGTTTTCCCTCACTATGATGCTCTTGTTATCACATGGGAGCAGCGCGTGCATTATCCACCCTCGAGTACTTGCACAGATGGGAACTCGAGGAAAAGATAGTGCCACGCTGCATCACACTGACCGGTTTTAATAATGTAGTTGAACGAACATCTGGAGAAATCACTCTCCCCGTCTTAGCCAGCGGCGTCACTCTGGAAACCACATTCCATATTATGGACCAAGATACGACGTATAATGCCATAATAGGTCGACCCTGGATACACGCCATGAAGGCCATTCCCTCTAGCTTATACCAAGTTATCAAATTCCCCACCCCATGGGGAGTATTCAGCATACGAGGAGAACAACACACTTCCCGAGAATGCTATCGCATCGCCCAGGACTGCACATACACCCAACAAATAGAGGGAAAAGTAAAAGATGCATAGCAATTAACATGGTCGAGGTCGAGTAATGATGAAATGGAAGACGTCATCAAAGACCCAGAAACAACATAAGCCACAAGATCAACCGTAGAAAACCTCGACCCCGTCCAACTTGATGATAATGACCACGACAAAAGAGCATATATCGGCCACAAGCTTCAAGAAAAAGGTAAATCCCGTCATTTCTTAACTAATAACGCAAACTTGTTTGCCTTTTCCCATGCAGATATGCCAGGCATCCCGAAGGAGATAGCGACACACAAGTTGAACGTCGATCCATTTTATCCTCCGGTAAGGCAAGTTAGGCAGAAATTCAATTCCGCAATAAACGATGCATTTCGCTAGGAGGTTGAAAAATTACTAGAAAACGGCTCTATAATGGAATCAAAATATCCCCAATGGGTCGCCAATGTAGTCATGGTAAAAAAGAAGAACGAAAAATGGCGTATGTGTGTAGACTTCATAGATTTGAACAAAGCATGCCCAAAGGACTCATTCTTGCTACCCCATATCGACCAACTCATTGACGCAGCAGCAGGGCATGAACTGCTAAGCTTCTTAGACGCATACTCGGGCTACAACCAGATCCTCATGGAGGAGGAAGATCAGGAGAAGACCACCTTCATCACCCACTAAGGAACATATTGCTACAGGGTAATGCCCTTCGAACTAAAAGAATGCGTGGCGACCTATCAGAGGTTGGTGACAAGAATGTTCAAAGACCAACTCGGCAAAACCATGGAGGTCTACATAGACGATATGTTGGTCAAATCCAAATGGAAAAAAGATCACATAGACCACCTGAAAGAGGCCTTTGACATACTCAGGTGATACAGTATGAAACTAAACCCCGAGAAATGTGCATTCGGTGTTGCCTCAGGAAAATTCTTGGGTTTTCTGGTATCACAAAGAGACATCGAGGTCAATCCCGATCAAATTAAGGCCATAGAAGGAATACCTGAACAGTTAACCAGCAAAAAACAGGTTCAGAAGCTAACCGGCCGCATCGTCGCCCTGTCAAGATTTATCTCACGATCATCTAATAGGTGTCATAAATGTTTTGGCGTATTCAAGAAAGACAACAATCTCCTATGGACGTCCGACTGCATGCAAGCCCTGAAGGAGTTAAAGGCTTATTTATCATCACTACTATTGCTAGCCAAAGCAGAACCCGGAGAACGTCTCCTCATCTACCTCGCTGTATCCGAAGTAGTAGTAAGCACAGTCCTGGTACGAGAAGACAAAGGTACGCAATCCCCCATCTACTACATTAGCAAAACCTTAATCGACACCGAGACGTAGTACCCCCACCTCGAAAAACCGGCACTGCTTTGGTCGTAGCTTCGCGAAAGCTTAGGCCCTACTTCCAATACCACCTCATCTCGGTAGTCACAACTTTCCCCTTGAGAAGTATTCTACATAAGCCCGAGCTATCGGAAGATTGGCTAAGTGGGCTATAGAATTGAGTGAGCATGATATCACGTATCAACCACGGACTGCGATAAAATCACAAGTCCTTGCCGACTTTGTAGCCAACTTCAGCGCAAAAATAATGCCTGAAGTAGAAAAAGAAATTGCCCACGCTTCCCCGCAAACACAAGATCAATGGATTTTGTACACCGATGGTGCCTCCAATGCGTCAAGGTCCGGACTGGGACTCGTACTCGAGGTCCCGACAGGCGAAGTAATTCGCCAGTCCATAAGGTGCCCATACATGAATAATAATGAGGCCGAGTATGAGGCCGTGATTGCAGGATTAAGGCTAGCGCTCAAGTACGGAGCAAAGCGGGTCATCCTACGTTGTGACTCACAGCTCGTCGTCAACCAAGTCACAGAGACTTTCCAGATCAAAGAGCAAAGGTTGCAAAAGTACCAAGCCGAAATTTGCAAATTACTGCCCGAGTTTGATGAATGTCAGCTCGACCAAATCCCTCGACCACAAAACAACGAAGCCGATGACCTTGCCAACTTAGAGGCAACCACCAAAAGGATAATCGGCGAAGGAAACGTGGTCGCCCTCCACTCGTCAATAGATCAAATAGAGGTAAGGACTATAAATCAACTCGGGACTGGCACAACCGTATTATTGCATACTTGTAGGACGACGTAATCCCAGATGAAAAAAAAAGAAGCCAAGAAACTTCGGATGCAATCATCCAGGTACAACATCATCCAGAACGATCTGTACAAGAGAACGTACGGTGGCCCCCTAGCAAAATGCTTGGGACCAAATCAAACTCGCCGTGTAATAGAAGAAGTCCATGAAGGCCACTGCGGGGCTCATTCAGGCAATCGAGCTCTGATCAGATGCCTCATACGAGCAGGATACTACTAGCCCACTATGAAAAAAGAGGTCGCGGACTTCGTAAAAAAATGCGAGCAATGCCAAAAATACGCCCCAATGATCCACTAAGCAGGCGAGCAACTCCATTCGGTCATTTCCCCTTGGCCTTTCATCAAATGGGGGATGGACATCGTCGGTCCCCTCCTTGCAGGACGAGGTAACGTACGCTTTCTTTTAGTTTTGACTGACTATTTTTCTAAATAGGTAGAAGCAGGATCATTCGCTCAGATACGCGAGCAGGAAGTGATCACCTTCATATGGAAAAACATCGTGTGTCGCTTCGGCCTCCCCAAAGAGATCAGCTGCGACAACGGACCCCAATTTACTGGAAAAAAGGTCGCCAAATTTTTCGAAAAGTGGCATATCAAAAAGATACTCTCCACCCCATACCACCCCGCGGGCAACGGCCAAGCGGAGTCCTCCAATAAATCAATACTAAACATCATGAAGAAAAATCTTGAAAACGCCAAGGGACTTTGGCCAGAACTACTGCCAAAAGTGTTATGGGCATACCGTACAATGCCAAAGACGAGCACAGGTGAAACGCCTTACTCGTTAGTCTATGGGACTGACACAATAATACCAATCAAAGTCGGAGAACCCAGTTTGAGATACTCCCATGAGAGCGGACCGAGGAACGACGAAAGTAGAAGGTATGATCTTGACGAAGCCGAAGAACGGAGAGACATGGCCTATGTAAGAATGATCGCCCAAAAACAACATGTAGAGCGCTACTACAACTAAAAGGCCAAGATCAGACCACTCAAAGTCGGGGACTACGTACTCAAAGCCAAAACACAAGCAAGCAGAGATCCGCAGGAGGGAAAATTGGGAACAATTTAGGACGGCCCATACAAAATCACAACAACAGCAGGCAAAGGGTCATTCCAACTAGAAACAATGGAAGGAAAATGGCTACCAAACAACTGGAACGTTACCCACCTCAAGTACTTCAACTTTTAAGAACAATCGTCTTCTGAGTCGTACTCTTTTTCCCTAACTTGAGTTTTATCCCAATTGGGTTTTCTCAAGAGGGTTTTTAACGAGGCAATGAGGAGCACGCTTCAAGTCGAAGTGCGGACAAGAAAAAGGCAGTTCATTGCTCAACCTCTTGACATATCTCCAGGTTGCCTAATGACCGGGACTAGAATGCCAACCCAAAAAAATATGTAAATTTCTCCAAGTATTGAGCAAAACACACATGAAAAACAACATTCGACCTCGTTTGAATTAAACATTTGACCTTGCGCGAATTAAATATCCGACCTCGCTCGAATTAAACATTCGACATCACTCGAATTAAACATTCGACATCGCTCGAATTAAACATTCGACCTCGCACGAATTAAACATTCGACCTCGCTCGAATAAAACATTAGACCCTATGTGAATTAAACAACATTCGACCTTGCTCGAATTCACATTCGGTTTCGTTAAGATCAACTGTGGCCTATTTCAGTCGAATAAAAACTTATACGGCCACCAGCCATTTTTCAGTTCAGGTTACGTTCGACCTCTCCTGTATTAACTAAGTACGTTTCAAATTAAGCTCCGGATATATTTTACTTCTTTCGACAACACTTAATCGACCACAGATCACGACCGCCAAGTGCAGCGTTTGATCTCGACCACAGATCACCACCACAAATCGAGTTTCTACAGCTAAAAGCAGCCAAACGATAGTATTAGGTAAATGATCATACAAAACCGAACAGAAGAAATCCAAAAACAAATAATGAAAATAACATTTCATACTTCAAAAATATTCTTTACAAGGGCTGAAACAGACGCCTACAAAAATATGCACAAATTACAAATCAAATGGATAACTACTCGCCACCTGATCCATCATCGCCATCTTCACCATCGCCACCAGGTTATTCGTCCTCGTACCATGCATCCTTCTCAAACCCACCTAGATCCTCATCTCCATTGTCGATCCTCGGTGTAGCAGGATCGTAGCCACAGGTGATCCGAGCTGCACGCACCTTGGCACGAGAATCCTCAAACTCAGCCTCAGTAACCCTCCCCGTCATCATTATATCTTTGAATATGTCTAGTTGGTCCTCGGCGTGGATCCATTTATCATACAAATCCCGCGGAACATCAGGATAAGCTGAAGTGTGAGAAGAGGACGCTTGAGCCTGCAACTGCATCTTCTCGGCCTCAAGAACGAAGATTTGGTCACCAAGGTTCGAAACCTCTTTTTCCACCCCCCATGATTTTCTCGTCAAGCCGCTCTTCCATGAGCCTAGCAGTCTCCAAATCATTTGCCCACTCAGATCGAAGAACGCGGATTGCATCCCCCAAAGCCTCCGCCTTTGTCAAAGCTGCCAAGCAAGCCAACTCGGCCTTCTCCAAATTCGTCATCTTCTCGGCAACCTCGTTACTCAACACATCGGCCCTGAACGAGCATTGCTTGAGTTCAGCCCGCAGAGATACCACTTGGGCTTGAAAGTCCGCGCATTCGACTTCAACTCTTTTGCTCACTTCGAGCTCCTCTTCTTTGTCCCTAAGTGATCCTTCAAGGACGTTGCACTTACTGATGACTCTCATTAGCTCATCATCTTTCTGTTTCAACTCGTCCCTGATGGCTAGGAAGTCGTCGCTCTCACCAAATTGCCTACATATCTCGCGATGCTTGTTGCGGTATTCACGGTACTTACTCGCCATCTTCTTGAAAATGGTTTTACACCTCTCTTCTCGGCGAGCACTCTCAATCTCCAAGATAATTGTCTAAGAGAAAAAGAGAAGAAAATCAGTATCGAAAATGATGCGCAAGATATAAAAACTACCAGAGTTTGGAAGAGTTACCCTAAGGGCGAGGCCGGCTATCCTCGACGACAAGGTGGCATCGTTCAACTCCTCGAGGGTCTTGCCCTCCACACTGGAGCAAAGGGGACCTAAGGAAGGGACCATATTTTTAGTGTTCACCAGTAGGTCACGATCCATGGGGACCACGGTGGTACGAGTGGACCCTTCCAACCTCACTTCCACCCGAGTGAACCCATCGCTCAACATCCGTACCTCATCGGGGTCAATATCTGAGCCGGTTTCATAGCCGTCTTCGGCAATACCTTTACCTCTTGCCTCGGTAGATGAGGGGACATCAACCGGTACCTAGGTTGACAGCTCACTCCTAGGTTTGCTATCGCTGACCTCCACGGACGGTCCAACAACCCCAACCTTAGGAAAGGGCACACCTTTCACTGCTCTCGTTGATAGTGGAGCTTCAGACGACAGGCTTGCACCACTTTCAGGTACAACAATGGTCGGTTCATGGTCACCCCTTGTAGAGTCCACTGCTTGAACTGTACCATCACCGACATCCACCGACCTTCTTTTTCGTGGATTCAAATCCTCTCCGCTCGACGACGACTCATCCACTAAATACCGCAATGGATAAGCCGATGTCCCAGACGCTGAGGCCACCGATGGCTGAGCTGACCTCGCTAAAACAAGAGATTGATCAGAGGTAGACGACCTGGCAGGCTTAGAGGTTGCAACTAAAGAAGATTCCGTTGTGGCGGTCGCCTGACGGAATGCAGGAGTAGGAGCTCTTGACCCCCTCGAACCTCTCCGTGCTGATATAAGAAAATCAATCAAGATAAAAAAAATCGATCAAGATCAACCCCCACAAAGATAAAAGGCGACCTATCGGAAATATTCAATGACGAAAATAAGCAAACTTACCGAGAAACGTGGGCCTGAACTTAGCGCGGAAGGTCGACCATTTGCGAATCCCCACTGTATAAGGAAGGATTTTTCTAACCCACTCGTGAATGTCCTCGACCAAAGGAGGGGGCTCAGCCTCCCCTCCGTAAAAGGAGAAATTAAGCATAATCAAGGCTGACCAGTACAAAGTGCAACAAAGGGAAAAATGAGAAAAGGTACTTACGAGCATAGTTCCAAAGCTCAGGAAACCCGTTTGCATTTGCCACTACGTCCTCAGTTCGGACGTAGAAGTAGTTGAGCCAAAACTGGCGGTTGGCCTTATCATCCATTTTTACCACAATACTTTTGCCGCCCCCGGTGGCGAAGATGTAACATCATCCCCCTGAAAAAATTGGGGGCGAAGAGATGCATCAAGTGACGGATGGTCACCTCGACCCCGGCCAACTCCGCGAACTTCGAAATCATACGGATGGGTTTGTAAATATATGGGGAAAGCTGAGCCGGCCACACCCGGTAGTAGCGGCAAAATTCTTTAGCCAGGGGTAGAATAAGAAAAGAATAACCTACGAAGAAGGGGGAGGCATAGAAGGTGCAGTACCCAGGGCGACGTATTTGTACCACGTCATGCCCCGCTGGGCTGATGTCTATGTGGGCGGGAATTTTGAATTTAGCCCTAAACTTGGCAATGGATGCCTCTGTCATCAACGACTCCGAAATTTTGGGGGTCAACTTCGTGCATCTTTGAGAAATCAGACCTATCCTTCTCCTTACAGGGAACTATTTTCTCCACCGTAGGAAAGCTGTCATCTTCAGCAACCATGGCCACTTCATTATCGTAGGGGGGAGGGGGGCATGCTAACCGCCAAGGGGGCAGGATCAGGCACTCCCCATGAATTGGTTCTATTAACTATTTTTGCTCATTTTTGTATTGAGAAAATGCAAGCATAGAAGAGATATAGGTGGCAGGAGATATCCAAACCAGCGAAAGCAGGAACATAAGGCTGAAGGTAACAAAAGCAACAACAATTAAATAAGGAAAGAAGATATAATATCCCATGATTTTAACCAAGGATATATTAGTCATTTAGCAATTAATTAAGTCAAAAAAAAGGATGCACAAAAAGAAATAAAAGTCAAACAAATCTAGCAAAAAGAACTAATAAAATAAAAACGTGAGGGCATGGGAGAAAAAGAAAAAAAAAATATAAAAGGCTAAAGGGATTTTGGGGGAAAAGAGACGCAGTGAAACAGAAGCTTCAATTAGAGAAGATTTGAGATTTAAGAACAAAAAAAAATTGAAGAATGCTCATCCAGGTAAGAGGCAAAGAAAGCAAAGAAGGAATTTTGTTGAAATCTTATAGTCAACAAGGCATAAGAATTAGAAAGGAGCGTTGGTTCAGTCTTTGTTCCGTAAAACTCCTACCCTACTGGAAAAGTAAATTTACATTCTTGAGTCTCAGCGATAAGCTCTAGGTAATTGCATATATTTTTTCCTTCTTTTGAAACAGTAGTAATTTTTAGATACATGACTCATCGCGAGACTAAGTAAATATAATATTGGGATTTGATTCTGAGTTAAAAAGAGGAGGTTAGGGAACTGAGAGAAATCCGTAAGATTTTTCATGAATTAATCAGGTATATTATATGAATAGGCAAAATATTTAGAGATTATGGACTAGTTGAATTACTTATAGTATGGGTAAATATAATTTGGTGAATTAAGAGTCAAACATGAAACCCAAGGGTTAGGTATTCTAAATTAGCTATGAATTAGCCTAAACATGAAAATTAACATGAGATCGATATTATGTAATTATAGATTAATTGGAAGAAGTTGTATGAATTGCTCGAGATGAAGCATTTGGTATATCGACACCAGTACTGTGAGTAGTAATCTTATCACAATTTGTGTTTTCATAACTTGCATGAGTTACACATAATTTTTAATATAAATATGTTACCGATTATTTTGAGTTGCATGTGGGACAAGTTTTTTACTCGATATGATACCGAAATAGTTATTTGAGATGATTACCGTTGTTTTAAATATTTCCGTTGTTACTAGATCTGTTTTACCGTTATTTGAATTTACTGTTATCAAAATAAAATTACATGATTTGATAAGAACCGAAATGCCCTATATTATTTTAAAATATTTTTCTACGAGTATATACCGATTACAGAGACAAGTATAAATAGAAGTAGACATTGGAGGATCTCGTAGCTAACGGCGAGTTCGTTAGACCTGGTGCACCTTGTAATTACCGATTACCGTTACAGCCCTCGCTAGTGGGGAAGGTAGAACTAGCATACCGTTACTGATTTCCCTTGAGTTGGGACTACCATTATATTTGACTTCTTGCGAAGAAGTCCACAGTTATACCGATTACATGATCAGTTCATTGAAACCTCCTAAACATGAATATTGATATCACACAGTATTTACTGAGCTTATTACCGAATTGTAAATTGATTTATTTTACATGAAAAACATGATAAGACTGATTATTGTCTATTGTTTCTGAAAGGGCATTCTTATGATACTTTCTGTTTAATATATATACTAGCATGTTTTCTGACTTGTCCCCAATAAAAACGGTTGTGGTTAAGTGTTATTACTCATTGAGCTAGCGACTCATTCCTCGCTAATTTTTTTTACAGAGACATCAACTGATGCGGGCGAGGATTTTGTTAATTAGATCACACAACTTGATAGTTCTTGGTGAGCCTCGCACTTGTTCGCGTGGGCGGAGATTTTATTTATTGTTATCGTCTTTTCTTTGAGCTCTTAGAGTCGCTACATAGTTATTCTTTTAGTGTCATGAGTATTCTTTTGTTATTATAGATTTATGTTGAGTATCGCTCTTTATTATCAAAGTTGGAGATAAATTAGTATTTCTAGTTGTTAGTGGGAGGACTATTAATAGTAGATATTTGTTTGGGTTAATTGATAAAATTATTGTTGTTTGGATTGATATTAGGATGTTTCGTTGATGATTTGAGACAGAAAAATTTTTGGATAGTCCAAAAACAGGGGAAACTCTGTTTGACGATGAGACTTACTTGGGGGCACTTGCTCCTAAGTACCGGTCATGATCCTAAATTGGGGCGTGAAAAAGTTGGTATCATAGCTTAGGCTTTAAGTCCCGAGACATGGAGCAATGTTTAGTAGAGTCTTGTTCATGAGTATGTAGGCGCCCATACTTATGATCTTGAGGCTACTGAACATCTAGGAATGTTTTCCCTTCTTTCATACTTTGATCGTGCATTGAGATAACTTAAGATTGACTTTGGAGTATTTCTTTCGCTGATAGCTAGGACACGCACACCCTCATCGGCTGGACGTGGTACTTCCTGGGGTGGTGGTCAAGTTGGGGTTCATCAAACTAGAAGACAGGCTGCTCCTCAACCTGAAATTGGGAACATTGGTCAACCCCAAGCTACTATGTTAGATCAAGTGCAAGAACATGGGGTTCAGGACGCTCTATCACCAGTGCCAACTGTTGTACCTACTGTTGCCTTACCTGCAGACGCAGTGGCAAAGTTATTGAATGTGTTAGAGGCATTGGTGCCTACTCAGGGTGGAAGTTCATCTCCTTAGGCTACTTTATAGACACAAGCACCTGCACAGACTCAAACTTTCGAGAATAAGGAAGTATCTCTACAAGAGTTCCTGAAATTGAAATCACCAAAATTCACAGGTTCTGATAATTCAGCAGATCCTCAAAGTTTCTTGGATGGGACACTCAAGGCATTACATGCTCTAGTATGTTCTAGTGAGAGAGCCATGGAGCTCGCAGCATACAAACTAGAGGATATGGCCAATATATGGTATGAAACTGTGTTAGTAGGAAGGCCAGCAGGAGCAACACCACTGGCATGGGACGAGTTCACTAAGTTGTTCATGAATTATTTTCTTCCAGATAGCCTAATGCAAAAATATGCTAGAGACTTTGAGAGATTGGTTCAGACTCCAGATATGGATGTGTCAACATATAACACCAAGTTTTGTAAGCTGGCTAGATATGCTCTTTACTTAGTGCCTACCGAAGAAGCTCGAGTTCAGAGTTTTGTTGATGGATTGGTTGGTCGTCTATACACAGTAGTAGCCCCACATATGAAGACTTTATCCTACTCTGATGCACTCGACTTTGATAGAAAGATTGAAAATAAGGGACGTGATGAGCGTGCAACTAGTGATTTACGTAAGAAGGCCAAGACATGAGGGTCTTTCAGTGGCGGTTTTAGTGAAAATCGAAGAGTAGGAAATCAGAGACAACAACAACAGGGTTCTCAGACAGGGACACACTTGTCTTCACAGTCCACATACAGACCACATTACAGACAGGGTACTAGGGGACCATCATCATCTGGACATCGTAATTCTGGGCAGATATATGCCACTATTTTAGTCTGCCAGACCTGTGGTAGATCACATTTGGGCCAATGTCATTTTCTAACTGGAGAGTGCTTTCGGTGTGTCCAGTTGGGACATCACTTGAGGGATTGCCCTCAGCCTCCGAGAAATTTCAACCAGGCTTCTATTCAGTCAGCTGCACCTACTCAGACTACTCGTAATACTTCAGGTGCTACAGGTACAGGAAATAGAGACCGAGGTGCTGGAGACCGTGCTACTGTAAATCGAGGACAAGGGAATGCTGGTAGAGGTCAGGCGAGACTTTTTGCATTTACTAAACAGGATGCTCAGGCCTCGAATGTTGTGGTCACAAGTATTCTTTCTGTTTGTTCATTTGATGCACTTGCATTGATTGATCGGGGATCTACTCACTCCTATGTGTCCTCGTACTTTGCTTTGAGGTTTAATAGACAACCTGAGCTATTGAATGATCCTTTCCTAGTTGCTATTCCTGTTGGGGAGTCTCTATTAGCTGAATACGTGTATCGTGCTTGTCAGATTCGGGTTGAGGGTAGAGATACTCTAGCTGACCTTATTGTACTTGGTATGATTGACTTTGACATGCTGATGGGAATAGATTGGTTATCTTTTTGCTA
This sequence comes from Nicotiana tomentosiformis, assembly GCF_000390325.3. Classification (NCBI taxonomy): domain Eukaryota; kingdom Viridiplantae; phylum Streptophyta; class Magnoliopsida; order Solanales; family Solanaceae; genus Nicotiana; species Nicotiana tomentosiformis. The sequence goes on along the minus strand of NC_090823.1, from coordinate 115,198,893 downwards.
TGCTATCGTCGATTGTCATGCAAAGATAGTTAAGTTTGAGATACCAAACGAACCTAGTTTTGTTCTAAAAGGGGGTCAGGTTCCAAAGACTTGCAAAGTTGTATCTTTTATGAAGGCTCAACGACTTCTGAAGAAAGGTTTCTCGGGTCTCTTAGCTATTGTGAATGACATAAGAAAGGAAACAATTTGTATAGAAAATGTACTAGTAGGGAGAGAATTTTCTGATGTATTTCCTGAGGATTTACCAGGATTGCCTCCAGTACGAGAAATAGACTTTGGTGTTGATTTACTACCAGACACACAGCCCATATCGATACCCCCATATCGGATGGCACCAGCAGAGTTGAGGGAGCTAAAGCAACAGTTACAGGATTTGTTAGATAAGGCTTTTATTAGACCTAGTGTATCACCATGGGGTGCACCAATATTGTTCTTAAAGAATAAAGACGGATCTCTAAGAATGTGCATTGACTACAGACAGTTAAACAAGATAACAATTCGCAATAAATATCCCTTGCCTCGTATAGATGACATGTTTGATCAGTTACAAGGAGCTTCCCACTTTTCAAAGATAGACCTTCGATCTGGTTATCATCAACTTAGAATCAAAGATGAAGATATTTTTAAGACTGCTTTCAGGACTCGGTACGACCACTATGAGTTTCTGGTGATGCCTTTCGGACTGACTAATGCTCCAGCTGCATTCGTAGATTTAATAAATAGGGTGTTCAAGCCGTTTCTAGATAGATTTGTAATAGTTTTTATTGATGATATCCTGATATATTCTCGTAGCCAAGAAGAACACGAGAATCATCTGAGGACTGTGTTGCAGACATTGCGAGAACATCGGCTTTATGCTAAGTTCTCAAAGTGTGAATTTTAGCTAAACTTAGTAGTATTTCTAGGGCATATTGTATCCAAAGATGGAATTATGGTAGATCCTAAGAAGACAGAAGCTGTGCAGAAATGGCCCAGACCTATTTCTCCTACAGAGATTCATATCTTTTGGGCTTGGTGGGCTATTACAGTTGTTTGGATTGATATTAGGATGTTTGGTTATTGATTTGAGACAGGAAAATTTTTTGATAGTCCAAAAATAGAAAAAACTCTGTCCGATTTCTGTTAAATACCGATGAGGCTTACTTGGGGCCACTTGCTCCTAAGTGCCAGTCATGATCCTAAATTGGGGCGTGATAGAAGAGATAAATATTCAATGTTCAAAAAACACCAAAAACCAAGCAAAGGGTCTTATATCCCTATTTATAAGAACCTGGGCACCACGATCGAGAATCTAAATCGTCAATACCCCACACGGATATCGAAATGACAGAGGCACAGGATACGACGCAATACATCGAGAAAATGCCTTATAATGACGCGCGGCATCGTGACGTCATTTAGAATTGACGTAACGATAAGTTATGGTTCACTAAGCGCCACTTTATCACCACGCCAAGAACGTTACTACTCGACCTGCTCGCCTAAAATCTCTTGAACTACGACTAGCGAAGTCCACTCACCGAGGTCGTCCGAGAGACGGCCCCGATAATCGGAGGGACTAACTGTATGGGTTAAAATATGCCTAAATGCATTCAACACGAGTGATGTTGCCATAAGTAATATGGCTGAGGTCGACTAGTAACTAATAGGATTCGTTGCCGAGCAACTAATTATGGCCGAGGTTGAGTATCAGAGGAAGCAGTAACAACAAGTTTAGTAGAGAATATTTTGCTAGATATTCTTGATACTTGTACTTTTAGGGTTAATTGAGGGCCTGCCCCTATAAATAGAAAGAGATAAATCAGATGAGGGGTCTCGGACAAGAACTTCCTGGACAAAGAACAAACTCTCTACATCTTAGACAACAGATCCAAGAAAGGCTCCGAAATTCTTGTATCTATCTATCATTCATCATAACCAAAAGAGGAACCATTTTCATCCTATTCGAGATTGGGTGAATCATTCTCCTTATTTACTTTAATGTCATTCAATATAATTAAATCTTGAATATTCCTCTCCCATTATTGATATTCTAACATTGAATTCATATTTGAAGTTATTATTATTAGTTAGGCTTAACCCTCATTAAATACATTCAATTAATTTAGCCAAAGAAAATTATTTTTTGGTTAAACAACTTTTTGACACGGTGACAAGATTTTGTTATATGGTGGAAGATAAATGGAGAAGATGAGCTAGTGGCGCTGTTGCTTTTTTTTTTTTCTTCCTTTGCACCTAGTTTAGCTCTAACAGTGAGGAAGAAAAATGGAGAACTGTAGGTGTTCTTCATAGATGGAGAGGTGAGAAAAAAAAAAAGTTAAGTACTTTTATATTTTTAATTTTTTATTAACACTTGTTCTTTGGGACCCATAACAATAGCATTATATTCATGTCAAGCTCTTTAAAGAGGTGGGCAGTATACACTATGCCACATCACCAAATTGTGTCTACATGACACATTTGAGCTGTGGTTGGAGTGTTCAAATGGAACAGACTTAAAATAGAGTATCTAAGTGAAAAGTGTAGACAACTTTAAGTTGTTGTCGATGTATTTATAAAATTTATCCGAATTAACTAATACCTATAATCAAATATGAGATAAATACAATCTCAAATTCTATTCGAGTATTATTATTCTTATCTATTGTAATAAATGACCCCTAAAGGTCTAAAATTATGTAATGTGTTAAGGACCCGTTTGGCGATAGATTTTGCCAAAATAAATTTGTGTTTTATTTGGCAAATACATGTTTGGCCATAGATTCTGCCTACATTTTGGCAAAATCCAAAATTCCAAATTTCAAATCCCAAAACCAGCTCAATAGATGGTTTTGAGCCAAAATATCACTATTATATTTTTTAAAAAATTGTCCCAAACTTTTGTATTTTATAAAAGAGCCCACCATTTATTATTTTGTAACAATGTTGCTTCGTCTTCTTGGTTACCTGATAGTGTATCATGTAGTTTATTATAAAAATGATAATTTTGTATCAAATTTATTTATGTTCAGGACTATAGTTTGTGATAATATAATGAATATTATTGATAATGGTATTGTTGGGTATTTGTAATAGTTTTTAAAACTTGTGGGTATAACTCATGTTTCATGTTTTTCCAAAATAAATTTGGGAAATATATTTTGAAAACTGATGTCTAAACACATTTTCATCTTCAAACCAAACTTCACCCAAATCAGATTTTTCAGAAGAAATTTGAAAATCTATGGCCAAATGCTAGCTAAGAGACGTGGCTTGCCAAGTTAAAGAAATGGACAATGGTATCATGTCACATGGTCAATAAAACATGTCAAGTCAAATCAAATTTCTAAAAAAAAAAATCAAAAATGCCAATATGAATATGACATGTGTATAATGTTTTAGCCAATCAAATGTTCCCTTGGTTTCATTTTATGTGAATTCATTTGACTGGACACGGAGTTTAAGAAAAGAGTGAAAATTTTTGAACTTGTAGTGTAAAATGAGGCACATATATTTTGTGTGGCTATAAATCATTGCATAAAGGTAAGTTGTTTCTAAATAAGGAAATGAGTCATTCTTTTTGGTACAGATTAAAAGGAAATAGGTTCACATAAATTGAAACGGAGGGAGCATGATTTAGTCACCGGTTCAATATGAATGGTTAGTGACTCAAGTGAATCAATAAAACCACAGTTAAAGAGTTAATTTGTATTCATCACAACTTCTTTCTTCCATAATAATATAAATATGGGTCCTCTATAAGCCAAAAAGAGAATCGAAAATTGCAATAAGCGACAAAAGGCTCAAAGGAACAATGGATTTCAAGACTTTCTTTACAAGTTTCGTGTACTCAAATTCAAGAACGAAGCCAATTAAGGGACCAATGTATTTGAAATCAACATGACTTGCTCGTGGTATTTTGATCCAAAATTGAGGTTTGTGACGGATAATTCAAAATTACATTCACGATCATGTTCAAGTTCAAGGCTTTAAGTCCTTAGACTCAAATTCATTAAACTCAACTTAGATTAAAATTCATCAAACTCAAGATCAGCTTTTCAAGTCTTGGGTCAATAGTTGAAGAAAAGAATTAAAAAGTACCATCATCAAATTTTGAGAAATTATAGACACTATAACACCCACTTTATTGAAATTAAATAGTACAATTCGCCACATATATTTTTGTCTTAATTTTCTCATACGAATTTTATTGTTACACCATCTTTAATAATTTATTAAATAATATTTTAGTTGTTTAATTTCTATATATCATAGTATAAAGATCTTTTAAGCAATCATAGTATTACATAACTATAGGTAGTTTATTTCTTTATATAATATGGAATGTTATTTAGTAAATTTAAGCTGTATATCGACAATGTAAGATTTTTACACTATAATTATAATGTAACATTAGATAGTAAGTTAGTTATAAGTTTTATTCGGGTACAAATTAATATTATAGGGACATATATGTTATTAACAACCAATTGTACAATCGTTTTATACAGTCTATTATGTAAAAAATGGTTGGCCTTCCTTTGTAAACGAAGTTCAGAATTAATAAGGGTTTGTTGAACAAAGGGATTATATAATTAAGGTGCATCCTCACTTTTTTTGTTCGTAACGACCGAGAATATAATAGAGTTTCAAGTTTGAAACAAAGGAATTAAAAAAAAATCTTTATGGCATTCTCGTTTTGAGGCATTATGGCTTACGGGTCAACCCCGTTAACAAAGAAGGAATTAATAGAAATTTGGATCCGACACCTTGATAAAATACTACCCCTCGTGATTAGATCATGTCCTTTAGATTTGATAAAAGAAATGTGAATTTGCGATTAAAATGTTTAGATCATTCTGTAATATTCCTATGTTTGCCGCAAGGAAAAACATCATAACTCCTGTAAAAGTAATAACAATCAAAGTCATAAGTGGATATTCAAATAAAGGGAGCATCTTGCTATTATGAAAACGCACAAGCTATTACCAAAGTAGCTATTGAATCAAAGCGGGTACTGGAGTGGGACCCTCAATAGCATCACGTGATTAAGTATGCGATCCTATATGTGCAGATTTTCAAACATCACTAATAAAAAGTAACAAAAAACCTTCCTTGTCACTAGTATGGTTGCTCGCGATAATTGTGACATTTCCGGAGAATCGATAGCTGCATCAAAGATGCAGTACTAATAATACATTTGAGACTTCTTAATTGGCTAGTTGTAAATAGCTCTGGGGCTATGGAACAAAACAAGATACGACTAGCTCTCCTTGCTTGCCTATATGAGTAGGAAATTGGAACAATCTCTGACTTTAAAGAATAAGATGAGATGAGAGCTATATCTTCTAAATTCGGGAAGTAAGGAGATGCATAAGAACTATCCCTAAAGCAAATATTCAAAATGCTCCAAGACAAAGTAAAAAAAAAAGGAAATTTCTTGTCTTAATTTTATTTTATTGAAGGGCAATTATTGCCAAATGCACCATTGCTTGGTGAATCATTAATTAGTCATATTAAAGAATAATTTCTCCTTTGACTAACCTTGTGAGATTAGATTTCTAGAACGCGGTAAAACTTAAACTTATCTAATAAGGCAAACATCTTGTTATGGTCGATTAAATTATATTGATTATGTAAAAATATGTAAGCCATAGTGTCATAACTTATAAGTATCCTTATATGAAATTATGAATAGTCAAATCGAACTCAAAAATACGATTAATGTCATTAATGCAATATCCAAGAAAATAAAAGACCATTTTGCTTTTAAAAAAAAGTAGTACTCCGCCGTAATTCTCGAAAAAGAAAAGTAAACCATAGAGGTGTAAGTGCGACGGCGCTGGTTGAGAAGGGTTTTATACTTTCAAGTTCAGGTCACCATAGACAGTAGCATCTTGGGTTTTACAATCTTAAGGTGATAACGAGAGAGAAGATATGGATTCTTTTTCGGCACCGTCCATTGGATCTTCGTCAAACAGTGATTTGATGGACCAGCTTAAAACTCAGCTTGCCCAGGCCTACGCTGAGCAATTTCTCGAGGTATTATTTCATCTCTCTGTCTTTTTAATCTCCCTATAGGTTTTGGCTTTGATTCGTGTTTAGTTGTTCTTCGACTTATAAACGATGAAAAACCTGCTGATAATTGGTCGGTTATTGGCTATAAGTCAGTTGTCAAACTTTAATTTTCTAGAAATATATCTATTTTTCATGATTCATTTGTGGTTGCAATCTGCACGGAGAAGCAGTGACATCTATGATTTTCTGCAAAGGGGTTCAGACATAGAATAAGGCAATGATTGACAACCAATAGTAGAGGCATCACCGAGCATGATAATTAGGGAATTCTCAACCTAAATAGGCCAAATAATTACAAAAACATCAAAAAGTAGGTTGTCCAAACTATTTTGAGCAACACAAAGGCAAATCACATAATATGACAAAATTAGTGATTTGGTTAGCTATAATCAAACTACATAATAACACAAGATACTAACTATATGATAATCGGTTTAAGGTATAGTGTTTAGCTATTTAATATTGTTGATGTGGCTAATTAGCTAATATGTAGTTGTCATTTGACAAATCGTATTTATCTTCATATAAGTTAGCTAATGTCTTGTCTTATTATATTGTTAGTTCAATTATAGTTAGTTTATAGTTAACAAATCATTAATTTTATCATATCTTTATCTAAAAAAGTTAATATCTTGTGTTTATGTATTTAAATATTTAATTTATAGTATTTCTTTTTGTTTAGTGTTATTAGTGTGTCCCTCTATTTGGCTTGGTTGATCCATTGACTCTCATCTGTAGGTGGATGAATTAAGGCCATTTGAGGGACTTATTCTTGTTATTTGCCTAGATTGATCCATCTATTCTCAACAATCGATTTGTTTTTAACCTAACTAAAGATGTCAATATAAGTACATAACTAGATGGATCAACCAAAGCAAATACTAGGAATGAGTTTCTCAAATGTCCTTGCTTGAACCATTTGGACAATTGCAAATAAGTGAAAAAAACTCCATTTCCTAGAATCACCAGGAATCTTTGAGAAAAAAATATAAAATCACCAGGAATCGCGAATAGTGGTAGAGGCTACTTCTAGAATTTTTTTGAGCCATATAAGCAGAGGAAAAAGAGCTCAAGATCTAAGAATGAGAGAAAAAATTCTAGAATTAAGAATTGTTTTAAGCTCAGGGGTGAGATTATATGAGTTGTGAGGGAAAGAGTGATAGTGAAGAGTTTGGTCTAGTTGCTTTAGCTATAAAGGGACTTTTTAGCTGCGTCAATTGGTTTTTGATTGTAAAGTTGGTTTTTGATTGTAAAGGTACTGGTGATGTGATTAGACTTTGATAATTTGATCCATTCTCTACAAAGTGTATATGGCCAAAAACTTTCTTTTCTGACATTTTTGAGATAAATTTTCTCGACAAATAACCGCACCCAATAATAAATTTATTGATTATTTAAACATCAACGGATTCCCATTGCAAGGTTTCTGTAACAAATCAAAGGACAAATTTTTTAGATCCAATAACAAGCACAACATTGTAATTATGCTAAAACCAAGAATAGAGACTGCACTGGCATGAGATGCAGAGCTTTAAGAACTAATGGGTCCAACAAGGCTTTAAAAAAGTTACTACATGCATATTGTTGGTTATACTATTTCTACAATACATAGTTAACCAGGCATAATAGCCGGTAAACTGAGTCTGTTTGAGATAAATTAATTTTCGGGCAAATGTCCAAATATGCCCTTGTACTATACGAAATTGAGCATATTTGCCCTTCGTTAATACTTTATCTCAAATATGCCCTTACCGTCACATAGTTGGTCCATATATGCTCTTAGAGTTACACAGTTGGCCCATATATGTCCTTTTCGAAACGGAATCCACCCAAATTAATTAGCTCTTTCGTTAATTGTATTAAAGTGTATTACAAACACTATTTCCTTTTTATTAGTACTTTTTTTCTTTACCTTTCTCTTTCCTTTCTTCTTTTTTCTTTTCTTCTCTTTTTTTTTCCTTTTTCTTTCTCCCTTATCCGATTTCCTCCATTACTGATGTCTTTTTCATTTTCGTCACCAATTTCACTTGACAAAACTCATGAATTCCAATTACTAAGAAAATTCTCCCATAAGAATATTTTAATATATCATATGTTTGTCAATTTTTTAATTTTTACTGAACAAATATTTAGTTCTAAAAAATTTAACAAAGTAAGATTGAAATAATATTTATGTAACAAAAAATCCGAAAAATCCAACAAAACCGAACAATCCAAACCGATATAATTGGTTGGTGTGGTTTTGATAAAAACCGAATCAATCCGTTCCATGTACACCCTTAATTTTTTAATAGATCATAAGTTTGTCAATTTTTTAATTTTTACTGAACATATATTTAGTTCTAAAAAATTAGGGGTGTACATGGAACGAGTTAGTTCGGTTTTTATTAAAACCAAACCAAACCAATTATATCGGTTTGGATTGTTCGGTTTTGTTGGATTTTTCGGGTTTTTTGTTGCATAAATATTATTTCAATCTTACTTTGTTAAATTTTTTAGAACTAAATATATGTTCAGTAAAAATTAAAAAATTGACAAACATATGATCTATTAAAATATTCTTATGGGAGAATTTTCTTAGTAATTGGAATTCATGAGTTTTGTCAAGTGAAATTGGTGACGAAAATGGAGAAGACATCAGTAATGAAGGAAATCGGATAAGGGAGAAAGAAAAAGGAAAAAAAAAGAGAAGAAAAGAAAAAAAAGTATTAATAAAAAGGAAATAGTATTTGTAATACAATTAACGAAAGAGCTAATTAGTTTGGGTGGATTCTGTTTCGAAAAGGGCATATATGGGCCAACTGTGTAACTCTAAGGGCATATATGGACCAACTATGTGGCGGTAAGGGCATATTTGAGCTAAAGTATTAAGGAAGGGTAAATGTGCTCAATTTCGTATAGTACAAGGGCATATTTGGACCTTTTCCGTTAATTTTCAATATATATCATTGAAAAAATATGATATGCTAATTTTTGTTCAAAATAGTTTGGATAGCCTATTTCTGTTGTCTTTGAAGTTATTTGGCCTATTTAGGTTGAGGCTAAAACAAAACTATTGGAATAAGTAAATTTAACAATTTATTGAAATCTAGCAAATTTTACTTTGAACTATTCAATTTTAACTTTGTATGTTTTACTTATATAATTAATAGTGTAAACAGTACCAATTTATCAATTTAAGAAGAATAATATAAAGATAAAGAAACAATTTATTAAAATGTAAACAACAAGAATTTATTAATGTCATATAAGCTAAACTAAAACTAGAACATTCTGAACAATTTCACTTTAATGCAGATGATAAAAGAAGAGACCTTATAGACTAAGCTAAGAATTTCTTTTGGGGTTAGATAAGAATTTCAATTTAACACGAATAAACCATTTCTGTATAAACTAAACTAGCATAGCACATTGTAAAATACTACAATAGATCAAAAATAATAAACTAAACCAACAATTTCACTGATATTTTATAAACAGGGATTTAGCCGGTCTACTTTAGAAGGATGGCCGACTTGACCTTAAGATTCTATGGGAAGAATTTAACAATATGATATCCCTTCCTACAGTCTCGTAAGTGTTCAAGAAAAGTACAAACTCTATGCTCTAGTATTTGGATATACTCAAATCAATTGGCGTGGTGACACCTTGATTTCCTGGTGTCGACATTATTTGACAAATGTTATCTGTTGAATGCACATATACACTCTTGGAAACCTCTCATGCAACTTTTTAGATCAATTGACTGTTGGAAACCTATCAATTTGAATAGGTTTAGTGCCAATGTACTTGTAGTGCTGTTATGGGCTCAGTTAAACTGTTGCCCCCTTTTTTTGGTTCTTCCTTGAGGAGAGAATAGAGATCCCACACCAATGATCTTTTCCCTTGAATGTCCAATATAGAACTTAATATGCCATGTGATGTTGTATGCTTGGGAAGCGTAAAGTGCCTTCTATAGATTGAGGAGAGAAGTTGTATGCTTGTCATGTGCCAAGCTCTGCTTATTTCTGTTGAATTCTTCTTGGATGAATATCCTCGTGTTCAGGTTTTCTGACATGTCTGTGGCTTGAGGTGGGTTTGGTGACTTTTGGAATCTTACGCGCACACATATGCACAAGATAGTTGTATGTCTTTAAGGCTTGCAGAATATACTTATTGTGTGTGGCGTTAACCATGATGAATTAGCATTGTCTTTGCACATCAGCTGAATGAAAAGCACTGAAGCTATGTGTGCGCAATTCTCGACCCACCTTTCTCCCTCTGATGTTCCTTCATTAGATTAACATTGCAAGTATAGCTTCTCAATATTAGTCAACTTTGGGCCTTCAAGGCATTGGTTCAATGATAATAGTAGGGTAGTAAGTGCGGATTGGTATGTAAGTGGAGAAGGGTAGTAAGGCCAGCTTGTTATCCAGCGAGTTTTGAAGCTGTAAACAATGGATTTCTTAATTGTACAAAAAAAGTAGTGAACTTTGGAGACATAGGGAAGTATGTCATCTTGGGAATCTCTCTCTTTCTCTCTCTCTCTCTCACACACACACATATTTTCTGAAAAATTTATAAATATATTTTTATTGGCATAAACAAATGTAAACTATGATGTCTTAGCATCATCTTGTCTTTTGCACGTCAGCTGAATAAAAATAATGGAAGTTATGTATGTCTAATTCTTGACCCATCTTACTCCCTCTGATGTTCCTTTCATTAGGTTAGTACAGAAGAATAGTTTCTCTTGATTAATCAACTTTGGAACCATTGGGTTGGCTAGGATTTTTGCTAAGGAGATAAGTTGTGGAGTATACAAATAGAAACATCGGATAACTGCTTTTCTATTCCTACCCTAAAACCCTCCTTTTGTGAAGCCATCCATGTTGGTCTTCTAAAGTTTGTTTTTCACCATTGTGCTCAATGTTGATTCTCTGTTATTCTTTTGGTATTGTGAACTAGTGTGGTTCAGCAACTGCCAATTGATTGATGAGTGGGGTGAGATAATGGACATAAACTCAGTATTTAACTAATGAGCATGATCCCACTTAGCTCACGGAATTTTGTTCATGCCACTGATTTATTTTCTCTTTGATCACGATATTATTTATTGCTGCTATGGGCAGATAATCTGGTTTTCGTGACACAGTTTTGCTTCTAACTGTAATAAACAATGACACCGAGATGCTATTGATGCATCATATGAAAATTCTAAATATATTTAAGAATTATTTGAATTGTTTTCTTGGAAAGCAGAAGGATTAACTTTACGATCATTGTACAACATGATGAAACCTCTGATTGCTATTTTCAGTGCAAGTTTTAGTGTTACTGCTGTCTAAATGCCTTTTTGGTGTGTTTTCCTGACAGTTTGACACTATTCTTTTTGAATGTTTCAGACAGTAAGGGAGAAATGCTTTGACAAGTGTATTACAAAACCAGGGAGTAGTATGAGTGGCAGTGAGGGTAGTTGTATCTCCAGGTGTGTTGATCGATATATTGAGGCCACTGGCATAATTAGCAAAGCGCTCTTTAGTCAACGATGAAACAGTAGCTGAGTAGATCCTGAGGCTTTGTTACGAATTTTTTTTGAGTACATTTATTTCACGATTATATACTTTAATATGTTTCTCATTTCTTATTGTTATTAACGATATTACAAGTGAATTTTTTCGTACTCCTTAAGATCAATGACGAGAGCAGTATTAGTGGTAAGACGTTTTTTGGTGCATTGAGAGCTTTATAACCTTGTGTGTGGAGAAATTTGAGGATACTGTCTTAATTATTTAAGGTAATGAACATACGAGTAACATTGTTAAGTATTTTAAAAGGCATAATACCTCGGGACCTCTTGAACTTGACATCGTTTATTCAGTCCTTTCATCAACTTGATAGTTTGATAGCCTTAACCCCTAGATTCTAATGTGGCGAAGGGCGTGGATACATTTTTCACAGATGCAGCCACATAGTAATATACAATGATGTGTTGTTTCAATTGTGTATTTCTTCTTGCTTCTTCTAACGTGGGATAACAATCTCGGGATAAATCAACAAAGTAACAAGGATGCTCCTCTGTAAAGGTCCTTTTCTAGAAGTGTTTTAAGAAAGCTAATGCTAAAATTTAAAATAAAAGTTTGTCTAAGTTAATCTTGTGTAAAACCAAAGAAATGCCAATTATATCCTATTTTTTGTACAATGAACCTAGCATCTACGATAAAAATATTCTGATACTAAACAATTCCATCATAATATAATCCGTATAATTTTTACGTTATAATCCCAGTGTAACTTGTTCAAGTTTTGATTACATTTATTTGATAAGAGCATCAAAATGGATATGAGATGACTTTGGCTATTTAGTAGGCCCCGGAACCATTTGGACTCAAAGAACATAACGTCCTTTTAAAGGGCGCTATATCTTAACGGCCGTTTGCCCAGTTAAGTATAGCGTCCTTTTAAAAGGCGCTATATTTGGTATAACGCCCTTTATTAAGACGCTACAGTTTTTGACGGTAGGGGTGTCCCACGAGGTCGTGGGGGTCGGCGAGTAGGTGGTCCCCAGCAGGGGGCGTTGAGGCACCTGCTGAGGATGTTGGAGTTCATCAGCCCGGTGACCACCATGAGCCAGACCATGCTCCTAGTGATATGCCGTCATTCAGCCTTCAGCTTACTCCAGGGACTTCGCAGGTGACCCCGCCAGCTCCATTGTTGATCGCGGGCACGGCCATTACGCAACAGGAGTGGGATCAGTATTTTCCTGGTCCTCCAGAGCCATCGACGGTTGTTGATGATAGTCCGACACGAGATGCGGATAGTGGGCGCCAACTGAGTTATGACTCATCATCGAGAGATGCTGAGGATCTTTCACAGGCGCAGGTTTGTTTGTATTACTATTATTTATATTTGTTTTTTATCTCATTGATTAGTCATAAATATCTAAAGCCTTTTTTTTAAGGCATCATCCTCGCCCGACACGGAAGCCACTTTGTGCGATACTGACATGGCTGAGACGGATGATTATATTCAGGAGCCCGCCAAGACCATGGTAAGATAATTTAAATTTTTGTGACTTAACACGTACATTACAAATATATATTTCATATACTAAAATATCTTATTATTCTGTAGGTTACTGCTGGACCGACGACCCCTTCTACCGAGCCTGCCAGCCCTACTGAGGATCATGTTGCAGCGCATCCTCCGATAAAGAGGCGACGTGATGAGAATGATCCTAATAGTGTAGCCGAGCGGGATGGGATGCGCCTCAAGCCAACGACTGCTTTAAAGCATACAGGATGTGAGACACATTGACTTTTTTTTATTTTTTTATTTTATGTACATATGACATTCAGTAAATAATAGCAACAATTTTTATTGTTTACATTATATGCGCATTATGTTTTTATTTCTCGGGTTCTTCGTTATTTTAATACTACAACACAAACACAAACATAGCAACTTAACATAATTTAAATTCAGTACAACTAATGAAAATATATGATACGGAAAACATAAAGATAAAATACTACACTCAACACATACATGTGTTTGTTTAGTCACTATCGCCCATTATTCTCTGCTTCAACCACTTAAATTTCTCTTCCAACTTATTTTTTTCTTCTTCCGCCTCTTTTAGTTTCTCGTGCACTGCCACAATTTGTCGTTGCATTTTAAAGATTTGGAGTTCGTATTCACCGGTCATATTCCAAACATACTGTAAACATGATTTGTAATATTCCTTGGTTAATTGGTTCATCATACCATTCTTCAAATCTACATTGATTTCCGTCCTACCAATGGGGATTATAATACAACACTATTAGTTAACATTTTATATAAAAAATATTAACAAACATTTGTTTCAAAACAATAACTTGCAAGTTGTTGACATATCCAACGTCTGCGTCCAACATTACTATTTGACCAACATGGCTTCAAAATCGCACGTTTGCCACAATAACACCTTGGTACATCATCGCATCCAGACATTTGTTAATATTTCAACTTAACGAAGAAATATTTCAGAAGACTTAGAGAATATTTATGAATGAATTTTTACAAAATCTTTAAACTCTTTAAATAAAGCAAAAACCAGTCCTGAGGTACAATTATTTGAGATATAGCGCCTTTTAAAAGGGCGCTATACCCAATTAAATTATTGTTATGTCAGTTAAGCCCAAAATAATTATTGATGGACCCACATAATATATATAGCGCATTTTAAAAGGACGTTATATTTAACTGGGCAAACGGCCATTAAGGTATAGTAAAAGGGCGGCATCAAGTTTTTTTCCACACATTCGGATTCTTTGAGTCCAAAAGAACCACATTTTAGTTCCGGACTCTCATTTAGTAAGAAGACAACAGAACATGATGGTTCCCAGTGTTTCTCCGATGGTCAAATCCTGCAATGATGTAGGATTTCAAGCTACAGACGGAGAATGAGATGCAATTTGAGCTCGTGTTGTCTACATTTTCGAAACGCCGTCTCAAGTAATAATTACACTAGTAAGTAGCTTCTTTTTAAGTAACACATAAAGTATGTTCTCCTAGGTACAGAGTAACACAAACACCAACGTTGAAGTGTTCGAAGTTGGAGACTATGAAATAGAGCTGGATTTTAGCTAGTGAAGTTCTCCTAGATACAGAGAAAAGGATACATCAATGCTGAATTCATGCCAACATAATTAAAATAGCACAACTTTAGTCTTCGGAGCAGTAGGGGACTTAACCTTTGCTAAATCATACGATCACAGCCCTTAGAAAAGAAGAAAGAAAAAGAAATCGATATGGTAGTAAATAACCCGTGACAGTCTTCACTTCCAGTTGTACCTATATATAGATACTCCGTTATTGTACTCCTCAGGAGAATCGATTACTTCCTCAAGGTGTGTAATATGTATTCAGCATACAGGTCCCTGAACAAACGTTATAACAATGCAACGGTCAGCATCTTTAAAGCATAAAACATTTGCTCAAGTTAGTATAATATCGAATATCATAAAAATGTTCCCCGCATGTAATAAACGTATGGAAGAAAGATAGTAAAGGAATCATATTAAATGAATGAAAAACAGGAAAACATCACAGGGTTACAGAGATACGTCATACGTACATGGAGTACTGAATGGCGTCGACAGCAGTACTAGGAGGCAGAAACTCGTCAACAGCAACCTCTTTGTTTTCATTCTTCTTGTCTGAAGACAGAGTTAAGAAATTCCTCACAGAAAACTTTCTACAGATTCATATTCGGGAGTCAATTAAAAAATTAA
Source organism: Nicotiana tomentosiformis (assembly GCF_000390325.3). Taxonomy (NCBI): domain Eukaryota; kingdom Viridiplantae; phylum Streptophyta; class Magnoliopsida; order Solanales; family Solanaceae; genus Nicotiana; species Nicotiana tomentosiformis. The sequence continues at coordinate 115,183,579 of NC_090823.1, read as the reverse complement.
ATTAAGAGGATACAATCTTCAAAGAAGCGGCGAATTTCAGCCAGGCGATGAGGGGGAAGCTGGTTTATGTTAGTGTAGTGGCGATATTCTGGATCATCAGCACACACTGCTATGATCTTATCATCTTTCTCTCCCTGAATTAATTGATGAAGAAAAATTTGTCATTGAAAGTCTAGTCTATAAAGAGGAAGTAACTGTTGAGCAAAAAATAGGAACCTGATCAATCATAGGCATCAGACCAATTGCCCTAGCTCGAAGGAAACAACCTGGGAGGACAGGTTCCTGTTGGAAAATTAAGTCAATTTCTGTTTAATTAGTCCCGGGAGTGTACAATAGGCTAGTCGCTAATGCAATAGAACATTTGCTGTTTCCCTTTACTGTAAATTAATTTACCAAGTGCAGTTTACATACCTGCATGAGGACTAATACATCCATTGGGTCGTTATCTTCACAGAGTGTTCGAGGAATGAAGCCATAGTTCTGAGGGTAAACCACTGAAGAATATAGGACACGATCAACCTGCTCATGCACGGAAGAGGTTTAGAAGGGAGATTAACAATGCTGCTATCAGATAAAACAACTAAGTATTCAACCAAAGCCAAGGTTGTCAGGTGATAATACCCTCATCCCTTAAAGCTACCTTAATTTAGATCATTGTGTCATACCTTAATGAGACCAGTTTTCTTGTCCAGCTCGTATTTGACTTTACTTCCCTTTGTTATCTCGATGACCTGTATGAAGAATGCATTATGGAGATCACAGCACCACCAAATTAGAGTTTCTACACAGACACAGATAATATAGTATTCTCATTTTTCTAATCTATTTACATGAAAGACTTAACGGTCCAAATAAACCAAAATCCCCCATAATCAAGATTAAAGAAGAAGAGGTTCTCAATTTCCTCAGCAGGACAAAAATTACCATTAACAATTAATCAAGAATTTGAGGAGTTTGGAACATTAATGACATATTGGATGGAAAATTGCCCTAATGCCAATTTTCTACTTCTATACTGATAAATTTTTGCGTTTTAGGATGTTCGTACTTTCATCATGTAATAAGTGGTACGATAATTGCCCGTTACGCAGATATAGAAGATTATTCTAAGTAAGATACAATTCTAATTTCCCAACTTTAATAAAAAAAAATGTGCCTAGGCCTAGGCCTAGGCTGGGGATTTCAGTTAGCTGCACATCTGTTGAACTTACATTTGAGGCTTGAAGAAGTTAAGACTAGATAATAAACAGGGATAAAAAGAATGATTTTACTATACTTACAGCATTGAAAACGCTTGGAGCTTCAGGTCCTACAAAATAAAAGCAGCATAAATATAAGGAATGATCAGATCTGCGTGCCAAAAATTTTGTGAAATTATGAATGATGAAAAATGTAGCGCTATATAGCTACCTATCTCGAGGTCATGCCAAGGATGGGCAGCAACAGACCTCCTGGACAAAGATGACAGGATCCTCTCATTCAAACGAGGGGCACGCTTTTGTGAAGATGCCTCATCACAGTTTTCATTGCTCATTTTTTCAGTTCTTGGTAAACCTGAAAGAATGAAAATGCACAATGGATCATTTAGGTTCATTTCATGAAAATGTAGTAGGAAACAATATGTTGGTAGAGGCGCCGACGCATCTAGAGCAAGCTCTTCAGATTCAATTGAATCCATTGCTTTCGTAAGAACTATGTATACATATGCCAAGTAATTAAAATGTTAAAATGTACTGTACTATACATTTAACAAGATTATACTCATTTTGAACTCAGTGACTTCAGATTCTAAATTCGCCTATCTATATTAAAATGTTAAAATGTACTGTACTATACATTTAACAAGATTATACTCATTTTGAACCCAGTGACTTCAGATTCTAAATTCGCCTATCTATATTAGACGCATGGTCGTTTGGTGTAGATATAATGCGAAAAAATGCATATTCATTCTAATCGAAAAGTAAGTTGACCATAGGGAAAATGGTAATGTCAAGCGGTATAAAAATTCCCCCAAAATATAAGTCCGAAAAAGCAGATGAACGAGGTGTGAGTATGTTTCCATATTTCAAAGCAATTACGGGTTCGAGCCGTGGAAACAACCTAAATATAAGGTAAAGATGCGTACAATAGTCCGACCCTTCCCTGGTCGACCAGGTAGCGGGAGCTTAGTGCACAGGCTCCCTTTTTTATTTCAAAGCAATTGAAACTAGAAAGTTCCTATTAGCTGCACTGTAGTTCTTCTCAATGTAGAAATTAGGATGTCATGAATCAGACCAAAACAAAATTTGAAGAGCAGAGTAGGTTAGCATGGAATTACTACAAGATGCAGATCTAAGCCTATAACTATTTTTTGCTCGAACTATGTTACATAAAGAAAATAAAATCAGTCATTCTGAACTAATTAATTCAAGATCTTGATTCGTCTGTTAGTACGTAAGGAAGCTACCAATTTTTTTAATTTTTTTTTGAGATGGTAACACAAGGGAAGCTACCAACTTTAAAACAAACGTAAGAAAATGAAAATCAGAAAAATATTTTGATGGGATGAATCGTACTGTACATGTAGATAGCAAATAATTATCACACTGGAAAATGAAGGGAGATGGTACTGATCAGGTCTCTTACCTTGGATTTAACGAAAAGAAATGAGCAAATAGATTGCAGGAGAGGAAGAAAGAAATGGTCAATGAAAATGTTATATTATACTTATAAATATAGACAGGATAAAGAAGTCCTTTTTGACCGAGAGAGAGATATATAAATCGGAATAGGTGAAAAGTGGGCTCCTAACCACGTGTAATTGACGTGGACGCAGTGGTTCCTTTTCCTTGAACTTTTCAACTTTCAATTCAATGTCTTTCCTGCTTTTAATGTCCCTCCTACGTTGATTTTCGATTTGCGTGTAATCACCAAACCAAGAGTTGAATCTATAATTTAAATTTTATCACCAAACCAAGAATTGATTTTATTATATTTCTGGTTTAAATTTATGGTTTAGATTCACCTTTTTGTTATAATTTTTATAAATTTGTATGCATTATTTTATACTTAATGCCGAAAATTATAGATTCAGATAAATTCGATCCCACTTGTGTGCGTAAAAGGGCTGACATTTTCTGTTCTGCATGCGTGCTTGTTGTAATTTATCATTTTTTTTTTGAGTACGGATAAACTAATATGCATAACGCACCCATAGTTTGAGGGCAATGTGTTTGTTGTTTTATATTTCATTTGTGTATTACAAAGGAGAAGAGGAAGAGACTGAGAATTAAATTAAACGTGCATAGGTAAAGGTTTTCTCGCATTCAATATTTGCATCGACTCATATTAAAGTAAGAGTATATATTAATTAAATACATTACTATTTAGTAATAAGAATATATGTGAAACATACTCATATATTATATATTTATTAGACTGATATACGAATAAATATTTACTATTTGTTATATGTAAGACAATGGTTATCACTAGAATGGCTCAAGTAGATCTTCTAGTCGGAGGCCGATAGAAGGGGAGATGCGTTTCTTATTGTTCTATATTTACCTAACTTCCCATGTCCAGCCAGACATGTTAAATTAGGTGCTTATCTCACTTGCTTCTGAAAATATGTCCTTTTTCTTAATTCTTCTGAAAATAAAATTGACAGCCTAACAATTAATGAATTATTTCTAAAAAAAGTTAAGCAATACATAGACATTTTTTAACTTTTATAATCGAATGCATTGAACTTTTGCTGTTCAGTGTTCTCTCTTATTAGACTCCACCAAAATTCAATACCTCCTTGAGTACAAGTTGTTTGTCACTGTGTAATAAAGAGATTCCTATCTCTTTTTTTTAGGTTCCTTTTCAATAGGTACAGTTAAAATTCATTGAAAATATATAAATAATTCAATATACAAATTTTGAGGAAGATTGGAGGTGATTTGGACTGATTTGGAATCAAAATTAGTAGTTAAAATCAAATTCAAAAAATTCTTTTGCAACACATGTATCAAATATGTATCACACATGTATCTCACATACAAGTATACATGGATATACATGTGATACACATTTGACACAAATATATGCATATATAATACATAAATGATACAAAGTGTGATACACATATCTGTTTACCCTCAAAATCGGATAACAATTAAATTTGTAAGTGGTTTAAGGATAAACGGATTAATTTGATACAAAGCGATAAATTAAGTTACTATTGAACAAACAAAGATAAAATAAATCCAAACCACAGGAGTAGGATAGTTCCAGCCTTAGTGAAATAGTCACCCTCGAACTGGGCTCACCACGGCCCGACACCAACGAAAAAAAGAAAGAGCTAGTGACAGAGAAAATAATGATATATTATTTTGGTATGCGTGTTACAATGTCCTTCATGAATTATCAGACCCCCTTTATATCGTAGGGAGTCCTACTTTAGGTACAACTCTATAAAAGGTAAAAAAATCTTCTGATTAACTGATTGTCGGTTCCTTATCGATACGTGCCGAGATCCCCGCCGTGATATCCGGCCGGTCAGAGATGTTTCGGCCTTCCGTTGGCTAAGCTTGATTGTCTCACAATGTTCTTCGAAGTCGTTCGAGGCTAGGACCGATTACAGAACCATGACCTCGACATTCTCGAGGGCAGGCGTCATGCCCCCGGATTCTGGCTCGGTGGGACTTTTGGCTCGATTTCAGTCCCTTGCCACCATGTCTCGAGCCTGGCTTATCTTTTCGGAGGCCGGGGTGTACCATAAGTTTGGTTTTATCTGTATACAAATAGTCCCCTAGTTTCTCGAGGAGTAAATGACGAGAAACGATATAAGCTTCTGATTCCTACTTCGACACGTCGCGGTAGAAACGACAAAAAACCCAAAATGTCTCTTCAATCACGTCATAATGGCATCATAATGGCATTAAATGCACGTCGGTCGCCAGTTGGCTGTCCCTGGACGTGTAACGTTGCTGAACTACTATAAATACCCCCTCATTTGTTCATTTTCACTTTACATCAAACCTTCTACCCTCGTACCCTTAGGATTTCAATACTCTTTAGCACTTTTACCCCCGTTACTCAAGGTCCTTTGCAAAAAACTTTACCCAGCTTCTTCTCAAGCCAACAAGTCTTATCCTTTAACTTCCTTTCTTTCTTCATCTTTTCCAAATTTTCCTCCATTTTTACTTTCTAAAGGAATGGCAAAGACTTCCAAAACCGTTCCCCAGAAAGAAGCTCCTTCTACTTCGCGGCCGACCACTGAGGTCGAGGTGACTGCTTCGAGTATGGCCGTTGATGAACCAGTACCCGAACCCCCTTGAAAATGTTCATCCCTGGGGGATGCTCAGTGAACGACGATTTCAAGGTTGAAAAGCCTTATTCCGTACAGGGTCGGTGTGAGGAGGCCTCGAGATACATCTGCTCAATTACCGAAGAGGTCCTCCATACGGTCCGAAAAGACTACATCTGGGCCGATAAAAACATAGTGGTCCCCGACCCTGAGGAGGCCATTACCACCCATGTCGATGGATACCTGAGTTTTACACTTATCCCTTTACATTGGGACCAGTGGACCCGGTCATTATAGATTTTTGTAAGAGATACGAGGTATGCCTCGGTCAGATTCATCCTTCACCGTGGAGGATTGTGATCCTCCTTCGATTTTTTGTAAACAAAATTGACTCATGCCGGTCCCCTGTGGATCACCTACTTCGTTTGTATAGTTCCCGAATATTCCCAGGGGGGCTGATAAAGCTTGTGCGCCGGGCCAGTAAAGCCCCATTCTCAAGTATCGGTGAGGACAGAGATCGAGGCTGGTAAGGCCATTTTGTCCGAGTGAGGACTTTGGACTTGATTCCGGATGAATGTAGGCCATTCCCTGAGAAGTAAAATATGTCACATAAGTAGAACTTTCCTTCAAATGTTGATTTTATGTTTACTTTTATTTTCCTTATTGGTATTCATGGTGGTGCAGTCGTCACTCGGGTCCCAAATATTGTCCTTTGACTCAAGGAGTGGGTTGAGGGTATCATTTCACAGATGCCCTACTCCGAGCGCTCGTGGCGCAAACTCTCGAAGGGCCGTTGGGAGGCCCGTTCGCATTGTGAGACTTCTTTCCCAAGTAGGTTGTATTAAGATTCTTCTTTTAACATCAAGTTCTTATTTCCTTTACTTCATTTTGCAGGCTTGCCTAAGGATGTTGAGCTTAGGCCTCTAGTCGGTGGCGAGGACTTGCCTGTTGAGTCTCCTGCTCCGGGGCAGGTCGGAGATAGGAAAAGGAGGAGGGCTTCGAGCTCCCCGAGCTCAGAGAAAAAAGAAATCGAGAAGGAGGCTGGTTCGCTAGTCAAAAGAAACCTCCAGCTCCCGAGTGCTTGAATCAAACTCACTCATCCAGCTCAGGGACGAGCTTGAGGAGGACGGACCTTTAGTGGCTTAAGAGCCATCAATCCCCGAAGAACGGGCGGCAGTCGAGGAGTAAACGATAGAGGCTAACCCCTCTCAAGTTCGCGAGGTCGATGCTGTAGTGGGGGCCGAGAACTCTCTAGATGTCGGCTCCACCCCGCCCGGTGTGATAGATATTACGATATCGCCTTCGTTCATGGACTCAATGTTCGACGAAGCCCGAACGACTACCTTTCGTCACTTCTTTGATGGCGTAGACTCATCCACCCTGGAGGACTTAACCAGATTGGGTGATTTAGAAGTAACAAGGAAAAGTCCATCCTCGGAGGTTGGCGGGACACACTCGAGCCCGAGGATGGTCAACCGGTTCCTAGCCCCGAGTATGAATCCTAGCTGGAAGCGGTCAATAGTCATCACTGTCCTAGAGGATGCCCGAGTTCTTTCCACCCCCGTCAGGGTAGCTAGCTACATCCGGTGCTTGGTAACCGATGAAGACCAAGCTAAAATGAATTAGGTGGACGCCCCATGCTTGTTCAACGAAGCACAACAGACGCTAAACCGGGTAAGGTGTTACCAAACTTTTTTTTTATTTTACAACTTTAGTTCTTGACGATCCTAATATCTCTTCTCGTATTTACAGGCCTCAGTGCTTCACCACAAAACCTTCCTCCGGTATCGGATGAGCTGAACTAACTCGAGGCCAAAGTCAAAGAGCTTGCTGAGAAGAAAGACACGTACAAACTTCTCAGCGAGCAACGTGAAGGAGCGGCTAAGAGCCTTCGAGCTGAGTTGGACGCGACTCCGAAAGAACACGCCGACCTGGTTGAATAGATAAAAATATTTGAAGTTAGTGACGATGAGCTAGACACGGTGACTAATGGTCAAAACCCGCAGGTCCAACAGAAGATTGATCGGTTCGACCAACTCCGGCCCGAGATGGATTTAATAAAGGTCGAGGACAAAGAGTGGAAAGGTAAGATGAACCGTTTGGCCTCGAAAAAGGAGACTGCCCGGGAATAATTGGTTTCGAGGGAGGCCCAACTTCGAGTGACGAGGGAGAAGACTGAGGCACGGTCGCAGAAAATTAAGGAGCTTCAGTCTCAGTTGAGCTCGATTGTTGCCGATCGAGAGACCCTCGCCAAGGAGTTTAAAGCGGCTAAGTCAGTGGCTGAAATAACCAAAGCCGATGCCGATGAGATGGTAGCCCAGTACAAAGCCAATGCCTAGGCAGCCCAGGACCACCTGAAAGACATTGTTGAATATGTGAAGTGGCAGTCCTGAAGGGAGGGCCTCGAGGAGGTTCATGCTTGGGGTTTTGATTTATCGGTCGAGATGGAGAGTGCTAAGGGGCTCGAGGCCGATGCCAAAAAGTTGGCGTATCGCGAGGACGAAGAAGACTCCGAGTGTTCAGGCGGATCCGGGGGTGGAGAAGACCCTGATGGTCCCGGTGATGAGGCGGGCTCCGGTGAAGACCATGATGTTTAGGTGCCTTGTAGATTTTTCTTCGTTTTTGCACCTTTGTACTTTTTGTTGAGGCCGTTTGACCTTTGTATATATATATATATATATATATATATATATATATATATATATATATATATATATATATATATATATATATATATATATTAAGCTTGTTTCCTTTCGCTCTTTTCTTTATCATCGTAAAGATATCGAATGCCTTAGCACGTAATAATTAGGTTTTGTTCGGAGGTTCGAACATGCCTTATTCTTGATATTATTTTGCTTAAGACTTGTGGGGGGCTTGGTATGACCGGAAGCCTTCCCCAAAGTACTTAGAATATTTTCGATTACAATTTGCCGAGGGTAGCCTTTTGAACCAATTTAGATATTTTGAAGGCCTTATATTTTGGTTACGGGTCTCGGACGTCTCCGAGCCATTCTAGGACGGTCGTAGCCTTCCTAGCTCAGGTGTTGCCCAGCGGGCTTGTTACCCCGAGTCGTTCGGGGTTACCCAAGACAACCGTCCCCGAATGGGGATGGCCGTAGCCTTTAAAGTTCGGGCACTGCCTAATAAGCTTTGTGCCCCCGTGTTTTGTTATCCAGGGCCGTTCGAAACTGCCTTGGGCGGCAGTCCCTGAGTGAGGTGGACCTTGGGCTCGACGTCTTTAGGGGACCAAATGTAAAAAAGAAAAAAAAATTAAGGGACAAAATATTTATCCGCAAAGTAGAAACTTCCTTTCATTTCTGTACGTAATATGCAAGGTTACACATGTGTACAAGCTTTTGTGTCAAGGCTCAGGCGGTCTATGTTGGGCACAGTTCATTTGATCATTTGGCCCTTACAGTAAATCTTATCGGTCGAGCCTAGACTATTCGAGCACAAGGTTTCTTTCCTTGCTAAACTCATTATCCGAAGGTGATGCCCCCAGTGTTCGAGGCCGATCATAGAGAAGCCTCGGATATTGTTGATGTGATCCTTGACATCGGTTCATAAGCGTTATTCGAGTCTAAGTTAGAATGATCCACTGTTGCCTCGTTAAAAACCTTACTGAAAAACCCATTTGGGACAAAATCGGTTCAAGGGAAAAAGAGTGCAACGCGTGCTTTTAGGCCTAAAAATTGTATTAGTCCAAAATATAAATAAATCAAAGAAATGAATGAAGTCGTACCTTACCAGTAGTATCGTTTCAAGTGAGTTATGTTCAAGTTGTTCGTTATTCGCTCACCATTCATTGCTCCGAGTTTATACGATCCTTTTTCGGTGATCTCGATAATTTGATACGGACCTTCCCAGTTCAGCCCCAGCTTCCCTTTGTTCGGGTTCCGGGTTCTTAGTATGACCTTTCTTAATACTAAGTCCCCGACATTGAAGTATCGAAGGTTGGCTTTTCGATTGTAATACCTCTCGATCCGTTATTTTTGGGCGACCAACCGGACGAGGGCAGCTTCGCGCCTTTCATCTAACAGTTCCAAGCTCGTATTCATGGCCTCGTCATTTGACTCTTCGGTCATATATCAGAACCTGAGACTCAGTTCTCCCACTTTGATCGGTATTAGAGTTTCGGCGCCGTAAACCAACGAGAATGGGGTTTCCCCGGTACTTGACTTTGAGGTTGTACGGTACGCCCATAGGACTTCGAGCAATATTTCTTTCCATTTTCCTTTGGCATCAGTCAATCTCTTTTTGAGTTTTTGGAGTATAGTTTTGTTCGTGGACTCTGCTTGCCCATTCCCACTAGGGTGATAGGGTGTAGATAGGATCCTTTTGATTTTATGGTCTTCGAAAAACTTGCTTAATTTGCTGCCGATGAGCTGCTTCCCATTGTTGCACACGATCTCGGCTGGCATTCCGAACAGACATATTATGTGGTCCCACTTGAAATCAATGACTTCCTTCTCCCTGAATTTCTCAAAACTCCTGGGCTTCTACCCATTTAAAAAATAGTCAGTCATAAACAATATAAATTGAGCCTTACCCGGTGCCCATGGAAGGGGGCCGACGATGTCCATCCCCCATTTCATGAATGGGCAGGGTGACAAGGCCAAATGTAGCAGCTCCTCAGGCTGATGAATTATCGAAGCATGCCTTTGACACTCGTCGCATTTTCGTACGAACTTATTCGCGTCCTTTTCCATATTGATCCAATAGTAGCTGGCTTTTCCCGAATGATTTCTGCAGGTGCCTTCGTGGACTTCCCTCAGAACATAGTCGGTGTCTCCTGGTCCTAGACATATTGCAAGTGGGCCATCGAACATTATCCGGAATAGGGTATCGTCTTCGGACAAACTGAACCGAGCCGCCTTCGTACGCAGAGTCCTTTATTCCTTAGGGTTCGAGGGCAGCTTTTCGGTCTTCAGATACTCTATATATTTGTTTCTACAGTCTCAAGTTAGGCTTGTTGAGTTTAACTCGGCGTGACCTTCTTCCACTATCGATCTCATGAGTTATACGACCGCCCCCGAGTTGAACTCATCGTTGTCGACCGATGATCCCAAGTTAGTGAGAACATCGGCCTAGCTATTTTGATCCCTAGGTACATGTTGTGGAGTCCACTCCTTGAACCAATGTAACGTTACCTGTAGTTTAGCTAGGTATCTTTGCATTCATTCCTCTCTGACTTTGAATGACCCACTAACTTGGTTCACCACAAGGAGGGATTCGCACTTAGCTTTGATCACCTCTACCCCTAAGCTTTTGGCTAGTTCAAGACCTGCAATCATGGCCTCATACTCGGCCTCGTTGTTAGTCAATTTTATAGTCCTAATAGATTGTCTAACTACATTACCTGTTGGTGGCTTCAATACAATGCCAAGTCCGAACCCCTTTGCGTTCGAGGCGCCATCCGTAAAGAGGTTCTAGATTCTCGAAGAACTCCCCGAGTTCAACAACAACTCTCTTTCGACCTCAGGTAGTAGGGCCGGTGTAAAGTCTGCAACAAAGTTTGCCAAAATTTGAGACTTGATGGCGGTCCGGGGCCGATATTCAATATCGTACCCGCTGATCTCAACGGCCCATTTGGCCAATCGTCCCGAGAGCTCGGGTTTATGTATTATGTTTCTCAATGGGTAAGTAGTTACAACATATATGGGGTGGCATTGGAAGTACAATTTTAGCTTTCTAGAGGTGCTTAGGAAAGCGAGCACTAATTTTTCTAGGCGAGGATACCTAGTTTCGGCCTTGCCTAGAGTCTTGCTAACATAGTAGATTAGAAATTGCATACCTTCATCTTCCCGGACTAGGACTCCACTTACCACTACTTCGGATACTGCTAAGTACAAGTACAACTGTTCGCCTGCTTTCGGAGTGTGAAGCAATGGTGGGCTTGAGTCCTCCAAGGCTTGCTCGCACTCCGGAGTCCATGAGAAGTTGTTCTTCTTCTTCAATAGTGAGAAGAACCGATGGCTCTTGTCGGAGGATCTCGAGATGAATCAACCCAAAGCGGCTATGCACCCGGTTAACCTTTGTACGACATTTACGTTGTCCACTACGGTAATGTCTTCTATGGCCTTGATTTTATAAGGGTTGATCTCGATCCCCTGGTTGGACACCATGAATCCGAGGAATTTCCCGGATCCAACTCTGAATGCACATTTCTCTGGGTTCAACTTCATATTGTACTTTTTCAATATGTTGAAGGTCTCCTGCAAATGTTTTAAATGGTCCTCTGCTCGCATGGACTTAATTAACATGTCGTCAATGTAAACCTCCATTGATTTTCCTATTTGTTCTTCGAACATTCGATTTACTAGGCGTTGGTAAATGGAACCGACATTTTTAGTCTTAATGGTATTACCTTATAGCAGTAGGTACCATACTTAGTGATGAAGGACGTTTTTTCCTGATCGTCTGGGTCCATCCAAATTTGGTTGTACCTGGAACAAGCGTCAAGAAAACTGAGGATCTTGTGGCCGGCCGTCGCATCGATCATGCGATCGATGTTGGGCAAAGGGAAAAAGTCTTTGGGGAATGCATATTCAATTCTTTATAGTCCACACACATTCTTAATTTATTCCCTTTTTTAGGGACTACCACTACGTTTGCTAACCAATTCGGGTATTTAGATACCTCGTCTTTGATGAATGCATGCTTGACTTCAGACTAAGGTCTCCTTTTCTGTTTGAATGGATGAAACTTCAGGTCCAGGATCAGCTTGTGAGTGGTTATTTCTGGAGGGATCCCTGTCATATCAAGGTGGGACCAAGCGAAACGATCTATGTTAACTATAAGAAATTAAATGAGTTTTTTTTTGAGCTCGGGATAATCCCTCATGGCATCGGTAATTTCAATACTTGGTGCAGAGTCGAGGGTACTGCCCTCATGTTGTGGATCTATGGCCTCCTGAACAGAGCATTGTACCTCATATATCCTTCGATTACATAGAACTTGGCTTCCTAAATGGTCTCGGCGACATTCACTGGTAATGTTATCTCCCATTTAGTGGTTTTACACGCCATGTTGAATCCGTTTAGAACTCGGACTGCATGCACGATTAGATTTTGTAGACTGAGCTGTTCTACGACCCTCGATCTGATGATGTTGCCGGGCTACTTGGATAAATTAGCACACGCTTAATTAGAGATTTATTTATGAGTACCAATATTACCAATGCATCGTTGTGGGGTTGCATGTTCCCTTTGGTATCCTCATGTTGAAAGACAAGGTCCCCTCCGGCACGTAATCCCAAGTCCATTTCTCCCTTGTGATGGATACTTTGGTGCGCTTTAGCATCGGCCCCTGGGGGATGTCGACCCCACTGACGATCATGTTAATGACGTGCTGAGGTTTTTCGTGCTCGATCTTTTTATTAGAATCTCTATTCATGAAATGATTCTTGGCTCGATCGCTCAAGAACTCTCAGAGATGTCCGTTGTTGAATAGTCAGGCTATTTCATCTCTTAATTGTCGGCAGTCCTATGTTCTGTGGCCGTGAGTGCCATGATATTTTCACATTAGATTAGGATCCCTTTGGGATGGATCAGACTGTAGAGGTCGAGGTCATTTGGTGTCTTTGATGCGTCCAATGGCGGATACGATGGCGGAGACGTCGATGTGAAAGTTGTACTCTGATAGCCTTGGCGCTTCCTTAGGCCCGATGGGCTTGTCGAAACTATTTTTGCTCACGGGTCCCCAATTATTTTGACCTAGATCACTCCTCCTTTCATTTTTCATAGGGTTCCGCCCAGACCTACTACCTCTTCGGTCTCCATTGTATGGCTGATACCGATCCCTGTTCGATCTTGGTTCACGGTCAACGTCTCTCTTGACTTTGTTGACATCTCCGATGAGATAAATGGATCTGGAAGGGGCCCCATGTTGATCGTCTTCGACCCTGATTTTTAATTGATACCGGTTGTGACAACCGGATATTCTACCAGATTTTGCTTCAACTGCTGTGAAGCCAACAAGCTTCGAGCATTGAGTCCATGGTGAAGGCTTGAACGGACCACTCGTTCGCGACCGGAGGCAAGTCCATCCGTTCCATTTGAAACTGTGACACGAATTCCCTGAGCATCTCATTATCCCTCTGTTTCACTTTGAAAAGGTCTGACTTCCTGGTCTCGACCTTGATAGCCCCGACGTTTGATTTTACGAAGGAATCTGCAAACATAGCAAACGAATCAATAGAATTAGGAGGTAGGTTGTGATACCATATCATAGCTCCCTTAGACAGAGTTTTCCCGAACTTTTTCAGCAGGACATACTCGATCTCATCATCCTCCAAGTCGTACCCTTTGATGGCGCACATGTAAGAGGTCACATGCTCATTTGGGTCGGTCGTTTCGTTGTACTTAGGAATCTCGGGCATGCAGAACTTCTTAAGGATCGGCTTTGGAGCTGCGCTCTGAGGAAAAGATTTTTGAACAAACTTCTTGGAATCCAAGCCCTTTAATATCGGTGGTGCTCCTGGGATCGGGTCGACCCTGGAATTGTAGGTTTCCACCTTTTTGTCATTGGCTTCGGTTTTATTCTCTCCTGATTCTATCCGTTTTGTCAGTTCCTCGAGCATCTTTATGATCTCGGGTTTGGTCCCCAATTCATATTCATCCGGCCTCCCCGTGATCGGTTCATTTATGCGGTTGACTTCCCGGGATGGCTCGGTCTCAATTCTACTTGGCGCACGACTTTGGTTCTGCATCTGGGTATCGCTGCCTGTTGAGCTTGTAACATTTCAAAGATCACCCGCAAATTGATCCTGTCACCTTCATTGCTGTACGTATTTTGGGCGATCAATCGAACTTCCCTGCGGACACTGTTCTCTGGATTGGATAGGCAAATTTGCATTGATGGCCACATGCGAGCTAACATTGATCGGGTCCGCATCTGGAACCCCGCCAAGATCGGCAGAGGGCTCGTTACCGGGCACTAGTTGTTGTTCTCTCCATGGTGGACGGATTCAACATCCACGTTTATTGGGGCTGACTGGGAGTTCAACATTTTGAACTTTGATCTGAAATTAGAGACACTTCAAAGAACAAGCGTAAAATAGGGTGTGTTATAGAAGTTTGTATTAAATAGCCACTATTATCCTTAGCCCCACGGTAGGCGTCAAGCTGTTTACCCTCAAAATCGGATAACAATTAAATTTGTAAGTGGTTTTAAGGGTACGCGGATTAATTTGATACAAAACGATAAATTAAGTTACTATTGAACAAATAAAGATAAAATAAATTCAAACCACACGAGTAGGATAGTTCCAGCCTTAGTGAAATAGTCACCCTCGAACCGGGCTCACCACCGTCAGCACCAACGAAAAAGAGAAAGAGCTAGTGACAGAGAAAATAGCGATATATTGCTTTGGTATGCGTGCTACAATGTCCTTCATGAATTATCAGACCCCTTTATATAGTAGGGAGTCTTACTTTAGGCAAAACTCTATAAAAGGTAAAATATCTTCTGATTAACTGATTGCCGGTTCCTTATCGATACGTGCCGAGATCCCCGGCGTGATATCTGACCGGTCACGGATCTTTCGGCCTCTATTTGCTATGCTTGATTGACCGACAATGTTCTTCGAAGTCGTTCGAGGCTAGGACTCATTCCGGAACCATGACCTCGACATTCCCGAGGGCAGACATCATGCCCTCGGATTCTGACTCGGTGGGACTTTTGGTTCAATTTCGGTCCCTTGCCACCATGTCTCGAGCTTGGCTTATCTAGTCGGTGGCGGGGGTGCACCATGAGCTTGGTTTACTATACAATATTATCTTTTTTCATGTTCATCTTCTACTTTGAAATTTCAATTCAAACCACCTCAAAATTCATCCCAAAACTGAGATTTAAATACTTTAAGATGTATCCAATCTGTACCAACAACACCCACCCAAAAGAAAGCAAAATTTTGACATTTGTTGGCTAGAAATTGCTAAGTGACTAATATTGATAATATTGTATGAATTGACTAATTTTTGTACTTATATATGGACTACATAACTAGTAATTTCCCTAATTAATATAAGTTAGCAACTTCACAAACACACAAGCAGCACAGCTATATCTAACTATGTCACCCAACATGTATATATAATTTCATCATCGCAATATAAGCTAACTTTTACAACGAATCATTTTGAAAACAACCAATTGAAACGCAATCATATACTTGTAAAATAAAACCATAGACTCATCACTTATCTACTAAACATATCTTCCAGTAATGGAAGAATGACCAATCTTAAATTAACAGAGTTAGCTGCAACATTATCTACTACTAATATTCTCCGCTATAATCGCTTTCGGGAAATAAAACAACTATAAGCTGCTAACTAAATGCTTCTCTTTTAAACAAGAATGCTTATTTTACCATTCGGAGATCTCTATATAAACAGATGCGGAGCCATGATTTGAAGTTGTTGGGTCTGAAATTCTAACCCTTTTATATTACTCGATTCTAAAGTAGAATTTGTACATATTTAATGTAATTCTTAAGATAAATATTGCTCTATCTCCGCCCATGTATCTAAATATATATATATATAACTATTTAAATTGTTAAAAATTTCAACAACCTTAACAGACTTATTATTAGGGGTGGGAATAACTTGGGCAAAATTTAAATTTGAATTTGAATTATAATCTCTTAAATTCAAAAGTCAAAAATCCATTTATATCCAATTCGAACTAGCGAACGTCCAACCAACAAGGGTTGTGATGGAGTGGTAAGTACTACTTCATCCTTAACCAGAGGTCGTGGGTTCGAGTTCATGGGTATGGAATCGCCTTTGTTAGGGAGCACTTTATCCCCTGTTAACCCTCAAAATCGGATAACAATTGAATTTATAAGTGGTTTTAAGGATACATGATTTAATTTGATACTAAACGACAAATCAGATTGCAATTAAAATAAGTAATGGAAAAGTAAATGCTAACCACACAAGTTGAACAGTCTTAGCCTTGACGGTTTGTCACCCTCGAGCCAAAAATGCTTTTACTGATATCAGAATAGAAACAATAAGAGAATAACAAGAACTTGACGAGAATAATAATATATTGCTTTTGGATGCGTGTTACAATGCGTTTTACAAGTAATCATACCCCCTTTATATAGTAGGGGAATCCTACTTTAGGTACAATTCTATAAAAGCTAAAAATCTCCTCGTTTGCTGATTTGTCGGTTCTTTATTGATACGTGCCGAGATTCCTGCCGAAATATCTGACCGGTTACAGATATTTCGGTCTTCCGTTATTTTGGTCTTCTGTTGGTTATATCGGCAATGTTTCCTCGAGCTTATTCGGGGTCAGGGTCAATTCTGGGATCATGGGCTCAATGTTCTCGAGGACGGATATTCTAATCTCGTGTTCTGGTTCGATGAGACTCGGGGTCGACCTTCAACCCTTCGCGCTCCGATCCCGATCTGTCGTGTAATAGTCGAGCCTGATTTTGACCATATACAGATAGTCCCCTTATTTTTCGGAGAGTAAACGACGAGAAACGAAATGAGCTTTCGATTCTCACCTCGGTACTCCACGTTAGATATGACAAAATGAACGAAATGTCTCGTCAATCACGTCTTAATGGCATTAAATGCTCGTCAATTTTTTGTCGGCCACTCCTGGCTTTGAACCGTCGTTTGAAAATTATAAATACCCCCTTCTTCATTCATTTAAACTTTACGTCCAAATCTTCTCTACTCCTGTTTCTTAAAAATTCCAACACTTCCGAGCATTAAATTTTTGGCTATTCTGAAAGCCTTTTACAAGAACTTCAGCTCTGTTTTTATCCCCAACCATCAAGCTTAATCTTTAACCCCCCCTCTCTTTTCTTCATCTATCAAAGAAATAGCGAAGACTTCAAAATCTGTTCCCCAAAAAGAAACCCTCTGCCTCACAACTAGTTGTAGAGGAAAATGTTTCGTCTGCTTCTACCGAAGAACTGGAACCTCCTTTGAAAATGTTCATCCCCGGGGGGTGTCCGACCGATGTTGATTTCAAGAACGAGTAGCCCTCCTCGGTACCGAGTCAGTGTGAGCCAGTCTTGAGATGTATTTGCTCGATCACCGAAGACGTCTTTTCCGAGGTAAAAAAGATTGCAACTGGGTTAATAAGCACATAGTGGTCTCTATGCCTGAGGAAGTCATTACTACCCACGTGGAAAGATTTTTAAGTGTTTACACTTATCCCCTCACGCTGGGTCCCTTGGACCCAGTCATTATCTCCTTCTGTAAGAGGTACGTGGTGACTCTTGATCAAATTCACCTTTCTTTTTGGATAATAGTAATTCTCCTCGGTTTTTTCGTAAGCAAGATCGAGGGGTATCCCTTCACCCTCGACCATCTCATGCGCTTATACAGTCCACAACTTTATTGAGGGGGACTAATCAAGCTTGCTCGTCGGGCCAGTAAGGCCCAGTTCTCGAGCATCGACGAAGATAGGGACCGAGGCTGGTTAGGCCGCTTTGTCCGAGTAAAGACCTCGAATTTGATCCCAACCGAGCATATGCCATTTCTTGAGAAGTGGAACATGACACGTAAGTATAGTCTTGCTTTCAAGATTTTGTCCATCGCTTTTCCCTTTCCTCCCTTCTCATCGATGTTTTGTAGCGGTGCAACTGTCGCTCGGATGCTGGATGCAGTTCCTCGACTCAAGGAGTGGGTCGAGGGAATTATGTCGTAGAAACCGTATTCCGAACGCGCATGGCGCGAGCTTTCGAAGGTCCGGTGGGAGGCCCGTTCTCACATTGAGATTCCTTTCTCGAGTGGCAACACTTAGGTTTCCTCCATGTTGCTACACCTTTACTCTGTGTTTTTTTCTTTGCAGGTCTTCCCAAGGATGTCGCAATGAGGCCTCCATCTGGTGATAAGGATTGCCCCGCTGAGTCCCCTTCTCTGAGATAGGGTGAGGAGAAAAAGAGAAAAACGGCTCCGAGTTCTCTGAACTTTCAGGAAAAAAACCCGAGGAGGAGGCTGGTGTGCAAATACAAAGAAAGTACCAGCGCCCGAGAGCTCCCAACGGACTCACTCCACCGGTTGATGGATGAATTCGAAGAAGAAGAATAACAAAACTCTAAATTGGTGGCCCACGTGTGGTCGCAGCTCGAGGGACGAGGGGCCCCTGAACCAGAGAAAGGCGATACTGACTCGCCTTGAATCAGGGGGCCTGATGAAGAGGCAGTGGCCTCCGAACCAAAGAGGGGCGAAGTCGTTTTTCCTCAAGTTAGGGAGGCCGACAAGGAAACTGCAACCAGTGCTTCTCGGGTAGAGGACAATGCCCCGAAGGTCATACTTTGAGTGATAGATCTCTCTGAGTAGCATTCGTTTACTGACTCCATGATCAACGAGGCTCAAACACTGAAAAGTCACCTCAACGAAGGGCCCCAAGGGGTGGCAGACCCCCTTTACAACCTTTTTGATAGCCTAGACTCAACCGCCACGGAGGACGTCACCGGGTTGGGTGACTTATCGGTGCCAAGGAAGAGTCCCTTTTCGGGGACCAGCGAGCCTTCTTCAAGTCCGAAACTAGTCAACCGATTCCCAGCTCCGAGCGCGAACCCCGACCGGAAGCGATCAATCATCATGTCTATTCCGCAGGATGCCCGGGTCATTTCTGCCCCCGTAAGGATTGCCAGTTATCTTCGGTGTCTGGTAACCAAAGAGGATCAAGCCAAGATGAATGAGGTGGAAGTGCCTACCTGTTCAATGAAGCACAACAGGCGTTAAATCGGGTAACTTCGTATGCCTCTTGACGACCTCTATTATGTACTTAGATTAAGTCATAAATAATCGTAACATTTTTTCTTTGTGTTTGCAGGCCTCGGTACTTCATCACGAGACTTTTATCTGATATCGGGAAGAGTTAAACCATCATGAGGCCGAGACTCTAAGGCTCACTGAGAAAAGGGATACTTACAAACTTCTTAGTGAGAAACTCCAGGCTTAGCAAGAGGCGGCTCGAAAGGAGCATGCTGACCTGGTCGAGTAGGTAAGAAGAGTATTTGAGGTTAGTGATGATGAGTTAGATACTGTGGCTAACTGTAAGACCCCGTAAAACTTTTCCTAAAAACCCGAATCCCATGATGCCAAAGTAGGCGTAGAGGTTAATAAGGTTCGACCTTTTTGGATTGGACAGTGCGTTGGGGAGTTGAAGAAAAACGTTGGGCAGATAGCTTTCTGGGATGTTTTTGATGTCAATTTCGCTGCCAATTATGCGACCACATAACTGTTTCGTGGGCCGCACTCTTGTCGCATATCCCTCCTTGGAAATATTTGGAGGGAGGTTCCACGGTGCACTATGCGACCGCAAAACAGGTCTGCGGGCCGCATAGTGACCGCAGACTTGGTTAGTTCTTCTCCAGTTTTGGCCCCCAATTTTGCGGTCATTTCGCGGACCGCGTAACCATTATGCGGTCGTATATGTGACCGCAGAACCTGTTCCGGAGCTTCATTTTTGGGATTTTTAAACCCGACCCTATTCCGTTAAAACACACCTCATAGACCATTTTGAGCACATTTTTGATATTTTAGAGTGAGAGGGAGAGTTCTTTGAGTGGGGGAGCAACCTTTAACCATTATCCATCAATTCTTGCACAATCATTGAGGATTAACAAAGAAAGTATTCACCCTAAAGGTAAGAATCTATGTCCTAGCTCTCAATTTCGAAATTTTACAAAAATGGGGTAATTAGAGAGAAAATTATGGGTGTGGGGGTTGTTGTCTTGCATGCATGTATCCTTGAAGTATGTGGGAAGGTTGTGAGCCAAAAATGGTAGAGAGCGGGTTGGGAAATGATGGAATCTTCCACAAAAGAGCCTTAGAACCTTAATGCACACCTAGTGTTTGATAAAATGCTCAAATGAGCTAAAACCATGATCATCTTCCTAATTTTTGGTTCAACTTGTTATATTTCTAAAATAGATTGAAGTTGCAAAGAATTTCGGATAAATTTAGAGTTTGAGAAGCTCAATTGAGGTATGTTGGCTAAACCTCCTTCTTCTTAGAATCGAATTCCACGGTGTTCATGTAATTGGAGTAAGTCCTTGATCATTATTGAATTGACTATTCCTAATGTGGTTGTGTTGAAGGATGTTTGTTCAATGTTTATTCTAAATGCTTCATCATGTCATCTTTCCATTTGAGAATACGTTCAAAATGTGGAATATGTGTTAGGAATATTAAAACTTCATGTCAAAACCGAAATAAAGGTCGTTATGCCAAATTGTATGAAAGACCTCTATGTGCCTAAGATTTCTCAAATTGCTCATATGTGAATTAGTGTCTTGAATGGGAAGCCCTATTGATGTTGATAATGATAATGATATTTGAATGTGGAAAAGGGAACCGGAACTATAAAATCCGACCAAGTGCCAAGAATGACTTTGTAATTGTGATCACTAGTGCCAATGAATTGAAAGTATATGAAAGGAGTACGATGTGAGATGATTGACTAAAAAAGGTAATGTCTCAAATGAGATGGCCTAGCCAATTGGGACGAGATCAGACTCCGTATAATAAGACAGTGGTATTGTGGATGAAATTGTGAAAATGGTTGATGTCTCAAATGAGATGGCCTAGCCGATCGGGCCGTGATCAGACGTCATGCCGCACACGTGGTGGTATTGTGCTGAAAATTATAATGAATTTGTGGTAATGTCTCAAATGAGATGACCTAGCCTATCGGGTCGAGATCGGATTCCGTGTAAGAATACGGAGGTATTGTGAATTGTGGAATATCGGTACTAAAGATCACCCAACCTAATAATATGGAAATTTACTTGAAAACGTATATGATCCTTAACTTGTTGTTTTAATATTATTTGAAGCCCTTATTAAATTCTTGATTGTTCCTCTTGTATTATTATTCATTCTATTGAGTTGGTGTTTAGCTTTACATGCTAGTGTTATTCGACGATACTAACGTCCTTTTTGCCAGGGGCGCTGCATCTTTAAATGGATGCAGGTGGTTATATAGCAGACAATGTTGATCAAAGATACTGCTGCATCCTCTTCTCAGCAGACTCGGTGAGCCCTATTTCATTCCGGGGTCAAGTATTGTACCTTTTGTTTATATTGTGGTCATATTTTGAGGTATAGCCAGGGGCTTATTGCCGGCACCATCTTTTCTCTCTTTTGTATCTTTAGAGACTCCGTAGATACTATATGGGTTGTATATGAGTGTTGGGAATGCTAAACAAGTTATGTTGTGTTTGATCACTTGTTCTACTCGAACTATAAGAAATATGTATTTTGAGTCTTAAAAGCGCAATAACTAATGAAACAATTTAGGATTGTATGAATGAGCTTCCTACTGTATAATTAATGAAATCACATATTTTCTTGATCATGTGTGAACTGGGTAGAATATATCTAACAGTCTTGCTCGACCGGATTTACTCGGTTGAGCGTCGGTCGCGCTTTCCGAGGTTGGGGCATGACACTAACAATATAAAATCGTAGGTACAAAAGAAACTTAGTGAGATCGAGCAGCTCCAGAGGTGGATGCGGTAAAGGCCGAGGCCGAAGAATGGAAAAGAAACATGGACCACTTGGCCTCGAAAAAGGAGACTGTCTTGGCACAATTGGCCTCGATTGAGGCCTAGCTTTGAGCTGTGAAGGAAAAGGCCTTGGTGCAGGCCCAAAAGATCGAGGAGCTTCAATCTCAGCTAAATTCGGTTGTTTCCGATCGAGAAAAGCTGGCCAAAGAGCTCGAGACAGCTAAGTCGGAGGCGGAATAGGTTCGAGCAAAGGATCTCGTCGAGCACACGAAATGGCAATCTCGAAGGGAGACACTCGAGGAAATTCATGTTCGGGATTTCGACTTATCGACTGATATTGAGAGTGCCAAAGAGCCCGAAGCCGAGGCCAAAAAACTAGCCTTTAACGAAGATGATGAAAGTTCTGAGGATTTGGGCAAGTCCAAGGAAGACGGGGACCCCGAAGGTGATGATGCGGCTCCCGGATAAGTTTAGGCCACTTAGGCTCTTTTCAGATGTTTTTGTTTTTTGTATTACCCTTTAGGCTCTTTTCAGATGTTTTTGTTTTTCGTATTACCCTTTTGGTGAGGCTGTTTGGCCTTTTTAAAAAATTGTATCACGGTTGTTTGGCCCTTGTAAAAAGAATTTTTGATATGTATATAAGGCTTTTGAATGTTTCCTCTGCTTTATTATTTATATTCGCAAAGATCGAAATGCCTTAGCATGAAGTAGTTAGGTTATGTTCGGAGGTTCGAACAAACTTTACCTTCAACATTATTTCGTTTTAAGGCATCGTGGGAATTCGGTATTACCAGAAACTTTTCCCAAAGTAGTTTAGATTATAGTTTGCTGAGGGTGGCCTTTAGAACCGGCTATGAAATATTTTTGAAGGCCTTGGTTTTGTTATGGGTCTCGGACATCTTCGAGCCATTTCAGTATGGCTGTAGCCTTTTTAGTTCGGGTGTTGCCGAGTGGGATTTACTCTGAGTTATCCGGGCTTTGACTAAGATAACAGTCCCCGAATGGGGGTGGCCGTAGCCTTTAAGGTTCGGGCGTTGCCTAATAGGTCTTGTGCCGCTGGGCTCCGATAGCCCGTGCCGTCCGAGTTTGATTTTGGATGGCCATCCCCGATTGGGGTGATCGTTTGAACCCGGGTAAAGGCAGCCCTTGGGCTCGGTACCTTTAGGGGATCGAATGTACGAAATTCCTTAAAAGAAAAAGGAGAAATTCTTAAAGGACAAAATATTTATCCGCAAGGTAGAAACTTCTTTTATTCTTGTGCGTGATAGTTACACATGTGTACAGGTTTCATGCCAGGGCTTGAGCAGTCTATGTGGGTACGGTTCATATGACCATTTAGCCCTTACAGTAAATCCTACCGATCGAGCCGTGATCATTGAATCGTCCATCCGACTTTGATTTTGGACGGAAGTCCTCGATTGGGGTGATCGTTTGAACTCGGGTAAAGGCAACTGTTGGGCTCGGTACCTTTAGGGGATCGAATGTACGCAATTCCTTAAAAGAAAAAAGAGAAATTCTTAGAGGACAAGACATTTATCCGCAAGGTAGAAACTTCTTTTATTCTTGTGCGTGATAGTTACACATGTGTACAGGGTTCATGCCAGGGCGCGTGCAGTGTATGTGGGCACAGTTCATGTGATCGTTTGGTCCTTATAGTAAATCCTACCGATCGAGCCGAGATCATTGAATCATCCGTCCGAGTTTGATTTTAGACGGAAGTCCCCGATTGGGGTGATCGTTTGAACCCGGGTAGAGGCGGCCCTTGGGCTCGATACCTTTAGGGGATCGAATGTACGAAATTCCTTATAAGAAAAAAGAGAAATTTTTAAAGGACAAGATATTTATCCGCAAGGTAGAAACTTCTTTCATTCTTGTGCGTTATAGTTACACATGTGTACAGGTTTCATGCCAGGGCTCGAGCAGTCTATGTGGCTATGGTTCATGTGACTGTTTGGCCCTTACAGTAAATCCAACAGATCGAGCCGAGATCATTGAATCATCCATCCAAGTTTGATTTTGGACGAAAGTCCCCGATTGGGGTGAACGTTTGAACCCGGGTAAAGGCGACCCTTGGGCTCGGTACCTTTAGGGGATCGAATGTACGCAATTCCTTAAAAGAAAAAAAGAGAAATTCTTAGAGGATAAGACATTTATCCGCAAGGTAGAAACTTCTTTTATTCTTGTGCGTGATAGTTACACATGTGTACAGGGTTCATGCCAGGGCGCGTGCAGTGTATAAGGGCACGGTTCATGTGACCGTTTGGCCCTTATAGTAAACCCTACCGATCGAGCCAAGATCATTGAATCATAAAGTTTCTTCCTTGCTACAGTTGCTTCAGTTGTTAGTTCGGAATGTAAATAAATAATAGGAAATGAATGGGATCGTACCTTACCAATAGTATAGCTTCAAGTGAGCTGTGTTCTAGTTATTCGGTAGCTGCTCACCGTTCATCGTTCCGAGTTTGTACGATCCTTTACCGGTGATCTCAATAATTTGGTAAAGGCCTTCCCAGTTTGGCCCTAACTTCCCTTCATTCGGGTTTCAGGTGTTTAATGTAACCTTTCTTAGTACCAAGTCCCCAACACTGAAGTGTTAAAGGTTGGTCCTTCGATTGTAATATCTCTCGATCCGCTGCTTTTGGGCGGACAAGGCCTGCTTCACGCCTTTCATCCAATAAATCGAGACTGGTGTTCATAGCTTCGCCATTTGATTCCTCGGTTACATATCAGAACCTGAGACTTGGCTCTCCGACTTTGACCGGTATCAGAACTTCGGCGCCCTAGACTAGTAAGAATGGGGTAGCCCCAATGCTAGACTTTGAAGTAGTTCGGTATGCCCATAAGACTTCGGGCAGGATTTTCTTCCACCTTCCTTTGGCGTCGGTTAACCTTTTTCTGAGGTTTGGGAGTATGGTTTTGTTGGTCGATTCTGCTTGCCCGTTCCTACTGGGGTGGTAGGGTGTTGATAAGATCCTTTTGATCTTATGATCTTCGAGAAACTTGCTTACCTTGCTGCCGATGAATTGTTTCCCGTTGTCGCACATGATCTCGGCCGACATTTCGAATCGGCATATGATATGATCCCAAATGAAGTCGATGACTTATTTCTCCTTTACCTTTTCGAATGCCTGGGCTTTCACCCATTTAGAAAAATAGTCAGTCATAAACAATATGAATTGAGCCTTACCGGTTGCCTATGGAAGGGGGCTGACAATATCCATACCCCACTTCATGAATGGCTATGGTGACAAGACCGAATGCAGTATTTCCCCGGGCTGATGAATCATCGGAGCGTGTCTTTGACAGTCATCACATTTTCGTACGAACTCCTTTACGTCCTTTTCCATATCGATCCAGTAATAGCCAGTTCTGATAACTTTTCGAACCAGTGATTCGACGCCTGAATGATTTCCACATGTGCCTTCGTGGATTTCCCTCAAAACGTATTTGGTGTCCCTCGGTCCTAGACAAATCGCGAGTGGGCCATCGAACACCCTTCTGAACATGGTTTCGTCTTCGGATAGATGAAACCAGGCTGCCTTTGTACGTAGGGCCCTCGATTCCTTTGGATCCGATGACAGTTTTTCGATCTTCAGGTATTCTATATATTTGTTTCTCTAGTCCCAAGTTAGGCTCATTGAGTTAATCTCGACATGGCCTTCCTCCACTGCCGATCTCATAAGTTGTATGACTGACCCCAAGTTGAATTCGCCATCCTCGACCGATGACCCTAGGTTAGCGAGGTCATCGACCTCACTATTTTGATCCCGATGTATGTGTTGCAAAGTCCATTCTTTGAATCGGTGTAATGTTACCTGCAGTTTATCCAGGTACCTTTGCATTCGTTCTTCTCTGACCTCGAATGTCCCATTAACTTAGTCTACCACAAGGAGGGAGTCACACTTAGCTTCAATTATCTCTACCCCCAAACTTTTAGCCAGTTCGAGACATACAATCATGGCCTCATATTCGGCCTCATTGTTTGTCAATTTCATAGTCCTAATAGATTACCTAACTACATTGCTTGTTGGTGGATTCAACACAATGCTATGTCCAGACCCTTTTGCGTTCGAGGTGCCATCCGTAAAGAGGGTCCAGATTCCCAAGGTGGTCCCGGAGTTGATCAATAACTCTCTTTCGACCTCGAGTATTAGGGCCGGCGTAAAGTCGGCTACAAAGTCTGCCAAAATTTGAGACTTAATGGTTGTCCGGGGTCGATATTCAATATCGTACCCACTGATTTCCACGGCCCAATTGGCCAACCATCCCAAAAGCTCGGGCTTATGCATAACATTTCTCAAAGGGTAAGTAGTTACAACACATATGGGTTGACACTGGAAGTATGGTTTTAGTTTCCTAGAGGCGCTTAGCAAAGCGAGTGCTGATTTTTCTAGGTGAGGATACCTAGTTTCGGCCTCACCTGGGGTCCTGCTAAAATAGTAAATTGTAAATTGCGTACTTTGCTCTTCCCAGCCCAGGACTCCACTTACCGCTATCTCCGAAACTGCCAAGTACAAGTATAGTTGTTCGTCTGTCTTCAGTGTGTGAAGCAGCGGTGGGCTCGATAAGTACCGTTTGAGTTCCTCCAAAGATCGTTGGCATTCGGGGTCCATGAGAAGTTATTCTTCTTCTTCAATAGTGCGAAGAATCAGTGGCTCTTGTCGGATGACCTCGAAATGAATGGCCCAGGATAGCTATGCGCCCGGTTAATATTTGCACGACCTTTACGTTGTCCACAACCGTGATGTCTTCGGTGGCTTTGATTTTGTCGGGGTTGATCTCGATTCCTCAGTTGGATACTGTAAACCCGAGGAATTTACCTGATCCAACTCCAAATGCGCATTTCTCTCGGTTCAACTTCGTATTGTATTTCTTTAATATGATGAAGGTTTCCTGCAAATATTTTAAATGGTCCTCTGCTTGCAGGGACTTAACCAACATGTTGTCAATGTAAACGTCCATTGATTTTCTTATTTGTTCCTCGAACATCTTATTTACTAAGCGTTGGTAAGTGGCGCCAGTGTTCTTTAAACCAAATGGCATCACATTGTAGCAGTATGTGCCGTATTTAGTGATGAAAGAGGTTTTTTCCTGATCACCCGGGTCCATCCGTAATTGGTTGTACCCAGAGTAGGCATCGAGAAAACTGAGGATCTTGTGACCAGCCGTGGTATCGATCTTTCGATCGATATTGGGCAAAGGGAACAAATCCTTGGGACATGCCTTATTCAAATCCAATTTGTTCCCCTTTTTAGGGACTACTACTATATTTGCTAACCAATCCAGGCATTTAACCTCCTGAAAGGACCCTAGTTTAAGGAGTTTAGATACCTATTCCTTGATAAAGCATGTTTGACCTCGGACTGGGGTCTCCTCTTTTGCTTGACCGGATGGAACTTCGGGTCCAGGCTCAACTTGTGAGTTGTTATCTTCGGTGGGATCCCTGTCATATCAAGGTGGGACCAAGCAAAATAATCTATGTTAGCCATAAGAAACTGCATAAGTTTTTTCCTGAGCTCAGGATTTAGCCCCGTGCCCAGGTATACCTGTCGATCTGGTAGATGCTTGAGCAATATGACATGTTCCAGCTCATCGACCATCAATTTGGTGGCGTCAGAATCATCGGGGACTATAAAAGACCTAGGTACCCCGTAATCATCGTTTTTATCAGTCCCCTATTTTTTCGGTTGGGTTAGAGCTAGTGTTGGTAATTGCTATTCGGTTTCTGGCTTTGTAATCGAACCCGACCCCTTTGTCATTGTAAGTGCGGATATCGGAATCGCCTCTTCGACTGCAAATATCTCCTTTGTGGCTGGCTGTTCTCCGTAGACCGTTTTAATTCCATCTAGTGTTGGGAATTTTAACACTTGGTGCAGGGTTGAGGGTATTGCCCTCATGTTGTGGATCCATGGCCTTCCAAACAAAGCGTTGTACCTTATGTCTTCTTTGATTAGATAAAACATAGTTTTCTGTATGGTCCCGGCGGTGTTTACTGGACTGCAAACACGATTTGGTCTTGTAGAGCGAGCTGCTCCACTACCCTCCATCGAATGATGTTGGCCGAGCTACCTGGATTAATTAGCACACGTTTAACTCAAATTTTATTTAGGAATACAGATATTACCAGCGCATCATTGTGGGGTTGTACAATCTCTTCTGCATCCTTGTCATTGAAAGAAAGTTCCTTCTGGTATATAGTCTCGAGTTCGTTTCTCCCTAGTGATAGATACTTTGGTGCGTTTCAACATCGGTCCCTGAGGGATATCGACCCCACCGATGATCATGTTAATGACATATTGAAGTTCTTCTTGTTCTTTCTGTTTGTTAGAATCCTTGTTCCTGAAGTGATTCTTGGCTCGATCGCTCAAGAATTCTTGAAGATGTCTGTTATTGAATAGTCGTGCTACTTCCTCTCTCAGCTGTCGACAATCTTCCGTTTTGTGACCGTGAGTGCCATGATATTTGCACATCTGGTTAGGATCCCTTTGGGTTGGATCGGATTGTAGAGGTCGAGTCCATTTGGTATCTTTGATGCGCCCGATAGTTGATACAATGGCGGCATCATCAAATTAAAGTTATATTCCGATAGCCTCAGAGCTTCTTTAGCCCCGATGGAGTTGTCGAAGATGTTTTTGATCATGAGTCCTCGGTTGCTCTGACTTCGGTCATTTCTCCTTTCATTTCTCATGGAGTTCCGCCCGGACCCACTACTTCTTCGGTCTCCATTATATGACTGATATCGATCCTTGTTTGTCCTCGGTTCACGATCGATGTCTCTCTTGACTCTGTCGAAGGTTCTAACAGGATAAACAAACCCTGAAGGGGCCTCGAGTTAATCATCTTCTACTCTGATCTTCGATTGATACCGGTTATGCACGTCGGCCCAAGTAACGGTCAGATATTCTATCAGGTTTTGTTTCAACTGCTGCAAAGCCACCGAGCTTCAAGCATTGAGCCTTTGAGTGAAAGCCTGAACAACCCAATCATCAGCGACCGGCGATAGATCCATTCGTTCCATTTGCAAACGGGACACGAACTCTTTGAGCATCTCGTTATCCTTCTTTGAAAAGGTCCGATTTCCTAGTCTCGACCTTGATGGTCCCAGCGTGTGGTTTCACGAAAGAATTAGCAAGCATAGCAAATGAATCAATAGAACTAGGAGGTAAGTTATGATACCATATCATAGCCCCTTTTGATAGGGTTTCTTCGAACTTCTTCAATAGGACATACTCGATCTCATCATCCTCCAAGTTATTCCTTTTGATGGCACACGTGTAAGAGGTTACATGTTCATTTGGGTCGGTCGTTTCGTTATACTTAGCAATCTCGGGCACGCGGAATTTCTTTTGCCTCGGAGCCGCGCTTGGAGGAAAAGTTTTTTGCACGAACTTCTTGGAATCCAAGCCTTTTAATATTGGCAGCGCTCTTGGAATTTGGTCTACCCTAGAATTGTAGGTTTCCACATTTTTGTCATTAGATTCAATTTTCTTCTCCCCTGATTCTATCCGTTTTGTCAACTCCTCGAGCATCTTTATGATCTCGGGGTTAGCCCACGATTCATGTTCATTTGACCTTTCTATGGCCGGTTCATCCCTGCGGATAACTTCCTAGGGTAAATCGGGCTCAACCCTGCCCGGTGCATGTCTTTGGTTCTGTAACTGAGCTATCGCCGCATGTTGAGCCTGTAGCATTTCGAAGATCACCCGTAGATTAATCCCATCTCCTTCAACGTTTTGTGTGTTTCGAGTTGCCGATCAGGCTCCACCACATACGCTATTTTTGGGGTCGGTAGGCAAGTTTGCGTCGATAGCCACATGTGAATTAGCGTCAATCAGATTTGCGATCGGGATTTCGATGGGATCAACAGGCGGTACTCCTTCACTGTGCACTACGTTGTTATTTTCTCCATGGTGACCGAACTCGTTGTCAACATATAAGGGTGCTGATTAAGAGTTTGGCATTTTGTGTTTTATACTGAAATCAGAGATACTTCAAAGAGCAAGTGTAAAGTAGTGTGCGTTATGGAGATTTGTATCAAATAACCACTATTATCCTTAGTCCCACTGTGGGCGCTAAACTGTTTACCCTTAAAATCGGATAACAATTGAATTTATAAGTGATTTTAAGAATACGTGATTTAATTTGATACTAAACGACAAATCAGATTGCAATTGAAATAAGTAATGGAAAAGTAAATGCTAACCACACAAGTTGAACAGTCTTAGCCTTGAAGGTTTGTCACCCTCGAGCCAAAAATGCTTTTACTAATGTCAGAACATAAACAACAAGAGAATAACAAGAACTTGACGAAAATAATAATATAGTACTTTTGGATGCGTGTTACAAGTAATTAGACCCCATTTATATAGTAGGGGAGTCATACTTTAGGTACAATTCTATAAAAGGTAAAAATCTCTTGGTTTGCTGATTTGCTGGTTCTTTATTGATATGTGCTGAGATTCCGGCCAAAATATCCGACCGGTTACGAATATTTCGGCCTTCCGTTATTTTGGTCTTCTGTTGATTATACCGGCAATGTTTCCTCGAGTTTATTCGGGGTCAGGGTCGATTCCAGGATCATGGGCTCAATGTTCTCGAGGACGGACATTCTAACCTCGTGTTCTGGTTCGATGAGACTCGGGGTCGACCTTCAACCCTTCGTGTTCCGAGTCCGATCTGTCGTGCAATAGTCAAGCCCGATTTCAACCATATACAACCCCCAATGTGGGACTTACCGACGCGACTCCAAATTTAATCGGACCTGAATATGGGTATCAGACACCGGGTGAAAAAAAAGGGAAAAGATCCAAAAATGACCTTGTGGTATTTGAAATGGATCAATTATAACCCCCGTTTAAATTTGAGTCCAGAAATGACCCTACCGTTATAGAATGAGTCTAATAATCCCCTTGTGCAATTCGAAATAGATCAGTTATAACCCTCGTTTAAATTTGAGTCCACTAATGACCCTGCCATTAAAGAATGGGTCTAATACTGCTATTTTTCTCAGTTAGTAATGATTAGGAGCGTAAATGGATATTTAAAACCGACTAAACCGACAGAACCGTACCGTGCCGAACTAATTTTTAGGTTTCTTTTAATAAAATCGTAGGTTTTTATATAAATCTATAACTGTACCGATAATTAGGGTGGGTTTTTTATTTTATAAAAAT
This sequence comes from Nicotiana tomentosiformis, assembly GCF_000390325.3. NCBI lineage: Eukaryota > Viridiplantae > Streptophyta > Magnoliopsida > Solanales > Solanaceae > Nicotiana > Nicotiana tomentosiformis. The sequence continues at coordinate 115,152,627 of NC_090823.1, read as the reverse complement.
AAACAGAAAAAATATCGAACCGTACCGAATAAATTTACATGTGAAACATATATTTAATATTAAGTTTAAAAATAATAATATATTAAAATTTGTACATTATTTATATTAATACATTATTATTTACAAATATAAATATAAGACCATTCTTTAATGGCAAGGTCATTACTGAGCTCAAATTTTAAACTTATTCGGCCCATTTTTTATAAATATTAGACCCATTATTATTTTTAAACTTAATATATAAATATCGAAGCGTACCGAATAAATTTACATGTGAAACATATATTTATACTGGGTCTAATAATATGTCTGATATATCTACATGTGAAATATATATTCACATGTAAATTTATTCGGTACAGTTCGATATTTTTTCGGTTTATTTTTATAAAATAAAAAACTTACCCTAATCATCGGTACATTTATAGATTTATATAAAAACCTACGGTTTTATTAAAAGTAACCTAAAAACTGGTTCGACATGGTACAATTTTGTCGATTTTTAAATATTCATTTACGCCTCTAATCATTACTAACCGAGGGAAATAGCATTATTAGACTCATTCTTTAACGGCAGGGTCATTAGTGGGCTCAAATTTAAACGAGGGTTATAACTGATCCATTTCGAATTGCACAAGGGCATTATTAGACTCATTTTATAACGGTAGGGTCATTTATGGACTCAAATTTAAACGGGGTTATAATTGATCCATTTCGAATACCACAAAATTATTTTTGGACCTTTTCCAAAAAAAAAAAAAAAAGTCCAACCACACTTGTTATTGGAAACTATGACGACAAATAAAAAAACAATCTAAATTTCGTACTAAAAGGTGGCAGGCAGAAATAATAAAGTGTGGACTGACAGGAATTTATGATATATACACATGTTGTCCTATGATTGGTTGTAGAAGATTCTCCAGGATCATATCATTTAGGTGATGGAGGTAATATAGGTTTATTAGAAGAGAGAAAAGGGTAAAGAAAATGTGTTATTTGTACGTTACGTTCCTTTATAATCTTGAATTTTAAAAAATAACCTTTTTAGATTTTAAAAGATAGATTTCTTACGTGTAAAAATAAATTTTTTATGTGTAAAAAAAAAAAATTTATAAAATTAAAAATAAATTTGTAAAGAGCCAAAAATGAATTGACGCATGTAAAAGATAAAGAAAACAAGAGACATATAAGCCAACTGAGGGATGAAAAGAGACCGAAGGAATCCTTTGCAAGAAGACGGATTCAAAAGTGGTGGGACCAAGCGAAGATAAGAACGGTCGACATTAAATTGATTTTAATTGTTTGTCATAATTTATTTGTAGTATTATGATCATTGTTTGTGGCAAAACAATAGTATGATCGTTTTTATCTATGTCAATTTAGAATTTGATGGTTCGGGGACAGGGGTTTTGAATCTAATTCGTCGACAAATTATATGTATATAATTACATGTGAATTTCTTTGTTTTTCGCTTGTTTACTTATTTTAATTTTTTGGTTTTTCTTAATCAAAATTCTGCCTCCTGTTCTGTCAAAGTTTATAATCCTATAGTTCATATTATTCGCTTTTTATGTTGGCAGGGGATGAAAACCTATTCAGGGAAAAGAAAAAGAAGAAGAAGAAAATAATAAACACGTGACGTGCAACTCATTATTTGCCCACTCCTTTGTCATGAGATAAGGAACAAAACAGCATCAATTCCCTGGTGGGCTCAGAAGTAATTTAAAAATAAATAAATGAAGAAGAATTAACCCAAATATCAGTTTACTTAATTTCTTAAGCCACAAAGGGTGTTCATGGTTCGGTTTGGATCGATTTTTTTTTCCTAAAAAGAAATCAAACCAAGTAAGTCTGCTTTTTAAATATTAGAACCAAACCAAACCAATTAAGTCGGTTTTTTATCGATTCGGTTTTTTGATTTTTTCGGTTATTTGTCGGATTTTTTCTTAAATATGAGACATACACTACTAAACGCATAATCCGGCGAGTACATTTTCAATGTAACGCTATCAAACCAATTGCTCTTTGAGAAATCTATCATTTACCAAGATATATTGATGATAATTGACTCAAATAGTGATGAATAACTTAAGTAATCAATTAAAATCGATTATTTTTAACATGAAATAAATTCTTGTACTTAATAAAAGAAAACTACCAATCAAACTAGAAGGCAAAGAATTAAATTATTATAATAGCAAAGAACTAGACTAAAAATATAAATGACTAATATGAACCATAAAATTTTAGAAACTTTATATAAAAATATACATATATATAGGTGTAATAATAAATTTAAATAGCTATTTTTATAGTCGGTGTGGTTCGTTTTTTTTTTTATTAAAACCAAAACCAAACCAAATTTGATCGGTTTTTAAAATTTAAAACCAAAACCAAACCAAACCTAAAAATGTCGGTTTTTTGGTCGGTTTAGTTTGGTTTTCGGTTTTTCGGGTTTTTATAAACACCTATAGCCGCCGGATATATAAGATATGGCCGGATATATAAGATATGCATAACTCATGTATACTATGTATATAACAATATATAATTAATGTATAATCTATTTATACCGGCTAAAAAAAGTAAACAATAAATATAACCGGCTATTTATGTAACAATCCCATAAATGAAAGAGCAAAACCCACTTCAACTGTTCTACTACACCACAATCAAAGAATATCTCTTTTTTTTTCTTTTTCATTTTTCCTTCCGATCAAAGCATCTCAATCGCACAATAATTTACAATATTCATGTGCAGTGGTCGTAAAATAGATTTAAAAAATAGTTATTCATTCATATTAATCACTAAAAAATAGATCGAATAAGAATATTTTAAAAATTAGTCAAATATGGATAAAATCAATATTATCCACTTAAAAAATGAATAATTAATAGATAACCAAAGAGTTTAACTTTTGTAACACACAAATTAGGGGTTCCTCAAATTTGAAAAATAAGAAATTCTCCTAAAAGTAATCATATTCAAGAAGTCATGTATAAGGCCCCGTAAATTTTTTCCTAAAACCCGAGATTTCGTGGTGCCGAAGTAGACTTATGTGTTGATGATTGGTTCAGACATTTTTGGGTTGAACAGTGCGTTGGGGAGTTGAAGAATTTTTTTGGAAGTGCAGGGCGCTTCTACGGCCCATTCTATGGTCCCATAACTGATTTGCGGAACGCAGACTGAAGCAGAAATCTGGGCAAATGTTTAGACCATTATGCGTCCGCATAATCATTTTGCGGGCCGCATAACGCATCGCAGACCCAACACACAAAAAATATTTCGGAGGGTAGTTCTGTGGCGCATTATGCGATCGCATATCTGCATCAGGGCTTCATTTGTTTTTTAATTTTTGACCCGATCCTATTTCGATATATTGAGGCAAATGGTCATTTTTGAAGCAAAAATCTCATATTTCTAGAGAGAGAGATTAACATAGAGTGAGAGGGGATCTTCATAAGCTTATCATTCATCAATTCTTGCTCAAAGTTGAAGAATTTACAAGAAGAATTCACTAGGTCTTCATCCTAGAGGTAATATTCTACTCCCTAACCCTCAATTTCGTGATTTTAACTGAAAATATGTAATAAGCCTAGCAATTCTTGGGTGCGGGAGTTGTTTATTTTACATGCATGTACCATCAAGGGTAGTGGGGAGATTGTTAAGCTCATTTGGGTAAACTTTGGGTAGTGGGATGAAAGAATCCACCATAGAAGGACCTTTAAACCTTAATGCACACCTAGTGTTTGATAAAATGCTCAAGTGAGCTGGAAGTATGAACTCCTTCCTAATTTGTGTTCAATTTGGCCATATCTCTAAATAGATCAAAATTGCTAGGATTTCCAGAACGGTGTAGTGAATTAAGGAAAGCTCAAAGCGATGTATGTTGGCTAAACTCTTCTCTTAAAATTGAACCCCACAATATTCTTGCAAGTCCCGTGATGCTCATTATAAATTGATTATCCCAGATAAGCCTTGTGTCAAAATAAATATGCGTTCATTATGTATTCTAAAGATTCTTGTTATGTTGAGTCACTATTGAGAATGTGGTTTAAGTATGGGTTATGTGTTATTACGTTATAATTTTAAAACGTGATTTTAATGAAAACTATCATGTCAATTGTTTAAGAAATCACATGTGCCTAAGACCCTAAATTATTCAAATATGTGTTTAAAGTCTTAATTTGAAAGGCCTTGTGGTTGATTATCCATGATGAAGTTTGAAAGTGAAAGAAGAGAACATGAAATATGATATACGACCAACGTGCCAAAAATGATATTGCGTTATAGCCAATGGTGCCAATAAAATGGATGACATGTAAAAGAATATGAAATGAGTGGTAAATCCTTTTAATAATAAATGCCTTGGGAGTATCGTTTAGCCACTAATGAGGGGTACGTCAGAACAACCTAACCCTGAAACTACACGTGCCGGTGTAGGACTGATTGATGGGTGAATCCTCGTGTTAATGTGATGAGACTATTTCTCCTTATATGGGATGAGATTGGTGTGTTGAGATGTTTTGACTTAAATGAGATGAGATGATTGCTAGCGAGATGTGATGTGATGTGATGTCGACCCACACAATATTGTGGTGAGATGACTTAGCCGATCTAACTGAGATCGGACGCTATGTCGCGCACATGGTGGTATTGTGAGTGTATGTCTCTAGGTGAGACGGCTAAGCCGGTTGGGTTGAGATCGGACTCCGTGCTAAAACACGGTGGTGTATCGGTGCTAAAGATCTCCCAGCTTAAATTACTGAAACTTACTTGAAATTTACCTTTCCCCTAACTTGACACCTTGGTACTATTTGAGTCTCTTATTGATTTCATGTTTTATTCTCTGTTTACTGTTACTCGTTCTATTGAGAGGGTGTTTAGTTTTACATACTAATACTATTCCATATGTACTGTCATGGGCGGCTTTCCAGCCATGCCCCATGACCCCTTGGACGCGCCCCGTGGCGTCCTGGCCAGCCTCCCAACGCCCGTCGCCACGGTCGGCCCCGTAGTCTCGGCAGCTCCAAGTGACAAGCGCGCATGTGCCTCTGTCGCCCTACCGATAGCCATCGCCAGCGCCCAGCCACAGGCAAAAGCCAACAGCACCGCGCGCGCAGACAATGCCGCGCGCGCAGACAATGCCGCGCGCGCAGACCCTGATGCTAAAGACAAAGTTGCTGCCAACAGACTTGCTGCTACTTTGTAGAAGACTAAGTCCTTTTCATTGTAAATATAGAGTAGTTTTGCTGCATTTTCTTTAAGTATGATTTTTCAGCTTTCATAGGTCTAGTCATGTAACTTTGGTTTATTTTTTTTAAGCATTATTAAGGGGGACCAAGCAATCAAAACTTTCAAGCAAGCAAACAATTCTCTGTACTGGTGTCTCTCCCCCCCGACACCGTCTTGTTTTCTGTAATAGCTTTCATTCAATGCAATCAAGCTTTCTTTCATTCTCAATTCTCTTTTCTGCTCTCTTTCAATTGCTCATGACATTGGTTTTCCCGTACGGCACTGACAATCTAGTCTAGCGTACGGAGGGGACCTCAGTTGGCGGACAGCAACCGTACTGACATCGGTTGCCTAGCCTTACGTCGCCCTTCCAAGGAACTTCAGGAAGGCGCCGCGTAACAGTTGGTATCAGAGCCTAGGCTCGACATCGGACGAGGGATCACATTGCAATTACCACCATTTCTGACCATGGTGAATTATGGGGATCGCATCGCGACCCTTGAGGGAACGGTTGACGCATTACGGCCCATCGTGGAAATGGTGCCCGATCTAAAAACCAGCCTAGTGCAAAGGTTGGACGACCTGGACCGCAGACTCATCCAGGCCGAAGTTGACATAGAAAACATCAGCCGCGACTCTGAAGGAGACCGGCAAACAGCAGCCACAGAGGCAGCTGAAATTTTTGGTAAATTTGAGGTCCTCCAGCAGGAGCGTGCCGAGGATTTAGCCAACAGGGAACAAGAGGCAGACAGGGTGACTGCCATGCAACAAACCATAGACAACTTGACAGGCCAGCTCAATGTTGTCAATGCTGCTTTACAAGGCCTACTTCGAGGAGGCGGAAACCAATTTGGGGGTGGTGTGAACCTCGCCCCCATGGCACAAAAGCTGAAAATTCCTGAGCCAAAGCCATACAGTGGAGCTCGGAATGCCAAAGAAGTGGAAAATTTCATTTTCGACATCGAGCAATACTTCGATGCCGTGGGAAGCCTGGAAGAAGCTAAGAAGGTAGCAACTGCTGCCATGTATCTTCAGGGTGATGCCAAACTCTGGTGGCGGGTGAAGTACGAAGCCATCAAGGCAGGTGAAGATGCCCTCGACACATGGGCGGAACTGAAGGCAGCCATACGCCTACAGTTCTTCCCCGAAAATGTTGAGTACAATGCCAGGAGAAAGTTGCGGGAGCTCCGCCAGACCAAATCAGTGCGAGATTACGTGCGGGAATTCTCCGCGCTCATGCTGAACATCCGTGACATGGGGGACAAAGACAAACTCTTCACCTTCCTGGAAGGGTTGAAACCTTATGCCCGGATGGAGTTGCAGAGACAAAGGGTAGACACGTTGCCTAAGGCAATCCAAGCAGCAGAGTGCCTTGGGGATTACCAAGTGGAAGCCCGGAAGGATAGGCCTCAACAGCCTGTCCGAGGAGGATACAAAGGGGGCCAACCAAACACTAGTGGCCCTAGCAGAAGTGGAGGAGACCGGAGTGCACCCAAATCCAAGACTCCCTCTTCCGGCAGTACTAGTGCTGCATCTAACAACAATGATCGGGGGAGGAAGCCCCCCTCAGGATGTCGCCATTGCGGCAGACCACATTGGAATAATGAATATCCACATGCACAGATGAACGCCCATCAAGCTTTTGAGGATGGGACGGATGACGACGCCGATGATGCGGACCAGACCGAGCCAGTAGGTGCATTCAATGCAATTGTTGGCTCCATTTCTGAGCCCTTAGCGGGAACCAGTGCCGGTATCCGCAAGAAGAAGGACCCCTGTCCAATTGCCAGGAAAGGAAATAAGAAGGCGAATTTGAGGACTCCTCCTCATCAAGAGAGGACCCTAATGTTCGTTGACATGAAGGTAAATGGCAAGCCCATTCGGGCAATGATAGACACGGGTGCCACCCACAACTACTTAGCCTCGACTCAGGTGGAGCGTCTTGGACTAGTTGTAGGAAAGGGCAAAGGTCGTGTGAAGGCTATCAACTCACCACCTCAACCAGTGGGTGGAATAGCCAAAGAAGTACCAGTGAAGCTTGGCCCTTATGAAGGAAAGTTCAACCTGCGCGTAGTGATCATAGATGACTTTGAGTTAATCGTGGGGTTGGAATTCCTGAGACAGACCAATACCATGCCCGCACCGTATGCAGACATGCTACTGATGATGGGGGCAAATGGGGCCAAGACCTGCATTATTCCGTGCATTCCCATGAAGATGGCAGCCGAGAACATCTCGACCTTGCAGTTGAAGAATGGGGTAAAAAGACATGAACCCACGTTCCTGGCTACCCTCTGCATGGAAGATATAGAACGCTCCTCGGGTCCCATTCCTGCACCCGTGAAGGAGTTACTTCTGGAATTTGAAGACATCATGCCACAAGACATGCCAAAGCGTCTTCCGCCTAGGCGAACTGTGGACCATGAGATTGAGTTGGTGCCGGGTGCGAAGCCACCTGCCCGGGCGCCATACAGAATGTCACAACCCGAACTCGCCGAGCTTCGGAGACAATTGACGGAAATGCTAGACACAGGGATCATTGTGCCCTCTAAGTCCCCATACGGGTCCCCTGTGCTATTCCAAAAGAAACATGATGGTAGTTTGCGACTCTGCGTGGATTACCGGGCTCTAAACAAAATCACCGTGAAAAACAAGTACCCTATTCCGCTAATGGCAGACTTGTTTGATAGACTGGGTGGTGCGACGGTATTCACCAAAATAGACCTGAGGACAGGTTATTGGCAAGTTCGGATTGCCGATGGTGATGAGCACAAGACGACCTGTGTGACAAGATATGGGTCGTACGACTTCCTGGTTATGCCCTTTGGCCTGACTAACGCGCCAGCCACATTTTGCACCTTGATGAACCAAGTCTTCCGAGAATACATTGATGAATTCGTCGTGGTTTATTTGGATGACATTGTGTTATATAGCCAGACACTAGAAGCACACCTGGAGCATTTGCGGAAAGTCCTAGCCCGATTGCGGGAGCACGAATTATATGCGAAGCTATCCAAGTGCTCCTTTGCTCAGAAACAAATTGACTTCCTCGGACATGTCATCGAGGAAGGGAGGATCAAGATGGACCAGCAGAAGATTCAGGCCATTACAGAATGTCCGCCTCCTAAGGATATACATGCCTTGAGGTCGTTCCTTGGCCTATGCAACTTCTATCGGCGGTTTGTGAAAAGTTACTCCCTCGTTGCAGTGCCGCTGACAGAACTTCTCAAGAAGGCCACCCCGTGGGATTGGGGCCCCAAGCGGGCAGAGGCCTTCGACGCATTGAAGATGGCTATGTCTAGTAGCCCAGTCTTGGCCCTCCCTGACTTGGCCAAGCCATTCGAAGTGCAAACGGATGCCTCCGACTATGCACTTGGTGGAGTATTGCTACAAGAAGGGCATCCCGTAGCGTATGAGAGCCGGAAACTGAAGGATGCAGTGCGGCGCTATGCCGCCCATGAGAAAGAATTATTGGCTGTCGTTCATTGCTTACGCCTTTGGAGGCATTATCTACTGGGAGCCCCATTCGTGGTCAAGACAGACAATACAGCCGTTAGCCATTTCATGACCCAGCCAAAGCTGAATGAACGACATGCTAAGTGGTAGGAACTCCCAGCGGAATTTCACTTCAACCTGGAGTACCGAAGTGGAAAGACCAATCATGTTGTTGATGCACTCAGTCGGAGAGCTGATCTAGCATCGATGTGTGTACTCGCCGCCCTAAAGGGAAGCGAAGTAACCATCACCATAAAAGACCAGATACAGGATCTACTCATCAAGGATCCTGCGGCACAGTATTTGGTTGATTTGGTAGGACAAGGCAAGACTCGCCAGTTCTACACCGAAGATGGGTTCCTGAAGGTGAAAGGGAACCGACTTTATGTTCCTAAAGGAGGAGATCTGCGACGGACTCTTCTTGCAGAATGCCACGATACTTTGTGGGCCGGTCATCCCGGCGAGGAACGCACCATGGCATTACTTCGCCGTGCATATTATTGGCCTCAAATGGTCGATGACGTCGCTCAGTATGTGAAGACTTGTCTAGTATGCCAAAAAGATAAGTCAGACCGCTTGACGCAGGCAGGGCTCTTGGAACCACTAGCTGTACCAAAAAGACCTTGGGAAAGCGTTTCCCTGGACTTCATCACCGGATTGCCCAAGGTCGGAGATCTCACAACTATCTTGGTTGTGGTGGATCGGTTTTCCAAGTATGCTACCTTTATAGCAGCCCCACAATATATATCAGCAGAAGATACAGCTCGACTATTCTTCTCTCATGTCGTCAAGTATTGGGGCTTACCTAAAGACATTGTTAGTGATCGCGACTCACGCTTCACTAGCAATTTTTGGACCCAACTCTTTAAGTGCCTCGGGTCAAAATTGAGTCATAGCTCAAGTTTTCATCCGCAATCTGATGGCCAGACGGAGCGATTCAATGGCATGCTAGAGGAATATCTCCGGCACTTTGTGACCGGATCGCAGAAGAATTGGGTGAAGCTTCTGGATGCTGCTCAACTGTGTTTCAATTCACAAAAGAGCTCAAGTACCAACAAAAGCGCTTTTGAAATTGTTACCGGACAGCAACCGCTACTCCCACACACAGTGAACGCACCAAACATGTCAAAATCTCCTCGGGCTGCTAGCTTCTCAAAAGAATGGAAGCAAAATTTGGAGATAGTGCGGAGCTATCTTGTCAAAGCCCAAAAGCGGATGAAGAGGCATGCTGATCAGAATCGCCGCTTTGTGGAATACCAGGTGGGAGACAAAGTGATGGTCAAAATCCCAAAGCGGTACTTGTTTGCAGGGGTCCATGACCCTCGCCTATTGCAAAAATATATTGGACCCTTGTCCATTGAAAGGCGCATTGGGAAAGTTGCATACCGGGTGGATACCCCAGCTTGGTGGAAAATCCATCCTGTTTTCCATGTCAGTCTCCTGAAACCTTTTCGGGAAGATGTGGAGGATCCTTCACGAAGCCAACTCACAATACCAAGTATTCGAGGCCCCAATTCAACCGGAAAAAGGCGTGCTGAAGCTATTCTTGATGATCGAGTGATTCACGCCTCAAGAAAAGATCACCAGGAGTTCTTGGTGAAATGGCAGGGATGTGATGCAGAGGAGAATACTTGGGAGAGGGGAACAAACCTCAAAGCCTACAAGAGCCTGATTGATGATTACCTTGCAAGGAAGGCGCCGAGGACGTCGCCAACTCAGGTGGGGGAGAATGTCATGGGCGGCTTTCCAGCCATGCCCCATGATCCCTTGGACGCGCCCCGTGGCGTCCTGGCCAGCCTCCCAACGCCCGTCGCCACGGTCGGCCCCGTGGTCTCGGCAGCTCCAAGTGACAAGCGCGCATGTGCCTCTGTCGCCCCACCGATAGCCATCGCCAGCGCCCAGCCACAGGCAAAAGCCAACAGCGCCGCGCGCGCAGACAATGCCGCGCGCGCAGACCCTGATGCTAAAGACAAAGTTGCTGCCAACGGACTTGCTGCTGCTTTGTAGAAGACTAAGTCCTTTTCATTGTAAATATAGAGTAGTTTTGCTGCATTTTCTTTAAGTGTGATTTTCCAGCTTTCATAGGTCTAGTCATGTAACTTTGGTTTATTTTTTTTAAGCATTATTAAGGGGGACCAAGCAATCAAAACTTTCAAGCAAGCAAACAATTCTCTGTACTGGTGTCTCTCCCCCCCGACACCGTCTTGTTTTCTGTAATAGCTTTCATTCAATGCAATCAAGCTTTCTTTCATTCTCAATTCTCTTTTCTGCTCTCTTTCAATTGCTCATGACATTGGTTTTCCCGTACGGCACTGACAATCTAGTCTAGCGTACGGAGGGGACCTCAGTTGGCGGACAGCAACCGTACTGACATCGGTTGCCTAGCCTTACGTCGCCCTTCCAAGGAACTTCAGGAAGGCGCCGCGTAACAGTAAGTATGAACAAATTCAGACTGTGAAACTGCGAATGGCTCATTAAATCAGTTATAGTTTGTTTGATGGTATCTACTACTCGGATAACCGTAGTAATTCTAGAGCTAATACGTGCAACAAACCCCGACTTCTGGAAGGGATGCATTTATTAGATAAAAGGTCGACGCGGGCTCTGCCCGTTGCTGCGATGATTCATGATAACTCGACGGATCGCACGGCCATCGTGCCGGCGACGCATCATTCAAATTTCTGCCCTATCAACTTTCGATGGTAGGATAGTGGTAATCGTATCATCTGTTCCACTTTAACCATGATCGTACAATATACTGTTTTGGAGACTTGTTAATGACGTAACTAATGGGAATGAACTAGTGTTATTCACATGACCACTTTCTGTCTAATTAATGAAATGTATTCTTTTCTTTATTTATGGGTGAGTTGGGTAGAAGGTATTGTAAAGGCTTGCTTGACCGAAATATCTCGGTTGAGCGTCGGTCACGCTCCCCAAGGTCGGGACGTGACATCATGAATTATATAATTCATATTATCCGTCAGTTAACTCATTTTTTATTCATATTAATATGATTGGATCGAATAATTTTTTTTTTTTCATTATCCGTCCCGACCCACCCACAGCCGACCAAACCTACCTATTTGCCACCCCTATGGGTTAAGATCCTTACTAAACTACATCGGGAGGAAATTTAAATCAGGGCATGGGCATGCAGATGCGACAGGCGACTGCTGGAATACGGACTAATGTTTAATGTCACTACTAATTCATGAAATGAATGGCTCACCTAACTCCGTCAACTTGCATTAACGCCGTTACGTTACTTCCCCAGAAGTCAGTTCCCACTCAATTCCCACTCTTTACTCCACTCACTTCACTTCCCTCTTCAAGCTCCACTCCTTCCTCATCCATTTCTTCTTCTACATTTTAAACTTTAGTTGAATCTCTGAGCAAATATTTGGAGATTCATGGAATTTTCAACCAAATACCTTGTAGTTGTAATTTTAGTGTTTTTGAGCCCCGTTATGGGGACTTCAATCGGCGTAAACTACGGGCAGATAGCCGATAACCTTCCTCCGCCGGAGAAAGTGGTCCCGTTAGTGAAGTCCATGGGCGCAACTAGACTGAAGCTGTACGACGCAGATCCACGTGTACTCAAAGCCTTTGCAAACACTAACGTCGAGTTCATTGTTAGCATCGGCAATGAGTACCTCGCCGATATGAAGGATCCTGCCAAAGCTCAGGCTTGGGTCAAAACCAACGTCCAAGCCTATTTACCGGCGACCAAAATCAGTTGCATCGCCGTCGGAAATGAAGTCCTCACGTTTAACGACACTTCGCTCTCCAACAATCTCCTCCCGGCGATGGAAAGCGTTTACGCTGCGCTTGTCAGTCTTCACCTTGACAAACAAGTAAGCGTTAGCACCGCACATTCCCTTGCAATTCTAGAAACTTCCTATCCGCCGTCCGCCGGAGCTTTTCGCCGGGATTTGGTGGACTGTGTTACTCAGGTGTTGAACTTCCATTGTAAAACAGGCTCGCCTTTTCAGATTAATGCTTATCCTTATTTTGCCTACAAGGCAAATCCGAAGCAAGTGCCGCTCGATTACGTGCTCTTTCAGCCTAATTCGGGGAATGTCGATCCTGTGACGAATCTCCACTACGATAACATGCTTTACGCTCAGATCGATGCAGTACACTCTGCTTTAGCGTCAATTGGCTACAAAAACGTGTGCGTCCAGATCTCAGAGACAGGTTGGCCGTCGAAGGGAGACGGTGACGAGGTCGGAGCAACGCCGGATAATGCGAGGAAATATAACTGCAATCTCATCAAACTCGTGAGTCAAAAGAAGGGAACTCCGTTGAGACCTAACACCAATTTGAATATATACGTATTTGCCTTGTTTAACGAGAACTTGAAGCCCGGTCCGATGTCGGAGCGCAATTACGGGCTTTTCAAGCCCGACGGATCACCGTCTTATCCCTTAGGATTCGCCGGAATAAACGCCGTCGGCACTAATAGCAGCAGCTCGAGTAGTCCTGCAGCTGGCACCGATTCTTCAACATCGACGTCGTCGTCAACACCGGCCTGGAGTTCCCCGGATGGCTATCTATCCATTACTTCTGATTCGGTGAGCCTTTCAGCAATCTATTTTATATAAAAAATATTTAGATATCATTCTATAATACTTTAAATTATCTTCTCAAAATAAAAAAACATGGTGTAATCAATGTCATTTTGTATTATTTTATTTCAGGGAAGAATCCAATTTTCCTCGAAATCCTTGGTTGTGCGACTTCACCTAGTGGGTTTATTTTCACTGTTTTTTTTTCCAACTTTAACTCCATGGAATTGCATGAACCGTCATTTGCTATGAGGTCCGATCCGCCATTGTAAAAGCCAATTGGCCCTTGGCAAGCTAGCACGCTATTGGATTCTTTGATTACTGTCTTATTCTTTTCTTTTTCTCTCCGCAACTAATAATCGGCGGCTGCTTTGCTTTGCTGATTCGATTCGATCCGCCGGAAATTTGACAGCTACTCCTCCACTTTATAGCTGTTCGATGTGACCTTTTTTTCCTTGTCAGAATAATTATATTCGACTGTTGTATTCTAAACTTAATTTATTCTAGTTTTAGACTGCCATTGATCAATTTATTCAATTGGTAATTTGGTAACAGTAGTTTGTATATTCTATCGGTACAATAATTTGTACTCCTATGTCTTATCAAAGCTTCGTGAACTCTTTCTTAATCCAACTGCAGAGAAACCCCCTCCCCCACAATAAAAAAACCCCCAACATTGCATTTAACTTTTTTTTTTTTTTTGGACTTTTCACTTGGTACACATTGGAGCTTGATTAAATTTAGATTCTCGCCGAGAAATCAAACATTAGAGAAAATGACTTCGCATCTAGAGCTCGAATTCCAGACCTACAATTGCAGACAAGCCCCTCCAACCCCCTCCCCCCCAAACCCCAATATTGCATTCAACTTCCTTTGATGTAAGAGTCTTGGCCTATGATTTAAAAGTTTGATTTTTCAATTTTTGAAAGAAAAATATGTTTTCAAGCCTATACCAAGATAAAAGCGTCAAAGTTAGTTTCTTTTAATTGTTGCAAAAAGTTAAACAAATTTATTTGGCAGTATTTGGTTTACGAACCATTTTTCTAAAAAAATTCCCTAAAAACTCTTTTTAAAATTATCAAGCAAACGTCAAATATGAATTGTTTGGCTGGAGAAATTTAGGAAAAATAATTCCCTCAAATAATACTCACATTAAGTAGGCGTTTGGACATAAGAATCGTAAAATTCGAAAAAATAGTGAAAGAATTTTTCAATTGAAAATGATATTTGAAATTTAGAGATGTGTTTGGACATAAATTTCAGTTTGGGTTGTTTTTGAAGTTTTGTGAGTGATTTGAGTGAAAATTTTCAAAATGCATGTTCAGGTGAAAATTGAAAATTTTATGAACAAACGCTGATTTTGAAAAAAAGCAAATTTTTTTTGAAAAAATCTTCAACCAAATTGTATGTCCAAACGGGCCCTAAGATACACAAGAATAGTATAGAACATAGTATAGATGTCATTTGGTAGAGTGCATTAGAGAAAATAATGCATGCATTAGCTTTGTGTATTAGTAAAACCTTATTTGGTACACTTTTTCAACATATGTATAACAAATACAAGCATTAGTTATATACCCTATTTGGTATTATCATATGTATAACTAATACATAACAAAACCATGGTATTAGCAATACCAAGGCTATTAATGCATGCATTAGCATGGCTAAAGGCAAAGTTATCCTTAAAGTCCCTTAAAGCTAAAGAATATGGAGGACATTTTTGTAAACAAATACTTTTCTTAAAAATTATGCAATGGATATCAATTTTAATACACTACACCAAATAATGAATAAAAAATAATCTCTACATAACTAATGCTTGCATTACTAATCCATGCATTACTAATACACCTTATTCAGCACTATTCTTATAGACTCTACCAAACGACCCCAGTGGATACTATGATTTACATGAGCACTCGGGAATTTTTTTCCGCAAATAATTTCTACAGATTTTCAGGCAGAAACAAAAAAAATCTTGAGTTCTAGAATATCTACTTGCAAATAAAATTCTCTCAATAAAATTCGCAATTTGGTGCTATCAAGCGTGAAAATATTACGTACATCTTACTTGGAAAAATAATCCGCATGTAACTATTTTGCAAGTAAATCTGAAGACCTAATATCCTAAAGCACGTGGTCATTGCTCAAACAGGTAATCAAATTCTGTTACTTGTTAGTGTTAGGAAGATTATAAGAGGCTTCTCTGAAGCTTTCCATTTTCTTTTTCCAAAGCTATTCATTGAGTTCACGCAAATGGATCTATGAGACGTTAACTACTCCATTTGTTAGTATATTGGTTATGCTTCCTTAGATAAGAGTCTTTCAGGGTAAATACGGAAAAACAGAAACAAAGATGTGTGGCAAAAGAATAGGCCTTGTTATGCTATATTGTCCTTTTTATTTTTCCTTAGAATTGTTAAAGTTGAAAAAATTGGTATCGGGTCCCTAAAGGACATAGCTGTCTATGTTCAGTGACTAAATTATAATGTGTAAGAGAGTGTTTATACATTTAAATTTTCAAAATAATTTAGCTAATTACGAGTCTAAAATGTGGAATTTATGAAAGGGCTAAACAGGATACTGGATTTAGATCCTTCAGGAGCCTTGTTCCTTCCTCTTTTAAGGCAACATGGGCTACTTAATTAGAGTTCAAGTCATGTTTACCCTAAACAACGGATAACAATTGCATTTATATATAGTTTTAAGGATATGTAAATTAATTCAATACGAGTGATTAATGACGTTAGATTAAGCAAATGAAAAACGTAATAGATGACCAAATCAATGATAAGAGTGATTCCGATTTTGGTTGATGGCTCGATGAAGAACCTGCCCTCGATTCCAAGCTTATTCTTATTAAGAACTTAAGAACAAGAATAGGAACTTTGAACAACAAAGAGAATTGAAATAAATTGCCTTGATATACGTGTTATAGTGTCCCTAATGAACATTTAGTTTTCCCTTTATATAGTAGGTAAGTTTCACCCTAAGTACAATTCTAAAAAATGATAAAAATCTTTCTTTATGCTAATAACTGATTCATTCCTGATACGGGCCGAGATTTACGCTGTGACATCCGGTTGGGCACGGATGTCACGGCTCTTTGTTAGCTGTGTTCGGCCGTTCGGTAATGCTCTCTAAAGCTGAGGGATTCGAACCGGACCCGGGAGATGTGGCCCTGATGCTTCCGAGGGCGGATGTTTTGCTCGATCCCCGATGCGAGAGGTTTTTTACCCAGACTCCGATTCCTTATGATCACGTTCCAGTCCCGTTTGTCTTACCGGGAAACTTAGATGTTCAACGGGCCCAATTTTACCCGTATACAGATAGTCCCCTCGTTTCTTAGAAATGAGGTTTATCGAAACGATGAGAAACGACAAATGCTTTTCACCTCCTTGTTTAATACGCCGCAACAGAAACGATAAAGAAACCGAAACGTCCCGTCAGTCGCGTCGTTCTGACTTCGAACACGCGTCAGCCATCGACATGTCACCTCTGAGTGCGAAGCGTCAGGAAACCTCTATAAAAGCGTTCATTCGTCATTCATTTTTCACAGTTTGACCAAGCTTCTCCCTTCGATTCTTAAAGCTGTTACTCACCTTCTTCATACTTCTATATCTTTACCTCCGTTCTTTAAACTTTCTCAGTAATTTTCGAGTTTTTACCTAGTCTTTACCCAAATTAGCACACTTGACTCTTCATTTTTCAAAACCTTTTCTTAGACCTTTCAAGCCTTTTCAGATAACAATGGCTAAAACATTCAAATCTATTCCTCAACAAGTCGCTTCTTCTTCTTCTCTTTCTTCTTCTTCTTCCCAGTCGACCGCTGAAAGCGAGGCGGTCACTCCTGATATAGTCATCCTCAAGATGTCTGCTCCTGGCGCGGCTACCGATGAACCAGCTCTTGAGCCTCTCTTGAAAATATTTATCCCCGGGGAGTGCTCAGTTGCAGATGACTTTAAGGTCGAAAAGCCCTCATCAGTGCAAGGCCGGGGTGAAGAAGTATCAAGGTATTATGCTCTATTACCGAAGACGTCCTTCCCGTGGTCCGTGGGGGCCGCAACTGGCAAGGTAAGGACGTAGTAGTCCCCGGGTCTCAGGATGCCATCACTACCCATGTGTAGGGGTATCTAAGTGCTTACACTTATCCCTTCACATTGGGCTCGGTGGACCGAGTTATCTTGGACTTGTGCAAGAGGTATGAAGTATGCCTCAGTCAGATCTACCCGTCACTGTGGAGTATCGTATGCCTCAGTCAGATCCACCCGTCACTGTGGAATATCGTGATCCTCCTTCGTTACTTCGTGAACAATACCGAGTCCCATTGGTTCACCATCGATTACCTACTTCACCTATACAGTTTCTGAATCTTCTAAGGGGGAATAATAAAGCTCACACACCGGGCCAGCAAAGCCCCATTCTCGAGTATCGATAAGGATCGGGATCAGGGATGGCAGGGACGCTTCGTTCGGGTGAAGACCAAAGACTTGATTCCCCCCGAGTTTATGCCATTTCCCGAGAAGTGGAATGCATCTCATAAGTATAGTTTCCCTTTGAACGCCAAGTTTACATTCATCTCCTTTTTTCTCGCTGGTACTTGTGGTGGTGAAGCCATCGCTCGAGTCCCAAATGCTATCCCTCGGCTCAAGGAGTAGAACGAGGGCATTTGTTCACAGATGCCTTTTTCTGAGCGCACATGGCGCAAGCTCTCGAGGCGCCGGTGGAAGGCTCGCTCTCACGGTAAGACCCTTCCCCGAATAGGTAACATCGAGCTCTCCCATTCACATCGTATTTACTCTCTTTTCTTCACTTTTCTTTTTGTAGGTTTGCCTAAGACCATTGAACTCAGGCCTTTTGGCGGGGACGAGGATGTGTCCTTATTTGTTGGCCCTTCTGCTTTGCGGCAGCTCGGGGCTGCATCAGGGGAAAAGAAGAACAAGAAGGCTACGGGCTCCCCGAGCTTAGAGAAGAAGAAGACAAAGAGAAGGTTGGCCCATAAGCCAAAGGAAAGTTCTATCTCCCGATCATCCGACGCAGACTCGCTTCTTCGGCTCGGGGATTTACCCAAGGAAGATGATTTTTTAGTAGCCTACGGGCCGACTTCTCCCGAGGAGCAGGCAGATGTTGAATAGGAGATCCATGAGGTCGATCTCCTTCAGACCCGGGAGGTTGATGAGGAGACCAGGGCTGAGACTTCCCGGGATGCCGACTATGCTCCGAAGGAGGCGCCCGGTGTAATAAAGATTTCAGGGTCGCCTTCCTATACCGAGTCCATGCTCGAGGAGGCCCGATCAGGGAAGGAGAGGTCTAACGAAGGGGCTCATGGAATGGACGATCCCCTTCATTCCTTTTTCGACGGTGTGGACTCGTCCGTTTTGGAAGAAATTTTTGGTGTGGGCGACCTAGAAGTACCGATAAAGGATTCGTCTTCAGAAGTTGGCGGGCTGAACTCGAGCCTAAAGTTAATCAACCAGTTCCCCACCCTGAGTGTGGATCCCAGCCGTAAGAGGTCGATAGTCATCACTGTCCCGGAGGAATCCCGGGTTCTTTCTGCTCCCGTGGGAGTAAAGAGCTACCTCTGATGCCTGGTGACCGAAGAAGACCAAGCAAAAATGAATGAGGTGGATGTGCCGTGCCTGTTCAACGAAGCGCAGCAGGAGCTGAATCGGGCACGACATCATTATGCTCTTTCGAACTTTGATTAATTTTTGATATTTCTCATGTTTCATTTTGCCCTTTTGCAGGCCTCGGTACTTCATCATGAAAGCTTTCTTCGATACCTGACTGAGGTTAACCAGCTCGAGCTTGAGGTCAAGGAGGTTGCTCAGAAAAGAGATATGTACAAGCCTCTCAACGAGCAACACTAAGGGGCCATCAAGGAACTACATGCCGAACTGGATGAGGCTCAGAAAGAGGCCTCGATCTTGAGGTAGGAGCATGCTGATCTGGTCGAAAAGGTAAAGGTTTTTTATGTTAGCAATGAAGACTTAGCCATGTCGACTAACGCACAAACCTCGCAGGTTCAACAGAAGATTGATCGGGTCGACCAACTCCGAGCTGAAATGAATGAGGTCCAAGCCATGGCCAATGGTTAGAACAGAAAAATGGACCGGCTGGCTTTGGAGAAGGAAACCACTCAGGCACAATTGGCATCGGTAAAGGCTCAATTACGGGTAGCAAAAGAAAAAGCTGACAAACGATCCCAGTTTAATGATGAACTCCGATCACAATTGAGCTAGGCTCTGGCAGAGCGGGACGCCCTCGGTAACGAATGTGAACCTATAAAGTCTCAGCTATGCACAACCTCCACCAATGCTGAAGAGATGGTGGCCCGGTATAGGGCCGATGACGAAGCAGCCGAGGATCGGCTGAAGACTACTGCTAAGTACGTGAGGCGGTTATCCCGGAGGAGACCCTCGAAGAGATCCATGCCCGAGGCTTCGACTTGTGGATCGAGATCGAGGAGGCGAAAAAACTTAAGGTCGAGGCCAAGAAGATAGCTGAACCCGAAGATGAAGAAGGCTTCGAGGTCTCCGAAGAAGCCGAAGGCTCTGGTGACGAGTCCGGTTCTGGTGAAGATCAGGCGTAGATGCCTTAGGATTATTTATTTTGTTTTTTGTATCTTGTACATATATTTTATTGAGGCCGTTTTTGTTGGTCCTTTGTAAAGATATTTCAAAATATAAAATATTTCCATTTTGGCAATGTGCAAGTCTATTATCTTAGCATCTTTTTACAATTGCAAATATTTCTAATGACTTAACACATAATCAAACGTAGTAATAAGTCACTTTTCGGAGGTTCGAACAACACCTGTCCTCGATATAATTTTTGCTCAAATTTGTGTTTAGCTCGGAGTGAACGAAAATTTCCCCAAGATGCTTCTTTAAATATTGTTGGATTGTATCTTTGCCGAGGGTAACCTTTGAATAAGTTTAGTATTTTGTTGAAGGCCTTATGTTTTGATTACCGATTTCGGACGTCTTCGAACCGTTTTTAGGGTGGCCGTAGCCTTTTAGGTTTGGGCACTACCTAATAGGTTTTGTGCCTCCGGGTTTCGATAACTCGAGCAGCCCGAGCTTATCTCGAACTGCAGTCCCCGAGTGGGGGTAGCCCTTTGGGCTTGGATAAGGGTGGACCTTGGGCTTGATAGTTCCCGGGTAGGAATTTCCCTTAGACTCGATACTTTTAAGAAATAAAAAATGTTTGTTAGCGAGGTAGAAACTTTCTTTCATTTCTGTGTGTAACACACAAGATTGTAAATATGTAAGAACTCGTATTATAGCCGAGGTGACCTACGCGGGCACGGTTCATTTGACCGTTTGGCCTTTACAATAAATCCTAACCACTGAGCCTAGACTGCTCGAGTACAGAGTTTCCTTCCTTGCTAAAAATCATGACCCGAGGCTGATGGCCCCCAATATTCGAGGTCGATCTTCGAGTGGGCTCGGATACTGTTGAAGCGACCATTGACTCCGATTTAAAACTAGTCTTCGACTCTAAGTTAGCACGATTTATTGTTGCCTCGTTAAAAACCTTACCGGAAAACTCATTTGGGACAAAATCGGTTCAAGGGAAAAAGAGTGCAACGCGTGCTTTCAGACATAATGACAACATTCTCCTTCGGTTGTTGCCTGCAAGTGTTAGTCCAATTTGTAATATTAAAATAAGAAGTCGTACCTTAGCAGTAGTATAGTTTTAAGTGAGTCATGTTCCAGTTGTTCGGTAGCTGTGCGCCATTTCCTGCTTCGAGTTTATACGAACCTTTACCGGTAATACCGATGTCTCAATATTGTCCTTCCCAATTTGGTCCCAGCTTTCCTTGGTTTGGATTTCGGGTGTTCAGTGTTACTTTTGTTAACACCAAGTCCCCGATATTAAAGTGGTGGAGGTTGGCTCTCCGATTATAATATCTTTCTATCCGCTGCTTCTTGGCGGCCAACAGACTAGGGCATCCTCGCACCTCTCATCCAGTAGTTCCAGACTCGTGCTCATGGTCTCACCGTTTGATTCTTCGGTTGTACATCGGAACCTGAGGCTCTGTTCACCCACCTCAACCGGTATTAATGCTTCAACATCTTAGACCAACAAAAATAGAGTGGCCCCGGTACTGGATTTTGAGGTCATGCGGTATGCCCACAAGACTTCGGGCAAAATTCTTTTCCACTTTCCTTTGGCATCAATCAACCTTTTCTTAAGGTTTTAAAGGATGGTTTTATTCGTCGACTCTGCCTGTCCGTTCCCACTAGGGTGATAGGGTGTTGATAAGATCTTTTTGATCTTATGGTCTTCAAAAAATTTTCTTACCATGCTCCCGATGAATTGTTTCCCGTTATCACATACTATATCGGCCGGTATACCAAATCAGCATATTATGTGGTCCCAAATAAAGTCGATGACTTCTTTTTCCCGGACCTTCTCGAACACTTGAGCTTCAACCCATTTATAGAAATAGTCAGTCATAAATAGTATAAATTGAGCATTACTGGGTGCCTATGGTAGGGGACTGGCGATGTCTATTCCCCATTTCACGAATGGCCAAGGTGACATGACCGAATGTAATAACTCCCCGGGTTGATGGATCATTGGTGCGTGCCTCTGATAGCCGTTGCATTTTCGCACGAAGTGTTTTGCATCTTTCTCCATGTCGATCCAGTAATAGTCTGTAAAGCCCCATAAAATTTCGTAAAGGAATTTAAGGTTTCGTGGTGCCGAGGTAGGCTTACGTTGTAGTACGGACTTTTTGGGTTGAAGAATGCACTAAGGAGTGGATGCAAAGTTTTGGCAGAAGAAGGCAATTCTGCGGTCTGTTTCGCGACCGTAGAACCATTTTGCGGTCTACACTTCTGTTGCAGAGTTAGCATGAGGAAATTTTGTTGGGCGATTCTGCGGCCGCATAAGTGGTCTGCGGATCACATACCTATCGCAAACTGGTCCAGTGCATCCCAGTTCTGGGCATCAGTTTTGCGGTCCATTTTGCGGACCGCATACCTGTTATGCGGTCCATTCTGCGACCGCAGACCTGATTCAGGGGGTCCATTTTTTCTATTTTTATAACCCGACCCCATTTTGATAAATAGCCTTTGGGGCTCGTTTTGAAGGAAAAAATCTGACATTTTTAGAGAGAAGTGAGATTGTTGTAGAGAGAGGAAGAGGCTCAAGTGCTTTGTTCATCAAGATCTTGTCCAAGCTTTGAAATCCAACAAAGAAATCTCACAAGAGCTTCACTCAAGAGGTAAGAATCTAACCCTAGTCTTCAATTTCGAGTGTGGGGTAAACGATAGGTGATTAGGAGTATGAATCTTGGGTGTAAGAGTATTATTTATACATGCATGTACCAATAGGGTTTGTGAGAAGATTGTTGAGCTCAAATGGGTAAAGATTGGGTTGTGGAGTGAAGAAAATCTTGCGGAAGAACCTTTAATCAAATTTGCACATCTAGTGTTTGATAAAATGCTCAAATGAGCTGAGACCATGAATATCTTCCTAATTTGTGTTCAATTTTGCTATGTCTCAAAATAAATTGAAGTTTCTAGGATTTCTAAAACATTGTAATAATTTAAGGAAAGCTTAAAGTGAGGTATGTTGGCTAAACTACTCGTTTATAAATGAATTCCATGATGTTCCCGTAAGTTTCAAGTATTGTTGACTCAAATTGCTTATTCCCATGTTTTGAGTTATTTCCAATAAATTCGATTATCCCGAGGAAGCAAGTGTCGAGAATTTTGTATTCAAAATGGGTTC
This sequence comes from Nicotiana tomentosiformis, assembly GCF_000390325.3. Taxonomy (NCBI): domain Eukaryota; kingdom Viridiplantae; phylum Streptophyta; class Magnoliopsida; order Solanales; family Solanaceae; genus Nicotiana; species Nicotiana tomentosiformis. The sequence goes on along the minus strand of NC_090823.1, from coordinate 115,129,575 downwards.
AGAATGTTCCTATCATATTATATTATCCTTCGGAAATGTGTTCAAGAATGATATGTGTATTAAAATGTTATGGCTTTGAATCGTATTTCAAATGAAAGTACATTTTGCTTAACTTGGAAAGAATACTCCATGAGTCTAAAACTCCAATTGCCTTTATATGTACCTAAAGTATTGAATTGAAATGTCTTGTTGTTGATAATCTATAAGGATGCTCGAAAGTTAAAGAAAGTAATCCATTGTATTTAAAGTCTTCATTACTAATGAACCTAAAGTTGTGATTTATAGAATATTCTATTTATTGATATTATGATGATGATCCATGAGAAGGGAAAAAATGAAAGTGTGGAATATGAAATACGGCCATTGTGCCATGAATGAAGAATCATATGTATGACTAAGAGAGCCAATGAAATAATGATGTTGTAAGTGGTTGAAAGTGCCAATGAGGCTATATACGGTATGAAAAGTTATGAGGTAAATACATTTGTATTGCTGTTTGTCACGACCCAAAATCTCACCCGTCGTGATGGCGCCTATCTCTATACTAGGTAAGCCGTTAATGTCACTAAACCATAATTTCTTTTAAGTTTAAAAATATAATATTTAAATACAATACAAAATCTCCCAACTACAAATACGAACACTCCCCAAAACCTGGTGTTACTGAGTACATGAGCATCTAATATGAATACAAATATGGAAAGTATGGTCTACAATAGTCTAAGACCATAATACAGTAATACAGAGGTAGGGAAGGAGAGACAAGATCCTGCGAAACACGGCAGCTACCTCTGAATCTCTGAAAAATCAGCTGTACGAAAGAATCAACACCCGCTATGTCCGGAAACACCTGGATCTCCACACGAAGTGCAGGGTGTAGTATGAGTACAACCAACTCAGCAAGTAATAATAATAACTAAGGAACTGAAGAAAATGACGAGCTATACAGTTATAGTTCACTTTCAGTAATTCCAGCAAAGAATAGACATGCTTTCAAATCGAGCAGTTTAAGTCAAATCAATTTTATGCAGTTCAAGTTCATGTAATCCAGATATATAATCCTTCAGAGATTTCACAACAATGACAGATAGCAACCAAATGCAACAACAAATACAAAGCAAGTACAACCTCTCAGGCAACAGTCACTCAACTCATCACAACGGCTCAACCACTCGGCTCTCAGCTCTCAGCACTCATACTCAATGGGTACCCGCGCTCACGGGGTTGTACAGACTCCGGAGGGGCTCCTACAGCCCAAACACTATAATCTGCACGGACAACTCACGTGCTGCACAGACAACAAACGTACCATAATATAAATATCTGGATCCGCACGGCCAACTCACGTGTTGAACCACCAACTCACGTGCTATAGTATAATATAAGGATCCGCCCGGCCAACTCACGTGCTGCACGACCAACTCACGTACTATAGTATAATATAAGGATCTACACGGCCAAATCACGTGTTATAGTATAATAAACGGATTTGCACGGCCAAATCACGTGCTATAGTATAATATCTCACAATCAGGCCCTCGGCCTCACTCAGTCATAAAGCTCTCCAGTCTCTAGGTCTCTCAACAATCATGAAAGCAGCCCAAACAATAATGATATGACACATCAATAATGAACAATAGAGACTGAAACAAAATAATCAAGTAACTATGACTGAGTACAAAACAATAATTTAAGCAAATAATTCAACATGTACACGACCTCTGTAGGTCCCAACAATACCAACATATAGCCTAAACATGGTTTTTAACATGACTTATAGTCAAATTTCCACAACACATAGAGAATACATAATTATCAACAAGTTATTTAACTTTACAGTTTTCACGGGACGGACTAAGTCACAATCCCCTCAGTGCATGCCCACATGCCCATCACCTAGTATCTGTGTCACCTCTAAAATAATCACATGATACGAAAATCCGAGGTTTTATACCCTCAGGACCAGATTTAAAACTGTTACTTACCTCAAACTATGTAATTCTTTATTCTGCTATGCCCTTTCCATAAGAATTGGTCTCCGAAACCCTCGTATCTAGACACAATTCATTCGATTCAGTCAATACCAATTATTGTAATTAATTCCATAAGGAGATACTAATTTTTCCAATAAAATCCGAAATTAACTCAAAAATCGCATGTTTTTACTCCAAACCCAAAATTGAAGAATTGAGGAAAGAAATTCTTACTTCTTTGAAGCCCTAGCAAAATCCTTGTGAAATCTTCAAACCTTGAACAAGAATTGATGGATAAATGACTAAGCCTTCACTTTCTCTCTCTAAAATGCTCTCACATCTCTTTAAAATATCAGATTTTGGCTAAAAAATAAGCTTCAGGGGCTATAAATAGAAGTTAGGTCGGGTCAAAAATTAGAAAGAATGGAAGCTCCGACGCAGTTATGCGGTCGCATATGCAATCGCATAACAGGTATGCAGTCCGCATACCGGCCGCATAATTTGGCCTCTAAAGCTGGGCGTTACTGACCCGGTCTGCGGTCATTATGCGGTCTGCATACTTGTTCAGCGGTCGCATAATGCATCGCAAAACAGGTCTGCGGTCGCATAGTGCACCGCAGATTTTTCTCAAATCTTGCCCCTCTTCTGGTCCACTTTATGACCATTATGCGGTCCGTAGAGTGATTCTGCGATCGCATAGTGGTCGCAGAAATGACCCTTTTCCGACAAAAATTATCCTTACACATCGGTACATTGTTCAACCCAAAAAGTCGAGCCGCGGCGAGCTTGCGAGCAAAATTCTAAACCTCAGAACCGGACACAAACCAGACCCGAACCGCGGCGAGCTTGCGACCTAATTGATCTACCTCGGCACCACCAAACCTTAATTTCCTTAGCAAAATTTCTCCGGGGTCGTTACACATAAGTCAATATCCGGTCAACCTTTTCAACTTAAATTCTAAACCTTGGAACCAGACCCAAACCAATTACCCCGGCAAGCCAAATAACAACTGTAATTCATAATTTTAGCAGTAAATGGGGAACGAGATTATAATACTCAAAACGACCGGCCGGGTCATTATACTGTTTCCTTTGTATGCAAATAAAAAATATATTTTGGGAGTATCGTTAGTCACCGAGTAAGGGTAAGTTGCTATAACCTAACCCCGAAACTATACGTGCCAGTGTAGGAGTGGATTGTGATTATTCCCCTTATTTGGGATGAGATTGATGTGATGAAAATATTTTTCCTCAATTGGGATAAGATGATTGATAGAAAAGGATGATGTCGATCCATACGACATTGTGGTGAGATGGCCTAGCCGATCGGGTCATGATCGGACGCCATGCCGCACATATGGTAGTGATTATGCTGAAAATTATAATTGAAATTATGATTGTGGTTGATGTCTCGAATGAGATAGCCTAGACGATAGGGTCGTGATTGGACTCCGTGCTAAAAGTACAGTAGTATTGTGAAAGATGGCATATTGGTACTAAAGATCTCCCAACCAAAAATAATATTATCTTTATATTTTGGAAATTAGTATGTTTTAACTTGGCATTTGGATATCACTGATTGTTGATTATTGTTCTCATGGTTTTCCCTTTCTTACATTGGAATTCTATTTTAAAAGAAGACAGTTAGCTTTACATACTAGTACTATTCTATATGTACTAACGCCCCTTTTGCCCGGGGCGCTGCATCTTTAATGGATGCAGGTGGTTCATCAACGGGCAGCTTTGGTCCTCATTAGCAGTCACTCTCTATTCAGTAGGTTTTGGTGAGCCCTACTCTATTCTGGGCTTGATGTCATTTGATATTGTACATTGTGTTTTGAGGTAAGCCGGAGCCTTGTTGCCGGCACTTCCATACTACTCTTCTGTTGTACTTAAGAGGCTCCGTAGACATGTTGTGGGTGGTGTTTGATTGGTGTTGGAAAAGTCTAAACTAGAAAATGTCATATTTGTATCACATATTCCACATCAAACTATGAATGAGTAATATAGTTTGGAAATTATGAATGAAGCAACTAATGGTAATGAAATTGGTATTGTTTATGAAATCCTTTTAATGTTAATTAATGGAGTACATCTCTACTCTATTCTTGGGCAAGATCAGGTAGAAAGTATCTAGCAGGCTTGCTTGATCGGGTTATCTTGGTTGAGCACTGGTTGCGCTCCTCGAGGTCGGGGTATGACATATCGGCTCTGATTATCTTACGAACCAACGATTTTGCCTCCAAATGGTTTCCGCGGGTGCCTTCGTGAACTTCCCTCAAAACATATTTGGTGTCTCACGGCCCCAAGCATATGGAAAGCAGGCCATCGAGCATTCTTCTGAACAGAGTGTCTTCGGACAGGTTAAACCTGTCTGCCTCCGTGCATAGAGCTCTCGATTCATTGGCATCCGAGGGAAACTTCCTAGTATTCGAGTAATCTATATACTAGTTTATCCAGTTCGAGGTTAAACTCGTTAAGTTTATCTCGGCAAGGCCTTCTCCCACTATTGATTTCATGAGTTGTACGACCATTCCCGAGCCGAATTTACTGTCATCGATTGATGACCCCAAGTTAGCCAGAGCATCAGCTTCGCTATTTTGATCCAGGGACATGTGTTGTAGGGTCCATTCCTTGAATCGATGCAGGGTTACCTGTAGTTTATCCAAGTATCTTCACATTTGTTCCTCTTTCACTTTGAATGTCCCATTGACTTGATTTACCACAAGGAGAGAATCGCATTTAGCTTCGATCACTTCGGCCTTCAATCTTTTAGCCAAATCAAGACTTGCAATCATAGCCTCATACTCGACCTCATTGTTATTCAATTTCACAGTTCTAATAGATTGCCTACCTATGCTATTCGTAGGCGGCTTCAACACGATGCCAAGTTCGGACCCTTTACGTTCGAGGCACCATCCGTAAAGAGGGTCCAGATTCCCGAGGATGTCCCCAAGGTTAACAACAATTTCTTTTCGACTTTGGGTATTAAGGCTGACGTGAAGTTGGCCACGAAGTCTACCAAAATTTGAGATTTGATGGTGGTTCGGGGTTGATATTCAATATTGTACCCGCTAATTTCTACGGCCCATTTGTCCAATTGTCCCGAGAGCTCAGGTTTGTGAATTATGTTCCTCAATGGGTAAGTAGTTATGACACATATGAGATGGCATTGAAAATATGGCTTTAACTTCCTGGAGGCGCTTAGCAAAGTAAGCGCCAATTTCAATTGAGGATACCTTGTTTCGGCCTCACCTAGAGTCCTGCTAACATAATAGGTAGGAAATTGCATACCTTCCTCCTCCTGGACTAAGACTCCACTTTCCGCTATCTCGAATACCGCCAAGTACATGTATAATTGCTCGTCTGCCTTCAGAGTATGAAGCAAATGTGGACTCAAAAGGTACCGTTTGAGTTCTTCCAAAGCTTGCTGGCACTACGAGATCCACACAAAGTTATTCTTTTTCTTCAATAATGAGAAGAACCGATGGCTTATCAAAGGAACTTAATATGAATTGACCGATGACGGTTATGCGCCCTGTTAGCCTTTGAACAACCTTGACATTGTCCACCACAGTGATGTCTTCTATAGCTTTGATTTTATCGGGATTGATCTCGATTCTCCGGTTGGACACCATGAATCCAAGGAACTTCCCGGACCTGACCTCGAATGCGCATTTCTCCGGGTTCAGCTTCATATTTTATTTCTTCAATATGTTGAAAATTTCCTGCAAATGTTCCAAATCATCCTCTGCTCGCAGAGACTTAACTAACATGTCGTCAATGCAAATCTTTATTTATTTTCCTATTTGTTCTTCAAACATTTGGTTTACTAGGCATTGGTAAGTGACACCAGTGTTTTTTAGTCCGAACGGCATTATGTTATAACACTAGGTGCCAAATTTAGTGACGAAGGAAGTTTTTTCTTAATCGACTGGGTCCATCCGAATTTAGTTGTACTCGGAATAGGCGTCGAGAAAGCTGAGTATCTCGTGGCCGGTCATCGCATCGATTATGCGATCGATATTAGGCAAAGGAAAAGAATCTTTTGGGCACAACTTGTTCAAGTCTTTGTAATCTACGCATTTTCTTAATTTATTTCCTTTTTTAGGCACTACCACTTAGTTAGCTAATCAATCAGGGTACTTAACTTCTTGAATGAAACTTATTTTTACAAGTTTGGATACCTCATCTTTAATGAATTCATGCTTGACTTCGGACTGAGGCCTCCTTTTCTGTTTAACCGGGTGAAACTTCGGATCCAAGCTCAGCTTGTAAGTAGTTATTTCTGGGGAGATTCCTATCATATCAAGATAGGACCAAGCAAAACAATCTATGTTAGCTATAAGGAATTCAATTGGTTTTTTCTTGAGCTCGGGAGTTTACACCATGCCCAAGTATACCTTCCGATTGGGTAAGTGTTCGATCAATATGACTTGCTCCAACTCCTCGACCGTTAACTTGGTGGCATCAGAATTGTCAGGGGCGATGAACGACCAGGGAACTCCGTAATCATCATCCTCGCCTGCCTTTTGCTTCTCCGGTTCAATCGGGCCGGTGTCTGTGATTGCTATTTAGTTTCTTCCTTTCCAATCGACTTCAGGTTCTTTAATGTCAAGAGGGCGAATATCGGGATCACCTCATCGATCACGAACATTTTTTTTTTGTGGTCGACTGTTCTCCATAAACTATTTTTGATCCCTTCCGGTGTGGGGAACTTCAATGCCTGGTGCAGTATCGAGGGTATTGACCTCATGTTGTGAATCCATGGCCTTCTAAATAGAGCGTTGTACCTCATATCCCCCTCGATGACGTAGAACTTCATTTCCTGAATGGTTCCAGCAGTGTTCACTGGCAGGGTTATCTCCCCTTTAGTAGTTTCATATGCCATGTTGAATCCATTTACAACCCCGACCGCGGGCACTATTTGGTCTTGTAGACCCAGTTGCTCTACAACCCTCGATCTGATGATATTGGCCAAGCTACCTGGATCAATCAATACACGCTTAACTCGAGATTTATTTATGATTATAAAAATTACCAAGGCATCATTTTGCGGTTGCACGATGCCTTCAGCGTCTTCATCGTTAAAAGAGATGGTCCCCTCTGACATGTAATCTTGGGTTCGTATTTCCCTTGTAATGGACACCTTAGTGAGCTTCAGCATTGGCCCCTGAGGGATGTCAACTACACCGATGATCATGTTGATGACGTGCTGAGGTTCCTCCTGCTTGGGCTGTTTGTTGGAGTCCCCATTCCTGACATGATGTTTGGCTCGATCACTCAGAAATTCCCGGAGGTGTCCGTTATCGAATAACCAAGTCACTTCTTCCCTTAGTTGTCGGCAGTTTTCGGTCCTGTGGCCGTGGGTGCCTGGATCGGACTGTAATGGCTAAGGCCACTTGGTATCTTTGATGCGTTCGATGGATGATACGATGCCGGCTACATCAATGCTGAAATTGTACTCTGATAGCCTCCCTGGCCCTGATTGGCTTGTCGAAACCGTTTTTTCTTATGAGTCCCCGGTTATTATGACCTCGATCTCTTCTTTTTTCACTCGTGCTGGGTTACGTTCGGATGGTTGTTACCGATCTCTGCTTAGTCTTGGTTCATGATGGATGGCTCTTTTAGACCTGTTATTAGTTCTGATAGGATACACGGACCCAGAGGGCCCCCCGAGCTGATCATCCCCAACTCTGATTTTCGATTGATACCTGTTATGGACGTCAGCCCAAGTTACCGCAAGGTACTCTATCAAATTGTGTTTCAGTTGCCGTGAAGCCAAAGAGCTTTGGGGGTTGAGTCCTTGAGTGAATGCTTGAATAACCCAATCGTCTGTAATCGGGGGCAGATCCATCCTTTCTATTTGGAACCTTGACACAAACTCCCTAAACATTTCATTATCTCTTTGCTTGACATTAAATAGGTCTGATTTTCTGGTCTCGACTTTGATGGCCCTAACATGAGCTTTTACGAAGGTATCCGCAAGCTTAGCAAACAAATCAATGGAATTAGGGGGCAGGTTGTGATACCATATCATTGCTCCTTTAGATAGGGTTTCCCCGAACTTTTTCAGCAAACCCGACTCGATTTCGTCATCTTCGAAGTCATTTCCATTGATGGCACACGTGTAGGAGGTTACGTGTTCATTCGGATATGTGGTCCCGTTATACTTTGGGATTTTGGGAATACGGAACTTCTTTGGGATTGGTTTCGGAGCTGCGCTCGAAGGGAAAGATTTTTGGACTAACTTCTTGGAATCCAAGCCTTTCAATATCGGGGGTGCTCCTGGGATTTGATCACGTCTAGAGTTATAGGTCTCCACTTTTTTGTCGTTGGCTTCGATTTTCTTTTCTCCCGATTCCACCCGTTTTGTCAGTTCCTCAAGCATCTTTATTATCTAGGGGTTGGTTCCGGGTTCAACTTCACCTAGTCTTTCTTTGGCCGGTTCAATTCTGCGAGTGTTTTCCGGGATGGTTCGGGCTCAACTCTACTAGGGGCGTGGCTTTGGTTCTGCAACTTGGCTATCAGTGCCTGTTGAGCCTGTAATATTTCGAAGATCACCCGTAAATTGATCCCATCACCTTCACCATCGTGTGTATTCCGCGCCATCAATTGGCCTCCCCCACGAACGCTGTTTTTGGGGTCGGTAGGCAAGTTTGCGTCGATAGTTACATGTGAGTTAGCATCGATCGGGTCTGCGACTGGAACTCCATTGGGGTTAATAGAGGGCAGCTCGTTGCTGGGTACTACATTGTTGTTTTTGCCCTGGTGGCCAGACTCAACATCAACGTTCAAAGGAGCAAATTGAGAGTTCAAAAATTTTAATTTGACCTGAAATTAAAATCTTAAAGAACAAGTGTAAAATAGGGTGTGTTATGGAAATTTGTATCAAATTACCACTATTATCCCTAGCCCCACGGTGGGTGCCAAATTATTTACACTAAAAAATAGATAACAATTGAATTTATATGTAGTTTTAAGGATATGTGAATTAATTCAATACCGAGTGATTAATGACGTTAGATTAAGCAAGTGAAAAATGTAATAGATGACTAAACTAAAGGATGATTTCGATCTCGGTTGATGGCTCGATGAAGAACCTGCCCTCGATTCCAAGCTTATACTTATGAAGAACTTAAGAACAAGAATAGAAACTTTGAACAACAAAGAGAATTGAAATGAATTGCCTTGATATGCGTGTTACAGTGTCCCTAATGAACAATTAGTTTCCCCTTTGTATAGTATGAGAGTTTCACCCTAAGTACAATTCTAAAAAAGGATAAAATTATTTCTTTATGCTAATCAGTGATTCATTGTTGATACGGGCCGAGATTTACACCGTGACATCCGGTTGGGCACGGATGTCACGGCTCTGTGTTAGTCTTGTTCGGCCGTTTGGTAATTCTCTCCGAAGCTGAGGGATTCGAACCAGACCCGGGAGATGTGGCTCCGATGCTTTTGAGGGCGGATGTTTTGCTCGATCCTCGATGCGAGAGGTTTTTCACCCAGACTCCGATTCTTTATGATCACGTTCCAGTCCCGTTTGTCATACCGGGAAATCGAGATGTTTGAAGGGCCCGATTTTACCCGTATGCAAGTGGAAAGCTTGGTGTCCCAACATAAAAGCAACTTTGGCAAATGCTATAATGTAAAAATTAACCAACGTAATCTTGCATATTTTTAAAAATTCTAACCACTCAAATGAGAAAAAAGAAATAATAATAAAAATAACAAAAGGAAAACAATAAATAATTAGAGAGAACTTAAGTAGAGGGGTAGGGCAGGTTGAAAACAAATAAAATTGCTAAGGGGGAGTGTTATGAATACTAATGCTCACTTGGATGCCATAGAAAATGCCACAAGGGATAAGCACATGGGGGTGCCACGTAAGAGCTCTAGAAGGGTCATTCCCCCTAGAAAACTTGAGGACTACGTTTGGCGGGGAGGAGGATCACGTGATAAGGAATTGAGTTTGTTATGCAAAGGGGTATAAGCCAGCAGGAGAGTGGCACTGCAGAGTAGGCAATTGTTGTTATGAGTTATCTCTATTCTCCCTCTTTTCTTTTAATTCCTCATCCCTTCCTTCCCTATCCTTAGTATCTATATTTTCTAGTAGCTTCAGGTATTTCTATTGTTCTGTATTTCATTATTAGTTTGAGCAATTGTGATTGTAATCAAGTTCTAGATATATCAATATAGTTTGGGTACTTTGGGTACTGTTGCATTGGTGCTTTCATCTAGAGGTCTTCAACGGATGACCAAAAATTCAAGTCTCTTATTGATGAATCCGTTCAGGATATGAAGGATTCCATTCTCAGTGATATTCGTTCTCTGTTAATGGAGGTGATGGGAACCAACAACTCCAATGATGGCCATGCTCCGGTAACTTCTAACCTCCGACATAAGCCCGCTCCGGTGGAATTTGGTCGATTCCGTGGAGAGAATGCAGAGGCGTGGATCTTCCAGGCGGAGCGATATTTTGACTTCTACAAGATTGCAGAAGACCAGCATTTGTCACTTGCTTCGTTTTATCTCTACATCGACGTATTAGAATGGTACCGATGGCTTTTTCGGAATATGCAACATGTGGATTGGGAACATTTAGCTGCAAAGGTAAGAATTCGTTACCATCAAAAGGGGTTAGAATCTGCCGTGGGACGCCTGACAAAGCTCTGGAAGACGACCACTGTATTAGATTTCCAGACCCGGTTCTAGACCATTGCCAATGAAACAGACGACATGGATGATAACGTAATGGTACGTCTCTTTATTTTTGGGCTTCGTGAAGATATTAAGAACTCTATTTTAGTCCATAAGCCCAAGATTAATGAGGAGACACTTGATTTGGCCCATACTCATGCGCGGCGGATCCAGGCTGAGAAAGGACCTGTTAGACCCGCTTTTGCTAAAACACCACCCCTTTTGCCTAGTCCTAATTTCGCACCCCTAAATCAAAATCCCTCTTCTTCGATAACACCTTACACCGATTCTCTTCATCCATCAACTCGATCACCTCTCAAACGTCTCACTCATGTTGAAATTCAGAGTCGTCGGGAACGGGGCTTGTATTTTTATTGTGAAGAAAAATACACTGCTGGTCACAAAAGTAAATCTAGCCCTCAGCTTTTACTACTCACAGACGGTTCTGATATTAATCTTACTCTTCTTTAACCCTGCGTTTCTGACGAAGTCCTTGATGAGGAGCTGCAGTGCTTGGAATTACAAGAGCACTCGACCATCTCGTATCATGCTTTGATGAGTGGTATTTCTTCCTCGACTTTTAGGTTCACTGCTCAGATGAATGGAACTCTGGTTCAAGTTTTGGTGGACAGGGGAAGTACACATAAATTTTTACAACCACGAGCCTCCAAATACCTACAGCTTCCTATTGAACCAGTTCCTAAATTCTCAGTCATGGTGGGGAATGGCCAATGCCTGCCTTGTGAAGCGGTATCTAGGCATGTCTCCTTATTAATTCAAGGAAGTACTCTGGTGGATGACTTATATGTTCTACCATTTTACGGCTCAGATATTGTCCTAGGTGTGGCCTGGTTAGCCACCTTAGGTCCGGTACTCACCAACTATGCGTCAAGGGTGTTTGAATTCACATTGAATGGATCTAAAGTATCTTGGCAAGGGAAATGCCCCACTGATGCTCAGCCAATACAATTGCATAGCTTACGACGAATGGATGCAACTAATGCTATTACCTCTTTCTTTTGTTTGGAAGTTATCACTGAAGATAAGGTACCAACAGTAGAGACATCGACGGACTTGGCAGCACCTTTAGAATCCTATGGAGATGTATTTTAGAAACCAGCAGGTTTACCTCCCTCGTGTGCTCATGATCATGCGATCCATCTCAATCCTGGGGCACAACCTGTGAATGTGAAGCCATACATGTACCCTTATTTTGAAAGGCAGAATATGGAGCAACTCGTTCCGGATATGCTGTGAGAAGGTGTGATCCGACCCAGTACTAGTCCGTTCTCTTTTCCAGTATTACTAGTGCAAAAGAAAGATGGCACTTGGAGATTTTGTGTCGACTACCGTGCACTCAATGCTATTACAGTGCGGGATCGATTCCCCATCCCAACTATAGATGAGTTATTCGATGAATTACATGGTGCCCATTATTTTTCAAAGTTGGACCTGCTTTCGGGATATCATCAGATTTGCGTTAGACCTGAGAATGTGGCCAAGACGGTATTTCGTACCCATAATGGTCATTACGAGTTCCTCGTGATGTCTTTTGGATTAACTTATGCTCCCTCGACATTCCAGGCAACTATGAATGAGATCTTTAGGCCTCATTTGCATCGCTGTGTATTGGTTTTCTTCGATGACATCTTGGTTTATAGTTCAACTTGGGGTGACCACTTGAAGCACTTGACTACGGTTTTACAACTACTGCGCCAACATAAACTAGTGGCTAAACACTCTAAATGCTTATTTGGGTAGCCTTCTGTTGATTACTTATGGCATGTTATTTCAGCACAAGGCTTGGATGTAGACCCGAACAAGATCGTGGCCATTCAGTAGTGGCCTACGACTCGATCAGTGAAGGAAGTTCGGAGTTTTTTAGGGCTAGCGGGCTACTATCGGCGCTTCATTCATCACTACACAGCTATCGCTGGGCCTCTCTCTGATTTATTGCGCTAAGATTCTTTTAGGTGGACAACTATGGAGCAAAGTGCTTTTGAAGCTCTGAAGGCTAAGTTAGGATGCACACCAGTCTTGGCCTTGCCAAACTTTAGCCATGAGTTTCAGTTGGAGACCGATGCATCTGGACTTGGCATTGGCACAATACTTTCACAGCATGTCCATCCTATTGCTTATTTCAGTCAAAAGTTGAGCCCTCACATGCAGAAAGCTTCTACTTACCATTGGGAAGTGTTTGCAATCATGTCTGGCATCGCTCGTGGCGGCAATACCTTCTTGAGAGGAAGTTCAAAATAGTCACGGACCAGCAGTCCTTGAGAAACTTAACTTCCTAGACTATCCAAACACCAGAGCAACAGAAATGGCTCATTAAGCTAGTAGGCTATGACTTTCGCATTGTCTATAGGCCTGGTAAACATAACAATGCAGCTGATGCACTTTCTCGTACTCCAGAGGCAGCCCTTATGGCTATTTCAGTCAATTCTCTTGCCTTGGAGAAAGAGCTCAGGCAACTCAATAAAACTCATCTAGAATTGCAATAGGTTCAACAAGATTTACAGGAGGGAAATATCACTTATGGGGCCTATCAGTTCAAGGAAGGGCTCTTGTTCTACAAAAGGAGGTTAGTGATTCCTCCGGACTCTCCCTTGCGCCAGAAGTTGATGTTTGAATTTCATTGCACTGCTATAGGTGGACATGCTGGAATTGCTCGCACCTATCATCACGTAGCCTCCAATATTTTTTGGAAACAGATGCGCAAAGACATTAAAGTTTTTGTCGCGGCTTGCCAAATATGCCAACAGATGAAAAACTCAAACCTGCATCCCACTGGACTTCTCCAACCTCTACCAATCCCGAATCAGGTGTTTGAGGATATTGCAATGGATTTCATTACTTGTCTTCCTAGTTCTAAAGGGAAGACCACGATCATGACTGTCATAGATCGCCTAACGAAATATGGTCATTTTATCGCCTTGCCATCCACTTTTTCGTCATACATTGTGGCTGAAGCTTTTATTGTCGGGATAATTAGACTTCATGGTCCTCCCCGTGCCATTGTGATAGACAGAGACCCTCGATCATCCACTCATTTTGGCAGGAAATTAACCGCTTGCAAGGATTTACTTTGGCTATGAGCACTGCCGACCATCCCCAAAGTGATGGGTAGTCGGAGGCCCTAATTAAATGCGTGGAGCAATATTTACGGTGCTATGTTGCGGACGCGCCCTCGAATTGGCTGGCTATGTTGCCTTGGGCTGAGTTTTGGTATAACACTTCTTATCAATCACCTGCGGGCAATATTTTCTAGCATTTTATGGTAGTGAACCCCCAACCATAGCTCGTTATATATTGGGGAGTACTGCCAGTGAATTGGTGGAGACATATTTGTTGCAAAGAGATGAAGTTCTGCAGATTCTCAAGTCTAATTTGCTAAAAGCACAGAATCGTATGAAGGCTCTAGCGGACAGGTCTAGAACTGACATAACTTTTGATGTTGGCGATTGGGTGTTTGTCAAGTTGAAATCTTACAAGCAGGTTTCTTTGGGTTTGTAGCATGATCACAAGCTAGGAAGGAGATATTTTGGGCAGTACAAAGTCTTGAAACGTATTGGGGAGGTTGCATATCGGTTGGAACTGCCTGAGGCTACCAAGATTCACTCTGTCTTCCATGTATCAATGTTAAAACATCCCGGAGCAGTAGGTGACACCTTTGCAATTGACTGATTCTTCAACTCCTATGCCGCAAGTGACTTCCAACCTTGAGGACAATGTTGTTTTTCAGGGGAGGGTATTGTTATGAATACTAATGCTGACTTGGATGCCATAAGGGATGAGCACATGGGGGTGCCACGCAAGAGCTCTAGAAGGGTCGTTCCCCCTAGAAAACTTGAGGACTACGTCTGGCGGGGAGGGGGATCACGCGATAAGGAATTGAGTTTGTTATGCAAAGGGGTATAAGGCAGCAGGAGAGTGGCAGTGAAGAGTAGGCAAATGTTGTTATGAGTTATCTCTGTTCTCCCTCTTTACTTCTAATTCCTCATCCCTTCCTTCCTTATCCTTAGTATCTATATTTTCCAGTAGCTTCAGATATTTCTATTGTTCTGTATTTGGTTATTAGTTTGAGCAATTGTGATTGTAATCAAGTTCCAGATATATCAATATAGTTTGGGTATTTTGAGAACTATAACTTGCCTTGGAAGAAACTAAATTTGTTGAACTTCAGAATTATTACATTGATATAATATATAGTATCTCCCATTTGACGTAAAACTATGAGCCCATAACATGCATCTCCGATGGAAGAGAATATTCTTCATCATCTTTCTTCAATTGAAAATTGATGAAATTTGTCTATACCTCTATCTGCAAAAGAGAAATTGTTAGGATCGGGAATCCGGGTAGTGCGGAATTTAGCCAAACAACGGTATAATGACAATAACAAAGACAATGGAAGTTGATAATAACGGCAATTAAAGAATATAAAGAAGACACAAATTTAACGTGGTTCGGTCAAGGTGACCTACGTCCACAAGCGGAGATGAACAATTTTACTATACCAATAAGAGTACAAAATTAGAGTAAATACTCTAATTAATCCCAAATACCCCAAGAGAATAACCTCACAAGATCACTCCAAAGAAAGGGTTCACACAAGTGTTTCCCAACACTCACTCTCTTACAAAATACTCTATAATGAAATAAAGGAGGAGAAAGAAAGACAAGAGTGAAAAGCTCTTGAATTGGTGTGTTTGCAAATGAGGAGAAACTCCTCTATTTATAGCAAGAAATCCTAGGCCTAATAATGGATATTATGTCATAAAAAATGTCATGATCCACAAATTTGTTATAATAGATATTATGTCATGGCAAATGTCATGAACCACAAATTTATTATAATGGATATTATGTCATAACAAATGTCATGAAAATTTGGCCATATTACAAATCTCCACCTTGGCCTAATTTTGGCCTATAGTAAATTTGCTCCACCTTCTCCGCAAAAACCCCAATGGGCAAAATCATTCTTCATAAATGCCAATCAAGTTCAGGAAAAGCTTGAACTTGGATACTGGAAGAGGTTTTGTGAACATGTGAGCAGGATTGTCTCTAGTGTTGATCTTCTGAACAGAGACTTTTCTTTCAACAATGGTTTCTCGGATGAAATGATACTTTATATCAATGTGCTTCGTCCCCTCATTATACATTTGATCTTTAGTCAAGTGAATGACACTTTGACTATCACAGAAAATGGTAATACCACCTTGGTGTAAACTGAGTTCCGCAAATAGACCCTTCAACCATAAAGCTTCTTTGATCGCCTCGGTCACTGCCATATATTCTGCTTCGGTAGTAGATAAAGCTACTACATGTTGTAATGTAGCTTTCCAACTAATAGCGCAACCCCCGATGCAAAATACATAGCCTGTCAGTGATCTTCTTTTGTCAAGATCACCTGCATAATCTGAGTCTACAAAACCAACCAAAGTGTTAGTATTTCTCCCAAACTCCAAACATGTGTTTGAAGTACCTCGCAAGTATCTGAGAATCCATTTCACAGCATGCCAATGTGCTTTACCAGGGCAAGCCATATACCGGCTTACCACGCTCACTGCTTGTGAAATGTCTGGACGTGTACAAACCATTGCATACATAATACTGCCGACTGCACTGGAATAAGGAACCTGTGCCATGTACCTCTCTTCTTCCTCTGACTGCGGGAACTGAGCAGCTGATAACTTAAAATGAGCAGCAAGAGGGGTACTAACTGGTTTAGCATCTTTCATGCCAAACCTCTCCAAGACTTTCTCCAAGTACTTCTTCTGGGTTAGAAATAGCCTGTTGGCTTTTCGATCTCATTTTGATCTCCATGCCAAGGATTTTCTTAGCTGCTCCCAAATCTTTCATCTCAAATTCACTTTTCAGCTGACTTTTCAAATTGTGAATTTCTGTTAAATCCTTAGCAGCAATGAGCATGTCATCAACATATAATAATAGGTACACAAATGAACCATCATTTAACTTCCGGAAGTAAACACAACTATCATACATGCTCCTCGAATAACCATGACCCAACATAAAGGAATCAAACCTTTTATACCATTGCCTTGGAGACTGCTTTAATCCGTACAAGGATTTCTTCAACAAGCAAACATAATCTTCTTTTCCTTCAATTTCAAATCCTTCGGGTTGATGCATGTATATTTGTTCCTCAAGTTCGCCATATAAGAAAGGTGTCTTAACATCAAGTTGTTCTAATTCCAAATCATACATGGCAACGAAGGCAAGCAAGACACGAATAGAGCTATGTTTAATAACAGGTGAGAAAATATCATTAAAATCAACTCCTTGTACCTGACTATAGCCCTTTGCAACTAATCGTGCCTTATACCTCGCATCTTCAACCCCTGGAATGCCATCCTTTTTCTTGAAGACCCATTTGCAACCAACAATTCTTTTTCCTGATGGCAGCTTCACAAGAGACCAAGTACCATTCTTGTGGAGAGACTCAATTTCTTCATTCATTGCAATCAGCCACTTGGCTGAGTCAGCACCAGAAACTGCTTCTGAATATTTTGATGGTTCTCCAATTTCTTCAGTTTCCTGTGCAACTGAAAAAGCAAATGCAACATAATCTCCAAACCTTAATGGTTGTTTACCTTCTCTTCTTGGTCTATGTTTGGCTATAGAATACTCTTCTTCTTCTGGTTCAACTTCAGGAGTCTCAACTTCAGGAATTTCAGCTTATGTCTCAACTTCAGGAGTTTCAACTGTATTTTGCTCCAAAGTTGATAAGCTTGGCTCAGAAGGAATGCCAATCTCAATCTCCACCTGGTTCTGTGTAGTCTTTCCTTTATCTGTATTACAAGAACTAGAAGACTCTTTTCTAGAATGTAACATAGAGGATTCATCAAAGGTTACATCTTTGCTAATTATAAATTTTGGTGCCGTGGGATCAGGATACCATAGTCGGTATCCTTTCACCCCAGATGCATACCCAAGGAAAATGCACTTTTTAGCCCTTGGCTCTAATTTTCCATCATTTACATGCATGTATGTAGGGCAACCAAATATCTTTAAATTAGAATAATTAGCAGGAGTACCTGACCACATTTCCTCTGGAGTCTTAAAGTTCAAAGGTGCAGAAGGAGCTCGGTTGACAATATAACAAGCTGTAGAGATAGCTTCTGCCCGAAAGGCGTTTGTCAACCCAGCATTTGAAATCATACAACGAACCCTTTCCAAAAGAGTTCTATTCATCTTTTCTGCCACACCATTTTGCTGAGGTGTCATTCTCACAGTACGATGTCGAGCAATTCCTTCATTCTTGCAAAATTCGTTGAATTCATCATTACGAAATTCCAAGCCATTATCTGTTCTAAGCCGCTTAACCTGTTTTTCTGTTTACTTCTCAATCAAAACTTTCCATTGTTTGAAATTTAAGAAAACATTACTTTTATTTTTCAGGAAATAAACCCAAACTTTCCTTGAATAATCATCAATGAAAGTTAACATATACCTGGCACCACCTTTTGATGGGGTACGTGAAGGACCCCAAAGATCTGAATGAATGTAATCCAAAGTACCTTTTGTTCTATGAATCGCTGGAGATTTGAAGCTGACTCTTTTCTGCTTTCCGAACACACAATGTTCACAGAACTCCATATTTTCGGTACTTTGGCCACATAAGAGACCTCTTTTACTGAGGATGGAAAGACCTTTTTCACTCATATGCCCCAATCGCATATGCCACAATTTGGTGATGTCAGAATCTGATTTATCTGATATTGAAACTGCAGCAACACCTGTAACAGTAGATCCCAAAAGAGTATACAACGTACCAGATCCACGTGCTTACATGATTACAAGAGCACCATGAGAAATTTTCAGAACTCCACCTTCACCTGTGTACTTGCACCCAAGAGATTCTAGAGTGTCCAAAGAGATGAGATTTTTCTTCAAGTCAGGAACATGTCTAACATCGGTGAGAGTTCTCACCACACCATCGTACATTTTGATTCGGATTGTACCTTTTCCAATAACTTTGCATGCAGCATTGTTGCCCATCAAGACAACTCCATCTCCAATAGATTCATATATGGTAAATAAATCCTGACTGGGACACATATGATAAGAACAACCCGAATCTAAAATTCACTCATTGTTAAATTTGAAACTATTATTAGTTGCTAAAAAAATAGTTCCCTCAGTCTCATCAGTAGCTACACTTGCTTCGGCAATGTCAGTATTTTTGTGCTCATTTTTCTTTTCTGTATGCTTTTCTTTATTTTTTAATTTAAAGCATTCAGAAATAATGTGACCTTTCTTATGACAATATTTGCACATGACATTTCTGTATCTGGATTTTGACCTTGATTTAGGTTTCTCACTATTTAAATCTTTCGTATTGGATCTACCTCTTATGAATAAGCCTTCCCCTTGGTTCCCACTAGTTTCCCCAGTAATATCTCTATCTATTTGTTCTTTTGATTTCAAAATAGATTTGATATCTTTATAAAAGATATTATCCTTTCCATAAAGCATAGTATCTCTTATATTTTTAAACGACTGGGGTAAGAAAACAAGCAATAACATAGCTTGATCCTCATCTTTGATTTCAGCATCTATGTTACTTAAATCCATAAGAAGAGAATCAAAAGTATCAAGATGAGTAAGTATAGAGGTACCTTCAGCCATACGAAAAGTGTAGAGTTTTTGCTTTAGGTAAAGCCTGTTTTCTACTGTTCTTTTCATATATAGGGTTTTAAGCTTTTCCCATATACCTTTGGCTGAGCTTTCTGCTGCAACTTCATGCAAAACCCCATTTGAAAGATTTAAAATAATACTTGCTTTTATTTTTTTGTCTATGACGGCAAACTCCTCGTCCGTCATTTTATCCGGCATCTTTTCCTTTCCTTGCAGTGCCAAATCTAAGCCATCCTGAATTAGGATAGCTTCCATCTTTAATTGCCACATTCCGAAATTTGCACTTCGGTCAAATTTCTCAACATAAGACTTTGTTAGAGTCATTTTGGCTATTTAAAATAACCCGGTTAGATCTGACTCTGATACCAATTTGTTAGGCTCAAAAATTCGGGTAGTACGAAATTTATCCAAACAACGGTATAATGACAATAACAAAGACAATGGAAGTTGATAATAATGGCAATTAAAGAATATAAAGAAGACACAAATTTAACGTGGTTCGGTCAAGGTGACCTACGTTCACAAGCGGAGATGAGCAATTTCACTGTACCAACAAGAGTACAAAATTAGAGTAAATACTCTAATTAATCCCAAATACCCCAAGTGAATAACCTCACAAGATCACTCCAAAGAAAGGGTTCACACAAGTGTTTCCCAACACTCACTCTCTTACAAAATACTCTATAATGAAATAAAGGAGGAGAAAGAAAAACAAGAGTGAAAAGCTCTTGAATTGGTGTGTTTGCAAATGAGGAGAAACTCCTCTATTTATAGCAAGAAATCCTTGGCCTAATAATGAATATTATGTCATGGCAAATGTCATGATCCACAAATTTATTATAATAGATATTATATCATGGCAAATGTCATGAACCACAAATTTGTTATAATGGATATTATGTCATGACAAATGTCATGAAAATTTGACCATATTACAGAAATTATAAAGTCACTAAATTTAATAATATATAATATTAAATTTCTATAACCATAAAAATTCAATGACAAAAATATTCGTACTTGCTTAGTTCCTTGAGAAAGTATTTTTAGCCATCTCCTCGTTATCAAAATTTCATAAGAGATTCTTGCATTTTCAAGTTGAAGCATATTCATTTCTCGCCTATAGCTGACAAAGCAAAAACGAAAATAATCTATGAGCGCTATAAAATTTAAGATAACTAACACAGATAAAGGAAAAATTTGAAGAAATAATATTAAGGAAGTAATAACTTACTCTCTAAGTCCTATATTTTACTTAAAACCTTACCTCTCAGATGCCATTGATGCAAGTTAAAGTTGAAAAATGAATCTAAGTTGATCCAAGACTCTTTCGATCTTGGACCGATCCTAGATCTTCTTCAGTAGTAAAAACTTAATTTGAGATCGACAAATTTGCTTCTAACGAAAACTGACTAGAGTATATATAGTACGTTTTAGATTTCACTATGGTAATGACTTACCTTTTTGAGAGAGATTACTTCTTAAATTAGAAATTTTTCCATGGATTTTAATTAAAAAAACATAATATTACTGTTATAACCGTTGAAAATTCCAAAAAATAAAATAAAATGGTCAGAAAGAAAGTATGGTAAGAAAATTAATTATTGTGCTTAGGGGTGACAAACAAGCGGGTCAGATATGGGCGAATCGAAAACAGATAATGCAAAATAGGATAAATAATCCGACCCGACCTATATTTAATACGGATAAAAATGGGTTAACCGACGGATAGTATGAATATCCATATTATCCATGGCTTCTTGAATATAATCACTTTTGAGAGAATATTTCTAGTCTCACTACTAGAAATTCGGCCAAAACCGATCGCGCACAAAATACCGACCGAAGTCGGTCGGTTTTCCAAAATATTTTTTTAATTTTTTTTTTTACGAAATTGCCCGACTTCGGTCGGTGTTTTTTGGTGCAAAAAGCGGAAAACTATTTTAGAATTCCGCGAAATTTATTTTTTAAGAAACCGACCGAAATCGAACGTTTTTTCATATAAAATAAATTAAAACTAATATTAAAAAAACGACCGAAATCGATCGGTTATTTTAAGAAACCGACCGACTTCGGTCGATAATTTTATATTTTTAATAAAATCGACCGAAATCGGTCGGTTATTTTCGAGCGAAAATGAAATTAAGGAGTACAAATAAATTAAATGAAAGTCTTAAACTAAAATGTACCAATAGTCTAGTGGTAGAATAGTATAATGCCTCAGTCCAGACCCTGGTTTGAGTCCCAAACGGTACATTTTTTAATTGCATAATTCAAAATACCTACCGAATTCGGTCAAAAAATACCGACCGACTGGTCGGTCTTTTCGGCAGATTTTTTCTTTTTGGGTCATTTGTGAAAATTAATTTACCGACGGAAATCAGTCGAAAATTCCGACCGACTTCGGTGGCTATTTTTTACCAACTAATATATTTTCGACCGATTAAAGTCGATCGAAAATCGGTCGATTTTTCTAGATTTCTGATCGATATTTCTGGACGGTTTTAGGTAGTTTTCTAGTAGTGTCTCCCAAACTTGCGGAACCTTCAATTTGAGAATTTACAAATGTAAAAGTTAAACACATTAGTTATTCATTTGTTATCCATTGTCTAAGTAGATAATATGGTTCTTATCTATATTTCACCGTTTTTATAAAGTTCATTATCCAACTCATTTTTAATGAATAATATGAGTGAATGATTTTTTTATTTTAACTATTTTTTCACCACTAATTGTTCTTTATGTTAGGGTTTGAACTAATACTTTCAAAAGATATCCACGATGGTAACACTAAAGGATCGTTAGTTATCTGGATGAGGATACTGATACAACAACAACAACAAACGTACGGAATGGGGAAGGGGCACATGCCAAATGGGTGTAATATAGACAACCTACTCTAATGCAAGTATTTGTGGCTACTTTCACGGCTCGAACTCGTGACCTATAAGTCATACAAAAACAACTTTACCGTTGCTCCATACTCCTCTTAGGGATCAGGATACTAATCCAGGTATAAATTTGCAGGGATTATATTTATTTCGTATTTGGTTACACGTATTAGTTAAAATTCGTATAAATTTTTACCAAAATTTTGATATTAACTATCACATGTTGAATGTGGGATTATAATAATCCCAACCAAATGACTCCTAATGGCTTACATAATCATATTGTTTCTTTAAGTGAATGACATATACTACTACCGAAAAAGACTATACATAAGGGTATTCTAGCTTAATATAATAATATTCAACATAAGAGTATTCTATCTTAATATAATAATAGTTCAACATAAAATTGACGATAAAATATTTAACGCCATACAATTAAATTTGAAAAGTGGAAAATGAGAAAGTCGTCACAAAAGTTACGTTTATATACGATGGAAATATAGTGCCCAAATCAACATTTGTAGACACATAACCATACATAAGAACTTGACTCTATGACTATCAAGGATATGCTCTCTAAACATAACATAAACAATGCCAAAATGAGGGACATTGTTGAAGACACATCGCATATTTTAAGCCAGGCTAGTGCCAACACTATTCACTGTTTTAGAGAAGCTAATCAGGTGACTGATGCCCTGGCTAAAAATATTTTCCTCCGATGAGAGGAAAATGAGTTAATGAGGAAAATATTTTTTAAAATATTTAAGCCAATCAAACATAAGAAAACTGAAAAATATTTTTCGAAAAATATTTTTTTCCTTCGTACCAAACATACCCTATGTTTTATTCAATTTATAACAAAAATATGATCAAAAGTTCAAATTGAAAAGAAAATTATTTTCTAACTGTATACTAGGTATGTTGTTGTTGTTATATAGGTAACTAGATATTACTCCTTAGTTATAATTCATCTTATGTGTCCCATAAATGTTTTATTTATTTTTCATTTAACAAAGAACAATTTATATTTTAAATGCATATTAAAGATAGTAACAAGTTTCAAGAATAAATTTTCATCTCAAATCACGTGCACAATCAAATGCTAGGGAGTAGAGCCGGAAGTCGAAAAGCTTGGACATTTGAACCTTTAAATTGTATTCAGAACTGCAGCAGGTTTTGCTATAGATTGGAAAAAGCTGAAAGGAGAGGGAAAGAAAGATGGGTCTGCTCACTCATAGAGTAAAAAGGTGTGAGTTAGCAGCAGGTGATCATATTTACACTTGGAGAACTCTTTTCGCATATTCTCATCACGGTTAGTCGCGTCTGCAACCCCATTTCACTATTTTTCCTTTTCAGTAAATTCTAATGTAAGATCATAACGTTTTGCTTCCTTTCTTGATACTGGAAATGACCAAAAACAGCAATTTTGTGAAGTAAGCAATTTTGCAGTTGGCATTTTTATCTTAAGTAATATTGTGAAGTAACACAACAACAACAACAACATACCCAGTATAATCCCATGAGTGGTGTTTGGGGAGGATGGTAAGTACGCAGACCTTACTCCTACTTGGAGAGGTAGAGATACTATTTCCGATAGACCCTCGGGTCAAGAAAAGATGAAAAGGAAGATTAGGGGAGAAGAAGAGGAGGGAAGAGGGGAGCAAGGCAATAAGCAAAGAGGAGAAAAAATAGCATCAAATAGTAGCAACCAGGGAGCAACAATATCCAGTAAAAGAGGAGAAAAAGTAACATCAAATAATAACAATCAGATAGCAACAATCCCACTAGCAATTTACAAAAATAAAGGAAGTGGTTGCAAAGTACCAGATACAATAAAAAAAATTTATAAGGAAGTAACAACTACTAGGTGAATAGCCTAGTAGAATATCTGCTAAAAAAAAAACCCACAACAAGAATATTACTAATGCTACTGGTGAACCTATGAAAAACTCGCAACTACCTGTCAACCCACCACCTTAATCCTCGACCTCCACACCTTCCTATCGCTAGTCATGTCCTCGGATAGGTGAAGCACCGACATATCCTGCCTAATCATCTCTCCCCAATACTTCTTAGGCCTACCCCTGCCCTTCCTCAAGCCCGCCATGGTAAGCCTCTCACACCTCCTGACCAGGGCATCTATATCTCTCCTCTTCACATGCCCAAACCATCGCAGCCTCGATTCCTGTAACTTGGTTCCACGGGTGCCACTCCCACCTTGTCCCTAATAACTTCATTCCTGATCGTGTCTTTCCTGGTATGACCACACATCCATCTTAACATTCTCATTTCTGCTACGCTCATCTTTTGGACATGGGATTCTTGAAGGGCCAACACTCAGCTCCATACAACATAACTGGTCTAACCACCACCCTGTAGAATTTGCCCTTAAGTCTATGAGGTACATTCTTATCACATAAAACCCTTGAAGCTAGCCTCCATCTCATCCAACGCACTCCAATGCGGTGAGTAACATCCTCGTAAATTTCCCTGTTGCCTTAGATTATAGACCCAAGATACTTGAAACTATCTCTTGTGGGAATGACTTGAGTATCAATCTTAACTTCTACTTCTTCTTCATGCCTCTTCTCACTGAACTTGTACTCCAAGTATTCAGTTTTCAACCTACTCAACTTGAAACCTTTGGATTCCAGCGTCTGTCTCCAAACTTCCAACATAGCGTTAACACCCCCTCGTGTATCGTCAATAAGTACTATGTCATCAACAAATAACATGCACCATGGCACCCTCCCTTGTATGTGACGTGTCAAGACATCCAACGCTAGTGCAAATAAAAACGGGCTAAGGGATAATCCCTGATGTAACCCAATCTCCACTGGAAAATATTCCGCGTCTCCTCCCACAGTTCTCACCCGAGTCTTAGCTCCTTCATACATGTCCTTAATCACCCTAATGTACGCTATCGGGACTCCACTAACCTCCAAACACCTCCATAGCACCTCCCTCGGGACTTTGTCATAAGCCTTCTCAAGGTCAATGAACACCATGTGCAAGTCATTTTTCCTCTCCCTATACTGCTCCACCAATCACCTCACAAGGTGAATGGCTTTTGTGGTTGACCGTCCCGGCGTAAATCCGAACTGGTTCTCAGATATAGATATGTCTGTCCTCACTCTCTTCTCCACCACCCTCTCCCAGACCTTCATAGTATGACTCAGCAGCTTGATACCCCTATAGTTGTTGCAGTTCCGGATATCACCTTTGTTTTTGTACAACGAAATTATCAAACTCCACCTCTAATCTTCGGGCATCTTCTTCATCTTGAAAATGATATTAAATAAGCTAGTAAGCCACTCCAAGCCTACCCTACACGGTTCTTTCCAAAATTCCACCGGGATCTCGTCAGGCCTAGTTGCCTTACCCCTTCTCATCTTCCGTATAGCCACATCAACCTCCCCACACCTAATATGCCTACAAAACCCAAAATCTCTCCGACTCTATGAGTTCTCCAACTCACCTATCACGATGTTCCTATCCCCTTCCTCGTTCAAGAGTCTATGGAAGTACTCCTGCCATCTATGCCTGATACGCGCCTCTTCCACCAATACCTTGCCGTCTTCGTCTTTGATGCACCTCATTCGATCCGGGTCCCGAGCCTTCCTCTCCCTAATTGTGGCTAATTTGTACAGCTTTCTATCCCCTCTTTTGCCCTCAAGATCCTCATACAATCTTTCAAAAGCTTCAGTCTTGGCCGTCATAACCGCGGGCTTCGCCTCTCGCCTTGCCTTCTTATAGCACTCCCTCCACGGCCTTCGCTCTTCCTCGTCCTTGTTCCCTACTAGATTTAGATACACCACTTTCTTAGCTTCCACTTTTGCTTGGACATTCTTATTCCACCACCAGTCCCCTTTGTGGCCACCTGAGTAACCCTTCTAGACCCCTAATACCTCCCTAGCAGCTTCCCTAATGCAGTTTGCTGTCATGGTCCACATACTACTCGCTTCCCCACTGCTCCTCCAGGCCCCCATAGCCAACAACTTCTCGCCCAACTCTTGAGCCTTTCCCTTATTCAAGGCTCCTCACTTGATCTTAGGTTGTCTGTACACCGATCTCTTCTTCCGTACTCCCTTAATCTCCAAATCCATTGGTAGGAGCCTATGCTGCGTCGACAGATACTCACTTGGGATAATATTGCAATCCTTACACATACCCTTATCACCTCTCCTGAGGAGAAGATAATCAATCTGAGTCTCGGCAACCCTACTCCGGAAAGTGACCAGGTGATCCTCCTTCTTCTGAAAACCCGTGTTAGCTAGTACCATATCAAAAGCTTTAGCAAACTTCAACAATGAAGTACCGCCCTCGTTCCTAGCCCCGAAACTGAACCTGCCATGCACCTCGTTATAACCTCTAGCCGTCTCCCCAACATGACCATTAAAGTCACCCCTATGAAAATCTTCTCAGACTGCGGGATACCACACACAACTACGTCCAAATCCTCCCACAAGTGCCTTTTGACCTCCTCACTCAGTCCCGATTGAGGCGCAAAAGCACTAATCATGTTAAAAGTGAACCCATTAACCACTACCTTAATAATCAACAACCTATCATTCACCCACCTGACATCCACCATTAACTCTCTAAGGTCCCTATCAACTAAAACCTCTACCTCGTTCTTGCCTCCAACACTTCTCGAATACTAGAGCTTATACCCATTAACATCCCGAGCCTTCGTAACCCCCATCTAGTCTCCTGGACACATGCTATATTAATCTTCCTCTTCTGGAGAATCTTCCCCAACTCTATCGACTAACCTGTTAGTGTTCCTATGTTCCAGGATCCAATTCTCAAACTTATGTAATCCTTACCCCCTTGCCACCCTTGCCACCCTTGCCCTTCGCCCCCTGACCCACCCGAGGACATGACCTTACACTGCCATCGCTCAGAATAGCCACTACACCAAAAACAATACATGGATATAGACTAAGCCTAGACTACTACAGATGCAGATGAGCAGGCGAAGCGTAAAACAAGCAAAGCCTAAATGAAAGCTGAAATGTAATGTAACTAGGGCATGCAAAAAATAGGAATGAAACAAAAGTGATACAACTAATGGCAGATAAATTCAAGCAAGACGAAGGAGATGCAATATTCAAGGATAAAAGGCAGTCGACAGAATATTAACAAATAGCAAATTCTAAGCAAGAACGATAGAACCTGGAGTCCCAACGGGTGCTGAGAGAGGTGTTGTCCACAGTAGCTATGTTCTGGAAGTTCCCGCGCGCGTCGCCTGAGGGCTGGCAGAAAATCTTCGCCTTGCAAAATCCCTACTGCCGCTGCTAGGTCTAGGAATCCGACCAGCAGCACTAAAGAGGAGGTGCAGACAATAATGGGGGTGCCGCCAAAGCTGCCTCCGCCGCTAGGCTAGGGCAGTGACGGGAAAAAAGAAAGAAGAAGAGGAAAAGGGCAAGATAAAGAGAACAGGGGAAGAAAGAAGCAGAAGAAACAAGAAAGATAAAGAGAACAAAGGGGAAGGAAGAAGAAGCAGAAACGGGAAAGCTAGTGAGGCAGGGATGGAGTCAGATCGGGAAAATCAGAGGAGAGAGGAGGGGAAAAAAGAAGCAGAAGATGAAAGCAGGGGAAGAAAGAGGCAAAGAGAGAGGAAAATAAGATAGGGGTGGGGGGCTTTGTCATGCCCCAAACCTGAGGAGACGTGGCTGGCACCCGGTTCCATACTTGGACTGAGCGTACCACTCTGTAACTGTGAACTCTGGAGAGGTAACCCTCAACTAAGGCTGGAAAGTGGGCCGGTCCAGGCCCGGGACCAGCCCGGGACCGCGGGCCAAACGGCTAAACGGGCCAGGACCGTTTGGTCCGGTTTTAGCGGGCCTGGTCCGGTCTCGTGGGCCGGTCCTATGATTTGGGCCCGTCAGGCCCGGGACCGGCC
Source organism: Nicotiana tomentosiformis (assembly GCF_000390325.3). Lineage (NCBI taxonomy): Eukaryota > Viridiplantae > Streptophyta > Magnoliopsida > Solanales > Solanaceae > Nicotiana > Nicotiana tomentosiformis. The sequence continues at coordinate 115,101,427 of NC_090823.1, read as the reverse complement.
CGGTCCCTTAGCGGGCCAAACGGTCCCAACAACTATTTCTTTTAAATTTTTTTTTTATAAAAAAATAGCTGTTGGCTATTTATAAAATAGCCATTTAACCCCCCCAACTTTGTTTTAATCCTAAACTTTTTATAATTATACTTTTTCCCTATTTTCAACTATAAATACCCCATCATTATTTCATTTTTTCTTATAAAATTATTAATCTATCACAATCTCTCTCTAATTTACTTCTATAATTGCTACTATTGCTTACTTTATTGTTATAATTTGTGAAACAATTGTAAAGTTGGTGAATTGAAGTCTTCAACGATAATCAATTTCCAACAAGTTGTTCGTCAATTCGGTAAACTCGTTCCAACTCTTAAGTTTCAATATTATAATTTTGTTTGTTTTATTTACTTTTCTTGATTAATTAAGATGGCTTATTCCTTAAAAAATATGTTTAGTAAAAATAAGGGAAAATCGAAGAGTGGTGAATCTAGTGGCCAATCTATTCCTCCTCCACTTCCCCCGGCTCCCCGACCCAAACCTGTTACCCGTCCTACACCTCCTATTCTTGATAGCGATAATAGTTTATTACAATTTACCGAGAGTCAATTTTGCCATAATATTGCACCCGGTGAACAATTAAACCATGAATATATGAATACTCTTTATGGTAATCCAACTATTGAAGAAAATGATGATAAAGAAGTAGATTTTGGTGAAACGCAACCGGATGACGATACAACAAAGATTTTAACGTGGAAAACCCTTCTAAATAAGGGGAAAAACCACGTGTCCGAGAGGAGCAAAGTAATCCACTATAATGAGAAATTTTACACCCAGTAGTCCCGAGTAAAATACTTCAGGGACCACTATACACTCAAAAGAAATAACTCTCTTTTAAGATTACCACCTCACTACAATATCGCTCACACTCTCTATTTTTCTCAGAGACTACACCGCTTGTGAATACCTCACACTACTCTCTAACTCTCAAATATATTTTCTTCTAAGATTGGTGTTTCAAAATGAGAAGCTGAAGGCTTCTAGTTATAGAAAGAATGGCCACCCAATTCAGCCAATCAGAAGGCTTATTTTACGTGCGCAGTTCAGGCATGTTTTCGGAAAGCTTTTATGTTGAAAACTAATGAAAATAAGAATTTTTACCTTAAAAGTTGACTTTAGTTTTCTTCGGTCAATATTTTTGGTAAACAGACCCGGATCCATATTTTTATAGTCCTGGTGGACCCGTGTGGAATTATGGGACCTGGGCGTATGCCCGGAATCAAATTCGGAGGTCCCTAGCTCAAGTTATGATTTTTTGATAAAAATTAAAAGTCTGAAATTTAATTATTTTTAAGAATTGATTGGTGTTTGGCATTGTTAGTGCCGGGTCCGTATTCTGGTTTCGGATCTCGGTACAGGTTCATTATGATATGTAAGACTTGTCTGTGAAATTTGGTGAGAAATGGAGTTGATTTGACGTGATTCAAACGTCCAGTTGAGAAAATAGAAAATTTAAAGTGTTCTTGAGAATTTCATTTGAATTCGGGCTAAATTCGTAGTTCTAGGTGTTATTTTGGCGGTTTGATCGCGCGAGCAAGTTCGTATGATATTTTTAGATTTGCGTGCATGTTTGGTTTGGAGCCCCGAGGGCTCGGGTGCCATTCGGGCGATGCGCGAGTTGAGTTCAAACCTTAACAAGGCTGTTGGTGCACCAAATCTGGTGTGCCCGCACTTGCGAGCCTTTGGTCGCAGGTGCGAGCTCGCAGGTGTGACCCAGGCCTGAACTTCCTTTTTCTGCAGATGCGGGCTTCTCTCCGCAGGAGCGGGACCGCAGAAGCGGAACCCTGTCCGTAAGTGCGACCCCAGTTGGCCCAGTCCTTTTTCGCAGAAGCGCACGTCCTGTCCGTACGTGCGGATGCACTGTTACGACCAAAGCACCGCAAGTGCGAAGGTCGCTGGGCAGTGAGTTCATTTAATTCGGATTCCAACCATTTTTCTTCTTGTTTCAAAAGGATAGGAGGCCTAGGGCAATTTTTCAAACCCTGAAAGACATAGGGTATACTAAGTTCAAACCCTACTTGGATTCCTTTGCTGTACTTCAGACTCTGAAAGACAGCCAGTTATATGATAAGTTCTCAAAATGCTAGTTTTCGTTGAGTTCAGTTGCTTTCTTGGGTCACATTGTATCGGCAGAGGGTATTCAGGTAGATCCTAAGAAGATTGAGGTAGTCTAAAACTGGCCTAGACCTACATCAGCTACAGAGATCCGTAGTTTTCTGGGTTTGGCGGGCTATTACCGTCAATTTGTGGAGGGGTTTTCATCCATAGCAGCCCCGTTAACCAGATTGACCTAGAAGGGTGCCCCGTTCAGGTGGTCAGACGAGTGTGAAGCGAGCTTTGAAAAGCTCAAGACTGCTTTGACCACGACACCGGTATTGGTGTTACCCACAGGTTCAGGATCTTATACAGTATATTATGACGCATCCCGTATTGGTCTGGGTTTGGTGTTAATGCAGGGTGGCAAGGTTATTGCATATGCTTCGCGGCAGCTGAAGGTTCACGAAAAGAATTACACTGTTCATGATCTAGAGCTGGCAGCCATTGTTCACGCGCTGAAGATTTGGAGGCACTATCTTTACGGTGTGCCATGCGAGGTATTCACTAATCATTAGAGCTTGCAGTATTTGTTCAAGCAGAAGGAACTCAATTTGTAGCAGAGGAGGTGGCTAGAGCTATTGAAAGACTATGATATCACCATATTGTATCATCTCGGGAAGGCCAATGTGGTGGCCGATGCTTTGAGTAGAAAGTCAGTCAGTATGGGTAGCCTTGCATATATTCCAGTTGGTGAGAGACTGCTTGCAATGGATGTACAGGCCTTGGCCAACCAGTTCGTGATGTTCGATGTTTCTGAGCACAGTCGTGTCCTAACTTGTACAGTTGGTCGGTCTTCTTTGTTTGAGCACATCAGAGATCGGTATGATGACGATCCTCATTTACTTGTCCTTAGAGACACAGTGTGGCACGGTGGTGCCAAGCAGGTTACTGTTGGAGATGATAGAGTTTTGAGGATGCGGGGTCATATTTATGTGCCTAATGTGGATGGGCTTCGTGAGTTGATCCTTGAGGAGGCTCATAGTTCTCGGTATTCTATTCACCAGGGCGCTTCCAAGATGTACCAGGACCTGCGGCAGCATTATTGGAGGAGGATGAAGAAAGACATAGTTGACCATGTAGCTCGGTGCCTAAATTGCCAGTAGGTAAAGTGTGAGCATCAGAGACCTTATTGGACTCCCACGGACTCAGAGGAAGTTCGATGCAGTTTGGGTCATTGTGGACAAGCTGACTAAGTCAGCGCACTTCATTCCTGTGGCAGTTACCTATTCCTCGTAGCGGTTAGCAGAGATTTATATTCGGGAGATCGTCCGTCTTCACGGTGTGCCCGTGTCTATCATTTATGATCGAGGTACACAGTTTACCTCGCACTTTTAGAGGGCAGTACAGTGTGAGTTGGGTACGCGGGTTGAGTTGAGCACAACATTTCATCCTCAGACGAACGGGCAATCCGAGCGTACTATTCAGATCTTGGAGGATATGCTACGCGCTTGTGTTATAGACTTTGGAGGATCGTGGTATTAGTTCTTGCCCCTTACAGAGTTCGCCTACAATAATAGCTACCAGTCGAGCATTCAGATGGCACCCTATGAGGCATTATATGGAAGACGGTGCAGGTTACCAGTTGGGTGGTTTGAGCCGGGGGAGGCTCGGTTGTTGGGTACAGATTAGTATAGGAGGCCTTGGACAAGGTCAAGATTATTCAGGATCGACTTTGCACAACTCAGTCCAGGCAGAAGAGTTATGCCGACCGTAGAGTTCGTAATGTTGCATTCATAGTCGGAAAGAGAGTGTTACTTCGGGTATCACCCATGAAGGGTGTAATGAGGTTCGGAAAGAAGGGCAAGTTGAGCCCTAGATATATCGGACCTTTTGAGATTCTGGAGAGAGTGGGAGAGGTGGCTTATAGGCTTACGTTGCCACCTAGTTTAGAAACTATTCATATGGTATTCTATGTGTCCATGTTTCAAAAGTATCACGGTGATCCGTCCCATGTGTTAGATTTTAGTTCTGTCCAGTTGGACAAGGATTTGACTTACGAGGAGGAGCCGATGGCAATTCTAGCCCGGCAAGTTCGCCAGTTGAGATCAAAGAGTTACCCTTCAGTTCAAGTGCAATGGAGAGGTCAGCCTATTGAGGTAGCTACTTGGGAGTCCGAGTCCGATATGCGGAGTAGTTATCCCCACCTTTTCACCAGCCTATGTACTTTTCTATGTCCGTTCGAGGACGAACTGTTATTTTAGAGGTGGAGAATGTGATTTTTACCCAGGTACTCGAATCTGTACTCTTAAACCTTAAAAATCTCATTTTTACCCTCCTCGATTTACGTGCGCAGTCCGGGCATGTTTACAGAAAGCTTTTATATTTAAAACTAATAAAAATAAAATATTTTACCTTAAAAGTTAATTTTAGTTGACTTCGGTCAATATTTTTGGTAAACGGGCCTGAATCTGTGTTTTAACGGTCCCGGTGGGTCCGTGTCAAATTATGGGACCTGGGCGTATGCCCCAAATCGAATTCAGAGGTCCCTAGCTCAAGTTATGAATTTTTGATGAAAATTAAAAGTCTGAAAATTTAATTATTTTTAAGAATTAATTGGTATTTGGCATTGTTAGTGCAGGGTCCGTATTATGGTTCCGGAGCCCGGTACAAGTTCATTATGGTATGTAAGACTTGTCTGTGAAATTTGGTGAGAAACGAAGTTGATTTGACGTGATTCGGACGTCCAGTTGAGAAAATAAAAATTTTAAAGTGTTCTTGAGAATTGTATTTGAATTCGTGCTAAATTTGTAGTTCTAGGTGTCATTTTGGCGATTTGATCGCGCGAGCAAGTCCGTATGATATTTTTAGACTTGCGTGCATGTTTGGTTTGGTGCCCCGAGGGCTCGGGTGCCATTCGGGCGATGCGCGAGTTGAGTTCAAACCTCAACAAGGCTGCTGGTGCACCAAATCTGGTGTGTCCGCACCTGCGAGCCTTTGGTCGCAGGTGCGACCCAGGCCTGGACTTCATTTTTCCGCAGATGCGGGCTTCTCTCCGCAGGAGCAGGATCGCAGAAGCGGAACCCTGTCCACAGGTGCGACCCCAGTTGGCCTAGTCCTTTTCCATAGAAGCGCACGTCCTGTCCGCATGTGCGACCAAAGCACCGCAGGTGCGAAGGTCGCTGTGCATTGAGTTCATTTAATTCGGACTCCAGCCATTTTTCTTCTCGTTTCAAAAGGATAAGAGGCCTAGGGAGATTTTTCAAAGACATTTTCTTCCCCAAAGCATAGGTATGTGTTCCTTAACTCGTTTCTTTCAATCTTTTACTTCAATTTACAAGAATTCAACCAAAATCTAGAGTTTTCATTGTAGAATTAGGGGTTAGGGTAAAAACTAGGGATTTTGGAAATTTGAGGATTTAGACCTCAATTTGAGGTCGGATTCCAAAACTAATTATATATTCGGGCTCGGAGGTGAGTGGGTAAGTGCATTTTGGTCCGAACCTCGGATTTTGACCAAGCGAGCCCGGGGTCGATTTTTCAACTTTTTGGAGGGAATATTTGGGAAATTTAAGTTATGCAATATAATTGATTTCTCTAGCAATATTTGATATTATCGAGTGGTTTGGAGGTGAATTCCTAAGAAAAAGCTGTGATTGAGAAATAAGTGGCCTTCGGAGCGAGGTAAGTGTTGTGCCTAACCCTGACTTAAGGGAATTAGTAACCTTAGATTACTTGCTAAGTAAAATTCATGTGACTGGAGTATATGTGAGGTGACGAGTACTTATGCGCCGCCAATTTACCTGTTTTCCATATTTCTCTATTTTTCTTATATTGTCTCATTCCTATGCCTAATTGCTACGTGTTATACTAGTGTTGTTCAATTTATCGTTCTTATCATGTTTTCAGATCTTCTGGTAATAATTGAGTTGTTATTTCAAAGTTGAGATTGATATTATGGAACCAAATGTTGAAGTAAGGTTTGTACTTGTTATTCTTTCTCCCTGTTATTATTTATGCATTGCATTATGGTAAGGGAGAGTGTTAATGCACGAAGGGTGATGCTGTGCCATATTGTGAGTGTTAATGCACGAAGGGTGATGCCGTGCCATATTGTGAGTGTTAATGCACGAAGGGTGATGCCGTGCCATGAGATGAGTGTTAATGCACGAAGGGTGATGCCGTGTCATTTCTATTAATTTTATGGTGAGATTGAGAGTAAAGGCACGCAGGGTGATGCCGTGCATTTTTTCTTACTGTATTCACTATTCCTGTTGATTCATGGTATATTGACTGCTCCAGTGATCATTCTGTTGTAGTTCTTTATCTTGTATTCCCCTTAGTATGTTCCCCTCCCGACATTTTCTGTTTAGTTCTTCATTTCTGTTATTTGTATATACATTGTTAAATTGTATAGGTTGACAGTAGGTGCCTTGCCTTAGCCTCGTCACTACTTCGTCGAGGTTAGGCTCAACACTTACCAGTACATGGGGTCGGTTGTACTGACACTGCACTCTGCACTTTCTGTACAGATTTTGACACTGGCTCGGGTTAATCGAGATTTTGCTATTGGTCCGCTGTCCGGAGACTCAAGGTAGATCTATCGGTGTTCACAGACCTTGAAGTTCCCATCTATCTTTTCTGTTCTACTGTTTCTTTTATTCAGACAATTGTATTTCTTTCAGACTATTACTTGTAGTAAATTCTAAAATGCTCGTGAATTGTGAGTCCAGATCCGAGTGGTAGTAATTAATACAGTTTTTATGATATTCCGTACTTATTATATTTCACCTTAGTTAATTATTGTTAATTACTGAATGGGAATAAGGAATTGGTTTAATAATTCTCTAACGTTGGCTTGCCTAGCAAGTGAAATGTTAGGCGCCATCACGGTCCTGTCGGTGGGAAATTTTGGGTCATGACAGGACCAAAAATCTGACCTGTCGTGATGGCGTCTATCTCAATACTAGGCAAGCCGATAACATCAATAACCCTCGATTTCCTTTAAGTTTGAAAACATAATATTTAAATACAATACAAAATATCACAAATACTGATATGGACATTCCCCAAAACTTGGTGTCACTGAGTACATGAGCATCTAATATGGATATAAGTCTGGAAAATACAGTCTATAATAGTCTGAGACCAAATACTGTAATTTAGGAGACAGGGAAGGAGAGACAAGGTTTGCGAAACACGATAGCTACCTCAAAATCTCCAGAAAATCAACTGCACGAAAGAATCAACACCCGCTATGTTCGAAAACACATGGATCTGCACACGAAGTGCAGGGTGTAGTATGAGTACAACCAACTCAGTATGTAACAATAATAAATAAAGAACTGAAGATAGTGACGAGCTACACAGTTATAGTTCACTTTCAGTAATTCCAGCAAAGAATATACATGCTTTCAAATCTAGCATTTTAAGTCAAATCAATTTTATACAGTTCATGTTCATGTAATCCGGATATAGAATCTTTCAAAGAATTTTACAACAATGACAGATAGCAAATAAATGCAACAGCAAATGAAAAACAAATACAGCCTCTCAGGGCAACAGTCACTCAACTTGTCACAATAGCTCAACCACTCGACTCTCAGCCCTCAGCACTCACACTCAATGGGTACCCGCGCTCACTAGGGGTGTACAGACTCCGGAGCGGCTCCTACAGCCCAAGCTCTATAATCTGTACAGACAACTCACGTGCTGCACAGATAACTCACGTGCCATAGTATAAATATTTGGATCCGCACGGACAACTCACATGCTATAGTATAATATCTAGATCTGCACGGACAACTCACGTGTTATAATATCTCGCACGGACAACTCACGTGCTGCACGGACAACTCACGTGCTATAATATAATATCTCACAACCAGGCCCTCGGCCTCACTCAGTCACAAATCTCTCCAGTCTCTCGGGCTCTCAACAATCATGAAATCATCCCAAACAACAATGATATGATGCATCAATAATGAACAATATAGAGACTGAGATAAAATAAACAAGTAAACTATGACTGATTACAAACAACAATTATGCAGGTAGTTCAACATGTACACGACCTGTGTGGGTCCTAACAATACCAACGTATAGCCTAAACATGGTTTCTAACATGACTTACAATCAAATTTCCACAACACACATAGAGAGCACATAGCTAACAACAAGTTATTCAACTTTACAGTTTCCACGGGATGGACCAAGTCAAAATCCCCTCGGTGCACGCCCATACGTCCGTCACCAAGCATGTGTGTCACCTCCAAAATAATCATATGATACCAAAATCCGGGGTTTCATACCCTCAGGACCAGATTTATAACTATTACTTACCTCAAACCGTGAAATTTTTATTCTGCAAAGCCTTCGCCTCATGAATTGGCCTCCAAACGCATCGAATCTAGCCACAAATAATTCGATTCAGTTAATAAAATTTATTGGAATTAATTCCATAAGAAAATATTAATTTTCCATAAAAATCCAAAATTTAGCTCAAAAATCACCTGTGGGCCCACATCTCGGAACCTGACAAAAGTTACAAAATCTGAAAGCCCATTCAACCACGAGTCTAACCATACTAATTTTACCAAAATCCGACCTCAACTCGACCTCCAAATCTTCAAATCTATTTTTCAAATCCCTAAGTTCAAACCCCCGATTTACACTAGGGGTGTTCAAAATCGAACCGAAACCGAAAACCGAATCGAAACCGAAGCTTAATGGCTTATTGGTATCGGATTAACGGTTTAACGGATGGGGAACAGATTGAAATTTTTTTATTAACAGCTTATCAGTTTGGGGGCGGATTATTCAATTTTCTTATTCAATTATATATAAGCTTATCAGCTTATATATATATATATATATATATATATATATATATATATATATATATATATATATAAACCTTCCACTTCTTCCGGCTATTAGCTTAGCTTATTCTCTCACCCTACAACAAGATTGTTTAAGCTGCTATCTATGGTTCAACTCTGCTTTTGTTTTTTTAAACTAATGCATGTTGTCTATGTTTAATAGAAGAACAGTAGTGTTGTGCCACAACTTTTATCCCACAATATTGACGATAGTACTGTCTTGAATTATGTTCTGGGGAAAGAGCGCATTTGCATTTCCTGTAAATTGTTTACTGCTTATAATCCATCCCTATTTCTATACATAACTGCCTTTTGCTTGGTGCTGTTTGTATGGTTAATGATATAGCGTGAAATGCCTGGTTGAGAGTTTAAGTTAGAAATTTGAAGCTGTTGTTTGAACTTTGAAGCTGCAGAAATTCAAGCACTGTTAGGCGTTAGCTGCAGGCCAAACATTTCTGTGTAGACTGCTCACTTATGGATTAATCATTTTGAAATATGTATTCTGGACTCACTTTGAATATAGACTGGAATTTCCTATTCTGAATTAATATGCTAGGCGTTAACAGACATATGTATGTCTGGACTCATGTAATGTAGTTTGCTTTGGGATTTAATGGTAGGCGTTAACAGACATGTATGTCTGGACTCATATGTACTCTGCTTTGGGATGTAATGTAGCCTACAATGTGTTCTGCTTTTTTCACTCTACAACATATGACACACTACATCATTCTTATGTAGGCGTTAACAGACATGTATGTCTGGACTCAATGTGTAATTTTCTATTCTGAATTTGTATACTAGGCGGTCAGCAAACAATTAATGCACGCAATATAGATTGCATTAGGCCGATAAACCACCCGATAAGAACTAAACCGATACCAATCCGTCCGATATCTTATCGGGTGGCTAGCGGATTAATACATTTAAAAGCCGATAACCGTTAAGCCAAACCGTTAAGAGTAATTAACCGCCCAATCCGCCCGATAAGCAGCCCTAATTTACACCTCAAAAACATGTAATCTAGTCGGATTATTCGATGATAATTCAATAATATGGGGTAGAAATGATCACACGAGACTTACCTCAAGTTCTCCCGTGAAAACCTCGCTCAAAATCGCCCAACCCGAGCTTGAAATGCCCAAAAATGGCAAAAGCTCGGAACTCCTCCAATTTTATTCTGTCCAGGCCCTGTCACACATACAACCAGATTAGCCGCATCTGCGGTCTCGCAAGTGCAACGAAATGTCTGCATATGCGATCCCCCAAAAGGCTCCCTCCGCTTCTGCGCGTCCCTTTTCGCACCTGCGACTACTGCTCCTCTTCACGTCTGGTCGCTTCTGCGGTGGCTGGTGCGCACATGCGACTTCGCACCTGTGATCAGACCTCCGCAGGCGTGAAAATACCTGAAGCAAAATTTCCAGCAGTGGTCTTAAGTCCGAATTTGATCCGTTAACCATCTAAAACTCACCCGAGCCCCCCTCCCCCGGGACCTCAACTAAATATACCAACAAGTCCTAAAACATCATACGAACTTAGTCGAACCTTCAAATCACATCCAACAACACTAAAAGTACGAATCACACATAGATTCAAGCCTAATGAACTTTGAAATTTTTAATTTCTATAAACGACGCCGAAACCTATCAAATCACGTCCGATTGACCTCAAATTTGGACAAAAGTCATAAATGACATAACGGACCTATTAAAATTTTCAGAATCAGATTTCGACTCCGATATCAAAAAGTCAACCCCCGGTCAAACTTTCCAAAGATATAACTTTTGGCATTTCAAGCCTAATTCCTCTACGGATCTCCAAATAATTTTCCGGACAGGCTCCTAAGTCCAAAATCACCATACGGAACTATCGGAATCATCAAAGTTCAAATCTAAGGTCGTTTACACATAAGTCTACATCCGGTCAACTTTTTCTAACTTAAATTTTCAACTATGAGACTAAGTGTCTTGTTTCACTCTGAATTCCTTCCGGACCCGAACCAACTAACCTGGTAAGTCATAAAATAACTGTAAAGCATAAATTGAGCAGTAAATGAGGGAACAGGGCTGTAATACTCAAAATGACCGGTCGGGTCATCATATTCTCCCCCACTTAACATGTGTTCGTCCTCGAACATGCCATGAGTTGTTCCAAGCCATCAAATCACTATTCCATCTTACCACTCGCGTACCCAGGGGTGATCCCACGTTACCCTATTCCACATAGGCTTGACAACACAATATAACTGGAAATCCTTAATTTAGCCTTAGCCCAAAAACCTTGGAATTCAATTCCCAACCTTCAGAATTTCTTTTCAAGACACGAATCTTACATTTACACATTGTATGAGTCTAAACAAGTTGCATCGAGCTATAACTATAATCACGGATATAATCACCTAGCATATTACATAACTCGCCCGCTCGTAGCACCATTCCTGATTACAGTAACTACTCCAAACCAACCAAGTACTAGTATAAAACCCTGCAGTCAACAGAACTTCATTCCACAATCTTCGTACACTGCCAATGATGAAAGAAACAATCAAAAACTCATAACCACTCATCAGATCAACTAGCCATGGAGCTCTCTCGCCCCAACCAAAACCATAACCCTCTTGAGACTTGAATATACCATACTCAAGCCTCATAGTACCCATTCTAGGTCCAATGACCTTATATTATTCAACATAACTATCCCACAGACACGCCATATTAATATAACTCCAGCCACTACTGCTCAATCCGTGAACCCAAATATGGGAGATGTATCAAGGAAAAGAACCATATAGCAAGTTCAACAAGCACCACCACAATCACAATGTTACAACCAACTCCTCAAATTTCATGAAGAGGATAACCGTAGGCGCATGTACACAATTTCTCAAATACGTTGCTCATGTAATTTTTATCGTAGAGGAAAGGAAAGCAATGAAATCCGATAAATTATCAAAGAAATAAAATTCCCACACACGGCACAGACAACTCACGTGCCAATAATATAAGTCGCCTGGCATGGTCACAAGCCTCCATACCAGCATATCATACAGGAGCAATTAAACAAATACACTTGTATATGATAATGAAATAAGATTCTCATGCTCCTGGACTGGTATTAATAGCACGCCATAGTGTAAGCATGTGCAAAGTCTGCTATCACACTTCAAATCAGCAAGTTAACGCGGAAATAGTAACTACCCCGTTTATTCATAGGAATTAGCCTCTTTGTAAACTCAAATGTAGCCCATATAGTTCTCAATAAAGGTAAAAACACGAGAAACGTTGTAACTTTACGCTTAACAGTCAACTCTAGGCATATCATAGCCTAAGCATTCTTTCGAGTATGAATACTTGCCCCGATGCTCGCACATTGGCCCAAACCTCACAAATATGTACACTTATAGCGCGTAGCTATCACAAATAATTAACGCAACTAGTGCCTCCACTGAGTTTAAAGAAAAATACTCATCTCAAACAGGCCGCAACCCAAAACAATATACTTCTGAGAACTCTCAGTCTCCAAATTCATCAAACACATGAATCATCGTAATTGATCCCAACTCCAGTACTAGAATGATTGACACATCTTCCATTCACGATCTTTCCATACGGAATACTTTCATAATTCTTCCGTGCCACATAACAATAATTTAAATATCGTCAGTCTATCAACCAGGTGAGTACTACAATACCAATGAACATCCGTAAGTCAAAACACAATGCGCCTTTTGAAATGCGCACCCTTCTCAGGGATTACCGAGCAGTTATAACATTCATCTAATTATCTGAAATTGACCATTCTATCCAAAATTTGTGATCTTCCTTTCAAGAATGAACTTCCACCTTGTACATGTAAATCTTAATCCCGCGCAACACTCCACATCTATCATGTGAAAGGCACAAGAATCTCATTATAAGCTCTAAGTCACCAGAAAATTATATGCCTTATTAGTTGGAATCTCTCTTGCTTCTTTCTAGGAGGAAATCACAATACACAACACGTTTCATACACCGGTAGAAAATATCTGGTTCAAACCATGGTAGAATCCATCATGAACACTTTGAAATTTATTTGCACATAACCAAGCTATCAGAACTGAATTCTTCTAACTCCACCAAGCCACACAAGTTGCCAAATCCGACAGTATTGCCACAAAACACCCGTAAAGCCCCACCTCATCGTAAGAACCAAAAGAACCGAGCATACCATTACCATACTGATCTATCATGTTACCCATTTGTCTTATTTTCTCCGAGTTTCTTCTGAATTACCCTTAAGTTGACATTTCTCCTTGTCATAACACTTCTATCCTTACCCAAAGCTTACTACAAGACATCCTAACATAAAATCACATCGTCCTAAGGCCCATAAGCCACTGTATTCTTCTTAAGCACCTCCATAAATACCCCAACCATAACACTCACTCTGAAAATACGTTATGCGAATTTAAAATTGTTCCTCTTTCCTTTCTTATACTGAAATGTAGAATCCATAATCAAACAAAATTACCGCACGTCCTGATACCATCAAATGTAAGCAATTGATTCTAGTGATATACAAATTCAAAAAAAAAAATCAATTTCCACATATACATTTTGAATCCATTAGAACCCTCTCAAGAGTCATCCACTCTGCTCAAATCTAATTTACTCCACCCCAAACGGGCCGAAAGACATGTGCTCATTTAGCACAATCAACACTCAAATAAGTAACCCTGCCTTATCACGACCAATTAAATTCATACTTCGTGTGCACTACATCCTTCAAAATAACAACTTAATCATTCCATAATTTTCATGTTTTCATAAAGTGCAATGTAACCCGTATCCAAGAATTTCTTTACTCGAGTCATCTTTGATCTCAACCTCTGCAAGTAATAACTAATCCACAAGTATCCCTCGTACCAAAACTAAAATTTAGCACATAACCATAAAATCAAATTGTCAATAGCAGGCTCCCCCACTTAACCTTAAGCTACAATTATATAAAATTAGAACCCGCAAGGATTTCTCCTTCTCAATTAGCAAGATCTCGCACCGTTAACCCTCTAAATTTTTCTAAGTCTTTTGTTAAGCTTTTCATGAACATTCTGAATCGCCATCCATAGTCACACACTCAACCTCTTACCGGGTAGTAAGTAATATTCCTCGCAGAAGCTTCATCAACATCACGCCATCGCTAACTGCTCACAAGAGATAACCCACCTGTGGAATTCCTTATCGACATCTTCCAACGATGCTGCACTGGGTCCAACGACCACGCAATCAGTAAATTCTCCTGAGCTCATGCTAGCCCACCATTTGTATAAGTCTGCACTTTTCCTATTGACATTAACTGAAAGTTCAACAATACCTTCCGAACTCAAGTCATATTGCGCCTGAAACGATAATCAGATCTTCACATCCCTCTTCATTTTAAACAAACTCCTTTCTTCCATATGCAATCTTTCTTTGTACAGTAACCATCACTCCAAATAAAGTCCGTAGGCCAAATCACATTCTATCACGATTCCAAACCGTTTTACACTTTCTCAAGGCACGCGACTACCCTACCACAGAATCCATATGCTAATCTGCCACTCTTACTTTGATTAAACCATCTCCTTTAAGAAACTTATCAAGCTCTACTTCTCCTACTTGACCTGCTAGTACTTCAACCACCGCGAAACACTTCTCGTCATGTCTTCCCTCATACTTTGCTGCCCGACTGTTGCATCAAATAAAAATGCATCTCTGTCGCACCTGAAACAATAAAATGTAACCGACTTTAAGTCTCTTCGAAGATCATCTTTCTTGAGCCATCAACATTGGAAATGCCCATTCGCAACCATAATTACTACACAATCACTTACTCTTCTTGAGTCCAAACTCATTGACAGAACATGAGAATTTAATTTGCCCCACAATTTAATAACGTGAAAGAGCCTTCAATACACTCACAACTCAAGACTGTACGTCACATCAAAATGAAAATAAAGCATCCAATGGCCTTCCTTTACATTTCAAGGAAACACTTCTCATTACATTCAAATCATCTTAACACATCCCACAGTTACATCATACCCATCACAAAGCCATTCCACCGCTCATCGAGCCACAAATTCCACTCATAGGGACATTACCGGACATATGAGTCCAAATGTACAAGTTACAACTGAAGCTACCGAGCCTAAGTTGTGGTCTAAACCTGGCCTCAAGTCCTCTAGACTGGCCCATCACCAAAACACAGAATACACATCTTGAACCTCGTTCATAGAATCACAAGCCGGCGATGCACAACTGATACCGAGCGCTCATATGCACATACGAAATGCGTGGAAGGAATTCAAAGAGTTAAGTTTCAAGCTGAATCAATTCCGCATGATAGAATACAAGAAAGTAAAATTTTCCTAAGGGTTCGGCAGCCTCTCGAAAATAAGTACAGACGTCTCTGTACCGATCCGCAAGACTCTACTAAACCTTCCCATGACTCGTGAGACCTATGTCACCTAAAGCTTTGATACCAACTTGTCACGACCCAAAATCTGACCTATCGTGATGACGCCTATCTCAATACTAGGCAAGCTGATAACATCAATAACTCCCGATTTCCTTTAAGTTTGAAAACATAATATTTAAATACAATATAAAATCCCACAAATACCGATACGAACACTCCCCAAAACCAGGTGTCACTAAGTACATGAGCATCTAATATGAATACAAGCCTGGAAAATACGGTCCATAACAGTCTGAGACCAAATACTGTAATTTATGAGATAGGGAAGGAGAGACAAGGTCTACGAAACACGGCAGCTACCTCAAAATCTCCAAAAAATCAACTGCGTGAAAGAATCAATACCCGTTATGTACGAAAACACCTGGATCTGCACACAAAGTGCAGGGTGTAGTATGAGTACAACCAACTCAGTAAGTAACAATAATAAATAAAGAACTGAAGATAGTGACGAGCTATACAGTTATAGTTCACTTTCAGTAATTCCAGCAAAGAATAGACTTGCTTTCAAATCCAGCATTTTAAGTCAAATCAATTTTATACATTTCATGTTCATGTAATCCGGATATAGAATCTTTCATAGAATTTCACAACAATGACAGATAGCAACTAAATGCAACAACAAATGAAAAGCAAATACAGCCTCTCAGGGCAACAATCACTCAACTTATCATAACAGCTCAACCACTCGACTCTCAGCCCTCAGCACTCACACTCAATGGGTACCCGCGCTCATTGCGGGTGTACAAACTCCAGAGGGGCTCCTACAGCCCAAGCGCTATAATCTGCACGAAAAACTCACGTTCTGCACGGACAACTCACGTGCCATAGTATAAATATATGGATCCGCACGGACAACTCACGTGCTATAATATAATATCTGGATCCGCACGGACAACTCATGTGCTATAATATCGCCTCACAGACAACTCACGTGCTGCACGGACAACTCACGTGCTATAATATAATATCTCACAATCAGGCCCTTGGTCTCACTCAGTCACAAATCTCTCCAGTCTCTCGGGCTCGCAACAATCATGAAATCAGCCCAAACAATAATGATATGATGCATCAATAATGAACAATATAATGACTGAGATAAAATAAACAAGCAAATTGTGACTAAATATAAACAATAATTACGCAGGTAGTTCAACATGTACATGACCTCTGTGAGTCCCAACAGTACCAACATATAGCCTAAACATGGTTTCTAACATGACTTACAGTCAAATTTCCACAACACACATAGAGAGCATATAGCTAACAATAACTTATTCAACTTTACAGTTTCCATGGGACGGACCAAGTCACAATCCCCTCGGTGCACGCTCATACGCCCGTCACCAAGCATGTGCGTCACCTCCAAAATAATCACATGTTACCAAAATCCGGGGTATCATACCTTCAGGACCAGATTTATAACTGTTACTTACCTCAAATCATGAAATTCTTATTCCTCTAAGCCTTTGCCTCATGAATTGGCCTCCAAAAGCATCGAATCTAGCCACAAATAATTCGATTCAGTCAATAAAATTTATTGGAGTTAATTCCATAAGAAAGTACTAATTTTCCATAAAAATCCGAAATTTAGCTCAAAATTCGCCCATGGGGCCCATGTCTCGGAACCTGACAAAAGTTATAAAATCTGAAAGCCCATTCAACCACGAGTCTAACCATACCAATTTTACCAAAATCCGACCTCAACTCGACCTCCAAATCTTCAAATCTATTTTTCAAATCCCTAAGTTTAAACCCCCTATTTACACCTCAAAAACATATAATCTAGTCGGATTATTCGATGATAATTTAATAATATGGAGTAGAAATGATCACACGGGACTTACCTCAAGTTCTCCGTGAAAACCTCGCTCAAAATCGCCTAACCCGAGCTTGAAATGCCCAAAAATGGCAAAAGCTCGGAACTCATCCAATTTTATTCTGTCCAGGCCCTGTCGTACCTACGACTAGATTAGTTGCATCTGCGGTCTCGCAGGTGCAACTAAATGTCCACATCTGCGATCCCCCAAAAGGCTCCCGCCGCTTCTGTACGTCCCTTTTTCGCACCTGCGACCTCGCAGGTGCGGAAATTGCTTCGCAACTGCGACTACTGCTCCTCTTCATGTCTGGTCGCTTCTGCGGTGGCTGATGTGCACATGCGACTTCGCACCTGCGATCAGACCTCCGCATGTGCGAAAATACCAGAAGCAAAATTTTCAATAGTGGTCTTAAGTCCGAATTTGATCCGTTAACCATTCGAAACTCACCCTAGCCCCCCCTCCCCCGGGACCCGAGGCCCCCGGGGCCTCAACCAAATATACTAACAAGTCCTAAAACATCATACGAACTTAGTCGAACCTTCAAATCACATCCAACAAAACTAAAAACATGAATCGCACATAGATTCAAGCCTAATGAACTTTGAAATTTTCAATTTCTACAAACGACGTCGAAACCTATCAAATCACGTCAGATTGACCTCAAATTTTGCACGAAAGTCACAAATGACATAACAGACCTATTAAAATTTTCAGAATCGGATTTCGACTCAGATATCAAAAAGTCAACCCCTCGGTCAAACTTCCCAAAAATTTAACTTTTGGCATTTTAAGTCTAATTCCTCTACGGACCTCCAAATAATTTCCGGATACGCTTCTAAGTCCAAAATTATCATACGGAGTTATCAGAATCATCCAAATTCAAATCCGAGATTGTTTACACATAAGTCCACATCCGGTCAACTGTTTCTAACTTAAATTTTCAATTATGAGACTAAGTGTCTTGTTTCACTCCGAATTTCTTTCGGACCCGAACCAACTAACCCGGTAAGTCATAAAACAACTGTGAAGTATAAATTGAGTAGTAAATGGGGGAACAGGGCTGTAATACTCAAAACGACTGGCTGGGTCGTTACAGATGTAGTGCTATATTAAATCACACGATTGGAGAATATAGTGTTTTAAAATAAGTAACCGACCGACTAAAGTAATTGGATACAACGACTATATCAATTAAACTACATAGCATGTTGGATACAACGATTATATCAATTAAACTCGATAATTTACACTTACATACATATGACTAGCAATGATGATTTACTCTCAACTGTTCATACTCAAATATTTTATTCTCGATTACTTTATTAGTACTTTGCTTGGATGCTTCATCGGTGGATCAATTGAAAATTCAATTATGCTATGAATATCATATTAATGCTATGTGTATATATATATATATATATATATATATATATATATATATATATATATATATATATATATATATATATATATATATCACACACACACACACACACACATTAATAGTTCTATAACATATGTATACATATTAATGCTATATTAACATATTATAACATATTAATACTTAAGTTGTTGTTGCTAAAACTTAAGTATCAATATAGCTTTTAATACATATATGTATATATACATACAAAGATAGGATATAATGTCCATATAAAAGTAATTTAAACACACACACACACACACACACACACACACAGATATATATATATATATATATATATATATATATATATATATATATATATATATAAAGTATTAAATATTATTTATTTAAAATATATTTATATAAATTAAATAAAACCGACCGAAGTCGGTCGGTTTAGTAAATAAATTAATATTTCAAAATTTTAAAATTAAAATATCGACCGAACTCGGTCGGTATTTGTGAGGTCAAACGGTCAAAAAATCGATCAGAAATATGTTAATTAGACCACACCAGACGGGTTTCTTCCCATTTTCATCTTTTTCACTATCTCTCTTCTATCTCTTATCCATCTCCCTTCCCCACCAATTTTTGGCCTAATACCACCCAAAATCAAGTCACCCACCTCCAAACAACGAAGCCACACCTCTTCTCTCTCACGCCTAACCCCTCTGCCGTCGCTACCACTGTTCCGCCATGCCTCTACCACCACCATTATTGTGCCGCCGCCGCCACCACTGCCATTGTTGTTAAAGGTTAGTAATCTACCTTATTAGCTTTTTAATTTTTAATTTTTGGAATATAATTTTATGCAATATTTTGAATTTTTGTCTATTTAGGATTTATGTGACTAAATAGGGGTTTTGAACTACATTAAATTTTGGATTTAGAATTGAACTACCTAAATTATAATTTTTTAGGGTTTTTAGTTTGAACTATATTAGATTTAGAATTAAGGTATAAATTATGAACTACATAAAATTATGAACTTATGGTTCGTAATAGAATTCAAATTAATGCATTTAAATTATTTGATGTATAAATTATGAACTTAAGGTATAAATAACGAACTACCTTAAATTATGAACTTATGGTTCTTAATAGAACTCAAATTAATGCATTTAAATTATTTAATGTATAAATTAATTTAAGGTATAAATTATGAACTTAAGGTATAAATAACGAACTACCTTAAATTATGAACTTATGGTTCTTAATAGAATTCAAATTAATGCATTAAATTATTTAATGTATAAATTAATTTAAGGTATAAATTATGAACTTAAGGTATAAATAATGAACTATCTTAAATTATGAACTTATGGTTCTTAATATAATTCAAATTAATTCATTTAAATTATTTAATGTATAAATTAATTTAAGGTATAAATTATGAACTTATTATAGAATCATAAGCTAATTGAATTCATAAGCTTATTATAGAATTATAAGCTTATTATAGAATTATAAATTAATTTAAGGTCTAATTATATGATTCATGATAGAATCATATAAGATAATTGAATTCATTTATGGATATATATATATATATATATATATATATATATATATGAACTTTCAAATTAATATAACATGCAATTTATTTATTTTTTGTGTAGATAGAATATCGTAGTTGGATGTATAATAGGAATTATCCTAATCATCGATTTTTTAGGAAGGAATTTATAGAAGGAGTTAATGAATTTATTAGACATGCAATGTCACTTGAACCATTTCAAATTGGAGGGATGATTAGGTGTCCTTGTGTGAAGTGCAAGTGTTTGTATTTTTTTGGATCGGAGGATGTTAAGACTCATCTTTATAAGAAAGAGTTTATGGATAATTATTTTGTGTGGACTAGTTATGGAGAGGTTGATGGTACTGATGGTATATTTCATAACGTAGTTGTTGGTGAAAGTAGTAGATCGGTGGAGAATAACGTTCAACATCCTAGATACCATGAAATGGTTGCGGATGCTTTTGGGATGCACTTCGATTTTGAAACCCATGAAAATGTTAAACAACCTCCTAACGAAGAGGCAAAATATTTTTATGAACAGTTAGAGGCCGCTAGTCGTCCACTAAGTAAGTGTTGACGTAAGATTAATTTACATGGACTACTATTTAATTTGGTTGATGCAACTAACAAATAATTTTCAATGTGTCGCTCAGTGACTTTGTGAGTCAATTTGGCCATGATACTGTATATTCTATATTTGAGGCATGGTTCAAAGAGTGTGTAAGTGCATCTTACATACTTTCTCACATGTGAATATACATACTTGGTCACTTGTGAAAATACTTGCTCACTTGTTATTTATTTAACACTACATGTAGGTCAATAATCTAAATAACGGTGTTAATCAATTATTGAAAGACATATCTTGGGGACCTGCACCTACGGTTACAACTATATCTAAGTATTTTATGAATGGTTAAAAATTTCACACCGAGGAATGCTCCAAGTATAAAAAAAAGCAATAACAGTGGGGTGTGTGTCAAAGGTGGTGAAGGCAACCAAGATGGGAAAAATGATTATTATGGTGTGATCAAAGAGATTCTAGAATTGTCATATTCAGGTTGGCCAAATAAGAAGATCATACTTTTCCGATGCAAGTGGTTTGACCCAACACCTAGAAGAGGTACAAATGTACACTCGCAGTACGACATAATTGAGGTTAATAAAAAGTGGGAATATGATCGCTATGATCCTTTTATAATTGCAGAAAAAGTTAGGCAAATGTATTATTCTCCATATCTATTACGGAGGGATATGGCTGATTGGTTGGTTGTAATAAAAACTAAGCTTGTTGGTAGGGTGGAAGTTGAGAATGTGCTAGATGTTGCTTACCAAAACGATACCTCAAGTGTTAACCAAATGGTGGATGATCAGTTAGAAAATGACTTGGAGCATCCTTAACGCATATTAGAAGAAGTTGATATGGAGGAAATAACAATCATAGAAAATGAGGATGAAGAATCACCTAATGAAAATGAAATAAGTAAAGAGGAAGAATTTTCGGACAAGGAATGATACTTAGAAGACGACTAGCATGTTAGTTTTTTCAAGCACTCTCAACTTATATAGATTTATATTCTCAATTCTAACATTTTCTTTAATTTATGCAGATGACCGGTAGGGGTCGAGGTAGGTCTAGGAAGGATAAAAGTCCTATTGATCATGATGATGGTTCTACACCCTCGCTTCCTTCTACTCCACACTTGCATCCCTCCGTTGCTGATGGCCGACAACAATCTTCTAGGCACACATATATTCCACCACATCCATCTACTCATCAGACTACCTACCATTCGCCCTCCCAGCAGTATTCTTACCATTCTCCGCCACAGAGCTATATCCCGCTTCCTCCACAATATCCTGCATATAGTTACATGGGTCCATCGAGTCATCTGTCACAGAGCCATATGGTGATACGCCCGCGATCTACTCCATTTGATTCATCACCAGCTGGATCGCATCCATCTAGATTTCAGCCAGCCAGATCGTAGTAGTGGTCTGGATCGCAGCAGGGGTCTAGATCGCTGCAGGGTCTAGATCGCAGCCATCTTCATCAGCGACCCCATATCCCTCTCCACGGAGTTCGTCTCCTAGCATTTCTAGACTTCGCCTTCGGGATAGTAGCGCTGAGCCAGATGCCTCCCCTTCTGCGTACGCTTCAGAGTCATCGGAGGAAGATGATCCAGAGGAAGGGCGGTATGATCGTTATCATAGGATGATCATCAGGCATGAGGTCAATGGGTAAGAATTATTTATTACTTATTTGTTTTTACTAAATTATAATAGCTAGTCTTGTTTATTTAATGTAATTTCTATTTTGCAGGTGCATACCTAATAATCAGACTACAAAGATAATGACTGAAGCTCTTTGTAACGACCCGACCGGCCGTATTACTTGCTAGAACCTTGTTCCACTAAATAAGACTTCTCATACTTGCTTTTACTTATTTATGACTTGCGGGGATGGTTGGTTCGGGATTTAGAGAGTTTGGGTTGAAATCGGAACACTTGGTTCCTTAAGGTTGGCTTGAAAGGCCAAGTTTGACTTCGGTCAACATTTTGAGTAAACGAACTCGGAATCGGGATTTGACAATTTCAACAGGTTTGTGTGGTGATTTCAGACTTGGGTGTATGTTCGGATTGGGTTTTGAATGACCTGCGAGCGTTTTGGCGCCTAATAGTAAAAGTCGGTTCTTGAAAGTTTTAGAAATTCTTTAAATTTGGTTTGGAGTGGATTTTGGTGATATCGAAGTCCAAACGGAATTCCAAGACCGGGAATAGATCCGTAATGTAATTTATGACTTGCACGCAAAGTTTGGTGCCAATCCGAGTAGTCTAAGTACGTTTCGGCGTATTCTGAGTGAATAAAAGAACTTGAAGTTCATAAGTTTGATTCAATTGGTTTTGGGGTGTGATTCTTAGTTTTAATGTTGTTTTGGGCATTCCGAGAGTTCGAGCAAGTCTGTTTTATGATTCTAAATATACTGGTATGTTCGGACGGGGCCCCGGGGGCCCGAGTATCAATCGGACGAGGCTCGGACCAAGTTGGGAGCTTGGAGCAACACCTGAAGCTCCCAGATCTGTCATAATCGTACCTGCGCTTGGTCAGCCGTAGGTGCGAGCCACGAGCCACAGAAGCGAGAAATGGAGGGCATCCTAGAATCCGTAGATGCGAAAAACTGGGCGCACCTGCGTGAGCGCAGGTGCGAGAGACATGGTCGCAGGTGCGGCTAGGCTCGCAGAAGTGTCCCTTCTTGTCCGCATATGTGGAGCCTGACCAGATGAGGGAAAGGCGCACCTGGGAGGCATTTGCCGCAGGTGGAGGACCGGAGGTGCAGCCCAAAGCACCGCAGGTGTGAAAGTCGCTGGTAAGTGAGGGCTCACATTAGTGAATTTTCTCTCACTCTTGGGCGATTTGAGAGCTTTGAAGGAGGGGATTTCGACCTAGCATTGTGAGGTAAGTAATTTCTACTCATGTGAGTTAAATACAGAGTTTATGGGTATATTATAACATGTAAATTAGTAAAAATCATGGGTTTAGGTGAAAACCTAGGTTTTTGATAAAACTAAATGAGATTTAACCACAAAATTTATTATGGAATTCTGTAAAAATCATATATTCATGTTCCTAAGGTTATGGGTAACAACCTTCTTTAAATATTTCCGGAATCCGGGCATGTGGGCCCGGGGTGAATTTTAGGAATCTTGCAATTTAGGTTGGGTAATCACTTAAATGGTGGAATTATGAACTTTTGAGCATAGATTGATTAGTTTATGTAATGTTTGACTAGCTTCGAGTCGTTTGGCGTCAAATTTGGAGGTTTGAGCGCGTTATTGAATTGGGAAGTAGGCTTTGAGGTGAGGTAAGTCTCCTTTATAACCTTGTAAGAGGGAATTAACCCCATAGGTGAATTAAATAAATGTGTGTACCTATTTTTGGGGGGCTACGTACGTACGAGGTGACGAGAGTCCGTACATAGATACTATTGTGCTATTGTCCGGGTAGATTAGGAACTGTATCATACCTTATTTGAAATGTTCGTGCCCTTACTTGCTAATTTAATTACTCGAATCATGTTAGAATTTGACAAAAGAATTCGAAAAAAGGGGTAAGTTCACCTATTTAAAGAGTTTATTAGAATACTTGCTTGTAAAATGAGAATTCGTGTTTCCTTAAAAATAATTGCTATTTGTGGATCGGGCCGAGCGCCTCGGTAGTAAATAGATGCATCTATGGTTCGCGCCGTTTGACCCTTCGGCAGTGCACAATTTAATATTATGTTGGACCGGGCCGTACAACCTCGTCATAATTGCGCATGTTAATTATTTGGAACTCTCCGTAATTTATACTACTTAAATGCCTTGAAATGTAAGTGGTTAAATGATATGACCGAAATTGAAATTTTAATTTTTGAAAGAAATACTTATCTCTTCCCGTTATTGAACTGTCAGAATTATTCATGATATCTATACTTAGCATAACACTTTAATTACATTATTATTGGCCCTAGTAAGTGTCAAGTCGATCCCTCGTCACTACTTCTTCGAGGTTAGGAGGGATACGTACTGGATACATATTATTTATGTACTCATACTATGCTTCTGTACTTAATTGTACAGGATCTGAGGCTGGTGCATCTAGTTACCCGCCTGGCCCACATACATGATCTTGGACCGAGACTTCACGGTGAGTTGCCCCCTTCTGAGCTATTCAGCAGCATACCGGAGTTTCTCATTTGTTTTTATCTATCTATTATATTTTAGACAGTAGGATAGTCATCTTTTGTATATTCTACTAGTTGCCTACACACTTGTAACACTAGATCTTGGCACGTATTAGTAGACTTTGATTTTTGGGTTGTAGTTCAATAGTTATAACTGCTTTTAGATGTTTCTGTTTTTTGCCTTAAAAATTCGTTATTTATCAAATGCTTTAAATGTAAGTAAAGCTAAATGTTAGAATCGCTTAATAAACAAAAATAGGAAATCACTAAGTTGTTCAGTGTTGGCTTGTCCAGCAACGGTGTTGGACGCCATCACGGTCTGACATGGAGTTGGGTCGTGACAACATGGTATCAGAGCACTAGGTTCGCGTAGGTCTCACAAGTTATGGGCAGGCCTAGTAGAGTCTTACGGATCGGTGCGAAGACGTTCGTACTTATCTTCGAGAGGCTTTAGGGTATTAGGAAACTACTCATTATTCATCTCCCATCGTGCAATTGATGGTATACTAAATTTCCTTCTTCTATTCTCTCACAGATGGTGAGGACGCATACGGCGGACGATCCAGACCCGGGAAGGGCTTCTCCCCTCATTGCTAGAGGTCGAGGCAGAGGCCGAGGGAGGGTACCGGCCTGAGGTAGGGGACGAGGGCGTCCCAGAGCTGCCCCAGTAGCACCACCAGCAGGTCCAATGGAGGATCCCATAGTGGAAGAGCAGAGCGAGGTGCCCGCAGTAGAGCCAGCCCCGGTAGATTTCATAACAGCACCGGGCTTTCAGGAGATCATGGGCCGTATGTTGCGGTTCATGGATTCTATGACCCAAGCTAGTTTATTTCCATCAGACCCAGCCACATCTCAGGCGAGAGGGGGAGCACAGACCCATACTGCTCAGGCTCCTGGGCATGCCACTGCAGTGTATCCGACTCCGGTTATATTACCTGCGGATGGGGCCCAGCCAGTTACAGCAGTGGCACCTAAGCATAGATCAGCTGCGGACGGTGATCCGCAGAAGTTATTGGACATATAGACTAGGCTACACCCTCCTATCTTCGGCGGCGAGCGCCATGAGGATGCCCAGGATTTTTTTGATAGGTGCATGGATAGACTGCACAACATGAGGATACTGGAATTTCATGGGGTTGACTTCACTACTTTCCAGCTGGAGGGCAGGGCCCGTAGATGGTGGCAGTCTTATCTTCTTGGCATACCCATTTCTCTGGAGAGTTTAGAGTCGCCCCGGCTATGTGCAGAGGTCAGTTTGGGAGGGGTCAGACTAGCAGGCCCCCATATTCATCACCACCACCTCCTCGAGGTGCTCTAGCTCGCCCCTACTTTTGTGCCACACCAGAGAGTTCTAACCGCCCACCAGCCCTCCAGGGTTCTTCCAGTGGGTACTCAGGTCACCCGGGTTCTTCCAGCTCCTATCTTAGTGCCATGCCGGAGAGTTCATACCGCCCACCGGCTATATAGGCTTCTTCCAGTAGGTCTACATGACATTAGGATTAGACATCAGGGCAGCATATCGCCGCACCGAAGGGCTGTTTCGAGTGCGGAAATTTCGGTCACATAAAAAGATTCTGCCCCAGGCTTCGGGACAAGGCAGTGCAGTAGGGTCTGCAGCCCATGATTACATCACTGGCTATCCGGCCGCCCAGAGGCGGAGGGCAGGCTGGCATGGGCCGTCCTAGAGGTGGAGACCAGGCAGGGGGAGGCCAGTCAGCTACTGTTCAGTCAGGCGGAGGCCAGCCCGCCGACGCTCCAGCCAGATTCTATGCTTTTCCGGCCAGACCAGATGCATTGGCCTCAGATGTCGTGATCACAAGTATTATTTCTGTATGTGGTATGGATGCTTTGGTATTATTTGATCCAGGGTCTACCTAT
Source organism: Nicotiana tomentosiformis (assembly GCF_000390325.3). Taxonomy (NCBI): domain Eukaryota; kingdom Viridiplantae; phylum Streptophyta; class Magnoliopsida; order Solanales; family Solanaceae; genus Nicotiana; species Nicotiana tomentosiformis. Next base: position 115,074,593 of record NC_090823.1, on the reverse strand, counting down.
TCATATGTTTCATCTCTCTTTGCTCATTTTCTGGATATTCCTTGTGAGTCCTTGGGTACTCCTGTTTATGTGTCCACTCCTATGGGCGATTTTGTTGTTATGGATCAGATCTACCGGTCCTGTGTGGTCACATTCCGTGGTTACGAGACTACAACAGACCTTCTGTTGCTTGATATGATCGACTTTGAGGTCATCCTGGGCATGGACTGGTTATCCCTATATCACGCCATCCTTGATTGTCATGCCAAGACTATTACCTTAGTGATGCCATAATTACTAAGATTGGAGTGGAAGAGTTCCTCGGTTAGTACAGCTAGTCGGGTCATCTCTTTTTTGAAGGATCAACATATGGTCGAGTGGTTGTTTGGCTTATCTAGCTGGACACCACCGCAGATTCTCCAACAATTGATTCAGTGCCAGTAGTCCGGGAGTTCGCCGATGTGTGTCCTTCTAACCTTCCAAGCATGCCACTAGATCGTGATATTGATTTCCGTATTGATTTGGCTCCAGGCACCCTGCCTATATCTATCCTACCATATCGTATGGCTTCAAAAGAATTGAAGGAGTTGAAGGAGCAGCTTGAGGAGTTGTTAGCAAAGGGGTTTGTGAGACCAAGTGTATCACCTTGGGGTGCATCAGTGTTATTTGTGAAGAAGAAAGATGGGACTATGTGGATGTGCATTGATTACCGCCAGTTGAACAAGGTTACCATCAAGAACAAGTACCCGTTGCCGCGTATCGATGATTTGTTTGATTAGTTGTAGGGTGCTAGGGTATTCTCTAAAATTGACTTGAGGTCAGGGTACATTCAGTTGAAGATTCAGGACTAAGATGTTTCGAAGACGGCCTTTGTACTAGATTTGGCCATTATGAGTTTCGAGTGATGTCCTTCGGCTTGACTAATGCCCCAGCGGAATTTATAGATCTGATGAACCGGGTGTTCAGGCCTTATATTGATTCCTTTGTTATTGTCTTCATTGATGACATCTTGATTTACTCACGTAGGCTGGGAGAGCACGAGCAGCATTTGAGATTGGTACTTCAGACCTTGTGAGAACAGAAGATATATGCTAAGTTCTCCAAGTGTAAGTTTTGGCTAGAGTATGTGGCATTCTTGGGGCATATTGTATCAGGAGAAGGTATTAAGGTGGATCCCAAGAAGATTAAGGCAGTTCAGAGTTGGCCTCGTCCTGCTTCGGTGACCGAGATCAAGAGTTTCCTGGAGTTAGCAGGTTATTATCGCCGGTTTCTGCAGGGTTTCTCATCCATTGCAGCACCTCTGACTAGATTGACCCAAAAGGGTGCTCCGTTCTGTTGGTCCGATGATTGTGAGGCGAGCTTCCAGAATCTCAAGACAACTTTGACTACAGCACCGGTTCTAGTGTTGCTTTCCGGCTCGGGGATGTATACGGTATATTGTGATGCTTCACGCGTTGGCTTGGGTTGGGTATTGATGCAGAAGGGGCGAGTTATTGTATATGCTTCGCGTTAGCTGAAGATTCACGAGAAGAATTACCCTGTGCACGATCTAGAGTTAGCCGCGATTGTTTATGCTCTTAAGATATGGAGGAATTATCTGTATAGGGTGTTATATGAGGTTTATACTGATCATCGCAGCTTACGGCATTTGTTCAAGCAAAGGGATCTCAATTTGAGGCAGCGTAGATGGCTCGAGTTACTGAAGGATTATGACATCACCATTCTTTATCATCCGGATAAGGCAAATATGGTCGCGGATGCCTTAAGCAGAAAGGCAGAGAGTATGGGTAGCTTGGCATTCATTTCAGCAAGGGAGAGGCTACTAGCTTTGGACATTCAGTCCTAGGCTAACAGACTTGTGAGGTTGGATATTTCAGAGCCCAGCCGGGCTCTTGCATGTATTGTTGCCCAGTCTTCACTAATGGGGCAGATCAAGGCTCGGCAGTTTGATGACCCACATTTGGCAGTTCTTAGAGAGACAGTACTACAGGGTAGTGCCAAGGAGGTTTCTATTGGCGATGATGGTGTTCTGCGACTCCAGGGTCATCTATGTGTTCCTAATGTTGATGTTTTGAGAGAGAGGATTCTAGAGGAGGCACACAGTTCTCGGTAGTCTATTCATCCAAGTGCTACGAAGATGTATTGTGATTTGAGACATCACTATTGGTGACGGAGGATTATGAAAGACATAGTTGAGTATGTGGCTAGGTGTCTAAATTGCCAGCAGGTCAAGTATGAACACCAGAGGCTAGGTGGCCTACTTCAGCAAATAACTATACCTGAGTGGAAAAAGGAGTGCATAACCATGGACTTCATGGTTGGGTTACCGCGAACCTTGCGGAAGTTTGATGCAGTTTGGGTCATTGTCGACAGGTTGACCAAGTCGGTACACTTCATTCCGATTGTGACTACATATACTCTAGAGAAGTTGGCCCAGATTTATATTTGGGAGATAGTTCGATTGCATGGTGTGCCTGTTTCCATCATATCGGATAGAGGTCCTCAGTTCACTTCACATTTCTGGAGTGTCGTACAGAGTGAGTTGGGGACCCGTGTAGAGCTCAGCGCAACATTTCATCCATAGACTGACGGCCAGTCAGAGCGAACAGTTCAGATATTGGAGGACATGCTAAGAGCACGCGTGATTGACTTTGGGGGATAGTGGGATCAGTTCTTGCCTTTGGCCGAGTTTGCTTACAACAACAATTATCAGTCCAGTATCGAGATGGCTCCATTTGAGGCTTTATATGGTCGGCGATGTCGTTCTCCCATCGGGTAGTTTGATCCCGGTGAGGCTAGCTTATATGGTACTGATTTGGTAAAGGATTCCTTGGAAAAGGTAAAGTTGATTCAGGAGCGACTTCGCACAGCACAGTCCAGACATAAGAGTTACGCTGATCAGAAGGCGCGCGATGTATCATTTATGGTCGGCGAGAAGGTTCTCTTTAAGGTTTCGCCGAAAGAAGGCCAAGTTGAGCCCAAGGTTTATAGGCTCATCTGAGGTGTTGAGGTGAGTTGGGGAGGTTGCTTATGAGCTTGCTTTACCTCCCAGCCTATTAGGGGTTCATCCAGTTTTTTACCTGTCTATGCTCTGGAGATATCATGTCGACTTGTCACATGTGTTAGATTTCAGCACTATTCAGTTAGATGAGAGCTTGGGTTATGAAGAGGAGCCAATTTCTATTGTTGCTAGACAGGACCGCCAGTTGAGATCCAAGAGGATTTCCGCAGTAAAGGTTCAGTGGAGGGGCCAACCAGTCGAAGAGGTGACCTGGGAGTCCGAGGAGGACATGCGGAGCAGATATCCACACTTATTCAGCACTTCAGGTATGAATCTAAACTCGTTCGAGGACGAACGTTTATTTAAGAGGTGGAGAATGTAATGACCCGACCGATCGTTTTACTTGCTAGAACCTTGTTCCCCTAAATAAGACTTCTCGTACTTGCTTTTACTGATTTATGACTTACGGGGATGGCTGGCTCGGGATTTAGAAGAGTTTGGGATGAAATCGGAACACTTGGTTCCTTAAGGTTGGCTTGAAAGGCCAAGATTGACTTCGGTCAACATTTTGAGTAAACGACCTCGGAATCGGGATTTGACGGTTCCAACAGGTTCGTATGGTGATTTCGGACTTGGGTGTATGTTCGGATTGAGTTTTGGATGACCCGGGAGCGTTTTGGAGCCTAATAGTGAAAGTTGGTTCTTGAAGGTTTTAGAAGTTCTTTAAATTTGGTTTGTAGTAGATTTTGGTGATATCGAGGTCCAAACGGAATTTCAAGACCAGGAATAGCTCCGTAATGTAATTTAAGACTTTCACGTAAAGTTTGGTGTCATTCCGATTAGTCTAAGTATGTTTCGGCGCATTTTGAGTGAATAAAAGAACTTAAAGTTCATAAGTTTGATTCAACTGGTTTTGGGGTGTAATTCTTAGTTTTAATGTTGTTCCGGGCGTTCCGAGAGTTTGAGCGAGTCCGTTTTATGATTTTAAACTTGTTGGTATGTTCGGGCGGGGCCCCGAGGGCCCCGAGTGTCAATCGGACGAGGCTCGGACCAAGTTGGGAGCTTGGAGCAATAATTGAAGCTCCCAGATGTGTCATAATCGCACCTGCGCTTGGTTAGCCGCAGGTGCGGGATCGTAGGTGTGAGCCACGAGCCGCAGAAGCGAGAAATGGAGGGCAGCCCAGAATCCACAGATTCAGAAGACTGGCGCACCTGTGTGAGCACAGGTGCGAGAGACATGGTCGTAGGTGTGGCTAGGCTCGCAGAAGCATCCATTCTTGTCCGCAGATGCAAAGCCTGACCAGATGAGGGAAAGGCGCACCTACGAATCATTGAAGGCTCATTTAATACGGACTTAGGCCATTTTTATCATATTTTCTCTCACTCTTGGGCAATTTGAGAGCTTTGAAGGAGGGGATTTCGACCTAGCATTGTGAGGTAAGTAATTTCTACTAATGTGAGTTAAATACATAGTTTATGGGTAGATTATAACATGTAAATTAGTGAAACTCATGGGTTTAGGTGAAAACTTAGGATTTTGATTTAAAAAAATGAGATTTAATCACAAAATTTGTTATGGAATTCAGTAAAAATCATATATTCATGTTCCTAAGGTTATGGGTGACAACCTTCTTTAAATATTTCCGGAATTCGGGCATGTGGGCCTAGGGGTGAATTTTAGAAATCTTGCAATTTAGGTTGGGTAATCACTTAAATGGTGGAATTATGAACTTTTGAGCATAGATTGATTAGTTTATGCAATGTTTGACTAGTTTCGAGTCGTTTGGCATGAAATTTGGAGGTTTGAGCGGGTTCTTGAATTGGGAAGTAGGCTTTGAGGCGAGGTAAGTCTCTTTTCTAATCTTGTAAGAGGGAATTAACCCCATAGGTGAATTAAATAAATATGTGTACCTATTTGTGGGAGATACGTACGTACGAGGTGACGAGAGTTCGTATGTAGCTACTATTGTGCTATTGTCCGGGTAGTTTAGGAACCGTATCATACCTTATTCGAAATGTTCGTGCCCTTACTTGCTAATTAAATTACTCGAATCATGTTAGAATTTGACAAAAGAATTCGAAAAAAGGGTTAAGTTCACCTATTTAAAGAGTTTATTAGAATACTTGCTTGTAAAATGAGAATTCGTGTTTCCTTAAAAATAATTACTATTTGTGGATCAGGCCTAGCGCCTCGGTAGTAAATAGATGCATCTATGGTTCGCGTCGTTCGACCCTCCGGTAGTGCACAATTTAATATTATGTTGGACCAGACCGTACGACCTCGGCATAATTGCGCATGTTAATTATTTGGAACTCTCCGTGATTTATACTACTTAAATGCCTTGAAATGTAAGTGGCTAAATGATATGACCGAAATTGAAATTTTAATTTTTGAAAGAAAAACTTATCTCTTCCCGTTATTGAACTGTCAGAATTATTCATGATATCTATACTTAGCATAACACTTTAATTACATTATTATTGGCCCTAGTAAGTGTCAAGTCGACCCCTCGTCACTACTTCTTCGAGGTTAGGCGGGATACTTACTGGGTACATATTGTTTATGTACTTATACTATGCTTCTGTATTTAATTGTACAAGATCTGAGGCTGGTGCATCTAGTTACCCGCCCGGCGCGCAAACATGATCTTGGACCGAGACTTCACGGTGAGCTGCCCCCTTCTGAGCCGTTCAGCAGCATGCCAGAGTTTCTCATTTGTTTTTTTCTGTCTATTCTGTTTCAGACAGTAGGATAGTCATCTTTTGTATATTCTACTAGTTGCCCACACACTTGTGACACTAGATCTTGGCACGTATTAGTAGACTTTAATTTTTGGGTTATAGTTCAATAGTTATAACTACTTTTAGATGTTTCTGTTTGTTTGCCTTAAAAATACGTTATTTATCAAATGCTTTAAATGTAAGTGAAGCTAAATGTTGGAATCTCTTAATAAACAAAAATGGAAAATCACTAAGTTGTTCACTGTTGGCTTGTCGAGCAATGGTGCTGGACGCCATCACGGCGTGACATGGAGTTGGGTCGTGACACTCTTGGCCGGTTGTATGATGCACCCTATGCGACTTGGAGTGACTTTCCACCGGAGCTCGTGAAGCAAATCTTCAACTAATTTAAGGTTTTAATACAATTCTTATCTATTTAAGCATTATATTTATAATATTTTCATGTAACATTACACACTTCATTTGCAGACTAAGTGTGTCTGGGAGGACCAGCATAACAGTGCCATTCTTGCAAATTTTGAGTTCAAATGTCGTAAGAGACTATCTGATTACTTCTATTCCGCTCGGAAGAAGAGCAAGAAGCCTTCATGGGTTCTACCACACATATGAGAGGATCTGCTGAGGCAGTGGACCACTGAGAAGTTTGAGAAAAAGAGTGAACAGGGAAAGAAGGCCTGAGCATCTGAGAAGGGTGGTTCCTTGCACTGTGTGGGCGCAAGAAGCATGGGGACTACGAGGATACTACTGGTAATTCCTTAAAATATTTAATTCTATTTTTATCGAACTATATTTATATATTTTAATTTAGTTAACATGTTTTATTATATTTGTAGGAAAACAATATGGGAGGAAGGTGACTCATGATGAGTTCTTCATGGAGAATCACATTAAGAAGAAGAAGAAGGCACCGATAGATCCAACTAGATGGGTCGAGGGCCGGGCAGAGACTGCATATGTAAGTTTCATAACTATTATAACTTGAAATTGATGTTTATAATACTATATAATTAATAATTGTATATCTTCTAAACAAAAGGTCGCTACAAGATTAATGTCGAGGAGTACACTTAGAGCTTGCCACCGAATGAGCAAGGCGAGCGACCACCCTTTTCAGACGAAGAAGCGTAGAGGATATGGTTGGATGTTGTCGGTGGTCCTAAAAAGAGGATAGCATACGGCCTTCCAGAGAGATCATTTCGGCGCTACAGGGTTGGATTGCAAGGTATAGGGACTTCCGCCCAAGGCGAGGCAATTGATAAGTCGACTCTCTCGTCTATGGAGAAGAAGATCGCAAAGCTGACAGTAGAGCTTAAAGAGGCAAAGGCTAGAGAGCAAAAGAGAGATGAACAATTTGATACCCTTCAAGTTCAGCTAGAAAAGAGGGACCAACAATCTTCTTGCTAGTGGTGCTTTCCCCATTCCCCGATCGCGTGAGCCTTTCCCAGATGCTAATCCTTCTCGTCGTGATCCTTCGAACCATGCCAACGATGAAACTTCTAGTAGTGAAGATGGAGATGATGCAATACAAAATACTCATTGAATGGTGTGTATTACTAAACAAAGTCTTGAACTTGTGAATATTTAGTTGGGAATAGTTTTGAATGATGATTGTTTTGTTGATATTATTTTGTTATTAAACATTTGTATAGTTGTTATTGTGGTTGGCGTTGTTGTTATTAGCGTTGTGGTTGTGGTTGTTATTAGCATTGTTGTTGTGGTTGTTGTTGGTTAATTGTTGTTGTTGTTATTGGTTAATTGTTGGTTAATTATGGTTGAATGGCAGCAATGTAATGCTTCCATTATAGGATGGATATTGGTTATAATTGGCAGGTGGTGTAGCTTAAAAGCATGCATATCCTGCCTGGTTTTTACCTAGAAAACCGACCAAAGTCGGTCGGAAATCTCTTCTTCTTCTTTTTTCAGAAATTCAAAATTTCCGACCGCCTGGTTTTTACCTAGAAAACCGACCAAAGTCGGTCGGAAATCTCTTCTTCTTCTTTTTTCAGAAATTCAAAATTTCCGACCGAATTCGGTCGGAAATTTCAAATGAATTCTGCAAAATCTTGAAATTTTTGACCGAAATCGGTCGGAAATATCTTTTTAAATTTATTATTTCTTTAGTATACCGACCGATTTCGGTCGGTTTATTACAATTTACAAATAATTATATAATTATAATATATTTAAAATTCCGACCGATGTCGGTCGCTATTTGAAAAAAAAAATTAATTAATACCGACCGATTTCGGTCGGTATATTTATCCCTGTTGTCAGTCAACGCATAAATTTCGACCGATTTCGGTCACAGCACCTTAGCGACCATTATTGTTCCGACTAATTAAAAGCGGTCGAAAATCGATCGCTTTTACTCAAATTCCGACCGATATCGGTCGTTTTCTTGGACGAAATTAGGCAATTTTCTAGTAGTGGTACACTTTTAGATTCAATCAAACTTTGCTTTGTATATAGAGTGTCCACTATTATTATATCACTATTTTTTTAAAGATATATATACATCTATGCATGGAATTTTTGTCGACTTCTACGGGTGCTGGTGCCCCTCTCTGTGTAGCTAGGTCCGCATCTGACAGAAAGAGTAGTAGGTTATTGAGGGGAGAAAAGGAACATATTGCCCATGTAAAGCTTAGATATCTTCAAATTTTATACGTCCGGTGTAGGAGTAGCTTTGTAAATGACAAAGAAAAATTCCTGGAGCCAGTCTGATACTCTTTTGACATATTCAGTACCTCCTTGGTACGTTTGTATCAACAATGAAATTATCTACCGATAAAAAAGATAAATTGGGTAGTAGCAAATGTCAGATACGTATCTCTTAATACTCTAGTTCTAGTGTTAACATGCATGTCTCGTGAATCTTGGATAACTGATCACTAAGAGGATATTACTTTAATGGAGTCTTTAATGTTGATGTATTACCATGATAATAGTTTCTGATAATTAGTGAATGAGGCACAGTAGACGTTATCTCCTATTATTTCTTTTCTTGTCAGACTGTTAATCATCTATACTCCAATATCTGTTGCAACACAATATGAGCTATATATTCAACCATATTTAGTGATATTCTCGGTCTGATTGATAGCTGGTTTCACTTGACAGAGTATTTTTAAAAGTGTGAAACTCATGAGCAGGAATCTATGTTGGTGGGAGCAAAGTTGTCCATTTTACGCAGCAATATATTGTTTCAGAAGACCCAATTCTCTTCTCTGCTCCCTCTAAATGCTCGTCAGCTTCGAGTACAAATGTGTCAGCTTTGAGTAAAAATGTGTCAGCTTCGAGTAAAAATGTGTCTTCGAATGTGTCAGTTTCGAGTAAAAATGTGTCTTGGAGTAAAAATGTATCAGCTTCGACTGCAAATGTGTCAGCTTCGAGTACAAATGTGTCTTCAACCTGTGCCATTCCTGACTGTGGATTTCAACAAAAGGATAGTGGGGTTGTTCTCTCTTGCCTGGATTGTTTCCTGGATGGAGGATGATTGTACCGCTTTGAGAATGGAGTCAGCATGTCATTTTTCCTTAGAAGAGTCCGCGGCGGCACATGCACTACTGCACACTCCGATCCTCCTGAGGAAGTGATCCATAGAGCCATGTACTTGCTTCAAAATGGTTTTCGAAACTATGATGCCTTCACGAATAATTGTGAAGATTTTGCCTTATACTGTAAAACAGGTCTTCTTAACCACAAAGTTGGAAGTAGCGGCCAAACTGCCTCTGCTATCGGTGCTCCTTTGGCGGCTATTATTTCTGCCCCCCTGAAGTTATTCATGTCTTAGCCACTGGATTGTATTGTTTTACCAGGTATGCAGCTGACCTTGATGCGGGGAGTGACGTCGTTACTAAGGTGAAAGTGGAGGAACTGACTTCCTTCCAAAATCGAAAAGGCTCAAAGAAATCCATCAATGCCAACCATTCTGATCATACAAGAGAGCTTGCTCTTAATCAAATATACCTCTGCTAAAAAGCTGCAAGGTTGTGATTGAAAGTAAATTAGCAGTGGGCAGAATTCTCATTTTGCATGTTTTGAGGTGTTTTACTTTTTCTTCTGTTTTGTTCTCTCCCAACAAGATGAAAACCTTTTTTTTTGCAGAAGAACAATGTTAAGATGGATTGGGGGTCTGACAATGTTTGCTAGTATTAGTCCTAGTAAATTGCTCGACTTGACTTTTGTTCTTCGTTTCCTTTACGCGTGTCCAGCTAGATGATATATATGTCCTGTTTTAGTTGGTGACATCTCCCATGATTTCTGTTCTTACCATTCTTGCTGCAACTTAAAATTACTGCGCCTCGATCCCAAATAAGTTGCAAGGGCTCTCTATCTAGATATTTATTTCGTTAAAAGGAGTTATTAGACAACAAGTGATACAATATTTATGAAACATATAAGCTCATTGTTTGTAGCTTCCATGGAATAGAAGTAAATGCATAAATGTGGCACTAAGAGCTGCAAAGCCAACACTATAAGTCATTGCGAAAAATGTAAATAGATACAAATATCCTCGTCTCTCGTAGACAACAATTCCTCAAGGTTAAAATTTGAGTAAATTATACTTGCAATATTGTTGGTATGACATGATGAAGTAAGGAATTCAGAAAATGAGGGAATGTCTTGGGTTTGAAGAGCATGGACCAGGTAATGGGCTTCAACATAAGAGGAAATGGAGGACTAAAGCCCAGTGACTCCTATATCCAGCCGTTTTAAGCTTGAACCCGGTTGTGGGGCTAGGACTTATTTAGGAAAGATCCAACAAATCCATGACAAGGCGTTCTCCTTGCTTAGTTCCTTTAGAAGGTACTTTAGTTTTTCCCTCATTATCGAAATTTCATAAGAAATTATTGCATTTTCAAGTCGAAGTATATCATTTCTCACTTATAGTTGACAAAGCAAAACGAAAAAAAATTGTGAGCACCATAAAATTTAAGATAACTAACATAGATAAAAGGAAAATAGAAGAAAGAAATCTAAAGAAAAGTGGAAACTAAGTTCATTCTTTGACTTATACCTTGGCTCCCACATGCGATTGGTAAAGCTAAAGTTGAAAAAGAATTAAGTTGATCCAAGACTCTTTCGATCTCGCTCCGATCCCTAGATCTTCTTCCGTAACATAAAGATTAAGATCAATATACTTTGTCCTAAAAAAATTAACTAGAATAAACATACCACTTTTTAGATTTAACTATATTAATGGCTTACTTTTCTGGGAGGGACCACTCTTTAAGCTGAGAGATCTTTTTGTGGAGTTTGATGTAATATGTACGTATTATTATTGTACTAATAAAGATTCCAAATATAAAAAATAATAAGAAAGAAAGTGTGGTAAAAAAATTAAGTTTCCTTATGTCATGAGATTGAACTATTTGCAAAATACATCTATCATGGCAACGCTAAAGGATCATTTGGTTATTGAAATTTAGGATATTAATCTCGATATAAAATTTAGGAGTATATTTATATTTGTTGATTACAGGTATTAGCTAAATCGGTATAAATGTCACACCAAAATCTTAACATTAACTGTAACAATCCGACCGGTCGTTTTGAGCTATAGCGCGTCGTTCGGCGGTTTGAGGCCTTGAGTAGCTTCACTTCATGTATTATGACTTGTACGTGTGGTCAGAATTGAATTTCGGGAAGTTTGGAGTTGTTTCGGAAGGAAAATTCTCAATTCGAAGCTTTAAGTTGGAAGAGTTGACCAATGTTTCACTTTGAGTAAACGACCTCGGAATCGGGTTTGAAGGTTCCAAGAGGTTCGTATGATGATTTTGGACTTGGGCGTATGTTCGAGTTGAGTATCGGGTGGTCAGGGAGCATTTCGGCGCTTAATATGAAAGTTGGCATTTTGAAGGTTTTAGAATTACCTAAGTTTGGTTTGAAGTGGACTTTGATATTCTCGATATCTGTTTGGGGTTCCGAGCCTTGGAATAGGTTCGTATCGTGATTTGTAATTTGTGCATAATGTTTGGTATCATTCTGGAATGTTTAAGTATGAATCGGACACATTCGTCGGAGTTGGAATGTTTGAAAGTTTAAAGAAAGGTTTTGACCGTCGATTCGTAGTTTTTGACGTGATTTGATGCTTCGACTAAGTCCGTATCGTATTTTGGGATGTGTTGGTACGTTTGGATGGGGTCTCGGGTTTGAAACGGATATAAAATAGATTGAAATTTGGATTTGAGGAAATGTTGTTGTTGCTAAAGACTAGTGTCATCGTACTTGCGGAAGGAGTGGCCGCAAGTGCGGTCACGCAGGTGTGGAGGGGGTCGTCGCAGGTGCGAAATTCGTGGAGGAGACCAGGGAGCGCATGTGCGAGGAATGCTCCACATCTGTGAGGTCGCAGATGCAGAGAGGAGATCGCAAAAGCGGAATTGGCCAAGAAGGCCTGGGGCCGCAGAAGCGGACTTGGTCATGCAGGTGCGTGAGCGCAGAAGTGCTTGTTGTCCACAGAAGAGAAAGCGAAGATGCGCTATTTTGGTCTGCAGAAGCGGATTTGCCTGGGCTTAGAGGGAACTACACCTGCGATGGATTTTTTCGCAGGTGCGGCTGAGAGGCCGCATGTGCGAAAGTCGCTGGGCAATGGGGTGCTTTTAAATCGAGATTTAGCTCTCATTTCTCTCATTTTTCACTTGGATGGCCGAATTTGGGGAGCTATTTTGAGGAGTTATTCATCAAGCAACACGAGGTAAGTGATTCCCACTTATTGTAAGTTAATTTCATGAATTTCATAAGGATTTAACATGAAAAAAATTATGAAAATTGTGAAATTTTAAGAGAAAACCTAAAAATTGGTATTTTTGGACTTTTACCACGAAATTGGACGTGAAATTTGAAATAAATTATATATTTGAGTTTGTAATGTTATGGGTAATGTTTATCTTTAAAAAAATAGAATTCGGGCATGTGGGCCCGAGGGTTGACTTTGTTGACTTTTCGAGCGAAGTTGGGAATTTTTATAAATTGATTAATTATAAGTATTAGAGTATATGTTTATTGGTTTGCACATTGTTTGATTAGTTTCGGATTATTAGCCATCAGTTTGAGGTGTTAGAGAGACGTTGGAGCCGATTATGGAACTTCGGAGCGAGGTATGTCTCCTGTCTAACCCTGTGAGGGGGAATTTACCATATAGGTGTTATTCTTTTTATATGCTACATATTGTGGGAGTTGCACACGTATGAGGTGACGAGTGTCCGTGCGTATGCTAGAATTCCTGATTATGTCCGAAGTAGACTTAGGTTTGCGCCAAGCTTTAATTGTACTAATTGAGTTATCATTGCATGCTTAATTCCTTTATTTCGCACTATGACATGAGACTAGGCTTGGACGGACTCGCTATTATAGAGATTTGACGAGCTACTTGATTAGCCGCAGAATAATTGTGCTTTACCCTATGAATTTCTCCCGTATTGTGCGTTTTCATCGAAAGTCTTCCTTAAATTTCATAACTCATATGTATATTTGTGAGTGGGGTCAAGGACCCGTTAAAGCTTCTTATTCTTATGGGATCGGGCCATTCGCCTCGACAATATCATATTCTTATGGGATCGGGCCGTTTATCTCGGCAATATAATATTCTTATGGGATCGGGCCGTTCGCCTCTGCAATATCATATTCTTATGGGATCGGGTCGTTCACCTCGACATTTTTATAAAATACTCTTATGGGATCGGGCGGTTCGCCTCGGCAAGTTCATGAAACACTCTTATGGGATCAGGTCGTTCGCCTCGGCAGAATCGTGCGTAATATTTGACAAGAAGCCAGTGTATCCGAGAGTTTTCGTGTTTTGAATTGTGACGACCTATCTGGTGGGGACTATTTTATATATACACTCTGGATGAGGAGGTAACCGATAATTGAGAGCTTGTATAAACTGTTCAGATGAGGATCGTACCACGTACCTATATTTGTTTACACTGTTTATTTACCACGCCTCATACTTGTTTACTTTCTATTATACTTAATTTATTGGACCACTAGTAAGTGTCGATGTCGACCCCTCGTCACTACTTCTTCGGGGTTAGGCTAGATACTTACTGAGTATGCGTTGATTTACATACTTATGCTACACTTATGCACTTATGATGCAGGTATATATATTCTTGGCGGTCTTTTGGGCTCAAAGGCGCAGCTATTGCGGGGACTTTACGGTGAGTTGCATCCCATGTTATGATCCTCAGCATATAGAGTCTCCATCAGAATTATTTATATTTTTCCTACCTAACTTGTATTCCAGATAGATGTTGTATTGTTATTGTACCATCTAGTAGATGCTCATGCACTTGTGACACCGGATTTTTGGGGTGTTCTAGAATTTGTTATGGATTGTTTTACATTGATACACTTTCACTTATTATTTTAACGAAACTTCACATAACTACGATTTATTTTAATGCACTGACCTCTTTAACTAAGTAAGATTCATGATTTTTAAAAAAATAAATAATTAAGTGTTGGCTTGCCTAACGGCGACGTTGGGCGCCATCACGAACTATAGTGGATTTTGGGTCATGACATTAGCTATCTCATACTGGATGTAGGGTTTTCTTTCTTCTTCATTGTTGCTTATTGTCGAGTTTGTCTCCATAACATCTATGTCATGAAATACTTCTTCATATTCATCCATTTCTTCTTCTATTGAAGGATTTAGATCAGGTAGCTCATGGCTAGTGTTGTACCTGCTTTCTTGATCTTTATTCCTGTTTTGCTTCCCAACATCTATATCTTCCACTCTATTAGTACCAATCATCTCCTACCCTATTATAGGGATGTTAATAGGGATCCATGTGCCCTTGTTATCGGTACCCTTTCTCTTAACTGTTCCATTGATATCTCTTATTTCTCCTTGTAGTGTAATGCCTCGGGGATGCTTATTATCTTTGAAAATTTCTTTCTTTTGTTGTACAAATCTTTACAATCCTTTGGGTCATTGATAACTAAGCTGACCATCTCTCTTTGTAGTTCAGCATCAACATTGTTGTAGTTGGTAGCAGTCTTTGTTCTAGTATTTCTTGTTGAGCCCTGTTTGCTATTTTTTTTCTTTTTTTTCCTTTTTTTCATTTTTTTTTCTGAGCTTTGTCCCACCTTGTAGTTCTTTCCTGTTGATGGGTATCTTGGAGATCTTGTATAGAGTCTTGTTCTTTCATATTCACATTCTTGCGGATTGTGGTATCCATTACTCCATTCTCTATTCCTTCTTGTAGGAGATTGAAGGAATTGTTGACCTCTATTCTGTTATTTTCCTGGTGTGTTCTTTGATCTGCGACCTTCTCATTGTTGTTGTTCGTGTTTTGTTGCTGGCCCATTGATGCCCTATTGTAGTTAATCCCTTTTCACTTTTTTCTTTCCACATTTTGCCATTTGCCATTTTGATTGTTCTGAATGTACATTCTTCCTTCTTGAGGCAATGCACTTTTAGGCTCTATCTGTTCTATATTTCTGCTTTGTTCTTGATTGTTGACGATAATCTGCTTCACATTGTTATGTTGAGTGGTATGTGCAACATTATCATCTTTCTTAGCCATAACAGTTTTGTCCTCCATCTTGTTGTTTTTCATGTTGTACAGCCCTGCATTTATCTAAAGAGTGACCTTGAACTTTGCAGTGTGAGCAATAGGTAGGCATAGTTTCATATTCTATTTTTTGATCAAATGTTTCCATTTTGCCAAACTAATTCCTAACCTCCACTCTTACCATATGAAGTAAAGGTTTGGCAAGATATATTTTGAACTCTTAGCTTGGCAGTTATGGGTCTAGTTTTCGTGGTTGTGGTCTTGTCCATAACCAAAGGGATGCCTATTGGACTAACAATCCGACACAGAGCATCCCATTCATAGTAGTGCCAAGGTAAATTTGGAAGGTTAATCTAAATTGGATCTAGGAACGTTTCAGAACCAGGCTTAAAATTGGTAGTCCATTTGATAATTTTCATATTGATCCCTCCAGCTAAGGGAATGAATTCTCTAGAGTATATATTGTTAAAGTCTTTTTCATTTTCAACATCAATGAATACGTGGTATCTGTCTTTAGCTCCAATTTTGACCTCTCCTTTATAGTAATTGTTTTAGCAAATTCAACTCTAATTTTGTCGATTGAAGGTCTACTAGTTAGGAACTTACCGACAATGATCCATCGACATGTTTCCACCAACAGTTCGTGCTCTTCTTTGGTGAACACAGCCATAGCTTTTCCATCTATCAGTTCAGGTGATCTGGGTGGTAGTCTCACCTTCAATTTAGCTCTATTCCCGACTTTGAACCCCAACAGATCTGCATAAGAGTCCGTTTGGTTTTGATTTGAGGTATCATCTACTTCCATGGGTTTTCTTAGAAGTGGTGGGAAATTTCAATGTTTGGGATTTGGTTGTTGGGTATGGGATCTGGTGGGTCAGGGGATTTGGGGATCTGAGAGGAGCTTGAGGGGCCGTTGGTGTTGTTCATGGCGGTCACCGGAGCTAGTTGAAACTAGCCGTTACTGGCTCCAGGTGACCGTTTGTGACAGAGAGTTCGAAGACAGAGAGCTTTAGTACGGAGAATATTTGGAAGAGAGGGATCACTTTAGTTAAAAGAGTTGTTGGTGTAATTCAAGTTAAAAGTTAAAGTTGGAAAAGAATCAAGTTGATTTGTTAATGGTTTACCTTTCTGAGAAGGACCATTACTTAAAGTATAAGAGATTTTCTATGAATTTTGATTAAATATTTTTTACATATTATTGTTGTAATCGTTAAAGATTTTGTCACTACCCAATTTTCCCTCCGTTGGGTATCGTGATGGCACCTAGTCTTAGAGACTAGGTAAGCCTAACATTTACTGAATAACAACCATAATAAATGACATCTAACAACTTGAAATTGAATTCTTTATAAAAATTTACAATTCCCAAAACCGGCAGTACAAGTCATAAGCTCTACAGAGAGTGCTACAAATTTCTAAATACAACTGTTTGGAAATAGGTAAAAACAGTGTGAATACAAAATAGGAAGGTGACTCTGAAGCGTGCGAATGCAGCAGCAGGTTTACCTTGAGTCTCCAAAGCAATAATCCGCACAGCTCGCTAATGATCAACTGACTTTGAAATACCTGGATCTGCATAAAAATGTGCAAAGTGTAGTATGAGTACACCACGGCGGTACCCCAACAAGTATCAAGACTAACCTCAGTGGAGTAGTGACGAGGAACAGTCAAAACACCTACTGGACTAAATGACCTGAACAAAGTATAAGTATAGAAACAACAAAGTATAATATCTACATAAAGGATATGCGATATGACTAACAATACAGTAATTGCAATAGGAAAGGACAATAACAAGTATCAACGGAATACCATAATAATGACACAAAAGGGTGAACATAAACACAACCTAAATCCGAAATCATAGATACAACAAGAATAAATAATAACTCAGCAACGACGACCGCATTCACATCAGGTTTTAGTCAACAAACTCCACGAGGTACCGAACCTCGGACAAATCATAACTCACGGGTCTCAATACCTGAACCCTAACACTTGGCATCATGTGCCCTCATTACACCTCATAACCGCACTGACGACTCGCGTGCCAAATATAGCCATTCTCACACATAAGGCAAGTAAGCAAGGGTGTGCATTTATACTCAACAATATCAAGAAAACCTCTTATCCGATAAGAGTGCTTAACTATGTGTATGCTTGTGCAAGTGTCCTAATATAGTTCATACCAGCTAGTGAACATAAGGAAAAGAACGGACAGCAAGTAGAATGTTTTCTCACAACTTTCACAAGATAAAGATCACACAGGTAAGTGTACCACTACACAAATATCAACAAGAAGAATGCCCCCAGGCCATCACAAATCATCACAAATCAATCCATGACATAGCCCACCTTGACTCGCCACTTGTGCAATATTAAAGTAAATGCTCGCTTATCTCGCCACACATGTATAATAATGCTCCCACCTTATCTCGCCACATGCGCAACCCACATATATATATATCCCACATTGTCACGTCGCATGTGCAAATATATATAGTAACAATAGCATGGTAAAAACCTCGTGCAACCCCATAACACTCGCACGGCAGAATCCTCATGCATCACCAACAACTGCACAGCAGAAACCTCGTGCATCACAATAACAAAAACCGTACGGCAGAAACCTCGTGCATCACAATAACAAGTACAACAGCAAAATGACAATAATACAAGGGTACGACAAATAAGTCAACTCAGAAATTCCAGAACTCAAAGAAACGAAGGAACTAATTCACAAGGAGTAGTCACAATAGAGAATGCTAGTCATAATAAGAACAGTTCAACAAGGAAGGAAATAATATGTAACAACGGCCCGCACGGTACAGTTCAACAACAAGGGAGATAACACAAGTCGAATGATTCCAAATAAGGACAAGTCAACTAAGATATAGGATATCTAAACTTCTTTTAAGGTCGGGCAATTACGAAAGAGACACAGCAAATTCAATTAAGGATAAGCAGCAGAAAGATAGTCATAGTCTCAATTAAGGATGAACAATTACATAAGAGATAATTATAATTTCAAATAAAGATAAGCAGTTCGGGGAAAGATAACATGACAATAGAAGAGATAACAATTTCGGTTAAGGCACAAATGAATCAAATAAACAACAAGAGTGGATCATGAAGCAATTAACTCTAATTAAAGCAGGTAGATGGGAAACCAATAATTACGAAACGTACTAATAACAAAACAACTGCATATTCAGTAAATACAAGAACCTAAGAATCCTAAAAGGCCAACTTTCCACAAATAAGTCTGAGCACGTACTCGTCACCTCGTGTACACGGACTACAATTAGCATAGAGACTCAAATCCTAAGGGGTAGTTCCCACACACGAAGTTAGGCAAGATACTTACCTCAAAAAAGACAAACCGATACTCTAAAATGAACTTCTCGGTGAAATGGCCTCCGAACGGCTCAAATTTAATCAAAATAACTCCAAAGCACAAATAAAACTCATAAGAAACTTTCTTCAAAAACCAACATTTTCCTCAACTCAAAACACAAATTAAAAGATAAAAATGAATAAAAAATCATGGAATATATTAAATTCTAGGTGAAGAACACTTAGTCAATCGATTTTCTTGAAAACCCCAAAACGAAGCTCCCAAAATCGAAGTCTAAAACTCAAAATATGAAGAAAATGGCCAAACCCTCGACTTAAATGTTTCTGCCAGGACTTCTGCATCTGCGGACAAGCAACCGTATCTGCGGAACTGGATTTGCAAGAAAGAGTCCACATCTGCGAACTCAGCTAACCGGGCATGGGCTGCATCTGTGGATTTACAGTCGCACCAGCGGCACCGCAGAAGCGAAAAGGGAAGCCCCAGAAGTGAGATTCTTCGCAGGTGTGATCGCTGGACCGCAAAAGCGGCCTTCGCATCTGTGTGCCAGCCTCCGTAGAAGCGAGAAAGCTCCCAGGCCTTCATGATCGCAGAAGCGGCCAGGCTCAGGCAGAAGCGGAGCCGCACCTGCGCTCCAAAGTGTCGCAGGTGCGAAAATACCAGAACAGACCTGCTCAAAACTATGAAAAACATCCAAAACTAGACCGGAACACGCCCGGGGCCCACGAGACCCCGTCCAAGCATACCAACAAGTTCTATAACCTAACGTGGACTCGCTCGGGGCCTCGAATCACATCAAACAATAAAGAAACTATGAATTTCACCATGAATCGAACTGTCACGATCCCAAATTCCCTCTGTAGGATGTCGTGATGGCACCTAGTCTCTAAGACTGGGTAAGCCTATCAATGCGGAATAAAAATAGAAATCTGAAACTTTACATAATTACAACTCCTAAAACCTGGTAGAAATAAGTCACAAGCTTCTAAGGATTTATCCTCAATGTCTCTATATAACAGAGTCTAAGAAAATAAGAAAGCAACATAACAATAATAGAAGGGGACTCCGGAGTCTGCGGATGCTGGCAGATATACCTCGAAGTCTCCGTGCACAGGTACTTACTGATGTCTGGGTTGGTAAGAAGTACCTGGATCTGCACAAAAAGATGTGCAGAAGCGTAGCATGAGTACACCACAACGGTACTCAGTAAATGCCAAGCCTAACCTCGGTAGAGTAATGACGAGGTCAGGTCAGGACCTAGTGGAAAATAATAATAAATGGCATGGTAAAATATTTCAAAATATAATAAAATAAAATGAAAATGAAAATGAATCAAGTAGTAGGTCACCATTTAATTACACAAATAATGGCAAATAATACCTCGTGAAACAAAATAGAATTTCTTTCCAACTTTAAGAAAAATCACAACAAAATCAAAGGCAACTACGGCCATAAATCAATATCAACAAGGGCGCTCCCGAGATATCGCCTCGTAGTCCCAAGTCATAATAAATTCATAATATCCCATTTCCCTTATCTCACCGCGGGAGCCTTCATAATTTATTTTAAAGAAATTATTTTTCCCAAAATAGCATCCCGCGTTTTAGCCAACCTTATCACACCGCATGACTTCTAGTAGTTCTCTTACTAGCCACGCGTATCAAGCCACCCTTATCTCACCACATGCGTTTCAATACCCAGACCTTATACCACCACATGCGTATCAATATCATAATATATCACAATATGCACCTCAAGTGCTCAAATAATTTAACTTGCCAAAATAATTCAACAATATTTTTTCACAATAAAGAGCTCACGGCTCATGCCAAAATAATTTATCAATAATATTTTTCTACAATAAAGAGCTCACGGCTCCATCACAATGAGTATGAAAATCTTACAAAAATATTCAGGAATAAATAATTCAGCAAAATAATATTTCAAAATCTTTAATACGTTGCTTCAATACCAAATTTAAAAATGTCAAATACTTCATATTAATAATATTTAATTTACGAAAAATCAACCTTCAAATAATGCACAAAATAAAAGAAACCAAGTTCCAACTAAACAGGTAAAACAATTAGCAGAAAAAAGGTCAAACAAATTTAAAGTATATAAATCAAATCAATGATGGAGAATATAACAAGATTTATTAATTTAATTAATATGCAACAGTGATCTACATAATTTAAAAAAACATAATCCTTCACATTTAGCCCGTGTACACATTCGTCACCTCGTGTACACGACTTTCATCACATTACAATTAATATCAATCCTAGGAAAAATTTTCCCCACACAAGGTTAGACAAGTCACTTACCTCGACTTGCTCTAATTTAACCAATTAGTATGCCTTTTCCTTGATTTTTCGATTCCAGTCGACTCGTATCTAGTCATAATTAATTCGATACAGTCAACAAAAATTATAGAATCAATTCCATAAGAAAATACGATATTTTTCAATAAAATCCAAAATTAACTCAAAAATGGTCCGTGGGGCTCACGTCGGCGAAAGTTACGAAATATGAACGCACATTCAACCATGAGTCTAACCATACCAAAACGACTAAATTCCAATAACAATTCGACCCTCAAATCTATCCAAGAGGGTTTTCAAAATTTTCTAACTTAAATCACCAATTAACTGATAAAAACAGTGATGGATTTGGGTAATCTAACCAAAATTGAGTTAAGAATACTTACCCCGATGTTTTCTCTGAAAATGTCCCAAAACTCGCCTCAATCCGAGCTCTAAATCGTTAAAAATGGCATTTTCAGAACTTAAACTCTCTGCCCAGGCTTTTACTCTTCGCGATCGCGAACATCCACACGCGATCGCGAAGCACAAATTTCCATTGTCCAAATTAACTCTACGCGATCGCAGATATCCCCACGCGATCGCGAAGCACAGAGTTCCCAGCTCTACGCGATCACAGTCCTCTTCACGCGATCGCATAGAACAAACGTGTGACCTCCACTTCAGCTACGTTACTCTACGCGAACGCGACCTTCATCACGTGTTCGCGAGTCACAAAAATATAAAAGCTATGCGTTCGCATCCCGCTTCACGCGATCGCGAAGCACAAAACTCAGCAGCCCTCAATTAACCTTACACGATCGCAAACAACGCCACGCGATCGCGATGCACAGCTTGCTAAACCTACGCGATCGCGGTTGACCTCACGCGATCATGAACAAAATCAACATTGCCTCAACTAAGCCTACGCCATCGCGTCCCAATCTTCGGGATCGCGAAGGAGGTTTAAAATACCAGAATTCAGCAGCTACCAGCAGTGCCAAAATGAAGGAAAATACTCTGAATACCATCTGATTAAATTCCTATTTTAGTCATTTCAGGCCTAATTTAACTACGGACTTCCTAATAAAATTTCAAACACGCTCCTAAGTCCAAAATCACCATACGGAGCTGTTAGAATCATCAAAATTTCATTTCGGGGTCGTTTTCTCAAAATGTTGACCGAAGTCAAACTTAGCATTTTAAGGCCAACTTGAGGAACCAAGTGTTCTGATTTCAACCGGAACCCTTCCAAATCCCGAGCCAACCATCCTTGCAAGTCATAAATTTATAAAAGCACATACGAGGAGTTTTATTTAGGGGAACGGGGTTCTAAAAGTCAAAATGACTGGTTGGGTCATTACACGAACTTATGAACTTCCAATTCTTCCAACTTCTAAAACTCGTGCCGAAACCTATCAAACCAACCCGGAATGACGTCAAATTTTGCAGACAAGTCCCAAATAACATAACGGAGTTGTTGTTCTAACTCTCGAAATCGCATTCCGACCCCGATATTACCAAAGTCAACTATTGGTCAAACCTCTTCACTTTCCAAACTTCAACTTTCGCCGAAATGCTTCAAATCACCCTACAGACCTCCAAAATCAAATCCGGAGGTTTGATGTGGCTATGGGCTGGTATCTCCACCCTTCGAAGCAATCTCTATGCTGACGTGGCTATGGGAATTGTGCGGTACGGGTACTCTGAGACCCATGAGCACCTGAAACACTGGGCAAAGCCTGAAGTACAAACTGAACTGGCTGACCCACAAAACCTTTACCATGTTACCCTACCTCCAAAATAAGGACCAGTAGATCTCTCCGGTCTACGAGGCCTCCTCGCCTCCCTGTCCTCTCTCTCCTGACCTCGCCTGTCCTCTCTCTCACGGCCCCGCCTGAGCCAATGTACCAAACATGCTCAGGAACTGTGCTAAGGTCTCCTGAAGTCCGGGGGTAACAGCAGGCACCTCTGGTATATGCCCCCAACTGGAACTACTGGCGGCTCTTCAACTGCTGCTCTGGTAGGTGCCCTAGCTGCGACATGTGCTCCTCGTCAGCCTCTGCCTCTGCCCCTAGCGGCATATGCTCCGGTGTAACGTCATCAGCAACTGCAGCTCGTGTCCTCACCATCTGTGAGAGAATGGAATGATAAAAGTTCAAACTTCGAGACCAATGAACTCACACGATAGGAATGAATGAAGTGAAACTGTCCTAATAGTTCCGTAGCCTCTCGAACATAAGTACAGATGCCTGCGTACCAATCCGCAAGACTCTACCAAACTCGCTTATGACTCGTAGCATCTCTGAACTTAGAGCTCTGATACCAACTTTTCACGATCCGATTTTCCCTCCGTTGGGTATCGTGATGGCACCTAGTCTTAGGGACTAGGTAAGCCTAACATTTAATGAATAACAACCATAATAAATAACATCTAACAACTTGAAATAGAATTCATTATAAAAATTTATAATTCCCAAAACCGGTAGTATAAGTCATAAGCTCTACAAAGATTGCTACAAATTTCTAAATACAACTGTTTGGAAATAGGTAAAAACAGTGTGAATACAAAATAGGAAGGTGACTCTGAAGCCTGCGAACGCAGCAACAGATTTACCTTGAGTCTTCACAGCAACAATCCGCACAACTAGCTAATGATCAACTGACTTTGAAATACCTGGATCTGCACAAAAATGTGTAAAAGTGTAGTATGAGTATACCATGACAGTACCCAGCAAGTATCAAGACTAACCTCAGTGGAGTAGTGACGAGGAACAGTCAAGACACCTACTGGACTAAATGACCTGAACAAAGTATAAGTATAGAAACAACAGAGTATAATATCTACATAAAGACTACCCGATATGACTAACAATACAATAATTGCAATAGGAAAGGACAACAACAAGTATCAGCAGAATACCATAATAATGACACAGAAGGGTGAACGTAAATACAACCTAAATCTGAAATCATAGATACAACAAGAACAAATAATAACCCAGCAACAACCGCTTTTACATAAAGTTTTAGTCAACAAACTCCACGAGGTACCGAACCTCGGACAAATCACAACTCACGGGTCTCAATACCTGAACCCTAACACTTGGCATCATGTGCCCTCATTACACCTCATAACCGCACTGACGACTCGCGTGCCAAATAGAGTCATTCTCACATAGAAGGCAAGTAAGAAAGGGTGTGCATTTATACTCAAAAATATCAAGAAAACTTCTTATCCGATAAGAGTGCTTAACTATGTGTATGCTTGTGCAAGTGTGCTAACATAGTTCATACCAGCTAGTGAGCATTAGGAAAAGAACAGACACCACGTAGAATGTTTTCTCACAACTTTCATAAGATAAAGCTCACACAGGTAAGTGTACCACTACACAAATATTAACAACAAGAATGCCCCCAGGCCATCACAAATTATCACAAATCAATCCCTGGCATAGCCCATCTTGTCTCGCCACGTGTGCAATATTAAAGTAAATGCCAGCCTTGTCTCGCCACACGTGCATATTAATGTTCCCACCTTGTCTCGCCACATGCGCAACCCACACACACACACACACACACACACACACACACACACACATATATATATATATATATATATATATATATATATATATATATATATATATATATATATATATATATATATATATATATATCCCGCCTTGTCATGCCGCATGTGCAAATATCAATAGTAACAATAGCACGACAGAAATCTCGTGCATCACAATAATAACAACCGCACGGCAGAAACCTCGTGCATCACAATAACAAGTACAACAACAAAATGACAATAATACAAGGGTACGACAAATAAGTCAACTCAGAAATTCTAGAACTCAAAGAAACGGAGGAACTAATTCACAAGCAGTAGTCACAATAGAGAATGCTAGTCATAATAAGAAAAAGTCTACAAGGAAGGAAATAATATGTAACAACGGCCCTCAATGTACAGTTCAACAACAAGGGAGCTAACACAAGTCGAATGATTCCAAATAAGGACAAGTCAGCTAAGATATAGGATATCTAAACTTCTTTTAAGGTCGGGCAATTACGAAAGAGACACAGCAAATTCAATTAAGGATAAGCAGCAGAAAGATAGTCATCACCATGATATTTCCGGAGTATAGACACATGGAACACCGAATGAACCGCTGATAAACTAGGTGGTAATGCAAGCATGTAGGCTACTTCACACACCCTTTCAAGAATTTCAAAGGGTCCGATATACCTAGGGCTCAACTTGCCCTTCTTTCCGAATCTCATTACACCTTTCATAGGTGAAACCCGGAGCAATATTCTTTCTCCAACCATGAATGCAATATCACGAACTTTACGGTCGGCATAACTCTTTTGCCTAGACTGAGCTGTGCGAAGTCGATCCTGAATAATGTTGACCTTATCCAAGGCATCCTGTACCAAATCGTCAATTACATAAGAGATAATTATAATTTCAAATAAAGATAAGCAGTTTGGGGAAAGATAACATGACAATAGAAGAGATAACAATTTCAGTTAAGTCACAGATGAATCAAATAAACAACAAGAGTGGATCATGAAGCAATTAACTCTAATTAAAGCAGGTAGAGGGGAAACCAGTAATTAAGAAACATACTCATAACAACACAACTGCATATTCAGTAAATACAAGAACCTAAGAACCCTAAAAGGCCAACTTTCCACAAATATGTCCGAGCACGTACTCGTCACCTCGCGTACACGGACTACAATTACCATAGAGACTCAAATCCCAAGGGGTAGTTCCCCCACATGAAGTTAGGTAAGATACTTACCTCAAAGAAGACAAATCGATACTCTAAAATGAACTTTTCGGTGAAATGGCCTCCAGACGGCTCAAATCTAATCAAAATAACTCCAAAGCACAAATAAAATTCATAAGAAACTATTCCGGATCATAAAGCTTCAATCCTTATCAAAATCTAAAAATCGACCCAAACATCGACCCCCGGGCCCGCACCTCAGAACACGACAAATTTCACAAAACCCAAACACCCATTCCGATACGAGTTCAATCACGCTAAAATTATTAAATTTCGATACCATTTCGTCCCTCAAATCTTGATTTTTCATTTTGAAAACTTTCTTCAAAAACCAACATTTTCCTCAACTCAAAATACAAATTAAATGATAAAAATGAAGATACAGTCATGGAATATATTAAATTCTAGGTGAAGAACACTTACCCAATCGATATGTTTGAAAAACCCAAAAAGAAGCTCCCAAAACGTAAGTCTAAAACTCAAAATATGAAGAAAATGGCCAAACCCTTGACTTAAATGTTTCTGCCAGGACTTCCGCATCTGCGGACAAGCAACCGCATCTGTGGAACTGCATTTGCGAGAAAGAGTCTGCATCTGCGAACTCAGCTAACCGGGCCTGGGACCGCATCTGCGTATTTACAGCAGCACCAGCGGCACCGCAGAAGCGAAAAGGGAAGCTGCAGAAGCGAGATTCTTCGCAGGTGCGATCGCTGGACCGCAAAAACAGCCTTCGCACTTGCGTGCCAGCCTCCACAGAAGCGAGCAAGCTCCCAGGACTTCATGACCGCAGAAGCGGCCAGGCTCACGCAGAAGAGGAGCCGCACCTGCACTTCAAAGCATCGCAGGTGTGAAAATACCAGAACAAACCTGCTCAAAACTATGAAAAACATCCAAAACTCGACCGGAACACGCCCAGGGCCCCGTCAAAGCATACCAACAAGTTCTATAACCTAACGCGGACTCGCTTGGGGCCTCGAATCGTATCAAACAATGACGAAACTACGAATCGCACCATGAATCGAACTTATGAACTTCCAATTCTTCCAACTTCTAAAACTCGTGCTGAAACCTATCAAACCAACTCGGAATGACGTCAAATTTTGCAGACATGTCACAAATAACATAACAGAGTTGTTCCAACTCTCGGAATCGCATTCTGGCCCCGATATCACCAAAGTCAACTATTGGTCAAACCTTTCCACTTTCCAAACTTTAACTTTCGCCGAAATGCTTCAAATCACCTTACGGACCTCCAAAATCAAATTCGGACGCACGCCTAAGTCCAAAATCACCATACGAAGCTTCTCAAGATCAAATGCCGCCGAGCGGGACTTAAATTCTTAAAACGACTGGCCGGGTCATTACAGATTCCAAAGAAAAAGAAAATGGTAAGAAACAAAATATGAATAATTATTGTGCCTTATGTTATGTGTTTGAACTACTTTCAAAAGACATTCATTATGGCAACACTAAGGGGTCGTTTGGCTTAATCCTAATTTAAAATTTGAGATTATATTTATCCGACATTTTATTTTAGGTGTTATTTATGTTAGGTGTTGTCCTCATTTTCTTACCATATTTGGTTTTCCTATCTGTTGAAGGAAATGGCAACATATTTACCATAATTGTGTTTTCCTTCTTGTGGAAGGAAATTATAATCTCTCATATTTGGCTAGTCCATTTTCTTGTAAGAAAAGGTTTGGGGTTCTATAAATTGAAGATCCTTCCTTCTCATTTAGTAGCATCCACAATTTAGCCATATCGGGTTTGAGAGTCGTGTTTAGAGGGAGAACTTTACGGGACAAGTGTTAGTATGCCACTTGTGTTTGCCTCTTCGTGAGGTTGTTCTCTCGATATTTTGTACTCTCTTTTATATAGTGGATTACTCATCTCCGATGTGCACGTAGGTCAATTGACCGAACCACGTTATATGTTTGTATCTCTATTGGTATATTTCTCGTTTTGTTATCTGATTTATTGTCGTTCGAGGTTTGATCACTAGTTTTCGCATGACACCTGATTTTTTCGATTCTAACAATTTAAACCGGTATAAATTTTTTGATATTAGCTATCCTATATTGGATGTGAAATTATAATCCTAAATTTTGAGAATTATAATATTTCGATCCAAACAACCTGTAAGAGCTTACATAATCATAATGTTTTTTGAAATGAGTGACATATACTACTATAAAAAAAGATCATACACATGGGTACTCTATTTTAATATAATAGTTCAGTAAAATCAAAGTTTATACATTTTATGCACACAATCTAAATTTGGAACGTCGAAAATGAAAAAGTCATTGTAGTAATTACATTATATGTGGCGAAGTTTGATTTCAAATGATATAGGGACATACACTCAAATTTGTTGTGGCTAAGATATGCAAATATTATGCCCAAATCAATATTCGTAGATACACAAATATCTGTAAATATGATTCTTAGCCCAATTATATAGGTGATATATTTAATAAAGGATTACATAATTTGTCGAACCCGAATTACACATACAACTTGTATACGGTCAGAACGGGTCTGCCCTTCTTATGACTAATCGAGGTTGGATCATGATAGTCCACGGTTCGGCCTCATGTTATATCGAGGTTGAACCGTACGAAGTTAGATTGCTGAACCCTTAATTCGGAGACCGGTCAAGGATGAGATCAGCCAAGATCGAGACCAAGCAGAATGGAGATCGAGCGAGATAGAAGGGGGTTTACCTAGTCAAGTAACGGTAAGCCGAAACATCCATGATCGAGCGAGGATCACGGCGGAAATATCAGCACGTATCAAGACGAGGCCAGTTAATTAGCCAATCATGGGATTTTCTACTGTATTTAGAATTGCACCATAAGTAGAACTCATCTACTATATAAAGAGGGTTTAATCATTTGTAAAGATATCATATTCACGCAATTCAAAGGAATATACTATTCTTTAAGCTCTCAATATGTTGTCATTTTATTTATATCTCACTCCGCTCATTCCTTTGGTTCGAGGGTAACCTGTCTCGAGGGCCAAAGCTGCACATCTCATTTGGTTTGCTTTATTTATCTTTACAGCCAATTTCTAATATCAATTTATATATTTTCTCAGTTTGTGTCAAGTGAAATCATGTATCCTTAAAACCACATATAATTTCAATTGTTATCCGTTTTTAGGGTAAACAGTTTGGCGCCCACTGTGGGTCTAAGGATAATAGTGATTGCCTGGTACTAACTTTCGTAACACACACTATTTTATACTTGTTCTTGTGAATATCTTTGATTCCAGGATCAGCATATCGAACTCTCAAGCATCGCCAACACACATTGAGAATGGACATTGTTCCCATGGCGAGAACGACAACATAGCCGCCCCAGGGAACGAAGTATCTCCAGTTGACCTTGATGGAGTCCCGGTCGTAGACCCAATCGACGTTAGTTCCCATATTGCCATTAATGCAAATTTGGCTGTCGACCCTGAGAATAGCGTCCGCAGAGACGTTAGATCAGCCGGTCAGAACGCACAGGGCTGCAAAGAAGGCAGGATCAACCTTCGAGTGATATTCAAAATATTGCAGGCTCAGCAAGTTACAGTAGCGCAACTCCAAAATCAGAACTATGTGCCGAGCAGGGTCGAGCCCGATCCATCACAGGAAGTTATTCATAGGACTGAATCAGTATCAAGAAGGTCAAACAGAAACGAATCAGGGACCGACCCTACTATCATGAAGATGCTCGAGGAGTTGAAAAAGTGAGTTGAATCGGGGGAGAAGAAGATTAAAGCAAATGACAAGAAGGTGGAGAATTATAACTCCAGAGTAGATCAAATTCCAGGGGCACCACCGATTTTGAAGGGCTTGGATTCAAAGAAGTTTGTATAAAAGCCCTTCCCTCCGAGTGCGGCTCCTAAACCGATTCCCAAGAAGTCCCGCATGCCAGAAATTCCCAAGTACAATGGAACAATAGACCCCAACGAGTATTTCACTTCTTACATATGTGCAATTAAGGGGAACGATCTGGAGGACGATGAGATCGAGTCCGTATTGTTGAAGAAATTCGGGGAGACCCTATCAAAGGGAGCGGTGATATGGTACAATAATTTTCCACCCAACTCTATTGATTCTTTTGTCATGCTTGCAGATTCCTTCGTTAAAGCACACGCCGGAGCTATAAAGGTCGAGACTAGGAAGTCGAACCTCTTCAAGGTAAAGCAGAAAGATAACGAGATGCTCAGAGAGTTTGTGTCTCAGTTCCAGATAGAACGTATGGATCTACCTCCAGTTGCCGATGATTGGGCCGTTCAGGACTTCACTCAAGGATTAAACGTACGAAGCTCGGTGGCTTCACAACAATTAAAGCAGAACTTAATCGAATGCCCAGTTGTCACCTGGGCCGATGTGAATAATCGGCATCAGTCGAAGATTAGGGTCGAAGATGGCCAGTTGGGAGCTCCTTCCGGGTCCGTTTATCCTATCAGGCCCGAAGACAGAGTCAAAAGGGATATTGACATGGAACCACGGTCAAGTAGGGATCGTTACCAGCCATACAAGGGAGATCGGAGAAACTACGGGCCAGGACGCAACCCCGTTCGAGGTGATAGGATAAATGATCGAGGTCAGAGCTCTCGAGGGCTCATGAGCAAGAATGGTTTCGACAGGAATGTCGAGCACAAAGAAGCACCATGGCTGTCAGAATATAACTTCAACGTTAAGCGTCAGCTATCGTATCAGCCATCGGGTGCATCAAAGACACTAGGTGGCCTCTGCAGATTGATCCGGCCCAGAGAAATCCTAATAAAATGTGCAAGTATCATGGCACCCATGGCCATAGAACAGAAGATTACAGACAGCTAAGGGATGAAGTAGCCCGGTTGTTCAACGAGGGGCACCTTCGGGAATTCTTAAGCGATCGGGCTAAGAACCACTTCAGAAACAGAGATTCAAACAGACAGAACGAGCAAGAAGAGCCACAACACATGATCTACATGATTGTTGGAGGGGTCGATATTCCTCAAGGACCCGTATTTAAGCGCACCAAGGTGTCGATCACAAGGGAAAAGCGAACTCGGGATTATGTACCAGAAGGGACCTTGTCTTTCAATGACGAGGATGTAGAGGAGATCTTACAACCCCACAACGACGCACTGGTAATATATGTTCTTATGAATAAGACTCAAGTTAAATGTGTTTTGATTGATCCAGGTAGCTCGACCAACATCATTCGATCGATGGTCATAGAACAGCTCGGCCTAAGGATCAAGTTGTGCCTGCGGCTCGAGTACTTAACGGCTTCAACATGGCATACGAAACCACCAAAGGCGAAATAACTTTCCCAGTGAACGTGGCCGGGGCCATCAAAGAAACAAAATTCCATGTGATCGAGGGTGACATGAGGTATAACACCCTGTTTGGAAGGCCATAGATCCATAACATGAGGGTAATACCCTCGACCCTTCACCAGGTTCTGAAGTTCCCGCACCAAAGGGAGTCAAAATGATCTACGGGGAGCAACCCGCTGCCAAGGAAATGTTTGCATTTGACGAAGTGATACCAATATCGGCACTCTTATCAACAAAAGGGTCGGATTTAAAGGGAAAATATGAGGCCAAATAGCAACCACATACACCGGCCTCGACCCAATCAGAGAACTGGAGGATTGACGAGGATGATGACTATGGGGTCCCTCGATCCTTCATAGTCCCTGATGATTCTGACGCCACCAGGTCGACGGTCGAAGAGCTGTAACAAATCACATTGACCGAACATCATCCCGAGCGAAAGGTATACCTGGGCACGGGGCTAGCTCCCTATCTTAGGGGAAAACTTATTCAATTCTTTAAAACTAACATGAATTGCTTTGCTTGGTCCCATCTCGATATGATAGGGATTCCACCGGAAATCACCACACATAAGCTAACCTTGGATCCGAAGTTCTATCCAGTAAAGTAAAAAAGAAGACCCCAGTCCGAGGTCAAACATGCTTTCATCAAAGACGAGGTAACCAAACTTCTTAAAATAGGATCCATCCAGGAAGTAAAGTATCCCAAATGGTTAGTGAACGTAGTAGTAGTCCCTAAGAAGGGAAATAAACTTAGAATGTTTGTGGATTACAAAGACCCGAATAAGGCATGTCCCAAGGATTCTTTTTCTTTGCCTAATATCGATCGCATGATCGATGCAACGACCGGCTATGAGATTCTCAATTTTCTTGATGCCTATTCCGGGTACAACCAAATACAGATGAACCCGAAAGATCAGGAAAAAACCTCGTTTATCACTAAGTACGGCACTTACTGCTATAATGTAATGCCATTCAGACTAAAAAATGCTAGTGTTACTTACCAACGCCTAGTAAATCGGATGTTCGAAGAACAAATAGGAAAATCAATGGAGGTTTATATTGATGACATGTTAGTTAAGTCCCTGCGAGCAGATGACCATTTGAAGCATTTGCAGGAAACTTTCGGTATACTGAAAAGATACAATATGAAGCTCAACCCAGAAAAATGTGCATTCGGGGTCAGCTCAGGCAAGTTTCTCGGCTTCGTGGTATCCAATCGAGGGATCGAGATCAACTCCAATAAAATCAAAGCCATCAAGGACATCACGGTAGTAGACAACGTAAAGGACGTGCAGAGGTTAACGGGGCGCATAACCACCCTAGGGAGATTCATTCAAGATCCTCAGATAAGAGTCACCGGTTCTTCTCGTTACTGAAGAAGAAGAATAACTTCACGTGGACTCCGGAACGCCAATAGGCCTTGGAGGAGCTAAAATGGTACTTATCGAGCCCGTCGCTGCTTCATACGCCAAAAACGGACAAGCAGTTTTACTTGTATTTAGTAGTATCGTAGATAGCGGTAAGTGGATTCTTGGTCCGAGAAGAACAAGGTACACAATTCCCTATCTATTATGTTAGTCGAACCTTAGGTGAGGCCGAAACCAGGTATCCACATCCAGAAAAATTAAGCGCCTCTAGGAAACTAAAATCATACTTTCAATGTCATCACATATGTGTTGTAACAACTTATCCACTTTGAAATATTTTGCATAAGCCCGAACTTTCGTGTCGGTTGGCCAAATATGGCATAGAAATCAGCGGGTACGATATTGAATATCGACCACGAACAGCCATTAAGTCTCAAATCCTAGCAGACTTCTTGGATGACTTCACTTCGGCCCTCGTACCCGAGGTTGAAAGAGAACTGTTAGTAAAATCGGGTACATCCTCGGGAATCTGGACCCTCTTTACGGACGGTGCTTCGAACATAAAAGGGTCCGGACTCGGCATCTTACTAAAACCACCCACAGGTAACGTAGTTAGACAATCTATCAGAACTACAAAATTGACTAACATTGAGGCCGAATATGAGGCCATGATTGCAGGTCTCGAATTAGCCAAAGGCTTGGGAGCGGAGGTCATCGAGGCCAAATGTGATTCCCTCCTCGTGGTAAACCAGGTTAACGGGACCTTTGAAGTTCGAGAAGACCGAATGCAGAGATACTTGGATAAGCTACAGGTAACTCTACATCGATTCAAGGAATGAACCTTGCAAAATGTACCTCGAGATCAGAATAGTGAGGCCGATGCCCTCGCAAACCTAGGGTCATCGGTCGAAGACAATGAACTCAATTCGGGGGCTATCGTACAACTCATGAGATCGGTTGTCGAAGAAAGTCATGCCGAAATAAACTCCACAAGTTTGACCTGGGATTGGAGAAACAAATACGTAGAGTATTTAAAGAACAGGAAGCTCCCATCAGATCCCAAAGAGTCGAGAGTTCTGCGAACAAAGGCAGCACGATTCACCTTGTCTGAAGACGGAACGTTGTTCAGAAGAATGTTCGATGGTCCATTAGTGATATTTCTGGGACCGGGAGATACCGAATACATTCTAAGGGAGGTCCACGAAGGTACTTGCGGAAATCACTCCGGTGCCGAATCATTGGTCCACAAAGTGATCAGAGCCGGATACTACTGGATCGACATGGAGAAAGATGTAAAGGAGTTTGTTCGAAAATGCGACAAATGCCAAAAGCATTCACCAATGATTTATCAACCCGGGGAACTTCTCCACTCGGTCTTGTCCCCATGGCCATTCATGAAGTGGGGAATGGACATTGTTGGCCCTCTTCCATCGGCCCCAAGTAAAGCTTAGTTTATTTTATTTATGACTGATTATTTCTCTAAGTGGGTTGAAGCACAGGCTTTCGAGAAATTCAGGGAGAAGGAAGTCATAGATTTTATTTGGGACCACATCATATGTCGATTCGGGATGCCCTCTGAAATTGTGTGCGATAATGGGAAACAGTTCATCGGCAGCAAGGTGACTAAATTTCTCAACGATCACAAGATCAAAAAAATCCTATCAATGCCTTATCATCCCAGTGGGGAACAGACAAGCCCAATCGACCAACAAAACCATTATCCAAAATCTTAAGAAGAGACTAACCGACGCCAAAGGAAAATGGAAGAAAATCCTACCCGAGGTTCTTTGGGCATACCGCACAATATCGAAATCTAGTACTGGGGCTACCCCGTTCTCATTAGTTTATGGCACAGAAGCTCTAATACCGGTCGAAGTCAGAGAACCTAGTATCAGGTTTCGATATACAACAGAAGAGTCAAATAGCGAGGCCATGAATACGAACCTAGAATTATTGGATGAAAGACGCGAAGCCGCCCTCGTCCGATTGGCCGCCCAGAAATAACAAATCGAGAGATACTACAATCGAAGAGCCAATCATCGATATTTTGGCATCGGGGATTTGGTGCTAAGGAAAGTCACCAACAACACCCAAAATCCGAACGAAGGAAAATTGGGTCCAAACTGGAAAGGACCATACAGGATTCTCGAATTCACCGAAAAAAGGGTCCTACAAGCTCGGAACGATGAATTGGGAACGACTGTCGAGCAATTGGAACATATCACACCTAAAACGATACTACTGCTAAGGTACGACCCCTTTCCTATTTTTCATTTTTCTTTAGACTAACACTTGCAGGTGGTCAACAAGAATTGACGGTGAATTTCTCAGCAAATCTTTAGGTCTGAAAGCACGTGTTGCACTCTTTTTCCCTTAGACCGGTTTTGTCCCAAATGGATTTTTCGGCGAGGTTTTTAACGAGGCAATAATGAATCGTGCTAACTTAGAATCAAGCCCGATTATGAATCGGCATCGAAGGACAATTCAACAATATCCGAGGTTCCTTTGAAATCAACCTCGAATACTGGGGGGCTACCCTCGGGTATACATTATCTTAGAATATCAACTCTAGCGAGGAAACTACTTCCTAACATGAGGGTCTCGATAGATAGGATTTACTGTAAGGGCCAAATGGTCAGAACAAACCATGCCTACATAGATTGATCGAGCCCTAACTTAAACATGTAAGCATGTATGACTATCTTGATCAAGAATAAAGAGAAGTACTTTCCTTGCAAACATCTGATGTTTAAATTCTTTCCTCTTTATATCTCTTAAAGAGCTTCGCACTATAACAAGCCTAAGGGAAATACTTAACCAAAATGCAAACGATCGCTACCTCACTCGGGGACAAAAGACCTAATAGGCATCTCCTCGATCTCTAAAGGCCACGGCCACCCCACTCGGGGACTATTATCTCCGGCAAGCCCGAACAAAATGGGAAAACGAGCCCAATGGGCAGATCCCCGTACTAAAAGGCTACGACCAATTTAACATGGCTCGGAGACGTCCGAATTCTATAATGAAATAGGCCTTCGAATTCTTTCATAACCGATTCTAAAAAGGCTACCCTCGGTAAAGTCACAAATTAAAGACATCTTCAAAAAAAGCTTCGATAATATCGAACCCCAGAAACTCTAAGTGCGAAGGTTATTCGAACATTACCTTATTATCTCTTGCTAAGGCATTTTAACCTTTGTGACTACAAATTGCAAAGCAAAAAAGAAGTAAAAACTAAAGAGCCGAAAGGGAAAAGAAAAGTCTTGTATTCATATACAAAATCTTCTTTACAAAGGCCAAATCGGCCAAGTCCAAAAAAAAATTTACAACGGCCCAAAACGGCCTCAGAGAAAGTGCAAAAAGAAAAGAACAAAAAATATACTAAGCCCTAAGAAGCTTAGTCCCCATCGGAAGCAGCATCTCCGTCCTCAGGATCTTCTCCATCTTCAAATTCAATGAGGTTATCGGAGTCATCCTCGGGGAAGGCCAACTTTCGAGCCTGGTTTTCTTTTGCTCGGGCATTATCGACCTCGACCCCAATGTTGAAATTTCGGGCTTGAGCATCCTCGAGGGATTCTCTCTGAGCTTGCCACTTTGCATGATCTATCAAGCTCCTAGCCTTGGTCTGGATGGCCTCGACGTCGATTTTGAATTGGGCCACCTTTTCATCAGCCTTAATGATGGCCGCGTCTACCTCAGACTTAGCCTCCTCGAGCTTGTTGGCGGACGAATCTAGCTGAGACTATAGCTCTTTGATCTTCTCGGTCTGCACCGAGTTTTTCTCTTTCGAAACCGAGTCTCGGTTGAATCCAACTGTGCTTGGATGGTCTTTTTCATCGCGGCCAGGATATCCATGCTTCCTTTGAATATCTCAGCCTCGACCCGTATCTCATCCACCTGCTTGTTGAGCCATTCGATCTACTCAAGCCTCTATCGGATCTGCAGAATCGGGTCGTTAGTTGTTATTTCTAACTCATCTTCACTATCATGAAGCATTCGAAATACCTATTCGACCATGTTAGCGTGCTCATCCCGAGCTGCAACCAAATCGGCCTGGAGTCTTTCACTGAGGAGCCTATAAGTGTCACTCTTCTCAGTAAGGCCTCGAACCTCGGCCTTATTCTCCTCTCGAACTCTGAGGAAAGCTGCGTGATGCAACACCGAAGCCTGCAAATAAGGAAGAAGGTGTTAAGAGTAGTCTACAATTCTAAGTATAAAGAAGTAAGAAGGAAATTCTCGAAGATTACCCGATTCAGAGTGTGTTGAGCCTCGTTGAACAAGCAGACGGTCCCCACAACGTTCATCACGGCTTGGTCCTCTTCGGTCACCAAACCTCTCAGATAGTTGGCAACCCCGACAGGGGCGTAGAAGACTCGGGCGTCCTCCGAGATAGTAAGTACTAGATGTCGTTTACGTCCTGGGTTAATGCTCGTGGCCAAAAATTGGTCCACCAACCTCGATCTTGATGAAGATCCAGTGGCACCCGATGACGGTATTTTCTTCGGCACTGGTAAATCGCCAAATCTGGTAATGTCCTCGGAAGTAGCAGCTTTGAGTCCATCGAAGAAACCTTGGAGATCGATCTGATGACTATCCAGCATGCTAGCCTCTCGAATCAAAGTGTCCGAAATTTGTGGGGAGTCCGAAATGTCAACCACCCCGAGCTCGACCCCAGGGACCTATTCCGTTGCTTGGGGAGCCTTTCCTACAGACTCTCTCTCTCCAGTGTCTTAGCTGGAGACGGACGGCCTCTGTTCTTTCCGATCCAGGGACCTCGGTCGAAGCTCCCTCATCGACTACCTCCGGTTCGGAGGACTTATGTACAGAAGCAGTAGCCCGCGCACGAGCCACCAGCTTGGAGTTGTCTTCTTCTTCTTCTTCTTCTTCCTCTTCAGACTCATCCCTCAATCGGCGGATTGAGTCCGAGGATACGGCACCAGCGTCCACCTTGGGCTTACGAGGTTTCCTCGCGGTCTTTTCTTTTCCGAGCCAAGGGGACTCGGGGCCCTTTTTCTCTTTCTCTCCTCGACCGACTTTGGAATTGATGGTTGGGGAAGGATTTCTTCTTTACCAGAAGGGGGTCTCATCGTAACATCCTTCCCGAGACCTGCAAAAGAAAGGGAGATAGGTTAGTTTGAGGAAAGGCTGAAGCAATAAAAAATTTGAAACAGAAATTTACCATGGTTGTGGGCCTCCCATCGGCCCTTTGATAGCTCCATCCAAGCACGTTCGAAGTAAGGCCTCTGAGACAACAGGTCTTCGACCCATCGCTTCAATTTCGGAACTGGGTCCTGCATTTAAGCCACAACTGCAACACCAAAATAGAAATGAGGAAAGATAGAAGGAAGTGAAAGAGGCAAAGCAAGCATTCAAGGTAAAGGCACTTACGATTCATGTTCCAACTCTCTGGGAATGGCATGTATTCGGCAGGGATCAGGTTCGATGTATATATTCGGACGAATCTGCCCATCCAGCCTCGATCACGAGACTCGTCGATACTGGAGAACAGGGCTCTGCTGGCCCGGCGGGCAAGCTTAATCAGTCCCCCTCGATAGAGCCGGGGACTGTAAAGGCACGTGAGGTGATCGAGGGTGAAAGGATACCCCTCGATCTTGCTCGAGAAAAAGTGGAGGAGAACGACTATCCTCGAGAACGAGGGGTGGATCTGGCCTAGGGTGACGTTGTATCTTTTGCAGAAAGATATGATTATGGGATCCAAAGGGATAAACGTAAAGGGGTAAGTGTAAATACTTAGATACCCCTTTACGTAGGTGGTGATCGATTCCTCAGGAGAGGGAA
The DNA here is from genome assembly GCF_000390325.3 of Nicotiana tomentosiformis. Taxonomy (NCBI): domain Eukaryota; kingdom Viridiplantae; phylum Streptophyta; class Magnoliopsida; order Solanales; family Solanaceae; genus Nicotiana; species Nicotiana tomentosiformis. Next base: position 115,036,391 of record NC_090823.1, on the reverse strand, counting down.
CGACCACATTTTTATTCTCCCAGTTGCATTCCTCTTTGACCTTATCGAGTATGTCCTCAGTGATGGTGCACATATATCTCGACATCGGCTCGCACCGGCTCGACACCGAGGGGGGTTTCTCTATCTTAAAGTCGGCAACGGTTGGGCACCCCGTCGGAATGAATTCCTCAGGGTGGGGCTTCACCGCAACCGCATTGCCGGCAGGGCGCGATGAAGAAGGAGTCTCTTTTTGCGGTACAGTTTTAGAAGTTTTGGCCATCTGTGAAAAGCAAATAAGAGAGTAAGGGAGTTGATTAGGTTCAAGGAATTTGGATATGGAAATTATGAAGTAAGGATTCTTTGAAAGCAAGAGTAGGGAAGGCGTTGATTGTAAAAGTTTGAATGAGACAAGGTTGAGGTTTTTAAAGGTTGAAGGCGACGGTTCAAAACCGGTAGTGACCGACTAGCGCTTGACAGGCATTTAATGCCTTGGTAACTGGACCAACGGGATATTTCGTTGCTTACGTCACGGTCGAGCTCGTCACTGACGTCATCACTCAAAAAGATGGAGTTCGGGAATTCATGTCGTTTCTCATCATCTTATTTCTGAGAAACGAGGGGACTATCTGTATACGGTCAGAACGGGCCTGCCCTTCTTATGACTAATCGAGGTTGGATCATGATAGGTCACAGTTCGGCCTCGTGTTATATCAAGGCTGAACTGTACGGAGTTAGATTGCTGAACCCTTAATTCGGAGACCGGTCAAGGACGAGATCAGCCAAGATCGAGACCAAGCGGAACGGAGATCGAGCGAGATCGAAGGGGGTTTACCTAGTCAAGTAACGGTAAGTCGAAACATCCGTGATCGAGCGAGGATCACGGCGAAAATCTCGGCACGTATCAAGACGAGGCGGTTAATTAGCCAATCATGGGATTTCTTACTGTATTTAAAATTATACCATAAGTAGAACTACTCTACTATATAAATGGAGGTCTAATTATTTGTAAAGACATCAGATTCACGCAATTCAAAAGAATATACTATTCTTTAAGCTCTCAATACTTTGTCATTTTATTTATTTCTCACACTGCTCATTCCTTTGGTTCGAGGAAAACTTGTCTCGATGGCCAAAGCTGCACATCTCATTTGGTTTGCTTTATTTTTCTTTACAACTAATTTCTAATATCAATTTATATATTTCTCAGTTTGTGCCAAGTGAAATCGCGTATCCTTAAATCACATATAAATTCAATTGTTATCCATTTTTAGGGTAAACACAACTCCCATTGGAACATCATGGAATTTCTAGAGATATTTTTTGAGCTATATAAAATAGAATAAGATGATGACATATATATCACAAATTGAACTCATACGTGAGGTTCACGGGAAGAAAATCAATGCCCCTAGCACATAACGCCATCGCACTGCAACCTATATCTCAAAGAAAAATATACTATAACGAAGACGTGAATACATAATGCACTTAGTAAATCTCATAGACGCCCCGCAAAATATTGGGACAAGTCTTTCGACATACAGTTTTAGTAAAGACATAACATACTCTATTCAATTCATAAGAAAAATATGATCCAGAGTTCATATCATATGCATATCAATAATATATATGCATTTTTATAATACGATTAACTTCACTTCATAAGCATTGTAATGCATTCAAATATACGGTCAACTCAAGCTAAAATGCAAGTAAATCGAGCTCGATCCCCCAAGCCAAAACATAGCTATGAGTATTACGTTCCTGTGATCAATCATTAAAAAGTACACTAAATAGGTATGTCTAATTGTGAGTAAAATAGAAAATATGAAAAGAACATCATCCATCACTATATATACGGGTAACAAAATGTTACCCCTTATGTTCCATGGTACATAAATGTTTCATTTTTCATCTAAAAATAACCCATTCTTTTATATTTGAAAATAATTTGATTTTGTTATAAAATAAAGACCGTAAAATAAAGACAAGTATAGAGAGAAACTGATATATTATTCTGACTTCAAACTTATGTACATAATGAACTGAATTCTCCTCTATTTATAGAAGAAAGGAAGTTGTTGTGTATGCTGCTTGTAAGCTGCTGTGTAAGCTGCTTGTAAGCTGCTGCTCTAAATTGTTGTGCCAGATTTAGATAATCTTCTATCATAGGTAATATTTATCCATAACGGAGTACCAAAAGGATAAGCTTCTTCAGGAGGCTTATTTCCAATAGAGTACTAAATAGATAAATGTATTTATGCGGAGTCTCATATGGATAAACTTCTTGAGGAAGCTTATTTACAACGGAGTACTAAATGAACATCCATAATATAATATATTCATAACACTCTTCCTTGGATGTTCATTAAAAGATAATGTGCCTCGTTAAAACCTTACTAGGAGAAACCCCGTGGGAAAAATCCTAGTGAAGGAAAAAAAGTACACATATTTAGTAATACGCATTGCTAACTGCCTCATTAAAAACCTTATAAGGAAAACCCTGTGGGAAAAAGTCTTAATAAGGAAAAAAGAGTACATCGCGTATTTTACTCCCCCTGATGAAAATCTTGTTTCAAATATTTAAGTCTCCGTATTCCAATCTTGTATACCATCTTCTCAAAAGTTGAAGTTGGTAAAGATTTGGTGAATAAATCTGCCGGATTGTCACTTGAACGGATTTGTTACACATCAATGTCACCATTTTTCTGAAGATCGTGTGTGTAGAATAATTTTGGTGAAATGTGCTTCGTTCTATCTCCTTTTATAAATCCTCCCTTCAATTGGGCTATGCATGCAGCATTGTCTTCGTATAAAATTGTGGGTCTTTTCTCACATTCCAAACCATATTTTTCTCGAATAAAATGAATTATTGATCTCAACCATACGCATTCCCTACTTGCTTCATGAATAGCTATTATTTCAGCATGATTTGAAGAAGTAGCAATAATAGATTATTTTGTGGAGCGCCATGATATGATAGTACCTCCACATGTAAACACGTACCCGGTTTGAGATCTAGCTTTATGGGGATCAGATAAATAACCTGCATCTGCATAACCAACAAGATCTGCACTATTTTTGTTAGCATAAAACAAACCCATATCAAGAGTTCCCTTTAAATAACGTAATATATGCTTAATCTCGTTCCAATGTCTCTGTGTAGGAGAAGAGCTATATCTTGCTAGTAAATTAACAGAAAATGCTATGTCAGGCCTTGTAGCATTAGCAAGATACATAAGTGTACCAATTGCACTGAGATAGGGTGTTTCAGGACCCAGGAGTTCCTCATCCTCTTCTGGAGGTCGGAACGGGTCCTTATTCACTTCAAGTGATCGAACAACCATTGGTGTACTCAATGGGTGCGCTTTGTCCATGTAAAAGCATTTTAAGACCCTTTCTGTATAGGCAGATTGATGGATAAAGATCCCGTCTGCTAAATGTTCAATTTGCAGACCAAGACAAAGTTTTGTCTTCCCAAGATCTTTCATCTCAAATTCTTTCTTAAGATATTCAATTGCCTTTTGGAGCTCTTCTGAAGTTCCAACAAGATTTATGTCATCAACATAAACAGCAAGTATAACAAATTCTGAAGTCATTTTCTTTATAAAAATGCATGTACAAATAACATTATTTATGTAACCCTCTTTCAGCAAATATTCACTGAGGCGATTATACCACATGCGCCCAGATTGCTTTAAACCGTACAAAGATCTTTGTAATCTGATTGAGTACATTTCCAGAGATTTTGAATATGCTTCAGGCATTTTAAATCCTTCAGGGATTTTCATGTAAATTTCATTATCAAGTGACCCGTACAGATAAGTTGTAACCACATCCATTAGATGTATTTCAAGCCTTTCACGTAAGGCTAAACTGATGAGATATCGAAATGTTATGGCATCCATAACGGGTGAATATGTTTCTTCATAATCGACTCCAGGTCATTGTGAGAATCCTTGTGCGACAAGGCGAGCCTTGTATCTTTCAACTTCATTTTGCTCATTCCTTTTTCGCACAAAAACCCATTTATGACCAACTGGTTTTATACCAGCAGGTGTTTGGACTACTGGTCCAAAGACCTCTCTTTTAGCAAGTGCGTTCAATTCTGATTGAATTGCCCCTTGCCATTTTGGCCAATCAGATCTTTGTTGACATTCTTCGACAGATCGGGGTTCAAAATCCTCACTATCTTGCATAATGTTAAGTGCAACATTATATGCAAAAATATTATCCACCACTATTTCAGATCGATTTAAATTAATCCCATCACCAGTAGAACTTATTAAAAGTTCTTCGCTCACTTGAGTCTCGGGTTTATTGATTTCTTCAGGAATCTCATAACTAATCAGATCTTGGGTCTCTTCAGGAGATCCCTTCATAATATCATTTTGATCATTTGTCGATTTTTTTTTTCTAGAATTTCGATCCTTAGAACCCATAGGCCTACCACGCTTCAGGCGTGCTTTAGGTTCACTAGCTCTCATGTTAATAGATGGTCCTGCTGGGACATCAATTCAGATAGGCACATTCTCTGCAGGGATATGTGACTTAGTTATCCTTTTCAAATCAGTAAATGCATCTGGCATTTAATTTACTATATTCTGTAAATGGATGATCTTCTGGACCTCCTGATTACATATAGGGGTACGTGGATCAAAGTGAGATAATGATGAAACTTTCCACACAATTTCTCTTTTGATTTCCTTTTTCTCTCCCCCTAATTGTGGGAAATTTATTTCATCAAATCGACAATCTGCAAATCGAGCAGTAAATAAATCTCCCGTCAATGGTTCAAGATAGCGAATAATAGAGGGTGATTCAAACCCAATATATATTCCTAACCTTCTTTGGGGGCCCATCTTATTGCGATGTGGTGGTGCTACTGGCACATATACAGCACATCCAAAAATTCTTAGATGGGCAATATTTGGTTCATGACCAAAAACTAATTGTGACGGAGAATATTTATTATAATATGTTGGTATGAGACGGATAAGTGATGCTGCGTGCAAGATAGCATGGCCCCAAACAGTAGTGGGCAATTTTATTTTCATTAGTAGTGGTCTTGCTATCAATTGCAGTCGTTTAATAAATGACTCTGCAAGGTCATTTTGAGTATGAACATAAGCTACAGGATGTTCAACTTTTATCCTAACTGATAGGCAGTAATCATCAAAAGCTTAAGATGCGAATTCTCCAGCATTATCAAGGGGAATAGCCTTTATAGGATAATCTGGGAATTGTGCCCTTAATCGAATTATTTGGGCTAATAACTTTGCAAACGCCAGGTTGCGAGATGATAATAGGCACACATAAGACCATCTTGAAGGTGCATCTATTATGACCATAAAATATTTAAACAACCCACTTGGTGGGTGAATACCACATATATCCCCATGTATACGTTCTAAGAAGGTAGGGGACTCAATGCCAACCTTCATTGGTGATGGTCTAGTGATCATTTTGCCTTGATAACAAGCATCACAAGAAAATTCATTATTTGTAAGAATCTTCAGGTTCTTTAATGGATGCCCACTCGAATTTTCAGTAATTCGTCTTATCATTATTGATCCAAGATGGTCCAAACGGCCATGCCAAAGTATAAAAGTATTTGAATCAGTAAACTTCTGGTTTACGATAGAGTGTGCTTCAACTGTACTAATTTTTGAATAATATAAGCCAGAAGATAAAGTTGGTAATTTTTCTACAATGCATTTCTGGCCAGAAATATTCTTTGTAATACAAAGATATTCCACGTTCATTTCATCTATTGTCTCAACATGATACCCATTTCGGCGGATATCTATAAAACTTAACAAGTTTCTTCGGGACTTGGAGGAGAACAATGCATTGTCGATAATAAGTTTTGTTCCCTTAGACAGAAATACAATAGCTCTTCCGGAGCCTTCAATCAAACTGATATTACCAGAAATTGTAGAAACATTTATTTTTTCTTTATGTAAATAAGAAAAGTATTTCTGATCTTTGAATATGGCATGAGTTGTTCCACTATCAACTACACAAATATCTTCATGATTGGTCTTTGATCCAAACATAATTTGAGGATTATCAATATTCTTCAAAATGACATAAACAAAATAAATATGATAGTAAACATTATTATCAAAGCATAACTTTTATTTATGTACAACAATTACATAACCATACTATCTACTACAAATAACAAAAATTAAAATATTTACATCTCTACAGATTCACTACCGATCACATGACTTGTTTCTCCTTCTGGGAGTGCAAAGTAATCAGCTACATCCAAATGCATGAAGTCTAAATTATCTTCAGAAATAAAATTTGCTTCAACATTTTTCTCTGTCTTCTTCAGGGAAGCTTGATATAGCTCAACCAGGTGCTTTGGCGTACGACATGTACGTGACCAGTGTCCTTTTCCTCCACATCTATAGCATGCATTTTCTGGCTTTGCTGCTTGCACCGCTTCATGCTTTTGCTCCTTCCTTTTCCACTGCTGGTGGTGAGGAGGGTTCTTTGGTGCATTATTATTACCACGATTAGAGTTTCCTCCCCGACCACGGCCATGACCACGACTGGGGCCACGTCCTCTTCCACGTTTAGCTTGGTGGAAGTTCGTCTCATTCACTTCAGGGAATGGACAAGAACCAGTAGGTCGGCTTTCATGGTTTTTCATTAATAGCCCATTATGTTGCTCGGCTACAAGAAGATGTGAGATAAGTTCAGAATACTTTTTAAATCCCATCTCTCGATATTGCTGCTGCAGGAGCATATTCGAGGCATTAAAAGTGGTGAAAGTTTTCTCCAACATATCATGATCAGTAATATTATCACCACATAGTTTCAATTGGGAAATAATTCTGAACGTAGCAGAATTATACTCACTAATAAATTTAAAATCTTGTAGCCTTAGATGATTCCAATCATAACGTGCCTGTGGAAGAACGACCATCTTCAGGTGGTCATATCTATCTTTCAAATTACTCCACAGTATGACTGGATCTTTAACAGTAAGATATTCCATTTTCAGGCCCTCATCAAGGTGATGGCGTAGGAATATCATTGCTTTGGCACGGTCTTGGTTTGATGCCTGATTTTTATCTTTGATGGTGTCTGCCAGACCCATCGCATCAAGATGAATTTCGGCATCAAGCACCCAAGACATGTAGCTTTTGCCCGATATATCCAGGGCTACAAACTCAAGTTTAGAAAGATTTGACATTATTTGAAAAAAGAAAGTTCGTACCTCTGATACTTTCAAAGTATTTTCTCGAGATGGCAGAGTCTCGTGCTGATAACGTGTTATAAAATAAAGACTGTAAAATAAAGACAAGTATAGAGAGAAACTGATATATTATTCTGACTTCAAACTTATGTACATAATGAACTGAATTCTCTTCTATTTATAGAAGAAAGGAAGCTGTTGTGTATGCTGCTTGTAAACTGCTGTGTAAGCTGCTTGTAAGCTGCTGCTCTAAATTGTTGTGCCACATATAGATAATCTTCTATCATGGGTAATATTTATCCATAACGGAGTACCAAAAGGATAAGCTTCTTCAGGAGGCTTATTTCCAATAGAGTACTAAATAGATAAATATATTTATGGCGGAGTCTCATATGGATAAACTTCTTGACGAAGCTTATTTACAACAGAGTACTAAAGGAACATCCATAATATAATATATTCAATAACATATTTTAAATTATCGTTTAATTCTTAAACCTTGTGCTCACTTATCATTTTAAACCTAGATTGGCAAAAGCTGAAAGGAGAAGGAAAGAGATGGGTCTGCTGTCTCACAGAGTAGAAAGGAGTGAGATAGCAGCAGGCGATCATATCTACACTTGGAGAACTGTCTTCACATACTCTCATCACGGTCAGTCTGTAACCCTATTTCACTAATTTTCCCTTTCAGTAAATCCTAATGTAAGATGTTAGTAACTTTTTTCTTCATTTCATGATACTGGAAATGGCCAAAAACTGCAGTTATAGCTAAAATTACTACCGCATATGAACAATCTTGCGTTGTATTTAGTAGCATTTGGGCTTTAGATTAGAGAAATGATTGTGGAATACAACCAGCCTTCTTTGTCAATTGTGGATAAATTTGGCTGATTGCATACAATTGAAATTAACGGTTTTTATTTTAGGTGTTTTATTCCTCTTTGTTGCCTTCCTCTTCGTGGGTCGTCTTGGGTATCTCGTATAGGTGAAAAAATGTCAACTTTTCCAGAAACAATCTAATATTTCTTATAATATGGGACTCCTGGCTGTAGCCAGCAATTTTTTTTTCTGTGTCCGTGGAGTGCAAATTAGTATAGGGAATTTTAAGAAGAAAATGCCTGGCTGTTAACATTTTTATCTTACGTAATAGTGTAAAAGAAAAGAAAAAAAATGAAGTATTGAGATGTTACAGACATTCACAAATCTAGAGGTCAACAAATTTGTTTTTTGGCGTGGGGGATGTGCATAAATATAGAACTCACTTGTATTACAGGATGGATGGTTCTTCATTTGGTAAATTTTTCTTGGATTTGAGAAAATAATGTATGTTAATCTCTGATTTTTACTTAGCACTGATATTACAATGCCTTTGAAATGTTATGTGACTCGAAACAGTCTTCATTTTTAGGCTATCCATTTAAACTCATTTTCTCCCCAGTCAACTACGTATGGAACTTGTGAAAGTGTACTACTTTCATCTAGACAAAAATTTGATTGTCCTATTAGATGCATAGATAGTATCAGTTCCGTAACATATGGATCTCCGAATTTGCTGAAAATATAGTTGATGAACCAAAAGAATAGTATGACTTAGAGAATGTTTGGTGTTGTATGATCTCAGTGGGCCTTATTTTGCATTTGGATTATATCAACATGCAAAGAATATTTATCTTAGCTAAATCATAGTGGATTAAGCATAAGAAAAGGATACAAGCGATGACACGGTTCTCTTTAAGAAGCATGTCCATTTCAGGTGCTGCTTTTGAAAATGCTAATGAGTTAATTCTGATAAGATGATAATTTAGTAGTAGGACTATACCTCTATGTTCACTGGAAACCTTGGACAGAAGGATTAGTAGGTTATTGAGGGGAAAAAGGGAATATATTGCCCATGTAAAGTTTAGATATCTTAGACATTTATACTCTTGGTGTAGGAGGAACTATGTAAATAACAAAGAAAACATCCTGGAGCTCATGGACTCTCTTCTATGCATATTTAGTACCTCCTTGGTACATTTATATCAACAATAGAATTATCTATTAATAAAAGTAGCAGGAAATATCGGATATCTGTCATGTTAATACTCTAGATCCTAGAGTTAACATGCATGTCTCCTGAATTTTGGATAACTGATCACCTTTGATATTGATGTATTACCATGATAACACTTTCTGTTAATTAGTGAATGAGGCACAGTAGGCTTCAACTCTTTTATATATTTCTTTCTTGTCAGCGTACCAGTCATTTATATTCCAGTATCTGTTGTCACCGAAAATGATCTTAGTGATATTCTAGTACTGGTTGCTGGTGTCATATTCTCAAATGTCTGAAAATTCATGAGCAGGAATCTACGTTGGTGGGAGCAAAGTTGTCCATTTTACGCGTGGGCAAAATGTTGTTTCAGGAGATGCAATTCTTCTCTCTGTTCCATTAGAATGCTCGTCAGCTTCGAGTACAAATGTGTCTTTAACCTGTACAAATATCCCTGACTGTGGATTTCAACTAAAGGAAAGTGGGGTGGTCCTCTCTTGCTTGGATTGCTTCCTGGGTGATGGATTATTATATCGCTTTGACTATGGAGCCAGCCCTTCAGTTTTTCTTACTAAACTCCGAGGTGGCACATGCACCACTGCACAGTCTGATCTTCCAGAGGCAGTGATCCATAGAGCCATGTACTTGCTTCAAAATGGTTTTGGAAACTATGATGTCTTCAAGAATAACTGTGAAGATTTTGCCTTGTACTGTAAAACAGGTCTTCTTGTTCCGGACCAAGATGCTCTTGGAAGGAGCGGTCAAGCTGCCTCTGTTATAGGTGCTCCTTTGGCAGCTATTGCTTCTTCACCCCTTAAGTTATTCATGTCAAATCCGGCTGGCTTAGTCTTAGCAACCGCTGGAATGTATTGTTTGACGAGGTATGCAAGTGACATTGGTGTGAGGAGTGATGTTACTAAGGTGAAAGTGGAGGAACTGACTTCGTTTCATCATAGCAAAAGCTCGAAGAAACCCATCAATGAGGACCATTGTGATACAAGAGAGGTGACTCTTAATCAAACAGATGCACCAGCTAAAAAGCGGCGAAGATGTGATTGAAACAAAATTAGCAGAGAAGATTAGGGGTCTGAAGAAGGTTTGGATTAGTCTTTGTAAATAGCTGGACTAGTCTTTTATTTTTCTCCAGCAAAATGCTATGTCCTGTTTTGTTGGTGATATCTCCCATGATTTTTGTTCTTGCCATTCTTGGTAACATTAATTCTGATTGACAAAAATAAGTTCCCTTTTGTTCTTTTAAATACATCAAAGAATATATGATCGTCTATTAGTTTTGGTTCCCTGTTGATTGAATTTGCTAAGCTATGGAAATAATCATCTTGCTATCCTTTTCCTTTGTTTTGAGTGGAAGCAGCCAATGTAAACGAGGGTAAATAGGCAACAAAGTTTAATTGTAGTCATTTTGCTACTCTGAGATTAAGGCAGACATTTTCGCAGAAGAAATAATTTGTAGAGCAAGACTTTCTGATATACACCATCACTCTACATATTGCTATTCATTAAAAATTATCCAAAAAAGAAGAAGAAGAAGAAGAAGAAGATCAATCCGTTATCACCATAGGTGCAGCACGATTAGCAGCGTCATAATTGCTCTTTTCTCAAGTTTAGGCCTGTCACGACCCAATTTTCCCCCGTATGACGTCGTGACGGCACCTAGTCTCTATGACTAGGTAAGCCTATCATTTTGCGGAATAAATGAGATGAAAACATAAATTTAACAACTAACTCCTCAATATACTACACAGCATTCCCAAAACCCGGAACATCGTGAATCACAAACTACAGGAGGAAAATCTAGTGTTTCTATACATCAGAGTCTATCAAAAGAAATACAGAAGATAATGGACATGGTGAAGAGTAGAAGGGGACTCTGAGGTCTGCGGACGCGGCAGATATACCTTGAAATCTCCAAAGCTGTCCCAGCTTACTGATAGTGCGGCTGATAAGGAGTACCTGGATCTGCACACGAAAAATATGTGCAAAAGAGTAGCATGAGTACACCACAATCGGTACCCAGTAAGTGTCAAGCCTAACCTCGGTCGAGTAGTGACGAGGTCAGGTCAGGGCCCTACTGGTATATATATATATATATATATATATATATATATGTATATATATATATAAAATAACACAAGATAGAATGAAATACTACAGTAAAATAAAGACTTAAATTTAACAAGAATGAAATCATGGAAGACAACAGTTCAGTACACACAGATAACAATAGGGGATTTTCCGAGATACCGTCTCGTAGTCCCAAAGTAAATGTGCAGAACAGGGGGATCTCCCGGAATACCGTTCCGTAGTCCCAAAATAAATATGCAGTACAGGGGGATCTCCCGGAATACCGTTCTGTAGTCCCAAAGTAAAATATGCAGCCAAATAATAGAATTCAATAGTTATGACACAAAATTTTACAGTTCAACCTAAGTACCAGTTAAGGAAAAACAGATAAATTCACTAAACATGCTGCACGTAGTTCAAGTAAACAGTTAAGGCAAGTAGGCATGCTATTCTAGTCTAGCCGGATACCACACATGCTGATGGAACTCAAATAAGAAGGAAATCAGGTTATTACTTAGTAGAAAAATCGGGGTTTTTTTTACACAATTAGCCCGTGTACGTACTCGTCACCTCACGTGCACGGCGCTCATATATCAAAAACAGTACAAATATTACGGGGAGTTCTCCCACACAAAGTTAGGCAAGCCACTTACCTCGAACCAAGCTCAGTCAATCGGTAAGAATGCCTTTTCAATGAATATCCAACTTTGAATGGCTCGAATCTAGCCAAAATAATTCGATACCCTCAACAAAAATTATACGAATCAATTTCATAAGAAAATACTACATTTTTCAATAATAAAAAAAATCTGAAACTCAAAAATCGCTTGTGGAGCCCACGTCTCGGAATCCGGCGAAACTCACAAAATCCGACAACACATTCAATTATGAGTCCAACCATACTAGTTTCACTCAAATCCGACTCCGAATTAACACCGAAATCTCAAAAAAAAATCGTTTCTATGAGATTTCTAAAATTTTCACCAAATTTCCATCTCAATACACTAATTAAATGGTGAAAATAATGATATATTCGTGTATATTGACCAAATCTGAGTTAGAATCACTTACCCAAATATTTTTTCTTGAAAATCTATCAAAAATCGCCTCTCCTCAAGCTCCAATTCGTCAAAAATGGAAGTCCCCTGTTCTATAATTCTGTCCAGGCAGCCCTCGGTCCTGTCTCGATCCTGGCCCTCGATCAAGGCTTCGATCATGACCCTCGATCCTAACCTTCGATCCTGGGCATCGATCATGGCTTCGATCCTGGCCCTCGATTCTGGCCTTCGATCATGGCCCTCGACCCTGGGCTCGACTTCTGGGCTTCGATCCTGGGTTCGATTTCTATATTTCCAATAGAAGAAATTCCAGCACCTTTTGCAGCACCTGTTTAAATCCAACTTTTAATCCGTTAACCATCCGAAACTCACCCGAGGCCCTCGGGACCTCAACCAAAAATACCAACAAGTCCTAAAACATCATACGAACTTATTTGAAACCTCAAATCACATCAAACAACACTAAAATCACAATTCACACCCCAATTCAAGCTTAATGAAACTTAAGAATTTCCAACTTCTACATTCGATGCCGAAACCTATCAAATCAAGTCAGATTGACCTCAAATTTTGCACACAAGTCATAAATGATATAACAGAGCTATAAAAAATTTCGGAACTGGATTTCGACCCCGATATCAAAAGGTCAACTCCTCGGTCAAACTTCAAAACTTAAATTCCTATTTTAGCCATTTCAAGCCTAAATGAGCTACAAACCTCCAAAACAAAATCCGGACACGTCCCTAAACCCAAAGTTACCTAACAGAGCTAAACGGAATTGAAGGAATTCCATTCTGGAATCGTCTTCACACAGTTCCGACTACGGTCCAAATCCTAAGGCTTAAACCTTAATTTAGGGACTAAGTGTCCCAAAACACTCCAAAAATCAAAACGAAACCTCCCGGCAAGTCACAATAGCAAAAAATAGATATGGGAGAAGCAGTAAATAGGGGATCGGGGCTATTACTCTTAAAACGACCGGCCAGGTCGTTACGTCCTCGAACGAGTATAGAGACATACCTAAAGTGGTGAAAAGATGAGGATAATGGCTGCGCATATCCTGCTCGGTCTCCCAAGTCGCCTCCTCGACCGGCTGTCCCCTCCACTGAACCTTCACAGAAGCAATGTTCTTTGACCTTAGCTTTCTGACCTGCCTGTCTGAAATAGCAACTGGCTCCTCAATATAAGATAAATCCTTGTCCAATTGGACTGAGCTGAAATCCAACACATGATACAGATCGTCGTGATACTTCCGGAGCATCAAAACATAAAATACCGGATGAACTCCCCCTAGTATGGGAGGTAAGGCAAGCTCGTAAGCAACTTCCTCAACTCGTCGCAACACCTCAAAGGGACCAATAAACCGTAGGCTCAGCTTGCCCTTCTTTCTTAACCTCATAACACCCTTCATAGGCGAAACCCGGAGCAAGAACCGCTCTTCAACCATGAATGCAACATTACGAACCTTCCGGTCCGCATGGCTCTTCTGTCTGGACTAAGCTGTGCGAAGTCGATCCTGAATCACCATCACCTTATCCAGGGCATCTTGAACTAAGTCTGTACCCAATAATCTAGCCTCGCCCGACTCGAACCAACCCACTGGGGACCGACACCGCCTACCATACAAAGCCTCATGCGGTGCCATCTGAATGCTAGACTGATAAGTGTTATTGTAAGCAAACTCCGCAAGTGGCAAAAACCGATCCCAAGCACTCCCAAAATCTATCACACAAGCGTGAAGCATATCCTACAATATCTGAATAGTGCGCTCGGATTGTCCATCCGTCTGAGGGTGAAATGTTGTGCTAAACTCAACCCGAGTACCCAACTCATGTTGTACAGCTCTCCAGAACCGTGATGTAAACTACGTATCCCGATCAGAGATAATAGATATCGGCACGCCATAAAGCCTGACGATCTCACGGATGTAGATTCGAGCTAGCTGCTCGAAAGAATAGGTAGTCATCACAGGAATGAAATGAGCCGACTTGGTCAGCCAATCCACAATCACCCAAACTACATCAAACCTCCGCTGAGTCCGTGGGAGCCCAACAACGAAATCCATAGTGATTCGCTCCCATTTCCACTCCGGAATCTCTAACATCTGAAGCAACCCACCCGACCGCTTATGCTCATACTTCACCTGCTGGCAATTTAGGCACCGAGCAACATACTTCACTATGTCTTTCTTCATTCTTCTCCACCAGTAATGTTGTTTCAAGTCCTGATACATCTTTGCGGCACCCGGATGAATGGAGTACCGCGAGCTGTGAGCCTCCTAGAGAATCAACTCACGCAAGCCATCTACATTGGGCACACATATATGGCCATGCATCCTCAACACGCCGTCATCACCAATAGTCACATCTCTAGCATCACCTCGCCGAACCCTGTCCTGAAGGACGAGTAGATGGGGGTCAACATACTGACCCTCCCTGATACGATCATAAAGAGAAGACCAAGAGACCACACAAGCCAATACTCGACTCGGATCAAAAATATCCAATCTCACAAACTAGCTGGCTAAGGCCTGAACATCCAACGCCAATGGCCTCTCTGCTGCTCGTAGATATGCTAAACTCCCCAAACTCTCTTCCCGGCGACTCAAAGCATCAGCCACCACATTGGCCTTCCCAGGGTGGTACAAAATGGTGATATCATAATCCTTAAGCAGCTCCAACCACCTCCTCTGATGCAAATTAAGATCCTTCTGCTTGAACAGATGCTGCAAACTCCGATGATCGGTGTAAACCTCATAAGGAACACCATACAAATAATGCTGCCAAATCTTCAATGTATGAACAATAGCTGCTAACTCAAGGTCGTGGACAGGATAGTTCTTTTCGTGCACCTTTAGCTATCTGGACGCGTAGGCAATCACCCTACCGTCCTGCATCAACACCGCGCCGAGACCAATCCGCGATGCATCATAATATATAGTATAAGATCCCGAACCTGTAGGTAATACCAATACTGGGGCTGTACCGCTGTAGTCAAAGCTGTCTTGAGCTTCTGAAAGCTCTCCTCACATTCCTCTGTCCACCTGAACGGAGCACCCTTCTGGGTCAGCCTGGGCATAGGTGCTGCAATAGATGAGAATCCCTCTACAAACCGACGGTAATACACCGCCAAACCAAGAAAACTCTGGATCTCTGTAGCTGAGGACGGTCTGGGCCAACTCTGCACTGCTTTAATCTTCTTCGGATCTACCTGGATCCCCTCACTCGATACTATATGACCCAAGAATGCCACTGAGTCTAACCAAAACTCACACCTTGAAAATTTTTCATATAACTTCTTTTCTCTCAAAGTTTGAAGTGCAGTCCTCAGGTGCTGCTCATGATCTTCTCGAGTCCGGGAGTACACCAGAATGTCGTCAATAAACACAATGACGAATGAGTCAAGATAAGGCCGGAACACACTATGCATCAAGTTCATAAAAGCTGTTGGGGCATTGGTTAGCCCAAAAGACATAACAAAAAACTCATAGTGACCATATTTGGTCCTGAAAGCAGTCTTCGGGATATATGGCTCCTGAATCTTCAACTGATGATATCCTGAACGTAAGTCAATCTTGGAAAACACTTTAGCACCCTGTAATTGATCAAATAAGTCATCAATACGCGGTAATGGATACCTGTTCTTCACTGTGACTTTGTTCAACTGGCGGTAATCAATACACATCCGTATAGAACCATCCTTCTTCTTCACAAATAAGACAGGAGCACCCCAAGGTGACACACTGGGCCGAATGAAGCCCTTATGCAGCAACTCCTATAACTATTCCTTCAACTCCTTCAATTCAGGAGGAGCCATACGATATGGAGGAATAGAGATAGGTTGATTGCCCGACAACAAATCAATGCCAAAATCAATATCTCTGTCGGGCGGCATGCCCGAAAGATCAGCTGGAAACACATCTGGAAAGTCCTTCGCTACTGGAACTGACTCAACTGTAGGGGTATCAATACTGACATCTCTCATATAAGCTAGATACACGTCACACCCCTTCTCAACCATTCGTTGAGCTTTAAGAAATAAAATAACTCTGCTAGGAGTATACTCTAAGGTACCTCTCCACTCTAATCGCAGAAGTCCTGGCATAGCCAGTGTCATGGTCTTAGAGTGACAATCAAGAATAGCATAATGGGGCGACAACCAGTCCATGCCCAAAATAATATCAAAGTCCACCATGTTGAGCAATAATAAATCGACTTTGGTATCAAAACCACTAAAAGCAATCAAACACGACTGATACACGCGGCCCACAATAAGAGAATCTCCCACAGGAGTAGACACATAAAATAGGGGAACTCAAAGAATCCCTAGATATGCCCAAATATGGGGAAAAATAAGAGGACACATAGGAGTATGTAGAGCCTGGGTCAAATAATACCGACGCATATCTATGACAGACTGGAACAATACCTATAATGACAAAATCAGAAGCAACTACCTCTGTATAAGCAGGAAGGGTATAATATCTGGCCTGGCCTACCCCTCTAGGGCGACCTCCACCTCGGGCTGGCTGAGCAGGTGGGGTGGCAGCTAGTGCTGTAATCATAGCCTGAGGACTCGGTAGAGCATGTTGTGGCTGAGAAGTCTGTGGAGGTGCACCCCTCCTAATCCTGGGGCAATCCCTCACCATATGGCGAGTGTCGCCACACTCAAAATAAGCTCTAGGAATGCGTGGCTGCTGTGACTGGCTCTAACCATATCTGCTGGACTGGCCGCTAGGAACACCCCGTGTAGGAGGCACACTAGATACTGGCGGTGCATAATAAGGCTCCCAGGGCCTAGAAGGGGCTAGAACACCGCTGGCGGCTGGAAGAGCTGAATAAACGGGGCGACTCACAAAACCCCTACCATGGCGAGTTGCTGGTGTATGAGCACCAGAATAAGAACCTGTCTCTCGAGAACTCTTGGCCTCCCTCTCCTCTCTATCTCGAGCAAGCATGCCCTCCAATCTCCTGGCAATACTCACAACCTGCTGATAGGAAATATCCATCTCCAACTCCCTAGCCATACTAATCCGAATTTTGGGGTGGATTCCCTCAATAAACCGTCGAACCCTCTCTCGAACTATGGCAACCAAGGCCGGTGCATGTCGGGCCAAATCACTGAAACAGACTGCATACTCTGACACAGTCATGGATCCCTGGCGCAGCTGCTCAAACTCCGCGCGCCATGAGTCCCTGAGGCTCTGAAGGACATACTCTCTCAAAAATATGTCTAAGAACTGAGTCCATGTAAGTGAAACTGCCTCATCCGGACTACTTAGTTCATAAGCACGCCACTACTGATAGGTTGCTCCTCTAAGCTGGAATGTAGTAAAAGAAACTTCACTCGTCTCCACTACACCCATAGTACGGAGAATACGATAACACTCCTCCAGAAAATCCTACGCATCATCTGTAGCCAATCTGCTGAAGGTAGGTGGGTGGTACTTTTTGTACCTCTCAAGTCTGAGATGCTCCACCTCAGAAGCTATTGCCCTAACCTCGGGCTGAGCTGGAGCTACCGGTTGTATTGGTACAATCTCTGGAACCTGGTCGACCTGAACCCGCTGCTCTGGAGTACCGGCAATGGGAGTCTGTGCTCCTCCCCCGTCCTGGGATGTGGCAGGAGCAAGTGGGATCAATCCAGCCTGAGCTAAGATGCTGAACATGCTCAGAAACTGGGCTAGAGTCTCTTGGAGGGCTGGTGCAGAAACAGGTATCTCAGGTGTCTGCCCTCCAGCTGGAGCTACTGGGGGCTCCTCTGTAGCAGCTCGTGCGGGTGCTCTGGCTACACCACGTGGACATCTTCGATCTCTACCCCGGCCCCGGCCTCTCGCGATTCTAGCAGGGGGCGCAGGTGCCTGGTCATCAGATCCGCCTGTACGTGTCCTCACCATCTGTGAGAGAATATAATACTGAAGTTTAGAATTTTTGAAGACAAACAATTTTCGCACGACAAGGAATCAAAGTAGTGAAAATTTTCTAACAGTTCCATAGCCTCCCGAGGATAAGTACAGACATCTCCGTATCGATCCGCGAGACTCTAATAAACCAGTTTGTGACTCACGACACCTATGAACCTAGAGCTCTGATACCAACTTATCATGACCCAATTTCCCCTCCGTATGATGTCGTGACGGCACCTAGTCTCTATGACTAGGTAAGCTTAACATTTTGCAAAATAAATAAAGTGAAAACATAAATTTAACAACTAACTCCTCAATATACTACACAACATTTTCAAAACCCGGAACATCGTGAATCACAAACTACATGAGGAAAATCTAGTATTTCTATATATCAGAATCTATTAAAAAAAATACAGAAGATAATGGAAATGGGGAAGAGTAGAAGAGGACTCCGGGGTCTGCGGACGCGACAGATATACCTTGAAGTCTCCAAAGCTGTCCCAGCCCACTGATAGTGCGGCTGATAAGGAGTACCTAGATCTACACACGAAAAATATGTGTAGAAGAGTAGCATGAGTACACCACAATCGGTACTCAGTAAGTACCAGATCTACTGGTATATATATATATATATATATATATATATATATATATATATATATATATATATATAAACACAAGATAGAATGAAATACCTTGGTAAAATAAAGACTTAAATCTAACAAGAATGAAATCATGGAAGACAACAGCTCAGTACACAGAGATAACAACAGGGGATTTCGTGAGATACCGTCCCGTAGTCCCAACGTAAATATGCAAAAGAGGGGGATCTCCTGGAATACCGTTCCGTAGCCCAAAGTAAATATGCAGTACATGAGGATCTCCCGGAATACCATTTCGTAGTCCCAAAGTAAATATGGAGTACATGGGGATCTCCCGGAATACCGTTCTGTAGTCCCAAAGTAAATATGCAGTACAAGGGGATCTCCCGGAATACCGTTCCGTAGTCCCAAAGTAAATATGTAGCCAAACAATAGAATTCAATAGTTACGACACGAAGTTCTACAGTTCAACCTAAGTACCAGTTAAGGAAAGACATGTAAATTTACTAAACATATTGCACGTAGTTCAAGTAAAAAGTTAAGGCAAGTAGGCATGTTATTCTAGTCTAGCCGGATACTACACATGCTGATGGAACTCAAATAAGAAGGAAATCAGGTTATTACTTAGTAGAAAAATCGGGTTTGTTTACACAATTAGCCCGTATACGTACTCGTCACCTCATGTACACGACGCTCATATATCAAAAACAGTACAAATCCTACGGGGATTTCCCCCCCCCACAAAGTTAGGCAAGCCACTTACCTCGAACCAAGCTTAGTCAATCGGTAAGAATGCCTTTTCCACAAATATCCAACTGTGAATGGTTCGAATCTAGCCAAAATAATTCGATACAGTCAACAAAAATTATACGAATCAATTTCATAAGAAAATACTACATTTTTCAATAATAATAAAAAAATCCGAAATTAACTCAAAAATCGCCTTTGGGGCCCACGTCTTGGAATCCGACGAAACTCACAAAATTCGACAACCTATTCAATTATGAGTCCAGCCATACCAGTTTCACTCAAATTCGACTCCGAATCGACACCGAAATCTCAAACAAATTCGTTTCTATGAGATTTCTAAATTTTTTCCCAAATTTCCATCTCAACACACTAATTAAATGATGAAAATAATGATATATTCGTGTATATTGACCAAATCCGAGTTAGAATCACTTACCCAAATATTTTTCCTTGAAAATCTATCAAAAATCGCCTCTCCTCAAGCTCCAATTCGTCAAAAATGGCACAAGGGACGAAGTCCCATGTTTTATAATTCTGTCCAGGCAGCCCTCGGTCGTGCCTCGATCCTGGCCCTCGATTAAGGCTTCGATCATGGCCCTCGATCCTGGGCCTCGATCTTGACCTTCGATCCTGGGCATCGATCATGGTTTCAATCCAGGCCCTCGATTCTGGCCTTCGATCATGGCCCTCGACCCTGGCCTTCGACCCTGGGCGCGACTTCTGGGCTTCTATTCCGGGCTCGATTTCTGTATTTCCAGCAGAAGAAATTGCAGCAACTTTTGCAGCAGCTGTTTAGATCCAACTTTTGATCCGTTAACCATCCGAAACTCACCCGAGGCCCTCAGAACCTCAACCAAAAATACCAACAAGTCCTAAAATATCATACGAACTTATTTGAAACCTCAAATCACATCAAACAATACTAAAATCACAATTCACACCCCAATTCAAGCTTAATGAAACTTAAGAATTTTCAACTTCTACATTCGATGTCGAAATCTATCAAATCAAATCCGATTGACCTCAAATTTTGCACACAAGTCATAAGTGACATAACAGAGCTATAAAAATTTTTGGAACTGGATTCCAACCCCGATATCAAAAAGTCAACTCCCCGGTCAAACTTCCAAACTTAAATTCCTATTTTAGCCATTTCAAGCCTAAATGAGCTATAGACCTCCAGAACAAAATCCGGACACGCCCCTAAACCTAAAATCACCTAATGGAGCTAATGGAACCGACAAAATTCCATTCCGGAGTCGTCTTCACACAGTTCCGATTACGGTCCAAATTCTAAGGCTTAAACTTCCATTTAGGGACTAAGTGTCCCAAAACACTCTAAAAACTGAATCGAAACCTCCCGGCAAGTCACAATAGCAGAAATAGATATGAGAGGCAGTAAATAGGGGATCAGGGTTATTACTCTTAAAACGACCGGCCGGGTCGTTACAAGGCCTTGCCGTCGAGTTGAGCCAAGTCGAGATGCACTTATCAAGCCTAATCCAGTATCGACCTTGGACCGGCTCATCCTATTTTGTTTTCACATACTAAGAAATACCTTTACGCTGCGGGTTCGAGCTGTAGAAGCAGTCATTAACCATTTTTGTTCTAGGTTTTCTTTATTCACCGAGGGGCTCTCAATTCCTTCATGTTCCCGGGCATTGAAGCATAACTGCACACTCACACGATCTTTTCCGATAGATAGGAGCATTCGGTGGAACCGATGAACTACACTTGCTTAGGGGTGCAGCCCTTCCCCGGACTATGTATTAATACAGAATGTTTTGTGCATCAGAATGTCTTTTATACTAAGTAACACCTTTTGGAGGGTCTCCATTCATAATATTCTAAATTAACAAGTAATAGTTAAATTAAAAGAGAATCAAATTTGAGTTGTCTCAGTTGGTTGATTACCTAAACTTTCAACTACTTGGTGAGGGTTTTCCTCCAATAGATATTAAGTTAATGAAAATAGTAGTCACATTATGATTAAATTATGAAAAAGCATATTAAACAATGGCAATTAACTTCTGAAAGAAAAATACTATAAATCAATGAATTAATCGGACGGAGGGTTAAAAGTCAAATTAACTATACAATTAGGTAGAAATGACACCAGATAGCTATTTTAGAGGGCTGTTATTTAGAAATTAGTCGGCATATCCTGAATTTCAGTTTTTTAGTTCAATTTTTCAGACACATAGTCCTAAAGTTAAGATGTTTAGTTCAAATTTTCAGGATAAAATAAATATTGGATAATTCTTAAATAGCAGCCCTAAAAGTGCTATTTGTGTACTTTCCCTACAATTAGTTGGAACTAGTTTATTGCTATTTGCTGAAATAAAAAAGAATAACCAAAAAAAGAAAAAGGAAAAAAGAAGTTAGGACTAAAAATATCTATCTATCATTTTTTGAGGAAAAAAAAGGGGAAATAATTTCTTTCATTTGTTAAACAGAAGAAGAGATGAAGGCCCCTTAGCGGTCCCACCACCCCCTACCAATCGCAGCCAGCCTCCTTTCCTTGAACAGTTGAACCCATCCCATTCCCTTATACTTGGACTTTGTGCGATAATATTCGCCATTTCTATCTGACATTGGCGATTGCTTATATTGAAAGGTTTCTTCTCCAAATTCATATTTGTCTTTGCTTATTTATATATATACACACACTAACGTTTAGCTACAGACGGTGTGGATAGAAAGTATTTTTCGATCCATTTTGGATGGCGAATTATTATGTGAGGGCTGCTCCTACGACGGATCTGAATCGGAACACTGAGTGGTTCACCTACCCTGGGGTCTGGACCATTTACATATTCATTCTTTTCTTCTCGTGGATGGCTGTGCTCTCTGTCTTTGGCGTCTCACCCGGCATAGCTTGGACCATCGTCAATCTCTCTCATTTCCTTGTACGACCTTTTATCTTATGCTTTTTTTCCCCTAATATGTGGATGCTTTTATGATGCCAACTCTCTAATTTTTGTGATCTGATTTAGCATTATCCGTTCTTGATTATGTTATTATGGTTTTGGAAATCTGGGATTTTGGGAGGGACTGGTTCTTAGATGGGCTTTCTGTTGGATGAGCTGTATGATAACCTACCTATGGCTACTTAAACTCCGGATATTTTTGTTTTCTGCTTCTAGTTTGATTGACTTTTACAGGTCATTCAGGTACATGTCTACTTTCCTTGTGATTCTCAAATGTCACCGGTCTGTGGCATAAGGAATACATAGTGAATCCGTACCTTTATTCTGTTGGATTTTTTTTTAGAGATTGAAATATTAAGAACATTTAATCAACAAACAGACAATAGTTAACAATAGAGGAAGTGAAAGAGTTTTGAACGTGAAGATCGATCCGAGGCATTGGCATGCTATGGAATGCGCCGTCTTCATAGTAGGTGCAAATAGCAAAGTGA
The DNA here is from genome assembly GCF_000390325.3 of Nicotiana tomentosiformis. Lineage (NCBI taxonomy): Eukaryota > Viridiplantae > Streptophyta > Magnoliopsida > Solanales > Solanaceae > Nicotiana > Nicotiana tomentosiformis. Next base: position 115,013,343 of record NC_090823.1, on the reverse strand, counting down.
TGTCTTACTCCCAAATATACAGCAAAATCACTCCGGAATCTTCTAACGTGCACTCAAAAAAGAAGTTCCGGAGTAATATTTCACTTAAAGGGGTGGGAAGAGTTTAATGAGAACATCACATTTAGGGTAGGGGACAGGAGGAGGATTAGTTTTTGGGAGCATAGGTGGTGCGGGAATAGTGCTTTGAGAATCACATATCCGAATATGTACAATATTTCAAGCCAAAAGAAGATGTATGTCCAAAGGACGTGGAGTCTACAAGGGGAAGAAGTGCAATGGAGTGTGAGGTTTAGAAGGAATTTGCAAGACTGCGAGGTAGAAGAATGTCAAAACTTGCTCGGACTCCTTCAGAATCAACAAGTTTCGCAAGATAGACAATGATGCGCGGAGATGGAGTGCCGGGGAAAATTACGTTTTCTTTGAGTCATATTATGAGAAGCTTGTATGTGGGATTACACCGGGTTTGTTGTTGTTATTATGAGAAGCTTCTAACTAGGGAGGAGCCGGTCTTTCCACATAATTCAGTATGGAATCCCTGGGTACCGAGAAAAGGTGTGATTTTTCACTTGGCTAGCTACAAGACAGGTAATTTTGACGGTGAAGAATTTTAGGAAGAGGAAGATTACTCGTGTTAGTTGGTGCTTCGCGGGGATAAAATATGAATTGCCTCCTTTTACATTGTCGGATAGCTTCTTATTTTTTTTTTTTGGGGGGAGGGATTTTTAGTTGGTTTGGTATCGAGTGAGTGATGTCGGGCACGGTGAAAGAAGCTATATTTAGTTGGGTCTTCAGAAGACATAAGAGAAGATGCAAGGCTTGGGGTGTTGCTCCTCTAGCACGCACCCATGTGGGTTGTTTTTAGTGAGAGGAATATGAGAGCTTTTGATGGAGTAGAGAAAGATCTTGTACACTTGAGGAATAGGCTCTTTACCTCTATTTTTGGTGCACCCATGAGGTTCCTATTTGTATAGATGATTGGGTTTTATTTGTAGAAAATCATGTTTTTTTAAAGGTTTTTTACTTTTTGGTATACTTCTTATATAGATGCATGTACTTGCCCTTCTTTTATAAAATTTATTACCTTATCAAAAAAAGGAAAACAAGTTTAGATTTTTTGGTGGGGTAGGTATTTCTAGAGATTCAACAAGGTAACGAACATACCTTTGCAAGAACAAATGTACCCTTAAAGATTGGATGATACCTTTTTATAAAGAATAACTTTATCCTTTAAAGAATGGGTAACATCTTTGCACAAAACATTGTCTCTTGTTCAGAAGTATATTTTAATTTTGAATGACTTCTAAACAAATACCATCATTTTTATGGGAACCTTTTCCCAGAAGCGAATTGTTTTGGCTAACTTAAAATTTAAAACCTTGAGTTGAAATTTATCATCATCCATTATGGTGTTAGTACCTTTCCCTTATAGTGGCTAAAGCTTTTCTTACTACCATTTTGTAGAAATATATTTGACTTGTGTGCTCTGTTATATTCCATGGAAAATATTAAGATACTTCATACCTAAGAGATTTAGTAGGTGTGGTAATGTTCCCTAAAACAATTAAGAGAATTAAGTATGCCCGAATGTGGCTACAAGTAGTTCAATCTTATCCCTGGGTAGAATCTACAAAATGAGGATTAACACCTCAAGTTCTTGTTAATTAATCTATCCCAACCCTGAATTTACCTTTTCCTATATTTAAACCGAAGTTAATGGGCGAGTCCTAGGATTACCTAATCCCTTTGGAAACATTAAAGAATAAGAATAATTAAAAAAATAATCAACTCACTTCATAATTAATAAAAATCATTCAATACATAAGCATAACAAGAGTTTTAATCCAAACTTGAATAATGAGTATTTCCATAAACAAGAATCAAATAATGGAATGAAATACTATACACTTAGATATTCAATACAAAGCAAGAAATTGAAGAAATGAGCAAAAGATTAAGAATTTATCATCGAAGGACTTCAAATCTTCAATCCCCAAGTGTGGTGTAGAACCCCAGCTCTCCAAAACTTGTATTCTGCCACAGATATCTTCCAAAACGAGCTAGGCCGAGTTTTATGTATTTTGGGACAAAAAATGTGAAATTCCATTTCTGCCCAGTTAATGCCCAGAAAACCTTCTTCGCGTTCGCGTAAAGTGCTTCTCGTTCGCGAAGAGTTCTGCCCAGTTCTGCCAGAAAACCTTCTTCGCTTTTGCGGCCGGTCCTTCGCATTCACGAAGGGTTGTTGACTGGTTGACCTTTGCGTTCGTGGCCAGACTTCGTGTTCGCGAAGGGTACTCTTTTGACCAGATTTCCAGTTCTTCATTTGAGCTCCTTTTTTACTTGTTTTCACTTGATTTCTTTCCCGATCACTTCTAAATCACACAGATCTGTAAAATGGGAGTAAACCACTGTAAATGCACTATTTTATCAATTAAACATAGCAAAAGTCTAAGATTAAAGAAGAGATAAGTGGGTAAAATACTAACTTACCAAGGTGCTAATTTGTTTTTTCCTTTCTGGTACGAAATTTTGTTATTCCTCTGAAATCTGAATAATAGAAACGATCGTGAAATTAACCAGTGATATAACAGGGTTGGGAAGCTTGTTGTGCACCTAGCTGCCTTTTCTATCTCATTTGTGCATAATCTTGTCTTTTCCCTTTAGGTCACGTATCACTTTTTTCACTGGAAGAAGGGAACACCATTTGCTGAAGACCAGGGTATCTACAACAGGTTGACTTGGTGGGAGCAAATGGATAATGGAAAGCAGCTTACTCCCAATAGGAAGTTTCTGACAGTTGTTCCTGTGGTGCTGTAAGTATTCATTTTTTTAGTGTAAATCATTGGTTGGGCTTTTTGGCTATGATATCATTGATGCTGTGGATTACTAATAGGGCACATATCTACAGTGTATGGAAATTATAATCTCTCTATAAGTAATCAACAAACTAAACGACCCCTTAATTCTTTGGAGTAATAATAGGGCACATATTTACAATCTTAGTGAACTAAGCATATATTACATAAATTATGTGTATGGAGGTTGTAGCAGGATGCAATTATGAGCATCAGCTAGAAGACTAATGTGCTAATTTACATAGCTTTTTAACAGCAAATTGGTAATTCGGGGCTTAAGTTAGTTTGGGGATTTGAGGCGCACGCCACGAGTTAAATCCTACTGTGAACCAAGTCTGATATTTAAGTGGAGAAGAGCAGGGGATGGACCATTATACACCGAGTATCGAAGTAGGAAACAACGGATTTCTTGGTTATTGAAAAAGTTAGTTGGAGTCTTTGAGTTAAAGAAGTGAACTGATGAGCATTGGTTCAGCTATATGAAAGGCAGATTTCTTTTTCTTTTTTCCTTTGTAATTTCATTCTCCAATTCTGGGTGAGTTTGAGGCCTCCGGTGCCTTTAATTTGATATTGACCTTATGTAAGTATGTAAGGCAGATGTTAGAAAAGAAATCCCCAATAATATAAAGCATGGAAGAGTTATATGTAAAGCTTCATCTATTGTGACCAAGCGAGACTATGCAATTGCGAGAGAGGATCGATGCTGTACTTGAAACAGCATAATGTATAATGGTTAGTTGCTGTAGCTGTGTGTTCTACTTTAAAAGGAAGGGAACGAAAAATGAAACACCATATGATATTCAGTGAGATCTGCATAAAAGAATAAAAGGACCTAGAAAATCTGCAATCGTGTACTGTAAGAGTGAAATCTTCAGAACATTATTGCCTTGGTTTGTAACATAACATTGTTCATGCTAAACTTGAATTTCTTTTGGTCTGGGACTGGATATTGAACTAGAAAAGCTATTGTTTTCTGGTTTTTATGGTATGATTGGTTAAACTATCGGTCCAACTGGTCCTTTATGCATTGCAGGAATAATTTGATGTGGAACTAGTAATTATATAAGATTGTATATCTTCCGCGTACACACAATAAGTGTATGCAATATAATTGTGCTGAAAGCGTAGCTTCTCCATCGAAATATCACTTTAATCTGAGGTAATTCTCTAGATCTAATGCTATAAACAGTTTCTGGTGGAAGCCGTATTAGAAACCATAACCTAAAATCATGTAATCCCGATAACCTATCAATTTGAATAATATATATTTGATTTGGATATTATAGAATCTTTTTTACTTCGAGTTTTTATGACTTTATTTCATTATCCAGATATGTTACTTTAGTGGTTTGTTTGATTTATTCATATGTTAGGAAACATAGATGTAGTTCCAATTAACTTTGTTGGAGTGTGCAATAGGTACTTATCTTAGTTGAGGTGTCAAAATGAAAACTGGAGCCAACTTTGAGGGGCCGTTTATCTATTTTTCCTAGTTTCTTTCTCTATGAACCAATGTTGTGAAGAGCGTGAAGCGAGGAAAAGCGACAGCCCCCATTTCGCTTAAAGCGGGAAGCGGGAAGCGAGAAGCGAAGCGCTCGCTTTTTTGAAGTGAAGCGAAATTTAAAAAAAAAATTAAAATAAATACTGCATAGACAACACATGTAATTGTAAGCAAATGTTCAATACTTCAATTAAAAAACTAAAGAGTAGCATCAATTAAAGCACAAAATGAGCATCCTATTCTTCTACAAACTGGGCAGTAATTTTCTAAGAAAGAACCGAAGGTAAAAAAAAAAAATTCGCCAGCATTTCGCTGCTTTTTGGACGTTTAAACAGTGAAAGAAAAAGAAAAAGAAGAAGAAGAAGGAGGAAAATCAGAACATACCTGTTGCTGTTGAAGAGTTGAACTTGAAGTTGAAGAAGAAGAAGAAGAAACCTAGTTGATGCTTTCAGATGCTTTCATAAATCAGAAGTCGATGAAGAAGTCGACCAGTGTCTCTGCTTTAACACCCTAGTCGCTGCTGTTCGATTAATGAAAGACCAGTGTTTAATCACAAAATCTCGTTTTTAATAAAATAGGGCTGGGTCTGTTTTAAAACACAGAAGCGGGCGCTTCTCTCGCTTCGCTTCGCTTTCCCGCTTCTCGCTTTTTAGTGGGAAGCGGTCGCTTTTCTACACCTGAGTCGCTTCACCATGCTGAAGCGTGCCCCTTCTCGCTTCGCTTCGCTTAAAGCGAGGAAGTGGGCGCTTTTTTAAACACTGCTATGAACATATATCATTTCCATCCATAAAGACATGCTGTTGCTTTCCCTCTTCCTCTCTCCTCATTAGGTGAGTCACCAAGGAACATAACTTAGAAAATCCTAAGACTCGTTTTACTTTATGCCAATTAAATGATGATGTTGAACATTCTCTTTATTATTGCAATACTTCTTAAAAAGACTATCGACCTGTTTAGTCAAGGTCAACGTCTTGTTTGTTTAGAATGATATGATTTTCTTCTTGAATGAAACAGAAAGAGATACAAAAAGATGGATAATCCCATAAGTTTTAGGTCTTCTAGCATTTTCCTGAGTAAACAATTAGCATACCCATAGTTCAGTTTCTGCAATGGTTTGCAAGTCAGAACACTCCACAACAGCCACTCTGAACTTACACCCTCCGCAACCAAAAAGGAAAAAAAAAAAAGAAAGAAAGAAAAGAAAGGTAAGATGGAAGGTGAAGTGGAGTAAACTTGACCAAAAAAGGATCAGTTTTTTTTTTTTTTTTTCAGTTTCTTTTGGGTGATGGAAAAATCCTTGAGTTGTCTATTGTCTGCTGATAGAAGTTTTGGTCTCAAAGGCTTATTAATGCTACTGTTGCTTCTCAATTGACTTTTACTTGTACTACCATCTTGTGAACAAACCAATATATATTTCTGTTACCCAATTGCCTTAATCTATTTAATTGAAAGTTGAGTTCTGCTACACCAGGGTTGACATCTTAAATACGAGACTCTTAAGGATGTGAATTTGAAGCATATGTTTGGTACTAATTGAATGGTATTCTGTCTTGTAAATGATACTTTCACATATGCATGATCTTGCTGCACTTAAGGGTATATACAAATGCTTGGCAAATTTAAAGAAAGCTGAGATGATAAAGAGCAAGGGGAGATGGCTCCTGTCCTCGTCTATTATATTCAAAAGTAACAATGAGTGCAGCCTTTGTTCTAATGATATTGATAGGACTTGATTTATCCATTCGTTTGATCTCTGCTAGACACAGTGGACTCTCTTCTCTCTTTCCTCGAGAAAATATATTCTTTGTTTAAATGATCTTTCGTGCTTGTTTAAGACGATCTCACCTTTTCCATGAGGTGCATTTACTGATATGTTCTAATACTTGCTTCGTTCAATAGGTACTTGATCGCTTCCCATACAACTGACTATCAGCACCCGATGCTGTTCTTCAATACATTCGCAGTTTTTATACTCGTGGTTGCCAAATTTCCAAACATGCACAAGGTTCGAATTTTCGGGATAAATGCAGATCAATGATCTCTGTTCAAGTCAAAGCATACAGTTCAACTTTACTCTCATCTATAGTATTTGAGGCTTTAGCGTTTTTTAGTAAACTGGGAATCCCTGTACAAATGCAAAAACTGTAAAGGGTAAAATTATATTGTACAAGATCAAGAGCCTCTGTTTAGCTACACAATTTTCTATTAACCCGTTGAAGGCAATATGCTGCGACTTTGCCTCCGTATTCCTTTGAATTATGTCCTTTTTATGCTTGATTACCAGCTAAAGATGATTCTTTCTTACTCTTAAATTTTGAAAAGTGAAAGCAAAAGTTGCAAAGACCCTCGTTGCTGTAAATTCTGTTTGCAGGGTAATTTTCTTTTATTCAGATTGTAAGTGGGCATAGTAGACCATTTCCTCTCAGTTTAGCTGCTCTGCCTATTCTTTATCAGGGATATGATTATACTGCATATATTTGTTTGCAAATCAAGGATATCAAAATACGCAAGCAATGTAGTAAAACATCTCTCAAATTTCATTAACTCATTACTAAAACCGAATATAACAATATTAGTTGTGTTTCAAAGGACGGAAACGTCGTTCCACAAGTATCTTCAAAGAAAAAAAGAAACAAGTGAAGAATGTAGACCTCTTCTCTCGTACTTCAACTATAACATCACTTACTATACTCATCTCAGCCTATCCTATACCATCATTTGTCGAATTATTCTATATTAGCAGCATCAGTCGAAGTTTACATGTTAACCTACAGCTCATCACGGCCATCATCTTCATAATCCTCTTTCTCAGCACTCTGATTGTCATCTAGCCACTCGAGAGCATCCTTCACGGCAGTCTATCTTCTCCTTCTCATCGGACTCGAGCCTGTCAGCACGCTTGTTCTTGTTGTTGATCTGGTTTTTCATGTTGTAAACATACGTCTCAAGACTACTACAGTCTACAGACATCAATCCTCTTTTCTTCCTCAGCAAACTCTTCTGCCACTTGTTATAAATGCTATTGTTAAGGCTCTTAGAGTCATGTAATAAATGGTATTGTTGAGGCCATGAATGTCATATCAATTGTCGCCATGATTAGTGGCGGAGCCACATAGCTCTAAGGAGTGTCAATTGACTTGGGTGCAAAAAAAAATTGGGAAAATGACTCTCAAAATAATAGCCGAAAAATGTATATCTTTTGTATATTCTTTATATATATATATTCCGTATGTTATATACAAGAATTATACAAATTTTATACACTTTTTTTCGGCTACTGAATGTAAATAGTTTCTGGCGCGGGCTAAAAGTTAAAAAAGCCCCCAAAAAATACATGAGGCCGGCATGATTATGAACAAATGCGGCTCAGTGTCTCATGCTAGCCCGGATGGGTACGACCAAATAATGTGGTATACAAAAGTCCGAAAGGGTACACATCTAAAAATTAACATGCATGACATAATAAGGTATTCGGGAGCCCAGGCGTGCACAAAATCTAAAAGTTGATTGTTTGAATATGACTGTATTTATAATTATTGGGGATTAAAAGCCAAAATGCGATTTTAAAGAATGTTGTAATACCTGAGGTTGACATGAAAGCTATGATGGATAAGAGATGGAAAATGATTTGAGATAGTGAAATTAAAATGCAATACAATTCTGTGGTGGGCGACATTTATGTTTATTCTTTTGCATAGTCAAGTTACTTCCCAAGTTTAATATAATCTTTTCCGTATCCATAGAGGCTACATGGATACATTGTGGAAAATGTATATAGAAGTAACATTGGTACTTATAAAATTTAATCCATTGTCAGGGCATGTTATTTATGATAAGACCTATGAGCCTAAAAATTTTGGAAAATTTTCATAACTACAAAGCCTGTAAGAATATATAACATTTTATTACAACTATTTGCAAATTTACATACATCAAAAGATTTTCTCCCATCTCGATTAAGTTGGCAAAAATCAACCGAAATGACTGAATAATCTCTTATTTTAAACCTAAAAGAATGAAAAACTTATCAACACAAATTATTTCCTAATAATCTCTCATCATCTTTTCTAGTATTTCTTTTATTCCCTCTATAAATAGTGTTTTCCACTCAGAAATTAACTTCTTCAACTTTTTTTTTTTTGAAAACAAAGTTAGTATTATAAAGACCATCAATAACAATCTTCCGCTAAAATCAGTTTCTAAAAATCGTATATCTTTTAAATAATGATATATTAACGATATATATTTATTTTATATACACATATAAATAGATTATATCACATATATGACTTCTATACGTATAATATGTTTGTATATACAGTTAATATACCATTTACAGGTGTAGTAATATATACATATACTGTGTACGTATACTTACCAGGTATATATCATCAATAAACCATGCATATAATATATATTAAGTATACTATTTGAATATATCATATAATATATGTATATACTTATATATTATATGTATATACTTATATACTATACATATATAAAAAAAGGCAGCTCGGTGCACTAAGTCCCGCTATGCGCGGGCCCAGGGAAGAGCACCACAAGCATCTATCATATGCGAGCTTACCCTACATTTCTGTAAGAGGCTGTTTTCACGGCTCGAACTCATGATCCTCTGGTCACATGACAACAACTTTACCAGTAACGCCAAGGCTTCCCTTCACTGTACATATATACTCATCTTCAATTTATGCCAGACTCCTCAACCGTTTTCCCCCTGTTTTGTCAAAGACAATAACATAAGGGTTGCCAAGATCTTGGAAGAAGTGCCCGACTATTACTTAAAAAAGAGAAAAATTTAGAATTTCTAAAATTTTTTAGACAAGTACAAATTTTCAAGATGAATTTATGATACTACATATCAGTAAGCAATATTCAAATTGTATTGTTTAATAGCAAGGAATTATGGGTTAGTAACTTGATAATGTCAGTGAGGACAAAACTTCAACACTTTGCCGTTTCAGATCCATGGCCGCATATGAACAACTTTGTGAGTGATTTCCTTTGGGGTAGAAGACGAGACAATCAGAAGAGCGAGAAAGAGAAAATTTTGAAAAATTAAAAGGATATGTAGTTGGGTGAGAGAATCTGAAGAGAGATATATAAGAATAAGTGTTAGGTGAATCTCAAGAGAGATATTAGAGATATGAAAAGGTATAGACTTTAAAATAAGTGGTATTTATGTAATCTTCTAAAAATAATCATAACTTATTTAAATAGGTTTTAAATAAATTATATTTTGCGTAAATTCCTAAAAAGTTTATTAGTTAAAATAATTCTAAATAGTTTTTTGATGGTACGGGGATGCCCAGTTCCTCATTTTGTCTTGTGATGTATATGTTGGGATTGTAAAGGGGTTGGTTTGCTTGGTGCGGATTTCACGTATCGGGTGACAATCATGCGACCCTACAATTTTGGGGTGTGACACTCAGCAGATTGAATCTTTTCAATATATAAATATATATTAGGGCAAAATTACCCTGTACATATATGGATAAATTTTTAGCAAATACCTAATAGATTAGTTGAAGTACATGTCTTGAACATTACCATCATTATAAAGAATTAAAGTTATGTTTATATCGATATAAACATAACTCTAATTCTTATAAACATTATCATCATTATTAACAATGTATCTTCATTATAAATTGGAGATACATAACACATTCTTTTTATATCGAAACAATCAAATATTTAAAGATAATAATTACAGCCATACTTCTTTAGATAGCATTTTAACCGCAAATAAATTAGACAAGAGATAAGCAAGGTAGGAAAAAAATAATAATCATTGTACCAAAACGCCTCAAAATTTATTCAATAGTTGAGTAAACCACAAGAAGTATAACTTGTCGTTAAACTTGTGTACTTCAAGATTATTATAGTAATATAATTTCTTTCATTCGACATAAAATTAGAAACTCATGATTTGCATTTCCAATAAAAATTTCTAAAGAAAAGAATGTCCATCGTCATCATCTTTCTTCAAATGATACATGATGAAGTTTTTCCATGCCTCCCGCTGCAAAAGAAATACTATAAAGTCACTATATCTCTATAGCATAGAATCTTTATTTACTATAGCCACTACAATATAATAAAAAACGTGTTCGAATAAGAATTTGACCTTTTTTTTTAAACGCGCATTCTCTTTGCGCAATTCGTCTTGGATCTTTAGTTTTACTTTGATTTCTTTATAAACCTTAGGATTACAACAAGGGCAAATAACATGCTTGTTCCTTTCACTCATTATTGAAAGTTCATAAGAGATTCTTGTATTCTCAAAGCGTAGCATATCATTTTCTCTCCTATAACTAATAAGAGAAAACGAAAAAAAAACCTGTAAGCCTCATAAAATTTAAGATAACTAACATAGACGAAGAGAGAAAAGAAGATAAAATATTAAGAAAATAGAAACTTACTCTTTAAGTCCTTTCTTTGACGTAGAACTTCCACTTCCAGATGCCATTGGTCAAAAGTTAAAGGTGAAAAAGAATCAAGGTAATCTAAAACACTTTAGACTTTAGACTGATTTCTAGATCTTCTTCAACAACAGAAAGATTGAGACCGAAAAACTTGGTTATGACAAAATGACTTGAATATATATACTACTTCTTAAATTTAACTTTATTAATGACTTACCATAACTTTCTGCGAGAGACCAATCTTTAAATCGATGAGATTCTTAATGACATTTTGGTAAATAAAAAATACTAATATATTATTGTTAATAACAGATAAAGATTCCAAAAAAGTGCTAAGAGAGAAAGTATATATGGTAATAAAATTAATTTTTGTGCTTTATGTCATGAATTTCAACTATTTTCAAAAGACATCCATCCTGGCAACTCGAGGAATTTAATTAAATTAGTTTCTCACACGTGCGTTGCACGTGTATGCCGGGTTATGTAGTGCACGATTTTATAAATAATATAAATATTGTTAAAACAAAGGTTAGAGAAAATAATTATACATGAAAGGATAAAGTACAAGTTCCTGTGAATGATTAGTATGAATTGTCATGTGATAACTTGTTTATTGAAGTCAAGGTGATTAGATATCGCCTGAACCTACAAACATATATAGTATTTCTTGATCAATGTCATGAAATAATATCCTATACATTTGGAATACACGGTGACAGTAGCACTATTAAGTAACAGTGTCATGATCAAGTGTATTAAAAGATCGAGTAAGCAATAACAATTCATCTTGGATCTTAATTTACTATAGCCATTACAATACAATGAAAAAAGTGTTCGAATAAGAATTGACCTTTTTTTTACAAACACGCATTCTATTTGCACAGTTCTTCTTGGATCATTAGTTTTTCTGTGATTTCTTCATAAACCTTAGGATTACAACAAGGGCAAATAACATGCTTGTTCCTTTCCCTCATTATTGAAAGTTCATAAGAGATTCTTGTATTCTCAAAGTAAAGCATATCATTTTCTCTCCTACAACTAATAAAGAAAAAAATAAAAAAAGTTGTAAGCCTCGTAAAATTTAAGATAACTAACATATATGAAGAGAAAAAAGATGTAACGACTTGGCCTATCGTTTTGAGTATTGTAGCCCCATTCCCCCGTTTATTGCTTATTCTATATTCATTTGTGATTATGTGACTTGTCGGGGTGGTTGGTTTGGTTCCGGAGATGCTTCGGAATGAATTGAGGAACTTAGTCCCTGTTGTGCCCCGTTTTCTCGCGAAAGCGGGCCTCGACGTGTGACAACTCTTTTAAATGGATAAAAGAGAAGAGCCACCACCTAACGATTTTTAAGGTGCGTTAGGGCACCTATTTGCAAATAACTTTGTTTGACTAGTCTGTGTCACCAAAGATCGGGTAAAGGCTCAAGTTACCTTAAAGAGAAGGTGTTAGGCACTCTTCGAGGTCCACAACTGTGGGTCCCAGCCGAACTTTAAAACTATGTGGATTATGTTGTCAGGCTAGGTGATCAGATAAATAAAGAAAATATAAAGTCGAAGAATCTTTATCATAACACATGGAAATTGGTACAAATCCTTAATGATTACAAGGGTGGGTGCAAACACATTGGTCCACATAAATGGCAAGTATATAAAGGAAAGGGGGGGGGAGGGGGAGGGGGAGGGGGAGGGTCCTAAGTTTTTTAGCCTAATGGATCACCCCGTGCAACATAAATAATACTTCGCAACTCCCTTTAGGTAGGGGTTGCTCATATATTCAGCGGGCACAGACTATCATCTTCTGCTACCCGATTATTATGTTGAAGTTGTTTACTTAAAAACGTTCTAATTCAGTTCTAAGTCGTACCCTATGCGTGCACTACTCGTCTTATGCCTATGGTCCAGTAGGCTTTGGACCTCTATTTGAGTGGTTCTAGACCTACTTAGGTTGCTCAAAAAATGATAAAACTAATCGCTCATTCAAAATAAATAGGACCGCACATAATAGCAAAGAATGGCTCATGTTAGCCTCCACACATAAGCAAAGAAGCACGCAGACTGATTGGCAGATTGTGCAGTAGACAATTTCAGAATTGAGGCGTATTATAGTCGTGAGTCCTAAATGATTCTGTTTTAGCAATGTATAGGCAACAGATTCACATATTTATGGCATTAAAACTAGGCATGATCTCTAGATAGTTTGCGCAATGAGGTAGTGAAAAGATCCTGGAATCATAAATTATCAGCACTGATTTTATGGGTGAGCTTCTTAGGCAGGTGACAGTGTCCTAGAGGCAAGATATCTAGGAGTTGATGATTGAAATAATTTTATCCCTATAGGCATGCTATCTAAATGAAGTAGTACAAACGATATGGAGCAGTTGGTTGATTATTAATCCTATAGGCATGGTATCTAGATGAGCAATACACTAAAATAATTGAAGCAATTGATAGATTGATTATTTTGAAGTCCTATAGGCATGGTACCTAGGTAAGTAAAATATTTCATTGCTGCGCCCTATAAACATGTTATCTAAGAGTGCACAGTAGTGAAAATAGGTACCGCAAACACTTGAAATAGCATGTTTTGGCAAGCTAAAAGATGTGTGTGCGCGTGACTTCTATAGGCATGCTTTCTACACATGAAATTAAAAGCATGAAAAGCAAATAGAGAACAGATCACATAGATCTTATAGGCATGCTTTCTACCCCTTTATGTGAGAATTAAAGTACCGTACCCCTTTTTACTAATTTCCCTACCTGCTTTGTTTGTAAATTATTACAATCGTAAAATAATGAATACAAGTGCAAATATTGCATATTGAAAGACTACAGGCCTAATAAACAGAGCAGGCCCAAAAGAGAAATAACCCAGTAACACCTGGGCTTCCAGCAAGCTTCACCTTTCACACGAACAGTAGACCCATAACCCAACACATCTCAAGCGTGAGAGTGTATCAATTACACACCCAAGGCCACACACAAACTCGTACAGGCTTAGAAGGGAGAAACCATGTATGGTAACCAATTGACAATCATAAAGTCTATTAGCAACAACCATCATTCTTAGGAGCTAAGGGGACGAGATTGGTCAAACAAGAGGGCTTGAATATACCAACTAGGTAGACAGCTTTGACATAACAAGTTTGACATAGAAGAACTAAAACCATGTTGATCAATCAATCAACAAAGGAAAGGGTTCTGCACTTGATGTGCAGGGTCTAAGACAGGTGTACTGGTAATCCGTCCGGCGTGCGTACTTGATCCTTGTTCAAGAGTTCACGGTGAGCTGCCCTTCCGAGTCGTTCAGCTGCAGGCCGAAGTCTCTCTTTTGTTTTGTTTCTGTATATTCTATTTCAGACAGTAGAGTAGATATCTTTTGTATATTCTACTAATTGCCAACATACTTGTGATACTAGATCTTGGCACACATTAGTAGACTTGTGATTTTGATTTCGTTCCTATGTTTACACAGTTACACATTAAGAGGGCTTAAGAAGCAACTCTATTGAGTGAACAAGACAAACACACACACATTTTGATTTTTGAAAAATTAAGTTAGCACAAGATATTAATCAAAATTGGCGAGAAAAGACTTTAAACAAGTGAGCCTTATTCAAAATAATTATAGTTAGAGGGATATGCAATTTCACGTAAAGATTTCTAATATTGGAGCCTGACATGACCATAGGTAGTATAACAACAAACTAGTAGCATGGTCTACAACAAACCATAATAATGTCCTAACTCATCACTTAAGGGGAATAGGACAGGCAAGTATAATCATTCGTACCAATTACTTAGACAGAAGGGAAACTAACATAGAAATTTTCCCTATAAGCCATTGTAAAGACACAAGATTAACAAACCAAACATACCATAGAATTTAAATTGTATGGAAACATGTTTTAGCTAATCAATACAGCCTCAGAGATCTATCATGTTGGGCAAAAAGAACTCAACAAAGTCTAGAACACAAACATAGAAATACAGGACAAGGTAGGGAACACATATTAGTCTAGAAGCACCTAAGCAAGCTGGAATCCATTCCGATAATGAAAGCATATTACATGTACTGAAGCCTACTGAATTCAACTAAACATGGAACTGCAGGGGATTGTTAAAATAATATAGTGGCAGTGAAGAATACAGTATCATAGATCCGTAAATAGCAAGGAAACTGAATCATGCTTACAAAGTTTAAACAATATTAACACATAGAACACACATGTCATAGACAAACAGAAAGGAAAATAGTTAAAATTGTAAGAGTCAAGGACACTAACAAGTAGCAAAGTTAAACGAGCAAAAAAGTGAGGAGTTTAGAATATTGGTAATGATTCAGTAGCAGCAATTGAAAGAGAACCCCAAATCCCCGATGCTTCAAAGTTCATAAGATCCTCGAGAAGGGCTTCGAGCAGTGCTTGCACCAGAGGAGGTCGTTTAAACAGTATTATGGCCTTGGCTTTCAGCCGGCCAAGAATTCAACGATTTCAGAAAATATTCAAGTGTCTCAGAAGAAGTGAATGAGTAAGTGAAGAGAATAGTGAGAGTAATAACAGTAAAAATTGATTTAGTCCTCTAAAAGGGGAATCGGGAAGGGTTTATATAGTAGCCAAAATTGACATCCAAACAAGAAAACATAATCAATCAAACATATAGTCGAAAATCTCGGAATCAAACAAATAGAAGCATGCAAAATCGTTCAGAATCAATTTAAGAGATAATCAAGTAAACCCTAGTTCAAAAAGAAAACACCGATGGTCGAAAATCTCACTGAATCAGACCATATAGTCTGGTAGTGAGTGCATATAGAAATAACGTCTAAATCTCAAAGGTTGAAGGTGGTGGCACCCGATTTGGGGATTGGTACTTGCCAAAATTGAGGCAAGTACTACGTAACACCATAGTCCAGTAAGAAACAATGAGATGATCCATAAAAGGTAAGAGAATCGTAGGAAGAATCCATGATTGATTCGGATTTGGAAAGAGATTTGAATGAGGCGACTAGGGTTTGAGAGTAGAGAGGATTTTAGAGCGGCGGTCTCAGGGAAATGGGGTTAGGGTTTCTAGGTTAGGTTAATTAAAGAGGGGAATAAACAAGATCAACGGCCAGGATAAAAAAATGAATAGGGCGGGTCATGAAGATGGGTGCCGACCGGGTTTATTATTAAAGGGATCGTTTGGCTTGGGCCGGGGGCTATTGGGATAAGAATTTGGGCTTTGGTCCGAAAATTACTTAAAACTGGGCCATAGTTTAAATACACAAAATTTATCAAAAAATAATTTATAAAAGTAATTAATAAATAATAAAATATATTACTTATGCAATAAAATAATTGAGAATAATAAAAAAATATAAAATTCTATTTTGGCACAAATAATATAATAAAACACAATTATACTTAAATATAGGCTATTATTGCAAAAATTACATAAATAACTAAAATACAGATGTAATTATATGAAATGATGTAAAATATTTTAAAACATGCATGTAGGTGTAAAATAACAAATTTAGATGATTAGGTCATCACAAATAATTTAAAGGGATAATTAAATAAAAAATTAAGTAATTTAAATGTAATAAAATTAATTTTAAAGCTCTAAAAATCATGAAAAAATTATAAAATATTTGCATAAATCTTGTAAATTAAGTAATGATGCAAGAATGAGATCTTTAAAAATATGTATACTATTTAAAAAATATGAGGGCAAAATTGGGTATCAACAACTACCCCTCTTTACACGGAATGATGAAAGAGTTGTCGGGTAAAAAGAAAATGATGGACCAATTTTGGCCGAATTGAGTGGGGAATGGTGTGATTTGAAAAAAATGGGAGCTGAACCCTGGTTCCTGAGTTGCCTACATATCCCTGGTGTTACGGGAATCAGGCCGTGTGTAGTTCTGGATCCAACGACGAACGAAACCGATGGAGTTGTTATGAGAATGGTCGTATATTTCGAAAAGGTTCTTTTGGTAGGATATTATTGCAAATAACAGATGAATTTAAGTGGAGTCATGAATGCGAATTTGAAATGTTACGAGTGTATGCGGCGGATATTCGAACGGTCGTAGAAAAAAAAGTAATCAATTACGGATTGTCGGTTATGTTTGAAGTAGTCAAAGGATGTGAACGTTGTGAATGGAAACCGGGGCGAAGATTGCTCCCATTTGTAGAACGGTTACCTCCCGAATTTCCTGCAAAACTTAAAACACGGTGCATGCGAATATATATGGGTTATTGTGAAAATTTAAACATGATGCAAATTCCCTTTGGACGATGAAGGTTGTCTTTGAACGATGAAGATGATGTCCTTAGACCATGATGTCCTGGGCCATGAAGCGTATAATAAGGGATTCGCAGTCCATGAAATGGTGTCCTCGGGCCATGAGGATGGTGCATCTGGAATATGACGCCTTTGAATAATGATGTGCAGTTTAGAGAGATCCTCAGGCCATAGAATGGTGTCTTCAGGCTATGAGAATGGTGCCTTTGGACTATGATGCCTTCGGACAATGTAGCGATGTTTCAGCCCATGAGATTGCAAAGATATGCTCGTTTGATAGAAGAAACATATGATGCTTAGTTATATGCGAGGACGAGACAAGACAAGGCTTGGTCTTGTATGAGATGAGGGTAGTGCTTAGCCCCATGTAAAGAGTGGAGACAAGGCTTAGTCTCATGCAAAGAGAGGCAATGTTTAGCCTTATGCAATGGCGAGGGCAGTGTTTAGCCTCATGCGAGGGATGGATACAGTGCTTAGTCTCATGCAAGGAAAGGCAATGTTTAGCCTTATGCAATGGTGAGGGCAGTGTTTAGCCCTATGCAAAGAATGGAGACAGTGCTTAGTCTCATGCAAGGAAAGTCAATGTTTAGCCTTATGCAATGGTGAGGGAAGTGTTTAGCCCTATGCAAAGAGTGGAGACAATGCTTAGTCTCATGCAAGGAGCCTTATTTAATGATAAGGGCAATGTTTAGCCCCATGCAATGGTGGAGACAATGCTTAGTCTCATGCAAGGAATGGAGACAGTGCTCAATCTCTGGCAAGGAAAGGCAATGCTTAGCCTTATGCAATAATGTAGGTAATGCTTAGCCTCATGAAAGGAGTGGAGACAGTGTTTTGTCTCATGCAAGAAAGGCAATGCTTAGCCTTATGCAGTAATGGAGTCAATGCTTAGTCTCACGCAAGAAGAGCAATGAATAGTTGCGAGAGAGTAAAGTAATTCTTAGCTTAATGTGTTTGCATTTGGCAACTTTGTCGTTATGAAGATAGTGATTTTGTTGTATGTATATATATATTTGCGAATATTCTTGTTGTGTTCATTGTGCCTGCATCCAAATAAAAATCGTGAGTTTTGCGGGGGAGGGGGGGGGGGGAAGGGAGGGAGCGGTTGGTTCGTGCTCTTGATTCCTTGCTTCGTCTTTACTCCTGTCTTGAGGTCCTGCTTGAGTCACCCTGGGTAACGTCTGGCTGCTATAAAACTTTCGAAAAACATGCATTTGTGATGAATTGCTTATAAAACTGTAGTTGTTTGAAATATGTGATAATGCATGAGAGAAGATGATTTGTTGAATTGATGACTGTGACATGCTTTGAGACATTGCAACCTCCTTGACTCGAGATTTTGAGGATCCTCATCAAAATTCTGCCCCAGTTTAAAAGCATACTTCTGGCAACACATTCCTCGGCTGTTCCAAACGTAATAAAATTAGACAAACTAGAGATCTTGCCCTAGTTTCTGATCATGGGGGGAAATGAAGATTTTATTATGATGTGACCAAATCCATAGGGCTGCCTACGTATCCCCTCTTAAATGGGAATCAGGTCAAGCGTAGTTCAGTTACATCAAATAGAGAAAATGCAAACAATTTTAAACATAGTATCTCTTGACTGCGTCTGAATTGATACGTTTTGGCCAAATTTCTTCGTCCATTTCTACAAGTATAAGTGCTCCTCCTGTCAATACCCGGTGAACCATGTAAAGGCTATGCCAGTTGGGTGCGAACTTCCCCTTGGCTTCATCCTGGTGTGGGAAGATTCGCTTTAGCACCAATTGCCCCGGTGTGAATTGCCTTGACCTGACCTTTTTGTTGAAAGCTCTTTCCATTCTGCCCTGGTAGAGTTGACCGTGACATACCGCATTCATTCTTTTCCCATCAATGAGAGCTAATTATTCATACCGGCTTCGTACCCATTCCGCATCGCTGAGCTCAGCTTCTTGTATGATTTTGAAAGAAGGAATTTCCACTTCAGCTGGAATAACGACTTCAGTACCATAAACTAGTAGGTAGGGAGTTGCCCCAGTTGATGTACGAACTGTGGTACGATATCCAAGTAAAGCAAATGGCAGCTTCTCATGCCATTGTTTGTAATTGTCCACCATTTTCCTCAATATCTTCTTGATGTTCTTGTTGGCGGCTTCTACGGCTCTGTTCATTTGTGGCCTGTATGATGTGGAGTTCCTATGCTTGATCTTGAATGTTTCACATATGGATTTCATCAAATCGCTGTTTAGATTGGCGGCATTATCAGTAATGATTGACTCTGGTACTCTAAATTGACAAACAATGCGGTCCCGAACAAAATTCGCTATAACCTTCTTAGTTACAGCTTTATAAGATGCAGCTTCAAACCATTTTGTGAAGTAGTCTATGGCCACCAGAATGAACCTATGCCTGTTTGAAACAGCGGGTTCGATTGGGCCGATGAAATCCATATCCTAAGTGGAGAAAGGCCAGGGTGAACTTGTTGCATTGAGTTCATTGGGTGGTACTCGTATCATGTCAGCATGTATCTGGCATTGGTGACACTTCTGAATATATTTGATGCAGTCTGTTTCCATAGTCATCCAGAAATACCATGCTCTCAGTATCTTCTTGGCTAAGATGAAACCATTCATGTGTGGTCCGCAGCTTCCGGCATGTATTTCCTCGAGCAATCTGGTTGCCTTCTTGGCATCGACACATCGTAGTAATAGCGGGTCAGAAGTCCTTCTATACAGAATTCCTCCGCTTTGAAAGAAATGGTTGGCTAATCTTCGAAGTGTGCGCTTCTGGGTATGGGTAGCAGTCTCTGGGTATTCTCCCTTTTTCAGGTACTTCTTGATATCGTGGAACCACGGATTTCCGTCAATCTCTTCTTCAACATGAGCACAATAATCTGGCTACTTATGAATTCCTATTGGGATAAGATCAATGAAATTCTTGTCTGGGTGTTGTATTATGGTAGACAAAGTGGCTAACGCATCTGCAAACTCATTCTGGATCCTCGGAACATGTCTTAATTCTATCTTTGTGAACCTCTTGATCAGTTCTTGTACACAGTGCAAATACGACAATATTTTGGTGTTCTTCGTAGCCCATTCCCCTAGGACCTGGTGTACCAAAAGATCTGAATCTCCGATTACTAGCAGCTCATGAACGTTCATGTCAATGGCTAACCCGAGTCCCAAGATGCAGGCCTCATACTCCGCCATATTGTTGGTGTATGGAAACCTGAGTTTTGCAGATACCGGATAATGTTGGCCGGTTTTTGATACTAAGACAACTCCGATACCTACTCCTTTGAAGTTTGCTGCTCCGTCGAAGAACATCCTCCAACCATCATATGCCTCAGTGATATCTTCTCCTACAAATGACACCTCCTCGTCGGGAAAATACGTTTTCAATGGTTCGTATTATCTGTCTACGGGATTTTCTGCCAGATGATCCGCCAATGCTTGCCCCTTGACTGCCTTCAGAGTCACATAGACGATATCGAACTCACTCAGTAATATTTGCCATTTTGCTAACTTACCCGTAGGCATGGATTTCTGAAAGATGTATTTTAGCGGATCCATCCTTGATATGAGATATGTAGTGTATGCACAAAAATAATGCCTAAATTTCTGAGCTATCCATGTCAAAGCACAACAGGTGCGTCCCAATAAAGAGTATCGGGCTTCATAAGGCGTGAATTTCTTGCTCAGATAATATATTGCCTACTCCTTTCTTCTAGTTTCATCATGTTGTCCCAAAATGCTACCAAAATCCCCATCTAATACGGACAAATAAAGCAGCAGAGGTCTTCCAGGTTCTGGCGGGACCAGAACGGGCAGTTTAGATAAATACTCCTTTATTTTGTCAAAGGCTTTCTAGCATTCTTCAGTCCAGCTTGTTGCAGCATCTTTCCTCAGCATTCTGAAGATTGGCTCACATATCACGGTTGATTGTGCTATGAAGCGGCTGAAGTAATTGAGGCACCCTAAAAAACTCATCACATCTTTCTTATTCTTCGGAGGTGGCAAGTCTTGGATAGCTTTGACTTTTGATGGGTCTAATTCAATCCCTCGGTGACTGACGATAAATCCTAACAACTTTCCAGCAGGGACTCCGAAGGCACATTTTGCAGGATTTAACTTCAGATTGTATTTTCGAAGTCGGTCTAAAAATTTCTTCAAGTCTGCTATGTGATACGAACTCCTTTTAGATTTGATGATAACGTCATCCACGTACACTTCTATTTCCTTGTGTATCATATCGTGAAAGATAGTTGTCATGGCTCTCATGTAGGTGGCTCCGGTGTTCTTTAAACCAAACGACATCATTCTGTAACAGTATATCCCCCATGGTGTGATGAAGACTGTCTTTTTGACATCCTTTTCATCCATCCAGATCTGATGGAATCCTGCGAAGCAATACACAAAGGATTGGAGCTCATGCTTGGCATAATTGTCAATCAGTATGTGTATGTTGGGCAACGAAAAATCATCTTTGGGACTTGCTCTGTTCAGATTTCGGTAATCGACACATACTCTAATTTTCCCATCTTTCTTCGGAGCTGGCACAATGTTGGCCAACCAAGTCGGATATTCGACCACTCGGAGAATCTTGGCTTTGATTTGCTTGGTGACTTCTTCTTTATCTTCAAACTCATATCCAGCTTGAACTTTCTGAGCTTCTGCTTTACCGGTGGACACATGGGATTAGTGGGTAGATATTGAGCCACTATGAATGTGCTTAAACTAGTCATATCATTATAGGACCATGCAAATATATCTTCATACTCTTTTAGGAATCTGATGTACTCTTCCTTCTCTAACAATGACAGATGAATGCTTATACGCATTTCCTTGACCGTTTTGGAATCCCCTAAGTTAATGGCCTCAGTTTCTTCCAAATTAGACTTTGGTTTATTTTACTTCTCTGAAAATTTCCTCAGGTATTATATCATCTTCCAGATCCTCTGAATCACTGTCCTTATGTTGCGTTGTCTCATTACATGTCACAGTTGTAGGTTCATCGGGATAGGTAATAATAATGCTGAAAAGAAAATATAAAAAAAAGAAATAATAAATACGAAAAGTGGTAATGCATTAATTAAATCTTAAAAATGTCAACAAGTGTAGCTCGATGGCTCGAGCAATTATTTCAAAACAAAATACTGAAAAATGTCTCAAATGCTCAAAACTATTTTTTAAAGTAATTCAAGCGTATTTTGCTAGGCTACCCAGGAACTCGACGGGCCCGAAATGGTGTAGCGGTCCAGTTCTTGAGAACAACTCCTTTCTCCATGGTTTGAATGGTAGGGTCTTCCTCCTCCTCCTCCTCCTCAACTATTGCACTGTAGTGCATATCTTCTTCATCTAGAAACAACTTTCTCATGCCAGCTAAAACTTCATCTTTCTCAAAACCCCACATCATGTCATCTTGATGGAATGTATGGTGCAGAGATGGTACCAGTTGTTCCAATAGATAATAAGGAGTACGCCATAGTGGTGACCAATCCTGGTATTCCTGCCACGTGTATTCATATCCGAGTCCAAAAGTCGTGCCATGACGCTGTGGTTGTACGAGTTTAGTGATCCCTTGAAGATTTTTGCTGAGGCCCTTGCCGGGTTCGTATCCCGTCCATAGCAGTATGCTTTCTATCTTGTTGCTCCATCATCGGTCCTTTTCAATTGCGTTGACTCGTTCAATGCAATGGTATGTTTCTCCACTCAACTTTTTTCTATTTTTGATGACCGACACAGTCTGATTTGTGTAGATGGGATTACTTCCATCTCCGTGGATTACCACCTCCTGATGATTCCACTCAAACTTCGCAGCCTGATGCAGAGTCGAAGCCATTGCCCCGGCGGCATGTATCCAGGGCCGTCCCAACAATAAATTGTAGGTAGCAGATATGTCTAGCACTTGGAACTCGACATCAAACCAAGTCGGGCCCATCTGTAGACTGAGGTTGATTTCTCTAATGGTGGCTCTCTGAGATCCATCAAACGCCTTTACATTCATGCTTCCCATCCGTATCTCGTGCAAGCCTTTACCTAGTATCTTCAGGGTAGTCAATGGGCATATGTTGAGACTTGAACCTCCATATATCAGGACCCTGCCGATGAACTTATCCTCAAATTGCACCGTGATGTGTAGCGTTCTGTTGTGACTCAGCCCTTCTGGTGGTAATTCATCTTCATGAAAAGTGATTTCGTGGCTCTCCAATACCTGTCCGACCATGTTAGCCATCTCCCCACTAGTGATGTTGGTGGGTACATAAGCTTCACTTAACACCTTCAATAAAGCATTTATGTGTGCGTCCGAGTTTTGCAGCAGTGATAATACGCATATCTGAGCGGGGGTTTTGTTCAAGTGGTCAACAACAGAGTACTCTCTCACTTGTACCTTTCTCCAAAGATCATCAGTGCTAGTCTCGATAACAAGCGGCTTAGATACAACCTCCTTTCTTGTCCCCCATAGGTTCTCGGGTGTATAAACTCTGCCAGTTCTGGTCATACGTTGTGCCGCATCTGTTTCCTCCATTTTTTCTTTTCCCTTTCTCCTTTGCTTCTGCAACATAGTCCCATGGGATGACATCAGACTTGTAGGATGACGTGGGAGCTACCATCACAGTGAAGGGTGTAGATACCTCAACTTCAAATGGCGCCTGTGTTTGTACCACAACTGGTGTGAGGGTGACTGGAGACGTTTTAGGATCATCTCCCTCTCGAATGAGTCCGATAGACCCCTCCTGATCCCATTCTTCGTCAGTCTCTATCACATTTACTCCCTCACCTCTGTGATCCGGGAGAGTATTGTTACGAACATTTGGTGCAGCCTCCTTTGCCTGTATGACCTTAGTATCGAACTATCGATCAGTGTCTGAATCTTGTCTTTCAGTGTGCGGCATTCATCGATGGTATGACCCTTTATGCCTGAATAATAGGCACATGTTTTATTGGGGTTGATCCACTGGGAGGAATTCTCCATAACAACAGCAGGTAAGAGAGTAACATAACCAACGGCCTTTAGTCTCTCATACAGTTGGTCTATGGGTTCAGCAATTGGGGTGTATTGTCTTGGTGGTCTGCGGTCAAAATTTGGTCATGGCTTCTAGTAGTTTTGGCGGGCGGATAGTGGTGAATGGTAATATGCAGATTGAGTATTATAGGCATGGTAGGTGGTAGCAGGTTGTTGGTATCTGGGTGGTGAGGGTTGGTATGTGGGTGGAGGATTTTGGTATGTGGGTGGAGGTGTTTGGTATGTGAGAGGAGACTTAGGACCCTGGGCTACCATCACGGCACCTATTTCTTTCTTCTTCGAAATACCTCCTGATTGCAAGGCTTTGTTCGTGGCCTGTAGTGCCTCAAAATTGGTCACCATCCCATTCTTAGTTCCTTATTCTATTATTTCTCCTAGCTTGATGATGTCGGAAAATTTGTGATTTTCAATAACCATTAACCTTTCTAATACTGCGGGTCTTGAGCCCTGACAAAAAACTTGTTCATTTGTTCTTCTTCAAGTACTGGCCTTACTTTCGCGGCTTCTGATCTCCAATGAGTATCATACTCGTGGAAGGTTTCTGTCGGCTTCTTCTTGAGGTTTTGAATGTAGAAAATGTCTGGCGCATTTTCTGTGTTGAACCTGAATCTATCCATGAAGTCTGACACCATACTCACCCAACTAACCCACTTCTTTGGATTTTGACTGATATACCAAGACAAGACATATTTTGTGAGGCTCCACATGAATAGTTTCATGCGTATTTGTTCATTCTTGCCTAATCCAACAAGCTTGTCACAATACGTTCTCAGATGCACTTTCAAACTACCAGTTCCATCGAACATTTCAAACTTGGGAGGTTTATAACCCTCCGGCAGTTCCACATCCGGCTGAATACACAGGTCTTCATAGTTTAGCCCTTCAACACCTTTACTACCCTCAACACTCTGAACTCTACCAGTGAGCTTCTTGAGTTCCTACGCCATGTTCTTAATGAGCAGGTCCTTCTCAGTTGATTCAGGTATGTATAGGGTTTGCTGTGGGGTATGAGGTAAAGTTTCCACATATATCAGATTGCTTTGATAGATTCCTGGAACTTGGGTACAAGGGTAGTCATTGGTTGAGTTTTGGGGATCGGGAGTAGGTTGTGGCGCATTCTGATAAGTAGTGGTTTGTGGGTATTGAGTTGGATGATAGTGGTGTTGTTGAGGAGTCGGTACTGGTGGCAGGTTAAGGTTCTAGGGAGGTGCGGGATACTGATGTGGTGCGGGAGGATCTGGTGATGGGTTTGTGTTTTGCGGTGGTGTTTGGTTCTGGGTAGTCAGGTTTTGCTGGTTAATGTCGGGGACATTGAGAGTGAGGGAGAGGTTTTCCAAATTTTGGACCTGCTCAAGCTCGCCTTATAGTTCTAGGATTTTCTGTTCCAGACGTAAGACCAATTCATTCTGTGCCGGAGTACTTTGGCCATCTGAAGTTTCAACGTTTTCCGCTATGGTAGCATTGTCTTTCCTGATACCACTCAAGTCATCCATTTTCCCTTTCCCTTTGCTTTTGCCTTTAGGATCACTTGGTGGAGGAGGAGGTGGAGGACCTCTGGATCTAGTGTGATATGTTAATGATGCCAGTATGCACGAACCAACCTTTGGGAATGGGAATAATCAAAAGCAAAAGGTAACCAAGTTAGTAAGGAATATTAAAAGAGTGTTTGCGATATTAAAACATGTTTCACAAAGTCATGCAATAATTCGCATCCTAATTTGGGGACCTCATTGTGCCCGAGGCTTTAGCGATACGTAGACTTGGAGAAAATTGATGCCAACATTTGTGTCATTTCATTAATGCCAAAATGAGTCAAACCTTTACTAAATCGACAATAATAAAAATTACTAATGGCATTTAACCTTATTACAATTAAAATCTAAAGCTAAGCTAGAAAGCTGTAAAGAACATCATTTCCTAGTTTATTTGGTCCCTGAAGGACCTTCTCCGTGCTTAGCTTTTTTGACCCCATCAATCAGGTTTCCCAGATCGCGCATATCCAACAGTAAGTAGGCTTTTGCTAGATGTCCTCCTTCACTGCCATTCGTGCCTTGACAATCTGAGAGTCTCTTTCTCATCTTTCCCTCGAGCTCCATCAATCCTTGTTTCAAGTATTCCAATCTTTTTGTTGACTTAGTGGTAATATCCTTCCATTCCTTTATCGCTTCCATGTTCACTTTGTGCTGTTCCAGATGTTTAGCTTCAGACTCGTACACCCTTTTGCGTATCCTTCTATACTTAACCTATGCTTTAGCTACTTCATCTATGACCCTATCCTTCAAATTGACTCCTGGCTGGACGTCTCCTTTGAAATCTGCCTTGTACTAGACCATGTTGGAAACCTGAGGTATGACCTGTTTTCTCCCCGCTTACCTCATTACCCTTATAGGAGCATAAGGATAGATGCCTTGCAACCCTATTAGTACCAGATGAGTAGTCCCTCTTGACCTGATGATGAACGCACTGCTAGGAAACCACTCGAACATCCAATATACCTGCTCGTCCGTCAGATTGCTGAAGAAACGCACCCAACTTATAGCATTTTCCAGTTGTGCAAACCTGTCTGGGATAAACGTCATTTTCTTTGGGTGATGGTAAGCTATGTAGTTATTCAACGGTCGTCGCAGAAGCTCTTGACGATATTCTCCTCTCTAAAAGTGTTCCAGCAACCAGACTTGTAGTACAGATTACAACCCTCAAAGTGTCCAAATCCCCGCTTGCACTGATCTAGAGCGCGGTACATCTCGGCTAAGATCATAGGGACAATAGTATAAATTTGTCCTTTGATGCCCTCCATCAAAGTCCTAGAAACCATGGCTAAGCGAATATGAATCCTCCCCCCATTCATTGGAAATATCAACAACCCCAAGAAGCAGACGCTGAACACATAAACCCGGCGGTGCGTCCAACCCAAGGAAGTAATGGCAAGTTCCTCATGGTGAAGACGATATGACTTACTATGCCCATAATGCTCATAAAGAAATTCAAAAAGGATGTATGACTTCTTTAAATAGAGCAACTCTTCATATTTCTTAAAACTCAACATCTTTAGAAAACTGGGAGGAGTGCGATTCTCTGGTACCTGTAATCCCGGACTATCCCATGGCAACTTAGAGAAACCTCCTATTTCTTCTAGGAGAGGAGTCATTTCTATATTTCCAAATCGAAAAATGACTCTTTTCTCATCCCAGAACATGGTAGCGGCCTCAATTAGTGCCCTATTTGGTTGCATGTTTAGCAAGGATGGCAGGTCACTCAATACTCTTCTCACATGATTCTTGTCGCAAGGTGCAAGGTCTTTTCACCAGTCAAGTAGCAACGGTGGGATGTTTTGGACCATACCGAACCTGGGGACTTCATGCTTCATTTTCTGCAAGCCAACAAAGGTTAGCCCTTCCCCCCTCCAGATTTGACTACTTATGCAATAATGATCAACATATTGGCGTATTTTCTCCAAGTAATGCACATAATATGATAGTGTCCATTGGGATTGTGGAAATTCCGTCGAACTTTAGACAAGGTTCATCTTAGCGGGTTGTTACATTAATAACGTTCCAATCCATACTAGGTTTAACATGATGCATGTACATTTCAAGTTGGAGTAGGGTTTTTAGAATGATCTAGACTGGTACTCCCAAGTGGAAAACTTGAGAGGAAAAGGCACGGGACCATCAATTGCACCGCTGATCGACTAGTCTACCGCAAATAAGCCTTTCCGATTAAAAAGGATAATTTTGGAAGAGCGCGGACACTCATCAAGTGACGCTATGTTGCTAGTTGTCACGAGTGGAGTATGATATGGAGCATACTTTATGCAGAAATAATAACACGTTGTCAAGTATTTGCATGATATGTAAAAGCAGTAAATAATATAGCAAAGGTAAAGATGGAAAGAATATAGAAGAAAGACAAAAGGAAAAAGTCAGTTTAGTTCATAAAAAATATATGTGGGAATGTAATAAAGCAGGTAAGTAAGTAGGAATGGGGAAGGCATGATATAGCAGTCTTAGACAAGATGAAAAGAGAGGAAGAGCGGCCATAGTAAACAAAGGTGAATAGGGGAAGGGATGTGCATGTCATAGCAAATTTCAAATAAAGGCGAATAAGGGAAGGGATGTGCATGTAGCAGCAATTTTAAAACAAATAAAGAAAAAGAGAGTAATCCACATAAGTCAAGTTCATTGTAGTAAGAGCCTAAGTGTAATCCCCAGCAGAGTCGCCATGCTGTCGCGCCCCGTTTTCTCGCAAAAGCGGGCCTCAATGTGTGACAACTCTTTTAAATGAATAAAATAGAAGAGCCGCCACCTAATAATTTTTAAGGTGCGTTAGGGAACCTATTTGCAAATAACTTTGTTTGACTAGTCTGTGTGTCCAAAGATCGGGTAAGGGCTCAAGTTACCTCAAAGAGAAGGTGTTAAGCACTCTTCAAGGTCCACAACTATGGATCCCGACCGAACTTTAAAACTATGTGGATTATGTAGTCAGGCTAGATGATCAGATAAACAAAGAAAATATAAAGTTGAAGAGTCTTTATCATAACACATGGAAATTGGTACAAATCCTTAATGATTACAAGGGTGCAAACACATTGGTCCACATAAATGGCAAGTATATAAAGGAAAGGGGGGGGGGGTCCTAAGTTTTTTAGCCTAAAGGATCACCTTGTGCAACATAAATAATACTTCGCAACTCCCTTTAGGTAGGGGTTGCTCATATTATTCAGCGGGCACATACTATCATCACCTGCTACCCAATTATTATGTTGAAGTTGTTTACTTAAAAATGTTCTAATTCAGTTCTAAGTCGTACCCTATGCGTGCACTATACGTCCCATGCCTATGGTCCAGGAGGCTTTGGACCTCTATTTGGGTGGTTCTAGACCTACTTAGGTTGCTCAAAAAATGATAAAACTAATCGCGCATTCAAAACAAATAGGACCGCACATAATAGCAAAAAATGACTCATGTTAGCCTCCACACATAAGCAAAGAAGCACGCAGACTTATTGGAAGATTGTGCAGTAGACAATTTCAGAATTGAGGCATATTATAGTCGTGAGTCCTAAATGATTCTGTTTTAGCAATGTATAGGCAACAGATTCACATATTAATGGCATTAAAACTAGGCATGATCTCTAGATAGTTTGCGCAATGAGGTAGTGAAAAGATCCCGGAATCATAAATTATCAGCGCTGATTTTATGGGTGAGTTTCTTAGGCAGGTGACAGTGTCCTAGAGGCAGGATATCTAGGAGTTGATGATTGAAATAATTTTATCCCTATAGGCATGCTATCTAAGTGAAGTAGTTCAAATGATATGGAGCAGTTGGTTGATTATTAATCCTATAGGCATGGTATCTAGATGAGTACAAGTGCAAATATTGCATATTGAAAGACTATATGCCAAATAAACAGAGCAGGCACAAAAGAGAAATAACCCAGTAACACCTGGGCTTCCAGCAAGCTTCACCTTTCACACAAATAGTAGATCCAGAACCCAGCACATCTCAAGCGTGAGAGTGTATCAATTACACACCCAGGGCCACACACGAACTCGTACATGCTTAGAAGGGAGAAACCATGTATGGTAACCAATTGACAATCCTAAAGTCTATTAGCAACGACCATCATTCTTAGGAGCTAAGGGGACGAGATTGGTCAAACAAGAGGGCTTGAATATACCAACTAGGTAGACAGCTTTGACATAGAAGAACTAAAACCATGCTGAGCAATCAATCAACAAAGGAAAGGGTATAGCATGCTAAACACAGTTACACAGTAAGAGGGCTTAAGAAGCAAGTCTATTGAGTGAACAGGACAAACACACACATATATATTGATTTTCCAAAAATTAAGTTAGCACAAGATATTAACCAAAACTGGTCAGAAAAGACTTTAAAGAAGTGATCCTTATTCAAAATAATTATAGTTAGAGGGATATGCAATTTCACGTGAAGATTTCTAATATTATAGCCTGGCATGACCATAGGTAGTATAACGACAAACTAGTAGCATGGTCTACAACAAACCATAACAGTGTCCTAACTCATCACTTAAGAGGAATAGGACAGGCAAGTATAATCATTCGTACCAATTACTTAGACGAAAGGGAAACTAACGTAGAAATTTTCCCTATAAGCCATTCTAAAGTCACTAGATTAACAAACCAAACATACCATAGAATTTAAATGGCATGAAAACATGTTTTAGCTAATCAATACAGCCTCAGAGATCTATCATGTTGGGCAAAAAGAACTCAACAAAGTCTAGAACACAAACATAGAAATACAGGACAAGGTAGGGAACACATATTAGTCTAGAAGCACCTAAGCAAGCTGGAATCCATTCCGATAATGAAAGCATATTACATGTACTGAAGCCTACTGAATTCAACTAATAAAGAACATGAAACTGCAGGGGATTGTTAAAATAATATAGTGGCAGTGAAGAATACAGTATCATAGATCCGTAAATAGCAAGGAAACTGAATCATGCTTACAAAGTTTAAACAATATTAGCACATAGAACGCATATGTCATAGACAAACAGAAAGGAAAATAGTTAAAATTGTAAGAGTCAAGGACACTAACCAATAGCAAAGTTAAACGAGCAAAAAAGTGAGGAGTTTAGAATATTGGTAATGATTCAGTAGCAGCAATTGAAAGAGAACCCCAAATCCCCGATGCTTCAAAGTTCACAAGATCCTCGAGAAGGTCTTCGAGCAGTGATTGCATCAGAGGAGGTCGTTTAAACAGTATTATGGCCTTGGCTTTCAGCCGGCCAAGAATTCAACGATTTCAGAAAATATTCAAGTGTCTCAGAAGAAGTGAATGAGTGAGTGAAGAGAATAGTGAGAGTAATAGCAGTAAAAATCGAGTTAGTCCTCTAAAAGGGGAATCGAGAAGGGTTTATATAGTAGCCAAAATCGACATCCAAACAAGGAAACGTAATTAATCAAACATAAATAAGGAAATACAAGCATGCAAAATTGTTCAGAATCAATTTTAGAGAAAATCAAGTAAACCCTAGTTTAAAAAAAAAGCACCGATGGTCGAAAATCTCACTGAATCGGACCATATAGTCTGGTAGTAAGTGCATATAGAAATAATGTCTAAATCTCAAAGGTTGAAGGCGGTGGCACCCGATTTGGGGATTGGTACTTGCCAAAATTGAGGCAAGTACTACGTAACACCATAGTCTTGTAAGAAACGATGAGATGATCCATAAAAGGTAAGAGAATCATAGGAAGAATCCATGATTGATTCAGATTTGGAAAGAGATTTGAATGAGATGGCTAGGGTTTGAGAGTAGAGAGGATTTTAGGGCGGCGGTCTCAGGGAAATGGGGTTAGGGTTTCTGGGTTATGTTAATTAAAGAGGGGAATAAACAAGGGCCGTTGATCTTGAGAGATCAACGACTAGGATAAAAAACTGAATGGGGCGGGTCATGAAGATGGGTACCGACCGGGTTTATTATTAAAGGGATCATTTGGCTTGGGCTGGGGGCTATTGGGCCAAATTTGGTCAGAAAATTACTTGAAATTGGGCCATAGTTTAAATACACAAAATTTATCAAAAAATAATTTATAAAAATAATTAATAAATAATAAAATATATTAATAATGCAATAAAATGATTGAAAATAATAAAAAGTATAAAATTCTATTTTGGCACAAATAATGTAATAAAACGCAGTTATACATGAATATAGGCTATTATTGCAAAAATTACATAAATAACTAAAATACAAACATAATTATATGAAATGATGTTAAATATTTTAAAACATGCATGTGGGTGTAATATAACAAATTTGGATGATTAAGTCATCACAAATAATTTAAAGGAATAATTAAATAAAAAGTTAGGTAATTTAAATGCAAGAAAATTAATTTTAAAGCTCTAAAAATTATGAAACAATTATAAAATATTTGTATAAATCTTGTAAATTAAGTAATGATGCAATAATGAAATCTTTAAAAATATGTATACTATTTGGGAAAATATGAGGGCAAAATTGGTTATCAACAATCCAAAAGTTGGAAGCCCAAGTTAAAAGAGATGACTGGATATTGACTTATGTGTAAACGACTCCAGAATGGAGTTTTGATGGTTCCGATAGCTCCATATGGTAATTTTAAATTCAGGAGTGTGTCCGGATATTGATTTGGAGGTCTTTAGGTGGTTTTGGCTTGAATTGACAAAAGTTGAAACGTTGAAGGTTTGGAGAGTTGAGAAGTTTGACCGAGAGTTGACTTTATTGATACAGGGCTCAAACTTTGGATCCGGAAGTTGGAATAGGTCCGTTGTGTCATTTATGACTTGTGTGCAAAATTTGAGGTCGATCGGAGTTGGTTTGATAGGTTTCGACATCGATTGTAGAAGTTGGAAATCCATTAGTTTCAATAAGCTTGAATTGGGGTGCGATTCATTTTTTTGATGTTATTTGATGTGATTTGAAGCCTTGACTAAGTTCGTATGATGTTTTAGGATGGGTTGGTATGTTTGGATGGGGTCTCGGGGGACTCGGGTGTGATTCAGATTGAAATCAGATTGAATTTTGGACTCGTGTAATTACTAGTGTGTTTAGTTCTGGTGCCACCGCACCTGTATGAATTTGCCCGCACGTGCAGAGCCGTAGAAGGGCTAATGGGTTTGCAGAAGCGGCTCTAAGTGAGGTTGGGGAGGTGCACATGTGCGAGT
Source organism: Nicotiana tomentosiformis (assembly GCF_000390325.3). Classification (NCBI taxonomy): domain Eukaryota; kingdom Viridiplantae; phylum Streptophyta; class Magnoliopsida; order Solanales; family Solanaceae; genus Nicotiana; species Nicotiana tomentosiformis. The sequence continues at coordinate 114,980,545 of NC_090823.1, read as the reverse complement.
ATGTTTTCGCACCTACAGGATCGCAAATGCGGTTAGGCGAAGGGAAGGAGCTCTCCGTAGAAGCAGAAGGTTGGGCACAGGTGCGCCTCCGTAGGAGCGGAGTCTGGTCCGCAGAAGCGAAAGTGGGGGGCCTCAAGGGAAACCGCAGAAGCAGAATTGTGGCCGCACTTACGGGACCGCAGAAGGGGTTAAGTGGACCGCATGTGCTAGATGTCTTTGCAGAATAGATATAAACGAAGGTTAGAGTATTTCCTTCATTTTTGGACCTTGGGAGCTTGGATTGAGGCGATATTTGGAGGGGTTTTCCCCTAGATTGAAGAGGTAAGTGGTTTTTGATCATTTTTATCTATGTATTTTGAATACCCATTGATTAGTTCACCTATTTATCACGAATCTAAGTTAGAATTTGGAGATTTTTGACCCATGTATTGGAGAGTAAGATTTTGGGATTTGAATGTCGATTTGTGATCGGAATTGGATGATTTTGGTATGGTTGGACTCATTATTGAATGGGTGTTCGGATTTTATAAATTTTGTCGGGTTATGAGGTATGAGCTCGGGGTTGACTTTTTGAATTTGGTTTAAAAACTTAACTTTTTCATATGCAATCAATTCCTATAGCTTGTATTGATTGTATTAAGTTATTTGTGACTAGATTCGCGTCGTTCGGAGGCCGATTCGCGATGCAAGGTCTTGTTGGAGTTGTGATTTGCACGGCTTGAGGTAAGTAACACTTATAAACTTGGTATTTGTAATGACCCGACTAGTCATTTTGAGCATTTGTACTTCGCTCGGTGGTTTGTGGGCATGAGTAGCTCCATATGATATATTATGACTTATGTGTATCGTTAGTTTTGATTTTCTGGTGTTTTAGATTTAGTTTGGAAGAATAAATTTCATTTTTTAAGCTTTAAGTTGGAAGAGTTGACCCAATTTGACTTTTTAGTATTTGACCATAGTTCGGAGTTTTGATTATTCCGTTAGGTTCGGATGGTGATTTTGGATTCGGGCATATGCCCGCATTTGCATTTGGATATTTCTAGAAGGTTTCAGAACTAATTGGCGAAAAGTTAGAAATTTGAAGGTTTGGAATGTTCATAAGTTTGACCGGGAGTTGACTTCGATGTTATCGAGTTCGGATTTTGTTTCGAGAGTTGGAATAGGTTCGTTATGTCATTTGAAGCTCGCATGTAAAATTTAAGTTCATTCAGAGTTTATTTGATATGGTTCGGCATTAGTTTTAAAAGTTAGAAGTTCATTAGTGCATTAGGCTTGAACTGATGGGAGATTCGTGGTTTTGGTGTTGTTTGATGTGATTTGAGGCTTCAAGTAAGTTCGTATTATGTTTTAGGACTTGTTGGTATGTTTGGATGGGGTCCCGGGGACCCCGGGTGTGTTTCGGGTGAGTTTGGACAAGTTTGGGCATTTCAGCACTTTGATGATGTTCTGGAGCGAGTGAAGTGCAGAGGGCACATTTTGGGAGTGCTGAGGCAAAGCCCATGTGCAGCCGCACACAAAATTTTACGGATGCAATGGCCAAAGTGCGGACCGCACTAAGGGCCGCAACAGCAAATCTGCAGGTTTGTTGGTTCGACTTCGGGAGCTTATATCCTGCAATCTATATGGAATTTTGAGATGATCCAAAATCAAAAGTTGTAGTCCTTTGAGTTTAGTTTACAGAAAGTCAAAACCGTTTATCATTTGGACATTTGTATAGAAAGTTATGGTCAATTTACTGAAAATTGGTAGTGCAGTCGCTGCTGAAGTGCGGCCGCACAATATGGATTGCGGCCGCATGACTTGGAAGTGCGGACCACACTAGGAAAAGTGCGGTCAACACTGTTCGAGATCTGATGTTGTAGTATATAAATGGGAGTTTTGGAATTTTATTTCATTCTTCACCACTTTAGAGACTTGGGAGCTCGGGTTTGAAGGGTTTCAACCTAGACTTTCATCTACAAGCTTGGGGCAAGTGATTCTAATATATATCTAAGAGATTTACATGAATCCATCACTAGATTTAACATCAAAACATGGGATTTAACTAGAGAAATTTGGGTTTTGTCAAAACTTTTTAAAAGTGAATGATTGGATTTTGAACATCGATTCGGAGTCGGATTTGGGTGAAACTAGTATGGTTGGACTCGTAATTTAATGGGTTATAGGATTTTATGAGTTTTTTCGGGTTCCGAGATGCGAGCCTGGGTTTGAATTTTGGTTGACTTTAGGTTTTTGATTAAAGATTCGACCTTTATTGATTGGGTTTGTTTCCTTAGGCATTATTTGATGTTCTTGAGTTGCTTTTGGCTAGTTTCGAGCCGTTCGGAGGTCGGTACATGCGAGATAGAATTTTGGAGCATCGTTTGGCTTGCTTGATATTAGATTTGTCTTGTTCGAGGTAAGTAATACTTCTAAACTTGGTGCTGAGGGTATGAACCCCAGAATATACGTGATATGTTTTTGGTGTTGAGGTGACGCACATGCTAGGTGACGGGTGTGTGGGCATGCACTGTATGAATTGTGACTCGGTTAATTATGTGGTACTATATAGTTACCTAATCTTGTTTTTATCCATAAAATCTCTACGTCCGAGAGTAATTGAGATGTGATCCATGTTTAGGCTATATGCTTATTCTGTTGGGACCCACTGAGGTCATATCTGTTGTTGAGTTATTTGCTTAAATTACATTTACATACTTAGTCATATTCATCCATTTACATATCATATCTCAGTCTCTATTATCATTTGTTGTCACATCATATTGTTATCATTATTTGGGCTGATTAGCATGAGATTTGTAAGCCTGAGAGACTGGAGAGATTGATGACTAAGTTGGGGCCTGAGGGACGGATTATGAGAGTTATTGATTGGATCGGGCTGCACGCCGCATCAGGTATTATTGATGGAATCGGGTTGCACACCGCAACATGCCTTATATATATATATATATATATATATATATATATATATATATAGAGAGAGAGAGAGAGAGAGAGAGAGATCGGGCTGCACGCCGCAACAGGTATTATTGATTCATGATGGGATAGGGCTGCATGCCGCAACAAGCTTTATTGATTCATGCCATGATTGGCTTATTATAGCGCTTTGGACTGGATCTGCCCTGTACAATGCTGAATGACTGAGTGTGTTAAATGATTGAGCGTGATGAGTGGGAGTGTGAGACAGTGAGATTCAGTACTCTGAGAGTGTGAGTACATGAATTCATCAATATGACGCATTGCATCTGACATGCATACTTGACATGCAGGTATAGAGATGCATTTCCTCATGTTACATGGTTTTTGTGACATATATGACTTCACATGCACATTGGCATATAGGCATATGATGTACTTTTCTCATGCTATCTGATAAAGAACATCTTATTTATTGTTGAAATATTTTGGGAAAAATCACAGTTTTTCTGACTTACTCATACTTTGGTGTTTTCAGTGAAAGATTTGGGTTTTACTATTATACCTGAGAAGCATGACTATTGTTTTCGTAACTGCGAATAAGCTGAGCAACATATTTCATTGCTTGTATTGTTTTTCTTATATTGTTACGAATTGTTGTTGGCTATTGGTGTTGGACTTTGACCTTTGTCCAAGCTTGTCACTACTTTCAACCTAAGGTTAGGTTTGTTACTTATTGAGTACATGTGGTCGATTGTACTCACACTACACTTCTGCACCTTGCGTGCAGATTTGGATGCTGATATTGTTGTGTATGGCAGGAGCTGGCATTGAAGATGTACCTGCGTTTCGGTCATAACTGCCTCTTGTTCTTGGTAGCTTTAGAATTATTAATCCGTTCATGTATATTTCAAACAGATGATGTATTTATTTTATTCTAGCTTTGTAAACTCTAAATCTTAGAAATTCATGATTTGTACTACCAGTCCTTGGGAATTCTTTGTATAGAAGTTCAGTATATTATCATTATTCCTCTCAGTAAATCTCATTTGAATTTGGATTGTTGCTAATTGGCTTACCTAGCGGGTTGGTCTAGGTTCCATCACGACTAATTGGATTTTGGGTCGTGACAGTATTGAGGGTAGGAATCCTTGAAATACGTGTCATGAGATTGGTGTTGGGGTAACGCACATGCTACGTGACAGGCGCGTGGGCGTGCACCGTGGTAATTATGGCTTAAATGATTCTGTGGCACTATGTAGTTATATAGTCTTATTTCTATCTGTGTAATTCCTACGTGCTAAAGTAATTGACTGTGATCCATGCTAGAAATCATGTTAGGGCTATGCGCTTATTCTGTTGGGATCCACTGAGGTCATTCCTGCTGTTGAATTATTTGCTTAAGTTGCAATTATGTGCTCACTCATATTTATTCATTGCATATCATATCTCAGTCTATGTTATCATTTGTTGTTACACCATGTTATCATTGTTTTGGCTGATTGACATGATATTTCTGAGCCCGAGAGATTGGAGAGATTGATGACTGAGTTGGGTCCTGAGAGCCTAATTGTGAGTGACATTTATGGGATTGGGCTGCACGCCACAGTAGTTATTTATGGTATCGGGATGCACGCTGCAGCAAGCCATGTTGCCTTATATTAGCGCTTCGGTAGGATCCGCCCCTCCGGAGTCTGACATACCAGCAGTGAGCGCAGGTACCGTACAATGCTGAGTGATTGAGAGTGTTGAGCGATTGAGTGTGTTGAGCGATTGAGTATGCTCAGTGAGATTGAGTACTCTGAGAGTGTGAGTACACGAGTTTATTACTGTGATGTATTACACGTGACATATATATTTGACATGTAGATATAAAGATGTAACATTCCTCATGCTAGCTATACTTGGCATATTTTATCAGTATTGAGCTTAGATTGTTGAACTTTAAAACATATCTACATTTCTGTATTGTATATGAACTGATTATGGAATTTCTCTGAGTTATTACTATCATTTCCATGTTATATTTGCACTGTCATTATCTGGATTTGGACGGTATCTTTCTGAGCTCGTCACTGCTTTCAACCCAAGGTTAGTCCTGTTACTTATTGAGTACATTGGGTCGGTTGTACTCATACTACACTCTGCACTTGTGTGCAGATCCAGGTACATCTGAACACGGTGGTTGCTAGATTTGGTCCAGTATTTGCTTGGAGACTATTGAGGTAGCTGCTATGATGCCCGCAAACCTCGACTCTCCTTCCTTTCAGTTTTATTCTGCACTATTTTATTTTTCAGATAGTTGTATTAGAGATTTAGACTGTGTTGATACTTAGTATCTCATGTACTCGGTGACACCCAGATTTTGGGAATTTTTTAGTTGAGTCGCAAATGTTCTTATCGGTTATTTATTAGATTTTCACTGTTAAACTTATTACATCATGCTTTTAATTTAAAATACATAGTTATTTTGTGATTGTCGGCTTGCCTAGTAACGTGGTAGGCGCCATCACGACATGTTGAGTTTTGGGTCGTGACAAAAGAAGAAGAAAATGTTAAGAAAAATAGAAACTTACTCTTTAAGTCCTTTCTTTGACATAAAACTTTCACTTCCAGATGTCATTGGTAAAAAGTTAAAGGTAAAAAAGAATCAAGGTGATCTAAAACTCTTTAGACTTTGGACCGATTTCTAGATCTTATTCAACAGTAGAAATATTGAGATCGGAAAATTTGGTTCTGACAAAAAATAACTTGAATATATATACTACCTTAAATTTAACTTTATTAATAACTTACTCAACTTTTTGCGAGAGACCAATCCTTAAATCGATGAGATTTTTAATGACATTTTGATAAATGAAAAAAAACTAATATATTATTGTTAATAACAGATAAAGATTCCAAAAAAGTGATAGGAGATAAAGTATATATGGTAATAAAAATAATTCTTTTGTTTTATGTCATGAATTTCAACTATTTTTAGAAGACATCCATCCTGTCAACTCGAGGAATTAGTTTCTCGCACGTGTGTTGCACGTGTATGCCGAGTTACGTAATACACAATTTTATAAATAATATAAATATTGTTAAAACAAAGGTTAGAGAAAATAATTATACATGAAAGGATAAAGTACAAGTTCCTGTGAATGATTAATATGAATTGTCATGTGATAACTTGTTTATTGAGGTCAAGATGATTAGATATCGCTTGAACTACGAACATGTATAGTATTTCTTGATCAATACCATGAAATAATATCCTTTATATTTGGACTATCCGGTGACAGTATCATTATTAAGTAAAAGTGTAGTGATCAAGTGTATTAAAAGATCAAGTAAGCAATAATAAAATATTTTTTGGTGTATACAAATGTAATGACCCAAAAGGTCATCTTATGATTTAGAACTCGAATCGGCGCTCTTAAGTCTTAAAAATCTTATTTTTACCCTCCTCGATTTGCGTGCACAGTCCGGGCAGGTTTCCGGAAAGCTTTTATGTTGAAAACTAATAAAAATAAGAATTTTTACCTTAAAAGTTAATTTTAGTTGACTTCGATCAACATTTTTGGTAAACGGGCCCGGATCCGTATTTTGACGGTCCCGGTGGATCCGTATCGAATTATAGGACCTGGGCGTATGCTCGGAATCGAATTTGGAGGTCCCTAACTTGAGTTATGAATTTTTGATGAAAAGTAAAAGTTTGGAAATTATTTATTTTTATGAATTGATTGATATTTGGCATTATTAGTATCGGGTCCGTATTTTGGTCCCGGAGCCCGGTACAGGTTCAGTACGATATTTAAGACATGTCTGTGAAATTTGGTAAGAAACGGAGTTGATTTGACGTGATTCGGACGTCCAGTTGAGAAGTTATGGATTTTAAAGTATTCTTGAGAATTTCATTTGAATTGGTGCTAAATTTAGAGTTTTAGGTGTTATTTTGGCGATTTGATCGCGCGAGCAAATTCATATGATGTTTTTAGACTTGTGTGCATGTTTGGTTTAGAGCCCCGAGGGCTCGGGTGAGTTTCGGATAGGCCACGGGATATTTTGGACTTTGGAAATTTGGTTTTTCTGCAGAATCTGTGTTCTGGCATGTCCTTCTTCGCGTTCGCGAAGGTACTCTCGCGAACGCGAAGTAATGGGGGATTTATTCTTCGCAAACGCGACCTGCTCATCGCGAACACGAAGCACTTGGGGACCTGGGGGAGGGTTGGTCGTTCTTTCATCGCGAACGCGAAGGCCAGGGGAGCGTAACCATCGCGAACGCGAGCAACGTCTCGCGAACGCGAAGGCTTGGCAGCCAGTACCCTTCGCGAACGCAATAGTGGCCTCGCGAACGCGATGCACACTGTCGCCCCGTGCATAAAACAGAATCAAACACGGGTTTAAGCCATTTCTTCAACATTTTTCAAGAACTAAACGGGTAGAGGCAATTTTCAAGAGTCATTTTCTTCCCCAAAGTATTGGTAAGTGATTCTAAACCATTTTTTTAAAATTACCCATTACATTCCTTGAATGTTCAACTAAGAATCTAGAGTTGTTATGGTAGAATTAAGGGTTAGGGTAGAAAATAGGGATTTCGAGAATTTGGGGATTTAGACCTCAATTTGAGGTCGGATTCCAAAACTAATTACATATTCGGGCTCGGGGGTGAATGGGTAAAAGGATTTTGGTCCGAACCTCGGGTTTTGACCAAGCGGGCCCGGGGTCCATTTTTCTACTTTTTGGAAGAAAATTTGGGAAATTTTATTTATGCAATATAATTGATTCGTTTAGCAATATTTGATATTATTGAGTCATTTTTGAATAGATACGAGTGGTTTGGAGGCGAATTCCAAAGGAAAGATTGTGATTGAGGATTAAGTGGCCTTCAGAGCGAGGAAAGTGTTGTGTCTAACCCTGACTTGAGGGAATTAGGAAACTTAGATTAATTACTAAGTAAAATTCATGTGAGCGGCGTATATGTGAGGTGACGAATACCTATGCGCCGCCAATTTACCTGTTTTTCCATGTTTCTCTAATTTTCTGACATTGTCTCGTTCCTATGCCAAATTGCTACGTGTTATACTAGTGTTATCCAAATTATCGTTCTTATTATGTTTACGGATTTTCTGGTGATAATTGAGTTTTTATTTTAAGTTGAGATTGATATTATAGAACCAAATGTTAAAGTACAGTTTGTACTTATTATTCTATCTCCCTGTTGTTATTTATGCATTGCATTATGGTAAGGGAGAGTGTTAATGCACGAAGGGTGATGCCGTGCCATATTGTGAGTGTTAATGCACGAAGGGTGATTCCGTGCTATATTGTGAGTATTAATGCACGAAGGGTGATGTCGTGCCATATTGTGAGTATTAATTCACGAAGGGTGATGCCGTGCCATATTATGAGTGTCAATGCACGAAGGGTGATGCCGTGCCATATTGTGAGTGTTAATGCACGAAGGGTGATGCCATGCCATGATATGAGAGTAAAAGCACGAAGGGTGATGCCGTGCCGTTTCTATTAATTTTATGGTGAGATTGAGAGTAAAAGCACGAAGGGTGATGCCGTGCATTTTTTCTTACTGTATTCACTATTCCTGTTGATTCATGGTATATTGACTGCTCCGGTGATCATTCTGTTGTAGTTCTTTATCTTGTATTCCCCTCAGTATATTTTCCCCTACCGACATTTTCTGTTTAGTTCTTCATTCCTGTTATTTGTGTATACACTGTTAAATTGTACAGGTTGATTGTAGATGCCTTGCCTTAGCCTCGTCACTACTTCGTCGAGGTTAGGCTCGACACTTACCAGTACATGGGGTCGATTGTACTGATGCTGCACTCTGCACTTTCTGTGCAGATTTTGATACCGGCTCTGGTTGATCGAGATTTTGCTATTGGTCCACTGTCCGGAGACTCAAGGTAGATCTGTCGGCGTCCACAGACCTTGAAATCCCCGTCTATCATTTCTGTTCTACTGTTTCTTTTATTCAGATAGTTGTATTTCTTTCAGACTTTTACTTGTAGTAAATTTTAGAATGCTCGTGAATTATGACTCCAGATCCGGGTGGTAGTAATTAATACAGTTTTTATGATATTCCGCACTTATTATATTTTATTTTAGTTAATTATTGTTACTTAATGAATGAAAATAAGGAATTGGTTTAATGATTCTCTAACGTTGGCTTGCCTGGCAAGTAAAATGTTAGGCGCCATCACGGTCCCGTCGGTGAAAACTTTCGGATCGTGACAACAAAGGATGAGGAAAATCAGAACTCGTCAAAAAAAATTAAAATCATGAGTGCATAGTTCTAGCTTCTAACAAATGCTTACATGTTTGAAGCATACCTTCGTCGTTATCTTGCTGAACTTCTTAGTCCCCTCCTGGTTATCGGCTTTTAATAAAAGATCGACAATATTATTTGTTAGGGATAATTTCAAAAACCTCCCTCCAGGTTTGGCTTCTTAACACTAACTCTTTTGAGGTACAAGATTACGTCTAAATTTCAAAACTTCAACACTTTGCCATTTCAGATCCATGGATGCATATGAAAAACTTTGTGAGTGGTTTCTTTTGGGGCAGAAGACGAGACAACAAGAAGAGCGAGAAAGAAAATTTTGAAAAATTAAAAGGATATGTAGTTGGGAGAGAGAATCTCAAGAGATATATATAAGAATAAGTGTTAGGTGAATCTAAAGAGAGAAATATTAGAGATATAAAAATCTATAGACTTTAAAATAAGTTGTATTTATGTAATTTTCTAAAAATAATTATAACTTATTTAAATAGGTTTTAAATAAATTATATTTTGCGTAAATTAGTCAAAAGTTTATTAGTTAAAATATTTCTAAATAGATTTTTGATGGTACGGGGACGCCCAGTTCCTCATTTGGTCTAATGATGTATATGTTGGGATTGTAAAGGGGTTGGTTACTTGGTTTGCTTGGTACGGATTTCACGTTTTAGGTGACAATCATGGGACCCTACAGTCTTGGGGTGTGACACTCAGCAAATTGAATCTTTTCGATATATATATATTTTAGGGTTATGTTTAGCTGCGCATATAAATTGGAGATATATAACATATATTTTTATATCGAAACAATCAAATGTTGAAAGATAATAGTAACAACTGTTATAAATATATTATATTATGGATGTTCATTTAGTACTCCGTTGTAAATAAGCTTCCTGAAGAACCTTATCCATATGAGACTCCGCCGTAAATATATTTATCTATTTAGTACTCCATTGGAAATAAGCCTCATGAAGAAGCTTATCCTTTCGGTACTCCGTTATGGATAAATATTACCCATGGTAGAAGATTATCTATATCTGGCACAACAGCTTAGAGTGGCAGCTTACAAGCAGCTTACACAGCAGCTTGCAGTAGCAGCTTACACAACAGCTTCCTTTCTTCTATAAATAGAGGAGAATTCAGTTCATTATGTACATAAGTTTGAAGTTTGAATAATATATCAGTTTCTCTCTATACTTGTCTTTACTATACTATCTTTATTTTATAATACGTTATCAGCACGAGACTCTGCCATCTCGAGAAAATACTTTGAAAGTATCAGAGGTACGAACATTCTTTTTCTAAATAATGTCAAATCTTTCTAAACTTGAGTTTGTAGCCCTGGATATATCGGGCAAAAGCTACATGTCTTGGGTGCTTGATGCCGAAATTCATCTTGATGCGATGGGTCTGGCAGACACCATCAAAGATAAAAATCAGGCATCAAACCAAGACCGTGCCAAAGCAATGATATTCCTATGCCATCACCTTGATGAGGGCCTGAAAATGGAATATCTTACTGTTAAAGATCTAGTCATACTGTGGAATAACTTGAAAGATAGATATGACCACCTGAAGATGGTCGTTCTTCCACATGCACATTATGATTGGACTCATCTAAGGCTACAAGATTTTAAATCTATCAGTGAGTATAATTCTGCTATGTTCAGAATTATTTCCCAATTGAAACTATGTGGTGACAATATTACTGATCATGATATGTTGGAGAAAACTTTTACCACTTTTCATGCCTCGAATATACTCCTGCAGCAGCAATATCTAGAGATGGGAATCAAAAAGTATTCTGAACTTATCTCATATCTTCTTGTGGCCGAGCAACATAATGGGCTATTAGTGAAAACCCATGAAAGCCGACCTACAGGTTCTTGTCCATTCCCTGAAGTGAATGAGACGAACTTCCACCAAGCTAAGCGTGGAAGAGGACGTGGCCCCAGTCGTGGTCATGGCCGTGGTCGGGGAGGAAACTCTAATCGTGGTAATAACAATGCACCAAAGAACCCTCCTCACCACCAGCAGTGGAAAAGGAAGGAACAAAAGCATGAAGCGGTGCAAGCAGTAAAGCTAGAAAATGCATGCTATAGATGTGGAGGAAAAGGGCACTGGTCACGTACATGTCGTACGCCAAAGCACCTGGTTGAGCTGTATCAAGCCTCCCTGAAGAAGACAGAGAAAAATGTTGAAGCAAATTTTATTTCTGAAGATAATTTAAACTTCATGCATTTGGATGTAGCTGATTATTTTTTACTCCTAGAAGGAGAAACAAGTCATGTGATCGGTAGTGAATCTGTAAAAATGTAAATATTTTAATTTTTGTTGTTTATAGTAGATAGTATGGTTATGTAATTGTTGTACATAAATAAAAGTTATGCTTTGAAAATGATGTTTACTATCATATTTATTTTGTTTATGTCATTTTGAAGAATATGGATAATCCTCAAATTATGTTAGGACCAAAGACCAATCATGAAGATATTTGTGTAATTGACAGTGGAACAACTCATGCCATATTCAAAGATCAGAAATACTTTTCTTATTTGCATAAGGAAAAAGCAAATGTTTCAATAATTTCTGGTAATATAAGTTTGATTGAAGGCTCCGGAAGAGCTACTGTATTTCTGTCTAAGGGAACAAAACTTATTATCGACAATGCATTGTTCTCCTCCAAGTCCCGAAGAAACTTATTGAGTTTTATAGATATCCGCAGATATGGGTATCATTTTGAGACAATAGATGAAGTGAACGTGGAATATCTTTGTATTACAAAGAATATTTATTGCCAGAAATGCATTGTAGAAAAGTTACCAACTTTATCTTCTGGCTTATACTATTCAAAGATTAGTACAGTTGAAGCACACTCTATCATAAACCAGAAGTTTACTGATTCAAATACTTTTGTGCTTTGGCATGGTCGTTTGGGCCATCCTGGATCAATAATGATGAGACGAATTACTGAAAATTCGAGTGGGCATCCATTAAAGAACCTGAAGATTCTTACAAATGATGAATTTTCTTGTGATGCTTGTTATCAAGGCAAAATGATCACTAGGCCATCACCAATGAAGGTTGGCATTGAGTCCCCTGCCTTTTAAGAACATATACATGGGGATATATGTGGACCTATTCACCCACCAAGTGGGTTGTTTAGATATTTTATGGTCCTAATAGATGCATCTTCAAGATGGTCTCATGTGTGCCTACTATCATCTCACAACCTGGCGTTTGCAAAGTTAGTAGCCCAAATAATTCGATTAAGGGCAAAATTCCCAGATTATCCTATAAAGGCTATTCGCCTTGATAATGCTGTAGAATTCTCATCTCAAGCTTTTGATAATTATTGTCTATCAGTTGGAATAAAAGTTGAACATCCTGTAGCTTATGTTCATACTCAAAATGGCCTTGCAGAGTCATTTATTAAACGACTACAATTGATAGCAAGACCACTACTTATGAAAATAAAATTGCCCACTACTGTTTGGGGCCATGCTATCTTGCACGCAGCATTACTTATCCGTCTCAGACCAACACATTATAATAAATATTCTCCGTCACAATTAGTTTTTGGTCATGAACCAAATATTGCCCATCTACGAATTTTTGGATGTGTTGTATATGTGCCAGTAGCACCACCACAGAGCAGTAAGTTGGGCCCCGAAAGAAGGTTAGGAATATATATTGGGTTTGAATCACCCTCTATTATTCGCTATCTTAAACCATTGACGAGAGATTTATTTACTGCTCGATTTGCAGATTGTCGATTTGATAAAACAAATTTCTCACAATTAGGGGGAGAGAAAAAGGAAATCAAAAGAGAAATTGTGTGGAAAGTTTCATCATTATCTCACTTTGATCCACGTACCCCTATATATAATCAGGAGGTCCAGAAGATCATCCATTTACAGAATATAGCAAATCAAATGCCAGACGCATTTACTGATTTGAAAAGGATAACTAAGTCGCATATCCGTGCAGAGAATGTGCCTATCCGAATTGATGTCCCAGAAGGACCATCTACTAGCATGAGAGCTTATGAACCTAAAGCACGCCTGAAGTGTGGTAGACCTTTGGGTTCTAAGGATAAAAATCCTAGAAAAAGAAAATCGACAAATGATCAAAATGATATTATGAAGGGATCTCCTGAAGAGACCTAAGATCTGATTAGTTCTGAGATTCCTGAAGAAATCAATGAACCCGAGACTCAAGTGTGTGAGGAACTTTTAATAAGTTCTACTGGTGATGAGATTAATTTAAATCTAGTGTGAGGAACAATACTAGAGGCAATTGATAATTTTACTACCCTAGTCAAAATATGTAACAATGACTCATATAGTAATATCTTTTATAAAAAGAATAATATTAAGGCACGACTAGCCGAAATTCAAAAATATCCAAATTACCCCACTAGCAATTCTTACAAAACTTAGAAAAAGACCTTATATACCAATATAATCAACTTCTTACCCTTGAAGAAGATTTTTGGAAATTAAAATCGCGCGTTAATTGGCTTAACCAAGGGAACGCCAATACAAGATTTTTTTATCTGTCTACCCTAAAAAGAAGATGACGCAATAGAATAATTGCTCTCAAAGATTCTTCAGGAAATTGAATTTCAGACAACGAGCAACTTCAGCAATTACTTACGAACTATTATCAAAACCTTTATACAACCTCATATACAACCTCTTACAAGGCTTACCATACTACTAATTACAATACCCTATCACAAGCTGATGCTACTAAATTATCTATGCCAGTGACTGATTAAGAAATCATAGACGTTGTACATTCTTTCCAACCCCTAAAATCACCTGGACTCGATGGACTCCATCCATGATTTTATCAAAAATTCTAGCCTAAAATAAAACACTCAGTAATTCAATTCTGCAAAAATATTTTCCAACATGGCCATATTCCCATAGAATTAAACAAGACATATATTTGTTTAATTTCAAAAATTAAGAGTCCTTCAACTATGAATCACTTTAGACCTATCAGTTTATGTAACACTCTATACAAAGTCATCACCAAAATAATTGTTAATCGCATGAAACCTCTTCTTGATAATATTATTCACTCTACTCAGTCTGCTTTCCAAAAATATCGAAGGGCGGCAGATAATGCCATAATAGTTCAAAAATTACTAAACCATTTTAGAAATTCTAAATCAAAATGCTCGAGCATGCTTCTTAAAATACAACAACAACAATAACATACCCAGTATTATCCCACATCATGGGGTCTGGAGAGGGTAGTGTATACGCAAACCTTACCCCTACCTTGTGAGGATAGAGATGCTGTTTCCAATAGACCCTCGGCTCAAGAAAGTATAAGCACCACATTAATAAAAATATAGACAAGAAGGGACAGTACCAAAAAGCCATACAAAAGCAGAATAAAAATAACAAGATATATAGTAAGGTGATCAACAATGAAAGAAAACAATGATTAGTCATAAAAATCTACTACCAACAGAAAGCAAGACTGCGTGCCAATACTACTGTTACGAACACTCTAGACTACCTACTCTACTACCCTAATCCTTGACCTCCATACCTTCCTATCAAGGGTCATGTCTTCGGTCAGCTGAAGCTGCGCCATGTCTTGCCTAATCACCTCTCCCCACCTTTTCTTAGGCCGACCTCTACCTCTCCGTAGGCCCTCAAATGTTAACCTGTCACACCTCCTCACCGGGGTGTCTGTGCTCCCCCTCCTCACATGACCAAACCACCTAAGCCGCGTTTCCCGCATCTTGTTCACAATAGGGGCCACACCCACCTTGTCGTGAATAACCTCATTTATGATCCTATCTAACCTGGTGTGCCTGCACATCCATATCAACATTCTCATCTCTGCTACCTTCATCTTCTGGACATGAGCGACCTTGACTGGCCAACACTCAGCCCTATATAATATCGTTAGTCTGACCACCCCCTGAATAATAGACCCAAGGTACTTAAAACTTCCTCTCCTAGGGATGACCTGTGAGTCCAGCCTCACCTCCCCTTCCCCTTCTTGAGTCTCACCACTGAACTTACACTACAAGTACTATGTCTTGGTCCTGCTCAACTTGAAACCTTTAGATTCCAGGGTCTTCCCCCATACCTCTAATTGTGCGTTCATATTGTCTCTCGTCTCATCAATCAAAACAATATCATGTGCAAATAGCATGCACCACGGCACCTCCCCTTGGATATGGCACGTCAGTACATCCATCACCAGAGCAAACAAAAAAGGGCTGAGTGCCGACCCCTGATGCAACCCCATCATAACCGAAAAATGGTCCGAGTCCCCACCCATCGTCCTCACTCGGGTTTTTACTCCATCATACATGTCCCTAATCAAACTAACATAGGTAACAGGTACACCTCTAGCTTCCAAATATCTCCATAAAACCTCCCTTGGAACTTTATCGTACGCCTTCACTAAGTCGATGAACACCATATGCAAGTCCTTATTTCTCTCCTTATACTGCTCCATCAATCTCCTAAAAAGGTGGATGGCTTCTGTAGTCGAACGCCCCGGCATAAACCCAAATCGGTTCTCGGAGATAGACACACTCCTCCTCACCCTTAGCTCTACCACTCTCTCCCAGACTTTCATAGTATAGCTAAGCAGCTTGATACCACGATAGTTATTGCAATTTTAGATATCACCCTTGTTCTTGTATACAGGAACTATCGTGCTCCACCTCCACTCTTCGGGCATCTTCTTCGTTTTAAAAATGGCATTAAATAACCTAGTGAGCCATTCCAAGCCTTCCTTGCCCACACTCTTCCAAAACTCCACCGGGATTTCATCCAGCCCGGTCGCTTTGCTCCTGCTCATCTTATGCATAGCCCCCTCAACTTCATCAACTCTAATCCGCCTACAATACCCAAAATCACAACGACTCCCAGAGAGTTCCAAATAACCCAGTACAATGCTCATGTCCCCCTCCTCGTTCAAGAGACTATGAAAATAGATCTGCCATCTCCGACGAATAAGCCCCTCATCTAACAAAACTCTACCTTCTTCGTCCTTGATGTACTTCACTTGGTCCAAGTCACGCGCCTTCCTTTCTCGCACCTTGGCTAGCCTGAACAACCTCTTATCCCCACCTCGGCCCTCGAGTTCCTTATACAAACGACTAAAAGTTGTAGTCTTGACCGCCGTAACTGCTAGCTTTGCCTCTTTCTTAGCCAACTTATAATGCTCCTTATTTGCCCTCTTCTCCTCCTCGTTTACATTTTTCACTAGCTTCAGATACGCCGCTTTCTTGGTTTCCACTTTTCCTTGCATCTCACCATTCCACCATCCAGTCTCCCTTGTGACCACCAGAGTAACCCTTTGAGACACCTAATACCTCTCTCGCAGCTTCCCTAATGCACTGTGCAGCCATTGTCCACATAGCACTTGTGTCCCCACTCCTCCTCCAAGCCCCCATAGTCAACAACTTGACCCCAACTCCTGCGCTTTAGCTTCCGTCAAGGCTCCCCACTTGATCCTATGTTGGATATACATCGCCCTCTTCCTCCTCTTCCTCGTGATCTCAAGGTCCATCACCAGGAGCCTATGAAGGGTCGAGAGGTTCTCACTCGGGATGAACTTGCAATCCGTGCAAAGACCTCTATCGGACTTCCTGCAGAGTAAATAATCAATCTGAGTCTCGGCCATCGAACTCTGAAAGGTGACCAAGTGCTCCCTCCTCTTCTGGAAATTCGAGTTTGCTATCACCAAATCAAATGCTCTAGTAAAGTCCAGCAGAGACGTTCCTCCTCCATTTCTATCTCCAAATCCAAAGCCACTATGCACATCATCATACCCCCCAGACGTCTCTCCAATGTGGACGTTGAAATCTCCTCCTATGCAAAGCTTCTCGGTATGCGGGATACCATGCACTATCTAATCCCAATCCTCCCAGAAATGCCTCTTGACTTCCTCATCCAAGCCTGCTTGGGGTGCGTACGCACTAATTATGTTCAAAGTAAAACCTCCAACAATTAGCTTAATAGTCATCATCATGTCATTCACCCTCCTAACCTCCACCACTAGTTTACGGAGGTACTTATCAACCAAGATACCTACCATGTTTCTGCCCCCCACCCTTCCAGAATACCATAGTTTGAAACTGCCCACATCACACACCTTATCTCCTACCCACCTAGTCTTCTGTACACAAGCTATATTAATCTTTCTTTTCTCGAGAATCTTCGCTAACTCTACAGATTTTCTAGTCAAAGTTCCTATGTTTCAAGACCCCACTCTCAGCCTAGTAGCTCCTTTAGCCCTCTTAACCCCCGCACCCCCTCCCCCGTGCTGACACCCTCGAGGACAAGACCTTACCCTACTATCATTCACCAAAGCCACTATAATCTAGGAGTCACTACGAAATATAATCTACCACTAAAGGTCGCAAAACAGGTGAAGAAATTAAATAAAGGAACTAACGGGAACTATAATCTACAACTAAAGATCAGAAAAACAGGTGAAGAAATAAAACAAAGGAACTAAAGTAACTATAATCTACAACTAAAGAACAGAAAAATAGGTGAAGAAATACAATACAAGAGCTAAAGGGGACTATAATCTACAACTAAAGGTCACAAAGAAAATGTGCAAAACTAGAAGAGAACTACTAGGGAATATTTTAAATAAAGATTCAAAATAAAGATGTAAACAGATAGATAACAATATAAACAAGTAGGCAAAGTTATCACTAATACAATTAATTTGACAATGTTAGGGCAAATACTAACTAAAGATTTAAGAATAAAATAAGCAGACAAGGGGATACAATTACGCTAAAATATCAAACTATTAAAATATCAGGACAAGAGAAGAATAATAGAACCTAGATTGCAACCCTTGAAGTTAACGGAAATCTGGCCGGCGATGATGGATTGCGATGAGCTGGCAGCGAGAATTGACCAAAATCTGGATCGAAATCTTCGTGGGAGAATTATTATCACCGGTGTCGGAAAAATGGAAAGAGATGCTATTCAACAAATTCTCAGAAACAACTGATTCAGAGTGGTTATCAGAAGTGGATTTCGCCGACGGGAACTGCTGGTCACTTTGCCTACGAAGAAGTAGTCTCTTTTAGGTCCCAAAAAGAAATCAAATTCTTGAAAACTTCCTCCAAGAAATCAAATTCTTGAAAACTTACCCCAAGAAAAAAAGGCCTCGAAACTCAGACAATTTATTGTATTACAGTTAAACTAGCAAGTCAAGTCAATGGGCGATGAATGTATGTCTGTGTCTCTCTTCGTGTATGTGTGTGTAGAGAAAGAGAGAGAAAGAGTGGCAAAGAGAGCGATGAAGGGTTAATGGAGAAGAAGATCGCTGGAGAAGAGATCTAATTATGTAATCCTATTAATCTCAACATTCATTAGACTGACTCAATTCCACATCAAGCATGCTTCTTAAAATAGACCTAGAAAAAGCTTTCGATCGGATGGAATGGAGCTTTAGACGCCACATATTAACCTTCTTTAAATTCCCTCCAAATTTAATATCTCTCATTATGTCATATGTCTCCACAACATCTACTGCAATCCATTTTAATAGATCCCCCATAAATTTCTTACACCATCTAGAGGTATTAGGCAAGGTGACCCGCTTTCACCATACCTTTTTATTATGTGCATGAAAATGTTATCTCGGAGGATAAATAATGCGGTAGATTATAATCAATGAAAACCTATTACCTTGAACACTAAAGCACCCCAAATATCCCTCTTATTCTTCGCAGATGATATTATCTTGGAATCCAAAATAACCACTTCTAGTTGTCATAAAATTATTGATTTACTGGACCAATTCACTCAGCACTCAAGTAAAAAAATTAATTTTGAAAAATCAAGAGTATACTTCTCTAAATATTGTTCAACGGCTGATAAGAATTTCATATTTTCTTCATTTAATAAGACGAAAGGTAAATTTTTGAAAAATATCTGGGATTTCCTATCTTCACTTCAAAGCCCACCAAAAGAGGTTTTCAATTCATAATTGATAATTTCAAAAATAGGCTTGCAGGCTGGAAAACGAACCAGCTCACAATGGCTGGGTGTACTACATTAATAAAGGCGGCGCTAAATATAATTTTCAATCATATAATGAAAATTATATCACTTCCCACACATTTAATTTCAAGATTAGAAAGCTATCAAAAGAACTTTCTTTGGGGTTCTACATCTCAGAAAAGACAGCTTCACATCCTTAAATGGAACAAAGTAACTACTCCAAAGGAACAAGGAGGACTGGGTATTCAACGACTAAAGGATAAAAATGATGCCTTATTAGCCGGTACAACTTGGAGGATTTTTCATAACCCAAAAGCACCTTGGGCATCCTTTCTAATTTCTAAATACATTACTACACCTAAGCACCCTCTTCAAAGAACCTCCATCTTATGGAAACATCTTATCAATGGGTGGAAGATTTGTCAAACTGGATTACAATGGCATGTCACAAGAGGTACCCATATATGCTTTTCGACTGATAATTGGATTTCTCCCAACACCACTATTAGAAGCCTTATTCAAGGGCCTTTAATCGTAACGAAGTTAATCTAATCGTTGCTACTGTTCTCCAACTTAATAACTACCCACCCAGCAACCTATCCTTCGAATTACCTCAATATATAACTGACAGTAGTAACAACACTTATCTTCCTTTTTATGTAATAAATCCTGATCATATCGTATGAGGTCTAACTCCCACGGGCAATTTCACTGTAAGTTCGTTCTATAAAGCACTCACTAAGTCTACACAAGGTGCTAATAATCACGGCTGGATTTGGAGAATAAATATGCTGCCAAAAATTAAACAATTCTTATGGTTAATCAGCCACAATCGTTTGCCTACAAAAGTCTACCTCCATAAGTTGGGACTTACTTCCTCTAACATGTGCACAATTTGCCAAGCCGGAGAAGAGTCTATAAGCCATATATTATTACATTGTATAAATACAAATCAATACTGGCAAGACCTCAAACTAGGGTACCTTATACAATCATTAACACTGAACGAATTCCAAATCATGTGTGGCTTAAACAACTCATTCTCCAAAGTGGCACATCTCAGGCAGATGCCATTCCCTTTCAAACGACAATTCATCAACTAACTAATGAATATCACTATCTAGCAAACTCCTCCACCCATAAACGAACTAAATTGCCTATGCATGTCAAATGGAACCCATCCCAATCTGGAATCTTTAGATTGAATACGGATGGGGCAGTCAGTACAATAAAACCACACGCGGGATTTGGTAGAGTATTCATAGATACCACAAGAAACTGGGTAATGGGCTATGTTGGACATCATCAGTTGACCAGTGTTATAGATATCAAACTTCTGGAATTACTACGTGGATTGCAAATTGCAGTCACGCACAATCTAACTCCACTGGAAATTCACATGGATCCCCAAGGGGTAATATCTATGCTGCGCAACCCTGTCATAATGTACTTACTTTTGTTAACTGATTGCAGATTCCTGATCCAGCGACTGAGTAGTGCTCTAGTAAGACACACATACAGGGAGCAAAATATGGTAGCAGATCAACTCGCACATTTTGGAATGGATTTATCGGGCAGCACCATCATCGTTTTTACAGATCCTCCACACTTCATCTGGCGGCAACTTATGGAAGATAAGTAGGGCCATATGAAACTTAGAATGGGTAGCACAAAAAATCCCATTATGTATGGACCACCACAAACTTTTTGTACAATGTTGGACGTGCCTTCCATAAGCACTGGATCTAGCAAAAACTTACTTCATGAGCCCGTCCGCAATATTAGTCATAGTACTTGTCATAGTGTAACAAGACACAATAGTGCCGATAGTAATCTTCCTAGGACTTTTTGTAATTCTGCCCAAGCGCAGACACTCCCTGTACTGCAAGATTAATTAATATAAAGTAGCATTTTAAACCAAAAAAAATAAATATTGGGTATTTTTATTTTGCTGTATTTTCTAATTGTATTTCTCAATTTTGGCCGGCTCAGATCTGGCCAGATTTGAGTGTATTTTTCTTTTTGAATGTAAATACAATATATGTTTTGTGTTTTTACCTATATTTTACGTATTCTGAAGGAGATATTTTTAGAAAATCCCTATATTTCTTGAATTTTTGTTGTTTGAATACCGCTAATTGAATACGATGAATTGATTATAGTTTAAAAGTAACAACAACTAAATACAGTAAACTGAATACAACTTAATATCTTTATATTTTTTATTGTTTGAATTATGGCAGTCCAACGGGACGGGTCGACCCATCCTAGTTCCGGTCCCGGCCCACTAAATATTAAATAGGATTAGGCCTATATTAAACGGGACATGGGATGGGACAGGCGGCCCATTTTATCTCGGTGATTAGCCCGTTAAGGTCCCGTCCCGCCAACCCGCGTGAATTATTTATTTTCAAAAACGAGCCGTTGGCCAACGATATTTTTTTCAAAATTAGCCATTGGTAACGGCTATAAACGGCCATTTTTTGCCCCTACCCTCCCAAAACACCCCCTACCCACCCATATTTTTAATTTAACCCCTAAATTTATTAAATTATAATTTGGCCCTATTTTTAATAATAAACACCCCCCATCATTCTTTATTTTTTTCCACAAAAATCAATCATTCTCTCTCAGATCTCTTACATTCTATCTATATTCTTCTCTCAATTTTCTCATAATCAACTACGTTTCAAGTATTTGGGCTAATATTTGGAGCAACTTTCAAGCTTCAAATTAATTCGTCGTGTATCTTAAGCAATTGTTTGGGCAATTTCTTTAAGTTTTAATATTTAATCACGGTGCACTCGTTCCATCTCCTAATTTAAATATTTAATTTTACGTATCATTTTAGTGCTTAATTTTTGTGTTTACTTTATGCGTTCTATTTTCGTCTGTGTGTTTAATTATTTTTGTTAACTTTTCTAATTTATTTTCGTATTTATATTATGACTCCTAAAAGTTTATTTGGCATAACCAACCTATTTTTAAAAAATAGTAAAGGTGCTAGTTGCAATAATACTAATCCTAATCATTCTCCTAGAATTAGAAAATATATAAATAAAATGACTCATGTTGATGAAATTTTATTTTCCCAATCCCCCGTATTTTATAATATTAATTCGGGAGAACAACTAGATCATGAAACTTTACAAAGACAATTTGGCAATGAAATTTTTAACGAGGAAGAAGAAAATGAGGAAGAAGAATTAGATGAAACACCCACTAGTCCAGCAACACAAGCTCCAACTCAGAGTCAATCTCGGTCTGGAGCTTTACCCCCTGTGCCTCCTGTAAGGGGTAAGGCTAAGGCTGAACGTACGAAAATATCACTTGTATGGAAAGATTATATTAAATAAACTACAACTCTATTATAATTACTAAAATATTTCGTTACAAGTCTTTTGTTTTAATATTTTATAATACTTTAGTTAGTTCTTTATAATTTGTTAAGTTTTAAGTTTATTAAAAAGGTCAAAAAACTAGCCGTTGCAAACTTTAAAAACTTAGTTATTGTTAACTTTAAAAAAAATAATTGTTGCTATCTATAAGAAAATAGTCGTTGCCAAATTTAATGCTTACAACAACAACAATAACATACCCAATAAAATCTCACTAGTGGGGTTTGGGGAGGGTAGAGTGTACGCAGACCTTACCCCTACCCTGGAAGGGTAGAGATGCTATTTTTGGGAGACCCTTGGCTCAACAGAAGAGACAATAATATCAGAATAGAAACGAAAGAAAAGATCTGTAATAACAAAAGAAGCTAGAGAAGTAATAATATCATCTTAAGAGACACCAAATAAGTGACAGGGAATGCAATAACACAATATTATGCAAAATAACAAAATAGTGTGAACACAACATAGGCCGCTAACAGACATAGATAAAACTCTATCAGACTACCCGGTACAAAGAGGGAAAAACTCTCTACTACCCCTAGCCTACAACCCTAATGCTCGACCTCCACACGTTCCTATTAAGAGCCATATTCTCGAAAATCTGAAGTCGTGTCATGTCCTGCTTGATCACCTCGCCCCAATACTTCTTAGGCCATCCTTTACCTCTTCTCGTGCGTGCCAAAGCCAATGGCCCGCACCACCTAACCGGGGCATCTATGGTTCTCCTCCGTACGTGCCCGAACCATCTAAGCCTCGCTTCCCACATCTTGTCGTCCATGGGAGCAACGCCCACCCTCTCCCGAATATCTTCATTCCTTATCTTATCCAGTTTAGTAAGCCCGCACATCTATCTCAACATCCTCATTTCGGCTACTTTCATCTTCTGAATATGTGAATTCTTAACTGGCCAACACTTAGCCCAGTATAATATAGACAGCCTAACCACCGCTCTGTAGAACTTACCTTTGAGTTTCGGTGGAACCTTCTTGTCACACAGGACTCCAGACGCTAATCGCCATTTCATTCACCCCACCTCAATACGGTGCGTGACATCCCTGTTGATCTCCCCATCTCCCTGGATAATTGACCCTAGGTACTTGAAACTTTCTCTCTTAGGGATGACTTGTGAGTCGAGCCTCACTACCACGTCCGCTTCCCCCGTCACGCCGCTGACTTACACTCTAGATATTCCGTCTTAGTCCAACTCAACTTGAAATATTTGGACTCCAGGGCCTGCCTCCAAACCTCCAGTCTCTCATTAACACCGCTACGCATCTCATCCAAATTTAATGCTTAAATATTTAAATGATTGTTTTTAAAGCCCACATCTCGTCTCGTCCCATCCCATTTACTTGTGGGATGGGATGGACCTACCGTGTCGTCTCGTTTATCCTGTCTTGTTTAAGGCTCGTCCCGTCACTGTCCGGATCAAAGTCCGTCGCGTCCCGTCCCGTCCCGATAATTTTGTCCCGTCCCGACCCTCCCGTTGGACAGCCTTAGTTTGAATATAACAGAATTGAGTATAATAAATTGAATACAGTGTAAAAGTAGCTCTGGATGATTAAAGTGAATTAAATACAACCAAATATCCCTGTATTTTATTAATTTTATTTTTTAATACAGTCGAATTGAATACAGCAGAATATACCCTATGGCTAGAAATTAATAGCTACTAGCCGCAATTAGTTAAACTACAATTATGGTTGATTAAAAGCATCCAAACTGTAATTGTTTCTGTAAGTTATCTGGTCTTTGATGAGATAACTGAATTTATACAACTCTCCTAGGGCTGGTAGCACAAATCATGAGCTTCTAAGATATAGAGTTTTTAAAGCTGGTTTGAAATAAAATACACTATCTGTTTAAAATATACATGAACAGTCTGAAATACTAAAGCTACCAAGATCAAGAGGCAGCTACATCAACATCCAACATCTGCATGTAAGGTGCAGAAGTGTAGTATGAGTACAACCGACCCCATGTACTCAATAAGTAACAAATCTAACCTTAGGTTGAAAGTAGTGACGAGTTGGAACAAGGGTCAGAGTCCAACTCCAATAACCAGCAACAGTT
Source organism: Nicotiana tomentosiformis (assembly GCF_000390325.3). Taxonomy (NCBI): domain Eukaryota; kingdom Viridiplantae; phylum Streptophyta; class Magnoliopsida; order Solanales; family Solanaceae; genus Nicotiana; species Nicotiana tomentosiformis. Next base: position 114,955,850 of record NC_090823.1, on the reverse strand, counting down.
CATAACAATATAATAAAGATGGTACAAGAAATAACTCAGTTGGTTCGCAGTTACGAAAAATAGGCATATTTTTCAAGTACAACAGTAGATCCCAGATCTTTCACCGAAAACCTCAAAAATATATGAATAAGTTTGAAAAACTGTAATTTTCCCAAAAACCTTTCAACAATTAATAAGATGTTTCATTTTCAGATAGCATGAGGAAAATACATCTCTATGCCTACATGTCAATATACATGTGAAATCATGAATGTCACCAAAACTGGGTAGCATGAGGAAATGCATCTCTATGCCTGTATCTCAAGTACGCATGTCGAATGTAATGCATCTCAATGATGAACTCATGTACTCACACTCTCATATTACTCAATCACTCAGTACTGTACGGGACAGGTCTAGTCTAGGGAAGATCCATCCTCAATATAAATGTATAGGGCAACTCCATGCCCAGGGAACTCCATCCCAAATGTGAATATATAGGGCAACTCAATCCCAAATATGAATATATAAGGCAACTCCATCCCAAATGTGAATATATAGGGCAACTCCATGCCCAGGGAACTCCATCCCAACTATAATATCCATTGCGCTCACTGTGGGTGTGCAGACTCCAAAGGGGCTCCTTTAGCCCAAGCGCTATAATAAGCCAGGTCCAGTCCTAAATAAATAAAAATATGGTACAACGTGCAGCCCGATCCCATAAATATCACTCACAATCAGGCCCTCGGCCTCACTCAGTCATCAATCTCTTCAGTCTCTCGGGCTCACAATGTCATGAAACTAGCCCAAAATGATGATATGATGTATCAATAAATAACAACAGAGACTGAGATATGATATGCAATGAATGGACATGACTGAATATGAAATTACAATTTAAACATATAATTCGACAGCAGAAATGACCTCAGTGGGTCCCAATAATACCAGCATTTGCCTAAGCATGATGTCTAACATGAGTCACAGCTCAGTTTCTCTAACACATGAAAAGTACTTGGAAAATACAAGTTAATTCACTACACAGCTATACGGAAATGACCGAGTCTCAATTTCTACAGTGCACGCCCACACGCCCGTCACCTAGCATGTGCGTCACCTCCAAACAAATCACATAACACATATAATCAGGGTTCATACCCTCAGCTCCAAGTTTATAAGTGTTACTTACCTCGAACAAGCCAAATCCAATATCGAGCAAGCCAAGCGATTCTCCAAAAATGCCATCTCTCGCGCACTGACTTCTGAATGACTCGAAACTAGCCAAAAGTAACTCGAATACATCAAATAAAGCATAAGGAAACAATTCCAGTTGATAAAGGTCGAATCTTTACTCAAAATCCCAAAATCAACCAAAAAGTCAAATCCGGACCCGCATCTCGAAACCCGACAAAACTCACAAAATTCGATAACCCATTAAATTACGAGTCCAACCATACTAGTTTCACTCCGATTCGATTTCGAATCAATGTTCAAAACTCAAGAATTCGCTATATGAAACTTTAGTCAAAACCCCCCAATTTTCTCTTTTGAAATCATTAACCAATTGCCAAAAACGATGATAGATTCATAAAATATAACCGAAACCGAGTAGAGAACACTTACCCCAATCCACGTAGTGAAAATCGCCTAAATATCACTTCAACCCGAGCTGCATAGCTCCAAATATGCAAAAATGGCTGAAACCTCCGAAGTAGAGTACTTTATATTCACTGGACAGAAATACTCTACGCGATCGCGGGACATCCTTCGCGATCGCGAAGAACAAACTCAGCAGCCTCTCAAAATACACTATGCGATCACGAGATAGCGAACGTGAACAACACTGCCTCATACCATCGCGAACGCATCCCACATTACGCGAACGCGTTGAAGAATATCTCTAGCCCCAGCTCAGTCCAAACCACTACGCGAACGCGTGCTCGCGAGCGCGAACGCGATGCTCAATCTACCACAACCTATGTGAATGCAGACCATCACTCGCAAACGCGTAGAAGAAGAATTACTCTGCTCTAATTTTTCATTACGCGATCGCACCTCTAAGTCCGCGATCGCGATGAAAAACTGTGACATCAGAAATCAACAGAACACAGCAGTGCCAAAGTGATCCAAAACCCATAAGAAACTCACCCGAGCCACTCGGGACCCCGTCCGAATATACCAACAAGTTTCGAAATACAACACGGACCTACTCGAGGCCTCAAATCACACATAACAACATCGAAACGACGAATCACACCTCAAATCGAACTTAATGAACTTTGAACTTTTCAACTTCCAAAACTCGTGCCGAAACATATCCAATCAACTCGGAATAAACTCAAATTTTGCACACAAGTCTCAAATGACATAATGAAGCTATTCCAGTTTCCAGAAACACAATCCGAATCCGATCTCCTTAAAGTCAACTCTCGGTCAAGCTTATGAACTTTCCAAACCTTCAAATTTCTAACTTTCGCCAATTAGTGCTAATTTTTTCTAGAAATATCCAAATGCAAATACGGGCATACGCCTGAGTCCAAGATCATCATCCGGACCCAGCGAAATTATCAAAACTCCAATCCGAGGTCAAATATTAAAAATCAAACTCGGTCAACTCTTTCAACTCTAAAGCTTCAATCATGAAATTTATTCTTCCAAATCATTTCTGAATAATCTGGAAACCAAAATCGACGATTCACACAAGTCATAATACCTCATACGGAGTTACTCATGCCCTCAAACTATCGAGCGAAGTGCAAATGCTCAAAACGATCGGTCGGATCATTACAGATATAATTGGATATAATTACATATTTGACATGTGTGTCTGGTCAAGTAATTATTTGATCAATATGAAATTAGGTGTAATAGAGAGGGGCCAATTATAGTCTCCAATTCTCAAGGGGCTGAGAATTGGAGATAATTATATGGAGTAATAAATGGTGACTTTTCACTTCTTCTTTTTTGATTATCTTTTCCAATTATATATTTTTCTTTTCACTCTTTCTATTCAGACCCATTTTTTATTTGAAAATTCTTATATTTTGTTCTTTCATAGTATTCTTTTTCTTTATTTTCATAGTTGTACTATTCCTTTTTCAGGAGTTTTTATATTTTAATTATCTTTCCTTCATTTTTTTTATTTTGGTGAGGTGAATAATTTGTTTAACGAATTTTTGGGTTAATAATTATGATAGTTTGCAAATATTATACTTTGTTATACGCTTTATAATAATATTGTTCGTATAGATTATAATATAGGTAGATTAGTAAATAGTGTCTGTATTTTATTTCATATGATCTTATAAAATCTATAGTGGCGATGATAGAGACGCCCAATTCTTCATATGTGTTACACTTTTAGTTGATAATTAACGTTATGGGTTCCTTGGCATGGGATTTTGTCGTCAGGTTTCGTTCACATGACCCCTGATTTTGAGGTGTGACAATTCTTTTTTAAATAAGTGGTCGTATTTTCTTCTCTTAACCACGACAAGCTTGAGTTTGCATCATTGGTAGGGGTGAGCGTTCGGTATTTTGGTACGCTATTTAATAATTACGGTTTGGTATTTCGGTATTCGGTATATCAATTGTGTATACTAAATACCGTACCAAAGTAGTTCGGTACGGTTTCGATATGATTTCGGTATTATACCAAGCCTTTCAAATCATTAGTTCGTTGACACTGTTTTGATTGCCAAATCAGAGAAGAGAAATGGAATTGATGGTGTATATTCCCCCAAAATAATGATCCTTTAAATGCTCAAACTACTGTCCGTAAGTCTCTAAGCCTAAGGAGGCTGCTAGGCCAGCTAAGGGATTAGGGAATTAGGATTTAGGGGACTTGGGGTGTTGGGCTTAGGCTTATTGGGCTGAAAAATAGAAATATAGGTGGGCTTGAACTTAAATATTTCGGTATTTCGGTATACCGAAATATCAAACACTCAATATCGAATACCGTACTGAAATACCGAAATTTCTGTACCGAAGTATACCGAAATGCCGAAAAAATCGAAACCGAATATCAACTTAATTCGGTTTGATTCGGAATTCGATTTTTCGGATTTTATGCCCACCCCTAATCATTGGTGTATCAGCTTCTGTCATACATAATATAATTTCCACATCGAATTTTCTTTCAATATTCCAAACTTAAATTGTGTCGTAATATATTTTAAAGTCGAGTAATGTTGTGTATAGCCTTTTATCCTAGTGGTACCATTTCGAAAAATAATTTGATTATTTAATTAAATTCTTCGAGTTGCCACGATGGATGTCTTCTAGAAATAGTTGAAATTCACGATATAAAGCACAAAAATCAATTTTATTATTATATATACTTTCTCTCTTATCACTTTTTTTTTGAATCTTTATCCATTATAATAATAATATATAAAAAAAATTCATTTATCAAAATGTCATGAAGAATCTCACTGATATAAGGATTGGTCTCTCGCAAAAAGTTAAGTAAGTTATTAATAAAGTTAAATTTAAGAAGTAGTATATATATTCAAGTTATTTTTTGTCAGAACCAAGTTTTTCGATCTCAATCTTTCTATCGTTGAAGAAGATCTAGAAATCGGTCCAAAGTCTAAAGAGTTTTAGATCACCTTGATTGTTTTTCACCTTTAACTTTTTACCAATGACATCTGGAGGTGGAAGTTCTATGTCAAAGAAAGGACTTAAAAGAGTAAGTTTCTAGTTTTCTTAACATTTTTTTCTTCTTTTTTCTCTTCATTTATGTTAGTTATCTTAAATTTTACGAGGCTTACAACTTTTTTTATTTTTTTCTTTATTAGTTGTAGGAGAGAAAATAATATACTTCGCTATGAGAATACAAGAATCTCTTATGAACTTTCAATAATGAGGGAAAGTAACAAGCATGTTATTTGCCCTTGTTGTAATCCTAAGGTTTATGAAGAAATAACAGAAAAACTAAAGATCCAAGAGGAACTGCGCAAAGAGAATGCGCGTTTGAAAAAAAAAGGTCAATTCTTATTCGAACACTTTTTCATTATATTATAATGGCTATAGTAAATAAAGATTCTATGCTATAGAGATATAGTGACTTTATAGTATTTCCTTTGCAGTGCGAGACATGGAAAAACATCATCAGTTATCATTTGAAGAAAGATAATGGTGATGGACATTCTTTTCCCGAGAAATTTTTATTGGAAATGCATATCATGAGCTCTTAGTTTTATGTCGAATGGGAGATATTATATTAATGTAATAATTTTGAAGTACACAAGTTTAACTCCATGCAGTGCAATGACAAGTAATACTTCTTGTGATTTACTCAACTATTGTCACGATCCAAAACTTAGCCTGTCGTGACGACGCCTAACCTCGTCATCTCACGGCCCTAGCCGGTGGTACTGGTGGTTGTCCGTCCTTTCCGGTAGCACGTGTCTTTACCATCTGTGAGAGAATAGAACAACAGAAGTTTAGTTCCCAGAATCAACATATCCGCACGACAAGAGTACAAGAATATGAAGTTTCCTAAGGATTCGACAGCCTCTCGAAGATAAGTACAGACGTCTCCGTACCGATCCGCAAGACTCTACTAAACCTGCTCATGACTCGTGAGACCTATGTAATACCAACTTGTCACGACCCAAAACTTAGCCTGTCGTGATGGCGCCTAACATGGTACTAGGCAAGCCGACACTTCAAAAATACTTCCAACACTTTTAAATGAAAAATAAAACAACACAGGTTTAAATCATCAAACTCTAAAAAAATATTGGATAGAAGGTCAAAACCCAATACGAAAATTCCCAACATCGGGGTGCCACTGAGTACATGAGCGTCTATACGACACAAGTCTGGAAATACTGTCTATAATAATCTGAAACTAAATACATAAAGCGGAAAGATAGTGAAGGAGAGACAAAGTCTGCGAACGCCGGGCAGCTACCTTGGAATCTCCAAACGATCAAGCTGCGCAGAGAATCAACACTCACCGTGTCCGAAAATACCTGGATCTGCACATGAAGTGCAAGGTGTAGCGTGAGTACAACCAACTCAGTAAGTAACAAGACTAAATAATGGACTAAAAGTAGTGACGAGCTTCACAAATATAGCTAAATTACAGTAATTTCAATATAGGAAGATAGGCATCCTTTCAAGTTTGACACCTAAGGCCAAAACAGTTAATTCATGTCAAGTTCAATTGAAACAGGATATAATATCTCTCAAAAATTACATGACAGTAATATATGCCAGCTGAAGTGCAACAGTAATGAAATCAAGTGTATAATCTCAGAGAAACAGTCACTCGGTCCTCCCATTCACTCTAACCTCACAGTCACTCGTTCCTCACATTCCCTCATTTCTTTTAGTCACTCGGCACTCGCGCTTGCCACTCGTATTCGGCACTCGGCACTTGCACTCAGTAGGTACCTGCACTCACTGGGGGTGTGTACAGACTCCGGAGGGGCTCGTTCAGCCCAAGCTCTATAACAAGTCAATCATGGAATAAATTAATAAAATATGCTGCGACGTGAAACCCGATCCCATAAATATCCTAACCATCAGGCCCTCGGACTCACTCAGTCAACAAGCTCTCCAGTCTCTCGGCTCTCAGTAATCATGATAATCAGACCAAACAACAATGATATAATGTATCAATAAAGAACAATAGAGACTGAGATATAATATGCAAGTAAAACTGTGATTGAGTACAAAACAATAATTTAGCAGATAATTCAATATGTACACGACCTTTGTGGGTCCCTACAGTGCCAACACATAGTCTAAACATGATTTCTAACATGATTTGCAGTTCAATTTCTATAACACATGAAGAACATACGGATAACAACAGATTTTTCAACTATATAGTCCCATGGAATTGACCAAGTCACAATTCCTACGGTACACGCCCACACGCTCGTCACCTAGCATGAGCGTCACCTCAAAACCAATCACATGATACATAATACATGGTATCATACCCCCATAACCAAATTTAGAACTGTTACATACCTCAAGTCGTAGAAATCTCTACTCCAACACACCTTTGCCTCGCGAAACGTCGTCTGAATGCCTCGAATCCCAATCACCCACTTGAAAATCTCTCCAAGAATCGCCTCCCATCGAGCTCCCAAAATCAATTTTGTGTTATGAACTTAAACCCTCATTTTTGAAATTTAACACTGCTGCCCAGTTATCCTTCATCGCGAACGCGACCATCTTCCCACATTCATGAAGCACAAAATAGTCTGCCTCTCTAATTTGCCTTACGCGAATACGGAGACATCCACGCGAACGCGAACCAATGCTCTCTCAAACCTACGTGATCGCATCACTCTTCACGCGATCGCAAAGAACAAATGCGTGACCCCAGCTTCTGCCTCCTATACCCTACGCGAACACGACCTTAGCCACGCGTTCACGAATCACAGCATCCCACAATTACACGATCACAACCTCTTTCTCGCGAATGCATAGAACAAAGTCCTCCACTGCCCAGCTAAGCCTACGCAACCGCAGAGCTTCCCATGCGATCGCGTATAAGGAAACTAGATCAGTGCAGTAGAAAATCTGCAACTATAACACCAAGTCCAAAATTGATCCGTTAACCATCCGAAACTTACCCGAGGCTCCCGGGACCTCAACCAAACATACCAACAAGTCCTGAAATGCGATACGAACTTAGTCGAGCCTTCAAATCACATCAAACAACATCAAAAATATGAATCGCACCCCAATTCAAGTCTAATGGAACTGAGGAAATCCAAATTCTACAAACGATGCCAAAACCTATCAAATCACGTCCGATTAACCTCACGTTTTGCACAGAAACCACAAATGACACCACAGACCTACTCCAACTCTCGGAACCCCTATCTGAGCTCGGTAACCACAAAGTCCACTCTCGGTCAAACTTCTAAATTTCCAATTTTCGCCATTTCAAGCCTAATTCAACTATAGACCTCCAAATCACAACCTGGACACGCTCCTAAGTCCAAAATCACCCAACGGAGCTAACAGAACCATCAAAACTCCATTCCGGAGTCATTTACATATAAGTCAACATCCGGTCAACCATTTCAACTTAAGCTTTCAACCTTGAGACTAAGTGCCTAAGTTCATTCCAAAACCTTTCTGGACCCGAACCTACTACCCCGACAAGTCATGTAGCAATATTAATGCATAAAATAAGTAGTAAATAGGGGAACGGGGCTACAACTTTCAAAATGACCGACCGGGTCGTTACATCTTCCCCATCTTAAACAAACGTTCATCCTCGAACGGGTCTAGAAACATACTTGGAGTCTCAAATAGGTGTGGATAATTGCTTCGCATCTCCCACTCGGTCTCCCAAGTAGCCTCCTCAACTGGCTGACCTCTCCACTGCACCTTCACTGAAGCTATGTTCTTTGACCTCAACTTTTAAACCTGCTGATCCAAAATGGCCACCAGCTCCACATCTTAAGTCAAATCACCATCCAACTGAACTGTGCTGAAATCCTACACATGAGACAGATCGCCGACATACTTCCGGAGTTTAGAAACATGAAACACTTGATGCACACTCAACAAACTAGGCGGCAAGGCAAGCTTGTAAGCCACCTCTTTGATCCTCTGAATTACCTCAAACGGCCCGATATACCGAGGGCTTAACTCGCCCTTCTTTTCGAACCTCATAACACCCTTCATGGGTGAAACCTTGAGCAGTACATTCTCCCCAACCATGAAAGCAATATCATGAACCTTCCTATTGGCGTAACTCTTCTATCTAGACTGCGCCATGCGAAACTGATCCTGAATCAATTTAACCTTATCCAAAGCATCCTGAACCAAGTTAGTACCCAATAGCCTAGCCTCACCCGGCTCAAACTAACCCATCGGAGATCGACACCGTCTCCTATACAAATCCTTACATGGAGCCATCTGAATGCTCGACTGGTAGATGTTGTAGGCAAACTCCACAAGTGGCAAAAACTGATCCCATGAACCCCCGAAATCAATGACACAAGCACGTAGCATGTTCTTTAATATCTGAATAGTGCGCTCGGACTGTCCGTCAGTCTGAGGGTAAAATGTTGTACTCAACTCAACCTGGGTGTCCAACTATCGCTATACTGCTATCCAAAACTGTGAGGTAAACTGTGTGCCCCGATCTCAAATGATAGACACTGGCACACCGTAAAGGAGAATGATCTCGCGGATGTAAACACAACCACTCTAGAGAATAAGTAGTCCCAACTGGAATAAAGTGCGCGGACTTGGTCAGCCGATCCACAATCACCCGAATAACATCGAACTTCCTCGAAGTCCGTGATAGCCCAACTACAAAATCCATGGTGATCCGCTCCCATTTCCACTCTGGAATCTCTAGCCTGTGAAGCAATCCACCCGGTCTCTTATGCTCATACTTTACCTGCTGACAGTTAAGGCACCGAGCTACAAACCCCACTATATCCTTCTTCATTCTTCTCCACCAATAGTGCTGCCTCAAGTCCTAGTACATCTTCGCGGCACCCTGATGAATGGAATACCGCGAACTGTGGGCCTCCTCAAGAATCAACTCACGTAGCCCATCTACATCGGGCAGAAAAATCTGATCGTGCATCCTCAACACCCCATCATCCCTAATACTAACATCTCTGGCATCACTGTGCTGAACCGTGTCCTTAAGGACAAGTAAATGGGGGTCATCATACTAGCGCTATCTGATGCGATCAAATAAGGAAGACCGAGAAACCACACAAGCCAGAACCCGACTGGGCTCCTAAATATTTAATCTCACGAACTGGTTGGCCAAGGCCTGAACATCAACTGCAAGAGGTCTCTCACCAACAATAATGAATGCAAGGCTACCCATACTCACCGTCTTTCTACTCAAGGCATCGGCCACCGCATTGGCTTTCCCGGGGTGATACAGAATAATAATATCACAGTCCTTTAGCAGCTCCAACCATCTCTGCTGCCTCAAATTTAGATCCTTTTGTTTGAACAAGTGCTGGAGGCTCCGATGATCCGTAAATACCTCACAAGACATACTGTATAGATAATGCCTCCAAATCGTCAATGCATGAACGGTGACATCCAACTCCAAATCATGAACATGGTAGTTCTTCTCATGAGGCTTCAACTGACACAAAGCATATGCAATCACTCTACCCTCCTGCATCAAGAAACACCCAATATCGATCCGGGAAGTATCACAATACACTGTATAAGATCCTGAAGCTGAAGGCAAAACTAGAACTAGAGCTGAGGTCAAGGTAGTCTTAAGCTTCCGAAAGCTCTCTTCACACTTATCCGACCACCTGAAAGTGGCACCCTTTTGGGTCAATTTGGTCAAAGGCGATGCAATAGACGAGAAATCCTCCACAAAGGGATGATAATAACCGGCCAGGCCGAGAAAGCTCTGAATCTACGTAGCTGAGGACGGTCTGGGCCAACTCTGAACCACCTATATCTTCTTTGGATCCACATGAATCCCCTCATTGGACACCACGTGGCCCAAGAACGCCACTGAACTAAGCCAAAACTCACATTTGGAGAACTTGGCATAAAGCTTCTCCTCTCTCAACCGCTGCCTCAAATGCTAGGCATGCTCCTCCTGGATACGAGAGTACACCAGGATATCATCAATGAATACTATGACAAACGAGTCGAGATAAGGCTGAAATACACTGTTCATCAAATGCATAAATGCTACTGGGGCGTTGGTCATCCCAAAAGACATGACAAGGAACTCATAATGACGGGTCCTGAATGTTGTCTTTAGAATATCCGCGTCCCGAATCTTCAACTGGTGATACCCAGACCTCAAATCGATCTTAAAGAACACCTCTCTCCCTAAAACTGGTCAAATAGATCATCAATGTGTGGCAAAGGATACTTGTTCTTGATTGTAACTTGTTCAATTGCCTATAATCGATGCACATCCGCATAGTACCATCCTTCTTCTTCACAAATAGAAATGGTGCACCCCAAGGCGACACACTGGGTCTAATAAACCCCTTATCAAGAAGTTCCTAAGGTCGCTCTTTCAATTCCTTCAACTCAGCTGGTGCCATACGATACAGTGGAATAGAAATAGGTTGAGTGCCCGGCACTAAGTCAATACCAAAGTCAATATCCCTATTGGACGGCATGCCCGACAAGTCTGTAGGAAACACATTTGGGAAATCTTGCACCACTGGAACATAGTAAATAGTAGGGGTATCAGCACCAACATCTCTCACAAAGGCCAAATAAGATAAAACAACCCCTTCCAACCATCCGTTGGGCCTTCAAATATGAATTCACTCTGCTCGGAACATAGTCTAGAGAACCTCTCCACTCGATCCTTGGCAACCCCGGCATTGCCAACATCACGGTCTTAGCGTGACAATCCATAACATCATGACATGGAGACAACCAATCCATACCCAAGATCACGTCGAAATCAACTATACTAAGCAATAAGAGATCAACTCTAGTCTCCAATCCCCCAATAATCACTACACATGACAGATATATACGATCCACAACAATAGTATCGCCCACTGGCGTAGATACATGAACAGATGAAACTAAGGATTCAAGGGGCATATCTAGATAAAGAGCAAAATATGATGATACATATGAATAAGTGGAACCAGGGTCAAATAATACAGAAGCATCCATGTGGCATACTAAGACAATTCCTGTGATCACTGCATTTGAAGTAACAACATCTGGCCTGGCAGGAATAGCATAGAATCAGGCCTGACCTCCACCCGATCGGCCTCCCCCTCTAGGGAGACCTCTAGCTGCCTAGGCCCCACCCCGAGCTAGCTAGGCGGGTGGTGAAGTAACTAGTGCAGAAATCACAACTTGACTCCTATGCTGCACTGGACCTCCCGGGCGACGAGGACACTACCTCCACATATGCCCAAACTCCCCGCAGTCGAAGCAACTCTACGGTACTGGTGGTGGGGACTGAAGGGGCCCCTGAATACTGGGATAACTGCTAGAAGGACCTGGCATAGATGAACCCTGAAACGATGGAGCACAGGACGAACTCTGAGCCGGAAGGGCACTGAGAGATAACTGACCCTGACGAGCACTATATGAACCATGACTGGATGATGCACTACAGTGAACTGGACGAGCCATCTGAGCGGGCCTATAAGGATGACCCCTGTTGTGGTAGGACTCCCTCAAGAAGGAACACCACCAAAACCACCTGAACCTCCAGGCCTCTTGGCCTCCCTTTCCTCACGCTCTTAACTACAGACCATCTCTATCTGCGGAGCAATATCAACCACATAGTCGAAAGTAGCACTAGATACCCTCTCCCATGTCATAAGCAACCGCAGCTGATATGTGAGGCCATAAATGAACCTCATAATCCTCTCCTTATCAGTGGGAACCAACCAAACTGTGTGACGAGCCAACTCTGAAAACCTTATCTCGTACTTGGTCACAGACATGCCCTCCTGACGTAGCTGCTCAAACTGTCTGTGCCGCTTCTCCCTGCGAGACTGCGACACAAACTTCTGCAAGAAGAGAATAGAGAACTCCTGCCAAGAAAGTGGTGTTGCACCGACCGTCCTGCGCCTCTCATAAGCCTCCCATCATCTGAAGGCAGCCCCAGTAAACTGAAAAGTAATGAACGAGACCCCACTGGTCTCTAGAATACTCGCCGTGCAAAGAATCCGCTGGCACTTATCCAAGAAGCCCTGGGTATCCTCTGACTCAGCCCCGCTGAATGATGGAGGCTGAAGCCTCCCAAATCTCTCTAGTATCCTCTGCTCATCATTAGTTATAACGGGACCCACCTAGCCTAAGCAGCTACAACCGACTAGGCTGGTAATACCCCCGGTGTCTGAAGTCTCTGCATCATCTGCTCCGAAGTACGGGCGGCGAGAGTTTGAGTACCTCTCCCGTCCTGAGAAGTGGCTACTACGGCAGGAACAGAGACCGCTTGATCAAGGATGGTGCATACAGTCAAAATCTGAGCCAAAGCCTCCTTAAGGCCTGGGATCACAATGGGCACAGCTGGTGCCCGACCTGGCCCCACTGGCTCACCCATATCTGGTACCTGCTCCTGAGCTAGAGCAACTGGTGGATTTGCAGGTGCTGCTCTAGCTGCTGTACGAGCTGCACCTCTGCCCCTACCACAACCTCGTCATCTCACGGCCCTAGCCGGTAGTACTGGTGATTGTCTGTCCTGTCCGGTAGCACGTGTCTTCACCATCTGTGAGAGAATAAAATAACAGAAGTTTAGTTCCCGGAATCAACATATCCACACGACAAGAGTACAAGAATGTGAAGTTTCCTAAGGGTTCGACAGCCTCTCAAAGATAAGTACAGACGTCTCCGTACCGATCTGCAAGACTCTACTAAACCTGCTCATGACTCGTGAGACCTATGTAATACCAACTTGTCACGACCCAAAACATAGCCTGTCGTGATGGCGCCTAATGTGGTACTAGGCAAGCCGACACTTCAAAAATACTTCCAACACTTTTAAATGAAAAATAAAATAACACAGGTTTAAATCATCAAACTCTAAAAAACGAGATAGAAGGTCAAAACCCAATACGGAAATTCCTAACATCGGGGTGTCACCGAGTACATGAGCGTCTATACAACACAAGTCTGGAAATACTGTCTATGATAGTCTGAAACTAAATACATAAAGCGGAAAGATAAGGAGAGAGAGACAAGGTTTGCGAACGCCAGGCAGCTATCTTGGAATCTCCAAATGATCAAGAATCAACACCCACCGTGTCTGAAACACCTGGATCTGCACACAAAGTACAGGGTGTAGCGTGAGTACAACCAACTCAGTAAGTAACAAGACTAAATAATGGACTAAAAGTAGTGACGAGCTTCGCAGATAAAGCTAAATTACAGTAATTTCAACATAGGAAGATAGGCATGATTTCAAGTTCGACAATTAAGGCCAAAACAGTTAATTCATGTCAAGTTCAATTGAAACAGGATATATTACCTCTTAGAAGTTACATGACAGTGATATATGCCAGCTGAAGTGCAACGGTAATGAAATCAAGTGTATAATCTCAGAGCAACAGTCACTCAGTCCTCTCATTCACTCCAACCTCACTGTCACTCGTTCCTCACATTCCCTTATTTCTCTCAGTCACTCGGCACTCGCACTCAGTAGGTACCTGCACTCACTGGGGGTGTGTACAGACTCCGGAGGGGCTCCTTCAACCCAAGCGCTATAACAAGCTAATCATGGCATAAATCAAAAAAAATATATTGCGGCATGCAACCCGACCCCATAAATATTCTCACAATCAGGCCCTCGGCATCACTCAGTCATCAAGCTCTCCAGTCTCTCAACTCACAGTATTCATGATAATCAGCCCAAACAACAATGATATAATGTATCAATAAAGCACAATAGAGACTGAGATATAATATGCAAGTAAAATTGTGACTCAGTACAAAACAGCAATTTAGCACATAATTCAACATGTACACAACCTCTGTGGGTTCCTACAGTGCCAAAACATAGTCTAAACATAATTTCTAACATAACTTGCAGTTCAATTTCTATAACACATGGAGAACATACGGATAACAACATATTTTTCAACTATACAGTTCCTTGGAATTGACCAAGTCATAATTCCAACGGTGCACGCCCACACGCCCGTCACCTAGCATGTGCGTCACCTCAAAATCAATCACATGACACATAATACGTGATTTCATACCCTCAGAACCAAATTTAGAACTACTACTTACCTCAAGCCATGCAAATCTCTACTTCTACACACCTTTGCCTCGCGAAACGACCTCCGAATGCCTCGAATTGCAATCATCCACTTGAAAATCTCTCCAAGAATCGCCTCTCACCAAGCTCCCCAAATCAATTTTGTGTTATGAACACAAACCCTCATTTTTGAAATTTAACACTGCTGCCCAGCTATCCTTCATCGCGAACGCGACCATCTTCCCGCGTTCGTCAAGCACAAAATAGTCTGCCCCTCTAATTTGCCTTACGCGAACGCGGAGACATCCACGCGAACATGAACCAATGCTCCCTCAAACCTACGTGATCACGGCCCTCTTCACGCAATCGCGAAGAACAAACGCATGACCCCAACTTCTGCCTCTTATACCCTACGCTAACGCGACATTAGCCACGCGTTCGTGAATCACAACATCCCATAACTACGCGATCGCAGCCTCCTTCTCGCTAACGTGTAGAACAAAGTACTCCACAGCCCCGCTAAGCCTACGCGATCGCAGACCTTACCACATGATCGCGTATAAGGAAACCAAATCAGTGTACCAGAAAATCTGCAACTATAACACCAAGTCCAAAAATGATTCGTTAACCATCCAAAACTCACCCGAGGCCACCGCGACGTCAACCAAACATACCAATAAGTCCTAAAACACGATACGAACTTAGTCGGGTTTTCAAATCACATCAATCAACATCAAACACACGAACTTAGTCGCCTATTAAATCACGTCCGATTGACCTCAAATTTTACACACAAGTCACAAATGACACCACAGATCTACTCCAACTCCCGGAACCCCAATCCGAGCCTGGTAACCACAAAGTCCACTCTCGATCAAACTTCCAAATTTCCAACTTTCTTCATTTCAAGCTTAATTCAACTATAGACTTCCAAATCACAATCCGGACACGCTCCTGAGTCCAAAAACACCTAACAGAGCTAACGGAACCATCAAAACTTTATTCCGGAGTCGTTTACACATAATTCAATATCCGGTCAACCATTTCAACTTAAGCTTTCAACCTTGAGACTAAGTGTCTCAATTCATTCTGAAACCTCTCCGGACCCGAACCTACTACCCCGGCAAGTCATGTAGTAACAATAAAGCATAAAATGAGTAGCAAATGGGGGAACGGGGCTACATGTCACGACCCCACTTTCCCTCCATAAAATATCGTGATGGCACCTAGTCTCTAAGACTAGGTAAGCATAACAATTTGCGGAATAACTGAATATAAAATTGAATTCAAATCTCAACACATAAAGTATAATTAGAAACTGCGATTCAAATCATTATAACTCCCAAAACCCGGTAAAAATAAGTCACAAACTTCTAAGAGAAAATGCTAAGTGTCTCTATATATTAGAGTCTAAAGAGAATAAGGAAAATAACATAATACGGATAGAGGAGGACTCCGAGGTCTGCGGACGCTGGCAGATATACCTTGAAGTCTTCACGTACGGTCCAGCTCATCGGTATCTAGTCTGGTAGGAAGAACCTGGATCTGCACAAAAAGATATACTGAAGTATAGTATGAGTACACCACAATGGTACCCAGTAAGTACCAAGCCTAACCTCGGTAGAGTAGTGACGAGGTCAGGTCAGGGCCCTACTCGAATAAAAGGAAACGAGGCAGAATGACTAAAAAATGAACAACAAGAAATTACAGAAAGGTAACAACACAACAAATAGAGGTAAACAACCGGGGCGCTCCCGAGGTACCGCCTCGTAGTCCCAAATGTAAATACACAACATGGGGATCTCCTGAGGTACCGTCTCATAGTCCCAAAAGTAAATGCATGATAGGGGATCTCCCGAGGTACCGCCTCGTAGTCCATGTACGCACTCATCAAGAACCGAAATTTTCAAAATTAGCCCATGTACGCACTCGTCACCTCGCGTACACAACGCTCACATATCACAAATTGTTATAACAGTACCAAATCCTAAAGGGATTTTCCCTACATAAGGTTAGACAAGTCACTTACCTCTCAATCAATCGATAAGAATGTCTTTCCCTCGATTTTTCGACTCCGAACGGCCCAAATCTAGCCAAAAGCAATTATATACCATGAATACAACTAAAAGAAACTAATTTAAATAATAAATCTACGACTTTAACAAAGAATCGAAAAATCGCCGCAAAAGTTGACCCGAGCCTACGTCTCGGAACCCGGTAAAAGTCATAAAATACGAACACCCATTCTATATCGAGTTCACTCATACCAAAATTACTCAAATCCGATACAAAATTCCCGATCAAAACCTCAAAATTCGGCCTAAAGATTTTTTTCACCTTTTTCACAGATTTCTCAACCCAAATCCTAAATTAAATGAAGAATAAATGATATCTTAGTGGAAATTAATCAAAAATAAGTCAAGAATCCTTACCCAATTGTTTTCTCTGAAAAACCCTCAAACTTTCACCTCAATCCAAGCTCTAGGTTCAAAAATGAAGAATGAAATTAAACCCTCGGAATTGGCCCTTTTCTGCCCAGCGAAATCGATTCTGCGAGCCCACAGCCGCATCTGCGGCTCCGCACCTCTGAAATTTCCATCGCAGATGCGGTTCTAACTTAGTCTAGGCACTTTCGCATTTGCGGACCCAAATGCGCATCTTCGCTTCCGCTTCTGCGGTCAAGTAACGCTTCTGCACACGCGCTCCTGCGGACCATGTCCACTTCTGCGATCAACAGGTCTCCCAGGCCTTTCCGCTTCTGCGCTCACTCCTCCGCAGAAGCGACTCCGCTTCTGCGGTCATCACGTAGCACCTACGACCACTGACCATCTTCATCATCTTCGCATATGCGATCGTCCTCTCGCTTCTGCGAGCTCGCACCTGCGTTCAAAGCTCCGCAGGTGCGGTTACACCAGCAGAGCCCAGCCTTCAGCAATTTCATAACTTCAAATTTTGATCCGTTAACCATCCAGAATCAACCCGAGATCCCCGAGACCTCAACCAAATATACCAACCAGTCCTAAAAGATCACACGGACTTAGCCGAGCCTTTAAATCACATCAAACAACGCTAAAAATATGAATTGCGCATCGATTCAAGGCTAATAAACTTTAAAACTTTAAACTTCTACATCCGATGCCGAAACTTATCAAATCAAGTCCGATTGACCTCAAATTTTGCACACAAGTCATAATTGACATTACGTACCAATTTTAACTTTCGGAATCGGAATCCGACCCTGATATCAAAAAATCCACTCCTGGTCAAACTTCCCAAAAATCATCCAATTTTTCCACTTTTGCCAATTGACGCTAAAATGACCTACGGACCTCCAATTCAATATCCGAACACGCTCCTAAGATAAAAATTACCTTACAGAGCTATTGGAACTATCAAAACTCTATTTCGTAGTCGTCTTTACATAATTCAAGCTACGGTAAATTCCTAAAACTTAAACTCCCGATTTAGGGACTCTGTGTCCCAATCCACTCCGAAACCAAAAACAGATCCTACCAACAAGTTACGTAATCACAAAGTGAAATAAAGGTAGTAATGATTAAGGGTTCGGGGCTAATACTCTCAAAACGACCGGTCGGGTCGTTACACTACAACTCTCAAAACGACCGGCCATGTCGTTACAACTATTGAATAAATTTTGAGGCGCTTTAGTACAACAATTTTTTTTCTACCTTGCTTATCTCTTATTTAATTTATTTGCGGTTAAAATGCGATCTAAAGAAGTATGACTGTTACTATTATCTTTCAACATTTGATTGTTTCGATATAAAAAATGTGTTATGTATCTCCAATTTATACGTGCAACTAAACATAACCCTAAAATATATATATCGAAAAGATTCAATCGGCTGAGTGTCACACCCCAACACTGAAGGGTCAATCATATGTTAAATACGCACCAAGCAAACCAAGTAACCAATCCCTTTACAATCCCAACATATACATCATAAGAAAAAATGAGGAACTGGGTGTCCCCGTACCATCAAAAAGCTATTTAGAAATATTTTAACTAATACACTTTTGACTAATTTACGCAAAATATAATTTACTTAAAACCCATTTAAATAAGTTATAATTATTTTTAGAAGATTACATAAATACAACTTATTTTAAAGTCTATAGCTTTTTATATCTCTAATATCTCTCTCTTTAGATTTACCTAAAACTTATTGTTATATCTCTCTCTTGAGATTCTCTCACCCAACTACATAACCTTTTAATTTTTTAAAAAAAAACTCTTTCTCGCTCTTCTAGTTGTCTCGTCATCTACCCCAAAGGAAATCACTCACAAAGTTTTTCATATGCGGCCATAGATCTGAAATGGCAAAGTGTTGAAGTTTTGAAATTTAGAGGTAATCTTGTACCTCAAAAGAGATAGTGTTAAGAAGCCAAAACTAGAGGGAGGTTTTTGAAATTATTCCTAACAAATAATATTGTCGATCTTTTATTTAAAGCCTATAACCAGGAGGGGACTAAGAAGTTCAGTAAAACAATGACGAAGGTATGCTTCAAACAGGTAAGCATTTGTTAGAAGCTAGAACTATGCACTCATACTTTTAATATATTTTTTTTGACGAGTTGTAATTTTCCTCATCCTTTGTATACACAAAAAAATATTTTGTTACTGCTTACTCGATCTTTTAATACACTTGATCATGATACTTTTACTTAATAATGCTATTGTCACCGTGTACTCCAGATGTAAAGGATATTATTTTATGGTATTGATCAAGAAATACTATACATGTTCGTAGGTTCAGGCGATATCTAATCATCTTGACCTCAATAAACAAGTTATCACATGACAATTCATACTAATCATTCACAGGAATTTGTACTTTATCCTTTCATGTATAATTATTTTCTCTAACCTTTGTTTTAACAATATTTATATTATTTATAAAATCGTGTACTACGTAACTCGGAATACACGTGTAACACACGTGCAAGAAACTAATTCCTCGAGTTGCCAGGATGGATGTCTTCTGAAAATAGTTGAAATTCATGAAATAAAGCACAAAAATTAATTTTATTGCCATATATAATTTCTCTCTTATCACCTTTTTTAGAATCTTTATCCGTTATTGACAATATATATTAGGTTTTTTCATTTATCAAAATATCATTAAGAATCTCATCGATTTAAGGAATGGTCTCTCGCAGAAAGTTAAGTGAGTTATTAATAAAGTTAAATTTAAGAAGTAGTATATATATTCAAGTTATTTTTTGTCAGAACCAAGTTTTCCGATCTCAATCTTTCTATTGTTGAAGAAGATCTAGAAATCGATCCAAAGTCTAAAGAGTTTTAGATCACCTTAATTCTTTTTTACCTTTAACTTTTTACCAATGGCATCTGGAAGTGGAAGTTCTATGTTAAAGAAAGAACTTAAAGAGTAAGTTTCTATTTTTCTTAACATTTTGTTCTTTTTTTTTCTCTTCATATATATTAGTTATCTTAAATTTTACGAGGTCTACAACGTTTTTTCTTTTTTTCTTTATTAGTTGTAGGAGAGAAAATGATATGCTTCGCTATGAGAATACACGAATCTCTTATGAACTTTCAATAATGAGGGAAAGGAACAAGCATGTTATTTGCCCTTGTTGTAATCCTAAAGTTTATGAAGAAATCACAGAAAAACTAAAGATCCAAGAAGAACTACGGAAAGAGAATGCACTGATAAGTGAGATTTTGACTGCTCATTAGCATCTTTTAGCTTTTGTTTTATTCCGAAAGTATTGAATTGTGTTTCTGAAACTAATGATATTATGCAAATTGAAGGAATGCTGGAAGTTTGGTCTCCCATGATGAAATCCGACTAAAAAATGAGTGTTCCGAAGCACAAGAAAATAAAGGGCGCAGAAGCAAAGATGTACGGTCCGTAAAATTCCATCTGCGGCTACAAACCAAGCAGCAGAACCCAACAGGATTTTCAGCAATGTGCGGCTGCAGAACTGGGCTTTCACTAACAAAGATTCAAAGTTCAGAGAATATGCAAAAAAGACCAAGTCCTGACGCCTTTGTGAAGTGCGGACCGCACAAGAATTGTGGGGCCGCAGAAGTTTCTTCGCCGCTGCAATCCAAAAATGTGCATCTGCAAAACCCACCTTCTGCCAGCTGAAGAAATATGCGGACCGCACATGGAATTGTGCGGCCACAGAACCTCCCGAGGGGTATTTTTGTCCGTGATTTTTGGCCATGTATAAATAGACGAGTTTCACAAATTTAGATCAAGTCTGAACATTAAAAAGCTGTTGTAGCCGTTTCTTATTACTATGTTAAGAAGTTTGACATTATTTTAGTGTTTAAACATTAGATTTCATCATTTTAATCTTTTATTATGAGTTTAATTAGCTTTTCTTCTTTATTTTCTTCAATTTCCATTATGAGTAGCTAGATTTTTACTAGGGTTGTGACCCAACCTTAGTGTGTAAATCTTATGGGTATTTAATTTAATACTTGTTTATGATTGGGTGTTGATTATTTAGCTTATTTCATGCTTCAATTTTAGAATTAACAGTTGCAAACATTGATTCATGCCTATTTGACTTAGTCTCTACTTGAGAAAGAGTGACCTAGTCTAGGATAACTTGGCTAACAAGGAATTGGGTTAATTGAGAGATTTATTAGCCTAGTTAAAGGGTTCAAATTAGAGATAGTAAGAACCCGACTTGAGCTCATATCAACTATTTTGCTTGAAACTCATTTGGACTTGAGAAAGCCAAATTAGGCAAAATCATTCTTTGATCGAGAGGTATTGAGTGGGTAACGTAGAGTTGAGAGCTATAATACACCCCAACCAACAAAATAAGTATTAACATTTTTATCCCATTAGGCAAACACCTAGGTATTTGGTAAAATATCAAAATCATTCATCTCTAGTCTATTCACCTTAGCTTGCAATCATTAGAGTAATAGTAGAAGTAGAAATCAAAATTCTGTTGTGGAAGTGCAATTTTAGGTAGTCCATTCACTTGCTTCAAATATATACTCCTGACACCCCATATAACTCCCAGTGGATTCGACCCCGACTCATAGTTGGGTAATTCTTATTGCATACGACCGTACCATATCTCTTATTAAAGTGTGTTGTGGACGTCATCATGCGCGTTTGAAACAAAAGGTCAATTCTTATTCGAACACTTTTTTTATTGTATTGTAATGGCTATAGTAAATAAAGATTCTATGCTATAGAGATATAGTGACTTTATAGTATTTCTTTGTAACGACCCGGTCGGTTGTTTTGAGAGTAATAGCCCCGATCTCCTATTAACTGCTTCCCCCGTATCTTTTTCTGCTTATGTGATTTGTCGGGAGGTTTTATTTTTGGTTTTGGAGTATTTTGGGACACTTAGTCCCTAAACAGAAGCTTAAGCCTTAGGATTTTGACCGTAGTCAGAACTGTATGAAAATGACTCTGAAATGGAGTTCCATCTGATCCGTTGGATGATTTTGGACTTAGGGGCGTGCCCGAATTGTACTTTGGAGGTCTGTAGCTGATTTAGGCTTCAAATGGCAAAAGTCGAATTTTTGGAGTTTGACCGGAAGTGGACTTTTTGATATCAGAGTCGGATTCTAATTCAGGAAGTTCGAGTAAGTCCGTAATATCAATTATGACTTGTGTGCAAAATTTGAGGTCAATCGGACGTGATTTGATATGTTTCGGCATCGGTTGTAGAAATTTAAAGTTTCAAGTTCATTAAGTTTGAATCGGAGGGTGATTCATGTTTTAGCATTGTTTGATGTGATTTGAGAGCTCGACTAAGTTTGTATGGTGTGTTAGGACTTATAGGCTTGTTTGGTTGAGGTCCCAGGGGCCTCGGGTTGATTTCGGGTGGTTAACGGATCATTTTGGACTTAGGAAAGATAGCAGATTTTCTGGTATTGTTGTTGCAGACTTTTCTTCATCGCGTTCGCGAGAGAGGTCTCACGTTCACGAGAGAGGTCTCGCGTTCGCGTAAGACATCTGGGAGGCCAGCTGAGTTTGTTCTTCGCATTCGCAATGTGGTTCCCGCGTTCACGAAGATGTAGATCATTTAGCCTACGCGTTCGCGATATGGTCATTGCGTTTGCGTAGAGGAACGGTCAGATGGAACTCCAGGCAGATAGCCTACGCGTTCGCGATGAGAGTCCCACGTTCGCGTAGGGTCAGGCAATGTAAGATTCCGCGTTTATGAGGGGGCTCTCGTGTTCGCGAAGAAGGTTTTGGACTGAAGGAAAAATTGTGCTTCGCGAACGCAAGGGTGTGGCCGCGTTCGCGAAGAAGGAAATGCCTGGGCAGAATATAACATTTCAAAAATGAGGGTTTGGCCATTTTTATCAAAACTTGAGTTTGAGAGCTCGGATTTGGACAAGATTTTGAGAAATTTTCAGAGACATCGATTGGGTAATGATTATTTACTTGATTTTGGTTATATCCCATTAATCTATCATTAATTTCATCATTTAATTTCGGATTTGGGGTGAAATTTTGGGAAAAATGGAAAGAAGTTCTTCAACCAAGATTTTGGGTTTTGATTGGGATTTTGACATCGAATTTGGATAATTTTGGTACGAGTGAACTCGTGAGTGAATGGGTGTTCATATTTTGTAACTTTTACCCGATTCTGAGACGTGGGCCCGGATCGACTTTTTGGGGCAATTTTCTAATTTCTTGCTTTAACTTTGATTTCATTAATTAGATTAGTTTCTTATAGTTGTATTTATAGTATATAATTGATTTTGGCTAGATTTGGGCCATTCAGAGTCGGATATTCGTGGAAAAGGCATTGTTACTGATTGATTAAGCTTGGTTCGAGGTAAGTAGCTTGCCTAACCCTATGTGGGGGAAATCCCCTTAGGATTTGGTACTATTGTGATATGTGAGCGTCGTGTACGTGAGGTGACGAGTACGTACACGGGCTATTTGTTGAAAAACCCGATTTATTTTTACTGAGTAGCAATCTGTTTTCCTTTAATTTGAGTTATACCGTTTAAATGAGTATTAGTCTATTTTCATTCTAAATTGAGCTATTCTAATATGTGTAGGTATCCTGTTTAGTCTAATATCGCATGTCTACATGCTTTAACTGCTTATTTGAACTCTGTGAAGCATGCCTAGTTGATTCCCTGCTTTTCCTTATTCTTTATTAATATAACTGTAGAAATCTTGATGTTAACTGTTGTATTTATCGGTTTGAGATGTGTGTTTACTTTTGAGACTACGAGGCAGTACCTTGAGAATTCTCCCTGTATATTTACTTTTGAAACTACGAGATGGTATCTCGGGAGATCCCCTGCTGTTTACCCCTGTGTGTTGTATTGTTGCCTTGCTGTGTTTCCTTTTGTTAAATTCTAGTATCTTATTATACTGTATATTCTCCTGCTTTATATATTATATACCAGTGGGCCTGACCTGACCTCGTCACTACTTGACCGAGGTTAGGCTTGGCACTTACTGGGTACCGTTGTGGTGTACTCATGCTACTTTTTTGCATATATTTTGTGTGCAGATCCAGGTACTTCTTATCAGCCCCGCTACTAGCTAAGAGTGCTTGTTGTTGTACGGAAACTTCAAGGTACATCTACCGCGTCCGCAGACCTCGGAGTCCCTCTCTATTCACTCTTATGTCATTTACCTTCCGTACTTCTTTTATTAGACTCTGGTGTATAGAGATACTAGTTTCCTTCTGTAGCTTATAATTTATGATGTTTCGGGTTTTGGGAATACCGTGTATTACTAGTGTGTTGGTTATTGTACATACCGAGCGGCATTGTTACCAGTTATTTAGTTATCTATTGCAGTTAGTTGTTAAGTTTTCCTTCTATTTTTTTGTTATTTTCCGTATTTTGTTAGGCTTACCTAGTCGTAGAGACTAGGTACCGTCACGACGTTTTACGGAGGAAGAATTGGGTCGTGACACTTTTGCAGCGCGAGGCATGGAAAAACTTCATCAGTTATCATTTGAAGAAAAATGATGGTGATGGACATTCTTTTCCCTAGAAATTTTCATTGGAAATTCATACCATGAGCTCCTAATTTTATGTTGAATGGGAGATATTATATTAATGTAATAATTTTGAAGTACACAAGTTTAACTCCCTGCAGTGCAAGGACAAGTAATACATCTTGTGATTTACTCAACTGTTGAATAAATTTTGAGGCGCTTTAGTACAACGATTTTTTTCTACCTTGATTATCCCTTGTTTAATTTATTTGCGGTTAAAATGCTATCTAAAGAAGTATGGTTGTTGTTAAAAAATAAAGATAGTATAGTAAAGACAAGTATAGAGAGAAACTGATATATTATTCAAACTTCAAACTTATGTACATAATGAACTGAATTCTCCTCTATTTATAGAAGAAAGGAAGATGTTGTGTAAGCTGCTACTGCAAGCTGCTGTGTAAGCTTGGGCTCATTGAGGTTTATGATGGAGTGAGTGGTTCAAACAGGCTCATTGGTGACATGGGCATCATTAGAGGTATGTGTATATATTCGTGTATCCAAGGGATCTGGGACTGGGACTGTGGGTAAAAGGGGAGTTCTGCATAGGTCGGAGGATTGAATTGATTCTGGAAGTAAGGAAAGGGGTTCCACCATATGGTGTTGGTGTTCATTGGTGTTGTCGCCCAGTGGTACTAACCATAGTAGGTCATGGCTGCTATCATGCCATCCGTTACTATCTGGGCCAAATCTTATAGATTTTGGAGACGAACTATCACCTCCTGGTTGTTCACTATCATGGAGAAGGTGAGTGCATGGTTTTTGCAAACCCATTTCCAGCCATGATTGAGGCGGGTGGAAGGGATTGGGTACTTGTGATGTGTAAATCACTGGATAAGTTGTGGGAGGTGGTGTATTATTTTGCATGGTCGCTGGGGTGAGGAATTGGATGTTGAGTGGCCTGAAGGTAAGTTGAGATGGTCGTTGGTGATGAGTTCTTAGAGGAAATGTTGGTGCATGGTGTCTTTGCATGGCTATAGTTAGATATAGAGGATGATGGATGAGTAGTATGTTGCATGTGATTTCCTCAAAATTGATCCATGCACGTCATCTACGACTAGAGGGCGCTATGCTCGAATATGTGTAGAAGCACCCCTTTAAAAACCACTAAAGTCCCATGTATTCATTGGGACCCATCGCCAACAAATCCTTTATGAAGGACTTAATATTCTATGTATCCTTTGTGGGCGAATTGGCCATACTAATGCAAATTGCCCCAATAATCACATCTCAATAGGTATATCACAACAACTAAACAATAATTCATTGTCTAAAGAAAATGAAAGAAAGGAGATACAAGTTCCAGATTCAGAATAGAAGACGGTTATATTCCCCAAACGGCCTACAAAACCCATTGTAATGACCCGGCCGGTCGTTTTGAGAGTTGTAGCCCTGTTCCCCCATTTACTGCTCATTCCTTACTTAATTATTGTTATGTGACTTGCCAAGGTAGTTGGTTCGGGTCCAGAGAGGTTTCAAAATAAATTGAGACACTTAATCTCAAGGTTGAAAGCTTAAGTTGAAACGGTTGACCGTATGTTGATTTGTGTGTAAATGGCTCCGAAAGTGATGATTATGTTAGCTCCCTTGGGTGATTTTGGACTTAGGAGCATGTCCGAATAGTGATTTGGAGGTCCGTCGTTCAATTAGGCTTGAAATGGCAAAAATTGGAAATTCGAAAGTTTGACCGAGAGTGGACTTTATGGTTACCGGGCACGGTTTGGGGTTCCGGGAGTTTGAGTAGGTCCATTGTGTCATTTATGACTTGTGTACAAAATTAGAGGTCAATCGGACGTGATTTGATAGGTTTCGGCATCGTATGTAGAAGTTGGAAGTTCAAAATTTCATTAGGCTTGAATTGATGTGCGATTTGTGGTTTTAGCATTGTTTGACATGATTTGAAGGCTCGACTAAGTTCGTATGATATTTTAGGACTTGTTATAGATTTGTTTGAGGTCCCGGGGGCCTCGGGTGGATTTCGGATGGTTAACGAATCAAATTTTGGACTTGGAAGGCTGCTGAAGAATTTCTGGTGTCCAGTTTTGATTTTCTCCTATGCGGTCGCGTGAGTAGGAATGTGATCGCGAAGGCTTGGTTGAGGCAGCTGGGATTTTGCTCTACGCATTCGCGAGCTGGAGTATGCGATCGCGTAGGTTAGGCCAGGCAGAGCATCGCGAACGCGTGGGCTACGCCAAGGAAAGGAAGAGGAGTTGGTCACGCAACTCTATGCAAACGCGTGGGTGTTGGTGCGATTGTGTGGGTCTGGAGAGGTAATGCATCGCGTTCACGTGGTCTTGTCTGCGTTCGCGTAGGGTCTGAGTTTGGCAGCTTAAGATTGTGCTTCGCGATCGCGTAGGAATTCCCGTGATCGCGATGAAGGGATACCTAGGCAGAAACTTAAATATTTCAAAATGAGGGTTTGAGCTCATTTTCACAATTTGATTTTGGGAGCTCGGTGGGAGGCGATTCTTGGAGAGATTTTTAAGTGGGTGATTAGGGTAAGTGATTCTTACTTATTTTTGGTCAAATTCCATGTTTATGTCTTTGATTTTATCATTTAATTAGTGATTTGGATTGAAAAATTAGGGGAAAATTGAGGAAAGTTCTTAAGCCGAATTTTAGGGATTTGATTGAGATTTTGGTATCGGATTTGAGTAATTTTGGTATGGGTGTTGTGGTTGAATGAGTATTCGAATTTTGTGACTTTTACCCGATTCTGAGACGTGGGCCTAGAGGCCGACTTTTGAGTTGACTTTTTGACTTTTGATTAAGAGCTTAGTATTTTCTTATAGAATTGATTCCTTTAGCTCGTGTTGATTGTATCGAACTGTTTGTGGCTAGATTCGAGGCATTTGGAGGCCGTTTCGCGAGGCAAGGTCTTCTCAGAGTAGGAATTTGCACAGTTTGAGGTAAGTAACACTTCTAAACTTGGTTCTGAGGGCATGAGACCCTGAATTTCCTGTTATGTGAATTGTGTTGAGGTGACGCATGTGCTAAGTAACGGGCATGTAGGCGTGCACCGTAAGAATTGTGACTTAGTCGATTCTATGGAACTGAATAGTTGTTAAATCTTGTTGTTACCCGTATTTTCACCATGTGTTAGATCTATTGAGCCATCAGTCATGTTAAAACCCCTGCTTAGGCTATATGATGGTACTATTGGGACTCACAGTGGTCGGTCTTTGCTATAGAACTAATTGCTTAATCTGTCAATTTGTACTCAGTCACAGTTATTACTTGCATATTATGTCTCAGTCTATGTTGTCTTTACTTGTTATATCATATCATCCTTTGTGGGCCGATTATCATGATTCTGGTGAGTCCGAGAGACTGGAGAGGTTATTGACTAAGTGAGGCTGAGGGCCTATTGTGAGTGGTATTTATGGGATTGGGCTGCACGCCGCATCAGGTTTATTAATTCATGCTAGGATTTGTCTTATTATAGCGCTTGGGCTGGATCGGTCCCTCCGGAGTCTGCACATTCACAGCGGGCGCAATGCTAGCAGTTATTACATTTGGGCTGGATCTGCCGTGTTTTATTTGTATTTGGGCTGAATTTGCCCTGTTATGTGTTAAGTTTTGTTGTAATTCCTGTAAGCATGCCTAAATTCTTGTACCTCTACCTGTTAAATTATGAATTTCTGAGATATCACTGTCATATTTTTTGTAATTTCCTGTGTTGTTAAATATTGAAAGTGAACTGTAATAATGAGACTCGTCACTACTTTCAGTCCAAAGATTAGATTTGTTACTTATTGAGTTGGTTGTACTCACGCTACACCCTGCACCTCGTGTGCAGATTCAGGTGCTTCCGGTAATGTCAGTTGCTGATTTACAGAGTCCAAACCTTCGAAGATCATCGAGGTAGTTGCTTGGCGTTCGCAGACCTTGACTCTCCTCCCTGTCTTTTAGTTTATTATTCAGTCTTTACTTTCTAGATAGTGTACCAAACTATGTCCCTTTGTAGATGCTCGTACTCAGTGACACCCCGGTTTTGAAAAGAATTTATGTATTGAGTTATGATTTCCTATCTTGTTTTTAAGAGATTATTCCTTTATTTAAACTGTCTTTCAAGATTTAAAGTGTTAGAAATGTCTGAATAGTCGGCTTGCCTAGTACCATGATAGGCGCCATCACGACAGGTTGGTTTTGGGTTGTGACACCCATATTGCACAAACATACATCAATTTCAAGCAGCAACGATACACATCCTTCAACTTTATCGAGTCCCCGTAAAGGACATCTACTACTAAACTCACATATGAAGGCGATTAAGGAAGATCATATAAGTATGCACTCAGTTAATTTTCATGCTAAATCCTTACACCCTGTATTACCACAGTAATTAACTGCTAATAATCTACTAGCAATAAGAAATAATTTTGATCTATTAAAAAATTCTAATGACCTAATGGATCAAACTAGAAGCCCAAACCCACAACAATAAGCCCAGCCACACAAAATGGTTATATCCGACGGGCCTACCCAGTTACCACCCCAATTATCCTTACCAACTCTAGAAAATAACCTACACGATTACCCTACCTCACACTCTCCTAAGATGAACAGTACATCTAGAGACACGAATCCTTCAAATTCACACGCCACGTTGGCAGCACCTCCCACACTGGCCAATCAAATAACGAGCAACATCCACTTTCCAAACCCTAATAAAAGCCCACACACAATTACACAATGCAATCATGACCCCTCTCTACTAAATCCTAAGCCCAACTCACTACACAAGGCTGCCACCCCACTTTCCATGCAAACTACCCAATTGCTCCCTAGCCCACGTGACAAGCCCACTATACACGAAACCCCTTCTACTACAACAACACAATCGCCTCAATTACCCTTTCCTACCATTACAAATACTAACAAGCCATCATTAACTAAAAAAATATTCAATATTTACACTTAAAGAATACATACAATAATACATTGTACTTGCGCTAAATGTATTTTCTGACCCTTCACCGGTGGCTCGCCGAAAAAAATCGTCAAATATTCGGAATAAAAATAATGTCAAAAGATAGATCAGCCCGAGATCTATCCTTTCATGTATGTTTCATAGGGTGAAAGTGGTCGGAACTCAACGAATCAGAAAAATAAAGTTTCGATTTTCCTTGATTTTTCTTAGAACTACGGAGTTCTACGAGGAATTGACAGAAATGGATTGTGAATTCGGGTAGAGGAGGAGTAGAGCAAGAGATGGAGACCGTCAGCCGACAGTCGCGATTTCCAACAATGGCGATGGTCTGGCGGCGATCTGGTGGCAGCGGCAGAGATGTTTTGGGTGAGAAGATGGTTCTTAGGATTGTGAGGAGGAAAAGGAGATCTGAAAATTGTGTGCGAATGGTAAATTTGCTATAAAATACAAATATTAGCTATGTATTATAATTATTTCAAACTACATTTGCAGATGATAAATACATAATAATGTTAGTTATACCACGTCAAAATTCCTTAAAGAATATAGCCTTTTATACCTGTGTCAATTTGTACCGTAAAAATTTGTGACTACTAACTAAGCTGGCTTTTTTAAAAAAAATTATTATTGTTAAAATGCCCTAAAACAGTCGATGGCGGAAGTAGATGATAAGGTACGAACTCAATTGGGCACGTAGAACTTAGATATTTATGTAAAATTTATTAAATATTATATTTAAATGCATAACTATAAAATTATAATAAATTCAATAATAAAAATTATTATAAAAATTAAACCATCAATTTGAAATCTTGATCCTAACCTAAAACATGCACGAAGACACGAGAAGAGAGGTAGTAGGAACTGAGGCATTCCTCTGCCAGCTTAAATGGATAAGGATGAGTTTGGCGCTGAATTCAGTGTCAACAAAAAGAGTAAATGTGCCGATTGTCTTATTTATTTATTACCCAAGAAAAATCCAAGCAAAATTGATTACTTCCCGTATGATCTCAAAGTCTATGTACCAGGATTCAATATGTTCTCGAGTCCAGCGTCCACAGAGATCTTCTTCTCTACCACTTTAGGATATGGTGCGTGGATGAGACTGTTCTTTTTTTAATTAGAAATTTCGGGTTCGAATTTTGGATATGAAAAAATATTTGATAGGAAGTATTTTTCTCCGAATGAGACTCTACGTGACGAAATTCGAGTATAATCGAGTTTCAATACAGATACCGAACATTAGGCGAGAAACTAAAAAAAGATCTTCTCTATCATATTTGTAGCATTTCAATGTAAATGCTTGTTAGGAGACTTAAAAAAAAGTTTGTATGTGCAAGAAGAATTCTTTGCAACTATGATTTAAATTATCGATATAGAAAGATAAATTTCTTGGTTTCCACGGTCTAAATATTCTTTTCCCTTTGTTTTGACAGTTTACATCTAGAAGATGTAGAGAATTCTCTTTACAAAATCAGAACCAGGGCCGACTTCTGGGGATTAGGCCTCAAAATTGTATAAATTTTTATATTACTACATTTTATAATAAATATGCTATATATAAAAATGAATAATTTGATGACGACTTTGATAATTAAAGAACAAAGTCTTTTGTAGTGTCGAGTTGATTATTTCTTATAATGAGTGAATTAAGTCATTGTTCACTTCAAAATAGACTTGAGTTATTCCAATGAAATTATTTTGATATCTTCTTAGTTATACAAAATTGAGATTATTCAATTATAAAAATTTATAGAAATACTATCTTAACCGTTAATATATATTTCTTATAAAAATATAATCTGAACCTACTGAGCAGAGTTATTAAATATTTACAATGGTAAAAGTTAACAGGTAATTGAATAAATGATCGAGGTATATGTACAATAGATGATTTGTATACCATCATTTTTTTTTTTAAAAATCACATAAAATATATAAGATTTTATTTGGACAAAATTAAAGCCAAAACCAACCTTTTCCCCTTAGAAGTTTATCCATCCCCCCTTCTCTTTCACTTCATCACGTAATTTCTTTTGCTAATCTCAGCCATGGTTTTCAATAAAGAGATTGCTCGTTTTGCTTTTGGTGTTATTGGTTAGTTAATTCATTGGTATAATTTGCCTTCTTTTTATTAGGGTCGTAATAGCTGACGTGAAATTGATTTGTTAATTTTCAGGGAACATCATTTCACTCATCTTGTTTCTGTCACCCTTGTAAGCTTCAATTTACACGTATTTTTTCTTTATTAAGTTTTAAAGATGAAAGGATATATAGTATGTGAAATTATCAAATTAAATTTATGGGTTCTCTCACTGGACTCACCGACTGTTTGAGTTATTACGTTAAAATATTTATATTTATACATATTTAGTAGATTATATAGTATATAACTATATATATAAGGATTTGGGACAACTGAGTTCTGTTGAAACCGTTCCTTACCTTGTACCCTGAGTGCTACTTACAAGTGATTTTTATTCGCAAAAGTTTTAATTCTGAACAGGCCAACATTTGTTCGAATAAGGAAGAAGAAATCTGTAGAACGGTTCTCAGCAGTTCCATACCTTGCTACATTCATAAACTGTGGCCTTTGGGTACTCTATGGAATTCCACTAGTACATCCACACAGCATCTTGGTTGTGACTACAAATGGCACAGGATTTGCAATCGAGGGTGTGTACTTGACGCTATTTTTGCTGTACTCTGATCGGAAAAAGAGGACGAAAATATTCCTCATTATTGTTGGTGAGATTATTTTCTTGGCTTCACTTGCCATACTTGTCCTAACTCTAGTCCAAACACATGCAAAAAGATCTGCTATTGTTGGTAGCATTTGCATTGCGGGCAACATTCTCATGTATGCTTCTCCTTTGGCTATCATGGTATGTTCCTGTTTATACTCCGTTTCAATTTATATGGTAGTGTTTAAATGTTGTTTAAAAAAGAGAAAGAGAAAAGAAAGAAAATGAGTGAACATACCCCTTTAATAGAAGAAATGACCCAGCGAAGGTCTCTTGTGTATAATTCTCAAATCCCTTATGCGTAAAAATTACGTTCTCTCGTAAAAAAATTTATTACTAAAAATAAATTTGTAAAGGGCTAAAATCAAATGCCCCGGAAGAAAGATCGCCACATATCAAAATATCATTAAATTTGTTGTATTAAACATGTCATAATACTTCTATGATTATTAAAGCATATCATCACGATAAAATAGAAAATTTAAAGTTAAAGAATTTTTAATTATAGTGTGAGTACTTTTTCTTTTATAGACTAAATATGACTAAAAAGGAAAAAGTAACATATAAAATAGAACAACGAGGGTATAACTTGAAGGATATTTGGTTTACAGAAATGGCTCATGTAAAATTAATGCGTCCAAATTACAGCTTACATAGTAGTTAATTATTGCAGAAACTGGTGATCACAACCAAAAGTGTGGAGTTCATGCCCTTCTTCCTTTCCCTTTTCTCTTTTCTGAATGGTGTTAGCTGGACTACTTATGCCCTTATTCCTTTGGATGCTTTTGTACTTGTGAGTATTACAATTATAATTGTTAAAATTCTCTTTTCAACTTATTCTATATTTTCTACTAAAATCTTAATTTCATTCTTCGACAAGGCACCAAATTCGATGGGAATTGCGCTTGGACTTGCCCAACTGTTGCTTTACGCGATGTATTACAAGTCCACTAAGAGGCAGAATGCAGGAAGAAAGGCCGAAGAAGAGTTGGATCTAACTGAGCAGACTGGCTCTAGTGTCACCCGAAAGACAAGCAATAGCGCAGGAGTTTAGTGGGAAAAACACTTCTCCCAATGGCCACTATCGTCACCTTGTATTTAGAAGTGCCACTTTTTTTTAAGTATATCGTGGTCTGAATACTAATTTTGAATTTTAAACTTTAAATTTAGCAATTTAATTTGATAAAATCACCAACCCCTACATACAAGGCCATAAAAGTCGTTAGTTAGGTAAATCAATTGAGTTTATTTTTGAGTTTCAGAAACCAATATGACAATGTGTAATATCTTAGATCGTTTGGATCATTTATCAATTGTTCCTGTAAAAATGAGAAGTAAGCAGAGAAAGGTTAGGAGTCAAACTGACAAGGAAGTAAATAAAGACGAGGAAGCCAAGTAAATTTGAATGTAAACAAGTATCAAATGGAAGGAGAAAAAGAATAATTTGAGCTCTGATATCATTTGTGATTATATATTACTTAGTAATTATAAGTACAAGTATGATGAGGTATTTCTAGCAATTATATAGACACAAATCCTAAGCAATCACTAAATAGCAAAATTAGATAGTGTCCTAAAAATATCTATATATCTATTAATATAGAAAAGGAGAGGCAAATTCATAATATTGTGCCAAGTGTCAAAACAAAATATTGACACGTGTCAAGCTTTAAGACAAAACTCCAACAAGCTTGGAGATTCAAAAAAAAAATTATAAAATAGAAAAAATAATTTGAAGCTTTTAAAGAATTAATTTGGCTAGTTATTCATATCATGAGTCCCACGTTTGGGCATATCTATTCACACCATGAGTCCCACGTTTTTTGGACTCCCACGTTTCTTCATCCACGATCATCTATTCAAAA